>NC_136069.1:128231373-130998040 GCF_964261635.1 Lissotriton helveticus
AAGGCACGCTGGCCTCGACTCAATTAGGAGTTAACACAGCGTTCAAAAAATACTACACTACCTTATATGGCCGACATCAGCCCATGTCACAAGAGGCACTGGAGAACTTCATGAGGGATTTAGCTCTTCCCCAACTAACTAATAGCCAGAGAGACGACCTGAAACCTAACAACACCACAGCAGAGATTAAACATGCAATACGCGCCCTCCCAAGAAACAAAACCCTGGGGACAGACGGCTTATCCGTAGAATTCTATGAGGCGTTTACTGACCTTCTTGCCCCACGACTGCTAATTATCTACCAGGAGGCTCTACGGACTACCTCCCTGCCACAATCGTCCCTACAAGCCTTAATAACTTCCCTACTAAAACCGGGCAGAGACGGAATGCAACTGGCTAACTACAGGCCCTTGTCCCTACTTAACACTGATAACAAGATACTGAGCAAGATACTGGCCAATAGACTAGCGCAATACATCCCCCAGCTGATCCACCCCGACCAATGCGGGTTTGTGCCTGGTAGAAGTACGGCCATGAACCTTCGTAGGCTGGCCCAAATGATGCCACGAGACAAAGACGATGTGGGCACAGAGGGTTGTATCTCACTGGACCTGAAACAAGCTTTCGACTCCCTCAGATGGGATTTCATGTTTGCAAAATTTGGGCTACCCCCAGAGTACATTGCATGGGTCCGGATACTATACACCCAGCCTACGGCACGGGTGCGTACGTCTAGATGTATCTCTGAACCTCTGGCTATCTTCAAGGGCACCAGACAGGGATGCCCGCTCTCTCCGCTCTTATTTATCCTGGCGCTCGAGCCGCTCCTCTGTAGGCTCCGCAAGGAAGCCTCTCACCGGGGCATTCGGAGAGGCGGGACGACTCACGTGGTGTCCGCATATGCGGATGATATCATCCTGTACCTCCGTGACATACGGGGTGACCTGGACCCAATACCCACGATCTTTGAGGACTTCCGACTGTTATCGGGCCTCACGATAAGCGAATCCAAGTCGTATGGATATAGCTTTGATGCTACCGATCCACCTATGTCACTGCCCTTCCCGCCGTGCACTTTCCAAATGGCAGAGACCACTTTCCGCTACCTTGGAATTCAAATCTACAGAGGCGCGGAGGAAATGATAGACGGCAACCTGGGCAGAGCAATACAGGCGCTAAAATCACAAATACAATTTTGGTTATCACTGCCTTTGTTGGTGGTGGGTAGAGTAGCAATTTCCAAAATGGTGGTACTCCCCCGACTCATTTACTTCTTCACTAACCTACCATTCCTGATCCCAGCTTCCACTTTCAAGGCTCTGGACACGTTCTTAATGGATAATATGGGGATCGGGGCGGAGACGCATAGGACTCGCTAAATTACAGCTTACAACTGAAACTGGAGGACTGGGAGTTCCGGACTTCAGAGCCTATAATTTTGCCTGTCAACTACAATGGCTGGCATATTGGCTGGCAGGCTGAAATATACATGAGATCGGCATGATGGAGGAGGATCGTTCCAAAGGGAAGATTCATGTCTTGCTCCTTCCCCGAGCGGAGCTCCCTAGGGACACCCCCCTCTTCTCCGACTTGCAGTGCAATACTGGCGGAAGGCGGTTAAGTACACCACTCCCATGGCTTCATACGCCCCTACGATTCCGCTCCTGGGTATCCCACTAACATCGGGAATGCTCTCGGCACACAAACTAACACCATGGCATGACGCAGGAATAACACACGTTGGAGACCTCTTCGTAGATGGGCACTTAATGCCCTTTGAGGACTTCAGGACCGCACATAATGTACCGGGAGGTTCGTTCCTCATACATGCTGGTTTACGCCACTACGTGACAACAACTTGGACGCGGGATGGCGACGAACCACTCACGAATCCATTGCTGACGATGCAATACCTAATGGGGACGGGAAGCCACCTGACTAGATGGCTTACTACTGGCATCAGAACGGGTAAGGCGCTTTCACTGCTACCCCTAAAGGTAAAATGGGAGGGAGACATTGGACGACCACTCGAAGATAAGGAATGGGAGCGTATCCTACAGTACCTCAAAAAAGTGGCTAGCAACCCGAAGTTCAAATTCATCCAATTAATGATATTACACAGAGCGTATCTCACGCCGCGACGTGTGCATGCTATGTTCCCCGACGCTGCAGACGCATGCCCTAGATGCAGAAGGGATGATGCCTCACTGCTACACATGCTATGGGACTGCCCGAAACTGGGCTACTACTGGACCACTATACATGAATCGCTCTCCAAAGCGGGTGCGCCCCTCCTAACACGCACCTTGGAACATGCACTATTAGGGCTAGGGCCAGCAGCGCGCAAAAGGAGTGTGTCGACACGCTTCACTGATATGGCTTTGCTGCTTGCGAAACGCGCGATAACCATGCGATGGAAATCGCCCAAACCACCCGACCATGACATGTGTAGGTCAGAGGTCATACGATGGGGCAAAGCAGAAGGGGAGGCGTTACAACGCAAAGAGCGCAGGGGCCACAGGAAGACCCTGATTTCACTGGACTGGTTCACAGTACTAGGGGCTTTCGAGACGGAGGGAGATGACGGATCTAATGCCTCGCTACTCGCACTTTGAACCACAACCTGTCCACAATACACTACCACTTGCCACGGGCGTACATGGTGCACCACACCACACGGAATTGGGGTAACCCACTCAACTCTTGATTATGCCTCCGGCTGATTGCCAGGACTACTATTATGGGCAAGAAGAGCTATTGGGGGTTGCCACGTACCAATGTATATGCATCTATGAACTGTGAGTGCCTAGGGTGGGATTAAAAGGGGAGCGGGGTTGGGGGGTTAACGAAGGTTTTTCTGTTTGGTTCCGTGCAGAAACAACAAAAGAGAACATTCATGTACCACTGGATATTATTGTACAGCACGGGGTATCTAGTTATGCAATTCCTTTTCTGTTAATGATATAATGCTTTGCCTTCAATATTATGCAAATAAACAAATAAAAAAAAAAAAAAAAAAGAGTGCTGTAAGAGGAGAGAACTCAAGTATTTGCCTTCTCCCAGCCCTAGTATTTATTTCTTGTAGATGGCAACCTGGGGGCTGCTCTTGTGTGACTTTATGAGGTCAGTTCTTACATTTAGAATGCGACGAAGAGACAGAATGGGTGAGGAGGTAGGAGAATAGACGAGACAGGAGTATAGGGGGAGAGAGAGAAAACTAAAATGAATGAAGTGTTTTATTTGCATATAGCCTAACATAACTATACCTATTGCTATAAATACATTCTTCTGTTTTCTAGCATGGCAAACACGCTTTACAATGCAGTTGTGTCCACACAGTGCCTTTAACTCACAGCTTTGACCACATATGTGTTTTTTGGTGCTTGTTCTGTAAATACCTTTACAGCGCATGGTATGTCTTTTTAAGGATAACTATTCATCAATGTGTGTGTATTTGTGTTACTGTCCTTGTGGGGACTTGGGTGTGATAACACACTCACGCTGTGGGGACTTGATTGCACTGTGGGGACCTGAACTCAGGTCCCCACAAGGCACTTTCTTCTAAATGATAAAAAATGGCTTCTGGAACATGTGTCAATTTTTACACCTTTTTAGAAATTGCCTTGTCGGGACCTGTGTTTCATCAAGTGTGTTTATATTTTTGCTTGGCTCTGCCCCTGTAAGTAATTAAGTAAGTATATTCTTTATTGCTTGAATAATAAAAATCTTTGCAATTGGTATAAAAGGTGCTTGTCTTGAGCACTTTTGCAAGGCACATAAAATAGCAAAGGATAAAAGGAGTACATTTCATTACAGTCACATTAGTATAAAAGCATTTCAAGATTTAGCAATGTTAATAAATGTGTAAATAAATATGTGCAAAAAGAATCTTGTGCTATCTTTAAATAGAGAGAAATTAAAAGCCCAAGGATTCCTGTGAGGCACTGTCAGTGTGTGATTTCTGTGCTTGCTATAGCAGGAAAGAAAGGACACTGTCTAACATTCGCAAATGAAAGTTATTTCCATGTAAGGGTTTTTCGCAGGTCGTAGTCATTCCAGATCATGGACTAACGGCTGGGTTTAGTGCGGTATTTGCTAGTTTCATGAAGCGAACCAGTCTGCAGGCTAATTGAATGTCCTCCCCGTTAAAGCATGCCAACAATGCCTGTCGACGGGTTCGCAAACGTCTTTGGTTCCATAGCTGTGTTAGTTGTCTCCTTCGTTCACTGTCTAGGGCTTTGCAGCTGCATAACAAGTGCAAAACATCCTCTTTTGGATCTTCGCAGAGTCTGCACTTTATTTTGGATTCCGAGCGTTTCCACTGGGGAAGATGTTCTTTTGATGGTATTACCCCCATTCTCAACTGCAAGAAGGATTCCTTCACCGCCCTTGAGAAGCCAGTGCCTAGATAGGCCTGTGGTTGGGGCCAGATCTAGCTCTAGATCACGAACCACCCGTGAGTCCTACTGGTTAGTGTTGCTTTATCTTCTTCCAGAAATTGATACTTCACAGTTTTGTTAACGAGCCGTTTGAAGCATTTGTGTGTACAGCTATCCCAAAGGTCTTTTAGAGAAAGGGTGCTTATTGCTGCTTGAAGATAGACCATTGCAGGGCTGTCCATGTTTCTTTCCAGCTCCCTCCCAGGTAAGTGTTCAGGGTGCCCGTCTCAGCACTCTTTACTTTGTGCCAGCATTTTGCGTAAGCACCCTTACGTGCTATTTGTTGTTTCTGTAGGCCGAACTCAAGCCTTAGTTGATCTGGCGAGGTGTACGGTGGGAGACTGAAGAGTATTCGCATTGATTTTGCTACTACTTTGTATAATGTGGGCTTGTCTCTCCCTCTCATACATTCGCTACAATAGGTTATCGATGGCAGTAGTCTTGCTTGTAGAACGTTTAACAGAGGGATTCGATTTGGTCCAGCTATTTTGTTCTTAATGCTCTTTAGTGCAATGGCCCCTGTAGAAAGGAGGCGGTACTGCACTCTTAAACACACATTGCATTTAAACATACTTTGCATTTAAAAACTCTTTGCTAACCAGAAACACACGCTAGCGACAGAAAGGAAGACATTTCAAAGGAAAAGCTGCATAACCTCTTGTTCATCCAAATATTTTTCATGCAAATAACCATTTTCTCAAATTATAAAAATAAAACTTTCTTTACATAAAGTATTGAGTTTAGAATTATTGTGTCTGAATATTGCTAATAGTTTTGTCAATATTGCCAAAAGCAATTTGTGGCATTTTCAAATCCCATTATATTTCACTATTGCCATTTGATTTTTTTTATCATTTTTGGCAAATAATTTAGAGGCATCAATGCTTATTGTTACATTTTAATACTTACACAAAGTATTCAGTCTTTATGTTGCATTGCCTTTTAAGAGCTGCAATTAACAAAAGAATTGTCTGAATTAAAAGCAGTAATCCACTTATCGAGCAACATACAATAAAAAACTCATCTGAATTTTAGTTACATGATGTACTTTGCAAGAGACACATTAACCATCTATGCAAATGTAATCCAGAATATGGAATAGACACCTAATCTCTCCAGCAAATGCATTAACCTCCAGAGTTACCTTACAATTATTACTATTCCCTGAAATGGAATGGGCACACAAAGATCTCTACAGCTGGTGCCTTCCCCCTGTAAGATATTTTAAAATGCAGACTTTGCAACTAATGTAGCAGAAAAGATTTACCGTCAAGTTTCTTCTTGTTGCCAATTTTTTTCTGGCATGTAAAAAAAAAAGAAATGTATACTTTGAGGCCCAGATTTTGTGTAGTTTCAAATTC
Source organism: Lissotriton helveticus (assembly GCF_964261635.1). Lineage (NCBI taxonomy): Eukaryota > Metazoa > Chordata > Amphibia > Caudata > Salamandridae > Lissotriton > Lissotriton helveticus. The sequence goes on from NC_136069.1 coordinate 128,237,174, forward strand.
TTGTAAAGCATTCAAATGTACACATGATAGACCTGCTAAACATATAGGTGAGGTGTTAGGATTTGTGTTTCTTCTTGTAATGTCAGTTTGTGCGAGGTCATGGGTTGTGATGTCACTCCTGTGATGCCACCTGTGATATCATGCGCCAAGGTGTCATACTGCCTAACTTGGCTAGCCCCCCCCCCCACTGCTTTTTTTACAACGTGTGCCCTGCTCCATCACATTAGACCATAACATAATGAAGAGATTTCTTAAAGTTACCTCAGAGAGTTCGGCCTATGGGTGATTTCCTTTGCCTCTCTCTACCTTGCTAATAATCTTAGCTCAGCTTGTCTTTTATGGAAGCAGGATGCTCATCTCAGCTACATTCATGACTGCATGTTTGTATCTCCCAACTATTCTTCAGTTTGCTTCTTTTTCAGTTGTCTTCATAGACAATGTTATCTCCTGTTCTGTTCAGTTGTTCAGTTCATACGTACAGGTATTTGCAAAATGTGAATAAACATTGAGTGTGAATTCACCTTTTCCCCGACTAACAAACTTGATGAAGTTAGTGAAGCTTTGTTTAATGGCTTCTGTTCCATGATTGAATTACTCTCTCAGTACTTGAGTTTCTCTTGTTCCAAAAGTCTGGAAAGTTCCCTAACCTTGTGCTCAAGATTTTCTCCACATTGCTGCCTTCTAAGCTTCTCTCAAGTCACTCCACTGTCTATTAATTGCATACAAAAGGTTTTTTGAGTTCTTTTACCCCTTGCATGTGTCGGACGGCACCCGGTCGTCCGACTTCACAGCGGGTGTGCGTCGAACGGCGTCTGATTTGCGCATGCGTGGAATTCGCCCGCACGGCGGGGGAATTCCAGCCACGCCCACAGGGTTAAACTCAACACATTTGTGCACACGTGGAATTCGCCCACAAGGTGGGGGAACTCCAGCCATGCACACAACTCAACACATTTTTTGCTGATTAGGGTAGTTACGCTGACTAATGTTTACGCTACAGGTAAGGCAAGAAAAACATGGGGATTCTCCTGCTGTGAAGGCAGATGCTTAGCTTTTCTCAGCAGTTCAGTGGAAGTGCATCACCCCAGAGGCACAAGCTCCAACTCTTCAGGGGCCTCATCATTTTACAATATGTTACTGCACCCCCACCCAGCTGTGTAGGTAGTCCTGCAAGAGACTTTTTCAGTGACTATTGGTGTGAAGGAATCTTCATTCATGTGCTAAATTGAATTCCTTGAAAAAAGATTAAGGAGTGAGGCATTAATATATCCAGCTTGAAAACATTGAGGCGTGTCGTTCTCACCCCTCATGTTTCACCATATGATTTGCTAAAGTGCAGATGAGGGATAGGTGTCTGATGTGCAGCATTTACCTCATGGATGTGATGAAGATACACAGATAAAACGTGTGTGTGTCTGTGTCTGTGTGTCTGCGTCTGTGAGTCTGTCTGTGAGTGTGTGTGTCTGTCAGTGTTTGTGTGTCTATCCCTGTGGGTTTTTATGTGTGTGTGTATCTGTCTGTCTGTCAGAGTCTGTGTGTTTTTCTGTCTGTCTTTGTGTCCATATGTGTGTTTGTGTATCTGTCTGTGTGTGTGTGTAAGTGTATTTGTGTGAGCGCCCACATGGGTAAGCGTGTTGGGTTGTTCCGGGCTACAAAAATATATACAAAAAAATGTATGTATAAGAATTAAGATAATTTTTTAAAATGTTTAAAGCAAAACCTTGTATCAACAACCTGTCATGGGTTATTAATTTAGAAATGCCTCACAGATCACCTAATAAAAATGTATAATAGAGAACAGACTCTGAGGCATATCTACAAAAACTTAACGCCACCGTAGCATTAATTTGTTGACATTACGGCAGCTTTTTTTATCGCTGTGTTTACTAGTTGCAGCTATTTGCAGTTAGCAGCACTTTTCCAGTGTAAACGTGAATTTTTAGTATCTCAACTACTGTTGGCGGAACTAAACGAAAATGAGATGCAAGGTGGGCGTTCACATGCAAAAACTGCTGCTAACCCCACTTCGCCATATTTACAATGAAATTCCCATACGATGATAACCACCCAAAACTGCTGCTAAGTCCATGTAGAGACAGCTTTTTAAGACCAGAAAATAGCTGGTGCAAACACTTGGGGCCTAATTTCAGAGGTTTTGGTGTTGGATAGCGCTGCAAGGAATGTTGCTGCGTTGCCCTGTGACAAAACAAAAGGGCAGGAATGCGCACTATCAATAAGATAGGGCACAACCCTGTGCCTCATTCATAAAAAGTGTTGCATCGCTGCAACTAAACAGCGTTGTGACACTTTTCACTGTGCCCTCCTTACGACACCATGGATGTGGCATATTCAATGTACTGCGCTCCATGTTGCAATCAATGATAGACACGTCTGGAAATCTGACGTATCTCGCAGCGCTAAAATCATGCTTTGCCACAGTTGTGTTGCAAATACAAAAAGAACAACTGATAGACAGAATACAGAACAATGTCATACATTCACCCCAGTACAGGGATCTGGTCCTAAAACCATCTTTTTATTTGCTTACCATGCCATTCCAGTTTGGACCTAGCCAGATGCAAATCAGTAGGATAGCTTGACTCTAGTGGCATGCAAGCATGACACAACTCCAGCAATGCTTGGGGCTAGCCTATCCCTATGCATGGGGCTAGCCTATCCCTATGGCACTCCGTCACCCCTACGCCTGCCATGAGGCAGGCATAAAGTTTTGACACAGCGGTGTTCTAGAATTGTCGCTGTGAAATCTGAGAGAATTCACTGCGCCAATCCTACAAGGCTTTGTGGCGTGGGAATGCTCACCCTGCATACATTATACCAGACTCAGGTATAATGTGGCACAGGGCTACACAAGGTCACGCATATGCCTAGATGCGTCATTTTGTAAATACTGTGCAACGTGGTGCAAGATTCTCGCTGCAAATACATCAAGAAAATGACAAAGCAGCACCCTTAAACTGCTGCAAGGGGCTCAGGATTAAGCCCCCTGTCTATTTCCCCTACGATGGCGCACAATGGCTGCCATATGCCAACGCAGGCACCCTTCCGCCATGGTGCATGAGTGACTTTGCTGCGGAGTTGATTGATCTTGTGGCTCCATCTCTACACAAGACATCTGCAGGTGCTTCTGGACTAGTGGAGGGTGGGAGTGAACCAGTTGACCTTCTTTGGGTGTTGTTTGCCTGGTCTTTTCTTGGAGGGTGCCATGGTGTTGGCCTAGTTGGAGATCAATCGGGGAAGGTTGCGCACTGAGGTGTTGGCGTCTGTAAGCATTGGTGGAGTGGATGTCCTGAGAGAGTTGACGAGAAGTTCTTCTGTGGCCTTGATCCAGTTGCAACGGGGGGTTCGATGATGGTGGTGGTGTACGGTGGGCGTGGTAAAGGCGTGATGTATAGAATGATGGTCTGTGCACGAGAGTTCTGTTATGTGGCTGTAGTCGAAGTTCCAGCTGGCGGAGAAGACAGACTCGAGCGTGTGTCCGTGGTGCAATGACTAGCTGCTTGAGTCAGATGTTGACGAGGTTCCCTAGGAGGGGGGTGGTGTTCTGGTCAATGAGGTTGTCCAGGTGGAACTTGAGTTATCGGAGTAGGATGTCGTAAGTAGATGGTAGAGCCTGGGGTGCAATGAGGTCTACAATGGCAATGGTGAATGGGGGTTCATGGCCCGGGGGGCCTGTAGACGAGAGTTACATGGAGGATGATGTTGGGTCTGGTCCTGGTCTGGAAGTAGAGGTGTTCCATGGTAGCTGTTGGGTCTTTAGTGTGCATGGTCAGTCGGAGTGTTTTTTTGTAGATGATGGCAATGCCTCCTCCTCGATGGTTGGGGTGGTCTTTGCGGATGAATTTGTTGCCGTCTGGGATGGGGATGGCGATGTCTTGTCCGGAGCAGACTTTGGTCTAAGTTTACGTGAAGAAGGTGATATCTGAAGAGGTGGCATCGAGGAGGTCCCAGATTTCAGTGGTGTATTTGTGGAGGGACCGCACATTGAGACGCTGGTGTGCTGATGTGTCAAGAGGTGCATTTGCAGTTTTGGCAGGCACAGGTTGCAAGGGTATTCTTTTGTGATGCTAGATGGCATGCTGTGTGACATCTAGGGTTGAGGTTGAGGGGGGTGCTTGTGTCATAACGGTGGAGTGTCTGAGAGGCAGGGTCCCTTGTGCTCGGGGCAGTACAGAGGCGGGCGCAGGCGGGCTTTCCTCCGGCGCACCAGTGGCATGCCCTCTGCCCTTGGCCGCACAGCATCCGCCATTAGGTAGTGCTGCAGGGGGGATGGACAGCTGGGAGGCGGGATATGCTGTAAAGAACACTGCAAGGAGGATGCAGGGAACGTAACGGCAAAGAGGGAGAGGACAGGGAAATAGGAGCGGCAAAAAAGCGCAGGAAAAAACAAATACAAACAAAGCAAAGATGAAAAAAAACAAAGGTAGAAAAGCAACGGAGAAGAGCAGAAAGATGAACAGGAACAGCTGAAAAGAGGGACAGGAGGGCAATCAAGCTGCATTGCAGTGATGCTCTACCACTGGACCACAAGGGATGAGGCGCAAACAGGAGCCTGCAGGTGGAGGAGGGACTCAAAAACCTAACCTCCGGGTCAGAGGAACCAGCAGCAGATCGGGACAGCAGCAGCAGCAACCAGATGGCTTAGCGCTCTGGGAAGAGGAGGTCCACTAAGGGTTAGTCCCCCATACACCCAAAAGCAAAGTAACACGGGGCAAGGAAAGGAAGCACCACCAGGTTGCCTCTTCCAATCTAACAGTGGTGACCAGATTCCGTGCTCTGCAGTTCCCCAGCGAGTAACAGCACATCAAGCTGCATACACAAGGTTCTGGGCTGGAACTGGGCCCCATTCCCCTGGCACCCACTGCCAAGAATGGCCGATCTCAGTGACTTGAGCCAGTTAGTGGTGTCCCCCACCAGTCTTGTGTGGAGGCCTCTGTGATGTAGGTCAGCCGCAGTGCAGGGATTGCTCAGGGCACGGTGTGCATTACACACAGGAGCTATGCCTGGGCCCAACTCACCCCCGCACCTCCTCCACTACGTGTCCCGCCTTCTCACCTGGACATTGACAGCAGGGCTCAATGCACTGCACTCTTTCCTAATCTGTGACTCAGCTATCAGGAGCCTCAGCCAGGTGGGATTTCACAAGCCTGGGTACAGCAGTTGTGCCAAGTCCACTGGGGAACATCCTGATGCAGGTGATGTAACAGGACCCCCTTAGGCCTGAACCTGCAGTGCTCCCACCACCCAAGTTTGGTGCAGCTCAGGGGCCCCACCCTCCACAGCGTCTGGCCTGTGCAATATCCTCCAGCCTGTGATGCAGAGAGGCACAGCCCACCATTGGTAATCTCCTCAGTGTACCCCAGTGTAGTGGTGGAGCCTGGTATGCGATGCAGAGCTCAATATGATGGTGTGCAGGAGCGCCTCTACCATTTTCAGCTCCAAGGGGAACCAATCAGTCTTCTCACACAGGTCAGCAACGTGTCTCTATGCGACCTGCCAGAGTTCACCACAGTAACTCCACAGCACCTCTGCCTCCCACTCCGGGTCACAGACACAGGCCCAGCAAGGCCTCTGGGCCCCAGGGACTTGCCCCACTTTCAAGGTTTTGGCTGCCACGGTGTTGCAAGGAGGGTGCTATGAAAAATGATGCATTACTGATTTTTCCCAGCGATGTGCCTTGTTTCATAACTGTAGCCCTGAAACTGTATTTCCTCCTCCCCTGGGACTCTGTTTAGTCATTATGGCTGTTTGGGGGTTTGTGGGGGTTGTTGATCTGTGCTGCACTGGGCCCTGGCTGCTCTATTCTGCACTTCAATGGTTTTATTTCCTATTTTTCATTGGAGGTGGACTTGTAGGCTATTTTTGCCTCTAGAGGCAACAAAAGTGACTTTCGGCTGACTAACGTGAGCTTTTTTACCACTAATGGGCCTTTTGTCACTTTTCTCTCGCTACTGTCTGAATTTTTATCGCCTTGACGCTAGTGTTAGTGGCAGTTCTCACAACGGCTAGCTGTTACTATCGCCATGTAGTGACGTATTGTAAATACAGGGCGATAGTTTTTGGTGCTAGGCCACGTTAAAAAAACTGTCGCTAATTTACGCTAACGCGAGTTAGCAGCAGTGCTTGCACATATACCCCTCTGTGTTCTGACACAAAATTGTGTTATGATATGTCATGTTATGTCATGATATGTTGTGTTATGTTGTAGAGATTTCTAAACTGCAGCTTGTTCCTCGAAGGATATTCATGCACTGGAACAGGTGTAAAGGTTGTCTGCAGGGTCTTAGTCGAAGAGCCAGGTTTTCATATTCTTACAGAATTCTAGAAGTGAGAAGGCGCACCTTAGGTGTAGAGGGAGGTCGTTCCATGTTTTGGCTGTGAGGTATGAGGTATGAGAAGGTGAACCATTCTGTTCTTCTGCCGTGGAGGTGGGGAGTGCATGCAAGAGTGGGAGAGAGAGTGTAGGTGTTTGGTGGGGTGGAGGAAGTGGAGGCATTTAGTGGGTTGGTGGAAGTTGAGGCGGGACTTGAGGTATGCCAGTCCAATGTTGTGCAGTGCCTTGTATGCATGTGTGAGGAGTTTGAATTCACAGCATTTATGTGTCAGCAGCCAGTGGAGATCTCTAAAGTTAGAGGTGCGGTGGGTGTGCTTCAAGAGGTCCCAGACAAATTCAGCAGTAGCGTTCTGGATGGTCTGAAGGCTGTGGAGGAGGTGGCTTCTGAGTCCATCATGGAGTGTGTTGCAGTAGTCAAGTCTGCTGGTGATTAGGGCTTGAGTGACAATATGTCTGGTGCTATTAGGAATCCATCTGAAGAATTTTTTAAGGAAGCATAGCATGTGGAAGCAGGGGGAGCTGACTGTGTTCACCTGTGTGGCCAGATTGAGTTTACTGTCTAACATAATCCTGAGGTTTGCATGTGTGGTTGGGGGTTGATGGAGTAGCATCAACACCAGCTTTTAGGTTGAGGAATTCCCTGACCAGTACACAAAACTGGTTATGATTACTTCTTCCCCTTTCCATGGTCTGTTTTTCCTAGGAGGATTTTGGAAGATGGGTTATTGGAAGTGGTAAGTCGGCACCTACCACCAGAAAAAATGCCATCAACATGTCCCAAATAGGGTCTCTATAAATTAGACCCTTGCTCATCCCTGGGAAGGTGACACCAAGCAATAAGGCTTAACATAGAAGACAGGCATTTAAAGCATTTAAAAATAACAATAATGTAAATAGGTTAGACCCAATACACAATACAAATACCACACCAATTTATACAAATAGGAAATATTTTACATCTTTAAAATGACTTCAAACCCATGGAAATCCAATGTAGGGAACCAAAGATGATATGTTTTTATAGAATAAACACTTTCTAGTGCTTAGAAACCAATAGCACCACTTCTGGACATCTGACTGTGCTTGAACGTTACAAAGTTAAAGTTTGAGGCTGACCACAATGGAGGCCTGCTGAGATACCCCTTGTGGTGGACCTCGGTCAAACTTTTACCTTTGTACTTAGAAACTTTTTCCGCTAGTGGCCCTCGCTACTCTCTGAGTCTGGATTTGGTGAGGGTATGCAGCTTGAATTTCAGGGAGAACCCAAGTCAAACTCTGGAAGTCATACCTCCGGACTCTTCTGTGGTATGGACCTGGAATCAGGGCCAGGTCACACTTGAAGGTGACCGTTTTGGCTTTCGTGATCTGGTCGGTCACCTCCTGGAGCTTTTTCCCAAACGTTTCCCAAACTGTCCCAAACCTTTGGAGGTCCTCCAAGAAGGTCTCCTGGTGGGTTCCAGATTTCCAAAACACAAATCCAATGGTCTCAAATCTCCTACATGGTCCATGGCAGGCCTGGACTCCACTTCCCACAATGCCTCTTAAAACTCCACTGGATGCACTCCAAGAGGGGGGCTCTGGCTGGAGAAGGATCAGTTAAGCTCTGTTAACCTGTGGCTGCAGGGAGTACACTCACATGGACCTCTCACATGTTTAATCTTAGCTTCTGAATATCAAGGGGGAATCCCTGAACAATGGGTGGCAGAGTACCACTCAGTTGCATGTCCACTTCCTCCAATGTGTTGCATCTTCTTGTACCAGAAATCACTATTATATTTTTCCATACTTTCCCTAGCAAAAGTTATGTTTTCACAAAATATTGCCATGTTAGCCTATGAGGTATCTTCAATGGGGAAAATGAAATGTGGAATTTCTTTCTAACAAGGGTTTATAAATCCTCTTGTATAACACCCCAGCTCATACTCACAGGACCCCCCTTCCCTGGAACACCTAGGGAGGCTCTTAGTATGCAAAATGATTTTGGTTATAACTTCACAGTGCCCACAGCATTAAAGTCAACTTTGTAATGAATTGCCTACAATGGGAAAAAATAAAATGAGCAGTTTTCACTTTCCAGGGTTTATAAAACATCTTTTATAGGGACCGCGCTTAAAGTAACATTACTCCCGCACCCCTGGAGCACCCAGGGGACACCTCGGGGTAACCACAATGTCAAAATAAGGAAGATTATCACTTTTAAAATGCTCATACCACCAAGTTGAGTTTGCAGTGAATTTGTTTTTTTTAAAGCAGTGCTGCAACTCAGAGCTGCTTTTAAAATGACCTCAGGCTCTCAGCAGTGCACACATGCAAGTGCAACAAAGGCTGCTGGCCCCTAAATTGCAATGCCCTATTATATACTAGGGGCCTCATTTATGAGGCCTTGCGTGAGTTTTACGCTTCCGATGCGTCACTTTTTGTGACGCATCGGTGGCGTAAAACATGCCTCCTCATGCGCACTATTTACAAAGTGACGCATCTAATCAGATGCGTCACTTTGTAAACCCCTGCGCTACATTATACCTGCGTCAGGTATAATGTATACAGAGGGGGCGTTCACCCGCAAAAAGCCTCGTAATAGTGACGCAGTGAAATCTATGAGATTTCACTGCGTCACTTTTAGGACGCTGTTGCGTCAAAATCTTGCGCCTGTCTCACAGCAGGCGTAAGACTGACGCAAGCCCTTTCACATGGGGCTTGGACCATGTGAAAGGATGCATTGCTGGAGTTGCGTCACTTTTGTGACACACTCCAGCAATGCGTCACTTTTGCGCCTACAGATACGTCAGAAATACTGACCTATCTGTAACTCCTTGCGACATGATGCGTCATATTATAAATATGACGCATCAATCATGTCGCAGGGAGAGCGCAGTGAAAAGTGACGCATCGCTGTTTTCACGCAGCGATGCGTCACTTTTCATAATTGAGGCCCTAGGGACTTATAGGGTAGGTAATTTCAATTATAACTGTACCTCAATATATATGCTTGTGTTTAACATAGCACTGGCCATGGGCATTACTTGCAGAGCCCAGGACACAGTCAGAGTCTGCTACCACCAGTTCCATTCACCACAAAGAAATGGGGTGGACAGGATAAAACGGGTGACTTTCCAACAGGGGACAAGGACAAGGGCAGGCCTGGTGTCAGGTTCCTTTGTGTGTGCTGTGGGTAAGGTCCTTTTAAATGTAAAAGGGCAGGGTACAGCTCAATCTCAGCCATGCAGCCAAGAAGATCCTTTCCAAGCTGCACCCCGGTCCCATTGTTAACTGTTTTTGACCAATACACATTTGTGATGGGGGGACCATTAACAGCGCCAGGTAGCTGAAAACTCCTAGAAAGGCCTCTGAAACCTTGGGCAAGAAATTGCCAACTTTCTAAACATGCCATTTTCAAAGTTATAATCTAAAATCTGACTTTACCATTAAAGGGGATTTAAAATTACAATTTGTATGAATGCAAACATCATTTCGCTATCTGCTCCAAATCTAAAGATATAATTGAAATACGGTACCCCAGGGTAAGACTATGGGAAAGATAGATTTTATAACTTATAAATATTAAAAAGAAAGGTTTAGGCCTGGCAGAATGTTTAGTTTGCCAGGTTGAAATGGCAGTTTAAAACTGCACTACAGGCTCCAGCGGCAAGTTTGAAACTAGATCTGGGTGGTAGACTCTGCTTGCGGAGTTTGCAGAGTTGTTCTCACTACGCGCTCTACATAGAGCACGGGATTCTGAAGGAATCCATGGAGTGATGCAGAGTAGAGTTGTTCCTCTGTTGCTGCTCGCCAGTGTTAAGTTGGTGAGTATGAAAAATCAAATGCCGGCGCGTCAGCTACTGTATCTCTCTTACAACAGCGTAACTGGTGGCATGGATTGTACAAACAGACGCGTGATTATGTCCTTCATTGTGACATATGCCAGCAATTTAAACCTTCAACTGCTGCGCGCCCGCCCTAGACACAGTTGTACATATCTAATAAGCCATTTGGGTGTGTTTATTTAGATCAATGAGGTCCTTTCTCCTCCAATACTGCGTATAAGTACATCTTAGTTGCAGTCGATGCGTGCACACGCTTTGTTTGGGTGCGGCCGCAAAAGAGTAAGCATGGGCGGATTTTGCGGATTCGCAATCCGCGAATTTGCGGATTTGCGGATTTGCGGATTGCGAAAATCCGTAAATTCCGCGAATTCTCGCGGATGTGCGTATTTTTTTGGGGGGGTGTGTTCGCACGGGTTTCTGCAAGTTCCCGAGGGTTTTGTACAATTTCGCAAATTGCAAACTTACTTGTCGGGTCGCCAGTTTTGCGAACTTGTTGTTTCTACGTGCCCAGCCTGTTTGCAAGGCTTTCTTCATCACTGCCACCCTCTGTCACCACTGGCACTCTCTTTGGTCACCCATGCCACCCTCTGGCTCACCCATGTCACCCTCTGTGTCATCACAGCACCCTCTGGTTCACCAGTGTACATTATTGGGGCAAAGCAAAGCACTGCCATCCTCTGTCAACACTGGCACTCTGGTTCACCCATGCCACCCTCTGGCTGGCACACCCATGCCACCCTCGGTGTCATCACAACACCCTCTGATTGACCAGTGAGTGTACATTATTGAGGCAAAGCAAAGCACACCTGCTAAGTGCTTTAAGTTATGCAAACCGCAACACCTGCCCTGCCTCAACTGACATTAATGAAGGCTGGCACCTGCTTGTCTGCTCCCTTTCCTTTTTGTTGCATTGTAAAAAAAATTTAACAGGATGCAATGGCATACTTGTAACTATTCTGTGACTGTCAGAGCAGGGTCACACAATAGTTGCAAGTAGGCAACCGGATTGTGGAGGGCCCCTTCAGGAAGCACTACAGGTAAATGGTTACAAATGATGAGCTCGAACTTTTGCACCTGCTCGTTGGTTTTGCTTTTGCAAAACTCGTTTTTCGGTAATTTCGCCCTATTCGCGAGGCGCGGCGTCGTGCGAAATCGATCGTGTAAGCCGCGAACTCGTGTGAGTTACCCCAAGGTTGAGTACGGGCGCCGCCATTTTGTTTGCGTGACGTATTTCCGTTTCCGCCCGCTATGTGTAATCTCGCGCGATGAGCGCCTTGCGAATACAAGTTTGCACGAGTTCGTGAGAGAAATCGCGTGCGAACTTACTTACACGCACGTGTTCGGGCGGCCATCTTGTTTTTCATTCATTCCTATGTGTCTGGGCATGGTGTTTCTATCCTCTGTATATCTCTGCCATCCTTTGCTTGTTTTATTTTTTTTTTGATCTATTAAACTTTTTTTCTATCCCTCTTGTTTTCTAGGTCTATATTTTTGTGTTTTAGTCTACTTTTGTTTACTTTTCAACTACTTTTTTAAACTTTTATTTCCTTCTTCTCTACTCCTATTCTTTTTCATTTTATCTCCTTACCTGCCCAGAACATGGTGAAGACAGCTGTCAAGCTGCCCAAGACGGGCACCACAGCCCGTGCCCGGCTCCCGTGTGGCCGCTTGAGGGCGGAAATGGTGGTGCCCCGGGAGATCTTCAGCCCTGAGGAGGTGGGCTCACTGGTTTATTATGTGCAGCGCCGTCTCCCCAGGACCATCGCGGCAGGCGGCAGGATCGCTGCCGGTTACACCAACAGCCAGGAGCGACGGAAGCGGTGGGGGCAGGTGTGCCGGGCCCTTTTTAACATCACGGGGGTCCAGCGCACCTATAATCAGGTGACCCACTGCTGGACCGATATCCTGGACCGGGAGCACGACCTGCTCGACCTGCTTGGAGTGGAGGTCCCCGGGCTTGGTGAGTAGTAGTAGCAATTTTTCCATCACTCGTCACTACTCTGTTTTTTCTCCTGCTCTGTGTGTTATATAATATTGCAAATATTTGCTTTAACTTTTTTACAAAGAGCAATAATGCTGCTGATTACATTGATAGGAGAGGTAAAATAATATTTCAAAATCTTCTGTGCATTTCAGGTGCACTGCTCTCCTTCTCTGTGGCGGTGCCACTGCTTATTTGTTTTCTATTTTGTGTTCATTTATTTGGGCTGAGTAATGTATGAGTGTACTTTACAGAACTGCGTAATGCTAGACACAAAGGGGCAGATTTACAAGCCCCTTGCGCCACGTTTACGCTGCCTTACCTGACGCACAGCGACGTAAACGTGGCGCATCCCTGCGAGTCATGTACAATGTGATGCATCTAGGGAGATGCGCCACGTTAAGACCTGGGCCTGCGCCACAATGGGAGCGTTCCCACGCAGGGGGAAGGGAGGGGGGTGGCGGTCAGGCAGATGTGCGCCTCGCAAAAGTGCCTGCGTGAAATCTACAAGATTTAAAGCAGGCACTTCCGCGACGCTGCTACGTCAATTCTTTATGCCTGCTTGCTTGAAGCAGGCGTAAGGACTGATGCGGTATGTTGAGTATTGGGCAGCCCTGAGCCTTGCTAGAGTTGCATCGCGCCTGCGACGCGACTCTAGAGATGCACCCCTCTTTCGTCACGAGATGCGTCACGCATCTGCCTACCCTTGTGCCAGGGTTTGCCGCATTATAATTGCGGCGCATCTGCCGTGACGCAAGGTTAGTTTTGCGTTACGCATTTGTTCTGGTGCACATCTGGAGGTGTCCAGCTCAGAACTCGTAAGTATGCCCCTAAGTGTCAGATTAGCAATTACCTGCGCATCCCTGCAAAGTGTGAGGCACGCCAGCACCACCCATGGTGCGCCGTATTTTCAATGCGGCACGCCATGGTGCCAAAACGTCACCGAAGCGTTACGCATCGGTGCCGTAAAGGCGGCTCATTGATGGAGTTGCGTTGCAACGATGGCGCAGCTCCAGCAATGCTGCGTCAAGCCGTAAGTCTGCTTCATGCAGGCGCAGGGTTTCAGTGACGCATCATTGTCCTTAATGACTGATTGAAATTTTATCTATTCCCCATAGCCACTTTTAGCATGCCTTCCTGCGCAGGAACGCCCTCCCTTGCGCTGGAACGCTCCCTTATGGCGCAGGGCTTTAGAATGGGATGCATCTCCCATATGCGTCACGTTGTTAATATACGCCACACCATGGCGCCTCTCTTGTTGTGGCGCTGCATCACAAAAGTGACGCAAGAACGGATCAAAATGGCCACCACCAACATAGCCAGCCCCCAACCCCTACTCCAAAAAGTCAAAAAACACAACACAAATCAAATCACCACAATCCAATGCCATCCATCAAGTTTCAGAAGGCTTATGCTGCCTGCTGGTGGTTTTCCGGTGCAAAATTGCAATTTTTACAATTTCACGAGTGCGAGATTGTTGCTTCACGGCGCAAACGTGGCGAAAAACCAGCAAAATCCACGAACAGACCGATTCTGGGCCCCCTGGGCATAATGGATGACATCAGAGCACACTGGGTGCAGGCCTATGGCACAAAGCACACAAACTGGCTTAAAAATGGCCCCTAGACCCCCACCCACACGGGACCAGGCAATAAAATGGCCCCCACCCACATAGCAAGCCCCCAACACCACCCCAAAAAGTCGTAAAACACACAAAAATCACCACAATCCAATGCCATCCATGCCCTGGCCAGAATCATGTTAAAAAAAAAATTCAACAAAACAGTTGTATCATGCATGCTCCCATAACTAAGCCTGGTGGTTATCAATTCATGTGCAGAATTGTAATTTTTACAATTTCGCGAGTGCGAGATTGTTGCTGCGCGGGACACGAGCAGTGCGAACACAAGCAAAAACATCCTCAGCTCGCGAACTTGCAGATTTTCCCCCCAAAAAAGTCGAACAAAAAGCAACACACACAAAAATCACCACAAACAAACAACATCAACTTACTTCTTTGTGAAATCAAATTTCGAATCCAAAAGTAATCCAAAAGGCCTCAAATCCAAATATCCAGCAGCAACCACAAAAAGTAATCCTTCCCAGTCAAGATCGAAATCAAAGTGGCCAGGAAATGGACTAAGCAATGGGAGGAGCTTGCTGGACAGGAACAGGAAGTTGGAGACTAGGGCACTTCCTTCACCCCACCCCTATGGGAGGAGCTTGCTGGACAGGAACAGGAAGTTGGAGCCTGGGCCACTTCCTTTACCCCTCCCCTTGTAATTTTTGTACTTTCGCGAGTGCGAGATTGTTGCTGCCCACGCCGCGGACCGCAAGCAGTGCGAACACAAGCAAAAAATCCGCTTTGCGCGGATTTGCGTATTCTCGCCACATCCGCGAGAGTTCGCGGATTGCGGATTTTCCAAAAATCCGAAAAATCTGCGAGCGTAATGGATTTTACGCCCATGCTTACAAAAGAGTGCTGATGCCCGCACTGTCATCAGGGATTTGTGTGTCTTTGTCAGAATTTTTGCATGTGGCACCTTTCATTCGGACCAGGGTCCAGCGTTCGCCTCTAAGACGTACAAGGATGCCATGGGTTCATTGGGGGTACAAGTCAAATTTTCGTCTCCATACAGGCCTGAGGGCAATAGTGTTGTGGAGCGAATGAACCATGACTTCAAGCAATCCTTCACAGCTAAGGTTTTAGGTACAAGCCAGAACTGGCTAGCCCATCTCTATAGGGTACAGCGTGCACTTAATAATCTCCCTAGAAGGTCTATGGGTGGGTGACCCCATACGAAATGCTCTTTGGAATCAAAATGCTTGTTCTGGGCCTTGAGGGTCTAGATAAGGCAGTGCTGCCGCATCTTTTGACGTAGATGAACATTCTGCTGTTTTACAGAATCTACAAAAGACCAGAGACAGTCTTGCAAAGGAACATTTGCCCTCCACATCTGATGCTGCTCTTCAGATTCTGGTAGTTGGCTGGCTACCCCGAGTTGGTGATCTGGTCCGTGAGAAGGTGGAGAACAAGAAGGAGTTCGGCCCCTCTTATCGTGCACCAGTTCCTGTGTTTGGCGTGCAGGGTACAAGTACAGTGATTTTACCTCCACTTCCTGATTGCAAGGAAAACAGGTACATCTCCATTAAAAATGTAAAGTTACAGTGAGTGGCCGATTCTTCTTAGTATGACTCCAGCGGTCTCTTGTCCAGAAATGATGAGCAATTCTGTTTTGGCTCTGGCAATTAACACCAGGCCTGATGTTGAAATCGAGATGCCTATAGTTGCAAGTCCTTTATTGAGTTCACCGGCTGGTGATACCCTTAATGAAACTGAGTATACCTACTCTACAGACTTGTCGATGCCTGATTTGCAAACATCTGCTGTTAACCAGTCACGCTTTTCATTTGACCCTGGTTCTACTTCATCAAAGACCCCATCGAAAAATTTAATTTTTGCTGTTTGGTTTAGGAAACACTTCGACTTACATTTGGCTAGTGCTTTTTTCAATTTTTTTATTCACGTCAATTGGATTTGTGGTGTATTTTTTCCGTTTTGAAAATGGACACTATGTTAAAGAAAGAACTTCAATTAGACTAATTGATGGAACTTTGGCACCCCACTCCTCATCTCTCATCTCTCATCATGAGGAAGGACCAGACTTATGTTAAAATTACAGCTTGGCCCGTTTTAATTGGGATTGTTTATGATGCTGTCAGATTTCAAATCCACGGCTCCAAAGAGGGTATTAATGTTCCCAAAGTACTACGTGTTTCAATGGGGGATGTGGTTAAACAAAATAAATGCTCTGATGACTGGGATGTACAGGCCATAGAGTCTCTGTTTTCTGATTTGGAATATTATGCTGCGTTTGATGCTGAAGATTTATATTTAGACTCAGCCGACTATGCTGATTTATTTTGCAACCAACATTATGGCAATCATTTTCTGCACAAAGCAAACACATTTAGAAATGTGGTTCATTATACACAATGAGAACATTGTCCAGCTCCCCTTGGGGGAAGCTCCAAAAAAGTTTACATATTTTACTGATTTTAATCAATCGAATCCTGAAGCATTTTATTTTAATATGACTGGAAAGTCCTCTTCTAATGTTAGACTTACCCACACTAAATTACTATTTTCTAAGTCCTTTCTTGACCAATTAGCAGGTGGGGGCTATGAACTGTGGAAAGATACTATTGATCATAAATCTATTTGGGGTTCTAAAGGCTGGCAGGTACTAGGCACTGAGGCTTTGCATGGTGCATGTCTCATCCTGAACCATATGTTGTTTTTTAATTCGACAATTTCACAGACAGCCTGCTTTGGATTTGCTGCGTCTAAAAAATTAAATGCTCACTCTCTTCCTGATTTAGGAGAATACCCTACATGGTACAATTACACTGATTTGTCCTTTAGTGAATTACAGTCTCTGTTGCTGAATTCGTCTTTTAACATTTCCAGTTTTGATTCCCAAGGTTGGTTGTTATGGCAAGAGTTCAGATTTATGCCAACATCGTTTTCTGGGTCTGACCCCTGGCTATACGCAGGTGAGGTTGATCCCCATTTTCAGAGTGATCATTCTGTTACTACCTATTATGTAGCCAAGTTATGTCAGAACTGGCTTAGACATTCCAACTTAACATCACTTAAACTCCATTTGTCCAAATTGACTGAAGATGTTGATCTGAATGGCTTTGTTAAAGGCCCTGTGGGAGGCAGATCTAAAAGATGGGTATATGCTGTTTACAATGACGTTTGGAAACTGTCTCAAATTGAAGCTGCTTCTAGACTACGTGAAATAGATCAAGCAAATTTAGAAAAAGTACTTGCAGTTGTTGATAACAGCAATAACACCCTTTCTTCCCGAATTTACACATTGGACAATATTGTTTCATCTGTTATTGATATCGTACAGGATGAAATGTCTGTTTTGTACCATGGTCAAATTCAATTGCGTTCAATTATGCAATTTGCTTGCACATTACAAACGTTAAAGGCTGGTTAAGTGCCTTGGGACTACATGAATACTTCTTCTCTATTTTTACCATTTAATATGACTGTAAAACAACAATTCATGTCTATGAAGGATGCTGCGTATTTACTTTTGCATACTGAAAAGTTAGAACAGTTTGATTTTTCTGTTTCTGAATATAATTCAGCTGTATGGCTAATTCAGGGGTTAATAATATTGCCTTTTCTGCTATTTAAATACGATTCATGTATGAAATACTATGCCAGAGGCATATTTGAACCTTTAGGTAGCGCTTGTCTCAATGAAGCTTGGTCTATAGGTGCCTGAGGGAGGGTAAAGAAGTTTATCTGAAAGGTGAAGATTGCACTTCCACACCTGATCACTCATTAGTTTGCAGGAACATCCAATTGCACAGCTCTTGTAATTCTGATGCCCCAAACTTGGCATGCATTTTAAAAGGAAATCCGGTCTCGGACATAACTTCGACTTTCACGTTGCTAGCAAACTGTATTTATTTACTTTTAAATGATGAAGACTGCTGTGGTATGCTGGCAGGGATACCATACATTGTGACAGTTTCCCAACGTGTAGTCTGTTGCAAAAATGTGCTGTTCCCTCCTCCAAATGGGAAGCTCGATGTATCCATCTGGACTTCCATTCCGACCTTGAAAGCAGAGTTCAACAAGATGAGTCGAATAAGGGCTCTATTGTCTCAAAAAGAAGTCACCCTAACTTCTTTGTATGAAACATTTGTCCTTCACGTGGCAAACACTCACACCGAGGTGCATGCCCTTTTGAATACTGATCTCTCCCTGCATTTCGGTGCCTTGATTCACACTATCTTCAATGCCTCGTCGACCACGGGCTTGGCGCACTTTTTTAAAATTGTAATTTCTGGCCTTGTGACTTTATTCCAAACTTAGGGGCCCTTTAGGATTTACCCGCCGGGCCGGCGGTAGCTACCGCTGGCCCCGCGGGGGCAATCCGCCCGCCATCCTCAACAAAATGACCCCCCGCCACATTAGGATGGCTAGGGGGTCTGCGGCGGATGGAAAGTCCGTCCACCTCATTTCCGCCGGTCGCGAAGTCGACTGGCGGAAAAAGTGCTTTCCTATGGTGGCAGTGTCTGCGAGACACCGCCAACCATATTACAATGCCTGCGGTCCTATGCCTTTCCACGGTGGCATTGCCACCTGGAAAGGCATACGGTCTTTGCTTTGGGGGCCCTTTGCGGGCCCCCAAGGTGAAGAGGGTGTGGGGGGTGCACATGGGGGGTGCCTATGGTACCCCCCTGCGCTTCAGAGTACAACATATGGGCCCCTATACCGGCATTTTTTCATTCTATTTTTTCCAGCCTCTTCAGCTGATTACCATTAATTCTCGCCTTGGCTGCCGGTATACTGCTGTTGATTTGCGTGCTCAAAAATGGCTGCACAATCTGTGCCCCACGACCACCTTCCCCGGCTGTTCCAGCTTCGTAACCGGATGTTTGATTATTATGGAGCGCTCCCAATGGCTACCTTAATTGTGGCGTATGGATTATCCTTCCGGTTCTCGTATTTTACATGCATGCAGCCTGTCTTCCTTTGCCTGGATTCCAATTTTGATTGGGCTCTGGATTTGTGTCTCTGCAACACAGTGTCTCCTAACCCGGATTATGATCTACTAATGAGCCCCTTAGTTGCTCATAAGTTAGACTGTTCTGGTATTGGAATAATGGCCTGCGCAGCGGCACATGAAGTTCTAGGTAATTAGAACAGATGGACTGCAGCCCACGACTTTCTGGCACGCAGTTATCTCGAAGAGCACCCGAGTTGTCCTTTGATGGTGCTAGAGCAGAGGTCTTCAATCTGTGGGGCGCAACCCCCAGGGGGGTCATGGAGTCCTTGGAAAGGGGTCGTAGATTCTGTCAGAGCATGCAGTTCCTGGCGTTGGGCTGATTGAGGGTGCTCACGGCGGAGGCCGAGTTCACATCGAGGGGTGAAAAACATCAAAGCCTCATTAACAAGTAAAAGGTCTTTTAAAGACCTGTCAAGTACTCGGGTGTGGCTGTGTGTATGTACAATCCTGTCATCTACCACATACCAGGCTTACATGCCAGGAACTATCACAAGGAATCTGCTGCCCTTCGGGCCTGCAGGAAAGGTTAATTAGGATTTTAAACACAATTGCTTCACAGAATAGCAGTTAATTTTCTGCATGATAGTATCAAGAGCAGAAAGGGTGTGACTAATGATTGATTATTTTGTGGAACAAAATCACAATTCACATATGCTACCTACGTTAGATATGCAGTAAAAGCACACATTTTACTTTAGACTCATTTTGAAATTATATTAATGAAATAATTCACAATTTTGTCGCATCGGGTTTCGTTTCGTTCTGGAAAGGAAAGGTTGACAAATAGAACTTTAGATTAATTTTAAGATTGTTTCTCCATTTCTGCTGCTCCCAAAATAGAAAACACACCTCTCAGGAAGTTGGAAATCATGGAAACTCATATTAGTTCATCTTTGGTCTATCGTAGCATGCAAACTCCCAGTGTTTGGGGTAGCTAATATTTGCAGTTAGTGGTAGTATGTGTTCGTCTAAAGCACCTTCTGGTGTCCTTTTAGGCAGCAAACGTTTTGAAGAAAAATAGGCTGACATATGGCTTATTCAGGACCATTCTGTTTTTCCTGCATTTCTTTTAAACGTATTCACGTCTTGAGGAAGATGATCACTGCTTTCGTTACAATTGCATACTGCTCATATAATAGGAAGCTTGTTATATGCTGCTTTTTATGAGCGGGCTTCACTTCACAGCGCAGCTGTCGCCAGACAAATATGTGAGGATCTCTACAGAGGTTTTGGCTCCGCCCACATTTTGAGAGCCAGGAGTACAGTAGGTATTAGAATTCTTTCGCTTTTTCAAGAGAGGCTCCCTATAATGAGAATTCCTCGTTTACAGCTTTTCTTGCTTCTTTACTATCAATTGAGTACTGCATATGTTGTTCTGTAAAGAAATAGATGAGTTTTAGATTTGTGAATCTCCAATTCTTGCTATTTTCTTTCCCAGACTTCTATTTTGCTGTTAATCACTTGTCTATACATCTATCCTGTTGGTATTTTATCTTGGACAGATCCTTTATGCAAGACCTCTAAAGGCTATTTTTTCGGTGAGCCACAGTATAGGAGTTTGAAGATTGCTTTGTATATTTAAAATTTGGAACTCTGGTCCTAAAAGCCTGTGATATCTAGTGCCTATACATTTCCTTTTTTTTTTTAAAAGATTTAAATACGTTTTTATTCATCAAAAGGAGTACAGGTTGGATAGATGGATGAATGATGGATGGATGAACGGATGGATGGATGAAGGATGGATGTTTGGATGGATAAAAGGTTGCATGGATGAATGATGCATGGATGGATGTGTGAAAAGGTGGGGGGATGAATGATGGGTGGATGTATGTATGTATGGATGGATGGATGAAAGGGTGGATGGATGAAGGATGGATGTATGGATGGAAGGATGAAAGGGTGGATAGATGAAGGATAGATGTATGGATGGAAAGATGAAAGGGTGGACGGATGAAGGATGGATGGATGGAAAGATGAAAGGGTGGATGGATGAAGGATGGATGTATGGATGGATAAAAGGTTGCATGGATGAAGGATGCATGGATGGAAGTGTGAAAAGGTGGGGGGATGAATGATGGGTGGATGGATGGATGAAAGGGTGGATGGATGTAGGGGTGGATGGATGGATGTATGGATGAAAGGGTGGATGGATGAAGGATGGGTGTATGGATGGGAGGATGAAAGAGTGGATGGATGTATGGATGCATAAAAGGTTGCATGGATGAATCATGGTTGCATGTGTGAAAAGGTGGGTGGATGGATGGATGGGTGGATGGATGGGTACAAGATGGATGTATGGATGGAAGGATGAAAGGGTGGATGGATGAAGAATGGACGGCTGGAAGGATGAAAGGGTGGATGGATGGATGTGTGAAAGTGTGGGTGGATGAATGATGGATGGATGGATGTGATGAGGTCTAACAGGCACATTTATAGTTGTCAAAAGTTGATGATGAGGAGTACCAGTTTCTAGAAACTTTTGTCGGAATGGGGTCCTTACGCCTAAAAAGGTTTTACAAGGAGGTCCCGGCATCAAAAAGTTTGAAGACCTCTGTGCTAGAGGCTCCGGCTGTCGAAGAACATGTGTGTTCTTTCTCATTATTGAATTCGATGGCTGAAAAGTTTTTGGATGAGAACAATGACTTCCTCTTGGAAGCAGTTGCAACGAACTGTGCCTATATGCTTTCGGATTAATGGCATAGTTTCAGCTTCACACACGTTTTTGGCCTAGAGTTTTTTTCATTTATTTTTTACTCTATTCACATTCTGTGTTTTGCAAACTATACAGTCCCTGCTTCGTGTTGAGTGAATTTTTTTTATGGTAACTAATTCGAAATTTTACTCCCAATTGTCCAGTTTGGCAAATTCCGATCAAGGGAGGTTGTAGTGAAGGCAGGGCCTTGTTTGAGTACATTGCTATATTAACATAGGCTTATTAAAAGTTTAAACGCCATTTTACCTTTTTGCTGCTTTTGCACACAACACTATAAGTAACTGTTGTTGTAAGTTAGGCTGCGTGAAAATCTTCACATGAGAATGGGTTGTTTTCCAAAATCCCCAGACTTACATATGGACCATAATCTGCACAGTTAGTGCTGAAGCCTCCAAGGTAATCATAACAATGTTAGGTGTTGTTCGGGCTGATCGGCTCATGCTCTAGACATAACAAGTGCGCAGCTGCAACTAGCTGAGGTTCTGGCGTCTTTAATATCACACTGCATGCATGATTTAGACACTCTGAAGAAAATCAGTTTCCAGAGAGACAGAGAGCTTTTGCAGATCCTGATGTGATTTACTTCTGCTGATCTTGGAGGTATGGGGTCCCCTATTTCTCCTAAGAGCCCTTCTTTATTATTAAAACATAGTTTCTAGCTAGGGAGGGTGGCATACAAGGCACTATAGGACCTGGTTTCCACTATCATTATAATATGATTTCTCCCTTTGTGTTTTATGGAATTGTAACAATGCTGTACAAAAGGGGGTGGTGATGGACAGAGCATCTGAATCAATCAAACACTCACACCCAGTCAAAAGATCTGGGTTTAATCCATCACCGTTCTTTAGCCCACTCTGCCACCCCAGTTCAGACATGGCTATATACAAATCAGTCGGACCCTGTACCTCATGGGAACAGTCCAGCCCGTACTGCCAAGCCATGTCTTCCCTGGACCGGAAACAAGCTTCCGAGGACCGGTTTCTGGCATTCCAGCCGTCTTCAGCCCGACTTGCTTGAATCCAGTGGCAAAGTGAGCAAGAGACTCACGTCTGAGCATACCCTGCCACACTTGTGGCGGCCAAAAGCGGTACAAAAGGGGGTGGTGATGGACGGAGCATCTGAATCAATCAAACACTCACACCCAGTCAAAAGATCTGGGTTTAATCCATCACCGTTCTTTAGCCCACTCTGTAACCCCAGTTCAGACATGGCTATATGCAAATCAGTCTGACCCTGTGCCTCATGAGAACAGTCCAGCCCGAACTGCCAAGCCATGTCTTCCCTGGACCGGAAACAAGCTTCCGAGGACCGGTTTCTGGCATATAGCCAGTGTCTAACGCAGGGTGGTGTGGAGTGCAAAAAAACGATGGATTTTGGCCCAGATCCTTGTACTGGGGTGAATGTATGACATTGTTCTACATTCTGTCCATCAACTGTGTTTTTTGCTATTTTCACCCCGAGTGGGCTGGGTATGCTCAGACGTGAGTCCCAGGCTCTCCACTCCACTGGAGTCAAGCTATCCAGGCTGATGAAGGCTGATAGCCAGAAACAGGCCCTTGGATGCTTGATTCCGGTCTGGGAAAGACATGGCTTGGTAGTTCGGACTGGACTGTTCCCATGAGGCACAGGGTCAGAGCTGATTTGCATATAGCCAGTGTCTAACCCAGGGTGGTGTGGAGTGCAAAAAAACGATGGATTTAGGCCCAGATCCTTGTACTGGGGTGAAAGTATGACATTGTTCTACATTCTGTCCATCAACTGTGTTTTTTGCTATTTTCACCCCGAGTGGGCTGGGTATGCCCAAACGTGAGTCCCAGGCTCTCCACACCACTGGAGTCAAGCTATCCAGGCTGATGAAGGCTGATAGCCAGAAACCGGTCCTTGGATGCTTGATTCCGGTCTGGGAAAGACATGGCTTGGTAGTTCGGACTGGACTGTTCCCATGAGGTACAGGGTCAGAGCTGATTTGCATATAGCCAGTGTCTAACCCAGGGTGGGGTGGAGTGCAAAAAAAACGATGGATTTAGGCCCAGATCCTTGTACTGGGGTGAATGTATGACATTGTTCTACATTCTGTCCATCAACTGTGTTTTTTGCTATTTTCACCCCGAGTGGGCTGGGTATGCTCAGACGTGAGTCCCAGGCTCTCCACACCACTGGAGTCAAGCTATCCAGGCTGATGAAGGCTGATAGCCAGAAACCGGTCCTTGGATGCTTGATTCCGGTCTGGGAAAGACATGGCTTGGTAGTTCGGACTAGACTGTTCCCATGAGGCACAGGGTCAGAGCTGATTTGCAGATAGCCAGTGTCTAACCCAGGGTGGTGTGGAGTGCAAACAAATGATGGATTTCGGCCCAGATCCTTGTACTGGGTTGAATGTATCACATTGTTCTACATTATGTCCATCAACTGTGTTTTTTGCTATTTTCACCCCGAGTGGGCTCGGTATGCTCAGACGTGAGTCCCAGGCTCTCCACACCACTGGAGTCAAGCTATCCAGGCTGACGAAGGCTGATAGCCAGAAACCGGTCCTTGGATGCTCGATTCCGGTCTGGGAAAGACATGGCTTGGTAGTTCGGACTGGACTGTTCCCATGAGGCACAGGGTCAGAGCTGATTTGCATATAGCCAGTGTCTAACCCAGGGTGGTGTGGAGTGCAAAAAAACGATTGATTTAGGCCCAGATCCTTGTACTGGGGTGAAAGTATGACATTGTTCTACATTCTGTCCATCAACTGTGTTTTTTGCTATTTTCACCCCGAGTGGGCTGGGTATGCTCAGACGTGAGTCCCAGGCTCTCCACACCACTGGAGTCAAGCTATCCAGGCTGATGAAGGCTGATAGCCAGAAACCGGTCCTTTGATGCTTGATTCCGGTCTGGGAAAGACATGGCTTCGTAGTTCGGACTGGACTGTTCCCATGAGGTACAGGGTCAGAGCTGATTTGCATATAGCCAGTGTCTAACCCAGGGTGGGGTGGAGTGCAAAAAAAACGATGGATTTAGGCCCAGATCCTTGTACTGGGGTGAATGTATGACATTGTTCTACATTCTGTCCATCAACTGTGTTTTTTGCTATTTTCACCCCGAGTGGGCTGGGTATGCTCAGACGTGAGTCCCAGGCTCTCCACATCACTGGAGTCAAGCTATTCAGGCTGATGAAGGCTGATAGCCAGAAACCGGTCCTTGGATGCTTGATTCCGGTCTGGGAAAGACATGGCTTGGTAGTTCGGACTAGACTGTTCCCATGAGGCACAGGGTCAGAGCTGATTTGCATATAGCCAGTGTCTAACCCAGGGTGGTGTGGAGTGGAAACAAATGATGGATTTAGGCCCAGATCCTTGTACTGGGTTGAATGTATGACATTGTTCTACATTATGTCCATCAACTGTGTTTTTTGCTATTTTCACCCCGAGTGGGCTGGGTATGCTCAGACGTGAGTCCCAGGCTCTCCACACCACTGGAGTCAAGCTATCCAGGCTGATGAAGGCTGATAGCCAGAAACCGGTCCTTGGATGCTTGATTCCGGTCTGGGAAAGACATGGCTTGGTAGTTCGGACTGGACTGTTACCATGAGGCACAGGGTCAGAGCTGATTTGCATATAGCCAGCGTCTAACCCAGGGTGGTGTGGAGTGCAAAAAAACGATGGATTTAGGCCCAGATCCTTGTACTGGGGTGAATGTATGACATTGTTCTACATTCTGTCCATCAACTGTGTTTTTTGCTATTTTCACCCCGAGTGGGCTGGGTATGCTCAGACCTGAGTCCCAGGCTCTCCACACCACTGGGGTCAAGCTATCCAGGCTGATGAAGGCTGATAGCCAGAAACCGCTCCTTGGATGCTTGATTCCGGTCTGGGAAAGACATGGCTTGGTAGTTCGGACTGGACTGTTCCCATGAGGCACAGGGTCGGAGCTGATTTGCATATAGCCAGTGTCTAACCCAGGGTGGTGTGGAGTGCAAAAAAACGATGGATTTAGGCCCAGATCCTTGTACTGGGGTGAATGTATGACATTGTTCTACATTCTGTCCATCAACTGTGTTTTTTGCTATTGTAACAATGCTGATCGGATTATTTTTAATCATATGCCTGCTTATGCTCGCAAAAATACTGCATCTTAAAGCACATTGTTAAAATAAAAATGTAAACTTTATTGTGTCTCTTTTATACCCATGTTGTGGACAGGTATGAGAATATAACGAAAGAGTGTTCTTGATTCTCACCATTCCTGAGAGTAACCTAAGTCGCATGTTCTGGGTTGTCTAATCATTGGTACCTTTGCTATAGGACGAATAGCTAATGTGACACTGATGCTAGTCGGTTAGGGGTTCTAGGTACTGAGGTGAGTATTTTGGTCCACCACAATTCACTGATATCCTGGGTCTCTGTGCACAGTTCTATGTATGAGCAAAATCCCTGCAACAAGACCACCTTTTGGAGAGATTTCTCAAAGATGCAGGTTGCAGCAGGTTGCTACCGCTCATGTTGGGAAACCTGCCACTCACGTTATGGAAACATCCACTCGAGTAGAACATCTATTCGAGTTGCCAAAAGAATCTGCGCTCTTATGTGTTGTGTGTGATGCTGTTCGCACTGATTTTACACTGCAGGACAAACACCAGGAGCTAAAAATCAGCACGAGCAGCGTGACTTACCTCACTCCACAGCTTGTGGAACTATGCCCAGGCCTACCTAAGACATGATTTGTAGTGCCACGTTAGTGGGTGGCACAATGTGTGTTGAAGCCCACTTATAGCATTTAATTTCCAGGCCCGGGGTAGCTGTAATACCATTTACTAGGGACTTACAAGTAAATTAAATGTGCAAACTTGGTGCAGGCTAATTTTGCCAAGATTAATGGAGAGAGCACCAGCACTTTGCCACTGGCAAGCAGGTACAATGTGCACAGAGTCATAAAAAACAAACAAAAATTAGTTCAATAATGAAGGCAGAGAGAGGCAAAAATCTGGGGTGATGCTTCAGAAAGGGCCAGGTCCAACAGTGAGTATGTCCGTTTTTGCATTATCCTGATTCTCTCTCCAAGGTACGCATTTCTAAGAATATCTGCTGTGCCCACTGGATGGCAAAAAAGGGGAAACCAGATATTCACTTCTTCACAAGAAGTAGGTGCGTGAGTATCTGAGTGGGTGTGTGAGTGTCCGAATTGCTCTATGAGTGGGTGCATTAGTGCCTGAGAAGGTTCTGCTCCTTTTCTGCTCACTTATGACCTTTATTTTGCCTCTTTCTGCTTGTTACTGACCTTTATTTTTCCACTTTCTGCTGGGCCTGGGTGGAGCTTGCGAGGTTCACTCTGCGGAGTCCCCCAAAAATTCCCCCAAATTCCCCAGAGTTCCTAGAGCAGGTGGAGGATTGCCCCACCACCTCAAATTAAGACCCTCTATCATTGTACCTGTTGCCCGTTTGTGGTCGCGTTGGCTGCTGCTGTTCATCTCAGGAACGCCTACCCCTCGCCGGACCCGCTCCGCGGGTCCCGCATCGCTGCTTGGCCACAGGAGTGCGCCGGGGGAACGTGGTTGGAGACTTAGGGCGCTGGGCAGTCTTGCAGGGCTGCGAGCAGCGTGGTCAGGGACTCCATATCCCAGGAGTCCCT
Organism: Lissotriton helveticus; assembly: GCF_964261635.1. Lineage (NCBI taxonomy): Eukaryota > Metazoa > Chordata > Amphibia > Caudata > Salamandridae > Lissotriton > Lissotriton helveticus. The sequence goes on from NC_136069.1 coordinate 128,264,259, forward strand.
GATAGCCCGGCAGAGAACACCTGGGCCGCTCTCCCTGCAAGCTCCGCCCCCTCACCAACGGACCTAAAAGCCCTCGCCTCTACCGCCTCACTGGGACCCTCTATCATTGTACCTGTTGCCCGTTTGTGGTCGCGTTGGCTGCTGCTGTTCATCTCAGGAACGCCTACCCCTCGCCGGACCCGCTCCGCGGGTCCCGCATCGCTGCTTGGCCACAGGAGTGCGCCGGGGGAACGTGGTTGGAGACTTAGGGCGCTGGGCAGTCTTGCAGGGCTGCGAGCAGCGTGGTCAGGGACTCCATATCCCAGGAGTCCCTGATAGCCCGGCAGAGAACACCTGGGCCGCTCTCCCTGCAAGCTCCGCCCCCTCACCAATGGACCTAAAAGCCCTCGCCTCTACCACCTCACTGGGACCCTCTATCATTGTACCTGTTGCCCGTTTGTGGTCGCGTTGGCTGCTGCTGTTCATCTCAGGAACGCCTACCCCTCGCCGGACCCGCTCCGCGGGTCCCGCATCGCTGCTTGGCCACAGGAGTGCGCCGGGGGAACGTGGTTGGAGACTTAGGGCGCTGGGCAGTCTTGCAGGGCTGCGAGCAGCGTGGTCAGGGACTCCATATCCCAGGAGTCCCTGATAGCCCGGCAGAGAACACCTGGGCCGCTCTCCCTGCAAGCTCCGCCCCCTCACCAACGGACCTAAAAGCCCTCGCCTCTACCGCCTCACTGGGACCCTCTATCATTGTACCTGTTGCCCATTTGTGGTCGCGTTGGCTGCTGCTGTTCATCTCAGGAACGCCTACCCCTCGCCGGACCCGCTCCGCGGGTCCCGCATCGCTGCTTGGCCACAGGAGTGCGCCGGGGGAACGTGGTTGGAGACTTAGGGCGCTGGGCAGTCTTGCAGGGCTGCGAGCAGCGTGGTCAGGGACTCCATATCCCAGGAGTCCCTGATAGCCCGGCAGAGAACACCTGGGCCGCTCTCCCTGCAAGCTCCGCCCCCTCACCAACGGACCTAAAAGCCCTTGCCTCTACCGCCTCACTGGGACCCTCTATCATTGTACCTGTTGCCCGTTTGTGGTCGCGTTGGCTGCTGCTGTTCATCTCAGGAACGCCTACCCCTCGCCGGACCCGCTCCGCGGGTCCCGCATCGCTGCTTGGCCACAGGAGTGCGCCGGGGGAACGTGGTTGGAGACTTAGGGCGCTGGGCAGTCTTGCAGGGCTGCGAGCAGCGTGGTCAGGGACTCCATATCCCAGGAGTCCCTGATAGCCCGGCAGAGAACACCTGGGCCGCTCTCCCTGCAAGCTCCGCCCCCTCACCAACGGACCTAAAAGCCCTTGCCTCTACCGCCTCACTGGGACCCTCTATCATTGTACCTGTTGCCCGTTTGTGGTCGCGTTGGCTGCTGCTGTTCATCTCAGGAACGCCTACCCCTCGCCGGACCCGCTCCGCGGGTCCCGCATCGCTGCTTGGCCACAGGAGTGCGCCGAGAGAACGTGGTTGGAGACTTAGGGCGCTGGGCAGTCTTGCAGGGCTGCGAGCAGCGTGGTCAGGGACTCCATATCCCAGGAGTCCCTGATAGCCCGGCAGAGAACACCTGGGCCGCTCTCCCTGCAAGCTCCGCCCCCTCACCTATTTCCCTCTCTATATACCAACGCTTACTCCTTGCTGCGCGGGAGGGCGCCGGGAGAAGCCCGGGACAAGGGCGGGACCGTCTGTGGCCGTCCGGGGCCGCTGGAGGCCGGGCTGGGCCACTCCACTAACACCCACGGTCCAGGTACTGATAAACTAACTGGCATATTAACTGATTTTTGACTTGATAGTTTATTGTTGGTTAGAAGGGGTTTTTTTTGCACTATGGCTTCCTCAACAAGTATCTCTACCCTGTTGCCTCCTACGGGTGAGGCTGAGCCTGCTGTCATGGGCCCTCTTGATTCCTACTTTAAGCGACTGCCACAGGATATTGATAAAGAGATCGCCCTGGCGGAAAGACGAGCCGGGCGTAGGCTCTCGATTGAGCTCTTGAAAAATCCGCCTGAGAAACATCAAGGTCAGAACTTTCCTGCGCTGGTTACACCTCTGTCATCTATTGTATTACCAGCCACCCAGGACCTATTACTTGACTTGCCCTTGTTTACTGAGTTAGCTGATAATTCACTATTAGACACTGTAGCAACTAGTCTACCTGTTGGGCATCTTGATGTATCTAGTCAGTTATCTAAAGGGAAAGGAGTGTTAGAAAAATCCTGTGTACAATTGGAAGTGATTAAATCCAACCCTTGCCCCAAAAGGAAATGGGGAGCTACTGTAAAAAAATCACAACCACAAAAAGCCGCAAGAAAGTATAGGAAGCTGGGCACTAAATCATCCCCAAGCCATGTTCTTGCAAAGAATGGCGTTGTAATGGCAACAGGGGAGGCTGAAGCAGTCCCAGTAGGAGTGGACCCTATAATTATGGCGCCTTCCACAACACTGACGGTATCAGCCCCAGATCCAACTATCATAGCACCCCCGGGGTCACTATCTCCCAATCACGATCTCTTGTCAGAAGTGGAAAAAATAATGCGTTCCCTTCTAAACCCCGTAGAGCTAAGACTTAAAAAGCTAGCTGAATAACTTGACCATTTAGAACAAGCTAGCCTAGATAATTTTTTCTCAATTAAATCTCTAATTAAGTCTGGCAATAAAATGGGTGAGAGTGGGAAACACCAACAGATAGCCGACAGAGACCAAGGAGTCGTGTTGGTTGACTTACAATCCCCGACTGCGAGTGGTATTCCTGTACAGGATAATAAAGGGGTGAATAGTAAGAAGGTATCTGATTTAATGCCCACCACAAGTAGCAGTAACTGTGGGAAAATTAAGCCCAATAACATTACCAACAAGGGTAGAAAGGACAGTACTAAAAACCCACCCAGCACAACTAGCAAAAATGCCACACCTTTGCCGACCGGACCGGAAAAAACTATGGCCAATCGGTCAGGAAATGACAAAATCCATTCTAGTAATGGCACGGGAAATAAGGTGGGGCCTACCTCCCAGATAGCAATGGGGGGTGGTCCCACAAGGGATGCCCATAGTATCGGGAATGGGATTAATACTTGTGTGGCAGTGGAAAACATTCTTACACAGTGCCGTGTTCCCTTAGAACAAGGCCAACCAAAGCCACAAATAACTAAGCTGCTGACTAGGATCCCCCCAGTACAGCTCACCCCGGACTCCTACCCATATGTGGCCATACTTACTAACGTTCCACCCCTACTGGAGGGCCAAAGAGAAACCTATGACACACTAAAAAACAAGGCCATGCATTGGCTTCGTGTCAACAGACCCCTGCCAGGGGGAGTGGACGGCCTGATAATTGGGGCCAGAAGGGTCAATTGGATAGGGAACACCTTAAAAAAACAGGGGGGTGAGTGCATTATAATTAACTTCCAGGATCCAAGGGTTGTGGGGTTGATTACGGGACCTGGTTGGAATATTAGTATTGGTGGGATTGGGGTGGTGGACCTCACCTTTTTTTATCCCAGACCGGTGGTGATCTACCCTGGGGGCTGTAGGGAGCAATTGAGATCTAGTCTCTGTCCCTGGTTAGAGGCTGGCCCCCCAGCTGCTCCCATACCAAGAATAAATGATTGCTACAAACAGGCATTTAACCCTCTAAATGTGCATGGGCAGATGAGGTGGGGATGTTGACAGAGATCTGCCGAACAAACAAACTTGGAAGGGGAAATGGTCAGGGGAAGCATCCCAGATGCAACATTGACACCCAACGAAGATGTAATGTGTCAAATATCTGAAGTGGTGAACGAGAGGGATGGGAACATTATTGTATGTTCGGAGGGCTGGGTGGGTGAACCGGGCCTTACAACCACCAGTTGCACTAAGGAGGGATCAGATGTAAATTGTTTAAATGTTGTTCTAGGAGAGGATTGTGATTGCGGGAGGCTGACTGATGCACCGACCATGGCACCTAATGAAAAGGGGACTTGTATAGAAAATTCCCTGGAGAGATTTTTGTCATGGAATATAGCGGGGCTGGGGGCTAGATTGTTGTCACAGCATTGGATAGATTTTGTAAGTGGGTTTCAAATGTGCCTATTCCAAGAAACGTGGGCTTGTGACCCAATTCATTTCCCGGGTTACTTAAATTTTTATATACCAGCAACGAGAGGCCCTAGGGGTAGACCTATGGGTGGCCTCACAGTCTGGATCAAGCAAGATTCAAAAGTAAAAACAAAAATGATTGATCTAGGTTGCAAGGATATACAATTATTGAGATTATCTGTAGGAAAGGGTGGTGTGATAGATATTTATAACATTTATGCTAGGGGCAAGAGTCTTGGGAATTCTGCTACCCTAGAAGTTCTATCCGCCTCCCTCGAATCCCAGTCAATTGGAAATAGAGTGATTTTGGCTGGTGATCTGAATAGGACATTTGAGCCTCTTGAAAATACTGTATATCCAATAGGACTAGAGGAAGATGCCCTTTGGGGCATCCCAAATCTAAACCTCATACCTGTGAAGCGGTGGACAAAAGATATTTTGTTGTTGAATGCGTTATGTCTGGAGTATGGTTTGAGGGCCCTCAATGGCAGGACAAAAAGCGACCAAGGAGGTAATTGTTCATTCGACAATGGTCATAATAAAAGTAGGATTGACTACGTCATCTGTAGTCTTGAGTTATGGTGTGGCGTGGGTGATATGGAAATCATGGGGAGAGTAGAAAGTGACCATAACCCCCTCTGTGTCTCCCACTCATGGTGGAGGGCCGCACGCGCAAACCCAGTGTCAGGTATTGAGAGTGTACCTGTTATGGCCAATGACTCAAGAAGGGTGAAATGGCCATATGTGCTGGCCAATTTGGCCACCTTGGAATCCATTAATTTGGAGGTAGACAATGCTATTGCTGCCATGGAAAAAGTAGATTCTGTAACACCAGGCTCCGTCCAAATAACTGATATACATGACACATTCTTCTCTTTGATAAAACCGCACTTCATCAAGCCAGTGAGGGCTAACAGAAAAGTACCAATTACATTGGCGAGCTGGTTCAACAAACAGTGTAGGGTAGCCAGACTGGAGTTGGGCAGAGCACTCAAAAGCAGGGATAAGGCCTTGATTAGCTCCACCAGGAAACTTTATAATGACAGTATCCGCAAGGCTAAGAAGCGGTGGGATGAGGAGTATTGGGAGGAGCTACTCGAGGCCGCAGGGCAAAAGGATTCCAGACTTTTCTGGAAAATTGTGAAATGGGGAAGAGGGGGTACCCCCAATAATCCCGTCAACAATGTCGATGAGGCATTGTGGGTCGATTATTTTAAACCCCAGTATGCTGAGAGTAGGGATATGGTGGCCATAGAACCAATTTCTATGGTATTTTGCAAGGGCGATTTATTTCTAACTAAGGATGCGGAACTCGTAATTTCAACCCTGCAGGGGGGGAAAGCCCCTGGGCTAGATGGAATCCCCTCAGACATCTTTAAGCACGACAAGGTTCGGTGGGCAAAATATGCGACCTTGTTGGGAAACGGCCTAGCTAAAGGGGCAAAAATCCCCAATATATGGAAGGGGGCAATAATAATACCGATCTTCAAGAAAGGTGACCGGTCACTCCCGGCAAATTATAGACCAATAAGTTTGCTGGCCACTATGCAAAAAGTAGTGGGGAAGATGTTGGTCGACAAACTTATGGCCTGGGTAGAAGACAATAATGCTTTATCCCCCTTCCAGGCAGGATTTAGACGTGCAACCAGTACGGTCGATCAAATTTTTCGCTTCACCATGCTACGGTGGGGGACTGTACTCCTGGGTAAAGGCAGCCTTTATGTAGCATTTGTAGATCTAAGGGCTGCCTTTGATCTGGTGCCTAGGAGCACGTTGTGGGAGGTTTTGTCCAAGATAGGGGTCCCACTTGATTTGCTCACGTTGATAATGCGTCTCCATGAAAGTAACTATGCCAAGGTCCAGTGGGGGAGGAATGGGGAATCCACTACCAACTTCCCAGTTGAGCGGGGGGTACGGCAGGGATGTGCAATGGCACCCCTGCTGTTCTCCCTGTTCATCAATGGCATAGTGGATAGGATATTGGACGCAATGGTTGACGCACCTTCGTTAGCGGGCATCAGAGTTCCAATTCTGATGTTCGCTGACGACACCTTGATCGTGTCCAAGACCCCGTCGGGTCTCCAGCGCGCCCTGAACATATTCGACACTTTCTGTAAAGAACGGGGCCTCGAGGTTAATGTAAATAAAACCAAGTTGATGGCCTTTGGGCAAAAGCGCCAATCTCAACCCAAGGTATTCTTGAATAACATCAAATTAGAGTTAGTAAATGTTTTTACATACCTTGGGGTGGAGATATCAAGTAAACTTGGTTGGGCAAGACACGTAGAGAAGGCGGTGTTGAAACACCAGCAGATTTCAGGAGCCCTCAGGGTTGAGCAAGTAAAATCTAAAACTAGGCCTATAAAACCTGTTCTTATGGTTTATGACGCAAAAGCCCTGGGCGCAACCCTCTATGGGGCTGAAGTCTGGGGCTTTGAGAGTCTTACCATCCTCCAAAGATCTGAGAACAGGTTTGTGAGAGGGATAACTAGTCTCCCCCAAAGCACCCCATTAATACCGCTTGGTTTTGATTTAGGCAGAAGATCGCTTAGTGACCGTGCCCGATTGAGGCCTATCCTCTATTGGAGACGGCTATGGACAACCGTGGAAATAAGACACTACGCTGAGGGGTTCTTAGCATTAGCCAAATCAGATGCTTTTCGTAAAATTGCATGGCTAAAAATGCTAAGGGACGTCCTTGCCGAGCTTGGGCTCTCCAAACTTTGGGAAAATCCCCTTGGGGAAGTATTCCCTAGTAAATCCAGTATCAAGGAAATATATTGGGATTATATCGATCAGAAGCTTTGGAGGAGCGTAACCTCTGGATGGCAAAAAAGGGGAAACCAGATATTCACTTCTTCACAAGAAGTAGGTGCGTGAGTATCTGAGTGGGTGTGTGAGTGTCCGAATTGCTCTATGAGTGGGTGCATTAGTGCCTGAGAAGGTTCTGCTCCTTTTCTGCTCACTTATGACCTTTATTTTGCCTCTTTCTGCTTGTTACTGACCTTTATTTTTCCACTTTCTGCTGGGCCTGGGTGGAGCTTGCGAGGTTCACTCTGCGGAGTCCCCCAAAAATTCCCCCAAATTCCCCAGAGTTCCTAGAGCAGGTGGAGGATTGCCCCACCACCTCAAATTAAGACCCTCTATCATTGTACCTGTTGCCCGTTTGTGGTCGCGTTGGCTGCTGCTGTTCATCTCAGGAACGCCTACCCCTCGCCGGACCCGCTCCGCGGGTCCCGCATCGCTGCTTGGCCACAGGAGTGCGCCGGGGGAACGTGGTTGGAGACTTAGGGCGCTGGGCAGTCTTGCAGGGCTGCGAGCAGCGTGGTCAGGGACTCCATATCCCAGGAGTCCCTGATAGCCCGGCAGAGAACACCTGGGCCGCTCTCCCTGCAAGCTCCGCCCCCTCACCAACGGACCTAAAAGCCCTCGCCTCTACCGCCTCACTGGGACCCTCTATCATTGTACCTGTTGCCCGTTTGTGGTCGCGTTGGCTGCTGCTGTTCATCTCAGGAACGCCTACCCCTCGCCGGACCCGCTCCGCGGGTCCCGCATCGCTGCTTGGCCACAGGAGTGCGCCGGGGGAACGTGGTTGGAGACTTAGGGCGCTGGGCAGTCTTGCAGGGCTGCGAGCAGCGTGGTCAGGGACTCCATATCCCAGGAGTCCCTGATAGCCCGGCAGAGAACACCTGGGCCGCTCTCCCTGCAAGCTCCGCCCCCTCACCAATGGACCTAAAAGCCCTCGCCTCTACCACCTCACTGGGACCCTCTATCATTGTACCTGTTGCCCGTTTGTGGTCGCGTTGGCTGCTGCTGTTCATCTCAGGAACGCCTACCCCTCGCCGGACCCGCTCCGCGGGTCCCGCATCGCTGCTTGGCCACAGGAGTGCGCCGGGGGAACGTGGTTGGAGACTTAGGGCGCTGGGCAGTCTTGCAGGGCTGCGAGCAGCGTGGTCAGGGACTCCATATCCCAGGAGTCCCTGATAGCCCGGCAGAGAACACCTGGGCCGCTCTCCCTGCAAGCTCCGCCCCCTCACCAACGGACCTAAAAGCCCTCGCCTCTACCGCCTCACTGGGACCCTCTATCATTGTACCTGTTGCCCGTTTGTGGTCGCGTTGGCTGCTGCTGTTCATCTCAGGAACGCCTACCCCTCGCCGGACCCGCTCCGCGGGTCCCGCATCGCTGCTTGGCCACAGGAGTGCGCCGGGGGAACGTGGTTGGAGACTTAGGGCGCTGGGCAGTCTTGCAGGGCTGCGAGCAGCGTGGTCAGGGACTCCATATCCCAGGAGTCCCTGATAGCCCGGCAGAGAACACCTGGGCCGCTCTCCCTGCAAGCTCCGCCCCCTCACCAATGGACCTAAAAGCCCTCGCCTCTACCACCTCACTGGGACCCTCTATCATTGTACCTGTTGCCCGTTTGTGGTCGCGTTGGCTGCTGCTGTTCATCTCAGGAACGCCTACCCCTCGCCGGACCCGCTCCGCGGGTCCCGCATCGCTGCTTGGCCACAGGAGTGCGCCGGGGGAACGTGGTTGGAGACTTAGGGCGCTGGGCAGTCTTGCAGGGCTGCGAGCAGCGTGGTCAGGGACTCCATATCCCAGGAGTCCCTGATAGCCCGGCAGAGAACACCTGGGCCGCTCTCCCTGCAAGCTCCGCCCCCTCACCAACGGACCTAAAAGCCCTCGCCTCTACCGCCTCACTGGGACCCTCTATCATTGTACCTGTTGCCCATTTGTGGTCGCGTTGGCTGCTGCTGTTCATCTCAGGAACGCCTACCCCTCGCCGGACCCGCTCCGCGGGTCCCGCATCGCTGCTTGGCCACAGGAGTGCGCCGGGGGAACGTGGTTGGAGACTTAGGGCGCTGGGCAGTCTTGCAGGGCTGCGAGCAGCGTGGTCAGGGACTCCATATCCCAGGAGTCCCTGATAGCCCGGCAGAGAACACCTGGGCCGCTCTCCCTGCAAGCTCCGCCCCCTCACCAACGGACCTAAAAGCCCTTGCCTCTACCGCCTCACTGGGACCCTCTATCATTGTACCTGTTGCCCGTTTGTGGTCGCGTTGGCTGCTGCTGTTCATCTCAGGAACGCCTACCCCTCGCCGGACCCGCTCCGCGGGTCCCGCATCGCTGCTTGGCCACAGGAGTGCGCCGGGGGAACGTGGTTGGAGACTTAGGGCGCTGGGCAGTCTTGCAGGGCTGCGAGCAGCGTGGTCAGGGACTCCATATCCCAGGAGTCCCTGATAGCCCGGCAGAGAACACCTGGGCCGCTCTCCCTGCAAGCTCCGCCCCCTCACCAACGGACCTAAAAGCCCTTGCCTCTACCGCCTCACTGGGACCCTCTATCATTGTACCTGTTGCCCGTTTGTGGTCGCGTTGGCTGCTGCTGTTCATCTCAGGAACGCCTACCCCTCGCCGGACCCGCTCCGCGGGTCCCGCATCGCTGCTTGGCCACAGGAGTGCGCCGAGAGAACGTGGTTGGAGACTTAGGGCGCTGGGCAGTCTTGCAGGGCTGCGAGCAGCGTGGTCAGGGACTCCATATCCCAGGAGTCCCTGATAGCCCGGCAGAGAACACCTGGGCCGCTCTCCCTGCAAGCTCCGCCCCCTCACCTATTTCCCTCTCTATATACCAACGCTTACTCCTTGCTGCGCGGGAGGGCGCCGGGAGAAGCCCGGGACAAGGGCGGGACCGTCTGTGGCCGTCCGGGGCCGCTGGAGGCCGGGCTGGGCCACTCCACTAACACCCACGGTCCAGGTACTGATAAACTAACTGGCATATTAACTGATTTTTGACTTGATAGTTTATTGTTGGTTAGAAGGGGTTTTTTTTGCACTATGGCTTCCTCAACAAGTATCTCTACCCTGTTGCCTCCTACGGGTGAGGCTGAGCCTGCTGTCATGGGCCCTCTTGATTCCTACTTTAAGCGACTGCCACAGGATATTGATAAAGAGATCGCCCTGGCGGAAAGACGAGCCGGGCGTAGGCTCTCGATTGAGCTCTTGAAAAATCCGCCTGAGAAACATCAAGGTCAGAACTTTCCTGCGCTGGTTACACCTCTGTCATCTATTGTATTACCAGCCACCCAGGACCTATTACTTGACTTGCCCTTGTTTACTGAGTTAGCTGATAATTCACTATTAGACACTGTAGCAACTAGTCTACCTGTTGGGCATCTTGATGTATCTAGTCAGTTATCTAAAGGGAAAGGAGTGTTAGAAAAATCCTGTGTACAATTGGAAGTGATTAAATCCAACCCTTGCCCCAAAAGGAAATGGGGAGCTACTGTAAAAAAATCACAACCACAAAAAGCCGCAAGAAAGTATAGGAAGCTGGGCACTAAATCATCCCCAAGCCATGTTCTTGCAAAGAATGGCGTTGTAATGGCAACAGGGGAGGCTGAAGCAGTCCCAGTAGGAGTGGACCCTATAATTATGGCGCCTTCCACAACACTGACGGTATCAGCCCCAGATCCAACTATCATAGCACCCCCGGGGTCACTATCTCCCAATCACGATCTCTTGTCAGAAGTGGAAAAAATAATGCGTTCCCTTCTAAACCCCGTAGAGCTAAGACTTAAAAAGCTAGCTGAATAACTTGACCATTTAGAACAAGCTAGCCTAGATAATTTTTTCTCAATTAAATCTCTAATTAAGTCTGGCAATAAAATGGGTGAGAGTGGGAAACACCAACAGATAGCCGACAGAGACCAAGGAGTCGTGTTGGTTGACTTACAATCCCCGACTGCGAGTGGTATTCCTGTACAGGATAATAAAGGGGTGAATAGTAAGAAGGTATCTGATTTAATGCCCACCACAAGTAGCAGTAACTGTGGGAAAATTAAGCCCAATAACATTACCAACAAGGGTAGAAAGGACAGTACTAAAAACCCACCCAGCACAACTAGCAAAAATGCCACACCTTTGCCGACCGGACCGGAAAAAACTATGGCCAATCGGTCAGGAAATGACAAAATCCATTCTAGTAATGGCACGGGAAATAAGGTGGGGCCTACCTCCCAGATAGCAATGGGGGGTGGTCCCACAAGGGATGCCCATAGTATCGGGAATGGGATTAATACTTGTGTGGCAGTGGAAAACATTCTTACACAGTGCCGTGTTCCCTTAGAACAAGGCCAACCAAAGCCACAAATAACTAAGCTGCTGACTAGGATCCCCCCAGTACAGCTCACCCCGGACTCCTACCCATATGTGGCCATACTTACTAACGTTCCACCCCTACTGGAGGGCCAAAGAGAAACCTATGACACACTAAAAAACAAGGCCATGCATTGGCTTCGTGTCAACAGACCCCTGCCAGGGGGAGTGGACGGCCTGATAATTGGGGCCAGAAGGGTCAATTGGATAGGGAACACCTTAAAAAAACAGGGGGGTGAGTGCATTATAATTAACTTCCAGGATCCAAGGGTTGTGGGGTTGATTACGGGACCTGGTTGGAATATTAGTATTGGTGGGATTGGGGTGGTGGACCTCACCTTTTTTTATCCCAGACCGGTGGTGATCTACCCTGGGGGCTGTAGGGAGCAATTGAGATCTAGTCTCTGTCCCTGGTTAGAGGCTGGCCCCCCAGCTGCTCCCATACCAAGAATAAATGATTGCTACAAACAGGCATTTAACCCTCTAAATGTGCATGGGCAGATGAGGTGGGGATGTTGACAGAGATCTGCCGAACAAACAAACTTGGAAGGGGAAATGGTCAGGGGAAGCATCCCAGATGCAACATTGACACCCAACGAAGATGTAATGTGTCAAATATCTGAAGTGGTGAACGAGAGGGATGGGAACATTATTGTATGTTCGGAGGGCTGGGTGGGTGAACCGGGCCTTACAACCACCAGTTGCACTAAGGAGGGATCAGATGTAAATTGTTTAAATGTTGTTCTAGGAGAGGATTGTGATTGCGGGAGGCTGACTGATGCACCGACCATGGCACCTAATGAAAAGGGGACTTGTATAGAAAATTCCCTGGAGAGATTTTTGTCATGGAATATAGCGGGGCTGGGGGCTAGATTGTTGTCACAGCATTGGATAGATTTTGTAAGTGGGTTTCAAATGTGCCTATTCCAAGAAACGTGGGCTTGTGACCCAATTCATTTCCCGGGTTACTTAAATTTTTATATACCAGCAACGAGAGGCCCTAGGGGTAGACCTATGGGTGGCCTCACAGTCTGGATCAAGCAAGATTCAAAAGTAAAAACAAAAATGATTGATCTAGGTTGCAAGGATATACAATTATTGAGATTATCTGTAGGAAAGGGTGGTGTGATAGATATTTATAACATTTATGCTAGGGGCAAGAGTCTTGGGAATTCTGCTACCCTAGAAGTTCTATCCGCCTCCCTCGAATCCCAGTCAATTGGAAATAGAGTGATTTTGGCTGGTGATCTGAATAGGACATTTGAGCCTCTTGAAAATACTGTATATCCAATAGGACTAGAGGAAGATGCCCTTTGGGGCATCCCAAATCTAAACCTCATACCTGTGAAGCGGTGGACAAAAGATATTTTGTTGTTGAATGCGTTATGTCTGGAGTATGGTTTGAGGGCCCTCAATGGCAGGACAAAAAGCGACCAAGGAGGTAATTGTTCATTCGACAATGGTCATAATAAAAGTAGGATTGACTACGTCATCTGTAGTCTTGAGTTATGGTGTGGCGTGGGTGATATGGAAATCATGGGGAGAGTAGAAAGTGACCATAACCCCCTCTGTGTCTCCCACTCATGGTGGAGGGCCGCACGCGCAAACCCAGTGTCAGGTATTGAGAGTGTACCTGTTATGGCCAATGACTCAAGAAGGGTGAAATGGCCATATGTGCTGGCCAATTTGGCCACCTTGGAATCCATTAATTTGGAGGTAGACAATGCTATTGCTGCCATGGAAAAAGTAGATTCTGTAACACCAGGCTCCGTCCAAATAACTGATATACATGACACATTCTTCTCTTTGATAAAACCGCACTTCATCAAGCCAGTGAGGGCTAACAGAAAAGTACCAATTACATTGGCGAGCTGGTTCAACAAACAGTGTAGGGTAGCCAGACTGGAGTTGGGCAGAGCACTCAAAAGCAGGGATAAGGCCTTGATTAGCTCCACCAGGAAACTTTATAATGACAGTATCCGCAAGGCTAAGAAGCGGTGGGATGAGGAGTATTGGGAGGAGCTACTCGAGGCCGCAGGGCAAAAGGATTCCAGACTTTTCTGGAAAATTGTGAAATGGGGAAGAGGGGGTACCCCCAATAATCCCGTCAACAATGTCGATGAGGCATTGTGGGTCGATTATTTTAAACCCCAGTATGCTGAGAGTAGGGATATGGTGGCCATAGAACCAATTTCTATGGTATTTTGCAAGGGCGATTTATTTCTAACTAAGGATGCGGAACTCGTAATTTCAACCCTGCAGGGGGGGAAAGCCCCTGGGCTAGATGGAATCCCCTCAGACATCTTTAAGCACGACAAGGTTCGGTGGGCAAAATATGCGACCTTGTTGGGAAACGGCCTAGCTAAAGGGGCAAAAATCCCCAATATATGGAAGGGGGCAATAATAATACCGATCTTCAAGAAAGGTGACCGGTCACTCCCGGCAAATTATAGACCAATAAGTTTGCTGGCCACTATGCAAAAAGTAGTGGGGAAGATGTTGGTCGACAAACTTATGGCCTGGGTAGAAGACAATAATGCTTTATCCCCCTTCCAGGCAGGATTTAGACGTGCAACCAGTACGGTCGATCAAATTTTTCGCTTCACCATGCTACGGTGGGGGACTGTACTCCTGGGTAAAGGCAGCCTTTATGTAGCATTTGTAGATCTAAGGGCTGCCTTTGATCTGGTGCCTAGGAGCACGTTGTGGGAGGTTTTGTCCAAGATAGGGGTCCCACTTGATTTGCTCACGTTGATAATGCGTCTCCATGAAAGTAACTATGCCAAGGTCCAGTGGGGGAGGAATGGGGAATCCACTACCAACTTCCCAGTTGAGCGGGGGGTACGGCAGGGATGTGCAATGGCACCCCTGCTGTTCTCCCTGTTCATCAATGGCATAGTGGATAGGATATTGGACGCAATGGTTGACGCACCTTCGTTAGCGGGCATCAGAGTTCCAATTCTGATGTTCGCTGACGACACCTTGATCGTGTCCAAGACCCCGTCGGGTCTCCAGCGCGCCCTGAACATATTCGACACTTTCTGTAAAGAACGGGGCCTCGAGGTTAATGTAAATAAAACCAAGTTGATGGCCTTTGGGCAAAAGCGCCAATCTCAACCCAAGGTATTCTTGAATAACATCAAATTAGAGTTAGTAAATGTTTTTACATACCTTGGGGTGGAGATATCAAGTAAACTTGGTTGGGCAAGACACGTAGAGAAGGCGGTGTTGAAACACCAGCAGATTTCAGGAGCCCTCAGGGTTGAGCAAGTAAAATCTAAAACTAGGCCTATAAAACCTGTTCTTATGGTTTATGACGCAAAAGCCCTGGGCGCAACCCTCTATGGGGCTGAAGTCTGGGGCTTTGAGAGTCTTACCATCCTCCAAAGATCTGAGAACAGGTTTGTGAGAGGGATAACTAGTCTCCCCCAAAGCACCCCATTAATACCGCTTGGTTTTGATTTAGGCAGAAGATCGCTTAGTGACCGTGCCCGATTGAGGCCTATCCTCTATTGGAGACGGCTATGGACAACCGTGGAAATAAGACACTACGCTGAGGGGTTCTTAGCATTAGCCAAATCAGATGCTTTTCGTAAAATTGCATGGCTAAAAATGCAGCAAAGGGACGTCCTTGCCGAGCTTGGGCTCTCCAAACTTTGGGAAAATCCCCTTGGGGAAGTATTCCCTAGTAAATCCAGTATCAAGGAAATATATTGGGATTATATCGATCAGAAGCTTTGGAGGAGCGTAACCTCGGAATCCATGGGGGGTAGATTCATGGAAATTAAACCAAGACCAGCTCTAGAAAAGTATTGGGACAGTATAACTGTTCCATTAGATAGGAAATTATTTTTCCAATTAAAGGCAGGTTCTCTCCCCTTGAGGTGTTTGACGTCCAGTTGGAGAACTAGTAGCAGTTCGTGCTGCCCGTCATGTGGGGCCCCCAACGAAAGCATCGCACATTTCCTTTTTTTATGCGAGGCTTATGTAAATCCAAGAAAATCTTAGTTGGCTCCTGTTTGTAGGAACCTTGGTGTCCTAAGCGGTGTTGAGGGGTTGAGAATTATTTGTTCCTCCACTGAAATGTCCATCGTAGTTGGAACGGCAAAATATCTGGGGTGGGCATGGTCCATAAGGAGGAGGGCTCTATCCTCTAATGTGCCTTGATTTTTACCTCTTCCGCTTGTTTGATTTATCCTTGCAAGCATCTACTGGGAGAAAGACATGAATTTTAACTAGAAAATGCTGTTAAATATGTATGTTAGGAGTCTTGATTGTATAAACTTGGGAATGGTCCGTAACGCGGAGGTTTCTACACCTTAACATGCATTTAGTTTCAGCACTTTATGAGAAAGCTTATTTTTAATCCCAATTGGTAATAACTTTTATGCTTATGTACTATGTATTTTTAATTACAAATTTATTGTTATCAAATGCTTGAAGTTTTAAAATGTATGAATTTATATGTGTGTGCTTTTATGAGTGTATAACTCGAATAAAGCTTTTTCAATCAATCAATCAAAGTCCCCTTGGATGCTGAGAGTAGATAGGGGCTGAGAAGCCCTCCTGTAACCACCAGTAAGTACCCCACAGCGGGATTGCTGAGACCTTGTCAAAGGCCCCACCCCCTTTCTCAAACACTCTGCAAACACACCTCCTGGTGCACTACTGGTTGGGGGATAAAGGGACAAGAGACAGGGAGAATGAAAAACAAAAAAACTCTCTTGACTGGCAAAGCCTCTGGTGTCAAAAGTCATGGTGGAGTTGGAATGCCGAAGGATCGTGGTCTGAAATGGGGTGTGTTTTATAATGTGGTATGCAGGTGTTTCCATTTGGCCAATGGACATCAGGTGCATTCTACCAGCATCCATCCAATGGCCACAGTGATGGTGCAATGTTGAGCTCATACTGCGACAGACTCACTCTGTCTGGGAACCGCCACTAGTAAAGCACCAGTACAACTGTGAAATCTAAATCTGCTTGGCAGGAACATGCTGTCTTGACAGCGACGCAATAGTATTCACGAGAATTTGTGTCCACTGCGTCAGTGGCAGGTGTGCCGCGACCGTGGGGGGGAACACTGTCTACACAGATGGCGATCACCATCACCACCATCACCACCCCCTTTTGTACCGCTTTGTTCGCCATAAGTTTGGCAGGGTATGCTCAGACGTGAGTCCCTTGCTCACTTTGCCACTGGATTCAAGCAAGCCTGGCTGAAGACGGCTGGAATGCCAGAAACCGGTCCTAGGAAGCTTGTTTCCGGTCCAGGGAAGGTGTTGCTTGGCAGTTCGGGCTGGACTGTTCCCATGAGGCACAGGGTCAGACTGATTTGCACATGGCCATGTCTGAACTGGGGTGGCAGAGTGGGCTAAAGAACAGTGATGGATTAAACCCAGACCTTTGGACTGGGTGTGAGCGTTTGATTGGTTCAGATGCTCCGTCCATCACCACCCCCTTTTGTACCCCTACACAGATGGCGAGGCAGACTTCATGTATCTAAATATGGTGGGTGAAAGACCGTCGACTCATGAAGTACTAAGGACTACCGCAGGATGGTGGTATGACCACCAAGATTTAAATCAGGCCCTAAGTCCCAAAGTAAAAACTCAGGCTGAGACGGACCTGCTAAGTGTAGTTGACCCATGATCTATTGCAGTCTGACCTAGTTCCGGGTCAACTGTAACTACAGACTATCATTGACTCTTTTTACCTTGAAACTTCTAAATTTCAGATCTCTATTTCTCCTTATTGGATTTTTGTTTTTTAGTGCCATTATGTTTCTTAAAGTTCACTCTAATTTTGCTGAATTAAGAGTGCAATTTTAATTCTGTTATGTTTTTAATTGTTTTGTTAATCCTAAATGCTTCACACATTAAGTTGAGCTTATCTGCCGTATGCTATAGCTACCAGAGGTTGCCCTCATGTTTAAATTACCAAAAACATTAAATGGACGTAACAGGTAAGTACTTTATAACTTGTTGGAGATACCCATCCTCCCTAATTAATAATTCACTTTCTAATAGCTGTTGACCCAGATAGAGCCTCTGGTGGCAAAGTATTTTCTAATGCTTAATCAAAGGTCTAGGGACAGGTTCAGTGGATGGCCCCCTTCCAGTTAGAGCAACTTCTTTTCTCCAAATGACAATTGTCTCTTTTGTCCTTGAGTAAAATTCATACCACTGCTTTATAAATGTATTCTGTGCTTCTGGTCAATCCAACAACATTGAGCCTTTCATGAATTCGGGCCCTGAACATTATTGTGTTGTTTCAAAAAAGAATCTTTATTTCTTTGTCCATGAATTTATGTTTTATTTTACAACCTCACTGCTCTTTATCACCCTGCTGGCTTGCCAGTGTAGTTGATGGAGCTGAATAATAGCTTTCCAGCTTCTCTCTGCTCCATAGCTAAGCAACGTGCTGGTAAAAGTGTACATCATCAGTCAGGGCAAGTGTGACATTCACAAACCGACTGGGTTTGAATTGCTCGTCCCAATTCACTATTTTTAGGAAGTGAATATTAAGAAATGGCTAATTCAGAGTACTACTGCTTTTTATTTTTCATTTTGCAGCTCACAATTTAACACCCATTCCCATGTACATATCATAATTATCAATTTTTGTTTTTAATTCGTCTAACACATAAAGTTGTCCTTTATTTTGAAAATATTTTAAAGACAGTGAAGTGCATTGGGGCGATTGGTGAATAGGCTAAGCTAAGGAAGCAGAACTGTAGAGTGTTGAAGGGGTTACAGAAGGCAGCATAGCAGCAAACGCAGAGGAGTAATGTACTGCCTAATTCGGAAATTAATGAAGTACAGGGTCTCAAAGTATTTCTTAGGAGGCCGTTGCTGGTGCTGTCGAATGCCTGAGTTGCAGAAGAACAATGCTGTTTAGTTTTGGTTCAAACTCACTTTTTTCCTTCCACCAAACTACACTTGCTTTCTACGTATCTCACTCTTATAGGTTATTTTTCATCATTGTTTTCTCCCTTTGTAACATTGTTTTTCCTATCTTTTCCATTACTCTTTCCTTCTCTCTTTTCCGCTTTTGTCTCTTTTGCTCTGGAGCAATGTCATCAGATGAAAATAGGCCCAGTCTCAGAAAAGGGAATGGCAGTCCCACCTCCTGCAACCACCAGCACAAAATTAAGAACTCGGACTAGCCCTCTCCCTCCATTTCCAGATACCAAATATTTAAAAGAAAGCTACCGTATGAATACTTTTATTATTTGTTTTGTATATTTGTTCAACTGTTCTTGGAAAGCTATGGAACTTTGATTAATGAACTACATTTTTGTTAAAATTATGGGGCATATTATCGACAAACAGCAATGATTATCACTAAGCGCGTTTGGCGCTGTTTTTCTCATCACTGGATTTTATCGCAGAGATAGCGCGTTATTATCGATGCTTATCTCCAAGGCGATAATAAATCCAGCAATAGAGGGGAAATGCGTGAATATCGTATGAAATCCAGCTATAAAAACTCAGCTACAGGTAAATTCTTGATAATAGGACATGGTGCACTTAGCCTGGCAATCCACCTCCCATAGGATAATATAGCCAAGTCAGGAATTTTGCAGACGTTAGATTCCAGCGTTAATAATAATAATACTAATAGGGAAGTTTGTATAGCGCCTGGTTACGCACACCGGCATGTCCCCACGCTGTGATGAGTGGAAATAACAGGCCCCCCAGAAGTGCTCAAATGTGCCTTAATTACTTACGTTAATGGGGGCTTAGCGAGATTTTAATTGTTGCTACGCGGGTCCGGGGCATCGTTGTGAATATTGCGAAGCTGCGTTAGAGATGTATTCCCATGAAGTTATGTGAGGAAAGCCTACTTTGCATCTCATTAGCGATGCGATGCAAGCCGTTAGTACAACGGGTGCTAGCACAAGGAAACGCGATAAAGCCTGTTAGCGTGACCCTGATAATGCTGCAATAATATTATCGCCGCTTTTTGGCAGGAAACGGCCGCTAAAGTGGCGAAAATGGGCTTGATAATATGCCCCTATGTCTTTAAAAAAACCTAGTCCTACATTTAAACTACCATCACGAAAATCAAGAAGTGGATGTGAAGCCCTAGTCTGTTATTCCAACTGACCTTCTAAGTAAAATCTTTGCTAAGGGCAGGCAACTGCGGGCAAAAAAAGAGAAATCTCTAGGCCAACCAAAAAGAAGTCTCAAACGTGGAGAGCCCAGAATGCCTCGGGAAGCATCTAATATTGCCCACTTACTCTGCCATGGGTATTTGTGAATCCTCTAAGCATTCTTGCACTGTCTGTGCTTATAATAATATGACTAGCTATGAAACAGTAGATTAATTGAGGCACTAAACTATAGTTTTCTTGATAGCTCTGTAACTTATATGATATTGAAACACTAAAATATCCTGAGAAAGTATACTTGCAGATAACTGTTGTGTTAACACCAATGTTTGTTTACACAAGAATGCCTTAAATCAGACAGGTTTCAATGTCGTTCTTGTATTAATCTGAAGCGTGCATTTGCCTTAATGCATGCAGTGTTTAATGATTCTCCTAGGTCCAGAAGCCACTTTATTTGGTGTTGTGCATTGCACATTTTCGGCATCCTACAAGACTGCCCAACTTTGTTTCCAATCCTGTCAATCAAACGTGTAAGTGTAAGACTGCAGTGGATTCAGCATTATGTTTATGTACCAGTATCTGTTTTTTAAGTTCCTCACATTCATCTCATGATAAAATCCTGGCTCCTGCTCATTAGTTTCGAAGTAGTAATAGTTTCTAACATCTTTTCACTTTTTTATTGATTTATATTGAGACGAAATTGTATAAAAGTGAGCCAGTAATGTATAGATGTTAGCACTGCATGCTCCCATTGCCTTTTAAGCAGATGTTCTTGTCGATTAAAATGACAATTGTCACTTACTATTTTGCTTGCATATTGGCTATTTTTGCATTAAGGACATGCGAGAATATGAGAGAATAGGCAATTACAGTACCTGGGCCATTAAGTATGCTGAACATTCAAGAATCACGAACATGCGTTCAGATGCAATAATAGTCTACTGCATCCTAATTTATATGCCGCTGGTTCCCGTAAATAGCTTTATAAGCAAAATATTAGAAGCTGCAACCACCTGTCTCCTGAACACTGAGTGGTTAATAGTCTCAGGCCATTTCAGTCTACACATTGATAATATAGATGACATAGAAGCCCAAAACCTTATGGAGTTACTATCCTAAATAAGGGCGACATACCTATAGACAGACAGACACTTGACTTAATTTTCTGTCAGCCACACTTCATTAGTTTAACACGTACAATGTCGCTAAGTTTGTCAAACCATGAAATAATCTTATTTCCAACATGCATAAAAGATGCCAAGTGGGATATAGTAGTAAAGTCTCAAAGACGAACTAGAGCGTGGAAAAATTAAGGGGCTTATTTATAGGAGCTCAAGTCACTTTTGCACGATGGAAAGTGGTACATGCATGACGGAAGGCTCTCATAAAGATTTATGAAGCCACACGAAGCAACCCTGCATAGCTCTGAATGGCCTCATGAATCATGAGTAAGGCAACACAGCACAAATCGCTGGGTCGCCGTACTCTGCGCCCAGGAAGCATTCCATGGGCATTACAGTGGGTTTTTCCAAGCAACACCCATGGAATTTGAAGCTGCCCCAGATGTACAAAGTAATGTAAACCTGGAGAAGCATCAAATCCATACGCCTCCCGAGGTGAGGTGCAACAAGTATTAACATGTCAATTTCTCCGTGTTTTTCCTCTTTCTATCTGTGCTGCATTCGATAGAAAGAGGAAAACACCTTTTGGAATTGCTTTTGTGCAGGAAGCTGCCCCTTCCTGCACAAAAATTATCCTGTCTCCAATGAAGGCACCCTGGCACCATGGTGCAACGGTGCCTATGTCGGCGCTAGGATGTGCAAATGGCACCAACACAGGCAGAAAGGACAGGAATGCACTGTATTGCTTACTTACAGTGCATGCCTGCCCTCTCCTTTTGGTGTAGGGCAGCGCAGCAAGGAACCTAACTTGCTGCCCTCCACCAAAATGTCATAAACAAGGCCATAAATATAGAGGAATGGACCTCTTGGACGAAAGTACACCATATAAACTGGATCCAGAAGAGGGTACATAAAGGATGTCGAGTCTGCTGGTGACGAGGGCCTGGGTGACGTTTTTTTTCTCGTGTCAGAGGGGTTCCATTTGAATATCCTGCGGAGCATTCGGAGGGTGTTGAAGCAGGACGCGGAGACGGCGTTGACTTGCTTTGTCATGGAGAGGGCGGAGTCAAGGATTACCCCCAGGTTGCGTGCATAGTCGGTGGGTTCCGGGGCTGTGCCTAGCAATGTGGGCCATCAGCAGTCGTCCCAGGCTGATGGGGTGGACCCGAGGATGAGGACCTCCGTCTTGTCTGAGTTTAGCTTCAGCCTGCTGTCCTTCATCCATTCGGCGACGGCCTTCATTCCTCTGTGGACGTTGGCCTTGGCGGTATGTGGGTCTTCGGTGAGGGGTATGATCAGCTGGGTGTCGTCGGCGTAGCAGATGATGTTGAGGTTATGTTGTCGTGCGACGTGGGCGAGGGATGCCATGTAGATATTGAACAGCGTCGAGCTGAGGGAGGATCCCTGTGGGACGCCGCAGATGATCTCAGTGGTTTTAGAGCAGAAGGGTGGGAGGCGGACGCTCTGGGTTCTGCCGGAGAGGAAGGATGTGGTCCAGGCCAGGGCCTTTTCTTGGATTCCGGCATCATGGAGGCGTGCTGATAGGATGCGGTGGCAGACCGTGTCAAAGGCTGCTGATAGGTCCAGGAGGAGGAGGGCGGCTGTTTCTACTTTGGACATCAGGATCCTGATCTCGTCGGTGGCGGTGATGAGGGTGGTCTCGGGGCTGTGGTTGCTGCGGAAGCCAGATTGGGAGGGGTCCAGGATGTTGTTGTCTTCAAGGTAGCGGGTTAGCTGTTTGTTGACAATCTTCTTTGTGACTTTCGCCATGAACGGAAGCAGGGAGATGGGCCGGAATTTCTTGAGGTCCTTGGGGTCCGCCTTGGGTTTCTTTAGTAGGGCATTGATCTCGGCGTGCTTCCAGCTTTCCTGGAAGGTTGCTGTCTCGAAGGAGATGTTGATAGTTTTCCGCAGGTGGGAATCGATGGCTCAGCTGGCTTTGTTGAACACGTGGTGAGGGCAAGAGTCGGATGGGGATCCGGAGTGGATGGAGTTCATGGTTTTGATGGTGTCTTCGACGCTGACGCTGGACCAGGTGGTCAGGCGACTGGTGCAGGTGGAGGTCGCAGGGGTGGTGGTCTCGGCGGTGGGTGCGTGGGTGTCGGAGTTGAAGCTGTTGTGGATGTCGGTGATCTTGCGGTGAAAGAAGGTGGCCAGTGAGTCGCACAGGTCTTGTGATGGGGGAATGTGGTTGGTGTTGGAGCTGGGGTTGGAGAGTTCTTTTACGATGCTGAAGAGCTCTTTGGTGTTGTGTGCATTGTTGTCTAGGCGGTCCTTGAAGGCGGTCCTCTTGGCGGTCCTGATGAGTTGGTGGTGCCTGCGGGTGGCGTTCTTGTGGGCTGTGTGGCTTTCTGGTGTTTGATCGCGGAGCCACTTCTTTTCCAGTTTCCGACAGGTGTGCTTGGAGGTTCGGAGGTCTTCGGTGAATCAGGCGGCTTTCTTGTTGGTGTGGTTGGTGGTGGAGGTCTTGAGAGGGGCAAGGGTGTTGGCGCAGTCATTAATCCACTGTTTGAGGTTGGTAGCGGCGGTGTCGGGGTCGATGGGGTCGGCGGGTGGTCTCAGGGCAAGTGTGGTGGTTAGTTGGTCCTTGGTGACCTTGCCCCAGCAGCGGCGTGGCAGCTGTTGGGTGCGGTGGTGTGTGGTGGGGTTCCTGAAGGTAAAGCGGACGCATCTGTGGTCGGTCCAGTGGGGTTCGGTGGTGTGGTTGAAGGAGACGTGGGGGCTTGCGGAGAAGATGGGGTCAAGTGTGTGTCCAGCGGCATGGGTGGGTGTCGTCACGAGCTGTTTGAGTCCAAGGTTGGCGAGGTTGTCAATCAGAGCGGTGGAGTTGGCGTTGTTGTTGTTCTCGAGGTGGAAGTTCGGGTCCCCGAGGAGGATGTAGTCCGTGGATGCGAGGGCGTGGGTGCTGACTAGGTTGGCGATGGTGTCGTTGTACTGTGGTCGGGGTCCGGGTGGTCTGTAGATGAGTGTTCCTCTGAGGGCCGTGTTGGGGTCAGTGTGGATCTGGAAGTGCATGTGCTCGGCGGTGGTGAGGGTTTCGGTGTTGGTCGAGACTCTGAAGGTGTCTTTGTGGACGATGGCGATTCCCCCTCCAACTGCGTTGGTGCGGTCTGCGGGAGATCACGGTGTGAAGCATGCAAACTAATCAACAAAATGCATCTGCTATTTAGAGACTATACATGGGGAACTATCTGCTATTTTGCAAAAATCGAATTTATTAATAAAATGTGATGTGTAATAACATAGCTTGAAGTTGAGTATAAATAAAAGAGTAAATTGCATGTATTTCTGTGTTCGTAGTAGATTTTATTGTGGCATAGAATGCGGATGGCAAGTAAAATTGCTTTAAAATGTTGCATTTGCTAGGTAACACCTAACGCGGGTTATTAGAATGGTGGGTGGTAAACAGAAGGGCTTGAATTCTATATCTAATTTTGTTATGCTTACTTTCATGCTAGTTTCCATGGAAGCTTGAACGGCTTTGTCTGAAAAATGGCTGACATTGAATGCAACTGCACACAGAAAATTAAAGATGGCCCGCGCATGTCCAAAGTGGATGTTTAGTCACGAGTGTATGGCCTATGTCTGGAGTGAGAGATGTCAAGACTAGCCTGGCCTATTACAGGAGACTATTTTAAAAAGCCTGGGAACGGATGAAACATGGATGCAGATAAATGTGGCAAATATTAACCAAGTGCGAATGTGAACATTTTATGAAGGCATGAGAACCCCTGGGATGAGTAAGGACTTTACGAACTGGTTTGAACTAGAGGGACAATGAGGTGATCATCACCACCCCTCCAATGGCCCATTCAGAAATTAATGTAGACCGTAAATGTTTCAAATGCGGGTGTAGAAAGTTAGTGAAAGGATATAAGAGAGCCCGTGCTTATGATATACAGGAGGGCTGTTTTTTCAACACCTTTGCTCAGCAGGACATGCTGTCTGTTGAGACGATTTTTATGATGCAAGAGACTTTGAAAATTTTGGACTTTGAATTCTGATAGGGATAAGGAACGAGAACATCACGAGAATTCCATCACGGGAGGGCTACGTCTGAGGAGGTTAGAGGGACAGACAGACAGCTTGGGAACCTATCCTGTGATCTGCGGTTCATGTTGTGGAGAACCATTTCCATCATCACCCTATGGCCAGGGGTAATGAGTACTTTCTATTTTCCTTACTTGTCTTTGTTCAAAACTAATTAAATAATTTCTAACTATATTGGATTAATAAAGTTCAAGCAATTTAACATTTCTCTCTAAAATGAAATTAAGATAAAGTAGTTTGGAAATATAGACTCGAGTTTGTGGTTATTAAATCATAAATCATAATAAATAAATATTTAAGGTTTTAAATTGTGATCGAGCTGGACTTAATCTCCTACTAGTTGGTCCATCGACCAAATAGCAGAGTACCTTGATGATTTTGAAACTGATAACTGCTAAAGAAAATGTATATAATTAATGTATGAGATAATTAGATACCCCGCATGTCTTGCAACTCGTCTACCTATCACTGAGACAGTAATTGTGTGAATGTGTGTTCCACCGAAGAATAAATAGTAAGAATTTTCCTGGATTAGTGACCCAGAAAGAAAGAGTTTTATGTTACGCCCGCTGCATCACAGTCAGGATTACGATGTCACGTTCCACCTGCCCTTTCATGGCCCATAGATCGGTCACATCCAAATACAGCGGGTGGTATCACTGACCAATGGTCTGGCGGTCACATTCTGCAATGGTGTCGGTGGGATGCTCGTCCGACCGACATCGTAATTAGGCCCACTGTGTTCTGTTAAATAGATATGTAAGAGACTAGAAACACCTGGAGGAAAAGTGGACTCCAGAAAGTAGCTAACTACATCTGACCGATCTAATATGCTCAAATAAATCATAAAACAACAGAAAGTTAATTATTTTCATGATCATTTACAAATTCAAAAATCCCACTGAAGAAATGTTTGAGATTTATTAGAATCTAGTTCTGCCACAGTGCTAAGTAACTGGGGGCCATATTATCAGGTTCTGGTGTTAACCTGGGCTTCTATGGGTATTCACAAGGGCATATTATCACGCCCATTATCGCCGCTTTAGCGGCAGATT
Organism: Lissotriton helveticus; assembly: GCF_964261635.1. Classification (NCBI taxonomy): domain Eukaryota; kingdom Metazoa; phylum Chordata; class Amphibia; order Caudata; family Salamandridae; genus Lissotriton; species Lissotriton helveticus. Next base: position 128,289,840 of record NC_136069.1, read on the forward strand.
CCTGCCGATAAAAGCGGCGATAATGTATCGCCCTTTCTTGATAATATGGCCCATAATTCCATAACAGGAGTTATTAACAACATATTTGACATATTTCAGGAGAAGATTATTAAACTGGTATAGAACCTGGACCAGAGAAACACAGGTATTATGCCTGCAACAACAAACAACAGGAGAGTATAATGGTCCTTCTTTGACAGAGCTACAGAAGACACCATCAAATGTCTGTGGACCGAGATGAAAAAACATCACTGAGGGATGTCTGTCTAGTCCAACATCTAAAAAAAGGTGACTAACACCGTTCTCCCTATTGTGACAGATGTAATATATGCAATACCTCCCTTCAATCAGTTCAACTTCCATAGAAATACGCCGAGGTCACTCTGCTACTAAAAAAACATGTTTAGACCCTTTAACTTTGTCTAATTACCGTCCAATTTAGATGTTTTCTTTATTTGGCAAGATCATGGGAGCAGTTGTGAATAAGAAACTAAGCGATTTTCAGAATCAAAAACAGACCATTCTGGATTAATACAGGATTTCAGTATGGAGACAGTGTTGGCTAAATTTACTAGTTCCAGGCGGATTACTGTCGACAAGGGAGGAATTGCAGTTTTGAAAACTTGCTTGATCTGTCAGCCGCGTTTAGTATCATCTTTTAAACATTTCGGGGCTTATTTACAAGCCCCTTGCGCCACCAACACGTCACTTTTACCATGTTAAAAATGACGCAAATGTGGCGCCAGGGGCTTGGAAATATGCCCCTTCCTCTTGAGTGGCTCACAAAATCGTGGATTGAAAGAACAGGCTTAAAATGGTTCATATCTTTTATATCTGAGAGAAAGCAAATAGTTTCCTACAAGACTACTGTTCCTCAGTCAAATTCATCTGGGTAAGAGTTACATAAGACTCTACATTGACTTCCACTTACCTACAGGAGCCTACCTACAGGAGCCTTTTTAAGGTGCATTGCTTATGTTAAACGACGCCCTATGGCCCCAGAAAAGAGAACAATAAGTTGTCACTTTTCATCCACTATGAGCCAGCATGCACTTTGAAATCAGCCTCCCAACATCCCCTCGGTATCACTAATTATAAAAAACTCAGAACAGGAGATGATGAATTTCGCTCATCACTTCTAAGGCTTGGAATGCAATGCCCTAAGCTGTGCCTGAGAGGACTCAAAATAATGTATAACTTTCTCTTAAAATTTAAAACCTTACCTATTTGATCTGAACCTATATTTGCTGACAAATGCACAGCACAGACTGCCCTTCTTTCTTTTGCTTTTGTTTCCTTACAAGGATGGGTTATCCAAAGCTCCTGGATACCTCTTGTTTAGGTTTATGCTGCGCTATAGAAAACACACATTTGTTGAATCATTCATTCAACATTGCAACACACTTTTAAACTCACCTGTAAGTGAAAAAAATCACATCAGCAGAGTCCAAAAAAATCTATATTTGAACTGGTTGATCGACACAAATCTATTTTATACACGTTGGTGTACAAAGTGCTCTTTGCTAAAGATAGTGAAGAATATTCTTTCAGAAAGCGACTTCAGAATTGCTTTTCAAGCCCTCTTACTCCTGCATCTCGAAGGTGGTAATCCATGGCCTACAGACACCACAATAGCACCACGTAAATGCATTATACACACCTTAGCATGTCTCATCCAGAACCTGAAGAAATATGTTCACATTAACCCTATCCTGATGGAATTCCATTGACACCCTTGCCAGCTCGTGCCATTTTCAATACCAGCTGCATCACTTACAAAGCCATCACAACTAGCACCCATCCTTGTCTTGCAGACAACCTCACCATCTCTGGTGGTTCTCGGCATGCCCCCCGACAGTACACCATCAGACTGTAGACTAAGAGGTGTAGAAGAAACAAAGCAGCAGGTCCTTTTCCATCTATGCACCCAGAATCTGGAACACCATTCCCATTTCCATCAGGACCACCCCAACATTGCTACAATTCAGGAAACAGTTGTAGACCTACCTTTTTAAAGAACACTACATTAAACATTGATAATCCAGCTACCACTACTATTACTCGACTTTATGCTTTTGTATTTTTACCCTCTACAGAGCTCTGCTGCCTTTTGGCTAGTTTGCGCTGTGGAAATACCACACATATAGACACAAACAATGGTGCAAACCTGAAGTACATCCGTATGAAACTATTTTATTTTATATTAATGGAATCTGAAAACTCAGGATCAGACTAATGCTCAACATCAGTGTGTATTTTCTGAATGGGATGGGTTGAGGGAAGGAAGTTAGACTTGGGCTAAGTGACACGGAGACCCTGCCAAAATTGGATATATTATGACAGTACAATTGTACAAAGACTACATTTATTGAATGTGCTGTGTCCAGGTAGATCAAATCCAGAAGATACCGATTGGTGCCACTCGACATTGTCAAACTACTTTGAAATCAAATTGCTGCTTTAGAAAGTGAATCAGATTGTACAGAATTGCAAGCAGATGAGTTTGACCCAATCTTTGTGCAATAGCATGGATCTTTTTAGACTGAATGAGAGAGCAGTAGGGACAGACGTAGCACAAGTTATTGCAAATCTAACTTCTCAAAACTTAGGGGCATATTATCAAGGGGGTTTATCTCCGCTTTTTTGGCTTTAAAAGCCAAGAAAGCGGAGATAAAATTATCTCCCTATTACCTAGCTGTTGCTAACACCAGTTAGCGACAGCTAGTAGGAGATAGCGACCATCTTGGGCCCCACTTTGCATGTCAGTGATATTTATCACTAATGACATGCAAAGTGGGCGTGCCAAGATGTTAGCGACTGGAAACAGTCGTTAACATCGCTATCTCCTATTACCAACTTTTGGAGATATTCGCGCTAAGCGCGAATATCTCCAAAAGCTAACACCTGCCCTGAGCAGTTCTTAGCCATGTTATCCAATGGGAGGTGGATAACATGGCTAAGAGCATTAGCTCGGTAATGCATGAATATCGCTGACTTTTCAGCGATATCCATGCATTGCGGCCGTTTTTTATCGCATTTGCGATAAACCTTGGTAATACCAAGGTTTATCTGCGGTAAAAATCGCCGCAGCTCAGCGGTAAAATTTTGGGGCATATTATCAAGGGGCTTTATCTCCGCTTTTTTGGCTTTAAAAGCCAAGAAAGCGGAGATAAAATTATCTCCCTATTACCTAGCTGTTGCTAACACCAGTTAGCGACAGCTAGTAGGAGATAGCGACCATCTTGGGCCCCACTTTGCATGTCAGTGATATTTATCACTAATGACATGCAAAGTGGGCGTGCCAAGATGTTAGCGACTGGAAACAGTCGTTAACATCGCTATCTCCTATTACCAACTTTTGGAGATATTCGCGCTAAGCGCGAATATCTCCAAAAGCTAACACCTGCCCTGAGCAGTTCTTAGCCATGTTATCCAATGGGAGGTGGATAACATGGCTAAGAGCATTAGCTCGGTAATGCATGAATATCGCTGACTTTTCAGCGATATCCATGCATTGCGGCCGTTTTTTATCGCATTTGCGATAAACCTTGGTAATACCAAGGTTTATCTGCGGTAAAAATCGCCGCAGCTCAGCGGTAAAATTTTGGGGCATATTATCAAGGGGCTTTATCTCCGCTTTTTTGGCTTTAAAAGCCAAGAAAGCGGAGATAAAATTATCTCCCTATTACCAAGCTGTCGCTAACACCAGTTAGCGACAGCTAATAGGAGATAGTGACCATCTTGGGCCCCGCTTTGCATGTCAGTGATATTTATCACTAATGACATGCAAAGTGGGCGTGCCAAGATGTTAGTGACTGAAAACAGTCGCTAACATCGCTATCTCCTATTACCAACTTTTGGAGATATTCGCGCTAAGCGCGAATATCTCCAAATGCTAACACTTGCCCAGGAGCAGTTCTTAGCCATGTTATCCAATGGGAGGTGGATAACATGGCTAAGAGCATTTGCTCAATAATGCATGAATATCGCGGACTTTTCAGCGATATTCATGCATTGCGGCCGTTTTTTATCGCATTTGCGATAAACCTTGCTAATAGCAAGGTTTATCTGCGATAAAAATCGCCGATGTGCGGCGATAATTTTTGTCTCTAAATAAGTTAGAGACAAAAATTATCTCTATTGGTTGGTAATATGCCCCTTTGTCTCTAACCAAGCAATAGCGATAATTATTGCTATTGCTTGGTAATATGCCTGTTAATTCCTGCAGCTGGTTCGTCAGTAGTCAAAAACTATGCAAGGGCTGGCAACAACATCAACCTTTACAGATATGTAGGCAAATGTAAAGTGCTTCTTTGTTTGTGTAATAGTAGATGAACTTTAAATGTTGTGAACATCTTGAAAAAGATAAACAATATTTTGGGGTGAAGCAACGTGAAAAGTATGATGTGATTTCACTTGGAAAGGTAGAAACATAGCAAACTTGGCCCCAATGCAAACATAATGCAAGACATCTGCTGATTGAGTTAAGATCCACTCTTCCTAGTTTGGAATTGAAGTGATACCGCACATCAAGGTTTCATCTTTATTATTTTTTTTCCAGTGTAGCTGATTAACACAGGAGTCCACATCAAAAGCAAAAATGCAGAACACAACTCATGCACTTAGGTCAGTTTGTACTACATAGAAAGGTCACATATTCATTCACGCACTCTCGCAATTGATGGAGCAAGGATTCGCATGTAACACGACTTGCTTGTACTCAACCCTCTCGACATAACGTTAATAAATGAATCAACATGTTCGTATTACTAACATTGCATTACATATCATACGAGGGAAGCTTGCATATGTGCTTTTACTAACCGTAATCTGGCCCCTTTTTCTTTCTGTTCCCCTGCCCGCCCGCCCATTGGCCACCCCGCTCCCGCGTCCCAGCTGCCCCTCCCTCCCACTTGGCCTCTTATGGAGGTCGCCCGGCGCAGGCGAGCGTGACCTAACCCCAGGTCACTCCCCATGCCGCTCGACTCCTCTAGGACCCGAGTGACGCCGAGGGTTCGCCGCTTGTGTGCCCCGGGTTTGCATTGCTTTCCTCACTGTACTTTTGTTGTTGCTCTCCTGTATTTTTACTGTGCCATTGTCTTTTGTGGATTGTTAGGCGCTCCTTGTGCGCCCCTGCCCTCGGTGCCCCCCCTGCTCCCCACTTCCCGCTGCTGTTTCCCCGTGGCCCGCCCCCTTTTTCTTTCTGTTCCCCTGCCCGCCCGCCCATTGGCCACCCCGCTCCCGCCTCCCAGCTGCCCCTCCCTCCCACTTGGCCTCTTATGGAGGTCGCGCAGCGCTGGCGAGCGTGACCTGACCCCAGGTCACTCCCCACGCCGCTCGACTCCTCTTGGACCCGAGTGCCACCGAGGGTTGGCCGCTGGTCTGCCCCAGGTTTGCATTGCTTTCCTCACTGTACTATTGTTGTTGCTCTCCTGTATTTCTAGTGTGCCATTGTCTTTTGTGGATTGTTAGGCGCTCCTTGTGCGCCCCTGCCCTCGGTGCCCCCCTGCTCCCCGCTTCCCGCCGCTGCTCCCCTGCGGCCCGCCCCCTTTTTCTTTCTGTTCCCCTGCCCGCCCGCCCATTGGCCACCTCGCTCCCGCCTCCCAGCTGCCCCTCCTTCCCACATCGCCTCTTATGGAGGTCGCGCAAGCCCGTCTGCGCCCGCCTGCGCCTGGACCGCGCCCAGCGCCAGAACCCGACTGAGGTACGACACCGCCACCCTCACCGCACTCAACACAGGATGACTTGCTGCATGCCACCAAGCCACCCCGAAGCGCACCCACGGACCCTTCACCTGCCAAGCATGCAAATTCTCCTGCCTCCGAACCTGCACCCCGCCCACCGAACACAGCAACGACAACAACAACCACCTCAAGTGCATCCGCCTCAACACCCGCTCCGTCCACAAACACGCCGTCGAACTCTGGGAAGTCCTTGATACAACAGCACCAGACGTCGCCTTCCTCACGGAAACATAGATGAACGCCTTCTCGGACCCCGACATCACCATAGCCATCCCGGACAGCCACAAAATCACCCAGAAGGACCACGTCAACAAAACTGGAGGAGGAATCGCCATCATCTACAGGAACACCATCAGCGTCACGACAAACGTCGAAGAACACACTCACCGCCGCCGAACACCTACACTTCCAGATCCACACCGACCCCCAGACCACCTTCAGAGGAGTGCTCATCTACAGACCCCCGGGCCCATGGACACAATTCAGCAAAACCATCGCGGACTTCATCAGACCGCACGCCCTAGTCTCACCAGAGTACATTCTCCTAGGGGACCTGAACTTCCACCTAGAGAAAAACAATGACAACAACACCACCACCCTGCTCGACAACCTCGCCAACCTCGGACTCAAGCAACTGGTGAACACCCCCACCCACTACGCCGGCCACACGCTCGACCCCATCTTCCCTGCCAGCAGCCACGTTGCCTTCAGCCACTCCGCCGGACTACACTGGACCGACCACAGCTGCATCCACTTCAACTTCAAGAAGCCCTCATCCCACCACCACACGCTACAGATCCCCCGTAGATGCTGGAGCAGAGTCACCACAGACCAGCTGACCACATCGCTGAGCCAGAACCCACCTGTCGACACCCCTGACACCAACAATGCAGCAGACAATCAGACAATCTCGCACAGTGGATCACCAACTGCGCCGACGACCTCGCTCCACTGAAGAAACCCCAAGGCAAGACTAGCAACAGAAAAACCTCATGGTTCACAGACCCCTCAAAATCGCAAAGAAATCATGGCGCCACAAGCGGACATCAGAAAACATGACAGCCCTCAAGAGCACCACCCGCGAATACCACCAGATGATCCGCACCCCAAAAGGACATCATTCAAAGAGCGGCTGAACAACTCCCACAACAGCAAGGAACTCTTCAGCATTGTCAAAGAGCTCTCCAACCCCAGCGCCAGCAACAAAGACATCACACCGTCGCAAGACCTCCGCAACTCCCTCACCGCATTCTTCCACCGCAAGATCGCAGATATACACGACAGCTTAGGACCCCCAGACTCCAACTCCAGCCACCAAACCAACGTCCCCCACCACCAGCCTCAGCGCATGGATGCCCATCAGCACTGAAGACACCACCCGCGTCATGAACACCATCCACTCCGGCTCCACCTCCAACCCATGCCCTCATCATATCTTCAACAAAGCCGACACCATCATCGCACCCCACCTCCGGAACATCTTTAACAGCTCCTTCACATCAGCCACCTTCCCTGAAAGCTGGAAACACGCAGAAATCAACGCCCCTCTGAAGAAACCAACAGCGGACCCCAAAGACCTCAGGAACTTTCGCCCAATCTCTCTTCTCCCCTTCCTGGCTAAAGTAATCGAGAAGACCATCAATAAACAGCTGACTGCATTCCTCGAAGCCAACAACTCGCTCGACCCATCCCAGTCCGGATTCCGAGCCAACCGAGACCGCCCTCGTCGCAGCCACCGATGACATCAGGACCCTGATGGACAACGGAGAGACTGCCGCTCTCATCCTCCTGGACCTCTTGGCAGCCATTGATACCGTCTGCCACCGCACCCTAATAACCCGCCTCTACAACTCTGGGATCCAAGGAAAAGCCCTGGACTGGATCACATCGTTCCTCTCCGACAGCACCTAGAGAGTCCGCCTCCCTCCCTTCTGCTCCGAGGCCACCAAGATCATCTGCAGCGTACCCCAGGGCTCCTCACTCAGCCCAACCCTCTTCAATATCTACATGAGCCCCCTCGCCACCATCACACGCAAACACAACGTCAACATCATCTCCTACGCCGATGACACCCAACTGATACTCTCCCTCACAAAAGCTCACTGCCAAAGCCAACTTCTAGGACGGAATGAAAGATGTCGCAGAATGGATGAAGCACAGCCGTCTGAAGCTCAACTCGGACAAGATTGAGGTCCTCATCCTCGGACAATCCCCATCCACCTTGGACGACTCCTGGTGACCCACGACGCTGGGCACCGCACCGACACCCACGGACCACGCTCGCAGCCTGGTATTCATCCTGGACTCCTCCCTCACGATGACCACGCAAGTCAATGCAGTCTCGTCCTCATGCTTCAACACCCTGCGCATGCTCCGAAAGATCTTCCGGTGGATCCCCACCGAAACCAGAAAGACAGTCACCCAGGCCCTCATCACCGGCCGACTGGACTTCGGGAACGCCCTATACGCAGGAACCACAGCCAAACTTCAGAAACGGCTTCAGCGCATACAGAATGCCTCCGCACGACTCATCCTCGACATCCCTCGCCACAACCACATATCCACCCACCTGAGAAACCTGCACTGGCTCCCTGTCAGCAAGAGGATCACGTTCAGGCTGCTCACCCACGCACACCAAGCACTCCACAATATGGGCCCCGAATACCTCAACAACCGCCTCTCATTCTACACCCCCACCAGCCAGCTCCACTCCACGAGCCTCGCCCTCGCCACCGTCCCACGGATTCGCAGAGCCACCACCGGAGGAAGATCATTCTCCTACCTGGCAGCCAAGACATGGAACTCCCTCCCCACACACCTACGACTGACCCAGGACCATCTCACCTTCAGGAGACACCTCAAGACCTGGTTATTCGAGCAGAAGTGGCACGCCCCCTCCCTTCAGCACCTTGATACCCTCACGGGTGAGTAGCACGCTTTACAAATGTATTGATTGATTGATTGATTGAACTTAACTGCGGGTACCAGTCTCAACCTTTGGTGATCCTGACCTGATCCAATTTGGCTTTACCTGTCCTGATTCTGATCTGCACCTGCTACCCTACTGGCAGCTGCAACTTTCTGGGTTCTGTCATTTAAACTGAGTTGTGGCCAGGGTTAGTTCTTCGCACCATTCCTAGGTAAATATACATTTATGTGAGTTCGTCATTAACTTATTTCCTTCTCTTCCCCTCCCATAATGTTACATATTTGATAATAGTGCTTGCATATCGATGTTCCTTTTCTCTTTACCCTTCCTATTGATAAAAGTTTGACATATGTTCCTATTTCCCCTCCCTTTTGCTAAATGCTTAAACGTTTTGATCACATTTTATGTTCCCTTTCTTTACCTTCCCTATTGCTAAATGATCGAAATTAGTTTAATACATCTTTTGCATAGTTACATTGTGATTCTGATCTTCATAATTGAAAGTCTTTTGGTGTTTAATCTTTGGATCATGACCATTTAAGAAACTTAGATAAAGAATTTTAAACTTCCCGAGTTTGTGGTTATTATATGAGTGCAAATGTTATTATTCCTATTATGCTAACACCCTTGATCCCTTAGGTACCGGTGACGTGGATTGGTAAGTCAAGGTATAGTTAGGTCAAAGTCCTAATGAAAAATACACTGGTAGTAGAGCGAAGGTTACCTGCATAATTTGTGAGATTTATTGATTATGGGCCCAGGCGAATATTGATAAAAGACTAGTCGGTGACCTACGCGCTCTATCAATAGGTCCATGCAGGGTGTAGTCCTTTGCCCCAGCATGGTGAATTACCTGTCTACAGAGAGTGGGGTGTCACCATCCTTTCTTCTGCAAGGGCACAATGCGACATATCTTTAAGACACTTTCTTATTCTGGGTTCCCAATGTGACAAGCAGTCTATCGCTATGTGGCGTTTTGCCAACAAAAGGTCCGAGGTTGCGAACCTGTGGGATATCTGCCCCTGTTAGGGCTTGGACACCATGCTGAGTAGGCAGTGTTGTCTTGTTGACTGCAAGGGTACCTTCGATGCTTGTGTGAGCTTCGCCACTGTCCCCTTTCAGTATCCCACCAGCTTAGTGCACATCCAGCCCATGGTTAGGAAGGTAGCCTCAGGCGCTCAGCATCTGCGGCAGGACGAGGGTCTGTGAGGGTATATAAAATGTATTCTACCAGGGGCCAGGTATGTGCGATGTGAATAATTGGTGAACCATTTATTACAACACAGGCAATGCAACAAAGTGCCTTTACAGCCCTGTCAGTACCACGACTGCGACGTTACCTTGATTTTCATTATAACGCAAGTCATTACAACAACTTGCTTTAGGGAATGAGGTGTTGGACTGGTGTTGGATTTTAGGTCTAACACCTTCCCTACTGATACACTGACTGGTCTGCAGTAAAATATTGGAGTCCAAAAAGAAAATCCTTAAGATGTCTGCTTCATGTTCAGTTCTTTATTTCGCATCCAATCATATCATCAATATCATCCAATTTGAACACAATTAATGCTTTACATAGCCAACGCTTTTAGTCCCCTTCTTGGACATCATCAGGGCTGTTAAGTAAAAATACAAAATTTAAAATCCAACAAATGATTACAAAGTACAAATGATTATGTTACCAAATACAATTTTTCTCCTACTCTGCCTATTTGAAAATCTTAGTACAAATGATTACAATAATTGACACACAGAAGTTCGAAATTAAAACCCAGGTCAAAAATGTTTCATTATTAAAACGATAGCAGATCTCGAACATCGCAACCTTGTAACATAAATCCCCCTAATATGATATTATCTACATATTCCACTTGATTATTAATAATACTCATAGCTCACATAAGTTCATGGGAAGAATGGCATATCTTACAGAGGGATAGACTTTCACCACCCACCCACCTTAATCCTAAAATCCACTGATAAAATACATTATCATTCAATTTATCTAACTAGAGACTGGAGTTTAAAACTCTCACCTTCAAACTGTAAGAATGCACTTTATCCTTATCCAATCAATCAGAGTGCATCCTATGTTATATTCCTGCTATATTGTCACGATCTGTCTGCAAAATAAATAAAAACAGTGATAAGCTCACTTAAGTGGTTCCTTTTTGATACAACTAATCATTTAGGACCATATGGTCAAAGTCAAGCTGTGCGCACCTGTTTAATAAATGTTTGCTCTCCCAAAACTCTCAATTCTCCAATACCTTATTTGTTTGTTTAAGTAAAATTCCTCACTCTTCTAGCATGCCTAAATCCAAGAAAAAAAGAGTATACTTTTACTTAAAAAGACCACTACTTCCTACTTCCTACTTCATATTTCCTCTCCAACCCCTTCAATAATACCACACTGCCAGAGAATACCCGTACCTTTCATCTGTCAACAATACCTCCCCCCATGTGTCAGAAGGCGTCTCTCCCAAAACTCTCAATTTTCCAATACGTTATTTAGATTGTTTGAGCAAAATTCCTCAATCTTCTAGTATGCCTAAATCCAAGTTCAAAGAGTATACTTTTACTAAAAAACACTACTCACTACTACAGATTTCCTCTCCAACCTCTATAAAGATACCATACTGCCAGAGAATACCCATACCTTACATTTGTCAACAGTAACCCTGCCCGTATATAAGTCAGCGTCCTCCATCCGGCCCGATCAATCCGGAATGAAAAAAAGAGCCCGCCAAACTTCTAATTTAAAGTCCAAATTATCCAAGCAGGTACGTCTTTAAAAGTAACGACCATTCACCAAGCATATGTTTCTTCACAACATTTCAACCAAATTTATTTCACAAACGGTACGCCATTTCACTTAAAAAATGCTAAACTACCATTTTCATGGTCCGATTCCGGCCTTACCCTTGTCCTGTTCACTGCACTTCTGGTAACAAAAAAATGGAACTGCAGTAAACCCATTCCTTATCCAATCCACAGAAGCTTGCATTAAACCCTATCCAATCCTTGCAAAGCTATCCAACCAATGCATGTATAATCGTCTTCACCCTTCCTGCTTCTAATCATGACTTAATGTAACCTGCTAACATCGTACTCTTTCCCGACGTGCCTTTAATGTTTAAAATATTCATATTCCTCCACTACTCATCATTTGTATCCCACAGTACAAGTCCAGCAAAATTAATTACACCTCATTTTCTCTACCGTGTGTATATGTCCATTCAATGCTATCAGACCAATGCATGTATACTCTACTTCATCATTCCTGGTTGTAACCACGACTTCCTATTACCTGCTAACATCGTCCTCTTTCCCGACGTGCCTTTAAGGTTTCAAATATTCATATTTTAACGCTACTCATCATTTGTATCCCACAGTGCAAGTACAGCATAATTAATTACACCTCATTTTCTCTACCGTGTGTGTATGCCCATCATTCATGATTATTAAAATACCAATATTCGAGTGCCTAACAACTAGTCATTAACTCAATATCTCTAATGTCCCATTTAACAATCGCTCAAACTTATCAGGAATGATTATCCTCTCACCCTGACGGCTTCAATACACCACACCCAAATCCTGAAGGGTGATTTTAAGGCTGATGTCAACTCCTAGTTATTTCCCACTATTTTCAAAAACACTGTCACCCTATCATCATCATGTATATAATTACAAATAATCCCACATGGTCTCACAATTTTATCAGGCATTCAACTGCTAAAAAGAACCCTCACCAAACCGTCACTTTTATTCTGGTCAACCTCCAGAAACCACAATCACCAACTAAGTGCAATTGCACACCATGACCTCCCAATCCTCTATTTGATCAGCACCAAAAACATATATATACACATACCAAAATCATCAGTTTAAAAAATAATGAAGTTCAGTGTCAGTGTTCAACCCTTGAGAAACGGATCTACACTTAATGATCCATTTGGCTTCTGCTTGTCTAATCCTCAGTTCCCAATCTCCTCCTTTAATATTAGGAATCACCTTCTGTATGCCATGAAACCTGAACTCTTGCTGTGTACTGTGTTGCTCCTTCATATGTAAATACAGTGGTGATTTAATATCCTGATTGATAATGGAGCGTCTGTGCTCCTGAATCCTCGTTTTCAAAATCCTTTTGGTACTGCCAATGTAATTTCTGTTGCAACCACAGATGATTACATAAATTACACCTGTACTATTGCAATTGATGAATTCTTTAATATAATAACGTTTATGTGTGTTGTACATAAAATCTTTTGTTTTATTAATGCCCAAAACACACTCATTACAGCACCCACAGACATAGAAGCCTTTAGGTGGTGATGGCAACCAATTAGAATTGATCATTCCTGATGGTTGAACATAGTTCCTAATCACCATTTCCTTAATAGTGGAACTTCTTTTATAAGTTACCACTGGTCTATCTCCTACCGGATCAAACAAGCCTGGTACGCCTTTTAGTAAATTCCAGTTATTTCCTAGAGCTTTGATGATTCTGTCCTTCTTTGGACAGTAGGTCTTAACAAAAGTCATTCATTTTTTGTTTCTACTTTCTCCTTCTGGACCAAAGTAGATTCCCTTTTGATTTTCATCGCTCTTTCCTTTGCCTTTTCCAAAACCCTATCCTTGTAGCCCCTATTCCTTAATCTGTTCTGAAGTTTATCCAATTCCTTTCTAAAATCACTCTCCAAGCTACAGTTTCTCCGTACTCGAATAATTTCTCCATACGGAATTCTTGTTGTTACTGATATAGGATGGAAACTATCAGCTCGTAATATGGAATTAGTGGCTGTATTTTTTTCTGAACAACTTACTGCTAATTAAATCACCATCCACAAATAATTCAACACCAAGAAATTATATTTTATTGATATTATGATTGATGGTGAAACTAACGCTAAAGTCATTCTGGTTTAAATAATTAAAGTATTCCAGCAATTCAGTTTGAGTACCCCTCCAAATCATTAAAATATCATCGATGAAGCGGGCCCAAAATAGAACAAAATCAGTCCATCTTGAGGCCACCCTGCTCCAGGCATGCTACCTCTCAAACCAGCCCATAAAAAGATTGGCGTAAGAGGGAGCAAACCTGGAACTCATCGCTGTCCCTCTCAATTGATGGTACCATTCATCCTCAAAGAGAAAGTAATTACTACTCAGAAAGTGGTTAAGCGCCTGTTCTCCTCTGCCATTATTAATACAAGTATAGAGTCCAAATACGTCCAATGTGACCGGTATCATTCCTTCCTCCCATTTAAAATCTTGCAATTTATTTAAGACGTCCATAGTGTCCCGTATATATGATGGTAAATTAACCACCAAAGTTTTCAAAAAACCATCAACAAATTTAGATAAGTGTTCCGTGGCACTTCCAATACTAGACACAATCGTTCTTACCGGAGGATCAGATTTCGACTTATGTATTTTGGGTAGAGTGTAGATGAAAGGGGAGGTTGGATGTGTTACATTTAGACATTTATATTCAGCCTCATAAATTAATCCTTCCTCCTTCCATGAGTATAATCTCTCTGAAATACGTCTAGATAATTCCATAACTGAATTACCTAATACTTTAACATAATAATTTGAATCGCTATGCAGACTCTGAATTTCTTGGATGTAATTGGATCTATTAATAGCCACGATGTTCCCACCCTTATCAGCTTAACGAATTACTATGGTCCTGTCACATTTCTAATCATTCAAAGATACTCTTTCCTGTCAAGATAAATTGTCCTTATTCTTAAAGCTACTCCTTTCCCTGTCCTGTATTCGATGAAATATATCAATAGCACCGAACTGGGTTCCCTGAGTTGTGAATTAGGATTTAGTTCTTAATCCACTAGTACAACTAAAATCTGTTGTCACATCCAGCATGGTAGCCACATCATCAATCCCAAACCCCTCTCCTTCTGTTAACGACATTAGTAAATGGACATTCTCCAAGTCAGAAATACTCATATCTGAACTTTTAATAGCTGGTTTCGTATACATTGATTTATCCATTGTGGCAAAGAAACTTTTCAAATTTAAATTTCTAGAAAATTTAAACAAATCGATTTCCAATTCAGTATATTCACATGAACTACTTGGACAGAATGATAAACCTTTCTTCAAAACAGATAATTTGTACTTATTCAATTCTGTATTTGAAAGATTGATATCTTCAAGTTCCCTTGCTCCTACTTAGTCGTTATGAAGTTTCTGAACTTGTTCTGACTCCTGGTTCCAATCCTGATATTTCTGGTGTTTCTGCCCCCTTCTGGTTCTATAGAAACCATTTTCCGACCACTTTTGATTCTCAAAATAACCTCGGAAAAAGATGAGCTTCTAGCCGGAGCACCTCCCACTGCTCCCGGTGCAGGCAGCTCATCTAAGGATGAAATACTAGAACTACTATAATTTAACGAACTCAGCTCCCCCTGAGTTATATGACCTACTGTTTGTTTTAGTCTGAGAGCATAATCAAAGCCCTTTGCGAAGGTGAAGACCCTTCCCTGGTTATGATCTTTTCGATCTCTTCTCAGTTTACACACCTTTTTTATCCTTGATCTGCAGCTGATGACTATTAATGACATCCTTCCAGATGCTATAATTTTTTTCTGTCAATTCAGTTAAGTTCATGTCTTTAATTTCTTTCTCTAGATCCGCTATCTGGCCCCTCAGTTTCTCTACCTTCCTGTTTGCGTTCTTGATGAGTATATTCATCATGGTAAAAGAGGAAGCATACACATTCCTTGAGATAATCTTCCTCAGAATCATCAAAATTTGGGAAGATAAGTATTCTTAGTCCCATAGGGCTTCTTTTCTGATCCAAGTAGTTCTTCAATGTCATTCCATCCCACCATTTCGGTAATTCTCACATTTTCCAATTTGAGAAATGTTTCCCGTAAACTCATATTAGGCATATCCTTTCTTACTGTAGAACTAGTTGACTTACTCAACTGAAATACTTCTGTTGCCAGTTTATCTCTGTCATCATCCATTCTTTAAGCACTCGTGCAACAACACCCCTATATATATAATCAAACAGAAGCAAGATGATGGGGTTCAGACCGAGTGTGCACTAGAGAGCTAGTCCTATTCAATGTTATTATCCACTTATTAATACTCCTCGTAAACGCTCTACTTCCCGTGGCCCACCATCTTCAACCACAAGTTTACAAACATTAACAATACTCCAGAAGGAGCGTTAAATATATAAACACATTTTCTGCAATAAAATATTGAAGTCCAAAAAGAAAATCCTTAAGATGTCTGCTTCATGTTCAGTTCATTATTTTGCATCCAATCCTATAATCAATATCATCCAATTTGAACACAATTATTACTTTACACAGCCAGCCCGTTTCGTCCCCTTCTGGGACATCATCAGGGCTGTAAAGAAAAAATACATAATCAAAATCCAAAATTTGAAATCCAACACATGATTACAAAGTACAAATGAATATGTTACCAAAAAATGATGAGGATGGCTCCAACCAAACAACGTCTCTCCTACTCTGCCTATTTGAAAATCTTAGTACAAATGATTACATCAATTGACATACAGAAGTTTGAAATTATAACCCAGGTCAAAAAATGTCCATTATTAAAATGATAGCAGATCTCGAACATTGCAACCTTGTTTCAGAAATCCCCAAAGTATTTCAGAATATATCAGAATTAGTAACACAATGAAGCAGATTTTCTGTTATTTCTGAAGTGTTTTGGAAACAAGGACTCTATACAATTAAAACAAACCATTACTCTAGTTGATGCAATTTTCACACATTTTTGTCTGTGCACTGTATAGCTTAATAGTAAAACTGTAAGCCTGTGAATTCAATTGAAAACATGTTGTCAGTAATGGCAGTGTGCTACCACACCATGTATACTCGACTCTAAGCAACGTCTCTCTACTCTGCACCACTCCTCGCCACTGCATTCTACTCTGCACCACTCCACTTTATATCACTCCATGCCACTGCACTCTGTGCCTCTCTACTCTGCTCCATGCCAAGGCACTCTTCACTCTACTCTACACCACTGCACTCTTCACCCCTGCACTCTATACTACTCCAGGCTAAGCCACACCAAGCTACTGTGCACAATTCCACTCTATGCCACCTAGGCCTCTCTGCAACACTGCATTTGACGCCACTGCACTCTATGCCAATACATTATACGCCAATGTACCATACTCTGTAACGCTCAACTCTATGCCCCTGCACTCTATGCCAATCCACTCTAAGCCACTCTAATCGACTCTGCATCACTGCACTTTATGCAAAAGCATTCTAAATCACTTTAATCTGTGCAATTACACTCTATGCCACTCTACACAACTGCACTCTACCCTTTACTACTCCACTCTACGCCACTTCGGTCTACTCTGAATCAATCTACTCTATGCCACTGCATTCTACTCCACTCTACTGCACTCTGCTCTACGCCACTGCACGCTACACCACTCTATTCTTAACCACTGCATTCTACGACAATGCACTGTACACAACTGCCCTCTGCCACTCCACTCTACACAAATGCACTCTACTCTGTATCACTGTACTCTATGCCACTGCTCTCTAAGTAACTCTACTTCACTATACACCACTGCACTCAGACACTCTACTCTGAAACACTTCACTCTCGGCCCCTGAACTCCACACCACTCAACTCTGCACTACTCCACTCTATGGCATAGAACATCACTTTATGGCACTAAACTCTATTCTGCACCACTCTATACTACTCTGCTCTGCACCACTCTATGCCACTTGTCTCCACTCTGCACTCTACCTCACTGCACTCTATGTCACTTGACTTGTGCAGAGGCCGCCCTCCAAGGGGGCCTCGAAGGCCAGTGCCATAATGGATGCCAGAGCCCTGTAAGGAACAAGTTTGTGCCACAAGAACTGCCCCAAGGCGGAGGGTAGGGGCGCTTCCCGCGAGGCAAAATAATGCCAGAGAGGCACTAGGTCACCGGACCAAAGGGGGGCAGGTGACCTACGAATCCTCCCAATCATTGTGCACCCCATGCGTTCAGCCGTAAGAGGGGTAAATAAGGCGCCGCCCCACATGCAGCAGCTCACTACTGCCTTTTGGAAATGCGGAGCGGCGCCGAAGATTTTCGAGGCCAGTCAGCACTTGAACCCACGGGTCGTTCGTCGCCCCGTAAGGCAAAGGGCACCAGCAAAGGCACCAAGGAAGCCTCCAGCCAAGAGAGTTTCCAAGGGGTGTGTTGAGCTTAAATGACAACACAACAAGTGGTGAGCATATTAGCGCAATAGTACAGGAATGCTTGAAGTAATTTTATCCATTGTTAGTTAAGGGCCTGGGGGCACAGGGGCTGGGGGTGGCAATCACTCCATCACAGGGGGGGGTTTCAGGGCTGCCATAGTACCTTATTGACCCAGGCAGGAATGTTTGCGGAACCAATCAGCTGGGCCAAATAATCCCAGCACCCCAGCGGAAGGAGAGGGGTGTCGGCATCCCTTACAGAGGCTTGGGGTATTGTAAGTAGGACAACCAACCAAAAGAAGGCTACCCCCCCCGAGGTGTACTTTAGGCCATTACCGGGCCTGCATCCGTAGTCATGAGGGCCACCGGGTTTGCGAGTGTGATTCCTCTAGCAGCAAAGGAGAGAATATGGAGAACAGAGTTCATAGACATTTTCTCATTGTTAGAAATAAAAATGGATGGCTTGAACTTAACGGTGTGCGATAGGAAGGATGAGGACAGAATAGAAAGGAGAGGAAGGAAAGGTCCTTCGACAATTGGTTGGATGCCTTCAGAATTATGGCCTGCATTATTGTTGAGAAATTTCCACAGAAAGCAGCGGGTCTTTGGCTGTATGAGGCCAATATCCACGGGGTGCAAAGGCAGTTCCCAGGGGAAGCATGGTTAGAATATGATAAGGGTTTTAGGTTGAAAATGCAGACCCACCCTGAGTTGGAGTAGAACGAGGAAGACGTGTCTGGTTTCATACATAAAGCGATGGTGGCAAAAGACGTCAAACCATGGGCAGGTAGGGGGAGCAGCCCTTTTGGGGTCCCTTTCAAAAAGGCAGGGGTAGGCCATTTTACAAGCCAAAAACATATAATTATTGGAAGCCCCACCAACCAGCGGCCCACCCCTCATTTAATGGAAATATGAGGGCAATGTGTGCACTTGGGGGGCCTCCTGAAAGTTCCAACACATATGTGCCATCTGTGGGGGAGGGCACCCAGCAGCAGTGTGCAGACGCAAGAAGGAGCAGCAAGGGGACAAGAAAGAGAAAACGAGGAAGCAATAATACTTACTTGGGGCCTGCTGAGGGAGTGGGGGGAAGTCAGCAGTTACCAGCTAGCTGCATACCCCATTAACACGCACCAGCTCCATAAAAAAGAGTGCACAAGAATGCTAGTGAAAGCTTTTGAAGAAGGATTTTTCATACCATGTGCAGGCCCCTTGTACACAGGCAGCACCAATAAATTGAAATCAGCGCTGCAGCACCCCGGGATAGTGAGTCAGAATATAGACAAAAAAAAACCTAGGTAAGGTCAATGGCCCCTTGCCCGCTCCCCTCGAGTCTGAAGGGGCTAGTGATATCACTGTTAGGGGTAGTTCCCAAAAAAGAAGCAGGTCAGTTCAGACTTATCCACCACCTCTCATTCCCAGAGGGAGAATCAGTCAATGATGGCATAAGCACAGAAGTATGCTCGGAGGGCTACACGGCGGTGGATGATGCCATTGACCTAGTAAGGGCAGCGGGCCATGGTGCACCTTATGGCCAAAGCCAACATTGAGTCCGCTTTCCTCCTCCTCTCTGAACCCAGTCCTAGGATGTTTGTTTCCGGTCTAGGGACGACCTGTCTTGGCAGTTGGGGCTGGACTGTTCCCATGAGGCACATGGTCAAGACTGATTTGCATATGGCCAGGTCTAAACAAAAGAATGATGGATTTAACCCAGATCTCTTGACGGGGGTGAATATTTAGATTTTTTTCTGCATTCCGTCCATAAATTATGTGTCTTTTGCTTTCTCGCCCTAAGTGCGCTGGGTATTCCAAGACGTGGATCCCGGGCTCACTGTGCCACTGGATTCAAGCTATCCTGGCTGATGAGGGGTGAAACTCCGAAACTGGTCCAAGGATACTTGTTTCCAGTCCAGGGAGGACCTGGCTTGGCAGGTCGGACTGGACTGCTCCCATGAGGCACAGGGTCAAGACTGATTTGCATATGGCCAGGTCTAAACTGGGATGGCTTGGTGAGCTAAAGAATGATGGATTTAACCCTGAGCTCTTGACTGGGGGTGAATGTTTTGATTTGGATTGCATTCCATTTATCAATTGTGTGTCTTTTTCTTCCTCACCCAATATGCCCCGGGTGTGCCCAGACGTGGGTCCCGGGTTCACTCTGCCACTCGATTCAAGTATCCTGGATGAAGCGGGGTGAAACCCAGAAACCGGTCCAAGGATGCTTGTTTCCGGTCCAGGGTGGACTTGGTTTGGCAGATCGGGCTTGACTGGTCCCATTAGACACAGGGTCAAGACTGATTTGCATGTGACCAGGTCTAAACTAGGGTGGCATGGTGAGCAAAGGAATGATGGATTTAACCCAGATCGCTTAACTGGGGGTGAATGTTTTGATTTGTTTTGCATTCCGTCCATCAATTGTGTGTCTTTTTCTTTCCGGGCTAGGTCAGGTCCAGCAGAGCCTTGCCTTCATGCAGTCGACGTCCTGCCTGGAGTGGCATAAGTAGAACTACGACTGAGAAGGTCTAAAACTGACCAGGCTGTCAAAGGGGTGGTAATAAGGCTGTAATGCATCAGGGACCCCAAATTCTGCACAAGATGTTGATTCCTAACCTACATGGCATCGCGCCCGGTGGGGGAAGTCCCCCTCTTCACGCACAGAGATGGCAACCTACTAAGCAAATTCCAGTTCAATGCAGTGATTCGCCAGGCCCTGGGCAGGGCGGGTTTCCCCCCAGCATCCTTTGGTTAGCATTCATTTAGGATTGGGGCAGCAACAACAGCGTCCGAGCATGGGATATTTCAGACAGAGATCAAATCCATCAGCAGATGGCAGCCCAAGGCATACAGGACCTACGTGAGACCCCAGCTACTTTAGATGAACACGGCAACAAATAGGAGTAAATGGTCACCTGACATTCTCTTCCTAATCTGATCATGGCCTCTGCAGGACGGTGGCGCCATCTACTGGCATGTGTGATGGGTCACTCTTTTGTTTCCCAGATGATTTTGTGGTGGCAGCAGGGAGTCCACAAACAGAGAGGCGGTCCAGTCAACACATACGTCTGTTGGTGGAGTTGCCCAGGGATGAGATGGGACCAACTGACAGCGGTGCTCGAGGAACTCCAGACCAACACAGCCCGGCACCCAGATGTGTTGATAATTCATCTGGGTGGGAACGACTTAGCCCGGCGGGGGCGAAAAGAGCCACTCCTGGCCATTAGGGCGGACCTCATGGAGGTGGCGCTGTACTTTGGGAGCACCGTCATCATGTGGTCCGAATTAATTAGCAGGCTGGTGTGGCATGGGGCCGACTCGCAAAAGGCAGTCGAGAACTCTAAAAGGAAGCTGAATATTGCAGTCAGCAAATTTTGCAAAACCATTAAACCAATGGCTTGGAGAGCATGAGACGCGGCTTCATCCACCCAGGTCACGCGGAGCCTTATGGATGGGATGGGATGGGTTCCATCTAGCAGAATGTTTTCTGGAGCAAGCTGTGGGAGATGATGTTTTTAACAGGCTGCACCTAAACCGTAGACCAAGCTGCATGGGGGAGCCGCATGAAGATGTGAGCCTCCTTGGTGGTGTGGCGGTTACGAAGGGAACATTTGGTTGGTTATGGAAGCAGACCGAGAGGGTTGTGTGCAGAAAGAGGGCTCACTTTGGATGCCTTACAGCAGGGTGAGCAGGCAGGACAAAAGGGGGTATCAAACGGACATGGCGCTCACAGCCCAGACCCCGCCAGACGTCTGAGCACAAAAGTGACTAGCAAGGTAGCGAGTTGGGGCCTAACTCCTGGGAGAAGCTACCCCCCCCCCCCCAAATGCAAAGGGGTCTGGAAACTAACAGAACAATGTACAAACTGTCAGGGTAATTTACATCTATGTGATATGCAAATGAGCTATGGCAAGCAAGTGATTTATGACCAACAAATGAGATATGGCTCATGATTTTTGACTCTGAGGAAGAACGATTTATGGCATAGATGTATGACTGCTGGTAACATAAGTTACATTATAACATTAATTTGTGACATGTGATTATGACTCCATGATTTATGATGTTACCTGGCAATGATTTACAACCCTGGTCCTAAAGTATATGGCCAGGGGATAGTACATCATGTGTAGAGGGATATACAAAGGTAATAAACTGTGGCCAACAACGACCACAAAAACTAGGCGAGTGTTGGCAGTCTTTTGGTAATACACATATGTAAGAATTGTATGCCACCCTGAAATGGGCACAGTGCAGGTGTAAGTGCAGAGACTGCCTCACAATGGTGGCCTCAAGGGCTGACGCCATAACAGACACCAGAGCCCTGTAAGGAACCAGTGTGTGCTGCCAAGAAGCGCCCGAGGCAGAGGGTGGGGCACTAACCACGAGGCAGAATCCCGCCAGAGAGGCACCAGGTTACTGGACCAATGGGGGGGCCAAGTGACCCATCATCAGGGTGCATCCCCCGTGATTGGTGGGAAGAGGGAAGCCCCACTTGCAACATGTCACTGCTGCTTTTTGGAGCTGGAGTGCGGCGCTGAGGATTTTTGACAAAACCCACCCACCCACACCTATACATCAGCAGTGTTGCTTTGCTGATGGATACGAAGGGTACATTTGGTTGGTTATGGAAGCACACCAACAGCGCGGTGTGTAGAAAGAGAGCCGCTCACTTTAGGATGCATTACGGCAGGGTGAGCAGGCCAGACAAAAGGGGGTAGCAAACAGAGATGGCGCTCGCAACCCAGACCCCACCAGACATCAGAGCACAAAAGAGACTAGCAAGGTAGCGAGTTGAGGCCTAACTCCGGGGAGAAGCTACGCCCCACATGCAAAGGGGTGTAGAAACCAACAGAGCAACGTACGAACTGTCAGGGTAATTTACATCTATGTGATGTGCAAATGATATATGACAAGCAAGAGATTTATGACCAACAAATGAGTTATGCTCATGGTTTATGACGCTAAGGAAGAATGATTAATGGCAGTAGATGTATGACCGTTAGTAACATAATGATTTACAATACAACATTAATTTATGACATGTGACTATGACACCATGATTTATGATGTTATCTGACAATGATTTATGACCCTGGTCCTAAAAATTATAGCCAGGGGAAAGTACAGAATGTGTAGATGGATATGTAAAGGTAATAAACTGCGGCCAACAATGACCACAAAAACTACGCGAGTGTTGGCTGTCTTTTGGTAATACATATATATAAGAATTGCAGGCCACCCTGGAATGTGGAGAGGTGGGGTGCAGTGGCCAGGGCAGCTAACTTCAGAGTACAAGGCTCACAGTTTGATCCCAGGTTACAGAGGCAGATCAGCTGAGCACCATGTGACTCTGGGCAATAGCTCACTTAATTTCCACGACGGTCCCCAGCTCCTTGAGACCCGTAAGGGTGAGTAGTTTGAGCTTTACAAATACTGGTATATGATTTACGAATGGGCACAGTGTGGGTGTTATATGCTGCTCTGCTGTCCGCAGTATCACTCAATTTCATACAATTCCACTCTACATCACTCCATCACTCTGCTCTACCCTGCTCCACTCCTCTCTGTGCCACTCCACTCTCCACCACTTCACTTTGCGCCAATACATTCTCCTACTTACCACTCTAATCTATGCCACTGAGTTCTACAACATTGCATTTTATGACACTGCACTCTGCGCCGCTATACTCTGCAACACTCTACGCAAATGCACTCTACATCAATCCACTCAACTCTATGTCACTCCAGTGCATGCCACTATACGTGACTCCACACCCCTCAAATACACTCTAAGACACTCCACACCACTCTCTTGTATGCCAGTAACCTTTAGCCAGGCTGAGCAGCAGCCACTCCGGTGTACAACATGGATAAAACATATTGACAAAGCCAATAGCTCTTGCATAGGCGAGTCCTATTGGCTTTGCCATTGCTTGCTTTAATGTGATCTAAGAAAACGTTATGAAATCAGTGTGAGGCACCAATGTACCATGCATTGATTTTTTATGTTTAGGCCGATGTATAATTAACTAACCACTTTTATCATGCACCCTCAGCTCCAACTATATCTCCAAATCACCTGATAAACTTGCACAGTAAATTAATCTCTTCCCAGCAAGACCAACTCAACGTTCCTACCTTGAAAAAACTAGTACCATTAAACCAAGTAATACTGTGATAGGTGTGGAGAGGTGTGGCTCACTGGTTAGAGGCGGCAGACCTGTAAGCAGAGAAGGGCCTGGGACCAGGGTTCAATTCCCGACGTGTCAGGGTCTTGGACCAGGGTCAACGGACTCGATAATTCTCGCCTCAGTGCCTACTCTAACGAGGGAACACACTCGGTAACTCTGGGCATTAAGCTTGCCTCATCTCTACAACGGCCCCCCACAGACGCTGGGGATGCCTGGTTTCACCCTGGAGATACCCAGAAAAGGGACCATCTCACAGGGAAAACCAGGATGGGTTCCCCAGCGGTCTACAGCGCCAGGACACTCGGGTAGAGTAACAGTGCGCTTTACAAGTATCCCACATTTACATTTACATTTACATATTGGCAGGACTTAGACATGGCACAATTGTACTGTAGTATTCGTAAAGAGCTGTACATCTCACAGTGGGGTGCCAAGGCGCGTTTATGATTGAGTAGCACACTACATCATGGAAGAAGGCTTGGCTAGCCGAAGAGTGGTATTCATGTTATGACCCAATGTGCAGGTGTTTTGGTGTTGTGCACACAGGAGCACTAGATGCCCTCTCACCTTGGGGCACTACACCCAGTAGTGTGATGGAGAAGCATATGTGAGATGCCTGCAAAAGGTAATTGTAATTAGCTGATTGTTATAATTCACTCTTCAGTTCCTGAGTTATGCTTTATGGTTTCTGGTGTGCTAGAGGTCGAGAAAGCGTCGAGCTTTTACCTAAATAATGTGTGTTTTAGGTAGTCCAGTTTGAGGTGCAGGGGGGAACTAAAACATATAGGCTGCTACAAACTACACACCTACAATGGGCATCCGGGCGCTATACCCCCCCCCCCCCCCCCAAAAAAAAAACAGGTTATTATTATTATTATGATTGTTAATACAACTATCATTATTCCCACCATTCTTACTGACAAGTTGTCTCAGTGTGTACAATTACTTTTTATTTCTGACAAACACCTTCTTCGCCAAAGTGTGTGCTCAGCCATTCATGCATGAGGAACCCAAGCGAGGAAGAACAAACCAAAGGTGGCATGGAAAAGTAAAAGCCTTTTTTCATTATTATTGAGAAATAATCATTCGGAAAAGAGTGAGGTGTCCTTGAGAGGTTTGCTGGCGCGAACGCCCTACTCCTCCTCTCCTCCGCAGAGCTTTGTGATGGAAAACATTCACAGGAGGCAATTTGCAACAGCATACTTTGCCTCTTTAGTATATAATGATAACTGGAATAACAGGTTTGCATTACCAAACTGACGAATTCGAAAGATGACAACCATTTGAGGGGGAAGACGAGGCGGGGGGAGCGCTGCCCGGCATCGCACGCTTCCTCTCCCTCGCTGTCGACATCAGCACGCGCCTGCTGCAGGTTCGCTCCCACGGAGAGCCCATTACATCCTCGGTGTTGTGAATTCTTGACACTTGTCTTTTACATAAGTACGAAAAACCAGCCTTGCAGATGCACTTCAATACTTAACACACTATCAGTATTTTGATACCTTGACGTGGTTTAAAATCATACGTTGATTCTCATCTCAGTTTTTACCCATAGCTCTTTAGGTCTGGTTAGCCAAGAGTTACAGAATTTGGTGAAAAAATAAAATAATTTTTTATATATTACCTACTGGCGGTCGCCAGTAGGTGGTTATAGTTAGGATTGATTTCCATAGGGAAATCGCAACATTCTATTGGGAATAACTTTGGCGCCGGTTGAGGAATCTGCCTGAATTTTTCAGCAACTTTGCCTCGCGGAGCTCCGCTCCTTCTCTGAAAGTTTGGGGGGTATTCGTCAAGCAGGGGCCGAGATAAAAGGGGGGTCCCAAAACGTGTTTTCCCCATGTTAATTTCCATAGGGCGGTCGGTCGCACTTTTAGCTCGAACGGCTGAATGGATTTTCACCAAACTTGGCAAAATTGTAGGGACTGGTAGCCCGATGTGCCTTTGCTATGTCTCAAGATATGTGCTCCAGAGGATTTTGAGTAATTTAGGTTAAAAAAAATGTATATATCTATAGCAGCGCGCTCCGGGCGCGCTACGCGACTTGCGCACGGCAAGCTGATTGGTTCTCGGGTGTCTGTAAACATGCGAAACAGTCCGCAGCGGCCGCCATCTTGTGTCTCGGTAGGATATAGACACAAGAGGTGGCGAAAAACAAAGGGGGAAATGACCAAAAGGGGGCAGGGTAGACCCCCCCTGACCCCCTAGGTTTGATGTGGGGGCCATAAAAGGGTCCCGCGGGGTGAAAAAAAATAAAAAAAAAAATCGATTTTCGCGGGGGGAGCGCCCGGTACGCGCACCGGGGAGCGGACTGGGGAGCGTACTACGGGGAAAACAGAGTGAAACAGGAAAATAATAATTCAAAGTGATTAGAGGTAGGGTAGCTCTGCATAGAGTTGTTGTGTTGTTTGGGTGTTTTAAGTACCAACATGTAGGTACCAATGTTGAGTCTTAAATTTAATGCACACCGTTTCCTCTGTAGATATCTTGCATGTTGTTACAGAAGTTATTGTGCTATATGGAATCCATATCATAGTCTGTCAGGAAAGCAGAAAGAACATGGAGGCAGGAGATGAAAAAGAGATGTCAAATACACATTGGAGATAATATAGTGGGAGAAAGGAAGTATCTATGAGCAAAATTACTATGTAACACAAAAAAGTTGCACAGTATACTATAAGTCTGACTTTACATTATAATCAATTTGGTACTAGTTTAAGAATTACATATAAAAATGAATAATGTCTCAAACAATTTTCGAATTATTAAATATAAATTTATTTTTGAGATTCATTTTCCAAATTAAATATAACGTCTAACATTTGACTGTCCGAAATGTCCTCATTTTGAAGGAGGAAATCCACAGATTCTACACATTGTAGAAGTTCATGGTCTCGTGATTCGTCCATGAATTCAATGTCATTTGGTTCAATGTTTTCTTCATTGTTCTTTGCAAGGACAATTTCAAATGAAACTTTTTGTTCTACTTCCATTTTGGATGAAATTTGCATTAAAAAAAATATATCAGTAGAGATAGGGCACTGTTGGGTTTAAGTTTAGATAGGTAGTTTTTAACAGTGAATTTATCTTTGGGCAGTGTATGGTATCAGACTGGAAGTAGAAATATAAAAAAGTGTATGTGATGAAACCTAAGTAAATTCATAATTATACAAGACAAGCCTAAATCCATCCATAACTATAACAGAGAAGTCTATCTAAATCTATAACTATTACAGAGGGATAGTATATAACTATCAGAAAAAGTTTTCCATATTAACTTAAAGTGCACAATATACTTCAGTTTTCAAAATAACAACTTACCTTTAAAAAGAAGTTGAAGTTATTAGTGAAAATCCTTTTGAAATGTACACCAGGAAGTAGTAGTCAAAATGGCTGTGTTTCCCTCTCTTTCTTTATATATATTCATGTACATAACCAATCAAATGTCAGGTAAAAAAAGTAGAAAATGAAAGTAACATTTTAATTGGTTGTCAATTCTAACACTTCAGACGTGTTTTTGTGAAGTAATTTACCTCAGGGTATTTAGAGAGGTCTAGAGGCTAAATGGCTCAATGGAATTCCATCGAATTTGGGAAAATGGTAGGGATTGGTATGTAGCATGAGCTATTCTATATTTGGTGAAAGTGTCTCCAGTGGTTTTTATGTAAATTAACTTTTAACATTTTTTTAGAGCGCTTCCCGGTGCGCGCCCCGGTACGCGTATCGGCAGCGCTACGGCAGTCCTCCATTTTGTTTTCGGTAGATTTAAGACAGAAAATGGAGGACAAACAACGTTGGGAATGGGTTTAAGGGGGCATCGTAGGCACTCCCTGACCCTCTAGGTTTTCTGAGGGGGTCTTAGGAGGCCCAAATAGGCAAAAAAAAATATTATTTTTCGCGGGGGGAGCGCCCGGTACGCGTACCGGGGAGTGTACCGGGGAGCGTACTTTAGTGAAAAACAGTGAAAAAAATTAGAAAAAGATAATCATTTTGGAGTGATCAGAGATAGGGTAGCCCTGAAAAGGGCTTTTGGGTTCTGTGGCTGATTTAGGTACCTACAAGTAGGTACCAATGCACAGTCTTAAATTCAGGAGGAATATTCTATTCCCCTCAGTGCACACCATCTCCTCTGTAGATATCTTGCATGTTGTAACGCAAGTTGTTGTTGTATATTGAACCCATTCCATAGTCTCTCATGTAAGCAGAAACAGATTTATTCACATGTTTCCGTGCTTTCTCAAATTGTGGACAAAATTGGTTGGACCACTTCCATTTCTGCCTTTGGCATATATTGGAAAATACCAAGGCAGTTTGAGGAAAAAGTGCCATCAATTGTTCAAAGGTGTCCTTTAAAAGCATTTCCAGACCTACCCCAGTCAAATTGCCTAAGTCATTTACACCACAGTGCAGAATTATGAGGTTAGGGTGTGGCAAATGCAAAAAGGTTTTCACCAATGGTATCAATTGGTGACATCTCAATCCTCTCTGGCCAATCCATTTAATATTCACATTTGGTAAATCAAGGTTGTGAACATTTCTGGTAGCTGCATACCTTTGAGCCCAGTGGATATAGCTATGTCCAATAATCCAGACAGAATACATGGTAGAGGAGGTGCTGGTGCAGTCAGATAAAGTGTAGGAATAAAATGGCAGTTGGAACAGTAGGAGTTTGCAAAAAAAACCTGTGGAGTTTCAGTGCTCTTGAATCACAAGCAATGATTGGTAGATTGAGATAGTTGAAAACTGTATGTTAGGGAGCATGGTTGTGTTCTGTGTAAGAAGTAATTTGAATGGTTTAAAAAAGTCATTTAAAGAAACATTGCACCAGATAAGCTGGTGTATTCGCAGGTCAAACATCCTTGCTGAGGTGATTTGCAACATTGTAGAATAAACTTTTAAACCTTGGAGCTCAGTGAGGAGGGAGTTGCTATGGTAACAGGTAGAAAGGGCTGAGGGGGGGAAGGGTGTTGGTTTGAAAATACAGAGGGAAGAGTTTTGATTGGTTACCATGAGCAATATGTGGGTAGATTTAGAGATTTTCTGTGCCATTAATGGTTGCAGTGCCTGGAGAACATACCTTTTGCTCTGCTAAAGAAATATTGGTGTGAGTATCTGACACTGTTGTGAATCTCCGAGAGCATTTTTAATGGTGAGTTATGATTCATTTAATATACATAGAGACTTGTATACTCTATGGAGAAGATTCGGAAGCAAATTGTGGTTTTTTAATGTTGCTTTGTGTCATGCTTTTTGATAATGCTTGGTAAAAAGTTTTTACTGCATAGAGGAATTGTATTTTGTAAAATTGTGAAGTTTTAGTAGTGACATGGAATGCTTGTACATAGGACCTGTGCTGTGTTTCTTAAATGTGATGTCAAAAACGATTTTGGGAAAAATGAATGGCTTTTACATTTTTTAAAAGGAATAAAGAATGTGTGCATGTTTAAAGAAATAAATGTGACTCTTTACAATGATGTTACCTTTGTTAACTCAGTGTAGGAAGCATATTGAGTTTGTTTGCATAGAGGAATTGTATTTTGTAAAATAGTGAGGTTTCAGTAATGACATGGAATGCTTGTACATAGGATCTGTGCTGTGTTTCCTAAATGTGATGTCAAACACGATTTTGAGGAAAATGAATGGCTTTTACATTTTTGAGTATAATGTGATGCAGAGGTTTAAAAAGTGACGCATCTACCTACATGCGTCACTTTTTAAATATGGTGCAAAAAGGTACATGTTTGGGCTTTCCTGGGGAGCGTAGGTGGTGAGGCTTGTGTCTAAGAGTGCAGTGGACTAGGCTTCATGAAGCCTATCCCCGACTGCACTCTTAGACCCAGGCGTCAATTTGACTCTTTCTATGATGTTACCTGTGTTAACTCAGTGTAGGAAGCATATTGAGTTTGTTTGCATAGAGGAATTGTATTTTGAAAAATAGTGAAGTTTCAGTAATGACATGGAATGTTTGTACATAGGACCTGTGCTGTGTTTCCTAAATGTGATGTCAAACACGATTTTGAGGAAAATGAATGGCTTTTACGTTTTTGAGTATAATGTGGCGCAGAGGTTTAAAAAGTGACGCATCTACCTACATGTGTCATTTTTTTAAATATGGCGCAAAAAGGTACATGTTTTATGCCGCCGATGCGTCACAAAAAGTGACGCATCAGCAGTGCAAAACTGACGCAGGGCCTCATAAATGAGATTCTTTTTTTTTTGCACACTACTCCAGTTTAGTCCTGTCCACTGCACTCTTGGACACACGCCTCACCTTTTGTGCTCCCCTGGACAGTCTTCATCTCATCTGCACTCCTTCTTAGGTGTCAGAATCCTATCACATGGGGAAAGCTCCATGTGAAAGCGTTTGCCTCAGTCTTATCCCTGCTGTGAGGCAGATGCTTGTACATAGGACCTGTGCTGTGTTTCCTAAATGTGATGTCAAAAACGATTTTGGGGAAAATGAATGGCTTCTACATTTTTGAGTATAATGTGGCGCAGAGGTTTAAAAAGTGACGCATCTACCTACATGCGTCACTTTTTAAATATGGCGCAAAAAGGTACATGTTTGGGCTTTCCTGGGGAGCATAGGTGGTGAGGCTTGTGTCTAAGAATGCAGTGGACTAGGCTTCATGAAGCCTATCCCCGACTGCACTCTTAGACACAGGCGTCAATTTGACTCTTTACAATGATGTTACCTGTGTTAACTCAGTGTAGGAAGCATATTGAGTTTGTTTGCATAGAGGAATTGTATTTTGTAAAATATTGAGGTTTCAATAATGACATGGAATGCTTGTACATAGGACCTGTGCTGTGTTTCCTAAATGTGATGTCAAAAACGATTTTGGGGACAATTAATGGCTTTTACATTTTTTAGTATAATGTGGCGCAAAGGTTTAAAAAGTGACGCATCTATTTTTTTTTTATATATTATTGTGTCCTTCCCTCATGCTAACTGCTTTATTAAATATTTTTTTTCTTTTTTTGGGGGGGCGCGCCCCGGTACGCGTACCCTAAGGACAAAAAATTGACAGAGATCCTTTAAAAATATAGGTTTCATTTTATAAATGTGAGGTAGTTCTGAAAAGAACTTTTTTTTTCTTTTTGTTGTTTTATATTTTTTTTATTATTTTACTGAACATTTTTTTTTTTTTTTGAACAATTTTATATTTTTTTGTGTTTTTTAAGGGAACAAACAAAAAACAGGGAAGTGGAAATGGCTCAACAGGAGCAAAAAAAAGAAAAGAATTAATGCTTCCTTTTCTTGTTGCATTGGTGGTTGTCCACAGCATTATTTATTAAGGTGACAATAAGTTCACCATAACATAACGTTTTGCCACAGAAAATGCAAGCAAATTTTACGTTGACAAATTATTGTTGTATATTTGGCACCATTTGGCGTGCTTCAGGATCAGAAAGTGAGTCTTCAGTAGAGGAGGTGCTGGCCACAGGGGGTGGGTTGTTCTGAAGTTCCTGTACTTCAGCGTGGGCTAAGTTATTGGGATGAAACCTCTCCATGTGGCGGATCATGGTAAAATTACCAAATGAATATTTCTTTAGGGGATTGCCCCTGGAGAGGACTGAGCCACAAATTAGACAGGTGACTTTGGGGGCGTTCACCTTTTTTTTGTCTTCAGGGATTGAAAAGAATTGCCAAATATAGTGCACTTTAACGTGCCTTTGCCTTGGTTCTTCATGCAGGAAGCGCCTTGATTGTTCCTCCTCCTCCTCTTCTTCCTCTTCTTCTTCTTCTCCTCCAAGGAACTGTGGTGGTGGACCTTCTTTTCTTGGTGGTGGTGGTGGGGGTGCACCAGCTGCAGCTACAAGTGATGCTATTGCAGTGATCAAAAATAGCTCTTGCTCTCTCAATGAAGAAAGTTAGAATGAGGAAAAAAGGAGGGGGCTTTCATCATTTGGAGAAAACAAATGATGAGAACCAATGAAAAGTGTTATTTTCAGGTCACATGACTCGACACACGACCCGATGCGCTTACGTTACACGCTCCGGCGCGCTTACGCTATGCGCACCGGGCCGCGCCGCGGAGCGCTTCCGGGTGCGTTTACACAGCGCGTCATAAGACACATCGCGCGGCAACGCGATACGTCGCACTTACGCGCCGCGCCATAAGACGCATCACGTGGCTACGCGATACGTCACGCTTACGCGACGCGTCACGATGTGGTTTTTTCGATCGCGGCAATAGCGCTAACGGGACGCTCCCCGGTACGCGCCCCAGGGCGCGCCGCAATATTGCGCTTACTTGTGCGTTCTCCGGTAAGCGCCCCGGGAGCGCCCCGGGTTAAAAATAAAAAAAATAAACAAATTGACATCATTATACAATATAAAATTCGCTTTAAAATTTATTATTTTTTATAACTATAAAGATTTGCTATTAAAAAACCATTGAAATTCACTGAAAAAACCATAGGTTTCACGCCAGTTATAGTTAGGAATTAGCATTAAAAAAAACGATTAAATTCATTTAAAAAACCATAGGTTTCACATCAGTTATAGTTAGCTGGAAGTTTTACTCGCATAAAACTAATGAAATTCCCACGTTATAGTTAGTTGGACTCACTATAACTTGCGCGTGCAATGCACTGCTGATGACTTCACATATTACATCACTCATGACATGGTCAGTGACATCACTCATTACATCACTGATGACACCATCCAGTGAATGTGTGTCTTTTTGAAAAATAAATATTATTGAGTAATGTTTAAATATTTAAATATATTAATTAGTGTTTCACTTTGTGTATAAGTGGCTGCATGGGTTGGTGAGTAGGTACATGTGTATGTATATAGGTAATTAGATGTTTTTCTTAGTATCAGTATCAATCAATCAATCAAAAGCATTTATATAGCGCGCTACTCACCCGGAGGGTCTCAAGGCGGTTGGGGAGGGGGGGTCCGCTACTGCTTGAACAGCCAGGTCTTGAGCTGCTTCCTGAAGGCGAGGTGGTCTTGGGTCAGGCGGAGGTGGATCGGGAGGGAGTTCCAAGTCTTGGCGGCCAGGTAGGAGAAGGACCTTCCTCCTGCTGTGGCTCTTCGGATGCGGGGGACGGCGGCGAGGGCGTGGCTGGTCGATCGAAGCTGGCGGGTAGGACTGTAGAAGTTGAGGCGGCTGTTGAGGTATCCTGGGCCTTGGTTTTGTAGGGCTTTGTGTGCGTGGGTGAGGAGGCGGAAGGTGATTCTCTTGTTGACCGGGAGCCAGTGCAGGTCTCCCAGGTGTCCGGAGATGCGGCTGTGTCGGGGGATGTCGAGGATGAGTCTTGCTGAGGCGTTCTGGATCCGCTGAAGTTTCTTCTGGAGCTTGGCGGTTGTTCCGGCATAGAGGGCGTTGCCGTAGTCCAGTCGGCTGGTGGCGAGGGCCTGGGTGACCGTCTTCCTGGTCTCGGTGGGGATCCACCGGAAGATCTTACGTAGCATGCGCAGGGTATTGAAGCAGGACGAGGAGACGGCGTTGACTTGTCTGGTCATGGAGAGGGAGGAGTCCAGGATGAAGCCCAGGTTGCGTGCGTGGTCTGTCGGTTTGGGTGCGCTGCCCAGGGCGGGGGGCCACCAGGAGTCGTCGCAGGCGGAGGGCGAGGAGCCCAGGATGAGAACTTCCGTCTTGTCTGAGTTCAGTTTCAGGCGGCTGGTCATCATCCACTCGGCTACGTCTGTCATCCCTTCGTGTAGGTTGGCTCTGGCGGTGGCTGGGTGTTTGTATGGTTTGGTGGAGGTATTACTTAGCACATAGATGCATGAATGACTGACTTTCTCTTTGTATGTGTTTTGAAGACAGCATATGTGCAGGACTGTATGGGTGGATGACTGTGTATATGTGTGTGTTACTGAGTGAATGAGTGTCTCAATAGTTTCTTTATCAGTAACTACATATGTTTTAATCTAGTGTATGTGAATATTGATGTATATAAGTGAGTATATCTAAGAGTAAGAGATTGTAAGAGTTCCTATTTAAATTAGTATGTGTTTCTATAAGTGATTGTTTAAGAGAGTAAGTATGTGTAAGTTTTCTTTGAAGTAAAGTGGTAGTGTGTGTATATCTGTATATGCAAATAAATGGATGTTCAATAGTTTATTTGCATGTGTGAGTATGTGTGTGAGTAACTTTTGGATGACTGTCGGTGTGTAACAGGATGTATAGGTGTATCACTACATATGACGAGTGAGTATATGTATGAGTGACTATATAGAACTGTTGGTGAATCAGTGCATGTGTATATTGATGGTGGAATTATTCAATTGGTTGTAGTAACTGGTATGGGTATCTCCATTTTTTTTTTTAAATGTTACTTTTTATTTTTGAATATGTGTTTCAAGGGTTACATTTCAGTGAAAGGAGGTCTGTCACTCTGTCACAAGGATGGTGTCATCAGTGATGTCATGAGTGATGTCACTGACCATGTCATGAGTGATGTAATATGTGACGTCATCAGCAGTGCATTGCATGCGCAAGTTATAGTGAGTCCAACTAACTATAACGTGGGAATTTCATTGGTTTTATGCGAGTAAAACTTCCAGCTAACTATAACTGATGTGAAACCTATGGTTTTTTAAATGAATTTAATCGTTTTTTTAATGCTAATTCCTAACTATAACTGGTGTGAAACCTATGGTTTTTTCAGTGAATATATATATATATATTACCTACTGGCGGTCGCCAGTAGGTAGCTAATTTCCATAGGAGTAGCATTTTTTGTTTTGCTTATAACTTTGGCGTTGTTTGATGAATCTTCATGACATTTTCAAAACAAATTCTTTGTCAGCTCCTATTTGTTAAGGGGGGCGGAGAAAAAAGGGGGGTCCAAAAATGTGTTTTCTCCATGTTAATTTTCATAGGAAACTTTTGACAAGGCTACAGGTTTAACGGGTGAACGGAATTACCCCAAATTTGGCAGGGAGAAGGGTCATGGTCTAGAAAGCGCACTTTTGTTTATTTGGTGTAAATTCGTTGAGTAGTTTTAGAGAAATATAACAATTTACAGATATCGATATTTGGGATTTCGGCCATCTGATTGGCTGAGGAATTAGGAGCATGAGCGTGCTGCTTATTGGCTGCGAGCAGTGTGAGCGGTTGCAACTAGGAAGTCTTGGCCTCCATTTTGTGATTTCTTTGAAGTGAGTAAGGGAAAAAAAGGGAAATAAATTCAGAAAGAGGATTGTAGGAGCGCTGTGAGCTCTGTAGGGTGGTTAGGGTGTGCTATAGAGGGAGTGTGAAGCAAAGTATTTACCCTTAGCGGTGTGAAAGTGCTGTTTTGCCCTTGGTGAGATGGTGCTGATGTAAGGGGCCGGCACACTAGGGGATGAAAGCGTGCGCCTAAACCATGAGCTGAGTGCTGTAAACTGATGTGCTCTGGGCGTTGTAGCATACTGGCTGCTGTAGCATCGCAGCGGCTTGGGATGTGTAATGTTCCAAGAGGTCACTGTTGCCATGGTGCGAGAAAAGTGAAGCAATCCAATTCATATCCTTGAAGGGACAGTAATGTTCCTCGAATGTTGGAGCGGCAATTTGAATTGGCAGGCAATCTACGATGTTGTCAAAGGTCGCACGTTGCAGGAGATCTTTCGCGGCTGCGCAGAAATCCCATTCCGCCACAATACTTTTTTCCGTTGCATTTGCCATTGCTCCACTGCCTGAACAATCAAGTTCATAGTTTTCAAGATACTAGTTTACTTGCTGGATTTTAGGAGCGATTGTTGGGCAAAAGTTCAAGCTTCAAGCTTGTAACTATTTTAGAATGGCGTCGGCAAGCTGCCAGTGCCATTCTAAAATAGTTACTAAGTTAGCTTCAACGGGAAGCACTAATAGAAGAAGGTGCTCGAGTTTAACTGAATTCGAGCACCTGCTTTATTTTATCTTTTAGTACTTCCTGAATCCAGTAGTCCAGTAACTAGAACTTCTATTGAAATATACACAATGTCCTTTTAGTATACTTGCTTGAAGATTTGTTTTAGATGACTTATAGGTTTACTACAATTACCAAGTCCAAAGGAACAATGACTAGTCTACACTGTGGACAGCAGAAATCGATATTCAAATTGTTTTGATTTATTTATTGTAGAGTTTTCTGTAATTTATGTTGTTGTATTTTGTGAAGAGGAAGTGAGAAAAAGTATTCATCGTTGTCTGTGTGAGTACTACCTTCAATTAGCACTGCAGACAGCAGTGTTCACAATTCAGATTGAGTCGCTATTGTAGATGACGGAGGCCTGTAGGAAAAGACATTAGTCCAGTGTGCTCTGTCTGCACCATGCATATGTATCATTACAGGCTCCCCTCATGCTTTGTGTTGCTTTGCTTATGACAAACTGGGGAGCTCAAGTCCACGTTACGTAGCTGTGGGTCCTTGCTAACCGCTCTCTCTGGCCAAACTAGGACAGAAGTGTTCACAATTCAGATCGAGTGGTGATTGTTTAATTACAGGATCCAGTAGTCAAGTAACTACAACGTCTATTGAAATATAAACATAATCCTTTTAGTATACTTGATTGAAGACATTTTTTTAGATGACTTATAGGTTTAGTACAATGACCAAATTTATCTAGCAAGTGGAAAGGAACACTGAATAGTCTGCGTTGTGGACAGCAGAAATCAGAATTCAAATTGTTTTGATTTATTTATTGCAGAGTTTTCTGTAATTTATGTTGTTGTATTTTGTGAAGAGGAAGTGAGAAAAAGTATTCATGGATGTCTGTGTGAGTACTGCCGTTAGCTAACACTGCAGACAGCACTGTTCACAATTCAGGTTGAGTCGGTATTGTAGATGAGACAGTCCTGTAGGAAAAGACATTGCGCTAGTGCGCTCTGTCTGCACCATGCATACATATCATTACAGGCTCCGCACATGCTTTTTTTTGGTTTGCGTATGAGAAACTGGGCAGCTCAAGTCAATGTCACATGGCTGTGGGCCCTTGCTGAACGCTCTTTCTGGCCTACACTGCAGATCGCAGTACTCACATTTGAGATTGAGTCAGTATTGAAGATGGCGCAGTCCTGTAGGAAAAGACATTGCTGCAGTGCGCTCTGTCTGCACCACTCATACCCATCATGGCTGGGTCCACCAATGCTTTTTTTTTGCTTCACGTACTGCAAACTGTGGAGCTCAAGTCAATGCTACGTGACTGTGGGCCATTGGTGACCGCTCTGTCTGGCTTACACTACAGACAGCAGTGTTCACAATTCAGACCGAGCCGCTATTGCAGATGATGCAGTGTTAATGGCAACAGATATTGCTCCTAGTACGGCCCGCCCGCAGCACGCATCATCGCTGGCTAGGGACACATGCTGAATGCTTTTGATGTGGCTATGTGAGCGCACTACAACTGATGGAGCGTTTATGATATAATCTTTTTGTGTATTATTTCAGATCTATTGATTGTGTCTCAGTATACCAGAAGTTGTGGTTGTTTTACGATAGAATTTTTTCTGCATTATTTCATATCTACTGTCCCTACCTTACTGCAGCACAAATTATTGATTACTTTAATATCGAATCTCTGTGTGTGAACTAATGAATTCTGTTGTAGTTGATGCTAGCAGCAACCTCTCCCTCAGGGTTGCTTTACACTCACCCCACACGCATCCAGCACAGACGTCACTGGATATGTGACCCTGGTAATAAAAAGGTGTCGAGCACACGTGTCCGTACCCCCTTCCACTATCTATGTGTGTCTGTGTGTTCATTATCTGTGCATGATACTGCCTCTGGGCTGTACTACGTTACATTGTGCTGTGGACAGCGTATGCAACCATGTAACCTCTGGTAGTGGAGAAAACTTCGGTTATGTAACTTTTAGGTGTATGGCTATCATAGACAGAAGGCTACTTTACAAAGTATGAATATTGATGACGGTGATTGTTGCATGTTGTGTGTAGTCTAAGATATGTGTACATTGAAAAAGTTTAGAAAAAAGCTCAGGTGCATCTCATCAAATGCAGTACAGAGATTGACTAAAATGGGTGGGGTTTCCAACTGTTAAAATGGAAAATGTTATGAATTAATTAAATGCTTTTTTCTATGGTCACATGACAATTGTGCACCCAGCGCGCAAGGAGACTGCCCCCGACTTGATTTTGAGAATATATATTTACTATAATATAGAAATATATGTGTTTAAAATATTTTTCATTATCGCTTGCTGTCATATACACTTTAAAGTTATTTAGATATAGTTTTGAGACAAAATAATAATGAGGGAATAGCGTACGTGGTGCGACACCGGACATCTATGACGTAACACGGGGCGTGGCAGCGTGCACTCATCGCATACGCAACGCGCAGCGGCTGCAACCCCATACGTATATGACATAACGCGTGGCTTGGTACCCATCGCATACAAAATTGGCAGGTGGTGCAACCTCATATGTATATGTTGTTTTGCAGGACGAGGTGCCACAAACCCATCGGATACGAAATACGCATCATTTAAATGTAGTGGATAGGATTCGCGTGCTGATCGAGCTTGGTAGACAACCGGTATGGGACTGTAGTTTTCTAAAAAACAATTATATACTTTTTTTTTGAGAAGATATAAAACATTACATAATTTTTAAAGTTAAATAAATGGATAATAGAGTTGGAAAATATTAAAAAACAATTAGAAAAAATATAGGTTTTATAAATATTAAAATATGAAATTAACATTTGAAAAAACTTTGAAATTCACTGAAAAAAACATAGGTTTTACAGACTTTATAGTTAGGAATTAGCATTTAAAAAACCTTAGAAATTTATTGAAAAAACCATGGGCTTCAGATCTTTTGACTGGGTGTGAGTGTTTGATTGATTCAGATGCTCCGTCCATCACCACCCCCTTTTGTACCGCTTTTGGCCGCCATAAGTGTGGCAGGGTATGCTCAGATGTGAGTCCCTTGCCCACTTTGCCACTGGATTCAAGCAAGTCGGGCTGAAGACGGCTGGAATGCCAGAAACCGGTCCTCGGAAGCTTGTTTCCGGTCCAGGGAAGACATGGCTTGGCAGTTCGGGCTGGACTGTTTCCATGAGGCACAGGGTCAGACTGATTTGCATATAGCCATGTCTGAAATGGGGTGGCAGAGTGGGCTAAAGAACGGTGATGGATTCAACCCAGATCTTTTGACTGGGTGTGAGTGTTTGATTGATTTAGATGCTCCGTCCATCACCACCCCCTTTTGTACCACACAGACACTCAGGCACCCATACAGATACTAAGACAACAAATCAATAACCTATATAGACAGTCATGTAGCTAATCACCAACCCATGCAGCCGCTTACACACCAACTGAGAGACTAATACACACAGTTTACTCACTAACCCATGCATTCAGTAAGACACGTTCAATCACTCAGTTATACAGTCAGTCACGCACCTACTAAATAATCAATTCAGGCTCTTTAATACACGTTGGCATAGATATATATGAAAAATATTTAAACTTTACAGAAACACATATTCACTGGATGATATCATCAGTGATGTCATCAGTGATGTCATTTAAGATGTCATCAGTGATGTCACTGACCATGTCATGAGTGATGTAATATGTGACGTCATCAACAGTGCATTGCAGGCTCGCAAGTTATAGTTAGCTCAAGTAACTATAACTGGCAAATTTCTATGGTTTTATATGAGTCAAATGACCAACTAACTATAACTTCCCTGAAACCTATGAATATATATATATATATATATATATATATATATATATATATATATATATATATATATATATATATATATATATATATATTACTATTATAAAGAGAGAACAGAAACCTTTTGTCAAGGTAAACTCAGGAACCACAGCGCCAATCCACACACCCAATACATTGTTGTAATCCTCAGGGTGTGTGGATGGACATAGGCTGCATAAAAAAGAAAAACGTAAATTAAAAAATTCAACTTTAAATACAAAGTAGTCCCCCAAAAGTAGCGCCGGCCGCGACGTAGCGCTGGCCGCGACCTAGCGATGTCCGCAACGTGCGTGATGATGACAGGCGGGGAGGAGCGGTGATGAGCAGCGAGGAGTGGCGGTGAAGTCCGGAGCGCGGGGAAGAGCGGCGGCTCAGGTAAGGCAAAGGCAAAGGCGAGGCGGGAGGCGGGAGGCGGGAGGTAGGAGGCGGGAGGCGGGAGGGAGGCGGGAGGCGGGAGGCGGTCTGGGCAATGTCGGGGCGGGGGCCGGGGCGTGAGTGCACCCAAGCCTGAAATGTTGCCCCCAGCCCCCTTCTGCCCCGGGCAACGCTGCCACAATCGGGAAATGCTGCCCCCAGCCCCCTTCTGCCCCAGGCAACGCTGGGGCGGACTTCTAGTATATATATACATATATATATATATATATATATATATATATATATATATATATATATATATATATATATATATATATATATATATATATATATATAT
Source organism: Lissotriton helveticus (assembly GCF_964261635.1). NCBI lineage: Eukaryota > Metazoa > Chordata > Amphibia > Caudata > Salamandridae > Lissotriton > Lissotriton helveticus. The sequence goes on from NC_136069.1 coordinate 128,330,333, forward strand.
ATATATATGTCACCTTGTCTCCCTCGCAAGAGGGAAGAATTGAGCCACAGCCATGCAGCAATTTATTTACAGGAGGTGCGTTGAAGTTGAAGTTGAAAATATTTGTAAAGTGCACTGTGGCCAAGCGGCTTCCTGGCGCTGAAAGATTGACAGTGTCAGATGGAAGAGGCAACCAGGGAGTTACAGGGTGGTAAAGGCTTGGGCATACAGATAGGTATTAAGCGCCTTACGGAAGTGCAGATAAACAGTGATGGACCTGATGGTGAGTGGAAGACTGTTCCAGAAGCGGGGGGCGAGAATAGAGAATCTGGTACCACCAGTTCTGGACTTACGGAAGCGGGGGACACTGAGGAGTGCCTGATTGGAGGAGCGAAGATTGCGACAGGGGTGATAGTGGGTGATCATGGAGTTAATGAAAACAGGAGCAGTGCAGTCGTGGGCCATAAAGACTAGGCATCCCATCTTGAAGAGGGTTCTCTGCAGGATGGGAAGCCAATGGAGGGACTTGAGGAGGGGAGTGGTATGGTGGGACTTAGGAAGCCGATGAGTGAGGCGGGCAGCCTGATTCTGGATGGTCTGAAGGCGCCGGATCTCGTAGGCAGGAATGGCCACGTACAGGCAGTTCCCGTAGTCCAACCATGAGAGAATCATAGCCAAAACAATTATTTTAAGGGCATCAAAGGAAAAGAAACGAGCGATCGTACGGATGATCCTGAGGGACAGAAAGCAGGATGATACAACAGAGCTAACCTGGGGACGCATGGAGAGGTCCTGGCTGGTTTTGATGCCCAGGGTTCTGACTGTTACTGAAGGAATTGGATGGGGGCCGAAGATGGAAGGCTAAAAGGCAGAAGTCCAGGGGCTGATGGCACCACCAGTCAGGACTAACTCTGTTTTGTCCGGGTTAAGGTTGAGGTGGTTTTGATTCATCCAGTCAGAAATAAAAATAAGTGCGGATTGAAATTTAAGGAGAGAATCAGGAGCAGGGGAGAGATCAAAAACAAGCTGAAGGTCATCTGCGTAATTGTACACGGAGACCTGCATGTTAAGCAGAGAAATGATGAGGGGATATATATAAAGATTAAAAAGAAGAGGGGAAAGGGAGGAACCTTGGGGGACCCCGCAAGGCACCGACCGGGGGGGCAGAAAAGCCGGAGAGACGGACGGCCTGCGTCCTGCCTTGGAGAAATGAGGAGAGCCAAAAGAGGGCGGTGCCCTGGATGCCCGCTGCCCTGACACGGCCGAGAAGGATGGAATGGTCGACCGTGTCAAAAGCAGTGGACAAATCAAGGAGCACCTGGGCCTGGGGAGAGTTGGAATCCGCCTTGCTCTTCAGCTCATCAAAAACAGAAATGACCACAGATTCGGTCGAGTGGACTGGGCGAAAGCCAGCTTGATGAGAGGCTAAAAGATGATTGTCCTCTATATAGGCCGACAGGCACGAAGTGATGTGGCTCTCCAAGATCTTACTTAGGTAAAGGAGCAGGGAGATGGGCCTAAAGTTAGCAAGGAGAGTAGGCGTTCCTATTTCCGATGCATTTCGGCCATCATTGGCCTCTCTCAAGGGGCGGAACACTGCCAGTAGCCACGCCATTCATTTCCCTGATTACTCGGATGTCAACCCCCTGTTGGGTGTCATCCCAGGTATGCTGGTTCTTGTAGTCCACTGTCCGTTCCCTAACATGGAAGTTGTTATGCCTTCCTTCAAATACGTTTGCTGCTTGCCTCCGTGATACCCTGCAGATTTGTGTAGCATCGCAGGGATCCTTACCAGAGTCTCGTCCCTGGCGGCTGCCGTTGCCCTTTAGTTTCTCACAACGCCTCAAACTTTTGGTCCATGTCGGGCAAATTATCGGCGCTCTTGTTCATGGAGGTGCGTTCCTCTCGGCGGGACCACGCCGTCAATATGTCACCTTGTCTCCCTTGCAAGAGGGAAGAATTGAGCCGCACACATCACGGGGGTTGTCAGCAATTTATTTGCAGGAGGTGCGTTCCTATTTCCGATGCATTTCAGCCATCATTGGCCTCTCTCAAGGGGCGGAACGCTGCCAGTAGCCACGCCAGTAATTTCCCTGATTACTCGGATGTCAACGCCCTGGTGGGCGTCATCCCAGGTTTGCTGGTTCTTGTAGTCCACTGTCCATTCCCTAACATGGGAGTTGTTATGCCTTCCTTCAAATATGTTTGCTGCTTGCCTCCGTGATACCCTGCAGATTTGTGTAGCATCGCAGGGATCCTTACCAGAGTCTCGTCCCTGGCGGCTGCCGTTGCCATTTAGTGTCTCACAACGCCTCAAAGTTTTGGTCCATGTCGGGCAAATTATCGGCGCTCTTGTTCATGGAGGTGTGTTCCTCTCGGCGGGACCACGCCGTCAATATGTGACCTTGTCTCCCTCGCAAGAGGGAAGAATTGAGCCGCACACATCACGGGGGTTGTCAGCAATCTATTTGCAGGAGGTGCGTTCCTATTTCTGAAGCATTTCGGCCATCATTGACCTTTCTCAAGGGGCGGAACGCTGCCAGTAGCCACGCCAGTCATTTCCCTGATTACTCGGATGTCAACCCCCTGGTGGGCGTCATCCCAGGTTTGCTGGTTCTTGTAGTCCACTGTCCGTTCCCTAACATGGGAGTTGTTATGCCTTCCTTCAAATACGTTTGCTGCCTATATATATATATATATATATATATATATTCACTGAAAAAACCATAGGTTATAGACCATATATAGTTAGGAATTAGCATTTAAAAAACCTTATTTTACTCACACAAAACCATTGAAATTCCATATATAGTTAGTTGCACTAACTATATATCGCGCACCCGCAATCCACTGCTGATGATGTCACATATTACATCATTCATGACATGGTCAGTGACATCACTGATGACATCACTGATGACATCTCAAATGACATCACTGATGACATCTCACTTGACATCAATGATCACATCACTGATGATATCATTCATGTGATAATACAATGCATCTCCTCACACTCTAATATAACCTCCGTTACACCCAGTGTTAAATAGAGAGTATCATTTTTGAAACCATTGACACACCAATACTAGTTACTACATACGCACTCACTGATTCCTATGTCTACACACACATTCACTCATACAATCATTCATACATACAATCACTCATCTTTACAACACTATCATATGCACTCATACACCTATACAGACACTCACACTCTGCCACTCATCCATGGAGTTACTCACACACCTAGTCAGTCCTGAAAAGAATCAATCACACTTCCATTTTCTCATCTATACAGTTAAACACAGAACACCTTACATTTTTGAAACATATACTAACACATAGTTACTCTCTTATAGAATCACTGATACAAGTACACATTGATCTGCACAGAGTCACACACCTCCCAGCCAGCCATACACACACTCAGTCTCCCATACAAACACTTGTGCAACCAATCAATAACCCATATAGCTACTTATATAGCTACTGATCAACACATGCAGCAGCTTGCACAACAACAGACATACTGATGCACACTTTCAGACAGTTTAGTCACTAACCCGTGCATTCAGTAAGACGCATTTAATCACTCACTCATACAGTCAATCACGCACCTACTAAAACCTTCATTCAGACACTTATACATCCACTCATTCTTCAATATGTAAAACATATTTAAACTTTACAGAAACACATAATCACTGGATGTTGTCATCAGTGATGTCATCAGTGATGTCACTGACCATGTCATGAATGATGTAATATGTGACATCATCAGCAGTGGATTGCGGGTGCGCGATATATAGTTAGTGCAACTAACTATATATGGAATTTCAATGGTTTTGTGTGAGTAAAATAAGGTTTTTTAAATGCTAATTCCTAACTATATATGGTCTATAACCTATGGTTTTTTCAGTGAATTTTCAAGGTTTTGTAAATGCTAATTCCTAACTATATATGGTCTATAACCTATGGTTTTTTCAGTGAATTTCAATGGTTTTTTAATAGCAAATATCATAAGCTGTCGAATGTCAAGTACGTGGTAAGAATTTTTTTTTTCGTGTTTATGCACACTGATCTGCTTTGATTGCTGCCCCCCACCCCTCATTTCTATTAGGAGTACTCTCTCTTTGCAGATAGTGAAGGGTAGTTAACGCAGCCCTTTCCCCCTTTGTAATCCGTCGTGCCTGCTTCTCTCTCCATTTGATTGATTGTTCTCTTTGGTTCATTCTCTATTTACAAACAAGCACAGAGTCGCAATACTCTGTTTAGTCTTTGCAGATAGCGAAAAATCGTGTAAAAAAACAAAAGGAATCGAGCAAAATCAGTAGGCCACTAATGGGATCTCTTTTGACCTCGCTAAAATAGAAACATTAGGAACAACCTGTTGAAAATAGCAATGCGTATGTATATAAGCGGCGTTCATTTGTGTTCACAGTACCCCTTGTTGATTGTTTCAATCGAGCATTGAATTGTTCGAAGTTAATTCTCTTAACGATCTTCTCTACCTGCAAACGAGGAAGAATAGGAATATTCTATCTCCCTTTGCAGATAGTGAAGGGTAGGTAACGCAAGCCTTTAACACGTCGTACCTATTTCATTCCTCATTGATTGATTGATTGTCCGAACATTGACTGTTTGGGAATTAGTTCTTTTTGGAGGTATTCCCTGTTTGCAAATAAACGTAGGAAAATCTTTGCAAGTAGTGAAAGGGTACGTAATGCGGACCGTTCTCCCCCGTTGTAATCTGTCATGCCTATCTACTCCCCACTGATTGATGCACCTTTTTCACCCGGACCATTTACTAGAGATACGTCATCTGGCCCGACCAGAGAGCACCCCTAGTGAAAAGGACATATGCAATAATAACGAAGTGATCACTGTATCCTGTTAACAGAAACTTTACCATGAAACAACCTGGAAAGAAAAAAATAGGAAAACGAAAATCAGTAGGCCACTGATGAACATGAACTTTTATTAAACAACGAACAAAGAAACGATAACATAACGTAATGATAAAACCTATTAATGTCCTAGAAACAAGAAAACGTTAAAATATGCCAGTGGTGAGAGACCAGAAAAACAGTAAGAGAAACCAAATCACCCCTCGCTGTCCCACCGCCTGCCACGCCAAAAAAATCGATAGACTAGGGAAAATGCAAGTCAGTAGAACATCCACCCCCACTCTGGAAACTTCCAAGGTGGGGCAGGGTTCCGGCTACGCCCAGCCGGGAGCAGCCCATATAAGGCAGGTCCTGCTGCCACGCCTCGGCCAGGAGATCCTAACGTAGGGTGTAGCCGGAGGAGAGGCCGAGACCAGCGGGACCCGGCCAGGGGATTGCCTTTACAACGCTGAACAGTTGCAGGGGGGGGGAATGTCTCCTCGACCCTCCCCTCTCTCTCCCAGTCCGGCCGCGGTGGCCCTTGAGAGTTGCAGGTAGTCCCGCCACATGCTCTTCCGGTCCGACCACCAACGGTCGGGGGGCCGAGGCCGACGGGATCCGGCTGCAGCCGATAAACCAAGAAACCCGTTCATGGGGCCAGAGCCAGGGGCGTCCGGCCGACATCCACCGGAAGCCCGGCCCGAAGACGGACGGGACACTTCTTTCTTTTATAATGGCTGCGACAACACTGGAGGGGGATGTCTTGCACATGCCTCCGACCCCCCCCTCGTCCTCATCGCCTGGTCCGGCCATAACAAATCTCAAGCGAGACGCCGTGGGGTGCACTGGGAGGGAGAGACGGTGCGAACAGGCCTCTCCCGCCTCCCCAGGTGGAGGCTTCCCAGCTGCACCCTCAGCGCTCCAGGCGGTGCCATCCTAACAACTACAGTGCTGCACAGTTTCGGAACGACCTAGATAACGGTTCTTCCACTGTGGCCATGCTGCAACGTCTCGCCCGGCAGGGTGGAGCCCGTCCGCTCATGTGACCCCGCGATCGCCGGTAGCTGCCGAACTCTCAAAATGGCGGTCGACCTGGCAAGAGCGGGCCCAACATAAAGAAATGGCCCGGTCACTGGTTGACTCCACCACCGTAGTCCTCCACGACCTTGAAGATTCTAGAGGAGCCGCGGGAGTCTCCGACCCCCGATGGGGAATGACTGCCATGATCGCCCGTGGAGTGACGAAACTGTATCCGCGGGACGTCGGCGCTCCCATGCTGGCGCCAGCCTCACTTTGAATTACTACAATCCTGCAGACCTTACTTCCGGTGAAAGCACAGTGTGACCCGGTAGGAAAAATTATTGCACCCCCTCCCCTTTTTGACTGATAGTTCAAACCACCGATCCTTTCCTTTGCCCTTTTAACGGAACTTTGGACTGCCTCCCCCTCTTTTACATTTTCTAGAGAAAACAAAACATTAACCACTACATTAGCATAGCAGTTGACACCAGAACTGTTTTCAAATTGAAAACCAACAACATCTTCAACAGAATCCTTTTTGTTTCTGCTGTGACCCTGCTACAGCACAGGCATTGTCCCCAGCAGTAATTCTGCAATGCCGGTAAGAATAGCTGTGGTGCCTACTGGACTCACTCACCCCCGCGGCGCCCCACGCCGTTTTTTGCTGGGCGGCAACTTACTAGACATCACTTTCGTGCCATCTAGATTTCAGCGCGTTCTGCTGCCTTGGAACTATTCGCACAACAGACCGCTACTGACAAGAATATTTCATTATTGGTGCTGTCAATTTCAATAAATCTATTGGATAATTAAAAAGAAATTGCCACGGTCTCTTCGTTGTTTAAATGTTTTTACTGTTTTTGTTTTGTTGTATATATTTATATGTTATTAAAGTTTTATATTCCTACTACTTTGTTGGAGTGCTATATATTTTTAATGTGACACATAATTGTAAAAACTTTGATGTACAAAGAGTCATTCCTGGAATCTTCCGCTTCAGGCTCGGTCCCCTCCCCAATCACAATACAGGATGGTTTTCAGATAGTAGGAACGCGTGTGCTGTGACGGATCACATCGGGTGTGGGCCTTGATCTACTATAACTCCTTTGAAGAGGGGTGATTCTTTACAGCTGGGGCCATAAACTACATCTGCAGGGCTAGCTGATAGCCTAGGACCGGCCTGGACATTCGGACACAGAGGAAGAGGAGTGTCAGAGGGTGCGGTAGTGAATAGGGCGAAAGGGAGGTGTCGGGCGGGCACAGAGTGTGATTCTCAGGGAAGAGCAGCGCAGATGGGGGAAGGTTTATTGCCCATGCATAAGACAGAGAGCGGTGGTGACCAGTGCCTGGGGGAGATGCTTACGAGGGTGAGGAGCCATGCTACGAATCGACAGCGTGCAGAGAGTGGGTCTGGTCAAGACATCTAAAATGGCTGCCGTGCACGACAAAAGTGTGGCATTTCAAAAAAGGCAAGATGGCGCAGACAATGTTTTTCAACACTTCCTCATTTCCTTCGAATCGAACGTTAACAGACGTTGGGGCATATTACCAAAGTTAAGCGATATTTATCGCTAACGATGCTTACCAACCAATTTTTTACCACTAAGCATCGTCAGAAATTATCGAAGATAAACCTTACTATTATCAAGGTTTATCGCAAATGCGATAATAAACGGCCGCAATGCATGAATATCGCTAAAAAGTCAGCGATATTCATGCATTACCGAGCTAATACTCTTAGCCATGTTATCCACCTCCCATTGGATAACATGGCTAAGAACTGCTCAGGGCAGGTGTTACTTTTTGGAGATATTCGCGCTTAGCGCGAATATCTCCAAAAGTTGGTAATAGGAGATAGATATCTTGCATGTTGTAATGCAAGTTATTGTGGTATATGGAACTCATACCATAATCTCTCAGGAAAGCAGAAACTGATCCTTTTGGGACCGCCTAAAAAGGCCTAGGGGGTGAGGAGTACTCTACTTTGCCCCCTTTTCACGTTCCGAACTATTTTATTTTACTCTCTTCTGTAATTACACAAAATACCAGCGATAAGATGCATCGGAGACACACAGTGAGAGAAAGGAGGCCGGAGATGAAGAAGACATGTCAAATACACATTGGAGATAATATAGTGGCAGAAGGGAAGTAAATATGAGTAAACTTACCATGTAACATAAAAATGTTGCACTCTATACTATAAGTCTCATTTTATACTACAATCACTTCGCTACAACCTCATAAATTAAAAATAAAAATAAATAATGTCTCAAACAATTTTTGATTTCTAAATATAAATTTATTCTTCAGAATTTTCTAAATTTGAAACAACTAGTAACATGTCCTCATCAGTAATTTCCTCTTCAATCATCTCATCTGGAATCTCCTCATTAAAAGTCTGCAATGATGATTCTTGTAACTCTATGGTCTCCAAACACTCGATAAATTCGCCATCAAGAGATTGATCAAAAAAATCATTCAAGTCATCTCCTCCTTCTGACAATATTTCATTATTGGTGCTGTCCATTTCAATCAATGTAGTGGAATCATTCAAGTCATCTCCTCGTGACAATATTTCATTATTGGTGCTCTCAATTTCAATCAATGTAGTGGAATCATTCAAGTCATCTCCTCCTTGTGACAATATTTCATTATTGGTGCTGTCCATTTCAATCAATCTAATGGAATCATACAAGCCATCTCCTCCTTGTGACAATATTTCATTATTGGTGCTCTCAATTTCAATCAATGTAGTGGAATCATTCAAGTCATCTCCTTGTGACAATATTTCATTCTTGGTGCTGTCCATTTCAATCAATCTAATGGAATCATACAAGTCATGTCCTCCTTGTGACAATATTTCATTATTGGTGCTCTCAATTTCAATCAATGTAGTGGACAATTCAAAAGAAATTGCCACGGTCTCTTCATTGTGAGCCATTTTATTTTGAAATTGCTTGCTGTAAATTGCAGAAAAAAATAATCACTTTCATTTATCGTTTTTAGTAATACATAATATAAAACTAACTTCATCAAGTATTTAGTATAACAGAAGGACTGCAAATAAATAACAGAAAACATTTTTCAAATTATCTTCAAGTGTACAACATAGTTCCCCTTACAAATTAACAACTCACCTTTTTAAAAGTAGCAGAAGTGTTAGTACTGTGTAAATCAAACACCAGAAATTCACCACCAAAAATTCCTCACAAATGTACCTCAGACAGTAGTATCACAAAATGGCTGTGGTTTCCTCTCATTTGACATATATACATAACCAATTAACTTTCATCACACACAAATACAAAACCAAAGTAACATTTTAATTGGTTCTAAATTTCAACACTTTCAAATGTGTTTTCCCCATGCAATTTTCCATAGGACATTTACATACGTCTACAGCCTGAATGGCTGAACGGAATTACACCAAACTTGGCAAAATGGTACATCAAACCTAAGAGGTCAGGAATGATCTACTATGCCCCCTTATGGTCATTTCCCCCTTCGCTTTGGCCTCCTCTTGTCTCTCAATCCTACCGAGGGACAAGATGGCGGCCGCTACGGACTGTTTGGAATGTTGACAGACGCCGGAGAACCAATCAGCTTCGCAAAGCTCCGTAACGCGAAAAGTACGCGAAGCGGAGCGCTGTTACAGATATATATCTTTTTTTCAACGTTAATTTCTCAAAATCCACTGGAGCACATATATTGAGACCTAGCAAAGGCACATCGGGCTACCAGTCCCTAATATTTTGCCAAGTTTCGTGCAAATCCATTCAGCCGTTCGATTATTATTATTTTGTTTTTTTTTTGCCCCGCGGGGCCCTTTTAAAACCTCCACATCAAACCTAGGGGGTCAGCGAGGATCTACTATGCCCCCTTATAGTTATTTCCCCCTTTGTTTTGACCTCCTCTTGTCTCTCGATCCTACCGAGAGACAAGATGGCGGCCGCTACGGACTGTTTGGAATGTTGACAGACGCCGGAGAACCAATCAGCTTCGCTTCACAAAGCTCCGTTGCGCGAAAAGTCCGCGAACCAGAGCGCTAACCGGTCCGCTGTTACAGATATATATCTTTTTTTAAACGTTAATTTCTCAAAATCCACTGGAGCACATATATTGAGACCTACAAAAGGCACATCGGGCTACCAGTCCCTACAATTTTGCCAAGTTTCGTGCAAATCCATTCAGCCGTTCGGGCTAAAAGTGAGGCCAACCGCCCTATGGAAAACTCAATGTTAAAAACACGTTTTGGGACCCCCCTTTTTTCTCGGCCCCCACTGGACGAACCCCCCCCAATTTTTCAAGGGCTGCTCAGAAACAAAATGTGCCATTTTCCTGAAAATTTCAGCCGATTCCGTCCACAAACGCCAAAGTTATTAGACATAGAATTTTCAAAAAACCCATAGAGAAAAAATCCTAACTATATATACCTACTGGCGACCGCCAGTAGGTAATATATATATACTTTGACTGTGATGAAGAAGACCTGGAATCTGAGTAATGATGATTACTGAAAAGTACCCCGGACCATTAACTCTTTGTCCATCCCACAATTTTCAACTCTCATGAAGGAAAGAGTGGTAGTCCTTGTGGCAGCATTCCATATGTCAGACGTTGAGGTCCCTTTAAGCACAGCCCACAAAGCTGCCACTCCTCCAGATTATCTCTGAGGAAGCTGGGTGGACAATGATCTTCCTTTTCTCTCATATGATATTATAATGACTTGCTTCAGCTGCCTACTTAACATAAACCTTGGGGAGTCAATCACTGGCCTCTTCAGAAAAAACTTTTCAGCAATCATGCAGCAAGGGACTCAAGACCTCTGGATGCAAACTCACTCTTACAGCCACACACTGGGCACTCACAGTGGAAACTGCACATCCCAATAAAAATCCATCCCTCAAGAAATTTAAAACTGAGGCTGGATCACAAGAATTTGAGTTTAGATTTCTGGCTGTACATAATTTTTCCTAACTGCACCAATGTCTAGAATGAGACGTAGGTGTGGATGGCTGCTTAGATAATTGCAGAAATGACGCCACCTCAGTGAAACAATGAAAGCTCACTATAGGGGTCATTATGATGACAAAAGTACTGCCTCCCCCGGAGGTGGAGGTCCTTCCGCCATCACCAAGCTCATTACCCACTGCCAAATTAGGATGGGTTGGGTATTGCGGTGGATGCAAAGTCCGCCCGCCGCTTTTACACATGGCGAATGGTGGCGGTGCCTAGCAGGCACCGTCCACCAGATCAGGATGTGGGCTTAGGAAGCCTTTCCATGGCGGCAATGCTGCCATGGAAAGGCTGGTGGGGATTGGGTTTAAGGGCCTGTGGTGGGCCCCCTTTGTGTGGGGGTGTGTTGCCATGGTACCCCCTCATTTCCATGCAACAAGTGGCAGGCACGGCGTGTTGCCTGCCACGTAGTGCAGAGAAATGCTGTACATGCACTTTTCACATTGCGTGCGGTGCTGCAGCCAGCAGCACCACCCGCAATGTGAAAAGCCCAGGATGCGCCTGCTAGTGTGGCAGGTGCATCCTAATTGCAGTGGTGGGCCCGCCACATGTCTGGCGGGTTGTCCCACACACCACTACGATCGTCCGCCATCGTAATCAGCTCCTATGTTTGCCATTTCAAATGCCATTGCCACAGTGGGAGATAGGTCAAACTTTCACGTTTAGATGAATAGAAAAAAAGATGCAAAGGAGTGCTTTGTCCACCGAAAAGAAAAGGCATCCACCTTTTTACCTCACTGATAAGGAGCTCTCAACAAAATTGTGGCACAAGTGCATTCGCCCTGGTTTCTAACTATTTCACCACCAGTCTCTCAAATATCTGAACTACCTGCTGGAATGTAGTTGGAAAGAGGGCTAGAACTACGTAGGTGGGGAAGAGCCTACTCATTGTCCTCATGCCCATTCTCTCTCCTTGAATACAGACTGCATGTAAGGAGAGGAGATTGCTCTCCACTCAAGAGCAAATCTCCTGAGCCAAAGACAACAAACAGTGTATTCTAAAGCCCTCTTGAGGGTTGATGCACAGAACCATTAGGTTGTCTGTCTTGACTTGAACACTGGGTCTCTTCACCAAAGGTGTAAAATGTGTCAATGCCAACTGAACACGTTTAACTCCTTCCAAGTGGACAAAAAATTCTGGGTCCCAGAACTCTCGACTCATTCTCCAATATTATGTTATGTTATGTTATGTTTATTTATATAGAGAATGGCTACCCCAGCAACAGGGCGTCCCAGCGCTTACGGACATGCCTAATTATAGTACGGCCATAATGGAGGTGACAGAGTGCCCAATCATAAGGAAATCCTAAGCAGAAGAGAACAGACAGGTTTTAATGTGTTTTCGAAAGAGTAGATGGTTAGAGGTAGTGCGCATACTTAAGGGAATAGAGTTCCAAAGTTTTGGGGCAAGAAACCTGAATGACCGGCCCCCAGCTCTGCACCTCCGGATCTTGATGGTACAGGCAAGGGAGAGGTCCGCAGAGCGGAGAGCGTGCAACGGGACATAAAAGGAACAGAGTCCCTGCAAGATTTGGGAGCCAAGGCGATAGAGCATTTTGTGAATGAGGGAAAGGGTTTTAAATTGTATGCGTTGTTTGACAGGCAGCCAGTGCAGCCTACGCAGAACCTGGTAGGTATGACAACGTTTTGGCAGTCCGCACAGAATGCGGGCAGCAGCATTCTGAGCCCTTTGCAGTCTGTTGGTGACTGTCAAGTTGGAACCAAGCATGAGGGCATTGCAATAGTCTAGATGGGATAAGACCATAGCTTGGACGATTGTGTGCCGAATGGGTGGTTCAAAGAAGCCAAGAATAGGTTTAAGAGAACGTAGGCGGCCATAACAAGTGCCAGCCACTCTTTTAGCATGGGATTCAAGGGTAAGTGAGTTGTCTATAATTATATTATTAACCTATTAACCTCCATCTCTGCTTTCATCTGTGGTCAGGATGCAGATCACGTCAGAAGAATCTCCGGAAAGAATCCCTTGTTCATAGTCCCATGATTTAAGCATCACTGTAGTGCTTAAGGCACTTCCAAAGAGATCAGCATTCTGTGACTCTATTTTAATTTGGCATATAAGTAAATAAATGACTACTGATTAAAGGTGCAGCTTGGCCTAAAGTAAAATTGGCAATGATGATGCCATTTAATCATGAACCTTCAACCAGATCATGACAGTCTGGGTTTTCTGAGTCAGAAAAGTTGAGATGTACATCAGCTTCTGCTTTTGGGAAGACAACAAGAGAACTTTCACTGATTGTGTTCTGATGTGGGCCCTATTACTGGATCTCCTGTATCAGTGTCAAGTGAGGCTTTTCTGGTTCATCAGTAAGCTGTGACAGACCTCTTTCACCTGAGGCTTAAAACCTCAAGAAGAATACATCATTCAGTCATCCAAATATATGGAACCAGAATGCCCTTCACATGCATTAGGCCCCACCAATTGTCCCAATACCTTGTTAAGGACTTTTGGGGAGGGGGGTCAAACCAAACGGTAGAACTTGAAACTGGTAATGATTGTCTCTAACTGCAATCAAAAATACTTCTGTGATTTTTCATGTAATGGAACTTGTACTCATACGTCCATGAGATCTATGGAGACCAGAAAGTATCCTTGTTTTACATATTGCAACACTGTTTTCAGTGACAGCATCTTGAATTTGACATGTGGAATAAAACTGTTAACTGCTTTCGGATATACCACTGGCCGAGGTTTCCAAATGCCTTGTGAGCCAAAAAGCAAATTGAGATGAAGCCTTCACCATTCTCCATCATGGCACAGGAACTGGAATCCCTGTCCTCTTAGAAATAGAGCTTGGACTCCCCCCAACAAGGTCTGCTGCTTTATCTGAAAATTTGGTAGAGGGCTCAGCTGAAAACAATCACCTGGGTCTGATTTTAAAAGGAATTTGGTCATATTTTTGAACAATGTCTAGGACCCACTGATTTGAAAGTGACACTTTGCCTTTGTCTTAAAATGCAGACATTCTACCTCCTAGTGGAAGGTGTTCATCTATTTAAACATAGTCAGAAGGTGGCTGGGGTAGGTTGGAAGGCATCCTGGCTTGAAAAGCTACACCAAAAACTCTCTTTGAGTAATAAAATCTCCCCTCTAACTGAAGATTTCAAGGGTGCCATCGGCTTTCTGTCCTAACTTTTTTCTTAATAAATGTCTCTAATTTGGTGCGAAGCAGTTTAGACTCTCTGAAGGGGATATGCAATAACAGGTTTTTCTGCAAAGAAACCACCTTCTGAGCCCTTATCCAACGCTGCCTTCTTGTAGCTTTAGATGCACCTGCTGCTGCCACTGCTGAACCCAGAAAATTGAACGACACGTCCATCAGGAAGCAGACCCGCCATTATATTAATGCAATGGTAGAGTTCACATCCACACCTTGTTCCATTTGTCCTGCCGGTTATTGAAAATCTTTGATATAGGACTGTATGGCATAATTAGAATATGTTGAAGCCATGACAGAGACATTAAAGGCTGAATATGTTCTTTTCATTGCCAACTCAACCAGTTTTCTACCAGGTCTGATGGTGATGCCTCTATGAAAAATATAAAGCCCTGTGATGACTGCCCTGCCATTATTAAGTTCATTTTCACATGTGAAAGGAACTCCTCCACAAACTCTGCAAGAAAATCAGGAAAGTCTGCTTGTCCATCTCTCTCCAGTCATTTGTCACCACTTTTCTAAAAGTCACATGCAAAGGTAAGCACTCTGGCTCTCTCCTCTGATATTTGACAAAGATATATTTTTCTTCTTGGGTCAGGGCATTTTGGAATGGCAAATTCTAAGTTATTTCAATCCTCCCCTTGGATACATCTGCCTTTGATCTCCTCCTCCATCAGATCCTGGTCCTGGTTTAGGGAGGATATCAAAGCGCTTTTAGGAGAAGATGGGTTTTTTCTAACCTTAAGTGCTGAAGAAAGCTTGCTCAATTAAACACTGATTATTCTTCTTAGTAGGTACCTGGGCGTGGAATTGGCCCTCCTCTGTCTCTTCAGAGCTACTCATAACCTCTGCATGGTGCTTCTTAGCACCGCTCTTTCTTTGCTCCATTTTGCAGTCTGCAGTGATTTAAAACAATGTTACCCCCAACAGCCAGAGTGTGTACTAAAACTAAGCAGACACTCCACAACAATTACAGCTGTTTAAAATGTGCACTAAGCGATACAAAAGGGGATGATGGACGGAGCATTTGAGCAAATCAAACACTCACCCCCAGTCAACTGATCTGGGTTTAATCCATCACCATTCTTTAGCTCACTCGGCCACCCCAGTTCAAACATGGCAATATGCAAATCAGTCTGACCCTGTGCCTCATGGGAACAGTCCAGCCCGAACTGCCATGCCATGTCTTCCCTGGACCGGAAACAAGCACTAGTCATGCTCTTTGAAAATCTGCCACCATTTTAAATTTAGGCCCAGGTTAGCATCACAAAAAATGTGTTTCCAACCCCGGTTTGATAAATGGTGTTGGTACACAATGAAATGAAGTGTAGCACTCAGTTGGTGCTAATTAAGGAGCATAGCTATGAGGGGATTAGCGTTGCTCTTTCACCACTCAATGTGTTGCAAGTGCGATGCAAGCCCAAAATGCACTAAATGGCTTCATAAATCTGGAGTAATGCAACACAGCACAAATCACTGCATTGTGTTACTCTGCCCTGGGAAGGTGTTCCATGGGCATTGTCTGAGTGTTCCTATGCAACTCCCTTGGTTTTTGGCACATTCCCAGATTTACCAAAAGAGATAGTTCTGGAAATGCACCAAAAAGATACGCCTTCTCAGAGGAGGCATAACAAGGCGAAATATATCTATTTCTTCTTGTTACTTCCTCTTTCTATGTCTGCTGCATATGCCTCTCAGGATTGTTTTTGTGCAGGAAGGTGCCCCTTGCTGAACAAAAACAATCCTGCTTGCAACACCGCCATCGTTTAAGGGTACCTGCATTGGCGCTAGGCAGCCAAAAGGCAATAGAGCAGGGACATAGGGAGGAATATGTTGTATTTTGTTAAATAGAACATTTCTGCCTGTTCCCTGTCACGCAGGGCAGCAAGGTGACTTGCTGTGCTGCACTGCGAGACTTTCACATAAATATACCCCTCACTCTAAAGGAATGTGCTGAGGAAGATGGCAAACAGGTAATTCCCGCCACTGCCTAAGACTACTATGGCAATTACGCTTTCTGAGACAAAAAGGAATGTTCTATTATAGCAATTTCAAGCTGTATGTTTGCAAGGGTCCAGCAGCTCCCCCAACAGTTTTACTAAAACATTGACAAAATCAAAATGCTGACATCTATGCCAGATCTACAGGCTTTGCCAATGCTTATTTTGATTGTGTTATTAACACTTATCTATCGCTGGCCTGTTATAGAGTGTCTGTATGTCTCCCCTCTTGCCGCTTACCAGGCATGACACAAAGCCTGCCCTGATGAAGGCGCCATTACATAGAGGTAATTGAAACATAACTCACTGTAAATTACAATCTGGAAGCTGGTTTCCCTAATCATCACTTCCCCTAACTCGTTTTCACAGGAAAGTGTGCATTTCTGTAAAGGGCTGTTAAGCGAAAACAGATATATATATATATAAATATATATATTACCTACTGGCGATAGCCAGTAGGTATATATAGTTAGGACCTAGCTACCATAGGAAATCCGCAACATTCTATTGGGAATAACTTTGGCGCCGGTTGAGGAATTTGCGTGTAATTTTCCAAAATTTAGGCCCGCTCCGGTCCGCTTCTTCCCTGGAAGTTTCGGGAGTATACATCATGCTGGGGCCGAGAAAAAAGGGGGGTTTCAAAACGTGTTTTCCCCATGTTAATTTCCATAGGACGAATAGACAAGGCTGCAGCCCGAACCGCTGAATGGAATTACACCAAACTTTGCAAAATTGTAGGGACTGGTACGCAGAAGTGCCTTTTCTATATTTGGTGAAAATTGCTCCAGTGGTTTTTATGAAAATGAACTTCAAAAACACATATATATCTATATAAGCTTACTGTACTCTGTACCTTCCCGAGTACGAGCTGCATTCTGATTGGCTGCCAATGTCTGTCAACACTCCAAAACAGAAATTGTTGGCAGCCATCTTGTACCTCGGTAGACTGAGGCACAGGAAAGCAGAAACACAAACGTGTAGAACTCAAAAAGGGGGCAGGGTAGAAGCACCCTGACCCCCTAGGCCGAAAAATCGCGGGGTATGAGTGAGATCTGATTGGCTGTTAACACTTCATCCAAGAAGTGTTGGCAGCCATCTTGGGATCAATATACATGATAGCACCTCATTAAAAAGCATTGAAGTTAATAGAGGGTTTTACGACTTTAGTTACATTATACATCATTTGTTGATGGTACCATACTCATTTTAGGAATTGTGGTGTGTTCTAAGGTGATTTTACCATGTGAAAAAGCCTTATGCTGGGATATAATGAATCATGTTTGAAAGAAAACTATTATCTCATGCTTTTCCCACAGTGGTTTGGAAGGGGATCTATAAGCTAAACTGAAAGCATATTTTCTGTAAATTCACATTATCTTTCACAGTCATGTGAGAATGAAGTCTGACATTCTCAGTAAAATATGTACATACAACAAGGACAGAGACTGTCAGTTGATTCCTTTGTGTTCTACTGCAGCCTCCTAGAGTGTTCTAAAGAACAACTAGAACGCTAACAGTCCTACTTATTACAAAGGTATGGCACACCTGAAGCCATCTTGATTGGAATAAAGTGGTAACTCTTAAAACATTTAATTTAAAAAGGAACAAAATGAGGGGGTATATTTTGCCATAGAAAGTATGATTAGTGCTGCAGAAAGTAATATTAGGGCACATTTTGAGTGCCTTCTCAAAACCTCTTCTATTTCATTAAAAAATTCTGACATGCAGTCTCCCAAGATGGCCACCAGAGACAAAAGAGCCCAAATGTAGCCCAAATATCACCCAGATGTAGCCCAAGTATAGCCCAATGACAGAATGTCCCAGAGTGTTCTAAAGAACAACTAGAGCGCTAACAGTCTTACTTATGACAAAAGTATGGCACACCAGAAGCCATCTTGATTGAAATGAAGTGGTAAGTCTGAAAACATTTAATTTAAAAAGGAACAAAATGAGGGGGTTCATTTTGCCATAGAAAGTATGATTAGTGCTTCAGAAAGAAAAATTAGGGCACATTTTGAGTGACTTCTCAAATCCTCTTCTATTTCATTAAAAAAATTCTGACATGCAGACTGAAACATGCACTTTGAATACCAGCAGCAGACTTCCCTGGTGAGCAGTAGCTTTACTACAGTGATCTTTTTTTTATTTATTTTTTTATTTTATTATTCATCACATTAAGCACACTTTATCCTGTATACAATACACTTTAACAACTGTTACTTTTTCCTTAATTTCTATTGCACAGATTCAATCCTAGGTACATGTACAATACAACATTCAGTAAGTTATCATTCCAATACTTATAAAAAGGGGTAATCAGGGTTTTTTAACATTTCATTCAATCAATAAAGGTAGAATAGACAAACAAGAAATAAAGAGCAGAGAGGGTTTTTTTTTCCTATTCATCATTACTTTGCGTCTCCTTCCATTTACTTAATGGCTCCCAAATCCTTCTGCCCAAACATCTTCCTCTCCTCCCCTTCAGAGCATATATGTTTTTCTCCATATTATATGAATATAGCATATTTGCCAACCAGGTTTGAAATTTTTGGGGATTTTTATCGAGCCAAGCCCTGGCTATTGTCAGTCTGTAAACAGCCATTGCAACAAATAAGAATTCCGCCTGCTGTTCCTGCTACCCCTTAGCCACTCCTAGCATAATCCAGGATGGTGTAAGAGTAATCAATATTCCCAAGGATCTTGCTAAAAACCCCTCTATCCCTTTAATCAGTGAATGTAAATGAGGGCAAGTTGCAAAGATATGTATGCTATCTGCCTCCAACGCATCACATCGGGGGCAATTAATTCCTGTACTACCGCCCCATTTTGCTATCCTCGCAGGAGTAAAATACAAAAAATATAGTGTCTTATAGTGCTGAGACTGCAGAGGGGCTGCACTCAAGATTGTGCGTCCTAAATTCAGGGATTCAAGAAACAGGGTACTTTCATCTCCCAGTTTGTCTGCCCATTTCGTACTAAATTTCTCCAAATCGTCCGTCTTCCCCTTTATCAATATTGCATAGAAGGACCTGATTGTGCGATCCCCCATCAGCTTAATTTTCTCCATTATTTCAATTTTATCAAAGCCTGCGGGGCCTCCCACTTTGTTTTTAAGGAAGCTCCTAATCTGTAGGTACTTAAAAAAAACCCTATTGTCCAGCCCATATGCATCCCGTAGGTCTGAAAATTGTTTAAATCCATCATGAGAAAACAAATCCCCTATTTGCGTAATCCCCCTTGCTACCCACTCTGCCATCGTCTGATCAGCGAAGATTTCAGTGGGGAATGATCTATTATTAATCAGAGACACATATCTATTATACCTCCCCATCTTAGCTTTCTTTAGAAATGCGTTCCACACACTTACAGCCGCCAAAACCGTCTTGAACCGAGTTCTCTTAAAATAACCAAAATCTGTACAGTTTAAAAAACAATTATGAGCATTTGTCCCAAGCACAACAGCATAAACCCCAGTAGACATGTTGTGCACTCTTTCATCATCATTATTCCCTCCAATTAATCCCTGTATATATTGCAAAACAGTTGCCATATAATATAAACGAAAATCTGGTGCACCCCATCCCCCTTTATCCCTAGGAAATGTCATAAACCTGTAGGCCCTCCGGTTCTTACCGTGCGTCCAGATAAACCTATTACATATGGCCTCTAGGCCATTAAACCAGCTGGCTTCAAACAGGAGAGGTATAGCCCTGAAGAAGTACAAGAATTTAGGTAGAACCATCATCTTAATGATATTAGTGCAGCCTACCAGCGATAGATGCAGGTTATTCATCCTCTCTAGGTCCGTTTTGACTTGGGCTATTAAAGGTGACATATTATTTTTTACTATCTTATCTACATCTGATGTAATTTGCACCCCTAAATAGGTTGCCGCTCCCACAACTCTGTCATCATTACATACTACCCAACGATTTTTAACTATCTGGGTTTTTGTATTATTCAGACTGTACCCTGGAACTGCCCAAATCGAGTAGCTTCTTCTTCAATTGCCCTAACAGCGTCTGTAGGATTTGAAGTCAAGATGGCCACATCGTCTGCATATGCCAGCGTTTTGAACCGGCATCCATTTAATACTAGCGGTGGAATTTGATCATTACTTTCCAACTTGCGTAGATATGGATCAAGGTACAGTGCAAAGAGCAGGGGAGAGGATGGACACCCCTGCCTTGTTCCTCTATTAATGTTAACTGCAGTTGATTGCCCTCTATTAACCCTTATCTTAGCCACCGGGCTTATGTATAATGTCTGCAGTGCCTTGATAAATCCTGCCCCTATGCCATTCCACCTCAAGATTGCCCATAAGTACCTCCAGGAGACCCTGTCAAATGCTTTTTCGGCATCTAGAAACAAAGCTGCCATAGGGTCTCCTAGAGTACTTGCTGCATCAAATGCCGTAATTACCTGCCTAGTATGTTGAGTCGTTCCTCTACCTGGAATGAACCCATGCTGAGAGGGGGTTACCAATGATTCCACTACTCTTGATAACCTTTTGGCCAGGATTTTGGAGAATACCTTGACATCCGCGTTCATCAGAGTGATAGGGCGATAGGACCCCGGGACATTTGGAGGTTTTACTTTCTTAGGTATTACAATGATATCTGCTCCACCCCATGATTCTGGGACGAACTCGCCCTTTTGTGCTAATAACATGACATTGAACATTTCTTTTAAGAGAATTGGTTGAAAAGCTTTGTAAAATTCAACAGGAATCTGGTCCGGGCCAGCTGCCTTCCCGGATGGTAAATCTCTCAGAGCCGTAACCAGTTCATCTAGCTGGAAAACCTCTTCCAATCCATTCCTGTCCTCCTCTATTAATTCTGGGGGCGCTATCTCTCTTAAATACCTACTTATATCCTCCTCCCTCCCTGGGCCATCCGCTGTATACAGCTCTGTATAGAATTGTTTAAATACCTCTCTGACCTGCTCAGCTTCCGTTACCATAATACCCTGGGAATTTTTGATCTCCTTGATATCAGCCATCCCTTCCCTTTGCCTAGCACGTATAGCCAATATATGGCCAACTCTCTCACTGAGTTCATATACTTTTTCTTTATTTACTAGATACCTCTCTACTGTCTTTTTAGCCATCCCGCCCATAGCTTCTGCTTTAAGAGCAATTATTTTCAATATTAGCTGGTCGATTGGAGAACGTAATTGTATAGCTGAAGCAAGTTCTTCCTCTGCTTCCATGATTAATCTCTTAGACTGTTCGGCTTTTACCTTCTCTATCTTTTGATCCTTGATTACATAGCTCAAGGTCTCCCCTCTTACTCCAGCTTTAAAAGCATCCCACACTACCCCTGATGTTGCTGTGCCTCTATTTATCTCCCAGAAATCCTTAATCCAATTTGTCATAGTTTCCCTATAGCTCTGATCCTGTAGGAGTGTTCTTTCAAATGTCCATTGTCTTATCTCTTTTTTCCTCCCTTGCCCAGTTCTTAATGTTAAAACTAACGGGCTATGGTCTGACATGATTCGGGGTTCCCTATCTATTCTTACCCTATCCATCAGCCCTCTTGAGATTAAAAAATAATCCAGCCTGGCCAATACCTGATGGGGGGCTGAGAAAAAAGTGCTCCCATCCGAATTTGGATGAAACTTTATCCAGGGATCTTCGAGAGAATTATGAGTTGCCATATCTGCCAGTGCCCTATATGTCCTCTTCTTCCCTCCCGAATATTTTCTACCAGGGTCTAAAAAGCTGCTGTCACTGTCATGGAGGTTAAAATCACCGCAACAAATAATCGGTTCTGGCCACTGCGCCAATTCTGTATCTAGAAATTGAAATATATCCGGATCATCCCCTGTGGAGCCGTAAACAGAGACAACGGTGATAGTTTCCTCCTTAAATCTTAATTCTGCTATAACCCATCTCCCCCACGGATCCTCCTTTTTCCTCCTAACCACCGTATCCTGCCTCCTACCTAGGATCGCCACTCCTCTTGTCTTAGTGTCTTGATTAGTCTTTGCTAATACCTTAAAACCAAGCTGCTCCAACAGGTACGCCTTAGTGCCTTCAATGTGCGTTTCCTGAAGACACACTAGATCAAGGTGTAATGACTTTAACAGGGCAGCCACTTTAAGTCTTTTATTGAACTCATTTAGCCCGTAGATATTTATCGAGGCTATCTTACATGCCATCACAGTTCATTTTTTTTTCCCCTCCCTGATTGTACCTGTGCTGATTAGTTTCTATAAGCTTCACTTCCTCCTCTCCTTCTCTTCTTCTTAATATAGTGCGTTGCATATCTTGCTTTGTATCCCCACGTGTGCTGTGTCCACAACCATATCCTAAGTGTAAATCCTTTTTCCTCCCCCCCCACCCCCCTCCCTTTTGGATCACACCCCCCCAAGCTACAGGCAAATAGGTCAATCTTGACCTATGTGTTGCCCCTGTAGTCTGCAGTGTCGCTACTCCCTCCTACCCTGCTCTCCTATCAGTCAGTTACAGCTGTGTTTTTCCTTTATGACATTTCCTCTACGGAGTTTTAGGTGGGCTTTTTGGTGGGGTTTTTCCTCTGCTCTCCTTTCCCTTATCTTTCTCTGAGATCTCTGTCAAGAAATCCCCCGCTTTTATCTCAGAAAAGAACATCCTAGTGTGCCCCTTACTGATAACTTTCAATCTTGCCGGGAACAGTAAGTATGCTTCTACACCCTGTTTCTGGAAGGGTCCTATCATCTGCCTTAGCTTCCACCTTCTTTCGACCGTAACATGGCAGAAATCAGGCCTGGCAAAAAATGTATTTCCATCAGCTGTCTTTCTGGACTCTGGTCTAGCCTTATCCATGATCTCTTGCCTCGCTAAGAAGTTCCCTAGAAAGACCAGCATTGCCCTTGGAAGCGCATTCTGCTGACCCCCACGGTTTTTCCTTACAAATAAAGGATATCTGTGGGCTCTTTGCACTTCTAGTTCCCACTGCCATTGTGATTCTGGAAAGGCCTCTTTTAGCAATTTGATCACATATCCTCTCGGATCCTGTCCCTCCCGCCCTTCTTCAAGTCCCAAGAGTCTTACATTGTTCCGCCTTTGGCGATTTTCAAAGTCCTCGACTTTCCACTGCAGGTCTTCCACTACCTTTCCTTGCTCAGCTTTGAAGGTCTGCCAGTCCGTTACTTCATCTTCCACTCTACTGGTTCTTTCTTCAACCTGAGTTACTCTTTCCTCCACCTCTTCATACTTTCTATTTACCTTCCTCAGCGAGGCTTGTAATTTTTTTGTGTCGCGTTTTGCTCTCCGACTTTCTGCCCTAGCTTCGGATTGCATCTGCTTCAGTGTACCAAACAGCATTTCCAAAGTTACGTTCTGTGATTTTGGTCGCCCGGCATTGTCTCCCTCCCCCTGACCACTTTCTTGGTAAGTCTCTGAAGTAGCAGAATAGTCCCACGATAGTTTTTTGTTCATGCTACTTCTGGACCCTCGCCCATCTCTTCTCATTCCGACTTTCCTTCTTTTTTGTGTTGCTAAATCTCTGGAATCCTTGCTAGTATCTGAGCCGGTAGTATGGTCAGTGTAACTCCCCTCCTCCTCATTTTCAGGCTCGCTTATATCCGTTGTGTCTGATCCCTCATTAACTGAAAAAAACTCAGGGGAACCTCCTCTGTTGTCTCTGCCCTCCTTGCCATCCTTAACACTGTCCTGATCTTGCTCGAGTTCTCGTCGCACTTCAATACTCTGTGTGCTCCCCCAGCTCGACTTAGAGTGTTGCCAGGTTTTTTTATTAAACCCTGCTTCCACAGATAGCAATGCGTCCAGCATTTGTACATTGTTGTGTCTTTCAAGCTCCTCCAGAGCTTTCTGACCTGCAGTAGCATTCTCCTCTGCTCCCTCGCTCACCTTCTCTGCTCCGGCGCTCTGCTCCGCTCGATGCGTGCTGCTTCCTGGAGCGTCTGATGGTTGCCCGGCAACTGGAGCTTCAACGCTTGCGTCCTCGTGGTCTGCTTCCTCCGTTTCCTCGGCCCCAGCGTTCAATGCGGCTGGAAGCCGCGGAGCACCTTCCTCCTTCTGTGATACCTCCGGGGGTTCGCTCAGCACACCTGAATGCAGCGCATCATCCGCTCGCTTCTGCAGCATTGGGGGCGCTTTAGGTGTAAAAGATTCAGGTAACGTAGATTGCCGCATCTGCTCTTTTGCAATAGCCGTTTGTGATCGGTGTGATTTCCCTTCAGGCTCCTGTGTCGGCTCTTTTACCACTTTGCTCGCTGCTAGTCTGGTTTCTGGTTTTGCCTCAGACTTTCTTTCTTGTCTGTCGGTTTTCTTCTGCAGGGCTCCCTTTGAGGAGCGGCTGATATATTCCATCTGCTTTTTAGCGGCCACCAGAACTTTTGGGATAGCTCCTGTGCGATTTTCTTCTTGCGTTGCTGGGCCTTTGATCGACCCAGTTGCTGATGTTTTCTCTTTGTCTTGCCTACTTCGCTGCGACATGTCGAGAGATGTATTATCAATGGTAGCTATGTTCCTCCAGCAGCTCCACCAAGCTTTTCTCGCTGCAGCAATTATTCTTTTGAGATATCCTGACTCAAACGCTTCAGCAGAGATACGGTGTATGAGAGCAGCAGGGTCCCACATCCCCGTATTCAATTGTCCAGTATCATACTAGGGTAGGAGAGAGGAGAAATGCGACTTTCCTCTACAGAGCTACGGCGGCCATCTTGCCCCCCTCGAAAACCGCTTTACTACAGTGATCTAATGAGCAACTAGAGTGCTAACATTCAGAATTTATGGCAAATGTGTGACACATCTGAATGCCTTCTTGATGGAACCAAAGTAAACAAGCATTGAAAATGCAATAGATCTCGCCCTCGTTTAAGTTAAAGCCATTCTGTTTGTAATGAGGTGGCCTTTTAGCTTTGCTTTTATTAGTGTTTTTAAAACGTCCATGTAAATAACATGCATATGTATGCATATATGTATATGTATGCATGCATTTATATTTGTATTTATATAGATATGCAGATTATATATGTTTATATATGTATGTATATATATATATATACACATGCATATATATACATGCATATGCATATATATGCATATATATATGTGTATATGTGTGCATGTAGAGAGAGGTAGAGAGGTAGAGGTGTAGAGGTAGAGAGGTAGAGGTAGAGAGGTAGAGACTAGTAGAGAGAGAAGTAGTGAGAGGTAGAGAGGTAGAGAGTAGAGAATGAGTAGTAGAGAGTAGTAGAGAGCAGTAGAGAGAGTAGCAGAGAGTGAGTAGTAGAGAGTAGTAGAGTGAATAGTAGCGTGAGTAGTAGAGACTAGTAGAGAGTGAGTAGTAGAGAGTGAGTAGTAGAGAGTAGTAGAGAGTAAGTAGTAGAGTGAGTAGTAGAGAGCAGTAGAGAGTGAGTAGTAGAGAATAGTAAAGAGTGAGTAGTAGAGTGTAGCAGAGAGTGAGTAGTCGAGAGAGTAGTAGAGAGTAGTAGAGAGTTAGTGGTAGAGAGTGAGTAGCAGAGAGAGAATAGTAGAGAGTAATAGAGAGTGAGTAGTAGGGTGAGTAGTAGAGAGTAGTAGAGAGAGAGAGTAGTAGAGAGTGAGTAGTAGAGAGTAGTAAGAGTGAGTAGTAGAGAGTAGTAGAGAGAGAGTAGAAGAGAGTGAGTAGTAGAGAGTAGTAGAGAGTGAGAAGTAGAGAGTGAGTAGTAGAGAGTAGTAGAGAGTGAGTAGTAAAGAGTGAGTAGTAGAGAGAGAGTAGTAGAGCGTGAGTAGTAGAGAGTAGAGAGTAGTAGAGAGTGAGTAGTAGAGAGTAGTAGATAGTGAGTAGTAGGGAGTGAGTATTAGAGAGAGAGTAGTAGAGAGTAGTAGAGTAGTAGAGAATGAGTAGTAGAGAGTGAGTATTAGAGAGTAGTGGAGTAGTAGAGAGTAAGTAGTAGAGAGTAGTGGAGAATATTCCAACGTTTGGCACAGCACCACTTGCACAATAAGTCCAATCAAATCATATCACTTAGAGTCCTTATTGAAGCGCTGAATCTTGGTGTATATTCAAATGCTTTTATTTTCCTTAAGTTTATGTACCACAGCCAGCCGACGCGTTTCGTTCTGTACAACAGAACTTCTTCAGGGCGTTCTTATTTCCTTCAAGTTATGTCGGTATCCTGTTGTCATATAACTAGATATTTCTTCCAAATGTTAGACGAGACATAAGTACATTCTTATTCAAAGTGACTAGGTATCAATTGTCCTTGTGGGACCCCGTGAGCGGGCCTAGGAAGTCAGGGTGCTTCTACCCTGCCCCCTTTTTGAGTTCTACACGTTTGTTTTCTGCTTTCCTGTGCCTCAGTCTACCGAGGTACAAGATGGCTGCCAACAATTTCTGTTTTGGAGTGTTGACAGACATTGGCAGCCAATCAGAATGCAGCTCGTACTCGGGAAGGTACAGAGTACAGTAAGCTTACAGTAAGCTTACAGTACGCTTATATAGATATATATGTGTTTTTTGAAGCTAATTTTCATAAAAACCACTGGAGCAATTTTCACCAAATATAGAAAAGGCACTTCTGCGTACCAGTCCCTACAATTTTGCAAAGTTTTGTGTAATTCCATTCAGCGGTTCGGGCTGCAGCCTTTTCTATTCGTCCTATGGAAATTAACATGGGGAAAACACGTTTTGGGACCCCCTATTTTCTCGGGCCCCGCATGACGAATCCCCCCGAAACTTCCAGGAAAGAAGCGGAGTGGGGCTGGCCTAAATTTTGGGAAATTACACGCAAATTCCTCAACCGGCGCCAAAGTTATTCCCAATAGAATGTTGCGGATTTCCTATGGTAGCTAGGTCCTAACTATATATACCTACTGGCTATCGCCAGTAGGTAATATGTATATTCCACTCAATCCGTTGGAATTCTGTTTCCATGCACAAAACAACGGTTCACGGCATCACGTGGTTTCTGAGACGCGTAGAGGGTTTGGCATCTGAATAAATATTTCGTGAAAGCAGTTGTGGTGCCGTGGACCGTTGTTTTGTGCATGGAAACAGGATTCCAATGGATTGAGTGGAATATTGGGCGTCGCTGACCCGCCACAGCCCACCGTCGTAAGTGGCTCGAGTTGAAGCAAAAAAGGAAGTGGAATATATATATATATATATATATATATATATATATACATACTAGCAGCCCGTCCTGACGTTGTCCGGGTATGAATTGCTGCCGGGCAGTAGTATATTGTTTTGTAGGATTTCGTTTTGATAGCATTTCTTATCTGTGACAGGCCTGTGAAACGCTCCGATTCACAGTGCACTGCTGATGCACTTAAGAGTGAGCGTTCAGTAGTGTGTGAACTCGAGTTTCCATACTTTATTTTTCCTTGCAATATTATATAGCGCAACCACATGGCATGAGCACAATTTACATTACAGAAGAACACATTCATTTGTGGTAGGCACGGGGAGACATAGCGATTTGCCTGGAATCACAGGATGTTGAGCTGATGCCGAGATTCAAACGTAGCTCCCCAGCTCTAAAGTTCGCAATTCTAGAACTTGTGGTGGGAGGTGTGTCTAAAAGTGTATGTCGATGCTGGCCATCAATGAGAGAGACCTGTGCATTTTTCAAATCGGTGGTGAAAAAATATGAGTATGTTGCTGGAGATGTGGGCCGCCGTGCCACCAATGTACTTATCAGGGAGGGTAAACACCCATTATTCCGCAACTTTCTTTCCGCATACCATCACTCCGCATACTTTCATTACGAAAGTACCATGACTCCGCAATGCCATTATAACGCATGGGATTACATTTTATATGCTTTTACCACGCATACATTTACAACAAAATTCGTTGTAAATGCATGAATGGTAAAAGCATGTTTTTTTTTAATGTTTGGATATGGTAAGTTTGGGTATAGGGGTATATGTTTTGGGGTACTGAGGTATATGTTTTGGGGTGTTTGGGTATTTTGAGGGTGTAGATATAGTTTTGGGTTATGGGGTACAGGGGTAGTTTTAGGGTTTAGGGATAGGTATGGGTTTTGAGGTACAGGGGTATTTTTAGGGTTCAGGGCTAGGTTTGGGTTTTGGGGTATAGGGGTATTTTTAGGGTTCAGGGGTAGGTTTGGGTTTTGGGGTACAGGGGTATTTTAAGGGTTCTGGGGTTGGTGTGGGTTTGGGGGTACAGGGTTATTTTAAGGGTTCAGGGATAGGTTTGGGTTTTGGGGTACAGTGGCATTTTAGGGTTCAGGGGTAGGTTTGGGTTTTGGGGTACAGGGACATTTTTAGGGTTCAGGGCTAGGTTTGGGTTTTGGGGTACAGGGGTATTTATAGGGTTCAGGGCTAGGTTTGGGTGTTGGGGTACAGGGGTATTTTTAGGGTTTAGGGATAGGTTTGAGTTTTGGGGTACAGGGTATATTTATAGGGTTAGGATGGGTTAGTGTTTAAGGGTGTTGGGGTATTTTAAGGAGTAAGAGTGGGTTATGATTATGGGGTGCAGGGGAATTTAAAGGGAGCAGGGTGGACACCTGGAGCTGGAATGCACAGAACCTGGGAAGAAAAAACAATGAAATATTGGGCACAACGCTCGCTTTTTTTTCGCTGTAAACCCGCCCCCCGCACACGCCCATGCCCCCAGCACACGCCCACAGCACACGATATGAGACATGGCATGAAGGGCGGATCGTACCACACAACCCCAGCGTAGGTCACACCCCCAGCACACGCCCACAGCACAATGCAGACACGCCCACAAGGGACTACTTTGCTGGCACGGTTCTTTTATCTTTTATATTTATATGGTGGGCGTCTGCATAGCCTATGTCCTTCTGCTGCAACTGCCCTTTCCAACGCTGTATTGAGTGTTGTGATTGGTGCTGTGGTTCCTGAGATTACCCGCCTCAAAGATTTGGGCTCTCTCTTTATTATATTAGTATCGATATATATATATATATATATATATATATATATTTTCGCACTCGTTTTCCTCACGGCGGCGCACCCACCATCCGGAGCCCATCAAAAGGAAGAAAACGGAAGACCCAGGGTGCAGGTGAGTTTTTTTATTCTTCAGCACACCACGCCAGCATAACGTTTCGGCCTTCACAGAGGCCTTGGTCACATGATATATATATATATACATATATATATATATATGTATATATATATATATATATATATATATATATATATATATATATATATATATATATATATAGATTTATATATATATACTAGCAGCCCGTCCCGACGTTGTCCAGGAAGACTTTACGAGGTGAAAGGTACTCACCAGCATCGCGCACCCCGCACACGGGCACTCCAGCAGCATTTTTACACCCCTGGGCATGTGGATGTCAACGTGCCTCTACGCCCTTACGCCATCGGCCACACGCCTCCGCACAAGTGTTAGGGTCCGGCACCCTCCCCCCGCCATGTATTTGCAAACATACTTCCCTCAATGTGCTGCACGGGGCCGACAGGCTGTGTGAGTTAGCTCTCGCCATCGGCCACATGCCTCACGGTGTTGGTTCCGCTTCCGCGCTCCTGTCCGCTCCTCCCCGCGGTCCTCTCCGCTCTTACCTCTGGGCAGGTCCCATGTAGCCTCTACGCCCTGACGCCTTCGGCCACACGCCTCCGTTGGATGTTGGTTCCGCGCTCCTGGCCGCGTTGTATACAGACACGCATGACGCCAAACGCCGTGCTTACCTAACGCCACGCCCACACGCCATTGCGCCTCTCGCAAGCCGCGATCAAATCACTGTATGCATACGCCCATGCCCCAACATACTACTTTTCCCCTAACGTTCTTTTCCCCCTAATGTATATGGTGTGGTGCTCTATAGCCTATGTCCATCTCCTGGACCTCCCCTTTCCAATGCTGTATCGGGTGTTGTGATTGGTGGTGTACTTCGGGAGTTTACCCGCCTCAAAGGTTCACAGTTCTCGCTTTATAATAGTTGTATAGATATAGATAGATATAGATATTGATATATATATATATATATATATAGATATATATGGATATATATCTATATATATTCACTGAAAAAACAATAGGTTGCAGGTCATATATAGTTAGGTATTAGCATTTTAAAAACCATTGAAAATGCTCCTATATAGTTAGTTGGACTAACTATATTTCGCGCACCCGCAATCCACTGCTGATGATGTCAGATATTACATCATTCATGACATGGTCAGTGACATCACTGATGACATCACTGATGACATCTCAAATGACATCGCTGATGACATCACTGATGACATCTCAATTGACATCACTGATTACATCATCCAGTGACTGTGTGTTTCTGTAAAGTTTAAATATGTTTTACATATTGAAGAATGAGTAGATGTATAAGTGTCTGGATGAAGGATTTAGCAGGCGTGTGACTGACTGTATGAGTGAGTGATTAAATGTGTCTTACTGAATGCATGGGTTAGTGACTAAACTGTCTGAATGTGTGCATCAGTATGTCTGTTGTTGTGTAAGATGCTGTATGTGTTGATCAGTAGCTATATGAGTGGCTATATGGGTCATTGATTGGTTGCCCAAGTATTTGTATGTGAGACTAAGTGTGTGTGTGGGTGACTGGGAGGTGTGTGACTCTGTGCATAGATGTGTGAGCAGTTGATTCACTAGGTGTATGAGTTCAAGAGTGCATATGGAAACAGCTCTATGGATGGTTTACTGTGTGCATTGGTGTGTTGGTGAGTGAATGTATATCTCAGTGCTACATGTCCAAGTAAGTACATATGTAAAACACAGTGCATGTGAGAGTTGGTATATATAAATGACTATACATGAGAGCCAGTGATTATGCAAGTGGCTTTATGGATCAATGTGTACTTGTATCAGTGATTGTTTAAGAGAGTAAGTATGTGGTAGTATATGTTTGAATAAGTAAGGTGTTGTGTGTATAACTGTATAGATGAAGAAATGGGAGTGTGATTGATTCTTTGCATGACTGACTATGTGTGTGAGAAACTCCATGGATGAGTGAAAGTGTGTGAGGGTCTCTATAGGTGTATAAGTGCATATATTAGTATTGTATTGATGAGTGACTGTATGTATGAGTGATTGTATGGGTGAATGAGTGGATGTGTGTGTAGACCTAGGAATCAGTGAGTGCGTATGTAGTAACTGGTATTGGTGTGTCAATGGTTTCAAGAATGGTAGTTTGTATTTAAGACTGGGTGTATCAAAGGTTAGATTAGAGTGTGAGGAGGTGCATCGTATTATCACATGAATGATGTCATCAGTGATGTCAATTGAGATGTCATCAGTGATGTCATCAGTAATGTCATTTGAGATGTCATCAGTGATATCATTAGTGATGTCACTGACCATGTCATGAATGATGTAATACGTGACATCATCAGTGTCAAGTTCACACTACGTCGTCCCTTACCTTATCTGAAGAAGAAATTGAAGACGACGTAGTAGATTTCGCAGAGACGCAATTGACCAACTTCCCAATTAACTAACAATAAACTTTGCTGACTCAAATATTACAGCTAAGAATAATACTAGGAATTTGGGAGGAGGGCCGGTACTGGACGTAGGTGTGTAGGGTTTTTCTTGCTGTCGACCTGCGAACAACAAGTGGGAAGGATTTGTTAAATCAGATCCTTACGTCCCTCCTTTCTTAACCACGCTAATTCCACTCAAAAAGGCGATGATTTTCAAGTAGCTAGTTGCTCCTACCAGCGATCAGAGTTGTTCAGTCCTAAGTCCAGTATTTCTTTTTCTTGCGCAGATGTGTAGTCATCAGATAATCTGGTCAGGTGTTCTTAGTTGGGAGTTTAAGGGTCTTCATTTTTCCTGTAATTTCCTGTATTATATTCTAGAAAATGAAGAAATAATCCTTCAGAAAATATCTTAAATAACCTCAGATTTATTCCCCTTCGTTATTTGAACTTACTTGCAAATGATTTCAAAATAAGTGATACATGAGGATTCTGTAAGTTCTCCCATGTTTCAAACCTGTTGTAATACACTAAGAGAAAGAAAACACTTCCCACACTACAACCTATAAATTATCTCTTGTCAAAGGCAGTTTAGAAATAAACAAAAAAATAAACATTAACATTACAATGTATTGTCTTGCAATGATAATTCAACTCTTGCGCCAAGATTTAAAATGTCCTGAAAGGTTTCTTTTTCAAAAGCTACTAGTTTCAAATCGAATTTTCCCTTTCCTTGTAAGAAAGCTGAGTGCTTCTAAAGTGTTCCGCAAATAGTCTTTTACTCTCTTGCGATGGGCGCCTTATTTTTCAAATAAGCACTTATCTTATTGTTGACTTTTGTTCTCAGGTTCCTTCCGTCTTTCACAGGACATTCAGAGGCTGCTCCTAGAAGTCGGGGCTTCAATCAGGCAAGTTCGGCACGCCAACTGCAAACGCGACCTCTCCTCTGCAGCGAACGAAGGCAAAGCAGTTTCTGGAAGCCTGGGTGCGGTTTAAATAGTAGACCGCACCCAGGAGATAACGTGCGCACGCCACGTTAAAGCCGCTGCGAGTGAAAACACTCAAAGCGGCTTTGATTTTTGGGATCATAAGACTGGCAGCCCTTTCCAAGCAGCGCTTGCACAATCATGTCGGAAATAATTACCAAAGTTACGATTTTCAATGAAAAAAGAAATATGAATGCACAAACACTTCGGAAATGTTAAACAACAATATTTTCAGCATACATACTTAACAGTCTTAACACTTTTCACACTGGTAGTGCTGGTGCATGGGAAAGGGGTGGGTTTTTCAAAGAACCAAGATGAAAAGTCATGGCTTAAAAGAGGGAATCATGACAGTACTCCCTCCTCAAGATCCCCCCCAAAACCGGTGAAATAGGTTTTGGTTTGTCCGGGTGTCTTACATGAAACAATCTTACTAGTCTAGGAGCATTCTTTAAGTGTTCCAAAGGTTCCCATGATCTTTCTTCCGGACCAAAACCTTTCCAATCAACTAGATAGAAAAATTTCCCTCGAACCCTTTTTGAATCCAAGATTGATTTTACCTCATATTCTGGGTTCCCATCAATTACAACAGATGAAGGTGGTTTGATGAAACGAGTTTGAGGGTGAAAAGGTTTAACTAAAGATACATGAAACACAGGATGTATTTGGAACCTTTTGGGAAGAGTTAATTTCACACAGACAGGATTTTCAATCTTTTCTATAGGAAATGGACCAATAAATTTAGGGTTGAATTTACGCTGGCCTTTGAATCGTAGATTCTTTGTACATAACCATACTTTGTCTCCAGGAACATAGTCCAGTTGTTTTGTCCTATGCTTGTCTGCAGCTTTCTTTTGATATTCTTTAGCTTGTGCCAGATTGAAAGCGGCCTTTTCTTGAATAGAGGACAATTTGGAAACATATTCTGAAATTGTCGGCACTGAGCATACTTTCTTTATTTCACTAGGGAAACTTTTAGGATGATATCCAAAATTACAAAAGAATGGGGACATTCCTAAAGAAGTATGATCTACATTGTTGTAAGCAAATTCTAATTGACTCAAAATTTCTGACCAATCTCCTTCTTCAGATGATAACATACAGAGAATAAATGGTTCTATTGTCTGATTGGTACGTTCAGTTAAACCATCCGTTTGAGGATGATAGCTTGAAGATAACCGTAGTTCCATATTCAACAGAGAACTCAAACTTTGCCAAACACGAGAAATAAATTGAGACCCTCTATCAGAGATTACCACTGAATGAATTCCGTGTAAACGAATGATATTAATCATTAATAGTTGTGCTAATTCCATTGCTGTAGGCAACTTCTTAAGGGGAATGAAATGAGCCATACGAGAAAACTGATCCACTATTGTTAAAATAGTAGAATAGCCTTTCTTGGTTTTAGGAAGTTCAACTATAAAATCTAGGGAGATCGTATGCCACGGATGAGGTGGAATAGGAAGTGGAGTTAATAAACCACTTGGTGCTTGTGTAGTGTAGTTCCTATTATCCCAATAGGCTCTGCGCATTGGAATAATATCTTCAATAGTATAGACCTAGAGCAGAGGTTAACTAGGTCTTCTACCGATGATATTAGATTTAAAGGTTTGTGTTTGCCAGCTAGCTCAGAGTTCACTAGAAACTTTCTCGAATAGACAAGGAGGATTTTAACCTCCCTGGATAGACAAGAAGGGATTTAGTTTCTGACAACCATAGAACATGACAACTTTGCTCTCCCCTAATCAAGAGTGTATCTCTAGAGTCGTGTGAAAACAATAGACAACTTATTTTACTCAGTCAGTACGTGCATTCTTAGTTTCACCAGTTTGTAGAGAAATAAGAGATGGGCGTGGTTCAATAAAAGATGTTATTTATTGATCAGTCTCTTTTCTCATACAAGAGAAATGAATCGCTATTATTGCAATACTTGTAGTTAAGTAAAGTGCATACAGTAGAGACAGAATTATAAAATAATACTGTAAAAGCATTGATATGGTTTCTGAGCCTTATGATACTTTAAAATGGATAAAATAGATACATACATATATACATTTGACTAATCGTACTCAACTGGTGCTTCTAACCACGCCTACCCCAATGTACCTGACCTAAGCCTAATACGTGGGCGGGAGTAGATAAGTAGCAGTTTAAGTTAAGTTTGTTTTGCCAAGGGACTGATTCGAGAATTCTCTGCAAGGGGTTATTCAGTTCTGTACCTGAGATCTAGAATGATGGAGGGCTGGTATCTCTTATCCCAGGTCTTGATATTCCAGCTGCCTGCGAGGGCTGCATGGAAGCGCCGGAGCTGGATTTCTCGGCAGGAGAAAGACAGCGTCTCGTTCTCAGCGCGTCAGGAAGGCGGGGCAGCGTCTGTGGGCTTCGCTCTCTGCTGGGCTCCTCAGCACGTCTCGCTGCTCCGATCTCGTCACCACCGCATGTGTTTGCTTAAGGCAATGTCGGTAATATTTATACCTGAAAGGTGCCGAGATTGACGTAAGGATGGACATATATACGTCAATAAGGATGTCATATGAACGGGCTCGTTCGCACATTCTTTTGCTGAAGTTCTCGGTGAAATCAAAACAAATGTTATGGGAATTTCCCAGGTTGCTGTAGGTTTGATTTGTTTTGAGAACTCCGTATGCCTTATCAGGGGCTGGAGGAATATCGCTTGTCTAATTAGATGGCATGCGTTATGACCTAATCAGATAACGCGCTTCTGTGCCGTGGTGTGGCTTAATCAGATAACGGTTTTTGCACCGTTGGATGGCTGCTAGTTAATTATTAACCAAACCAGGGTCAGGAATAGGGGAATCGATACAGTACCTATAGGAATACATCACACCCACTCCACGTAGACTATGTCCATATTTACAAATCTAGGCATAGTGAAACCAATAGCGTACGTACCGTACCACCCCAAAATACAATCATTTGTATCTAGAAATTGGAATTATAAAATATATGAAACACAATCACATGTACTATCACGTGTACTATATGCACAAGCAGTCTAATAATGCTAAACATATAATTCATATTTTTAAATTCAGCATGAATAAATGCGATAACCACACATTTAATGGCTCTTAATACAGAAAAAAGAATGCGAGACCATTTCATCACAATCATAAAGTTATGTATAATAGTGCTAGAGGATAGCGAATGTCTCGTGACTACCTAAAATAGAAATTTAGTTCTCTAAGAATAATGTCTACTTTAAGCAGAAGATAAGTGTCCCAAAAATCGTAAATATTTTGGAATTGGGGAAAAGTTCTTGCAGTCTGAAAAAAATGATGAGAAAATTTTTCATATCGCTTTTCTTTAAAAAGTTGAAGGCCAAATTCAAGATGTGGGGAACTCCGAGTGCTAGTTTGCTCAAAGTTATTCCTGCTGCTCTGGTGAAAACATCATATCATTTAGACTGTTGAAAAAACTGTCAACAGCTTCTTGCGTAAGTTCCACTAATTCGGAAAAAGTTGTTACCATGCATTCATGAGCTTGAGCATGATTGCCTCCATTGATGTTTTGATCAGCATAGCTGACTGAAGGTCGTACCTGATTGATGCTGCTTTCATCTTGTACTTCACTACCCCTCAATCGTAGTGGTGAAGACTCCACGAATGCCGTCATCAGGATTGGTAGCCGCTGGGGACAGCACAATGCATGAGCCGTTACCGGACCCAACAAGGTATCTGCGTCCATTGGCACATCCGATTGTAGTGCCAGACAGGTGTCCAACACGCATTCTTCGCCACATAGCAAGCACCTTAATACAGGCATAACACAACTTTGCCACATTGGTCTAAATGAAAGAAACCAAGTCATGTTCAGGTCTCTAAGCCGGGATAGTCCAAGGATTTTAGTTACCCGGTCCCGGTAGCCAATGGCTAGGATCATTTCTTCCCTTGTCGCAGGTGTTTTGTCTGTGACATGGTTTGCCATAGCGAAATAACAGGATCAAAAATAGAATACCCGCTACTAGTTCTAAAAGGAGAGGAAGTCCGCCAAAAATGGAATGGACAAAGTCTGGAAAAATACCCAGGATGGCTTTGAATGGAGTTAAAGCACCCGAAAACACTGATTTAAATACACTTGAGATACCAGTGGTATCAGAAATATTTAAGATTTCGTTCAGTATTTCTGCGAAATGTATGGGGGAATTAGTTGATAATAATGAATGAATCTCTTCTGTTGTCCTTGCAACTTGGAGATCATACGTTTCTTTTGATGACGTGAGCCTTGTCGGCGTCTGTAGGAGCACAGTCTTCATTCTGCTTAAAGTATCTATTCGAATAGAAGCAATTTTCAAATCGGGCCATAACCTTGCCTCCCTGTCTGGAGAATCGCTGGGGAACAATACATGTTCACAGCACATGACCTTCCTAGTCACAGTTATGAGATAAGGTTTTCCGGGCAGCAAACTACAACATCTGCGATCTACTATTAGAATGTAACTCCCGTTCGAGAGTCTCCTAAAGAATGGTTCTATTCGTGTTGCAGGTGTGCCTAGCTGATAACATGAAAGGTTATTTGAAGTCCCTTCACAGGCTCCGTGCAAACTAATACCCTGACACAGAAGTGTACCACTTAGTGATCTTGCACAATTATCGCCACTGAGAAACACTTTCTGGCCTTTATTACTTACACATTCGTGTGTATAGGGCAAGTTCCATATTGACTTAATGTATCCTTTACCCAACCTTTCATACTGGCCTGCCTGTATATATTTTTGGCAGAATTGAAACTGGAAAGTAGTTATCGGAATATTTATTATTCCATGTATTATCCATTCAATGACAGGTCGTTCTGACATTGTTAATGGTAATCTCTCAAGTTTTTCAATGCTCAGAATTGTATAGTCAGCACCCTTCTGTGCCAAACTGATTTGTTTATCAGTGAGGTTAAAGATATTAAATAGTGACGTTGTGTTGATTAAATGCCAGGGCACATAGCCGGAACGCAGATTTTGTAACGTCCAGCTAAACTGTATAATAGAACGCAATTGGGACTGACCGTGTTGTAACATCAGTAAGATATTATATCGATTGCTGAAGACACAATGCTGTCCAGAGAATATATTCTGGAGGACAGAGTCATTAACCCATTGTCCACCACAGAAAGTGATTTTTCCAAATTAATACGGTCAATTTCCCGTATTTTTTCTGCTGTCTCAATTTGAGTTACTTTCCAAACTTCGTTATAAGCTGCATATATAGAGGCCGCTATGAAACGTTTTTGAAGCTGTTTGCGTGGTCCCAATATGAAATCACGCAAGTCAGCACCTTCTGTAAGTAAAGTTAGGTGTTGCTTAATTTCAGCCAGTGTGGACATTTGTAGCCATTGAAGGCAGAGCTTGCCCACGCTGTAGGTGGTTACTATCCCTGGATGTTGTCTTTGGGAATATCTAGGGTCTGGCCTAGTCAATGTGAACCCCTGTATTTTGTTCAGGAATCTGTCTTGACAGTTATTTGTATCTGTGGGCCAGATCAACCATTTTTTCCATTCAGGATCTGGTCTGTTTTGGTTTAAAATATGGTTTACGTCTATCTCAACATCTTTAGAGCTATTACTGTACACTGTTGGCTTTGGAATAGACGGTTTGTTCAAATCTTTGATTTTGGCTAAGCCAAGACAGGTAGTTTGTTGAATAGTGTCGTTCAAAAATATAATTTGTTCTGGGATCATGCAGGCTCTAAACAATGATTCTATACCTTGTACTTG
Source organism: Lissotriton helveticus (assembly GCF_964261635.1). NCBI lineage: Eukaryota > Metazoa > Chordata > Amphibia > Caudata > Salamandridae > Lissotriton > Lissotriton helveticus. The sequence continues at coordinate 128,368,544 of NC_136069.1, forward strand.
CCAATCTCTTGTACCCCAAGTAGTTTTTGCTTCAATATTATTGTTCCAGAAATCAAACCCAAATGTATTAATTTGTTCAAAGAATGAATCGGAATATATCAATTTTGTGTTTGTAAGCATGGTCTTCATACCTGTCTTATTTGACAATTTGAAATAAAATGTTTCTGCATTACTTGTGTTAAACCCTGAAAAGTATGAATATTTATCATAAAATGTTTTCGAGCTATCTTTTGGAGGAGTAGCACAATGTTCCCATTGGTTATAATTCAAAACATTTCTAGGTTGTGCAGATTTATGTAGATAATGGTTACCATAGTGGTTATAGCAGAACATCTGATCATAATTAGACGAACCCTGCAAATAATCATGTTCTGTGAATTTAGCAGACATCACAAGATCAGACATCATGTCATTAATACTTTCAAAGTCCCAATCATCAGCAAATGAGCTCGGTTTTACAAAGTCACTCAATGAGATCTTGAATTGGTGTGGATACTTCAGGATTTCAACCGGACCATAGATTTCATAATCAGTTTTGTCCCATGCTACACCGCCTGGTATAGGATTGGCTGTGAAGTTCACTGAAGAAAGTTCTCTTTTCTCGATGTGTGAAGATGTGTGTGGTTTAAGGACCAAGTTAATTTTCTGGCTTGCTGTGTCCATTTTAGCATATTTTCCTTCAATGAAATGTCCCAAGCATAGTACTAAGATGAGCCAAAGAATGAGGATAAATGCACCGAAGGCCACCCAAAATTCAATCCATGGAGAAATCAGATAGGTTTCTTTCAGCTGTTGAAAAAGTTCCTTAGCTTTGTCTTTAAAAGTTTTTGTTGATGGCTGTTTCTTTGCTTCACTCAGGTCTTCAGATGAATCATCGAAGTTGATGAAGTAGCCGGATGCTGTTCTGTCAATTGTTCCAATTGCTTTTGGATTTTGCTTTGTTTCATTAGCAAAGTCTGCAGTTACATCATCATAGGTTGTTGTTTCTTGATGAGAAGTTTTAATTTGGGTTTTAAGAGGTTCAAGTTCCATTGCTTTGTTGCATAGTCCTTGTTGATTCACTGTAGATTTTCCAAAGGTGATCAGTCTTCCAGTTTGAGCCTCTGTATTCGTAGCAAACATTGGTGTTCTGCTGCTTCTTGGGAGTCCACTTGGCCTACTGTTTGTTATCGGCCACATGATTGTGGTTTAACCAGGTTGATGGATACAACTCGGTTCTCCTTTTTACCAGCAAGGGGCGGTAGTACTACTGATCTTGTCCCGTTGATAGACAAGACAGGAACTGCTTTTCTGTAAGAAGGCCCAAATTCCTTCTTTACCGCTATCTTTTCTCTGACAAGATCCCCGACTTTTGGAATCCAGACAGGTCTTGCTGGGACAGGTGGTTTCTCTTCAGTGGTTGTTGGCTGTTGTTTCAGCTTTATGTTGCTCAGGTCTTTTCTTGTTTCATTTAAGTCCTGTAAAATAGCCAAACGATCTTTGATATCAAAGCTTTTGTCTTTAACCACTGAAGTCTGACTATCAAGATCTTGGATCATCATTCTAGTCCCGAACAATAGTTCGTACGGACTGAACCCTTTCAGAGAATTCCTTGGCAGGTTATTTAGACTACGTTGGACACTTATTAAATGTTTGACCCACCCAGCTCCCGAACCTAATACCTTTTCTGTTATAGATTACTTTATGTCTTGGTTTTTTCTTTACACCATCCCGTATCCCTCAGGAAGGAAGTGAGAAGAGTCCCGCTATGCAATGCTCATTTGGCCATGCTTCCCCATAAGCTTGAGGGCTAAAAGGAATACATTAGTCAAAACGTAGCATGCTCCTAGCGTATATGCCATTATAGACTTGCAAATCCTTTTATAACAGTCCAGACGTCAGCCGAGCGCTGGGGTCTACATTATAAGTGAAAATTAGTCTTTTTATGTTAATATAACGCTTTTTCGTGATGGGTACATTCCTATTGTTGTTGTTTTTCTGGAGCGAAGTGCCATGGCAATAGTCCTCCTCGCTCGCCACTGCGATCTCTATTGCAGTCTGGGCAGTTTTTTTACAAAAATGTGATGATGCAGGCTCATGCCTGGCCACCAGTACACTGATTGTAATTCTTCCAGAGAATCTTTTTGCTTAAGGTGTCTGAGACCCTCACCCATATGTGCGTCAGCTATTAACAAGCCTCTCCTGTCCGTGTTTGGAATTACTCTATCCCCCACTCCAGGGATTCGAGCAAAAGGGACTGAGTTTGCATCGATTATGTATGTATAATTGAGCGGATAATTGATCGGTAACGCTGAGCAGTCGCCTTTTGATGACGTTTTCACCGCCAGCACTGTTTCACCGTCAATGTGTTTTACTGTACGCTTTTTTGTAGCTACGGAAGCCGGTTTAGTTGCTCCCGCTGTGGCTGTCTCAGCCAATGGATTCCCTGCAACGTGAACGCCATCACGCTGATGACTCAGTGAATGTATCACGTGAGTTTTTGGTAGTTCTTTCTTTAAAAGAACTAATTGTTCCCAAAGTGCTTTCTGCTTTATTGTGGCACCTGTGTCATCTTTGTAACCGTTTTGAATCCATCTCTTCAAATCGTTATTGTATGTTTTGACGCAGTAATACGAATCGCACACAATAAGTGTCGGGAATTCGCGATCGGCATTATCTAGCGCCATTTTTAATGAAAATATTTCAGTTTGTTGTTCTGAATTATTTTCCACTGAGTGTGTTTTTGTAAGTAGAGGTCTTAATTTACCTCCGCGCCACACTTCTTTTACAATTTCGCATGTGGCGTTGTAAGCCAGCTCTCCCCAAACTGAGGGTTGAGCATACCCGTCTGTATATATTACACAGGCGTACTGTCGTAAAGGCAGAATGTCGATTGGCAGAGGGTATTCTCTCTCATATTCTAGATATTTAAATTCTTTCATTTCTGGGTCAAAATAGTATTTTACTTTGTCTGTAGCAACAGAATTTACCCATTGTATCCATTCTGGATCTAGTGCAGTTGTCGGTAAATTACATGGTGTTGTTAATGCCTCAAAAGCTGATTCTGCTGTTCTGACTGTAACCTGTCTACCGTCTGCTTGGTATTTTGCTTTTACTACAGCTGTTTGAACCGCATGAACAATATTTTCTTTAATGCTGAACCTTTTTTCAGCTTCTGTGTACAAATGTGATTTGTATGCTATTGGTACCTTCTCTCCCTCATTAGAGGTCAGGTATGTGAATCCGCATCTTCCTGGGATGACTCGAATCACAAGGTTGCGTGTGTTGTCACGTGTTTGTAGTTTTGTTTTAACTAACATATCTGTTTGTAACGATCTCAACATTTCTGTGTGTTTTTGAGTCCAATTGATTCTTTTAAAATCTGGTTTTATTAGATCATAGAGAGGTTTAATTCTCTCTGCATAATTTATAATGTAAGTTCTTCCGAAGTTTAGGAAGCCTAGAATTGATTGTAAGTTTTGCAGTGTTCTAGGTGCTTGGATTACAGCACATTTCTCTAGGAAATTGTCAGCCAGGCTTTTGCCTTCACTTGATAGTTCAAATCCTAAAAACAGGACTGTTAGATGGGCAATTCTTGACTTTTTAAAGTTGAATTTGTAACCCTCTGCTGCGAACCCAAGTATTATGGTGTTCACTCTCTTCAAGTGAGTATCCAAGTCATCATCTGTTAGATAGATGTCGTCGACATAAGATAATGCCTCGTCATCATATGTTTGTAGTAATTCTGTTACTCTCGCTGAGAATAATCCTGGGCTGTTCTTGAACCCCTGGGGCAAACAACAGAAATTCTTTTGCGTGCCATTTATTGAGAACGCCGTCAAATATCTGCCCTCTGGTGCTATATTTTGACAAAAGAATCCATTAGAAATGTCTAATGTGGTTTTGTATTTTTTGCGCACTATGTTATTCATTAGTGCAGCACTATGCGAGTTTTGTACTGTAAATGTTTTGCAACATGAGTTAAGGTGTCTGTAGTCCAAAACAAGACGATATGAATTGTCTGGCTTGGAGACAGGAAACAAAGGATTATTCATTGTGAGGTGCAAGTTTCAATCACCCCCTGGTATTCCAGTTGATCTAGGATCTCTTTTACCTGTTTTTTAGCTTCTTGCTTAATCGGGTACTGCCTCTGTGCAGTAGGTTGTGATTTTAACTGGATTTTGTGAGGAGGAGAGTCCTCATCCCATCCCACATGATTTTTATATAAGGCAGGGGCTTGAGCTACTGCCCACTTTCTTGCAAGTGTATATTTTTTATGAATTGGAATATGGTTTGAGAAGGCAGGCATAATTATTTCTTCGCCATGTGGGCACTCCCTGACAAACTCTGGAGGCCAGTCTCGTTCAGCTAGAAGCATGTCATAGCCCTTGGACAGATTATCCCAAAATTGTCCCCTTATTTTTCTAGTCTTATCCCCTTCTATACGCAATGTTATTTCATATATTTTATGAGGTTTGCTAACTCTGGTATCTGCAGTTTCCACCTGAATGTATTCATTCGTGTCCACTGTCTCCAGATGATCATAAGGACTTTGCGAGCTATGCTCACTTCTGCTGCGCTGTCTAGCATTGTCTGAGCCCATTCTCCGTTTTTCAGCTGTGTCCTCAGTATTCTCGGCATTGTTGATTACTTTAATACTGGCTACCTTCTTTTTTGGAAATTGTAATTTTTTATTCAGGTGAGCAGGTTCTCTGTCTTTGGACTTGACGTGCTCTTCCCTTTGTTCTGATCGTCCTCTTCTTTCCGATTTCTGCGAGGAAGTCTGAAAAGATTGAGAGGGACGTGTATCAATATCTTGATATCTATCAGGTTTCTTTATATTATCCCTATTTCTAAGGTTGTATTTTTTCACAGAGGGCTCCCTTTGGGGAGACTTGCGTCCTTGGTCGGGAGATCTTTCTCTCCGCCGAGGAGACCTTCCTCTGGACTGGAATCTTTTTTCTTTAGGATTGGATTGTTTATTTCCATCCCAGCTCTTTTTTTGAGTGTTTAAATTATTTTTTATAAATACTTTTTCAGGACTTTCAACTAGTTGGGGTTTCACTGGTATTCCACCCAAACTATCTCTTCCTAGTTCTTCATAGGATTTTTCTATGATTCTGGCAATTTCAGATGGTTGGTCTGCTATATTTGTCTCTTTTAACCTCTGGCGAATCGCCACATTTGCTGCTTCTCCCTTTATGTTGGCTAATAATATTGCAGAGACCTGCTTGAAGTCTTTCAGTAATTTCATACCGAGAGTTAAAGCGGGTTCTGGACCGTATTCATCTTGAATCTGTTTTAGCACATCTGGTATTACTGACATGGATGGTACACCATGTGTTTTTGTGTAAATGGAAGCAAAGACTGTTCCCCAAGTGTCACAGTCCTCCACATGTGGTGCGATTCCCATTGGAAGACAGATAGTCAGAATCCTATGTTTCTCAACAGGGGTGGTATCTGGAAACACTGCCTCTATTTGAGTTATTTTTTGTGCTAGCCAGAAAGGAATGTGTTCCCGTTTTGCGGGTACCTTACCTAGACAGGACTGTATGTTCTGAGGTGTAATTTTATTTGTGTTCCCCTGATGACTGGTCAACTGTGGAATTTTAATTGCTGGTTGGATTGTTGAAGTCCGCATTACATATTGGACTAATTGTCTATGTATTTTTATTAGTTGTTTTAGCTGTGCTAAAAGTTCTGGTGCAGGCATTTCTTCAATGTCTGGATGTGGTGTGTATCCGGCTAGGACCGGCCACGTTGCTCCTGGTCTACCTAGTGGACCGAGCCTGGTGATGTGATTATTATGTTTTAGGGCGCGATTAAACAAGAGCAGGTGCTCTTGGAATTTGAGTGGTATTTCCACCTCCTCGAAAGGAGTGTACTCATTAGGAGGTTCCTCTATTTTGTAATAGTGGAAGTCCTTTGTTACAGCGTTTGCTGCTGGAAAGTTTATCCATGAATAGAATACCTCTGTCTGCCGATATTCGTGTGCCTCAATTACGAATATGACTGTACCACCTCTTGGTGTCAGTCCATTTTCTATAAGCTTTAGGGTTATAGATTTCCTTATGTTGACCGGGATGAGTATTATATCCGGGTCATTTTCCTGCAGAGTATTATCTGCTTCTAGGAGTTCAGCTGCTAGTCTAACTGTCTCCCTTTCTTCTTCAGTTTCTGACATACTATTGTCAAGAAGGTTATTCTGTTTGTTTGCAGATCAGGTTTCTATGGAAACAAAGATTAGATGCACAATATTTTGGAACAGTGTATCCTTCACCGTTGAGTAAACCATGAACCATACATAGGAGTCTCCTCCTGCGAGGTTTGGCGGATATAACCTTTCACCCACTCCAGACTTCTTTGGAGTATTATGGGAAAAAAGGGGTCTGTGTGAAAAAGCACGACTGAGTTACTCTAATGTCTTGCGTTAGTTTTATCGCCTATCCAAACGGTTGGGCGCCATGTAGTGTAGTTCCTATTATCCCAATAGGCTCTGCGCATTGGAATAATATCTTCAATAGTATAGACCTAGGGCAGAGGTTAACTAGGTCTTCTACCGATGATATTAGACTGAAAGGTTTGTGTTTGCCAGCTAGCTCAGAGTTCACTAGAAACTTTCTCGAATAGACAAGGAGGATTTTAACCTCCCTGGATAGACAAGAAGGGATTTAGTTTCTGACAACCATAGAACATGACAACTTTGCTCTCCCCTAATCAAGAGTGTATCTCTAGAGTCGTGTGAAAACAATAGACAACTTATTTTACTCAGTCAGTACGTGCATTCTTAGTTTCACCAGTTTGTAGAGAAATAAGAGATGGGCGTGGTTCAATAAAAGATGTTATTTATTGATCAGTCTCTTTTCTCATACAAGAGAAATGAATCGCTATTATTGCAATACTTGTAGTTAAGTAAAGTGCATACAGTAGAGACAGAATTATAAAATAATACTGTAAAAGCATTGATATGGTTTCGGAGCCATATGATACTTTAAAATGGATAAAATAGATACATACATATATACATTTGACTAATCGTACTCAACTGGTGCTTCTAACCACGCCTACCCCAATGTACCTGACCTAAGCCTAATACGTGGGCGGGAGTAGATAAGTAGCAGTTTAAGTTAAGTTTGTTTTGCCAAGGGACTGATTCGAGAATTCTCTGCAAGGGGTTATTCAGTTCTGTACCTGAGATCTAGAATGATGGAGGGCTGGTATCTCTTATCTCAGGTCTTGATATTCCAGCTGCCTGCGAGGGCTGCATGGAAGCGCCGGAGCTGGATTTCTTGGCAGGAGAAAGACAGCGTCTCGTTCTCAGCGCGTCAGGAAGGCGGGGCAGCGTCTGTGGGCTTCGCTCTCTGCTGGGCTCCTCAGCACGTCTCGCTGCTCCGATCTCGTCACCACCGCATGTGTTTGCTTAAGGCAATGTCGGTAATATTTATACCTGAAAGGTGCCGAGATTGACGTAAGGATGGACATATATACGTCAATAAGGATGTCATATGAACGGGCTCGTTCGCACATTCTATTGCTGAAGTTCTCGGTGAAATCAAAACAATGGTTATGGGAATTTCCCAGGTCGCTGTAGGTTTGATTTGTTTTGAGAACTCCGTATGCCTTATCAGGGGCTGGAGGAATATCGCTTGTCTAATTAGATGGCATGCGTTATGACCTAATCAGATAACGCGCTTCTGTGCCGTGGTGTGGCTTAATCAGATAACGGTTTTTGCACCGTTGGATGGCTGCTAGTTAATTATTAACCAAACCAGGGTCAGGAATAGGGGAATCGATACAGTACCTATAGGAATACATCACACTTGATGAGAAGGTTTATTTTGAATGCAAACACTACAGGTTTCCACAAACATCTGAACATCTTTAAACATAGATGGCCACCAAAAGGTTCTCTTAATCAACTCATACGTTTTCATTATGCTAGGATGAGCAGAAAGAGAAGTGTCATGATGAAATCGAAGTATATCTTTTCTAATTGGAACTGTAGGTACAAAAATTAAATCATGCATAAAAATCAAATCTTCTCTTTCTTGCAAAAAAGGAAGTTCTTTTTTCCATTGATCCAAACCTTTCTTTTCGAATTCTTTCTGAATTTCAACTATTATATCACAAGTGGTTAAACAGGCTTGAAATCGAGACTTTGGTAAAATGGGTTGACTTCCTACTGGAGACTCAGGAGAATTGTAACCCATTCTAGATAAAGCATCAGCTTTTAAGTTTTCTTTTCCGGGTCGGTATGTGATTACAAAATTATAGTCATTGAAAAACATAGACCATCTCAATTGTCTAGCAGATAACGCCTTTACAGATTTTAACGCTTGAAGGTTTCTATGATCAGTATAAATTGTTACTGGATGACGAGCCCCTAGCAAGTAATGGCGCTATTCTTCGAAAACTGCTTTTATTTCCAAAAGTTCTTTGTCGGCTATTGCATAGTTCAGTTCTGCTTCAGACAATTTCCTGGAATAAAAGGCAATAGGATGCATTTGACCTGTATTTTTATCCCTTTGGGATAAGATTCCTCCTAAAGCGAACTGAGAAGCATCTGCTTCTACAATGAAAGGTTGATTGGGATCAGGATGACTCAGAATTGGAGCTGAAGTGAATCTTTTCTTTAAGTCCTGGAAGGCTTTTTCAGCTTGATCAGACCAAATAAATGTTACTCCTTTTCGAAGTAATTTTGTGATGGGAGTGATTATTTGGGAAAAGTCTTGAATAAAGAGGCGATAAAAATTCGCAAAGCCTAAAAAGCTTTGTACCTGTTTTACTGTTGTGGGACTGGTCCAGGAATCTACTGCCTCAACCTTTCTAGGGTCCATCTCTATTCCCTTAGGACTGATGACATAACCAAGGAACTCTACTTTAGAGACATGAAATTGACTTTTTTCCAATTTGACAAAAAGTGAATTTGACAGCAATTTTTGAAGAATGGCACGAACTTGCTGTACTTGTTCTTCTTCAGAGTTAGAAAAAATCTAAATGTCATCGATGTAAACTACACAGCAAACGTCGATGAATTCATGTAATACCTCATTTATAAAAAATTGGAAAGCAGCTGGAGCATTGCAGAGTCCGAAAGGCATGACCTGATATTCAAAGAGACCAAATTTAGTGCGAAAGGCTGTCTTCCATTCATCGCCCTCTCGGACTCTTACAAGATGATAAGCTCCGCGAAGGTCCAATTTGGTGTAAATGGTTGCTTTTTTGACCTGATCTAACAAAGTAGGTATCAAAGGCAATGGGTACCTGTTTTTAATAGTTACATTATTCAAGGCTCTATAATCTATATACGTGCGCAATTCACCTCCTTTTTTCGGAATAAAAAAAAGAGAAGATGACACAGGTGATCTAGAATGTCTAATGAAACCATTTGCAAGATATTCGTCAAGATAATCTCTAAGATGAATGTTTTCTTTTTCTGTTAGGGCATAAATCCTGCTACAGGGTAGAGTAGCACCGGGAACTAAATCAATTCGACAGTCGAAATCCCTGTGTGGTGGAAGGGTATTGGCCTTTTTTTTGTCAAACACATCAAAAAGATCTGCCAAAATGGGAGGGACCCCTCCAAAGCCAAAACCCTGGTAGAGTCAGAACAAAAGTCAAAACCCTGAATCATATCCTTAGTCTTTTTTAAAAGAAAACATTGATTGGAGCAATGAATGGAATTAAATGTAATTGTCTTAGAAACCCAATCAATTATCGGATTGTGCTGAATTAGCCAAGGAATTCCCAAAATTAATTTGAACTGAGGGGCATCTATAATGTCAAAATGAATTTCTTCTCTATGAATTGGTGAACAATCCATCTCTAATAACTCAGATTGTCTGTTGATAGGTCCTGAAGTCAGTTCTTTACCATCTACTGCTCTTACTATTTCAGGATGATCTTTTTGAACGGATTTAAAACCTAGTTGTGAAAAGTAATGAGTGTCAATAAAATTGCCTGTAGCACCCGAATCAATTACTGCTTCAACTTTTTTAGATTGTGAAGAAGGTAGTAAACTCCTTAACTCCACTAAAATACAGAAATGTTTACATCCCAAAGGGGGAACAGTAGAGGCCAAACTGGGAATAGCACTCGATGAACTGACCTCTACCTTCATCGAGTTTTCTAGTTTTCCGAATGCTCTTGAATTAAGGCCACATCAGAAGTTTTAGACTTTCCTTTATTGGATCGCGCAGGACAATCCCTAACAAAATGTCCTGTCTTACCACAATAAAGACATTGATTCATCTTACGTCTCTTATCCTTTTCTTCCTTTTAGAAAGGACCCCTAATAGAACCTATCTGCATAGGTTCTACAGGATCTAATTTAGGGGGTGCTTCTCGGGAAGAAGAATTTCGCTCTTTTACAAACAGAAACCTGTGATCACTCTTTCCTTTCTCACCTTTCCTTTCACCTAAACGGTGATTCAATTTTACCACTAAGTCTATAAAATCCTTTATGTCGTCGGGCGGTTCTAAAATTTGAGTAACCATGTCTTTTAATTCGTCCTTTAAACCTCTATAAAAGATTGAGACTCTCTTATCGTAAGGCCATCTTGCTTCTAAAACCAAACGGTTAAACTGAGAAATGTAGTGAAGCAAATCAGAAGACCCTTGTTTTAGGTTAAGCAACTCGTTATCAGCAGTTTGAACGAAGACATGTTTAGAAAAGATTTTCTTTAAAGCTCGTTCGAAGTCCTTAAAATTATATAAAATAGGATCATCGTTTTCCACCAAGGGAACAGACGAAAGAGCAGCATCTCCTCCAAAATAAGATAACATAAAAGCCACCTTGGCAGAATCATCAGGAAAGGCAGATTTTTTTCCAAAGAAGTGTAAATGACACTGTTGCATAAAAATGGAGAACTTGTTGACATCTCCGTAAAACCTTTCTGGTTGAGCTAAAGGTGTAGGAACTGGCGTAACAACTTGAATCTGAGACTGAGCTCCAGACTCAGAAGTTATACCCAAAAAGGTCGCTGGTTTTGGAAGTGTTTTTTGTTGGAAAGCTGTTTGTAAAGCTGTCATGTCTCTACGAATAGATGCATTTTCATCTCTTAGATCTTTCAGTACAGCAGCTATATCTTGTAAGGTAACTTGGTCCATTGCGTCTGGGCGAAATAATACTCGTGGGCTTTGCCTTCTGTCAAGTTCACACTACGTCGTCCCTTACCTTATCTTAAGAAGAAATTGAAGACGACGTAGTAGATTTCGCAGAGACGCAATTGACCAACTTCCCAATTAACTAACAATAAACTTTGCTGACTCAAATATTACAGCTAAGAATAATACTAGGAATTTGGGAGGAGGGCCGGTACTGGACGTAGGTGTGTAGGGTTTTTCTTGCTGTCGACCTGCGAACAACAAGTGGGAAGGATTTGTTAAATCAGATCCTTACGTCCCTCCTTTCTTAACCACGCTAATTCCACTCAAAAAGGCGATGATTTTCAAGTAGCTAGTTGCTCCTACCTGCGATCAGAGTTGTTCAGTCCTAAGTCCAGTATTTCTTTTTCTTGCGCAGATGTGTAGTCATCAGATAATCTGGTCAGGTGTTCTTAGTTGGGAGTTTAAGGGTCTTCATTTTTCCTGTAATTTCCTGTATTATATTCTAGAAAATGAAGAAATAATCCTTCAGAAAATATCTTAAATAACCTCAGATTTATTCCCCTTCGTTATTTGAACTTACTTGCAAATGATTTCAAAATAAGTGATACATGAGGATTCTGTAAGTTCTCCCGTGTTTCAAACCTGTTGTAATACACTAAGAGAAAGAAAACACTTCCCACACTACAACCTATAAATTATCTCTTGTCTAAGGCAGTTTAGAAATAAACAAAAAAATAAACATTAACATTACAATGTATTGTCTTGCAATGATAATTCAACTCTTGCGCCAAGATTTAAAATGTCCTGAAAGGTTTCTTTTTCAAAAGCTACTAGTTTCAAATCGAATTTTCCCTTTCCTTGTAAGAAAGCTGAGTGCTTCTAAAGTGTTCCGCAAATAGTCTTTTACTCTCTTGCGATGGGCGCCTTATTTTTCAAATAAGCACTTATCTTATTGTTGACTTTTGTTCTCAGGTTCCTTCCGTCTTTCACAGGACATTTAGAGGCTGCTCCTAGAAGTCGGGGCTTCAATCAGGCAAGTTCGGCAAGCCAACTGCCAACGCAACCTCTCCTCTGCAGCGAACGAAGGCAAAGCAGTTTCTGGAAGCCTGGGTGCGGTTTAAATAGTAGACCGCACCCAGGAGATAACGTGCGCACGCCACGTTAAAGCCGCTGCGAGTGAAAACACTCAAAGCGGCCTTGATTTTTGGGATCATAAGACTGGCAGCCCTTTCCAAGCAGCGCTTGCACAATCATGTCGGAAATAATTACCAAAGTCACGATTTTCAATGAAAAAAGAAATATGAATGCACAAACACTTCGGAAATGTTAAACAACAATATTTTAAGCATACATACTTAACAGTCTTAACACTTTTCACACTGGTAGTGCTGGTGCATGGGAAAGGGGTGGGTTTTTCAAAGAACCAAGATGAAAAGTCATGGCTTAAAAGAGGGAATCATGACAATCAGCAGTGGATTGCGGGTGCGCGAAATATAGTTAGTCCAACTAACTATATAGGAGCATTTTCAATGGTTTTTTAAATGCTAATACCTAACTATATATGACCTGAAACATATGGTTTTTTCACTGAATTTGCACGGTTTTTTAAATGCTAATTCCTAACTATATATCACCTGAAACCTATGGTTTTTTCAGTCAATTTCCAAGGTTTTTTAAATGCTAATACCTAACTATATATGACCTGAAACCTGTGTTTTTTTTAGTGAATTTGCAAGGTTTTTTAATTGCTAATACCTAACTATGTAATGATCCAAACCTATAGTTTTTTCAATGAATATATATATTTTTATTTTCAAGTTTGTTTTTTTATATGATTACAGGGTCCGCGCACCGTGAGCGCTCCGAAAGCACACCGTAAACGCTCCGGCTCTTACCCTGACAAATTTTTTACAATTTCTAAAACATAATATCTACGATTTTAACGTTGATTTTAAAGGTAGAATATATTTGCTTTAATGTAGAAAATGTATTTTTCAAATTTTTAACAACAGTATATTACTTTTTAAAGTAGTAACAAATCTCGCGAGGGTGCGTCGCACGCGCACCCAACGTAAGAGCTCCGTCCGTGCACCGTAAAAGCTCCGAGCTCTTACCCCCGAAAGTTTTATAAACTTTAAATCGTTATATCTACGTATTCATTGCACAATGTAAAGGTACACATTATCTGGAATAATAAAGAACATGTTAATTTAAACTTTTAAAGACCATATATAACTTTATTTATGCAATTATAAATCTCGCGAGGGTGCGTACTACGTAAACGCTCCGTAAGATGACGTAAGCGCCCCGTAAATGCATCGTAAGCTTACGTAAGCGCCCCGTAAACGCAACGTAAGCGCTCCGTAAGCTTACGTCCAACCATGTGACCTTAAACCAAAATATTTAATTGGTTTATAATACTTCCTCCTCCAATTGTTGAAAAACCCCTCCCATGTTTATCATTCTTCTTTGGCTTTCAGAGAAGCAACACCTTTTTTCTACAGCTCCTAGCTACAGAAAAATACTTCCAAATGGCTGAACATCCAGAGTCTGACCATTCTTCTAATGAAGAGTTTGTTGAAGAGGACCCTCACCCAAGTAAGAAGAAGGAGTCCATAGTCTGGAAATTTTTCAGTTTTCCAGATCATCAAAAGAAAGTAAATGCACCACTGGTCAGCTGCAAGATCTGTGACACAGTGTTATCAAGAGGAAATCCAAATAAGAAATATTCATTTGGAACCCACACCATGGAACGCCATGTAAAAAATATGCACCCCAATAATTGGAGCAGAGCTGTGGTGCAGAGATCTCAGGAGGAGGACTCTTCTCCTAGTACATCTACAGCAAGAACCGGAGTACCACCAATGCCATCTTCAACGGTGGCGAACATTCAGCCAGAACTGAAAAATCTAATGATGCAATGCATAAATTGCAGTAAATTAGTAGCCTTCGGACAACAGTCCATTGAAGTAATTTTACAGAAAAACAGGAACCACAGATGCACAAAATAATTTTTTTCTTTCAATTTCATAGTTTGTTCCTGTTGAACAATTATTTTGTGTAAAAAGTTCATTTTTCTACGTTTTTCAAGCAAAACAAAACCAAAAAAAAAAGTTATTTTCAGAACTACCTCTACTGGTTAAAGAAAGAACTAAATTTCTATGTTTGTATGTAAAAGTTTGTCATAGTGAATGTCAAAGTGCAAAACTATAAGAATGTGGTACAACATAAACCTATAAGGTGTTTACCTATAGTATACTGTACTACTTCCAAAGCACTGAAATGTAATATATGATTATAAATATGTTACAACTCAATGGGCCAGATGTACGTAATCTCGACTTACCTACTCATAAATACCGAGGGCCCAATGTAGGTAATCCCAGATTACCACTTCTTAAATACCTAATCATACCGATTCGGTATTTAAGAACTGGCAATGGGGATGTAGGTATTTTTACTGAATTAACTACCGATTCGGTAAAATTCGGTAATTACCGATTCGATAATTACCGAATCTGTGTTTACCATTGATTCCTATGGGCCTTGAAGCCCATAGGAATCAATGGCAAATACTGATTCGGTAATTACCGAATCGGTAAATACCGAATCCTGCCAGGGGGAACAGGGTGTCACTTTGACACCCTGTAGCACCCCTGTTTTTGACTAGTGTGCAATGTGACACACATACATGCCCTTAGGGAATGTATGTGTGCCACATGGCACAGGTGTACATGCACAGAGGTCAATGTACACTGGAATTCCTTATTTACCACCCAATAGTATTGAGTGGTAAATAACGAATTCTTAGATGCCTCTAGCACTATCAACAGTGCTACCTACATTAGAATTGACAGATTTGGTATTTTTACCGAGTCTGTATTTACCGATTCGGTAATTTTACCGATTCGGTAAATGCAGAATCGGTAAAAATACCAAATCTGTAAATAAATGCCTCCTACATAGGAAAAGGCATTTACCGGTCAGTAACGGCCAAATTCAGCCGTTACCAACCGGTAAATGCCTACCTACATCGCGTCCCAAATCATACCACTTCAATATTTAAGAGTAGGTAAATGGGATGTATGTAATTTGTCTTTTGAAATTACCGAATCTGTATAATTCAGTCATTTTACCGAATCGGAATTTACCAATTCGGTAATTGCCATTGATTCCTATGGGCCTCGAGGCCGTATAGTATTCAGTGGTAACTAATAAATATTTAAGGGCCTGTGGCACTGTTTTCAAAACAAAGAAGTGTAAAGAGAGGGGAAAGGAGTTGGCCTAATGGCTAGGGCGCTCGACCTCGGACCTGGGGATCTGGGTTCGGGTTCGAGTCTCGGTAACGACGCCAAAACCTCCTGCGATTCTGGGCAAATCACTTAATCTCCCCGTGCCTAAAAATGAATGTGTACGTCCTCATGTAACTTAACTGGTGCTATGTAAAGCGCTCTGATACCTGATTCAGTTCAGGTCTAGTTCGCGCTATATAAAACTCTGCAAAAAATAAATAAATAAACAAATAAACAAAAGTGAACACAAAAGGGAAGAGGTGTGAGAAACAGAGAGAAGGAAGTGCACTGGAGGAAGTGCAGTGCCAATAAATGAAGGTTTACTAACAGGACAGAAATGGATAACAGAGTAAAGGAAGGAGAATAAAATGAAACCTAACAAAATAAAGAAAGAGGGAAACTGACTAAGGTAAAGAGGAGGAGTGGTAGAAACAGAGAGCAAAGAAGATTAACTGTAAGGATGAGGTACAGCATAAACCTATAAGGTGTTTACTTATAGTATACTGTACTAATTCCAAAGCACTGAAATGTAACATATGTATATAAATATGTTACAAATCAATGGGCCAGATGTACATAATCTCAATTTACCTTCTCAAAAATACCGAGGGCCCGATGTTGGTAATTCCACATTACCACTTCTTAATTACCGAATCATACTGATTTGGTATTTTAGAATTGGCAATGAGGATGTAGGTATTTTTACCGAATTAATTACCAACTCGGTAAAATTCGGTAATTACCGATTCAGTAATTACCGAATCTATATTTGCCATTGATTCCTATGGGCATTCAAGCCCATAGGAGTCAATGGCAAATACCAATTCGGTAATTACTGAATCAGTAAATACCGAATCCTGCCAAGGGGAACAGGGTGTTACTTTGACACCCTGTAGCACCCCTGTTTTTGGCTTGTGTGCCATGTGACATGTATGAGGGCATGTATGTGTGCCACATGGCACAGCTGAACGAGCACAGATGTGCATGTACACAGGAATTCCTTATTTACAACCCAATTGTATTGAGTGGAAAATAACAAATTCTTACAGGCCTCTAGCACTGTCAACAGTGCTACCTACATTACAATTTACAGATTTGGTATTTTAACCGAGTCTGTATTTACATGGTTTTAGGACATGTATATGTGCCACATACCACAAATTTTTTAAGAAATATGTAACCCTCAAAAGTTGTCCATCATTATATACATGTATCCATTGTAAAATATAAAAGTATACATTATTTTGGATAATAATGAACATGTTTATTTTAAACTCTTAAATAACATATGTAACTTTATTTAAACAACTTTTAAACAACATATATAACTTACAACATATATAACTTTAATAAAACACTTTGCTCTTGAAACCCATAGAACCCATAAAACTGACATACCCATAGAACACAGAGAGAATCTATAGAACATGTACCACTCACTATTTACTTAAAACTTTTCAACATTATATATAACTTTAAATAAGCAACTTTAAAACAACAGTTTTAACTTTATTAAAACAAGTATAAAACAACACATATAACTTTACCCAGAAAGAGAAAAATACCCAGAGAGAGAGAAATACCCAGAGAGAGAGAAATACCCAGAGAGAAAGAAATACCCAGAGAAAGAGAAATACCCAGAGAGAGAGAAAGAGAAATGTGCTCTGCTCCCAGCACTTCTTTTAAATCAACAGCAAAACAAAGACAAAAAACCTGTAGAACTACCTCTACTAGCTAAAAAAGAACCAATTTTCTATGTTTGTATAGAAACCTATGGTTTTTTAAAACCCAGAGAGAGAGAACCTGAGAAACCCATAGAAAACAGAGAGAATCCATAGAACATAATTTTTTTAAATACCCAGAGAGAGAGAACCTGAGAAACCCATAGAACAAAGAGAGAATCCATAGAACAGAACTTTTTTAAATACCCAGAGAGAGAGAACCTGAGAAACCCATAGAACAAAGAGAGAATCCATAGAACATCATTTTTTTAAATACCCTGAGAGAGAGAACCTGAGAAACCCATAGAACAAAGAGAGAATGCACAGAACAGAATTTTTTTAAATACCCAGAGAGAGAGAAAAAGAGAAATGTGCTCTGCTCCCAGCAACTCATACCATAAGATTACGTCAAACAATGTGATCTCATAGCAAAACATTTTATTGGTTTATAATACTTCCTACTCCAATTATTGAAAGACCCCTCCCATCTTCTTCATCATTCTTCTTTGGCTTTCAAGGAAGCAACACCTTTATTCATTTGCACTTTGCTCTTGGAAAATCTTTTGAAATGTCTCAACAGCAAGAACCTGAACATTCAGAACATGAGGAAGCTGAGCATTCTCAAGATGAAGATTCTTTGCATAGATTCTTTTCATTGTTTGTACAGCAGGAACCTGAAGATTATTCTAGTTCATCATCAGATGGGTTTTGTTGAAGAAACCCCTAGATCAACAAAATAATCCATAGATTGGTAGTTTTTTCAATTCCCAGAAGGACAGAAAAAGTTCAATGCGCCTTTTGTAACATGCAAAATCTGTGGCACAGTACTTTCCAGAGGGAATGCAAAGAAAAAATACAGCTTTGGATCTTTTAGCATGGAACGCCATGTCCGAAATTTACATCCCAACAACTGGAATAAAACTGCAATAAAAAGAGCATCAGAGGATCAGGGCTCTGCTCCCAGCACATCCTCTTAAACAACAGCACCACTAATATAAGCATCAATGGTTAGAGGAACTTGACCATTCAAAACAGAGAGAGTCCAGAGAGAGTCCATAGTTGTCTTTTCTTTATATCCTCTAATTGAGGCTTCTTTTTTTAAAAATAATTTCGCCAGTTCTTGGTATCCATAATCTAGTATGACTCTGTAGATATTTACAATCTGTTGAAAAGAGAAATATGACATATTATAGACCACTACTAACATAGCACATAGCAATCATATTATGCATGCAGACTAGGTGATACAAACGTGCTGCAAGGGGCTTCAATGTTAAATACTAATGCTGGTATAGAGATCATGTAATGGTTTAATTAGCATATTTACAAGTCCTGCCTGGACTAGGCCTGAAATTGTTCCACACCCACATAGTACTCCCCAATTCCACACCAAAAACCTGGACCCTGGGCCTTCTCCCCCAGCAACATGGCCAGGCCCTGCCTGGACCAGACCTCAAAATGGCCTCCACCCACATTGCCAGGCTCCAACAACACCCCCATAAATACTGCAAACGTTTCATTCATGTCTTGTAAATATGCCAATGAAACAATTACACAATCTCTATACCAGCATCAATGTTAAACATTAAAGCCCCTTGCACCTCCTTTAACAAAAATTGGAGCATATTTACAAACCCTGGCCTGGCCATGTTGCTGGGGGTCAAGGATCCATTTTGAATCCAGGCAATGTGCTCAGGCTTGCATCCAGTTTGCCTTGCTTACACCCATTATGCCCGGGGTAGTGAGTGGTGCAGAAGAGGCTTGTAAATATACCCTTTTTTTCTATATTCTATCTCAATTGATACCAAGGGGCTTGTAAATATGCTCCTCTTTAATATGCACCACTCACTACCCCTGGGCATAATATATCTAATGAAACCATTACACAATCTCTATACCAGCATTAATGTTAAACATTAAAGCCCCTTGCATCACCTTTAACAAAAATTGGAGCATATTTACAAACCCTTTCTGTCACATTTAATAAAAAGACGATAAACCAACATTTGAGCAAAGCATTAAAAACAATCTAGAAAAAAAGATATATATATCAGAAAAAAGAGGGGCATATTTACAAGCCCATGTTAAACATTGCGCAAAATGTGACCCTTTTAAAAAACTATTATAACCACACATTTCTCCAAAAATCATACAGCATGGTAAATCAGTTTTTCAAACAGAACACAGCCCATTTCAATATGCACTACATTACTGGGTGCAGGCCTGAGCACACTGCCTGGATTCAAAATGTAACCTTGACCCCCAGCAACATAGCCAGGCCCCAACACCACACCAAAAATTCAGAAAACACACAAAAATCAGCACAAACCACTGACATCCCTGCCCTCAATAATGTTTTAATTCAATATTTTGAGGCCTGGTCCAGGCAGGGACTACCCATGTTGCTGGAGGTGAAGGCCCAGGGTCCATTTTAAATCCAAGCAATGTGCTGAGGCCTACAATCAGTTAACCTTGCTTTCGCCCATTATGCCCAGGAGTAGTGAGTGGTCAAGGATCCATTTTGAATCCAGGCAATGTGCTCAGGCTGGCATCCAGTTTGCCTTGCTTACACCCATTATGCCCAGGGGTAGTGAGTGGTACAGAAGAGGCTTGTAAATATACCCTTTTTTCTATATTATATGTCAATTGATACCAAGGGGCTTGTAAATATGCTCCTCTTTAATATGCACCACTCACTACCCTCTGGGCATAATATATCTAAGCAAGGCAAACTGGGTACAGGCCTGAGCACACTGCCTGGATTCAAAATATACACTTAACCCCCAGCAACATGGCCAGGCCCCAACACCACACCAAAAATTCAGAAAACACACAAAAATCAGCACAATCCGTTGACAACCCTGCCCTCAATAATGTTTTAATTCAAGATTTTGAGGCCTGGTCCAGGCAGGGACAAAAAATTGGAGCATATTTACAATCCCTTTCTGTCACATTTAATAAAAACACGATATACCAACATTTGAGCAAAGCACAAGAAACAATCTAGAAAAAGAGAGATATATTTCAGAAAAAAGAGGGGCATATTTGCAAACCCATGTTAAACATTGCGCAAAATGTGACCCCTTTCAAAAATATTATAACCACCCATTTCTCCAAAAATCATTAAACATGGTAAATCATTTTTCAAACAGAACACAGCCTATTTCAATATGCACTACATTACTGGGTGCAGGCCTGAGCACACTGCCTGGATTCAAAATGTAACCTTGACCCCCAGCAACATGGCCAGGCCCCAACACCACACCAAAAATTTGAAAAACACACAAACATAATACAATGCAGAAACCTCACTTATTTTTTAAAACCAACACTAATAAACCCCAATATGTTTCTTATGCTTCCCAATACTGCTACCAGTACTCACCTTGAAAATCGCTTTTGAAAAAAGAGAACAGTGTCAAAAAACACAGCAGCTTTTCTTAAAGAGAATGCCTGATCTGCACCTCAGAGACTGGAAGCAGAAATGGCAGTTTCCCACTGTTCTTCACAGATATCTCTGCTCTTAACCAATCAACTTACTTCATACACTATTTCAAAACTAAACTAACATTCCAATTGGTTCTACACTCCCACACTTTCAAACTCACATACAAGTCACCCATCCCCTACTGCTCACTGAACCTGTTACCATGGAAACTCCCACCTAAGAACAGAGTTGAAAAGTTCATCAAACTAAGTTGCAAATAAACCAAGGAATCTTGTTAGAGCTTTCAATATAACAGCTATTCATGTAAAATGTTCCTTTCAATGATCCTTTCTGAACCATTAGAATTGCATCTTTTAAAAAATAAAAAATATGCACCCTAATTTACTGTTTTAATCACGGGGTGCTCGCACGGAGCGCGCACGGCGCGCGTACCCCCGCAATTTTTTGAAAAAAACATAATGAAAAGTGGGGCCTGTGGGGTCCTTATGGGACCCCCTGAGCAGGCCTAGGGGGTCAGGGTGCTTCTACCCTGCCCCCTTTTTGAGTTCTACATGTTTGTTTTTCTGCTTTCCTGTGCCTCAGTCTACCGAGGCACAAGATGGCTGCCAACAATTTCTGTTTTGGAATGTTGACAGACGTCCAACAGCCAATCAGAATTCCGCGCACGCACGCTAAGGTCCGCGCACGTGCAAGGACGGTGTGCGCACGGGCGTGCACCGTGTCCCGCCTATAGATATATAATTTGAAAAAAGTCGATTTTCTCAGTAATTACTGGAGGGATTTTTACCAAATATACAAAATAAATTATTGCATATCAGTCTTTACAATTTTACCAAGTTTGCAGTAATTCCATTCAGCCGTTCATAGGACTCAATTTAACATTCAATTTTATCAAACACTACTGAACGAATTTACACCAAACATACAAAAGGCACTGCTCCATTCCAGGCTCTACCATTTTGCCAAGTTTTGTGTAATTCCGTTCAGCCGTTCGACCTGTAGCCTTGTAAGAATGTCCCTATGGAAATTAACATGGGTAAAACACGTTTTGGGACCGCCCTTTTATCTCGGCCCCCACTTGACGAATCCCCCCGAAACTTTCAGGGAAGGAGCGGAGCGCAGCGAGGCAAGTTTGAGCACAATTACAGGCAGATCCCTCAATCGGCTCCAAAGTTATTCCCAATAGAATGTTCGCCATTTCCTATGGTAACTTGGTCCTAACTATATATACCTACTGGCGACCGCCAGCAGGTAATATAGAGATAGATATATGTGGCATGCATGTGGCAATTGCAACTGGCCATTCACGTCTAACATTTCTTTGCAAAGCAACAGCAGAACGTGCCTCAGAAACGGCAAACATACATATTCAAGAGCGAGTAATGGAATTTGCCCCCATTGATCAGGGAAATATATGGCTGAAAGGCCCTCTTTAACTATGCGTGAATGCATCTCCCTCCAAATAGTTAAAATATAGCATCCATGTTTATAAAAAGGTAATAGTTTTTCAGCCTACATTGATTTTCGCAAATATTCTCCTCCTACACATAATTATATCAAATGTCAGTAGCGATGGAAAAGAACATTGATTTCGACTCTCGCTTTATCTGAAGATTAATGGCTCAACATACCCCTTTTCATTTATGGTTATATACCATAGTGAAGGGTATTCAAAGTTGCAAAGTCTTCCAACTTAAATTTTCTTAAACTTTGCAAAATGCATGAGATTCAAAACTAACAAACATGAAAAATAAAAGGACAGCTTCAGTGGCACAACAAACAGCACAAAACTTTTCTCAGTGCAGCGGATGTCTGGGTGCCATTTGGCATCTCCTACATGGACGTTCTGGGCTTTTTTGGAGCCCCGGGTAGAACAGGAATGTGTGGTGCGCATTAATTTGTGTACAATGTGAAATCACAGAAATGACATCACAGGATGTGCTATCAATTGGGTATCAATTCCCTGGAATTATGAAGCAACTTCACAAGAAGCGGTTTTCCTGTAGAGGTTATTGTTAAAATAAGAAAAAACACTAACATAAACACAAAAAGTACAAATATTTGAAAGTTGTATAAACAGTAATCAGTATAGGAGTCTCACTAAGATGAAAGGGTCCCACACTGGGTGGAAAGGTTTGTCCTAGGTCTCTGAAAACTTATTTCTTTAATCAAATGTGAACAAATTGTTTTTAGATTAATGCATTATGTTTGTGTGTGGTATTTACCAAGGCTTAAAAGTGTAAAGAAGCAGAAGTCGATTCTTGAGGTAAAATGTATTCTGGTCAGCAGGACGAATACATCTAACTGTCCTCCCTCACTTTCTGGAATTCTTTCACCACTACCTTCTATACATTCTCCTGGCGCACGTAGAAGCAGCTCACGCCAGAAGAATGTAAGGAACAACCCCAACACATCTTTCCCCTCTACATCGAAAAGAAAACAATAATATTTAATCCTGAAATTAGCTGATTACATATGACAAGCAAAACTTAAAATTGAATACAGTGTTATAACATAGAAGCATGGAAAATAAAATGACTACAGATAAGGAGTCAGCATTGTAAAATGTAATCCTGGAACCTCAACAGCAATTGGTTAGCCCTAGAAGATGTCGAACTACTCCTTTGGGATGATCGTAACACACATATCTTCCCCTTGTTCCACCATTTACCATCATCCAGTTTCACAGCACCATTATTAACCTTCACCACTTTCTTAAGATCGGAGAACCTAGAGGCCAAGTCAAGGAAAGCTTTATTCGGCTGCTTTTTTAAACAGGCATAAAAGCACATAAGTATAAAAATAAAATTTCATTCATAATACATGCACAGCAATCGATAAAAGAAAACTCAATTGATATTATACAAGGTACTCCAACTACAACTCAGTTATTATACAACATTTTCTGTATTGAAGCACCTTCTTTAAAAACATTGCTATTCTCTATGCTACTTGCTCATTTTCTAGTAGCTGGAGTAAAGACATAGTGGGCAACACTGCCTAAGCCCCTGATTGAAATAAAAAGGATAATCCAAAACAGGAGTAAGTGTATAGTGGATTGTTCTCAGATATTGTCGCAAGGACATGATAACAGGTCATGGGACCAATCATTCATTTTTGGTAAAGACACTAATCCGTGTACAATTCCCAGTCTAAACCTTGTTAAGAGAAATCTATTGAATGTCCCGGGTACAAATGATAGGTAAGGGTCCATCCCCAGTGTTGTGTGTAACGACTGATGTTGCCTTACACCATCTGAGAAAGGTGTTTTCGACCATTTGTAGTGGGATAGGTTTTGCGAACCCCCATACCCCAGCACCATAAGTTGCCATTGTGACACATTTAGCCTTACATATTTGCAGGAGTTCTGCGGGAGGTTTCCTGCCTAGCTTTTTTGCAAAATTTGTCAGGGCTGTTATTGATTTAGTGAGTGCTATTTTTTTTGAGGAAATAGTTTGCACCCATATGTCATGCTGATTAAATAGAACTCCCAGATAGGAAAAATTTCTGGTAGTTTCTAGCTTTTGACCATCTATATACATTTACCGCGTCCGCTGAGTCCCTTGTCTACATCTCATGACAAACTTCTTTGAGATGTCAGTATTGAAGCCTAAGTCCTTCATAAAGTCCCAAAACCCATCCAAAGCTCTCTGAAGGCCATTTTGAGTGCACGCCATTAACACGGCATCGTCCGCATAAAGAAGTGCGGGTATAAATCCCCCTCCAGCTTGGGGATAATCTTTACCTTTCAAGAGTAGAGCTTCACCCAGTCCGTTAATGTAAAGATTAAAAAGGAAAGGGGCCAGCACACAGCCTAGCCTGACCCCTCTCCTAATGGGAAACTGCTTAGTACATTCACCCCTCAAACCGTACCGCACGCTTGCGGTAGCTCCGGTATACAGTTGTTTAAAAAAATCTATGATTTCGTGGTCAATCCTTACTTTCTCAAGGACCTCCCACAGCCTAATGTGTCTGAATTAACCAAAAGCTGCGGTAAGATCAACAAAAGCCAGGAAAAGACTCCCCTTTTTTGCTCTATTGTACTTGCCTATCAAAATAGACAAGTTCAGACTCTGTTCGGTTGTGCCGAGCCTGGCACAAAACCCATACTGGAAGTCTGACAAGACCTGGGCGTCTTCTGCCCAATCTTGGAGACGCTCCAAGATGACCCACCCTACCACTTTGATCGTGGAATCCAGGAGTGAAATTGGCCTATAGCACTTGACGATCCCCTTTTTTAAAGATAGGGATGATCGTTAATTGCATCCAGGTCTTAGGGAATGTTGTCTTAATGCTGGCATTAATTACTTGAGTTAAAATTGCCCCCCAGAGTAAAACTATAATTTAAGCATGTCAACTGGGACCCCATCGGGTCCAGGAGCTTTGCCACCTAAACTAAGTGCAGGGCACTATTCAACTCCTCCAATGTGATCTGTAAATCAAGTTGTTCGTGGCTATTTAAGGTAGTGTCAATCATTTCTCCACCCTGATTTTCTTGATCACTATACACTTTGGAAAAGTGTCTTATCCATGTTTCTTTTGAAATAGCTATTTCAATTGATGGGGCATTTTTGGAGGATACAAAAGGGAGTCCTCAGGACCTTCCAAAACGCAGTGCAGTCTTTTAGCTGGGCTGCGCGGTGTAGGTCCTCCCAAGCCTCATTTCGTAAGGTTAGTTTCCCTTCTTTTATCTCACCTCTATATTCTGCTCTAGCCTGTCTAATTTGTATTGGTGATCTAGGATGCCTGTGCAATATTTTTTTCAAGGTGGAATAGGGCCTAGTGCATTTCTTATCAAACCACCCGGAAGTTATTGACTTGTTATGATACTGGGCCGTAAGCTGGTTCTTAACCTCTTTAGCAATGTCATTAAAGGAAAGCACAATATCTGTATCAAGCACAGTGTCGTTCAAACATGTCTCGATTGTGGATTTAGAGTTCAATATCACTTTCTTAGTCAATGCTTCAGGGTCTATGTTTGCCCATTTTAAAGAATAGCCATTTGTTTTATTTAATTCAATGTTCCCCAACATTTGACTGGTCATATAGGATTTCTTTGATTCATGAATAGGTAACCTAAGTTGTAAGCAGAGAGGAAAATGATCGCTTAAACTAGTATCCCCTACCTTAAAAGAAAGGACCATATGTGCGTGTGTGCGTGAGGCTAATATAAAATTAATAGTTGTTGCAAGCCCCCTCCCATTAAAGGTTTGTGGCATACAAAATGGGGTTGCCAATAATTCATTAACATAACCAAGATCTATTGCAGAGATAAAATCATTACACAGATCCCCCAAACTAGTATGACAGAAGTGGGCATAATACCCTTCTTCAATATACAATCCACACATTCTATTATCAGCGAAATTACACAAAGCACAATTAAAATCTCCCACCAGCATAACCATTATATCTTCAACATTCTCAATGCATAGAGCATTCAAAGCCGCACTTAAGTTCTTTATCACTAATCCGAGGCCATCATGTGGAGCATTATTATAAACGTTTATCAGCACTATTCGGTGGGTCGCATTCACTACTAGTTCAATTAGATGATAATAACAATCCCCCATATGAACATTTATTTTATATAAGGTCATACTGTTGGAGATATAAGTGCAAATACCGCCCTTTGGCCTTCCCCCCACACCCTTCACTGCCTGTGTATGGTAGGTCTTAAAGCCATTTATGTGTAGTGGTTCGATTGCACATGTTTCCTGCAGGCATAAGGTTTGAACATTCCCAATAAGTTCGACCAAGACTGGGTTCTGTAACTTGGTGCGCAGCCCGGATATGTTGCATGATGTGATCGAAAAAGTGGAAGTGACTGACACAGGAGAAGAGCTAACCACCTTCAGAGGGACAACTGTCGGGTAGGACATGCTCGATGGCACAGGCAATCCATTAGAATACTCCAGTTGTTCTGACAAGGTAATCGTGCTCACTAAGCCACCTCCTATCCTACAGAATCTGTGACACACTCTAACGGTAGAACCTTGTGTAACTTTTCCAATTTGTGTGCACCAAGATTCAGAATTACACCTGTGGGGGTAGTATCTCTACCCTCTTCTGACCCTACGTCCATTACAGCATGGGATGGGAGTCAGTCAACCCCTTCCAAAGTGCAAAGAGGGTAGAAGAAATTATATACAGGAACCTCATATCTACACTGAAATGGACCCAATGTATTTCTCTCCTTTGGGTGTCTATGTGAGACCATTGAGGGTTGATAGAAAGGGCCCAGGAGGACTACACTTATCCCCCTGCTACTAGCCGGGCAATACCCAAAAATATCAAATATATTTTTGACCAGCCTCAGGGATCTAAATGTGATCACCACACAATCCCCTGGCACCACTTTAGTAGAGCTTCCAACCCATGGGATTCGGCGCACCATCTTAAACTCAGATGGTTAAGCCTGTTTTCATACTTAAAAAGTGTATCGACCAATGCTCCAATTCTCCAGAAGGCAATGGGGGTATATTTGTCAAAACCACTATAAAGGGTGTTGCTTCAGGGGGGAGGTGCAGCTGCCTGGGCCCCAACAAGTTACCCCTCCCCGTGTTTGGATGAATTAAGCTATTGAGGGTCTGCCTCCCTAAATTTAGGTTACAGCTTTCCCCAACTGTAGTCTCCTGATTCAAAGTATTATCAAAACGATCCTCCCTTCTTCTTCCTCCTTGGCTATTAGCGGAAGGTGGCAACTGACACTGCATTTGTACCAAGTTTGTGCCGCCTACCTATGCCGGTCATGTCAACTGGTTTTGTAGAACATGCATGTTATGGGATATTGCCGCTACGGGTATTTTCTGTATATTATTAGGAGCGGGGCCGCCACTACTGGCCATAAGACCAACCTTGTTTCTTTCCTGATCTGTATCCTGCTGGGGGAGTGTCGGGCGATTTATACTCGTTTCCAAGGTAGCTAACCTGTTCTCTATACAGGAAAGAGTGGTTATTAAGGGTCTTAAAAGGACCAAAATAGTGTCCTCCAACCTGTCCCAGAAGTGTACATGATCCATTCTCCAAGATGCCCCTAGTTGAGTGTTAGCATCTGAAAAAAAGGGTGCTCCAGAATTGGTACACTTGCTTCATTCTCAGTCATGGACCCTGGGTGTTTATTCCGGGCGCCACACCCGTAGGGGCCAGCGAGGCATCCACAACTAAGGCCAGGGAGGGTAGATGGCCCGTAACAGGTTGAGGAGTTTTATCTGAATCCGTGGAGCTATTTATTATGGGCGGGGTGGCACTTTGTGTCTGCGGTAGAGCTATTAGAGGCTCAAGGGACAATCTTTGCTCAGTTAACGCAATTTGATGTATCAGAGCTGATTCCACCCTCGATAGGAAAGCGTCCAGAGTCCCGACTACCCCCTGCCCTGTTAGCGATTTACGTTTGCTCATCCTTTCTACGCCCGGGATATATTACAATATTTACATATGCTTCTTATTTACTTGTTATTTGTGGATCTGATTCAGATATAACAAACCCAGTGATGTAATAAACTAATGTTCCATAAAGCATCATAACTAAGGGGCCGATTATGATGGCGGACGGACCTGAGTCCGTCCACCACCATAGATTAGGAGGGACCGTCCGCAGGGGCTGCGGCGGTCCCTCCGTGCAGATTAGGATGTGACCACCAGGGTGGCGGTCACATCCTCAATCTTTAACATTGCGGCGGGTGCAACTTCAGGCTGCACACGCCGCAATGTTAAAAATGCATGCACGGCATTTGCGTGCACAAAGCCGCAGGCACCGTGCGGTGCCTGCCGCTTTGTCCACGCAAATGCAGGGGGGTACTATAGGTACCCCCCATGTGCACCCCCAACCCCCTTCACCCAGGGGGCCCGCAACGGGCCCCCGAAGTGAAGGTCCGTATGCTTTTCCACGGCGGAAAAGCCGCTGTGGAAAAGCATACTTTGTACTCCATCCTAATATGGCTGGCGGTGTCTGATAGACACCGCCAGCCATGTTAATGCATTTCCGCCGCGGTCGGAAGGCGACCACGGCGGAAAAGAGGAGGACAGATTGTAAGACCCACCAGCCATCCTAATTTGGTGGTGGGTCTTTCAAGCCTCCGCGGCTGTTTTCCCACATCCTCCGGGCCGGCGGTGGCTTCCGCCGGCCTGGTGGATGCTGAAAATCTGCCATCGTAATAGGCCCCTAAATTCGAAACCGTGGCCCAGCCCAGTCTCTTCCTGGACCTGGCGGATCAGATGGGCCCGCCCTTAGCCCGGGCTTCACCCGGCACGCTCGCACGTGTCCCGTGTAGTGGTGGGTGGGGCTCTCTTTATAATCGATGTTTCTGGGACGCATGCGGAGCCTACTGCAACGCTCTTGAGTTCCTGGGCCTGGTAGTCCTCAGCAAGAAAGTGTGGCGTGCAATGTCTTTTGGTAAAGTGGCAAAGTGCGGTGAGTTAGATCAGCATTTCCTGCATGAGTGGTGGCCCTGCCCCTCTTTATAGTCGCTGTTGAAACTAGAGGCATATGTATAAGCCCCTATCTCCAAGGGAACGTCAATTTTTTTGCAGTATCCATAGCGGTAGGGACTATGCCTTATTTACAAGGCAGCATTAAGCCACTTAAAGTGGCGTAATGCTGCCTTGTACATAAGGCCCTGCTTCACGCTATGGTTAGCGTGAAACGGGTGGAGAGTGGGTGTTGCAGTGGGCGTTCCACTGCGACATCCATTGATTTTGACGCTGCCTCCTATTTACAAGGGCAGGGTAAATAGAAGGCAGTGCCAAAATGAAGGCCAGGGAAATCCTGGTCTTTGCTTCTTCCAGCTTCTTCCATGTTTCTGCTTTTTTCATGTGGGCTGCCTTGTACAACACACATGGAAAAAGCAAAATGCCTTGGATTGTTTACGTTCAGGAAGGTGATCCTTCCTGCATATAAACAATCCTTTAAAAAAATTGACATTTTTTAACTTCTATGTGAGCTGCATTAAGTAGCACACATATAAGTGACAAAACTGCATTTCAAGAATGTTTATATGCAGGAAGGGGACCTTCCTGTACATAAAACATCTTTCCCTGCAGGCAGACACCCTTGCACTATGAAGCAAGGGTGCCTGTGTTGGGGCTACACTGCTAAGAGTACCACCAGTGCAGGGAGAAACGCAAGGCTTCACCATATCCTTGTAAATATGGTGCAGCCTTGCATTACTGAAGTGGGGAGTGAGGCATTAAGCCATGACGGCTAATGCCTCACTCTGCCACTTCTTTGTAAATATCCCCTAGATTGGGTAAAATCCTAAAATGCTTCACTGTCACCATATCACCCACATTCACTCTTAACTCCATGGTAACCAGTGTTGAGTGTGTTTGATCATGTTTGTTCAGTGCCTCGACGCACAACCTATCTACATCTTCTATTTTCTTCTCTGGCACCACAAATGCAATCTCACCCATCCATTTCCTCATCAACTTGGAAGAGGGTAAACGCCCTGTAGAAAAACAACAAGTGGCACACCAGTATCAGAATTGGCAGTAGTGTGCACTGCCCACTACAGCTTCTTGAGTTCTATTTGGCAGTTGAGTCCCTTGGCTTTTGCCAATTGCACATTCTCTTTTATCACTCTGCTAAAGCGTTTGACAAGACCGTTACTTCTTGGGTAGTAGGGAGAGGTTTTATTGTGTTTAATGCCAATGGATAGTAAAAACTCCTCAAATTGTGTGCATGTACACTGATACCCATTATGGCTAAGTAGCTCATCATGGATGCTTTCTCTTGCAAACATAGACTCAAGAAACTTAATCACACATGCAGAATTGGATGCTTTCACAAATTTAACTTCAGGCCAGCAACTAGAGTAGTCCATGAGGGCTATGCCATATTCCGGTACACAAACTGATAAATTCTTGGGACCCACAGTATCTATGGCCAATTTAGCCCTGGCTTGCTGGGCACCTCAATTGCCTCTAGCAGACTGGGGATCTTTACCTGCGACTTGTCGTTAACAGCAGGGCTCATGCAGTCCCTCACAAAATGTTCTACATGCTTGTCTAAAGCCGGCCACCAAAACTTTTCTCTTACCCTCTTTTTCATAGCACTCATACCTATGTGGCCTTTATGTGCTAATGCAAGTACTTTGCTTCTCATGGCATCATGGACCATCAAAAAAGTGATTGATGCAATAACCCATCCACAATAGACAACTCATCAAATACATGTTTATACTTGCTGAAAGGCTCTTGGTCATTGTTCTATAATCCCCACCCCTTGCTTATGACCTTAAGGATTTTCTTGATTTCCTGGTCCTTATCTTAAGCCTCTATCCACTCCTGCTCTGTTATGGCACCATTGGAATTACTCTCTCTGATGCCAGGCTCTCTATTTCCGTATTCTTCCCCAATACTGTTATCACAACCACTGGTTAGTCTAGAAAAACAATCCACCCAAATATTATTTTTCCCAGGCACATACTCAACATATTAATCGTGTTCACTAAGCCTACATTGTCATTTGGCAATCCTAGGAGTAGCTTTCTCATCCCCTCTTGTGGTGAATAATTGAACAAGTGCCTTTATGACCAACATGCACCACACAAACTTCGAACACCTCAGATAAGACTTGAAATGAGTGATACCCCACCAACATGCAAGAGCTTCCTGTTTAATCACGGAATAGGTAGACTCATCTCCTCCCAGACTCCTGGAAGCAAAAGCTATCACTTTATCCTTGCCCTCCCTGTGCTGCATGAGCACAGCACCATAACCTCTTGGACTAGCATCACTCAAGATTAGAGTCTGATCCTTGGTCTCAAATGCCTTAAGGGGTATGGCATGTGCTACATATTACTTAATCTGCTGAAACTCCTTGGCATATTCATTGTCCCAGCTGAATTTTATATTCTTTTTAAGAAGACATCTTATGTTATATGTCTTAGCTGCACAATTGGGAACAAACCTGGCATTGAATTCCAAGAGTCCCATAAAGTACCTCAATTGATCCTTGTCACCCAGGGTTAAAAATCTTCAATTGCCTTAACTAGGCTAGATTTGGTTTGTACACCTTCCGATGATAATTTATATCCTACATAATCCACAGAGGGCACATTCAATCTGCACTTATCCACACCTTTAGTCACACCTCTTTGTTTCAACAAAGTTAAAACCTGCTGTAATCTCTTGTTGTGTGAGTCCTGGTCAGCCCCATACACTGACACATCATCCTGAAAGGCCATTACTCTAGGCATCCCTTTGAACATATTCTCCACGATTCTCTGGAAAACTGCTGACTTGGAAGCAAGTCCAAAGGGCATTGGCTTGAATTGAAAAAGACCCTCTGGAGTAATGAATGCAGTGAAATGCTTGAATTCAGCGTGAAGTTCAATCTGGTGATATGCAGATGACATGTCCCGCAAACTGAACCATTAGCACCTTTGAGCGTGGAGTTCATTTGTATAATGTTGGGTAATGGATGTTGGTCTATCGTATATGCTTGTTGAAATCATGCAGATCCACACAAATTCGTAAGGCACCTTTGGCCTTTTTAGCAAGAACCACAGGAGACACCCAGTCAGAATAATTGTTTGGTTCTATGACATCACATGCACACAACTTGGCCAGTTCTTGCTTTAGTTCATATTATAATGACAAGGGTACCCTCCTGACCTTGTAAACGATTTGTTGGGCTCCCTCCACCAACCTTATTCTATGTTTAAAACCTTTGGACAGGCCTAGTTCCTTCTTGAAAACTTCCGGGTACATGAATTCCTATGATTGTACGATTGTTTTTGACTGAATACTTTGCATGGATAACAATGACATCTCAAAGAGCGCAGTACTGAGTTACTGATTTATTCCAACTTTCCACCTCCAAAACAGGGGTATCTCGTGGCATCACATTGAGTTGGATATTATTTAATAACCTAGCCAATTGAGGCTGGGACGGAATTACAACCAGTCAGAAGGCTAAACACCCCTGTGTATCTGCTCACCAGCCCTGAGGAAGTCGTTGGTAACTCGCAAACGACAAAACACGTGTTGGCGGCGAGAAATATTACAAGACACCATACATTAAAGATCCCATGAAGAAAAAATGAATGTTTTATTTCTGAAAAGTAGTATTACTGTATAAATAATTTGCTGTGGTGTGCTTGGATTATGATTAGTACTACTACATCTATAGCATTCTAATCTCTTTCTAGTAGTACTATTATTCATATTATTGTCTCTGTCAGTCTTTCCTTGGATCTCTTTTGCTTTCTTGTATTTGCTTTTGACTGCAAGAATATATGGTGCGTGAGATTTTCCATCAACAATGTAATTTGTTCCATGTATGAACTTGTGCTTTCAATCCTCGTGGAAATGTTTAAAGCTTTTTGCAGCCAAATATGGTTTGGATAACCGGCCTTCTTGTACCTTCCTACTGCTTGTCTTTTCAACTAGTTGGTCCCTTACCATTTCTTCTTTGAATGCTCTATATTCACAAGAGGCTGCAAAAATGTGCAATGCACCCACATAGCTTGACATAGACTATCCAGGTAATTAACTTCTTTTCTAGAATGTATGTCTCTCTAACATTACGTTGTTTAAGCTAAAAAATGTGTGTTCAGAGCTTTGATAGCAGTGGCATACTCATTCTCCACACCATCACCTTCACCTTCTTCTATGAGAACAACTTCTTTTGGAATGTGTTTCAAAGTAATGCGGCACTCCGAACCCAAACAATGCCTGATAATTGCATATTTTGTCTCGTGTGTAAAGAGCATCCAAGTATGCTTCAAACCCTGCTTTCCACCTTTCCAATCCAGTTCAGTAGGCACAGGATTAGGCACAAAAGCGGCTGGTGGCACTATGGCTTGCTGCATAACGCCTCTTGCTTCGAAATGTAGCAAAAGCAAATGAATAGTAACTTTGACATAAGTTTGAAATACAGCTTATGATAAAATGCACTTAATCACATTTGAGGGTGTGGTGTGTGTATCACCGGGATTGCGTAATAAGCACTAGGAGGTGTTGCAATTACTATCAGTAATAAAGACTGGGGGTGTAGAATTAAATTTGAT
Source organism: Lissotriton helveticus (assembly GCF_964261635.1). NCBI lineage: Eukaryota > Metazoa > Chordata > Amphibia > Caudata > Salamandridae > Lissotriton > Lissotriton helveticus. Next base: position 128,402,109 of record NC_136069.1, read on the forward strand.
GTGCGTGTCACCGAAACGGGTGCACGCTTAGGCAAAAATGAAGGTATTGCGGTGTGACAATCACTGAAAAATGGGGCTTTTCCTTGTTGAACAATGGCTGGTATGGATTGGCTTGTAGCGTTAATTACAAATCACTTTTGAAGGTGTGTTGTGCGCATAACCAGAAAGGTGTAGTAAGCACTTGATGGTAAAGAGAGCAGATGTTGAATTACATTTGGTGCGGGTGTCACCAAAACAGATGCACGCTTAGGCAACAATGAGGGTGTTGTGCTGTGCCAATCACTGAAAGTTAGGGCTGTTCCTGGTTGAATAGTGGCTGGCAGAGCTTGATTTGTGGAAAAGCTTGGTGTGCGTGTCATCGAAACGGGTGCACGTATTTACATTGATGTGCTAATCACCAGAGTCAGCACTTTGCCTGACTTCAAAATGGCCACCACCCACAAAATGCTTGTGTGACGATGCAGGACGCACCAAAACAGGACACTGAAGACGCGGAGATAGGGTTGTGCTCATAGAGCCACTTAAAACATTGGGGTAGCTTCAGAAACCCTCAGCTTCAAAATGGATCAGAGTACCTTCATACCATCGTGTGGTACACAAATCATGTAAAGCTTGATGCACAGAAAATGGACCCTTCATAACAGCCTGTGACAAGGAATCCGTATGGCAACATAGCATTTCAATGACTTTTGCTCTGTGCTGGCTCAAAGCAACTGTCACAGATCGAATGTCTCTGCCCTGACAGTAATGAGGGAGACCAGAGAATACACCAACGAACCTGGTCTAGTATTGCAACATAGCATTGCAATATCAACATATCCTTTTCTCTTCATATGACAAATTCAAAATGAAAACTGGTAACTAATACTGCAACCCTTCCCACCAACGATAAAAACAATCTTCTAAAAAATGACAACCATTACATTATATAAGGTCTCCTTGTCCTCTGAACTCTTTTCTCCACCAACACCCTCTGTATCTACAATCTCACTGTTTTGAAGCAACCCCCAAATGCTATGGTGGAAAGCCTGATGGGTCAGAAGCAGATAAGGGTGTTATCATATTCACTGAAACAGATGGAACAGAAGGGGCGGAATTAAAAAATCAACTATCTGACAGTGGATAGTCACATTGTGCTCTTCATTCTCACCTCCCACCGGAAAGAACGCGCCGCAACTATCCTCTTTCTCACAGCATCGATGCAAGTTTCCTCTAAAATCAAACTTTGCACCTCTCTACTAATTCTGTTTCTCACCATTGTTCAGCGCCCCATACCACCTGAGAACCTGTCTATCCTAATAAGGGCCCGAAACGTATTCAACCCTCTGAATGTCCTTCCAGACTTGATTTTCACCCAATCATCTGGCACAGTGTTGTTGTTCTCGTTATTCCAATATGCAGTAGTTCCTGACTCACTCTCCATGCCTCAATCCATACTGATCTCCTTATTTCCCTTCAACAAACTCTGAAACTAATATGAAGTCAATCTGGTATTAGACTTCCTACTTTGAATCCACAAAAATGGTAAGACTTTCACTGTGGTGTTCTCTGTAGTGCGATATGCCCATACAAGATCAGAAACAATCTTATCCACACTGAGCTTGTTGGCCAGCAACAGCTGAAAGGCACCTTTGACCATCCTGTTTGCCCTCTCTACAATTATGTTAGCCTTTGGATTATACATTGCAGTGCGAGAATGTTGCACACCACATGCCCCTAAAAACACTTTTATTTCCCAATAAACCAACTGCATCCCATTGTCAGCTATGAGAAAATCCGGATAACCCTCATCCTCAATTTGTGGAAGCTGTTGTCACCCCTAACATAAACTTGACCACTAGCCATCTTGTGTGTATATCAAGTAATGCAAAAGCAAACTTTTTTGCATGTCCTAATCCATCCTTGGGACCTATAAAATCTCCACAAACTGTGTGCATACCTGACCGGGGTCGTGAATACTCTCAAAGTCAACCTGACACCACACCTTCAACGTCTCCAAATCTCTCCCAAAATTTGAACCTGATCCTTTTTGTTTGTACCTGTCTGACCCTTATGTCCTGTAGTGTAGTTCCTATTATCCCAATAGGCTCTGCGCATTGGAATAATATCTTCAATAGTATAGATCTAGGGCAGAGGTTAACTAGGTCTTCTACTGACGATATTAGACTTAAAGTTTTTGGTTTTGCCAGCTAGCTCAGAGTTCACTAGAAACTTTCTCGAATAGACAAGGAGGAGTTTAACTTCCCTGGATAGACAAGAAGGGATTTAGTTTCTGACAACCATAGAACATGACAACTTTGCTCTCCCCCAATCAAGAGTGTATCTCTAGAGTCGTGTGAAAACAAAAGACAACTTATTTTACTCAGTCAGTACGTGCATTCTTAGTTTCACCAGTTTGTAGAGAAAAGGAAGAGACGGGCGTATTCAATAAAAGATGTTATTTATTGATCAGTCTCTTTTCTCGTACAAGAGAAATGAATCGATATTATTGCGATACTTATGGTTAAGTAAAGTGCATACAATAAAAGCAGAAGTATAAAATAATACTGCAGAAGCATTGATATGGTTTCTAAGCCATATGATAGTTAAAATTGATAAAATAGATACATACATATATACATTTGACTAATCATACTCAACTGGTGCTTCTAACCACGCCTACCCCAGTGTACCTGACCTAAGCCTAATACGTGGGCGGGAGTAGATAAGTAGCAGTTTAAGTTAAGTTTGTTTTGCCAAGTGACTGACTCAAGAATTCTCTGCAAGGGGTTGTTCAGTTCTGTACCTGAGATCTAGAATGGTTGAGGGCTGGTATTTCTCGTCTCTGGTCTTGATATTCCAGCTGCCTGCGAGGGCTGCTTCGAAGCGCCGGAGCTGGATTTCTCGGCAGGAGAAAAACAGCTTCTCGTTCTCAGCGCGTCAGGAAGGCGGGGCAGCGCGTGTGGGCTTCGCTCTCTGCTGGGCTCGTCAGGGCGTCTCGCTGCTCCGATCTCGTCACCACCGCGTGTGTTTGCTTAAGGCAATGTCGGTAATATTTATACCTGTAAGGTGTCGAGATTGACGTAAGGATGGACATGGATACGTCAATAAGGATGTCATACGAACGGGCTTGTTCGCACATTCTTTTGCTGAAGTTCTCGGTGAAATCAAAACAATGGCCGCAGGGATTTTCCCAGGTTGCCATAGGTTTGATTTGTTTTGAGAACTCCGTATGCCTTATCAGGGGCTGGAGGAATAGTGCTTGTCTAATTAGATGGCATGCGTTATTACCTAATCAGATAACACGTTTCTGTGCCGTGGTGTGGCTTAATCAGATAACGTTTTTTTGCACCGTGGGTCGGCTGCTAGTTAAGTATTAACCAGAACAGGGCCGGGAATAGGGGAATCGATACAGAACCTATAGGAATACATCACACCCACTCCACGCTGACTATGTCCATATTTACAAGATCTAGGCATAGCAAATACACTAGTAGAGCATGTGTATACCGTACCACCCCAAAATACATCCATATGCATTTTGAAACATGAAATATACGAAAAGATATATATATATACATTATATGCACTCAAGCAGTATATTAATGCTAAATATCACGCATATTCATACATCATAACTAATAAAATATGAAAATTACACATGAAATGGCTCTTAATACAGAAGAAAAAAATGCGAGACCATTTCATCACAAAATAAAATATTTATGAACAGGCTAGAGGGCAGCTAATGATTCTAAAGTTCCTAAAATAGAAATATAGTTCTCTAAGAATAGTTTCTACTTTAAGCAGAAGATAAGTGTCCCGAAAAATTGTAAAATATTTTTGGGGCTGCTGAAAAATAATGTTCCGCTGTCCGTAAACTGGAGAAAATTGTTCATGATACTTTATTATCAAAGTTGAAGGCCAAATTCATGGTGTTGGGAACGCCTTGTGCTAGCTTGTTCAAAAGTCATTATTTCTGCTCTGGTGAGAACATCATATCATTTAGACTCTCGAAAAAGCTGTCAACAGCTTCCTGTGAAAGTTCCATTAACTCGGAAAAAGATGTTACCATGCATTCGTGAGCATGATTGCCTTCATTGATGTTTGGATCAGCATAGCTGACAGAAGGTCGTACCTGATCGATGCTGCTTTCATCTTGAACCTCACTACCCCTTAATCGTAGTGGTGAAGTCTCCACGAATGCCGTCATCAGGATTGGTAGCCGCTGGGGACAGCACAATGCATGAGCCGTGACCGGACCCAACAAAGTTTCTGCATCCATTGGCGCATCCGATTGTAGCGTCAGACAGGTGTCTAACACGCATTCTTCTCCGCATAGCAAGCACCTTAATACAGGTAAAACACAGCTTTGCCACATAGGTCTAAACGAAAGAAACCAAGTCATGTTCAGGTCTCTAAGCCGGGACAGTCCAAGGATTCTAGATATCTGGTCCCGGTATCCAATGGCTAGGATTGTTTCTTCCCTTGTCGCAGGTGTCTTGTCTGTGACACGGTTTGCCATAGCGAAATAGCAGGATCAAAAATAGGATTCCTGCCACTAGTCCCAAAAGGAGAGGAAGTCCACCAAAGACGGAATGGACAAAGTCTGGAAAAATACCCAGAATGGCTTTAAATGGTGTTAGAGCCCCTGAAAACACTGTCTTAAATACATTTGAGACCCCACTGGTATCAGAAATATTTAAGATTTCGTTCAGGATTTCTGCGAAATGTATGGGGGAATTAGTTGATAACAATGAATGAATCTCTGCCGTTGTCCTTGCAACTTGGAGATCATACGTTTCTTTTGATGACGTGAGCCTGGTTGGCGTCTGAAGGAGCACAGTTTTCATTCTGCTTAAAGTATCAACTCTAATGGAAGAAATTTCCAAATTCGGCCATAACCTTGCCTCCCTGTCTGGCATTGCGCTGGGGAACAATACTCGTTCACAGCACATGACCTTCACAGTCGTAGTTATGAGATAAGCTACTCCGGGCACCAAGCTACAACATCTGCGGTCTACGATTATAATGTAACTCCCGTTCGATAGTCTCCTAAAGAATGGTTCTATTTGTGTCGCAGGTGTGCCTAGCTGGTGACATGAAAGGTTATTTGAGGACCCTTCACAGGCTCCGTGTAAACTAATACCATTACACAGAAGTGTACCGCTTAGTGACATGGCACAATTATTGCCACTAAGAAACACTTTCCGGCCTTTATTACTGACACAAGCATGTGAATAGGGCAAGTTCCATGTTGACTTAATGTACCCTTTACCCAATTTTTCGTACATGCCAGCCTGTATATATTTTTGGCAGTATTGAATCCTGAAAGTAGATATTGGAATATTAATTATTCCATGTATTATCCACTCACTGACAGGTCGTTCTGACATTGTCAATGGTAATCTCTCGAGTTTCTCAATGCTCAGGATTTTATAATCAGCACCCTTCTGTGCCATACTGATTTGTTTATCAGTAAGGTTAAAGATATTGAACAATGACGTTGTGTTGATTAAACGCCAAGGCACATAGCCTGAACGCAGATTTTGTAACGTCCAGCCAGGTTGTACAATAGAACGCAAATGGGACTGACCGTGTTGTAACAACAGTAAGTCTTGCGATATTATGTCGATTGCTGAAGACACAATGCTGTCCAAAGAGTATATTCTGGAGGACAGAGTCATTAACCCATTGTCCACTACAGAAAGTGATTTTTCCAAATTAATATGGTCAATTTCCTGTATTCTCTCTGATGTTTCAATTTGAGTTATTTTCCAGGCTTCGTTATAAGCTGCATATACAGAGGCTGCTATGAAGCGTTTTTGACGCTGTTTGCGTGGTCCCATAATGAAATCACGCAAGTCAGCACCATCAGTAAGTAAAGTTAGGTGTTGCTTAATTTCTGCCAGTGTGGATGTTTGTAGCCATTGAAGGCAGAGCTTGCCCACACTGTACGTGGTAATTATCCCTGGGTGTTGTCTTTGGGAATATCTAGGGTCTGGCCTGGTCAATTTGAACCCCTGGATTTTGTTCAGGAATCTGTCTTGACAGTTATTAGTATCTGTGGGCCAGATCAACCACTTTTTCCAATCTGGATGTGTTCTGTTTTGGCTTAATATATGGTTTACGTCTATCTCCTCATCTGTCGAGCTATTACTGTTTATCGTTGGCTTTGGAATAGACGGTTTGTGTAAATCTTTGATTTTGGCTAGGCCAAGACAGGTAGTTTGTTGAATAGTGTCATTCAAAAATATCATTTGTTCTGGGATCATGCAGGCTCTAAACAATGATTCTATACTTTGTACTTGCCATTCCTTTGTACCCCAAACACTTTTTACTTCAACATTTTTGTCCCAGTATTCAAAACCAAATGTACTCATTTGCTCACAAAATGGGTCTGAATATATCAATTTAGTGTTTGTAAGCATGGTCTTTGTACCTGTCTTGTTTGATAATTTGAAATAAAATGTTTCTGCATTACTTGTGTTGAACCCTGAAAAATATGAATATTTGTCATAAAAAGTTCTTGAGCTACCTTTTGGAGGGGTTGCACAGTGTTCCCATTGATTATAATTTAAAACATTTCTAGGTTGTGCAGATTTATGCAGATAATGATTACTATAGTGATTATAGCAGAACATTTTATCATAATTAGACGAACCCTGCAAATAATCATGTTTTGTAAATTTAGCAGACATCACTTGGTCAGACATCATATTATTAATGCTTTCCACGTCCCAATCATCAGCAACTGAGCTTGGTTTTACAAAGTCACTCAATGGGATCTTGATTTGGTGTGGATATTTCAGGATTTCAACCGGACCATAGATTTCATAATCAGTATTGTCCCATGCTACCCCACCGGGTATAGGATTGGCTGTGAAGTTGACTGAAGAAAGTTCTCTTTTCTCGATGTGTGAAGACGTGTGTGGTTTGAGGACCAAGTTGATTTTCTGGCTTGCTGTGTCCATTTTAGCATATTTTCCCTCAATGAAGTGTCCCAAACATAGTACCATGATGAGCCAAAGTATGAGGATAAGTGCACCTAAGGCCACCCAGAATTCAATCCATGGAGAAATCAGATAGGTTTCTTTCAGATGTTGAAAAAGTTCCTTAGCTTTGTCTTTAAAGGTTTTTGTTGATGTTTGTTCCTTTGATTCACTCAGGTTTTCAGATGAATCGCTGAAGTTGATGAAGTAACCGGATGCCGTTCTGTCTATTGTTCCAATAGCTTCAGGATTGATATTTGCTTTATCCGTGTGTTTTGTTGCAGCAGCATAGTCATTCATTGCTTCATTGTAGATTGGTGTGTCTCTGCTAAATGTTTTTATTTGGGTTTTTAGAGGTTTAAGTTCCATAGCATTGTTGCATAGACCTTGTTGTTGTTCTTTTGGCATTTCAAACGTGAGTAGCCTCTTAGATTGAACCTCTGTGTTTGTAGCAAACCTTGGTGTTCTACTACTTATCGGGAGTCCACTTGGCCTACTGTTTGTTATCGGCCACATGATTGTGGTTTAACCAGGTCATGGATACAACTCGGTTCTCCTTTTTACCAGCAAGGGGCGGTAGTACTACTGATCTTGTCCCGTTGATAGACAAGACAGGAACTGCTTTTCTGTAAGAAGGCCCAAATTCCTTCTTTACCGCGATCTTTTCTCTGACTAGATCCCCGACTTTTGGAATCCAGACAGGTCTTGCTGGGACAGGTGGTATTTCTTCAGTGGTCGTTGGCTGTTGTTTCAACTTTATGTTGCTCAGGTCTTTCCTTGTTTCGTTTAAGTCCTGTAAAATAGCCAAACGATCTTTGATATCAAAGCTTTTTTCTTTAACCACTGAAGTCTGACTGTCAAGATCTAAGACCATCATTCTAGTTCCAAACAATAGTGCGTACGGACTGAATCCCCTCAGAGAATTTCTTGGCAGGTTATTTAGACTACGTTGGACACTTATTAGATGTTTGACCCACCCAGCTCCCGAACCTAATACCTTCGCTGTTATAGATTGCTTTATGTCACGGTTTTTTCTTTCTACGATTCCGTTTCCCTCGGGTTGAAATGGACAAGAATACCGCAATGCAATGCCCATGCTGGTCATGGCCTCCTTATAAGCTCGAGAGCTAAAAGCAGGACCCTGGTCAGAATGCAGCATGCCAATTGCGTATGTGCCGATAAAGACTCGCAAATCTCTTATAACAGTTCTGGCGTCAGCCGATCGCTGGGGCCACATCTAAATGAATCTCGTGCAGGAATCCACTGCGACCATGATATATTTATAGTTACCATCCCTTTGTAAGGGACCACAGTGGTCCAGGTAAATACAAGCTAATGGTTTATCCGAGATTAGAAGGGGCGTCTGAGCTGGTCGTCTCACTGTTGATACTTTCATTTTTTGACAAATTTCACATTCTAGAACATAGTTCCGTGTTTGTCTTCTCATTTGCGGCCACCAGTATCTCTGTTTTAATAATGATACTGTGGCTGAGACGCCAGCGTGTACAGAAGCAAGTCCTTTGTGTGCCGCTATGATAAGTCCTAACCTATGTTCCATGTTTGGAATCACTCTATCCCCCACTCCAGGGATTCGAGCAAACGGAACATTGTTTGTATCAGTCATTAATGAGTATTTCACTGGAAAGCCTTTTGGGAGTGTTTCTATCGAATCTTTTCCTGTAGCGCTGACAGCTTGTAATATGTCGCTGTCTATTTTTGTTTTTGACCGTGTGATGGCGGCTACGGAAGCCGTTTGCACAGCTGCTTCGCTGCCTCATCAGCCAATGAATTCCCTGCAACGTGAACGCCATCACGTTGATGACTCAGTGTATGTATCACGTGAGTCTTTGGTAGTTCTTTTTGCAAATGAACTACTTGTTCCCAAAGCATTTTATGCTTGATTGTGCCTCCTTTTGCATCCTTAAAACCATTCTGAAGCCAGATCTGCAAGTATTCATTGTAAGACTGAACGCAATAATACGAATCGCACACTATGAGTGTGGGGAATTCTCGATCGGTATTTTCAAGCGCCATCTTGAATGCTAGTAGTTCTGCTCTTTGAGCTGTACAATCTCCTAGAGATTGTGTTTTAGTGACCGCTGGTTTAAATTTCCCTTCGTGCCAGCGACCTTTAACGATCGCGCAGGCAGCACTGTAAGCTTGTTTACCCCCTACTGTGGGTTGTGCTGACCCGTCTGTATATATTATACAGCCGTAGTGTTCTAGAGGCAGAATTTCGATTGGCGGAGGACATTCAAATTCGTATTGGAGAAATTCTTGTGTTTTTAAGTTGGGATCAAATTCGTATACAACGTCTGTTGCAGCAAGAGAATTAGCCCACTGTATCCACCTTGGATGGAGTGCTTTAGCATTCGGAATGCTTGCTTTTGTTACCGCCTCCAGGGCTGGTATTGGTGTCACGATGATTATTCGTTTACCTTGTGCTAGGGCCCTTTCCTTTGCAACAGCAGTCTGTACCGCTGTCAGAATTTTTTCCGTTGGACTAAATTTCATTTCAGCCTTTGTGTACAAGTGTGATTTGTATGCAATTGGTACCTTTTCTCCCTCATTAGAGGTCAGGTATGTGAATCCGCATCGTCCTAGGATGACTCGAATCACAAGATTGCGTGAGTTATCACGTGTTTCTAATTTTGTTTTAATTAGCATGTCTGTTTGTAAAGATCTCAAAATTTCTGTGTGTTTTTGAGTCCAATTGATTCTTTTAAAATCTGGTTTTATTAGATCATAAAGGGGTTTGATCTTTTCTGCGTAATTTGCAATGTATGTTCTTCCGAAATTTAGGAAGCCTAGAATTGATTGTAAGTTTTTTAGTGTTCTAGGAGCTTGGAGTACAGCACATTTCTCTAGGAAATTGTCAGCCAGGCTTTTGCCTTCACTTGATAATTCATATCCTAAAAACAGGACCGTTAGATGGGCAATTCTTGATTTTTTAAAGTTGAATTTGTAACCCTCTGCTGCGAACCCAAGTATTATGGTGTTCACTCTCTTCAAGTGAGTATCCAAGTCATCATCTGTTAGGTAAATGTCGTCGACATATGATAATGCCTCGTCATCGTATGTTTGTAGTAATTCTGTTACTCTCTTTGAGAATAATCCTGGGCTATTCTTGTGCCCCTGGGGTAAACGGCAGAAACTTTTTTGCCAGCCATTTACCGAGAACGCAGTCAAATATCTGCTCTCTGGTGCTATATTTTGACAAAAGAATCCATTAGAGATGTCTAATGTTGTTTTGTATTTTTTGCATACTATGGACCTGATTCACAGAACTAACTTAAGACAAAATCCTAAACTTACTACTTTTGGAATTCACAGAAGTTAGAATTTTGTCTTAAGTTTGTCTTAAGACAAACTTAAGACAGACTTAAGACAGACTTAAGTTAGGATTTTGTCTTAAGTCTGTCTTAAGTCTGTCTTAAGTTGGTCTTAAGACAAAATCGTAACTTCTGTGAATACCAAAAGTAGTACGTTTAGGAATTTGTATTAAGTTAGTTCTGTGAATCGGCCCCTATGTTATTCATTAGTGCAGCACTATGTGAGTTTTGCACTGCAAAAGTTTTGCAACATGAGTTAAGGTGTCTGTAATCCAAAACTAGACGATATGAGTTGTCTGGTTTGGAGACAGGAAACAAAGGATTGTTCATTTATGAGGTGCAAGTTTCAATCACCCCCTGGTATTCAAGTTGATCTAAGATCTCTTTTACCTGTTTTTTAGCTTCTTGCTTAATTGGGTACTGCCTCTGTGCAGTAGGTTGTGATTTTAACTGGATTTTGTGAGGAGGAGAGTCCTCATCCCATCCTACATGATTTTTATATAAAGCAGGAGCTTGAGCTACTGCCCACTTTCTAGCAAGTGTATATTTTTTATGAATTAGAATGTGATTTGAGAAGGCAGGCATAATTATTTCTTCGCCATGAGGGCACTCACTGACGAACTCGGGTGGCCAGTCTTTTTCTGCTAGAAGGATGTCATAGCCCTGGGAGAGATTATCCCAAAATAGTCCCCTTATTTTCCTAGTCTTATCCCCCTCTATACGCAATGTAATTTCATATATTTTGTGAGGTTTGCTAACTCTGGTGTCAGCAGTTTCCACTTGAATATATTTATTCGTGTCCACTGTCTCCAGATGATTCATAAGGACTTTGCGAGCTATGCTCACTTCTGCTGCGCTGTCTAGCATTGTCTGAGCCCATTCTCCGTTTTTCAGCTGTGTCCTCAGTATTCTCGGCATCTTTGATTACTTTAATACTGGCTACCTTCTTTTTTGGAAATTGTAACTTTTTATTCGGATGAGCAGGTTCCTTGTCTTTGGACTTGACGTGCTCTTCCCTGTGTTCTGATCGTCCTCTTCTTTCCGATTTCTGCGAGGAAGTCTGAAAAGATTGAGAGGGACGTGTATCATTATCTTGATATCTATCAGGTTTCTTTATATTATCCCTATTTCTAAGGTTGTATTTTTTCCCAGAGGGCTCACTTTGGGGAGACCTGCGTCCTTGGTTCGGAGATCTTTCTCTCCGCCGAGGAGACCTTCCTCTGGACTGGAATCTTTTTTCTTAAGGATTGGATTGTTTGTTTCCATCCCAGCTCTTTTTTTGAGTGTTTAAATTATTTTTAATAAATATCTTTTCAGGACTTTCAATCAGTTGAGGTTTTACCGGTATTCCACCCAGACTATCTCTTCCTAGTTCTTCATAGGATTTCTCTATGATTCTGGCAATTTCAGTTGGTTGGTCTGCTATATCTGTCTCTTTTAACCTTTGGCGGATCGCCACGTTTGCTGCTTCTCCCTTTATGTTGGCTAATAATATAGCCGAGACCTGCCTGAAGTCCTTCAGTAATTTCATACCGAGAGTTAAAGCGGGTTCTGGACCATATTCATCTTGAATTTGTTTTAGCACATCTGGTATTACTGACATGGATGGTACACCATGTGTTTTTGTGTATATGGAAGCAAAGACTGTACCCCAAGTGTCACAGTCCTCCACGTGTGGTGCGATTCCCATTGGAAGACAGATAGTCAGAATCCTGTGTTTTTCTACCGGGGTGGTGTCTGGAAACACCGCCTCTATTTGAGTGATTTTTTGTGCTAGCCAGAAGGGTATTTGTTCCCGTTTTGCGGGTACTTTACCCAGACAGGACTGTATGTTCTGTGGTGTAATTTTATTTGTGTTACCCTGATGAGGGGTCAGCTGTGGAATTTTATTTGCTGGTTGGATTGTTGAAGTCCGCATTACATATTGGACTAATTGTCTATGTATTTTGATTAGTTGTTTTAGCTGTGCTAAAAGATCTGGTGCAGACATTTCTTCAATGTCTGGATGTGGTGTATATCCGGCTAGGACTGGCCACGTTGCTCCTGGTCTACCTAGTGGACCGAGCCTGGTGATGTGATTATTATGTTTTAGGGCGCCATTAAACAAGAGCAAGTGCTCTTGGAATTTGAGTGGTACTTCCACCTCCTCGAAAGGAGTGTAGGTATCCGGTGGTTCCTCTATTTTATAATAGTGGAACTCTTTTGTTACAGCGTTTGCTGCTGGAAAGTTTATCCATGAATAGAATACCTCTGTCTGCCGATATTCGTGTGCCTCAATTACGAATATGACTGTACCACCTCTCGATGTCAGTCCATTTTCTATAAGTTTTAAGGTTATAGATTTTCTTATGTTGACCGGGATGAGTTTTGCATCCGGGTCATTTTGTAGCAGAGTATTATCAGCTGCTACGAGTTCAGCTGCTAGTCTAGCTGTCTCCCTTTCATCATCACTGTCTACCATTTTACTGACAGGAAGGTTATCCTGTTTGTTTGCAGATCAGGTTTCTATGGAAACAAAGATTAGATGCACAATATTTTGGAACAGTGTATCCTTCAACGTTGAATAAACCAAGAACCATACATAGGAGTCTCCTCCTGTGAGGTTTGGCGGATATGACCTTTTACCCACTCCAGACGTCTTTGGAGTATTATGGGAAAAAGGGGTTCTGTGCGAAAAAGCACGACTGAGTTACTCTAATGTCTTGCGTTAGTTTTATCGCCTATCCAAACGTTTGGGCGCCATGTAGTGTAGTTCCTATTATCCCAATAGGCTCTGCGCATTGGAATAATATCTTCAATAGTATAGATCTAGGGCAGAGGTTAACTAGGTCTTCTACTGACGATATTAGACTTAAAGTTTTTGGTTTTGCCAGCTAGCTCAGAGTTCACTAGAAACTTTCTCGAATAGACAAGGAGGAGTTTAACTTCCCTGGATAGACAAGAAGGGATTTAGTTTCTGACAACCATAGAACATGACAACTTTGCTCTCCCCCAATCAAGAGTGTATCTCTAGAGTCGTGTGAAAACAAAAGACAACTTATTTTACTCAGTCAGTATGTGCATTCTTAGTTTCACCAGTTTGTAGAGAAAAGGAAGAGACGGGCGTATTCAATAAAAGATGTTATTTATTGATCAGTCTCTTTTCTCGTACAAGAGAAATGAATCGATATTATTGCGATACTTATGGTTAAGTAAAGTGCATACAATAAAAGCAGAAGTATAAAATAATACTGCAGAAGCATTGATATGGTTTCTAAGCCATATGATAGTTAAAATTGATAAAATAGATACATACATATATACATTTGACTAATCGTACTCAACTGGTGCTTCTAACCACGCCTACCCCAGTGTACCTGACCTAAGCCTAATACGTGGGTGGGAGTAGATAAGTAGCAGTTTAAGTTAAGTTTGTTTTGCCAAGTGACTGACTCAAGAATTCTCTGCAAGGGGTTGTTCAGTTCTGTACCTGAGATCTAGAATGGTTGAGGGCTGGTATCTCTCGTCTCTGGTCTTGATATTCCAGCTGCCTGCGAGGGCTGCTTGGAAGCGCCGGAGCTGGATTTCTCAGCAGGAGAAAAACAGCTTCTCGTTCTCAGCGCGTCAGGAAGGCGGGGCAGTGCGTGTGGGCTTCGCTCTCTGCTGGGCTCCTCAGCGCGTCTCGCTGCTCCGATCTCGTCACCACCGCGTGTGTTTGCTTAAGGCAATGTCGGTAATATTTATACCTGTAAGGTGTCGAGATTGACGTAAGGATGGACATGGATACGTCAATAAGGATGTCATACGAACGGGCTTGTTCGCACATTCTTTTGCTGAAGTTCTCGGTGAAATCAAAACAATGGCCGCAGGGATTTTCCCAGGTTGTCATAGGTTTGATTTGTTTTGAGAACTCCGTATGCCTTATCAGGGGCTGGAGGAATAGTGTTTGTCTAATTAGATGGCATGCGTTATTACCTAATCAGATAACACGTTTCTGTGCCGTGGTGTGGCTTAATCAGATAACGGTTTTTTGCACCGTGGGTCGGCTGCTAGTTAAGTATTAACCAGAACAGGGCCGGGAATAGGGGAATCGATACAGAACCTATAGGAATACATCACAGTCCCTCATGAGCAATTGAAAACAGTATATTCCTCACACCAACAGGTGGTCTGATCTTTTCGCCTCGTACCAAAACATTGTCTCCCTTTAAAGACAGCTCATCCAGCACTTTGGCATCTATCGTTAAAGCCCTAGGCAAGGTACTCTCTCTCTATGTCCACATTTCAACACCATCTCAAAGACACGCTTCAACCCTTCATCCTGTAATATAGCCTCACTCCACTCCTCCTTACTAACAGCACCCAAAACCAGTGTACCACATCAATCATACACACCACTGCTCCCTCTCTTTCGCTCCTCATCACCGCCTCCTTGTCCACCAGTTCCCAGTTCAACGGCAAGCACGAAAGGCAATTTGCTTGCATGTTCTTCCAACCAGGAATACATTCTAGCACATAATTGTACTCTTGTAACCTGGCCGCCAATCGGGCAAGTTAAGCTGACCCTATACCTCCTCCACAAGGGGAGAGAAACTTCATTAATGGCTTGTGGTCTGTATACAATTTCACCTGACCGCCCCAAACATAGGTCCAGAAGTGCTCCGTATCCCATGCCACTGTCAACACCTCTCTCTCTCCATGACAGGATAAGGCGCTCATTGGACATTAGGTAACGAGATGCAAACACCACTGTTCTCTCACTGTATCCCTGAACCTGGCTGAGAACTGCCCTGTGAGGAAGCGGTACCTGAAACCAAAAAGGACTCACCCCTTTCGGCCGTGTTCAGTCCAAACACCAATGCATGACACATTGAGTTAACTGGAAACCCTCCTTCCTCTCTACAGGAAGCCAAGGGGAAGATTGACCAATGGGAAGGAAGAAGCCCACCGATGAGGCGGGACAACGGACATTATGGGAGGGGACGCGGGAGGAAGGAGCGCACGATAGGAGGAACCCGGAAGACGCTGAGGAGTTCGCAACGACGGAACATCAGGCGACCAGGGAGATCCATGAGACGCCGAAGGAAGAAGATACCGCCGGAGGGAATGTGGACTGCTGGTTCGAGGACTGGTGGACGCCCCCGGAGGATGCTGAGAGGCTGCGCAACGCGGTGAGTGGGTCAGCAGGGACAGGGAAGGAAGGAGGGGACGACGGGTAGAAAAGCTAAGGCGGGCACATTTTTCTCTTGTGTTTTTGCACCCCGCATAGCTGTTAAATTCCAACTGCACTCCTTACCCTCACTGATATCACCTAAGCTGAGGCACGTGAGAGGGAACCATAACACAGCAGGAAAGAGGGGGAGGCTTTCCCCGAACGTATTCATTTTTTCCCCTCCGTTAGATGCTGAAAACCAGTAAAAAGAGGAATCGAGCACCAGAGTGTGTTCTTGCTTGCTTTAGATTCAAAGCACTTCAGGTGTGGTGACGGTAAACAGTAAAGCCTTAACCTCCTACAGTACACTGACCACTCTTTCCGTTTCTTTCCTTTAAGCCTTCCGATGTGTCTGTCCATGGGACCAGGAGGGAGGAAGAAGTGAACAACGACTGGCCATGGCATTTCATAGCACAATCACCTGACGATCCTGACTATTGGAATACCATTGAACTATTGAATTTTTCTCAAACATGCCTACCCCATCTTGTATATCTCCTCAATAAGCCTCATCATTCAACCCACACTTTGGCCTCCTAGATTCCATTACTGCCCCTCCCTCCGACATGCCCCTATGCCACAGGAACTCAAATTCACAGTGACAATGGACTTACAACTCGTAACAAAGGGAACTAGAATGTCCTCATCACAAATGTCTTTCTTTATGTTCTCAAAACTCACATTTCTCAGAAGGATTTTAAGATCTCCTGTCTTAGAGGCAAAGTTCTTCATGAATTTTGAAGCAAACTCAGTCAGACCTATGAAAGATCTCAACGAATCTTTGTCCTGAGGTGGCGGCCCCTACATAACGGCATCTAACAAATCTTTCTTAGGTTTGATTCCATTCGCTGACAACGTATGCCCAAATATTCAATCTCTTTGGCAAGGAAGACACATTTCTTTCATTCTCAAAGTCAAACCAGCCTTTGAGTGAGATCCTGTCTCGAACCTGTTTTAACGTAAACTAGTGACTCTCTTTAGTGTTGCCAAAGACTAATATATTGTCTTGGAAATATATTACTTTAGTCAAACCCTTGAACACCTCTGACATTACTCTCTGAAAGACATTTGCCGCAGAGCATAGACCTAACGGCATCTGGGTAAATTGAAAAGTGCCCTCCATTGGTGTAAAAGCCATCAGTGGTGTGGTGTCATTATGCAACTTAACCTGATAGTAAGCATGTTTAAGGTCTAGTTTTGTGAACCCCCCACCTTTGAGCATTGAGACAAGCTCATTGATATTGGGAAGGGAAAAATTGTCCGCTACTACATTCTGATTCAAGTGTCTCAAGGCAACACATAATCTGGGATTACCATCAGTTTTATTAGTAATGACTACTGGAGAGATCAAATTTGATGTTTCCAGAGGTCCTATGACTCCACTCTCTAGCATCTCATCCAGCATTTTTTTTTACTTCCCCTCTAATCATTATGGGAATTTTTCAAACTTTGCATTGTATAGGTATCACATCTTGTTTTTTTAAAAATATTTTTATTGTTCAGCTTGTATATTACATCATATTACACAGCATTTGAGCGAATCATGACAACCATAAAATCCATAGAACAAACTTATATTTACAAATGAGGGAACAGGAAGGAGAAAGCACCAGATAGATATAGGGAAAATACAAAATGAAAGGAAGTATATGGAGCGGGCCAACACGACAATGATACTACAGCATTTGAACAAACCGGTAACCCAGATCAACCAATCAGTTATTCTGCCAATGAACAAATGGAGCCCAAATTCGCAGCCCCCTCTCCCGCCTCCTCTTGCCTCCCCGCATGAACACCGCAGATTCTAAATTATGCAGGGCCAGGATCCTGGCTCTCCAATTCACAAACGTGGGGGGATCTGGGCTTATCCATTCGGAAGTGATACATAGTCGTGTTGCAGACATCGCTATGACTATTAAAGCAGAAGAGTATAGCTCGATCTAGGGTCCGCGACATTTGATTCGCAGCCCAATATTACTACTTCGGGAGATAGAACCACCGATATTTTAAGACTAAAATTAATAAATGTTTGGACTTCTTGAATAAATACATCAAGTTTGGGGCAACTGAAAAACATATGTATATCATTAGCAGCTGCTAAGCCACATCTCGGACAACTATGGCCCCCGTTCCCCCCATTTAGAAATTTTAGCCGGGGTGTAGTAAAGGTCCAATAAAGCCATATATGATTGTGAGCGTAGGCTACCTAAAGTTAAGATCATGTTAGATATATCCAGTGAATGCGTAATGTCGGTTCCTGACCGACCCAGTTTGTTATCCCATTTAGAGTTTTGGAGGGATAGGTCGTCAGGAAGACCCAAAAGAAGGTTTTGATAGATAAGCCCAATTTTTGATTTCTTCAGGATCAGATCCATAAGTAAATTTTTAACAAAAAAAAGATGGATTTCGAAGCAGAAGTCGCTCTAGATAGCTGCTAATCTGCAGGTATTTAAAAAATTCATGCGAGTCTAGAGCAAACTTCTCTTTAAGAAAGAGAAAAGGAGCCAGACTCTCCTTCTGAGCTAAATCTCCCAAAACAATAATACCGTGCGTCCTCCACCTAATTGTGATATGATCTTGAAAAATAGATGGTAGCAAGCTAGCTGCTGCGAGGGGTGTGTGATAGATAATATTAGAAATTGACCATTTCCGCCATACCTTCCTCCAAACCGAATACATAGTCATGATGACTCTAATTTTTTTTTTTTTATAGTAACTGGGTTTAAGAACTGTTAGTAACTTTCCTTTCACATCCTCCCCTAGACCAATTGCAAGGATCGAAGGGCTACATTATACTGGAAGTACTGCTCTGTCCCCAAAGAGTGGAGCAGCAAGATGTTGAAGTAGAGCTGCCCAATTGTAAAGCAACAGATTGGGGACTGACCACCCTCCCCTATCTACAGGCAACTGCATCCATCTCGAGGCCCTTTCGTGGCTGACGGTAGCTCCATAAAAACCTATTGCAGCATCTCTCTACCCTAGACATGCTGGTCTGGGCAAATTCTAATGGGATGGTTCTAAAAAGATACAAACATTTTGGTAAGATTAGCATCTTTAGAACATTCCTCCTTCCAAACAGAGATAAGTGCAAATTATCTAGTCTATATAAGGTGGTAGTAACTGTATCTATAATAGTTAAGATGTTAATTTCTGGCAATTTTTCAACTTCTGCTGTAATTCTTATTCCTAGGTACATTGCACTTGAGACCAATGGTGCGTCGGATGGCCCCATAGCAGAAGATTGGACCACCTGGGGTTTTTGAGCATTGAGTTTGTAGACAGAGCACCGGCCAAACTGCCCTGCTAAGAACTTTTACGCTGAGAACGAGGTTGCCACATCACTAGTCAACACAACAATATCATCGGCATAAGCCAAAACTTTGTATTCAAAAGTATTAACCCGTACTGGAGGTATAGATAGAGCAGTCTCAATTCTGCTTAAAAAAGGGTCAATATATAAAGCAAATAGCAGGGGAGAACAGGGGCAACCCTGCCTGGTGCCCCTGCTAATAAAAAAGGAGCTTGAGGTCATGCAGGAGATGGATATAGTTGCCTGTGGCCTGATATAGAGTGCCTGTACAGCCTGAATAAAACCAGGGCAAAACCCCTTCCACTTCAAGACTTTCCACAGGAACCCCACACAACCCTGTCAAACGCCTTTTCGGCGTCTAACAGGATTGCGCCAAGGAACGAGCCCATGACTTGAGCCCAGTCTAAGAGTGCAATGACACGGTGGACATGGTCTGCCATGTCTCTGCCAGGGCTGAATACATGCTGGTGGATAGAAACTAATGGGGAGGTAACTAAGGCTAGTCTGGTGGCCAGAATCTTTGCGAAAATCTTATTATCCGTATAGATCAATGAGATCGGAGGGAATGAGGCGGGATCAAGCGCAGACTTTTTTTTTTTTTAAATAAAATAATATTTGTATGTCGCCAAGAGTCTGGTATATGGCCGAGCTGGGCCTCCCTAAGCGTTGTTAAGAAATCCTCATGGATCTCCGAACGAAATGTACTGTAAAACTCCAAGGGAATAGAGTCCGGGCCAGACGCCTTGCCATTAGCCAGGGTATTTAACGCCAATTCGACCTCCTCCCATTCTATAGGTGCAGCCAAAACTAAGTTCTGATTGTCTGATATTTTTATGGTATTAAGTTCGTAGACAAAGACCGCAAATTCTTCATTCATATTGTCATCGCTGGATGACTCTGTATATAATGAAGAATACAAATCAGAGAAGACGTTCAGGACTCCGTCCAGAGTGTCAAATATCCGGCCCTGAGCGTCCTGAATCGAATCAATACGATTGGCCGTGGATCGCTGTTAAAGGCGCTTGGCGAGGAACCTTCCAGCTTTTTCCCCAAACTCGAACCTAGTCGTGCGGTTCTTTATGTACTTAGCTACTAGATCCCTCCCAAAGAATTCAAGGAGAGAGGCTTTAATACATGCCACCTGCATTTGATTATGGGCAGTATCCTGACCTTCTTTGATGGTACTTGTGAGCAAGACTTCTGCATGGCAAAGTTCATCAGTCCGAACATTGATTTGCTCACGGATTTGCTTCTGACGTGAGAGTGAAAAGCTCTTAGTTTCACCTCGGATCGCTGCCTTGAGTGTGTCCCAGACTATGATGTTGGAGGCCGAGCCTCTATTAAAATTAAAAAATTCAAGAACCCAGGGTCGCATATGATTTAGGTAGGTTTCTTCTAATAGTAACTTCCTCTCAAAGGTCCATGGTCTAAGGACCTTTGAGACAGAAGGTAGGGAACACTTAATAATCAGCGGATTATGATCAGATATTATACGAGGTGAAATGGTAATTGATGTTGTATCCGCTAGCTGATCCGACAGGAAGAAATAATCCAATCGTACCATTTTGTTGTGGGGAGCTGAGAAGTAAGTACAACCGTCTAAGTCCCTATGGTGACGATGCCAAAGATCAGTCATTAAGTGCTCCTGAACCAGCACTTCTAGGGCCCTAAACACCTTGGGTTTCTTGCCTACATATTTTTGTCCCCCAGTTATATTGAAGTCTGCTGAAAGATTAATGTTAAAATCACCACACAGGCAAACGGGGTGTGGCCACAGAGCCAGCTCTACATTTAAGTGATGTAAAACAGCAGGGTCATCCAAATTGGAACTGTAAACAGTGCAAATGGTCAGGGGCGCCCCATTAATCAAAAGTTCAGCAATAGCCCAGCGGCCACAATTGTCTTGGGTGGTTTTCACGCACGATCCCACACCGCGCCTGACCAGAATAGCCACCCCTCTTATCATTGAAGTTTGTCGAGAACATCCTATCAGATCAAAACCGGGGATTTTTAGATATTCTCTATTATGCCATGGTAAGTGCGTCTCCTGTAGACAGAGTACCTCTAAGTTTAAAACCTGAACGACCCTTGAAAATAAAGCCCTCTTCTTGCCATTATTCAGTCCACAAACATTTAATGAGGCTTTATTGTATTTTACCCGACGCCATTCAATCTTTTCAACGAAAACAGCAAAATACCCACAAAAGTCGCTATGGTATCATGACACAAAAAACATTTTACAAGCTGATTTTTTTTTGATGCGTCCCCCTCCCAGTCCCCCCAAATCCCCTCCCAAAAACCCCAACCTCCCCCCCACCAACCCTGAAACACCTCCACCCGCTGACCCAACCCCCCTCCCCCCGACCTAGACAGTAGGACCGAGGTCCAAATGATGGGGAAACTGGTGAGCGCTGGGACCCCCCCCTGGAGTTGCTGCAGATCTGCAGAGGTTCCTGAAAAGACACCAGAGAACAAAACTAACGATCCTCAACCCCCCAAATGGGCATGCCACCGCTAGAATTTAAGCAAAACAGTGAGAGAAAGGGAGAGAATATGAATGCAATCCTAAAAAATTCTAGATTGAGTCCAGAAACGCCTTAGCCTGTATCTCTGACTCAAAAAATGTTGTTTGAGCATGATGAATGACTTTGAGTTTGGACGGATACAGCAAAAACACCTGCGCCCCTTAGATTGGAATGGGGCGATCAGCTGCCGGAGCTGCCATCTCCGTTCAACTGTAGCTGGGCAAAAATCTGGCCTAACAAAAAGTTGGCACCCCTTCCACGATCTCTGTCTGTCCGGCCTCGCTAAATCATGCAACTTCTCTATGACCAGGAAATTAGGCAAGGATATTAAAATAGCATGATGTCTGTTAGATGTTTGGCCAGAGTGTTGCTTAGTCTTGAACCGAAACCGGTGGGCACGCTGAATTTCCAATTGCCAGTCCATTCTTTCACTTCAGGGAATGCTTCTGTGAATAGCTCCACCCTAAATCGATGAATATCAGTTCCTTCAATGCCTTCCGGAACCCCCAAAATCCTTAAATTGTTTCTGCGGGCCCTATTTTCCATGTCCACAAGCTTCCATTGAACATCTCCCCTATGCGCTTGAATTGACTCAATAGAATTCCTCTGGGTAGCCATGTCATCCTCCAAGATCGAAATCCGAGTTTCTGCTTCGGCTACCTTAGATGCCGTATCTGCACAGGTTTTTATAACTCTCCGGAGTGAACTCTGGGCCCTGCAGCAAGCAGCTTGCGCACAGGCGCTTTCCTGGCGGGTCTCTTCCCGATGGGCAATGATTGTTTGATAAATTATTGCCAGCGTCATTTCACCTGGAGGTGGGCCCATGCTAGGGTCGGAGATGTTAGGGGCTGACTCTAAGGGGTTGGCTTGCACTCCCGGTTCTGTTGTGTATGAATAGTCCCAGGCTAAGGAGCCATCACCTGACCCGGATCTTGAGGCAGTTTACAAACTGTGGCTAGAACATTTGAGATGGCCGCAGAGTTCAAAACCTCATTTGTGCGCCAGTCCCCCGTAACACTATCTTCGTCGTCGTCCGTCCAGAGAAAGAAAAAAAAATTGTCACCATCTGTGTCACCATCAGTATTTATTGAGGCTGGTGGCAAGGAAACTTGGACAGCCTCTGCATGTGCGTGGACATTAGGTGTCGACGAAGAAGGTGCTGCAAGGGAGTCTATGACTGTGTGTTTCTAGATAATCTGTAACGGAGGGACTATATCTCCCAGAAGGCAATGGGGCTGTCGAGATAAACCCATTGTAGATTCAATGCAAATCAAAGTTCCAGAACTATTATCGTCAGACATCCCCGGGTCTGATGGTGCAATGCCTACCGAGCCCCCATTTGTAACAGTTAGCGGAACGACTGCAGATGGTGTCTTAGAGACAACATCCATCTTACTCGCTGCAGCTGTGGGGGCTTTAGTGGATGTGGTAACTGTAGGCTGCCGAGACTTCACTGTCACTGGGCTGTGGGGGGTCTGGGGCGTTTTATTAGTGCTGGCAGCCCGTGTCTGAAACATTGCAGGAACTGGAACAGTTTTGGTATTTTTTAGATTTTTGTCAGGTGGAATATCTGACTGACCCTTCTTTGCGATGTCAGCTGAGAGCGCCACCTGTGTGGACGGGGGCTGAGGCACCAGAGGTTTTGCCGGAATCCGAGGCTGGTTTTTTGTTTGCCCCTTCGGCGGCATCACGGCGGTTTGCGCGCAGAGCAGCTGAAACTGCTGAAGTCGCCGTGTCAGAGCAAAGCCGCTGCAGAGCAGACGTCACGGAGCCGGGATCAGCTGTATAGAGCGGCGTCGATAACTCACAGGCAGCCGCAGCATCCTGTTATGATCGGTAAGAGTACGAAGACGTTTTTTGAGTGGTGCGGGTTACATCCGTTTAATCCACTCGTTAAGGGCTATTGCACCGGCAGGGCATCCAGACAGGGAGAAGCGCTGCGACCAGTTTACTCAGCCAGTGAAACGGCCACCATCTTTTCTCACATATTGTTTTTACCTGATATTATGCAAAAATCTTTCAAATGTTCCATCTCATTACAAAACACACTCTCAGTGTCCCTAATAATATCATCCAACATCAACACATCAACCACCATAGCTTGATTGGGGCATGAGGGTCAATAGCAATGTGGAGGTCGTACTGATGGATCCAGTCCAACATTGGTAGTCCTGACTCAGCCACATACACTTTCCCTCTAGTCTTTCTGCCCCAAAAGACACTTTGAGATACCATATACCCTATGATGTCAATCTTGTCTTCTTGATAACCCCTTGGATTTATGTCCATTTGAAGCAATTTCACATTTGGCCATATTGACAAGAACACACTCTTGGGAATGATTGTGTATGAAGATCCCGACCAACCATCAAAGCTACTCGTTTCCCAACTACTCCAACTACTTCAAATTCTGCCTTAGATCTGTGCTCTCTACCTGGACAATCATCCTCTTCAGTGACATATAAGATCCTCTTAGTCACCAATCTTTCCCTAAGGCTAAGCAGTTTTTCGCTTTAGTTGTCTGATTGAGACTGCAGTACCTCCCATAAATCCTATTAGAGGATGTACCCATCTGGAATCCTTTGTTTTCTTTAAAGGCTACAACACCAGCCTTGGTCATAGCTGCTATCTCATTTGCTGGAGAATCCCTAGCTGCTACTTCTACCTTTGAGACTTGAGACTGAACACTGACAGAAGCACCTGGGCTACTGACACAATGCAAATGGAGGGCAAATAGGAAGGGGGCTTGTTTGAGGTCACTCAAAGGCTTGAAAATGCGTTGGTGCACTACCAAAGTTGGGGTATCAAGAGGGAACATTTGAGGTGCAATGAGATGTGGTACTGAGAGCCCAAAAAAGGAGTAAGAGGCACAGGGGTATGGGGATCTTGGACCTTGTCTCAGAGTGAGGGGAGTCAAAAAGTCCCTGGTAAAGTTTACTGTACAACCCTGGCCACATTTTGTGCACCCTGGTTCCCTTTGTAATTAGTGAATCCACACAGTTCTGAACATGATGATTATTGAAAGAAGAATTACACTACATTGACAAACTGGGCAGTGAATCTGCATTCTTGGAATGCCCATCTTTGGGCCCTCACTAAACCAGTCTGGTAAACTAAGAAGTGTTATGCAGCTTTCTCCTTTCGTGCAGAAGAAGAGGCCTACAGATTGTAAACCTGGCTGTTTCCTATGATTTAGTCGGTGTTTAGTCACATTCTTCTCTCTGTCTGAGTCTGCCAGCGCAAGGATGCCTGTTAGGTGACAGTGCGCTTAATAAGCTAAATAAATAAAATAAATAAATAAATAAATAAAACCGAAACAATATTGTAGAGTCAAGGAAGAGGACAAAAGGTAAGCTTCTTGAAGAGTGTAACAACTACCAAGAGTTGGAGGAAGAACAAGTGCATAGCCTGCTGCAATCATTCATTTTATCAGCCATGGCAGATCGATTAACTGAGAAGTGAGAGCAATTGACAACCAAACACAGACAAGTGGCTGCATGTACTTGGCTGATAGATCCCACAAATGTCATCATACAATTTAGCAGATTATGTGCATCATGTGAGGATGATGATGTGGCATCACAAGTCTGTTTCCAGTTGCAAGAAAAAGGCCCCCCAACCACAACCACATAAGAGGAGTTTCACATTTGAGCCAGCACACACATAGCAGCATTTCTGAAATTCATGCATAAATCTGAATAGGCCTCAGAGTCATCATCATGTTGGCTTCCCTTGTTGATAGACCCAATACCTTCCTTTTTCTGGCTGTTGAGGTAGACCTGCCCTGAGTCCTTCCATCTTCCTCCTGACTTTGAGTAACAAATCAGTACAACTCCGTCCTGGGACCTGTAGTGCACTGCTGTTGAAGAACAACAAGAGAAACAGAACTTGAGTATTTTGTGTAGATTTATGTTTGGTAACTAAAGTGACTGTTCTGGTCTCTGAAGAACCAGAAAAAAAAGGAATGGTCCTGCAAGTAAATCTCACTAATTGTGTAGGGAAATTCATCTTCAAGAAAAATGATAAACCCCAAATATTGCAAATCCTTGAAATCATGTTTACAAATTATTAGTTGAACACCCTCCAACACTGATTGCCATCACATAAATCATCAATCATCACTCACGATCACTCAATAATATATCACTCATTGGTGCAATAGTTAGTTAGCTGCTCCAATCCAAGCAAATGAACTTTTTTGGGGCACCCTTGCTAGGGAATGATAAAAGAAGGATAGGCCTGGAAGGGAGGCAGGCATTGTCTCTAATGTACTTGAAGTGAATGGGGAGGATTCTTCACTACACACTTCTTCAAATCCAATCCATCAATGCATGTGCCTAAAAACAGTGGGGCTGCCTAAATCCGGCACAAAAATAATGTTCCACTAGCTATATCTTTTTTTTCCGCAAAGCAGTTCAGTGATAAATAACTAAAACATTCTGTGGGGGCCTACTCTCATCCTCAAACTCAGGTGGATTGCCCGGATGTTAGTCATCATTATCTAACACACTTGAACCTGACCAATTACCCTCATCCTCCTGCGTTATTTCAGAAGCAGTGTAATTGTGTAGTATAAATGTTGGTTCATTTTGATCATGGTCAATCTCCATGTTTTGAGGTGAGAGACTGTTCCTTCTCACTGTGACAACTGTAACAACACGGAACACACACTCAGCTGACACACTAGCTACAGGACAAGCTAGATACGTTATTGCTAGCCTGCTGAGTTCTAGCCATTGTTGCATCTTCCCATTCCAATACATCAATCGGTTTTGATAGACATAGACCTTCTTTGGGCCATCCAGATAGTTCTTGAACATACTTTAAATGGTCATTGGGGCTGCCACTTGCTCAACCACTTTTGCCTTTGCATCTGCACTGGACGTAAGACCTGCAAATTGAAACCAACCTAATGCAGAGGTTCTGGCTGAGTGTTTTAATTCTCTTGTTGTTGCTGTCGCTGCCAGTGTTATTCTTGCTTGTATTGGCTACTTTTAGACAACAGGATTGCCCTCTCTGGAAGTTAAAGGCAGCATCACAGAACTTGTGCCCGAGGGTAGGACTATATTCTCCAGCTGTTCTTCTTCCAGATATGTAGCTAGCTGAATTCTCCACGTTTTGTATTGTGAAATATCGCTTTCTGAAAAAGGCATGAAAGTGGCAGCAGTTTTTTGTACTGTAGATCAGGTATTGTGGCATTGATGTACTTTTTGGATAACACAATGTCTCTTTGTAGCCTTGTACCACCAGGCAAGCAAAAGATTAGGCTCTGAACCAAATTATGTGCATATTCGCTCACACCTGCAAATCATTCAGCCACTATTTTTAACTGGTCCTGTGGCAGGTGATTCTGTCTTCCTTGCTGACTTTCCGTGAGAAAACCTCAAAAGGAAGTAGCATCCCTATCAGGAATTTGACTGGGCCCCATTTTTCCATCACATTGGACATGTTTTTCACAGTTGCCTTTCCTGCTCTTTGAATGACATGCTAATTGAGTGATTTGTACTGCTCAAACAGACATTGGAACATGTAATGAGTTGAGTTCCAATGTGTTGGCACCTCCTGTATGAAGGCTTTAACTAGTACACTATTCTCATGCTGAATGATCCTCAACTGCTCCTGGGCTGTAAAGAATGGCTGAAATAAATGCAGATTCTTCTGCAGGTGGTCAGTAAGCTGCTGAACATGTCTTCTTTTTTGAGCGAGTCCTGCACAATAAGGTTGATGCATTATGCCAAACAAAAGACCCTGAAATAGCCCCCAACACCATGGCCTTAAGTATATTACTACCATTGTCAGTGGTAACAAAGTAAATTCTGAGACCTCTGGGTCACAGTCATTCAGACACCTTGCTGGTAAAGTCTTCTAAAATATTTGTAGCAGTATGGGAATTCTCCATGGCAAACAGGGCAACTGTTGCATGCCGCCAACGGCCCTTAAATGTTCTTTAGTACTAATACCTAGAGATACCTGTTGCATAACCCCTACAAAAGAGACCCACTGTGTAGTGATACACATGTAATCAGTGGCTCGACAAATTGTCCACATCTCTGTCGTCAGGGGATAGTGTGAACAGCAATCAGCTGCAAAGCTTGTACAACCAATTGCATCACGTCGTGATGGAGCGCTGGAACAGCAACTCTGGCAAAATAGGTCCAGTTGGGTACCTTCCATTTCAGGCAGATGACTGCAACAAATTTAAAAAGACCCACTCCTTCCACAAAAAATAAAGGGAGGAGATCCAGCACTAACATTTTAGTCAGCTTTCCATTGCAAATACTTGTGGTTGGGTGTTTGTGTTCATAAGGCTCCTCCTGCCTAAATATGCCCATAATAGTAGTCAGCTTTTTTTTCTTTTCTGGTATCACTGATGCCTGCGACTTCCAGAGAGAATCAGAAGGTGGTAGACTCAATGTGTATCTTGGAGCAGTCACTGTTTCTATGGTGTGTCTCCATCTCACTCTTGTTTATTTATTTAATGCAATTTTATATAGCGCAGACTTTACCCAAAGGTGCCAGAGCATTTCACAATAGAATCAAGTAAGTTACATGAGGAAATTTACATACTTACACGTTACAGATACAAACGAGATAGATGAAAAAGTAAAATAAAACAAAAGATAGCAGTCACTTGTGCCATTAAGAGGTTGATGATGTGGGTGATACTGGAGCAATGCTTTGCTTAAAAAGCATTTCACCCTCTTCTTCCTCACCACCTTCACCTTCCACCATAATCAGACTCAGAGCTGATTCCCCTCGCTCATGATCGCCACTAACTGCAGCAATGTGTTTAATTGCTGCAGTTAGCCTGCTGCAATTTGTTTAATTACTACAGATTGCCTGCTGTTTTTCATATGGTCATTTGACCTCCAGTAGCATTGCTTGAACCGGGCTTCCCTCAACGAACACTCGTGTGGCAAATGGAACATATCGCAATTTCATCTTACTGCATGATAATTGTTAAAAATCCCCAAACTGGGGAGATGAACTTTTTCAGTGCGCCACTGGTGCCCCACCAGTGTCCAAATAACTGAAGATAGGCGGGTGTGTCGACGATTGGCTCTCTGCAGTGCATACTTCTACTAAGCTGGTGTTGGATGTAGGTTTCAGTTGGGGCCTTACAAATATGGGAGCTGGCGCTGGCAGTCAGGCTACATTCCTTCAAGCAGGTTGATTATTAGGAGTGGTAATGTTGGTGTCCTGTGGGCCAGCTTCCACAATGACTATGTCATTGTCATCCTCACCCATTTCCAAAATTGTTAGGTTTTCGGGAATTTTCCTTTCCCTGACCCTCTCCTGGCATGTCTCAGACACAGCTGGGGTCTAATCCATGCCCAGATCATCAGAAGGGGGGCTTAGAGAAGATAGCAGAGTACCTTTCCTTTTTCTTGCTGGAGATCCGGAAGCCAATGTTTCTAAAACAGGAGGCTCTTCTTGCTCAGCAGAAAGCACAACATCCTGTTCTATTCCTACTTCTGGGAGACCTACTATTACTGGCTGTGGCTTTTGTCCACTGTGTTAATTTTCCTGCAACAACTGGGTACTAATTTGCAAAGGAGAGTTATCCAATTCCATATCACTGCTCATCTGCGCCTCCATGATTGCAGTGGCTGCGTCAGTAAGAGACATGGGCTTGGGCTTAGGTTGGGGTGGTATTCTTGATGTGGGAGTGCAGGTTCCAGTTTGTTCCCCTTGTGGGGAACAAGCAGGCACAAGTTTACTGAAAAAGTTTCTGCTCAGCACGTCAGTGGTATAAAGTTGCTTCATCTCACTGATAACTTTCTAAGCAGTATCCTTCACTGGGGCCACCATGAAGCTGTCAGATGGCAGTAGCACTTAGCTGCACAAGTGGAAGAGATTGCAGGACTCATGTCACATCACGTGTTGTATGGGCAAGTCACTTTGTACAGGTCTACTATCTGGCAGTACTCTGGGTGGCCCTCTTTGCACCTAAAATCAGGCAAGCAATAAAAACATTTAGTGGAATGTGGCAT
Source organism: Lissotriton helveticus (assembly GCF_964261635.1). Lineage (NCBI taxonomy): Eukaryota > Metazoa > Chordata > Amphibia > Caudata > Salamandridae > Lissotriton > Lissotriton helveticus. Next base: position 128,431,432 of record NC_136069.1, read on the forward strand.
TGTTGCAGTTTGAATCAGTACAGGCAAGGACAATATAATTTAGTTTGGTTATTTAAGTTATTATCCTAACTGAATATAACAAACAAAGTATCTATTCCAAAGTCAAACCACGCCATCATAACATAAATATTTAATTTCTGATCACTGCAAACAATATACAGATGTAAATGTTTGACTTATGTGCATCTAAGCCAGAGAGACACCAGTGGCCATCGAAAAGGTGAGGGGATAATGGAATAATTCTTTAAAAAAATTGAATGCTGATGTGCACCTATTGCAGACAAGGGGCCCAGGGGGAAATGGAATAATGCTTAAAATATGAAAGCTGGTGTGTGTGCACCTACGGCAGGCAGGGGGTCTAGGTGTAAATTCAATAATACCTAAAAAAACTAATGTTGTTGTGTGCCTGTGCACCCCTGGCAGGCAGGGGGTTGATGGGTGAATGGATGGAGGGAAAATGCAAATAAATAAATTCAAATATTTTTGTTAATGAAATAAAATAAAGTACATTAAAAAATGAATTGCTGGTGTACTAGACAAGTGTAAGAAGCCCATTGGTGGCCAAGATGGTGCAAGCAAAAAAAATGCATATAATATACAGTTCATATTAATCATAATATACATATAATACAATGATCATCAAACATTATTAAACTAATATCAGAGAAAAGTACAAATAAATGGACAAAAACAAAAAGGCATCAATCTCCCTAGAAAATGCCTTTGAATGAAAACAGAAAAAAGTAAACAAAGGTTGGCTGCAAAAAATTCCTGCTGACCATATGGTCAACCAACAACAACCAGCTAGGAGACATAGCCACAACGAAGAACACATGCATGCCTATGGCGAAAGCACACTGTCTGGCTACACAAAATGACCACCGCCACATGGTCAAACAACAACAACCAGCAGGGAGACATGGCGACAACAAAGAACACATGCAGGTCTATGGCAAATTCACACTGACTGGCTACAAAAAATGACCACCGTCACATGGTCAAACAATAACAACAAGCAGGGAGACATGGCGACAACAAAGAACACATGCAGGTCTATGGCAAAAGCACACTGACTGCCTACAAAAAACTGGTCAACAGCTACATGGTCATACAACAACAACCAACAAGGAGGCATGGCCACAATCAATCAATCAATCAGAACAATGTGTCAAGCGCGCTACTCACCCGGAACGGTCTCAAGGCGCTGGGGGGGGGGTCCGTTACGGCTCGAAAAGCCAGGTTTTGAGTTGCTTCCTGAACGAGAGATAGTCCTGGGTCAGCCGTAGGTGGATGGGGAGGGATTTCCATGTCTTGGCCGCCAGGTAGGAGAAGGATCTTCCTCTGGGGGTGGCTCTGCGGATGCATGGTAGGGTGGCGAGGGCGAGGCTGGTCGATCGCAGCTGGCAGGAGGGCGTGTAGAAAGTGAGGCGGTTGTTGAGGTATTTCTAGCCCAGGTCGTGGAGAGCTTTGTGTGCATGGGTGAGGAGTCTGAACGTGATCCTCTTGCTGACGGGGAGCCAGTGCAGGTCTCTTAGGTGGGCGGAGATGTGGTTGTGGCGGGGGATGTCCAGGACGAGTCGTGCGGAGGCGTTCTGTACGCATTGAAGTCTTTTCTGTAGTTTGGCAGTGGTTCCCGCGTAGAGGGTGTACCCGTAGTCCATTTGGCTGGTGACGAGTGCCTGGGTGACCGTCTTCCTGGTTTCGGTGGGGATCAATTGGAAGATCTTACGGAGCAAGCGCAGGGTGTTGAAGCAGGATGACGATACGGCGTTGACTTGTCTGGTCATTGCGAGGGCGGAGTCCAGGATGAAGCCCAGGTTTCGTGCTTGGTCCGTTGGCTTGGGGGTGGTACCCAGGGCAGGGGGCCACCAGGAGTCGTCCCAGGCGGAGGGGGATGATCCCAGAATGAGGATTTCTGTCTTGTCTGAGTTCAGCTTCAGGCGGCTGTTCTTCATCCATTCGGCGACGTCCTTCATTCCCTCATGTAGGATGGCTCTGTCTTTGGCCGGGTCGTTGGTGAGGGAAAGGATCAGCTGGGTGTCGTCGGCGTATAAGATGATGCTAAGGTTGTGTTGGCGTGCGATGGCTGCCAGGGGGCTCATGTAGACGTTGAAGAGCGAGGATCCCTGAGGTACGCCGCAGATGACCTCTGTGGCCGCGGATCAGAACGGGGGGAGGCGGACTCTCTGGGTTCTTCCGGCGGAAACGAGGTGATCCACTCCAGTGCTTTCCCTTGGATTCCGATGTTGCTGAGGCGCTGTATTAGAGTGCGGTGGCAGACTGTGTCGAATGCTGCAGAGAGGTCCAGGAGGATGAGGGCAGCTGTTTCCCCGTTGTCAAGCAGGGATCTGATGTCGTCGGTGGCTGCGATGAGGGTGGTCTCGGTGTTGTGGTTGGCTCAGAAACCGGACTGTGAGGGGTCGAGGGATCCGTTCGTCTCAAGGAAGGTGGTGAGCTGTATGTTGACGGTCTTCTCGATGACTTTGGCAGGAAAAGGGAGGAGAGAGAAGGGGCGGAAGTTCTTGAGGTCGGTGGGGTCCGCTGTCGGTTTCTTCAGGAGGGCGCTGAGATCGGCATGCTTCCAGCTCTCAGGGAAGGTGGCGGTGTTGAAGGAGATGTTGATGATGTTCCGGAGTTGGGGTGCGATGATGGAGCCGGCCTTGTTGAAGACGTGGTCGGTGTAGGGGTCGGTAGGGGATCCGGAGTGGATGGTGTTCATCGTGCGGGTGGTGTCTTCGGTGCTGACCGGGGTCCAGTTGCAGAGGGTGGTGGTGGGGGTCGTTGTTTCGGTGGTTGGGTGCGTGGTTGGTGCGTCGAAGCTGTTGTGTATGTCGGCGATCTTGCAGTGGAAGAAGGAGACGAGTGAGTCGCAGATGTCTTGCGTGGGTGTGATGTCGTTGTTTCCGGCGCTGGGGTTGGAGAGCTCTTTGACGTTGCTGAAGAGTTCCTTGCTGTTGTGGGTGTTGTTGTCCAGGCGTTCTTTGAATGATATCCTTTTGGTGGTGCGGATCAGCTGGTGGTGTGTGCGGGTGGCGTTCTTGAGGGCGGTCATGTTTTCTGTGGTCTGGTTGTGGCGCCAGGCTTTCTCGAGGGTGCGGCAGTTTTTCTTGAATGTTTTGAGTTCGTTGGTGAACCACGAGGCTTTTTTGCTGCCGTGTCTGCTGGGAGGGTTCTTCAGTGGTGCGAGGTCGTCGGCGCAGTTGATGAGCCACTGTGTGAAGATGCGGGCTGCTTCATTGGGGTCCATCGTGTTGGTGGGAGGGTTCTGGCTGAGGGAGGTGGTGAGCTGGTCGGTGGTGATCTTGCTCCAGCACCTGCGGGGAACTTGTTGCGGGTGGTGGTGGGTCGTGGTTCTCTTGAAGCTGAAGTGGACGCAGCTGTGATCGGTCCAGTGAAGTCTGGTGGAGTGGCTGAAGGCGATGTGCTTGCTGGAGGAGAAGACGAGGTCAAGCGTGTGGCCGGCGTAGTGGGTGGGGGTGGTCACCAGTTGCTTGAGTCCGAGGTTGGCGAGGTTGTCCAGCAGGGTAGTGGTCTTGCTGTCGTTGTTGTTCTCCAGGTGGAAGTTGAGGTCCCCTAGGAGGATGTATTCAGAGGAGGCAAGGGCCTGCGGGCTGAGGAAGTCTGCGATGGCTTCGCTGAATTGTGTGCGTGGTCCCGGGGTCTGTAGATGAGAGTGCCTCTAATGGTGGTCTTGGGGTCGGTGTGTATCTGGAAGTGGAGGTGCTTGGCGGCAGTGAGGGTGTCGTCAGAGTTGGTCGTGATGCGGATGGTGTTCCTGTGGACGATGGCGATGCCTCCTCCGGTATGGTTGACGCGGTCCTTCCGGGTGATCTTGTATCCGTCCGGGATGGCTATGGCGATGTCGGGTGCTGAGGAGGCATTCATCCATGTTTCTGTGAGGAAGGCGACGTCTGGATATGTTGAGTCGAGCAGGTTCCAGAGTTCGACAGCGTGCCTGTGGACAGAGCGGGTGTTGAGCAGGATGCACTTGAGGTGGTTGTTGCTGGTGCCTGACCTTTCGGGTGCGGTGATGGTCCGGAGGCAGGTGAACTTGCAGGCTTGGCAGGTGAAGGGTCCGTGGGTGCGTTTCGGTGTGGCTCGGTGGCAGGTGGGGTTCCGGTCGGGTTTGAGTGCGTTGAGGGTGGCGGCGTTGTACGTCCGTCGTGTTGGCTGGCATCCTCGGGAGCCAGGGGTCCTGGCACTGGGCGCGGTCCAGGCGCGGACGGGCGTAGCGGGCTTGCCTTTGGCACGCCTTTGGTGCACCAGCGGCGCGCCCGCGGCGCGCATCCGCTGCGCGGTCGCTGCGCGGTCTCCATAAGAGGGAGGGGGAGGAGGGGTCAGCTGGGAGGCGGGAGGGCAGGCTGCCAATGGGCACGGGGGCAGGCCGCAGGGGGGTCAGTGGCGGGAAAAAAACGGCGGGGGTCAGCGGCGGGAAGAGCGATGGCGCAGGGTCAGGGGCTGCTGGCACACGGGGAGAGCAGGAGAAGGCTGGCAGGCTGAGGAGGCGGCTGGCTGGCAGGCTGAGGAGGCGCTGTAGTGGCGGGGAAGTGACCTACCCGAGGGTCAAGGGTCGCTGTCTCCATCACGCAGCAGCCTCCCTTTAACTGGGGTCAGCTGGGTGGTGGGAGGGCAGGCTGCCAATGGGCATGGGGGGCGGGGCCGCAGGGGGGACAGTGGCGGGAAAAAATGGCGGGTGTCAGTGGCCGGAAAAGCGGTGGTGCGGGGTCAGGGGCTGCTGGCACACGGGGGGGTGCAGGAGAAGGCTGGCAGGCTGAGGAGGTGGCTGGCTGGCAGGCTGAGGAGGTGCTGTAGCGGTGGGGAAGCGACCTACCCGAGGGTCAAGGGTCTCAATAAGGAACACATGCAGGGCTATGGCAAAAAACACACTGGCTGACTACATAAAATGGCCACTGGTTACATGGTCAAATATCAAGCAAGAAGGCAAGGAAAACAAAGAAAACATGCAGGCCTATAGACACTGCCCACATAAAATGGCCCCTGGCCACATGGCATGGAGAACAAAGACAAATGGTGGTCTATGACTAACACACTCACTGGCCAGACAAAGGGGGCATGGTAACACTGAAGTAAACACTACCATTAATTCAGCAATGGCAAACATGACAATTAACTGAGTTATAATAATTTTACAGCAATGCACATTCTGCGCAGGAATCAAATATTACACAGTCTACACACTTTTGCAGAAAATAAGTAAAATACCCCACAAAAACAATTTTTGACTTAATGCCATTCCCACATTGAATGATGTTTTAAACAACATATGGCACAGAAACAGTTGCTACATGCACTATGACTAGTACTGGGCCTACTGACTGGATTGCCCATTGGCAGCCTAGGCCACATAAAAAAATAAATTAATATATTGAAAAAGTATTAACCAACATGGAGAAAATGTACTGGACTGTGCATCATTTTTCCTTTACAAAAGGTTAAACATTAAATGCAAAAAAATCACTAGGCCCCTGCTGAAACTGCACACCACCTACCACAATAAACTTTAATACTTTAAGTGTTTCCTTATTTTAATTGTCTGTTCCCCCTTTTAAATTATTTTGTAATATATTGTAATATGAATAAACTGTTCAGTATATTCTCATAATTTTGTCTGCTTTTACATTCTGCTTCGCTAGTACAGTATCACGTTAGTATTGTTGTTTTTGTTCATGTGTCCTGAGAATATATGTTCCAACAGTAAGGTGTCCCAAAGGGAATATTTGTTTGACAAAAGTCCATTGTGGTACTCCATCCCTTTGGTTTTGGGGTCCCTCTCTCTTTTACTAGACACAGTACAAGAGTACCTTAAGTGCTACTTTGGTTATAATATTTGCATATGTTGCAATATTTTTAGCATGCCTGTTTTAAGCAGACATCGAAGAATGTGTTGCTTTTAGGAGGTACCATAGTGAGATGTGAAGTGAATTAGTCGGCTCCCCTAGAGGGAATACCTAAAAAGATTTAGGTATAAAAACATGTTTCTTCCTTGATGACTTTTCCCCATGAAATTCAAATATGAACACAAAACAAACAAGGATCCTAATCTGCGCACTTTTAAAAATGGAGATATGCAGAGCGATTTTTTGGTTTTCTGCCAGCCAAAGCTAGTGAATTGAGTGTATTTTGGCTTCTTGAAAATAAAACAGTCTGTTGGGCTGCTTTGTGCTGTCTTTTGGAATACTATTGAGAAGCTCTTCTTGTAAATATGACTTACAACTAGTATTTACAAATGGTTTGGTTTAAGTACAGTCTGTGGGCTGTCCTTTATTTCTGTCCTAAGTGTTGATATGTGGGTTAATCCTGTGTTTAAATGTCTATGTGGTTTGTGGTTTCATATTAATGGTACTTGTGTGAATAAATAGCGATTGCGCTCTTTGTGAAAGAATGGCTAGCCTTAAGTGCGCTGTATTGTGTGTTCTGAGTGTATGACCCCTTCTGTATATGTCTGGAACGAGCTCAATGTGTGTGTTTGTGTTTTTTATTTTGCTGTTATCAGTCTGTTATGCAAAATGTCATTTAATAATATTAAATAAAAATCCAGAAGTGAACTATATGATATGCTAAATAACTACATGTTACTATTAAATTGATAGAGTAAGCAATTATGCACATGTACAAACGGCCACAATGCGAGAAAGAAGAAATTAGAATTCACATTTGATAGGACTAAAATAGGACTCAAAAATAAAATTGTGTGTTTTGCAATAAATAAACTGAATTATAACAGCATTTTCCTTAGATACATTGTCTTAGTTATAAACAGGCAAACACATCATCTGAGTAAATTGGATGCATATTATAGTACATGCATTGAAATGCTTCAGTTTTAATAGACTGTTACCATGCTTCCATTTCAACACTAAAAAAAAGCTTTCCAACAGCTGTGTTTTAACTGCCGCATAGAAACAGCTGACGTTTTTGTAGGCCACGGAGAGACAGGGATGTTGATTCAGCTAGGATTTTGTCAGTGCAAACACGGGGTAAAATCCTGCATTTCAGACTGCTGTTTTAAAAATCAGGTTCATTATTTTGGATAACAGGAAAACATTTAAAGTAGGGATTTCCTTTCTTTAAGCTTTTTTACATAAGCACATTTGTCGTTCTGATGTCAAATAATGATTGTCCTTTTAAAAAGTGGCGCAAGATTTTTCATGTTTCAAGTTAGGCTTCTGTGCTTAGGCTTATGAATGAATATGTTTAAATATGATAGGCAAGGGATGCAGCTTGCTTTTCATATGTGGAATTATCAAAATGATTGGTTTTATTTAAAAAAGTTATGAAAAACATTTAAAAAAAATAAGTGCTTTTAAATTGTATTTTAAGTTGTTTTGTACCGCATAATGAGAACCTTGCATGTGAAATTTCACTCTGCGCAAGGGTAAAAAACTCATTTTTATAAGGGTATATTTGATACATTTCTGATGCCCAATCTCTGGAATGTGTAGAGAACATTCTGAGGATGACTATTATGCAAAAATAAAATAGGATATTAATTTTGCAGTGCCGCTAATATCGTCGAAATTGTGCAAAATTCACTAATTTGAAAAGAATTCTGCCATTCAGAGCAGCTTTTAAACTGCCTTAGGCTTCAGTAAATGCACACATTTAGGTATGAAACAAATAGCTGACTTCTATATTGTTAGAAAAGTATACTGCACACTGGTTATAATTGAAAATATGTATCAAAAACAGCAGAAGTTATTCTCTTAACTCTAAACTGACAGACAGGGGGATGGGTCTGGTTTCCAGCTCTGTCTCTAGGGTGACTTTGAATTGGGAAAGCCGCATGGAAACCCTTGCACATAGAATAGGACAGCTGGGAAGGGTTAAAAGTCAGTTCTATATTTAGAAGCCTAGCATGGCTCCCAGAGCAAAGTTTGGTTTGACATTTTGACCTCTGAAACATTTTGAAATAGGACAGGGGAGAAAAGGAGAAGTTTTACTTTTTTTGGCAAAAGCAAGCACTTTATGTACTCATATGATAAAAAACTATATAATGGTATATGTGATTAACAGATAAGCTTTGCCATATATATATTCAGCACTAATGCTTTTAGTCTGAGGATTACTGTACAAAAGCTGAGGCACTGAAATTTAGTTTGACATCATGTGCCCTCATGTTACACTTGTACATTTGTTAAAGGGATTGGCGGTTAATTATTCATGTTCTTTAGCTCTCTTAAATTTGCTATGTACCTCTTATAACTTTGTTTATGCCCAGTTGCTACGAATAGGGGTTGATAGTGTTGACAGAAGTGAAACCTGTTTCATGTTTCCTACTATCAAAATGGGGGAAGGAGGCTGGCTCCTCTACAAATTAAGGGTAGGTAAAATGTATGTGTCTCTCTCTTTTTCTCAAATTTTTTTAGCCTGTCTAAGCTGTCTGTAAATTAGCAATGAGACATTTAATTGGCTATTCAGTAATACTGTTTTAAACATTGTTAGCATTAATAAAATGAATAAGTATATATGTTATGGTACTGGCCATCCTGTTTGATGAAATTATGGCAGGATGATTAGTCTAGATTGTTGTTCCCTTATTTGAACTTTGAGGGGAACTAGGTGTGGGTAGTTTTTGTTCTAAAATCTTAGGAGGTAACACAATTATTGTATGTTATTCTCATGCTACATAGTTTTGCAAGGGCATTGCTAGTTTTTATAGCTAGTCTGTGTAAATAAACTGACAGTCCTTATTAGAGCTGATGTTGCATAGTTTGGATCATGAAAAATAGAATGCAGGGAAGGTACCCATGTGATCCTAAGCAAATATTTTTGAAGGAATATTGTTTTATAGATAAGAACCCCAGTAAAATTAGCAGTTTTAGATTTTTGTGTTGCTCCTTTAACATGAGAGCATAGTCCTAAGCATACATTGTAGGTGCTTTTGTTGAGAGAAATCATTTTAGAAGTGTCTGCAGTCCTGCACAAGCAATGTAAAGTTTATGAGAAAAGTGTAGCACATTTCTTTTTTTTTAGGGTTTTCAGATTAGTACACAGGAATACACCAATGTAAGGATTTAGGGTACGTCTGTGTTCTTTTTCTCTTTTCCTAAGAATTTAGTAAATGAATACAGACTTCCTTGGCTGCTTGGGATTGGGTGATGTATTACCCTTGTCAGTTCACCAAAGAGTTCCTTTTAAACTTCCCAATAGGTCCAGGCTGTCGTGTTGTTTAATCTCACATAAATGAAGTGGTTCTTGGGTACCTTGCTAATATATGGGGTGTGCCAAGACTAGGAAGTATTCTGAGACTATCCTCTCTGTTGATAGACTGTTCCTGTGCCTTGTCTAAAGACATTTTGTTCTGTCCACCAATAGATATTTGCTGCCTTACAACCATTGCCAGAGGGTCCTGGACATCAGATTCAGCCTGGGGAGTCAGCACAAGTCCAGCTTGAAGCCAAAGTGAAGGTAACCAGCACCGGCATTGCTGGCAACTAGGATCTCAATGAAGGCGGAAGCCCTGGGATGTTAATTGAGTACCCCTGCCACTGTCTTGGGTGAAAGACGGGTCACAAACCAGAAAGGAGAAATTGTGGATCAAGTTTTTGATGCCCAGCTGAGAGTCACAGACCAAACAGATCGGCAAGGAGGCTTTGCTTGAGGTGACCCCTTTTGAAACAAGGGTTGCTTCAGAGATTCTAGCATCAGACCTCTGAATCCTGGTCCTAAAGTGAGTGTAAGTTTGCTCCTTTGTTTGTTGGTCAAAAGTGCCTGAGCATACTGGATGCAAATATGTGGCCCCAATGAATGAGCAGTGCACCAACAGAGCAATACAGGAGTTAGGAAAGGACTTGAGTTTAGGGTACAGGTGCTGTGTCTCTGGTGCCTGTTAGATTGAAGTGAAGAAAACTGGTGCACTGTCTGAGACACTGGACAGGATCGCTGAGAGCATTTGCCCTGGTGGATGACTGCCCAATCCTGAAAGAAGAAACTATTCCCTTGAAACTGGGCTGTGATTCTTGAGTTGCGAGTTGTGCAGCTCCACTGTGGAAACAACAAGAGCCTGCCTGTGAGGCTCAAACGGACACAGGGAGAAGACTGCCCTCTGGATTGGTTGTACAGCGGCTTCAATTTCCCCAAGGACTTCTTCTGTTTCTTGTTAATAATGTACCCCTTTAGTCGTCCCATTTTTGAGGAGGAGCAGCCCTTTGCAGCTCTTCGTTCTAATTCCTGCGTGGTCCTCCTGGTCCCTTGGAGTCAGGATTGTTTTTGTAATAATCTGTTTAGTTGCTTTAATATTTGCATTAGTTATATTTATTCTGCGGTATACACCCGTTACGACGCAACTTTTACTCCGCACTACCATTACAACGCGGGCATTACAACGCATGACATTACAACGCATTGCGCTGGGGGGCGCTCTAGGATAAGAGGTAAGTTTAATTTACTATCCAACACCTTCCCTAGGGTCCACGGGGACTGGAGTTAGAATAGTAAATTATACTTACCACTATCCAGCACCCCAAAGCGCTATGCGTTGTAACGGTATTCGTTGTAAATACCGCGTTGTAATGGTATGCGGAGTAAAAGTATGCGTTGTAACGTCATACATCCTTATTCTGCATAAAAACATTTTTCTGAGTAATTGAAAAATGTGACTTTGCCCTTTCCTCGAATGTAATAAATTGATGTTCTAGCCCTTATAAAAAACACTAGAATCAATCAATCAAGAACATTTGTAAAGCGCGCTACTCACCCACTAGGGTCTCAAGGCGCTGGGGGGGCTGCTACTGCTCAAAAAGCCAGGTCTTGAGTTGCTTTCTGAAGGAGAGATGGTCCTGGGTGAGTCGTAGGAGGGGGGGAGGGTGTTCCAGGTGATGGCTCTTCCTCCGGTGGTGGCGAGGGCGGATCCATGGGACGGTGGCGAGGGCGAGGCTGGCGGAGCAGAGCTGGCGGGTTGGCATGTGAACGTGAGGCGGTTGTTGAGGTATTCGGGGCCCAAGTCATGGAGAGCCTTGTGTGCGTGGGTGAGGAGTCTGAACATGATCCTCTTGCTGACGGGGAGCCAGTGCAGGTCCCTCAGGTGGTCGGAGATGTGGCTGTGTCGGGGGATGTCCAAGACGAGTCATGCTGAGGCGTTCTGGATGTGCTGGAGTTTTTTCTGTAGTTTGGCGGTGGTCCCAGCGTAGAGGGCGTTCCCGTAGTCCATTCGGCTGGTGACGAGGGCCTGGGTGACCGTTTTCCTGGTTCCAGTGGGGATCCAGCGGAAGTTCTTATGGAGCATGCAGAGTGTGTTGTAGCAGGAGTAGGTAACGGCGTTAACTTGCCTGACCATCATGAGGGAGGAGTCAAGGATGAAGCCCAGGTTGCGTGCGTGGTCTGTGGGCTTGGGTGGGGGGCCCAGAGCAGGGGGCCACCAGGAGTCGTCCCAGGCGGAGATGGATGGGCCGAGGATGAGGACTTCCGTCTTGTCTGAGTTCAGTTTCAGGCGGCTGAGCTTCATCCAGTCTGCGATGTCTTTCATTCCGTCCTGGAAGCTGGCTCTGGCGGAGGTGGGGTCATTGGTGAGGGAGAGGATCAGTTGGGTATCGTCGGCGTAGGAGATGATGTTGAGGTTGTGCTTGCGTGCGATGGCTGCGAGGGGGATCATGTAGACGTTGAAGAGGGTGGGGCTGAGCGAGGAGCCTTGAGGTATGTCGCAGATGATCTTGGTGGCTTCTGCGAGGAATGGCGGGAGACGGAATCTTTGGGTTCTTTCGGAGAGGAAGGAGGTGATCCATTCCAGGGCCATTCCAGGGCCTTTCCTTGGATCCCGGCGTGGTGGAGGCGGGTTGTCAGGGTGCGGTGGCAGACCGTGTCGAACGCGGCCGAAAGGTCGAGCAGGATGAGGGCGGCGGTTTCTCCGCTGTCCAGCAGGGTCCGGATGTTGTCGGTGGCCGCGATGAGGGCGGTCTCGGTGCTGTGGTTTGCTCTGAATCCGGACTGCGATGGGTCGAGGGAGCCGTTCATCTCCAGGAAGGCTGTCAGCTGTTTGTTGACGGTTTTCTCGATGACTTTTGCAGGGAAGGGGAGGAGCGAGATGGGGCGGAAGTTCTTGAGGTCTGAGGGGTCTGCGGTGAGTTTCTTCAGGGGGCCGCTGATCTCTGGGTGCTTCCAGCTCTCCAAAAGGTGGCGGATATGAAGGAGTTGTTGATGATGTCCCGAAGTTTGGGTGCGATGATGGAGTCGGCCTTGTTGAAGATGTGGTGTGGGCAGGGATCGGCTGGGGAGCCCGAGTGGATGGTGTTCATCGTGTGGGTGGTATCTTCCTTGCTGACCTGAGTCCACGCGCACAGGGTGGTGGCGGGGGGTGTAGGTTCGGTGATGGGGTACGAGTTCTGAGCGCCGAAGCTGTCGTGTATGTCGACGATCTTACGGTGAAAAAAGGTGGCCAGAGAGTTGCAGAGGTCTTGAGAAGGCGTGATGTCGTTGTTGCTGGCGTTGGGGTTGGAGAGCTCTTTCACGACGTTGAAGAGTTCCTTGCTGTTGTGGGTGTTGTTGTCCAGTCGTTCTCTGAAGGATGACCTTTTCGTGGTGCGGATCAGCTGGTGGTGTTTGCGGGTGGCGTTCTTGAGGGCTGTCATGTTATCCGTTGACTGGTTGTGGCACCAGGCTTTCTCGAGGTCACAGCAAGATTTCTTGGAGTCTTTGAGATCATTGGTGAACCACGCGGCTTTCTTGCTGTTGAGGTTGGTGGGAGGGTTTTTCAGTGGTGCAAGGGTGTCGGCGCAGTCGGTGATCCACTGTGTGAGGTTGCGGGCTCCTTTGTTGGGGTCCGTGGTGTTGGTGGGAGGGTTTAGGCTCAAGGAGGTGGTGAGTCGGTCGGTGGTGATCTTGCTCCAGCATCTTCGGGGGGTTTGTTGAGGGCGGTGGTGGGTCGTTGTTTTCCTGAAGTTGAAGTGTACGCAGCTGTGGTCGGTCCAGTGGAGCTCGGAGGTGTGGCTGAAGAAGATGTGGTTGCTGGAGGAGAAGACGGGGTCGAGCGTGTGGCCGGCGTAATGGGTGGGGGTGTTGACCAGTTGCTTGAATCCGAGGTTGGCGAGGTTGTCTAGTAGGGCGGTGGTGTTGATGTCCTGGTCGTTCTCCAGGTGGAAGTTGAGGTCTCCTAGGAGGATGTAGTCGGGGGAGGCGAGGGCGAGCGGGCTGATGAAGTCTGCGATGGCCTCGCTGAAGTGTGAGCGTGGTCACGGGGGTCTGTAGATGAGGGTTCCTCTGAGGGTGGTCTTGGGGTCGGTGTGAATCTGAAAGTGCTGGTGCTCAGCGGTGGCGAGGGTGGCGTCGGTGTTGGTCGTGATGCGGATAGTTTTTCTGTGGGCGATGGCGATGCCTTCTCCGGTCTGGTTGACGCGGTCCCTCCGGATGATCTTGTAGCCATCCGGGATGGCAATGGCGATGTCGAGAGCTGAGGAGGCGTTCATCCAGGTTTCCGTGAAGAAGGCGACGTCTGGTGCCGTTTTGTCCAGGAGGTCCCATGGTTCGACGGCGTGCCTGTGGATGGAGCGGGTGTTGAGCAGGATGCACTTGAGGTGGTTGTTGTTTTGGCTGGCGCGGTGCAGGACCGAGTGCAGGTGAAGTAACAGGCATGGCAGGTGAAGGCTCTGTGGGTGCGTTTCGGGGTGGCTTGGTAGCAGGCTGGATGTCGGCCGGTGTTGAGTGCGTGGAGGGTGGCGGCGTCGTAGCTCAGTCGGGTTGGCTGGCTCTGGCAGGGTCCAGGGGTTTTGGCGCTGGGCGAGGTACAGGCGTGGACGGGCGTCGACAGGCTTGCCTTTGGCGCGCAATCGGCGCGCCCACTCTGCGTACGCGCGGTCCCCGCCATTTATGGCGAAGTGGGAGGGAGAAGCAGCTGGGAGGCGGGGGCGGGGGCGGGAGCGGGGTGGCGAATGGGGAGTGAGAGGCAGGAGAAGGGGGCGGGGGCGCCGGAGAGTAGCGGTGGGGAGCAGAAGGGGGGTTGGAAAGAACGGGAAAGTGAAGCGGGGAGAGCGAGAACGGAAAAATAATTCTGCATGTGCCGTCTGCCTCAATCAATCAATCAATCAAAGTATTTGTATAGTGCGCTACTCACCCGGAGGGTCTCAAGGCGCTTGGGGAGGGGGATCCGCTACTGCTCGAACAGCCAGGTCTTGAGCTGCTTCCTGAAGGCGAGGTGGTCCTGGGTCAGGCCGAGGTGGGTCGGGAGGGAGTTCCAGGTCTTGGCGGCGAGGTAGGAGAAGGACCTTCCCCCTGTGGTAGCTCTTCGGATGCGGGGGACGGCGGCGAGGGCGTGGCCGGTCGATCGAAGCTGGCGTAGAAATTGAGGCGGCTGTTGAGGTATCCTGTCCTTGGTTGTGCAGGGCTTTGTGTGCGTGGGTGAGGAGACGGAAGGTGATTCTCTTGTTGACCGGGAGCCAGTGCAGGTCTCGCAGGTGTCCGGAGATGTGGTTGCGACGGGGGATGTCCAGGATGAGTCTTGCTGAGGCGTTCTGGATCCGCTGGAGTCTCTTCTGGAGTTTGGCGGTAATTCCGGCGAAGAGGGAGTTGCCGTAGTCCAGTCGGCTGGTGACGAGGGCCTGGGTGACCGTCTTCCTGGTCTCCGTGGGGATCCACTGGAAGATCTTGCGTAGCATGCGTAGGATGTTGAAGCACGACGAGGAGACGGCGTTGACTTGTCTGGTCATGGAGAGGGATGAGTCCAGGATGAAGCCCAGGTTGCGTGCGTGGTCTGTTGGTTTGGGTGCGCTGCCTAGGGTGGGGGGCCACCAGGAGTCGTCCCAGGCGGAGGGTGAGGATCCCAGGATGAGGACTTCCGTCTTGTCCGAGTTCAGTTTCAGGCGGCTGTTCTTCATCCATTCGGCTACCTCCTTCATCCCTTCGTGTAGGTTGGCTCTGGCGGTGGCGGGGTCGTTGGTGAGGGAGAGGATCAGCTGGGTGTCATCGGCGTAGGAGATGATGTTGAGGTTGTGCTGTCGTGCGATGGCTGCGAGGGGACTCATGTACACCAGGGGACACCTAAAGCAAAGAGTTCCTGAATTCTGCAAATGCCAGAAGCGGAGTGAATTGATACACCCACTCTCTACTCAAAG
Organism: Lissotriton helveticus; assembly: GCF_964261635.1. NCBI lineage: Eukaryota > Metazoa > Chordata > Amphibia > Caudata > Salamandridae > Lissotriton > Lissotriton helveticus. The sequence continues at coordinate 128,446,491 of NC_136069.1, forward strand.
TAGAAAAACTAATGTGAGTGTTTTTTACTACCAAGACATGTAAAACCAAAGTACATGTCTAACATGTTAAATAGAATGAACCCAGCCCAATGGGCTGTTTATGGCCTACCATAAGGGTGCCTTATATATTCAAAAGGGAGGTTTAGGCCTGGCAAAATATTTCTTTACAGGTTGAAATGGCAGTTTAAAACTGCACAGACTGCATCAGCAGGCCTGACACATGTTTTGAAGGGCTACGTAAGTGAGTGGCACAATAAGTGCTGCAGGCCAATTAGTAGCATTCAATTTACATTACCTGGGTACATGGAGTACCAGTTTACTAGGAACTTATAGGTAAAATAAATGTGCCAATTGGATGTAAGCCAATGTTGCTATTTTCAGCAGTAGTAAAGTACACAGAGTCCAAATGCCAGCAAAAACAAATATCAGAAACAGGACGGGAGAAGGCAAAATGTTTCAGGGAAGATCACACCAAAGGTTAACAGGTCTGACATGGGAAATGCACAGTCACATATACCCATCTCTCTATGTCACATCTGGTGCAGAAAGCCAGGTGTGAACATTTGTGTGTGATTCTATTAAAAACTATTTCATGGAATACCATTATTCAGCATTCATTTCAACTAAACTTTGATGTAAATTTGCCTGATGAATGGTATTGACGATTTCATGGAAATTAATTAATAGAATGTCTTTTTTTTCAAAATTGGCATTTGCCTGCCTATTTAGTAAGGTGCAAATGCAATGGTTGCAGGTATTACCTTTAGAAACAATTTGGTGGTGTTATTTATTTCAATGCTTTACTTCAGCTGACATTATTTATGGACTTACATCTTTTAAATTATCAAACAATTACTGTGAATGCTTTGAATTCAATGACTGCTCACCATCCATAACCATCATCCATCCCTGACCCGCTCACAACCCCTAAACACCATCTATCCCTGCCCCTGGAAAAATCCTCTCTAAACCGAAACTACGCCCATCAATGACCCCTAAACTCCATCATAACTGAACCCTAAAACCCCTTTACACACTTAAACTCCTCCCATGCATAAACCTTAAAACCCGTCATTATCCCTAAACTCCAACTATTCCTAAACCTTATAAACCCTATGCTTTGTCTAAACTCCTCCCATCACTGAACCCTTAAAACTATGGTTGGGTGTAAACTTGGGTGTAACTCACATAATTCGTATAGCCTAGTTATTCAACATTCTAGAAAACTACACACAATTCCGAGTGATTAAACAAAATGCATCTCACACACAATAAATTAAACAACTGGTCCGCTGTGGGTAAAAATGTAACTCAAAAGTGTAATCTCAAGTTGATTTCTGGTTTCTTGAGTTCAAAGCACTGCTTCTCGCATTTGGATTTGTTGTTTTGTGCTCAGAAATTACACCAGTAATCCACTTGGGTAAAACAATCTAGCTGAATGTTTATTGACAGCCAATGCTAATGGAACTACCGCTTGCATTCAAAATATTATTGTTCACATTTGGACTCGTAATTTTAATGCTTGAACTGTCTTCTTGAGTAAAAGATCTACCTGAAATGCTGCTCCTGTGCAAAATTTACTCATAAGGGTACATCTCATGTTTACATTACATTTTCTACCGGGAATTATACAACGCAATATAATAGAGTAATCGCAGTAATCTGGGGGGGGTTGTGTAATATAAATGTCACCCTAGTCTTCTTAAAACCCTTCAGCAACACTAAACTCCTCCTTTCCATGAACTTTTAAAAGCCCACCCCACTCCTAAACTCTACCCATCCCTGAACCATAATAAAAATCCTTCAATACCATTAACCTCCAACCATCCTTGACCCAGTGCTTAGTTTGAGCTGAGGGTTAACAGTGGGGTGCTACCAGCACTCATTTATGGGAACATGCACTTAATTGTCCTCATTGGGGAGCCTCATTTATGAGAAATGAAGCATCGCTGTGTGAAAGCAGAGATGCGTCACTTCTCAGTGCGCACTCCTTGCGACATGATTGATGCGTCATATTTATAATATGACGCATCATGTCGCAAGGAGTTACAGATACGTCAGTATTTCTGACGTATCTGTAGGCGCAAAAGTGACGCATTGCTGGAGTGTGTCACAAAAGTGACGCAACTCCAGCAATGTGTACTTTCACATGGGCTAGTCCCATGTTGTTAGTCCCTGCGTCAGTCTTACGCCTGCCATGAAGCAGGTGTAAGATTTTGATGCATTAGCGGCCAAGAAACTTGCACAAGTGAGATAAGTGGCCAGTGAGTGTCTGGTAGTGGGTTAGAGAGTCATGAGGTGGATTTAACATCACACTGCTTTTAGTTCAATATGTAGATATTTAATAACGCTGGCCTTAAACTTCTGAACAGAGCTTTGGGCACTGCCACGTATTCCTTTACAAATTAACTGCTGATCTGAAATTAAAACAACCCCCTCAAAAAAAACCTTAAAATCCATTTCCACATCTAAACTCCACCCACCCATGAACCGTTAAAATCTTTCACCACCCTAAACACCACCCGTTTCTGAACCTTTGAACTACTTAACCACCCCTAAACTCCAAACATTCCTGAATTCTAAAAAACCTTCACCACCCCGAAACTCTTCTCATCACTGAAACCTAAAAAACCCTCTTGATCCCTGAACACTACCCATTCATGATCTCTAAAAAACCCTCAACCCGCATAATTCCAGCCATGCCCGAAGCCAAAAAACCTTCATCATCCCTAAACTCACCCATTCTTAAACCCAAAAACCTGTCACTGCCTAAGTCTGCCATAGTTTAATGTACTTTTGAATTCTTCATCAAAATATTCTTTCTTTTAAAACATATCATCTAATGTTTGATTTGTTTGTATTTCCTTAAAATTGTCTTTCCTTAAAATTGTTTTTCTATGGTTTGGTTTATTCCAACGTGTTTTCTCAGTTTTCGTTTTTCCATTAATTCACAACCATAAGCCGCAAACATGGCTGCATCTTACTGGTGGTCTGATGGTTAATAGTCACAGATTCACCACGAGGGCAGCACACAAACATTACTTAACTGCCAGAATTCCCTTACGCCATGGAGGTGCCTCGTGTACTGATTTGTTAACAGTGTGTTTTAAATCAGGGTGGTCAACATTGCTATCAAAGAAGCAGATCTCACGAAATGTCCAATAATTGAGTAAACCATGTTTTCTAGGTTTTTATCGTTCCTGAAATGTTCACTCATGAGGGGGTTGATTCTTGTAGAAAATGCCACTCAGGAACTAAGAAACAGAGTGTGTGTACTGGTTGATTGCACGATGCTAGCAACAATTCTGGTGTGATATTAGAAATGTAATGGGGAATACACTCTACTGGTATGTCGTGTGGCTGTTGCACATAAGGGCAAACCTCTTGTAGAATTTTAATTCAGACCCTCAATGTACCTGTTATGCATAAAATGTGAAATTTTCACAAGATTTACAAGTGAAAAAAAATCACAACTGGGCCCAGGTCTCCTAATTTCATATGTACCAGTTTCTCCACCAAGCTCAAATTAAACAGTTAATGTACTATTGATGGCATTCGGCTTTACCTTATTGGATCTGTATTTAGGTGCCTCAGTTTTAAGCAGAGAGCTCTTGTGAATCACAGTGCACACATGAAGTGTAAATTGAATGTTCCCTTTCACTCTCCCACGCCAGCCTAAACACTGAACTGAGGGATTTCTTTCAGATAAACTGACCCAAGACCAATCTACTTTGACTGGTAATTATCTGTAGGATGCATCGATTCTCCCACACAGAAGTGAAAATGGGTGTTTTTCTCCTGAGAGCATGCTCATTTGTTTTACCATCTATAATAGGAACAGTTCTTTTATGAGTCACACGCATTTGATTTCAGATATAGAATTGTTGGGTGATAACAATTTACAATGTCAGTCATAAGGGTATGATAAGAGGTTGCTGATGATGGATGTCACAGGATTATTCATCTGATAACAGACAGCTCTTTAACTTGGAATAAAGACAGACGCTTTCATCATGAGAGGATATTCTCTCTGCATTTGCAGCTTCAGTTTCAAAATGGATGGCAGTATTTCTAGAGTGAATAAGTCATTACTTTTGAAACATATTTGTAGGTATTGATTTAAAACCTTCATTGATTTTACTTTGACAGTCCTTCATATAAGACACAAACAAACTAAATTAAGTATATTATCTGACCAGGTGCATAATAATTATGGAATTTTGTGTTCTCAATTTAGGTCATGACTCACAAACTGCATTTGGCAGTATGATTTGTAGTAGTACAGAACGTACTAAAAAGTGCTGCTCACAAATTGTGCTTTTGTATAGTAACTTACACTTTTGTAGTAAGCCCCTACCTTCTTGTTTTGTTTTTATTTGGGAGGATGTTGCAATACCAGTGGATAGCCTTGTGAAGTGCTGGAACTACTTCAAAAGTATAAGTTACTACAAAAGTGCATTTTTTTAATACTGAAATGTAAACATACTCTAAAGTATAATAAAGCGAACTATACCTACTTGGGTGAAATGTTGAATTTGGCAAACATATAGGGGCATATTGGCAAGGGCCTTATCTCTGCTTTAGCGGCCCTTTTTGCAGATAAAGCAGCGATATCATTATCGCCCTATTAGCAAGCCAGGGCTAACATGCGTTTGCGCTGGATTTCCAGCGTTATCTGCTGGTTATCTGCCGTAATGACATGCAAGGTAGGCGTTCCTTCCAAACAGCACACGGCAAAGGTCGCTAAAACAACTTCGCTCTATTAGTAAAGCTGTCCCGCGATGACAAAAGTCACGCTAAGCCCCCATCATCGCAATATTGTATTGCCTGATTGAAACCTGACTTACAATTAATGCCTACCGGAGGTGGATTGTAAGGTTAAGTCCACACTCCCCTATTATCAAGCCTGACATTAGCACTGTGAAATCATCGCACAATTTCACGCACTAATTTTCATTATCGCAGTCTATTGCAGGATTTCACATCGCCTGTTAGCTAAGCGTTACTAATACACAGCTAACACGCCGATGTAATCCAGCTCTGAGAGGCCCCCCATTTAAAAATAAATAAGCCTGAGGGAGGTGGTGGTCTCCGTGGCATTATTATTCCCCAGGAGGGAGAGCTGATCCCCACTCTTTAGTTTTCAAAGTGCCCATAGGACCTGGCCCACACTGGCGCCGATTATTACAGAAGAGTGGGAGCCCGCACTTTATTCTTTTTATTGTTTTCGTTGGGAGCCGTAGATCCAAAAAAGCTCCTGCTGAAAATACAACAAAATAAGGGGCATATTATCAAGAGGGCGCGATAAATTGATCACCTCTTTAGTGTCCGTTTTTGGCCGAAAAGCAGCGATAATTTTATCGCATTATTACCAAGGACACGCTAGCACGTGTTTTCATATTTTAGCAACCGTTTTACTCATGCCTCGCCTCACATCGCTAATGAGATGCAAAGTAGGTGTGCCTCACAGAACTTCAGGGGGGGAAATATCACTAACGCAGCTTTACGATATTTACAACGAGGCCCGACCCTCGTAGCGATAACAATAATCGCGCTAACTAGCCATTAACGCAGGAATCTAACGTCTGCTAAATTCCTGACTAAGGCTTACTTAACATGGGAGGTGGATTATAGGGTTAAGGCCACATGCTCGTATAAGCAAGCTTTTCGCTGTTTCGCATTGATATTCGCTGTTTTTTCAGCGATTTTGACCCATTTCCCAGCTATCGCTAGATTTTATATTGCCAATGTGCTAAGAGTTGTTAATACAGATCTATCATGGCGATATAATCCAGCAATAGCCGGCGATAGTAAAAAATGTGCTAAGCCGTTCAGCGATAATTATCGCTGAGTCTTGATAATATGCCCCTAAGTCACTTGTTATCTGAAAGCATGTTAATTAGATATTTGCTCAAAATACTTCTTTCAGATGTTTTCTTGATTAGCAAGGAACCTATCTTTTTAAGCAGACATCACTGCTGATTTTACATGAAGCTAGTAGGGTATGAGAACCTTTCGATCCGTATTTACTGTGTCTGTCTCACTTATTGGGTCTGACTTTTCTCCTTTCTTAATTATTTTCTCCTATTGCTTTGGTATTCTTCATACACTTGAGGTTTAACATACTTTCCCCTGTTGCTGTTCACAGTTTCTACTTCATGAAATGTATGACAGCGTGGAAAAGCACCCTCCACAACATTCTTCTGCACAGAATCTTGGGTGGTTGTGAGTTAGGTATGACATTTTATACAGTCTGAGCTGTAACTTAAGTTAACCTCGCGATTACTTCTCTCCCTCGTTCCAGCTCATCTTGTTTAAACAAAGTTGTTTTTTAAATCAAGATGTCAAGAGTTGGATATAAGAAAATGATTTTTACAATTGAAATCAATGTAAGAATTTGTTTTTCCATTTCTTTTTTGTGTCTCTTATTACTTCTCTTATACTTTTTCTCCAACTTCAATGTTATTTGTACGTGCTCATGTAATAAGAGCTACTTATCTTCAATGAAAATCATCCTGAGCTACTAATAATATAAGAGATGTTGTTGTAAACGTATCTAGGACCCTATTTAAATATTCCCGATTTATGCCCTTGTGCGTTTATATCAAATCATATCCTTATAAAGGCATAAGAATCATACCCATATTAGGTCATAGCCAATGAAGTCCAAATACGGCACGGCTACTCCCATAGACTTCTAGAAAGCATGTGTTCTAAAACAAACCAAGCCTCCAGCAGCCCGGAAATTCCCCCTGCTTCTGTATTGATTTGTCCTAGAACTCCTGGAGTCCTGAAAGAACTGCGAGTTCTTAGTGACGTCTTATGTCAAACTTTACATCAAACTAGGGCACCTTCCAGGTATAAATATACCAGCATTTGCCCTGGGAAAACACACGGTGGTTTGGAGCAGATCGGTTATCTACTTGCCCGACGCCCTGCTGTAGCGAGTGCCGAAGGAAGTCGACCCTCCCATTGACGCACTGAGAGAGACGCTGTCTTTTCTCCTGACAAGAAATCCAGCTCCAGTGTTTCCCTGTCACCCTTGCGGGTTCCTGGGAGATCGAGTCCTGAGAGAGAGATACAAGACCTCCTTCATTCTATAACCAAGGTATGAAGCTGATTAGACCCTTAGAGAATTCTTGATTCAGATTCTTGGAAGAAACTATCTTAACTCAAACTACATCTCACTTACTCCTTCCCTGTACTAGGCTTTTTTTTTTTTTAAATCTTTATTTATTAAGTTTTCCTCGGGAAACAGCACAAGGAAAAAACAACCAAAGAGGTCACACTTGTACATATCACAATCGTTTGATCAACATATAGGCACTATACATGGGCGAGTGGCCAGCACGGGCAGACATCTGTCACAGAGGAAAATCTATGCGGTTAAGTGGAGCAAACAATACACAGTAATAAGCAGTTATGGATATTCATACAGATAGGTAACGTGGGTAGTGGCACCAAGCGGACAGATCACCGATACCAGCACTACCAAGTCATTGCAAGAAAACATACCCTTTCGATAGCAAGGCATATAGAGTGTAGCGTATGTGAAACCGTGCTTAAACTCCTGTCCTGTCTATGTACTGGGATGGGCCATGTCTTCCCCACAAGCTATCCCCTACAGCTTCCCATATCAGTGTACTACGGTGTGCCTCGTAAAGTGGTCTCGTTAAGGGTCCCGTCTAGGTGATAGTTATAGCTGTAACATTCAGCTGTCGACCTCTGAGTCTGAAGATATTGCCGTGTTAACAAATAAATCTTGAGTGGCCCCCAAATATCCTTCGGCCTGCTCTGTACTGGTGTCAATTCTGCATAGATAGTATTCTGGTCCTGACAATAAACCAAGTCATCAAGCCATTCCTTAAACTTAGGAGCCCTACCCCGCCCCCAGCGACAAGCAACTCGTCTCTTGGCTAGTAATAGTGCGACATCCGTGAACTTTCGAACAGGCTTGGGTACATCCCTAGTGTATCCTAATAGCATAATTAGCGGGTCTCTGGCAACTGCCCCGGACGCCATAACCTGTAGCGCGGCCTGTACCTGCGTCCAGTAGTCAAAAACTCCTGGGCATTCCCAAGCTAAATGGAAGAAACCCGCTCCCGCTGTGTTGCAGCGGTCACATCTATCGGTATCTGCCAATTTAAAACGCAATTTTCTCACAGGCGTATAATAGAATCGTTGTAAAAATTTGAAATGAATGATCTTTAGCCTACTGCTAGATGTAATATTAGCCGTGACAGCACAGCAGTAGTGCCATTGGTCGTCAGTAATATCCCGGTCGAAGTCTACAGTCCAATGCCGCCGCGCCGAGCTCTCAGGGCCTTGGCGCCTCGACCTAATGGTATTATATAGTCGAGAAACAAGATGGCGGCCGTCCGACAAAAGCATGGTATGCAGTGACAGGACCACTTCCGGCTCCTCCGGAAAGTTGGGCAACACTTCCCTCAATCCCTGTCTAAGGCGGATGTAGTAGAACACCTCCAACGGCGTAGGTGTAACTGCATGAAACAGCTGTTCCTTGGTACGGAACCGTCCATTTATGAACAAGTCCCCCCACACAGAAATGTTCATGCGCCTACACATCAATTGGAAACCAGTTTCTTGCAAGAGCAATATGCGAGGGTGGTACGAAAGAGGAAGTACCGGGGAATACAATTGCGTGGCAGCGACGAACCGTACTATCCTACTCCACACGTCAATGGTGCAAGTGACCGTGGTAAAAGGCGTGGTTATATCCTTGACCGTACCCAGTAGGAGACCATTAAGAGGAAGAGGACGTGCAATCCAATCCTCTGCAGCAATTTGTGGCATGCATGGCGTGGGTTTCACCCAATGATACGCGTATTGCGCTTGGGCAGCGCTGTAATAAAGTTCAAAGTCCGGCACATCAAAGCCTCCTGCCTCATAAGGCTGGGTAATGATGGTCCAGCGCAGCCGAGGTTGCTTTCCTCCCCAAAAGAGACGTAGGAGCTCCGAGCGCAGTTGTTTGAAGAAAAAAACGCCTGGAAAATATGGTATATTCTGGAACAGGTATAAGAATTGTGGTAGCACCACCATCTTTATAAGCGACGCCCTACCCGCCATCGATAGCGGCAGAGCCTTCCAGCGCGTTACATTATCAGCTAATTTTGTGATGGCCACTCCATAATTCGATCTAAGCGTCACGTCCTTGTCCAGAGATATGACAATACCCAAGTATCTAAGATCTGTATCGCACCATTCGAGCGGAAAGTCCAGCTGGAATTTCGTAACGGCACTCGTGAGCGGGAAAAATTGGGACTTCTTCCAATTCACATGCACTCCTGACAGTCTTCCAAAGACAATAAACTCCCGTAAAATAGGATTAAGGGTGGCTTGGGGATGTTTTACATATAGCGTAATATCATCTGCATACAGCGATACTCCAATTTGGCGTTGAAAGCAGTGAAAAGCACTGGCTCTGTGCAGTTGACGGATTCGGCATGCCAAAGGCTCAATTGCCATAGCAAAGAGCAGAGGGGAGAGAGGGCACCCCTGCCTGGTGCCTCTCGTTATCGGCATTGGGGCCGATAATAATCCGTTAACGACCACTTTGGCAGTTGGTCTGGTATATAATAGCTCGATCCAATTAACAAACAGTTTAGGGAACCCCATCCTATGTAATATGGTAAATAGGTACGTCCATTCGACCGAATCAAATGCTTTCGTGGCGTCTAAAAAGACAGCGGCAACAGGCAATTCCGGAGCAATTGTCTGAATCAAAGAGAACAGTGTTCTAAGATTATGGGTAGTGGCGCGGCCCGGCACAAATCCAGCCTGATCCGGCAGGACTATTTTAGACATAAGTAGCGATAGTCTTGTTGCCAGCACCTTTGCAAGGATCTTCGCGTCGCAATTGATGAGAGATAGCGGCCTATAGGAGTCCGTGTCCGTCGGTTCCTTACCCGGTTTCAACAAGGAGGTAATAACCACCTACCTCATCGATCCCGGCAGTTCCCCAGCTTCCAGCGACTCTTCATAGACTTCTTTAAGAACCGGCGCCATGATATCAATGTAGCATTTATAAAACTCCGCGGGGAGTCCATCTGAACCCGTCGCCTTACCATTGGCAAGCGACATAATCGCATCTCTGATCTCATCAGTCTCCAACGGTGCACTAAGGAACTGCCTATGCACATCGCTGAGCCAGCACAGTGCAATATCATCGAGAAAACTGCCCATATCTACCTCGGAAGTTTGTTGAGAAGTGTACAGTTGCTTATAGTGTATAAGAAATGCCTCCTGAATCTCTCTCGTATCCTGACAGCGTATGCCGTCTGTCGTGACTATTTCTAATATATTAGCACTGAAGCGTGGTTTCCTCGTAATCGCGGCCAGTACCTTACCAGGCCGTTCCCCTTCGCAGTAAAGCCTTGCTGTCCAATACTTTCCCTTAAACTTAACTTCTCTCGCCGCCTCCTCTTCAAACTCGGAGAGTTTTTCTCTAAATGTATGATGTAGTTCCAAGTCACCTCCTCTTGCCATCCCAAGTTCAAGCTCCTTAAGCTCTCGCTCTAACCTGCCCAATGTCCTCTGAATGTCTTTCAGTATCCCCCCACCCTTGGAAATGCAAATACCCCTAACCGTGACCTTGAATGCCTCCCACACCATCTCTACACTATCAACTGAGTCCTTATTCCTGGGGAAGAACTCTTCGATTTCATCACCCAACTCTGCTCTAAAGACTGCATCCAGTAGCATAGTAGGGAGCAATCTCCATGGAGGTTTTATCCTATCATGACCCGGAATCATCAGGGACAGCAATACAGGGCAGTGATCTGAATATGTTCTGGGCAAGTGTGTCACCTTATCTATTCCCGGGCCCAGCCCCCTTGACACAAAGCAGTAATCCAATCTAGCCCACGTGTTAGCGTAGGACGTAAAGTGAGTGCCCTCTCTGTGCGCAGGATGCGTGTATCTCCAACTATCCACCAACCCCGCTTCCTCTATGACGCCCAGCAGCACATCCCTCGCCTGCCTGTTATACTGTCCACAACCATCTGATATATCCATACCTGGCACTAGTGTAACATTAAAGTCCCCCCCCCAAATAATATGTGTAGCACCCGCCAACAACACATGTCCCCAGAGCTTGGTGAAAAATTCTGGTGTGTCGACATTTGGAGCGTAGCAGTTTACTATAGCAACAGTATCTATGCCAAGTCTACCCCATAATATCACAAAGCGTCCTTCAGGATCAATAACCTCTCCCAGCACCTGGTAGGCAATAGATTTTTTGATTAGAAAAGCAGTGCCCCTGGAGTACGAAGAATATGAGGAGAACTTTTTGACAGAGGCCCATTTACTAGCATATTTAGGATCTGATCTGGGGCAAAAATGCGTCTCTTGTAACAGGGCTATATGTACATTATGCCTATCCAAATAAGCAAGGATATTTCTGCCTTTTCTAGAATCATTAATGCCCCGCACGTTCCAGGACATTTTCATCAGTTTACTCCCCGCCATATCAGCCATCATCATTGGTAGCAGCCGCAACAATACTTCCCCCCACCCGCACTCTCCACCGCCCATATGTGCCAGCCCACATATTACAAGTACTATGCAATTCCGTGTGGATCCTCTGTACAATGCAACCAAACTCCCAGGCTTCCCCCCCTCCCCCTGACCCCCCCAACTAGCTCAGGCTCCCAAACAGCCATACCCACAATATCCCAAAGTCTCATCCACTTCAGTAATGCGTTAAGCATCCAACTCGTGTACTCTCCCCCCCAACCCCCTCCCACTGAAGCATCCCCAACTCTCTAGCAAACTGTCCCTCCCCCTCCCACACCACCGCTAGCAAACCCCCAATGAGCTGCAGTGCAAAAAACAATGTCAATGGGGCACACCCTAGTGGGGTCATCTAAAAGCACACACTTCCCCACCCCCTTCATCTCGTACCGCAGTACGAACCTCCCCGCGGAGGTGTCCACCAGAGAAGGGGGGGTCGCCTGGCATACGTTACCACCATCAGTCCCAACGTCGACTGCATCAGCATCTCGTATCCGCAATAGAAGTGTCCATGCAGAGTCTCCAATGCGGCAGCAGAGATTAAGTTGTCTAGTATGACCCCTTCTCGTCGTAGTTCAGCCATTAATCCATGCCAGCCTTGAACTCTGATGTTTTTAGTCTCCTTCCTCTTCTACTTCTCCCTCAGCGTGACGGGGGCTTTGTCCTCTCCTCAGCGATTTCAGGAAGTCCTCAACTTGTTGCGGGTTCACAAAAAAATGTTGTTTCGCTTGGTGCGTGACTCTGAGTTTTGCAGGGTACAATAGAGCATAATCAATTTGCAGGTTTCTGAGCTTCCGTTTCACATCCAAAAACTTCCGTCTTTGGTCCTGTACCATAGGTGTGAAATCTGGGTAGAGAGAACAATTCACTCCGTCACATGACAGTTGTTTCGTGGTTCTGGCAGCCCGCAAAGCAGTGTCTCGGTCTCTATAATTCAGTAGCCGCGCTATGATCGGTCTGGGCGGCGCGCCTGGTTTGGGCTGGGGACCTAAAGATCGATGCGCCCTCTCAACAATGAATTAATGCGAGAAGGCCTCCTCACCCACCGCCGTTTTTAAAATACGTTCTACATATTCCTCCATCCTCCCAGTATTCGTTGATTCCGGCACACCTACCACGCGTATATTATTGCGGCGGCTGCGCGCTTCCAACTCTTCGTTCTTTGCAGCTATCACCCGCAGGATATTGTCCATCCTCGACAGCCTAGTATCATGTGACGCCACAGTATCATCATTGTCCGAGATCCTTCTCTCCGCCTCCGTGATGCGTTCCTCGTGAACATCCATTTTCTGTGCAATAGCGTCCATCCTGGAGGAGAGTCGATCCACCTTGTCCACCACCGTCGCGAACCCCTGTTTCATCTCTTGCAGGATAAGGTGCATATCCGGCGCGGCCGCGTCGCGGCTGTTCCCAGCCACTGGCACATTGTGAGGCCCTCCAGAGTCCGAGTCCAATCTAGCGTTTTTCTTCGACGGTTGGGTCGATTCAAAGGATATTTTCGGCTGTCGAGTGTCCTGCCGCCCCATGGTAGCGCTCTTTGCAGACCTACCCCTAGTGACAGAGGTCCCTTTACACCCTCCGCCACCTGACGATCCGAAGGTTTCCGACATGAACTGGCGCAGTCCCAGGATCCCAGAGCAGCACACCAGCAGTGCTCCAACTGCGTCTCCAGCAACCTAGGTCTCCAACCCTCGTCGCTCCGTCTCTAACTCCGTTGTCCCTCAGGTCTCTATGCACTCTTGAATAAAGTGTCACGCTACGTCGTATATATTGTGCAGGGGCTAGTCCAAGCGAGTCTCACAAGGTCCCAGCACTTATTGCCCAGTAGCGGGGCTCACGGAGCCTCACAGCTAAACCCCAGCTCCACCAGCGCAATGTAGCAGGCAATGAGCAGCATGTGTTCTCTGAGGTGCTCCTTACAGTCCACAGGCTTCCCGGTCACCAATACCCCAGCAAACATAGGTCTCTCCGTGCAACAGATAGGGGGCAGTAGCTCCGTGCGTGGTTCCACAGTACAGCAACTGGTCGTGCCGCCACCCCGTGTAAATCAAGCACTGGGCCCCACGCAAGGTTAGATAGAGCCTTTCAACGTTTCGCGCTATCACTGAAACATCCACACAGACAGTAAAGCTGTTCTCCGAGCTTCGCCTCTACTGCACCGTGTCGCCAGTATGGTGCTCGAACCCAGATGACATGCGAGCCCTTAGTTCCCAAGCAGCACAGTCTAATCAATTCAGCGCCGCCTGGGAGTCCAACGGTCGTCTTTCACAAAGCGCGGTTCCTCCCGCTGTTAGGCGCCAAAATGTCCGCAGCAGGGCCTCCACTACCAGCACTTAGCCCAGCAATCTTCACCGCTTCCGAGCGCAGGGAAACAGGGGGGACGTGCGGATGGCATCAGCAGTTATTGCAACGATCAAAGTAATTCTCCTCCGTCACTCCCAGCCTGTCCGGTGACTCTCCAGGCCTCTGCTCTGCCCCCGAATGCCTCAGGCTGTCTCTAAATCTCTCACTCGGACCCTTGCCCTGCACAAGTCCAATAGTATCGGAAGCAGTGTGCTCAGCCTTGTACCTCCAGTTCCGATCTACAACTGCTCAGGTCCGCACATCAACAAGCATTTCAGGGCCTACCGACCTCGTGAGCTCGCCGGTGTCTCGTAGGCTCAGCTCCCCGTCCCGCACACCATAGGCTCCACAGCTATGACCGGCTGGCACTTCCGACGGGGATATCTCAGCAAGTACGGGACCGCGGCTCTCCAAAATTTCAACGAGTGTTGAAAACGATGCTCTGCATAGGTACACCGAGTTTCGTCGACTTTGGACGTGGTGAGAAAGGATAATGTCAGGATAGCGGCACAGGCTGCAGGAGCCTCACACAAGTGCGGCCATGCTGCTCGTGCGCCCTCTAGCGCCCCCTTCCCTGTACTAGGCTTAGGTTAGGTACACCGGGGTAGGCGTATCTTAGAAGCACCAGTTGAGTACGTTTAGTTATGATTTTATCTATGTATATATTTTATCTATTTTAAACACCGTATGGCTTAGAAACCATACCATGCTTTTACAGTATTATTTCATAATACTCCTTTTACTGTACGCACTTTACTTTATGACAAATATTGCAATTGTGGCAACTCACTTCTCTTGCATGAGAAAGAAGACTGTTCAATAAATAACCTCTTTTATTGAAAACACCCATCTCTCTATTTCTCTGCGCTTCTGGTGAAACTAAGCATGCGCGGTTGACTGAGTAAAATAGTTATCTATTGTTTCCGCGACTCTGGAGATATACTCCTCATTCTGGAGGGAGCAAAGATGTCATGTTTATGAGGTTGTCAGAAACTAATCCCTTCTTGTCTATTCAGGAAAGTTAACACCTTCTTGTTTACTCGAGAAAGTTTCTAGTGACCTCTGAGCTAGCTGGCATTCATAATTAAGTCTAACATATTCAATAGAGACCTCGTCGACCTAAGTCCTACGTCTAAACTATCGTTTGTGTTATTCCAATTCGCAGAGCCTATTGGGAATATTGGAACTAGACTACAATGTAATAATGACCACATCAGATAACATTATATAGTGACCATATGCAAGATTAACCAGCCGTGATCATCTCAGTGCATCAGGCAGGGTTGCTAACAGTAATTAAAAAATACTTTGTCAATGTGAATTGCATCGACATGGGTAATAAACGCTCGCCATAGCTGAAATGCCCCTAGCACCTAGTTAATAATAATAGTAATACATTTTCTCAACAGTGCATTATGAAATATAACTCAGCTCTAAATATTTTGTGAAATTCCAAAAATTGTCAGCAAGCATCAGCTTATTAATTTGGAATGGACATACATTTTCATCTTAAATACACACTTTCAATTTTGTTATACATTTATTAATTCAACCAAGCACAAGCATTTAGGGGCAGATTTATGAAGGCCTTGCGCCGCCGGTGCGTCACTTTTTCCCATGTTAAAAATGACGCACCGTCGGCGCAAGGCCTTCATAAATCTGCCCCTTAATTTAGTAGGCTGGGCTGCACACAGTGGTGGTGTAGATTATGTAATTGCGAACTGACCCTGAGGAAACAACATGTGTTTTGTGAAACACGTTAGCTTTTCTTGTCTATTTTTTGTGTTGTAAATCTTTTTAATAAAGTACTCATGACAATGCGCATCCAGGAACTAGTACAGCTCTGATCCATTAGCACACCAATGCATTTAATTACCAATTGGTTGCATAACAATTTCACCCCCATGTCCATATTTGTCATCAGCAGTATCAGTGATAGTTCTTAACCACGGTGGTCCCGCCTGCGGAGCTGCGGGGGAAGCACAAGTATTGCCTCAGTGCATGTTCCATTTCTCCCATACCAATCCCATTCCCGTGGGCACCCTCTGTTTCTATAGACCTATGTTCCAACCAATATACACCAGTCCATATCGCATTGCCATTCCCCCCCCGGCCAGTGGCTCCGGCAGCCCCATCTCTGGTCTATGTTGCGCTTGGCGATCACGAGACCTAGTGTGGCCCATAGTTGTTCAGCACAATTCATGTCGGTGGCTTTCTTGTCTACTTTTGATTGAAGAAAAATGTAAATATAACTTGAATCCTTTCTATGACTCATCAATGAAAATATATTGATTGCAAGACTTCAAAATCGAGTATCCTTTTTAGGGTTGTTTTACAGTTCAAATAGATTTATGTTAAAAAGTCCAAAGTTTCACATTAGTTCTCAGTAATTTTTTGAAAATTGAAATCCTCTAGCAGGGCAAGGCTAGAAGACATAACTAGGGCTAGGGCTCAATGAGGCAAGATACCTTTGCTGTAAGGTCCAGCTGAACCAATTGTCAGTCCTACTGTACCAGTTTTCAGCGTGGCAAAAAGCTTTGAGCAGTACAAACCTGATCTTCTTGCATGCCTTGAGTGTGACCTCCCTAAGCACATTTCAGCACCTTCCCCCAGTCCTTCGGAGGTTCAAAGAATGACTATGTCCCAACCTTTCCGTAGCTCTGGTCAGTTTTGCTCTTCCCAGCTCCTCAGGGCAGACTCCTAGGTACCAAGCTTCTCTCCAGCCAGGTCTCCTGCAGGGTCCAGAGTTCATTATATAAGGAGTCTTTCTACTTTACGTGCTTACTGAAGCGGAAAGCACAAGGGCAACCACATGCCCCTGGGAAAGCAGTTACAGGACACAGGATTCTTCTTCCAGAATGGTCTACTTCAAATACAGTGTTCTTTTTTTTTTTTTTTTTAATATTAAGCAACTCCAATAATACAAATACAGAAAATAATGCAATAATCGAGAAAGATACAAATAAGTTCATCAATTAGTTGCAAAAATCATATACATAAACCAGATATTCCATACAATCATTATAAGTCATCTAATCGTTATGAGAGGAAATTAAATATAAAAAAAATATAATACAGTTTATACATTCCTAGTGGACGTCGACCATCTAACTATAGGGGACCAGATCCTAGCACCACAAATTCTAGCATACCTACCTCTGGTAGCATACATGGCTTTTTCCTGGTTATAGACACCTAGGTAACGCCCTAACCACATTTGAAAAGTTGGTGGATCAGCCTCTTTCCATCTTGCTGCTAATATAATTCTATATACTGCTGTGCCTATAAATAAACATGATTCCTCTTCTGTACTTAAGTTTAGGTTTAAATCATTTTTATTGAAGCAGCACAAAGAACTAAGACATACATTGCATAGATGAAAAGGATTTGCAAAGGACAGAGGCCCACGTACGGCGCAGAGGCCCTCCTGATGACAGTCCAAAAGCAATCCAATCAATAATATGAAGCTGGTATAAGCAGTGCTGCAAAAAGGAAAACAACTCCCTCTAAAACCCCCCCTCCCCCTAAACCCCCCACTCCCCATCCCCTCCCATCCCCCCTCCCTCCGTCCAGTGCTCAGGCTAATCCCACTCCTTTTCACCTTTTCCCCGTCAAGGAGGGACCACCTATGTGGGGTCCATTCAGGGGTCCTTCCCATTAGGTGTAGTAAGCCGTAATAGGCCGAAGATATTTCGGGCAGGCGATTTCTCTAAATTCAGTGGCCAACAGGGAGTGGAACGGCTGCCAAAGTTCATCAAACTGGTCTATATCCCCAGCAAGGGTAAGGGACAGCTTCTGTACTTAAGTTTAAAGAGCTGTCATACCCTAGAATATACAGTGCGGAAGATTCCGCCAGTCTATGTCCAAACACTTCTTCCCAGAATTCAGACACCATTCTTCTAAAAGATGTTAATTTATTGCATTCATAAAACGGATGTATGACGTTACATCGCGAAGTTTTACAACGCACACCGTTACAACGCAATTTTTACAACGCAGATACATTTACAACGAATGCTTTTACAACGCATGACATTACATAGCAGATGCTATTACAACGCATGCCATTACAACGTAAGTATAGGTAAGTATATTATTTTAAAAAAAAATGTAATTTATTAAAATTTAATTATTTTAATAAATTAAATTATTTTTTAATAATTAATTTGTAAATATATATACTTTAAAAAATAGTTTATTTTAAAAAGAACAATTATTATTAAAGAACTAATATTAAAAATAATAAAATTATTAAAATTAATTATTTAAATTATTTAAAATGATGTATTTAAAAACTGAACCCTAAAAATACCCGTTACCCTGAACCCTTAAAATACCCATGTACCCCATAACCCATACCTAGCCCTGAAACCTAAAAATACCCCTGTACCCCAAATCCCAAACCTAGCCCTGAAACCTAAAAATACCCCTGTACCCCAAAACCCAAACCTAGCCCTGAAACCTAAAAATACCCCTGTACCTCAAAACCCAAACCTAGCCCTGAAACCTAAAAATACCCCTGTACCCCAAAACCCAAACCTAGCCCTGAAACCTAAAAATACCCCTGTACCCCAAAACCCAAACCTAGCCCTGAAACCTAAAAATACCCCTGTACCCCAAAACCCAAACCTAGCCCTGAAACCTAAAAATACCCCTGTACCCCAAAACCCAAACCTAACCCTGAAACCTAAAAATACCCCTGTACCCCAAAACCCATTCCTAGCCCTGAAACCTAAAAATACCCCTGTACCCCAAAACCCATACCTAACCCTGAAACCTAAAAATACCCCTGTACCCCAAAACCCAAACCTAGCCCTGAAACCTAAAAATACCCCTGTACCCCAAAACCCAAACCTAACCCTGAAACCTAAAAATACCCCTGTACCCCAAAACCCATACCTAGCCCTGAAACCTAAAAATACCCCTGTACCCCAAAACCCATACCTAGCCCTGAAACCTAAAAATACCCCTGTACCCCAAAACCCAAACCTAGCCCTGAAACCTAAAAATACCCCTGTACCCCATAACCCAAAACTAAATATATACTATTACTTAAATTAATTTATTTAATTTACATTTTAAAAAAATGATTAAAAAAAATAACATACTTACCAATACTTACGTTGTAATGGCATGCGTTGTAATAGCATCTGCTATGTAATGTCATGCGTTGTAAAGGCATGCGTTGTAACGGATCCTGCGTTGTAATGGTGTGCGTTGTAACGGTGTGCGTTGTAATAGTTGCGTTGTAAGGGTTGTTTCCCCATAAAACATATGAATTAATGTAGCAGGGCCTCTTCCACACCTCGGACATTCATCATTCGCCCTTTTACCCCAAGCATAGAGCTTAGCCGGGGTATAATAACGATTATAAATAGTCTTGTAAATCTGGGCCCTGAGGTTAGAGCTCAGGAGCAACTGTGATGTTAATAATAGGCTCATATCTATATCCACATTGGTGTTATCCAGTTTGTCGGCCCATGCGACTTCGGTATGTTCGAGATCATCTTTAAGCTTCCCGAGTAGCATACTATAGAAAGTGCGAATTTTAGACGCATATTTGCTTAATGTTTCTAAGTGAGGGATCTTATCTAATGTGATATTAGGTGTTTTCAAGCTCAGAATTGTATTCAGTTGAATATATTTAAAGTAATCTCTATTGAAACTTTAACATTTCTTTGAAGGTTCAGAAATCTGGTCCTAGGATCACCAGCGAAAAAGTCCCCTGCTGTAATAATTCCTACATTTTCCCATTTTCTTGCAATAGCATCATTAACCTGTTTAGGTAAAAGTGAGGACCGCCACAGGGGCGTATACCTGGTAAATTTTGGAATTTTAATATATCTCGCTATTCTCCCCTACACTTTACCTACATTATTGATCACTTTAAATTTCGTTTTTTTAAAGTAGCTTGGCTCCAGTTGGCTAAGCAAAAGCCCTCGGGCTTTCACCCCTATTGATAATTCATAAATTGATGGTAGTCTTGTACCTCCTAGGTTCTCCGGTTGGTCAGTAGTGTTAAACAGCGGAACCATCTGTTGAAGGAGAGCGACCCAAAGGTAGAGCATAATGTTTGGAGTGGCAAATCCCCCTCTTTCCTGTGGTAATGATAAATATTTCAACGACCTCCTGATTTTACCATACTGCCAAATAAATTTAGCCATTTGAGATTCAAGGGTTTTTACAATTTTGTCATCAATAAGTGAAGGTATCGCCCGAAACAGATATAATATTTTGGGAAGTATGTTCATTTTAAGATAATTAGCTCTCCCAATTATTGATAATTGTATACTATTAACCCGCATTAAATCTTGTTTTATTGTAGAAAGTAGAGGTTCATAGTTTATTTTACATATATCTTGAATCTTTGTACTTGTACAAACCCCGAGATAAACTGCTGTTTCTGCTTTTCTGGGGTCACTAAAGTCTATATTCTCGGTGCATAAGATGATGGTTTTATCTTTAATAAGAGAATACCCAGAATAGCTTCCAAACCTATGCGTAATAGCCTCGATTTCAGTGATTGCTTCAGATGGGTCAGGTGTTAGTATGGCCACATCATCCGTATAGGCGAGTATTTTAGTATCAAAGGTACCAGAGGTGATTGGTTTAATTAAGGGGGTCTGCATGAGTTTAACAATCAATGGGTTAATATACATCGCAAACAATAGCGGTGAGCATGGGCAGCCTTGCCTTGTTCCTCTTGCTATCCTAACTATCCCGGATTCAATACCCATGACCTGGATCTTAGCTGTTGGTTTTTGGTACATTGCTTTAACAGCCTTAATACATATAGGTCCACAGTTATTTTGCTCCAATATACTACAAAGAAACTCCCATGACACCCTGCTGAAGGCTTTCTCGGCATCGAGAAGGATCATCGACATCTGGCCCCCGGTCCCAGCCATGACATTGAAGAGTGAGATCACTCTGCGAGTGTGATCCATGGTAGACCTGCCGGGGATAAAGACATGTTGCCAGGGGGAGACCAGATGTTCGATAACCCCTCCCAACCGGTTAGCCAAGATCTTTGCATACAACTTGGAGTCAGCATTTATCAAGGAGATTGGGCGATACGACGATGGAAGGTCCGCTGAATTGCCTTTTTTTGAGAAGATAATTATGTTGGTTTCTTTCCATGAATTTGGCGTAAGGCCACTCCACTGTATACCAATAAAGAGATTGAGTAGGAAAGGCAGGATTTGTGTTCCCAAAATCTTATATAGCTCTATGGGGATTTTGTCAGGACCGGCTGCCTTTCCTGAAGCAAGATCATAAAGGGCACTCTGCACTTCTGCTAGGGTTATCTCTTTTTCCAAATCTTCCCTCATTGTAATATCTAAGGCCTTGTACCATCCTGTATTAGCAAAAAATTCCCTAAGAAATAATCCTGTTTCAGCACTGCTGGTTGACTTGTCTTCATGATACAGTTTTTGATAGTATAGTTGGAATACTTCAGCTATGCCTGTTGGGTCAGTATACACAAGGCCCTCTGATTTTATAGCCTTAATGGCGTTATAGGAGATTTTTTGTCTAGTGCGTAGAGCGAGCTGTTTCCCAGTCCTCTCTCGGTTTTCATACACATCCCTTCGATGTGTTTGATAGGTTTCTGCTGCTCTTTGTGTAAGACCGCTGTTTAACTCAGTTTTTATACCAGCATCTGTCTCATTGTATGTGCCCCATCCTCCCCGCGAGCTATTGATGCTACATGATCCTCCTCAATTTTAGCTAATTCTGTCATTAATAAGTGATTTTTATTGTCGAGTTGTTTTTTAGTCCTAGCCACATAGCTAATTGTTTCCCCCCTCAGTGCGGCCTTAAAGCAGTCCCACACTACCACTCTTGATACACTGTAGCGGTTTAGATCGAAGTATTCTTGCGCCCATTTAGTAATGAAGATTATGTAATCACTGTAAACCAAGAGTTTCCGGTCAAAAGTCCAGCTAGATCGTTGTCTGTTGAATCCAATTAGATTGGTAGAATAGATTAATGCATTGTGATCCAAAATTATTTTTGCCCATTTATGTATCTCAGCTTGATTGGATAGGTCCCTTGTGACTAATATATAGTCTATCCTGACATACCTATTGTGGGGATGTGAGTAATAAGTATACCCTGGATCAGGCTGGTTTTTAAAATCCAATACATTCACAAGATCAAAGCTATCTCTAAGTTGACTGACCGCTTTAAAAACTATTGGTTTACTACCTACATACCTTTGTTGTCTCCTAAAGGCGGAGTCCAATGAAATAATAAAGTCCCCACATACTACAAGTGAACCCGGCCAGGATGCAAGTTCTAATTCGAGGGTCTCAAAAACATAAGGATCATCCTGGTTCGACCCATATACCGTACAAATGGTTAGCCCCATGGCCAGCTCTACAATAGCCCACCTCCCTTGTGTATCTGCTGCTTTGCGTTTAGGTTCCCCCAGGGGTATCTTGGCTAGAATAGCTACACCACGGGTATTAGATGTTTGTGTGGAACAGACCAATAAATTATAGCCTCTAAATTTCAGCAAATCTCTCTTGTTCCAGAGTAGATGAGTTTCGTGAAAGCAGATTATGTCAGCTTTATTTTGTTTAAATATCTCACCTAGCCTGGCGCGTTTGTTATTATCATTTAGTCCTGACACATTCCAAGTGCAAATTGCTATTTTCCCCAGGCCATAAAAACCTACTTTAAACTTCTCAGATTTTTGCATGTGCTTTATTAATGTTACCATATCAGTGATACTTTGTATCGGTCTCATTGTCCAATTGGAGTTATTGCTTATTTTATGTTTTTCTCCCCCCTGCCCTCCCCCAACCCCGACCCCCCTCCCTCATCCCCCCCTGTCTTCTCTCTCCCCCACCCCACACCCTTAGTGAGGCAAACAGACTCCATTAGAGTCTGGTAGTAATGGGCATGCCACACAAGCTCCTAGCCCCTACCTAGTAATCATATTCAAAAACAATCAAATGCCAATTTATCCTTCAATCCAATAAAAGTGTTAATCTAATACCTAACCCCCCACACCTGAGTAGCTCATCAGTTCAACAGCTTAGTTTCACCTCGTTTACCCCTCATACAAATAATTGAGCAGATAATTAAACATTAAACATTGTCCCCTCAAGTTTCAATTCATTATGCCTTTAACGTCACATTATGCAAATAAATCAGACAACTACGGCTAAGGTCAGACTGGGCTTAATTTAGTATAGTTTAACTTTTAGTTTAGCTTAACCTAGCCCATCAAGATATTCCTTAGCTTTAATTTCTGAAATAAAAAACTTTGTTTGACCCCAAAAAATTACTTTAAGCCATGCTGGATTATTGAGGTAGGTCAGAGCCTTTTTGTCCTGAAAAGGCTTAATTAATTGACGTAGCCTTCACCGTCTCTCGACAGTGGAGTGGCAGAAATCTGGACGCACAAAATAGGAATTCTCATTACAAGTGCGTTTCTCTTCAGGCCTTGCTCTTTCAAAAATTGCCTGACGGAGCAAAAAATTGCCAAAATATAATACTATACTGGCGTGAGGATATGCTCTAGGTTTTAGTGGCATCTTTAGTGTAAACGGCATACGATGGGCACATTGGACTTTTGCGTCCCAGTTCCAATTAGAAAGTTCCGGGAGTGAGTCCGAAGAAGTTTGACCACAAACAGGCAGATATGGTCCCCCTCCACTGTCTCTGGAACCCCAAGTATGCACAAGTTGTTTCTGCACTGTCGATTTTCGAACTCTTCGCACTTCCACCTTACGTCTGCCAGCTCAGCCTCATGGGATTCTACCCGTTGTTGGTTCGAGGTGATATCTGCCTCATTAGAGACTATTAGAGACTATTCTGGATTCCAGTTCTGTCAATCTATCCCCAAAGGTACTACATGTCTTTGTTAATTTTCGAACCACTCCTTGAACTTTACGTAATGCTGCCTGAGCCCCCGGGCCATCTTGCGAGGTTTTCTCGCAGTGCGAGGCAATGGCTTGTAAAACTGTGTCAAGGGTTGTGGCCGGTGGGTCAGCATGAGCAGATTCAGCTGGTTGTCTTGCGGGATTAGGTGCAGACGTAGGACTCAGGAGTAGATTGGTGGGTGTATACTCCCAGTCTAATTCAGCCCCCCCAACGCGCTTCTTTTTCTGCCTGACAGTCGTTTTAGCCCTAGAGTTCGGGGCTTTTATATCTGTTTTATCGCTACTTCCACTCTCATCTGAGACCTCTGAAGTAATATCATCAGACCATTCTGCCCCCTTGGAGAAAGAATATAAATCACTGGGGTCCTTCTCAATATCATTATCAATTGCATTATTGATATTCCCAGCCCCTTGAGTGGCTGTCGCGCCACCCCCCCAACCCCCAAGCTCAGCACCATCAGTTATCTTTACCACATCGCTAGCACAAGCTGTCATGGGCCGGGAGTGCTGAGAAAATTGGTACCCTTCCAAACCATTAATATCAATATCAAAATCCTGGGGCAATGTTTGGACTCCTAGATTGTAAGCATCCAGTATTCCTGTCTCCTTGTCACCCCCTAAGGCAATGTCACTATCCCCTATTGTATGGAGAGGAGGTTGCATACCTTCATTTTCCGTGTCATTTATCTCTTGTAACGTGTTCCCCACAAGGCTGGAGGCTAGATGCTGCTTACGTTGTTCTTCAAGCTCCTTCTGTACTCCCCCCGCGTCGGGGACTACTCCCCCTGGAATCACGGGCTGCTGTTGCTGCTGGCTATCAGCTCCAGAGACTGCTGGCGTGGACTTCCCACCTCGCTCCGGAAGCAATCCGGGGGCTCTGCGTAAGAGATCAGCCACTGTCCGGCCGCTGCTCCTCCACGCTTCATGGTTGCAGCCGTGTCCGCTCCATCTACTTTGCCGGCTCGCTCCTGGCTCTCACGGAGTACCTGCACGTGTGCTTGTCTGGCCGCACGAGCTCGAGCCGCCGCTGTCTTAGAGGCTGGTGTTGCAGCTACCTTGGGTGCCATCTCATCGAGCACACTGCGCTCCGTCCGGTAGGTTCTTCCTTTCTTTTCCACTGCCGCTTTAGGGATTGATTGATAGATAAATCGCAGCACCGCCAGGCCGATTATAGATGTGAGCACTGACAGTCTATTACACATAGGCCCTTCCCATTCGTGGTTTTTATCCTCCGGGATGGATGGAAGTTCACCATTCTGTTTTGGTAACGATTTCAACGACTTCAACGATCAGGGGTGATCGGGGTAAATCACAGTGAGCGGGTGATCAGAGTGGAAGCTCATTGTTTAGTAGAGGGGATACATCGGGGGCATATCGGCATATATCTGTCAGGATGCGACGTGTGCCTGCCTGAGAATAGCTGAGGACTACATCTCCCAGAACTCCTGCGGGCGGAAGTGAATGGGAGAGGCCATAAAGGTACATGAATCACCGGGAGCGGTGCTCGTGATTTTGTCCTAATTGGGAATAGTTTGATGGACGCCTGGTTTCTCTGTGTTTCCGTGGAAGAGAGACTTTTGCTTTCGTGGAGGTAGTCCCGCGGCTGCGGGATTACTTGTGTTTAGACTCTTGTCATCTTCTGAGTGGTTGCGATCAGAGAGGGAGACGCTGGATGATTTCCTCCCGAGTCTGACTTCTAGTTCCTTGTTTGTTCTGGTGCGAGAGACGCCGGATTTCCCCCTCTCGCGTTGGAGTGCGATTATCGCCGGTGCGAGAGACGCTGGATTTGCACCCTCTCGGCTGGTGGTTGTTCCCGAAGATAAGAGGTGTGGTGGGTCGTTAGGAGAGATGCAGGATTGCCCCCTCTCCTTGACCAGAGTCCCTCTTACTCTAAGGATTGCCATTCTGGTGTATGTTCTGGTACGGAAGACGCAGGATTGCCCCCTTCCGCGGCCAGAACAGTGAAGAGTAATCGCCAGCATCTGACTCTGGTAAGAGAGCCTCGTTCCTATTGATTCTTCTTTGGGTGGTTCTACAATCCCCTTTCGTGACATTTGGAAGTGCAAATAATAGATAGACATTCATACTGAGGTACTATGAGACGGTCTGGTTTATTATAATCTTTTTGGAACTTACGAACTGGGTGTTTACACTCGCACTGTTTTTTCTTGTTTTCTTTTCTTTTCTGCACTTCTTTTTCTTAAGTATCTGGAGAACTAGCTTGATTCTTCGTCTTCAGTATTTCACAAGGGAGCGAGACCGCATGGTATGTATGTGTGGAAGTTAGGTGGTTCTTATCGGAAGGGTACGGAAGGGGCAGTATAACAGAAGGCTCTTGTTCTTGCAGGAATCTTGATCCATATATGAGAGAAGTCATCTCATCCTAGCAGGTTGAAAAAACAGAAGGGAGCTAAAGTCTGAGTAGTATCAGGTAGGGGTGGATCTCATAGAGATATAGAAAGGAGAAGTGTGAGGGACTGGTATTAATTTATGGTTTTTGTTTCAACAGGCATCCCTTCTTCAACGGTGCCCGCCCGGGCATTATTCCCTCACCTGCTTACTACCGTACTCTGTGAGCAGTACAATCAGAGTGCGGGGAAAGCTGGAGGTGGACCCATATTAGCATCACCCTGATCCCGAGGAGCCGTTGGACCGTGACAATATCGGCATTTCCTTAGGTTAGGATTTGGAGCTTATTAGGAGCATTGTGTGCACTCCGGTCTCAGCCGACCGCCATCTTGCCTCCGGACCGTCCAAGCTTCAAATACAGTGTTCATAGGTGCAGGAATATTCTTTGGAGGAGATGGTGATGGTGCCCAACGTATACTGTTCACTAGCCAGCAATGCAATGTTAACTATTCTCTTGCAGTTCGGTAACTTATTTTCCCCTTTGACTTACTGTACAATTACCTAGGTACCATGTTCAAGGCAAGTCCCAGCTGCCATTAAGCAGGCCTATATTCATCTGCTAAGCAACTCACGAATATAACTAAACTCTTTAAGTTTACTACTTTTTCTGCTCTATGCCACTGAGAGCCTTTTGGATGTTCATCCCAACTGTGACCTGGAAGTCTGCTTGCCCCTGAAAGTATATGTGAATGTCTCCCAAGAAAAAGAAAATAGGGCCTTGGCTGGGAGATGTGGCCTCCTCCTGCTTTGATGGCATGGGGAATGTGCCCACCGACAGCACAGTGGGGAGAAAATCTGTTTCTGAACTGGTTTGCAGGGGAGAGATTTTCATTTCCCTAGACACACCTCAGGTGTGTGGCCAGGGTCTTGCCAGGTTAAGAAAGGGTCTACAAATTTGGATTTTAGCAGAGCAGTCTACTGTGGGATTCTTTAGGGTCAAACCACCCAGATGTGATGTCAACGTGGGTAAGGTTGCCCCTGGGAATATTTTCCCTATTGGTCAGGGAGTTTCCCCACCCACAAGCTGGTGCCAGGCATATATTTTCCACCCCTTGATTGATTCCTTCTTCACAACATATCTGTGGAAGACAGAAGAACGACTACACTGCTGTTGAACCTGCGGAGAGAGACCCAAAGACATGGACCTTTTCCCACTTTTGCCCAGTACCAAAACGTGGATTACAAGGTTCAGTTGGCTGACTTCCTGTTAAGTGACAAGGCCACAAAAGTTGCAAAGAAGCCTACTTTTTCCAAGAGCCCAGCTGCCAGTTCCAGCTGAATTTGCCCTGGACTCTGCTAGTAGCTTGTGAGAGGGTGAATCCTAACCACCAAGGCAGTGCCCACAATTTCCTGATCCTTAGTTCATGTTAGAGTGTACTTTTGACTCCAAAACCTGCAAAACTGGACATTTACAAACGTTTTCAGACCTTTTCTTCCAGAGATCAAGTGACCACCAGGACCGAAGCAGCAACCACCAGTGTCAAATCCCCAGTAAGATTCAACATGCCGATTTTCCGAACTGAAAGAATTTCAGCTTCCAGAATAGTATCAAAGTTTTAAAGCAGAGGGACTTCGCGGAGGCCAATGTTGTAGCGTATCTGACCACTGACGAGACTCTCCTGGATACAAATTCTGGATGTTGCTTGCTTGTGGCCTCCCACCATCTATAATGACTGTACCAAGTTTCCTGTTAGAGTCTAGGCTCATGCTGAGCATCTGCCCCTGTCCCATCAATGAGAACTTTTCTCCATTAAATCTTATAAGTCTGAAGCTTAACTTTCCACCAGGGTAAACCTGGTTCCTGTACCTGAGGAGCAGTAGCTCGCAGTTGGCCTCAACTTTTCACTTGTATCCAGTCTAGTGTGACCAG
This sequence comes from Lissotriton helveticus, assembly GCF_964261635.1. Lineage (NCBI taxonomy): Eukaryota > Metazoa > Chordata > Amphibia > Caudata > Salamandridae > Lissotriton > Lissotriton helveticus. The sequence goes on from NC_136069.1 coordinate 128,474,538, forward strand.
ATGACTCTGATTGACACTTTGTGCTTTCAGCGCTACTTTGACTTGAAATTTCAAAAAATCATTTCTCGAGCTCTCTACACCCAATTTTTGTCACTTGCTGTCTGTTAAGACATTAGGATTACCATAAGTGTATAAATTAGAGCATGATTTTAATGGTGGTGTATTTTCTAGTTTTGACTGTTTTGGTAATGATAAATACACTACACATTACTCCGTAGTTAGGCCGACCTGCTCTTGCTACAGCATCAAGGGTTGAGCTCAGGTTTAAGCTGTTCAAACCTAACTAGACCTTGACCTGGAATTGTGGCATGATTACTTCGTGAGGACTCACATCCCCTCCAACTAATAATCAAGGGGCATATTACCAACAACTAGCGATAATTATCGCTATGGTGGTTTAGCGGCAAAATTAATATCGCCGAGCTCCGCCGATTTTTATTGCTTAGGAGCCTTGCTATTATCAAGGTTTATCTCCTAAGCGATAAAAATCGGCCGAAATGCATGAATATCGCTGTAAAGTCAGCGATATTCATGCATTACCGAGCAAATGCTCTTAGCCATGTTATCCACCTACCATTGGATAACATGGCTAAGAACAGCTCTGGGCAGGCGTTAGCTTTTGGAGATAATCGAGCTTAGCGCGCTTATTTCCAAAAGTTGGTAATAGGAGATAGAGATGTTAGCGACTGTTTCCAGTCGCTAACATCTTGGCACGCCCACTTTGCATGTCATTAGCGATAATTATCGCTGACATGCAAAGTGGGCACCTAAATGCCCACTATCTCCTACCAGCTGTCGCTAACTGGTGTTAGCGACAGCTAGGTAATAGGGCAATAAAATTATCGCCGCTTTAGCAGGAAAAATTTCCGCTAAAGCGGCGATAAGGCCCTTGGTAATATGCCCCCAAGTTTCTGACCATGATGCTCTTATTGCACTTGGCAAATGGGATACAATTGGCATGACACTGAGGAGTCACAAAGACTTGTGCTCTCTTGTTGGCATGATGAGTGGTGGGGGCGCTGTTTGGCAGGCTAACAATAGACATAGTTGGACCCCTAATTAAAACTATTTGTCGTAAGCCATGCTTTCATGTACTCTAAATCTGTGACTCAGACATTCTGGTTGAGCCAATGCTACCCGGAGCTTTGACTGGCATTTTCAGTATGTTCACCAAACAGAGGATCCAAACGGTTGTTGAAGCATGCTATACTTGAGTAGTTTTTACAGACTAAATTGAGTGAAGTGATGCAGTGGTTAAGTTCTATTTTCCTATGCTTGTGCTAGGAGGAATATAGTCGACTGAATGCAAGATCTTGTTATTGTTGTTTAATAATACTGATATATTGCTACAAGTGAAGGGAGTACTTTTGTTAAAGATGTGGGGGTATATTACCAACAACTAGCGATAATTTTTGTCTCTAACTTGTTTAGAGACAAAAATTATCGCCGCAAATCGGCAATTTTTATCGCAGATAAACCTTGCTATTAGCAAGGTTTATCGCAAATGCGATAAAAAACGGCCGCAATGCATGAATATCGCTGAAAAGTCAGCGATATTCATGCATTATCGAGCAAATGCTCTTAGCCATGTTATCCACCTCCCATTGGATAACATGGCTAAGAACTGCTCAGGGCAGGTGTTAGCTTTTGGAGATATTCGCGCTTAGCGCGAATATCTCCAAAAGTTGGTAATAGGAGATAGCGATGTTAGCGACTGTTTCCAGTGGCTAACATCTTGGCACGCCCACTTTGCATGTCATTAGTGATAAATATCACTGACATGCAAAGCGGGGCCCAAGATGGTCGCTATCTCCTACTAGCTGTCGCTAACTGGTGTTAGCGACAGCTAGGTAATAGGGAGATAATTTTATCTCCGCTTTCTTGGCTTTTAAAGCCAAAAAAGCGGAGATAAAACCCCTTGATAATATACCCTGTGGCTCTTTGTCTCCTCTTAAAAATAGTCTTTGTCTCCTCAGTTGTTCTGGAGGCCGCTAGCGCCAAGACGCTTCGGTATTCGCGCGCTTTAGTAAACTGTTACTTTCTTTGCATCTTGAGGCATTCGTGTTGACGAGGAATAGTATATATGTATGAACTGTAGTAATTACCACTCTTTTCCAATAGTTAAGTGCTATCTTTGTGAAATCTTCATTTATTTTATTTCTTGATCTTTCACTGAGACTGCCCTGCCTCCACTTCTCGTTTAACCTGGGTGAAGTTTGTGAATTCTTTGAGTTTTCATGATGTTGGTTTATGAAAGTAAATCATCATTATAAAGGTAGTTTTCTGACTTGGTCAATATGAACCTGCATACATGCAATTTTTGTATAGCCCCTAATTTGCATCCATATGCCAAATGAAATCACTTATTCCCTTCGCAGCCCTTCCTCTATACCATGCACACTCTTACAATGCTTAACCACGTTAGCCGCCATCTCGTTTCACTTTATTGAAAATACTGAGAAAAACACTGCTACGCTTGCCATCTTTTTTTATTATGCATCTGGCTGGAACAGATTCAAGGAAAACTGTATTCAAATTACTGTAAAGAAAAAACAGTTCCTATTGCTGTAATAAGAAATATAAAACAGCTATCAAGCAAGTTAGTACAAGTTATGTGGGAAGAATAACCAAGGCATCAAAATGAGTTCCAAATGGGGTTTTAAGCATCTAAACAAGGACGAAAGTCAGAAACCAACAATTTGAGCCATTCAGAATCGAAGAAGCAACATATTAACATGAGAGAACAAAGCAGAAATCAATGATTTGTTTGTATATTTTTGTACAGAAGTAACATCTCTTTGACATTTAACAAAGCACCTGCAAAGATGGAAATAGCTCAGATGATATTTCATTTACCCAAATGGAAAAGACGCAGTTCGTTTTAAGGAAGCTGAAAACAAATCGCCAAATTGTTTCTCGGAATTTTTGATGCACCCAAGGTCCTCTTCTTAGACCTCGACAGTAATGAAGCATGAGCTACAAAGATTCAAGAACGTGTTGACTGTAGAAAGGGTATGTACGGTAGCATTTGGGAAGGGACCAAATTCAAATTTGGAACAAAGCACATCAAGGTCCTCATTTATGAGACTGTGCGTCACTTTTACGCCGCCGGTGGGTCACTTTTTGTGACGCACCGGCGGCGTAAAACATGCCTCCTGTTGCGCACTATTTACAAAGTGACGCATCTAAGCAGATGCGTCACTTTGTAAACCCCTGCGCTACATTATACCTGCGTCAGGTATAATGTATGCAGGGGGGGTTTCCCCGCAAAAAGCCTCGTAATAGTGACGCAGTGAAATCTATGAGATTTCACTGCGTCACTTTTAGGACGCTGTTGCGTCAAAATCTTGCGCCTGTCTCACAGCAGGCGTAAGACTGATGCAAGCCCTTTCACATGGGGCTTTCCCCATGTGAAAGGGCGCATTGCTGGAGTTGCGTCACTTTTGTGACACACTCCAGCAATGCGTCACTTTTGCGCTTACAGATACGTCATACATACTGACGTACCTGTAAGTCCTTGCGCAATGATGCGTCATATTGTAAATATGACGCATCATTGGGGTCGCAAGGAGGGCGCAATGAAAAGTGACACATCGCTGTTTTCTCGCAGCGATGGGTCACTTTTCATAAATGAGGCCCCAAGTCTCTAAGTAAAGGTATGCTATGGGGTAAAATAATCTAATTCCAGAATGGACAGGTCAGTTGCAGATTTTCAATATACATGTATGAATAAAATAACATACAATTAGACCAAATAAAATTATCCCAAAAATGTGTAAGGAGTCTGGCCCCCTAGATATATATTGAACATACTCATGCTGCGTTAATCTTAATTTATGTTTTATGTATTTGCTACAAGGTGAAAGTTTTCTATGATATGGCAGGGAGGTCTTATCGTGTAATGCTAACAGAATACACAGAGATGAACCTCGGATTCACCCTTAGCAGCTTGGTCTAAGGTAGACCAAGCTGGTCCTGGTAGTGTGGCTAGAGCAGTCAGGTGTACTCAGGGGAACATGTTTTAAGCATTTGACATTACCAGCATTGACAATACGTATTTGACATTACTCGAAAGAAATATTGACACCAATTTATAGAAATAGTTTGTATTTCTATATAAATATAGGCACCAAAATGAAATTGATGCATTGCATATAACTGGAGTAATAGATTTTCAATGTATTAAACGATAAATACAAGTCAAATGTTCACCATTAAAGTCAATAGGGGAAAACACATAGCAAAACAATAGTTGCAGGATGAGTTCAAATGAACCCACTTGTGGTTAAGGTTCTGTGAGACCAAAGACCAAGACTCGATGGTCATCACTTTGTTACCTTGCCCAGTTACCACACTTGGCGATGGAGTTACACTCTAACCTCGGAGAGTAGAGGCCTTTAGGGTCCCAGGCCCCGGGGTTCAACAAGTGGATTTCTTCTACTTTGCTCGGCAGCTCCGAGTGCAGAGGTAGCTGGCAGCTGTCAATCACCGGGGCCGGTCACGTCAAAGAGGCTTTGTCACACACTTGATGACTTCGACTTCAGGAGGCAGGGACACAGTAGCAGGGTTGGTGCTGACATCAGTCAATGTCGCTGTGAGTTGCTCTCAGGTTGGAGATGTCACTCAAGGGGTCGATCACCAAGCTTTGGCCACATCAAATGTAGTTACTAGGTAGTTCAGATATTGGAGGTCGACAGGAGTGGGTTAGCGGCTCGCTACTTGCCATGATCTTAGCTACCACTCCTGGCTTACAGGACACCACTTCTCTTCAGGACCACTCCTTACAGACCCGCAGGTCACAATTCATGTTAATCAGCACATCGATTATTCTGCCGATTCCAGGTGAATTGCTCCACTAGTCAGTGGAGTCTGCTTTTGCTTCTGGTATTTACTGAGGTCCCTCTTGCTGGGAGCAGCAAGCTTTTGCCATGGACACATGTTGACACATAGTTCTAGCATATGGTCTCTTCAGGGCACTAAGGTGTCCTCTCTTTGCACTGAGGCAGACTCCAAAGTCCTGTTTTCAGGGATGCTGTCTTCTCTGTGCCTCTTCCCGGATTCCAAGTTAGAACTGAGGTTCTGGTGCCAGGAGATCCCCTTAAATTCTAGTTCAGAGGGCGTTGAGGGCCAGTGACCAATGAGCTACTGGTCCCTGCGGCTAACCTGCTCCTGTAGTGACAACGTCCTGTAGGTGTACGTCATTGTGCTACCCAGAATGCTCTGTTTCAGGGTCTTCTAAAATGGCAATTCCCTTCTTCAGCTGTACAGATGTACTAGCCCACCCTAAATGTGTAGCTAGGCTTTGGGGAGTGTACGCCTCCTGAATAACACATTTTCCCACTTGCCTGAGCAGCAGGGTGGGAAGGGCTTTGACCTTGAGTGTGGGACAAGGTATTGCACATCAAGGGTGGTGAAAACCTTTGAGGCTCACTGCCTTGATGACTATAAAGACTAGCCATCCTGGGATGGTGGAGGTGTGACCTCATTCCTGCCCAGACCTTTTTCTCCATCCTGGGGAAGTGCTAGCACATCCCACCAGGATGGCAGACTCTTGTTTTGGTGATAAATTGCTTGGGGAAGCCCACCAAGGCACTGGTGATTTGTATCATAGGGGGATACCCATGCAGGGTGGGACCCCTATGCACACCAGTTCATCTTCTACTCTAGAATCATGTTGGTGTAAAAAACAAGGTGTTTGATACCAAACATGACACAATTTGGTCGTTCCATAATGGAGCTGGTGATATCGAGTTTTCTCAGTAGGCAGCCCATGCTACTCTATGGACTGCTGGGCACTTACAGTAAAACCTTACTTTACTAGGTTACTCTAGGGATATGTATGTATGTACAGAAATATCCACACCTTTAATATAATGCACTCTACCTCCTGGGCGTTGAAGGGCAACCTTCAGAGTCACTTACTTAGATAAAGCAAGTGATGGCTCTGCAACACATGGTGCTCATACCTGATTTTTAAACACAAATCCATTTAGTATTATCAAAGAAAACCTCCCTATTAAGCAGTATTACTCTTAAAAAGCAATGCATTTTATCAAAAGTGCATTTCAATTTCAGCATTTATTGTAAAATGTTATAGTTCTTTCATGTTAATACCTACTTCTATAGATCATGGCTGAAAAAAAGATTTCTTGACACTGTTCTTGTGTGAATTTAAGCGGTAAGCAAACATCAGAATAAATGGTTTTGTTAGGTGAACATAGACGTTTACTGAAACAAGAATGGTTCTTTATAGAGCTGTGTCACCTATTCCATATTTTTCATAGGGCTTAAACATATTCATCAAGAACTTTTGTCCTTTTTGAGTAGGACCTTGAGTACTATAGTGAAAACCTTACACTTTATGACTTGATTGACAAACACTGCACTTTTACTCCAGTAGGTGTATACCTACAAATGTAGTCTATTTAAAATGTTGCCTGGAATTGTCTTAAAATTTAGATAGTCAAAGCTTTCTAGGAGTACTTGCAATTCTTATCATTTATAAATTACACCTGTGTAATGATTATGCAAATTTACTTACCGTCATTATATGTGATTGTTCAGTTACAGGCATTTATTTGTCACATTTCTGTTATTTGCATGTTTATAAGTGCTTTTGGAGTCTGGGTGTTTATGAAAAATATAATGTTGTAAAAGTGGACTGTAGACCTTTTCTTTGGTATTGATTTTTAATGAATCTTACTTGAATAGTTGCCACTGGTCCCCTTTTACAAGTTACATAGACTTATCTGTGGGCACTGCTCTCGGTCATCACGGTTTTCTTGAAGAAGTTCTTGAAGAAGTTCCTTAGCCTCATGGAACATGTTTAGTTTTTTAATTTAAATTTTTCAATTAATTATCTACCTTGTCATTTATTACATATTTATAGTTACACATATTTATAGCTAGTATATGGACTATGCAAAGTGTGTTTTCCTAATCCCTCTTTCTCTTTTACTTTCTTTTATTCTTTTTCTTTCTTTCTTTCTTTCTTTCTTTCTTTCTTTCTTTCTTTCTTTCTTCCTTCCTTTCTCTTTGCTATTCTTAATACTTGACTATTATTAAATAGTCATCATTTATATATTGTATTACCTATCAATTTACTGTCAATGAGAGGATTTGGTATTAATTGTCCGTTCATCTGTAATTAACTTTCTTTAAGCATAAAAACTACATTGAACAGTTGCCTTCAAGCACTTGCTACCTTGCTGTATTCTTTCTCTAGAAAATAAACCTTGACTTCCCATAACCCCTACCACAAATCACCACCACTTTTTTGAATGGCCTTTCCCCCATTCCCACCAGGGGTCAATCTCTGACCACAAGTGTATCTTTCTTTGCCATTTTTTCTTGCCAACTCCTTTACTGAATGTCCATTCACCCACATACACTTACACTATCCATGTGTAAATTTACGGGTGAATAAATCAACTCTAAAGCAAAGTTCATAGTTTGTAAATTGCAACATGAATTTGAGATCCCAACTCATGAAAAATGTCATTTCAGTGTTCACATTTCCTGGTTAAAAGTATCTGGCTTTTGAATTCCAATGTGTGCCCCTCAATGCATGGGGCAGGATCCACTATTGCTGGTCAGGAGGTGGGGTTCTCCATTTGTTATCTGCTGAATTTTTGCCTGTGCTGGCTGCCAGCCCAAAATGAAGATTACCTGATTATTATTTGAAGAAGGTCACCAGGTAGCAAGCATACAATAGTGTGCTCATGTCCTCTCCAGCAACCATTCTCAGGAGGACCAGCCCAGTTATCCATTTGTCACAACCAGTAAGTAGTATCATTTTAAAATTATGAAAGAAAATTTGTTTCAGTGGTGGCACCTTCTACTATGAAAGATGTGTGTTTAACTTAGAATACATGCAAATTAAATGAGGTAAGCGCATATTCTGGCACATCATAGTTTTAGGACACAATCTTCAATAATAATCATAATTCCTATTTTTAAAGCGCACACATATCACACCCTTAAGGGTTTCACGTCACTGGGGGCCATTGAGGAGATTAAGTGAGTTATTGTCCAGAGTCTCATGATGCTGAGCTGAGTTGCTACTGGCGATCGAACTGCGAGCACCGTGCTCTGGTGTCAGCCGCTCTGGCAGCTGTGCCACACCTCTCCTAGAAGCACTTATCATTGGTGCATGATGCATACATGTGGTGATAGTTTTATAACTTGATTACTTATAAATCCTACTCCCACATGGAATCCTCTAAATTAATAGCAATTTCATGCACGTTATGTGGAATCTAATGTCTTTAAAAGTTGCTTACAAAATGAATCCTAAATATGTTGTAATATTCAACTCAGTATTAATGGCAATACAACAAAATACAAAAGGTTTATGATCAAATGGTAAACAAAAAAGGATTTCTAATACACATTTAGGTTTATTCACTTTGTCAGTATCAAGAAATGTTTCCAAAATTAAAATACAAACATAAATTATGGTTTTATCATATATTTATACTGCAATGTCAGACTGCTCTTTGTATCAACACCTCAGCATATCCGTAACAATTGTGAAGATAGTTGGGTACTAGCATCTTAAAACTCCCAATTTTGTTAACCGTAACCTCTGATTTTTGATTTTCTATTGTGGCGTAGTACCTCATTAAAAAACAGTAGTTTGGAGCTTCAAACTCCACTGCTCAACCTTTGTCATAAGGTCGGGTGTTGTGCAGCTGTAGTAAGGGGGTATAAGCATGCTATGGTTGAATATATGCAAACATGCATGTGTACACGTATACGTTGAGGAAGGAGGACCGTTGACTGACTCTGCCTATCTTCTGCGCACAGGTAGCAGTATGAAATATAGGGTCCAGATTAAAGCTGATATGATTCAAATGGATAACTTCATCATTACATTTTGGATTTAGTGTAATAAGTAAATACTCTACTTTTTACTATATGTGTCGATTGTTTTTTATTGTTATTCCAGATTGGATTGATTACACTGGTCTGACTCACTGCCAGGAATATACATCATTTAATTTGAATATTTAATAAGAGGCCTATTTGAACTAAGTTTAGAGTATTCCTCTCCATAAATAATATTTTGGTATTTTTCCCTAACGTAGACTAATGAGATTTGTGCTTGAAGCTGCTGGCTGTGAGAGTTAAGAGTTAATCACTCTGCTGCCCCAACTAGCAGATCACAGTCTCCTGAAAAAATAAGCCCATGCTAGATAGATTAGGGCCTCTCCTGCTAGAGAAAGGTGGAGTCATTAGAATAAGATGCGGCCAGTGCAGGTAAGAGTGGTAGAGTGGTGGGGCCGACAGATGACAACGAGGAAAATTATTTATTTAATTTCCCCTCATGGTCGTCTATCAAAGCTCCCTTCAACCCGGCCCACCATTCCACCGCTCTTACCTGCATGGGCCCCCCCTGGTTAGAATCTCCTTTGCTGTTAGTAGTAACTCCCGATAAATTAGCTTGGAAGATATTCCCATATGGGACAGCCAGCGTTTGGTTATTATGAGTGACACTAAAGGAATGGTGGGATTTGGTTGAACCACTAGGTTGGTAGGTCATTGCTACAATCTTAGGAAATGTTCCCTTCCTTAGTTTTTAAGTCCCTGTGCAACCTCAGAGAGTAGAGAATGAGCCTGCAAAATTAGATAAAGGACTGGCTGAGCTGAAGCACCCCTTTCAGGAGTTTGAATACTCAAGGCTTATTCTGTGGATATCCTCCTCCCATGGCTGTTGGGACTAGCTCCTTGACTCCTTCTCATTTCCAGTACAGGGTGGGCTTGGTGAGGTCACTGAAGGACTGTGGACTGGTCCTGTTGTAAGTGCCCCAGGAATGAAAACCTTAGACCTTTGTTGGATGCAGCACCCTGCAAGTGGAGTAATGCTTAGGTAACTAGGGAATGCAAGCAGGGAAATGGGAGCCCAGGGCAAGGGTACCCAGGCTAAGTGACAATCATGGCTGAACAGGAAGACTGGCCCAAACCCTATTGTCAAGCTGCTTCGGAGGAGAAGAAAGCATAATTATCAGCAGGTGCAGAAGGTGAAAAGAAATCCTTACTGAAATATCTATGGGTCAGTTAGATCCATGACATATCCACTGGTAGACAGAGTGTCTCACCTTTAGCTAAAAGTTTAAAACCTCACTAAAATCCACCCAGTGGGACCACAGATCAAGCACCTTTTAGTGCCACTCATGATTGTCATTGTGCAAGCTCCTGCAGGAGATCTGGATCTGTGAGCACCTTCAGCCACAACTAAACTGTTAGACCTATACACCTTATGGTGGTTTTCCCCCAAACATTTTGCCTTCCTCGTCCATTTTTGCTGATGTCTTTTTTGCTGGCCGTAATTCTCTACACACTTTACCACTACCTACCAGTGCTAAGGTGCATGGGCTCACTCCTCAAAACATGGTAACATTGGCAAATCCCAAATGGAATATTTAATTTGCATACAAGTTCCTAGTTGTTGGACTTTGGCCCTTAGGGCAGGTTCACCCCTAGACTTTTTGCTTGAAATGGTGACCTGGAGATGGTGATTTTTGGATTCTGCGCACTTTCACTGTGTCCCAGTGGAAAGTGCGTGCGCACTCTGAGTGCATGTGCTGAGCTAGGCCTGCCCGCCCATAGGAATGCATGGGGAAGGTATGTGTCCCTGGTAGTTCCTGATGCGTGGGGTGTACAGGCTTGAGTCTGGTATGTGTGAACTCGTGAGAATGAATGCTGCGCAACGGTATGTGCGGCTTGTATGTGTCTAGTGGGGAAGTATCATTTCTAGACATGGCTGTACGTGTGCTGTGAGGGTGCTGGCGTGTGATTGGCTGGAGCTGGCTGGCATGCCAGGCTCCAGGAAGTCTGGGTGGGTCTGCCCGGTGGTGAGTGGGAGATTAGCATGAGTGATGTGTGGGAGGAGTGTACCTGTGTCCTGGATGGGCTGGGTTTTCCCCACACAATGCTGGCTCCGCCCCCCTGTGGTGTGTCTAATGACCCAAGCCCTGCCAGTGAATAGAGAGGGTGGCTGAGGTAAACAGAGTACTCAAGAACCAGCTGCGACTGGATCCGCCCCCACTCTGCACCCTTGAACAAAGGAATGCACTGTATAAAAATGGGGCTGTGTCCCCACTGAAGTTGTTCTGCTTTTGGATCCTGCCAGAGGGGGCTGTTGCTGCTGCTGGGGCCAGGAGGACCGCCACTTGGGGTGTCTCCCTGCCTGGAGACCCAGTGTGCTGGCTCTGGCCCAGCCTTGCCCCCCCTGCCTGCCTCCAGCCCCTGCTGGAGCCTTGTCCTGTCCTCCAGTGCTGGGGAGCACTGAGGACTCCTTGCCTGCAGCCTGAGAGCGCTGCTCTCTGCCCTTTAGCGCTGTGGAGCGCTGAAATCGCCTGCCTACCGCTTGAAAGCGCTGGATTTTGGCCATAGCGCTGTGAGCGCTGTGATTTGTCCTGTAGGCGCTTGGGAGCGCCTACCCTTCGTTTCTAGCGCTGCTAGCGCTGGGTGTGCACAGCCGGTGCCTACCCGGCATCAAATTGCCCCGTGTGGCGATTTGGCGGCGCGGGTGCCACCCCGCTCATTGCCGCTTCGTTGTGCCCGTTGTTGTGGATTCACGAGGGAGCCCACTCCTCGGATCCTGGGAAGCCGCCTGCCTGCCTAGGAAGCGGGCCGCCGCGCTGCCCGCGGCGACCCGGAAGTGGTTGGGAGTCCGTCCAATCCCACCGCTGCCACCAATGTTGGAAATGGGATCCCCGGCTGGCCAGGGCTTTCGCCAAAGTCAGTCAGAGACCACCACCCCCAAGTCAGGGCAAGGGAGTTACACGCCAAGATAACCCCTACTCACCCTCTAGGTAACGTGGCGCGAGCAGCAAGGCTAAACTTGGAGGCGATGTAGGCTAAGTATTTGCGCACGCACCCCAGCAACAACAACCAAAGGCCCACCACAAAGGAAACTCCACACAAGGTTATATAAAAATAGCCTTTGTATTACACCAAAACACATTAGATAAAACACACACTTTACAATGTGCCAGAGGCACGGGCAGAATTTACAGGGGGATATTTACAAGACAGGGCCACCTGGACCACTGTCAGGAATCAGAAGTAGCACTTTCAGAAATAGCACTTAGTACATAGAATATAGCACAAAATAGCACACAACCAGTGTCTACTGGTAACCAGGATCTCACTAGCACCACCTGTACTAGGGAGAAAACAACCACCTATGTATTACAATACCTGTAGGGGTGTAAGAGGAAAACACATGATGCAATGCATAACATTCATTCAGAGGTGTAAAGGCACATGACGCATAAACAATACATTCAGAGGTGCAGTAATAACATTGCGCAAAACTTAGATCAGTCACCACCTGTGACAGTCCCTGTGTCCCAATGTCAGGGCCTAAACGTCGCAGTTGCCCACAAAGTGCTGGGCAACTGGTGCAGGGAAAGTCAGGGCAACGTTGGAGCCTCTCTGGGCTCAAGAACCACCACTGTGGCACTGTGGGGCCTCACTGGGCTCCAGACAAGAAATGGCGCCCTGAGCCTCTCTCAGGCTCTTCACAAGAAATGGGCACTCGAGCCTCTCAGGGCTCGCAAAGCAAAAGGCAGGCTGGAGCCTCTCAGGGCTCCAGCAACAAAGGTGCAGCCTCGCTGGGCTGTGGGATCCTTCTCTGGGGACCCAGGAACACTTAGGGCGCTCTGAGCCTCTCTGGCTCGCCAAACCACTGCGGCGCTTTGGAGCCTCTCGTTGCTCCAACACTAAGGTGCCCCCTGAGCCCTCAGGCTCAAAACAAAGAGATGCTCTCTTGAAGCCCTCGTGGCTTCACTCCGCACTGTAGCGCTATCTCGCGCTACGAGAAAGAGGGGGGGGGCGGACACCGACAATGTGTCCCGGCGCCCCTCCCTCCAGCACTGCCACACTCACCGGCTTCGCGCTGGGTTCCAGCGAAGGCGGGTCTCTCCCTCTGGTCCCGGGGCTCTCCTCTCCACTCGGGGAGCCTCGGGGATCCGGCCGGCAGCTTCTCTCTTCCCGGCTCGGTAATGGAGGCGGGACTTCCGGTCGGCCTCTCCTGGGCCGCGCTAGGATTGGACGGACTCCCAACCACTTCCGGGTCGCCGCGGGCAGCGCGGCGGCCCGCTTCCTAGGCAGGCAGGCGGCTTCCCAGGATCCGAGGGGTGGGCTCCCTCGTGAATCCACAACAACGGGCACAACGAAGCGGCAATGAGCGGGGTGGCACCCGCGCCGCCAAATCGCCACACGGGGCAATTTGATGCCGGGTAGGCACCGGCTGTGCACACCCAGCGCTAGCAGCGCTAGAAACGAAGGGTAGGCGCTCCCAAGCGCCTACAGGACAAATCACAGCGCTCACAGCGCTATGGCCAAAATCCAGCGCTTTCAAGCGGTAGGCAGGCGATTTCAGCGCTCCACAGCGCTAAAGGGCAGAGAGCAGCGCTCTCAGGCTGCAGGCAAGGAGTCCTCAGTGCTCCCCAGCACTGGAGGACAGGACAAGGCTCCAGCAGGGGCTGGAGGCAGGCAGGGGGGGCAAGGCTGGGCCAGAGCCAGCACACTGGGTCTCCAGGCAGGGAGACACCCCAAGTGGCGGTCCTCCTGGCCCCAGCAGCAGCAACAGCCCCCTCTGGCAGGATCCAAAAGCAGAACAACTTCAGTGGGGACACAGCCCCATTTTTATACAGTGCATTCCTTTGTTCAAGGGTGCAGAGTGGGGGCGGATCCAGTCGCAGCTGGTTCTTGAGTACTCTGTTTACCTCAGCCACCCTCTCTATTCACTGGCAGGGCTTGGGTCATTAGACACACCACAGGGGGGCGGAGCCAGCATTGTGTGGGGAAAACCCAGCCCATCCAGGACACAGGTACACTCCTCCCACACATCACTCATGCTAATCTCCCACTCACCACCGGGCAGACCCACCCAGACTGGTGGAAGAGGCTCAGTGTAGCCCAGCTAGGTCCCTGGTTAGTGAGAAGGGTGTAGGGGCTGACTGCCTGGCTCAGTGGAGCAGGAGTCAGTGGGTGGCTGAGAGCCCCCAGAGGCCCGAAGCCCTGTCTCAGAACCTGGGTGGGTTCTTGAAGGAACACCAGGTTGGGGACCTAGGCTGTCCTGTTAGTCCACTTGAGGAAGATCTCCTAGTGAGTAGAGGACCTGGAGCGTCTGTAACCAGAGCTCCTATGGTTCTAGAGTCTGGCAGTACCGCTCCGGTAGGGAGGGTACAGGAGTCCAGAGTGAGGAGTGATTGGGGGAGTTCCCCAGTGGAAGGACCAGTGGGTCAGGGACTACCCAGTTGGGCTAGGTTCCCGTGTAGTGACCATGGTAACACCACTTCTGGTCTGGGGGATCGTCACGCACTGTCAGGTGGACAGAGGGCGGGAGATCTGCGCCAGACAGACAGTCACGCAACAGATGTGACATTTGTTAGCCTCAGGGGGATTGCGTGTGAATCCCCAGAAGTCCTGGAGTGCCAGGCAAATGTTCCACCGAAGGTTCTAGACCAGAGGTTGGAAGGCCAGGTTCAGGGTCAGCCTGACCTGAAGGGTAGGACGACTGTAACCAGTGTCCTGACCGGTTATTCTTCCAGAGGAACTTCTCCAGGTGGGAGAGGGCAGACCTCTGGAAGGGGGTGCAGAGGGTGGGAGAGCCCACCTCTGACCCCGGTGCAACCTGAGTGGATAAGCCCTGGGTTGGAATGGCGTTCTAGGGGTACCCCTCGCAGAGGGAGGAGGAACCCTAGGAGAAGAGGTAAGGGGAGGAGAGCCTTCCCCGAGACTCCTGGTCCGCCTGAGGTTGTAGGCCCTAGGCTGGAGAACCAGTGGCAGTCTAGTCCTGTCTGGCAGACAGGAAGAGTGGAGAATGGCTCCTATGTGCCAGGGGTTACTACCCCCCGCTCTGCGAATTGGCATGGACCAGTGGCACCTGGGTGGCCCAGGGCCTGGTCCTGGCCGCGTACAACTTGGGAGTACCAGTGGGGTAGCCCAGTTGGTCCAGACAGTGTGTTGAGAAGGAATCCCATGGGTTCACCATGGCGTAGAACAGGAGGGTGTCCCTGCAGTTGCGGGCCTGCGTCCGTGTTCTATCGCCCCAAGCAGGGAAGTCCATCACGGTGGTGATTGGTCTCCCCTGCGTTTTGGCTGGAAGGGGGTTATGTTGGACTTTGGCCCTTAGGGCAGGTTCACCCCTAGACTTTTTGCTTGAAATGGTGACCTGGAGATGGTGATTTTTGGATTCTGCGCACTTTCACTGTGTCCCAGTGGAAAGTGCGTGCGCACTCTGAGTGCATGTGCTGAGCTAGGCCTGCCCGCCCATAGGAATGCATGGGGAAGGTATGTGTCCCTGGTAGTTCCTGATGCGTGGGGTGTACAGGCTTGAGTCTGGTATGTGTGAACTCGTGAGAATGAATGCTGCGCAACGGTATGTGCGGCTTGTATGTGTCTAGTGGGGAAGTATAATTTCTAGACATGGCTGTACGTGTGCTGTGAGGGTGCTGGCGTGTGATTGGCTGGAGCTGGCTGGCATGCCAGGCTCCAGGAAGTCTGGGTGGGTCTGCCCGGTGGTGAGTGGGAGATTAGCATGAGTGATGTGTGGGAGGAGTGTACCTGTGTCCTGGATGGGCTGGGTTTTCCCCACACAATGCTGGCTCCGCCCCCCTGTGGTGTGTCTAATGACCCAAGCCCTGCCAGTGAATAGAGAGGGTGGCTGAGGTAAACAGAGTACTCAAGAACCAGCTGCGACTGGATCCGCCCCCACTCTGCACCCTTGAACAAAGGAATGCACTGTATAAAAATGGGGCTGTGTCCCCACTGAAGTTGTTCTGCTTTTGGATCCTGCCAGAGGGGGCTGTTGCTGCTGCTGGGGCCAGGAGGACCGCCACTTGGGGTGTCTCCCTGCCTGGAGACCCAGTGTGCTGGCTCTGGCCCAGCCTTGCCCCCCCTGCCTGCCTCCAGCCCCTGCTGGAGCCTTGTCCTGTCCTCCAGTGCTGGGGAGCACTGAGGACTCCTTGCCTGCAGCCTGAGAGCGCTGCTCTCTGCCCTTTAGCGCTGTGGAGCGCTGAAATCGCCTGCCTACCGCT
The DNA here is from genome assembly GCF_964261635.1 of Lissotriton helveticus. NCBI lineage: Eukaryota > Metazoa > Chordata > Amphibia > Caudata > Salamandridae > Lissotriton > Lissotriton helveticus. The sequence goes on from NC_136069.1 coordinate 128,490,593, forward strand.
TGAAAGCGCTGGATTTTGGCCATAGCGCTGTGAGCGCTGTGATTTGTCCTGTAGGCGCTTGGGAGCGCCTACCCTTCGTTTCTAGCGCTGCTAGCGCTGGGTGTGCACAGCCGGTGCCTACCCGGCATCAAATTGCCCCGTGTGGCGATTTGGCGGCGCGGGTGCCACCCCGCTCATTGCCGCTTCGTTGTGCCCGTTGTTGTGGATTCACGAGGGAGCCCACTCCTCGGATCCTGGGAAGCCGCCTGCCTGCCTAGGAAGCGGGCCGCCGCGCTGCCCGCGGCGACCCGGAAGTGGTTGGGAGTCCGTCCAATCCTAGCGCGGCCCAGGAGAGGCCGACCGGAAGTCCCGCCTCCATTACCGAGCCGGGAAGAGAGAAGCTGCCGGCCGGATCCCCGAGGCTCCCCGAGTGGAGAGGAGAGCCCCGGGACCAGAGGGAGAGACCCGCCTTCGCTGGAACCCAGCGCGAAGCCGGTGAGTGTGGCAGTGCTGGAGGGAGGGGCGCCGGGACACATTGTCGGTGTCCGCCCCCCCCCTCTTTCTCGTAGCGCGAGATAGCGCTACAGTGCGGAGTGAAGCCACGAGGGCTTCAAGAGAGCATCTCTTTGTTTTGAGCCTGAGGGCTCAGGGGGCACCTTAGTGTTGGAGCAACGAGAGGCTCCAAAGCGCCGCAGTGGTTTGGCGAGCCAGAGAGGCTCAGAGCGCCCTAAGTGTTCCTGGGTCCCCAGAGAAGGATCCCACAGCCCAGCGAGGCTGCACCTTTGTTGCTGGAGCCCTGAGAGGCTCCAGCCTGCCTTTTGCTTTGCGAGCCCTGAGAGGCTCGAGTGCCCATTTCTTGTGAAGAGCCTGAGAGAGGCTCAGGGCGCCATTTCTTGTCTGGAGCCCAGTGAGGCCCCACAGTGCCACAGTGGTGGTTCTTGAGCCCAGAGAGGCTCCAACGTTGCCCTGACTTTCCCTGCACCAGTTGCCCAGCACTTTGTGGGCAACTGCGACGTTTAGGCCCTGACATTGGGACACAGGGACTGTCACAGGTGGTGACTGATCTAAGTTTTGCGCAATGTTATTACTGCACCTCTGAATGTATTGTTTATGCGTCATGTGCCTTTACACCTCTGAATGAATGTTATGCATTGCATCATGTGTTTTCCTCTTACACCCCTACAGGTATTGTAATACATAGGTGGTTGTTTTCTCCCTAGTACAGGTGGTGCTAGTGAGATCCTGGTTACCAGTAGACACTGGTTGTGTGCTATTTTGTGCTATATTCTATGTACTAAGTGCTATTTCTGAAAGTGCTACTTCTGATTCCTGACAGTGGTCCAGGTGGCCCTGTCTTGTAAATATCCCCCTGTAAATTCTGCCCGTGCCTCTGGCACATTGTAAAGTGTGTGTTTTATCTAATGTGTTTTGGTGTAATACAAAGGCTATTTTTATATAACCTTGTGTGGAGTTTCCTTTGTGGTGGGCCTTTGGTTGTTGTTGCTGGGGTGCGTGCGCAAATACTTAGCCTACATCGCCTCCAAGTTTAGCCTTGCTGCTCGCGCCACGTTACCTAGAGGGTGAGTAGGGGTTATCTTGGCGTGTAACTCCCTTGCCCTGACTTGGGGGTGGTGGTCTCTGACTGACTTTGGCGAAAGCCCTGGCCAGCCGGGGATCCCATTTCCAACACTAGTAAAGTAGTGCCTGTGAATTAAATGCTACTATTAGGTCTGCTGCACTGATTGTGCCAGCCACATAAACAGCCCCTTTGAATATGTCTCTGTTTCTGCCATTGCAACCCGAGCATGCTGTTTTTAAACTGCAATTTTGACCTGGCAAAATAAACCTGTTTTCAGGCACTAACCTTCCATTTTATTACATATAAATCACACCGTGGGCTGTATATTTAAAAGGTAGAGCATGTAATCTCAAGGTTTACCAGCTCTGGAAGTGAAAAATTCTTAAATTTCGTTTTTCACTACTGCAAAACCTACTTTTCCCATAGGATAACATTGGAGTTACCGTATTATTTTTAATAAGCTGCAATATTCAGAATGGTAGAAGGGAATCAGTTCATTTTTTGTGTCCATCGAATTGTATTGAAAAATCCTCTCTTAAGGTAAAGTCAGATTTTAAATTACAATTTTGAAAATGCAATTTTAGCACCTATAGTAGGGGTTAGGCCCTTATCTGTCAGCAAGGCTGAGCCACTATAAATTCAAAACACCACAAAAAAGCCAATACTGATTTTCTTTATACACTTTGATTCCTTCATAACCACAATATTCAATAGCAGTGATCAACATTTATTTTTTCGATTAATTATAACATTTTATGAAATTATCTTCATACACAGGAGAAAAATCTGAATATATCTTACATTTATCAGAAAAAAGGGGAGGAAGAGGAAAAAGTGGCTACACCCTCCTCAATAGTATATCCTCAAAAATAGAGAACCCAGCAGGGGAAAAATTGCAAAAAAGTGGTAGACTCTTGAGTTTGCTCTAAGAAATAAGGCTAAATGCAACAGAAAATGAATTGCGAGAACACACAGTTGCTCACACTTGCTAATTTTACACTGGGGTAACATTTTCCCCCAATTTACTCCCATCATTTAGCTGTAGTTCTAAGCACAAAATGGACCAATGGGTCCAAAATTATGATTTTTGTGCTAGGAAAAGAGTGCTAAATGCAACAGAACATAAAAAGCAGTGTGAGCAGTCACTTGCGCTTACTATGCTGTCACTGTAGGATATGTTGCCCCCAAATTACTCTTTATGTACACGAGAGGACATAATAGTGTTATTTTTAGTCATTGCGCATAAAAGAGTAATGTGAAATTATATATATTACTCCGGTTACTATAGCCTTATTAAAATTCTGCCCAGGCATAGAGGAGACATGTGCGTGGCCGCCAGTACACACCAAAGTATTGAAACCCCTTCTAAAACTACATTACCATTTTTGGGTTTCGAATCTGAAAGAGATCTTTACAAAAGGCTACCAGCAGAATTATAGCAGCAAAATATTTATAGTGGCAAATGTAAAACTTAAAGAAGGTGAATATATTTGCTGCATAACAACTTACAATATCAAAGAAGTTACTGGTAGATTTTACAATAAAGAGTTACAAAAGGTGCTAACTGATCCATACAGGTTCAACATGGTTGAACAAATTCTAAAATGGAAACAGCCATTAGTCAAACAGAGGTCCTGGAAATTTAACATTTGTGTGTTTGCTAGCTTTCCAAAGTGTGAGTAAAGAGCCCATTGAAAAAACAAAATAAGAAGGCACCATACTTTTTACTCATCATTACACTCCAAAATATGGAAAAACATGTTCCATGATAATCAACTTCTACTGTGAAACTGGATAGAGCAGTGGACCTAAAAGTGAATTAGGAGGTTGCCCTCACCAAAACCCAACACCCTTGAAACGGGAATCATTTATTATGTCTGAGACTTAACTTACCATAAAGTGTGACCTGAAGATCAAATTACTCCATGCAGGGTTTCTTTCCGAGTTTTCCCCACCATCACAACTATGAATGAGGCCATCAACAAATTCGGACCTCACCCCAAAATGCCTTTAGATATTCAGCTCTTTTTGTTAAAATGTCATAAGGGAGGTGTTTTTAGAAATCCCAGGTTTGATAGAGAGGGTATATGTAAAGGTAAATTAAGCAGGTTATTAGAAACTTTACAACACATAAAAAGCACTGTACTTTTAGAACCAACATTTCATCATGTTAAACCTGTTGCAGTAAAAGTCACTCAGAAGAGAGTCTAGAAAAAACAAGAAAAACACTGTGCAAGTGAATATTTTTGAAACTCAACAACAGTAACCATGTTCTTCGCGCACTGTGCTTTCAGAGAATTCACCAAGTGGGACCTAGTCCTGTCTGTCAAACCCACACAGACCAGCACTGAAAGCAGTTTTTTCATGGGAGTCTTGCATCCTTTTTTTTTGTTGGCTCCCTCCTCCTATTTTTCTGACCATTTGTTTGCTGGCTTTGGAACTATGAGCACTTTACCACTGCTAACCAGTGCTAAAGAGCATGTGCTTCTCCCCTAAATATTACATTGGTTTACCCAAAATTGAAATACTCAGTTTATCTGTAAGTCGTAATACTAATGCACTATCTGTGCCCAGGGCTGTAAATTAAATGTTGCTAATGGGCCTGCAGCACTGATTGTGTCACCCACACAAGTAACCCTTTAAACATCTATCAAGCCAGCCACTGCAGATCCTGTGTGTGCAGATTTACTTCCATGCTGACTTGGCATTTAAAACTCCTTGCAAAGCTTTAAACTCCCCTTTTATTACACTTACATCACAACTACGGTAGGCCCTAGAGGGCCTATATGGCAGGGTGCTCTGTAAGTAAAAGGTACAACATGTACTTTAACGTTTTGCTTGTCCTGGTATTTAAAAAACACGTACATATATTGTCCACTACTTTGAGGCCTACTTCCCTCATAGGCTAACATTGTGAATTCCTTATTACACTTTTAAGCTGTAATTCCTAAATGAGAAGGAGTGGCTCTATCATGTTTTATATGATTGAAATGTTAAAGATAAATCCTCTTTGTTGGTAAAGTTAAATTTACCATTTAACGAAATTACCAAATTACCATTAGAAATACAACTGTTAGAAAGTTGGCATTTTTCAGCTTTTTTGTCTCTGTGTGCCTGCAGCCTGTCTCCAATGCACGTCTGTTGTGGCTGACAGCTTGACTTTGTGCATTACCTCTAGACTTCCCCACACAAAGGAAAGTTAGGTGTGTCTGAGTGCCCATCTGCATCATGATGGCTCATCTTAGGCAGGATGGGATGGAGGAGCTGACACTTACACCTGAATAGGCATGGTCCTGTCCACACAGCAATTTTGGATTGCCACCCTATGGTGAGTCTGGAGCCAGGACTAAAAGAAAATGACGTCTGTGCACTTTAAAGACCCTTCTTTGAAGTCACTCCCACTTCAAAGGCACAACTGGGTATAAGTACTGGGTCTCTGACGCCACCAAATCAGACACTACATTACCTGTAAACTCTGTCAGGAAGGAGGTATGCTTTGCTGCCAGACGACAGTCACTCTGCTGGACTGCTGCTCTGGAACAACTGCTTTTCTACTGTGCTAACTTGCTGCCTGCTTCCATCTGACACTGCTGAAGAATAACTTGACTCTGCTTGAACCCATGGTGATCTCCAAGGGGTTGTTGGCCTACCTCCTGATTTTAAGACTAAGGGATATCAAGGTCTCACCACCTGCGCCTGAAACTTGTCCATCGAAAGTGGACCCATGTGCTTGCTCCAGTCGAACCAACACAGCCCTGTCTGCATGTAGCTGAACCGATGCATCTTTGCTGTTGCAACAGTAGAATTGGCATTTTGCACTCGGAACTAGTTCACCACCTTAAAGTACTGACACATCTAAACCAAAGCATCGCCGCTGTAACAGTGTGGGACGATCGTCGCGTCCCCTTGACTACTTGGAGTAACCCGGCGCATCATCTATGGAATCAATGCCTCCCAGTTCTGTGCATCGTCTTTGGAACTTGCACATTTCCAACACTGCATGAAGAAAATGTACGCATCACCTCAACTGCGGTATCAACGCATCTCTTTGCTGCACCCCACATCTCGCTGTTGCGACAAGAATCAAGCTGCTTTGTTTAGCAGGCCTTGCATGGTTCCTGTATCCAGCCCATGCTCCATCGCGGTCTGCCTGAATTCTTGACTTTGTGCCGGTACGGCGCAGCCAGATTAACCCCATAGGCAATTATTGCTTCTAAGCACTATTTTTCCACTTAATCTTTAAAAATTGACATCTAGACTTCCACTCATTAGATTATTGTTGTTTTGGACTTGTTTCATTCATAAAAATAACATCTATTGATCGAAATTGGGGTGGAGTCTTTTTGTGCTGTTTTCACTGGGTTACTGTTTGAAGTGTTGCACAAATACTTTATACATTAAATCTTACGTTAAGCCTGTCTGCACTGTGCCAGGCTGCCATAGGCTGCCCACAGGTTAATTTATGATGGGTATCTGACTTAAACTGACTGGGATTGTGGTTCCTGTATGATCAGGGTGCATACCTCTGTCAACCAGAAACCCAATTGCAGACATTGTTGAGGACAGGATTTGTGTTTGTCCAGTGCGATACAGTGACTTAATGTACACTACTACTCCATATCTAGACCTATTCAATTCTCCCTGATTGGCATTTTTATCTATCTCTAAAATCATGTTTCTGTCTCAAGCAGCAGCATCTACAACTGCAAAGAGGGATTTTGAGATTGCAACTGCCTACAGACGCACTAAGGCCCATATTTATCAAGGTTTTGCACCACCCTTGTGTCATCAATGAGACGTAAAAGCATTGTAAAACCTAAATGAGATTTACCTAACTTTGAAAGAAAGGCCACCTGGCTTGGCCCTGATTGGCTTGATAAATCTGAATGTATATAAAAAAAGAAGGGACTAGAGGCACTCATAAGTCAAGCATACACGACCCAGGAAGATCAGTATATCAACCTAAGTATGCAGTTAGTTTAGAGAAAATATAGACAAAGAGGCCTGATCGGTTTCAGAGTATCCCAAGAGTGAGGATGGGGTGTCTCGCACTGTGTGAATTAGGGCCCTCACACAATTGGGTGTCATGCTTCATCACAGGGCATGCTCCTCGTCAGGTTGGTGTTGCAATGCCTGACGGACACCCTATGAGGGGCTCGTTATCGAAGGTCTTTTATTCTCAAGCCGTAAGATGCAGTGTGAGTATGGGGCTTTGCTGTGTAGATGTGTGTAGTAAATGTGAGGGGACTGTGAAGGGGAATCTACAATGAGACACAGTGGTGCTCCAAATCTATTTTAATCAGCGAGTCCACTGGTCCCAGTTAAAAATGAAAGGTGTGTTGCCACTGAGATAATGTACAGTGGTGGCTACAATGCATAGTTCAACATGTTTCTTGCCTCTGGTGTCAGAATGATTGTGTAGCAATTCTTCAGGACCAAAAGTTAGAAATAACTATCTACACAGTGCTAGTTTCCACTGTTAGTATACAGTGTAAAGCAAGTAGAAAAGTGCCCTAACATTGACGTACCTTGTTATCAGACCAACCTAAAACACAAAAAATAATGACATCTATCATAAGAAAAAACATTAAAAACAGCCTTTGGAGAGACATCATGCAAAAGATTACACAATCAAGATGTTAATAAAAATTCTCCCGCCGGATGTCAGCTGCGCGTCACATCTACGTATTTGCAATTGTTTACTCTCGCGATGCGTGATCGCGGGCCCTTATGACGTATTCGCGTTCAAAAAAGTATCGCAGTGCAAGATGGCGGGACATCATGACGTACTCACGGTCGGAAAGTCTTGCGCGATCACGCAGCCAGATCCAAAATGGCGCAGCGCACGCAAACCGGGAGAAAAACAACTCGACGAACTTAGAATCACGGTAAGTCAATGCCGCGCGCGCGAGATTGTATTTTTGAAGCGTGACCAAGCAAAAAAAATTGCCAACTAGCGAATTGCGGATTTTTGGGCAATTTTGCGTGATTCGCAGACTGCAAAATTGCCAAAAATCCAAAAATTACGCGAACGGAACGAATTTTCAGCCCATGCTAAATAAATTTACTGCGAATGTGCCACTCGAAATAAAAATCTACTGCAAACGCCCCATAACAACTGAATGCAAGCGACTGTTACTCATTATGCTTTTACTTGTTTTGCATGAAATGCAAAGAAACATTTCACACAAAAATATCAGAATTTACATTTTGCTAAATTCCCCACAATTTTGCAAAAATGTCATTGAGTTACTCTAAAGGAAGTACGCAAACATTTTACACTCCTACACAGGACCAAGATTGAAATACATAAGATTCCCGGCATAAATAGATTAAGGGGAATACAAACATTAACTAAATCAAAGGAAATGAAATAATTTAAGGTAAAGGAAATTCAAATTCCTCTGATTTTGTACTCAGCAGGAGTAGCAGGTGGCAAATCAGGCCAAAGAGTCTCAGAGGTCCATGTCTAGCGAGAGGTGTGGTGTGGTGCAGCGGCCAGTGTGGCTGACTCCAGAACACGGGGCGTGCAGTTCGATCACCGGCGGCAACTCAGCTCAACATCATGTGTGTCTGGGCAATAGTTCACTTAATCTCCCCGACAGCCTCCAGCACCTTGAGACCCTTAGGGCGCATCAGTTTGCGCTTTGCAAATGCCTAATGTATTTATAAGTCTCTATAATGAAAAATAAATCTAAACAGAACTCTGTAGATATGTTTTGTGAATGATGGGGCGTAAAATGACATGCATGCTAATTCTTTCAGAGGTTATGTCAATAAACAAGAGAGCATTAGATAATGCATGAAATAGGCTTTAGTGATGAAGAAGGGTGAAAAACTAGGGAAAAGATGTAGACTTAGTAGTCTGTGGCAAATACCACTACGTACTCGCAGGATGTGGTGGAATAGGAGCAGGGTGGCTGGCACTGGGCAACAGCAGTACACAGGTGTGCTTGTACATCAGAATATTGTGTACAGAACAATTGTTTAACATAAATACCCTGTCTTAAATATACTTTACAAAATATCATCTTGCTGGGCGTAGATTTTGTATTATTCAATGGGAGGATATTTTGTAAATGAAATTTATGAGAAGATATTTATGTCTGACAATATTCTGGTAACATCTTGAGGGGGTAGGATTTGTCTTTAGTGTAGTTTGGATGTGCCTCTGTCCAGCTGTTGGCAAATTCTACCTTTATGTGCATATTGTAGCTTCATCTGAGAATCATACGTTTGACGCAATTTCAAACATTTGTTGGTGTTAAAATCGGGGTGAAAAACAGTACGCCCCTTATTTCTACACGCTGAAGCAGATGTCTGTGATGGCTGAAATAGGGTAACGTTATCAAGTGCTGAAAGGATCCAGATGCGAATCTGACTGAAGTTCACAGACTGGCCTGCCCATTTGGAGACCACCGTGTCATCGGTTTATAACTTTACTCAGGATCTGGTTCTAGAATGTTATAGACCTATGTTTGTTAGGCACACTGAACATTTTGGCACAATATCTGTAACCTGAACCCAAGGGTACAAATATTTATGTTTAGTGAAAAGTCATTTTTATTACCATACTTATTTATTGTTTTGTAGTTGTTTCTTTGCTGTGTTAAACCTGATAAACGTTTGTTCTGTCGCTATTGGACTTTCATGATCATCTGTCTAAAAAAATACTTACTCATTTATTAGGAAGGATTCTATCATGGGACCTTTAAACTCATGTCACTTCACAACCACTTCAGTACTGAAATCCTTTTTGTCAGATTATTATTATTATTATTTATTGAATTTATATTGCGCTCAGCTACCCGTACTGGGTTTCCCGGCGCCAGGGACAGACTGAAGAAGAAAGACAGGTAATTGCTGAATCGTGGAATGAGCAGAAACAGTGACCAACTAAAACAAGAAAGTTTTCAACTTCTTGCGAAAAGCAAAAAGATTGGTCTCCGTTTTTAGCGCCAACGGAAGAGCATTCCACATCTTCGGCCCCAAATGGGCGAATGAGCGGCCTCCCATTTTTGCCAAACGGATTCTGGGAATTACAAGATTGGCTTGATTTGATGACCTGAGAGGACGACTGGGCTGATAAGGCTGAACAAGATTGTGCAGGTAAGTGGGGGCAGAGCCCTGACGAATCTTGAACAGAAGACACAAGGTTTTAAAAGCCACACGGTCAGGAATTTTTAACCAGTGAAGGTCACACAGGGCTTGCGTTGCAGACATTCTTCGTGGAACGTTGCATAAAAGGCGGGCAGCTGAGTTCTGTACAACCTGGAGTATATTCATTGTAGCTTTATCGGCTCCTAGATAGAGCACATTGCCGTAGTCGATACGGGACATTACAAGAGCCTGAACAACTGTTCGACGAGTGGCCTCAGGCAACATCCATAGGATCTTCTGCAACCAGCGTAGGGTGTTAAAGCAGATTGCAGCAACCTTAGTTGCCTGTTGTCGCATCGAGAGTTTCTCGTCGATTAGAAAGCCGAGGTTACGAACAACTGGCACGGGGGTAGGCAGTGGACCCATGTCACTAGGCCAGTGTCTAGAGCCCCACAGATCTTTATGTTTGCCAAGTATGATAACCTCAGTCTTATCACCGTTGAGTTTTAGCAGATTAACCTGCATCCAGGCCGCAACCAGAGAAAGGCCGATATTAAGGGCAGAGGTGTCCTGAACCATGCTGCCAGACAGGGAAAACACAATCTGCGTGTCGTCTGCATATGAGTATATGGACAGACCGGCGTCCTCTACGATAGTAGCAAGGGGTCTGATGTAAATATTGAACAACAAAGGGCTCAATATAGACCCCTGGGGGACGCCGTAAGCAGATGAACAGATCGCCGATTCAGCTTTGTTTGAAAATACCTGAAATGTGCGCTCATTAAGAAATGAGGCCACCCAGGCAAGCGCAGATCCAGCGACACCAAGGGAGTGAAGGGACTCCAATAGAATGGAATGCGACACGGTATCGAATGCCGCGCTTAAATCCAAAAGGATAAGCGCAAAGGTCTCACCACTATCAATACCGTGTCGGAGTCGTTCAGTCACCCCCAGGAGTGCGGATTCATCATGTTTTCTTTGTTGACATTTTAAAGTATCAAATTCAACATTAGATTCAGAACTGTGGTAGATTAGGTAGATAATCACTGCATAATTACTAGTATTGATTATTATACACTTCTATGATGGAACAGTAAGTAAGTAAACATCTTTATTGCATGATTAATTAAAATCTTTGCAAAATAGCACTTTGATGGAACAGCTCCAGGATGATCATCTATTGAACAGTTTGTATTGCGTCAGATTCAGCCAGCCCCAGTGTAATTTGTCAACACCAGGACACATTAGGTGGGGTCCAGAGAGATTTGCATTCAACGCATCAACAAGCAGAGGGTAAAGGGGCGGTCTCATTTCACTTTAATTTGAGCCCAACACAAAAGCCTCTCTTGAAGGGCAATCAGCACTCCTTTTGTTTGACTCTCTTCTCACTCAGCTGGGTGCTATGGTGCCTATTCACAAATGTGGTTGTGGAGTTTGTGAAGTAGTACTACGTTACAAACTCCACAATTTATTTCGGAAACATTTGTCTGGAGATTTCGGACCAGCCCTCAGCTATTTTTTCTGTATGTAGATCTCTGCCCTGGTGGACAGATTTTAGGACCCGTAGTTATAGGGTTCAGCAGTAAATGAGGGAGGGACAAGACGGATAAGGAGGACAAGGGAGTACCAGGAAAATAGGGAACACTACAAAATGGAAAGGGTTAAGTGAAATTGAAGAATAGAGTTAGGGAGTGCATGTTAGTATAAAGGCTCAAATGTACTTCTGCCCAGTCTTGGAGTAAGTTAAGCACCATGGGCCTTATTTATGAAGGCCTTGCGCCGCCGGTGCGTCACTTAACATGGGAAAAAGTGACGCACCGGTGGCGCAAGGCTTTCATAAATGAGGCCCCATATATGGCAAACCAATGGCACTGCAAAACACTCTTATAGAATATTGGGAGAGAATAGCACTAACACATAACGCAAAAATATAAATACAAAATGAAATAAAATGACAATTTAAATTAAACTTGAGTTTTTTAATATTTAAAAATAAAATTACATTTTTGTTTTTTATACAGGATAGCTCTTTATTAATATACATCTTAAAAGGGGGTGGAGACTCAGAAGTCTACGTCTAGGTGTGAATCTACACCTGGAACTTGAGATATCCATTCATGAGGAGATTACACAAACTTACCGCTGTGTCTAGAAAGTCCAGTTCATTTTTAATGCTTAAGGAATGAGGATTTGGAGGCATGTATGTATTTAATCGATATACATGCACTGTAAGAATGGCAGATGAATCTGTCTATGTGATTAAATACAATAATAAACTTTTATGTACAACTCACTAATAAGTGTTTACTCCAAAAGGAACCCTTTTAGCAAACTTAGGGGCATATTCACAAGCCCCTATCGCCACCACAACGTCACTTTCAGTGACAACGTGGTGGCGATAGGGGCCTCGCCTTATTCACAAGAAAGCGTTAAGCCACTTACCGTGGCTTAACGCTGCCTTGTGAATAGGCCCCCTTTCATGCTGTGTTTAGCGTGAAAGGGGCGTGCAGTGGGTGTTGTGGTGTGCGTTCCACCTTGCCTTGTGCAGCAAACATGGAAAATGCAAAATGCCATGGTTTGTTTATGTACAGGAAGGTGTCCCTTCCTATACATGAACAAACCTTTATAAAAAAAATGCTGTTTTGTAACTTACTTGTGTGCTGCATGAAGCAGCACACATGTAAGTTACAAACTGGCATTTTAGGTTTGTTTACGTGCAGGAAGGGGCACCTTCCTGTACATAAACAAACCTCCCTGCTTGCAGACACTCTTGCACTCTGCAGCAAGGGTACCTGCGCTGAAGCTAAGTTGTGATACTCAGCGCCATTGCAGGGGGAAAAGCAAGGCTGCACCCTGTCCTTGTGATTAAGGTGCAGCCTTGCTTTTCCGAAGTGGCGGAGAGAGGCCTTAAGCCATGAAGGCTAATGCCTCTCTCCGCCACTTCCTTGTGAATATCCCCCTTAGATTCTCAAAATATTGAGACAAAACAGTAAGGTTCTAAACATATGTCTTGCAGTTTGCATACAGCACCTTGTTGCTGTTTCCTAGTGCATTAAGCAATGCTACAAGAATTGTAACAAATGGTTGGTGATTTCACTTCTTCTGCCTGTGGCACTTTGGTGAATCAGTGTTCACTTCCATTGGTGGCGCATTAGTGAAGTGTAACAGTTCACCCTCACTCATCCAACCACTAATGGACGTACTCTCTCGATCACACATTTGTCACACTAAGGGCAGAAACATAAGACACAGTTATTTGTAAAAAGAAAAACCGCTTCATTTGCATTTTTTCCTAAATTACTTTAATTGCTCCTACTTTCATTACTTGAAATATTATTATTCATAAATATTCTAACCATCTAGCCAAGAATAATCAGGATTTCATATTGAAAGCAAAACAATTCATCAGAAAAAAGAGGAGTTTAGAACTGACAAGTGGGGATTATGTCTGCTTTTTAGTGCCATGGTAACCATCCCATTAGTCGGTAACGTCAGTGCACATGTAGAATAATATCAAAGGATGCTTTGAGAGTAATGATGTATTTCCGCCTTGCAAAATGCTCTTCCCTGCTAGAAAAAAAATGCTGGATGAAAAATAGGCATGCTCTTACTCCTTTACAAGAATTAGATTTTTAATTCTAGTGACTGAGAAAACCAGCAGGTAAAGAATGTCAATCGAATATAGGGGCCCATTAGGATCGCGGACGGACTTGAGTCCGTCCGCGACCCCTGAGGAGGAGGGAACCTCCGCATGGGCTGCTTCGTTCCCTCCGAGCAGATTAGGATGTGACTGCCAGGGTGGCGGTCACTTCCTCTATCTTTAACATTGCGGCGGGTGCAGCTTCAAGCTGCACCCGCCGCAAGGTTAAAAATGCATGCATCGCATTTGCATGCACAAAGTGGCAGGCATCGCACAGTGCCTGCTTCTTTGTGCACGCAAATGCAGGGGGTACCATAGGTACCCCCCCATGTGCACCCCCCACACACCCTTCACCCAGGGGGTCCGCAACGGGCCCCCGAAGTGAAAGTCCGTATGCCTTTCCACGGCGGAAATGCCGCCGTGGAAAGGCATAGGACCACCAACATCCTAATATGCCTGGCGGTGTCTGATAGACACCGCCAGACATGTTAGAGCTTTTCTGCCGCGGTTGGAAGGCGACCGCGGCGGAAAAGCTGCGGACGGTCTTCCTGACCCCCCCCAGCCATCCTAATCTGGCGGGGGGGTCTTTGAAGGCTCCGCAGCAGTTTTTCTGCATCCTCCGGGCTGGCGGACACTTCCGCCGGCCCGGAGGATGCTGAAAAACCGCAATCCTAATCGGCCCCTAAGTTAGGGCAAGAATAACGATGCTACAAAATGCATGGCTGTAGGATCTTTCAGAACATCCAGCTTTCAAATATTAGCTCCATCACTTTATCCTGATTGTCTCTTTCCTGTCCTGTCATCAACAGTCTGTTCTTTAATTTGGATTGCCATCTCTAACAATACCAGCAGAACATAATATTCTAGGCCCAGCACTTTCCATTGAAAAACTCGATTGCACTGTGGGAGTTCTAGGGCCCGATTCACAAAGGTAAACTTAGACCTGAGGTCCAAGTTTAGACCTGAAGTTTAACTTAGACCTGAAGATGTAAGTTTAGACCTGAAGATGTAAGTTTAGATCTGAAGTCTAAGTTTAGCATTCACGTCTATGTTTAGACCTGAAGTCTAACTGTAGACCTGAAGTGTAAGTTTAGACCTACAGTCTAGGGCCTGATTCACAAAGGTAAACTTAGACCAGAAGTCTAAGTTTAGCCTTGAAGTCTAAGTTTTGATATGAAGTCCAAGTTTAGACCTGAAGACTAAGTTTAGACGTAAGATCTAAACTTAGACTGAAAGTCTAAACTTAAACTTCAGTTCATAACTTGGACTTCAGATCTAGGTTTACTTTTGTGAATCGGCCCCTAGCCTTGGTTTCCCTCCATTGAACAATTTGAATATGACATGAGATAAAATGGCTTCGGAAAAGAAAATCCCTGGACTGGAAGCATGGTATCCTGTGGTCGTGGAGCAAGGTGACAACCCAACCCTAAGTTGAATGCTTAATTTGTATAAAAAAAAGACAACAAAGAAGAACAGGGGTCCAATGTTGTCTTATGAGCCTAGCATGGCACTGCTGAATGCCAAGGATACTGAGTACCAAAGTTACCTGCACCTGATTCCACTTTATGCGTCTATCATCCACCACCACAAACTTCCTTTTCTTTATCTCACTCTTGCAGGTTCTTTCATTCTTTGGCTTTTCCGAGAATAATTTTCTGCCTTCTTTCTCCGGTTTGTGTCTTTCATTTCAGTGGCCTGAGTCAAAGTTTGATAATGGATTTTTTCCCTGCGCCGACGTAATCATGTGGTAATTTTTAGCATTTTGCATTTACATGAAATGCCCGAAAGTACGCTGCTATGTCACGTCGTGAAATTTCAAGTCCATTTGGGTGGAAATCCTATTGTGGAAATAACACAAAGGAATAGACTGTGAGAAGTTGTTTCTTTTGTGCTTCTTTTTTTTTTAGCATAAAATGCATCTTGTGCCTAAAATGGATGCAAGAAAACATTTCACCCTAAAATATAGTGCTAGATTCAGGATTTGCATTTCACGTAATTTTGCTGACATTTTTATTCAAAAGAGATCCATGTTAATTTCGCACACCCCTACCACTGATTACCTTTGATAGACTTGGGTTGGGCACCAAGGGGCATATTATCAAGCAGGGCGTTAAAAATTATTTCAGTTTTAGTGGCGGAAAACTGCTGCTAAAATGGCGATAATGGGCTTGATAATATAATTCCAATAGAAACCCGTGTTCTGGTGTGAACATGGGCTTCTATTGGAATTCTCCAGGGCATATTATCAAGCCTATTATCGCCACTTTAGCGGGCAGCTTTCTGCCGCTAAACCGGCGATAATTTTAACACACTGCTTGATAATATGCCCATAAGTTTTCTCAGAATCGTCTCCAGTTGGGTTGTTGCCTGTTTTATATGGTAAACACATCTGCCTCATTTACACTCAACTGAGCTGAGATTCTGTCGCCAAATTTCCACTGCTCCCTATGTGCAATCCCATTCCTGAGTCAGCAAACATTGATCCTTGGGTAAAAGTTTGGTTGGTGGTTTTTCGGGCAGTCATTTTGGCAGACTTTTCGTCATTATGGTGGATGAACCAGTGGTGTAACAATAGCCCCTGAGGCCCTCTGGTGCGGATGAGGGGGGCAGAGCTCCAGGTTGCCTCCTTCGGCACCCTGCATGGGTGGCAGGCACCTGGCATGAGAGCTCCTTACTGTGTCTCAAGCCCACTTCATGCACTTTGCAGGTGGGCCACCTTACGTTTTGTTATGCCACTGGGTTGAACGCCATGTTAGCAGTAGTTTCTCCACAAAAATGTCTGTCTCTGGAATCGGAAGGGCCCCATTGGTGGATAGATATTTTCATGGAAAATCCACCAATCTCAATCGTGCTGGAAGAAATTCCAGAAGCAACTATGGACAAGAGGAATTTCTCTCAAAGTGGAGTAGACAGTTCCCACATAGTAGTCTGTCTAACATGTGGATGGCATCACATGCTATGTTAAAGATAATATACCTAGGGGCATATTACCAACAACTAGAGATAATTATCGCTATGTTGGTTTAGCGGCAATATTAATATCACCGAGCTCCGCCGATTTTTATCGCTTAGGAGCCTTGCTATTATCAAGGTTTATCTCCTAAGCGATAAAAATCGGCCGAAATGCATGAATATTGCTGTAAAGTCAGCGATATTCATGCATTACCGAGCAAATGCTCTTAGCCATGTTATCCACCTACCATTGGATAACCTGGCTAAGAACAGCTCTGGGCAGGCGTTAGCTTTTGGAGATAATCGCGCTTAGCACCTGCCCCTGAGCAGTTCTTAGCCATGTTATCCAATGGTAGGTGGATAACATGGCTAAGAGCATTAGCTCGGTAATGCATGAATATCGCGGACTTTTCAGCGATATTCATGCATTTCGGCCGATTTTTATCGCTTAGGAGATATACCTTGATAATAGCAAGATTCCTAAGCGATAAAAATCGCCGCAGCTCGGCGATAAAAATATCGCCGCTAAACCAACATAGCGATAATTATCGCTAGTTGTTGGTAATATGCCCCATAATGTGTAAAGACAATGTGTACTTTTGAGATGTAAAATAGTCCCCCGAGCACGCCATTTTAGGTGGGTAGATACACTCAAAATGCCAATAGAAAGATGGTAAGACTAAAGAAGTACAGCTTATCCAAGATATCATTGACTATTTCTTAAGTCGAAGGCTGGGCAAATGAAGTCTGTGGATGACCCAAGGCGTCTTTCTGTATGTATTGCATACAATATATTTGCCATACTCTGAACAAACTCTATTACAGGTCAGATCTTAAAAATGGCAGGTTTCTCCTAACGGAGGGGCATATTTATTATTATATAACACAGAGCTGCGTGATAAGGAAAGATCAGCAATTCACCGTACTTACCTGTACAGTGCATTCCTGCCTTTTCTCAGAACTGGTGCACAATGTGCTGCCTAGCGCTATCACAGGCACTCTTACTGGAAGGGGCACCTTCATGCACAAGAACAATCCCCTAAGGCATTGTCTCTTTCTATGAATTCTGCAGAATACAGCACACACAGAAAGAGGAAAAAACGAGGAGAAATAAACATATTTCTCATTGTTACGGCTCACCTGGGGAGGCGTAGCAGTTTTGGTGCATTCTCAGGTCTAACACTTAAGTTAAATCTGGAAATGCATCAAAATCTATGGGTGTTGTGCAGGGCCGGACTGGGAACCAAAACCGGGCCTGGCAAAGTGCTTGTGCCGGGGGGTTGTGGGTGCCGCCAAGCTCTTTGCCAGGGCAGGTTTTCGGACAATTTTGTTACAGGGCCGATTTTGCAGCTATTCTGCAAAAACGGCCCTGTAACAAAAACAGACCACAGGGGCACAAACCGACCCCCCATTCGTGCGGCCCACCGGGGGATTGCCCGGTACCCGCTACATCCAGTCCGACCCTGGTTTTGTGTACATTACTCTGGATTCATCACACCACTCAGGGCCACGTGGCTTGATAAATCGCATCTTAAATGTTGTGTCCCTTTTGCACCCTGTTGCAGGTTGCAAAAGCGACGCAAAATTATGGTCCCAAGTCTCTATGGGTTCATGAATACGAGTCACAATGGCAGGTGCCATCGGCACTGTCGCCATACAGCTTCCGATTATGGAGCGAACTACTGCAGTCCATTACAATGACTTAGAGATATTCACAACATCCAGACAGGCAGGGCTGAGATGTGCTGGGCAACGTGCCCAGTGGCTGGTGAGCTTTGTTGCTGAGGAACAGCGCACACGAAACAACACTGCTTTGTGGTGCAATTAGCCAACGATTATACATTTGGGGTTACATGCCAGAAAAAGACTTGTTTAGAAATATTCGTTCATGATTCATTGAAAGATACATTAGTATGCTGAGCTTTGAGAGTTTGTGCAAAAGGCTGTGTTTGAAATGTCTGTATATATTATGTCTTGATGCGTTCAGGTTGTTGTCTGCAAACGAGGCATTATAAGTAGGAGACGCAAAGATAATGCATCGGAATGGGTGGTGCACGACAAGGTGAGATACGCCTTACAATCTTGGGGCCATATTATCAAGAAAGGGCGATACATTATCGACATTTTTATCGGCAGGAAACTGCCGCTAAATCGGTGATAATGGGCTTGATAATATGGCCTTGTGAATTCCCATAGAAGCCCAGGTTAACACCATAGCCTGGGCTTCTATGGGATTTCACAAGGCCAAATTATCAAGCCCATTATCGGTGCTTTAGCGGCAGTTTTCTGCCGATAAAAGCGGCAATAATGTATCGCCCTTTATTGATAATATGGCCCCAGCTGGTACCACTTAATAACAAGAAAGGGTTGATAAAACAGCCAATTAGAGGTGAGAGAGCGCGCAGGTAGCAACATTGTATTTTACTTGGAACACTGAACATCCTTGCCCCATTCTTGCCTCTCATAAACGCAGATACCCTTAGCCAAGCCTTGGCCAACTGCATGCTTGACTTTGAGAGCTACAGCAGGAAGGAAGTGTCGGTACCTGACCCACTGAGCTTCACAAATAACACATCAGGTGCATAGGTAGACCTCGTGTTCACTTAAGAGGCTTTTTGGCATTATTGACCGAGGAAAAATGTGTATTGTTCACCAACTCATTTTTATCAACCCTTGAATGCTGAGAGACTGAGTGGGCCCATCAGTATTTAACTACTATGACCCTGGGGTCAGACTCATACATATGCACTAGCCTAATAACCCGAAAGCCAACGGGGCATATTATCAAGGAATGGCATTAAAATTATCGCTGCTTTAGCGGCAGGAAACTGGCGCTAAAACGGCGATAATGGGCTTGATAACATGCCGTGGAGAATTCCAATAGAAAATGTTCACACCAGAACATGGGCTTCTATTGGAATTCTCAAGGGCATATTATCAAGCCCATTATCGCCACTTTAGCAGCAGTTTCCTGCCGCTAAAGCTGCAATAATTTTAACGCAATTCCTTGATAATATGCCCCTACATACCTTAAAAGCGCAAATTTTATTGATTTGGACAGAGCACATGGAGTGTAAAGATGGGCCATATTATCAAGAAAGGGCGATACATTATCGCAGCTTTTATCGGCAGGAAACTGCCGCTAAAGCGGCGATAATGGTCTTGATAATATGGCCTTGTGAATTCCCATAGAAGCCCAGATTACCACCAGAACCTGGGCTTCTATGGGAATTCACAAGGGCATATTATCAAGCACATTATCGCCGATTTAGCAGCAGTTTCCTGCCGATAAAAGCGGCGATAATGTATCGCCCTTTCTTGATAATATGGCCCGATGTTCATGCAGTTGTGCACTGGCGACTGTGGAGTTTTGCACATACATTTGCACTGTCGAATTGATGCATATTGTGTTTTGCACTCAGGTTAAATGTCTCTCTTGCAATGACCGGTAAGCACAAATATAATTCAGTCCTGGTCAGTCAATCCGATGTCATTGAAAAAAGGTCTTGTCACAAGCATAAGATTGCTGTCACCTATGCACTGCATGTAAACCGTCTTAGATCTTGCAATTGAAAACTGTCGTTTTTATTTGGTACGATTTACTTTCTTGTCCTTACCCAAGCCCATCCTATGCCCTGATATTACATGGCAAAATGCAGCCGAGCAAATCATGTCACAACAGCATAACATAGTACACATAAAATAACATGACATCACATAACGTAAAGTAGTACAACATAACATGGAATAACTAATTACATGATATCATTAAACAGCATACTACAGCACAGGGGTATAGAAGACATGCCATAGCATTGCAATGTAAAACAGTGTAACATAATATAACATAACATGACTAGGCATGACGAGGCATAACATAGCAAGTCCCCTAAATATGGGATGAAAAGGTGTGTGTGTAAGAGTTATCACCCCTTTCATCTCAGACATTCCCAAGAAAGGCCACTGCAGCACGAACTGTGTTTCCTGGGGTGCCCTGGGAAATCTTGTGATAGCAGTTAAGATTAATGGGGGAGTTTACTGGCGCCATTTATAACAAAGGAGAGTGTGCTCTGCAGCCAGCTTTCTTACAAACACATGCTGGTGTCAGAACAGATCGAAGCTCCAGGGATGAGAGCTCGCACCACGAGGCACTTCCTGCTTATGCTTGACTCTTCCCAGCCAGGCCTCAGAGTGGGGCTTTGGGTCTTGTGCGTCCCAGATCCAATTAAAAGTGTTGCAGCAGTTTCTGAACCAACTCTCAAAGCATCCTCCACACTACACTTTTTTACAGATGTTACCGTATCAGCAAATGCCTCATTGCTTTATTGTAGGTCACAAAGAAAGTCCCTCATTTGTCCTTTTTAAACTTGTGTGTCAATCATTATGCTCCTGACACAGTGGGGCCTGTTCACAAACTGTATTTTTGTAGAATTTTTAATAGTACTACAATAGCAGCACTAAAATATTACAGAATGTTATTGAGAAACCTATGAGCTTAAATCTCCACCTTCACCTTTCCTATCTTTTCTACGGGGCGGTCCTCACACATGTACGTTTACTACTTAGTGCATCATTACAATGTCAGTCAGAAAGCATTCCGACCGATTCCTTGTAGGAATCGGTACAGACCGACCCAGGTTCAGTGAGTCCGACCGACTGATTACGATGTATCCGAAAACCATTCGGTCGGACTCCCATTGACTTCAATGGGAGCCTGTGTTGCGACCAGCAAACAGGATGCCATTGAAAAAAAGGGGGGTTACAGAAAACCTTGCACCCTGTGCCTGCCACACTGTGCATGGTTGGAAAGAGGAGTGTCATGAGTACCCCCACGTGCCCCAACCGGAGGACTCAGGATGAAGGGGGGGCCTGCTATGAGCCCCAAAGTCAATTTCCAACAGCCGTTTCGTGTTGGACAGACTGATTTGGAAAGGCTGTCAAAATCCAACATCGTACTATGTCGTGGTCGTGGTCCATTGACCTGTATGATTCGGCTCTGACCGTATCCAACTGTCGGTCGGGACCGAATCGGTAAGACCGATTGGTTACCTTCTATCATAATCAGTCAGAAATGTTTCCGAGACGATTGTAAACATGGGTTCCGACACGGGTTAGGAAAATCCGAATGCCGTTCAGAGCCTTTCCGATCAACATCATAATGAGGTCCTTGGTGGTAAATGTGGGGGGAACCAGAGGGAGTGCCTGGATAATGGGGCATACTTACTACTAAATGGGAGGGGTGTGGGGAGGAGTAAGGAGGGTTTAAGAAGTGACGGGCACCCACTCACAAAAGAGTAAGCCATTGTGTGGTATCCTCCACTTCCCTTGCATGCTCTGCTCTTTGCCTGCTGTGCATCATTCCTGTTCCATCCTGGAATGTGCCTCTTTCAAGATTCCCCATCTTCCCTGAGTCAGTTGCCTGCTGGTCTCTGGAGGATGAGGTCCCTATTCTGATGTACTACATTAAACCTCTTCAAACCTTTCTCTGCCTGTCTGGACTTCATTGATTGATCTACACTACATTTTGGCGACGATTGGACCAGACCTACGCTCAGGGACCTCAACTCATCTACACCTCGGACATTTTTTTCCTTCCTGTGGAACCTCTATCTTACCTCCCACAGCTAGACAATACCAAGCTCCCCAAGAAAGCTTGAAAATCTGTCTCACCAGCAGAAGTGCAACATAAGGTACTGTTTTATTTTATTTTGGCGAATTGAACCAGTTGGTTCATATTCCTTGTGTGGGAATGGCATCGACTTCTGCTCACGTTTTATATGGCATTGTGTGAATTGCTGCGTGTGAGCATTCGCTCCGTGTGAACCCCTGCGAGTGAACATTTGGGACATTGTTCGCGAGTCAATTGAAACTTGCTACACATCTTTTACTTGTTCCTAAACAAGCTGCTCACCGTCGCTGCTCCAACGGCATGTTTTGAATCGCCTCCTAGCAACGCGCGAGCTCTCCCCGTCTTCACCGCAATCGCCGCAACCAGCAACCAGCGTTCTTCACCCCATGCCACGTTCGTCACGCAGACACGCCTTGACGTCATCACGTCATCCGCCATCTTTGCCGATTCTGCTCTTCGCTGATCGGCACAGCATCAGTTCCTAAGCAACAACACCACGCATTGACTTCATAACGTCATACGCCATACTTGCCGGTTCTGCCCTTCGCTGATCGGCACAGCGGCAGTTTCTCAACAAGCACAGGTTACTTCTGCCGCCCGCAACTTTCTTTTTTATCGGCACCATGCTTGTACTATCCTAAGACTGTTACAGGACTGTACCTGAATCCCTTCTACGTTTCAGTGCGATATCGCCAGTCTTATTTTCGCTGACTGGCACAGCATAGTGTTTTTCCCACTTGTGAACAGCAGCATCTCTTAAGTTACTTATAGGTCATTTTCATACAGCATAGTGTTTTCCCACTTGTAAACAGCAGCATCTCTTAAGTCACTTAAAGGTCATTTTCATTGTTCCTTCATCATCCAAACATGCAAAATGTCACAGCTCCTCCGTTTTTTCTTTCTGAGCCAGGAGACCCTCCCATTCCTTGGCTCAAGTGGAAGAAGGTTTTTGCTCACTACGCCAGGGTGTGTGGTACTTCTCTCAGTGCGGAGAGGAAGTCCTCTTTGTTTATGCATTGTTTAGGTTCGGAGGGCCAGGACGTTTTCGAAAATTTGCCTGATTTACCTGATGCCGAAGCTAACTCTCTCAATGAATATGAAATATGCATAAGAAAGATGGACCTCCACTATCTTCCAAAGTTGAGCATGGTTTTGGAGCGTTTTCACTTTGGAAAAAGAATGCAAAAACAAAGTGAGACCATAGAACAATATGTTACGTCTCTTCGTAAACTTGCATCTACTTGTTCCTTTGCTGGTACGTTAGATGAGAGACTTAGAGACCAGCTTATGCTTGGTTCGTCTCTCGAGAAAGCTAAGGATAGTCTTTGGCAAAAAGACAACCCGAGTTTACATGAAGTTATTACTGCTCTTAAGTTACATGAGCACTCCAATACCTGCTCTGAGGTGATCCGTAAGAACACCTCAGAAGGGAGAAAAGAGTCTACTGAAGTGAAAGAAATAAAGACCTCCTCAGTTCCCACATCCCAAAAGTCTAGCAATTCGGAAACAGGGAACTCCAATGATAACAAAAATCCCAGTTCAGAGGTCAAGTCTACTAGTTTTAAATGTTATCGTTGTGGAAATGTTGGCCACTTAGCCAATGCCAAAGATTGTCCGGGATGGAAAGTCACATGTTCTATTTGTAAGAAAAGAGGGCACTTCACAAAATGTTGTAGGTCCAGCAAAGCTCAGAAGAAAGTGCGTGTGGTGGATATTTATGACCCAGAACAAACAGATTCAACTGTATGCCAAGTGAACGCAGTTGGTATTGATGGCCCCATGGAAGATATTCTCATAGAGGGATGTTCTGTCAACATATTGTTTGATTCAGGCGCCAAGATCACGCTTATTCCCAGGTTGTTTTTTGAGAAATACTTGCGTAACAAAGTAAAGTTACTCAAACCTGACTTAATCCCTAGAGGGTATGGTGGCAAAATAATAAATCTGTTAGGATACTTCCTTGGTTCGATTGACTTCAAAGGGAGAGTCACAGCTGGAAAAATTTATGTTTCCATGGAAGGCGACTCCCTCATCAGTTGGGAACATCAAAGAGACCTTGGTGTCTATCTTGATCCCAATCAGTCTCCCTCTGTGTGTTTGAGAGAAATGCCTGTGAATGTGGCGGTTGTCTCAGATCATACTGTTTGGGCTAAAAGATTTCCAGGAGTTTTTTCTAAAGAGTTAGGATGTCTTAAAAAGTACCTTCATTTGATAAAATTAAAAACAAACTCTGTCCCTATTGTGGCAAAAGTGAGAAATGTCCGAAGATTTAAAGGTTTGTGTGGTCACCGAGGGTGTCATTACGGAGGATGAGTGGATAAGTGAGTTAAGTTCCGATTCTGATCTCCAGCAAGTCATCACATATGTTCGTGATGGGTGGTGTCTGAAGAAAGATTGCAATGACTATGTAAAGACTTTCTGGACTGTGAAGGATCAGTTGTCTTTGGTAGATGGAGTTTTAATGAGATGTAGTAGACTGGTTCCTCCAATTAATTTGAGACATAAGATTATCGGCTTTGCACACTCTAGTCACATGGGCATTGCGAAAACTAAAACAAGAGTCAGGGAAATCTATTGGTGGCCTGCCATGGACACTGAGATTGAAAGAACTGTGAGAGATTGTCTCCAATGCTCCATGAGTGATAAGATACTCAAGTGTAGAACACAACCTATGGTTATTAGGAAACAGTCCTCTGGGTCTTGGGTAGATGTCTCTTTGGACATGTTGGGCCCTGTCAAAGTTGGCAGTCAAGACAGGTATGTCATTGTGTGTGTGGACATGGTTTCTAGGTGGCTGTTTATTAAAATTGTGAATAAGGTAGATTCTTCTTCTGTTGTCACCTTCTTGGATGATCTGTTTTCTAGTGAGGGTCTACCTAACTCAGTACTCACCGACAATGGTGTGCAATTCATTTCTGGCCTGTTTGAGAGTTTTCTGGAGGAGAGAGGCATTCTACACAAGCGTGCCTCAGTTTACCATCCAGAAAGCAACGGTGTTGTAGAGAGATTCATCAAAGTTTTGAAAGAAACTATGCAGTTAGCTTTGGTCTCCAGTTACAATTGGGAGGAGGCTATCAAAAAGAAAGTATGTGAGTATAGGTTTACTGCACATTCTTCTACTGGCGTGTCACCCTTTGTTTTGTTCAAAGGAAGGTCTCCTTGCACCCCTCTCAAACCTTCTTGGGTTGCCTCTAGGCTTGGGGTTAATGGAACCCTTAGTAGTGACTGGAAGGAGAAGGAGTTGAGTAGGTGGTGAAAAGGAAGAGCGAGTACGATATAAGGAAAGCTGTTAAAAAAACTGTTGTGCGTGTGGGGGATGTTGTGAGTATTAAATTGCCTGAAAGGAAGTTTGGCATTTCGAAATTCAGCAAACCGATTAAGGTTATTAAACTTTTAGGCAATGCTGTTAAGACACAAGATCATAAGGTGTGGAATCTCAGCAGAATAGCTGTGTGTCGCTCCAAGGATATTGAAGATGAAGATAATGTTTCTTGTTGTCCTCCTGTACCTTCAACTTCTGGTGATGTAAGAAGATCTACAAGAGAAAGGTTTGTTCCTTCTCGCCTCATGGATTGAATTCCTTCTACTGTGCTTTCTTTCTTGTGGTTCCTGTTACTTCGTTCTCTTTTGTTTCTTTTATCATTGATAAGAGGGAGGTCTTGTGGTATCCTCCACTTCCCTTGCATGCTCTGCTCTTTGCCTGCTGTGCATCATTCCTGTTCCATCCTGGAATGTGCCTCTTTCAAGATTCCCTATCTTCCCTGAGTCAGTTGCCTGCTGGTCTCTGGAGGATGAGGTCCCTATTCTGATGTACTACATTAAACCTCTTCAAACCCTTCTCTGCCTGTCTGGACTTCATTGATTGATCTACACTACACATTGTTATTCACAAACTGCACTTCTATATTTGCTGCAGCCAAAAAGGACCCAAAACTGTAGTAAATGTACTCCAGCTCAGAGTTGAAGTAAGTCTAGCACCAGACATAGCCAACCACCGGTAATGCAACACCTTCCCATCAATGTAGAGATCTCCGTATGGCAATGTTAGGGAAAAATAAACAAAAATGTTGTAAAAGTCAAAAAAATATATTTTTTAGTTAAACTTTATTGTAAATTGAATTGTATATGTTTACTTTATGTCTAAAGCAAAAGAAACAATACAGCGCAAATAATGTTGAATTACATCTTTAATTAATTCAAATATTTTCAATTAAGTGAAAATAGTTTTTTAAGTTTAAAATATAAAAATAATTCCAACCTAGAGTAAAAAATATATTTAATCTAAATTAATAATTGTTAAAAGGATGTATAAAAGGTTGTTAAACTATCTGTTAATTACATGTAATGTATTCTTATATTTTTAACATTAATTATATTTATGTATATTTTTAACTGTTTTAATTAATTTGATTTAATTTAAGATTATTTCCTATGAAATTTTATGTTATGTCCCTGTTTCCATCATGTTTGATAAGAGGGAGTTGCAGTATCAGTGGTTGGCCACGATTGGCACTGGACTTACTACTGAATCCTTTTTGACAGTAGTAATTTATACAAATACGTTTGGCTCCACTCCCTCTTTCAGTGTACACTTTTGAGCAACCTACTCTCAGATTTTGTGAATAGCCAAAAGTAGTAAAAAGTCTCAAAACATGTGTGATATAAGAGTAAGTCACATGTGTAAATTACTCATAAGTGTAGGTCACATTTGTGAATAACCCCAAATGTGTTTTCTCTGTCGTCTTGGTCTGTCTTTCATTATGGAGTTTATGTGAGTGTGTAGCATACCTGTGTGGGTAAGTAGTGTGATAAAGATATATTTAAAATCCTTTTTATAGAAAATCTAAGTACTCAAAAAGCGTTAGTCAAAATTACAGTCTGTGGCACAGATTCATGAAGGTTTGTTGTTGGGTTAGCATTACTTTTGTAAAGCTAACCCAACTCTCAACCTATGTTGGGATTTACAAACAAATGTTAAATGCTTTTAGCGTTAGTTTCTCTGGGAAAGTAATGCAACGCAGTGCCAAATGCTGCTTTGCATTACTTTGCCTTAAAGGGGCGCTACATGGGTGGTACATGGGCGTTCTTTGACACCACACATGCTTTATAACACTAAAATCTTTCTACTAACATTAGTAGACAGGGTTTAGTGCCAAAAATGATTGGCAATAGAAAGCAGGTATTAAAATGAGAACTGTTTTCATTTCTCCTTTCTTTTCATACTTTGCATGCGTGCTGCACTGTGCGGCACACATACAAAGTAGTAAAAGATTTTAAACTCATCTAGCCATAGTATTTTGTACAGGAAGGGTACTTCCTGTGTTTAATCTTTATATCAGCCCCTTAACCAAATTGATTAAATCCTTCTGTTTCTCAGTGGTATCTGATGCAGACGATACTCAAATCATTCTATCAGTATCAGGAAACCCTTCCCAGACATCTAAACAACTCCGGAGCATCAGTGCAGGGATGAGTGAAACGTGCCTTAGACTTAACTTGGGAAAAACCTATGTTTTTTTATTCTGCAACAATATCACCTTTTGGTCCTCAAATCGGTGGCCACAGAAGAACTAAGGTCCTCTTCCTACGCCAGTAGATAAAGTGAGAACCCTCAGAATCATCTTCGACAAATGGCTCACGTTTGATAATCAGGTGAACTCGTTTTAGGAAGGGACGTGGCAAGAGCTTCCCACCCTAATAATGAGTTGCACTTCTATGGACGATTGTTTTTCAGTCGCAATTACGGTCGCAAAACACTCGCAGTTTACCACCTACCGTAATTCGTGACTCGCTAATGGAAGGGTCATACATTCTGTTCATAATCAGCATAAATTACTGGCGAAAACTCCAACTCTTGCAGAATGCGGTGACTCCCCTTGATCTTTGGTCTTCCCAAACACCGTTCGGCTTCCATGGCACTGTGGAAACTCCACTGACTGCTGATTAGGAACATAATCCCCTTTAAAGCCATGTGCATCACTTTTAAGGCCATGCACAACTCTGGACCAGACTATTTCATTTAGAAATGTTGATGGTACATTCCTTCTAGATCCCTTTGCTCCATGAACACCAAAACCGTGACCATCCCAATCTTCAGGAAAGCTCGATAAGGTGGCAAAGGTTTTGTGACTAGCACTGCAAATATTAGCAATTCCCTTCCTCTTAACCTTAAAGAGTCACAAAACCTTCTCCAATTCAGAAAGACCTTGAAACCATGGCTTTTTAAACACTAGCCACTCACTCTGTAGTTACATTCTCTTGCATTCTGGCTCCTCCCAAGGCAACACCAAGACACCTTTGGGTAATTGAGCGCTATTTAACATATATTAACATATCAGAACATACCCTCCTTTACAAAACCTATGGTAGACTTATTCATGCACCCTAGCACTATGGCGCTAAGGTGTGTGCCAGGTGCACGGCAGCTGAAATCAGCACTGGCACTAGGGAGAGGGGAGGAGAAAGCCATATCTCAGTGAATGTGGTGCTCTCCTGCTCTATCCCTGTCACACAATGCTGTGTTGATTCTTTGGCTGCTGTGCTGCATTGCTTGACACCTTTCAGAATCTGGGCCTAAGAATAAATATGTAGCTGCACATTTGCACTTGAATAAATGACTGTTAATGATATGAGAACATGTACCTGTAGATGCCTTACACTTTTTCAACTGGGAGGAAAAAAATCCATCAAAAAGAAGATAGGGCATATTCTGCCTTTAATATTTGGCCTGCTTAGCGCATAGTGTTTGGAAAATATGGCTAAAATCACATTGGTAAGCAGATTATAAAAAATGGGGAAATCCTAAAAGTGGGTATAGAAAACATCTCATAGTTCGGCTTACAGCAGCTCACATAACAGTAAAATGCTCGAGGGAGACTCAAGTACATTGCAAGTATTTTGACTCCTAACCGGGGTACCCAACTGTTCTATCTTGATTAAGCATGGGCGGATTTTGCGGATTGGCAATCCGCGAACTTGCGTATTTACGGATTCGCAATCCGCGAAGATCCGCGAACTCTAGCGGATTTGCGGATTTTTCCGTTTTTTGTGTTGGCGCGTGTTCGCGCCGATTTTGGGACAAGTTCGCAATTGCGAACTTACTTTTCGGCTCGCAACGGCCGCGACTATGTTGTTTCTACGTCTGGTTTATCATCACAGGTTCACAGCACCCTCTGTTTCACCACTGCCACCCTCTGGGACACCCATGCCACCCTCTGGTACATCCTCACTGCCACCCATTAGGTTTATTTATCACTGTAGATTATGGTGGTTGAAAAAAGCAAGCACACCTGCCCTTCTTCAACTGCCATCAATTAATTTGTGTTTCATTAATGTGTCAGTAATTTTGAAAGTTCCAGTCTGGCTGGCACCTGCTTCCTTCCTTATCTGTAATTTGCTTTTTGTTGCAGTGAAATTTTTTTTTCACAGGACCTTTATGGTCTACTTGTAGCTATTCTATGAGCCTGCTGTTTGGGTCATAGCAGGGTCATAGAATAGTTGCAAACTCTGGAGGGGCCCATCAGGAAGCACTACCTTGAATGTTACTAATGTTAAGTTTGAACTTTTGCACCTGCTCATTGCTTTCAGTTTAGCTAAAATCGTTTTTTCTGCAATTTCGCGCGTTTTTTGGGGCGCGAATCCGTGCGAGATCGATTTCGGAAGCCGCGAATACGTGCGAATACAAAATTGTTTTTGTTGCGACGTGTATGTTCGCGTGATCTTGCGCGTGTTCGCGAGGCGCTTCTAGCTATACGTTTGCCAAGTTACCCTATCGGTCGTACACGGGCGCGGCCATCTTGTTGGCGTGACGTAATTCCGTTTCCGCCCGCTATGTGTAATCTCGCAAAGTGTGCTGCTCGCTAGTACAATTTCGCGCGTACTCGCAAGGAAAATCTCGCGCGAACTTACCCACGCGGTCGTGAACGGGCGCGGCCATCTTGTTTCTCATTCATTGCTATGGTTCTGGGCATGCTTTCTCTATCCTCTCTCAATCTCTGCCATCCTTTGCTTGTTTGAAGTTTTTTTGATCTAATTTTACTTATTATCTATCCCTCTATTTTTCTAGCTCTATATTTTTGTGTTTTCTGCAGCTTTTAGTTACTTTTAAACTACTTTTTTAAACTCTTTTCTTTTCTTCTTCACTATTCTATTTCTTCTTTATCATTTAAGTTTATTTCTGCCCAGACCATGGTAAAGGGAGCCGGGAAGCACCCTGAGAAGGGGAAGGGTCCCGCACCCCGTGCCCGGCTCCCGTGCGGGCGTTTAAGGGGGGAGCAAGTGGTCCCGAGGGAGATCTTCAGCGCGGAGGAAGTGGCGGCACTGATCTTCCACGTCCAGCGCCGCCTCCCCAAGACGATCCTGGGAGGCGGCAAGATCGCGACCGGCTATGGCATCCGGGAGCGTCGCAAGCGGTGGGAGAAGGTGTGCCGGGCCATGTACAAGATCTCTGGGGTCCGGCGCACATATAACCAGGCCACCCACCGCTGGACCGATGTCATGGACCGGGAGCGGGACTTGCTGGACGCGCTCGGCGTAGAGGTCCCCGGGCTTGGTGAGTAGTAGTAGTAGTACATTTACTACTCTGTTTTATCCTGCTCTGTTATTTGCAAATCTTTGTTCTTTACCAAGAGCAATAATGCTGCCGATTACATTGAGGTAAATTATATTTCAAAATCTTCTATGCATTTCAGGTGCACTGCTCTCCTTCTCAGTAGCCTTGCTTGCTACTATGCTTCTTTGTTTTGTATCTTGTGTTCAGAAGCATTTCATTGGCCTGAGAAATTATGTATGAGTGTACTGTAAAGAAAAGAACTGCATAATGCTAGACAGTAAGGGTCATATTTTCAATTACCGGCGCATCCCTGCAAAGTAGCAGGGATGCGGCAGTAATTGTGTGCCATGCCACCACCACCCATTGGCCCAAAACGTCACAGAAGCCTTACGCATCTGTGCCGTAAAGGCAGCGCATTGCTGGAGTTGCGTGCCAACGATGGCGCAGCTCCAGCAATGCTCTGGGGTACCCTATCTCCCCAATGCTGCATCAAGCCGTACGTCGGCTTCAAGCGCGCAGGGTTTGAGTCATGCATCATTGTCCTAAAAGTGACTGATTGACATCTTGTAGATTTCCCTCAGCCACTTTTAGGATTCGTTCCTGCGCAGGTACGCCCTCCCTTGCGCAGGAACTTCCCCTGATGGCGCAGGGCTTTACAACGTGATGCATCGCCCATATGCCCATATGTGTTTTTTTTTTTAATATATACGCCGCACCAACACCATGGCGAGTCTTTTGTTCTGCCGCTGCGTCAGAAAAGGCACGCAACAATGGAGGAAAATCAGCCGCAACTTCCGCAAGGGACTTCTAAATCAGCTCCAACAGACTGAAGTCCAGTCCTTCCTTTAGACAGTCACATGGCTATAAGAAGAAATAGTGGCGGTGGTGGCGGGTGGATTGATAGTTTGAGTATTCACTGATCTGCAAGCAGGATGGACTTTGTCTGTCACGTGTTGCGCACTGCTGCCTGCAGTGCCAGGCCTAGGCAAACCTCTTTAGTAGTCTGTTTATTGAGTTACATAGGAACTTTCTAAGTCAACGTTCCGCAAATCAGGCAATACGAATAACGTAGTATACCACATGAGATAGATCCCGTGGAATAGTTGTCTATCTATTTGCTATTTTTCCAAAATATGTTGTTATTGTTCTTTTGAAATGTTTGATTTGGTTGAAAAATCTCATCCATGTTTTCTGGTTTTTCTTTCTTTCATGTTGTACATCAGCTCCCCCCAAGGGCAAGAGGACACAGGAGGAGGGTGCTGAGGATGCAGGCCAGGATCGGGCAGGCGAGGGCTCCTTTGCTGGCCCCAGTAAGTTTACATTTTAATAATTTTTTCCTAGCGTTCCTCATTCGATTTTTTCTAAATCGTCTTTGATCTTCTTGTAGACTGGATATAAATTCTTATCCTGCCTCGAATATGACTCCCTGTGGTATTACTAGACTATTCTTATTAGTCTGTCTGTGTAGCTAACTAAGATTGGACATTTGGCAATTCCATTGGACTCCCATTATATTCAGCAATACCTCTATGCACTGTCTCCTTACTGACTAGATAGTGTGGCAGAGTCATTCAGCTCCCGAAGTCACCGATTATAGATCCCCAATGATCTCTAGATTATCGTACGCAGGACAAGAGAGTAGTACGGAGTCACAGCACAGTCAAGAAGTGTCAGAGGCACTCATGCTTGCAAAAATTCCAAAACCTTTAGCTCATCCACTCTAGTCTAGAGGAACAAAAACCACAGAGTCTATTTAAGTTTAAAAGCTTTATTAAAAGTAAACACATTTATTAAAATCTACTTTGTCATAAAACTATTTAACTGTAAACGGAAAAGTGGTTAGTGCTGACGATTAATTGGACACATTTCTTGTGGTCGAGCCGAACTCTCACCTAGTTTGAACTTGATCCTGGTCGTGTTCTTAGGACTCAGGAGTCAAGCTTCTGTCTGTTAGGAGAAAAAGTGGTGCGTGTTAAAAATCAAAAGCAAGCATTCATCAGTTGTGCATAAAAGTGCAGCAAGACAACAGCCTTCCCTGGAAAATGGGACATTTTTACTATGGAGTAGACAGTCACAAGTTATTACATTGTATTCTGTTTTTTTAACATTTCTCCTAGACCAAATATTATATAGTAGTGAGTGGTGTATTCTAACATTCTTAAATGTACTTTGTAGGTGTAACATCTGGTGACGGGGCCAGCGCGGAGGTGGCTGTGTTGGACCAGGACTCGGAGGCCTCTGGGGAGGAGGCGGCGGTAGAAGAGCTGGCGGCCGTTCCTGTGGGGGATCAAACGGTGGTGGCGGAAACAGGTAAGCTATATATTCCTTACTTATTGAGATTGAAGACTGCACGGGTGTATTACAATTACAAATCAACCAGGTAGTAGCCTCCTCGAAATGTACTTCGACTTAGCTGTGAAGTTTTTGGTGAGAAGAATCCCAATAAGTTCTTAGACGAACGTGATGGATGGGATGAACGAAAAGCGAAAGAAGGGTGTAAGTAAGTGGGACGCGAACTTGTATGATGGCTGGCAAAGAAGAACGATATGTGTTTGCTTGGACCCAGAGGTGGCTGGGAAGGAAAGAATATGGTATGGTGCATGGCTGGGTCAATGATGAAGCAAGGATGGGTGGAAGGACAGCAGCCTGGGTGGGTGAAACAGAAACTGTATGTGTGCGTATACTTTGACTGAATGGATGCCTGGAGCATGGTATTCTCTGACTCTTAGATAGCACATGTGTATCTAGAGAGAGTAGATGGTCGCCAGGTGAAGTAAGTGTTACCTTGAAGAGCATGTACCACCGCACCCGCACGTCCGTCCCAGTGCAGGGAAGGCAAGGAAAAGAAATTGTAAATGTGTCCAATACTACCATGAATAGTAGCAGTACTTTGTATTGCGTTTGCATTCACAGCATATATCTGGTTATTACGGTGGACACTCCGTACCTCTCTTAATAACTTTAGTTTACTTGTAGTACGTCATTCATGTGTGGGTGTATCACTGTTCACTCAATATTAAGCAAAGCACCTAAAGTCATCTCATCTGTCATTAAATACGTCCCATGTGAAGTGATAGATAATCAAATTAGTTAGCTTCTTCAGTTTCCTTTTCTAGTACTCATTTGCACTGTAGGGTGAAAGGTAAATTAATTAAGCAGTAGCCCTTGTAACAGAGTATTCTCAGTGCCACCCGTAATAGAAAAGTAATAGCTTCACCACCTGCATGTACTGGACCGGTACAGTAACGCAAGTCTGTCTCACTCATCATGGTGTGCAACTTTTTTTCTCGGGTGCAACTTCACTGTGCTGTGTCCATGTCATTCTGCCGGCTTGCATAAGATAACGTACCCATTTCCCTAAACAAGAGAGAAGAAGAAGAATAAGACTGGTGTACTGTCATAGTCGACTGTAATGGAAGTCCATAGTGGTCGTAGAATTAGTTCATTAAACTACCACTACTGTTAGAGCAAGGATGCAGAAGTGGGAGGTTACATAGATACTGTCCTCAATAGTTATGTACTGTGCTTTCAATTTGCTACTTGTACTCTGTGACCCAACTTTCGGCTCAATCACTTTGTGTTATTAATAAGGAGCATTGGTTACAGACTATGTCTTTCTTTCTTCATATAGTTGCTCCTTCCAAATCAACAACAAGGAGGGAGCAGGCTAGATTGGCCCGGCAACGGAGGCTGGAGGCCACAGTCGCCGAGTATCGGCGGCTGGTGGCCCTGGAGGAGGAGGAGGACACGCAGTCGAGCGGGGCAACATCCTCGACTGTGACCACTGCATCCTCCTCCGTGACTAAGCCAGCGGGACCGAGCCGGGCTAAGAAAGACGACCGCCACCGCCAAGCAACCGAAATACCAGCTGCCCCCCACAGGAGCTGCAAGGAACGCCAACGCCGCCTACGAGTCCGCATGTCCAACCTGGAGCAGGAGGTCCTGAGGTATAAGAACTTGGTTAAGGGCCTCCGCTCCGAGCTTGCCACCCTCCGCAAGGAGTATGATGCCCATGCCGCATCATGCACCAGCACCAGCACCCTCCAGTAGTGGAGTGTCCCTTGCCCTTTTTTTATAGACTTTTGGGGGGTGGGATTTGGGAGTTGGGATCGTTTTGGGACGTTTCAGAGACAATCGTTGGGGTTAGGGTGGGTGAGGGAGATTATTTTGTTAGGGATAAATAAATATATTTTTCAACTTTATCTGACCATACCTGTTTTTTACTGCTTTTCAGTCTGGTGGGTGGGGGGCGGGGGTGTAACAGTAACTTTGTTTTCCTGAACAGTCGTAGGACTTTAGTAGTACAACCGTCAATCTCTTGTCTACTCCGAAATAATACTCCATTATACTACCTCCCACCAAACGCTTATCTTACCTGTAATTTGTGTTAGAAATTAGGGCTAGGCCCAGGGCTGGCTCCAGGTGAAATGGGGATTAACGTTGTCAATCCTGGGCGGGTGACATTTCCTCATTGCGGTGGTACTAGTGGTGTGACACAGTGGCAGTTGCATGCCTATGGAAAAAAAGAAAACGAAACCTTGTTTGTCCTCCTTACTGTAGCATTACAACGGTTACGGTACGATCGAGAAAATAGCAGGTGACAGTACACTAGAACAGTGCCATAATGTAGCCTAACAAATGGTAAAGTATTTGCTTGCAAGTATAACTAGTACTTGCGTTGAATTTATTTGACATTGGCTACTACTACTAGAAGATATAGTACTGAAGCTGAGTAAGTCTAGAAGATATCCTCGTATTCCTTCACCAGCCTGTTGCTGCTATGACCTTATCCTCCCCAGCAAGTGTGTGGAATTATTGATGTCATTTTAGTCAGACATCAAGCAAAACAACACAGCCCGGGGGAAGAGGGTTAGGGTTTGTAAAATGGATGGGAATGGGGGTTTCTTTTTGGGTAGGTTTTGTTGAGAGAAGAAAAAAAAAGCAGAGCATGGACAAACAATAATTGAAGATACAGACAATCTTTGGTTACAAACTAAAGGTAAGCACATGCAGTCACACTCATAGAATAAAAGACAACAATGGATACTGTATCTGTATTGCGTATGTTGTTGGAGTTGTCCTGTTGAAATTGGTAAGTAAGTTGCATGCAGCAAACAATTCCTCTTATTGGCGGCACTCCTCCATTCCAGCTGACGCTTCGTCCATCAATGTGGTGACCACTGACAGAAGAGACACCCTGTCCACTGCCTGCCTGGCGGATGTTGACTGAAACCCGGCCTGTAATTATTGAACGGAAAACAGGAAGTGCTATTACAATACCACTGATAAATAAATAAAAGGTATGTACGCTGTGTGGTTCAAAAAGTGACACTTTGATTTCCCTAATAGACAGTACAATATTTTTGAAATTGCGTGCTCTGTCTGAGTCACCTTTTTAAGGATCAATAAGTATGGACAAAATATTATAGCGGATCTTTCCCCTCAAGGTGGGTGTACTACTGTGTTTTAGAACAAAATTTGACCTTCCCAGCAATGCTCCCACCAAGACCCTTACTAAAGCCAGTCGCAAAAATGTAGAAGAACCCCAATCATATCTCCAAAAACGATGCCTAGCAGAAAAATGGTTACAAAACGTACTTTGAAAGTAACAGTAGGCCCAAATACAGACCGTGGATTGTATTCAAACCACTTGCAAGCAAGCAAAAGTATCCATAGCCAGCATCGCTCCAACAGTGCTCTACAACAACAGAACCGCGTTGCAATAGAACCCCCCTAAACACATGCAATCTTGCTGCTAGGGCTAACCCTAACGAACCCTAACTTACAAAAAGTGCCAAAACTGGTGTTTCCTTATGGATTTTGTCCAACAAACTTCTAGCCGGTATTAGACCTTCCCAGGAATGCCCCAGGCAAGACCCGCCAACCCACCCGCAAAAAAACACCCGACACAACACCCCCAAACAGCGAAAAAGCTAAATCTCATACTTACAATGTCTCTCGGCCTTCGGTCCAAACGCGGCGCTGTGCAGCTAGGTCGTCATCATCATCAATCATCATAACTCCTGTTTTCCACCACGGATTTCCTGAAAAGCAAATGCAATCAAGATTAGACTGTCGCAGCAGTGCTTCGACAGAGACCCCGGCCGCAACCCACCCACGAACAGCAGGAAGCCCCCCAAAACGCTACATTGAGCAAGATGTCTGAAGAAATGGCAAAAAAAAGGCTGTTCCTTATGGATTTTGTCCAAAACACTTCTATCCGGTATTAGACCTTCCCAGGAATGCCCCAGGCAAGACCCGCCAACCCACCCGCAAAGAACCACCCGACAACACCCCCAAACAGCGAAAAAGCTAAATCTCATACTTACAATATCCCTCGGCCTTCGTTCCAAATGCGGCGCTGTTCAGCTAGGTCATCATCATCAATCATCATAACTCCTGTTTTCCACCACGGATTTCCTGAAAAGCAAATGCAATCAAGATTAGACTGTCGCAGCAGTGCTTTGACAGACACCAAAAATTACACACAAACCCCCGGAACCCCGCCAAAGAGCACCTCAAAGGCAAGCAAGTCAGCAAAAACGGCAAGAAATTTCCACCTCATATTTGGTCCAAAACACTTTTGTCCATTATTAGAGCTTCACAGCAATGGGCCCAAATCCGTCAACTCACCCGCAAAGAAGTACAACACCCCCACAAGTGCTGAGTCTTTCTTCATTGGGCGTAATCCAGCACTCTGCTTGGAGGGAAATCGCAGTCTGGAGGAGGAGGATAGAGGAGCATGTTCTTCAGAACTTGTGAACCTGAGGAATGTAGACTGCGGCACCTTCAAATCAATAAGCAAACAAGTGAAGACAGTTCTGATGATGGTCTTGTTTTTGGGATTAGGTGATTAAAGTTTGAATTAAATTAACTGTGCAAAACAAAGAAAGAGAGACACAAAGCACACAGGAATAAAAGTGAATAAGGACGAAAAAGAAAGTTCTTGATTGATTGTCTCATTTTCAGGGCTCGGTGTCAGGGAATAAGAACAAGATTTCGTCATCATACTCTGCGAATTCAGGCTGGATGAGGTCAGTGGCACCGAACAGAGAAAAAATCCCCTCATCTACGTTGCTGTCCTCCTCGTCTTCATGCGGCGTGCTTTCTCATACTTTGTAATCTGGTGGTATGAGGTGCTGATTCATCTTGATCATTGTCAGCCGCTCCACATTTTTGGGCGAGAGGCGGCTCCGTTTGGGAGTTACAATGCCACCAGCAGCACTGAAAACACGTTCAGAAGACACACTTGCGAGTGGGCAAGACAAATAGTTTATAGCCAGGTTGAAGAGCTGTGGCCACAATTGTTTTTTGCCATGCCAATACTGCAATGGCTCATCATTAAGGAAGACCTCTGTTGAGTCATTCAGATAGTCCTTTACCATCGACTCAAGGTCATCAACTGTTCCTCCACTTTGCTTACTTTTTGCTGTGCCTGTGACATTTTTTCGAGAACCATACCCCATCAAACTTAGCCAATCCTCCTCCCCAGCCACTGTTAGTGTTGTCATTGTGTGTGGTGCAGATGATCCAGTTGCCGGTGTCTTTAACGGCTGAGAGGTCACTTGTGCCCCAGCCACAGGTGCAGAAGTGGATTCTTGTGACTGCGGATGGCCTGCTGATGCTGATGCTGATGTACTGGCTTCTCCTTCAATAACCTGCCGTTCTTTTTCAAACCTCTTGGCTGACCAGGCTAACCAATGTTTGTACTTTTGAACATCTGCATCAGCGAAAGGAAAGAATGCGTTGTCTGCCAGCGCCTTTTTGTAGCGTGGATCCAGAATAGTAGCACAAATGTAATGCTGATCTGAGTTGATGTTTTGAAGACGTTCATCACCACGTAGGCGATGTAATAATTTCTCAGACAAAATGAAATGGTTTTTTTTTTTTTCATCTTTTTCAAACTCAGAAGAAACCGCCATCAGTTGGTGCTCCAGTATGCACAACAATGGGATAGCTTTTCCCAAATTACAGTCCTCCTGGCTGACTGCACGCGTGAAGAACTCAAAAGGACGAAGCATGTCTGTCAGGCTTTTAACTATGTCCCATTGCGCCTTACTCATCCGCAGGTCCTCCTTCTGAGATGTAGCCTCTGTCAAGAAATAGTGATCGAGTACCGTATACTGCTCATACAGACGCTCAAGCATGTAGAAGGTTGAGTTCCAACGTGTTGCCACCTCCTGGATGAGTGCTTTCACTGGCATTCTACGTTGAAGTAGCAGTCTCCGCAGATGCTTCCGGGCCTTAAAAGAATGGCTGAAATGGTTGCACATTTTGCGGCAGGTGGCCATTACCTCGAACGCTGGACTCTCTTTATCACTCAAGAATTTTTGAACTACCAGGTTGATACAGTGCGCCAAACACGGCACTCTAACATGGTCACCAATGAACATGGCCTTAACTACATTGGCGCCATTATCCGTGGAAACATAACCAATCTTGCGTTTTAGGGGGGATAGCATTGTCAAGACCTTTTTGTCAAACTCTTCCAAAAGGTTTTCTGCTGTGTGACTTTTCTCCAAGCCAAACATGGCTAGTGTTGCATGTTTCCGAGCAGCTTTGAAAACTTGGTCCGGGTCAACACCTGCGTTTAGCTTTGCTTTAACACCTGAAAAAGAGACCCAGTGTGCAGTGATGCACATGTAATCATCGCCTGGGCCACTGGTCCACATGTCTGTTGTCAGATGTATTGTGTGAACAGCACTCTTCTGCAAAGCTGCCCCAATCGCCTGCAGCACATCTTCATGTAGTGCTGGAACCGCAACTCTGGCAAAATAGAACCGGCTCGGAACCTTCCATTTAGGGCAGAGCGTTGCAACTAATTCAAGAAAACCTACCGCTTCTACAAAAGAAAAAGGTAGAAGGTCCACAGCTAGCATTTTAGCCAGCTTAGTGTTATACAGACGCGTCAGTGGGTGGTTGCGTTCATATGGCACGTCTGAAGTAAGCATTGTTCTAATGTTGCCCTGGACCAAGCATTTACGGGCTGATAATGACTTCGTTGACCCAATTTTGCTCGCTGGTGAACTTTTGTGCGTTGGTGTCTCACTCGCTCCAACACTCTTAGTGTGCCTCACATTGGGTGTGCTGCTGACAGGGGTACTGGGTGTAAGGGACGTGTTTGACACGTCTTCTTCCTGCTCGTCATCATCAGATGAAACATCAACGTTTCCTTGATTTTGGCCTTTCTTGATCGCATCTAGGTGCGCAAACCATTTGACAGCGTGCTTTCTCTCAAGATGACCACTCTGGCCGCCGGTACCATAGTTGGTACCTGACTTACCACGACTAACTGCAAGCTTACAAAGGGTACAAATGGCAAACTTTGGATTTTTGGGACAAACAGTAAAGAAGTCCCAAACTGGGGACTTGAAGTGTCTGTGGGACCTGGAGGAGGCGGCGATACTGGTGGTGGTGGTCATGAAGCTAATGCCAGATGAAGTGGAGGATCTGGATTGCCCAACTTTTGTACGTTTTCCACTTTCACCGCCACTAATTAAGGTCGAGGTTGACGGAGGTCTCTTCTTGCCAGAAAGAAATATGGAAGCGGGACGAGTTGGTGTACTACTTAACTCCAATGATTGTGGTGTTTCCACTGCCTCCTCATCGACAACATCATCATCATCATCATCACGCGCAGCAGCTCTTCGGGCTAGGGTCAAAATGTCTGTTTGCTGCATGCCCGCTGGGGCTGCAGTGACCTTTATGATGACTGGGTCGTCGTTGGCAGAGTCTTCATCAGCAGCAGTATCCGCCACTTCTTGTTGAGCCTCATCACACTCCATAACTCTGAGACTTTGGACGAGCTTCCTTTTACGCTTAACTACCTTTGTTGGATCATGGTGTGCCTCACTCTCAGACGGCTGTGGTGCTGGTTCCCAAGTTTGATCCGTATCATCAGAAGGAGGTGTGCTTGAAGAGGATGTAGACACCACCCTTGATCTCTTCCTTGCTAGGGGTGTGGAAGACAATGAAGGATCATCAGGAGGAGTGGCTTCCTCAAATGATACCTCGCCTTGATTGTCGATTTCCTGATGTGCCCCTACTTCGGGAGGAACAACTATTGTGGGCACTTGTTGTGACCCTCCATGCACCTCTGCTTGCGCATCTCCTTGCGCTGCCTCTCCTTCCACATGTACTTGGGCTTGTACTTGCACATGTGATTGTTGTTGCGGCTGTGGTTGTTCAACACTCGTCAGATGAGCTACAACAACCTGTATTGATTGAGGGACATTGCTGCTGCTTTCTTGCGATGAGCCAACATCACTGGTCGATGGTGATTCAAGAACTATACTGGCTGCCTCTGCAGCACTCAAGGGCTTGGACATAAGTTGGCGTGGTGGTGGTGGTGGCACTGAGCCCAATGGAGCGGGGGTGCTGCTGCCAGCTTGGTCCCCAGCAGATCCCGCTGCTGCTGCTGCAGGCATACTTTTTTTTTTACTCCCAAAAAAAGGGGCGGGCGGCACACCAGTCTCCTTGGTAACTTGCTTCTTCTGCTCCTTACTGGCACCTTTCTTGCTAGAGGAGCTACGGGTTACTTTTTTTGGGGCCATCCTCTTCAGAGCAGGTCAGCAGGCAGCAGTTGCACGAGTTGCAGAGGGTTCTGTGTCCAGACGTGACGTCGCGTGACGTTATGCTGCACACACCGCTGCAGGACTTCTTCCTGGCACTGGTGGTTCTCTTGAGTCTTCTTGTGCACCTAAAAGCAATGGAAGACAGAGGAACATCAGTTCAGTTATACACCCCAAAAAATCGACAAAACACAGAAAAATTAGCACAATCCCATGCCATCCTTGATGTTTGCATTGAAGACACCCCACAGAAAGACTACGGACATGCAAGTATGCAACACTCACTACCCCTGGGCATAAGGGATGAAAAGTAGGCAAAATAAGTGCAGGCCTCAGACACTGCCTCTCCTCAAAATGGCCCCCTTACACCCCAAGCACATGTTGCCTGTACCAGCCAGCACTCAAGATGGCCACCACCACCACCCACATGGCCAGTCCACATCAACAGTACAACCCCAAAAAACAGAAAAACAGCCAGAAATCACCACAATCCAATGCCATCCATGATGTTTACATCAAAGAGAGTGAGACCACACCACAGGCACACTCAGTCCATGCACCACCACCACCCCTGGGCAAGCAAAAGGCCACACCAGCAGCCCCCCAAAAACGACAAAAAACAATAAAATAAGCACAATCCCAGCCCATCCATGGCCTCAATTATGTTTAAATTCAAGAAGACACCACACAGAAAGACTAGGCCCATGCAACACTCACCACCACCCCTGGGCAAAGGGCCACACCAGCAGGCCCAAAAAAACGACAAAAAACAATAAAATCTGCACAATCCCAGCCCATCCATGGCCTCAATAGAGTTTAAATTCAAGAAGACACCCCTCAGAAACACTAGGCCCATGCAACACTCACTACCCCTGGGCATAAGGGATGAAAAATAGTCAAAATAAGTGCAGGCCTCAGACACTGCCTCTCCTCAAAATGGCCCCCTTACACCCCAAGCACATGTTGCCTGTACCAGCCAGCACTCAAGATGGCCACCACCACCACCCACATGGCCAGTCCACATCAACAGTACACCCCCAAAAAACAAAAAAACAGCCAGAAATCACCACAATCCAATGCCATCCATGATGTTTACATCAAAGAGAGTGAGACCACACCACAGGCACACTCAGTCCATGCACCACCACCACCCCTGGGCAAGCAAAAGGCCACACCAGCAGCCCCCCAAAAACGACAAAAAACAATAAAATAAGCACAATCCCAGCCCATCCATGGCCTCAATTATGTTTAAATTCAAGAAGACACCCCACAGAAAGACTAGGCCCATGCAACACTCACCACCCCTGGGCAAAGGGCCACACCAGCAGGCCCAAAAAAACGACAAAAAACAATAAAATCCGCACAATCCCAGCCCATCCATGGCCTCAATGGTGTTTAAATTCAAGAAGACACCCCTCAGAAACACTAGGCCCATGCAACACTCACTACCCCTGGGCATAAGGGATGAAAAGTAGGCAAAATAAGTGCAGGCCTCAGACACTGCCTCTCCTCAAAATGGCCCCCTTACACCCCAAGCACATGTTGCCTGTACCAGCCAGCACTCAAGATGGCCACCACCACCACCCACATGGCCAGTCCACATCAACAGTACACCCCCAAAAAACAGAAAAACAGCCAGAAATCACCACAATCCAATGCCATCCATGATGTTTACATCAAAGAGAGTGAGACCACACCACAGGCACACTCAGTCCATGCACCACCACCACCCCTGGGCAAGCAAAAGGCCACACCAGCAGCCCCCCAAAAACGACAAAAAACAATAAAATAAGAACAATCCCAGCCCATCCATGGCCTCAATTATGTTTAAATTCAAGAAGACACCCCACAGAAAGACTAGGCCCATGCAACACTCACCACCCCTGGGCACAGGGCCACACCAGCAGGCCCAAAAAAACGACAAAAAACAATAAAATCTGCACAATCCCAGCCCATCCATGGCCTCAATGGTGTTTAAATTCAAGAAGACACCCCTCAGAAACACTAGGCCCATGCAACACTCACTACCCCTGGGCATAAGGGATGAAAAGTAGGCAAAATAAGTGCAGGCCTCAGACACTGCCTCTCCTCAAAATGGCCCCCTTACACCCCAAGCACATGTTGCCTGTACCAGCCAGCACTCAAGATGGCCACCACCACCACCCACATGGCCAGTCCACATCAACAGTACACCCCCAAAAAACAGAAAAACAGCCAGAAATTACCACAATCCAATGCCATCCATGATGTTTACATCAAAGAGAGTGAGACCACACCACAGGCACACTCAGTCCATGCACCACCACCACCCCATGGCAAGCAAAAGGCCACACCAGCAGCCCCCCAAAAACGACAAAAAACAATAAAATAAGCACAATCCCAGCCCATCCATGGCCTCAATTATGTTTAAATTCAAGAAGACACCCCACAGAAAGACTAGGCCCATGCAACACTCACCACCCCTGGGCAAAGGGCCACACCAGCAGGCCCAAAAAAACGACAAAAAACAATAAAATCTGCACAATCCCAGCCCATCCATGGCCTCAATGGTGTTTAAATTCAACAAAACAGTTGTATCATGCACCCATAACCAACCCTGGTCCTACTGGATACTGTGGCTACCCACAATATAATTTATTTAATTTTCTGAAAAAGTTCAAAAATTGTACTTGCAGCAACTGTAATGCCCCAAACAAACTTACTTGTGAAAGTTGATTTCTAATCCAAAAGTGATCCAAAGACAGTCAAAAAGGCCTCAAATCCAAATATCCAGCAGCACCCACAAAAAGTAATCCTTCCAGCTCCAGATCCAAATGAAAGTGACCAGGAGATGGACAAAGCACTGGGAGGAGCCTGCTGGACAGGAACAGGAAGTTGGAGACTGTGGGGCACTTCCTTACTCCCCCCCCCAAAATGGACTCCTTGCAAAAAAAAAGGCCATGCAAATGTCAACCTGAGGAGTGATTCTGATAAAAATCATAATTTTCTGAAGGTTTATCCTGTTTGCTGGTGATTTTCTTGTGCGAAATTGCAAAATCTCTATTTCGCAAGTGCGAGATTGTTCCTTTCCGCCGCAACTACGTGCTCGCAATTGCGAACTCTCGCGAGGTGTGCTGTGCAAGGTGGCAAGCCGCGAGTACGTATTCGCGGGCGACAAACTCCCGCGGGAACACGCAGCAAGATCTAAAATGGCGCGTCACTCGCAAAGAAAAACAACTCGGCAAACGCTAAAATGACGG
Organism: Lissotriton helveticus; assembly: GCF_964261635.1. Classification (NCBI taxonomy): domain Eukaryota; kingdom Metazoa; phylum Chordata; class Amphibia; order Caudata; family Salamandridae; genus Lissotriton; species Lissotriton helveticus. The sequence goes on from NC_136069.1 coordinate 128,534,833, forward strand.
AAAGTGAACGCCGTGCCCCACGCCGCGCGCCGCAACCAAGCAAAAAATCCGCCGCGAGCGGATTCACGGATTTTCGACAAATTCGCGAGCGTTCGCGGATTGCGAATTTGCCGAAAATCCGAAAAATCCGCGAGCGGAGCGGATTTTACGCCCATGCTTAATCTTGATGTGGTTTTCCTCCACTTTTTGCCTGAACCCTCTGAATCTGTTTTCTTGGCCTTTAGGACTCTGCCCACTTTACCACTGTGAACTAGTGCTAAAGTGCCTATTCTCTCTCCTTTAAGCATGGTAAAATTAGCTTAAATCCCACAGGCACAATAAATTGACTTGTAAGACCATAGTAAAGTGGTACTACCTGTACCAAAGGCTTGTAAATTGAATACTACCAGTGGGCCAGCAGCACTTATTGTGCCACCCACTCATGCAGTCTTTTTAAACATGTCTCAGGCCTGCCATTGCAGCCTGTGTGTGCAGTTTTCAACTGTCATTTCAAGCTGGTAATATAAACATTTTTATTACATATACAACACCCCTAAGGTAGACCCTAAACAGCCTACAGGGCAGGGTGCAAAACTCCTAATTTAGTTTTTTACTACTGTGAGGCCTTCCCCTCTCATAGGATAACATTGTGTTACCATATTTCATTTTCAGGGTGATAACTTTGAAGTGGAAGCAAGTAGAAATGTTGGGTTTCGTGTCTAAAGAATTGTAATTTAAAACTTTATATTACGTCATAATTCTGAAAACGCCACTGGAGTCAAGCTAGTCTGGCTGATGAGGGGTGATACCCCGAAATCGGTCCCAGGATGCTTGTTTCTGATCCAGAAAGGGCCTGGCCTGGCAGTTTGGGCTGGACTGTTCCCACGGGGCACATGGTCAAGACTGAATTGCATATGGCTGGGTTTTTGCATGGGGAGCAAAAAAACGATAGATTTTGGCTCTGTACTGGGGTGAATGTTTGACATTGTGCAGCATTCTGTCCATCAATTTTTCTTTTTACTTTTAGAAAAGTGTAATTTTTGTGTTCCAACCATTTGGTTCCTGCAGCCTGTATTCTGGGTCACATTAGGAGGTGTAGTTGTGAGTTGGTCTTTGTGCATTACTTCCAGTGAGACAAATTTGGAATAGGTGTGTCAGGCCATCTCTGTCAGGATGAGGGGGAGGGATATCACAAACACTCTGCCTCAGAAAACCCATCTCGTCAGATCCTTTCTGGACCTTGGACTTTGCCAGGAAGAAAAACTGCCAGTTGAAAATTCTGCCATGCTGACCTGCTTTCTAAAAAAGCATTGTATTACTGACCAAGCCTGCTGTTCCTGCGCCAAAGCTCTTTTGTTGCTGTAAACTCTGCTAAACTGATCCTGCCTTTGTGGACCCAGTACTCCAAGGAATCTCCAAGGGTAAGTCGGCTGGTCCCTGTTTAAATCACAGAGACACAACAGGTTTCTTTGATGTCAAAGATGCAGCGAGATGCAGCCTGCCATCCTCTATGCCGACACATCTCAGTGCAAGTCAACACAGGCTCTGGTGGTTCCTTTGAGTTCAACACAGCCCAACGCCAACATTGGCTCAGCTCAACACATCTCGCCCCCCTCACCAACCCATCACAGCTACTGTCTCCGAAAGCCCCAACAAATCTAACCTTTATTGATTTGGAGCCCAATTCCGATAAGTAGCATCAGTACTTTAAATATTTATAATGGAGGTTTGTATTTAAATGTAATGTTAAAAGTCAATTTTCAGCTTTTCTTTCTTGTTTTCTTCTTAGGAGGTGGACAACAACTTGAATCCTACAGCAAAGCAGAGACATCAATGAGGACCTGGAATATTGCAGAAATCCATGTTTATATTACAGGAAGGACGCTGCTTGGATATCACAAAAAAGCCACGACGAATCAATGCCCATCGGGAGCAAGAATTGCCAGGAAAACGCTGTGAGAACACCACAATCAGGGCTCAACAACGAAATGTCCTTCTGAGTGCTGAAAGTGCCTGGAAAATGCTGAAAGGATGCCGCAATAATGGAGAACCTGATGGGACAGGGCAACGCAACCCAGAAGTCCAGGAAGCAGTATACGATTCAGAAACTAGAACGCGAAGCGTTCCTTCCCCAGAGCGACCTGTTTAAAAGCTCTCGCGCATGTGCAGGGCGCGAGCCGGCCACTGCTGCGGCCCGATTGCCGCTTGCGCTCTGTAATCCTGACTTGGAGGGCCTTGCATTACAGCTCTTCATAGTTGTCCATCAGCTCCATCGCTACCCAACACATCTCAATGCCAGAACTAGCATCACAACTCCTTGTTGATGGCACCCAGGGACGTTTTAAGGCATGGGTATAGGACACTCTGGCCCACTGGTTCGTACAAATGAAATCTGAGCCTAACTGTAACGTTCATGCAACCTTTAGTTTTTTTCATTGAATTAAGCAGGATTTAAAATCTTTATTTCCTAACTATAATGTCCCTGTAACCTTTGGTTTTTCCATTGAATTTCTAAGATTTTGTAAAGTGAATTTCCTAACTATGCCATCCCTGTAGCCTTTGTTGTTTAATAGGAGTGGGCATAAAATTTGGCTCTGCTCGCAGTTTGTGGACTTCTGCAACTCCGCATTCCGCAGAGGGTGCAATTCCGCACTCCGCAATGGAGCAGTTTATTTTAGTGCAGTAGGTGAGCGCGAGCAACCGTGGCAGCAACCAGTAGTGCGCCTGGAGGCCCCTTTGGAAAGTGGATGAGAAAGAGGGGGGTGCCTTGATGGTTCCCTGACTTGATGTATTGTTCTGTTGTTCCTTACTGTTATTGTGATCTCTCAACCAAGTCTGTAGCATCTAGGCCATGCTGATTTATGGCAGCTCGCTGACTTGCACTTATTTCTGAAGTCACACCAACTAGTTGCCTCACTGGTGTTTCTCACATCCTCAAGCCGAGCTAGTGCTTGCCTTGGGAATTGATCACATAGCACTGGAACCAATGCATATTCTCAAAGGATCGGCAGTGGCTGTTAAAGGGGTACTAGATTCCATAAGGACTAGATGGGCGACTTCCATTTGTGTTTTCAGACGTTCCCAATCCAGTTCCCTCTGCTTGAGTGGACTGTCACTGACTAACGTTTCCCACTGAGCTCAGGTTATACACAGGAACAACAGGACCAATGGTGACCAGTACTGTAAGAGCTTCTGGTAACCGTGAAGCAGCACTGTTCCATACCTCCTAATGTGGACACTCCTGTCCTCCCTCCTCCTGTCGATGTCCTTCTCACAACTCCTGCATTAGGACCTGTTTCAGATGCTAGCGCACTCTCCATGTTCCCTGTATTTGCCAACTCTTGCCTTTCCTCCTCTGAGAGTGGATTGTAAGGTGGAGGACACTCCGATAGCAAGCCATCCAACAAGATGTTGTCAGTATCACTTCCATCATTTGCATTTTAACTTCTATTCTGTTTCTAAGAATCTGCCTCTCCTACCAGCCTTAGGTACAACCTTTCTCCTTTAATAGTATCCACTATCCACTTCTGGAGCTGTGCATCCCGTTGTGCTTCCTGGCATGCCCTGAATGATTTCCTAATCTTCCCTTGGTATATTTCCCTTTTCTTTGCATGTACTGCCCATATACATGCGCTTAACACCTCAAACTGTGTTAGTGTAGGTAAAGTTCGCAGTGCAAACATCAGTCCTCTCAACCAAAATAAACCAAACCATGGAAACGACAATTTCCCCTCTTTTCAGTGAATGTGTGCCACATTTGATGCCAAATTATAGTATGGAGCCCTTCTTTTGTTGCCATATGGTATGTTGGGAGTATCCTCGGTTGAACTTCTTCACCCACTCGAATAACAGCCCCCTGATCACCCCTGAAAAGATCCTGCAACATCCTAAAACATTGAAGGATTCAATTACAGGTTATCCAATTTTCACGTTGAAACAATATTTTCCCAACCAAAATGTCCTGATGACTACCTAGCAATCCCAGCGTGGCGTTACACCAACCGACCTATCACATCGTGGCACACTATGACATCATCTTTACTCCTTGCAGCGGCTCACCCTCCTTCACAGTTTCTCCGTGCACATTCACTCACACAATCATCTTAAACTCCGTAACTGTCTGCCATGTAAAAGGATCAATAGAATTCAGTCATCCAAGAACATTCACACACAGTAACCAGCGACCTGCACTGGTCACCTGAATCAGTATAGCTCACCTCGGTACACAAGGTCCACTAAACGATTCCTATATGTCCCATTCATGCAAAGTTCCCTATCCTAGGTGGAACTGTTGGCGTGTCACGACAACTCTTGAATTCTTCATTCACACAATCACAATAACCTTGGATACCATTTAATACATCCCGGGACCTTAGGCCACTGCAGGTCAGGAAAGCCAAATCCTTGGACCAAGTCTGGCCTAAAACCATATTCACTTGACTAACACACCAACTCCGCGAGACTTCTCACAATCAATTCATTCCCACAATCTAGCATACAACACACCCCCCTATTCATACTCACTCCTCTGTTCACCACTGATCTCGTCACACCATCAAACTCTGTCCGTCTCCGACAAATTCCGTTGCTCTTCGTTCTCGATCATTGGGTCTATTTTGGGCCTCTGGGGTTCTAAGTTTCCTCTTTTCTAGACTAATTCTGGATTCTCACCTCGCTTCATGTGCAAACCATTCTACTCTGCTGCCAACTGAAACGGCCGTGCCCATAGGTTCTGGACCTGTTCTAGAATCACAATCTGATTGCCCAATCAATCAATCAAGACTTTATTTCGCATTTAAAATCAAATGCATCCGATAACGGGATATGCCGCTTGGGGGATCTGTATAAGGATGGTGTATTGATGGCCTTTCCGATTTAATGCTACAAAACACCACTGGGTATGGGCTCCCAAGCAGCAAGGCCAAGCCACAGCCTTATCTATATACCAAAAAATCGCCAATGCTGCCTATCTTGATTTACTGTATATTTTTTTCTTCCCACCTTCGAGTAAAACATAAAGTGAGGGGACCCTAGTTTCTTCAAGAAACTAGGGTCCCCTCACTTTATGTTTTACTCGAAGGTGGGAAGAAAAAAATATACAGTAAATCAAGATAGACAGCATTGGCGATTTTTTGGCTTTCCGATTTAATGGCAACATATACTGTAACCGAGAACGATTTTTTTAAATATCTACAGTTACGTGACTTTTTACATAAACATGCTAGGCTACAAGATATTTTGCGTAATGAATTTATCGAAGCTATCCAAAAGGGGCAAAGATAGGAACGTTATATGCAATAATAATTTCTAAGCAACGAGACGATCTAGCTCTTAAAGATTCCAAATGGCAGGCCCGATTAGAAAACTCTGGTTTTATACTACAAACTTCGATTGATATGGCAAATGAAGTAATTCTGACTGCAAATTTGCGTACACAACATTATAAAACCCTGTTTAATTTATACCATACACCAGTTAAAATGATGAAGTGGGGCGACAGGTATGATGGTAAATGTTTTAGATGTCAAATGGAGGAAGCCGATATAGTTCATATATTTTTTGATTTTAATGTACGTACACAGTTTTTTTAATGTATTGAACGATTTTTGTTAGAAACAACTAAAGTGCCTTGTGTAATATATCTCGAAATGATGCTTTTTGGGGTTTGTAGCAGGGCAGAATCTATACAGAATTATTACTCCAATCGCTATTTTTTTTATGGCCATGGCGGTGGCTAGATTGTGTATAGCTACAATGTGGTTGAAACCAGAGGCACCTGTGTATGAAATGTGGCGAGCCAAATTCTATAATGTATTTTATTTTGAGTATAATTTGTATCGTTTTATGTCATTGAGAAAGAAGCAATTAGGATTGAAAATATGGCAGCCTATGCTGCAACATCTTGACGTCTCGTTGCAATAATTATATTGTTATGAATTAATGATATATTTCTTCTTAGTTTTACCCTTACGAGTATGTAATATATATTTATGTTTATTGCTTTTTGCCTTTTTGCAGGTTCATGTTTTTGTCTAATTTTGAATTAATCTTCTTTCCCCTTTGCTATGGTCTGCACGTTGATTTTATGTTATGAACTGAATAATACAAATTTATAAAAAATAAAATAAAATCAAATGTATAAAAACTACATACAAAGACATTTCAATAAATTAGCATAAAAGGCATGTGTCTTAAAATGTTTCCATAAAGTCCTAAAAAAACATACATCATCTAAGAAATTCATTTAGATTAAAATACAGTGAGATTACTCTTTCTACACTTATTGCAGAAAGACTTTAAATTAATCATATGTTCGCTAAACTACGGGTTTTTAAGGCTGCACATAAAAACGAAGCCAAAGCAGAACATAAATAAGGTGTCTCTAGCCGTAGCATAACAAACAATGCAGTAATGTAATTATGCAAGTAAAATGTCTTCAAAAGAGAGATGCTAAATATTTTTCTCTCCTTAGCGTAAAATTGACCTAAATATTATATATGTGCAATCGATTATTTTGAGCAGGAATCACATGGGCAACATTCCAATTGATTCAAGAAAAATACATTTGCAGGATAGCCCAACATTGTTGTTACATAGCCTAGACAACATTTTGTCAGGACACAACGATGGTGATTATTTGCAACAAGGGTAAGATACGACAATGGGCCACGCAACACAGGGAGTGTCTAGTTGTATGCAAATACTGTGGCTTTGTCTATTCCGTCTATCTTGTGCGCATTTCTCTAAAAAGGAATTTTTTTGTTTCACCTTTGAGAAGGTTTCACACTGAGCAGGATGGACATAAGGTCCCCTAGCACTAAGGATTTGAGGGTGCACCTTAGTTAATATAGCCATGTGAATTTAGATGCATAATCCAATTTCATAATATCATTTAGGTTACATTGGTTTGGTTGGACCACCTTTCGTTTCATTGCATCAGTAGTATAAGGTAAGCCTAGTTCTTTATGAACTCTCTGTATAGCTCACAAAATCCTGCAGGGGAAGGGCCCTCCCATACTGAGGAACTTAGCGGTGCCTTATAAAGCTAATAGAGCGCTGCGCTCTGATCGGAAACATCTTCTCCAAATCCCCAGAGTAAAAAGGGTTCGTACTGGTGGGAGAAGATTCTCGGTCAACACAGCTATGCTGTGGAACGCGCTCCCTTTGAAGTTCCGCTCTGAGACCTGCACTTTGCGGTTTCGCAAATGCCTCAAAACCTATCTGTTTCCTGCCTGATCGCACTGAACTGGCCGTGGGTTAACTGGTGGTGTCTGGACAAGCGCTGGGACGCCCTAGGGTAACTGTGCGCTATATAAAATTTTAAATACAATAAAATAAAATAAATAAATAAACAATAACATTCGTGCTAGCCTTTGGAACAGACAATAACCTCTTTGTGAACCTGTCCTCTATTTCTTGGAGGCTGTCCACGTTGGCAATACCCCAGATTACTGCCCCCATACGCTGCCACAGAGATAGTTTTTGCCAGATAAATTTTGATCATCTCAGGTATTGGTTCATTACCAAGTTTGTCGCAAATCTGTAAATTGCACCTATGCTTTTATTCATGTGGCGCTTGATGTCACCATCATTTTCCAGTTTAGGTCAGGGTCATAAACAATGCCCAGATATGAAAAGTTATCTACAATTTCAATTTTCCTGTCTTCAACAACATATTTTACTTTCTTTCTGCTTCTTCCAACAGACATAATAAAAGACTTCTGGGCATATGCATCAAAAATCGGTACTATAAGTCCTTATTAGCGTAAATAAGGAATCGCTAATAAGGACTCGCATACCGCGATGCATCAACAGATTCGGTATTAAATACCGAATCGCAAAAAAACGCTAAATAAATCCGAAACCACGATTGCGAGACTCCAAAATAAATATTAGCAAATACCGAATTAGCAAATACCAAATCAGTATTTGCGATTTCGGTATTAGCGAATTCGCAAAAATAAAGTCTCATCGGAAGCAGGCTGATGACATCACTACCAGGAAGTAACACAGCCCATGCTTCATTCAGTGCCCTGAGGAGCTCAGAGGAGGAGGCAGAGCACAGGAGCTGAGGAGTGATACAGTGCCAGCACAAACCAGCTATTGCACAGCATTCCAGGATGGAGAAGGATGCACCCCATGAAAAGGACACACCCAGGAAGAGGAAGCGAAAGGTTTCTGACAAAGAACTTGAACTACTCATTGAGGGGGTGAGCAGCAAACATGACAGGCTGTTTGGCAAGCTGTCCCTAAAGGTGCCTGAGGCAGAGAAGCGCAAGATGTGGCTGCGCATCAAGGAGAGGGTAAATGCTGTAGGAGTCACCCACCCCAGTATGGACGATCTGAAAAAGAGGTGGTATGACCTCAGGAAAAGGGCAAAGGAGAGGATTGCAGAAATGGTGAAGGATGCAGCTGGCACAGGAGGGGGAACATCGAACGTCACACCAAACACAGCCCTCGAGGACCTCGTTGAGGGTACCATTGAACCTGAAGCTGTTGTGGGGGTCACCCAATTGGACATTTCCGGTGCTGCGGCAAGAAGACAAGGTAATATGCATGCCAGTGCAGATACGCAGCGTGTTGTCTACCCCTGGCCATTCCCCCAGGCCAAACACAGTGCACATGTAGCCATGCCTAATGCATATACCCTCACCAGAAAGTTGCATCATGGGAGTTGTAGCCATATCATGAAAGTGTGCATGTCTGATCCCTAATGTTAATGAAATGAAACCAGCAACACAGGGCCAAATGTCAGTCCAATTATGTCCTTTATGTAGATGAAAGTTTGCAAAACAGATACATCCAGACAAAATAATAACAATGCACTGTTTCACACACAGATGCATCACCCCTGGATTCCGATGACAGCGGACACCTCATGATCTCTGAAACCCCAGTAGTGACCGATGCTGAGACTCCACAGGGACGTCAACCCACCACACCACCATCACCACCATCACCACCACCGCGGACAACAACACCAACACCAACACCACCGCGGACAACAATACCAAGCCGCAGGGCAAATGTCCCCTCCCTGTAGGTGATGGAGACGGAGCAGAGGCCAGCAGCCACAAATGTTCCACGGCAGTCAGTTGTCACTCCGCCAACTCAAACAACAGCACGTGTCCGGGTCCAACAGCAGGGCAAGCCCCTGGGTAGAGCTGCTGGGAGATCTGAGGATCCAAACAAACGGCTACGGTGTGGTAGAGACACAGATGCTGAGGTTTCAGCGCCTGCAGGGGAGACACATGGGTGCTATTAACATTAACTTATCAAAATTGGCTAACAAAATTGGCACCATGACTGACACTGTACGTGAGATGACCACAGCGGTTGCTGAGGGTATGGGAGACATGAAACAGTGCCTGCAGGATCTCACACGTGCTGTCATAGCAGGGCAACAGAGCAAGCGCAGGAGGCATCGGCAGAACATGCTCCGTTCAAATGCCTCCATTAGGGCCATCACAAAGCTGTGCAACAGCACAGCTGTACTATCACGCAGATCTGTGTCCCTGCAGGTCAATTTGGGCCATTACTGCGGAGATGTGGCAAAGTCCTTGGAAAAAGTGACCACTGCAGTGGAGCATCTGCAGTCTGGGACTTTTAGTGCCAGAAGTTTGGGAGTGGAGGAGGGGAGTGAGGCTGCTTCAAGCATTGGCTGCATCTCTTGCCGGAGGCCAGCGAGAGGAGGCGCAGTGCGCACAGCTCCACAGCCACTGACACACATCGCGGTGATGTGGAGGAGTCACGCGACAGGAGGCTGGGGGTACGTGGGAGGCGCATATAGCCATGTTCTATTGGCTCCCTGGCCATGGTGACGTAACCATGGGCCAACTACACTAGCACAAGATTCTCCCGTGATGACAACGGACATGTATCCTAACCTATTATTTGAATCGGCGTCATGTTGGCATCTCATTTGTATGCACCTGACAAGTGCTCATGGGCATTAAACATTTGCAAACAAGATCATGTTGTGATGGCTCATTCTTACCTGTCTCAGAAGTGATGTTGTGTGATGTATGTCCGCCTCCTTTGGCCTTCTGCTGTGTTAGGCATGTATGCCTGTTGGTGTTGTGGGGGGAGGTTGCTGTGCACCTAATTCGTCCTCTCCGTCCACCTCTATGGTTTCCCCCTTCTTGTGACAATGTTGTGCAGCATGGCACAGACCGCTATGATCCGGCAGCAGGTCACTAGGTCTTACTGCAAGGCACCTCCTGTCTTGTGTAGTTTCCGGAAGCGACTCTTGAGGATGCCAAAGGTTCGCTCTACCACATTCCTGGTGCTGATGTGTGCTGTGTTGTAGCGCTGCTCCTGAGTTGTTGCTGGGTTGAGGTAGGGAGTGAGGAGATACTCCCGCAAGGCGTATGCACTGTCACCTGCAGGGTGGGGAGCAAAGGGTTAGCAGCATGAATGCAATTATACATGTGAGGATGGAGTTAATGATGAGGCATTAGTATGTACCTAGTAGGTGTCCCTCTCCAAATTCACAGTTGATCAGACGCCTGTGGATGCCACTGTGACAGAATATGTATGTGTCGTGTGTGCTTCCTGGGAATTGGGCTACGTTGTCCGTTATGATGTGCTTGGCATTGCACACGACCTGTTGATTGAATGATATGAGTTCCGGTTGCGGAAGATCTATTCGTTGGCTGAGGGAGGACCGATGGGGACATGCATGCAGTCAACACATCCTATCACATGGGGAAATTGTTCCACCTGGTAGAACTCCTGTTTGGTGCGGGTTCAACTGCTGTGGGGTTGTGGGGAAGGTGATGTGGCGATGTATCAATGCCAGCATGGCATCTAGGAATTTGTGGAAGAAGCGTGATAGTGCGCTTTGCGACACGCCTCTGGCTTCTGCTATTACCCCCTGGAAGCTTCCAGACGCCAGCAGGTGCAGGCTGCATAGGACCTGGGCATGGGCTGGGATGGCGTTGGTCCTACGGGTCTGGTGCTGCAGTAGTGGTTCCAGCTCAGCAATGAGGCGCATGACCATAGCCCGGTTCAATCTGTACTTGTCATAGATCAGTTCCTCTGACTGGCCCAGCAATGTGATGCGAACCCTGAAAACCCTGTCCTGGATCATCCTCCTGCGCTGTGCAAGAGCGTTGATTCTCCTCCTCCTAGCAAGTACGTAGGGGGCAGCCATGTTGGTACACATACAGGGTCTCCAGAGGCATATTTAAAGGGTTTCTGATTGTATGCACCTGTCTTTTTTTATTTTTTATTTTTTTCTTCCTTCCAACAACTTTACCTCCAGTTTGAGATTCCCCTTATTTTGCTCATGCAAAATAGCGATTTTGGGCATTTTCGTTATTTGCGAGTTTTGATGCATTCCGTTGCGATTTTTTAATAGCGAATCAGTATTTCCGGGGATGATTGCTTTCTGGGTATTAGCGATTGGCTAATTTGCGATTCAGTAATTTACCGCGGAGGTTATCTTGCGATTCTTTATTTTTAAAGGAATTGGGGTTGATGCAGTGGGTTTTCAGGTTTTGCGTTCAGTAACGGCCTGTTTTACCGAATCGCTATTTTGCTGGGAGCTATTTTGTTTGATGCATCTGCCAGTTCGTTTTGTTAACATGTAAGACCAGATTCTTCCTAAAATATACATAGCTAGTAATGCAGTTTTGTAAGGATAGAGGCGTTCTTGCCCAAATAACTGCATCATCTGCGTACATAAGGATGGGAATGGAATTGAGCTCGCGCTCAGGGTGTCTATAAACTTATCTATTAGAAACTCATTTAATTTATTAGTGTACAGTGAAAACAGGAGGGGCGCGAGTACACAACCCTGCCTTACTTCGTTTATGATGTCAAAGGGTCTAGTGCATTCTTCCTGCCTGTCATAGCAAACCTTTGCAGTAGCTCCTGCAGATAATTGTCTCATAAAACAAATGATTGCAGGATCCACCTTCATTTGCTACATAATGTGCCACGACTTATTGTGGTTAACGCAATCGAGAATGGATGAAAGGATCATAAATGCCATATAAAGGCTCTCTGAACCCATATTGTACCTCTGAAAGAATCCCCTTTTTAGCTGCACAATAGTTTAATAATAAACAACCCATTACCTTTGCCATACTGTCGATTAACACAATTGGCCGATAATTTGCAGGGTCTGAGCCATTTCCTTTTTTAAATATTGGTACAAATATAGACTGTTTCCAGGACGAGAGAGGGCCCATTTTACCAGTGGGATTCAACACTGCCATGAGTAGGGGGACCCAGAAGGTTCTAATATAAAAAAAAATATCAACAGGGACCCCATCTGGCCCTGCTGCCCAAAGACAATGCGTGTGCCAAAGCATGCTCTACCTCAAGCATTTTAAAAACTAAAGGAGAGTTGGCTCTAGAAGCTTCAGGCTGTTCTTCAGTACCACCTATCTCGTGCTTTAGGAAGATTTTTCGGGAAATGATTTACTCACGTATTTTCATCTATAAGTACTTCTATGGCTGGACCTCCCTCCTCCTTCTGGAATGGAATGTTGACCACTTCCCAGAATGCTTTGCTGTCGTTGCTATTAGCAGCTTTCCTCAATTATCTCAGGCTTCTGATCTCAATTGTTTTTTCTTCTATCGGCATTTTATAAATTGCTCTCAAATTTTTAATTTGTAACCTATCCCTTGGTTTTATATTTAGATTGTTGCTAAGGATAACTGAAGCTTTTGATCAGGTTTTGTCAAACCAGCGATTTTGTTACTGGTTTTTGTACGCCAGATGGGCGAGTTAGTTGTTCCTTAATACCATCAGGAATCACTATAAATGCTTTGATTACTTGTGGCTTGTTTGTTCTAAGATTAAGACAAGTCAGAACCTCATTAATTCGTCTGTATTAGACGGGAAAAAAGACGCCTTTCATCAATTTTACTCCACCTCAAGGAGTAGCCATTACATCTGGCTAAAATGAGAATAGGAGTTGAAGTAAATGTTACAAAGTAGGCATCAATCGATTATAGTTCCTCAAGTTAGGTTTATTAGAAACAGCCCCACACGGGTAGTCATGCGTGGGTCAATGGAACAACTGTAATAACGGTACATGTCAAAGGGGTCAACAGGGAAGCATGGAATGTCGGGGAACCAATCAGGGAGGGCAGAGCACAGAAGAGGCTCACGCGCAGGGAAAGGGAAGGGACCAAGCGCAGGGCACGGGAGGGGTGGCATAAGAGATACAACACATCTTCCTCTCTTGAGAGTTTTGACAACAGTGCCACGGGGGGAGATAAACATTATGTAGGGGTGAATAAACAGAAGACTGCTAGTCACATACAAAGTCATCCAAGCGTTTTGGTCTACGGATGATTCTGCCAAACCTCCAGAGACCAACGGCAAGTCAGGTGTACATTCAGAGTCAGAATGGGAATCATGGCTAGTTCTACCAAACCTACTACTGAACCTGTGATCGTCAGACGCTACTTCAGAATCAGAATGTGGGTCATCGTGACAACTCCGATTGTATGTCGAAGTGCTAGGACTGACACCAACAGACCTATCTGTTGATTGACCATCATCTGAGCCAGTGTCAGGTTGGAGATCTTGTGTGATGACATTTCTAGACATATTATTCTCTTCAACACAAGCCCTATCCACATCCACCCACAGATCATTGTTAACAGTAACATGTTGCTGTAGGTTGTGAGTCTTGCCCCCCGGATGATATTTTGCCAATCTGCTCATGTACCATACTTTCCCATCACTGAGTCTTGCCGCATTGTTAAACAGTTCATCAATGTAAAGAGGGGCAGTGAATCTGCTATCTCCTTTCTTTACCTTTTTTTCCAAACGAACTTTCACAAGATCGCCGACTTTAAATGCATGTTCCTTGGCACTGTGTTTCGAATCATACCATTCCTTGTAGTATTTCTGGGCTTTGATAATGTTATTTCTGATGTTATCTGGTGACCATTCTATTTGCTTAGATTTGGACATCCACCCTAGGTCGATGCTTAAAGGCTGTCTGCTTCTCATGAGAACAAATGGTGCTGTGCATGTGCTGGCACACGGAGATATTCTGAATGCCCAGATGAGTTTGTAAATTTCTTCTTCCCAGTTTTGGTTTGCATTTCTAGATAGTTGTATATGTCCCTTCAAGACACGGTTAAATCGTTCAGTGAGACCATTACCTTCTGGATGGTAAATTGAAGTGGTGTGGTGAGTGATACAGTTCCTTGCTAGAAACGACTTGAATGCCTCTGAGCAAAATTGCGGACCATTATCTGTGAGTACTGATTTAGGTAATCCCTCACTCAAAAACAGTTTGTCCAAGAAATTAATAAATTTTGCGGTGTCAATTTCATCGACAATTTTTATTTCTGGCCACTTGGAAAAATGATCTATCGCCACTAGGATGTACTTGATTTCGGCGTCATGACCTTCGATAGGCCCCACAATGTCTAAGCCCAATTTCTCCCATGCCATTAGGGGGGGTTGAATTGGAGAGAGACTGATTTTTGACGTTTTGAGGGTTTTGTCAGAGTCACAGCATTCAACACAGTTCCTGACCTGGACCTCAATTTGTTTGTCAATACCCGGCCACCAATAACTTGACCTGACTCTCTGCTTAGTCTTGGTGATGCCAAGGTGGCCTATGTGGCACAATCTTAGAACTTTGTCTCTGAGTGTGACTGGGGCTATTGCTTTACCAATTCTGTACAACACACCGTTTTCCCAACTGAGTTCATTTCTTGTTTCCCAGTATGCTTTGATATTGTCATGTATTTTGCGCTTTTCAGGCCATGCAGAGTTGACGAATTTGCATACATCTTGCAACGTTGAGTCACGCGACATGTGTTGACTCCATTCTTCCGCAGATATTCCATCCAGGTCAGTGTTGAAGAGCAGAGCCACTTTCTCCTCATCTTCTTGTGTGGCCATGCTTTCAGTGTGAGGCAGAGGCAGTCTGCTGAGGAAGTCTGCAATTTTATTTTTCACTCCTGGCCAATATTCCGCCGTGTAGTTGTAATCCAACAGCTTGATTGACATTTTGCTCAATCTTGGTGAAGCATTTTGTAGACCAGAGGCAGACAGTATCTTGATCAACGGTTTGTGGTCTGTGCGAAGATGGATTTCATAACCCCACACATATGCTCTGAAGTAATTGAGCGCCCATGAACAGGCCAGCATTTCGCGCTCAATTACCGAGTACTTTTCCTCTGCAGAGGTGAGCGACCTGGAGGCAAAGGCTACAACCCATTCTTGGTTCAATGTTTTCTTCTGGGCTAGAACAGCACCAATTCCCTTGTTGCTAGCATCTGTGGTTAGATAGATCTCTGCTTTGGGATCAAAACCTTTGAGAAAAGGTGCCTCGCTGATTTCCTTTTTGATGGTATCAAAGGTGACCTGACAGTCAGGTGACCGGACAAACTTGGTTTTATTTTTCAGTAATTGTCTTATAATGTAGGTCTTTTCTGAGAAATTCCTAATGAACTTGGAGTAATACTCCGTCAAGCCAAGAAAAGCTCGTACATCTTCTTTGCTTGAGGGACACGGAGCATTGAGTATAGCGTCCACTAAACCTTGTTTGGGTTTAATGCCTTCCTGGCTGATGGTGTGCCCAAGGTAAATCACTCTGTCTTGTGAGATTTTACATTTGTCTAGTTCTACAGTTAGACCATGCATTTTCAATTTGTCAAAAACTTGCCTAAGGCGTGTGTCATGTTCCGATTGGTTGCTACCCATGACCAGGATATCATCCTGGAAAAACCTGATGCCATCCACACCTTCCAGAATGGATGTCATGACCCTTTGGAAAAGTGCTGCAGCAGAGGCCAATCCAAAAGGTACCCTGGTAAACCGATAACAACCAAAGGGTGTGATAAAGGTTGTGAATTTCTTGCTGTCAGCGTGTAGTGGAATTTGGTGGTATGCGGATTTCAGGTCTAAAATGGAAAATACACACATATCATTGGTGGCACTAAACATTTCACAAATACGTGGTAGGGGGTATTGATCTACAATAATACTCTTATTGAGGTCCCTGAGATCGATGCAAAGTCTAATTTTCCCATTGGGACGTTTTACAACAACCAAGGGGGAAACCCACTCCGCAGATTCCACCTCTTCTATAATACCATCTTTGACAAGTTTGTTTAATTCTGTTTGAACATCATCTCTTACAGACACTGGTAGATGTCTTACCTTGTGAATGCAAGGAACAGCTGAGTCCTTTAGTTCACTTTTATGTTCGAAGCTGTTAAGAAGACCTACTTTACCTGAGAACACTTCAGGGAAGTCTTTTAGTATCGCCAGTTTACTAGAATCATTAATAGACAACACAGGATCAGCACTGTTGGGATCGAGCATGAAACCCAGTCACTCCAACCAAGGACAGAAGGGCCTTTTTTGGCAACATAAAGTCTGCAAAATGCTCTCCTGTTTTTAAATTCAAATTCAAGATCACGAGTTCCTAAGAATGCTATGTTGTTTCCCGTGTAGCTTCTGGCGATGACTTTTGATTTTTCAAGAGTTGAGCCCACTTTATCCGTGAATTGCTTCCACACATTTTCGTTGATGATCGTGAAGGGATACCCAGAGTCTGCCATCAGATTGACTGTCACACCACCCAATTTTACATCACACATGGGTTTTTTCTTCGTAGTTGGCATGAGTTCTAACACGTCATATTCGATAGAGAAGACATAACTGACGCTGTCGGAGTCAGAATATTCAGAATCTTCGTCTCTTCATGAATTTGTCGGACCTGTCTGCTTTGTCTATACATTTTCCTATTGCATGCCTTGGCGATGTGCCCAGTCATTCCACATGACAAACATTTTTGATGTATGGCTGGACACTTTTTTGAATCGGCTAAATGGGTTGGAGAGCCACAGCGATAACATCTAAGTTCAGTAAACTCATTGTCTCTAGTACTACCACGTCTTTCACCGCTATGTTTTGGTTTACTTGGTTCACTTCTTTTGTGATATTCATGTCTCACTTCTCTTCTGTTTCCTTTGTGTTTTAGTTTGGTCGCATTTGACGATCTATTAGCTTTGACCTCCACAGGTTCATCCATGACTGCTTTGGCGCATCTGCCTGTAAGTTCAGCTTTCTTGACAAGAGCAACAACTTCCTTCAAAGCTTGTCCTGGATATTGGGGTTGCTTGCGTGCATAATTATTTGATCACGCACAAACTCCTCTTGCTGTGCTCCAAATCTGCAAGTTAAGGCTAAGTTGTTCAAGGCCGCAACATAATCTTCAATACTCTCATCTTTCCCTTGCTTTCTTCTTGAGAATTTGTACCGGTCAACCGCGACGCATACAATAGGCGAGAAGTGATCGTCCAGATCATCCAAGGCATGCTGATATACATCACCACCCGTTCTTACTTTCTTCTCAATGTTGTTGTAAGTCTTAACACCGCCTGGACCTAGACAGTACAACAATACTTTTTTTTTCTTTTCAGCCGTGAAATCGTCATCTTCCACTGTCTCAATGTAATTAATAAAGTATTCTTTCCACTCTTTCCAAGGCATGCATGGTGCACCTTTTAGAGGTAGGAACGCTTGAGGTTGCGAAAGATTTAAGGAACTAAGAGCACACATAGCGATAGGAACCTTCTTGCTCAAGTTCACACTTTTGCCTGTTTACCCCCTTATTTTTTTTAATATGAGTAGTTGTGCTCAAGTTACAAATATACTCGTGAATACACTTTATGCACACTTTTTCAAGTTGTTCTTGAAGCTGAACATTGAATTATAAGCTGCAAATTAAATAGTCACTTTAACTTAGATTAGTATTCATCCAGTTGCTCGTGTGAAATTATCGGCCTCTTTTTATTCACATTACGCATGGTTCACTACAGCAGACTCGAACACAGAGACTCGGGCAGCCGATCAATTTCAATTGCTCTTTTTTTTTTTAAATGGCCTCCAACGCTGCGTTTCATTGACGTCACGCGTCACCGAGCATGCGCAGAAGTGGTTGAAATAGAGGCGCGAACAGCTGACAGGAATACCTTTACGTGGATGCGCACGGCTATCGCTGACAGGAATGCCACACCATGGTATGCCTTTGAGTGGAGGCAAACACAGGCAATTTCAGACGGCACCCGAGGGGAGGAAATCCAAAGTGCCGTGCGGCCGTACCTTCGTGCGATTGCAGCTGTCACCAAAAACGAAGTCCAAGCTGATTATAGACTGCAAGGAACTGGACGTCCTGAGATACTCAAATCTCGGCACAAGGCATGCGCTTCCACAACCTCCGATTCAAACACGAAGCAGCTTTCAAGGTAAAAGGTATTTGATCCGGTCTTCAGATTGAAATTATATTACATTTAAGTTTCCTGTACATCAGCTGTACCTGGATATACCACGATGTGAGGCTGTAGTTCCGCTCGTCGCCACTGTTACAAAGTAGGCATCAATCGATTATAGTTCCTCAAGTTAGGTTTATTAGAAACAGCCCCACACGGGTAGTCATGCGTGGGTCAATGGAACAACTGTAATAACGGTACATGTCAAAGGGGTCAACAGGGAAGCATGGAATGTCGGGGAACCAATCAGGGAGGGCAGAGCACAGAAGAGGCTCACGCGCAGGGAAAGGGAAGGGACCAAGCGCAGGGCACGGGAGGGGTGGCATAAGAGATACAACAGTAAAGTTTTTAGTTGGCCAATGATCCTTCCATGGCAGCATTATGGAAATATTTGCTTGGCCACTAAATTCCGTCATCCTAATGTTTAGCTCAGTGGAGGTATTCGTATCACTGCTAGATGTTATTATATAATCTATTAATGAAGTAGTAATCCTTTGTGCATTATTATAAGTGTTCGATGTCCTTATTTCTAACTGCCAAACCATTAATAGGTTGTTCAAGGCATTTCCATAAATGGTATATATAAAATGATTTTTTGTGACCTCAGATTATATCATTTGCTGGCAAGTGCGGTTATCTTCATTCATGCATTTCGCTGTATTAAAATCACACTCACATATAAAATAAAGTGGTTTTACTTGTATAAATATTGTATCCTCGAGTACCTTAACTACCTAAGACAGATTCATTAAGTTGTTGTTATAATAGTTTATTATCACCCAGTTTAGATCACTATCTAACAGAATAATAAGGAAAGACGGCGATTTGTTGATGAAACATACCAATTTAAATTAAATAGTATTAGATATACATGTCAGCAGGTCCCCTTTTGCTCTCCCTTTGATGGATGGGAGGGCTGGGGTGTGAAAACATCAGTACCCGCTTATGTATCCACTTCCCCATGTATCTTGGAGGCATTGGATTTGATGGTTTAAAACTTCAAGTATGATAGGTATTGTTTATTAGGATATTTCTTGTTGGCTCTGTGCTGGGTATCGAGTCCTTAGAGTTAGAATACACTACAACTACTACTCTAGAAGGAGAAACAGTGGGCACAATTCACTGAACTAACTTAAGACAAAATCCTAAACTTACTACCATTTTGGTATTCACAGAAGGCTCTTACTCATTTCGGTATTTACAGAAGTTAGGACTCCTAACTTTAGGACTCCTAAATGCCTTCTGTGAATAACGAAAGTCTTAAAATTAGGATTTTTCTCAGGTTAGGTGTAGTAAAGTTAGGACTCCTAACTTTCGGACTCCTAAATGCCTTCTTTGAATACCGAAAGTCTTAAAATTAGGATTTTTCTCAGTTTAGCAGTAGTACAGTTAGGACTGCTTACTTTAGGACTCCTAAATGCCTACTGTGAATACCGAAAGTCTTAAAATTAGGATTTTTCTTAGTTTAAGAGTCCTAAAGTTAGGACTCCGAACTTTACTACTACTAAACTGTGAAAAATCCTAATTTTAAGACTTTCGGTATTCACAGAAGGCATTTAGGAGTCCTAAAGTTAGGAGTCCTAAAGTTAGAAGTCGTAACTTTACTACTACTAAACTGAGAAAAATCCTAATTTTAAGACTTTCGGTATTCACAGAAGGCATTTAGGAGTCCTAAAGTTAGGAGTCTTAATTTTACTACTACTAAACTGAGATGAATCCTAATTTTAAGACTTTCGGTCTTAAAATTAGGCATTTAGGAGTCCTAAAGTTAGGAGTCCTAACTTCTGTGAATACCGGAATGATTAAGTGCCTTCTGTGAATACCAAAATGAGTAAGTGCCTTCTGTGAATACCAAAATATTAGTAGGTTTAGGAGTTTATCTTAAGTTAGTTCTGTGAATCGGGCCCATAATCATCAGCCCTTTCCATATCTTCAATCAGATTTGCCATTACAAAGGTATATAGGGGCACTTTGGGCCCTTTACAGTCTTCACAATCATAGCCAATTTGGGGTGAAACAGTCAAAGGTAGTCAGTCACAGCTATTTAAATCTGCTAAAACTGAATATTTTTTGGAGGTGGATAAAATGTGGTTCTCCCTCCTTGCTAGTCAGTTCTTCCCATTATTCCCCTGTAAGGGTGCCTTGTTCGGGGAGGGCCTTTGTATATAAAATGGCGTGTAAAAGAACCCCAGTGGGACTGCATTAATCTGTGAGCTAGGTGATCTTGCTGTCGGGAGCTGGGCAGGTAATTCCACTAAAACATATGTATTATCAAAATTCAGTACCACAAAATCCCCCTCAATGGATTTCTCAGAATTCCTACACAGGATATTCTTCTTGCCATAATTAGATGGTCATATGTGGATAGTGGGAGTCTAACAGTCTTGATTAGCCAATGCCTGGACTTATCAATCAATTGAGGTGTTGTTTCTTGTTGCTCAGCTCTAAGAAATGGGACGTTTACCCATACTATCATGAAAGGCAAGCAGCTGGTGGGAGGCTTAGGACATGCGGTTTTTAAAGCCCACCCATAATCATTATCATTGTGTTATGCTTTTCAAGCAAGAAGCTATCCTCGACTAGAGGCTTTATCCTCCCCCTTTGTGACCCTGTCATGCAAGCTTTGTCTGCCCCCAAGTTGTATGGTTCCCTCACCCTCCGCCACAACAGGACCCCCACCTATTGTGGTAGCTCCCTGTCCTGATTTTTGGTCAGTAGGTAATCCAGTTACATATGGTGGTTTGCTTCCCACTCTTACATTCACTTTTTAATAGGATGCTGGGTGTTAAAATACACAGTGTTAATTGATGGAGAAAGTGTATTATGTGTATTGATTGTCAACCTACCATTCACTGTTTTATCACTCATCAGGGATTTTAGTGTTCCTTCTATTAAGGTTAATCATAGCAATATGGGTTGTAATAGGAGTGATCCTTTATCTCCTATAATGTCCTCAAATGGTCGATGTGACCTAAAGACTATCCCTTTTGGCTGTCACATGCACTCAGTAGTAGATAAACTGGGGGTAGACTTCCTTGTTTTTCTAGCTTTCTTAGGTGTAATTAGTTTTTTCCTCTTTGGTAGTGGTTTTCCTAATAATAGAGCAGGGGGATCTGGCATAGAGCATAATGCTGTCGGCAAGATTAGTGCTGAAGACTCCAAGGGCTCTGTGCCAGAAGCAGTGACCCACCATTCCCTGTTTATCAGTGCTTTATTCAGCCCATCTGTCGACTTGTTTATTTAAAAATTTTTTTTTTTCAGTTAGTGCGATCTGGTTTGAAATGGCTGTGGTGGCTTTCAACAAAAAAGTGTTGAGATAACCCCCCCTCTGTAGTTGGTGTGGTTACCTTTTTCTTCCCCATGCTAGGTGCCGAAGATTTCGTAGGCCAGTAGTTAGAGGGTGGGTCCAGCCCAGCCTACTCCAGGCTCTGGGCCAGCTGACAGCAGACTTTTGATCTGTTTCCCTGCCCTCACTGATGTGGGCTGGGAAAAAGATCGAAATATTGCTCCCTCCCCCATGGAGCAGCATTAGTGGGAGCAAGGCTGGCTGCCGCTGCATGTGGGCATGTATGGCGGGTGCCTTGGGTGGACACCAGGGCACCCACCTGGAGTAGTACTGGCCCTGCATGATGTTTTTATCTCTTGGGCCGATAAAGGCTCAGGGAGGTGGTGCCACATGGCCCCGCTCCCCTTTTAACATAGCCCTTGGAGGACGGGGTCACCATGGCCAAAAGAGGCTCAGAGACGGGAGCCATGCAACCCACTTCCATTTTTACATATATGCATGGCCCTGGGGGATGGGTCCCCAGGGCTAAAGAGGCTCAGGAAGGAAGCCGCATGGCTCCCCTCCCTTTTGATTGAAATAAATAGCCCTAGAGGATTGAGTCCTAAGGGCCTATGAATGCCTGTTTGTCGGCCACGTGGCCCCCTTCTTTCATTTAAAAAAGGGACCTCAGTGCCTCATGAGGCTCGGGCAGGAGGGACATGCAGCCCTCCTCCCCTATATTTAAAAACAATAGGCCCTGGAATGAGGCTTCTAGGGCCAAACAAGACCTTCCTCCTTATTGGGTCCACAGGGCCTAGTCATATTGGGGGTGGGGGCCGCTCAACACCGCTTCACTTTAAAAACCACGGCTTTCGGAGGTGGGGTCCCCAGGGCCTCTTAAATGGTCAGGGAGGGGGCTGTGTTGCCTCCCCTCTCGTTACACAAAGAAACGTCCTGTGGATGGGCTCCCCTGAGCACATTAAATCTTTGGGAGTGTAGCCACTTGGTCCCCATCCCCTTTAAAAAACATAAGGGCATGGGGATGGGGTCCAAAGGTCCTAATGAGGCTCGGGACAGGACCAAGTGCCCCCTCCCCTTTACAAAACTACCCTAGGGGATGTGGTGAACAGGGCTTAATAACGCTTGGGGAAAGGGTCACTTCGCCCCCTCTGCTTTAAAAGAGAAATGGCCCAAGGGAGGGGGTCACAAGGTCCTACTGAGGATTGGGGAGGGGGCCACTTGTTCCCCCCTTCAAAAACCATTAGTCTCTGGGGATGGGGTCCCATGGCTCTAATGAGGCTCAAGGATGGAGCCACGTGACCCCTTTCCCCTTTAGAAAAAGGCCCTGGCTTATGTGGACCAAGAACTTAATAAGGCTTGGGGAAGGGGCCTGCTTCACCCCCCTCCAATAAAAATGGCCCTGTAGGATGGGGTCCCCAGAGCCTAATTAGGCTCAGGTAAGGAGGGCTGTGTGGTACCCCTCCCCTTTTATTGAGAAAAAAACCCTTGGGGATGGGGTTTCGCAGAGACTAAATAGGCTCAGGGAGAGGGGCTGCACAACACCCCTCACCTTAAGACACATCATGGCCCTGGGGGGTGGGATCCCCATGGCATTTTAAAGGCTCTGGGAGGGTGTCACTTGGTCTCCCTACCCTTTAAAAACGTAAGACCCTGGGGATTGGGTCCAAGGGCCTAATTAGACTTGGGGAGGATGTCCACTTGGTTCCCCCCTCAAAAAAAACACAAGCATTTGCAATGCAATAAGTCTCGACTTTGGGACCTCATATGTATTTAGCTATGCAGCACATTAGCCTGAATGCTACAACATCTACTGTTCTTTAACATGGAGGGAAAGTAAGCACCAAACTGCATGGCATGCCAGGTATGGAACACATGGAGAGAAATATTGCCTTTCAGAAGGAAATAGTGTAGTCCAAAGCTCTGTATTTAATATAGAATCAGGGCCTTCGGTGGTCATCCACTGAAAATACAAGATTTTAATTTTTTTTCATTGTCTACGGGTGGTCGTGGAAGACAATTTGTATGAAATGGAATCTAGAGAATGCTAAAGTGATTCTGGTATTTTACTGACCTCTGCTGGTCGTTTTCTATCGAAAAAGCTAAATAGAGGCAGTTGCCAGAAAAAAAGTCCCTAAGTGGAAGCAGACAAGTCCTAGGGCTGATCTCCAGAGCCCACAAAGAGCATACACATATAAGTATATACTACAGTATATACAAGAGGTCTAGAACACTTGACCTACTAAGGGATGGGGGTCCCAAGGCCCTAATGAGGCTCGAGGATGGGGCCAAGTGACTCCCCCTCCCCTTTAAAAAAAGGCCCTTGGTGATGAGGTACCCAGGGCCTCTTTCGGCTTGGAAAGGAGGAAAGTGCCCTCCTCCCCTTAAGAAAAAAGGACCATGGGTTTGGGTTCCCAGGCCCTTATGTGGCTTGGGAAAAAGTGCCACATGGCCTTCCCACCCCTTTAAAAAACATGAGATCCTGTGGCCACCCTCCCGCCGTGCAGGGCCAAAGGCCTTGCGTCGCTGGGGTTGGCTTTACATAAGGTAATAAAATATTGCTTTACGTTCAAAAAAACTGGAAATTCACTTCACTGATCAAAACAGAGGTTAAAGTAACATTATAGTTAAATGTGATATATAGATCCTTTTGTTTAAAAAAAAACTTTAGAAGCTCACTGGAAAAACCAAAGGGTAAAGTAACATTATATTTAGGTGAATATGTTGGTGACAACATTAACGTTTTGAACTAAAAAAGCACAGAAATTCACCAGTTGAAGTTAGCAGAGCTAACCATATATTGTGCCCCCTTTTTTTTTACAGTTTCTGACCTCCTCTATAAAACATCACTCATGTCATGTACAATGACATCATTTATGACAACACTGATGACATCTTAAATAACATCACTGGTGACTTAACGGCTGACATCACTGATGACATCATCTAATGAGTTTGCTAGTTTGTTTTATAGTTTAGATAATGGCACATAGCTAACAAATTACGTTTCTACCTAATTTTGTAAAGCATGTGTCCAGGTTCCTGGTGCAAGTGTTTACAAAAAGGATGTGCTCCTAATAAACCATAGGTGTGTTGAGTTATTGTTAAGAATCTTTGTATTGAAGAGTAAATCTATGTGCAGGTCACAGTGGACAAGTTCTGTCCAGTATGTTCCACACATGTTTTTTGGTACAGAAGAACACAGTTTCCAGTCGGGCAAAGATTATACATACTACTTAAATTTAAACGTGTTGGACTTGTAAAGCGCACAGCTGCCCGTAAGCGTCCCGGCGCTTGCTTAGGGAACCCGTCCTGGTATTCCCCTGTGAGAAACCCCGGCAGGGTGTCCACAAGGTGAAAGCCAGGCATCCCGCCGCGAGGGGCTGTAGTGGAGATTAAGCAAGCTATTGCCCAGAGTCGCAGAGTGTGACCCCGTGAGTTGAGTAGGCACCAGAGCGAGAATTGTCGAGTCCGTGGAATTTTTTTGAGCCCGAGACCCGCCGAGGCGGGGAATCGAACCCTGGTCCACGGTCTTAAGTATTATAGGCAGACTTGACATATTAGACAGAATTGTTCCAACATGACAATTGTACTTAACATAGAAGACTGTGTGCACACCAGGTACTAACCTATGTACACATACTTGTTTTGCTTCAGAAGATAGGCCATCTGTAAAGTTTACACCACAGTATAAAGGCTGTAGGTAGAATGATCTTTAGCACCTTCAGACCCTGGGTATTTTAAGTGAATAATCACTCTTTGGACATGTTTTGCAGAGTGTGTACTCTGTTATTAGTGGATACATTTTAATACTCTGTGGTGTATTATTCATGAGAATCTCACTGTCTGCAAGCAGTGTGGTACAGAGTGAACTCTCTCCATAGAGTAAACAGTGTTAACCTTTCATCGGTGGTTCATAGTCAACATGAACTTGGCTACCCATGAATTGTGTGGTATAGGGTCAATGTTGCACATAACACAAGCTTGTTTTACTTATCGGAGTTACATGTATGATAGTAGTAATTATGCGTTATATTGTTCTGGGCCATTTTGCACTACTTACATAGCTCTAATGCTACACCCATTCATAGAGCAATGTGTACAAAAAAAGATTGAATTATGTCACCAGTGATGTCACCAGGGATGTCATGGAACATGTCTTGAGTGATGTAATATGTGAGGCCATAAGCAGTGCATGGTGGGAGTGCAATTAAGGGTTAGCTCTGTTACCTGTAACTGGTGTATGTCTGTGTTTTTTTTAGTTCAAAATGTAATGATGTTGTTGTTACAGACATATTCGACTACTATAACATTACTTTAAACTTAGTTTTTTTCAGTAACTATATATATGTAACAAAGGTTATAGGGACGTAATGGTTAGGACATGGAATTTTTTTAAAAAGTACAAATTTACTGAAAAAGAACAAAGGCTACAGGGACGTTAAAGTTAGGCTCAAATTTCACTTGTACAAAGCCAGTGAAATGCAGCATTTATAGATAGCTGAGCTAACTATAACTCACGCCCCCGCAATGCACTGCTTATGACCTCACATGTTACATCACTAACGACAAGGCAGCAACATCACTGATGGAATCACTGATGACATCTTGATTGACATCACTGATGACACCATCCTGTGATTGTGAGTGTTTTTAAAAAGTTTGTTATTGTTAAATATATATACTAAGGGTGTAAGCCTGTATGGTGGATTTAGTGGGTGATTGACTGCTTGTATAAGTGAATTATTAAGTGCCTCAGTGAAGGTATGGGTGAGTGACTGCTTGTGTGAATGTTTGTATCAGTCTTTCAGATGGTGTCTAAGTGGCTGTATGGGTGTGTGAGTGGGTACGTGAGTGGCTGTAGGAGTGATTAATTGGTTGTCTGAGTGTCTGTGTGTGAGTGTTTGAGTGGGTGGGTGAGGGTGAGTGTGAATGCCTGTATGAATGAGTGAGTGGGTGAGTCAGTGTGTGCATGGTGGTGTGGGTGAGTGGATGAAAAAGTTTTTAAATCTGAGCACCGAGGAGAGTTTGCGAACCCTCCCAAGCACAAGCTCAATTCTGATTGGCTGCCAACACTCCAAACCAGGAAGTGTTGGCAGCCATCTTGTGATTCAGTAACTGAGTCACAAGAAATCAGAAAAAAAACATGAAAAAGAAGAAAAGGGGGCAAGGTAGAAACACCCTGAGCCACTAGGCCTGCTCAGGGGGTTCCACAAGGACCTCCAGGGCCAGAAAAAGCATTTTTTTTAAAGAATAAAACAGCAGAAGTTGCGTTGGTGTTGCGAATCCTGCTGTGAAAATAAAAAAAATGAAGCGTGGCCTCCCGCGCTTCGTTTTCAAAAAGACCCTGTGTGGGCCAGGTCCCAGGGGCACTCGCCAATTAAATTGTGGAGGCCCGTGGGAGTCCCCTGCAGCCCCGGGTATCGCTACCTCCCCAGGGCTTATTTCATTATGTGCGGGGGCACTAGGGACCCTGCAGGCCCGGGGACCGGCACCTCCCCAGGGCTGTAAAATAAATACAAATGTGTGGGCGTTCCCAATCCCCTCCACGCTGCCCCGGGGACCGTCACCTTCCCGGGGCTCAGTAAACATTTTTAAATTATGTCTGTAGGAGAGAGCCCCTCACACGTCCCGGGGTACACCACCTCCCCGGGGCACATACTAATTAAAAATGCAGGAGTCTATAGCGGACCCCCTGGCCCCACAGGAGGGGGGCCGCTTGGTCCCCCTCCTTGATCCCTTGATGGCCCTGGGGACCGCCAACCCCCAGGGCTGGCACTTGCAGTGTCCCAGGGTGCCCAAACCCCCGGGACACTGCTATTTGCTATGGCAGGGCGGGCCCTGTCATAGACAACTCTGCTTTGCTTCATTGAAGCGAGAGCAGGAAAACCTGCTCTCGCTTCAATGAAGCAAAGCAGAATTGCTTTTGAGCAAGGGGCAGCTGCATGTCAACAGTTCCCCATGCTTAAAAGCATTGCCGGCTCCTGCAGGAGGGGGAGAGCCGGCGGGACCGTGGGGGTATTGGGGCTCTCCCCATGGTCCCCTAAGCAAAGGGTCAGCCCGGGGGATGGGGTCCCCGGGGCCAGAAGTGGCCCAGGAGGGGGGGCCTCGCCGGACCCATCCCTCAATACATTTTTTAAAAAAGAGGCACAGCCCCAGGTGATAGGATCCGGTTAATAGAGGCCTCAGCAAGGGGGCCACGCAGCCCCCTCCTTAAAAAATATTTAAAAAAAATAAATAGATATGTGGCCATGCCCAGGGGATGGGGTCCCCGGGCCAAAATTAGCCTTGGGAGGGGGGCCACACAGCCCCCTTTCCATTCATTTTTTTATTTCTTTTGTTAAAAAATAGGGGTCAGGCCTTGGGGGATGGGGTCCCCAGGGACCCAAAAATGGGAAAAGAAGGTGGGCCACACAGCCCCCCTTTTGAAAAAAGAAAAAAAAAGCGGGCATTGCGCTGGAGAGTGCGCCCCCTCCATGCAGCACTCTGCAAGCATGCGCCCTGGCGCATTGTAAGTTGGGGAATTAATTCCCCTTGAATACTGAAGGTTCCTGGGGGCCAACTAGCCCACCACGTACCTCCAGTATGCGCCAGAGAGCTGCATTGCAAAGAGGTGGTCCAGGGTCATGCCCCCTTTTTACACCACTCTGCAAAGCAGTTCTGTGTTGCTTACTGGAGGTACCTGGTGGGCTAGTTGGCCCCTGGAACCCTCAGGACACAAGGGGACTTAATCCCCCAATTTACAATGCGCCAGGGGGCAGTTTCGAAAAGTCAGCCAACCAACCTAGGGGCACCTTCCCCTCCTCACGGTTGACCCTGGAAGGCAGTAGCTATGGAACTGGGGGAGCCTGTGGCTGTATGTAAAGAACTGTGAATGCTTTCTAAGAGGCTTTTGTGGCAGAAAAATCCCTCCAGACAGGTCCTAAGTAAGGGTGGGCGCAGTGCTCCGCTCCGTCCACGGAGTGTGCATAGTGTTGCCTACTTCGCGATTCGCAAAGTAGGCGTAGTAGGCAACACTACGCACATGCCGTGGCGAAGCAATGTTGCCTGCCACCCACCCTCTTCTAAATGCCCAAAATAATGTTAAACATTGTAAAACTAAATAAAAAGGACTTACGAGGGCGCATTTGTCTGGAAGAAGTCAGCGCATTTGTCTGGAAGAAGTTGGCGCGACACCAGGAAGAGGGAGCCCCGGGACACCGCATCTCAGGTAAGTCCTTTTTAATTAGTTTTACAATGTTTAACATAATATTGGGCATTTAGAAGAGGGCGGGAGGGAGGCAGGCGGCGCGTAGTGGGGCTACGCGAAGTGTGTGGGTGGGCGTAGATTCCCCCCCATTTCGTGGTGCTACGTGTAGCCCCACTACGCACACTATGCCCAGGCCTAGTCCTAAATTAAAGTGGAACCGCTGAAGATTGCACATTGTCGAGATGGTGCTGATGCTTAATGTGTTGGGAACTTTTCGTCCTTACCCCAGGTCTTATTAAAAACCACAGTCTGAAAATGTCCTGGTGAAGTGTTAACATACTCGCATATTCACTCCGGAGGCATCGCTATGGAACAGATAGAATTAACAAATTTGTGGAGTAAATGCATACTCAGTGACTGAATAATGGAAAACGCTAATGAAGCTACTGCTGGTGAATAATGTGTGTGTTTAGTAGCAGATTATGTAATTTGTCAAAACTGCCAAACTACAATCACAGCATAACACGAAAAATAACATTAGTCCCAAGGGGCTTGAAACACAGAGTCCCACTCTATTGTCAGGCGTACATGGCGCGCGTAACACACTGGGGATCCCTGAAAACCCTCATACAGTTGCGCATGAGAAATCCATTGAACACATTTCATCATAGTTGTGCACACCCCTATGATGGCAAAAGATGTCCAGCACCTTACAATCAAACGCTGCTGCCTCCAGGATTATTATACAAGATGACGTCATAAACTGCTACAGTGGACTGAAACCACCGTCCCAAAATGCTGCTAACAACCGAAGTGACGTATGAGATTGTAAACACGAAGTGACAGGTCGAAAAAATGAAAAATGCAAAACAATGTTGGAAGAACATTTTCTTACAGGACGATGGCCACATTCAGAGGCAAGATTTCAGCTTTCTGCTGCAGCATGGTTTAGAAAAATTGAGAAGAGGTAGATAGTATGTAGCATTCATCCAGTGTCACCTCCTCAGAAGTGAAATCTGAATACTTAACACATGAGCTGCCAGGAAAGACCACAATAAGGTATTGAAGTCAATCATCAGAGGGATATAGCTATAGTTGGTGTGGCAACTACTGTAGTGCATGGGCCTAGGGAGCATACCTCAAGCGAGGCTGTCTTACTATTTAAAAACAACACATATTCAATTCATTAGAGGCTGCAATAGTAACTGCAATAAATAGCAGACGATTCTAAAGCAAGAAACATAAGTACTATTCTTGCTGCAGAGTGAGTACACCTCTGAAGATGTATGTCGAACCTTTGTGCATTGAAACTATTTGTCATGTGCAGCTTTGCTGTCTCCGGATACTTTCTCAAGGTAGGTTATATGCAGGCAAAGAAGTGGTCTCCTTGAAGGTGCTATTAAAACAGATAACCACCCAACAACGGACTCTGCAGAAAGAAGAATGCTATGGACAGAACTACTGGAGAAATTACATAAGATCAGAAGCCACAAATGGCAATAAGATGTAGGGTCTGACTTAAAGCACAGACATTTTAAGGCATCGGCAAAGTGGCCAGTTGTCCAGTGCCCCATCTTCCAATGGGCCCCTGGGAAAGTGAACTTTCGCTGTTCCTGCCTCACCTCTGCTGTCTAGTTCTTTCTTAGCCTGTAACATATTGAATATAGTCTGGCATAATGAGACTTGAATTAGCAGCAAATGGGTGATAAAATACAAAGGTGGGTTAAACAAGGGTCCATAAAGTATGTCTTGCCAGGGCCCCCAAAATCGTTAGGATGAAACTGGGTATAAGGACACATCTAGGAACGATATCACAAAATTACTGCACTCGCAATATTTATTTATTTATTTAAGCTTGTACCGCGCACAGCTACCCACAATGGGTTTCCCGGCGCCAGGGATAGACTGTAGAAGAAAAGAGAATGTCACCAATACAAATGTGAATGTCTAGTCAGAATTGTGTTATAACACAACAATTTAGCAATAACCTAATATACATGCAAATATGTTTGCAGCATAAATGTTACATCAGGAAAGTAGAAATTATACAAAACACAATAATGCGCAATGCTCTACAAATAAAGAAATGCAACAATATAGTGTAATGTTGCTGGATGTTTAATGTTCGTGAAGATCATATCACACCTAGAACTTAAAAGGCCCAATTTTAAAATCCATGTAGAAATGTAAGGTCGACCAGAGTTCATACATTGTGCATGACCAATATCTATGCAGAATAAAGTTATTGTAACAAGGAATTAATTTGTAGAAAATTGATTGATTCATTTAAAAGTTCTCAAGCCTAGAGGTTTGGAACCATCAAAAACAGCACAGAAGCAAATAAAAGCAACAGCAAGCACATTTTCACATTGCACCTACAAAAAGAACTCCTCCTTGGAGTTTATATGTGCAAATACTGGGACCAGGGCAGTATTCTGACCTTCTGGTTTATGATTTGGTGGAGTTGGTGAGCTGGGGCCAGGATATCTCACTACCTGCCATCACCTCACTTTCGCTGTTTCTCTAAGTCTTACCTCAGATTTAGGGAGGGATAATTGGGTTAGCCTTTTGCAACAGATCTTGAAGCTCGATTCATGGTTCGGGTGGGGGGGGGGGGCTCCCTGGGCATTCTCACATTTAGAATGCTGATGAACCTAGCATCTGTGCTTCCAAGACAATTATCTTGACACCTAGTTAGCAAATAGTAGCGGGATACTGCCATAAAGAAAGCATCGATATGCCTGTGAAGTATCCAGGAGAATCCTAAACTGCAGTTATTAATTCCAATGCCTGGTGAAGAAGCAGGATGTTCCACTTGGACAGATGTAAGCAGTGGTCGAAGTGGGGGAAAAAAAGTTGGGGAACTGTGGGCAGAGACTCCGAGGGCAAGGATAACCCAAGGATTGGATCGGTGGGCGGATTTAGAGGTGTGTGCTAAACATCCCAATTTTTAGCTTATTGTGTTATTTATTTCAACCAATGAATACACTTGATTAGTTAAGGTTTAATAGGAGTTATTGGCAGTTAAATACATTCAAAAAGTGGGATATCTTTCCAATCACACAATGTCCCAAATACGCTTAAAAGTGGAATCACAAGCCAATTGTCTCCAAGCCATGCAATTTCTCTCACTAGCACTTCTCCTCCCTTCTTCGTCAAGAGCAGTTCAAACATGAATGGCAAAATATCATAGTTTGCAAATGTTTTCTATATAATTATGGCTCTGCCATATTTGCTACATAATACATCATCCACTGCATATCTTACAGTTTTAACTAATCATTTTTGTAGCTCAAACGGATAAAAAGTTACTAAAAAACATGACTTGAGTTGCTGCAAAGTGGACGGCCCTTTTCAAAGGTTGACTGATCACCTTTCTCACTGCTGCATTTGTATGTTATACTGATACTAATTAGGCAGAATCTTTGCAGAGACTTAACATATGTAATGATGTCTAAATCATAAAGTATGAGTAAATATATTGCATTATGCTGCAGCCTTTTTTTCTTGGATAATTTAGTCAACACTGTGGCATCATTTTGTCCCCGATTTCTGATTAATTACATTGGCTCCAGAACAGGTAACACATGTTAAACGTGCTTCTACATGAAGCAGAGAGACTGTGAAGTTTGCAAACTTAGGTTGGTGTGCGTGCAAATCCAACATTGCCGATCCTTGGTGAGTTGCAGCTACTACTGCTGAAACAAGGTTGAAACCAATTGATGAGGCGGACTGGCCTCGAAGGCAGCGCCGGCTTAGTGCTGATGGTACCCTGTGCAACAATGTTTGTTGGTGCCCCCAATGATTACCTACGCCTCAGTCTCCCTCACTACCAACCTTTAACAGTCCCCCTCAAGTCTCCATAAACAGCGCCACTCATACCAGTTACGGTGTCAGAGCACTTTACATCACACACACTACACAGACACAATCATTTATACGTGTGTAAATCACTGTATAAGAAATGTTCCATAAGACAAAGGACTACAAGGTGTAGACGCCACATGACAACCATGCTAGTAGGCAGTATAGTTTAATAGCTTACTGTTCTACGTTCAGATTTTAACTTATAAACTGCGAGTAAAAAAAGGATCTCTTTGACAAAAGCAGTAACCTACTAACCTAGTTATCATTATGTGCACTTTGTGAAATGCATGCTACATGTTCTTTTGCAGCAGGTACATTAACCCTCTGTGCTACATTTCCAGGAGTCAACCCTTCCACTAGACAAAACTCCAATCTCTCTCTAGGAAGAACATTAATCACCGAAGTTATCATGACATTTTTATTGTTGCTGAAAATTGCTGGAGGCCAGGAAGGAGGCAGCAAGTTTTTTTAAAACCATAATATATTTGCAAACACTTCGCACCAACCCGAAATAGGTACCCAGTGCTGTCACACCGTTCACACAGCCCTAACCTGTTCAAGGTTCATGGGACCTCAGTGACAGAGTTACAGTGACGGGATCACTGTTGCTTCAGGGTGTGCTGCTTCGTAGGCCTGCCCACAAGACTGAAGATGAACTTCAGTATGGATTGTGGTGGACAGGAATTCAAGGTTAACCCACAATTGACAACACTAGAGTACACCTGATTGTGCTAAGACATCAGGCCTTCTAAAGTCTAGTGGGGCCTTCTTAGGTCTAGCATGGGAATATGCTCCCTCAGTAGAGTACGATACAGAAAAGGGGGTGGTGATGAACAGAGTGTCTGAATTAAGCAGACCACTCTTACCCAGTCCAAAGATCAGGGCTTGATCCATCACCGTTATTTATCTCACTGCCCCATCCCAGCTCAGAACCTGGCTATATGCAAATTAGTCTGTCCCTGGCCCAGTGCATCATGGGAACAGGGCAGACCAAACTACCAAGCCAATTCTTCACCAGAAAGGAGACAAGCTACCGGGGACCGGTTTCTGGCATTTCAGCCTCTTCGGCCCGGCTTGCTTGAATCCTGATGGAGCAGTGAGAAAGGGACTCATGTCTGAGTATACCCTGCCACACCTATAGTGGCCAAAAACGATACAGAAAAGGGGGTGGTGATGAACAGAGTGTCTGAATTAAGCAGACCACTCTTACCCAGTCCAAAGATCAGGGCTTGATCCATCACCGTTATTTATCTCACTGCCCCATCCCAGCTCAGAACCTGGCTATATGCAAATTAGTCTGTCCCTGGCCCAGTGCATCATGGGAACAGGGCAGACCAAACTACCAAGCCAATTCTTCACCAGAAAGGAGACAAGCTACCGGGGACCGGTTTCTGGCATTTCAGCCTCTTCGGCCCGGCTTGCTTGAATCCTGATGGAGCAGTGAGAAAGGGACTCATGTCTGAGTATACCCTGCCACACCTATAGTGGCCAAAAACGATACAGAAAAGGGGGTGGTGATGAACAGAGTGTCTGAATTAAGCAGACCACTCTTACCCAGTCCAAAGATCAGGGCTTGATCCATCACCGTTATTTATCTCACTGCCCCATCCCAGCTCAGAACCTGGCTATATGCAAATTAGTCTGTCCCTGGCCCAGTGCATCATGGGAACAGGGCAGACCAAACTACCAAGCCAATTCTTCACCAGAAAGGAGACAAGCTACCGGGGACCGGTTTCTGGCATTTCAGCCTCTTCGGCCCGGCTTGCTTGAATCCTGATGGAGCAGTGAGAAAGGGACTCATGTCTGAGTATACCCTGCCACACCTATAGTGGCCAAAAACGATACAGAAAAGGGGGTGGTGATGAACAGAGTGTCTGAATTAAGCAGACCACTCTTACCCAGTCCAAAGATCAGGGCTTGATCCATCACCGTTATTTATCTCACTGCCCCATCCCAGCTCAGAACCTGGCTATATGCAAATTAGTCTGTCCCTGGCCCAGTGCATCATGGGAACAGGGCAGACCAAACTACCAAGCCAATTCTTCAACAGAAAGGAGACAAGCTACCGGGGACCGGTTTCTGGCATTTCAGCCTCTTCGGCCCGGCTTGCTTGAATCCTGATGGAGCAGTGAGAAAGGGACTCATGTCTGAGTATACCCTGCCACACCTATAGTGGCCAAAAACGATACAGAAAAGGGGGTGGTGATGAACAGAGTGTCTGAATTAAGCAGACCACTCTTACCCAGTCCAAAGATCAGGGCTTGATCCATCACCGTTATTTATCTCACTGCCCCATCCCAGCTCAGAACCTGGCTATATGCAAATTAGTCTGTCCCTGGCCCAGTGCATCATGGGAACAGGGCAGACCAAACTACCAAGCCAATTCTTCACCAGAAAGGAGACAAGCTACCGGGGACCGGTTTCTGGCATTTCAGCCTCTTCGGCCCGGCTTGCTTGAATCCTGATGGAGCAGTGAGAAAGGGACTCATGTCTGAGTATACCCTGCCACACCTATAGTGGCCAAAAACGATACAGAAAAGGGGGTGGTGATGAACAGAGTGTCTGAATTAAGCAGACCACTCTTACCCAGTCCAAAGATCAGGGCTTGATCCATCACCGTTATTTATCTCACTGCCCCATCCCAGCTCAGAACCTGGCTATATGCAAATTAGTCTGTCCCTGGCCCAGTGCATCATGGGAACAGGGCAGACCAAACTACCAAGCCAATTCTTCACCAGAAAGGAGACAAGCTACCGGGGACCGGTTTCTGGCATTTCAGCCTCTTCGGCCCGGCTTGCTTGAATCCTGATGGAGCAGTGAGAAAGGGACTCATGTCTGAGTATACCCTGCCACACCTATAGTGGCCAAAAACGATACAGAAAAGGGGGTGGTGATGAACAGAGTGTCTGAATTAAGCAAACCACTCTTACCCAGTCCAAAGATCAGGGCTTGATCCATCACCGTTATTTATCTCACTGCCCCATCCCAGCTCAGAACCTGGCTATATGCAAATTAGTCTGTCCCTGGCCCAGTGCATCATGGGAACAGGGCAGACCAAACTACCAAGCCAATTCTTCACCAGAAAGGAGACAAGCTACCGGGGACCGGTTTCTGGCATTTCAGCCTCTTCGGCCCGGCTTGCTTGAATCCTGATGGAGCAGTGAGAAAGGGACTCATGTCTGAGTATACCCTGCCACACCTATAGTGGCCAAAAACGATACAGAAAAGGGGGTGGTGATGAACAGAGTGTCTGAATTAAGCAGACCACTCTTACCCAGTCCAAAGATCAGGGCTTGATCCATCACCGTTATTTATCTCACTGCCCCATCCCAGCTCAGAACCTGGCTATATGCAAATTAGTCTGTCCCTGGCCCAGTGCATCATGGGAACAGGGCAGACCAAACTACCAAGCCAATTCTTCACCAGAAAGGAGACAAGCTACCGGGGACCGGTTTCTGGCATTTCAGCCTCTTCGGCCCGGCTTGCTTGAATCCTGATGGAGCAGTGAGAAAGGGACTCATGTCTGAGTATACCCTGCCACACCTATAGTGGCCAAAAACGATACAGAAAAGGGGGTGGTGATGAACAGAGTGTCTGAATTAAGCAGACCACTCTTACCCAGTCCAAAGATCAGGGCTTGATCCATCACCGTTATTTATCTCACTGCCCCATCCCAGCTCAGAACCTGGCTATATGCAAATTAGTCTGTCCCTGGCCCAGTGCATCATGGGAACAGGGCAGACCAAACTACCAAGCCAATTCTTCACCAGAAAGGAGACAAGCTACCGGGGACCGGTTTCTGGCATTTCAGCCTCTTCGGCCCGGCTTGCTTGAATCCTGATGGAGCAGTGAGAAAGGGACTCATGTCTGAGTATAGCCTGCCACACCTATAGTGGCCAAAAACGATACAGAAAAGGGGGTGGTGATGAACAGAGTGTCTGAATTAAGCAGACCACTCTTACCCAGTCCAAAGATCAGGGCTTGATCCATCACCGTTATTTATCTCACTGCCCCATCCCAGCTCAGAACCTGGCTATATGCAAATTAGTCTGTCCCTGGCCCAGTGCATCATGGGAACAGGGCAGACCAAACTACCAAGCCAATTCTTCACCAGAAAGGAGACAAGCTACCGGGGACCGGTTTCTGGCATTTCAGCCTCTTCGGCCCGGCTTGCTTGAATCCTGATGGAGCAGTGAGAAAGGGACTCATGTCTGAGTATACCCTGCCACACCTATAGTGGCCAAAAACGATACAGAAAAGGGGGTGGTGATGAACAGAGTGTCTGAATTAAGCAGACCACTCTTACCCAGTCCAAAGATCAGGGCTTGATCCATCACCGTTATTTATCTCACTGCCCCATCCCAGCTCAGAACCTGGCTATATGCAAATTAGTCTGTCCCTGGCCCAGTGCATCATGGGAACAGGGCAGACCAAACTACCAAGCCAATTCTTCACCAGAAAGGAGACAAGCTACCGGGGACCGGTTTCTGGCATTTCAGCCTCTTCGGCCCGGCTTGCTTGAATCCTGATGGAGCAGTGAGAAAGGGACTCATGTCTGAGTATACCCTGCCACACCTATAGTGGCCAAAAACGATACAGAAAAGGGGGTGGTGATGAACAGAGTGTCTGAATTAAGCAGACCACTCTTACCCAGTCCAAAGATCAGGGCTTGATCCATC
This sequence comes from Lissotriton helveticus, assembly GCF_964261635.1. NCBI lineage: Eukaryota > Metazoa > Chordata > Amphibia > Caudata > Salamandridae > Lissotriton > Lissotriton helveticus. The sequence continues at coordinate 128,572,094 of NC_136069.1, forward strand.
ACCGTTATTTATCTCACTGCCCCATCCCAGCTCAGAACCTGGCTATATGCAAATTAGTCTGTCCCTGGCCCAGTGCATCATGGGAACAGGGCAGACCAAACTACCAAGCCAATTCTTCACCAGAAAGGAGACAAGCTACCGGGGACCGGTTTCTGGCATTTCAGCCTCTTCGGCCCGGCTTGCTTGAATCCTGATGGAGCAGTGAGAAAGGGACTCATGTCTGAGTATACCCTGCCACACCTATAGTGGCCAAAAACGATACAGAAAAGGGGGTGGTGATGAACAGAGTGTCTGAATTAAGCAGACCACTCTTACCCAGTCCAAAGATCAGGGCTTGATCCATCACCGTTATTTATCTCACTGCCCCATCCCAGCTCAGAACCTGGCTATATGCAAATTAGTCTGTCCCTGGCCCAGTGCATCATGGGAACAGGGCAGACCAAACTACCAAGCCAATTCTTCACCAGAAAGGAGACAAGCTACCGGGGACCGGTTTCTGGCATTTCAGCCTCTTCGGCCCGGCTTGCTTGAATTGTAAGAATTGGCTTTTGTAGTCTGGTCTGCCCTGTTCCCATGATGCACTGGGCCAGGGATAGACTAATTTGCATACAGCCAGGTTCTGAAACTGGGATGGTGCAATGAGCTAAAAAACGGTGTTGGATCTAGCCCTGATCTCTTGACTGGGTGAGAGTACTCGGCTTAATTCAGAGACTCTGTCCATCACCACCCCTTGTTGTAAATAATTTTGTCCACCCTAAGCGTGGAAGGGTATACTCAGATGTGAGTCCCTTGCTCATTGCACCATCAGGATTCAAGCAAGCCGGGCCGAAGACGCCTGAAATGGCAGAAACCGGTCCCCGGAAGCTTGTTTCCTTCCCAGTGTAAGAATTGGCTTTTGTAGTCTGGTCTGCCCTGTTCCCATGATGCACTGGGCCAGGGACAGACTAATTTGCATACAGCCAGGTTCTGAAACTGGGATGGTGCAATGAGCTAAAAAACGGTGTTGGATCTAGCCCTGATCTCTTGACTGGGTGAGAGTACTCTGCTTAATTCAGAGACTCTGTCCATCACCACCCCTTGTTGTAAATAATTTTGTCCACCCTAAGCGTGGAAGGGTATACTCAGATGTGAGTCCCTTGCTCATTGCACCATCAGGATTCAAGCAAGCCGGGCCGAAGACGCCTGAAATGGCAGAAACCGGTCCCCGGAAGCTTGTTTCCTTCCCAGTGTAAGAATTGGCTTTTGTAGTCTGGTCTGCCCTGTTCCCATGATGCACTGGGCCAGGGACAGACTAATTTGCATACAGCCAGGTTCTGAAACTGGGATGGTGCAATGAGCTAAAAAACGGTGTTGGATCTAGCCCTGATCTCTTGACTGGGTGAGAGTACTCTGCTTAATTCAGAGACTCTGTCCATCACCACCCCTTGTTGTAAATAATTTTGTCCACCCTAAGCGTGGAAGGGTATACTCAGATGTGAGTCCCTTGCTCATTGCACCATCAGGATTCAAGCAAGCCGGGCCGAAGACGCCTGAAATGGCAGAAACCGGTCCCCGGAAGCTTGTTTCCTTCCCAGTGTAAGAATTGGCTTTTGTAGTCTGGTCTGCCCTGTTCCCATGATGCACTGGGCCAGGGACAGACTAATTTGCATACAGCCAGGTTCTGAAACTGGGATGGTGCAATGAGCTAAAAAACGGTGTTGGATCTAGCCCTGATCTCTTGACTGGGTGAGAGTACTCTGCTTAATTCAGAGACTCTGTCCATCACCACCCCTTGTTGTAAATAATTTTGTCCACCCTAAGCGTGGAAGGGTATACTCAGATGTGAGTCCCTTGCTCATTGCACCATCAGGATTCAAGCAAGCCGGGCCGAAGACGCCTGAAATGGCAGAAACCGGTCCCCGGAAGCTTGTTTCCTTCCCAGTGTAAGAATTGGCTTTTGTAGTCTGGTCTGCCCTGTTCCCATGATGCACTGGGCCAGGGACAGACTAATTTGCATACAGCCAGGTTCTGAAACTGGGATGGTGCAATGAGCTAAAAAACGGTGTTGGATCTAGCCCTGATCTCTTGACTGGGTGAGAGTACTCTGCTTAATTCAGAGACTCTGTCCATCACCACCCCTTGTTGTAAATAATTTTGTCCACCCTAAGCGTGGAAGGGTATACTCAGATGTGAGTCCCTTGCTCATTGCACCATCAGGATTCAAGCAAGCCGGGCCGAAGACGCCTGAAATGGCAGTAACCGGTCCCCGGAAGCTTGTTTCCTTCCCAGTGTAAGAATTGGCTTTTGTAGTCTGGTCTGCCCTGTTCCCATGATGCACTGGGCCAGGGACAGACTAATTTGCATACAGCCAGGTTCTGAAACTGGGATGGTGCAATGAGCTAAAAAACGGTGTTGGATCTAGCCCTGATCTCTTGACTGGGTGAGAGTACTCTGCTTAATTCAGAGACTCTGTCCATCACCACCCCTTGTTGTAAATAATTTTGTCCACCCTAAGCGTGGAAGGGTATACTCAGATGTGAGTCCCTTGCTCATTGCACCATCAGGATTCAAGCAAGCCGGGCCGAAGACGCCTGAAATGGCAGAAACCGGTCCCCGGAAGCTTGTTTCCTTCCCAGTGTAAGAATTGGCTTTTGTAGTCTGGTCTGCCCTGTTCCCATGATGCACTGGGCCAGGGACAGACTAATTTGCATACAGCCAGGTTCTGAAACTGGGATGGTGCAATGAGCTAAAAAACGGTGTTGGATCTAGCCCTGATCTCTTGACTGGGTGAGAGTACTCTGCTTAATTCAGAGACTCTGTCCATCACCACCCCTTGTTGTAAATAATTTTGTCCACCCTAAGCGTGGAAGGGTATACTCAGATGTGAGTCCCTTGCTCATTGCACCATCAGGATTCAAGCAAGCAGGGCCGAAGATGCCTGAAATGGCAGAAACCGGTCCCCGGAAGCTTGTTTCCTTCCCAGTGTAAGAATTGGCTTTTGTAGTCTGGTCTGCCCTGTTCCCATGATGCACTGGGCCAGGGACAGACTAATTTGCATACAGCCAGGTTCTGAAACTGGGATGGTGCAATGAGCTAAAAAACGGTGTTGGATCTAGCCCTGATCTCTTGACTGGGTGAGAGTACTCTGCTTAATTCAGAGACTCTGTCCATCACCACCCCTTGTTGTAAATAATTTTGTCCACCCTAAGCGTGGAAGGGTATACTCAGATGTGAGTCCCTTGCTCATTGCACCATCAGGATTCAAGCAAGCCGGGCCGAAGACGCCTGAAATGGCAGCAACCGGTCCCCGGAAGCTTGTTTCCTTCCCAGTGTAAGAATTGGCTTTTGTAGTCTGGTCTGCCCTGTTCCCATGAAGCACTGGGCCAGGGACAGACTAATTTGCATACAGCCAGGTTCTGAAACTGGGATGGTGCAATGAGCTAAAAAACGGTGTTGGATCTAGCCCTGATCTCTTGACTGGGTGAGAGTACTCTGCTTAATTCAGAGACTCTGTCCATCACCACCCCTTGTTGTAAATAATTTTGTCCACCCTAAGCGTGGAAGGGTATACTCAGATGTGAGTCCCTTGCTCATTGCACCATCAGGATTCAAGCAAGCCGGGCCGAAGATGCCTGAAATGGCAGAAACCGGTCCCCGGAAGCTTGTTTCCTTCCCAGTGTAAGAATTGGCTTTTGTAGTCTGGTCTGCCCTGTTCCCATGATGCACTGGGCCAGGGACAGACTAATTTGCATACAGCCAGGTTCTGAAACTGGGATGGTGCAATGAGCTAAAAAACGGTGTTGGATCTAGCCCTGATCTCTTGACTGGGTGAGAGTACTCTGCTTAATTCAGAGACTCTGTCCATCACCACCCCTTGTTGTAAATAATTTTGTCCACCCTAAGCGTGGAAGGGTATACTCAGATGTGAGTCCCTTGCTCATTGCACCATCAGGATTCAAGCAAGCCGGGCCGAAGACGCCTGAAATGGCAGAAACCGGTCCCCGGAAGCTTGTTTCCTTCCCAGTGTAAGAATTGGCTTTTGTAGTCTGGTCTGCCCTGTTCCCATGATGCACTGGGCCAGGGACAGACTAATTTGCATACAGCCAGGTTCTGAAACTGGGATGGTGCAATGAGCTAAAAAACGGTGTTGGATCTAGCCCTGATCTCTTGACTGGGTGAGAGTACTCTGCTTAATTCAGAGACTCTGTCCATCACCACCCCTTGTTGTAAATAATTTTGTCCACCCTAAGCGTGGAAGGGTATACTCAGATGTGAGTCCCTTGCTCATTGCACCATCAGGATTCAAGCAAGCCGGGCCGAAGACGCCTGAAATGGCAGAAACCGGTCCCCGGAAGCTTGTTTCCTTCCCAGTGTAAGAATTGGCTTTTGTAGTCTGGTCTGCCCTGTTCCCATGATGCACTGGGCCAGGGACAGACTAATTTGCATACAGCCAGGTTCTGAAACTGGGATGGTGCAATGAGCTAAAAAACGGTGTTGGATCTAGCCCTGATCTCTTGACTGGGTGAGAGTACTCTGCTTAATTCAGAGACTCTGTCCATCACCACCCCTTGTTGTAAATAATTTTGTCCACCCTAAGCGTGGAAGGGTATACTCAGATGTGAGTCCCTTGCTCATTGCACCATCAGGATTCAAGCAAGCCGGGCCGAAGACGCCTGAAATGGCAGAAACCGGTCCCCGGAAGCTTGTTTCCTTCCCAGTGTAAGAATTGGCTTTTGTAGTCTGGTCTGCCCTGTTCCCATGATGCACTGGGCCAGGGACAGACTAATTTGCATACAGCCAGGTTCTGAAACTGGGATGGTGCAATGAGCTAAAAACGGTGTTGGATCTAGCCCTGATCTCTTGACTGGGTGAGAGTACTCTGCTTAATTCAGAGACTCTGTCCATCACCACCCCTTGTTGTAAATATATTACCCTCAGTAGAGTAGTCTTGTGGACTGGTCATGAAGGCTGAACCCGGTTCCCCAGTTCCAAATTCGACAGCTCTGGCCATAGTGCCACATCCTCTCCTCCACTCAACACCACACTGCCCCATTGAGAGAAACTTGCACTGCCTTCAGCTAAAACCTAATTGTGCCCACTATAAACACTTGGATGTGGCTCAATTCAAATTATGCACTTGATAAGAGTAATACGCTGCCTAAAAAAAAAAAGCAAACACTCATAGGGAATGAAAGATTAAGTAAAGCATGTGAAATGTAAGCAGAAACAACATGGTTACCTTAACAATCTCTCACTCACTATTCAGATATCGGGCAGTGGTTTTACCTGAAAAGTTAAGGACATGACTACAGGGCCCTGAAAGGACCCGTTTCAATGTCTATTGCTTATATCCTTACAAATCATAAGCAGTATGGTTTAAAAAGATCACATCCATAAACACAGAGCCATGGTACACATTTTGGGGCAGATTTACGTTTCCTGGCGCATCCCTGCAAATCAGCTGGGAAGCGCCAAGAAAGATGCGTGATGCAAGTTTACCCTTGCGCCACCACAGATGCTCCGTATTTACAATGCGGCACTTCATGCTGCAAGTTTAAACAGATGCGTGTTGCATCTGCCGTTGTAAGGTTGGCGCAGTGCTGAAGTTGTTTTGCAGGGGCGACGCAACTCCAGCACTGTGCCAACGTGGCCTATCTTTCACATGGTGTGTCACACCTTACGCCTGCTTCAAGCTGGCACATGGTTTTGATGTAGCGAGGTCGGAAAGGTGACTGAGTGAAATCTTGTAGATTTCACGCAGGCTCTTTTCAGAGTGGTTCCTGCGCTGGAACGCCCACCCTGCGCCAGTATGCCCACATGAAACCTCCCACAGGTGTCTTGTGGCGCAGGGCTTTACAACATGACGCATCTCCCTAGATGCGTCACGTTGCAAATTCCCGCAGCATGGCGCTAGCATTATGCCACCGCTGCATCACAGAAGTGACGTAACAGCGGCGCAAAAATGTGGCGCACAGGGCTTGTAAATCTGCCCCTCTGTTTTCCAATACACACATCAACCAGGTATTGCAATACATCCAGGAATGGTGCATTTTCCCACCAGGTGACTACAAAGCTGTTCAAAGAAAGACGAGAAAACAAATGTAGCGCTTCACTGCAAAGTCTGTAAAGTGAGGCTGATGTGTTTGGATGTGAATAAAACCAATCTGACCACTTTGCAACCACTCTGTCTTGCTTTATTTAGTTATGTATTTATTTTTCATATTTACAACCTTTTATTTCTCTCCATCCTGAGGCTGCACTTTGGAATAGAAAAATTTCAGAAAAAGGGCATTTCCCGCAAGAGTGTTTTTTCTTTTATGGATCCATTTCACAGGGAAGCAACTAAATGAAAGAATGAAAGTGAGGTTGTGAACTGTTTCTTCAAGTTACTGTTTTCAGTAAGTGAGGAGCAAGACAGAAAGAGAGGGAATAATAGGAGTGAGGGGGGGCAGCTGCCAGCACAGAAAAGAAGAGGACATTGTCCATGTCTTCTCTGGGCAGTAAGGAAGAAACAGATGGTCAGAAGTGGCGCATCCCTGCATATCAGCAGGGATGCGCTAGTTATTGTGTGCCACGGCTCCGCCACCATGGATGTGCAGCATTTACAATGAAGAGCACCATGATGCAAAAACGGCACAGATGCTTGACACATCTGTTCCATAAAGGCGGCGCAATGCTGGAGTTGCGTCGCAAGTGTCTCGCAGCTCCAGCAAAGCTCTGGGGGGCCCTATCTGTCCAATGCTTTGTCAATTCTTACGCCTGCTTCAAGCAGGCGCAGAGTTTTGACGCAGCATGGGCTCAAAAGTGACTGAGTGAAATCTTGTAGATTTCACTCAGCCACTTTTAGGAGGCGTTCCTGCCCCGGAACGCCCCGCTCTGCGCATGAACACCTACTTCTGGTGCAGGGCTTTACAACGTGATGCATCTCTCAGATGCGTCACGTTGTAAATACCCCGCACCATGGCACATCTTTTGCCCAGCTGCAGAGTCACAAAAGTGACTCAACGGTGGTGTAAAAGAGGCGCCAGGGGCTTGTAAATCTGCCCCAGAGTCTTTTTCCTTCTCTGCCCGTCCCCCAATGCCCACGAAAGCAAGCCAAGCCTTATCTGAATGCCTTTGCTATTTCTGCCATCCTGGGACACTGTTTTGAAAAGAAAAAGTAGGGGAACGGAATCTTTTTAATAAAAGAAGTAGGGGTATGCCATGCCCTTCTGATCCCGCCTACTTCGACCACTGGATGTAAGACATAAAAGGCTCTCAGGCATTGCAATGTCAGCACTCTGTGAAAGATAGAACGATACTGCAAGCAGCCAATGCCATGAGGTAAGTGAGTGATACTCCTGTAAGTGAGGTCAAAGACCATTAATAAACTGACAACAATAGATATCAGAAAAATGCACTGTCAACCCAACCAAACCTAAAAAGGGGGAACTTTTGATATCCTGTCTTGGGTGCTCCGGCTTGTGAAATGGTGGAATATCCATGTGTAATAGTTCTGGATTGTTGAGTGATTTCTGGTTGAGAAATTGGGCTTGTTTGACTTGGTGTGAGTCATGGTCACACAAAAGCCATAATACCTGCAGGGTGAACCACTAAAAGTAACTGAATTAACCTGTGCTTAAACTGGGTAGCTTGACACAAAAAGCAGCCAGGCTTAACTTAGAGGCAAATGTGTAAAGTATTTATGCTACACTAAAACAGTTATCACGTGGAACACAGGGAACATCCTACACTAATTTATAAAACTAGATTAAATTTTAATAAATTATTTCACCCCAACATGACAAAAATTCAATTAATAGAACCGGAGCTATGAATTTGTATAGTTTTTAGAAAAACCTAGCACTTAAAAGATCATAGCACCAACCGCAGAGATCTTGTTGCCCAAGACCGGGTCAAAGTAAAAAAATATAGCTGACCATAAAGGAGTGCAGGTCAAATACAAAAAGTAGATTGGGCTGGGTCACTGCTTACCTTTGGACTGAGAAGAAGTTTCAAGAATAATATTCTGAGAAGGTAAAGTTCAGTGGGACAAGGCTGTAGGTGACATCCAAGGAAGTAGTTCCATCATTGGGGAGCCGCTAGACAAAGTAGTGGTGAAGATTTTTACATTCTGACTTAGTAACTTTTATGGAAGATGAAAATCTCTACCAGGACGAAGTAGGAGGCTGTAGTCAACGAGAGTTCCAGGAGGCCAGATACCCTTTGAGGAAGGACCGTTGAACAGGATTTGTTGCAGTGGAGAAGACCATAACGGGAGCAGCCGTGAAGTAAGACCACAGGCAATGCACATTGAGCAGATCAAAGAGCAGGTTGCTCCTGGTCTTCCCTCAGTTCTCAGAGCACTTCTTAGCCACATGTGTCCTAGTTTTGGATTTTGGCTATCTGGGCACTTCAGCACAAAAACCAAGGGTCAAGGACTAGAAGGACACCACTAGGGGATTCAGGATTCACTTAGGCTGGGCCCAGGTGTGTGTACAAGATGGTGTGAGCAGGAGGGCAGCACACTAGCCCTTGGAGTCACTCTGGTAGTTCTGGGTTCGGGCAAAGAAGCAGGGCTGGCCTTTGGGGGTTCATGACAGGCTCCAGGCAGCAAAGCAGTCCTTCCAGGTGCAGCAAAGCAGTCTTGTGGAGTACACAAAAGGCCTTAACAGCAAGCAGTCCGCAGAGAGTCTCTCCGTAGATACCGAAAGTGAGTAGGACACTGTGTCTGAGGGCCTTATGTTTATAGCCCAAGCCCTTTAGCACTGGTAGACAGTGGTAAAGTGCACAGAGTCCTACGGCCAACAAAAATGAATTTCCTCAAATGCATGGAGGGAAACAGGCTAAACTTTTGGGGAAAGACCACTCTAAGGCTGCCAAATCTAACACTCTGTATTACATTCTGTATTCACAAGTTGGTGACCCCACTATGCTGAATTGAATAAAGATGTTTTCTCCTGATCTGACCATGTTTTGTCTTTCAAAAGAAAGCAAGGAAGCACCACATTTTTTCCTGGCTGAAACTGTCTGTTTTGCCATGTCAGTCATTAGAGATTTTCAGTGTTCACATTGTCACACATCACTATGGTGTTAGCAACATTTTGGGGAGATGGTTCCAGTCTAACATAGCAGGTTATGATGTTATCATGCATAATGATAACGGAGCAAATTCCACATTTGCTTGGAATTTGTTGGATATTATTTACTATAACAGTGTTGTACATACAGATGATGAAATGTGTTCAAGAAATTTCAAACGTGGAAGTGTCTGAGGGTTTGCTGGGAAACTCTGTGTGTATACACATTGAATGAGCATCTGATAATAGAGTTGGAAGTTGTGTTTCAAGTATCATGTAGCACTTATTTTCAGAAGATTTGTACCTATCCCTCACATTAGAAGGTTGAAACATATTTAAAAGTATTGTAGCAAAAATAGTAAGAATGATGGCCCCTGGGGGAAGCGGCCGCAGACTAATCATCCCCCGGGATGCTTCGTTTCCAACAGGACACGGCAGCCGATACGTAGTTAGGGGGGAAAGGGCAGGAGTTAGTAAAGGTTTATGAGAGTCAGAAAGGGTGTGCCTGGCCTCTTCCTGACTCTGAGCATCACCTCCTTAGGAGCAAAGTCTGTGTTTCGTACGCAGATTTGCGACCATAGAAGGTGATTTGTTTAGCCTGTAGTTTCATACAGTGATCTGTGTGGTATGGCGGTGCCTTCTGTGAAACAGGTAGGGCCATGCTCCACATACTGAGTACAGCCGGCCGGGAAGACCTGTAGATGCCGAGCATCCTGGGACAGTCATGGGTGGGGTTAACCAACCCGACATGTTCCTCGTCAGGCGGTCTGTCCGTGGCAGTAGCTGCATGCAAATCCCCTGGGGAGGGAGGGTGCAGTACAAAAGCCACATTTATGTGGGGCAGGACCACACAGTGCTCCACAGGAGACTCAGGACTGGGTGGGAGGCATTACAGCCTTCCGGCCCGCTTGCAGACCCTGCCCAGCTGTGGAAGAAGACAGCTCAGAGGAGCCTGAGGGGGCAGGACCGAGCCCGATGCACTTGTGCTGACAAGCACGAGCGAGATTAAGACTGCTAAAGAAACAAACAGGTTGGGGAAGGAGGCCCCGGTTGACTTAACTGTGAGGACGACATTGGAAGACGTATTTACAGCCCAGCCAGTAAACTATTGAAGAATGCTGCAGGTGCCAGGCCGGGCTAGGGCATGGGGGGAGTGGGAGGAGGGGTATTTACATGCGGGAGCAGAGACAGGGAGAGAGGGTGGTGTAACTGTTTCACTGTTCGGTCCTGGTCTCATGGGGTTTCTGATTGTGCTGGGACGCCTCGTCGCTGAGGCAGCTACCCGCATTATAAATCATAAAATAAAAATGGCAGTTGCCAGGGGGGCAGCAGCACCCCTTAGAATAGATCGCTGGGGGTAGACATGGAGTCCCTCGTCAGAGAGCAGGGCCACTTTGTCCAGAAGACTTAGGAATTCTGGGAGAGGCTATGTAGGTCCAGGGAGGAAGAGGCTGAGGCGTAGAGGAGGGTGGCAGAGGCCACAAACACCGCCAGGGGGAGTGTATAACAGCTTTTTCTGGGGCTGAAGCATGGCACTGGATATGGGTGCCAGATGGAGGGGGAGGAGCCTAGACAGGCCGGAAGCTTTTGCGGCTGGGGGGGCCGGTAGTGCTCAGGACCCTCCTGGGTAGTGCAGCCAAGTTGGGGAAGTGTGGACAAAGTCAGCAACAGAGGCTGGCAGAATGACACTGAAACTAGTGGGGCGCACTATGGCCCGGAGACATTGGCCTGAAGAGGTGGGGAGGTCCACGGTGGTCGCCCCTGCACTGAGGGCTCACGCACTACCCTCCACACAGGATCATTGGCTCCAGCGCGTGGTAGCGTGATTCGGAGGTGCAGATGAGTGAGTTTGAGGAACGTGAGTGCAAGGATGCGCTTGTGCTGGATTATGTTAAGGGCATCAATGAGAGGGAGGAAGGTGAGCTGTGGGAGGAGGATGCGGTGGAGATGACTGAGATGCATCACAGGGGAAAAGGGAGTGTACCAACTGGTACAGCTGGGGTTTTACAAAAGTCTAGTGCGGACCGAGTAGGCACCAAGAGAATGGAGATAATGCAGAGTGGCGGATGTCACCCCGAGAAGAAAGACACAGAGCCATTGCATTCAGGCATTGGGGAATGGTGGTCTATTTGAGTTTCGGGGAGCAGAAAAGGAGTAGAGCCACCTGCAGGTCTATAGGTGTTGGAGATGGGGTCATTGACGTGAGTAGGTTTAAGGGCCCTCCAATCGATCTAGTGAGAAGGTACCCTCAAGCAATCTAGCGGCAAGGGAGCTGAACAGGGGGAAAGGTGTCAGTCGATAGTTCAGAGGAGTCTGAGGGGGCAAAAGGGGATGCGACATCAGACATCGGATCCGGGTAATGCTCTTTGGATCCGGGTAATTCTCTTTTGTGTGAATATGCAGTAAACGAGAATAGGAAATCCTGTACTCTTTTGTTCTGGAACGTGGCAGGATTGAGGCAGAAAATTAAACACCCTTCCTGGGAAAGCGTTATAAATGGTCTTGATATTTTGGCTTTGCAAGAAACTTGGTCTATTGACCCAGTGCATATAAGTGGCTATAGAAGTTTCTTCACTTCGGCAGTGGGGGGCCAACATGGGAAAGCAAAGCGTGGGTTAATTACGTACCTCTCAAATCAGTTCAAGTATGAGCAGGTCCGTTTCTCGCCAAAGTGCAGCTACTATCAAGTAGTAACGATAGATAACAAGAAGGGAATTAATTTTGTTGTCACAAACTTTTATAAAATATCCCGAAAAATGAAACTCTTAGCATCCTAAAAATGCTGAGTGAGGATATACAACATGAAATAGATAATAATGAAAGGGAAGTAATAATTTTTTTGGGGGGTGATTTTAATTGTCCACTCTGTAAGAAGGGCAAACAAGGCATCTGTGGTTTAATGTTAGAGCAGGAGATTAACCTAACACACGTTGACCACGCCTTGATTGGGGACTTATTCAATGAAATACTGTTTACGTATGACTTGGGATATGTAAATGAAATTGCCCAAAAACCAACTCCCTTTGTCCCCACATTCATTGGCAGAGGAGCATTGACCACCATTGACTTCATTATTTCTTCAAATAGCTACGGCCACAAGATTAAGAGGCTTAAGACCATAGAGTTACCACTAAGTGACCATCGGCCTCAAATAATGGAGATTGAAAACCCATTTTTGAGCAGTATAATGATGGGTCCCTTTTGCGCACAGTCCCTGATGTGATTCTTGGGAAGCAAAATGGGTATACTCTTAAATGGGGTAAGGTGGTCCCAGAGATGTTCTTAGGCAAACTGTTGAAAAACTGTTCTGACAGTTTCGCGATTTGCCTGGGTGAGCACTCTGACAGTGAGCAGATAATAGAACACTTCAACATCATAGCTTCTTCAATTAGAAATAGTCTGCGGGTGGAGGTAAATAAACGGGCAAAAGGTAATAAGAGTTGGTTTGATAATGCATGTACAAGGCATTGACCGACTTGAAACATGCTATTCATAGGACACCCCGAGATCCTTTACAAATAAGAGGTTTAAGAAAAATATACAATGAGGCATTAAAAAATAGGAAAAATGCTATAAAAAAGGAGGCCTTGGAAGTCCTATGTGCAGCGTCACAGTCTAAGGATGCATCTGCATTTTGGAGGGCCGTAAATGCCCCTTTTCTTTACGATAACACCAAGGCGCGCATGGAGACTGCGATTGCTGAGGACGACTGGGTCGGACATTTTTCCAATCTTTACAGGTCCCAAGATGAAAGACTTATTATAGGTCCTAGTACATTGGGTGATATAGGGGTAGGGGCCCAGAAGCTTGTGGTAACTTTGGAGGAAGTTATGATGGGTTTGAAAGCAACAAAGGGTGGCAAGGCTGCAGGTCCTGATGGGATCCCAGCAGATTTGTATAAAGCAAATAGCGAGATCTGGGGCCCCATGCTGTTACAGCTTTTTAATGTAGCGCTAGCAAGGGGATTAAATCGGTCTTGGTTTACCTCGGTTATTGTACCAATATATAAGAAGGGAGATAGACAAAATTGTGTATGCTATAGACCAATCTCCCTTCTAGACTCATCTATAAAAATCCTTGGCAGAGTCATCCTAGCCAGACTTCAAAATTGGGCAGAGGACAATGGGATAATAAGTGACTTGCAGTTTGGATTTCAGAAGGGCATAGGAACAACCGAACAGGGTTTAAATTTATTGATTTTTCATCAAAAATATACCAGGGTAAAGGGTGAACGCCTGTACCTTACGTTTGTCGACCTCACATTGGCATTCGATTGTGTGTCACATGTTAAATTGTGGGTAATCTTAAAAGGGTTGGGCGTAGAAGATTCTATCATTTGCTTTTTAAGAGAATTATATTCAGGGGCCACAGCATCGGTTCGTTATGGAAAGGGGGGTGAATGTACCAGAAAATTTGGTGTTGGACGTGGAGTACGCCAGGGGTGCGTCCTGGCTCCATTTTTATTTCTGGTCTATATAAATGGACTTGAGCTTCGTCTGTTGCAGGAGTGCAGGGATATGCCCAGGGTTGGCAAAAGACCTATCCCTGCACTCTTGTACGCGGATGATGCAGTCCTAATGGCCCGGACTCCCTTGGCCCTACAGAATCTGATAACATCTTTTGATAAGTTCATGTTGAGTTTAGATTTAAAAATGAACTGTAGTAAAACCTTCTCCACGATCTGTGGTACAAGAATTGGGAAGCAAATGAAAAGAATGTTCATAAATGAAGTTCCCTGGAAAACACCTCCACTTTCCCCTACCTTGGTATTTTGTTCCATGAATCTGGGTCTTGGACAAGTGCTGTAAAGGCCAGAACGTTTTTGTTCTCAAAAACAATAATGGCCTTAAAGAATTTTATTAAAAAGTTGGGTAAGAAACCAATAAGATAAATCCTAACTATATATAATGCCACGTGTACATCAGTAGCTTTGTATGGCTCGGGTCTTTGGGGGTATTCCAACATAAATTCAATTCAAATAGCCGAAAAATAAGTTCATGAGGCATATTCTGACAATACCACAAAGTGTTGCGACTTATATCTGTCACACTGAACTTGGACAACCCCATATAACAGATATAATCAGAACACAACCCACCCTGTGGCATAGATTATGGACAACAAACGAGTGTGCCGTGAACCGGGCTATGTTGCAGGATGTCTTAAAATTGGAAAATGTGAGTGGATTTAAATGGCTAGACTATGTTAAATGTTTTCTTATAGAAATCAATTGCCAACATTACTATGATGATCCACTCAGAATGGTTAACATATCCAGAAAATTGTTGGAAAAAATTGTGTATGGAATACCTCGAAGAGAAAAGAAGGCGAGAGGAAGCGAAGAAAAAGACAGTTACCTTGCATCTTTTGTTCTTAACTGGTGATAAATTACAGCCGTATTTAACCCTGCCGATGTCCAATTATGATAGATTTCTCTTGACCCGTTTTAGATTAAATATCGTTTTTAGACTTTTGTCCTTCCCAGAAATGAATTCATGGTTGCGTGATTTGCCTATGTGCCCATGTGATGAATCTTCGTCCCAATCTAACATCCATGTTTTATTCTTTTGTAAATTTTATATTTTACCACGTAGGAAATTTATTATCCCAATCCTCAAAGAAATGAATTTAAATAGATGTCGCCTAGCATTTTTAGAATTTCAGAGAATGGGCACTGTTTTAACTGTTGCAGTAGTTTTAGGCTTTTTTAAACATGTATTTAAACTGCGGAAAACAATTGGTCTTGATGAATTATAATTGTTTTCTTTTAACTATCCCTGTGTAAACTGAAATTTCATGTTGTTGCTTTTATGGTTATTGTCTTTTAACCAAATAAAGTACTTTTTGAACTTTGAACTTTGAACTTTGACAAGCATAAGAAGCTGTTACCTTACATGGGTTTTGTGATGCCTCTAGGGTACAATTTATCTGAGAAGACCAAGAACAGAATTTAGAAACACAAATACATGGATGTTTTCACGCTCTTACATAGGGACATTAAGGCAAAGGAGGGATCTAAGTAGGAAGAGTTGGAACAATCTAGAAGGCCCAGGGTACCAAATCATTTAGAGAATTTGACATCCGTTTTCTTGACATAAGCCAGTGTGCATTGTGAAAAGCACAGCAACAGGGCGATACCACTGTACAAATATATGGACATGATTCAGGGGGCCCAGATGCATTTAAGGAGTTTTGCTTGGCTGAGTTACGACAAGGAGTTTGGGGCAGGGATAAGTCTGATTCCAAATAATATCCGGGGGAAGGAGGACTCTAAACTTTGGATGCAGTGGATGTCATCCACCCAATCCACAGCCTCTACACACTCAGTGAGTGGCCTGCCCATCACCTACCGGCCTTTTCAGCCCACGCCCACTCCACTGGGAGCAGGTTATGTTGTAAAACCAGTGGGACCCCATGTTGGTGCTTGCAGGAACTTTAACATGGGTTTCTGTTCCCACCACTCGTGTACATTTAAACACAGTGTTCCAAGTGTGGGGGAAGACATCTCATCACCCAATGCTTCAAACTGGCCAACCGAGCAGTGGAAGGCCTCCAGGGGAAGGGTCATCAGGACACCCTAGTACAAAAGGCAACTGCTCCCATTAAGGCTGATGCCCTAGCTCATTGGCTGGCACTATATCCTGATAGAGAGGCAGCTTTGCAGCTGGAATGGGGTTTTGAAGACGGTTTTTAGGATTGGGTACCGCGGGTAGAAGGTGGGCTGACGATTTATGGTCAGTAAAGGAGTTTCCTTTTGTGGTGGCTGCGAAACTGGACAAGGAGGTGACTGAAGGAAGAATATCAGGGCCCTATTGGGATTGGCCCATCTCTAATTTGATTGTTTCTCCTTTAGGGGTGGTGCCTAAAAAGGTGGCAGGGAAATTTCGGTTGATCCATCATCTGTCATGGCCTGAGGGAGCTTTAGTGAATAACTATATTGCAGAGTAGGACTATAGGGTGATGTACACGTCTGTGGACAATGCTGCATGTCTTGTGCGACAGTGCGGCCAGGGAGCAGAGCTGGCAAAATGTGACATTAAGTCATCTTTCCATTTGCCACTGATTCATCCTGCATATTTTCCATTACTGAGTATGCAATTAGGGGGGTTGGGGGACATCTACTTTGACAATGTTTTGCCTATGGGATGTGCCATTTCCTGTGCCTTATTCAAAACTTTCAGTAACTTCTTGCAATGGGTCTTTGCAAAATCCAGTGGCCACCGGGAGGTGTTGCACTATCTGAATGACTTTTTTGTTTGTGGGCAGGAAAGATTCTGGGAATGTTTCAGTGCTCTGCGACATTTTTAGAACATGGCAGGGTGTTTCGCAGTGCCTCTGGCCCCGGAGAAGATGGAGGGTCCACTGGTAGTTTTGAAATTTCATAGCACCAAACTGGATGTGGTGCATGCAGGTGGTGGTGAGGTTGCTGCAAGAAATGGTGGTGGAGATTCAAGGTTTCCTGTTGGAGGTGATAGGGCAACGCAAGATTGAGTTGTGATGCATGCAGTAATTGATGGGGTTCTTGAACTTTGTGTGTTGTGTAGTCAGGGCGGGTTGAACATGCTTACGAATCTCACTGGCAGCAGAGCAGGTTTGGGGGTGTGGAGGATGTTTCTGGTTGACTTTAATGGAGTACCCATGTGGTTTCTGGGCGAGAATACTGTTTGGCAGGTACAGAGATTTTTGGGTGCTACATATGCTCAAGGTTTTGTTCTGTTTTGGAATGGGAGGTGGTGTGCTGAGCACTGGCCAGCGCACTGGTTGAGCCAAGGGTGTCGCATAGCATTTTTGGAGTTCTTTATGCTGATGGTGGCACTGAAGCTGTGGGGGAGAGCTGGAGAATAGGACTATTTTGTTTATTGTTAACAAGATGACGGTGGTATCACTAGTCAGGCCAGAGACTTGAGGGTGCTGTGTTTGTTGAGGAGCTTCATGCTGATATGCTTACATTTAAATATTCTTTTCAGGGCTAAGCATTTACTTAGGGTGCAGAATGACATTGCAGATTTTTTATCTCATACGTAGTGCCATTATTTTTGCAGATTGGCACCAGGAGCAGACACAGTCAAAACTCAGTTACCAACAAACATTTGGGTGCTTGGCGAATGAGAATTGTGTTTCTGTTTGAGTACTTGTTTCCCGAATACATGAGAAGAAGTTACAGATTGGCCCGGAGCGAGTTCAGGGCATTTGAGGAATGTCCACTGCGAGAATGGGAGCCAGATCGGGAGGAGTTGGAGAGGAGAGTGTTTTGTTTTGATCTGTTCTGTATTGACAAAGTTTTATCACCCACAACTATCGGGGGCAAGTTGGCAGGGGTCTCATTTTATGGTAAACATTACTGGGATTTTGACCCTGCCGGTGATGAAATCCAGAACCTGGTTCTGAAGGGGTGAGGTAAACAACAGGGTAAGGAGATGGCATGAGAAGCTATTACTTTTGACTTGTTGAAAGAATTGTTGCCAGTGTTGTCATAATGTTTTTGATGTGGCTGGCTTTCGTCTTTGCATGATTTGGATGTTCGCTTTGATCATCACTGTTCTATCCACATACACAGAGAGAACATTGTATATACAGAAACAGAAATAAACCAGGAGTTAGCATCTTATTATACTGAATGATATACTCCTCCCCCAGGAGATGAGATGTAACATGTGGCTAGCTGTCTGCAATGGGTTTCCATAATGCAACTGTTATGGAAAAAGAGGGAACCACTTGAGACCCCACACTCCTTGGCCAGACTTAAGATCATGACTGACCAGCTTCCAAGAAGACTATCCCATGGTCCAACTGGCTTACTCCCCAAATTGTATGCCACATGCAGAAAACATCTCACCCCTGCGTTATTATCTATGGGTACACATGCCATCACAATGGATTGCTAACTGTCTCTATGAGGGAGACAATATTGATGGCATTGTCCAAACCGTCAAGGGACCTGCTGGATGTCTATCTTGTGGAATTGTATCCATACTAAACACTAAGGAGCTTATTTACAAGCCCAGTGTGCCACTGGAACACCACTTATCATGACATTCTGGTGTTGCAGTGGGCTTACCCATATCTACAAGGCCACGTACGTATGGTGTGAGGCAACACAGAGCAAGTCCCTACATTGCTTCATACTGTGATGGGGAGGAGTGCCATGGACGTTATAGTAAGTGTTCCCACATAACACCCATGGCATTTGACACATTCTCAGATTTACAACATGCTGTAAATCAGAGAATGCGTAAGAAACCAATGGCTCCCCAGGGGTTGTTTTTGTGAGGGCTGCCACAAAAACAACCTGAATTGAATGCAGCTACCCTTGCACCATGGTGCATGGTTGCCTGCATGGGTGCATGGCAGTCATTTGTAAACTACCGCTGTGAATGAGGAAAGGAATGTGCTGCATCTCATAGATATGGCACATTCCTGCCCATTTCTTTTGATGTAGGGCTGCACAGCAGGAAGGCTTGTGATGGTGCCTTTCACAAAACATTGCAAATGAGGGTCTGAATATACAATCTTGGGAAGCACAGTTAATAGGAGGGAATCACGATATGTCTGGGTTTCCTCTGTCACCTCTGAGTTGGGTTAAGATAATGAACTGAAAGGAAGGTTCTTTTAATGAATTGCAGGGATAATGCCTGTAAATGAATAGCAAATGGTAGGTGATGCGGCATGGTAATGCAGATGCTTATGGAGCAAGGGCTGGAAGTTCCTAATTTAGAGGGACATTACCTGTCAGTAACATTGATAAGGCCAATGATATGGTTGGACTTGAAGATAATATTGATGGAGAGGAGATGGTGGCGAGTCGTGGGAAACTGTCCAATCAAGGATCACTGTTTGGCGATATGGCATTATTAGCCGCACCTTCGAGGGTAGTGCAGATGGCAAGATATTGATGGCTGAGGTACATACAAAGAATGGATTCCCAGTTGCTATGTAGCCGGACCTGCCTTCATCGACCACACCTGGAGTATTAATACTTATGACCTGTTAGGAGGCGGACATAACCACCATTGGTGATCTCAGCTTGGAGGACTATCTCCTTTAATACAAGTCCACCAGAGAATATTGTGAATTGGTTAGAGAGCAGTTCCTCCTATATAACAACCTGATTGAGGTTATAAATAAGATATGAAGTGAGGGTATGCAAGTACCCACCAGACCCTAGCTACTGACTAAAATCGTGACATATGAAAATTGAAAAACTCTGTCACTTCACTAAATGCTGGCCTCAAACCTAAATGCTGATATGTAAGATTTGTGAGGACACTGGGAGGACAAATTGGGAGGAGAAATAGCTGATCAGGAATGTGCACGGATTTTGGCATGAACCAAAACATATTGTTGGACACCTGGGTTTAAGGTCACAGAGTTCGACTACTTGCATCAGATCTATCTAACCCAAAAGCTTCAGATCCTTGCCCACACTGCAAATTTACTACTGCTGACTTTAATCATATGGTATGGGAATGTGGTGAATTACACTGCTTTTGCGCTGCGGTTCAAACATTACTAACAAAGGGGCAGATTTACAAGCCCCTTGCGCCTCCTTGTGCCGCCTTTGCGTCCCTTTTTTACGCAACCGCAGCGCAAAGAATGCGGCCAATTTATATTGTGACGCATCTAGGAAGATGCGCCCCGTTGCGTCACATTATATCTCCATCAGATATAATGTATGCAGGCTGGGCGTTCCCACTCAGGAAGGCTTTGTAAAAGTGACGCAGTGAAATCTACAAGATTTCGCTGCACCACTTTTAGAATGCCACTGCGTCAAAACCTTACGCCTGCTTCAAGCAGGCGTAAGGAGTGACGCAGAACAGGAAGTATAGACCTCAAAATACATTGCTAGATTTGCATTGTGCTTGCGACACAACTCCAGCAAAGTGTGACCTTTGGCCCAATGGATGAGTCTGAATTTCTAACGCATCTGTCAATCATTGCGCCATGGTGCGCTGTATTGTACGTGATGGTGACGCAAGGGTATCACAGGCTGACACAGGGAAACTGATGCATCTCCACAGATGCATCAGTTTCTTGTAAATCAGCCCCAGAGTTCACAAGCAGAAGGATAGAGTTAACCCCACAGATATGCCTGCTGGGCAGTATGCCTAGAATCAAACACACCAAACAAATATGCAGATGTATAGACCTTATTTTGTTAATTGCTAAAAGAAACATTGAGATGCAATGGAAGGCAATAAATGGTCGCAGGAGAAAGATGTGGTTCCAAGATATTTTAAGATGGACTTGAGCTGAACTGATTATATTATTTAGGCAAAGCAAGCAAAGGGGTAGGAGATCCAACCGATGATTGGCCACTATCCTAATGGCAAATACGGCCATGACAGATGAATACCAGCCCTGAAGTTCTGCAATACTCTTTAGTGGAAGCTATTCTTACATGGTCTGATCACTGGAATAACTAACTGTGGATGTAGTGTAGAGTGGTGCTGTACGGACTGTGTGAGGACACGCTGGAGGAACGGCCTGGTCACTGTGATGAAAAGAGAGGTGTCTAAACGTGGAACCAGGTACCACTCAACAATATTCTGCACTCACTGGCCTACTGGTCTTGATGTTGTCAATCTCTTATCCAAGCGGAACTGTGATGTGTGACAATCACCTAGTTGAACGAAGTTTCAAGTTGTTGAATGTTAACTGATACTGCTTCTTTTCAGTTTTTTATACCCAGGTATCGATCTGGGGATTGTCTTTTAATGTACAAAGATGTGTAAAAGAGTAATCTGTGCTAATGTGCTTGGATGAAATTGCTTCTCTTTTTTGTCCAGGGGCATGCACATCAACATGTCCTTGATTTACATTGTTCATTATGGAAAACTATATAGAAAATGAATAAAGGGCTACTTGGAAAAAAGTGTCAATAGCAGGAGGAACCCACCGAATCATTTGTGGCCTATTTACGGACTTTAATAGCATAGAATCTGATTGGAAACTCCACCTTATGCTCCTGGTTACAAGCTGTGTAGAGTGGAATTCCGCTCCGCACAATTACTAGTGACCTAATGTTTCTACACTCAGATGTACCAGGGGTGGGTACTGCAGATCCGATTGTACCAGTCCGAAAATGTGGCCAGTAACGTGGCACTGAGAATGGTCAGTCCAGCTTGGTCCCAGTCCCCAACCGAACTTCTACCAAGACATGGGAGAACATGTAATGCAAACACCACAGTCAAACCTCTAAACTTTCCATCACCCACTCTGTTCCCGCTGCAGCGAATGGATGTGCAGAGCAAAAACAAGGACTGCCAGTGGTGGGCAGCAGTCCAGCATCCCTTGTGTAGTCCTAACCTCATACAGATTGAGTTATCTGCCGACATACTTGCCCTGTCCCCATCACAACTGCCCCTTTTAGTAAACTGCCCCACTATTGAACATGTGAGCACTAAATGGGCAGCTTTCATAGTGGTGGAGCAGGGCTATTGTGCCAGAGTAGTGGGGGTTAGAAGGACCTGGAGAAGGAGTTGATCAATACAGGTAGCACTCTACATGCATTAGAAAGAAGGAACCCAGCTGACCCATTGATGAACCCCAGGATAACAAGAGAATAAAAGAACTGTGGGCCTGATTCACAGAACTAACTTAAGACAATCCTAAACTTACTACTTTTGGTATTCACAGAAGTTAGAATTTTGTCTTAAGTTTGTCTTAAGACAAACTTAAGACAGACTTAAGACAGACTTAAGTTAGGATGTTGTCTTAAATCTGTCTTAAGTCTGTCTTGAGACAAAATCCTAACTTCTGTGAATACCAAAAGTAGTAAGTTTAGGATTTTGTCTTAAGTTAGTTCTGTGAATCGGCCCCTATGTTTTCCACATTGGAATGGCTTTGGGCTCTAACATACAGGGAATATTTAACCACAAATAATGTAGAGGGGGAATAGCTATATTGCGACTACAACCTGAGGGCAGAGGCAACCCCATTATCCAGATCAGGGACATGGCAGTTGGAATCACCTATACACAGTAGGGCATTCCCAAGGTTTATTCACAACATTATGGTGAGTTATATAGCGCACATGCACTGGGCCCTGAAGAGGTTGAGGAGGCCTTTCTGAACAGGGTGATGCTTGCACGAATATTCAACGAGGAGGGGGAGATTTCTGAGGGCCATATATGGACAATGAGGTTAAAGTACCACTGGAAGAGCTAGCTATGGAAAACATGCAGGGTAGAGATGGCCTGTTAGCTGAGTATGCTTGCACCATAGCTAGTGTAAATGTATGGGTAATTGCTGGGTGGGCGGCTTGTTGCCGGACACCACCAGTTTAAATTTTCAAGCTGAGTAGGGATACCCTAGAAGTGGCCTCATACAGACCACTTTCGTTGCATAATCTTACAAAATACTTAGCAAAGTATTGCCAAATCTGTTGCAACCCCATTCCTCAATGCAACAAAACCTAAATATTTAAAGGCTGTTCTGAAACCTTGATAAAACTCCCTTATCAAAATACCTTGTGACCGGTGCTCTCATTTTACCTGCAAAAAGCATTTGATACCCTACAATGGGACTATCTGCAGACAGTTAAAAAAAGTATGAATAGAGAGGGATGGGATAAATGGGTCACTCTGTTGAATACTAATACCAGGCATGGGTTCAGACTGGCTAGTGTATACCCTGTAGTGTCTTGTAATAAAAGAACACAGTAACTTATTTGGTTCCCTTTGTACACCGTTGGCCTGTGACATTAGGGTTGAAGGTATGAGTTGAAGGCAGCCCTAGAATGTTGAGTTCTGACTCACATGCAACGGAATGAAGACATATAAAATGACTCTCCATGTGTGGCATAGTTATTGGTGAGCTACTAGACTGGCAGGATGTTACAACTGGCAACAAGATAAGGGATCCGAAGCCTTACACTGAAAGTGCTCTTCCAGAGAGTTTGCTGTGGTCCAGCAAACAGTTCATGCATGTCACGTGTGCCACAGTGGATGGGTAGATCGACAGTGGCACAGGTAGAGCCTCAGTGCAGCACAAACCTCTATAAAATGCTAGACGACAAACAAAGCAACATTGAAAGTCCAGGTGTTGTTAGCCAGGAACTGAATGAAACTGCTGCAAATAAAAGTTACTGCCCCATTACGCAAATGAGTGCCATATGCTGTACTGCGTAAGAATGCTAAAACCAGATGCAGTCAGGTTACAAAAGCAGTGCACAGCAATACTTCAGTACAAATCGAAATGAAATCTATGTGCTATAAAGCAGAGATTTACCAGGTTATTGTGAAGAAACATTTAAGCACAAAGCTGACCAAAAATCATGATGCTATCTACTTTCCTGGACTAGTAGAATACGTTTATCTACTGACCGAAACCATAAACAAATCATTGACCCACAAGTGTGAAGCGACCCCAGAAGGAGGGTCAGGGGTTGTGCATACAAACGTGTCCCTAGTCGAAGTGGCTCACCACCAAAGCTGTCACACAGGGGCTCAGAAGAACTCCCCAGACAGTCATCAGTTAAAGGGCTCCACTTTAAAGCAAGGCAAAATTAATGTTTAAAAGTTAGTAAGGCTAATCCCACAGTCAGTAAGTCACAAAGCGCTAGAGAAGTCCTACCTGATTAAGTTCCACAAGAAGCGCCTGAGAGACCACCACTGTCCACCAATGTATATATGGCCGATGCATTCATAAAATCGCCAACTGCATTTGGTACTGCAAAAAAAAATATTGGCAATAGATGGATTGCATGGATAGAGACTTTTGAGTATTTTATAGACGAGAAAGATGAAAAAGATTATAAAAAGAAAATATTGTATCTGATTGACGTATCTAATTTCAAGTCCAATATCACATTGAAATGCCCTATCATAATTATAGGTTTCGGAAAATCGTACAGATTTGTAAAAACTACTTTAAGTGACTGTGCCGTCACAATTCGGAACATAATATCCAAACAGTTTTTATCTCCCTGCTCCATACCTGAGCAATTGTTTCTCCTCAAATTAAATGATAAATTGCTCAGGTTTTTGAAGAATTGTTTATGATTTTTTCTCTTCTGCTTCCTACCCATGCCCCCTTCACCCTGGAGAACCCAGCCCTGCTTCCTCATTACCTAGATGTTAGTCCATTCTAGTAGGCCATGAGGTGCCTACCACTGTTATTGAAAGTTTAAGTATATTCGTGAAAACCTCCCCCACAGTAACCAAAAAAAGAAAAAAAGAAAACCAGAGAGATTAAAAACTAAAGAGAAAGAGAAGGAGAACGAACGGCGTGAGAGCCTACAGTAACACTCACATCCTTAATGCTATCTTTCCAACCCTCAAGAGGTTAGATTCTGCCCTCCCTTTTTAATAGCCTCTAACAACTCATCTGCCACTCTGTGACTGCTCAAGTAATGCATTTTGTTATTCTGCATGACTCTTAGATGCAAATTTACAAGCCCCTATCACCATAGGACCTTCACTTTTAGTGATGTTCCTGTAGCGATATGTGCTTCGCCTAATTTACAAAGCACCCTTTCACGCCGTACTTAGGGTGAAAGGGGAGGGCAATGGATGGGTGTTGTGTCGGGTGTTCTACCACAACATCCGTTGATTTTGACACTGCCCCCTACTTACAAGGGCAGCGCAAATAGCAGGCAGCGCCAAAATTAAGACCAAGGAAAACCTAGTCTTAAAAACAGATGAAACGAAGAAAAATGCTTTATTTCCCCTTGTTTTTGCTGTTTTCATGTGTGCTGCGTTGTGCAGCACATATGAAAAAGGCAAAATCCAATTGATTGTTAATGTGCATGAAGGTGACCCTTCCTGAACATAAACAATCTTTGAAAATAATGAAATTTTGTAACTTCTGTGTGTGCTGCATTTAAAGATTGTTTATGTGCAGGAAGGGGGGACCATTCTGCACATAAACAATCAATGGGATTTTGCTATCTTCTAGTAACTATGGTGCAGCCCTGCATTACTAAATTGGCAAAGTGTCGCATAGTCGCGCTACGCAAGCTCAGCGAAACAGTAAAATATCTTTGCGAGCATGCAAAAGTTCGTCACACATGGAATTACTTGTTCCGCCCGTTCGCAATGCTCTTTTCATATTTGCGAACGCTGTTTGCGTGCTCGGGAAGGATATATCCTGCGAACACGCATTTCAAAAGCGCGAACAAGCATGAAATTCCGCTAAGCTGCGGATCGCAGAATTTTTTGCAATTCCGCGTTCTCCGTGGAACGCAAAATTACCCTAATTCCGCAAATTTTGCAAGCAGAATGGAATTTCCCGCCCAGGCCTAGTTGTTAGTCTTCATGGCTTAATAACACATTTGGCCACTTTATTATAAATGGGCCCCTTAGTAAGGCAGGGTGCTGTGGCCCCAACTTGTAAAAATTCTTCTGGGCGCCTCCCCAGCGCCAATTGACTGTGTGAGGTGGCTTGAGATAGGTCAGATCTAATCTCAAAGGAGACATCATTCCCCTTTAAGGTCTTCATTTTCAATGGCTATGGGAGTATTTTTTCCTTCAAGTCATAAGTATGAAAGTTAAGGAGAATCTTCTGGGATATAACCCTGTTGGGATTTTTTGTGAACCGATCTCTATACACCCTCTGGATTTCCTTTGCTATATCTTACTCCTTATCCTCAATCTGGGTACCTACATTTATAAGAGAAACAACAAATGCCTTTAAGTCATCACCTTCCTTCCCGTCAAGGACATTCACATTTCTTAAGTTATTTCTTCTTTCATTGTTTTCCAGTTGTTCCATCTTCTCCTGTATCTCTTGCTCATCATGTATCAGGGCCTGAATTTCTGCCTTTCTATTTTTAAAATAGTCTTTCAAATCCCCAACTGTTTTTTTGTGGGTCTGCGTTCCTGTGTTAAGTTGATCGATTTTTGCTCAAAATCCTCATAGTAGCTCTGCATTCTTTTTTGGTTTGCTTCTGAAACTGCAAAACCGTTTCTGATATCCACTGTGAGTGAAGAAAACATACGGCATATTATCAAGAACGTCGTTAAAAATTATCGCCGGTTTAGGTGCAGAAAAATGCCCCAAAACCGGCGATAATGGGCTTGATAATATGCCCTTGAGAATTCCAATAGAAGTCCATGTTCTGGTGTGAACATAGGCTTCTATTGAAATCCTCCAGGGCATATTATCAAGCCCATTATTGCCGTTTTAGCTGAAGATTTTTGCCCCTAAACCGGCAATAATTTTAACGCCGTCCTTGATAAAATGCTCCCATGATGCTGCTCATAATGTCACCCTATCTATGATGGTGATACTCCACTTGTGCTATATGACTTTGCAAAGCTCCCAGTCTGGATTTCCCAGTGCTGGTCTAAAAACTTTGTAGACACTTTTTTGGGATGTGATGTGGGATGAACGGTGACAGAAAGTATCACCGCGGTACAGCAATGTGCAAACAGAGTAGGTGTATTGGGAGATCAGTTTACGAGGTGTACTACCTACCTGGCTGCCCAGTTACAGCTGCAGTCCAGGTGGCTCCCTGGTTCAATACTGAGGGTCCCTGAGGGCCAACTAGCCCACCAGGTACCTCCAGTATGTGCCAGGGAGCTGCGTTGCAGAGAGGTGTTCGGAGGCCACGCCCCTTTTTACACCTCTCTGGAACGCAGCTCTGTGGCACTTACTAGAGGTACCTAGTGGGCTAGTTAGACCCTAGAGCCCCTCAGGATTCAAGGGGACTTAATCTCCCAACTTAAAACGGCCACAGGATGTGTTTACACAGTGGTGAATGGAGGGGACGGGGCCTGAGGTAACGTGTGCAAACACGCCCTGTGGCACGTTTTAAGTTGGGAAAATAATTCCTCTTCAATCCTGAAGG
Source organism: Lissotriton helveticus (assembly GCF_964261635.1). Taxonomy (NCBI): domain Eukaryota; kingdom Metazoa; phylum Chordata; class Amphibia; order Caudata; family Salamandridae; genus Lissotriton; species Lissotriton helveticus. The sequence goes on from NC_136069.1 coordinate 128,598,923, forward strand.
CCAATGGGGGCCAACCAGCCCACCAGGTGCTTCGAGTATGCGCCACTGCGCTGCGTTTTCAGAGAGGTGGTCCAGGCCATGCTCCTTTAGTCAACAGAGCTTACTGGAGGTACCTAGTGGGCTAGTTTGACCCTAGGGACCCTCAGGATTCAAGGGGACTTAATCTCCCAACTTAAAACAGCCACAGGGTATGTTTACACAGTGGGAAATTAGAGGGCACGGGGCCTGAGGTGACGTGTGCAAACACATCCTGTGGTGCGTTTTAAGTTGGGGAAATAATTCCCCTTCAATCCTGAGGGACCCTGCGGGCCAACTAGCCCATCAGGTGCTTCCAGTAAGTGCCACTGCGCTGTGTTGCAGAGAGGTGGTCCAGGCCATGCCCCTTTTTACACCTCTCTGCAACGCAGCTCAGTGGTGCTTACTAGAGATACCTTGTGGGCTAGTTCGACCCAAGGGACATTCAGGATTCAAGGGGACTTTATCCCCAAAATTAAAATGGCCACAGGGCGAGTTTCAACACATGTCACCTCAGGCACCCCTCTCCCTTCACCAGTGTGCAAATGCGCTCTGTGGTGCATTTTAAGAGGTAGTTAAAATCCCCCTGCCTATTATGTACTAGGGTCTTACAGAGGAGGTCTCGCTTATCACAGGGGTACCCCAACGCAAAGTGTTCCCTAGTGTATGTAGGTGTTTTCACTGTATTCTAAGTGTCTTTTAGCATAGCACCGGCTCTATGCCTGGTTAGTCAGATTCAGTTACCACCAGTACCCGTCTGAAAAAGTTGTGGGCACAGGAGGAATTTCTGCTCCTCTGTTGCTTCTTTCTGCACATCTCTTCTTCGTCCTGCACTTTTCTTCGTCTTTGTGGACTTCTGTTGCTTCTTTCTGCATTTCTTTTTTTTCTTTCCCCGCGTTTTTTCTACTTTCTTCACATGTCCTACCTCTGTAGGCATAGTTAGAAACTAGCATTTAAAAAACCTTTGAAATTCACTGAAAAAACCATAGGTTTCAGGCATGTTATAGTTAGAAATTAGCATTTAAAAAACCTTTGAAATTCACTGAAAAAAACATGGGTTATAGGCACGTTATAGTTAGAAATTAGCATTTAAAAAATCGTAGAAATTTACTGAAAAAACCATAGGTTTCAGGGGCATTTTAGTTAGTTGGATATTTCACTCGTACAACACCAGTGAAATTCCGTTGTTATAGTTAGTTCAGCTAACTATAACTTGCGCGCCCGCAATGCGCTGCTGATGATGTCACATATTACATCACTCATGACATGGTCAGTGACATCACTCATGACATCACTGATGACATCTCAAATGACATCACTGATGACATCACTCATGACATCATCCTTGTGATAGAGTGGCAGACCTACTCTCACCCTAATATAACCTTTGATATACATACACTCAAAAATAGAAACGTAGGGCCTGATTCACAGAACTAACTTAAGACAAAATCCTAAACTTACTACCATTTTTGGTATTCACAGAATGCACTTACTCATTTTGGTATTCACAAAAGGCACTTACTCATTTCGTTATTCACAGAAGTTAGGAGTCCTAAATGCCATCTGTGAATACCAAAAGTCTTACAATTGGGATTTTTCTCAGTTTAGTAGTAGTAAAATTAGAACTCTTAACTTTAGGACTCCTAAATGCCTTCTGTGAATACCGAAAGTCTTAAAATTGGGATTTTTCTCAATTTAGTTGTAGTAAAGTTAGGACTCCTAACTTTAGGACTCCTAAATGCCTTCTGTGAATACCGAAAGTCTTAAAATTGGGATTTTTCTCAGTTTAGTTGTAGTAAAGTTAGGACTCCTAACTTTAGGACTCCTAAATGCCTTCTGTGAATACCGAAAGTCTTAAAATTGGGATTTTTCTCAATTTAGTAGTAGTAAAGTTAGGACTCCTAACTTTAGGACTCCTAAATGACTTCTGTGAATACCGAAAGTCTTAAACTTGGGATTTTTCTCAATTTAGTAGTAGTACAGTCAGGACTCCTAACTTTAGGACTCCTAAATGCCTTCTGTGAATACCGAAAGTCTTAAAATTAGGATTTTTCTCAGTTTAGCAGTAGTAAAGTTAGGAGTCCTACCTTTAGGACTCCTAAACTGAGAAAAATCCTAATTTTAAGACTTTCGGTATTCACAGAAGGCCTTTAGGAGTGCTAAAGTTAGGAGTCTTAACTTTACTACTATTAAATTGAGAAAACTCCTAATTTTAAGACTTTCGGTATTCACAGAAGGCATTTAGGAGTCCTAAAGTTAGGAGTCCTAACTTCTGTGAATACCGAAATGAGTAAGTGTCTTCTGTGAATACTAAAATGAGTAAGTACCTTCTGTGAATACGAAAATGGTAGTAAGTTTAGGATTTTGTCTTAAGTTAGTTCTGTGAATCGGGCCCGTACATTTTCAAAACAATGGACATACCAATTCCACTTACAACACACCTATTCAGTAATTCCAAGATCTACACGCACATCCACTCATTCACCAACAGTCCTATACAGTCACTCATACATGTACTCACTCATCATATGTACTCATACACCTATACATCCTGTTACACACCGACACTCATCCATAGAGTTACTCACACACATCGCTGCCCCTTTCACCAATGCAGTTTGGGATTGGGGTGGAAGCTTTTTCTGGTATAGTAGGGGGAAAGAGCAGGGCAAGGGTATTCCTTTGAATGACAAAGAGCAGACTGTTTACCTTTATAAGCATGATATGCGCCGATATCTCCAAAATGCTGTCATGAGCTTCCAGCTGAGTGTTTGATGTCTGGAGGACCTGGCGAGGGTCTCTGGTTTATGCTAATTAGGAGAAGAAGTTCGATTTTCTAATATCTTCTGAGATGCTGTGGGCCCCATAGGCAGTGACCCACCTGAGCATTTAGTGGGAACCCCACATATTTAAATACTTGAGTTGAAATTTATCATGAAGATAATAGTGCAAGAGAGATTTTTCTTGGAGGCACTCTACAGGCGTTGCAAGGAAATGTTGCCTTTTGGGGCACCATGATGCTGCTCATAATGGCGAGTGTCACCCTATCTATGATGGTGATACTCCACTTGTGCTATATGACTTTGCAAAGCTCCCAGTCTGGATTTTCCAGTGCTGGTTTAAAAACTTTGAAGACACTTTTTTGGGATGTGATGTGGGATGGACGGTGACAGAAAGTATCACCGCGGTACAGCAATGTGCAAACAGAGTAGGTGAATTGGGAGATCAGTTTACGAGGTGTACTACCTACCTGGCTGCCCAGTTACAGCTGCAGTCCATTTGGCTCCCTGGTTCAATACTGAGGGTCCCTGAGAGCCAACTAGCCCAACAGGTACCTCCAGTATGTGCCAGGGAACTGCGTTGCAGAGAGGTGTTCGGAGGCCACACCCCTCTTTACACCTCTCTGCAACGCAGCTCTGTGGCACTTACTGGAGGTACCTAGTGGGCTAGTTGGACCCTAGAGCCCCTCAGGATTCAAGGGGACTTAATCTCCCAACTTAAAACGGCCACAGGATGTGTTTACACAGTGGTGAAGGGAGGGGACGGGGCTTGAGGTAATGTGTGCAAACACGCCCTGTGGCACGTTTTAAGTTGGGAAAATAATTCCTCTTCAATCCTGCAGGCCCATGGGGGCCAACCAGCCCACCAGGTGCTTCGAGTATGCGCCACTGCGCCATGCTCCTTTAGTCAACAGAGCTTACTGGAGGTACCTAGTGGGCTAGTTTGACCCTAGGGACCCTCAGGATTCAAGGGGACTTAATCTCCCAACTTAAAACGGCCACAGGGCATGTTTACACAGTGGGAAATTAGAGGGCACGGGGCCTGAGGTGACGTGTGCAAACACATCCTGTGGCGCGTTTTAAGTTGGGGAAATAATTCCCCTTCAATCCTGAGGGCCACTCGGGGCTAACTAGCCCACCAGGTGCTTCCAGTAAGTACCACTGCACTGCGTTGCAGAGAGGAGGTCCAGGCCATGCCACTTTTTACACCTCTCTGCAACACAGCTCAGTGGCGCTTACTGGAGATACCTTGTGGGCTAGTTCGACCCAAGGGACATTCAGAATTCAAGGGGACTTTATCCCCAAAATTAAAATGTCCACAGGGCGAGTTTCCACACGTCACCTCAGGCACCCCTCTCCCTTCACCAGTGTGCAAATGCGTTCTGTGGTGCATTTTAAGAGGTAGTTAAAATACCCCTGCCTATTATGTACTAGGGTCTTACAGAGGAGGTCATGCTAATCACAGGGGTACCCCAACGCAAAGTGTTCCCTAGTGTATGTAGGTGTTTTCACTGTATTCTAAGTGTCTTTTAGCATAGCACCGGCTCTATGCCTGGTTAGTCAGATTCAGTTACCACCAGTACCCGTCTGAAAAAGTTGTGGGCCAAGGAGGAATTTCTGCTCCTCTGTTGCTTCTTTCTGCACATCTCTTCTTCTTCCTGCACTTTTCTTCGTCTTTGTGGACTTCTGTTGCTTCTTTCTGCATTTCTTTTTTTTCTTTCTCCGGGTTTTTTCTTCTTTCTTCACATGTCCTACCTCTGTAGGCATAGTTAGAAACTAGCACTTAAACAACCTTTGAAATTCACTGAAAAAACCATAGCTTTCAGGCATGTTATAGTTAGAAATTAGCATTTAAAAAACCTTTGAAATTCACTGAAAAAAATATGGGTTTCAGGCACGTTATAGTTAGAAATTAGCATTTAAAAAATCTTAGAAATTTACTGAAAAAACCATAGGTTTCAGGGGCATTTTAGTTAGTTGGACATTTCACTCGTACAAAACCAGTGAAATTTCGCTGTTATAGTTAGTTCAGCTAACTACAACGTGCGCGCCCGCAATGCACTGCTGATGACGTCACATATTACATCACTCATGACATGGTCAGTGACATCACTCATGACTTCACTGATGACATCTCAAATGACATCACTGATGACATCACTCATGACATCATCGTTGTGATAGAGTGGCAGACCTCCTCTCACCCTAATATAACCTTTGATATACATACACTCAAAAATAGAAACTAACATTTTCAAAACAATGGACATACCAATACCACTTACAACACACCTATTCAGTAAATCCAAGATCTACACACACATCCACTCATTCACCAACAGTCCTATACAGTCACTCATACATGTACTCACTCATCATATGTACTCATACACCTATACATCCTGTTACACACCGACACTCATCCATAGAGTTACTCACACACATAGTCACACATGCAAACAAAGTATCAAGCATCCATTTACTTGTATACACAGTTTACCCACACAACCACACTTACTTCTACAGAAACTTACACATACTTACTCTCTTAAGCAATTACTTATAGAAAGACATACTAATCTATAAAGGAACTCTTCCAATCTCTCACTCTCACATATACTCACAGATACTAGTTTAAAACATAAGTAGTTACTCCTAAAGACACTATTGAGATAGTCATTCACTCACTAACACACCCATACACACACTCATCCACCCATACAGTCCTGCACACATACTGTCTTCAACACATACAAACCGTGACTCTCTTATTCATGCACCGCCCCCAAGCCAACGGACCACACACGTAACCTGGGTTTCATCCTGGACTCCTCCCTCACGATGACCAAACAAGTCAACGCAGTCTCGTCATCCTGCTTCAACACCCTGCGCATGCTCCGAAAGATCTTCCGATGGATCCCCACCAAAACCAGGAAGACGGTCACCCAGGCCCTCATCACCAGCCGACTGGGCTACAGGAACACCCTCTACGCGGGAACCACAGCCAAACTACAGAAAAGACTCCAGCCCATACAGTACGCCTCCACACGACTCATCCTGGACATCCCCAGCCACAACCACATCTCTGCCCACCTGAGAGACCTGCACTGGCTCCCCATCAACAAGAGAATCACGTTCAGACTCTTCACCCACGCACACAAGGCTCTCCACGACTTGGGCCCCAAGTACCTCAACAACCGCCTCACATTCTACACACCCACCCGCCAGCTCCGCTCGACCAGCCTCGCCCTCGCCACCGTCCCACATAGTCGCAGAGCCACCACCGGAGGAAGATCCTTCTCCTACCTGGCGGCCAAGAAATGGAACTCCCTCCCCATCCACCTACGACTGACCCTGGACCATCTCTCCTTCAGGAAACAACTCAAGACCTGGCTATTCGAGCAGTAGCGGATCCATCCCCTCCCAGCGCCTTGAGACCCTAGCGGGTGAGTAGCGCGCTTTACAAATATGCCTGATTGATTGATTGATTGATTGATTGATTGATTGTAAGTAATAACCCCCAGAGAGCCATACAGACACTCACACACTCATACTGATACTCAAAAAACCAACTAATCACCCTTATAGACACTCATGTAGCTACTCACCAACCCAAGCAGTCACTTATGCACAAAGTGAGAGACTGATACAGATATTTACATATTTAAACGTTACTCACTAACCCATGTATTCACTAAGATGCACTTAATCAGTCCGTTATACAGTCAATTTTACAAACAAAAATCATCCATTTAGACACTTATATACCCATTTATTCTTCCATCGACCTTGAGATATACATATATAAAACATATTTAATTTTCAGAAAAACACACATTCACTGGATGATGTCATCAGTGATGTCATTTGAGATGTCATCAGTGATGTCATGAGAGATGTCACTGACCATGTCATGAGTGATGTAATATGTGACGTCATCAGCAGTGCATTGCAGGTGAGCGCAAGTTATAGTTAGCTGAACTAACTATAACAGGGGAATTTCACTGGTTTTGTACGAGTGAAATGTCCAAATAACTATAACGCCCCTGAAACCTATGGTTTTTTCAGTGAATTTCTAAAGTTTTTTAAATGCTAATTTCTAACTATAACCTGCCTGAAACCTATGTTTTTTTCAGTGAATATTATATTACCTACTGGCGGTCGCCAGTAGGTATATATAGTTAGGATTTTTTCTCTATGGGATTTTTGAAAATTCTATGTCTAATAATTTTGGCGTTTGTGGACGGAATTGGCTGAAATTTTCAGGAAAATGGCACATTTTGTTTCTGAGCAGCCCTTGAAAATTTGGGGGGGGTTCGTCAAGGGGGGGCCGAGAAAAAAGGGGGGTCCCAAAACGTGTTTTTAACATTGAGTTTTCCATAGGGCGGTTGGCCTCACTTTTAGCCCGAACGGCTGAATGGATTTGCACGAAACTTGGCAAAATTGTAGGGACTGGTAGCCCGATGTGCCTTTTGTAGGTCTCAATATATGTGCTCCAGTGGATTTTGAGAAATTAACGTTTAAAAAAAGATATATATCTGTAACAGCGGACCTGGCAGCGTCCCAGGACGCGTACTTTTCGCGCAACGGAGCTTTGTGAAGCGAAGCTGATTGGTTCTCCGGCGTCTGTCAACATTCCAAAAAGTCCGTAGCGGCCGCCATCTTGTCTCTCGGTAGGATCGAGAGACAAGAGGAGGTCAAAACAAAGGGGGAAATAACTATAAGGGGGCATAGTAGATCCTCGCTGACCCCCTAGGTTTGATGTGGAGGTTTTAAAAGGGCCCCGCGGGGCAAAAAAAAATAATAATAATAATAATCGAACGGCTGAATGGATTTGCACGAAACTTGGCAAAATATTAGGGACTGGTAGCCCGATGTGCCTTTGCTAGGTCTCAATATATGTGCTCCAGTGGATTTTGAGAAATTAACGTTCAAAAAAAGATATATATCTGTAACAGCGCTCCGCTTCGCGTAACAGAGGTTTGCGAAGCTGATTGGTCATTCTGTCACTGGGCTATAGTTGGGCTACATCTGGCTGATATTTGGGCTACATTTGTTTTTTTGTGTGTCTGGCGGCCATCTTTGGGCTACATTGGGCTACATTGGGCTTCATTGGGCTACATTGGGCTACATTTGGGCTCCAACATATATATAGGCCAATGTAGCCCAATATATATTTTTCAAAGTTAATTTTCGTAAAAACCACTGGAGCATATATCTTGAGACATAGCAAAGGCACATCGGGCTACCAGTCCCTACAATTTTGCCAAGTTTCGTGGAAATCCATTCAGCCGTTCGAGCTAAAAGTGAGTCCAACCGCCCTATGGAAATGAAGGAAATGAATGGGTAATTTGTAATTAGCAAATAGCTAATCGCAAACTAGGAATGGTAAAGAATCGCTATTTATTCCTTAAAGTTCGCTATTTAGGAAATGCAAAAAACTTTGATGATACATATGGCGGTTCATCTCTAACAAGATAAGAAGCATAGGGATACATTTATGATGACTGGCGCATCACCAGGGATGTGTTAGTCATTCTGTGCCGCTGTTCCGTCACCTATGGTGTGCTGCATTTACAATGCGGCGCATCATGGGGCAAAAACAGCACAGATGCGTGATGTATCTGTGCCGTAAAGGTGGCGCATTGCTGGAGTTGTATCGCAAGTGTGATGAAGCTCCAGCAAGGGTCGGGGGTGCCCCTGTCGCAGGGTTTCTGTTCTCACACAGAACTGTGGACAGAGGATTGGAACCTCGGCGAATTAGGGTGTCCCAAAACTCACGTTAGTAATCAAAAACTCCTTAGTAAGCTAGGTACAGTGTCACATTGGATATAACAAACTCTCAATGTTTAGACAATCCAGAATATGAACTTATAGTACCTCAGGATACGTGGAACTCATGAACAGTCGGTCGTTATATATTTCTTAGAAACCAGAACATGGAGTTAAGAAGAACACATGTGTATTTGAAATGTTTATTTACTAATGCCGTCTTCTCAGGCTTAGTATCTTAGATAATACAAGTACACATATTATCAGTAGCAAAATTACCAGCATAGTTACTAGTACATAAAAAGCGAATGGTGATAGTATGTTAACATGCTGTAAATGAATAAGAGTTAGCAACACTTATAAGCAGCCGCGGGCCGTGGAGGGAGTTACGGTGAGGCAGGGAGGCGGGGAGGGGGAGAAGCAGGGTGGAGAATACAAGTACACATATTATCAGTAGCAAAATTACCAGCATAGTTACTAGTACATAAAAAGCGAATGGTGACAGTATGTTAACATGCTGTAAATGAATAAGAGTTAGCAACACTTATAAGCAGCCGCGGGCCGTGGAGGGAGTTACGGTGGGGCAGGGAGGCGGGGAGGGGGAGGGGCAAGGTAGAGAGGGCTCCACCCTGCTTCTCCCCCTCCCCGCCTCCCTGCCTCACCGTAACTCCCTCCACGGCCCGCGGCTGCTTATATCTCACCCTCCCTAATACACATATTATATTATTTGCTAAGAAGGTCTCTTTGTGTTGGTTTAGGGCGTGCCCATACTTTAGTGTCTTAGATTTGAAGGAATCACATCAGCATACACCAGCTCTCTCTTCATGTGAACCGCATCAACTGTTGTGTATGTGTGTTCGGCAAAGCAATATAAAACCCGCCTCATGCCCAGAATTGGCAGAAGTTGCACTTATGTTATGAGTATGAAGTCGTGGAGATCAGACCTCATAACAATTCTGTATCGTGTTGTTCTTGAAACTTTAGCACTCGCTGTACAGATATAGTTTAACAAGCAAAGCAGATAGTAGAGCAATAACATATTATTCTCATGTAAACCACGATGAACTACTAGGTGGAAAGCTAAAGCAACAACTAAGTGTCGTGTGCAGAAGTTGCAAAAAAGGAAAAATGGCGTTTAAACCGGTAATGAGCCCATGCTAACTTAACACGGTGTAAAGATATCCAGGACGTAGATGACACCTCCCCATGATCCGGAAACGAACTGAATAAGATAATAGAAGTGCCATCTCATGAGAGCAGATTGCAAGTTTATATGTGGACGGTCCGCAAGGTAAAGCATTAAAAACTAGGAAAATGTAATGCTAAAGAAAAATAAAACAGCCAAGTACTTTATCGAGTCTTAAGCCAATAGGCAAGGTAAATAATAAAAACTTGACAAATAAGTCAATGAATTGTCAATGAAATGCTAGTACTCAGCATATCAAACATGAAAAAGGTCTATGACATAACTGTGTATGCAAAATAAGCTGCAACAGCCTCCAATAGGAAGTCACCGTCTTCATCCGAAAACAGTTCAGCCATCCAATTTAAAAGCGGAAAAGAACATACGTGCTCTCCCAGCACCGGATCCTCTATCACCATCAGAGGACAGCTCGGTGGGTTTTCAAGAAAGCTCTGTTCCAAGAAAGACTGTGCTGCCGCCAGTAAATTCCAGGGACCAAGTAGTCCATGCATCAATGCCACAGCCATAATCCTTTCGCCAGGACAAACCAACTCGTGAGTAATGATAGGAGTCATCAGCTGATTAAAGTCGACGTCAGGAGAAACCGGTCCGCAGAGACACAAATCAATGGCCCAATCGAAATCACAGGTCAGGCAGTGAAATACAGGCTGGACACAGGTGAAGTAGGAGAATCGAAAAGATAATCCATACGCCGTGCTTAATATCGCCAACGGCATTGTGCCATAATATTCTAGTATGCGATTGCGGAACAGTGTCAGCAGCTGCAGGGTGGGAGGTTGCATAGGAGGGACATCCATATTTAAAAATGTAAAAAAGCACAAGAGCGTCCGCTGGTAATGCAAGTAAAAATGCCAATCCACGAACCAGAGTGGAGAAAATAGAATGAAAGGAAGCAGGGATGACTCCAAAGATTTTCTCAAATGAAGTCACGAGACCACTGGTAACAACTTTAAAAAAGTGCGCCAGGGCCTTTGTGGAGGATGCGTTAAAGATAGTCGGAACCATCTTGCTGAAATTGAAAGGCAAATCTGAATTGAAAAGGGTCTGCACCTCTGTACGGGTGTTCGCTATGTGAAGCACGAAAGTTTCACGGGCCGAACTCAAGGCCAACTCTCTCTGAGACAAAAGAGCTCTTATTCTTGCCATGCCGTTGAAATCTGTCCCAAGGCTGGTATTTGTGGCCAGATTGAAAACTCCCTATGTTCATGTGTGGGAGGAAATAGAACATTTCTGCAGCAAATAACCCGTTCACTTACTGTTACGATAAAAGGAATACTTTTAATTAACTCAGAACAATCTTCATTATTGAGCATCAAATAACTACCATTTTCCAACAACTTGAACGTGGGGATGATAGCAGGAACTGGCGTGCCTTGCAACACGCAAGCCATATTTGGTCGGTGTTTGTTGCATGAACCGTGTAACTGTATGTGCCTACACATTAGTGAATGATCTGGCGTCTCAGTGCATTCCTCTCCATTCAGATAAACTTCTTGATCATCTTTGAAACATCTGTATGTGTATGGAAGCGACCAGACCTCATGAAGAAAAGCACTACCTAAAGGTTCATAACGACCTATTGGTATATATTTCATACAATTTGAAAACTTATATAAAGCAAAAGGCAGCGTTATTAAACCGTGGATAAGGCACGTTGCCAAAAAACCCGCAATCCTCTGCTGATGATGTCACTGAGCATGTCATGAATGATGTAATATGTGACATCATCAGCAGTGGATTACGGGTAATAGTATCTCTAGTTTACTCCCCTATAGCTGTCTTTCTTTTAACATAAGTGTCTGTTTCCTTCCCTTATACTTACTGTTTTTGGTTCGCTTCCGGTTCGCGTACCGGCGAGCGAACTGGGAAGCGAACTAAGAGAAATAGAGGTTGGCACAGTTCCAAATATTGTACCAATTTTTTAATAACGGGGAGGTAGTTCTGAAAAGAACTTTTTTTTTTATTGTTTTTGTTGTTTTATATTTTTTTTATTATTTTTCGGAACATTTTTTTACTTTTTTTGAATTTTTCTGAACAGTTTTATATTTTTTTGGGTTTTTCTTGGAGGGGGCAATGAAAACGATTCATTGTAAAGGGCTCAACAGGAGCAACAAAACAAAAAAAGAAGTATTTATTATTTTGGGCGTTTCGTACAAACTTGCATATGATAGTCAATAGCTCTCTTGATCAGAGTGATGCTTTTTTCTCCGTAGGAAATGAATCCATCGCAAAATACGCAGATGTGTTTTACTTCACCAAATTTCATTTGTATATTTGGCACCATCTCCCTGCCCTCTGGTCCCCTTACTTCCGGTACAACAGATCTTCTGGCCATAATAGGGAGATTATCTAGGTCGTTCCGAAACTGTGCAGCACTGTAGTTGTTAGGATGCCACCTAGTCATATGGAGATGCATTGTGTAGTTTCCGAAACTGTATTTTTTCTCGGTTCCTCTGGACAGTCTATCTTGACATATAAGGCAAGTTACGTATCTTGCATTTACTTTTTTCTGACCTTTGGGAATTTTAAAAAATTGCCAAATGAAGTTTTCTTTCCGGTGAGACGTCCTGGGCTGCTCAGGCAAAAACTGCCTCTCTTCGTGCTCGTCGTCCTGTTCCTCTTCTTCCTCTTCTTGTTGAATTATAACTTGAGCAGGTGGTCCACTCTTCCTTGGATGTGGTGGAGGTGGTGGGGAAGCACCAGCTGAAGCTACTAAAGAAGCCATTGCTCAGTGATCACAAAGGGTCTTTCTCTCACAATGATGAAAGTCAGAGTGAGGAAAGAAGGAGGGATTTTCATCATTTGGGAAAAACAAGAGTTCTCAACCAATCAAAAGTGTTCATTTTAGATTATATGACCTAGTCTTACATCATTAGGAAACCAAAAGTGAAATGAACCAATGAAAAGTGTTATTACCAAGTCACATGACTTGCTGTGTTTACGTTAAGCGCTTTGCAGGGCCTCCCGGTTTGCTTCCAGAAACCTGCGCTTTGCGACTCGCTTCGCGTACCAGTTCGCTAACGTAGCACGTCATATGACGTATCACGCGACAACGTGAAACGTCATGCGGACGGGAGGCGTCACGATGTTGTTTTCTAACGCGGCACTTGCGGTAAAGAAACGTTTACCGGCTCGCGGTCTATTTCGCGGCATCAAGGTCAGCTAACGGGAAGCTTCCCGATTCGCGAAGCGGGAACGAAGAAAAAAAAATATTAAAAAAAAAAATTATTCATAAACATATAAAATATATTTTTGGATTTAAAGAAGAATACATTTTACAGCTACAGATATTAGCTGTTAAAAAACCAATGAAATTCACAGAAAAAAACATAGGTTATAGACCATATATAGTTAGGAATTAGCATTTACAAAACCTTGAAAATTCACTGAAAAAACCATAGGTTATAGACCATATATAGTTAGGAATTAGCATTTAGAAAACCTTATTTTACTCACACAAAACCATTGAAATTCCATATATAGTTAGTTGCACTAACTATATATCGCGCACCCGCAATCCACTGCTGATGATGTCACATATTACATCATTCATGACATGGTCAGTGACATCACTGATGACATCACTGATGACATCTCAAATGACATCACTGATGACATCATCTAGTGTCTGTGTGTTTTTGTAAAGTTTAAATACGTTTTACATATTGAAGAATGAGTGGATGTATGGAAGACTGAGTGTGTGTGTGGCTGGCTGGGAGGTGTGTGACTCTGTGCATATCAATGTGTACTTGTATCAGTGATTGTATAAGAGAGTAAGTATGTGTTAGTATATGTGTGAAAAGTATGGTGTTCTGTGTTTAACTATAGATGAGGAAATCGAAGTGTGATTGATTCTTCACAGGACTGACTAGGTGTATGAGTGCATATGATAGTGTTCTAATAATAACTGACTGTATGTATGAGTAATTGTATGGGTGAATGAGTGAATGTGTGTGTAGACGTACGAATCAGTGAGTGCGTATGTAGTAACTGGTATTGGTGTGTCATGATGTCATCAGTGATGTCATTTGAGATGTCATCAGTGATGTCATTTCAGATGTCATTAGTGATGTCATCAGTGATGTCACTGAAGTATGGTGTTCTGTGTTTAACTGTATAGATGAAGAAATGGAAGTGTGATTGATTCTTTACAGGACTGACTTGGTGTGTGAGTAACTCCATGGATGAGCGGCAGTGTGTGACTGTCTGCATAGGTGTATGAGTGCATATGATAGTGTTGTAATAATGAGTGACTGTATGTATGAGTGATTGTATGGGTGAATGAGTGAATGTGTGTGTAGACGTAGGAATCAGTGAGTGCGTATGTAGTAACTGGTATTGGTGTGTCATGATGTCATCAGTGATGTCATTTGAGATGTCATCAGTGATGTCATCAGTGATGTCATTTGAGATGTCATCAGTGATGTCATCAGTGATGTCACTGACCATGTCATGAATGATGTAATATGTGACATCATCAGCAGTGGATTGCGGGTGCGCGATATATAGTTAGTGCAACTAACTATATATGGAATTTCAATGGTTTTGTGTGAGTAAAATAAGGTTTTCTAAATGCTAATTCCTAACTATATATGGTCTATAACCTATGGTTTTTTCAGTGAATTTTCAAGGTTTTGTAAATGCTAATTCCTAACTATATATGGTCTATAACCTATGGTTTTTTCTGTGAATATATGTGTGTATAATGCAGAAATGATTCCCATGTTTTGAATAACCGAAAGATATCAATTCTTCTTTTAGCCAACGATTCCCTTCTTCTTTCCAAGACACCTATTTTGGTCCAAATTTTGATTGGTAAACGTTTATGTTTTTGTAAATCCAGGGGCTTGGAACTAAATGTGAATAAAACTAAATATATGGTGCTTGGAAAGGGTATGAGGAAAAACCTCTACTGTTCACTTTGGTTGGGAGATTTCAGAAAGTGTACACAATTTTGAGTATTTAGGTGTCAGACATATGGATAATTACAGGTGCACAAGTCAATTTAATAAGAGTACTTTATAATAGAGCATAGATCCAACTATATTATTAGATTTTATAAGCAAACAACATCGCACATAGGTTCACCAGCCTTGGAAATGTATTGTGCCAAAGCTCAGGGTGCAGCGCTTTATGGTGTTGAGATCTGGGGTTGAGTTGACACTCACCTAATAACTATAGCTGAAAACAATTTTATTTGGAAGTTGCTTTCCATTCCATCTAGCTCAACCCTTACCTCATTACATTTTGATGTGGGTCTGAATAGAATTGCTGACCAGGCAGTTTTAAATGTTTTAGTGTACTGGGTCCACCTTTGGACAACACCTGAGTTAGGGGATTACATAGACTCACATATAGAATTATTAAAACTCCCAAGAGCAAGAACTCTACCTTGGGTTAAATTAGTTTGTACTTGGCTGGGGAAATTGGGTTTACAAAGCTACGGTGATGAACAAACTGTAATTCGCAAGGAAGACCTTAGGACTTTGTAGTCTCACTATTGGGCTCATATAATTGATGGCAACATAACTTGCTCCTAATGGTTCTTTGACCAACTTGTTTCTAGATTTTAGGCCTTTTCTGGTCTTTGAGCAATTTTTTGATTTAATATCCTCCCCTATATCTAGGATCCTGTATACACGATTTCACCATGGAACCCTCCCTTTAAGATCATTTACTCACAAATGGCGCTTGGAACAAGTCTTTCTACTTGCCCTGCATGTAATTCGAGAGACGAGAATGAGTTACATATAATGGGGCAGATTTATAAAGGCCCTGCGCCGCCGGTGCGTCACTTTTACCATGAGAAAAAGTGACGCACCGGTGGCGCAAGGCTTTCATAAATAAGGCCCAATGTTTTTCTGCCCTGAATACTACAATTCCCGCTGCAAATGGATTCGGCCAATTTGCCGTGATATGGGAACATAGAATCACTTGGTAGCTGTTAGAATTTTAAAAACTGATACTTCTCCAAAAATAGTATTTGCAGTGAGGCGGTTTTTACAGGCAATCTGGTACAAGAGGAACACAATCTTAAAGTCAGTCATTCAATACTTGTGCCCATTGTAAAAGTAAATATTTTCTTGTAAATCCATTTCACAATTGTTAGAAGTTATTTAGCATTTTGATATCAAAACTGTGAGCATCAGGACTTGCTCCAGAGTACAATAGGAAGATCAACAGGATTTCTAGAGACAGCATCTTGTATGCAACTGTGACCCCCTTAGAAATCCTAAATAACATCCCTCTCATTGCTGTTGCAATTGATTGCAGCAAATAAGAGCAATCAAAATCAAAAAGAAGCGCAGATGGACATTTAAACTATAACGCCAGAAACAAGCATGCATTGCAGAATTTACACGATGCTCGGCTTTCAGTTGCGTGCTCAGAAATGACCTGAGCCTCTTTGGCACGTGTCAAAAGCCGAGAGTTCTCCATCTTATTCTATGAATGGAATGAGTGTGGCCCCTAACAGCGTGGCAGACCTCCGTGTTCCTTTTTTCCTCCTGGGCGACATGAGGTGTCAGAAGTAATTCACTTTCCCTCTGCGCTTGCATCTCACTCAGAAGCTTTCTCCATGATGCCTGCCACATGCCCCTTGGTCCTGCTTCCATCAAACCTTTTAGCTGAGCACTTCAGCGCGCTCCTTAGCCCCTCTCTTCTCCTGGATATGATTAGTGTGTAGTTGCCTGCTGGCAAAATTCCAAGGAATTTCTAAAGAAAGGCTGTTTGCTGTGGGTCCCAGGAAATCGTTCTTAAAGGATCACGGAGATATTGAAACAGCTGTAGAATGGTGGTGCTGACTCCCTGGCATCAGCAGGAATGGATTTAGGCCCACATTTCTGTACTTGGGTGAATGCATTACATTGTGCAGCATTCTGTCCATCAATCGTTCTTTTTGCAATTGTCACCCAGAGTGGGACGGGTATGTTGCTTGTGATGTGCTTGCTCCAATATCACTGGGCTGTCCATGCAGATGGGTGAGCTGTTCTTTTTACACTGTGGCAGCGCCATATTGTTGTTATAGTTCAGCACTCTCTGATTTGACTGTAACTTTTGACTGCATGGACAGATTTGCACCAAATTAGGCCGTTGTCTGGTGTAGTCAGGTAAGGTCTTGCATCAACAATTCTCCTAAAGATCCATGCAAAGTATGTTAAGTGTCATGAGAGAAGTGTCTTCACATTTTGGCTCCCATGGGTACTTTTGCTTGCACCTACTGCCAGTACCAAACAGTGACAGCAATTCCTACCTGGAGGCCAAAGGCTGCAGGCGTTAGCTGGTCATGGCCGGTTTGTCCCAAAGCTAGGATGGAGGCCAAACCCTGCAGGAACCCATACTGGGTACCTTGAAGGTTGCATGCAGTGAGAGTTGTCGCACATGCAAGGCCGGGTGCAGGGTCCGGCTGGAGATCAGGCTAAGCAGGCAACACCCGCTGTCCATGGATTAAGGCCATGGACAGAAGGGTCCATGAGCAATGAGGTGGAGAAGGCCCTGAGCAGAGGTCAGACCCTATGGGTAATGCCCACTGCGAATGGCTGAAGGTGGTGCACAGCAGAGGTTATCGGCTCACAGTACTTTGTATTTGGGGCCTGGTCAGAGACAAAGACCCGTGAGTAAATGCTGCTGTACACAGCCAAAGACCTATGCAGAATGGGTTGGCTACCTGTGCCAGGCTGGGCATAGTGTCTGGAAACCATTTGTGTTCTAATATTTTTTGTATTTGTTTTTATTTTTTGGGCGAAAACAAAACATAAAAGGACATTTTTAAAAGTGGTAGAGGAATTGTAAAAATAAATATGTCTTCTGGCGGAAAAGCACTTAAGTTTTTTCCTACTTTCACACTTTGCTCTCCACAAGAGATGAACATCCCATATACCAAGCAGTGGAAGCCAAGAGTGGCAATGCAGGTATCAACTTCATCCCGCTCCTGCTGAAGGTCGCCTTACTGCAATCTCTCACAAGGAGGGATGGAGTGCTGCATTGCTGAGGTAGATGTAGTCACCACGCCTACATTCCTCTTCTTCTATGCATTGAACTGGTGTTCATGCCAAGCATTAAGATACTTGTGCAGGGAAGATGTTCTGAAGCTGTACTTGCCTCATCTCCCAAAGCTCATTTTCTTCTGGCACATTTTAAGGAGAGCTTTTTTTAATCTGTGAGGATAGAAACAAAGGGGTATATTATCAAGGGGTTTATCTCCGCTTTTTTGGCTTTAAAAGCCAAGAAAGCGGAGATAAAATTATCTCCCTATTACCAAGCTGTCGCTAACACCAGTTAGCGGCAGCTAATAGGAGATAGCGACCATCTTGGGGCCCGCTTTGCATGTCAGTGATATTTATCACTAATGACATGCAAAGTGGGCGTGCCAAGATGTTAGCGACTGGAAACAGTCGCTAACATCGCTATCTCCTATTACCAACTTTTGGAGATATTCGCGCTAAGCGCGAATATCTCCAAAAGCTAACACCTGCCCTGAGCAGTTCTTCACCATGTTATCCAATGGGAGGTGGATAACATGGCTAAGAGCATTTGCTCGATAATGCATGAATATCGCTGACTTTTCAGCGATATTCATGCATTGCGGCCGTTTTTTATCGCATTTGCGATAAACCTTGCTAATAGCAAGGTTTATCTGCGATAAAAATCGCCGATGTGCGGCGATAATTTTTGTCTCTAAACAAGTTAGAGACAAAAATTATCGCTAGTTGTTGGTAATATACCCCTAGATATTTTGCATGCACAAAAAGGAAAAATGTGATCTAGTTAGTGAATGCAAGGTACTTTGCAGCATTATATAATGAAGTTAGTAAAACCCATGGAATTACAACAATATTATGTTTAGGAGTGTTCAACAGACCGTGAGGGAGGACATATTTTAGGAGCACCATGTATTAGCCATAAAATAGCACGTTTGGACATCAGAGGGAGTGTGGTTTCCCTGAATAAGAAGAATAAGAGAGCTAAAGAGGAGACCTCTTCAATTTTATTTTATTCTGCAATGGATAATATAGGGTAAATATGAAAGGCGGCCATACAAATTAGAAAACATGTTCTATAAATGTAAGATTTGAAAAATAGTTATATGCAATTTTCATATTTTCCAAATAGAGTGATGACTCAGCGATAAGCGGGCCGAAAAGTAATTGAGATATATATTTTGCCCAGGTAAACCGGGATTGAGATTAAATAATACATACGGGAATATAAAAAGAGGATTATCATTACACCGTCTCAGGAGTACGTCAGATGATTTGTTTCTCCATAGGTTAGGGTCTAATACAATCCAGATGAATTCTAATTGATACATTTGTCCCCCACTCTTTTTTCAGAAACAAAAACTGTGATATCCCGATACAACACACAGGATAACCATAGCTAGGGATGAAGCTAAGTTATAGGATTTGGATTTTTTAGGTATGTACAAGTCTGAATACACTCACAATATTGGTTCAATGAGGTAGTACATTAAAATTATAAATCCTCAGAACCCCTAGAATTAAGAAAATTGGTGTTTTATCAAGACCAGTTCCATGAGGTGGCATATTAAAAATAAAGAAATCCTCACGGCTTTAGAATTAACAAAGTGAATGTTTTGTGATTATAAGTGATTGACAATAGCAAGTGAAACCAATATCCATGTGGTGAAAGAGGAAGCGATGGAAGAGTGAGCAAAATGTTGCAAACTTGTGATTTATTCAATATCAGGAGACACTCAATGCAAGAAGTGGTTGGGAGCAATGTACTACACCATGGCCATTTATGTAAACTTGTCTTTTTTATGGTACTTTGACCGGATGTTTGAAATTGTTTCTTATCTTTTTAGATAAATATATGCTCTATAATATTATTTCCTGAAGAAGGTGGGGTTAATCAATCCAAGTACAACCAAAACACTGTGTCGACAGCTTCTGATGAATATTGTTTTTTATATATTATGGTATCTAGAATAATCCATGTCACTTTTATAATTGTGTAGAACAGACACAAAATGTATTTTTTTTTTAAATGACATAGAGATATTTCTGTGATGATAAATGTACATGGCATGAATAATGTTTTATTTATTTTTAGAATAAACATATTATTTACTCAGATTAATGCAATATTCTAGACAGTATGTTTTAATCAAGACAATTCTTTTGGACATGTAAAGGTTTGATCATATTGAATCAAATTTGACATTTTTACATAGAACAGTGTTCAGTAATTAGGTAGAGTACTGTATAAGTGTTTGTGTGGTTGTTTCCTCTTAATCAACATAAAGCATATATCAATATACAGGGGCATATTTATGTGTTCTGGCGCATCTCTGCAAATCAGCAGGGATGCGCCAGAACTGATGCGTCACGCAATTCCCTCCTTGCGGCACCACAGATGCGCCGCATTTACAATGCGGCGCACCATGGTGCAAGGAAGGGCAGATGCGTGACGCATCTTGTGGTGTACGGGCGGTGCATTGCTGGAGTAGCGTCGCAAGTGCGATGTAACTCCTGCAATGTACAGAGGCCACCCATACATAACGTGGTGCGTCACTCCTTACGCCTGCTTTAAGCAGGCGTAAGGATTTGACGCAGCAGCATCGTAAAACTGACTCAGTGAAATCTTGTAGATTTCAATGTGTCAGTTTTACGGGGCTTTCCTACGAGGGAACGCCCACCCTGCGACAGAACGCCCACATGAAACCTGACGCAGGTTTCATGTGGCGCAGGGCTTTACAACGTGACGCATCTGCCTAGATGCGTCACGTTGTAAATAGGTCGCTGGGATGCGCCACGTTTCCACGCCGTTGCGTCATGCAACGGCGGCGTAATATTGGTGCAAGTCCGACATAAATCTGCCCCAAGAAGTTTAGCACTGTTTAACAGTGGTCAAGTTAGCAGAGGCCTAAGGGCAGCAAAACTGATGGATTGTAGGCACAATGTTGGGGATAAACCACGCCACGGATGTCAGGTCCAACACTGGCCTTTCTGAAAGAACATATTTTAGGGCACTTCTTGTCTGGCCCAGTCATGACAGACACAGCCCCTGGACAGATGGCTGATAATCATGCCACCAACAGAGCCACAGGAGTTGTCTCTTTTTATATTGTCGGGCCTATCAGTGGTGTTCCACACTGTCATTCACTCACTTTTCTTAGAATGATTGGGTGACATTGAGACAGCCTTTGCACTAGCCCTAAACCCTGGCGTAGTGGGTGTAGCAGGGCTATTTGGAGGGCCATGGAATTGATAACAAACTCTGTGGAACTCCATGGGGCTCGCTAAGACACCCGCCTCCCACCAGCCCTATTAACAATTACTTTCAACTTTTAAAAAATGACTTAAAGTAAATAAAAAAATACCTTACCTTAGCTGTGGCGTCCCTGGGCTGCCCTCCTCCTCTTCATCGCATTCTCTGTAAAAATTACACATGCACCCATGCGCATTTCTCATGAAAAATGTGCATGCGCGGGCACGCGCGCATGCACAGACCTAAAGTTGTTTGCTTTTAACCCCAGGAGTAGTGGGCCTAGTGGGGCTACGCTGTTGTGTGTCGATTTAGATACCGTATATTGGTTTCCCAATTTATGCCCTTATATTCGCATTGCCCATATTTAGGCATAGAAATCCTACCCTTATTTAGGCATTTTCCATGCTAACCAAATACTGGCATGGCCACCTACATCCGTCCATCCACGTCACAACGAGTTCTTGGAAAACCAGACTCTTAAGCCTTTAGGACTTGCCCTTTGCTTGGCTTATTGATTTAAGCGAGAACTCATTTATTATGCATGAACATCAATTTCTTTCGGGTTAATTCATGCCGTTCCTCTGCCCGACTTGTACGTCAATTCTGGCATTCCTAAACACGTTCAACGTATAAATATACCTTCACTTACCATGGCAAACCATGGTTCGGCTGCATACTTGCACGACACGGCAAGTTCGAAAGGAAGTCGAGTCCCCGCCTGACGCACTGACCAGACGCTGTCATCCTCCTTGCAGAGAATCCAGCTCCAGTGTTTCTGACTCCCCTTGCGGGGTGTTGGAGATCGAGACCCGGAAAGTGAGTCCAACCTCTCTCATTCAAAGGTATAGAGCAGACTAGGAACCTAGAGGGACTTTTGGCAAATCTTGGCAACACCAATCTTAAAACTATAGCTAAACTAGACTATAGAAAAACAGCACCTACTTCTTACCTCATACTACACTTAGGTTAGGGCTAGAACTAGCTAGAAGCACCAGATGAGTATTCACATTTTAGCCTTATTTATGTATGTATTTTTATGAATATATGTCATAGCTACAAACCATGCTATTACAGTATTATTTTGTCTTACTGCTAACGCTGTACGTATTATACTTTGCATTCTATCTTACAATTGTAGCAGTTCATATCTCTTGCACAAGAAATAAGACTGTTTAATAAACCCATTTTATTGAAATGCCCGTCTATCTACTTCTGTGTCACTCTGTAGAAACGAAGCATGCACGATTGACTGAGTAAAACTGTTATTTATTGTTTCCACGATTCTGAGACTGTTCCGATTCTAATGTTTATGCAGTTGTCAGAAACTAATCTCTTCTTGTTTATTCGAGAAGTTTCTAGTGACCTCTGAGTTAACTGGCACACACAAGTAATTAAGTTTAATGTACTTGATAGAGACATGCTAACCTCAGTCCTATGTCAAAACTATAGTGTATATTATTCCAATGCGCAGAGCCTATCAGGGATATAGGAACTACACTACAACGTGGAGGGCCATTGAGTTGATAACAAACTCCATGGACCACCGCTATGCCACCCGCCTCCCGCCCACCCTATTAACAATTACTTTTTTTTAAAAATGACTTAAATTAAATAAAATAACAAGCATGCACACTTTTTACAGAGAACGTGATGAAGAGGAGGAGGGCAGCCCAGGGACAAGGCAGCTCAGGTAAGGTGTTTTTTTATTTACTTTAGGTCATTTTATTTACGTTAAAAGTAACTGTTAATAGGGTGGGTGGAAGGGCGGGGGCTAGTGAACTCTGCTCCACCACGGAGTGTGCAGTGATTTGCCTACTCCGTGTTCTCCGCGGAACACTGAGTAAGCAAATCTCTGCACACTCCGCGGCCAGAGCTGGACTCACTGCCCAAGGGTATGTGCTTCTTTTATTCAGTACAGAGGCCAAGATGAGAAACAGGGAATGTAAGCTGAGCCATTTCTCAGCTCTACGCTTTCTCTGATCCTTTTTAATATTTATCTACAGTCAACATTCTACTGGATTAAGCATGACGATTTAGCATTTCACTCTTACACTTATGATATCCAGCAGTGGCGCTGGAGTCAAGGGTGCGACAGGTGCTGCAGCACCCTTCCAAATCTATACACAGTTTCCAATATGAAAATAGTTATCTTTTGGTAGACAGAGCTTTTAAGACATTGGGTTACAGAGTGAGAGGGGAGTAAACTCTGGTCAATTAGCAACCACAATCCTTGTCAGGGTAAGGCAAAAGCAATCCACACATTAACCTGTGCTGAGTCCTCTGACAGCTTGGCACTGAGCAGTCAGGCTTAACCTAGGGGTAATGTGTAAAGTATTTTTGCAACACTTCAAACAGTAAAACTGTGGGAACACACCACAAAAGGATCCCACAACATATTCAGTAAAAGAAGACGAAAATGACATAAATCTAATAAGCCGGCCTGGGGATATTAAATTGTAAAGATTTTAGTGAAAATAGTGCCCAAAGTGGCAACTGTGAATATCTGCTCGCACTGGACCGGGACAAAGTCACAAGTTAGGACAAACATGAAATAGCGCAGGCCAGCTCCAGGGACTCTGTTAGGCCAGCTGCATAAATCCTAACATCCAGGTTACAGCGTGTTGCAATGATCCACATCAAAGATGCATCATGCAGCCAAAGGGAGGAATCACCTCCAAGGTGTTGCAAGGCTGCCATGCAAAGTGCTGCACTGTCATTGAGGATCCCATTGATGAGGGTTTGTGATGCCAAGTCCAGAGTTGAGGATGCAGTGTACAGTGGGCTATGTCTCAGTTGCAAGGGGCTATAAGGCTGGGATTCAGAGTATGTCGTCATTGTAGAAGCCTCTCTCAATGAGAGATGCAAGGGCCTGGGCATACATGTGCTACACTGCTGGAGCAATAGGCCGGTCCAGAGGGCTGTCACTTAGCGACATTTCGACTATTATTTTGCACTGGAACGCCCACTTCGCATCTCATTAGATATGCAAAGGAAAGCGTACTGAAAAAGTGTGCCAACATGCGATTTTGCATATTAGCACCCCGTTGTTGATAGGGCAATATTTGTATCTCCGCTTCTTTGGCTTTTAAAGCCAAAAAAGCGGAGATAAAGCCCTTGTTAATATGCCTCTTGGTAAATATGGTAGCATCAAGAGGCGTATGCCCAGTTGATGTCTGCCTTTAGGCTGCTCGCATCTTTTGCTCCAAATACTATACTGGCCAACCATTACATATTGTAATGAAAAGTTCTGCTCTGTCCCTTCCGCAAAGCTTTACAATCCAGATTTTTTCTGTTAACTTAACTTTATGACGACATTCTGCATCTGTATTCATCTGTCACAGGGCCCTACATACAGTTTAGTCTAAGTTGACAATGGAATGAATGCACTAATTAAAAAAATATAACGCGAGAATACACTTCGAATATTAGGCTTAATGTCTGAATTCACACACAGCGCTGCACATTTTTTAAACATTAAACAGAGACAGTATCAAACAAAATACGTATACTCATGATGCAGTAAGTATATACCAGGATTACTTATTTTTTAGATTTGTCGAATTCCCAGAGCAGAAAATCAACAGCTGTTGCTTTAGAGATAATGTGCAATTTAATTGTTCTGTTACTTTCCCTTTTTTAGTCACATATAAAAATTGTAAACGAAAATCAATTTTCCACGTTAAGAAATCGTTTCCACAATGCTTTCTCAAAGCCTGCAGGGATTTAAAGGCACTTTGCAATGCTCATTATATCATTTGCACATACCTGGAGTAGTAACTGCAAACACAACAATGATGGACAGAATGTGGATCAATGTCCACACCACCCTGGGTTAGACAATGGCGATATGCAAATCAGCGCTGACCCTGTGCCCCATGGGAACAGTCCAGTCCG
Source organism: Lissotriton helveticus (assembly GCF_964261635.1). NCBI lineage: Eukaryota > Metazoa > Chordata > Amphibia > Caudata > Salamandridae > Lissotriton > Lissotriton helveticus. Next base: position 128,623,823 of record NC_136069.1, read on the forward strand.
AACTACAAAAGCCATGTCCTTCCCAGAACGGAAACAAGCATCCGAGGACCAGCCCGGTTTCGAGGTAACACCTCTCTTCAGCCCGGCTAGCTTGATTCCAGTGGTGTGGAGTGCCTGGGACTCACGTCTGAGCATCCCCAGTACACTTAGAGCGGTAACTGCAAACACAACAATGATGGACAGAATGTGGATCAATGTCACACATTCACCCCAGTCCAAAGATCTGGGCCCAAATCCATCGTTTTTCCACTCCACACCACCCTGGGTTAGACAATGGCGATATGCAAATCAGCGTTGACCCTGTGCCCCATGGGAACAGTCCAGTCCGATCTACAAAAGCCATGTCCTTCCCAGAACGGAAACAAGCATCCAAGGACCGGCCCGGTTTCGAGGTAACACCTCTCTTCAGACCGGCTAGCTTGATTCCAGTGGTGTGTGATTCCAGTGGTGTGGAGTGCCTGGGACTCACGTCTGAGCATTCCCAGTACACTTAGAGCGGTAACTGCAAACACAACAATGATGGACAGAATGTGGATCAATGTCACACATTCATCCCAGTCCAAAGATCTGGGCCCAAATCCATTGTTTTCCACTCCACACCACCCTGGGTTAGACAATGGCGATATGCAAATCAGCGCTGACCCTGTGCCCCATGGGAACAGTCCAGTCCGAACTACAAAAGCCATGTCCTTCCCAGAACGGAAACAAGCATCCGAGGACCGGCCCGGTTTCGAGGTAACACCTCTCTTCAGCCCGGCTAGCTTGATTCCAGTGGTGTGGAGTGCCTGGGACTCACGTCTGAGCATCCCCAGTACACTTAGAGCGGTAACTGCAAACACAACAATGATGGACAGAATGTGGATCAATGTCACACATTCACCCCAGTCCAAAGATCTGGGCCCAAATCCATCGTTTTTCCACTCCACACCACCATTCTGTCCATCATTGTTGTGTTTGCAGTTACCGCTCTAAGTGTACTGGGGATGCTCAGACGTGAGTCCCAGGCACTCCACACCACTTGAATCAAGCTAGCCGGGCTGAAGAGAGGTGTTACCTCGAAACCGGGCCGGTCCTCGGATGCTTGTTTCCGTTCTGGGAAGGACATGGCTATTGTAGTTTGGACTGGACTGTTCCCATGGGGCACAGGGTCAGCGCTGATTTGCATATCGCCATTGTCTAACCCAGGGTGGTGTGGAGTGGAAAAACGATGGATTTGGGCCCAGATCTTTGGACTGGGGTGAATGTGTGACATTGATCCACATTCTGTCCATCATTGTTGTGTTTGCAGTTACCGCTCTAAGTGTACTGGGGATGCTCAGACGTGAGTCCCAGGCACTCCACACCCCTGGAATCAAGCTAGCCGGGCTGAAGAGAGGTGTTACCTCGAAACTGGGTCGGTCCTCGGATGCTTGTTTCCGTTCTGGGGAGGACATGGCTTTTGTAGTTCGGACTGGACTGTTCCCATGGGGCACAGGGTCAGCGCTGATTTGCATATCGCCATTGTCTAACCCAGGGTGGTGTGGAGTGAAAAACGATGGATTTGGGCCCAGATTTTTGGACTGGGGTGAATGTGTGACATTGATCCACATTCTGTCCATCATTGTTGTGTTTGCAGTTACTGCTCTAAGTGTACTGGGGATGCTCAGACGTGAGTCCCAGGCACTTCACACCACTGGAATCAAGCTAGCCGGGCTGAAGAGAGGTGTTACCTGGAAACCGGGCCGGTCCTCGGATGCTTGTTTCCGTTCTGGGAAGGACATGGCTTTTGTAGTTCGGACTGGACTGTTCCCATGGGGCACAGGGTCAGCGCTGATTTGCATATCGCCATTGTCTAACCCAGGGTGGTGTGGAGTGGAAAAACGATGGATTTGGGCCCAGATCTTTGGACTGGGGTGAATGTGTGACATTGATCCACATTCTGTCCATCATTGTTGTGTTTGCAGTTACCGCTCTAAGTGTACTGGGGATGCTCAGACGTGAGTCCCAGGCACTCCACACCACTGGAATCAAGCTAGCCGGGCTGAAGAGAGGTGTTACCTCGAAACCGGGCCGGTCCTCGGATGCTTGTTTCCGTTCTGGGAAGGACATGGCTTTTGTAGTTCGGACTGGACTGTTCCCATGGGGCACAGGGTCAGCGCTGATTTGCAGATCGCCATTGTCTAACCCAGGGTGGTGTGGAGTGGAAAAACGATGGATTTGGGCCCAGATCTTTTGACTGGGGTGAATGTGTGACATTGATCCACATTCTGTCCATCATTGTTGTGTTTGCAGTTACCGCTCTAAGTGTACTGGGGATGCTCAGAGATGAGTCCCAGGCACTCCACACCACTGGAATTAAGCTAGCCGGGCTGAAGAGAGGTGTTACCTCGAAACCGGGCCGGTCCTCGGATGCTTGTTTCCGTTCTGGGAAGGACATGGCTTTTGTAGTTCGGACTGGACTGTTCCAATGGGGCACAGGGTCAGCGCTGATTTGCATATTGCCATTGTCTAACCCAGGGTGGTGTGGAGTGGAAAAACGATGGATTTGGGCCCAGATCTTTGGACTGGGGTGAATGTGTGACATTGATCCACATTCTGTCCATCATTGTTGTGTTTGCAGTTACCGCTCTAAGTGTACTGGGGATGCTCAGACGTGAGTCCCAGGCACTCCACACCACTGGAATCAAGCTAGCCGGGCTGAAGAGAGGTGTTACCTCGAAACCGGGCCGGTCCTCGGATGCTTGTTTCTGTTCTGGGAAGGACATGGCTTTTGTAGTTCGGACTGGACTGTTCCCATGGGGCACAGGGTCAGCGCAGATTTGCATATCGCCATTGTCTAACCCAGGGTGGTGTGGAGTGGAAAAACGATGGATTTGGGCCCAGATCTTTGGACTGGGGTGAATGTGTGACATTGATCCACATTCTGTCCATCATTGTTGTGTTTGCAGTTACCGCTCTAAGTGTACTGGGGATGCTCAGACGTGAGTCCTAGGCACTCCACACCACTGGAATCAAGCTAGCCGGGCTGAAGAGAAGTGTTACTTCGAAACCGGGCCGGTCCTCGGATGCTTGTTTCCGTTCTGGGAAGGACATGGCTTTTGTAGTTCGGACTGGACTGTTCCCATGGGGCACAGGGTCAGCGCAGATTTGCATATCGCCATTGTCTAACCCAGGGTGGTGTGGAGTGGAAAAACGATGGATTTGGGCCCAGATCTTTGGACTGGGGTGAATGTGTGACATTGATCCACATTCTGTCCATCATTGTTGTGTTTGCAGTTCATACTTGGAGTAGGCACACATTAAAGAGTTAAATTAGTGTGTGAATAGACATTAAATAACAACAAAGTCATGGCTTCATGGGTGCTTGTGGTAAAAAAGGAGCTGGACAAGGTAGGTAGATTTGAAGACCCTTTATTCAAGAGCAGAGGTAGACGAGAGCGGACTCTTCAAAGCAGGAGTCAGGAGTCTCACTGCTTTGGAACCGAACACCCACTCAAGGGGAAACAGAGAATAGGAATGTATGAGCATTCTTATGCATGTGCATTCTTAGAAAGACTAGACCATGTACTACAAGGCTCCCTTTGCTGGCAATGTCACATTCCGAAGAGAAGTCCATTTAACTAGTCCCAAACCGAACTTACGATCGCCCCCGAAAATATGTAAGGGTAGGCAGCATCCACGTCTGATTCTGTGAATAGGTCTGTGGTTTTGGTTTTATATGTCAAGTTTTTCACATGTTTGAGTTTGGTGTGCAGAATGTTTCAGCCCCCTGCTGTTGATTGGTGTCTGTCAACCAGTGGCGTAACATCCGCCCTGCAACCACCGCGGTGCAGCTGGGCAGCCAAGGTGCAGGGTTCCTCTTCCGGCACTATGCAGGGACGGGAGGCCCCTGGCCTGAGCGCTCCTGACTGGGCTGGAAGTGGGGGGCCCTATCCATGTACTTTGCAGTGGGGCCCCCTCAAGTTTCCTTACACTACCTCGGTCAGCCTAGTACTGTGACTGACTGATAGTGCTTACACCACATTAAGGCCAACGTAGACACCTGCATTACTGAGCCATCATAACAGGGCATCAAAAGGGACCCCCTTTGTCCTTAGTATTTTGTACTGTTGGAAATGGCTGCGAATATCACCTACCCTGGTTTTACTATAAAGACAATGAACATTAAAATGTGGGATATATGCCAAACACCTAGTCTTGAAACTGAAGCTGAGTGCTGATCGTTTCTTCTTGGCTGGAAACAAGCCCGAAGGTCCAACTGAAGCTCTTCTGTCTTGTGCAGGTTCTCTCACTGGCCCAAGCACTCAAGAGACACATAGATGGAACCTAGCAACCTTTCTACCCTCACCAGAGCCATACTGTCTCCAATAATTTCTCTGATAACTGTTGTCTCGGGGTACATGAGCCCATGATGAGTCGGCCACGAATGCACGCGCCCTGCCTGCACTAACATTTTTTCAGTTTCTTATGCATTGCTCTTAGGAAGCCCTTAGAGAGAATGACTGGATTCGGAAAGGAGTAATTCAATGCTATTAGGTAACAATGCGTGGGGGGGAGGTAGATTACCTGTTAATCTATATTGTTGCGTCATCAAGAAATTCCAGCCTTCTCTGGCTGGGCCTCTGAGAGCCTGTCATACCTACACTGGAAATCAGGGATCACAGCTTTTGGAGGGAGGGGAGGGAAGGCACAGGCAGTGGTAGAGGTGAGAAGCAGGATATCACATATTTATTTTATTATGGGACAGAGAGTGGAGCCCTTGTTATGTATGCCTCCCCATTAAGCTTCCGGCCCTCTGGAGCAGTTGAAAGCCCCGTGTCTGCTCCCTAAAAGGCATAAAATGTGAAAAATTTGAAAAGTACTGTCGTAGATGTGAGATTAAAGGTGGTTAGAAATTATCTACGCGTAAACAATCAAAACAAAGTACTTTGCGGACCAAAGTCATTTATTAACTTTCACCCTGTTTTTCTAAACTTGAGTGGGGTTTTTCATGTGCTGTGTTTCCACTTTAATACTATTTGAAGTGCTTCATAAATACTTTACACATTGCCTCTAAATTAAGATAAATATGAAAAATAAAATCCAGATTCATGGTCCCCACTTTTCAAATCTGGCACTCTGAAAGGAAGTTCCACTTTTTCGAGCCCCCGGAAGTTCCACTCTTTTTATCCTTTATGTTCTTCCTTTTGCCCATCTCACTTATTGCCCGGGGTTCCTTATGTGTAACACCGAGATCGTGATTTCTCTCGACAATCGATCTCAGGATGCAAAAGACAGTTGTCAGAAATGCATGCTTGATGTCTCCTCTTTGATGGGTAATAGTTTTTTTTTTAAAGAAAGGTCGATAACACAGACATTTTGATGGTCTGTAGTTTGTATAAACCTCTCTTCATGCCTGTAGAATTTCACCCACCCAGTTCAGTCCCCCTCACCTGTCTGTTTCCTCTGTTCGAAATCTCAGAGTCTACTTCATTCAGGACCTTTCTCTTAAAAGACGATATTAAACATTCTTCTTCCTGCATTTTATCACAGAAACTTTATGGGAAAATTGTAAAAAATGTCCATGTATATTTGCTGATGTTTGGTTGACCGAGCCATTATTCTTAGCCATTTCCTGGGTCCTCTTATGTTGTATGATTCCTACTGATTAAGTAGGATTGTGCTTTTGGACAACATATGCGTCAATGTATGGTGACTGACTCTACACAGAAAATGGTGGCCTAATATCTGGCTAGCTCCCAGTGAGCCATCTGGACCCCTAAACCTGAGAGGGTACCAGATGGTGTCTGCAGGCACAGAACATGACCACTCTAATTCCCCCATGGAAATCGTGGAAACAGATCTACCTTTTTGTTGTTAACTCAGTCATGCCTAAAGGGTGACACAAGAAATACACAAATTGGCATTTCAAAACATTTATTGAGCAATTGGATTCTTGTGTAAAATACATGAGCTTCAATTATCAGTAGGAAGAAACAAAGCATTGTTACCTGCATTTCAAGAATGGTGAGATGATGAATAATGCAACTATTATAATTGCAGCAGTGGCTATATCAATATACCAATATACAAATATATTTTATAATGTTACTCATACCTAAACTACATAGGGCCAGATGTAGGTAATCCCCGATTACCGATTCTTAAATACCGAATCATACCGATTCGGTATTTAAGAACTGGCAATCGGGATGTAGGTATATTTACCGAATTAATTACCGAATAGGTATGATTCGGTAATTAATGAATCGGTATTTACCGAATCTGTAACTGCCATTGATTCCTATGGGCCTTGAGGCCCTTAGGAATCAATGTCAATTACCGAATCGGTAAATACCGATTCGGTAATTTGGGGAAATATTGAAGGATGGCAGGGTGTCACTTTGACACCCTGTTGCACCCCTCAATTGTGCATGGGTGCACATGTTACTGACATACATGCCCTTAGGGCATGTATGTCTGCAACATGGCACTGTTTAAAAAGCGAAAAAAATGCTTTTTAAATGGTTTTCTTAATTTACCACCAACTACTAGTTGGTGGTAAATTAAGAATTCTTAAACCCTTGTAGCACTAAAAACAGTGCTACCTACATCTAAAATTACAGAATCGGTAATTTTACCAATTCGGTATTTTACCTAATCGGTAAAATTACAGATTCGGTAAAATTACCGATTCTGTAATTTTACATGCACCTACATACCAATGTCCAAATACTGGTCGGAAACGGCTGAAAATCGGTATTTTCGGCTGTTTCCGACCGGTATTTGGACACCTACATCTGGCCCTAAGTCTATGGAGAGCATAGGCTGAATGCGGTCTGCCAGATCAGATTGATGGCTAGACTCCCCATTTACCTTCGTGAATGATGTATCTGAAAGCTGGTCTGGTGTGGAAAGGCCTCCGTCCTTTCCAGGATAGTGGTGAGAGTCAGCAAAGATGGAAAACAGCCACAGGTGAACGTCCAGGATAATCCATGGAGGTACTCCTCTGCTGAACCAAAGTTCAGGACCATGTTTTATACACAAAACCGGTTCTATTTTAATTGGACTGATTTCCTGTTGTGTATGTTATTGTCTTTACCGACTCATAGCTGTCTCCGAATGGGCATATGAAATGCAGGGCAATGTGCACAGTGAACTTTTACCCTTGAACAAAATGTGCAGTGTTGTGATAAAATGCTTACGATGGGATGTGCGTTGCAAGCAGGACACTTTCTGAGTACATTATCATGTACGTGTAAAAGCATGTCAAAAGTCACTGTCTAAAAAGATGTCAATTTTGAATGTGTTACCCAAAATGGACACTCATGTGCACAGGGGCTATTTAACCAAACAATACTTTCTCTTAAAGCATCTTCAGCAGATTCAGGCTGCAGCTGTTCACTTTATTTTCTACCTATGTGCAGTTTGTCTTCTTCCTCCTTGCTCAACTCTCTTCACTGTTTAACAGTTGCTAAAGGATCAGTTCATTTGCAACACAAATGTACCTACCATTTACCTCTCCACTCTCCAGCTCACCTTCTAGTTGTCCATCGGACCTCCTGTTCCTGTGCCAGTGGCTGTGTGCTCTCAAAACTCTCAGTCAGGCACAGGAACTCTCCAGACCAATCTTTTGGCTATGGTGCTCTTATGGCTTTCCGGATAGTATTAAAAGTTTGTTTTTTCCTGCTTAAACTCTTCTCTCCTTTCTGCGGCAGGTTTTGAACATGCACTATCCACATACATACATTACTACGAGGATGCCTTCTTGGTAATTGTACCCCATACAAATCTCATAAATGAATAAATAATCACAGCTCTGCTTCAGCCTCATTAGCCTATTGGTAAAACTGAACCACCTTTCACAGCTAGGTTCATTACCAAGCTCCATTATGCCTCATTTGAACAGTTGGTGAACTCTCCTTTTGCTTCAGACTTATGCCTCATTACGATGGCTGTCGGACGAGCGTCCAACTGATATTGTTTCAAGCATGAGACCGTCTGACAAGGAGTCGGCGGTCCAGACAGCCCAATGCGATACGACCGCTGTGCTGCTGGAGCAGAAAAAGGGATGCTGCACAAGCTGTGATAGTAAATAGCATTCTTAAAACATCCATGCACGGTGTGCCAGCCCCCTTTGCTGCCTGGCATATGGTGCATGGATGTTTAGGGGGCACCACGTGTTTCCCACGGGCCACATAGCGGACGCCTATGGGGACGGGACCCCTGCTAGGGGCCTCCAAAGTCCCTTTTCGACAGTCTTTCCAAGCGTGGAACTGCCATGAAAAGGCTGCAGGAAACTGACATCCTAATCCCTACGGCGGCACCACCTCCATTGTAGTGATAAGGCTCTCACTGACAGTCTTTCCCCCGCCCGCTGAGCTCCGAGCAACAGTATCATCATCATAGTTTCTTTATTTCGACAATATATTTGTCATAAAAGAGCAGTTACAGATGTATGCATTTAAAAGAGCTAAAACAGGGAATAAAATAAACCAGTAAACATTTAATTAAAACTGATGCCTTAAACGATACTAAAGTGCATAGTAAACAATTAGGCAGAACCCAGCACAAAGTAGGGTACATCAACCCCCAGATGGTCCAGTCAGAGTCATCAATCTAGACTTTAGGGGGTTCCAACAGAGACCTCCTCCTAAACCACATTGCTGCTAAGAACTTTGTTACAGCGAAAACAACAGCCGGGGAGAGATCAGACTTAAGAATCCTGAAGGCTTGGGCACAATGTGTTAATCCCAGGTTTTTGCATAACGGGACAAGCCAGCTCCTCCTTGGAGTGGCGTAGGCAGGGCAAAAAAAGATCACATGAACCTCACTTTCAAGATTAGCAGTACATCCTGGACAACTCCCAGAGGATGTGATGGACCATTTCGAGGTCAGCGTTCTAATTGGCAAGGAACCATAACGCCACTGAAGATAAAGTTTTCTCGACATGGTGGGGCTGATCTCATCCAGGACTTGCTCAAAGAGATAGTTATCCTTGATTACTAGGAACGCAGTTGTTAAAGGTCCCATATCCATGGTAGATAGTAAGCGTGCCCTTTTGTTTTCCCGGACCAGATTAACCAGCTGCTGTCTCGAAATCCCAGCACATGCCTGCTCCGGGTCAATCCAGAGTGCCTCAAGACCTAGATTCAAAAGTTCCCCTCTGACGTGCTTAAGCCAGGATAATTTAGCAGCATTAGGTAGTCGTAAGATCTCAGATAACTCTCCCCTATAGACACTCAACTCTGGGGTAACCCAGAGTCGCCTCCAAAAAGTTAATGGTCTTAGGGCCAGTTTTTCTTCTATGGGCCGGATCCCCAGGTCAAGTCTGAGTGGGACCAGGGGGGTGCTTGGTGGTAAAGCTACCAGCTGCCCGAGAAACCTATTCTCTGCTACTGCAATCCCCGGCACAGACTTGAAACCCCAAAGCTTGGCCCGTAAGTCACTGCCCCTCGTCCTCTTAGTTTGTAAATTTCAAGAGTGGGGCCAAGCGGCTTGAAGGCAGATTTATTCAGTAGTTTCACAATGCCCCCTGCTATCTGGGTCAGCTTGAGTTGTGATCTTACTTGATGGTGTGCCCAGTTAAATGATTCATTGAGTGTCAGGCCGAGATAGTCAAAGGTATGCACCCTGAGGAGGAGCTACGCTAGCAACCAAGATGGCCGCATAAGCTCCCGGCTCCGCCGACCTCCGCCGGAGGCTCATGAATCCGGACTCCCATCCTGATTTCCCACCGGACTCCCATGCAGCTGAAGTGCGCCTGACTCTAAAGGTGCAATCCCGGAATCTCTAGCTGCTCGGATTGTGAAGATACGTCGTGTGCCATTCTTGGCCTAACTCAGAGTTGAAGCCGGGGCCTCGAGTTCTAACCCGACCGGGTTGGAGTTGAACAACATCGGCCGCGGGACGTGGGTGGTTCCGGTCTCCTGAAGTGGCATCTTTCCTTTTCGTTTCGGATGGTGACCTGGTGGCAGCTTTCTTTGCAACTACGGCGGCTTTCCATATCGGCTGCTTGGACCGGGGATCCGCCGCCCGGAAGCCCCGTTGAGCTCCCGGGGTTGATGGGCTTGGTTCCTCGTTGGTGGCGACGGTACTTCGATCGTGCTTGGTAGCACCCACAGTTGTCATCTGCATTGCTTCTGCCTTGTGCCCCGGAGAAGTCGACCTCCGGGGCTCTGATACCCGCCCGGTCGCTCACTGAGGGGCGATGGAGCGGGCCAAAATTACACCGTCGCTGCACAATGTAATGGCCGCCATTGGGGAGCTCCGCAAACGAGTCACCGCCACCTTCCAGAGGATGATCGTTAGGGTCGATCACATCTGCCGGAGACCGGACTCCGATCCTTTGTTGGTTATGAGCCGGGATGCCTTACCCGCGGCGCAAGCTTCGATTGCTACCGAGGACCCTGGGCGGCTGTCGGACTTGGAAATTTCTCGCGACCCTAAGATGGCGGCGAGCGTGCCCGAAAGTACTGGCTGTGTGTTTGGCCCTCTATCGATGCCGCCAGGGATGGATGTGACTATTTCTATACTTCAGTTTGTCTTCTCCACAGACTATCGGATTTATACCTTGCCTCTTTCAGAGAATGCTCAAAAACGCTGTGCTGACTTATCGTTGTTGGGCAGTGGACCTGGTTTGGCTTTTGAACTTTGTCAGCGTTTATCCTGGTATCACTCCTTCTGTGGTGTCTTTGATCCGTTTCTGTCTTTGGATGCTCTTGTTGTGATGGCCGTTCGAATGGTCAGGGCTCGCATGATGACTCGTAGCGGCCTGATAGTATTTGATGGGGTCTGCGTAATTGATCGTCGGGGCCAGGGCTGACTTTCCTATGTTTTCTTTTGGCTCTGACGGGTGGTGTCTGTGGGAGCGAGGGCTAGACGGGATTCTGATTGTCTGAGTATTGTGTAACTGCTATGTTCGAAACGGGATTTGCTACCTCTGTGATGCCGGGGGCCGGGCGGGATGGTCCATTTTCTTTTTGTGGCTCCCCTATTGAATTTTATTGCTATTACTTGCTCAATACTGCGATAGGGGATGTCCGCCTCTGGTGGGGAGATGGGAATCTTGGAGCCCGTATCGTTTTGTACCTTTCTCCTCCTCCAGCTTTTCCCTTCCTTGGGGTGTAGTTTAGTGGGCGACAGGCACGCTGCTAGTGGGGTTAGGTCGTAGCCATCGGCAGGGGTGTAGGGTAGGGGGTTGTGTTTTTTTTTTATTTTTCCTTTATTTTTTTCTATGACCTTCCTATTCCCTTTTCCTCTCTTCACAAGAACTGTGGCATATTCTCCTGATCTTTTGTCCATCATATCTGAGTGTCATATGTTCAAGTCGTATATCCTGTATCTCTGGTGGGCGGGTGCTGTTGCGATGTACTTGTGGTCATTTGCATCTTACTGTTCTGCTTCAGCTTTAAGCTGGTACTGATCCTTTTTTTCGGTGCCTATGATCGTAGTGTATTTCTTCGACTTATTTGCCCGTCCCCAGCTGGAATGTATTACCCCTAATGACACCTGATGTGTATATTTCTTTCTTGTGTTATACTCAATAAAAATAAATATAAAAAAAAAAAAAAAAAAAGTATGCACCCTGTCAAGGCGTACTCCCTCAATGGCAGGGTTTGGACGTGTTTTGGAAGGTGGATTAAAAATCATAAATTTAGTTTTGGTGGTATTGATTTCAAGTCCACGCTCCTTACAAAAAGAAACAAAACCATCCAGGACTCGCTGGATACCTATCAGTGTTTTTGATAAGAGCAGGGTATCGTCCGCGAACATGATCGCCGGAATCCTAGCCCCCGCAAGCTTCGGGGCATCGGTATCCGCAACGGACGCCAGATGCTCAATTACCCCGTTGACATAGAGGCAGAACAGGGTCGGTGCCAAGACACAACCCTGTCTAACCCCCCGGCCAATGGGGAATCGAGCTGTTAGGGACCCGACACTGCCACTTCTGATCTGGGCATAATTTCCTGCATGGAGGCGAATCAGGATATTTAAAAGTGGGGTTGGGATCCCTAGTTCACCCAACACAGTCCACAGCTTTCGACGTGGAACTAGGTCGAAAGCTGCGCGTAGATCTACAAAGACTGTGTAAAGTGCGCCCCCACCAGCCTTCACAACCTTCCAAAAAATCATATTAAGACGAAAAATTTGGTCTATTGTAGAAACATTCCTTCGAAAGCCAGCTTGATAGGGGCTCAAGATAGAATGTTCCTCTGTCCAGTCTAAAATACGATTTAAGATTAACCTAGCAAAAAGTTTTTGGGGCACATCGATAAGGCTAATTGGCCTGTAATTGGCCGGAGCAGAGGCGATCCCTTCTTGAAGATAGGGACAATCTCTGCGCCCAGCCAAGTATCAGGCACCGACATGCCTCCCCATATGGCATTAAAAATAAATGCTAGATAAGGTGCCCAGACCCGTGGTTCATGTTTAAGAAGGTCCCCAGGGACTCTGTCCAGACCCGGAGCCTTTCCAGCAGTTAGGCTCACAATCGCCATTTCCACCTCCCCAACAGAGGATTCACTCCCTTCAGAACCATCATGTAGAGTTGACACTGATGCCTGCCACTCAGGGATATCACAGTCCTTATCTCCCTGATATAACTTCCCAAAGTGATCCTCCCAAACCTCAGCGGCAATGTTGGGTGCCACGGCCGCCACGGGATCAACTGATCCTGTATTTACAATTTGCCAGAAGTTGCGGGGGTCTTTCACTGCCAGAGATTGAACCAGTTTCACCCAGATCGATCTCCCACTCTTTCTTTGCATGGTGGATCAGATACCGGTAGGCTGACCTTTCTAGTTTAATTTGGTCTCTGCTTCTGTTCTGCTTCAAGGCAAGAATAAGTTCGTTTTTCACCCTCCTACACGCCTGGTTGTACCAGGAGGGTTTTCTGCCTGGCCTGGTCCCGCTTCCCGCAGGATTAAAGTTCCCTGCAAGACTAGCTGTCAAAGCCTGATATATCACCCCCAGTTCGTCGAGGAGGGAAGGAGAAGTGCCGCTAGTAAGCAGAGCACTGGCTGCTTCTAATGCCTCAGCTACGTGACCGTAGATCTCTGACAACAGGTCTGGACGAGTCACTACTTTGTCCCACCTGATCCTTCTCCTATTGCTCGACAATGTTGCTCTATTGACCAGCCCACTCTCACACCAAGGTGTAGGGATGAGAATAGCAGGGGAGTGGAGGCATAAGATCAGAGCGTTGTGGTCGCTGTCACCTCGGTCCTCCACCCTAAACTCCTTCACCTTAGGCCATGCCTTGGTCTCAACAAAAATGTAGTCCAGGCGCGACTCTTGGCCACTTTTATTGTAGGTGCACCTGGCTGGGATATCCGGAGATACCCGACCATTGCACGCCCTGATAGAGTGGGCTAGGGTTAGGGAGAGCAATTGAACATTCAAAGGGGACCAGGATTTAGGTGATGAGCCCACCACCCGTGGGATTTTCCAATACTGATCCATCTAACTGGTCCACCAGGGGCTCAAAATGTGAATTGAAATCGCCACCTATAACAATCATTGCACCCTGCGGGACCTTGTCTAAGTACCTGGAAAGCTCGTCAATTGTTTTTGACTCTGCCGCAATATTCACCGGCCTAGAAAAGACATTAATGATAACCAATTTAGACGTATTAGGCCATTCCAAAAGAGTACTTTGTATGTCATCTGAGTCGGTGATCAATGCCTTAGCAGTACAGCCTAAGTCGACTTTCAACCAAGTTGTTAGACCCCTGGACGGCCTTCCCCTCCCTCCCCACTTTGCAGGAACAAAAAAGGAGACAAAACCGGAACGGAATTCCTCCTCTCTTGCCCAGGTTTCCTGGAAGAGGCAGATGGCATTGTCATCGATGAATGAACCCGAGTCTGGGCATGCCAATTTATTTGCTAGCCCGGCGATGTTCCATGACAGAATTTGGAGTGACGATCTGTCTGTACAGTCCCCTGGGGTTGGCCATGGTGGGTCCTCAGTAAAGCATGTGGTTACCCACAGGAGTGGATTGTTAATTGAGGGCCCATACAAGGAATCCTGAACCCCCATTAGATCTTCAACTATGAGGGTGGGCTCAGACAAGTCGCTTTGCTGAATAACGAGAACACCATTGCACGAAACACTCCCCACACTACTCTGCATTTGAAGTCAATCTACCTGATCCAGGATGGAATACCTATTCTCCTGTAAAAAGGTGGTTAGCGGCACAGGGGCAACAAAATGAGATTGCCTTGGTCCGCCATACCCTCTTGGGCATGCCCTCCTGGTCCAGCCATCATCCCTCTCTCTGCCCACTAGTTCACTCTTTGGCGGGTAGAAATATGCCAAGGGTCGAGTCTGGACAGAGGTATCCCCTACATGCCCCACCCAGTTGTAGATATAAGAGACAATACCCTCATCTCTAAAGTTAACCAAGACACAATCCCCACTTATATTCTTTACAGTGGGTCCCACCCATGGGACCCTTCTAACCATCACTATTTCAGCTGGTAAATGTGGTGGAAGGGGCCTGTGTATATTTAACCAGTTGATAACTTTGTTCCTTAGGGAAAGAAACGTCTCAGGTGAGGCCCCAGTATACTCCGGGACACCAGTGAGTACCACTACCAGAGGAGCAGCCGCTGGCGGTAAATTAACAATCTGACTCCATTTCAGGTTAGTACCCTCAGTTGTAGGCCCAGCCTTTCTGTGGTTGCTCACATCCTTAGTCCTAGCGGAGATAGGCCTACTTACACCAACCGCTACTGGGGGGGCATTTGGTTTATCCATACTACCGCCGGAGTTGGACGTGGCATCTATAGCCACTGCTGGAACCACGACAGGGGTAGTTGGTTTGTCACTATTTGGAGCTTGGTTAGCGACCCTAGGTGCCATTGTCCCTTGCATAGTGTTTCCCTTAGGCCTGTTAGTACAAGTGGCTGAGCTAAACTTTTTCAGCAACTCCCCGGATGTCTTTTCCAACTTTTTTAGAGTGGATTCGATAAAACAAAGTCTATCCAATAGGGGTTTCAGGAGGGTTTTCGAACGTGTTACCCAGGGCCAACAGAGAATCACCTCCTCCCTCCCGTGGTAGATCGCCAAAACTAAATGTTGTGGGTTGCGTTAGCGAATATGACTCCGGTACTAGGGCAGTATGATTCTGAATTACAGTGTTGGCTTCCCTATTATCTTGCAAATCTGGGGGGAGATTTACTTCTTCTCTGATGTCTAATTTAGCCTTTTTCCCCCCCTTCGCCTGTGTGGGCCGCATCCTTTTTTGAATAGCACCTTCCCTTGTGCCCCGTGATTGAGAATTCGTAGTGGCCACCCTTTCACTTGGGACCACAGTAAAGACACGGGGGATAGTGGGAGGATGGAGTGTCTCTGGGATAGGAGACAGTGAGACTCTAGCCCCCCCCCGGGCAACTCTCAAGATCCTGCAGTACGGCACTGATAGCTTGGTCAATACTCTCCAAAATCTCGTCTGCAGAACCCCCCTCCCTATCAGGCGTCCTAGCACTAGCTATCAGTCCGAGTGATGATCTTCTAGCGCTATCTATACCCAGAGATAGGCGTTTCTCCACCACATTCAGTTCATTGTCCAATATCGAACTGGCCCTAATTAAAAAGTTGTCCAGAGTACCTGCAACCGCAGTGCTGGAAGCAGTGGCTTTGCTTCTCATCTCAGGAGTAGCCATATCCTCGTCGGAATCAGCGTCTCGTGTCCACAGGTGAATAGTCCTTGGCAATCCTGGGAACAGTTAACGCCAAGGGAGGTGGCCCGGTCCGGTCTTGCCCGGTCTGTAACGGGTTAGAACGGGCCCGCCCTTGTCCCGGGCTTAGCACGGCGTACGCCCGTGCGCGTCCCGCGTGCGCGGACAGAGGGATGTTTAAGTACGATCCAGGAGGTTGGGGCGGGAAGAGGACCAGCTGCGGCTGATTAGCGCCGCACTGCAGGCTGGTCCTCGCAGTCCCGCAGATAGTCCAGGGGTCAAACTCTCCCTCTTGCAGCAGGCTCCTCCTTGCACCACAATGAGCGAGCGGCTCCCGTGCAGCGGGGGCCGCGAGAAGTTAGCAAAAACTGCAGGGAAGGTCCGCAGTGTCCAGCAAACCCCAGCAATTCAACGACGTCTCCCTCTGGGCAATGAAGACAGACAGTATCATAATCTGTTGGTCAGACAGCTGCCCTTGATGTCAGGCAGGCCACCACCAACGGCCTGTCGGTGGCAGTCCGCTGACATCATAATCAAACCCTTAGTGTCAAATAGCCTGTAGATGGTCGCAATAACATCTAAAACGTTGAACCTGTATCCAGAAATTCATTCCTATTGCATGAAGGCTGGGTATTGCAGTGCAAGAATTAATGGGTACACATTTTTCAAAAACATATGTATTCAATTACTGTCTGTCGGAAATTGGGTTACGAGTTGATGGTGGTGAAACCCTACTCAAAGAGCAGCCACAACCACAATTACTGTCAGGGAAAAACGCAAGCAAACCCCAAATTAACCTTTCCTCAAACCTCTTGTGGCTTGGCAAACAAGCAGTCAGGCTTAGAGGACAATGTGTAAAGTATTTATGCAGCACATCAAACAGTATTAAAGTGGAAACACAACACCTATTTAGAAAAATAGAGTAAAAATCATTATATGATTTTACATGAAAATGACAAAAATCCAATTAGTGGAACCATAGGTATGGAATTTTTAAGATTTAGATGAAAATAGTGTTTAAAGCACAAACAGTCAACTGTGGTTATCTGGTCGTACTGGACAAAACCACAAGCTCAAGCCGATTGTGAGGCATGTGGGACGATTAGAGGGACCAAGTTAGACCTGCTGATCAAAGTAAATCCTGGTTGTAAAGCATTGTGAGATACTGAACCTAGGAGGAGCCCCGCATCAGCAGTTCCGAGAAGCTGCAGGTCTACGATGCTCGGTCCTGTATTGAGGATGCATTGTGCTATAGCACTTCCAAGGATCTGCAGGTCTGCAATGTGAGGTTCTGCATCAAGGATGCATTATGCAACAGCAGTTCCGAGGAGCTGTGAAATTCTGCATTGTGGATGTGCAGAACAGCAGCAGTTCTGATGTGCAGATGCAAGATGATGCGTAATGCACATCGATTCTGCTAGGACAACAGCTGGCAGAGCACCTTTAGGCCTACTTACAAAGGTTCAGAACTGGGGTGACTCAACTTGGGGGGTTGGATCCATAGAAGTTCAGGTGTTCTGTTCTAGAGAGTTGGAACCCTTTCTGTTCCTGAGGCTGTGACAAGGAGGTCAGCCAACTAGCCCTTGGAGTCATCCCGGTGGTCCTAGGTTCAAGGTGCAGGCCCAGTCCTTCTCACTGAAGCAGCAGAGCACAGCAGCACAGTAGTACTTCGGAGCCTTTCACACGCACAGAGGTGTACTGACGAGTTGGGTCAGAGGGGTCCAATATTTATATCTGAAGGAGACGTTTCTATAGGGTTCCACCTTCAGAGGTGTTGGAATTTCCTTCCTCTCTGCCCTGGCCCCAGCTTATATATGGGCACACATGACTAGTGTAAAACCTTTGTAAGTGTGCTGAGGCAGAGCCTTTGTGATGTGCAAGTGTGGTACGGGGGCCACATCTACTAAGATATGGCCCAACCTACTAACATCTATTCCCCCTTTGTCTCACTGTCTGGGAGTAATACATGAAGGCCAACTCTACCAGCTATACCCAGTCATGTGACCCAGGATGCATGCTGCAGGCATGAAATGGTTGGGAGAAGAAAATTCCAACTTTCTAAATGTGGAATTTTTCTGAATGTTGACTTAAAATCAAAATTTTCAATTAAAGATGGTTAATTCTTTGGAGGCCAAACTCAACATTCCTACCTGCTATCAATTGAGAATTATCACTTATTAAATGTAATAAATGTAATAAGGCAACCCAATGTCATTCTATGGGATAGTTAGGCCTTGAAGTAGTGAAAAACGAATTGAAGAGTTTTCAACTACCTGCACAGGTAAAAGTTAAAAGTACATGTGAAACCTTTTCAATACACTGCACCCTGCCCTATGGGTGATTTAAAGTCTAGCAAACTCAAGGAGATGATGGAAGGAGCGCTAAATGTTTTCAGACACTCACCCCCAGTCACAGATCTGGGTTGAATCCATCATGGTTCTTTAGCTCACTTGGCCACCTCAGGTCAGAACCAGTTATATGCAAATCAGACTTGACCCTGTGCCTCATGGGAACAGTCCAGCCCAAACTACCAAGTCAGGTCTTCCCTGAACCGGAAACAAGCATCCTAGGACCAGTTTCTGGGTAACACCCTTCATCAGCCAGGCTAGCTAGAATATGGTGGCAAAGTGAGCAAGAGACCCACATCTTGGCAGACCCTGCTAACTTAGGGCGAAGAAAGCAAAAACAAGGAGATGATGGACAGAGCGCTGAATGTTTTCAGACACTCACCCCCAGTCACAGATCTGGGTTGTATCCACCATCGTTATTTAGCTCACTTCACCACCTCAGTTCAGAACCATCTATATGCAAGTCAGTCTTGACCCTGTGCCTCATGGGAACAGTCCAGCACAAACTGCCAAGTCAGGTCTTCCCTGAACTGGAAACAAGCATCCTAGGACTGGTTTCTGGGTAACAGCCTTCATCAGCCAGGCTAGCTTGAATCCAGTGGCAAAGGGAGCAAGGGACCCATGTCTGGGTACACCCTGCCAACTTAGTGCGAACAAAGCATGGACGGAGCGCTGAAAGTTTTCAGACACTTACCTCCAGTCACAGATCTGGGTTGAATCTATCAATGTTCTTTAGCTCACTTTTCCACCTCAGTTCAGAACCAGTTGTATGCAAATCAGTCTTGACCCTGTGCCTCATGGGAACAGTCCAGCCCAAACTGGCAAGCCAGGTCTTCCCTGAACCAGAAACAAGCATCCTGGGACCGGTTTCTGAGTAACCGCCTTCATCAGCCAGGCTAGCTTCAAACCAGTGGCAAAGTGAGCCAGGGACCCACGTCTGGGCATACCTTGCCAACTTTAGGCGAACAAAGCAAACGTAAAGAATGATGGAAGGAGCGCTGAAGGTTTTCAGACACTCACCCCCAGTCACAGATCTGTGTTGAATCAGTCTACCCTAAGGCTTATTTATATGTATTAAAAAGAAAGGCTTAGAACTGTCAAAACATTTATTTTGCCAGATTGAAATGGCAGTTTAGAACTCCACCCATAGGCTGCAACTTCTGACCTGAACATGTTTGGCTACGTAAGTGGGTGGCACAATCAGTGTTGCAGGCCAACTAGTAGCATTTAACTTACAGGCCCTGGGAACAGGTAGTACCACTTTACTAGGGACTTACAAGTAAATTAAATGTGCCAATTGGCTGGAACTCCACAGTTATTGGAGAGATATCCTTTTAACCAAAAGGGAAATGGTCAATTCCAAATTATAAAAAGAAATGATCCCTTTTGTGTCACAGACTTTCACCTCACCATGGACACTATATACTGATTCAAGCCGTATGTTGATTAAGAGGAAACAACCAATTACACTTATACACTATGCTATTTTAGTATTGAACACTGTTTTATGTAAAAATTTCTAATTTTGTTCAATAAAATCAAACCTTTAGATACCACAATACATTAAAAAAAAATATTCGTCATCAGTTGTCAAAGTACCGATTCGCCTCACCTTCTTCAGGACAAATAATTATAGAGCATATATTTATCTAAAAAGACAAGAAAATATTTCAGATATTGGGTCAAAGTTTACATAAACAGGACTCGAGCAGTTGCATTCTGGACTCACTGAAGATGAGTCACTTCTGCCTTATTGGCGCCTAACATGAGTGAGTTAGAATAGTCGAGCCTGGACAGAATAGTCGCCTGGACTATTACTTGGTGGGTGAGAGGGTTGAAAAACCCCAGCATGGGCCTCAGTCCCCGGAGTAGGCCAAAACAGGTGCCTGCCACCTTCTTAGTATACTCCTGGAACCCAAGAGTGGAACCGAGCCGGACCCCAAGATTTTTCACCACCGACTCTGGGGTGGGGGTGCTACCCAGGGTCACCGGTCACTACTCCAAAGGCCCTTATCTCTCCCCGCCAACAACACTTCTGACTTATTAGCGTTAAGCTGAAGGCAGTTGGTGGTCATCCATTGTGT
The DNA here is from genome assembly GCF_964261635.1 of Lissotriton helveticus. Classification (NCBI taxonomy): domain Eukaryota; kingdom Metazoa; phylum Chordata; class Amphibia; order Caudata; family Salamandridae; genus Lissotriton; species Lissotriton helveticus. Next base: position 128,643,897 of record NC_136069.1, read on the forward strand.
GACTGCCGCCAGACCACTCCTAAATTTGGCAGCACCCCACCAGCTGTGTATCATTGGCATACGAGACCATGGTCAAGCCATGATCTCTTGCCACCACAGCCAGAGGTTAAACGTACAGGTTGAACAGTACGGGGCTCAAGTTTGATCCCTGAAGGACCCCCTGCTTAATGGAATGGGCGCGGGAGACAAAGGGGGGGCGGTGAACAGGAATGTTCTGTCAGAAAGAAAAGATCAAAACCAATCCAGGGCCAAACCAACCACCCCAGCCTCCTCTAGGGACATAGGATGATACGGTGAGATACCGTATCAAAAACGGCGCATAGATCGAGCAATATCAGGGCCGCGGACTGTCCCTCATCAAGATTGGTCCGCAAATGTTCGGTCACAGCTAAGAGAGCAGTCCAAGGACTGTGGCCAGGGCGGAAGCCATTCTGGGAATGATCTAACATGCCAGTGTTGTTCAGAAAGCCCGAAAGGACGTCATTGGTGTGGGCCTCAGCAACTTTAGCAGCCCAAGGCAGTAAAGATATAGAATGGAAGCTTTCCGGATTGGTTGGGTCCAATGAGGGTTTTTTCAGAAAGGGGAACAGTCTTGATTCCATAACAGAGGCACCACAGCGGTTGATTACCTGACACAGAGATGTAAGGAGTGCTGGTAGGGAGTCCCTAAATTGGGCAGGCCTCAGAGAATCCATAGGGGAACCAGATTTAATTTTCAGACTCAGCGTGAGGAACTCATCCTGGGAAATAGGGGGGATGGCTGCCAGATTAAGAATGGGGGGGAACCTGCATAACAGCTGGATCAGTAGGGGGTGTAGGAAACGATTTATAAATGGCTTCCACCTTATTAACAAAGAAGGTGGCCAGGTGCTCACATTGCTGCCCGGACGTGATCAACGGGATGGAAGGATCTTTCCTGTTTTTAAGATTGTTAAGTAATTTAAAAATAATTTTGGCAGGGTTCCTACTAAACTTGATCTCATTTGTAAAGTGAGCCAGATGAATGGCCCTATGATAACAATGAATCGCATCTTGGTATGATTTCTTAGCCCCCAGATCGTAGTCCCTTCTCCCGGCTCGTTCTAGTTTTTTACAGGTACTGCGCAGAGCGGCCAGGGCATCGTTAAACCAAGGATTGGAATTCGAGCAGCGACCCTAGTACCATTTAGCAGGGATAAGAGTGTCTAAGGCATGAAGGGTCCAGTCACAAAGTAATTTGTAAGCCGAGTCTGGGTCGTCGGTTCGGATAGGGGGCGGGATGACAAGATGGCATGCAGGTCCTCCAGTTAAGTTTATGCCAGCATCGCTTGAAGGAGGCCTTAGGATCAACTCTGGGCATTGACTCTGAAAGCGGGAGAGACATAGGGGCTTATTTACAAGGCCCTTGTGTAATGTTTGCGCCATTTTTAACATGGGGAAAATGACGCAAAAGTGGCGCAAGGGGCATGAAATAAGCCCCATAGAGACCAAGAAATGGTCGGACCAACACACGGGGCTGAGTGACTTTACCAGAAGAGAAGGGATGTTAGAAAAAACAGGGTCAAGCAAGTGTCCTGCAGTATGGGTAGGGTCCCCCACAAGCTGTTTTAATGGCATGCGGCGAAGTCGGCAAGCAAACTGCTGATTTCGGGATCAGCGGAGCAATCAAAATGTATATTTAAATCACCAATAATACCAAAATTGGTGGCCGTCAGCACCAGGGCGCCCGCGGCCTTAAAAATGGCCGATTTAAATTCCGAGACCGGCCTCAGGGGGCGATAGACTAGCAATCCGGTCATCGTAGTGTGAGCCCTAAAGGAGATTGTAAAACGAGCGCATTCGCACCCAGCCACATCCTCATTGACAAATTAACAGTGGTGACGGGACTTGTAGATGACAGCTATGCACCCACTTCTTGATTCACTGTTTACAGTCAAAATGATAAAAACTGATGGGAGTGCTAAGCCCGGTTCAGCCACCATGACATCCGTCAACCAGGATTCGGTTAGGAAAAATACATCAGGAGATTCATCTTCTATTAAGTTGTAGATCTCCATGTAATGTGTTGCTAGAGAACGTACATTAAGGTATAACATTTTCATGGAGGGCCTAGATGGAGACAGGGGAAGACGGGGTGCAGTGTGGGAAAGAAATCATAGCCACAGTTAAGACAGCAGAAATGCCCTTCCACATCATCCACCACAAACTGTCTGCATGGCCTTACCCGCTGGCCAATAGACATCAGGATTTCTCTGGTATAGCTTGAACCACCTGACACAAAACCGTCAGCATTTCTGACGTCTGACGATGTCCAGGCACGGACGGACTTGCCTTTGGCGCGCCCGCTGCACTACCAAGCCATTGAAGCCTAAATAGTGTTTCCAAGAAACAGAGGGGGTGGAAGACTAGACCGCCTCCCCTGAAAGATGGCAATCCGGAGATGGCAACCAGAAGTGGAATTCCGCCGCCTGGGTCAATGCAGTACTCCCTCCACAACAATCAGCCCACTAATGGCTGTGGTGTACCCGGGAGGTGCAGAGACCACGCACAACACCGTCTCCTCTGGTAAGTGCAATAAGTGTGCAATGTTTCTCTCACTCTCCCATTATTTCCTCTTTCACCACTTGCATATCAGTTTCGCTTGCTATTGTCACACACGCATTATTCACAAAACATTCAAGGGCAGATTTACAAGCCCTTGCGCCACTTTTGCGTCACTTTTAACATGGGAAAAGTGACACAAAAGTGGTGTAAGGGTCTTGTAAATCTGCCCCTCACTTTCTTAATTCTAAAGGCCATGAGGATTTCTTTATTTTTATTATGCTGCCTCATGGAACCGGTTGTCTTCATGAAACACACATTTTATGAATTCTAGAGGTTCTGAGGATTTTTAACTTTTATTGTTTTACCTCATTGAACTGATGTTGTGAGTGTATTCAGAGTTGCATGGACATACCTTAAAGTCAAAATCTTATAACCTTGCTTCATCCCTTAATATGGTTATCTCATCTGTTGTATGGGGATATCACTGTTTTGTCTCTAAAAAAAGAGCGGTTGACAAATTTTCAATTAGAATCCACCCTGATTTTAATTTCTATAGGCAAATAAATAATCTGATTTACTCCTGGGACGTAGTAATGATAATCCTCTTTTTCTATTTCGGTATGTATTATTCAACCACAATCCTGGTTTTCCTGGGAAAATAAATCACTCAATTTCTTTTCTGCCTGCCTATTGCCTGCCTGCTTATTGTCGGGTTATCACTCTATATGGAAAATTGCACATATAAATATACATATTTTTTTAAATCTTGCATGTGTATAAAAAAAATCAAATTTTTTTGACCGCCTTTCATACTTACCCTATATTACCCATTGCAGAATTAAATAAAATTGACGAGATCTCCTCTTTAACTCTCTCATTCTTCTTATTCAGGGAAACCACACTCCCTCTGATGTCCAAACGTGCTATTTTATGAATAATACGTGGTGCTCCTAAATTATGTCCTCCAATTACGGTCTGTTGAAAATTCCAAAACATAATATTGTTGTCATTTCGTGGGAGTTATAAACTTCATTATATAATGGTATAAGGTTCCTTGCCTTCACTGACTAGATCGAATGTTTCCTCCATGTGCAGGCAAAACAATCCAGGGTCTTTTGCCATAATCTCTCTCACATCCTTGTTGAATTTCTACATATTTATCGAAATTCATGAGGGGAACACCGGTGCCCGGCATCCTCCATTTGTCTGGGCGAGCATAATTTAAATGACCACGGTGGCTGCCATCTTTATAACAGGCTCACAATGGTATTCTACTTCTACATTTCGTCTCAGTAATTAACGAGATGTGGCCCACATCATTTGTTTCTTTAAATTGTTTTTTTGTTCTCCTTTTAATATTAGTGGTCATCCGTACATACTAGTTACGTGTTTAAAGTAACTGACTTGCCCTTATGGTGAGCCTCAATGCTCTCTCTGTCTGTAATGATTCATCTTGCTATTATAGAAGTGACAGATTATTTGTTATATTAAATATCCTACTAGTTTGTATTTAAATTTCACTGTTAGGCTCCATTTTGACATCCGACAAACATACTACTCCACATTTCTCAAACTAATCTCCTCTTAATTTTTTCTAACAATCCTCCCCGTACATCATATTGAAATAGTAATTAAGATGCTTTTGATATAACCCCAAAAGAAAGTGCCCTTTGCTCACCTCTTGTCTCATTTGCCTGTCTCCTTGATCTGGTTTGCAAAAGTAAAATAAAAGTACATTTTAGAAAGCCCCTCCTTTTCAAATCCTATCCAGTCTACACATGCGTACAGGTGTAATGTCTTTTTTCCAGCCATGTCTATGTCAGGTTCAACATGACTTACTTTTAATTATTAACCTCAACAGTCTTCCTGATGTCTATCCGTGCATGGGCAAGGCACATTTTCCTATTTACACACTGCACTTTCAGTACATGTGTACTGGTGTGGTGTCTGTTTTGGCACCATACTTATGTCAGGCTCATGTTTGTGCTCAGCGTTGATAGTTATTAGTTCATAACTACCACGAACTTCCTGATTTTTATACCTGCATGCCCAAAGCACACTTTTCCTATATTTTTCTAAGGGACTTGTAAATAAGGTATAATCTGGCATATATATCCTCAATATCATGGCATATATGTAAATGGACGGAAATAATCTAACGATCAAATCATCATTCCTTCTTAATACTCAGGGTTAGAATAATGTATGTTCATCAGACTGATTCGGTTCTCATTAATTTATCTATGCCAATTATTATCTTAACAACCGTTCCTATTCTTCTTGTTTTTTCAGACCATATTTGTATAAACTGAATTTGCACATGTAATACTGTTCTCTTTTTTTCCTTTTTTTGTCTTTATATCCTCCTTTCTTTGTATTCTTCTTACTTTCTAAAATTCACCATTTTAGGTCACTCTCTTTATGTCTATATTCCAACCAATGTTCTGCCCATGATGCATTTTCCTTCTTAGTCCTAATCATGGATCTATGCTCATTTAACCTTATTCATATCTCTCTCCTTGTTTCACCAACATATTCTTTCTTACAGAGACAAACAATCAAGTAAATTATGTTTTTCGTCTTACAATTCATCATGGTATTAGTCTGATGTCTAATGCCACTGAATTCTGTTATTGCATGTCATTATGGTACTACAATTACCGCGATTTCCACATAGAAAATTTCGTGTGATCTTATCTTTACCTGCAACATTTTGGTTCCCTATATGTATGGACTAGGCAATTTCTAATTATTTTATTTCTCCGATATGCAAAAAGGGGGTTTTCTACACAAACCTTTCCTATCTGTTTCAGTAATGACCAATTCCTGTTAATAAAAATTTTTATTTTATTACTCATACTTGAAAAAATCATTATATATACTATCCTTTTCTGAATATCCTGCTCTTTTTTGATCACTTCAAAAAGGCTACCCCAATGCAAAATGTTGCCATTTTAAAGGCTTTTCTAATTAATGTTTTAGGGTAGCATCTTTGTAGAAGCTTCTCTTTCAGAGCTTCTGCATGTACTTCAAAATTCGGCCTATTGATACAATTTCTTCGGAGCCGCAAAAACTGCCCGAAAGGTATATTGTCCTTCCTACAATTGAGATGGTTACTTGTATAATGGAGAACTGTATTTTAGTCAAAAACTTTAGTAAGGAGTTTGACTATTATTAGACAATCTTCAGCTAGTTTTAATATCTAATAAATCGCAATAGGATTGACTAATTGTGGAGATACATTTTAAATTAGGATGCCACACTTTAACCATTCAATGAAATGATCCAAAATGACCCTATTGCCTTGCAAGATAAAAAAAACACATCATCAATGGAACGTTGCCAATGTAATACATTCTCGAAAAAAGGTGCCATTTAATTGAACATGTGTTTCTCCTCAAAAGCTCCACACGTAAAGGCAGGCTAGACTCTAAGCACAAGTTGTGCCCATGCTGGCCAGTTTAGTCTGAAAATAGTATTCCTCATAAAATAGGAAAATATTATTTTTCAAAAATATTCTACAAATTCAGTGATGAAACTTGCACAGGGTGACACATTTCTTTCTTCATCTTGTAATACACTTCTACCAATCTCTACTGTGCCAGTTTGGGGAATGTCTGTGTGTAGGAGAGCCTCAATTTGTAGGGCGACCAGCCATTCATTATTTGAATCAAACATATTCCTGCAATCTTCCTAATCATTTCTTTCCTGTCCTTAATATATGAGGCTTGTTTTGAGACCATTAGTCTCAAAAAACAATCCACATATTTACTTATTGGTTCAGTGAGACAATTTAAACTAGAAACAATAGGGGTGCCATTAGGATGACGGGAGGACTTTGTCCGCCCGCCATCCTATCGGATAACGGGACCACCCGCCATAAGGGCGGGGGTCCCGTGGGGGGAATTAGGACACGCCCGCCACAGTGGCGTGCGCATCCTGCACCGCCCGCCACAATGCTAAAAATGCATGTCGTGCATGTGCATGCACAACGTGGCAGGCACCGCGCAGTGCCTGCCATGTTGTGCATGCACATGTAAGGGGTTACCATAGGTACCGCCCATGTGCCTCCCACACCCCCATCATCCTGGGGGCCCACAACAGGCCCCCAAACTGAAACACCGCATGCCTTTTCGTGGTGGCGTTGCCACCACGGAAAAGCACCCTCCCGCCTTCATCCTAATATGGATGGCGGTGTCTAGCAGACACTGCCACCATATAAACTCTTTCCCGGGAAAACGGCGGACGGTGTTTCCGTCCGCCGCGGTACCCCCGCCATAGTAATATGGAAGGGGAAATGGGTGGGTGGCGGGCAAGAATGTCGGGCGGATCGCCACCGCCTGCATGGCAGTGGCGATCCGCCCGACATCCTAATGGGCCCCTTAGTCTCTTGGGAGGTCCCAGAAGGTTTTTATACATCTTTGGAAGTCCATAAAGGGCAGGTAGAATTGGATGTACATTATGAAGGAATTCATACTCTTCCTGGCAAATCAATTCCTCCTCTTTAGCCAATCTAATCTTTTTACTCTTTCCTCAATTTCTTTTCATTCTTCTCTACTAGATCTCCTAAGAGGAGCCTTGACTTCGAGGAAAGCATACACACAGTTGTTATAATTAGCAGTTTCCATTACCACTCTGCTACCCCCTTTAGCTCCAGGTTTTATAGTTATATTGTCACATTTTTCTAATTCCCTCAAGGCCTCTTAATGGTGCTTTGATAAATTATTCTTAGTGCAGAATATTTGGTGAAGAAATCTTCTATCCCTTTCTCTATTACTTTCTAAAGCTCTCCACTTCTTTTCCAGCCATTCACCTCAGTGGGGTCCGAGCTGATAACGGTTTTAATCCTGAATGATTTTCTTTGAGTACTTTCTCTTTTTCCTCAAAGATTTTTTTTTATCTCATTTTCCCGAATAAATCTCTTTTGTCTTTTTCTATCTCAAATTTGTTAGGTGGTACAGTGGGTGCAACCCCTAATCCTCTCTCTAACACTTGTGTTTCTTCTATGCTTAAATCGCTAGAGGACATATTTATTATGGGTGCCTTCTCTGCTATTAATCCCAGTTCTTTTGATACTGGCTCTCAAGAATTGGTTTCTTGGGCCAGCGTTCTGATGTTGATAACCTTCCCTCTCTCTTCATCACCCTCAGGGGCTTGGAGTGTATGTTTTCTGTTGTTGATCTTAAAAAAATAGGGTTCACTCTACCCCAGTCCCATCCCTCCTTCTCTTTTTTCTCTAATATATTTATGATCCGTATATTCTCTGAGTCCATACTGTTTTATGAGGTATCATCGAAGGTCACATGTTTTTCTTAGGGTCCCTAATTCTATTTGAGTACCATCTCCTATTCTGTCCTCCATTACTTAGTGGCTATCATACTAGTCTTTTTGAAGATATGGATATACTCTTTCTACATTATACCTGGTTACATGTTTTTTAATTTGTTCGTCTTTTTATTCACTAAATATTCTCAGTATCCTTATATATATTGACCCTGTTCACAAGGCCGGTCGCTCCATTCACCGCACGGCCCCCCCGTGAGTATCCTGGTCTTCACCACTGCTGCTGCTAGTTCGCCACTGCTCCTGCTGCCCTGAGTATTTTGTGCATTTCTCTGCTCTATGCCCTTTTAATTCTGCTTGTGCCACTGTTTTGATTACTGTACTTTTGCCTGTGCCACGGCTAATTTTGAGGCTTGCCCCCTCGCCGCTCTCCCCGTGATTGTTTCCCGCTCTGTGTCCCCCCCGCTGCTGCTCCCCTGTGGCCCGCCCCCTTTTCTCTTCTATACCCGATCCTGCTCCCCATTCGCCACCCTACTCCCGCCTCCCAGCTGCTCCTCCTCCCCACTTCGCCATTTATGGCGGAGACCGCACGAACGTGCAGCGGTCACGCGCAGCGGGCGCGCCGATGAAGCCCGTCTACGCCAATCCACTCATGGACCACGCCCAACGCCAGAGCCCCTGGACCTCACCGGACCCAGACCAACCAAGTGAGTTACGACACCGCCGCCCTCAATGCATTCAACACCGGACTAACACCCGCCTGCTATCAAGCCACCCCCAAGCACACCCACAGACCTGCCAAGCCTGCAAATTCACCTGCCTTCAAATCCGCACTACGCCTGCCAAACCAAGCAGCAATAACAACCACCTCAAGTGCATCCTCCTCAACACCCGCTCCATACACAAGCACACCATCGACCTGAGGGACCTCCTCGACACAACACCACCTTCCTCACGGAAACCTGTATGAACGCCTCCTCAGCCCCCGACATCGCCATAGCCATCCCGGATGGCTGCAAAATCACCCGGAGGGACCGCATCAACACAACAGGAGGAGGGATCACCATAATCTACAGGAACACCATCAGCGTCATGACCAACACCGAAGACACCATCCCCACCGCCGAACATCTACACTTCCAGATCCACACTGACCCCCAGACCACCCTCAGAGGAACGCTCATCTACAGACCACCGGGTCCACGCGCACAATTTAGCGAAACCATCGCCGACCTCATCAGCCCGCAAGCCCTAGCCTCACCAGAAAACATCCTCCTAGGAGACCTGAACTTTCACCTGGATAACAACAACGACAACGACACTGCCACCCTGCTCGACAACCTCGCCTGCCTCGAACTCAAGCAACTAGTAGACTCCCCTACGCACCTCGCCGGCCACACCCTTGACGCCATCTTCTCAGCCAGCAACCACATCGCCTTCAACCACGCCACAGGACTATAGTGGACCGACCACAGCTGCGTACACTTCACCTTCAAGAGGACCTCATCCCACCTCCACATGCCCCGGATCCCCCACAGATGCTGGAACAAAATCACCATGGACCAGCTCACCACATCACTGAGCCGGAACCCACCTGCCGACACCAACATACCCGACACCAACATCGCAGCGCTCAACCTCGCACAATGGATCACCAACTGCGCCGATGACCTCACCCCACTAAACAACACCCACAGAAAGACCACCACCAGGAAACCCTCATGGTTCACAGACGCTCTCAAAGCCGCAAAGAAATCCTGCCGAACCCTCGAAAAACCTGGCGCTAAGAATAGACAACGGAAAACATGACAGCCCTTAAAATCGCCACCCGCGAATACCATCAACAGATCTGGAACACCAAGAGGCATCGCTAAAGGAGCGACTATACAACAAGACCCACAACAGCAAGGAACTCTTCAGCATCGTCAAAGAGTTCTCCAACCCCAACGCCAGCAACAACGACATCAACCCTTCACAAGACCTCTGCAACTCCCTCGCCACCTCCTTCCACCACAAAATATACACGACAGCTTCGGACCCCAAACTCCACCTCTGGACACCAGCCCAGCGAACCCCACCATCACCATCAACGTCTGGACTCCCATCAGCACTGAAGAGACCATCCACGTCATGAGCACCATCCACTCCGGATCCCCCTCCGACCCATGCCCCCATCACATCTTCAACAGAGCCATCACCACCATCGCACCCCACCTGCGGAACGTCATAAACAGCTCCTTCACGTCAGCTACATTCCCTGAGAGCTGGAAGCATGCAGAGATCAACGCCCTCCTGAAAAAACCCACTGCAGACCCCAGGGACCTCAAGAACTTCCGACCCATCTCACTTCTCCCCTTCCCAGCTAAACTCATCGAGAAGACTGTCAACAAACAACTGACTACCTTCCTCGAGAACAACAACTTGCTCGACTCTTCTCAGTCCGGATTTCGAGCAAATCACAGCACCGAGACTGCCCTCATCGCAGCCACACACGACATCAGAACCCTAATGGACAACGGAGAAACAGCCGCCCTCATCCTCTTAGACCTCTCAGCTGGCTTTGACACCATATGCCATTGCACTCTAGTACACTGCCTCAACAACACGGGAATCCAGGGGAAGGCCGTGGAATGGGTCACCTCGTTCCTCACCGGCAGAACCCAGAGAGTCCAACTCCCCCCCTTCCGCTCCACAGCCACCGAAACCATCTGCGGTGTACCTCAAGGATCATCACTCAGTCCAACACTCTTCAATATCTACATGAGTCCCCTCGCCGCCATCGCACGAAAACACAACATCAACATCATCTCTTATGCCGACGATAGCCAGTTGATACTCTCCCTCACCAAGTACCCAGCCACCGCCAAAACAAACCTCCAGGACGGAATAAAAGAGGTAGCAGACTGGATGAAGCACAGCCGTCTCAAGCTCAACTCGGACAAGACGGAGGTCCTCATCCTCGGACAATCCCCCTCTGCGTGGGACAACTCCTGGTGGCCCTCGGCGCTGGCCACCGCACGACACCCACGGACCACGCACGCAACATGGGCTTCATCCTAGACTCCTCGCTCACAATGACCAAACAAGTCAACGCCTCCTCATCCTCATGCTTCAACACCCTACTCATGCTCCGAAAGATCTTCCGATGGATCCCCACCGAAACCAGAAGAACAGTCACCCAGGCCCTCGTCACCAGCCAACTGGACTAGGGGAACGCCCTCTACGCTGGAATCACCGCCAAACTTCAGAACCGTCTACAACACATACAAAACGTATCCGCACGACTCATCCTCAACATCCCCCACCGCAGCCACATCTCAACCCACCTGAGAAACCTCCACTGGCTCCCCGTCAGCAAAATAATCACGTTCAGACTCCTCACCCACGCACACAAAGCACTCAACAACATGGGCCCAGAAAACCTCAACAGCCGACTCGCATTCTACACCCCAACCCGCCAGCTCCGATCCACCAACCTCGCCCTCGCCATCGTCCCACAAATCCGCAGAACCACCACCGGAGGACGATCATTCTCCTACCTGGCAGCAAAGACCTGGAACTCCCTTTCCACCCACCTACGACTGACCCAGGATCATCTCCGCTTCAGGAAGCACCTCAAGACCTGGCTCTTCGAGCAATAGCAGCGCCCCGCCGCCCCAGCGCCTTGAGACCCTACTGGGTGAGTAGCGCGCTCTACAAATGATTGATTGATATATTGATTGATTGATATATATTCTTGAATGTCATCTAGTTTGCATTTTGCCTCTAATAATAATGTACAATTGTTCTGATTCTAACATTTCAATCACCCATTTTTTAAATATTATTATTTCTTTTGCAGTCTTGATAATTAGGAGCATCCAATCATGGCAGCACCTATTGACAATTAGAGTGCAAAGTTCCTTCAATTATTCGTTTTTTACTAATAGACCTGGCTCATGTTTTATTTGGAGCCCTATTGGTATAATACCCTTTTTTCAATATTCCATTAAAAAGTTTCAGTGTAATTCAGTGCGCATCATTTCTTCTTGATGTTACCAATGCATTCCATTTCTCATTATTCCCTATTGATAGGGTAAGAGTAATAATATTATTTGAGTTCCCACTGCTGATCTTGTTAAATTGGTCTTCTGAGAACCCACATGTTTTAATGTGTCCATTTTGCATATTTATTTATCAATACTTCAAAGTTTGACCTGCTCTCCAGTTAAAAAGTTGAACAGAGCTCCATAATTATGGGAGATATGTCCTTATAACCAACAGGGACAGGATCGATTGCAAATTACCACAAGAAAGTATCCCATTTGTTTCACACATTCTCACATTGGGCACAATATACTGGTATATGACATATGTCGATTAATAGGAAACAATCACACACACTTATAGACTTATCACAGAACACTGCTTTATCCAAAAATGTCAATTTTTATTCAATATGATCAAACCTTTAATGTCCAAAACAACTGGCTTGATTTTCAACGTACTGTCTATAATATTATATTAATCTGAGTAAATATTATGTTTATTCTAAAATTTAAAAAAATATTATTCATACCATGTACTATTATCATCACTGAAATATCTCCATGTCAAGTAAAAAAAAAAACTATATATTATTTTGTTCTGCACAATCATAAAGTTAACAATTATTATTCTTAATACCATAATACATAAAAAACAATATTCATCAGAAGTTATCAACAAGGCGTTTCAGTGGTACTTGGGTTGATTCACCCCAACTTCTTCAGGACATACTATTATCAAGCATATATTTATCTAAAAATATAAGGAACAATTTCAAACATCGAGTCAAATGACCCTAAAAAAAGGCAAGTTTAAATAAACAGGCTCAGTGTAATACGTAGTAGTTTACTTTATTCGATAAAAAAATTCATCATAAAAGTGTACAATTTATGCAGTACATTAAAAAGATAAAAGAGCAGGGACCCACCAATCCTATGTAAACATACATCATCCCATACTACTCAATTTTTAAAATTACTAAGATATAAGTGTACAATTTATAGAGTACATTGAAAAGATAGAAGTGCAGGGACCCACCAATCCTATGTAAACATACAGCATCAGATACTACTCAATTTTTAAAATTACTAAAATCTGCCCTAAAAACAGTTTCATGAAAACCATAAAAAAGACACTTCCAGCCTTGGGGCCAACTGGCGGTTAGGTTAGATGGGGGGTAAGCTTGGCCCTCCTTGTACGTGTCTGCCATGCACTGCCCAAATATTTAGCTACCCCACATACCATAGCAATAGAGGACGTATCAGTGCAGAGGACCCGTAGGGCCATTTTGTGACATCTAAGGCCCAACCCCTTGCATAGTGGTTTTAACCATATCTTCCTGGCAACCCTATATGCCGGACAGGCAAAGAAAAAGTGAGCCTCGGACTCATTGGGGGCTGCACAACCAGGACAGGCTTTTGATAGATCACCTACATTTTTCCACCCAGAAGAGAAGTCATTCACCGGTAAGGTCCCGGGCCTCAGTTTTAGGTAAAGTGATCTGTCCAATGGTTTATCTATATAATCAAGAAAGGGTTCAAGTTTTCTTATCCATTTGATCTCAAGGAATTGCTGGGAGAGAAGGCCCCCTTCACTTCTGCGAATGGCCATCTCCTGTACACAGACCCAATGGAGCTTCTTGATCACTGACTTGGGAGGCGGTGTTTGGCTCAACCATACTTCACTTAAGCCTAGTTGCACAACCAACTGTCTCAGGTTGCACAACCACTTGATCTTATTGCCTGTGTTGAGCAAGATGAGTTCATCTAGAACTGCAGCATAATTGTGGAGCTCCTGGGTACTTCTCAAACACACCCAAAAAAGTAGTGGGCGCAGACGCACTATATCTTTTATGGGACGCCTACCTAGGTCTAGCCGTAGTGGGATTAACGGGGTGGAAACTGGGAGGGCCACCAAGTCTCGCATAAACTTGTTTTCAGGCGTGGCTAGCTCTGTTATATTCTCGAACCCCCACAACTCCGATCCGTATAAAGCTGCCGGCAATACTTGACCATCATAGATTGCTAGGGTCGGTGCCACAGGTTTGCTCAACGACTCCCGTTGTTCCCTTAGAACCACCCCTGAGACTCTTTTGTGGTTTAATAACATTTTGGCCAAATCATCTTTCCATTTCATCTGGCTGTTTACCCTGACACCCAAATAGTCGAAGGAATCGACCAACTACAAGGGGACACCAATGAGCGAAACATTATTCCTGAGTCTCTTGGAAGGTGAAATGGCCATAAGCTTTGTTTTAAAGGTGTTGATAGTGAGACCTCTATCAGTGCAAAACACACTAAAGCGGTCCAAGAGTTTTTGAAGACCTATGGGGGATTTAGAGATCAAGATGGTGTCATCCGCGAAGAGTAGAGTAGGTGTTTTTTCCACCGCCAGGGATGGCGCATCTGCCGCTTCCTCCCTCAGATGGTCCACCACTCCATTCACAAAGAGGGAGAACAGGGTCGGTGCCATAACACATCCCTGGCGGACTCCACTCCTCACAGGCACCCTTTCTGTCAGTTGTCCCTGGGTGCCCCATCTGATCCTCGCATAATTCCCCTCATGTAGCTTCACAATAAAACCCAAAAGTGGCCCTGGGAAGCCCATCTTCCCCAGAATATCCCACAGCCTTACCCGAGGGACCAGGTCGAACGCCGTTTTGAGATCTATGAATGCCAGATAGAGGTTACCCTTGTTGATGGTCACGGCCTTCCAATAGATTGCAAAAAAACGGAAGACCTGGTCCATCGTGCCCACCTTCTGGTGAAACCCTGCTTGGAAGTGGGAGAGAACATGCTCCTCTTATATCCAGACACCCACCCTAGAGATGATGACCCTGCCAACCACCTTCTGGATCAAGTCAATCAGACTGATCGGTCTGTAATTGGCAGGGTCATCTCTTGTGCCCTTTTTATACACTGTTACCACCTCTGCTCCCTTCCAAGAACCTGGCACAGGATAACCCTTGGAGATCAAATTCATTATTAGGGCGATTAGTCTGCCCCAGGCATCAGGATCACTCCAAAGAAGGTCCCCTGGTATCCCATCCGGGCCAGCTGCCTTCCTAGGGGTCAGATGTCTAATGGCCACTATTACTTCAGAGGGCAGAAATGGTTCTTCGAGCTCTGCTAGGGATTGGTGTCGGATTCCGCCCAGCCCGAGCACTGCAGGAACGTAGCATGCACCAGTCCCCTTCCCCTGCCCACTGGCCACTCACAAGATAAAACTATGAGTGCGCCAATGAACCTGAAAAGAGGGTGGTATGTTGAAGAGACACCAAGTCTTCCACCCATAAAGATCGATAGGACACAGCTCCCTCCTTCACGCTTCTGCACCTATAGCAAACAGAAAGAAGACGTACCCTTCATATATATATGTTCCACACTGCTGTATCCCAACTCCAGTGACCATGTCCTACCTCAACATGCACAACCCCTCTTACCCGTGGTCAGCGCAGGCTTTGCTTCATGAAGGCACTGGGCAATCTAAGATAAAAAAGGTTCTCGTAACGGATAGCCAATCAGGAGTACTTATTGACAGTGTACTTCGTTTTTTACCATGTGTGCCACGAGGGGAAAAAAGGTATTACAACAGGGTGTAGCCTATGCCAGAAAAAAAAACCTTCGTTCGTAAAGATAAAGGGCAAGGAAAAAGGGGCCAGTATATGACACTCGGGAACACCGAGAAATTCCAGCGTTTGATTACACGGCCCTTCGCGGAATGACCCGAAACGTCACTTCCGCCTAACAACGATGCAAAGAAGCGTCTAAAGAAGACGCGTTAGAACGAGGCAAAACGCTTCGTTTACTATGGTGTTTCCTCGGGTTACCAACAAACAAGGGCACAACAGAAAAAGCGAACACAGCAAACGGGAGCCCCCGCACACTAGTATCAAGTAAAAACGCTGGGATAGAAAATAAAACGATAAGGTGGGGAGGGAATAACAAACCCAGGAACAAGGAACTCACTAGCTATGGATAGGGAAGGGCAGCCAAACAGGGGACAAAAATGTCTCTCACGAGCCCGTGAGAGAAAAGCAATAAAAAGGAATCCAGGACAACAGGAATCTTCAGCAACAGTAATCAGCAATCAGGAGAGCAGGATACCAGAATCCATACAAGGGCAATATCAAGCAATGAGACAAAGGTAGGACCAACATTTATCCAACTGCCCCAGGTCATGTCATGTCAGTACATGGTCACTGAGAGAGGACTAGCCCCAAACCCTAACAGTACCCCCCCTATGATCCTCCCCACCGGGCGGGGTTTCAAGGGATGTTGCCTATGAAACATTCGAACCAATTGCAGTGCATGCACCCCCCCAGCTGGCTCCCAAGTCCTATCCTCCTGTTTGTAACCCTTCCAGTCCACCAAATAGAAAAGACTACCCCTGACCCGCTTGGAATCTAGGATAGCCTGCACCTCTAATTCCTCCTGACCATCTATCACCAATGGCGGAGGAGGGGGCAGCACCTGAACTGAGGGTATATAGGGTTTCAGTAATGATGTATGAAACACGGGATGCACCCCATAGTCTTGTGGTAACTTAAGCTTCATAGCTACCGGATTAATAACCTGAGTTACTGGAAAAGGACCCACAAACCGAGGCTGCAATTTGCGTGATCCCTTCAACCTCAGATTACGGGATGCCAGCCACACTAAATCGCCCACCTTATATGAGGGAGCCGGGGCCCGATGTTTGTCCGCCTGTGTTTTCATAGCAGCCTTGGCATCAACTAAGCTTTCCCTGGCCAAACCCCAGATGTCTCTCAGTCGCCCACACACATCATCAATGGCTGGCACGCGTCCCGAAGTTTGAATAGCCACAGCTCTAGGATGGTATCCAAGGGAACAATAGAAGGGGGTCATACCCAGAGCGGAATGTAGGCTGTTATTATAGGCAAACTCCGCTATGGGTAGAGCCGTCACCCAATCGCATGACAATGACGAAACCAGACATCTCAAATATTGCTCCATCGTCTGATTGGTTCGCTCAGTCTGACCATCAGACTGAGGATGGTATGCCGAAGACAAACGTATCTCCGTCTTAAGTACCAAACAGAGTTCAGTCCAGAAATGAGACACAAACTGCGCTCCCCGGTCAGATATAATTACAGCCGGGAACCCATGTAATCGTACTACTGAGGACATAAAAACCACAGCCATCTCTTTTGCCGTAGGGATTTTGTAAAGCGGAATGAAATGCGCCATTTTGGTGAATAAATCCACCACCACCATTATGGCAGTATAACCAGAGACAAAAGGCAAGTCGGTCACAAAATCCATACTTATGGTGTGCCAAGGGGCAGGGGGTACCTCCAAGGGGTGTAGGAGCCCCGAGGGCTTAGAGTGCGAAGGCTTACTGATGGCACATATAGGACAGGCACGCACATATCCCTGAATGTCACTAATCATGGAGTCCCACCAAAACCACCTCATACACAATTCCTTCGTTTTCCTTATCCCCGGATGTGCCACGAAGGCAGAGGAATGACACCACTCCAAAACCACATTCCTCAACACAGGGGGAATAAACAATTTACTCTCATGATATAACAACCCCTCTTTTACTGTAACCTGGGGCAATGATAACCAAGGAGCCAAATCCAACTGATTCAGTCGCTCTTTCACTAATGCAGGGAAGTCATCCATAACCATGGCCCCTATAATCCTTTCTCCTTCAATCATAGCCCTATCCTCACTCAAGGAGCCTTCTTCCTTGGGGTCACCATGGATCCGAGAAAGAGCATCCGATTTAATCTGTTGAGCCGCAGGCCTGTAGGTAATGACGAAGTCATACTCATTAAAGAATAAAACCCATCGCATCTGTCGAGGTGTTAACGCCCTGGCAGAACGAAAAAACTCTAGGTTTTTGTGGTCAGTGTAGATGGTAATAACATGCCTAGCGCCCCATAAATAGTGGCGCCACTCCTCAAAAGCCAATTTTACAGCCAACAATTCCGATTCAGCCACCGTATAGTTACGTTCTGCCGGCAACAATGTCTTAGAAAAAAAGGCGATGGGTTGCATATGACCAGTAGCCTCGTCACGTTGGGACAACACCCCACCCACGGCACACATAGAAGCGTCAGTTTCTATAAAAAACGGCAGGGCAGGATCAGGATGCACCAACACAGGTGCCGAGGTAAACTGCTCCAACAATGATCGGAAAGCCTCCTGAGTCTCACTGGTCCACTGAAAGGGGATACCCTTCCTCAAGAGGCGAGTCATGGGCGCCACTATGTCGGAGAAATGTGAGATAAACCGCCGATAAAAATTGGCGAAGCCTAGGAGCACCTGGATCTGCTTCACTGAAGTCGGCACAGGCCAGGTAACAATGGCCTGTATTTTCTTTGGGTCCATCCGGATCCCTTCCGCCGAAATGATGAATCCTAAGAACTCCACCTCAGGGGTATTAAACTGGCACTTCTCCAACTTGGCGTACAGTTGATGTTCCTGTAATGTCTGTAACACTTGCAATACGTGTTCTGTATGCTCTGCCCTGATTTCAGAAAAAACAAGGATATCGTCCAAATAGACGATAACCGTGTGGTCTAGGTATTTGCTGAGGACCTCATTGATAAAAAAACTGAAACGCCGCTGGCGCATTACATAAGCCAAACGGCATAACAGTGTACTCAAACAGGCCATACTTGGTTTTAAATGCCGTCTTCCACTCATCTCCGGGTCTAACCCGTATAAGATGGTAAGCGCCCCGCAGATCTAATTTGGTAAATACCGTTGCTTTGCGGAGCTGGTCCAGTAACACGGAGATGAGTGGAAGAGGGTACCTGTTCTTTACTGTAGCCGTGTTCAAGATCCTGTAATCCACACAAGCCCTCAACGTCCCTTCCTTCTTGGGAATGAAAAATATAGCCGATGACACAGGGGAGGAGGAGGGACGAATGAACCCCAACCGTAGCATCTCATCGATGTATCCTTTCAAATGAATCTCTTCGGGTTCCGACAGTGCATATACTCGGCTGCAAGGCAGCGAAACCCCTGGTACCAAATCAATCTTACAATCGTAGGATCTGTTTGGTGGTAGGTTTTGAGCACATCCCTTATCGAACACATCCTTAAAGGCTGAATACTGTGGCGGGACGGATCCTACATCAGCCACGGCACAGAACAAAGGGTTAACCTGCTCACGTGCCACGGTGTAACAATTCCTCAGACAATGCACTGAATCTAACGTCACCAATCTCTGTACCCAATCGATCTTGGGGTTATGCTTCTGCAGCCACGGAACCCCCAACACCAAACCAAAAGAAGGGGCATCAATCAGGTCAAAAATCATTGTTTCAGAATGCCCATTTTCACATAACAAGCGTAAAGGAGCGGACTGGCGGGTAATGCAACCAGAGGTCAGCTCAGTCCCATCAATAGCCCTCACAGGCTCAGGTTGTTCGTTCAGCTGACAGGGAATCATCAACTTCTCTGCCATTGAAATATCTATAAAGTTTCCGGTAGCACCAGAATCTAACAAAACTGATACAGGGACATGGTTCTGTGCTGGAAGCAATAAATGGGCATTGATAACGAAATGTCTTGGGGCTTGGTCTACAGCACCAACAACCTCATACTGTTTGTTTCGTTCCACATCCATCCCACGGTCTACCTGTATACAGGCTACCTTTTTACCAAAACCTGCACCGGATGGCTTAACAGAACATTCCCGTGCAAAATGACCTCCCTGGCCACAGTACAAACACAGATTATTCTCTCTCCTTCTCTTTTTTTCCTCCGGGGTCAGAGGTCCCCTCACCCCTCCTATTTCCATGGGTTCGGGTGACATCTTACTCTCCCCTACTACCTTCGTCTCACCTTTCACATAACTACTCCTGGATGCCTGGAATCGACTGCGTTCTCCACGCAGTTCTGATACCCGATGATTCAATTTGACCACAAGGTCTATGAATGCCGCACAGTCCTCTGGTGGATCCACCACCTGTGACACTATGTCCTTGAGCTCTTCGCAAAGACCCTGATAGAAAATAGACGTCCTCTTTTCAGTTGGCCAATGAGTCTCAGCTATTAACCGATTAAAGGAGGCTATATATGACAACAAATCCTGCCTACCCTGCCGTAGTTTCATAAGTTCTGCATCGCTCGCCTGCATGAATGCATGCTTGGCAAACAAACCCTGCATCAATTCCTTAAATGCTGTATAATTATACAGCACACGATCGTCACTGTCCACCAAAGGAATAGCCCACTGGGCTGCATTTCCAGCCAAATAAGATATCGTGAAGGCGACTTTACCAGAGTCGTCAGGGAAGGCACTCGGTCTACACATGAAATGCAGCTGACACTGGGTCATAAACATCCCAAACTTGGCACTATCCCCAGTAAATCTCTCCGGGGGGGCTAGAGGAACCGCAACAGGAGATGTCACAGTCACAGCTATGGGATTGCTGCCACCGACCGCACCTTGTCCCACCCCTCCACCATACTGAAAGGTAGCAGGCTGTATGACAGGAGCCGTCCCCCTATGTTGCGACTGCTCTCTGGCCCTAACAGCCACCAATTCTTGTTTAAGGCCTATATTCTCTTGCTGTAGCTCCTGGACCTGTGCCTGTAAAGCATGCACAGCCCCCATTATGTCTTGCATTGAGGGACCTCCCGTACTCCCACTTAATGTATTCCCATCCTCATCCATGCTAGTCCGGGCAGTGCTAATATACGTGGGCTTGATATTCTGTCGGATTCCGCCCAGCCCGAGCACTGCAGGAACGTAGCATGCACCAGTCCCCTTCCCCTGCCCACTGGCCACTCACAAGATAAAACTATGAGTGCGCCAATGAACCTCAAAAGAGGGTGGTATGTTGAAGAGACACCAAGTCTTCAACCCATAAAGATCGATAGGACACAGCTCCCTCCTTCACGCTTCTGCACCTATAGCAAACAGAAAGAAGACGTACCCTTCATATATATATGTTCCACACTGCTGTATCCCAACTCCAGTGACCATGTCCTACCTCAACATGCACAACCCCTCTTACCCGTGGTCAGCGCAGGCTTTGCTTCATGAAGGCACTGGGCAATCCAAGATAAAAAAGGTTCTCGTAACGGATAGCCAATCAGGAGTACTTATTGACAGTGTCCTTCATTTTTTACCATGTGTGCCACGAGGGGAAAAAAGGTCTTACAACAGGGTGTAGCCTATGCCAGAAAAAAAACCCTTCGTTCGTAAAGATAAAGGGCAAGGAAAAAGGGGCCAGTATATGACACTCGGGAACACCAAGAAATTCCAGCGTTTGATTACACGGCCCTTCGCGGAATGACCCGAAACGTCACTTCCGTCTAACAACGATGCAAAGAAGCGTCTAAAGAAGACGTGTTAGAACGAGGCAAAACGCTTCGTTTACTATGGCGTTTCCTCGGGTTACCAACAAACAAGGGCACAACAGAAAAAGCGAACACAGCGAACGGGAGCCCCCGCACACTAGTATCAAGTAAAAACGCTGGGATAGAAAATAAAACGATAAGGTGGGGAGGGAATAACAAACCCAGGAACAAGGAACTCACTAGCTATGGATAGGGAAGGGCAGCCAAACAGGGGACAAAAATGTATCTCACGAGCCCGTGAGAGAAAAGCAATAAAAAGGAATCCAGGACAACAGGAATCTTCAGCAACAGTAATCAGCAACCAGGAGAGCTGGATACCAGAATCCATACAAGGGCAATATCAAGCAATGAGACAAAGGTAGGACCAACATTTATCCCACTGCCCCAGGTCATGTGATGTCAGTACATGGTCACTGAGAGAGGACTAGCCCCAAACCCTAACAATTGGGTCCTGGAATCTGAATCTGGGAGAGGTGAGTCTAATACTTCTCTCCCATCATACAGCGCAGAGAAGTGGGAATGCCATTGTTGTTCCGTTATGTGGTTAGCAATAGGTGGTACACTTTGCTGCCTAGCCTTGTTGATCAGATCCCAGAACAGCATGGCATTCTTCATGTTGGCAGCGGTTTTAAGATCCTGCCAATGTTGTTCCTCCCACTCTCGTTTAGCCAGCACTATTGCCCTCGCATAATCCTTCCTAGCCGCTCTAACTAGTGAGGGATTCTTTCTAAGCAGGGCGACTGTTAACTCCTTCCGTTTTGCCTTACACTGGTCTGAATACCACAGG
Source organism: Lissotriton helveticus (assembly GCF_964261635.1). Taxonomy (NCBI): domain Eukaryota; kingdom Metazoa; phylum Chordata; class Amphibia; order Caudata; family Salamandridae; genus Lissotriton; species Lissotriton helveticus. The sequence continues at coordinate 128,665,866 of NC_136069.1, forward strand.
TTACTGGAAGTGGCCGGTTTATTGTTCCCTCTGCCCATTTTGCCCTGGACTACAAAGTATTGTCCTACTTCCTCTATCGTATTCTTGTAAGCCAAGGAAAATGGCGGCCCCTGGTCACTGCCATTTCTCAGTTCGAGATCCTCCAACTCTACTGTCAGTTCTGTAACATGCGCCCTAATCCTCTCAAGATTCCCTTCCTGGAGTTGAACCTTATCCCATTTCAACCTGCGATTACCATTGCAAGGGACAACCTCACTGGTTGTCTTCAAGGGGGCTTTATTCCCACTTCACTTTAATTTACCCCACCTTATCTTCATACATAAGGGGTTATGGTCGCTGTCCTGCGAAGGTACGACCTCCATATCTATTAGGTCGCACCACAGTGTGACATCCAATAGGATGTAATCAATTCTGGACGGGCCATTGAGCCTATTAAAGGTCATTGCTCCATCACGTTCAGAGATTGTCCTACCATTTAATGCTCTTAAATTAAATTCCATGGTCAGGGCATTGATCTGAATTGCCCTTGCTGACCATTTTCTAATTGGAGCTAGTGACAGGGCTGGGATAGCCCATCCAGAGTCCTCCTCCTCTATACCCAGGGGGTCATCCCTAGATACGGGTTTGAATGTGCAATTGAAGTCCCCTCCCACTAAGATTTTGGAGGTTGTGGGACATATGGCTAATACCTGTTCTAGTATCGTCAATGTATCTGAGGTTGTGTCCCCCGGAGTCCTTCTAGAATAGATATTAAAAAGATCTATCCTGCTCCCCTTGCTATGTCCTGGGAAGGAGATATGTAAGATATCCCTGGTCACTGGTTCATGAATGGTGATATCCCAGTTCAATCCAATTTTCACCCAGATGTGAAGTCCACCCGCCGGTCTACCCTTGCCACAGCTTGATAAGGGCACGAAGAAGGTTGCATTACCGGATTTGTGCACTGGGTGCAAGCTCCAGGTTTCTTGGAACATGCATACGTCGAACTTCTCGATGAACGCATTCCATTCTGGTAAAAACATCTTTTTTTGCAACCCAGCCACGTTCCAAGATAGCAAATGGATAACCCTATGGCCTGTAGCAGACGGGCCAGAGGTGGATCCCTTATTCCCGCCCTGCTCACAGGAAACAGGCTCACTAATATCTTCTAAGGAACTAGCTAAATCCAGGGGTAAATTGGTGTCACCGATACCCCTCAGGATCTTTGTTTGTAGGGTAGCAACAGCCCCGCTGCTATCATAGAAATGGGGAGCTATAAGGTCCGCTTTCCCAGTCGCCCAATTGGTCGCAGCTATAGGAATCGTGTTCCCCCTAATTGAGAGACTTGGTGATAGTGCATGTAATTGAGAGACTTGGTGATAGTGCATGTGTAATACATTGCTACCAACAACTTCTTGCATGATGTGTCACCTTATATTGAATAACTCACAAGTTTGCTACTTTTCTCTCGCTCGCCTATCGATTCCTCTTTCACCACTTGCATAGCGGTTTTGTTTGCTATTGTCAGTCCCTCATTATTCATGAAACATTTGCTTTCTTAATTCTAAAGGCCATGAGGATTTCTCTATTTTTAATATTATGAGGGGAGCAAAAAAATCTATTTGAAGAAACAATTGACGTGGGCCTAGATGGTGAAGTAGAATACCGTTGTGAGCCTGACATATAGATGGCGGACAGTGTAGTCATTTAAACATTACACATGCCCACACAAATGGAGGATGCCGGGCACTGGTGTTCCCCTCTTGAATTTCGATAAATATGTAGAAATTCATCAAGTATGTGATAGAGATTAAGGCAAAAGACACTAGGGGCCAGATGTAGGTAGAAAAGATTTACCGATTCCTAATTACCGAATTTTACCGATTCGGTAATTAAGAATCGGTAAATCTGAGGGGTGGATATGTAGGTATTCCAGATGTGCTGGAATACCGAACCGGAGAAATTCGGTATTTACCGATTCGGTAAATACCGAATCGGTAATGCCCATTCATTCCTATGGGCTTTGAAGCCCATAGAAATGAATGGGCATTACCGATTCGGTATTTACCGAATCGGTGAATACCCAATTTCACAAGGGTGCAGGGGGTGTCACTTTGACACCCTCTGGCCCCCCAAAACAGGCTCGGGTGCCATGTGTCAGGCATACATGCCCCAAGGGCAGGTCTGCCTGTCATCTGGCAGAGGTGTGCATGCACACCGGAATCGGTATTTTACCATCAAATTGGATTTGATGGTAAAATACCGATTCGGTAAGGGTTGTGGGACTCCAAGAGTCAAGAGACAAGAGTCCCACCTACATCTCAAATTTACCGAATCGGTAAAAATACCGATTTGGTATTTTACAGAATCGGTAAATTTACTGATCGGTAAATTCACCGATTCTGTAAAAATATGCCCCTTACATCTCAAAATCCATTTACCGGTCGGTAACGGCCGAATTCGGCAGTTACCGACCCGTAAAAGCCTACCTACATCTGGCCCTAGATTTTTTGAATGCACATAAAGGAATACATTGATCTAGTTAGTGAATGCAAGGCACCTTATAGAATTTTATAATAAAGTTAGTAAAACCCATGGAATGACAACAATATTATGTTTAGGAGTTTTCAACAGACCGTGAGGGAGGACATAATTTAGGAGCATCATGTATTAGCCATAAAATAGCATGTTTGGACATCAGAGGGAGTGTCGTTTCCCTGAATAAGAAGAATAAGAGAGTTTAAGACGAGACCTCTTCAATTTTATTTTATTCTGCAATGGGTATTATGGGGTCATTATGAAAGGTGGTCATAACAATTAGAAAAAAATGTTATATAAATATAAGATTTGAAAAATAGATATATGCAATTTTTCATATTTTCCAAATGTAATGTAATGTAATGTAATGTATGTGGTCTTGTAAAGCGCACTGCAGCCCTGAGGCATCCTGGCGCTGTAGACCGCTGGGGAACCCGTCCTGACTATTCCTGTGAGATGGTCCCTAACTGGGCATCTCCAAGGTGAAACCAGGCATCCCCGGCAAATGTGGGGGGCTGTTGTAGAGATGATGCCCAGAGTTGCCGAGTGTGATCCCTGGTTAGAGTAGGCACAGAGGCGAGAATTATCGAGTCCGTTGACCCTGATCCACGACCCTGCCGCATCGGGAATTGAACCCTGGTCCCGGGCCGTTCTCTGCTTCCGGGTCTGCCGCCTCTAACCAGTGAGCCACGCCACTCCACACAAATAGAGTAATGACCCAACAATAAGCGGGCACAAAAGAAATTGAGATATATATTTTGCCCAGGTAAACTGAGATTGAGATTGAATAATACATACGGGAATAGAAAAAGAGGATTATCATTACCCCGTCACAGGAGTACGTCAGATGATTTGTTTCTCTATAGATTAGGGTCTAATACAATCCAGATGAATTTTAAATGATACATTTGTCCCCAGCTCTTTTTTCAGAAACAAAAACTGTGATATCCTGATACAACACACAGGATAACCATAGCTAGGGATGAAGCTAGGTTATAGGATTTGGAATTTTTAGGTATGTACAAGTCTGAAAACACTCACAATATTGGTTTAATGAGGTAGTACATTAAAATTATAAATCATCAGAACCCCTAGAATTAAGAACATTGGTGTTTTATGAAGATCAGTCCAGGTGGCATATTAAAAATAAAGAAATCCTCATGGCTTTAGAATTAACAAAGTGAATGTTTTGTGATTATAAGTGGTTGACAATAGCAAGTGAAACCAATATCCATGTGGTGAAAGAGGAAGCGATGGAAGAGTGAGCGAAAGGTTGCAGACTTGTGATTTATTAAATATCAGGAGACACTCGATGCAAGAAGTGGTTGGGAGCAATGTACTACACCGAGGCCATTTATGTAAACGTGTCTTTTTCATGGTACTTTGACCGGATGTTTGCAATTGTTTCTTATCTTTTTAGATAAATATATGCTCTATAATAATATTTCCTGAAGAAGGTTGGGTTAATCAACCCAAGTTCAACCAAAACACTGTGTCGACAACTTCTGATGAATATTGTTTTTTATATATTATGGTATCTAGGATAATCCTTGTCACTTTTATGATTGTGTAGAAAAAAAACAAAATGTATTTTTTTTTTAAATGACAGAGATATTTCTGTGATGATGAATGTACATGCATGAATAATGTTTTATTTATTTTTAGAATAAACATAATATTGACTCAGATTATTGCAATATTCTAGACAGTATATTTTAATCAAGACAATTCTTTTGGACATGTAAAAGTTTGATCATATTTATTCAAATTTGACATTTTTACATAGAACATGGTTCAGTGATAAGATAGTGTACTGTATAAGTGTGTGGTTGTTTCCTCCTAATCAACATAAAGCATATATCAGTATATGGTGTTTACGGTGAGAGAGTTTGACACAAAAGGGATCCTTTCTTGTTTTAATTTCTAACTGGATGGAAACCAATACTATAATGTTTTAGGGAGAGAAACAAGCAGTTTAGCACTGTTTAACAGTAGTCAAGTTAGCAGAGGCCTGAGGCCAGAAAAACAGATGGATTGTAGGCAAAATGTTGGGGATAAACCATGCCACGGATGTCAGGTCCAACACTGGCCTTTCTGAAAGAACATATTTTAGGGCACTTCTTGTCCAGCTTTGGCCCAGTCATGACAGACCCAGACCCTGGACAGATGGCTGATAATCATGCCACCAACAGAGCCACAGTAGTTGTTTCTTTTTATAATGTCGGGCCTATCAGTGGTGTTCCACACTGTCATTCACTCACTTCTTAGAACGATTGGGTGACATTGACACAGCCTTTGCCCTAGCCCTAACCCGATTGTAGTGGGCATAACGGGGCTACGCAGAGGGCCATGGAATTGATAACAAACTCGGTGGAACTCCATGGTGCTCGCTAAGCCACCCGCCTCCCACCAGCCCCCTTTAACAATTACTTTTAACTTTTAAAAAACGACTTAAAGTAAATGAAAAAACACCTTACCTGCGGCTCCCCGGGCTGCCCTCCTCCTCTTCTTCGCATTCTCTGTAAAAATTCCACATGCGCTCATGCTCGCGCATGCGCATTTCTCATGAAAATACCTAAAGTGGTTTGCTTCTAACCCCAAGACTAGTGGGTTTAGTGGGGCTGTGCGGTTGTGCGTCGATTTAGATACCGTACCGTTTAGATACCGTACATAGGTTTCCCGATGTATGCTCTTATATAGGCACAATTCGCATTGCCCTTATTTAGGCATATGAATCCTACCCTTATTTAGGCATAATCCATGCTAACCAAATACAGGCATGGCCACCTACATCCATCCATCCATGTCACAATGAGTTGTTCGAAAACCAGACTCTTAAGCCTTTAGGACTTCCCCTTGCTTGGATTATTGATTTCTCCAAGAACTCATTTATTATGCATGAACATCTATTCTTTAGGTGTTCATTCATGACGTTCTTCTGCCTGACCTTTACGTCAATATTGGCATTCCTAAACACCTTCAAGGTATAAATATACCTTCACTTGCCATGGCAAACCACAGTTCGGCTGCATACTTGTACGACACAGCTCGCCACGGCAAGATCGGAAGGAAGTAGAGTCCCCGATTGACGCACTGACCAGACGCTGTCATCCTCCTCGCAGAGAATCCAGATCCAGTGTTTCTGACTTCCCTTGCAGGGTGTTAGACATCGAGACCCGGAAAAAAATTCCAACCTCTCTCATTCTAAGGTATGGAGCAGACTAGAACCCAGAGGGATTTTAGGCAAATTTTGGCAACACCAATCTTAAAACTATAGCTAAACTAGACTATAGAAAAACAGCACCTACTTCTTACCTCGCACTACACTTAGGTTAGGTACACTGGGGTAGAACTAGTTGGAAGCACCAGATGAGTATTCACATTTTAGCCTGTGTTATTTATGTATGTATTTTTATGAATAAATGTCATAGCTACAAAACATGCTATTGCAGTATTATTTTATCTTACTGCTAAAGCTGTATGTATTATACTTTGCATTCTATCTTACGATTGTAGCAGTTCATATCTCTTGCACGAGAAATAAGACTGTTCAATAAACCCCTTTTATTGAAATGCCCGTCTATATTTCTGTGTAACTCTGTAGAAACGAAGCTTGCACGATTGACTGAGTGAAACTGTTATTTATTGTTTCCACGATTCCCAGACTGTTCCGATTCTAAGGGTAACAAAGTTGTCATGTTTATGCGGTTGTCAGAAACTAATTACTTTTTGTTTATTCGAGAAATTTCTAGTGACCTCTGAGTTTACTTGCACACACAAGTAATTAAGTTTAATGTACTCGATAGAGACATGCTAACCGCAGTCCGATGTCAAAACTATTGTGTATATTATTCCAATGCGCAGAGCCTATCAGGGACATAGGAACTACACTACAACTTGGAGGGCCATTGCGTTGATAACAAACTCCGTGGACCTCCGCTACGCCACCCGCCTCTCACCCACCCTATTTACAATTACTTTTTACTTTTAAAAAATGACTTAACGTAAATATAAAAACACGAATGAACAGTTTTTACAGAGAACGAGATGAAGAGGAGGAGGCAGCCCAGGGACAAGGCAGCTCAGGTAAGGTGATTTTTTATTTACTTTAAGTCATTTTTTTTAAAGTTAAAAGTAACTGTTAATAGGGTGGGCGGAAGGGCAGAGGCTGGTGAACTCTGCTCCGCCGCGGAGTGTGCAGAGATTTGCCTACTCCGTGTTCTCCGCGGAAAGCAGAGTAGGCAAATCTCAGCACACTCAGCGACGGGAGCAGAGCTCACCGTCCGCGGGTATTTGCTTCTTTTCTTCAGGACAGAGGCTAAGATGAGAAACAGGGAATGTAGGCCATGCCATTTCTTCCAATCACCTATGGTGTGATTTAGAGCTCGACCCTATCTCTGATCCTTTTTAATATTTATCGACAGTCAACATTCCACTAGATTAAGCATGAAGATTTAGCATTTCACACTTACACTTATGATAACTATCCAGCAGTGGCGCTAGAGTCAAGGATGCGACAGGTGCTGCAGCACCCCTTCAAATCTGTACACAGTTTGCAATATGAAAATAGTTACCTTTTGGTAGACAGAGCTTTTAAGACATTGGGTTACAGAGTGAGAGGGAAGTAAGCTCTGGTCAATGAGCAACCACAATCCTTGTCAGGGTAAGGCAAAAGCAATCCCCAAATTAACCTGTGCTGAGTCTCCTGACAGCTTGGCACTGAGCAGTCAGGCTTAACCTAGGGGTAATGTGTAAAGTATTTGTGCAACACTTCAAACAGTAAAACTGTGGGAACACACCACAAAAGGAGCCCGCAAAATATTTAGAAATTCTAATAAGTAAAAGAAGACGAAAATTACATAAATCTAATTGGCCGTACCGGGGATATTATTTTGTAAAGATTTTAGTGACAATTGTGGATATCTGGTCGCACCAGACCCAGACAAAGTCACAAGTTAGGACAAATGTGAAATAGTGCAGGCCAGCTACAGGCACTCTGTTAGGTCAGCTGTACAAATCCTAACATCCAGGTTACAGAGCATTGCAATGATCCACATCAAAGATGCATCATGCAGCCAAAGCAAGGCATCACCTCCAAGGTGTGGCAAGGTTGCCATGCAAAGTGCTGCACTGTCATTGAGGATCCCGTTGATGAGGGCTTGTGATGTGAAGTCCAGAGTTGAGGATGCAGTGTACAGCGGGCTATGTGTCAGTTGCAAGGGGCTGTGAGGCTGGGATTCAGAGTATTTTATCATCGCCGAAGCCTCTCTCAACGAGAGATGCAAGGGCCTGGGCATACATGTGCTACATTGCTGGGGCAATAGGCCGGTTCAGAGGGCTGTGGAGGCAATGCTGGTCTTTGTGGCAGGTCAAATCCATGCAGCAGCTGCGATGCATCAGTTCTGCTTGGGGATACCCTGTTCAGTAGAGGAGAAGCATCGGTGCTGCTGAGGGATGCACCACTCAGCATAGACGTTGTATTGTTCTACTCAAGGATGCACTGCTCAGCAGAGAAGATGAGTCGGTTCTGCTTAGAGATGCGCTGCTCAGCATCAAAGATGCACCAGTTCTACTGGATCTGCACGGCAAGAACCTTAGGCCCACATCCAAGAGTCCAGGACTGGGGTGGCACCAATTGGCAGGGTCAACTCCCAGATGGCAGAGTAGAGGTGCAAGTGTAAGATTTTTGGAAGCTTGTTATGCTCCTGAGGCTTCAGAGCAGGAGGCCAGCCAACCAGTCCTTGGAGTCACTCTGGGTTTTGGGTTCAAAAGATGCAGGTACAGTCCTTATCACCCAGGCAAGAGGGCACCAGGCAGCAGGTCAGCACATCAGAGCAGCATTTTCATCAGAGCAGTAGTCCAGCAGAGGGGCAGTCCTTCAGCAGCAAGGCAGTCCTTCTTCCTGGCAGAGTATTCACAGATCCAGAAGTGTACTGAAGATTTGGTGTTTGAGGTCCCCTGGTCATACCCTGGTGCCCTGGTTCTGGAAGGTGGGAGAAGCTTCTAGACAGTGTCTTTGAAGTACGCAGATGCCCTACCCTCCCTGTCTAGGCTCCATACTAACTTCAAGGGATATGAAGCTATGTGTATGGAGACAGAACACAGCCTATTCAGATGTAAATGAGGCTGGGCCCAGCTCCTCCCTCCCAGCATGCCAGTGATTGCCCACCGAGTCACACCTAAGCTCCCATTTTGTGTGGCTGTCTAGGAGGAATACACAAAGCCCAACTGGCAACTACACACAGTTATGTAATCAGAGACACATTGCAGGCACCAAATGGCTAAGGTAAGAAAATACCAACTTTCTAAAAGTGGCATTTTAAGAATTGCAATTTAAAATCCAACTTCACCATTACTTAGGATTTAAAATTAGGACCCTAGAGGCACCAAATGTGAGTTAGTTATCTCCTCCCATTTGGAATTTACACTTATAAAATGTAATAATTCAACTCCAATGTTATTTTATAGGAGAGATAGGCCTTGTAGTTATGAAAAATGAATGTGAGATTACTTCACTACCACGACAATATTACATGGCCTAGTTTTTAAATACATCGTACCTTGCCCTCTGAACTGTTCAAGGCCTACTGTATGGGTGACTTATATGTATGAAAAAAGAAGGTTTGGGCTTGGCAACAGGTTTATTTTGGTAGGTTGACATGGCAGGTTAAACCGCACACATAGGCCCTGCAATTCTTAAAGGACTACTTAAGTGAGTAGCACAATCAGTCCTGAAGGTCCACTAGTAGCATTTTATTTACTGGCCCTGAGTACCTGTAGTAGTGCTTTACTAGGGACTTATACCACTTGGGTATATTGTACCATGTTTAGAGGAGAGATCACATACACATTAGTACGTTTCAGTGGTAAAGTTCTCAGAGTCCTAAGACCAGCAAAACCGAGGTCAGAAAAACATAGAGAAAGGCAAAAGGTTGGGGGGAAGAATACCCTAAGGCTGATAGGTCTAACAGAGCTCCAGTAGTGAATCCTTTGAAACGATTCTCTGTAACAATGTATTTAGAAAATGTTCATTGATCTGGAATTCTTGACCCCAATTTCCAATTATTCTGCATCTGAATCCCTTGATAGCCTTATGTACTTTGCTATTCTTAATTGAACAGAGATACGGGTATTGCTTACTCATACGGTACGAAAGGCCAGCACCCCCACTCTGAAAATGGTTCCAGCACCACTGATACCCAGAGTTACCTTGCGGTAGTTGGGCCATTAAATCATTTTGAAGGTAAATCTCTCAGCCTACTTAAGGGCTCGATTATGATGGCACCCCTGAGTAAGAGGGACGTCCGCATGGGCAGCGGCGGTCCCTCCATGGCAATTAGGATGTGACCGCCACCCTGGCGGTCACATCCTGTATTTTTTACATTGCGGCGGGTGCTGCTTGAAGCAGCACCCGCCGTAATGTAAAAAAGGACAACAGTGCATTTGCATGCACAAAGCGGCAGGCACCGCGCTGTGCCTGCCACTTCGTGCACGCAAAGGCAGGGGGGTGCCATAGGTACCCCCCATGTGCACCCCCCACCCCCCCCCTTCACCCCTGGGGGCCCGCAACGGGCCCCCAAACAAAAGTCTGTATGCCTTTCCACGGCAGAAATGCCGCCGTGGAAAGGCATGGAACAGCAGACATCCTAAAATGCCTGGCGGTGTCTGATAGACACCGCCAGACATGTTAGAGCTTTTCCACCGCGGTCAGAAGGCGACCGTGGCGGAAAAGCAGAGGACGGTCTTCCTGACCCCCCAGCCATCCTAATCTGGCGGGGAGTCTTTGAAGTCTCCGCAGCAGTTTTTCCGCATCCTCCGGGCCGGCGGATACTTCCGCCGGCCCGGAGGATGCGGAAAAACCCCTATCATAATCGGCCCCTAAGTTTGGCTAAGCTTTACAAAGTTCAATTTAATCTAATAGAAGCAACTTCTTACACTTCCATTTTACTGCCCCCATTAAATTTAGCTAGATGTCAGTATGATTGATGGGAGTCAGGTGAAAAGCATGGAATGCACTTGTGGTCTCACCATGAGTGCTCCACACATAACTGATAAAGTGTCAAGAAGATACTCTGCTTCTGCCCTCGGAGTCCCACAAAATCATAGTGAGGGTCTTGAGTAATTGCAAATTAAATTACGGTAATTCCTTATAGTGTGCTTACAGACAGCAAGCTAGCACACAGTGGCACAAACAAAATGTAGATGTGCCATTGGTTTTTGGATTCCATATCACCCCGTCTCTCAACTGCAGAAATCTCATACAACCATGGTCCCTTATAAGATCTTGCATCTGGTTTATAAGTACCTGGGGGAACAGCACCATTGTTTATCATTAAAAAAAACTTGCAAAATATGGTAGCATCAAGAGGCGTATGCCCAGTTGATGTCTGCCTTGAGGCTGCTCGCATCTTTTGCTCCAAATACTATACTGGCCAACCATTACATATTGTAATGAAAAGTTCTGCTCTGTCCCTTCCGCAAAGCTTCACAATCCAGATTTTTTCTGTTAACTTGTCTCCTTATCTTTATGACGACATTCTGCATCTGTATTCATCTGTCACAGGGCCCTACATACAGTTTAGTCTAAGTTGAGAATGGAATAAATGCACTAATTTAAAAAATATAACACGAGAATACACTTCTAATAATAGGCTTAATGTCTGAATTCACACACAGCGCTGCACATTTTTCAAACATTAAACAGAGACAGTATCATACAAAATAAGTATACTCATGATGCAGTAAGTATATACCCGGATAACTAATTTTTTAGATTTGTCGAATTCACAGAGCAGAAAATCAACAGCTGTTGCTTTAGAGATAATGTGCAATTTAATTGTTCTGTTACTTTCCCTTTTTTAGTCACATATAAAAATAGTAAAAGAAAATCATTTTTCCACGTTAAGAAATCGTTTCCACAATGCTTTCTCAAAGCCTAATGGGATTTAAAGGCACTTTGCAATGCTCATTATCTCACTTGCACCTACTTGAAGTAGGCACACATAAAGGAGTTAACTTAGTGTGTGAATAAACATTAAATAACAGCAAAGTCATGGCTTTATGGGTGCTTGTGGTAAAAAAGGAGCTGGACAAGGTAGGTAGATTTGAAGACCCTTTGTTCAAGAGCAGAGGTAGACGAGAGCGGACTCTTCCAAGCAGGAGTCAGGAGTCTAACTGCTTTGGAACCGAACACCCACTCAAGGGGAAACATAGAATAGGAATGTATGAGCATTCTTATGCATGTGCATTCTTAGAAAGACTAGACCATGTACTGCAGGGCTCCCTTTGCTGGTAATGTCACATTCTGAAGAGAAGTCCTTTCAACCAGTCCCAAAGCACTTACGATTCCCCCCAAAAATCTGCAGGGGTAGGCAGCATCCACGTTTGATTCTGTGAATAGGTCTGTGGTTTTGGTTATATAAGACAGTTTTTCACATGTTTAAGTTTGGTGTGCAGAATGTTTTAGCCCCCTGCTGTTGATTGGTGTCCGTCAACCAGTGGCGCAACATCCGCCATGCAACCACCGCGGTGCAGCTGGGCAACCAAGGTCCAGGGTTCCTCTTCCGGCACTATGCAGGGACGGGAGGCCCCTGGCCTGAGCGCTCCTGACTGGGCTGGAAGTGGGGGGCCCTATCCAAGTACTTTGCAGTGGGGCCCCCTCAAGTTTCCTTACACTACCTCGGTCAGACTGACTGATAGCGCTGACACCACATTAAGGCCAATGTAGACACCTGCATTACTGAGGCAGGGCAACAAAAGGGACCCCCTTTGTCCTTAGCATTTTGTACTGTTGGAAATGGCTGCGAATATCACCTACCCTGGTTTTACTATAAAGACAATGAACATTAAAATGTTTGCAAGCGAGATATATGCCAATCACCTAGTCTTGAAACTGAAGCTGAGTGCTGATCGTTTCTTCTTGGCTGGAAACAAGCCCGAAGGTCCAACTGAAGCTCTGCTGTCTTGTGCAGGTTCTCTCACTGGCCCAAGCACTCAAGAGACACATAGATGGAACCTAGCAACCTTTCTACCCTCACCAGAGCCATACTGTCTCCAATAATTTCTCTGATAACTGTTGTCTCGGGGTAGATGAGCCCATGATGAGTCTGCCATGAATGCACGCGCCCTGCCTGGATTCTGAATTGAGTAATTCAATGCTATTAGGTAACAACGCGTTGGGGGGGAGGTAGATTACCTGTTAACCACTGTTGTTGCGTCATCAAGAAATTCCATCCTGCTCTGGCTGGGCTTCTAATAGCCTGTCATACCTACACTGGAAATCAGGGATCACAGCTTTTGGAGAGAGTGGAGGGAAGGCACAGGCAGTGGTAGAGGTGAGTAGCAGGATATCACATATTTATTTTATTATGGAACAGAGTGTGGAGCCCATGTTATGTATGCCTCCCGATTAAGCTTCTGGCCCTCTGGAGCAGTTGAAAGCAGGGAAAGATGAAGTTTGGAGCCATACATAACATAAAATGGGTAAAAAGTGAATTATGAGTTGATCTTCACCTCAGGGTGCTTCACTCTCATCTATTTGATGTCACTCAGAACCCCTTGGTGAAAAACATCCCATTAATTCACTGATACCCATCTATATTCATTCATTCATTTCATCTTTATTTCGACAATGTTGTCAAAAAAGAAATCACATTAAATTAAACAGTTAAAAATTAATACATTACGCTCAAATACACAATAAAAAACAACAGTCATCACGTATCCTAGGAGCTAAATCATCAAAGCATAGTAGATGTCAGTGAACATAAATAAGTGCATGGTCAACTAATATGCCCTGCCCATCTGGAGTTAGAGATCAAGCTCCCTAGCAACTATATGGATGTATCTACTGGATCCTATTTCAAGCAGTGTTCAAATGTTTCCTTCTAATATTCCACATGGCTGCTAAGAATTTAGTTACAGCAAAAACAATTAGAGGAGACAGATCCGTTTTTATTATTCCGTGAGCTCACATACAGTGCATAATCCCCAGATTTTTACAAAGGGAAATGATCCACTTCTTTCTAGCTTTTTGGTAAACAGGGCAGAAAAACACAACATGCAATTCATTTTCCAGCTCCGAGGTGCAACCAGGGCAATTTTTGGGAGAGGAGAGACACTACTTTCTCGTAAGGGCTCTAAATGGCAGAGAGCCATGTCTCCATTGGAAATACAACTTTCTAAAAGCAACTGGACTAACATCGTTGAAAACAGACTCTAATTTATAACAATCTTTAGTCATTAAAAACGTGCTGGACAGAGTACCAGTTTGGGCGTTCGATAAGAGAGCAGTTAGGTTACTTTCATGGTGCAGGTTGACCAATTCCTTGCGCGATAGATTTCTGCAAGCATACTCCGGGTCAGACCACATGGGCGAGAGACCTATTCTCTCAAATTCCTCTCTTACGTACTTCAACCAGGGAAGTTTCCGCGCATTCGGAAGTCTTAGAACATCCAAGACCTCTTGCCTGTAGTTCTTAAGCTCTGGGGCTACCCAGAGTCTCCTCTAGAAAGTTAAAGGTTTGAGGCCCAATTCCTCATTTATGGGTCTAAGGCCCAGGTCAAGCCTGAGCGGCAACAATGGTGTGCTAAGGGGCAGTGCTACCAACTGTCTTAAAAATTTGTTCTCCATGACGACAATCGTGGGTGCACACTTGTGACCCCACAGTTCTCCACCATAGATTACAGCCCCCGTGCCTGCAATTTATAAATTTCCAGGGGTGGGCCAATTGGTTTAACAGAGGATTTATTTAAGAGCTTAATAATGCCCCCCGCTATTTGAGACAACTTAAGTTGCGATTTTGTTTGATGTTGGACCCAGGTCATAATTTCGTTTAGGGTTAGACCCAGATACTCAAACGTCTGAACACTTTCTAGCCGGACTCCAGCTATCACAGGCCTCGGCCGTGTTGTTATCGGAGGGTTAAAAATAATGAATTTCGTTTTCAGGGTGTTTATTTCCAACCCCCCATCCCGACAAAAAGACACAAAGCCGTCCAGGACTCACTGGATGCCCATCGGCGTCTTAGAGAGCAATAAGATATCATCTGCAAACATAATCACAGAGATACCAGACCCAGCAAGTCTTGGAGCATCACTATTGGGGACCGCATTCAGGTGGGAGATTACCCCGTTGACGTAAAGGCAAAACAGGGTGGGCGCCAGGACGTACCCCTGTCTTACCCCCCTGCCAACGGGGAATCTGGCTGACAGAGGACCGTTTTTCCCACACCTGACCTGTGCGAAATTCTCAGTGTGGAGTCGAATTATCATGTTCAGAAGAGGGGGCGGGATGCCCAATTCCGAAAGCACACTCCACAGTTTCCGACGTGGGACTAGATTGAAGGCCGCACGAAGGTCCACAAAGACAGTGTAAAGTGAGCCGCCCTCGATCTTAACAGTCTTCCAATAAAGCAGGGTTAATCGAAAAATCTGATCCGTGGTGGATACATTCTTTCTGAACCCAGCTTGGTAAGGGCTTAAGATGTCAAATTCTTCCATCCAATCTAGAAGGCGGTCTAAAATCAACTTCGTGAAGAGCTTTTGCGACACATCAATGAGGCTGATTGGCCTATAGTTGGCTGGGAGCAGAGGTGAGCCCTTCTTAAAGATAGGGACTATCTCTGCTCCCAGCCAAGTGCTAGGGACCGCCATGCCCCCCAAAATTGCATTAAAAATAAACCATTAGGTAAGGAGCCCAGACCCTGGGTTCGTGTTTTAAGAGATCACCAGGTACTTTATCCAGCCCCGGGGCTTTACCAAGTGGGAGTTTGGAGATAGCAACCCTGACTTCACCCTCAGTAAAGTCAAGTTCAGTCGTTTCAGCAATAGAACTAGGAACTTATCCCCCTGGTGCCAGGTTGTTGGTAGAGTTTTCCCCCTGGTACAGAGTGTGGAAGTGTTGTTCCCACACATCCGCAGAGATGTTGGGTGCTACTGCCGATACGGGTTCAGCCGTCCCCGTGTTCACAATTAGCCAAAACATCCGGGCATCTCTTGTTGACAGAGCAGATGTTAAATTAGCCCAGTTCTCGTTGCCCCACTCGATCTTGGCATGATGCATTAACTGCCGATATACTTGCCTCCTTTGTTTTATCAGTACCCTGTTATTTTTTTGTTTCAGGGCCTCGAGGAGTTGTGTTTTCGCCATTCTGCAGGCCTTAATAAATAATAAGACCATTTTTAAAGCGCCTGGTTACACCTGTGACGGTGTGTCCCCGCGCTGTGTCCTTGTTGTACCAAGTAGGTTTGTTGCCGGCTCTTCTCCCTCTGTGCCCTGGGGGGTTTAGGATCTCTGCTAGACTATTGATTAATTCCTTGTTGAGGTCTCCTAGCTTTAGATATACTTCAGGCGAGGGGTGCTGCAGCTTTAGGGCACCAGCTGCTTCCAGTACCGGAATTACCCGACCATATAGCTCCGCCACTAGCTCTGGATGAGTAACCAATTTGTCCCTTCTAACCCTGCGCCTATTATTTGATAGGAGCATCCTATCAGCTAATCCGCACTCTGCGAAGCAGCTATCTTTGGGGATTCCGGCGGATAGGAAGTCTAGGATCAGCGCATTGTGATCACTTTCATTCCTAGGAACCACCCTAAAACCAAGGACCTTGTGCCAAGCACAGCTCTCAACAAAAATATAGTCCAGGTGTGACTCCTGCCCAGGTTTATTGAAAGTGCACTTTGAGGGGATATTCGATTTTACACGGCCATTGCAGGCCCTGATTGAGTGATTCAAAGTCAGGGCCATAATTTGTACGGCCTGTGGGGCCCATGACCTGGGGGGGGACCCACCACTTGAGGTATTTTCCAATGGTCATCCTCCTCCTGGTTTACACCATCCAACCGGCCCAGAAGTGGCTCGAAATGAGAATTGAGATCACCCCCTATCACGAATGTAATGCCCTTGGAGATCTCACTTAGAAAGGAGGAGAGCTCTTCGATGGTTCTGGACTAGGATGTAATACTCACAGGTCTAGAATAGATATTGAGCAAAGCGAGCCTAGAACCATTTTGCCTCTCCAGCACCACACATTGCACATCCTCTGTTGTAGTATCCATGACCCTGGCGCTACAGCCCAGGTGGGCTCCCACCCAGATTGTTAACCCCCCCGACGGTCTGCCCTTTCCCCCCCACCTTGCAGGGACCGAGAATGAGGCAAAGCCAGATCGATATTGTTCTTCCCTTGCCCATGTTTCCTGGAAGAGGCATACGTCGTTCATATCTATGAAAGAACCCCACTCTGGGCAGGCCATTTTATTACAAAGACCTGCCACATTCCTGGAAAGAATTTTTAGTGGTGTAAAGTCTGGTGGAAGACCTTGGGTTTGTGAGGTCGATTCTACATCGCTGGCTAAAGTAGACACATTATGCAAATTTGCTTGCCCCGTAGCCTTGCTGTCGCTAGTCGGCCCAGATGATGCAGCCACCAATATCCCTGGGTGAGTGTTGCACACACTACCTTCTTCCTGGCTGCTAGGCTGATTCAAGACACCCGTCCCCCCATCTCGGCCCCCAGCTCTGGATTCATGGTGTAGTCAGTCTACCTGGTCCAAACAGCTATACCTATTGCTGTGAGAGTAGTGGGTGGGGAAGAAGGGCTCATACTTATTGGTCCTGAGACCTCTAGTGTGTCCCCCAGGTCCCACTCTTATCCAACCCTCTTCGAACCCAGGTTTAGATTGGATGTTAGCAGGTGGATCTGCCATACTGCCCGGCCAGTTGCAGATATGTGAGACAATCCTGGGGTTCCTAAAATTGACCAGAATACAATCACCCTTAATTTTTTTGTTTGTGTGTCCCACCCACGGAACCCTTCTAACCATTAGAATTTCACTTGAGCTATGGGGGGAAGGGGTCTATAGGCATTCAGCCAACTAGCAACTTTGTTCGTCAAAGAGGCAAATGATTCTACTGCTGAATTACTGAGCTCTGGGACACCGGTTAAAACCACTACTTGGGGAGCTGCCTCAGGGGGTAAATTAACTACCTTTTTCAGCCTCACTCTATTACCCTCAGCGTTAGTCCGCTCATCATTCCCAGTAGTCTTTCTGTCCAACCTGTTAGAATTAACTAATGCAGCAGACTCAATATTCTGTGCTCTGAGACGGGGGGTTGCTTGGGCAGGAATATTTGCTGAAGGGGGAGGTTGGATGGAGGGGCACCCCCCAACAGCGTCAGGCTCCCTCTGCGTGATTTCCAAAGACTTTGAATGGACCACCATGGTTCCAGTGGCCGTTTCTATTGTTTGCAGCCTAAGATCAATACGATCGAGTCTAGCAACCAGGGGGTCAAGTAAAGTTTTCAGAATGTTTCCGAGGTCAAGAGTAAAAAGGGCAGCCCCAGCATGGGCTACATCCCCGAATCTAAATGCGGTGGACTGCCCCACAGGCAAAATTTGGGGAGGTCGATTAATAATACCCCTATTTGCTGGGGGGACCTCCCTGGCTTCTGTGGGACCTTTGGTCTCATTATAGGTGGGACATTTATCTAATTTTGCCTTTTTTCCACCCCTTGCCTGCACCCCACGTTTTCTCTTTGGGACAGCCCCTTCCCGAATTCCTTGTGACTGCAGAGTGTTGGGATCATGCCTGCCTTCAAGTGGCACGCTGTTATCGATTGATGGCACAGGGATGACCTCAGGGATAGCAGGGAGAGAGTCTCTATGCATTACAGGGCTACACCTTAACTCTTGCAGTACAGTTGTTATTGTTTGATCAATACTATTTAAAAGAGCAGTAGGGGAATCCCCAGCCTTTTCAAGGGTTTTAGCATTAGCTATTAGACCCAATGAAGATCTTCTAACATTTTCAATTCCCTGCGAGAGCAGTCTTTCTAGAATAGTTAATTCATTAGTCACAATTGAGTTTGCTCTAAGCAGAAAATTGTCCAAAGTACCTGCCACCATGGTACTCGACGCTGTGGCTTTACTTCTGGTTTCCCGGGATGTCATGGTCCACGGTGGTCCTCCACCCAATAATGAATAGGTACCTAATAGGCACTGGCTCAATCAAACAAACACCAAGAGGGGTGCCCCGGTCCGGTCTTCCTCAGTCTGTAACGGGCTAGAATGGGCCAGCCCTTGGCCCGGGCTTCGCCCGGCTCCCACCCGCGCGCGTCCCGCGTCGCGGAAGAATGAGGTCTGTATAACCCTTCCATGCAGGGGGCGTGGACGCTGAGGGAAGAGGCTGCAGCTGCGAGTGGAATGGCCTGCTGGTCCTCTCATTCCCTCAGTAAAGCCCTCCAGTCAGAAACGGCAAGCTGACACCACTGTGAGCGGCTCCCGCAGAGCGGGGGCCACGAAAAGTTGGCAGGAAATCCCTCCGATAACCTCCGAGTCAGGTAAAGGAAGGCAAAGCTGTCACCTCTGTGAGCGGCATACCCATCTATAACTCTATATGTTCATAATATTTCCGTGCTCTTTGTGAAGTGTTTTACATGTGCACTAACTCAACCAACACAGGACTCCATGGTCCAGCACGACCCTTTGTGTATTTGGGATTGCACTCCATTGTCTGTGGATCAAAGTAGGGGTCCAACCCCTTCATGAACTGTGGTACCCTGAGCGAGGAGCCACATACTGAAAACATCTAGGGCCAGATGTAGGTAAATCTATTTTACCGACTCATAAATACCGAATTTTACCGATTCGGTATTTATGAATCGGTAAAATAGAAGGAGGGAGATGTAGGTAAATCCAGATGTGCATTTACCGAATCGGTAATATTCGGTGTTTACCGATTCGGTAAATACCGACCGGTAATGCCCATTCATTCCTATGGGCTTTGAAGCCCATAAGAATGAATGGGCATTACCGATTCGGTATTTACCGAATCGGTAAATACCGAATTTCACAAGGGTGCAGGGGGTGTCACTTTGACAACCTCTAGCACCCCCAAAACAGGGTCGGGTGCCATGTGGCAGGCATACATGCCCTAAGGGCAGGTCTGCCTATCATATGGCACAGGTGTGCATGCACACATGTGCATGCACACCAGAATCGGTATTTTACCATCAAATTGAATTTGATGGTAAAATATCGATTCTGTAAGGCTTGTGGGATTCAGAAGAGTCCCACCTACATATCAAATTTACCGAATCGGTAAAAATACCGATTCGGTATTTTACACAATCGGTAAATTTACCGATCGGTAAATTTACCGATTCTGTAAAATGACTGGCTCTACATCTCAAAATCCAATTACCGGTCGGTAATGGCCGAATTTGGCCGTTACCGAACCGGTAATTGGCCACCTACATCTGGCCCCTAGTGCTTCCAGGTCATGAGAATCCACATTACTATGGGAGGAGCTACCAAATAGTAAGTTGTCATTTGACCTGAGGCCCCAAACTTTTCTGCAAGGGGGATGTCAGTAGGGGAGAGGCGAGCACACCAGTGGATTCTAAAGGGGCTGTGTTGTTTTGAGGTCAAAAGGCATGATCGTTCGGGATTTAGTAGAGCAGGTGGAAAACAAAGTTGTAGAGTAAACAAGAGTTGTGAAGGGTGGTAGAAGGGCACTCATCCTGGATTGTTTATATATGTGTTTTCTATGTTAGAAACATTACAACTACTTGTCCATAGTGTTACCTCTAAATATGCCTTACATTCTGCAGTGGTGCAGTTTTCCCTTCGCTTGACGCTGGCATAATTTACATTTTGGCTTGGCCTACCTAAGACGCTCTTAATCCCTCTCTGGCCAATGGTGTAAATGTTCCCTGGCCTACCAACCTTTTCAACTTTTCTGGTGTGAACATGGGCATTATCTCCTCTTTAGCAGCAGTTTCCTGCCGCTAAAGCGGCGATAATTTGAACTCCCTTCTTGATAATATGCCCCTTGATTCTTTTGGCTCCAATTAGGGAAACCACACTTAAGAGGAGAGTGTGTGCAGTGCTGCTTGAAAGGATATGTTTGAGTATCTGTGTCTTTAATCATGGTATAGGTTTATTAAAGTTTTGAAGTACTGAATCTCTGATGTGTATTGGGAGTAGTGTCTTTAGCTATTTGCACTTTGCTCTCCGATACGCCACCGGCTTCAAATGTTTTGATGAGGAGAGAGCTGCTGTGATTGTCTGTGTGCCATTTCCTTACACTATACTGTATTGTACAGATGTATAACTTGGATATAATATTCACCAGTGAAACCTGGGCGGCTGCCTGTGCAGGTTTGAACCTAGCATTTGCTGTCCCTGATAGCTTTTCAATACATAGGTTGGACCGTGTAGGTAAGAAGGGTGGGGGACTTGAAATTATCTATCACAGCAATCTCTCTAGCATTTTTTTTTTGGTGCCCAATATGCTGGGAGAAAGTTACTATCTTTTAAACTTGTGCTCAACAAGGCCCAAGGACTCAATTTGCTCAATCAATCAGTCAATGGTTGGATACCAAGATCGACTATGCACACTATATATTCTTGGTGATTTTAATTTTCACTTAGGAAGTATTAAGGATAAAGACACCAATGCCCTTCTTCAATTTGATAAGCAGTCTTGGGTTAGAGCAACTGTTTACCTCTTCTATTCACTCAGCAGGACATAGACTGGATGGGATATTCTCTGGAAATGACGTGATATATTTTCCTGAGACAGTGCCACTGCTATGGTCGTATCATCATGCAGTGTTGTTTACTATAAAGACTGCAATCTTTTCATCTCAGCCGGCAGTCTTGTGCAAACCAATGAAAACCCACCCTTGTCATAAAAAAGCTGCTACTAACCTAAGAGAGGCATTGTCGACCTCCACAACCTGTCCCTCAACGGACCTTGATCTCGCCACTACTAATTATCATTCTTGGCTGGATCAGGTTACGAGAAAACTCACCCCCAAAAAATTATCCCAAACAGAGGAGCTTCTATTTTTTTCAGACATGTTGAGAACATGCAAATAGGCCTGTAGGAAGCAAGACCGTAAATGGGGGCACAGTTATGACACTAGAGAAAGAGAATGTTACAAATTAAATATTAGCAAGTATAAAGCTTTAATTTGTGAGGAAAGATCAGTCTACTTTATGAATAAAATGACATTGGCTAAAAATTTGACAGAGAAACTTTTTAATACGGTAAACGAATTATCGGTATTGCTGATTCCAAAAAGACAGAAAGGACTCAAACGTTGTGCGACTCGATGGCATCATTTTTTGTGGCAAAGGTGGAAGGCATCTGCAATGGTTTTACGGGTAAGAGCACATCGACCATTCTATCCCTGGTACCTGCTGACCAGAAGGGAGGAATAGAATGTTCAGCTGGGCTGCAAAATGAAAACAATAACTTAGCACTTCTCTCACACTGTCCAATTTTCTCAGAGGAGTGAGTCTACGACCTTTTGCCATCAATAATGTCTGGTTCGCCGCTGGACACCTGTCCTCCCGAGATCACCCAATTGGGCCCTAAGGTGTTGGCTAACCAACTGATGTATATCTTTAATGAAATGATCAGTCAGGGCTACTTTCTGAAGGTGTGTAGAATCACATCCATCCTGCCTTTTCTCAAGAAACCAAATTTGCCTGCATTCGAACCAAATAGTTTATGGTCCAACTTCCCACCTTCCCTTTCCAGCTAAGCTCATTGAGAAGGCGCTTAATAAAGAACTGGTAACAGTCCTCAAGGCAAGTCATCCACTGGACCATTCACAATTCAGTTTCAGAGAAGAGCATAGTACGGAGTCAACATTGATTGTGGCCTTGGAAGAACTGAGAGACATTCTTGACTCAGGAGCAAATGCTGCCTTGATCCTGCTGGATCTTCTGGCTGCTTTTGATATGGTCAACCATGTTATATTGGTTGACCAGCTTTGCTTTCTCAATACTAGAGGCTCTACCTTAGCTACCCTCAAAAATCTACTTGAATAAAACCAATTTGGGGCCTTGTATGAGTTTTGTGTTGCATTTTTTCGTTACCATGTGGGGTTCCGCAGGGCTTGTCTTTGATCCTACACTCTTTAATCTTTATATCATCCCCCTGGTTTCAATAATCAAAAAGTTGGGATTCTCAATCGTCAGCTATGCAGACGACCCCCACATAGTGGTTTCAATGGCTGGCAATCCGGAAGACACTGCTATCAGGTTTCATAGCTGCATCCTGGAAATCAGCAATTGGATGACCAACAACTGCTTAAAAGTAAATTCCAGCAAAACCAAGGTGCTCATGCTGGGCACCTAAACTTCCTTTTAGCGCCTTCCTAGTGAATGCAAGGACTGGGAGTACTTCCTATATTGGCTTCTAAGGTAAAAACTTGGTAGTTATCTTTGAATAAACTGTTATTTGACAAGGACATCAATACTGTGTCACCCTCTTTATTCTATGTCCTTAAAATTTTAAGGAAAGGTTTTCCATTAATTCCACAAAATATGCAGGAACCTGTGGTTATGCCTCTTGTGCACTCAAAATTAGATTATTGTAATGGACTATATGTCAATTTACCGAAAGATTAACAAATCAATTACAAGTGTTGCAGAACGCCGCATCACAAATGTTACTTAGGATCCCCAAGTACCACTCTGCCTCTTTACCTCTGGCTTAGCTTCATGAGTTGCCCATTTGTAAACACATTGGTTTTATAGCACTTTGTATTCTTTTCAAAGTGCTTAAATGGTTGAGGCCAGAATATCTGAAGCATAAATTTATATATTTCTATATGGATGGTATCATCCACCTAGAACCTTACGATCCTCCTGAGCCTTCAATGTGATAGTACCCAAAGTGAATAGAGTGTATTGTGGAGGCAGTTGTTGTATCTATGGCACAGCCAAAAGATGGAATTATCTTCCACTATCACTGAAGAAATGTACAGATCTCTGTGCCTTTAGGAAAGAGTTGGAAGTATGGCTTTTTTGGCAATAGTGTGTTCCTCATTTTTAGCACTCTTAAATCTGATATCCTTCTGCTTTCCGTTCTTCTTGCAGTCGGCAGTTTCAAGATTCCCTTGGGCATTAGAGCACTATATAAAAAACATGTTTCATTTCATTTAATTTCTGTAGCTGAATAATGCCAAAATGGCGATTTAATCTGCTGTACCAGTATTTCCCAAGAGCACAGCTAAACCCAATAGAGTCGAAATAGCTTTTGGTGTTTTATTCACTGTAGGTTCACGCTAACATTATTTTAGGGATGTATCACTTCTATGCATCGCTTACCCTTCCTTACGGGCAATAAGGCATATTTTGGGATGATGTATTTAGTGCATAGAACCAGAATCTTTTGGCTTCAACAGAGTTTATTTTTACAGGTCTATCTTAAAAAATGTATAGCTTGCAGGCTGAAGCAGTCCAGACCTCAATAGAGGCTTGTGTCGTACGTTGAGGGCCACAAAGTGGCTGGCAAAATATAGAGCTACAATCCACATTAATCATTTAACTTTACATGCCACAGTTGTAATTTTTACACCACATACAATGGACGTACAGTTACATCAAATATGCAAACTGGGCTTTAAGCCAAACACCAGCCATCCATTGCCAGCAAGAACATCTCATCACCCTAAACTACTCATTCCTGAACGCTAAAACCCCTTTAAACATCTAAACTGCACCCGTCCCTCAATCCTTAAAACCCTTCATCACTCAAAACTCCGCCCCATCCTGAACCCTAAAAATTTGTCACTACCCCAGGCACAGCTCGCATAGGGCATGCTGCGGGGTGGAGTGGTGGGGCAGGGCGGGGGAGGGGCAGGGTGTGGGTAGCCAACACGTACATACTACAGAACGGAGGAACGTAATGATTACTTTCCTCCGTTCTGTAGTATATCCGTGTTTGCTACCACCCACCTTGCCCAACCCCCGACCTGCAGCACGCCCTATGCAAGCCGCCACTGCCCAGCCTCTACCCATAATTGAAACTTGTCGGAAAATAGTCCTCTCTGTTGGATTCCGCCAAACCTTATGCCTTCCTACCCCTCTTTTTCTCACCTTCTTTTTGTTGGCCATAGGAATCTGCACACTTTACCACTGTAACCAGGGCTAAAGTGCACAAGCTCTCTCCTCTAAACATGGTAACACTGGGTTATTCACAATTTGCATGTTTCATTTACTATAAGACGCTAATAAAGCTCACTATATTTGACAAGGGCCCATAAATTCAATGCTACCATTGAGATGCAGCACTGATTGTCCCACCCACAGAAGTACCCTTTCAAGCGTGTCTCAGGCCTGACACTGCAGGGAATGTGTGTGGAGTTTACTTCCACTTCAACTTGGCATTTGAAACTACTTGCCAAGCTTAGAACTCCCCTTTTATTTCACATACGTCACCCCTAAGGTAGGTCCTAGGTAGCCCTTAGGGCAGGGTGCTGTGCAAATAAAACCTAATCCTCTCACAGTTTAGCATTGGGAGTTCCTCAATACACGTTTAAGTTGTAATACGTGATCAGAGAAGAACAACTTTTTCATATGTATGGATTGGTGATGATAAATCCTCCTTACTGGTAAAGTTAGATTTGGCATTACTATTTTAGAAAGGCAACTTTTGCAAAGTGGACATTTCTCTGTGCTTATAACTCGGTGTGCTTTGCAACCTGTCTCCAACACATGTCTGGGTTGAGCGACAGCTACACTTTGTGCATACCCTCTAGACAGCCACAACACAGAAGGATAGGTGCGTCTGAGTACCCATCTACATATATCTGCATTCTGATGGCCTTGCCTGGGCAGAATGGAAGGGAGAGACTAACACTCCACTTGAATAGGCTGTGTCCAGTCGCCACTCAAAGGACTGGACTGAAAGGGATATTGTGCACTTCAGAGAGCTGCTTTGAAGTCCCCCCCACATCAAAGGCATGTGTGAGTAGAAGTACTGGGTCTCTGATCCCCATAAAATCAGACACTACCGTACTTGGAACTGAAGCTCTGGCAGAAGAACTGTTGTGCTGCTTAAAGGACTCAACTGGACTGCTAAACTCAAAGGCCTACTAATGTGTTTTGTTGCCCTGTTGCCTGCTGCTCTATGACTCCGCTGAAGGAAAGCTGGACTCAGCTTTCACTCCAAGTGATCTCCAAGGGCTTGCCTCCTTCAGGTTGAGACTCAGGGATATCAAAGTCTCTACCCCTGCTCCAGTACCTGACTCACTAGAAGTGGCCCAGATATTTGCAGCACGTATTTCAAAGTCTCTCCTGTTCGCGTGTAGCAGAACCAAGCACATAGACCCAGTTGCAGTTGTAAAATCCTCCAGAGATTGACGTATAGGATACCACCACTGCAGCTTAGTGAGATTAATGCATTCCCTCGACTGCGTGGAAGAATCTGGCTCATAACTCAACGCCTCTTGACTCATGTACATGTCCTTGACATTGACGCATCTCTGTGTTTTTGACCAGGAAAGGTATTTAGATCACCGGTTCCTGCGTGGGTCCTATAGTTGGCTAGCGATCCATCATGGTTGGCCTGAACTTTGACTTTGCCCCAGTCCATCACAACTTAAAGTAACCTTTTGACCGCTATTTGCTTTTAAGTGCTTTACTGCATTTATTCCTTTAAAATTCCATGTTTCAACTTCTATACATGAATGTTTGTCTTTTTGGTCGTGTTTTGTTCAGAAGATAATAATCTATTTTTTCTAAACCTGTGTGGAGTCTTTTTGTTGTGTACTCATTGTTTTATTGTATGTGTGTGTTGCACAAATACTGCAAACATTGCCTTTTTAGATAAGCCTAACTGCTATGTGCCGAGCTACAGGAGGGTGAGCACATTTTATCTTTCAGTGTGTACCTGGCTTACTATAACTAAAGTGGTGATTCCTGCCTGGCCTGGGTGCTTACCACAGCCAACCAGAAATTCACCCATCACTGAAACCTAAAATTCCCTCACCACCCCTACACTCCACCCATCTCCGAACCCTAAAAATCCCTTTATATGCCCAAGAGCCAACTTTTCCTGGCCCGTAAAAAATGGATGTATGACGTTACAACGCATGCTTTTACCACGCATGCCTTTACAACGCTGTTTTTACAATGCATGCCTTTACAACGCATAGTGCTTTGGGGTGCTGGATAGTGAATAGTTTAATTTACTATTCCAACTCCAGTCCCCGTGGATAGTAGGGAAGGTGTTGGATAGTAAATTAAACCTATTCCCTATCCTAGAGCGCCCCCCAGCGCAATGCATTGTAATGGTTTGCGTTGTAAAAGTTGCGTCGTAAAGGCACTGCGTGGTAAAAGTTGCGTTGTAAAGGATGTTTCCCGTAAAAAAAAACATCATCACCCAAAACATTACCCATACCTGAACCAAATAATCACACAGTAGTCCTAAACTCCATCCAAGTTGAATGTAATTTTGGATCTTTTCCTTAAAATTATCTTTCCTTTAAATTGCTCTTTTAATTTTTGATTTTTTTAGTATTTCCTTAAAATTGTCTTACCTTAACATCGTTTTTCCATAATTTGGTTTCCTCCAATGTGGTGTCTCAGTTTTCGTTTCCCATTAATTAACAAACGTCAGTGTTCTTGTGGAATATTGGTTCGTTATGGCTTGAATGATGATTTGTGAAGGCGATGGCTGTAGCTATTTGCCTTAGCAGGAGTCAGTGGCTGGAATTTCTTTTACCTACAATGAACGTGTGGGTTACTTTTATGCTACATTCTACATTGGTGAGAAGTGATTGAACCTGCCTGTTTCTACTTAAGGAAACTCCAACTCTGATTTATTTTTCTACCAGGAATTTTCCTGTATCGATCCTTCAGCTCCTGCTTTATAAGGTGCTGTTAACGTAATGCATTTGTATTTGGAGTGAGGTTTTTACACCATTCTTAGCCACTTATTGCCCCTTGGATTCCAAGTTTAAAAGTTGTTGCCTTGTCTGCTCTTTTCTGTACTTTTGGTTAACCCCTGTATTTTTGAGCAAGCGCTTCCACTGAGCTGCATGCGCCAGAATGTGCTTCTGCCTGCAGCCTTTATTGAATTGCATCTTCCTCATGCTGGGCTCCTCTCACCACTGCTGCTGTTCTGGTTTTATTCCTGCCTCACACTCACTTGCTACAGCTCCTGAGTATTTTACTGCTTGACCTCATACTTGCTCTCTACTGCTCCCGATATCTTTCTGCTTCCGGAGCATCATTTGAATGGCTTTGTCGTATTTCCAATTTCTGCTTCCTGGCTCCTGGGTCATTTTTTCCATTTGGAAATTCATTAATTACCTCTTTTCCTCTTTGAAGTTTCAAGATCTGGCACAGCTAGTCTTTTACTGAAATAGTAGAGAAACTGTTTTAGGTAGATTGTGTTACGTATTTGTGTACTGGTGTAATACATTTATTTGTGGTAATACATTTATTTGTGGTAAATTGTTTTTTTTAGTTTGTGAGTTGTTCTTCTCTCTTCTTCTTGCTTTTTCTTTAGTTTCTGTGTTTTAATTGTTCCTGTATTCTGCTGTGTTTTGTGTGTGTTTTTTTCTTTTCTTCTTTCTCATTCTTTTCAACAAGCAACATTTCTCTCCCACTCCAGTTTTTTAGATTTACTGTTTGTCATGGTCTAAATCAAAAAAGTTGTCATCAATTATTTAAAAGTGAGTGAATCAAATCTGTCTCCAGAAAAAAAACTTTAATGTTGGTTCATTGTTTAGGAGTGGAGAAGCAAAACATTTTTGGGAACGACCTCATCTTGAAAGTGAGACTAAAGATGAGGGAACTACCCAATCTTTAAATGAGTTTGAGATTTTGATTAAGAAATTAGATATTTATTTTCTCCCTAAAATATCTATTATTTGATAGAGAAACTACTTAGGCAAAAGAAAGCAATGGGAGGATGAATCTATTTAAGCTTTGTAACTGCTTTATGTAAACTAACTTCTTCCTGTAATATTGAAGACAGTACAGAAGAAAGGATAAGAGACTAATTCATATTAGGCTGCACATGTGATAAAATAAGAGAAGAGATATGGACTAAGTTTGATTTCAAGCTTAATGAACATTTTGTGTAATTTATACAAGAAGTATGTAAAGATAAATTATTTGCTTTTTCTGGCAATCTGTTTCTTTAAAGGAAAAAAATACACTTATGTTCCCTTGAAAAATAAGCTTTCTTGTTTTAGATGTGGTAATCATTTGGCTAATTTTAAGGACTTTCCTGCCACTAAAGCTTTGTGTAAAATATGTTACAAAAAGGGACATTTTGTCAAATGTGGAAAATGCATTGTGGATAAGGAAAAAGTGCTGGAGGTGGGTTCTGAAGAAACATATTTTGTGCTCCAAATTGTTAATGATGTTAGTTGTGTATCTAATACTAAGTGTGATCATCGTTCCAATGTAGATGCTCTCAATGGTATCTCTGTGTCCATGATGATGGATTCATGAGAAAGGCTTTCTTTTTTTTTGGGATTATGCACAGTACTTCTGTGGAAGAGCCAATCGGCATGACCCTGATGCTACTCCGTTCAGTTAAGGAGGCAAACTAATTGATTTGGTGGGGTATTTTGAGACAGAAATACAATTTTGGGGCAATAACACTAATGGTAAAAGATTGATGCTATTCCAGAGATGTTTGTACATGAATTTCAAGAGGTATTTTCTAAATAGGTGGGTTGCGTTAAGGGTTATGTAGATCACATTAAATTGAACGAGGCTCCTCTGCCCTTTTGGTACATGGATACGAATATACCTTTTAACTTACATGGTACAGTCAAAAAGAATTAGAGTATGTGAGGAGGGCATAATTGAAACAGCAGAAGCATACCAGTGGGGGGAACCAGTCATAGTTGCCACCAAGAATTCTGGTGAGATCAGACTTTGTAGTGATCTAAGGAACATCAACAGGAAAGTAATTGAGTTTCCGTTACCTAACATTTCTGAGATGGTCAGTCTATTGGAGGATGCAAAGTTCTTCATCATGTTGAACTTAAACTCTGCTTCCCAACAGATCGACTTATATAAAGATTCTAATATAACTGCTTTAATTACACCATTTAGTATTTTCCGTTTTAACAGGATGTACTTTGGTCTCTGTTCCTCAGCATCAGTTTTCCAAAGGATCATAACAGATGTGTTAGGTACAATTTCTGGACTGAAGATTATTCTGGAGGATGTGTTGATCTTCACAAATCCTTTTGAATTTCATCTAGACAAAGTCAAGGAGGTGTTGCATGTTTTAGGTCCTAAAAGTATTACATCGAAGGACGTCAAATGCAAAATTTGTCAACCTGAAATAACTTAATTGGGTCACGTTGTCACAACTGAAGCTATTAAACCCAGCACCGATATTGTCAGTACCATTGCGGGTTTACCATATCCCCCAAGGATGAATGGGAAAAACAGAGTGACCTCCATTAAGCAGTCATGTCTCTTGATGTCAAGGTGGAGGATATGATAAATGTGAAAATACCAACGAGATCATGCAATTCCTCTCGTTTTAGAAAACTTTATTGTGTGAACAAAGGGCCAGATGTATGACCAGTGTAAATTGTAACTTGCAATATGCGCTCGATTGCGAGCCGCAAACTGCGAGTCGCAATTTGCAATGTACAACAGTGTCAGAGACACTGATTGCGATTCCCAATAGAGTCACTAAATGCGAGACTCATGAATATTAATGAGGCACTCACAATTTACGACCCAGACCAGGGATGGTGGTCTGCTGGGCTGAACAGACCTCCATGTCTGGACTGCTTTTAAATAAAGCAGTTTTTTTTATGCCAACAAAAAGTGCAAAAGATCTCTTGGGACAATCTGAAAAGCCACAGCAATTACTAATGTTCTCTAATCCCTTATATTCAACACAATCACCGCCTATCCACACTCAATCAAAATGCCGGGACCCTACTGAACAATTACAACATCCAAGTGTGATAATGCAGTGAGTCGCTCAACTTTATATGTATATTATTTTGTGTTTTTAATGTATTACGAACTGATCGATGACTCCATTGCTTTTATGGAATCTGGGTTCATGAAATTATTTTAATAAAAACTTTTTTTAAACACATTTCCCTGCATTATCACATGTGGACTTTTTGTTTACCTGTGTTACCCCTTCTCTTGGTCAGTGGGGTCACTCCCTTTTCTTTAAGTTTTATTAAAGCAGCTTGTTTTCTTTAAAGGAAAAGGGGATGCATTAAAAAAAAATATATACATTTTCGTTTCATCTTTTAAGGGCAGGTAGCGGTCCCTGAGACCACTGCCTACACTTAAAAAATATTTTCCCCTTCCCATTTGCAACTGCATTACCATTACTCACCAAATAGTTTTTGTACATGACACAGAGTGATTTTGCATGCGCAAACGGAATTACGGTGTACATCTGGCCCAAAGTGTTTGATGTGGTTGTGAAGTTGGACGATGGTAGGATTTGGAATTTTAACTGAATTGTGGTCAATAATCCTATTTGAGTTTTTGTTTTTATTCTCTTTCTAGTTCCTTTGTTTTTTGTGTGTCTTTGTTTGGTGTGGGAGGGGTGTATGTGGTATTGGTAACATTTAACATACTAGAACATGTATTTAGTATCTTCTGTGTTCTTCCCTATGGCTTGTGTTATGGTATGTTCTTGTGGAATGTTGACTTGTTATGATTTGAATGATGAACTGGTAAGACAGTTGATGTAGCTATCTGTCTGAGCTGTATTTAGTGGCTGGACTTTTTTTTTATACCTGCAATAAATGTGCAGATTACTTTCATGTTGTACTTATTCCTACTTTCTACACTTTAAGCTTCTGCAATTCAATCCAAAGATTTCTTTTTTCTAGTGTCATTTTAATTGGTTAAAATATTGTTTCCTTGCTAGAGATGTGGAAAGTTTTGAAATCAGTCATAATTTCTTCCAATTATTGGGGTTTCATTTCCATTTCTCAAATGCTGTTTCCGTGTCGACTCCACAGGGCTATTTGTTTGAATTTAAGGATTGCAATAACAAATTGAATATATTAATTAATAGTTTTCCCAGTTGTAAAGTCAAGAACTTGGTAATGTTTTTTTAGTTATGATCATTTATACTATTGCAAATATTTGCTAACACAATTTGTTGATTCTGTTTCTGAAGTGGAAGTACAATATAATACAATACTGTCTTTTGTGTTTAATCAAGCCAATTAAAAGTCCACTTTACACAAATATGTTGTGGTTGGTGATTGTTCTCTGGTCTCGTAATTCATTTAAAGTCAATGTATTTTGAGAATTTAGACACATGGAGAAATGTTTATTCAAGGATTGTCCCGCCACTCCACAAAATGGATGCTATGCAGGACAGTTTCAATTGAATCTCCCATTTAGATGTAGGAAGTCAAGTGCTTGCAAAAAGATATTGACGGTTTTGCCTATTGAAGATGGTTTGAAGACATAACATTTAAGATTGTGGGATCAAATAAAATCCTCAGTGGACAAAACTGTAAATTTCTTATACAGCATATGATCATTGTTATAGGATTTCATGCTGATTCTGTCAGCAAATCTAGATGATCCAAGATGGATAACTTTGTTCTCTTTCTATGAGGTGGAATATGGATATTTACTATAATCAGTTAAATGAGATTAAGACAGCTAGTATGTATTTTGAATTAAGAATTAGTTCTGACTCTTTTTGATCAGTTGAAGACTTTGTAGTATTATCTGTGTATCCATCAGTACACAAATAGAATGATATATTTACTACATGTGGTAAATACCATTACCCTGAGGTCCCCCCAGTGCCTGTCCACTTCCTTACTTGTGGAGATGACCATATGCCTGACAGAAAAAAGAACAGGAGAATGCTGGGACCCCTAACCCTACTCCCTCCCACTGGGAGCACATAACCAGTACCTACCCAGCATTCCGCCTGTTCTTTTTTCTGTCTGCTGACAGAATGGGACAGGGTTGCTGGTTCTACTTCCCTGCTGCAATTTTCTGCTACGGTGTTCTCTGGATCCTGTCAGGTTGCTGGGCTGTCCTCAACGTGCTGCACAGTGCCTCCTGGCCTACTGGGCTTGCCGGGTACTGGGTTTGTTGCTGGTGATACTTACCTGCTGCAGTATTCTGCTGCGGTCGTCCTGGATCCTGTCAAGCTTCTGGGCTGTCCTTGACATGCTGCTCGGTGCCTCCCAGCCTGCTGGGCTTGGTGTGAGCTGTGATTGTTGCTGGCCCTTTACGGCTGGTGCGCCGGCCCTCCCGGTCTGTTCCTGGTTGGAAGGTGTGTCTTACTGGTGGCTGGGCCGGGTTGGGAGGTCAGCTGCTGAAGCTAAATGGTGACTTGGGTCGGTCTTGGTGGTGCCCCTGGAGTGCCTAGGGGGCCGGTATGGCCATTTCCTGTGTCCTGGCGCTGGACTGGTGGAGTGTGCCTGGGCTGGCTGGTGGGGGCAGGCAGTGTGTTATGGTGTCTGCCTGCCCCGGGGTGAGTACTGCATAGCGTTTTTTCTCCTGGTCTGACTATGGCCTTTGGTGTTATGTGGGGTCTGCCTACCACGGGGTGAGTCTCTCTGGGTGATTTCTATTCCCTATTTGCCTTCT
This sequence comes from Lissotriton helveticus, assembly GCF_964261635.1. Lineage (NCBI taxonomy): Eukaryota > Metazoa > Chordata > Amphibia > Caudata > Salamandridae > Lissotriton > Lissotriton helveticus. Next base: position 128,698,770 of record NC_136069.1, read on the forward strand.
TCTTCTGTGTGTCTGTCACACTTCTCGCAGGTTGCATCAGGCACTTGAGTTTCCCGGCCTCCCTGCTTCTTGAAGCCTACAGTCATACCACCCTAAAAGCACCTGTTCTCGTCTGTTCTCAGGAGCTAGGCATTCTGTTCTCACCTGGGGGGCTTGGTGTTGTGCCCTTTACCTGGCCTGGCATGGGCCTTGGCACTGGGTGTCACTTGTGCAGTGTGCCTTTGCTGCCTCACCCTGGTCTCAAGCTGTGGTCCTTGGGTGGCTGGTGGCTCGGGGCTACGCTGGTGGTGTCCCTGGTGTGCCTGGTTGCCAGTGTTGGTGTTTGCTTGTTGCCCAGTGCTAGGTTTGTGGGTTAGGCTTGGGCTGGATGGTGGGGGCTGAGTTCCGTGTTGCAGTTTCTTCTCCCCTCTTTCATGTCTTGGCCAGTTTTGGGGGTCCTCGACCTCCCTGCTGCAGGGTTGTTTGCCCCTGGTGGGGGCTGGGTGTTGTGGGTCGTACTTTGCATCTGTCTCAGTGACTCCTTTGTTTCTGCGATGTTGATTTATGGCTGGCTGGTGGGCGTGTTGGTGTGATTGCCAGTGTGGTTTGGTGTCTGCCTGCCCTGAGGATGTGTGTGTTGCGGCTTTTCCAGGTTTTGCTCCTGCTTGGCGGCCCTGTTGTTCCCTCCCCCAGGCTGTGCCCTTTTTGCCATGGCCCTAGGTTGGTATCTTCATGGGCTGTGCATCGGGTGTCCCTGGTGAGCCTCATTGCCGTTGGCCTGGTTTGTGGGGTTCGTGTGGTATTGGCTGGAGCCTGTCACTTTCCGATTGGGGCTTGTCATTTGTGCTTGCCCTTTGGTGTTCCTGCCTGCCGGTGCACTAGTTCAGGGGCTGGTTTTGTGCCTATGTTGTCTCCAGACCCTGGTCTTTGTAAGTTTTTTGATGGTCCTGCTGTGCTATGTCTACTTGATTCTCAGTTCAGTCCCTCTTCCATTTCCTGCTTCCTCTGTAGGTTGTGTGCCTATGGGACCTCCAGGCTCGTTTCTCCTGGGGTTATGGTGTCACCACAAGTCTTCCGGTCTGTTGGTGTCCAGGCTTTCTTCCTGTCTTGCCTTGGCCATCCCTTTGTTTGGCCCCTCTGTGATCTGTGTGGATCCGGCAGGCAGTACCTTCTCTTCCCTTGTCTCCTGGTTGGGGGCTTCCTTGTTGTGTGGGGGCCTTGCCTTTGGGTGGTATCCAGCTGGGGCCGTAGGGGCCTGTGTGACTTGGAAGTCACCTGTGGGTGGCTGCCTGTGATCCTTGTCTGACTTTCCTTAATCTGGTCACTTTGTGCCTTGCTTGGGTCTGGGTCCTTCGGCCCCTTGGTGGTTCTGTGCCTGGTTTGGCTTGGGGCCAGGCTGGCTTCCCTGTCCTTTTCCTCTGGCTTCTTCTCTGCGCCTACCTTCCCCCGGTGCAGGCTGGGCCGTGGTGTTGGTGTGCCTGTGAGGGCAACTTGGCTTCCTGCCTTTCTTCCTGCCACATTCTGTTCCCTCTGTGGCCTATCTGTGGCTGGTTACTGTGCCTTTATCTCTGCCATCCGTGGTTAGGGGTTTCAGGGTTGTGACTGTTGGCCCTGTGCCGTTCCTTCTGTGCTGTTGGTGCACTGTTTGGTGGTCTGTCTTGCTGGCATGCCTGTTGTTCAGTCTGCGGTACAAAAGGGGGTGGTGATGGACGGAGCATCTGAACCAATCAAACACTCACACCCAGTCAAAAGATCTGGGTTTGATCCATCACCGTTCTTTAGCCCACTCTGCCACCCCAGTTCAGACATTGGCTATATGCAAATCAGTCTGACCCTGTGCCTCATGGGAACAATCCAGCCCGAACTGCCAAGCCATGCCTTCCCTGGACCAGAAACAAGCTTCCGAGGACCGGTTTCTGGCATTCTAGCCGTCTTCAGCCCGGCTTGCTTGAATCCAGTAGCAAAGTGAGCAAGGGACTCACGTCTGAGCATACCCTGCCACACTTATGGCGGCCAAAACGGTACAAAAGGGGGTGGTGATGGACGGAGCATCTGAAGTTGTTCAGTCTGCTGCTTCTCGGGGGTCTGTGGGGGCATCTGCGGGGTTGGGTTGTGTGTCGCCCTGTTTGTCTTTCCTGTTCTTGTGGCCCTTCTGCGGCTGGTCTTGGGACTCACTTGGGGTTGTTCCTTGGTATTGTCCTTTGGGCCAGTTGGTCCGCTGGTGGTTCGATCATCCCTTCCTGGTTCCATGGTTCCTGGTACCTCTTCAGTGACCGGTGGCTTGGTCTTCTCCTGTCCTGTCATTTTCACCTGAGGTCGGCCCAGGACTTCTGGCTGTGGGAGTCGTCCTTGGTGTGGATTGATTGTGGCGGGGACTTTCCTGTTGGCCCTGTTTGATGGCCTCTCCCCACTCTTGTTGCTGTACCTTGGTCTAGTTCAGGGTCTGCTGGGTCCGCCCCTTGCTTTTCATTGGGCGCAGTCTTGTTGTTGGCCTGCTTTTGGTGGAGGGGTTGTTCTTTCCAGGGTTGTGACCTCTGGTTCTCCCCCTGCCGTTGCCTGTCCTTGGGGGGTCAGTCTATCATGCCTGGTCCTTCTAGTTGGTTTTCAGGCGTCTGGTATTTTGGTGCTCATCGTTCCTACTTCCTACTGGCTCCATCCTTGCTTTTGTTGGGCAGGGTGCCGGGTTTGTGTCCCGGGGTCCCCTGAATTCGGTGTGGTTGCCTCGATCCTGGCCTGTTTCTCTGTTGTTGTGCCATGGCTCCTTCTCCTGCTTCGGGTGGTGTGGGCTGTGGTCTGGTGGTTGGTGCTAGACGTTCCTGCCCTGGGGCTTGATCCTCCTCTTGGAGTTTTCAGTGGTATGTCCTCTGGGCTCTCTGGTGGCCAGGGTTATCGGGTTGGGGGTAGCTTGCTCTTGGTCAAAGCTCCCTCCCTTCCTGTTTTGCTCTGTGTGGCCCAGCCCATGGTTTGTCCTCTGGGTCAGTGCCTTGGCTCTGTCAGCTGGCCCTGCCCTCTTTTGTCTCGGTTGGTCTGTGGATATTTCCGGGTGTGTTGGGATTGGTCCTGTGGGTGGTGTTTCGCTCTTTGTCTCCTGCTTTGGGCTGAGCCTTTAGGGTCTCTCCTTGCTTCCCCGAGGTTCTCTGTTGAGGTCCTTTGTGGGTTTTGTTTGGCGGTGTTGGGCGCTCTTTCCTTGTCTGTGAGGGATCGCTCTCCGTCGGTTCTGCTGCTGGGTCTGTAGAGCTGAGTAGTTTTCCTGGGTTTGGTGGCTATTCGGGGGGGGGGGGTGTTCCCGGTGTGGGTTGGCTGCCTACTAGGTGGCTGTGCTGTGGGTTGGAATTTTTTTGTTCACCTTGGTTGGGGTAATTCAGGGCTGTGTACTCCTGCCTGTGTTTTTCCTGTGGTTCTCCCGTTACTTTTCCTGGGATGCCGATTTTTGGTGTGGTGTCCTGGGTGTTTTTGGGGGTTAGGATGGCCGTGGTACTGGCTTTGGTATGCTCCACAAGTAAGGAATGGGACGGGGACTGGAGGGACCCGATGGTAATGCCCTATTACTTACCGGTAATCTTTATTACTCCTGGTCCCGTTGTCCCCGTCCCATTCCTCCCTGACTACCGGCCTTCCTGTGGGTGGCTTGGCAGTTAGGTGAGGTTAGGAGTCCCAGCATTCTCTTGTTATTTTCTCTGTCAGGGAGATGGTCATCTCCACAAGTAAGGAATAGGACAGACACAATTGAACCAGGAGTAAAGAAGATTACCAGTAAGTAATAGGGTATTACCCTAGCTCTGGATGAAACATCCCTTTATTAAAGTTGAATTTTCTGTGACCATTTCACATTCCTCGTATTGTTAGTAAGGACTAAGGACCTAATTACAAGTATAAGTGTTATTTCTTTCAACACATAAATAATGATACCTTGACACCTTTTATGAGTTTCTGAGGAATAACATGCAGATTTTGGTGTTTAATATACCAAAATCTGCATTATACAATAATTACCGTAAGCTTTTCCCCTGCTAAATGCGGACAGGTTTGACCTTTCGAAATGTAACGTAGGTTGAGGTATTTAACGCATCTGATGAATATCGGATGCATTTAATACCTTCAAACTTACAATTCCAACCCATGTGTAAACAGGAGTTTATGCATTGGTTGAAATATTATGAGGAAATCGTAATCAGGCCCTAGGTGGATCATTTTAGGTAAGAAGGATTTGTGCACCCAGTAATCACGTGTTGCCCAGTCATTTATAGCTCTCGATCTGTGTGCGATGTCTATTTCTAAGAAGAAAGTAGGCACTTCAAATAAAGTGAGGTTCGGTTTGGTATAAATTGATCTACCCCCGGGTGATTATTAGCTGGCTTGAAGTAGTCTGTGGGTTACCAAATGTCCTGGAATGTACAGACCTCAAACTTGTTCTCTCATTCCAAAAATCTGGATCTTTTATTTTTAATGCAATTACTATATTTGATGCAACCAGCCTGCTCAACTGCCATAGCTAAAGTTTGTTGCCTTCAGCGTAGAATGACCACTCTTTCCGCTTTTCTCTACCTTGAGGAAGACTTTACAACAATAGTGACTTTCTTGCCTTTCAAACTGCTGAGGGAGAAGTCTAACTTCAACTCTGGGCTCAGTTAATCTGAAGTAAACAGTCCCACCCTTACAGTGAACCCAATAGGGCATATTATCAAGGACAGGTGTTAAAATTTTCACCGTTTTATCGGCAGGAAACTGCAGATAACACTGCGATAATGGGCTTGATAATACGCTCTTGTTAATTCCCATAGAAGCCCATGTTCTGATGTTAACATGGGCTTCTATGGGAATTAACAAGAGCGTATTATCAAGCCCATTATCGCCGTTTTATAGGCAGTTTCCTGCCGATAAAACGGTGATCATTTTAGCACCGGTCCTTGATAATATGCCCCAATGTTCATAATGTGACAGAAGCACGTATCATACTTTGAAATTCTCCTTCCGTCATCTTAACAGAATTTCCTGCTGCACCGCTGCCTTCTTGTCTCAAAACAGCGCAGACTAGTTTTATAAAAGGCGGCAGGATGGCAGTGAGCTGAACATTTGACACTGAATATTTATGTGTTCTGGAAGACATCTTTTTTTTCCTGAGTTTTTTATAAGACAAACTTGACCAGAAGGTATTAGAGCACTTTAGATGGGCACTTGTTGCCTTGGTCCAAAATTTTCCTACGGACTTAGAAACTTTTCTGGAGCTTTTTCTGTCGGGGTCCCTCGATGCTCTCCAACAGGCCCAATTTGATGAGGTTCACCAGCTTGCTTTACAGGGAGCTTCCTTATCAAACTCTGTAAATCGATCCTCTGGAGCTTTTCACAGGGAATAACCAGCAGGTCACACGGACTCGAGGTTGAATGTGGCCAGCATGAAACTTATCGTTGACTTGGTCCCCTTATGGAGCTTTTTTCCAGAGTTGCTCCAAACTTCTGGAACTTCTTCCTGAACTTCCTCTTGAGTGTCCAAAACAAACTCCCAGGGCCTGGAATCTCTAAGATGGTCCTTGAAAGGGTGGGACCACAATTCCCACAATGCACCTGGACAAAAACTTTGCACACTCCAGGGAGGGAATTCTTAGTCATGATGCACCAGGTGAGCTCTGTTAACCTGTAGTTTGCACGGTGTTCACTCTCTAATCCTTTTGAAGTAAAGTGCATCTGCAGGGCTGTAGTTCCAGATCATGCAGCAGGTGCAGCCAGTCAGAGTGCATGGCCTAATCATACAAATTAATTTTCCAGCCTGGCAAACCTTCTTCTTCTCTTAGTTTCAAGCTGCGGTTCTGAGAGGCTTTGCACCTCTCACGTATTTATTCAGTATTATCTGGGTTCAACCAGGGGAGCACTCCTGCCCAATGAGGTGCAGGGCAACATCCCAGAGCATGACCACTTCCTCCAGAATGTGGCATAATCATCTCCCCGAATGCACTATTTCTCCAAAATTCAGTATGGCTGAAATCTCAGCAGAGAAGCAAGAATTAGTTAAACCAACCTCCATTTTGGCTCATTTCCATTGCTCTCTTTCCCCTACCTTCTGCAAATTCCTGCCGTAAGCCTGCTATCTAGCTGGGTCAAAGGGGCTAGTGGGTAGATGTACCTGGCCATCCCCATCTATGCTATTCCCCCTTTAAAACTTCATGACGTACGACCCCTCCCCACCTGCTGACTTTCCTTTATAGCAGAGCTCTCTCCACCAGATAGCATCTCCCTGCCACTTATCACGTCATCAAAGCAACCTGGCTAATCCTGTTAACTTTGAACAATCAGGGAAGAGGGCAAGAAAGCTGAATTTTGGCTTACAGACAAGAAATCCGTATAACTTATTTTCTGTACAACTTAGGATAAATTCAGCAATGGCATTTTTCTGAATTTATCAATACCATTCTCCTAAATCCTTGAATGATATCTTAATTCAATCCCTGGCAATAGGTATGTGTTCATTGCCAGGTTATCCCATGGGGCTCAGCATCTACAATGGGGAAACTGCAATGTGCAATTTCTCATCATCAGGGCCAATAAAACATCTTTTATAAGGGCTTTGCTTAAAGTCAATTTCGGGAGTCACTTTACTACAATGGGAAAGTGAAATGTGCAATTTCTTTATCCTTAGGGCATATTAAACATCTTTTATAATGGCCCTCCTTATAATGACAATCAGCTAGGGGAGACCCGGGGGGGGGGGGGACGGTACCGAAAATGCCAAAGTATTGTTGTTTATCACTTTTTAAGTGCCCCTACCTCCAAAGTCAATGTTGGGCACAATTTACATTTAAATGCAGTGCTGCCACACAGGGATGCTTTTAAAATGACCGCAGGCGCTCAGCAGAGCACACATACAACTACAGAAAGGACTGCTGGCCTCTGAACTGCCATGCCCTATTACATACTTGGGACTTATAGGTCGTTTTAATACTCCTGCCTTATTATCTACTAGGGACTTATAGGACTGGTCAGGCCAATAGTAAGTGTACTCTAATATATAGTGTACCTTAATGCATGTGTGTGTTTCAATGTAACAGTTGGTCTTATCAACATAGCACTGGCCCTGAGCCTTCCCAGCAGAGCCCAGGGCACACTCAGAGTCAGAAAACCAGTCTCCAATGGGGCAAAAAGTAGGGGGACACTGCAAACAAGTCCAGGTTTCTAACACATTGAAAACAAAAGGTGAGATATTGGCCTAGAGCTTGCACAGCACTTTGGAAGTACAGTAAAATGCCCATCTTGTGTGAAGTTCATTCGTCGAAAGTTGGCCTCACAATAGGATTCCTCATTGAATTGGGATGCTTCTTTCGATATTTCATCAGTTGGTTTTATCCCACATTGTCTATCCCAGTTATTACAGATGATATTAAGTTTGTCTTTCTGGCTAAATTGTACAATCATAAATTGCTATTTTCCAAAGCCAAACCTGTGAATCTAAAACATTACTTTTTATATTTCATTGCAATATGTGCTGAATTTATTCAGGTATGGCTACAAAAAGTCTTTAATTTTTCGGTAGGGGCTAAAAATCATAAGCAATTCTTAGAAATTTGTTCTGAATTACCTGTCACAAACAACAATATTTAGTCTTTAGGATCATATTTTGATACTGTCATAAAGTGGTGAATTAATGTACCTCAAACATATTGTACTGGACAAAGAAATATTTTTTCACATAATCCAGTCATGTGGATGGTTTTATATCAATTCTGCTTTGGATATTTGGGAGATTTATTAACAACAGAACATCTTTTCAACATCATTTTAACCACTGAATTGTCAAATAGTTTTGTATAAATAGCCTGGGTATGTAAACATTTAAAACAAATTGCCAAGATGGACAGATATTACAACCTGAAATTAGGGAAAGCTAGATTGATATCAAGTTGGATTTTAGATATGTTCATTTGAGGTCTTCCACCTAAATCGTGTAACTAATCAGTCAAGAAGATGAAACCATTATTATGTAATTCTGTAGGTACATTGAAGAATTGCAAAGTTATTAAAGGCAGAATAGACATATTTATTAGGGCACTTCAGCCTATGAATGCTAAAGGAAGTTTTGACAGTTTTATTATTCTGTTCAACATATTCAAATACCAAAATATCTAATTGAATGGTGCAGTTCATCATTTGTCTGTAGATTCAGAGGAGGCTCATTATGAGAAGCATTTATTAGAATAACTTCAGTTAAACTATCATTCACTTTGAATGAAATAATTTAAGGAAACTGGTAAGGTTTGTCAAATGTGCATTTAATATTTCCATAATCTGCTCTCAGGTATAAAATCATGGCGTTGCAAATAATTGCAATTTCAGCATGTTGTGAAAGATGCTAATATCTGATTATTTATGTGAAGTTTGATCACAATGTTTTGATAAATAAGGCAAATAACAATGGAAAGAGCCGGCAGCCCTGTCAAGTTCCCATGGTAACAGTAGTTTTTTCAACCAGGGACGAATTGATTAAGATAGTTGTCGTGGCTTTGGAATACAATTTTAACAAGATCACTAGAAATACTTTGGAAATACCAAGACAAAATCCTAAACTTACTACCATTTTGGTATTCACAGAAGGTACTTACTCATTTTGGTATTCACAGAAGGCACTTACTCATGTCGGTATTCACAGAAGTTAGGAGTCCTAACTTTAGGACTGCTAAATGCCTTCTGTGACTACCGAAAGCCTCAAAATTAGTTTTTTTTTTTCAGTTTAATAGTAGTAAAGTTAGGACTCCTAACTTTAGGACTCCTAAATGCATTCTGTGAATACCCAAAGTCTTAAAATTAGGATTTTTCTCAAGTTAGTAGTAGTAAAGTTAGGACTCCTAATTTTAGGACTCCTAAATGCCTTTTGTGAATACTGAAACTATTAAAATTAGGATTATTCTTAATTTAGTAGTAGTAAAGTTAGGACTCCTAACTTTAGGACTCCTAAATGCCTTCTGTGAATACCGAAAGTCTTAAAATTAGGATTGTTCTCAGTTCAGTAGTAGTAAAGTTAGGAGTATTAACTTTGGGACTCCTAAACTGAGAAAAATCCTAATTTTAAGACTTTCGGTATTCACAGAAGGCATTTAGGAGTCCTAAATTTAGGACTCCTAACTTCTGTGAATACTGACATGAGTAAGTTTCTTCTGTGAATACCAAAATGAGTAGGTGCCTTATGTGAATACAAAAATGGTAGTATGTTTAGGATTTTGCCTTAATATAGTTCTGTGAATCGGGCCCAGAGTCACTGGATTCAAGCTAGCCTGGCTGAAGAAGGCTTGTTTCCGGTCCAGGGAGGACCTGGCCTGGCAGTTTGTTCTCGACCGTTCCCATGAGGCACAGGGTCAAGACTGATTTTTATATGGCTGGGTCCAAACTGGGGTGGTGTAGTGTGCAAAAGAATGATGGATTTAACCCAGATCTTTTGACTGGGGGAGAATGTTTTCATTGTCAGCATTCTGTTCATCATTTGTTTGCTGTAACACTTTTCGCCCTAAGTGGAATGGGTATGCCCAGACATGGGTCCTTTGCTCACTGTGCCACTGGATTCAAGCTAGCCTGGCTGAAGAAGGGTCACATACCCTGAACCCGGTCCCAGGATGCTTGTTTCCGGTCCAGGGAGGACCTGGCCTGGCAGTTCTGTCTGGACTGTTCCCATGAGGCACATGGTCAAGACTGATTTGTATATGGCTGGGTCCAAACCGGGGTGGCGTAATGAGCAAACAAACAATGGATTTAACACAGATCATTTGACTGGGGGAGAATGTTTGCATTGTCAGCATTCCATCCATCATTTGTTTGTGGTAACACTTTTTGCATCAAAGTGGGATGGGTATGCCCAGACGTTCCCAGGTCTGGACTGTTCCCTTGCTCACTATGACACTGGATTCAAGCTACCCTGGCTGAAGAAGGGTATCATACCCTGAAACGGTCCTAGGATGCTTGTTTCCAGTCAAGGCAGCACCTGGCCTGCAGGTTCGGCCTGGACTGTTTCCATGAGGCACAGGGTCAAGACTGATTTGTATATGGCTGGGTCTAAACTGGGGTGGCGTAGTGGGCAAAAGAACGATGGATTTAACCCAGATCTTTTGACTGGGGGAGAATGTTTGCATTGTCAGCATTCCGTCCATCATTTGTTTGCTGTAACAAAACGTCATCCCTCGGCCGACACAGTGATTCAGCACAGTAGGCCCCCTGGGGCGGCCTATGGGTATATATAAATCATATCTTGCTAGGATAGCTAGAGGAGATCGAGATATCCCGGCCGACACACTTACCAGAGACGCTGAGGTTCCTGCATGCAGATGCTCCAGCTCGCAGTGGTCTAACATTCCTCGTGGGGTGTCCAACTTGAGACCAGGAAGGGGTCCCACAGTCTCACTTAAGGTAATGGGTTGACTAAATCCTAGAGGAATTCTTGGCTTAACACCTACACCCATGCTATGTACACTTAAGTACATCTAGATAGGGAGGCATCGTAGGAGTAGGCATCGTTTATCATGTGTTTTATATACATGAATGTATTCATGATTTTAGTGAGATGGTAGAACTCTACCATCCTTTTACCTTTGTAATACTGCTAACCATTTATATCTTATATTGTCTAACGGTTGTTGCACATCTATTCTACACCAGAAGAACAACTGTTCAATAAATGATTATAGAAAACGCCCAGCTTGTTTTATTTGGTATATCTCTCTGAGACAAACTAAGGAAGCACGTGTGACTGAGTGAAAGGTAGTACATTGTTTCCACGGTCCTGAGGAATCAGGCTTGTCATGTTCGATGGTTGCTAAGAACTTTTCCCTCCTTTGTAAAAATATTCGAAACGCCTTATCTTAAATTTCCTGGAATAGTTATTTTTCTCTAAAACCAATGACTGAAGACACAGATAACACAGGAGGAGTTGTGCAAAACCTGCACCTCAGAGATGATGAGGAAGATGCAAATGCAATTCAGATAGCAGAGAATTTTAGAAATGCAGTCGCCGGAGGAGGAGCCAAGATGGCCACCGGAGCAGACGTGTAGGCTCCCGGCTCCGCGAACTTTGAGCCCCGCTGTTAATCCTGATTACTATCCTGAGGTCGCGCTGCAGCGGGGTGCCGGTGATTGCGCGCTGCCTTCATTCGTGTTCTTCCGGAGTTTCCGCCAGCCCGGTAACCGGAGTTACTCGAGAGGTTCTTTTGTGGCCTCCGCCGCCCTGAAGCCGGGACCTCATCCGCTGCATGTGGCCGGGTCCTAACTGATCAACACCGGCCCTTTGGTCCTGGTCGGAGCCGGCCCATTGAGACATCTTGGCTGCTGACTGAGAGCGGGAACGGGATTTCTCGGCTGGAGCGCTGCTCCTCCCGCAGCACGCCTGAAGAGCGTTTGCGAGATGGAGGCCCCCTGGGAGTGCTATTTTATTGAGGAAAGCTGGAGGTGAGCGACGTCGACCCCATTTTCGGAGTTTCCCGATTTTGGCGGGCCGCCCCTGAATCTACCCCGGACTTGCATTGATGTGGGGATGGCTGTTACAGAGGGTGCTTTCTTCGAGGTATGCCTTGCTGGCGTAGATACCTTGGACTGCTGTCTGCCGGTGCCATCCTCGCCCCCATCTTATTGCTATTCTCCCTCCATGGACACGTTTGATGGTGCCCTGCGTGAGTTGGTCTGCAGTGCCCTGCCTATCGAGGTGAAGTATGATGGGGTATGCGGGTCTTCTCGGAACACGGAGGTGTGGAGTCACCGATCTGTGCTATCCTGTGGCACCATTCTCGCTGCTCTTGGGGACCTACAATGTGTGTGGAGGGATGGTTATCGAGAGCTGGGTGATAAGCTTGATGGCGTTCATTACACTCTGAGGCGGATACGGAGGTCCTGCTCCCAGTGGGATGTCGACTTGCCTTCTCCGGTTCCCGAGGGGGCTACTATGTTTCCGCGCGACTGCGAGGCGGAGCGTATTCTCCATGATGATGTGGGTGCCCGCGGACGGCCGTCTTCTAGCTCCTGCGACACAGCTGTGTATCTCTCCCACCTGGGGGATGAGACTTTGTTGGCGATATCGTCATTACCACTCCGGACAATGTCTTTTCAACTGTTCGCTCCTTTGACGGCTTCTTCCTTCCAAGCCCCACTTTCCTTGCTCTGGATTGAGTGTCATCGGGCGACCTTGGGGGCGATACTTGTCGAGGAAGATGGCCATATTGGTGACTGGCGGCGTCCATTTTGTGTCTACAGCCCGCTCCGCCGTACGTGGACATTTAGTTCCTTTGTGGTGGATGGGACGGGCTCCCCTCGGGTGCCATGTTTAGGGGGGCTTGCACGAACAGGCCAGGGCTAGGTGTTCCCTTTTCTACTTGCTGGATGCTTGGCTGGCGGAGGATCGGACTGACATGTTTTAATGTACCATTCAGCTGCGCTGTTTTTGCTGTCTCTCCCCATTCGTTACTGTAATTGTTGCTTATCACGGTTGACATGTATTCTTGGGGTGGAGATTGAACCTGAGGCTTGGGAGACCGGGAGCGCTTGTGTATGGCCCTCCTCCGATTAATTAATTAATATCGTTTCCTTTTTCTTTTCTGTCTTTCTTTTCTCTGTCTACATTTCGGGTACTCTTTATTGGGCGACAGACGCACTGCTAGGGGGGGGGTAGGCCGTAGCCTCTGCATGTGTGTTGGGTGGGGGGTGAGGAGGGGGGGTTTTCTTTTTGTCAGTTTTCTGTTTCTATGGGCCTGATTTTTTCTTTTCCTTTTTTATTCCCTTTCTCTTCTCCTTTTTCTTGGGTCAGTAGGGTTCCTTGATGTGGGGTGGGTACGGACGGGCACGGAATATTCTGATGGTTATTTATCCTTTCATTGCTGTTTAAGTGCCGTTCTTTGCTTATGTTTCCCTGTTCGTTAGATATCCTTTGTGGACATTGCTCACTCTTGCTCTTGGTGATTGTATGGTTACTGATCCTTCTTTGTCCCTACCCTTTTCTGTATGTTGCTTATATAATTTCAAAATTGAACCTTAATTTTCCTGTTTCTCTGCAGTCTGAGGTTTCTAGTGTAATTCTGAATACTTGCTAATTATTCTTATCGTGCTGCCGAGTTGCCGTATCGTTTGTGTAAGTGCTTGGACATACGTTGAGGCCGGCCAGGTGGTTGTAGGCCCGTAACTGTTTACTGATACTGCACAATAAAGGTTTTGAAAAAAAAAAAAATAAAGAAATGCAGTCGCCCTGAAACTGCTTGCGCATGGTCTAACACCTAGGGGTGGCATAGTAGCTTTCGTGATTGAGACACACGAATCGTACAGAACAGAGGTATGTTATTCATAGTTTACATTCAATGGACCTTCAATGTGCTATGGAAGCTGAGCCAAAAGAAGGAACAGAGGACTGTTGCCAATCCGGCGTACGGCAACAAGATACAGGACTTCTTCCTAGCAAAAGGCTGGACAAGTTGAGGCTTGCAGGCGACAAGAAGAAATCGTCAGTACTGATCCTATTGGATCTTTCAGCCGCGTTCGACTCGATGAACCATACTCAGCTGTTGGTCCGTGTTTGGCGGCTGGTAATTACTGGTGCCGTCTTTCAATGGATTGCCTCCTTCTTGAAGGATCGGTCACAACTGGTCCAACTATGGGAATGTGCGTCCAGTAAAGGTGCTTTGCCATGCGGGTTTCCACTGGGCTCTGCGTTGTCCCCCCTGCTCTTTAACTAGTATCTTCAGCCACTGGTGAAAGCACTGGCTGACACGCGACTAATTGTGCGGATCGACAGCTCCACACAGGCACAGTCCAACGTGCACAACATTCTTCAGTTCACTATGAACTGGATGACCACCAACTCATTGAAAGTAAACCCTGACAAGACAGATTTGATAGCTATTATCGCAGGGGTCAACCCCTGGTCCAATTCCTTCTGGCCACAAGAGATAGGCACTACTCTGATACTGGTGCCAGTTGTGAAGAGCTTGGGCATTAGGCTGGATAACAAGTTGACGCGGAACAATCAAGTGACCGCTGTGGTGGGGTATTGTGTGGGCCTTATGAGGCAACTCCAGAAACTTTCACCCCTGTTGTCATTTTCCACTATGCGTACCGAACTGTCGGCACTAATTGTGTCACGCCTGGACTACGAGAATGCAGTATACATTGGGTTACCTGACAAACTATTGGGGAAACTTCAGGTGGTTATGAATGACGCAGTAAGACTGATTTTCAAACTTCCTAGAAGAGCACATGCTACACCCCTGCTACAACAACTACATTGGCTCCCAATTAAGCAGGTTAGGTTTAAGGGTCTATGCATTGCACACAAAGCTCTGCATGGAGCAGCAGCCTGTTACATTAAGGATCGTTTGAAGAGCTATATACCAGGACAATGTCTCTGATCATCTGAGGCAAGTCTGTTGGCATGTCCACGTTTTGATAAAGCCACCATGGGGGGGGAACTTTTTCGGTTGTGATTCCTCAGCTTTGGAACAAGCTATCAGAGAGCTTGCACTGGGAAGCCACCCTTCTTCCTTTTAGGAGGAAACTTAAGACTTTTTGTACACACAGGCATTTGGATAAGCTTTGCCTAGACTCACCGAGCATCGGGTTGTATGCCCAGGTTTCTAGGTTTATGTTTACCTCACAAGCGCTTAGAGACCATTGGTGATTTGATTTGGCACTATATAAATGGCAATTAACATTAACATTCCCAGCAGCGAATGCAAGAACAAAAATATTTCACACCCACACAGAAGGTGATGCACCAGTGGAATAATGTCTGTTTCAGGACATTGAGGTTCCGCTTACATACCAGGAACACTTATACTGGTTTAAAGGCTCCCTACCCCATATAATAAGAAGAGTAATACTCGGTCCGCTCGGAAGAGAAGGAGCGACATGGGCAATATTAGCAGCCTATACACCACATCCCGACACTGAAACAATGCCAGGACCAGACTTACTTATACTTCACAAAGAACTAATAAAACTTTACAGAAACATGATGCAATATGTCATGAGGACATTCACAGACCAGCCAGCAATGATAACAACAAATACAGCTCAGGTTCAAAACACAACAACTAAAATTACACCACAAATGTTATACGCAGTGATGTGTAAAATGCCCGCAAAATGTGAACAAATGCCATTCTGGATAGCTCAGAAAATAACACAGCTAGAAGCAGTATTTCCAAATACTAGACCTTATGAAAAACACATAATGTAAACAATCTGCCTGCCCATGGGGATCACACGACAACTAGAGGACTGTAACTCATGGAGTACAGTTCTCGCTGCCATATATACCAGAACTCATGGTATCTCATCATTAGCAGTAGTACCAGACCAGTAGTACCAGACGTATTAAGACAAATACAAAACTAGCACAAAGCAGATCCTGCTCTAATCTTAGGTTGGAAGTTACTAGGTAACTATGCCCAGGTATCAGCTATAATACTGGCATATACGTTACGAGCTTAGGGGTATATTATCAAGGGGTTTATCTCCGCTTTTTTGGCTTTAAAAGCCAAGAAAGCGGAGATAAAATTATCTCCCTATTACCAAGCTGTCGCTAACACCAGTTAGTGACAGCTAATAGGAGATAGCGACCATCTTGGGCCCCGCTTTGCATGTCAGTGATATTTATCACTAATGACATGCAAAGTGGGCGTGCCAAGATGTTAGCGACTGGAAACAGTCGCTAACATCGCTATCTCCTATTACCAACTTTTGGAGATATTCGCGCTAAGCGCGAATATCTCCAAAAGCTAACACCTGCCCTGAGCAGTTCTTCACCATGTTATCCAATGGGAGGTGGATAACATGGCTAAGAGCATTTGCTCGATAATGCATGAATATCGCTGACTTTTCAGCGATATTCATGCATTGCGGC
Organism: Lissotriton helveticus; assembly: GCF_964261635.1. Taxonomy (NCBI): domain Eukaryota; kingdom Metazoa; phylum Chordata; class Amphibia; order Caudata; family Salamandridae; genus Lissotriton; species Lissotriton helveticus. Next base: position 128,714,599 of record NC_136069.1, read on the forward strand.
CGTTTTTTATCGCATTTGCGATAAACCTTGCTAATAGCAAGGTTTATCTGCGATAAAAATCGCCGATGTGCGGCGATAATTTTTGTCTCTAAACAAGTTAGAGACAAAAATTATCGCTAGTTGTTGGTAATATACCCCTTAGTTCCACATTTAAGCGTGAAAATCTGAATGTACAGGTCTAGCGTACACTGACCGTTGGAGCGAGGACCGTGGGTAACTATCAACAGCTGACCAGCAGTGTTGATATTTAGAATATCAGAACAATTAATTTACAGTAAAAAAATCACCCCCATCTGTGGGAGAGAGGAGCCTATCTCGGATTAAGTCATCATTGGGCGCTTAAGACTCGGGGTTACGATATACACAACCCATTAAGGATCTTATGATCGTTGTTCCATTGTCCTCGTCATGAGGAGGCCGAGAAGAACCCAAGGCTGAAATGTGCCTGTGTCGACTACATTCACTTTGGAGGAGTCCTCACTAAACTAATAATGAGTGAATCATAAAAAACTTTTTGTGACACAAGAGAGCTATATAAAAGGCACTTTTTGCCTCTGTGCACATTTTGACAACCTCTGAGAGTATCGCCCAAAACTAATGGGTAGACACTAGTTATAGAATAAGTATCTTAGGGTATTGGCAACATAGATTTGATTGCATTATTGTTTGTACTGTATATATACATATTGTTTTTATGTATTTGTGTATGTCCTTGTGTAATTTATCGTTATTAGGTTTGTTTAAAGATCGGTCCCATTGTGTATATGTGCCTTATATTAATTCAAGTAACATATTTCTGTAGGTTTAAAAACTGAATTTAGGGTAATTAATTTTTCCCTAAAATAAAACAAAAGCAACATATTACTTCCTCCGTATCGATGTTTTTCTATACATATATTAAAGGGGAAGCAGCATCACTGGCCATCCGCCAATGCCTAAGGGAGTTTTTAAAAAAAATACTTTTATTTGATTTGTTAAAATCGTAAAAGGGTGGAACATACCACCATGTGGTAAACAACAACATATAGAATAAAACATGCCCCCGTGTGCTGGGCAGCATTGCACAAATGTACATGATGAGCTGGGAGAGCGCTTTTAAATATACAAAGAGAATAAAAACAGGAGTAGCACTTTATAAGGCAATGGCCCTCTTCATTGGAAGGTTGGGGCCAGCAATTGACTATTATAACAAGGGATGCAGCACACGTTGGGGCTTATATTTGATTAAATGTGTCTGTCCCTCCTGTCTCAAGTAGAGAGCTTGCAGTGTCTTGGAATAAAAGAGAAGAGGGAGGAGAGTAGGTTGTGAAGTGCACCAAGGAGGATCTGGGTCCGGCTGCAAAGTGTCCATATGTCCTAGTTTGCTGCTCCCTTTTTTTGAGCTCTTGAGCCGCAAATGTCAAGAATCGTTTGCAGGAGAGTTGTATCGAAGACCCACTGAGGCATTTTATCATAGCTGTCCTGCAGGTCCTGACTTGTGTTTCTCCAAGGGTTGGCCTCAGGGGGATCTTCCTTAGATTGTGTACGGCCGGGCAACTACATAATAGGTGTAATAGTGACTCTTCTCCCTTGTCACAGAGGTGACAATCCAGGTATGGCCAAGTCCGCAACCATTTTGGGGTAAGGTCTTTTTTTTTTTTTTTTTTGCAGAGTTTTATATAGCGTGAACTAGACCCGAACCGAATCAGGTATCAGAGAGCTTTACATATCACCAGTTACGTTACATTAGGACACACATTCATAAGGCACGGGGAGATTAGGTGATCACATGAGGTTTTGGCGTCGTTACCGAGACTCGAACCCAGATCCCCAGGTCCGAGGTCGAGCGCCATAGCCGTTAAGCCAACTCCTCTCCCAACTCCTCTCTCTTTGATCAGAAACCACCCCAATCTCAGCAAGTATAGTTTCCTCTTATAGTGATCCCTGAAGTATTCTTGTAAATAGGGTTGTTGTTTCAGTTGTTCATACTTTTGCCGGCCACTAATGCTTTGTCTATGTGCAACGATGCTTGTTTGATGGCTGTGTTAGTGATTTGTTTAAAAGCAAGATATGACATTAGTGAATGCCAAGCTTCTTCCAGGTTTAGCGATAGAAGCGCTTGCCTAAGAGTCTTGAATGTGGTATTGGTCTGCCTAGCCTGTTTTTTTACCTCTTCCAAGCAGTGATGGGCTAGCATGTTATCTACAGCGGCCCTCATTCACCAGTAATATTTGGCCAGGACCCCTTGTCTGGCCGGTATCTGGTTTGTTAATCTGTATTCCAGGCGTATTTGTGATTGGTAAATATGGTGCGGAATTAAGAACACTTCTTTAAACAATCTTGATTGGGCAAAAGTTAGCATTTTAGAGTCCTTGGTGTCCATCATTTCCGAACCATATGTGATTGAGAGCAGACATTTTGCTGCTACAACCTTTAGTAAGTGACTGGTTGATCTTCCACTTAGTTTTTTTTGTATAGTTTTTAAAGCGAATTGTAGTTGTTTTGATTTTGTTTTCCCCAGGTCTAAATGATATTTATAGTTTAATTGGCGATGTAGTAGGATGCCCAAATAAGTATATTCATCCACCTGGTTTAGAGTACAAGAATTTATCCCCCAAAGAAATTTTGATAGTTTTTTGCGAGTACTGGAGAAGCAAAGGACATTCGATTTTTTAAGGTTTATTGTTCAATGTGCATTTGAGATGTACAGCGCAAGTTGTGAAATCAAATCAGCTGTTGTAAGCCAAGTGGAGTTTGAGAGAGAAGTACGATTCGTCCACATATTTCAGGCTCTTTATAGTGGATTGTCCCAATTTCGGTGGATCACCCTGGATTATGAGTAGGTTGCTCTCTAGGTCGGCAGTATAGATGTTAAATAGGCTAGGAGCCAGCACCCACTTGCTTTAGCCCATTTATTGTTGGAAATTTCTTTGTTAGGCACCGACCGTCCCCTTTTTTTATTTGGACCCGGGTACGCGAATATAAGTTGCTGATTGCTCCCAATAGGTTAGGAGGGGTACCCCAAGCTTTCATTTTGGCCCATTGTTTGGCTCTTGGCACTTTATCAAAAGCTGCTTTGAGGTGTAGAAAGAATGTATATAGGATGCTTGAGTTGTCAATTGCTTTCTTAGCTAGAAGAGTTAGTGCTGATAAGTTTGTTAGGGTGCCCATGCTGGCCCAGAATCCTGTCTGTGTCTTTGGGATCAGGTTTTTGCTTCTGACCCAAGTCTCCAGGTCTGCCAGTAGGTTGGATGCATAGATCTTGGCCTCAACATCTATTAGGGCTATTAACCTATAGCTTTTTGGGTCTGAGCGTGTCCCTGATATGTGAATTGGTTGAAAGATGCTGCCCCTCCAGGAGTCAGGAATATTTCCAGTCCTTAAGCTGTTTCAAAACAAGGGGGATAAGAAGCTGGACCAAAATGTAGGATCTTGCCTAAATTGGTAGTAGGCCATTTGGTCTGTGAGCCCCGTCCACTCTCAAGTGGTTTATTGTCCTCAGAACCTGCTTTACAGTTATCTGGTCAGTTTCTTCTCTGTGCTGCAGAATGGCTAGCTTACTGCTTTCTTTATAGGTTTTTCTATTTGTAATCTGTGATTTGATTTAGAATGGCTTTATTGGGTCCGTGGCTGAGGCTTCCACTGATACCATACTGAGGATGTAAGATGAACCTTTTTGCTTGCTGGGAATCCCGACTTCTGGTGTTATTCTCGAACTGAGAGTTGGTTTGAGCTCTGTTGAAATGTCAGTTATGTTGTCTGTGCGCATGTCCAGTGTGGTATTGTATGTTGCGTCGAAGTCGGCGCTCCAAATTTGAATTGTCATGTCCGAGTTGAACTGCCGATGTTTGCCGTTAAGCATGAGATTTATTTTTGCCCAAAACTGTTTAGAATTGCGCAGCTTACTGGCATGGAGTATGATGGTCTCGAGGTTTTCCTTATATTGTTGGTTCGCTTCCTTGATTTTACGTGTTAGCTCCTTTTTTAAATTTTCTATTGTTATGAGAGGTTGTTGTGACAGTTGGGGGTCCTTTGTTTGAAATGACCTTAGGTGTGTATTCAGCTGCGTTTTTATTCAACGCACTTTCTGGCGTATTCCACTTCCCTCCTCCGTTTCTTGTTGTTTTGTGTTCTCTGTACTTGTGCTAAGAGAGTTCCGTACTTTACAATAGGAGCAGGAACAACCCAAAATAATAGAGACCGCATATGCAGAGTTAGGCAGGGACAGTTTGAGTGGAAAAGCGTTAAAACCACAACTCATGGGTCCAGAGAAGGAGACTTTCAAGCAGCAACCTACCTCTTCTAAAAAGAAGTGGGACAATAACAAAAAACTAAATATTAAAGAGAACAGATCTCAGTCCAGAGGTAGATCTCCACCACAGGAGCCCTCCGAAAGAATGTACAACCTTAGGAATAGGGATAATATTAGGATACATGACAGGTATCAGGATACTGACACACGTTCCTCTCGTTCATTTGAGGGTTCATCGAAAAACTCAGAGAGCTAAGTGAACTGTGGCATAGCTTGGCAGGGCTTTGCATTGCTTTCGTCAGTTCTGATGCAGCTGAGAGCTGTGTGTAAGGCTTTGCAGGGCTTGCATCGCTTTGCTTCACGTTGGCTCTAATGGGGATCACAGTTGGGCTTGGGAGAGCACCTGCAGGTCTACTTCCAAGACTCTAGGACTGGAAATGCACCACTTGGAAGGGCAGGACTCACATATTGCAGAGTCCAGTTCTGGGTTGAAGGTTGTTTGAAGCATGCTGTGTCCCTGAGGCTGCTGAAAAGGAGGTCAGCCAACTAGCCCTTGGAGTCACTCTTGGGTCCTGGGTTCAGCATTGCAGGTCCAGTCCTTCTCACCCAGGCAAGAAGGAAATAGGCAGCAGGTCAGTACATCAGCAATGTTGTGACCAGAGCAGGAGAGGTATGCTTGATCTAGTGTTACATTCAATACACAATTCGTATCTCCACCTAGTACCATTGGCATAGACGCATTATCGGCCAGTCGTGTCGACAAGCAGTCATGGAATAGCTTTTGTCCACATTTGGGGCATACATCCCTCCCAGCAAGATGTTCATGCCATCTACGTTACCCGTAATCAACATTTATTGGCCCACTTCATCAATAGCGGAGATGGCATCAAACGGTACCCCTGTGTGGATCCATATTAACACTCCCCTGGGAATAGACAAATGGGAAGCTGCATTTATTTGCTCTCTCCACTTCCTCTGAAGCTTATCAGCTTCCAATTGTGTTAAATGTATCTCCTGTAAGAATGCTATCTGTAACCCTCTTTTCAAGAGATATGCTTGTATTTTATATCTCTTGAGTGTCGACCCCATACCTTTAATTTTCTATGTCGTGAGGTTGTAGGTGTTTGTGCATTGCATATTGGGTATTTATATTGCCTCCCCCCTCCTGTCAAGTCCTATGTTACCTTGAGCTCTATGTTAACACCTGTAAGCTGAAACAGCCAACACACTTCACGCGCGATTTTAACCACAATAGGCGGTGTCTAGCTTAGTGTGATAAACTTGAATCTATCAACAAATTCCCTTCCTCAAGGCCCACGGAAACAGGCCATCCACCCTGTAACATAAACTGTAAAGTACATGTGCTTGTTGCCACTCCTCACCATATTAATTGGAACTGTAGGGGTTTACCAGTTTGTGTTCCTGGAGTCTCGGCCTCTCAGGGTTCATCCAGTGCTGTTTCACCAGTTGGAAAGTGCTACAAGTCATTACCTGTACGGAGTGATAGCAGGAAGGATAGATAACATTACCTGACAGTTGTAGGACAGGCTCAAATCTATCACCACACAGCTCCAACACCATGGCATCTGAGTTAGAGATATTATCCTGCCCGCTCATGTAGCCTTACTGCTAGAGCGGTCAACCTCGAAGCTGGGGAACCAAGTTTGAGTCTTGGCAGCGACTTTCAACATCCTGTGATTCTGGGCAACTCACTTAATCTCCCCGTGCCTCACAAAAAAAAAAAATGGCCATCTGTACGAAACTGGTGCTCATGTAAAGCGCTCTGATACCAGATATCTGCAATATAAAACTCAACAAAAAGAAAATTGTGTTGCTGCCTTTCCCTTTTGTTCCTGGTCCCTTGTTGGTGTCTTGGTGTTACTGCAGTGGCATTGGGATGGGTGTCTGCACTATGGTCTTGATTTTGGTTTCATTAGTTTTCCCCCCCAGCAGCTTTGTCTTCACCAAGCCAAACCCAAGCCTCTGCAGCGTTATTGAATTAAAAGGACTTGTCCTAGCTAGGTATTTTAGCATGGAGCGCAGTCCTTTGCCCCTCATCACTTTTTTTTCCACGAATGATGCTCTCAACCTCTGCAACGCTAGGTTGTAGTCGAGTAAAATCATAACCTTGTGGTTGTCAATCACGAAGGTGCTTGCCAATCTGACCGTCTGGATAATAAAGCCCCTATCCTTGAAAAGCAGAGTGCAGTAGACTATGGGCCTTAACTGCGACCCTGGAGGTGGTCACCGAGTGGATATACGGTGCACCCTGTCCATCACAAAGAATGTCGGTAGTTCCTGGGGTAGTATCTTCACTTTCAGTGGGAGAGGTGTGGCGCCGCGGCCAGGACGACTGACGCTGGAATCTGGGGATCAGGGTTCGATCCCCGGCTCCGGCGGCAGCTTAGCCCAGCACCATGCGACTCTGGGCAATAGCTTGCTTAATCTTCCCGACGGCCCCCAGCGCCTAGAGAACCTAACGGGTGATTGTGCGCTATACAAATGTGGATTATTATTATTATTATTATTTCAACCAAGTTTCAAGATATTGTATCATGTCCGTTGTGGTGTCGGGTTCAAATCAGGCCTACATACTCTGCTAAACTCTCGAACGCCTTAGTATAGAAGTTGGCACGGACACTGGAAAAGGTAAAAGACAAGTTTATTAAGACCCCATGGGGTGGTGGTACATTCCTACAGCACCCTTCGGCAATGTAAGAAGTAGCACACCGAACATCGGTGCGCGACCTCTTTTATATAGTTTAATAGCAATAAAAAGATAGGCGGTTACAAGTTACACATTTTAGGTACATATAAGGTCATTTTTGGAACACAGCCAGCACGTGGGAGGAGTTTAACGGCACTGGTCAGTTAGTGTGAACATTCCTAAAGAGTGACCAGTTGATGCATAGTGCGCATGTGCGCTTGACCAGTACTAAAAATAGCCTGTTGCCGAGCAGAATAGTGACCATGGGTATCGAGAAAGGACGAAAGGGCACACTGACCACGAGGCAGCGTGTTCATAGGAAACGGAAGTCAGAGGGATTCAAAATGGCCCCCGTTCGTTTTGGTCAAGTTAACAGAAAAGACCGTGTAGCTGTGCTAAACGCTAACTCAGGAGCTGCCAAAACACGACAGACGGCCCTTTTAGCGTTTAGCAAAAGCTACCTCATAGTGGACGTAGTCAGAATGTTCATCCTCAATGTTAATAGCCATTATTTTCAATACTTCATCATTGATCAGTTTCTCTTGCTTATCAATAGCTCGTTTGGACGGAATACAGGCTGTGATACATACAGAACATAATGTAGGGCCACATTGAATACATAGACAAAGGAAAAATAGTACTCCAATAAAAACACAGAGAATCGTTAATAATTTCCAACCCCAAGTACTAAGCAGGGTCCAGAACCAACCAGAAAAGGTCCATGTTCCATTTTCTGGGTGGATCTCAGCAGCTATCTTATGTAATTTTGTAATCGAATCATATACAGAAGGTGAGTTATCTGGTACGTACACGCAACAACTACTTCCGATGACGCGGCATGCTCCACCTCTATCAGCTAGTATCACATCTAGAACCATTCGATTCTGGAGCGCCACAATTCTGGTAATTTGTAATTCCTCAGTAATATTCCCTAAAGCGGAGGCAGTTTCGTTAGCGACTGCTTCCACCACACGCGTAAGCCGCCTTATCTTCCTGCTATTCAGTGCAGCTCCTACGAATGAGAATAACCCCAAATTGAAATCTACATATTGTTGTAAAGTGGTATCAGTCTGGTCTATTTCATCAAGATCTACTGTTCGTTTGACCCTGTTTAGTATGAAATCATGGTACAGAACGTAATCATTGTGGTACATGGGAGGAGCAATAAATACAGGTGGTAATACAAAAGCTATATAACACGTTCCCAACCATCCCAATGGTAGACGATGGTATCCCTTATTTCCACAAATGAAATACGTGTTATGTGAAGCTACAAATGCAATTCCAATTGGTGTATCAAAGGTAAGTGTAATATTACATTCACTGCGGCCTACAGGGATTGTACCTTTATTTCTAATACACAAATCTGCTTTTGTATCAATGACTGTTATCATATGCGAGCTCGTCACATTTATAAGTCTTTGATTCGTATATACACGAGGTGTAGAAACATTGTCCGGACGGTACTCTTCCCATTCAAACTTAGTTCCTTCAGCGTGTGGATAGCCGTCTTTGTCGTTATAACATATTTTATTCAACCGAAAAAGTAGTCCACCTTTCGTTGGCCATCGCAGAGTAAAAAGAAGAGTGTACCAAGCATGACAAGAACCATTATGAGAAAACGGGAGAGGAATGAGTGGTGTTCCTCCCTTCTTCTGATGTCCGGGCAACATTCCACATACCCAACAATTGGACGTGTTGGTCATGTTATGAGTATGATGCAAAATCTTAATAAAGCTGTTATTCAAATAAGTCTGCCTATGTCTTTCTTCGTGAAAAGGCAGAGTGAAATGAAAATGTTCAGATGGACTTGGAGTGGTGGGCAGCAAATGTTCTCGTGCAGGAAACAACAGTTCTATAGTCCAAGCTAATACTGCGATCACCACTACGGTCAAGACAAACAAAACAACACCAAGAATTCTCCCTCTTCGTGTCAAAGGAGATGCCATAGTTCACAAAACAATACTCTTCAAGAAAACAACACTAAGCGGGAAAAAATAAAAACGATGGTTCTGAACCGAGGCTGCCGTTGATTTGTTCTCCGGGATTCAAGACGGGTGTCACTACACTGGGCAGAACTGATCCCCCCCCCTTGATATTCCCGGCTTCCGTTTCACAAACCTCAGAGCGGTTACCAACCAGTTTCAAAAACACAAAAGGAATCTTATTTCCTGGGGCGTAGATTGTACTTCACTTTATCAGAAACAACGTGGTCCGGGAAGGCTCCCTCCAATTCATCAGGCGTGACAGCTGGGCTCTTTTCTGTATCCAAAATCTTTCTGTAGTCGGATAGCACCACAGGGCTCACCAGATCCGGAGAGACACGTCGGCAGTGCGTTGAATGTATCCACCGCTTCTTGTTAGTGACTCTCACAGCAGTTCGCGTAGCCAGCAGCACTTGCTCAGGGCCATGCCATCTTGGTTCCAAACTGCTGGATCGTTCAAATACTTTGACCATCACGTGGTCCCCAGGGCGGAGATCGTGAGCCTCACCAGTGGAGTTATCAGGGAGCGCCTCTCGAACCTGTTGATGGATAGAAAGCAAATCATTTGTTAATCGTGCCAGATAATCGTTCATCATTATACAAGGCATATCATGTATCAAACGAGGTTTTGGAACTCCCCAAATATTCATAGGCCTTCCAAACACCACTTCGTAGGGTGTGAGGCCAGATCGAGAATGTGGTACTGACCGAATGGACAGTAATGCCAGAGACAAAGCGTCCGGCCATTTCAGAGATGTAGATGCCACTATCTTTGCTAGCTTCAGCTTCAGAGTTGCATTGTATCGTTCTACTAACCCTGCTGATTGCGGATGAAAGACAGCATGGAATCGTTGCTTGATTCCCAATCCTTTCAGGACGTATTCCACTACTTTTCCAATGAAATGAGGGCCATTATCACTCCACATAAGTTTACAAACACCGTAGCGCGGGAAGTACTCCTTGAGTAACACCTTAGCTGTTGTCAATGCTGTATTGTCTTTCGTAGGGTAAGCCTCAATCCATTTGCTGAAGGCACACACCACTACTAGGACATACTTGAGATTATTACAGCGTTCCAGCTGGATGTAATCCATTTGTAGTACTTCGAATGGTGCAGTAGGTGGAACAAACCCTCCTTTAGGAGTATGAGTCCCTTGTCCAGGATTGTGCTGCAAACATATCAGACAGGTCTGCACTACTCTCTTAGCCGTGCTAGCAATGTCAGCATTTTCCCAAACTCGTGTAAGCAATTTAGTAATTGCGAGAGCTCCAATGTGTGCCAGCCCGTGTGTCATTTGCACCATTGTTTGTAAATAGGCCATGGGTAGTTTCCATCTCTCCATATCTTTACTACGCCAGCAACCCTCATCATCCAATACTCCTTCAGTGGCCCATTTCATACGTTCTGCCTCAGATGCTGACTTCTGTATATCTAGTATTTCTTCTCTAGCATCATGCCACCGCTCAGCTTGTGACTTCACCACATACATGGGGAAATTATTTTGCAGCATAGCGGTCTCTCTCGCAATGCGGTCTGCGAAAGCATTGCCTTGCCCTATTTTGTCCGTCACCTTTTTGTGTGCACTACACTTGACTATTGCAACTTTCTTTGGGCATAACAGTGCATTCAGGAGATCGCGTACCAACTCTCCATGCATGATGTGTACTCCGTGTGAAGTCAGGAATCCTCGTTCCTTCCAAAGTAGGCCAAAATTATGCACTACTCCAAAAGCGTAACGACTATCCTTGTAAATGTTCACACATAGCTCAGCACTTAACTCACATGCTTTCGTTAAGGCTATCAATTCAGCTGCTTGAGCCGATTTCTGGGGTATTCGTGCTGCTTCTACCACGGTCTTAAGTGTCGTGATCGCATAAGCTGCGGAAGTCGTACCATCTGGTAACCTCACACACGATCCATCAACCCACAGTTCCCCATCTACATCTGGAAATGGCGTATCCTGTAAATCGATACGACCCTTTGTCTGTTCCTCAGTCAGAAAAACACAATCATGTTGTTCTTCCTTCTGGGTCTCAGCAACAGGATCCGGCAGTAAAGTAGCAGGATTTAGTGTCGCACATCGCTTTAGTGTGATGTGCGGCGCCAACAATGTTAGCTCATATCCTGTCAAACGGGCACTGGTTAGATGCTGCGTTTTTGTTTGATTCAGTAACGCATCTACCGCATGGGGAACTAGCACCAACAATTTGTGTGACAAAACTATTCCCTCACTTTGTCGTATCGCAACTGCTGTTGCTGCAACTGCTCGAAAACATCCAGGCAATCCTCGAGCCACAGGGTCGAGTACCGCCGAGAAGTATGCACAAGGCCTCTGTTTGTCTCCGTGTGTCTGCACTAACATTGACAATGCGCACCCATCCTTCTCGTGTACATATAATGTAAAGATCTTCGTGTAATCAGGTGTACCCAACACTGGTGCAGAACAAAGAGCTTGTCTCAATTGCTCAAAAGCATTCTGACATTCATCCGTCCATTCAATGGGAATCGGTGTATCTTTAGACAACAATGCCAACAATGGTTTAACGATATGTGAAAAACCCAATATCCATTGCCTACAAAAAGACGTCAAACCTATAAAGGCGCGAACATCCTTCTGAGTGCGAGGGACTGGAGTATCTAGGATTGCTTGAATTCGATCTGGTGTCAATGCACGTCCCTCCTTAGACAAAAGATGACCGAGGTAGGTCACCTTTGGTCTACAATATTGTAGCTTTTTCTTCGAAACTTTATGATTATGTTTGGCCAGGAAGGAAAGCAAAGAAAAGGTACTCTTCTCACATTGTTCTGGTGTGTCTGCAGCAAGTAAGATATCGTCTACATATTGAATGAGAACCACTCCCTCTTGTAAGTCAAAGGAATCAAGCTGTCTTTTTAATGCCTGACTATAAATGCTAGGACTTTCAGTATAGCCTTGAGGAATTCGACAGAATCTGTACGATTTATTATTTAATGTAAAGCCGAATAGATATCGACTGTCAGGATGTACAGGGATCGAAAAGAAGGCATTCTTCAAATCGATAACTGTAAAAGTAGTTGCCGTCGATGGAACCAACGTAAGCAACGTGGTGATGTCAGACACCACCGGGTACTGAGGCACTACTATCTTGTTTATTTCCCTCAAATCAATAATGAAACGGTAAACCTTAGCATCTGTATCTCTTTTAAGAATCGGTAAAATTGGGCTATTGCAAACATTGTAGGGGACTTCCTCAACTACTCCTGCCAAAATCAAATCGTTCACAATGTGCATCAAAGCAAGTTCTCCTTCTCTGGAAATCTTATATTGTGGGACACGTGGTAGAGATACTCCCTCCTTTACAGTAATACGTACTGGAGGGATTACCATCTGCCCCACATCCGTGTCAGAAGTGGCCCACAACGTGTTTGGTAAGGAGGCCAATACTTCAGATTCATGGAGAAAACACACTCGCTCAAAGTCTGGGTAATTCTCATTCAACACAACTCGCACTCCTTCTGGGGCACAGCGAATAGTAGCTCGAAAGTGTTTTAACATATCGAGTCCAATAATATTATCTGGTGTATTTGGAGACAACAAAAAGGGACATGGGGCAGCAAATTTATCAACATGAAATGCAACTGGTTGAGACAATGGGCTAGAAGTAGGTGTTCCATCGAACCCTATTGCTGTAATTACCTCGCCAGACAGGGGAGCCCTTGGAACCAAGTATTTGGACAAAGCGCTACGAGTAGCTCCTGTATCGACCAGAAATTGATCAGTGGAACCCAGAACATGTGCTTCTATGTATGGACCCCTTTGATCAACTGGTACCTCAACCGATTCCACACCCCATCCTACGCAATCCTATGCAAAATGCTCATCCCGTGGTTCAGCAGGACCACCCTCATTTATCTGATATTGATTGCGGTTATCAAACGTATTATAATCAGACTGACCACGACCCCTTGCTCCATATCCTCCACGATCATTCGTACCATAGCCTCCTCGATCATTCGTGCCATAACCTCCTCTTGACCCTCCATAATAATTCCTAGACCTTCCACTTCCTCGTCCCCTCAAATTACGCTGCTCTTGAAACACCGGACAGTCTGCAATCCAATGCCCAAACTGTTTGCAGTATGCACATTGATTCACAGAAATGTCAGAACGAGGGGGAGGAGCATTACTGTATGATCCTCGCCCTCCTCTGTTATTTCCTCTCGTAGCCTGAACCTGGGCTAACATTACCTTCGTCTTCAAATCCTTTGCTTTCTTTTCACTACTTTCTTTTGCCTCTAATTCCTGTCTTTCATAATATTGAGCCATAGTCAATAAAGAAGCAGGGGTTGCTGTGGTCCATGAACTTTCACTCGCTTTCAATCGTTTCGCAATCTCCGGTAGGAGATTAGCCACATACTTATCAACGAATAAATGCCTGCCAGTATCTTCTGTCAATAATTGACCACTGTAATCATGGAACGCTTCCTCGAAGCGAGAGAAAAAATCGGAAACTGATTCATCCGCTTTCTGCTTACAAGAGGCTAATATAGTCCAATCAATCTTTTTAGCGGGAGCAAGAGTCTTTAGTTTTGTTAGTATGGCCCCTGGAAGGTCTAATATTAATTGACACGGCTTACATGCTGGTTCTCTATCTAAATCAGCCTGAACAAGATCTTTCCAAGTGGCCCCGAGAGTCGTGAGGTCATCAAACCTACGAATCGCTCTCCACATATCAGGGGGCAATATCAACCCGAAAAATAGATCAATATCAACTAACGTCATGATACATGAAGAAATTGCACTTTCAACATTTTCATAAAAAGCCGCAGGGTTTTTACGGGGATCAGGTAAAGCATTCTTAAGCGCCATGACATCTGCTCTATTCCAAGGCGTATAAACCCAATTATATACAAAATACCCTTTCGCGTCTTTGGATCTTTTATCATCATCTGTGCCATCCCCTTTATGAGGGACATATAAAGGCGCAGCTTCTCGCATAGGTCTAACATTAATCGCAGCGATCTTATCTGTTTCAAAGATAGGGCATTCTTTGGATATCCCCGTCGCTCCGGACGTAGACGAATTCTTCGACTTTTCCAACTCCCGTAGTCGTGTCGCCTCATTACGCAGTTCAATCAAACGCTTGAAGAAGTCGTCCGCATCTGAAAGAACAAAAAGACCTTTACGAAAATTCTCACGATCCTTGGATATCTCCTTTGGTTGTAACTCGAGAGAATATTTTCTATACCGCTCAACAACTTCATCTCCAAAATGATCTAAAAAATACAGTCGTTCCTTATCAGGCCACTGTTCCATTTGTTCAGTAACGTCAGAAACAGTAACAGTATTAATATTTAGTTTTCGTGCAAATGAACGTAATTCCGCAGCTCGTTCCGCATGTAACCTGGTACGCTGTGTTCGATCACTATCCTCGTCCGAGTCCTCGTTCGGAGCCGTAGGTACGACGTACGGAGGCGGACAACGATCTAGTAATGAAAAATCATCTGTTTCATTAGTAAGGACTGGATAAAAAGGACGCCTGATAGGGAATTGACCATTAACCTGTAAATTGCGTTCTCGTCTCTCCCTCACTTTCTTTTCCTGTAATTCCTTCTCCTGTAGCTGTAAAGCTTTGTCATGTGCAGCCTTCCGCTGCACTTTCTCCGCCAAGGCTTCCTCACGCTTCGCTCGTTCACGCACCTCTTTCTCCCACATACGCACACAATCAAACATAGCTTGTCTAGACCTTCGCTGAAACAAACACTGCTCTACATACTGTACCTTTCGAAGGTCAAACGACCCATATAGCGGCCACTGTAATTCACGATCAGTCTTAGTATACTTATGCCATAATGTACTATACATTATAGGTGGAATACCGAATTTGACATACATTTCACGATTTGGAGTCCCCTCTGGGGGAGCCGGCTGCTTTTCACTTAATCGATAATTGGTACCATTTTCAGAACAGCACATCCTACGGAGTGTGCTAAAAACAGGCATGTTCCAAAAAGTACCACGAAAATGTGATACTACAAAAATGTCACCTAACGCGGTGTACCGTTCAAATCAAATAAATCAGAGAAATATCCCTACATGCCTGCCTATGTGAGGTGCACTTCACATATTCAAATTCAAATTCAAAGATTCAAAACGTTAGCTAACAAATTCAAATTCAAATTCAAAGTTTCAAAAAGCCACAGTAAGTGTCAGTAGACTACCTCACCGCTCAAAAGCTTACCAAATATTTTCAACCGTCCAAAGTCCAACTGCCAAGTTCTGTGGTCAAATCAGCCAAAACGGCACATCACGACAATCCAAGATCAGAATCTCAGTCGAGGACCGGCGCCACCTGGGAGGTCAGATCGGAAGGAAGGGAAAACACACCGTGGGTGCCAAGACTCGGGTCACTCAGTGGCAGCGTACGCGTCCATGGCGAGTTTCCTGACCTTCGTCACGACCTCTCCTTCGGGCATCCGAGTCACCGATGAGTCCCTTCGTGGTCGCCAATTGTGGTGTCGGGTTCAAATCAGGCCTACATACTCTGCTAAACTCTCGAACGCCTTAGTATAGAAGTTGGCACGGACACTGGAAAAGGTAAAAGACAAGTTTATTAAGACCCCATGGGGTGGTGGTACATTCCTACAGCACCCTTCGGCAATGTAAGAAGTAGCACACCGAACATCGGTGCGCGACCTCTTTTATATAGTTTAATAGCAATAAAAAGATAGGCGGTTACAAGTTACACATTTTAGGTACATATAAGGTCATTTTTGGAACACAGCCAGCACGTGGGAGGAGTTTAACGGCACTGGTCAGTTAGTGTGAACATTCCTAAAGAGTGACCAGTTGATGCATAGTGCGCATGTGCGCTTGACCAGTACTAAAAATAGCCTGTTGCCGAGCAGAATAGTGACCATGGGTATCGAGAAAGGACGAAAGGGCACACTGACCACGAGGCAGCGTGTTCATAGGAAACGGAAGTCAGAGGGATTCAAAATGGCCCCCGTTCGTTTTGGTCAAGTTAACAGAAAAGACCGTGTAGCTGTGCTAAACGCTAACTCAGGAGCTGCCAAAACACGACACCGTGACCTCCTCTCCCTTGTGTCAGCTCACTATCCAGATATTGTTCCTCCTGTTGCGGCTATCTCCATCATCCACTCTCTTTTCAATGCACGGATGGTGTCTGCGAGGGTCGTTATAGTTTTATCCAAGTTGTCTACCCTAGAAGTCAAATCACTCAATGTTGTTTCAACGCTATATACTTTGTCAGCAAGCTTATGTTGGTCTTCTCTCAGGGGCCCCAGATCGACCGCTCCACTATCACCTTTCAGTTCTAGCACTTTGTGAGATGTGTGGATGGCCTCAAGTATTCTGTCTAGGCTTGCTTTCTCTGAGATGGATGGCAGTGTCCATCTCCCTGGCATTGCCAAGTGATGCTGCATCTCAGGACTGCAAGAAACAAGACAGGGTTTGGCTTATGCGCAGCAAGGCCACGCCTCAACAACAGTAAACAAAACACAATGCCAATACTGCACTATTCATTAATCAATTAGTTAGATGGGCAATGAATCACACAGCTGCCCCCGAAAAACCACTTTTTACGTTTGAGTTTAATCAAAAAAACGTTATTGATATTTATTTCAACACTCTTTTTTCAATATTTTCGAACTTTTTCATGGAACTACTATAAATTGGAAGCACCAATGCTCAGGGTCACTATAAATTCTTTTTAGGAGCCCCTTTGAAATTAAACTTCACATTCATTCTCTAAAAAACATACTCTATACACAACATACACACTGTGTCAGAATCAGGCATTTGTTAGACTAGCCCTCACATCCATCCATACATTATCACATCATACATGCCAATGCCCACCCTGGGCTAGTTTCACGAAACCCTATTTCTGGTGAGGCACTCTCAATATTTAAAAAATACAAAAACAATACTTAGAATACAAGGCCATCAACCCAATTCTATACAGTACCCAATTTTGCAACACAATGAATCAATTCAGATTGGCCTAAACAGAACTGTGGGCCGTTATGGGGATTCTCCTTAGGACCAATAATGTCTTAATGTATGTTCTAAAAGTAGTCGTGTCAAAGTCTCATACATTTTGGTTGAAATGGGTACGTTGCACTACTTAGTGGTGAACTTCTCAATTGTGTGTTGACAAATTCCTGTTTATGTATGGTAACATCAGCCAATGTTATATTGTTTTATTTTCGTGACTTCGGTCTGTGAAATCAATCCAGGCCTGGCTTGTTCCTGGTGGCTACAAGTTCAAAAACAATGGGTAAACAATCAATCCCCAATCGCAACACTGGAAACACGACTTTCCAGCGTGGGAGGAGCTTCCCCGGCTTCCGATGCTCTTTTTTTCCATCTGAAATGACAATCGGCTTGAGTAGCGCGTTGACATTACGAAATGAAAGTGAAAGGGAAATGTGCTGTCCTGCATATCTCTTCCCCCGAGTACCAGAGCAGACATAGAGGTATTGTTGGAAAGTCGAAAATCTCCCCTTCCCAGTGATACCGTTCCCTAGTAGATCCCTGCTTGGGGTTCACTGCAGCTAGGCAATACCCAAGCAGGGGCCCACACACTAGACTTTACAGAGTATTTTTAAGGGGTGAGAAGCACCTTGCAATTGGCAAATGTTTCTGCCCTCCCCTCCCCTCCCCAGGCCCAAAAGTCTTTCTGTACTGCAGGGGGCAGATTTCAGGTTCCTACCTCCAATCTGCCCCCGGCAGGGCAGACAGTCCACTAGACACCGGGGATTTATTATGTAAAGAGGGTTGGGGTGGCCTTCCCAGGCATCAGGCTTAGCTCCCACTCGCCTATACAACCTTTAGAAGTCTTTCTGCCCCTGTCAGGGAAAAATTTAAGAGGTTTTCTTCTAATATGCCCCTAGTTGGTTTGGCACTCCCCCACCCCCTTCAAATATAGTCCCTGGAGGTCTAGTAGGCTTGCTGCCCCCACTGGACTGGGGACAGATTGGAGGAAAACACCTCAATCAAACCAGGTTCAATGAGAGTCTTTCTGCGAAACTCCCATTGACCTTAGTTTGAAGCTTGCCTGTTACATGCACTAGGCCCAGATACACAAGTGTGGCAGTCTTTTTATCTGGGAGCATGCTGGGAGGTAGGAATTTTAATAATAAATAATGATATTGCCATTTATAAAGCACATGGTTGCCTCACATGAGATGTCCCAGTGCTAGGAAGGTGAGTACTGAAAGTAGAGCACAACAGGGAATCCTGATGGGAATCAAAGTGGCAAGTTTTCAGTTGTCTTCTGAATATTACTTTGGTGGGTGCCAGACAAAGGTTCAGCGGCAATGAGTTCCAAATCCTGGGCTCCAAGTAACTGAAGGTGCAGCCATCCGCTCTCGCCTTCTTGATTCAAAAGATCTCAGAGCTCTGCTAGGGTCGTAAGGAGCAACCATTTACTGCAGATCGGCGGTGCATTGACATGCAAGTGCTTTGTTGTAGAAACAGAGAGCCTTGAAGGTGACTCTCTGTTTTATTGGTAGCCAGTGTAGTTTCTTTAGTGCAATGCTGATAGAGGCTTGCGTCAAGAGTCCAAGCAGTGTCCAAGCTGCCGCATTCTGCACACGATGAAGCCTCTTTAGTCACGATTAGGAGACACCCAAGTACAGAATGTTACATAAATCCAATCTGGATATAATTAGAGACTGGATGACTGCTTTTTAGACAGGCTCAGGAAGAAGGTGAAGAATTTTCTTTAGGGAATGCAAACTCCCAAAGCACTATCCGGCAAGGTAATTGATCTGGCAATCGCACAACAACTGGTCATCGAACCAGATGCCCAGGTTCCTTAACCTTGAAGGATGACAAAGGGCCAAGGTTATTTGGCTACCAGACATTGGACCAGAATTTTGTGGATTCCTGCTGATTCTGGAAGTTTATGTCACAGAAAGGTGGTATTTTAGGCAAAGTTTGAGATTTGCATGCCATTGTGGGTATACAATTTTTGTGGGATTCATGCAAGGCATACCACCATGGACTACCTGGGTATCTAGTTTCAGAAATGTTTAGGTTTGATAGATTTCCTTGGGTGCCGTTGATACCTCGCTAAAAAAACACTGCTACCCCTATTGTCAAATCAGACTCTTTTGTGACAGGAAATACTGTATTTTGGGGCCTTGTCTGTTGCGGGAACTAGGCCTACCCACACAAGTAAGGTACCATTACTATCAGATGACTTACTGGAACACTGGGTGGAATGAAGGTTGTGGCTCTCTGCAGATTCCAGACTGTTCTATCAGAGAAATGTGAGAAAAATGCGTTTCTTTAGTCAAAGTTTGAGGTTTGCAAGGGATTCTGGGTAAAACAACCTGGTGAGAGCCATGCGAGTCACCCCATCTCGGATTCCTCTAGCTGTCTAGTTTTCAAAAAGGTTCAGGTTAGCTAGATTTCCTTAGATGCTGGCTGAGCCAAGGCCCAAAATCTACAGCTACCCACTTTGCAAAAAACGGGTTCGTTTTGAGAGGGAAAATGTGATATATCCTTGTTGCGTGTTTGGACGGACGTTTCCTGTCGCAGCACTAGGCCTACCCATACGAGTGAGGTACCATTTTTACCAAAGGACATGTGTGAGCATAGAATAGAGTGTAAGAAAAAGTTATTTTTTAAAATGCCCTCTAAATTATATGCTCGTATGGGATACCCACAAACTCAGAGATGTACAAGTAACCACTGCTCCCAAACTCCTTATCTTGTCCCCATTTCAGAAATGCATAGGTTACCTTGATACCTACTTTTCACTCCACATATTTCACCATATGAATTGGTCTATACTCAGTGCACAATGAAAAATCATTGTACAGTTCAGCTCATTTGTTGGCTTTGTGTACCTCTGGTTCTTCGAGACCCTACAAACGCTATATATCCTAACAACCAAAAGGGTCTAGCGAATGTTACGGTACATTGCGATGTAATGCGGTCATCGTGACAAAAAATTACAGATGAAATCATTGTCACAAATAGCCTTTTTGTCCTACTCATTTTCTATATTTCAACACTTAGTTTCTTCAGAAAAACCTTGGTGACCTATACATATGACCCCTTTTTGAATTCGGAATTTTGTCTATGTTTCAGAAATATATAGCTTTCTTGGGTCAGCCATTTGTTTCACAACAAACTAGAAGTAGGTGGAAAGCACAAAAAATAGGAAAAATGGTCTCTCTTGGAAAAATGCCAAAACTATGAAAAAAAATGTTTTTTTTGATTCAGCTCTGCAAGTTCCTGAAAGCTGGGAAGATTTGTTGACGCCATTCTTATGAAAAAAAACAGACACTTTTATCCAGAGCACTTTGTTCCTATTTTTCTCAAAAGAATTAAAATGTAGCTATATTTTGGATATTTTCTCAATCCCCTCTGGAAAAATCCACAAACCCTGGGTACTTTTAGAATCCCCAGGATATTGGAACAAATGACACAAATTTGGCTTGGATAGCTTATGTGAACAAAAGGTATGGAGGCCTAAGCATGAACTACTCCAAATACACAATAAAAGGCCTAGCACTTATGGGAAAAGGACTAGAAGTGAAAGGGTTATAGTCGAGAAACTTTTAGCCTTTCTACATCTGGTTTCTAAAGAATGTCCCCCCTTCCCTGTCCAGTCTCCTAGAGGTCTAGGTTGGAAAAGGGCTGGTGCTATGTTCTATGTGAGTGTGCTGGAGGCACCCCTTTGAAATGTGAGTGGGGTGGGGAACAGCTCTATCCCTTCCATCCTGGCAAAATGGCTCATCCTGCCAACACCTAGTTCCCCTTTGTCTCAATGTCTACGAGGAATACACAAAGGGCCAACTGGCACTTTAGTCACAGTCATGTGACCGAGGACACAAGCACTAAATGAGTAGGACAAGAAAATTCCAAGTTTCTTCAAGTGGCAAAGTGGCATTTTCAGAATTGTGACTTAAAAATCTGACTTTGACATTAAAGAGGATTTTGAATTCTAATTGAGACCATGTCATAGCTACCTGTTCCCAATCAAAGTTTAGCACTGTTATGAGGTAACACAGTGTGTCCTACAGGAGAGCCAAGTCTCACAGTAGTAAAAAAACGAATTTGGGAGTTTTTCGCTAGCAGGACAAGTAACATTGGAAATCATGTCCTAGCTTTTAAGTACAATGCACCCTGTAAGGGTAGTTTAGGGCCTACCCTAGGGGTGGCTTATGCGTATACAAATTTGCAGTTTAGACTTGACAAAAGATCTATTTTCTCAGGTCGAATTTTCAGTTTAAACCTGCACAAGGGCTACTTTAGTGGGTGGCATTATAAGTGCTGCAGGCCCACCAGCAGCATTTATTATACAGGCCTGGGTACTTGCAGTACCACTTACTAGGGACTTATAAGCAAATTAAATATGCCATTTGGGTGCTAGACCTAAGTTCATGTATTACCACTTTACTAGGTACCTACACGTAAATTAAATGTACCTATTGGGTGTAAGCAAATGTTATGCTTTTAAGGAGTGAGCACAATCATTTTAGTACTAGTTGGCATTAGTCTAGTGTGACTTTCCATTTGCCTACGTCATTAGGTACACCATGGTACAGATGTGAGGTCTGAAGAGTGGGATGTCGATCAGGAATCGTGTCAAACATGTCATTCCAGACAAGGACTGCATGCGCAGATGCTGCGTGCTAGACCTGGCATCCTTGGTGGGGTTTCCCCTGACATTTGTCTTATGACCTCCTGTTTTGCTGACTTCATGTTTGCTGGCTTTAGGACTCTAGGCACCTTACCACTGCTAACCAGTGCTAATGTGCACATGCTACGTACTCAAAACATAATAACGTTGGCTTATGCAAATTGGCATATTTAATTTAATTGCAAGTCCTTAGCGAAGTGAACTTTATTTGTCCAGGGCCTGTATATAAAATGCTATTAGTGGACTTGAGGCAAACAAAGCGGTACAAAAGGGGGTGGTGATGGACGGAGCATCTGAACCAACCAAACACTCACACCCAGTCAAAAGATCTGGGTTTAATCCATCACCGATCTTTAGCCCACTCTGCCACCCCAGTTCAGACATGGAAATATGCAAATCAGTCTGACCCTGTGCCTCATGGGAACAGTCTAGCCCGAACTGCCAAGCCATGCCTTCCCTGGACTGGAAACAGGCTTCCTAGGACCAGTTTGTGGCATTTCAGCCGTCTTCAGCCAGGCTTGCTTGAATCCAGTGGCAAAGTGAGCAAGGGACTCACGTCTGAGCATACTCTGCCAACTTATAACGAACAAAGCGGTACAAAAGGGGGTGGTGATGGACGGAACATCTGAACCACCAAACACTCACACCCAGTCAAAAGAGCTGGGTTTGATCCATCACCGCTCACTTTGCCACTGGATTCAAGCAAGCCTGGCTGAAGACAGCTAAAATGCCAGAAACCGGTCCTAGGAAGCTTGATTCCGGTCCAGGGAAGGCATGGCTTGGCAGTTCAGGCTGGACTGTTCCCATGAGGCACAGGGTCAGACTGATTTGCATATGGCCATGTCTGAACTGGGGTGGCAGAGTGGGCTAAAGAACGGTGATGGATTAAACCCAGATCTGTTGACTGGGTGTGAGTGTTTGATTGGTTCAGATGCTCTGTCCATCACCACCCCCTTTTGTACTGCTTTGCTCGCCATAAGTTGGCAGGGTATGCTTAGACATTGAGACCCTTGCTCAATTTGCCACTGGATTCAAGCAAGCCTGGCTGAAGACGGCTGAAATGCCAGAAACCGGTCCTAAGAAGCTTGATTCCGGTCCAGGGAAGGCATGGCTTGGCAGTTCGGGCTGGACTGTTCCCATGAGGCACAGGGTCAGACTGATTTGCATATGGCCATGTTTGAACTGGGGTGGCAGAGTGGGCTAAAGAACGGTGATGGATTAAACCCAGATCTGTTGACTGGCTGTGAGTGTTTGATTGGTTCAGATGCTCCGTCCATCACCACCCCCTTTTGTACCACTTTGTTCGCCATAAGTTGGCAGGGAATGCTCAGACGTGAGTCGCTTGCTCACTTTGCCACTGGATTCAAGCAAGCCGGGCTGAAGACGGCTGAAATGCCAGAAACCGGTCCTCTGAAGCTTATTTCTGGTCCAGGGAAGGCATGGCTTGGCAGTTCGGGCTGGACTGTTCCCATGAGGTACAGGGTCAGACTGATTTGCATATGGCCATGTCTGAACTGGGGTGGCAGAGTGGGCTAAAGAACGGTGATGGATTAAACCCAGATCTGTTGACTGGGTGTGAGTGTTTGATTGGTTCAGATGCTCGGTCCATCACCACCCCCTTTTGTACCACTTTGTATGTATTGGCTAGCACAGAGCGCAAAAATGATGCTCTGGTGGTGCTCGGGGCTTGTAACTATGCCAGCTAATTTTTTTGCCTGCCCTTGAAGTACATTTCTGATTGTTTGGATGGGAAGCGCCCTGCACTGAGTAGGTGTACAACTTTCAGATTTCTGTTGCTCAATATTATCTATAAAAAGCAATATACACAATCAAAGTATTACATAAATTACAGCTATCATTAGTCAGCAGCCCAAATCACATTTCACTTTCAGTATTTACAGCTTATGTTATTCTTCATCTGACAGGATTTCACAAATGAGACTTCGTAAAGATTGTTTTGTGCAGATTGATGCAACTGACGCATATTCCCTGAATTGTACTCCTTAAATTGAACAAGCATTCTTCTTCTTGAATGGTGAGTGGATTGAATTGCTGACAAGTCACATTTTTATTTGTAGCCAAGTATCATTTCCTGCACAAGCAGCCAGCTCATAACAACAATTACAGAGGAGGTAAACATGCTTGTGTGACCTTGGCCCACGCTTTAAAATTGGTTAGCAACTTCCTAAAGTAAATAACAACAGCCTTAGAGGCTGATAAAATAGGTTTTCTCAGACAAATGAATACCAAAAAGTATCACATTGGCAGATTACACCTAGAGCGTCTTAGAAAACTGCAAAACACTGACATTGTGATAAGAATTATTGCAACTTTCCTACGTGAGCTACCTGAGAAATCATCTTTTAGCCCATTCTTTTGTATCGCATTCCACTTTCCTATGAGACAAGACTACTGTGCGCAAAAAACTTTGCTCTCTCTTTTTGGAACAACAAACAATTAAAGATGATTATATGATTCTTAGGCAGGCTGGACAGGCAGTAGTAGGCACCGTTTTTTTTCCGCAGAGGCCGGAAGGGTGAGGGCCGGTTTTGGACCCAGGGGGGCCAGTTTTGTTACTGGGGGGCTGGATTTGCAGCAGTACTGCAATATGGGCCCCCTGTAACAAAAGAAGGAGCAGTGCAGCAGGAGTGATGCTTCAACCCCCTTTCCCGGTACTGGGGCCGGTCGAGCAGATTGCCAGGGTTGGTTGCTGTTCCCAGGCCAGCCATGCTCTTAAGACAAAGTCAGTGACATGTTCACTTCAGGATACTTCATTTGACTTAGGGTTACAACTCAATTCAAGTGTAAAGCAGGAATTCTTGGAACTTTGGAGCGCAGACAATTTAGGATTTCAAGGGTCTGATTGAGATGATAGTGGACAGGGTACTCGGTTGCAATGTCTACGGATTTCCCTCCCCGCCAACACAGTAATCTGCCTGACCGTTTTACATGTAAGTATAGGTTTGGATATGGCTGTGACTACATTGTCACTGATGTAGCCCAATCTCTGATGGCCTGACAGAGTAAGGTCTGTCAGAGAATTGACTAAATGTCTGTCCGCCCTATTAGGATTGTTGACACAAAACCATTTTTTTTACTGTCTGACGGTCCCAGACAAACGCTGTCAGGAAGGGACAGTAAAAAAGCAAAGAAATTCCCCAAACACCAAGGGAGGTAACTCATATTGCAAGGGGGCATTATATTTTTATTTTCAAAAAGAAAATCCTGCTTTGCGATTTTTTTTTTTTTTTAAAAGAACATAGTTTGTAGAAGGCTCCTACATCTTGACAGCGCCCTGCACAAAACTGTGAGAAGCATTGACAGGAACTGCCTTGATGGTGGTTCTTTCCAGTGGTTAGAAATTATTGCCAAGTTTGGCGGGCGGAACCTTCATCAAGGCGACAAAGTAACTTACTCTGTCGCCCTGGCAAAGAAACAGGCCTCCATCCAATATATAAATCAGGCCCTAATTATTTGTGGCATTTTATCATTGTTGTGCTGCTGTGTAGTTTGAGGAACATCAGTATACATTTCAGTCACATTACACTCCGTAATAAGAAGGCCTGTTTAAGCATCATTAAGATACATCAGTGATGTAAATATTTTCGACATGAAACAATACAATTAAAACATTTCAAGAACACAAATGTTGGCATCCTATATGTCAAACACTATAATATTTATCAACTGCAAAAATATTGCCATCGTATATATATACAATTATTAACTATTGAAAACAAAAATGTAGAAATACTAACTATTTTGATTACAATATAAAATTAGAAACATGATCACATTCAAAGTCACAAAATGTTGGCAATCAAAGTATGTCAAAAATAATTTTAAAATGTATTTATATGTATTTCTCTCTCTCTCTCTATATATATATATATATATATATATATATATATATATTCACTGAAAAAAACATAGGTTATAGACCATATATAGTTAGGAATCAGCATTTACAAAACCTTATTTTACTCACACAAAACCATTGAAATTCGCATATATAGTTAGTTGCACTGACTATATATCGCGCACCCGCAATCCACTGCTGATCATGTCACACATTACATCATTCATGACGTATGTTCTGATGGATTCTCGGGGATGTCTGACACATCCCGTGAACCGGCCCCGACTCGCAGGAAGTGGCGCTTCTGTTGTCAGATCTTTGGAGCTTTGTGCGAAACAAATTAAAGAAGCGCCCACCGGCTGGAATATTTTTCACGGAAAAGGCTGAGTGGAGAGGTCACGTAAAGAGGCCCGCCTCAACATGGATGTGAACTATTGAAACAGCCAGAGTTTGCCGAAAGGATTTTCCTTAAGCACGGCATGCAGACGCACTTTACCCCGTCAGGCAAGCAAGGAACAGTTTTTTCTGAGGTGGTTGCAAAATGCTCCAGCGTCGCTCCGGCCATCGGATAAAACTAAGATTACATTCGACCGATTGAAAGCCTGTGCACTTTGGCTGAGAATGACACTGTGCAGAGTTTGCCAAAATCTACATTGGAGACACGAACAATGTTGAACTTGCAACAAGAGGCATTGTGGACCTTGTAGTCTGAACATCGTATTATTTTGAGAAAAGAAAGGAGTTAAGGTAAACCAATGAACATTCACAGTGACTATATGTATTAAACAATATAAAAGAATGAAAAACGGGTACTCTTACCTTAACTAGTAATAATTGAATGTGTGTTACAACAAAAGACTGCCTCTTTAACAAAATGGACAGTAGTCCTTCTTCAATGTCATAGCTACGTTTTGAAAAAGCCTGACGATCCCACCCCTGAAATTATGCATATGATTAAGAGGTAACTGACCTCGAAACGCGTTATGCCATCCTGCTTGTGAATACTATCTTGCCTGAAAATAAAGATTTGTGAACATGCTGGTGTGGTCGGTCTGTACGCTGCTACTGTTTGCGCGTATGTTCTGATGGATTCTCGGGGATGTCTGACACATCCCGTGAACCGGCCCCGACTCGCAGGAAGTGGGGCTTCTGTTGTCAGATCTTTGGAGCTTTGTGCGAAACAAATTAAAGAAGCGCCCACCGGCTGGAATATTTTTCACGGAAAAGGCTGAGTGGAGAGGTCACGTAAAGAGGCCCGCCTCAACATGGATGTGAACTATTGAAACAGCCAGAGTTTGCCGAAAGGATTTTCCTTAAGCACGGCATGCAGACGCACTTTACCCCGTCAGGCAAGCAAGGAACAGTTTTTTCTGAGGTGGTTGCAAAATGCTCCAGGGTCGCTCCGGCCATCGGATAAAACGAAGATTACATTCAACCGATTGAAAGCCTGTACACTTCGGCTGATTATGACACTGTGCAGAGTTTGCCAAAATCTAAATTGGAGACACGAACAATGTTGAACTTGCAACAAGAGGCATTGTGGACCTTGTAGTCTGAACATCGTATTATTTTGAGAAAAGAAAGGAGTTAAGGTAAACCAATGAACATTCACAGTGACTATATGTATTAAACAATATAAAAGAATGAAAAACGGGTACTCTTACCTTAACTAGTAATAATTGAATGTGTGTTACAACAAAAGACTGCCTCTTTAACAAAATGGACAGTAGTCCTTCTTCAATGTCATAGCTACGTTTTGAAAAAGCCTGACGATCCCACCCCTGAAATTATGCATATGATTAAGAGGTAACTGACCTCGAAACGCGTTATGCCATCCTGCTTGTGAATACTATCTTGCCTGGAAATAAAGATTTGTGAACATGCTGGTGTGGTCGGTCTGTACGCTGCTACTGTTTGCGCGTATGTTCTGATGGATATATATATATATATATATATATATATATATATATATATATATATATATATATATATATATATATATATATATATATATATATATATATATATATATTCACTGAAAAAACCATAGGTTATAGACCATGTCATCAGTGATGTCATCAGTGATGTCACTGACCATGTCATGAATGATGTAATATGTGACATGATCAGCAGTGGATTGCGGGTGCGCGATATATAGTTAGTGCAACTAACTATATATGCGAATTTCAATGGTTTTGTGTGAGTAAAATAAGGTTTTGTAAATGCTAATTCCTAACTATATATGGTCTATAACCTATGGTTTTTTCAGTGAATTTTCAAGGTTTTGTAAATGCTAATTTCTAACTATATATGGTCTATAACCTATGTTTTTTTCAGTGAATATATATTCTGTCACTGGGCTATAGTTGGGCTACATCTGGCTGATATTTGGGCTACATTTGTTTTTTTTTGTCTCTGGTGGCCATCTTTGGGCTACATTGGGCTACATTGGGCTACATTGGGCTACATTGGGCTACATTGGGCTACATTTGGGCTCTAACATATAGCCCAATGTAGCCCACTATATATTTTTCAAAGTTAATTTTCGTAAAAACCACTGGAGCATATATCTTGAGACATAGCAAAGGCACATCGGGCTACCAGTCCCTACAATTTTGCCAAGTTTTGTGGAAATCCATTCAGCCGTTCGAGCTAACAGTGAGTCCAACCGCCCTATGGAAAACTCAATGTTAAAAACACGTTTTGGGACCCCCCTTTTTTCTCGGCCCCCGCTTGACGAAACCCCTCCAAACTTTCCAGGGAAGGCATGGCTTGGCAGTTCGGGCTGGACTGTTCCCATGAGGTACAGGGTCAGACTGATTTGCATATGGCCATGTCTGAACTGGGGTGGCAGAGTGGGCTAAAGAACGGTGATGGATTAAACCCAGATCTGTTGACTGGGTGTGAGTGTTTGATTGGTTCAGATGCTCGGTCCATCACCACCCCCTTTTGTACCACTTTGTATGTATTGGCTAGCACAGAGCGCAAAAATGATGCTCTGGTGGTGCTCGGGGCTTGTAACTATGCCAGCTAATTTTTTTGCCTGCCCTTGAAGTACATTTCTGATTGTTTGGATGGGAAGCGCCCTGCACTGAGTAGGTGTACAACTTTCAGATTTCTGTTGCTCAATATTATCTATAAAAAGCAATATACACAATCAAAGTATTACATAAATTACAGCTATCATTAGTCAGCAGCCCAAATCACATTTCACTTTCAGTATTTACAGCTTATGTTATTCTTCATCTGACAGGATTTCACAAATGAGACTTCGTAAAGATTGTTTTGTGCAGATTGATGCAACTGACGCAAATTCCCTGAATTGTACTCCTTAAATTGAACAAGCATTCTTCTTCTTGAATAGTGAGTGGATTGAATTGCTGACAAGTCACATTTTTATTTGTAGCCAAGTATCATTTCCTGCACAAGCAGCCAGCTCATAACAACAATTACAGAGGAGGTAAACATGCTTGTGTGACCTTGGCCCACGCTTTAAAATTGGTTAGCAACTTCCTAAAGTAAATAACAACAGCCTTAGAGGCTGATAAAATAGGTTTTCTCAGACAAATGAATACCAAAAAGTATCACATTGGCAGATTACACCTAGAGCGTCTTAGAAAACTGCAAAACACTGACATTGTGATAAGAATTATTGCAACTTTCCTACGTGAGCTACCTGAGAAATCATCTTTTAGCCCATTCTTTTGTATCGCATTCCACTTTCCTATGAGACAAGACTACTGTGCGCAAAAAACTTTGCTCTCTCTTTTTGGAACAACAAACAATTAAAGATGATTATATGATTCTTAGGCAGGCTGGACAGGCAGTAGTAGGCACCGTTTTTTTTTCCGCAGAGGCCGGAAGGGTGAGGGCCGGTTTTGGACCCAGGGGGGCCAGTTTTGTTACTGGGGGGCTGGATTTGCAGCAGTACTGCAATATGGGCCCCCTGTAACAAAAGAAGGAGCAGTGCAGCAGGAGTGATGCTTCAACCCCCTTTCCCGGTACTGGGGCCGGTCGAGCAGATTGCCAGGGTTGGTTGCTGTTCCCAGGCCAGCCATGCTCTTAAGACAAAGTCAGTGACATGTTCACTTCAGGATACTTCATTTGACTTAGGGTTACAACTCAATTCAAGTGTAAAGCAGGAATTCTTGGAACTTTGGAGCGCAGACAATTTAGGATTTCAAGGGTCTGATTGAGATGATAGTGGACAGGGTACTCGGTTGCAATGTCTACGGATTTCCCTCCCCGCCAACACAGTAATCTGCCTGACCGTTTTACATGTAAGTATAGGTTTGGATATGGCTGTGACTACATTGTCACTGATGTAGCCCAATCTCTGATGGCCTGACAGAGTAAGGTCTGTCAGAGAATTGACTAAATGTCTGTCCGCCCTATTAGGATTGTTGACACAAAACCATTTTTTTTACTGTCTGACGGCCCCAGACAAACGCTGTCAGGAAGGGACAGTAAAAAAGCAAAGAAATTCCCCAAACACCAAGGGAGGTAACTCATATTGCAAGGGGGCATTATATTTTTATTTTCAAAAAGAAAATCCTGCTTTGCGATTTTTTTTTTTTTTTAAAAGAACATAGTTTGTAGAAGGCTCCTACATCTTGACAGCGCCCTGCACAAAACTGTGAGAAGCATTGACAGGAACTGCCTTGATGGTGGTTCTTTCCAGTGGTTAGAAATTATTGCCAAGTTTGGCGGGCGGAACCTTCATCAAGGCGACAAAGTAACTTACTCTGTCGCCCTGGCAAAGAAACAGGCCTCCATCCAATATATAAATCAGGCCCTAATTATTTGTGGCATTTTATCATTGTTGTGCTGCTGTGTAGTTTGAGGAACATCAGTATACATTTCAGTCACATTACACTCCGTAATAAGAAGGCCTGTTTAAGCATCATTAAGATACATCAGTGATGTAAATATTTTCGACATGAAACAATACAATTAAAACATTTCAAGAACACAAATGTTGGCATCCTATATGTCAAACACTATAATATTTATCAACTGCAAAAATATTGCCATCGTATATATATACAATTATTAACTATTGAAAACAAAAATGTAGAAATACTAACTATTTTGATTACAATATAAAATTAGAAACATGATCACATTCAAAGTCACAAAATGTTGGCAATCAAAGTATGTCAAAAATAATTTTAAAATGTATTTATATGTATTTCTCTCTCTCTCTATATATATATATATATATATATATATATATATATATTCACTGAAAAAAACATAGGTTATAGACCATATATAGTTAGGAATCAGCATTTACAAAACCTTATTTTACTCACACAAAACCATTGAAATTCGCATATATAGTTAGTTGCACTGACTATATATCGCGCACCCGCAATCCACTGCTGATCATGTCACACATTACATCATTCATGACGTATGTTCTGATGGATTCTCGGGGATGTCTGACACATCCCGTGAACCGGCCCCGACTCGCAGGAAGTGGCGCTTCTGTTGTCAGATCTTTGGAGCTTTGTGCGAAACAAATTAAAGAAGCGCCCACCGGCTGGAATATTTTTCACGGAAAAGGCTGAGTGGAGAGGTCACGTAAAGAGGCCCGCCTCAACATGGATGTGAACTATTGAAACAGCCAGAGTTTGCCGAAAGGATTTTCCTTAAGCACGGCATGCAGACGCACTTTACCCCGTCAGGCAAGCAAGGAACAGTTTTTTCTGAGGTGGTTGCAAAATGCTCCAGCGTCGCTCCGGCCATCGGATAAAACGAAGATTACATTCGACCGATTGAAAGCCTGTGCACTTTGGCTGAGAATGACACTGTGCAGAGTTTGCCAAAATCTACATTGGAGACACGAACAATGTTGAACTTGCAACAAGAGGCATTGTGGACCTTGTAGTCTGAACATCGTATTATTTTGAGAAAAGAAAGGAGTTAAGGTAAACCAATGAACATTCACAGTGACTATATGTATTAAACAATATAAAAGAATGAAAAACGGGTACTCTTACCTTAACTAGTAATAATTGAATGTGTGTTACAACAAAAGACTGCCTCTTTAACAAAATGGACAGTAGTCCTTCTTCAATGTCATAGCTACGTTTTGAAAAAGCCTGACGATCCCACCCCTGAAATTATGCATATGATTAAGAGGTAACTGACCTCGAAACGCGTTATGCCATCCTGCTTGTGAATACTATCTTGCCTGAAAATAAAGATTTGTGAACATGCTGGTGTGGTCGGTCTGTACGCTGCTACTGTTTGCGCGTATGTTCTGATGGATTCTCGGGGATGTCTGACACATCCCGTGAACCTGCCCCGACTCGCAGGAAGTGGCGCTTCTGTTGTCAGATCTTTGGAGCTTTGTGCGAAACAAATTAAAGAAGCGCCCACCGGCTGGAATATTTTTCACGGAAAAGGCTGAGTGGAGAGGTCACGTAAAGAGGCCCGCCTCAACATGGATGTGAACTATTGAAACAGCCAGAGTTTGCCGAAAGGATTTTCCTTAAGCACGGCATGCAGACGCACTTTACCCCGTCAGGCAAGCAAGGAACAGTTTTTTCTGAGGTGGTTGCAAAATGCTCCAGCGTCGCTCCGGCCATCGGATAAAACGAAGATTACATTCGACCGATTGAAAGCCTGTGCACTTTGGCTGAGAATGACACTGTGCAGAGTTTGCCACAATCTACATTGGAGACACGAACAATGTTGAACTTGCAACAAGAGGCATTGTGGACCTTGTAGTCTGAACATCGTATTATTTTGAGAAAAGAAAGGAGTTAAGGTAAACCAATGAACATTCACAGTGACTATATGTATTAAACAATATAAAAGAATGAAAAACGGGTACTCTTACCTTAACTAGTAATAATTGAATGTGTGTTACAACAAAAGACTGCCTCTTTAACAAAATGGAGAGTAGTCCTTCTTCAATGTCATAGCTACGTTTTGAAAAAGCCTGACGATCCCACCCCTGAAATTATGCATATGATTAAGAGGTAACTGACCTCGAAACGCGTTATGCCATCCTGCTTGTGAATACTATCTTGCCTGGAAATAAAGATTTGTGAACATGCTGGTGTGGTCGGTTTGTACGCTGCTACTGTTTGCGCGTATGTTCTGATGGATTCTCGGGGATGTCTGACACATCCCGTGAACCGGCCCCGACTCGCAGGAAGTGGGGCTTCTGTTGTCAGATCTTTGGAGCTTTGTGCGAAACAAATTAAAGAAGCGCCCACCGGCTGGAATATTTTTCACGGAAAAGGCTGAGTGGAGAGGTCACGTAAAGAGGCCCGCCTCAACATGGATGTGAACTATTGAAACAGCCAGAGTTTGCCGAAAGGATTTTCCTTAAGCACGGCATGCAGACGCACTTTACCCCGTCAGGCAAGCAAGGAACAGTTTTTTCTGAGGTGGTTGCAAAATGCTCCAGGGTCGCTCCGGCCATCGGATAAAACGAAGATTACATTCAACCGATTGAAAGCCTGTACACTTCGGCTGAGAATGACACTGTGCAGAGTTTGCCAAAATCTAAATTGGAGACACGAACAATGTTGAACTTGCAACAAGAGGCATTGTGGACCTTGTAGTCTGAACATCGTATTATTTTGAGAAAAGAAAGGAGTTAAGGTAAACCAATGAACATTCACAGTGACTATATGTATTAAACAATATAAAAGAATGAAAAACGGGTACTCTTACCTTAACTAGTAATAATTGAATGTGTGTTACAACAAAAGACTGCCTCTTTAACAAAATGGACAGTAGTCCTTCTTCAATGTCATAGCTACGTTTTGAAAAAGCCTGACGATCCCACCCCTGAAATTATGCATATGATTAAGAGGTAACTGACCTCGAAACGCGTTATGCCATCCTGCTTGTGAATACTATCTTGCCTGGAAATAAAGATTTGTGAACATGCTGGTGTGGTCGGTCTGTACGCTGCTACTGTTTGCGCGTATGTTCCTGATGGATATATATATATATATTCACTGAAAAAACCATAGGTTATAGACTATGTCATCAGTGATGTCATCAGTGATGTCACTGACCATGTCATGAATGAAGTAATATGTGACATGATCAGCAGTGGATTGCGGGTGCGCGATATATAGTTAGTGCAACTAACTATATATGCGAATTTCAATGGTTTTGTGTGAGTAAAATAAGGTTTTGTAAATGCTAATTCCTAACTATATATGGTCTATAACCTATGGTTTTTTCAGTGAATTTTCAAGGTTTTGTAAATGCTAATTTCTAACTATATATGACTATAACCTATGTTTTTTTCAGTGAATATATATTCTGTCACTGGGCTATAGTTGGGCTACATCTGGCTGATATTTGGGCTACATTTGTTTTTTTTTGTCTCTGGTGGCCATCTTTGGGCTACATTGGGCTACATTGGGCTACATTGGGCTACATTGGGCTACATTTGGGCTCTAACATATAGCCCAATGTAGCCCACTATATATTTTTCAAAGTTAATTTTCGTAAAAACCACTGGAGCATATATCTTGAGACATAGCAAAGGCACATCGGGCTACCAGTCCCTACAATTTTGCCAAGTTTTGTGGAAATCCATTCAGCCGTTCGAGCTAAAAGTGAGTCCAACCGCCCTATGGAAAACTCAATGTTAAAAACACGTTTTGGGACCCCCCTTTTTTCTCGGCCCCCGCTTGACAAAACCCCTCCAAACTTTCAGGGGACGCTCAGAAACGAAATGTGCGATTTTCCTGAAAATTTCAGCCAATTCCGTCCATCAACGCCAAAGTTATTCAACATAGAATTTTCAGAAATCCCTATTCAAAAAAATCCTAACTATATATACCTACTGGCGACCGCCAGTAGGTAATATATATATATATATATATATATATATATATATATATATATATATATATATATATATATATATGTATATCAAAAAATACCATAATCAGTGTATAACAGCCATTGTATACAAAAAAGAGCAACAATTCTAATTACTAAACAAACAGCCAACCAATGAAATTGAAATGAAAAACAGTTAACTAATAGAATCTGTTTTCAAATATTTTTTTTTTTTAAAAAGAAACAGGTAAGTGCATCTAACTGCTGCAGAAGAAGTCACCGCTGCTGAACTGAACCTATAAACTCAAAGTCTGCACTGCTCTACAGAAATAAAACATGGACATTTACAAACAAAGTACCAAATTTTAGTAGAAATTAGACATAACTACAAAAACACAAAAGAAAACGTTCATTTAAAAATTGTCTTTCCAAGATGCATGTACCAAGGCTACCAAAAAAAAGTACTCCAAACAAAGTAAAAACAAAAACAAGTCACAAAGCTATTGCAAAATTATATTACAAGAGCTTCAAACTAAAATGTAAGTATATAACTAAAAAAATGAATGTTAACCATTAAAATTATTTAGCAGCACACCATTTTTTAAAATGTAGTAATAGCTACGAACCAAAAAGTTTAATGAACATCAATAACTAAAACATTTCTCTTTCTCAACAGTAAAATGAAAAAACATGAATGATGAAAAGAAGAAACAGTACGGTTCTTCAAATGATACAGACTCAAACGATCTGGAAAAAAAATAAATGGCAAAATTGGAAGTACATAATGTAAAACATTGAAAAATACAATTTTTTTTATATATTATAAAAATGTTCTAGTAATTCTATAATTCACAGATGTAATATTGGAAAATGTAACATACATCAAATCACAAAAGGGAATACTACTACTAAGTTATAAGAGATAAACATATACCAAGGAAAGCACTTACTGTGAAAGCATACGTTGTGAAAGTGAATGGGACCACATATACCCTCTAAACATGACTAAAATTCCGGTTACGAACATCCTATAGGACTTAAGAGAAGTGAGAACATGCTCTCAAGAGCCCTCAGGAAAATGGAATTCCCAAATTCCTGAAGAAACAACTTGTCAAATCCCTGCTGCAGAAAATCTAAAGAAATCACTAGAGAAACAATATATGCACCAAGGACATCTGACGAAATGCAAATCTCTCAGCATAAAAAAATAACAGATCCTAACTAAGATTTCTAATTGCATGACAATGAAAATAAAGAAAATCATGGTCTGTGCAGCTCGACATAATTTACCAAGCCGAACACGGTGGAACAAATGGATGATGAACAGGATATATATATGTGTATTTTTTGTTTAAAATTGTTTTAATTACATTTTTCATGTAAACAAACTACAATTGTAGCATACACAGTGTAAAGCATGTGATTTGACAGTTATTGACATGCAACATGCGCATAGAACAATAATTACTAACAAGATGAAAAATAAGAACCCAACATTAAATGACGCTGCAGGTACACACTATAATGAGTCACAAATAATGAATATGATACAATCGGTCAGCCGGCACAGTGGTTACCTTTCCCATTGAAGACCCATCAATCAGTGAGCTAAGGATGAAGCAGCAAATAAGAATGGAGCGGCTCCCACATTTTTTTAGGGCGGGAGGCAGGGGCCAGCAGAGAAGCATATATATCGCTGCTGATGTCACAGTACATCAGGTCTCACGATCTAGCCTTTACCAATGTCGGCGTAGTAGCACCCCAATGCAAGGAGACTTGTCTCTTAGCAAGCAAGTTTGACAAAGCATATGATCTCCACACCCAGTGGAGAGACATACCCCAGCAGGGCCAGCAGTGGTGAAGGCACAAGCTCAGACTCAACCTTAAGTTCTAGATGTCCAAATACCGCCTTCCAAAATGCCAAAACCTCGGGCAGTTTGATGCCAAATGTTTAAAAATCAGCGCATCTCTGGCAGGTATTTGGCTTACTGTGGTCCATCTTGGCAAGCAGCACAGAGGTGATGTAAAGCCTATGTTTGCATTTCAAATGTAAGAGCTTGTGCTTACAATTATTAGAGATAAAGTGGGTTTGCTCACAGCAATAGGTCTACATTTTATCTATCAAATGTTGTGACAAGTCTCCCTCCCATGCCGCATGCACCACCCGCCCAACCCCGGCTGTGTGTCTGTGCTAGATGATACAGCCGGGAAACGAGGTGAGTGCTGTTGGGTGTTTATTGTGGTGAGTGGCGGAAACTCTGGAGGTTCCACAGTCAAATGATGAAGCGCAGCAGCCAACTACACTTGCGTTCTGTGTACCAGGAAATGATCCAGCATGGATAAGTGTCATAGACCTCTGTCAGTTCGGCCACTGAGCGCATTTGTCCATCCCTGAACATATCGCCCACAGTCTGGAGCTGGCAGTGGGTGAGCGCCCATTTTGCTAGGCTTTAAATGGTAGGGGGCAGCCATGGATTATCAAAGAGTGGTAAGTGCAGGGAGTACAAGTGGTCAACCTTCAAATACCTGCAACGGCATCTCCAGGCCCAGCATGTGGTTTGCAAGGTGTGGATGTCGGTCGGGGTTCTCGTTAGCCCACGCGGGAGAATTGTGTCAAGGGGGTGAGGGCGGGTCTGTGTCTGAGCAGGCTTAAAAAATTGCAGTTGAGCATCTGTGTTATACTAAAACTAGGCATAGTGTGTTTGTGCAACCAAGTAGTATAAATAAAAATTGGGTACGCCAAAGCCCCCCATGCAAAAGACTGAGTGAGCATCTGCCAACCCACCCACGGCTGTCCACCCGCCCTGACCAGCCTCGTCAGCTTGCTCCTGAATAATAAATCTACAAAATGCGGCAAAACGACCATCTTAATGATCGCAATCCAACCAGCAATTGAAAGCGGGCGCATTATCCGATAATCTATCTGTCCCGCAAGGCGATCTATGGCAGGACCGTAATTGAGACAACTAACTTCCGAGGCCGTGCGGTGCAGGATCACCCCAAAGTATCGGGGGGAGGTCCTCGCACCAGCGCAAGGGGGAGTCAAGCATAAACGGGAGAGTGGCATCTGTCAAATGGAAGACCTCTGGCTTGGTCCAGTTGATCACTAGTCCGAAAAAGACACCAACATGCACCACCTCTCGTATAATAGGAGAAAGATTTGAAGCCGGTTCCCAGATAAATTAAAAGCCATCATCTGCATATAAGGATGCAAGGAGAGGACCATGACGGATCCCGATCCTCCACTGACGATGCTGCTCCTGCAGGTGCCGCACCAGCAGATCCATTGCTATGATGAACAGCAGGGGCGAGAGGGGGCATCCTTGCCTGGTGCCACACGACAGTGAAAATTTATGCTAGAACACCCCATTGATATTTAGTTGTGCAACAGTGTTAGTGTACAAGAGGCGGACCAAGGAGCGAAGGTTTTGTGGGAAGCCAAGTTTACTAAGAGTTGCCTGAAGGAACTCCCACTCCAGGGATTTAAACGCCTCCCGGCATCTAACATTATCACCAAGGCCGGGAGAGGAGGATTTATCTGATTAATAACAGCGAACAACGTGCGCAGATTCACCGATGTTGAGCGGTTTAGTAGAGATCCCGATTGAAGGGGGGAGATAATCTGGCCTATTATTAGTGATATTCGCAAGCACTTTTTCCAAAATCTTATAGTCTTGATTTAAAAGAGAAAGGGGCTGGTATGAGGCACAGTTCTTAGGCGACAATGTCACAATCGCCTCCCTCATGGTGGGAGGCAACTAACCCGATTCCAGCAATACTGCACAGACCTCCAACAAAAGTGGAACCAGCAGTGCTTTATATGTCTTGTAAAACAAGCAAGTGAGGCCATCTGTGCCAGGGCCCTAGGAGCCATCTAGGCTATCAATAGCTTCTATAATTTTGTCTGCACCTATAGGCGAGGACTAGAACTGTTTGTGCCCCCTCTCAATCCACACCATCGCTATTTCATTCAAGTAATCGGACAGAGCAGTGCCAGTAGGAGGGGAACATGTGGTGTATAACCATGTACAATAGTCCAAACATGATGAGAGTATATCTGCGCCGCGTGTGACACAGGTACAGTCAGTTGCTTGAAGCTGGGTGATGTATGTATTATATTGCTGAGGAGTAAGAAGCCATGCCAGAGTGCGTCCTGGCCTCTCACTCTCCCAGTACAGACGAGCGTGTGTGTACTTCCCCAAGTAACCTGTCTCCCAAAATGCAAGTTCCTGGAACTCGTCCAGCAGCTTCGCATGTTGATGCAGCGGTGAGGGGGTCCCCCCAGCCAATACCAGTGCATCCAAATCCCGCAACGCCTGCTCAGTGGCATTGGATACACAGCGAATCCTTTGTAAGACGCCATCCTGCTTTTCTATACAGGTGCCCCTAATATAGTCTTTAAAAGCCTCCCATAATGTGGCATAGCGTGAGAGACAGACAGTATTAATATGAAAATACTCTACAATTGCATCCTTCACCTCACTTTCACAAACCGTGTCTAAAAGCGCATCAGCGGGGAAGCAGCAGGATCTAGAGGGATATGCTAAGTTTGGAATAGCCAGTGCCAACAGTACAGGCAAGTGGTCAGACAGGGTGCAGGCAGATTTTCCACTTCCTGCACCCTGATTAATACATCCAGGGTTATGTACCACCTGTCTATGCAGGATCACGTGCCGTGTGGCACAGAATAGACCGTGAACCCCCTGTCTGCTAGGTGCCAATG
Source organism: Lissotriton helveticus (assembly GCF_964261635.1). Taxonomy (NCBI): domain Eukaryota; kingdom Metazoa; phylum Chordata; class Amphibia; order Caudata; family Salamandridae; genus Lissotriton; species Lissotriton helveticus. The sequence goes on from NC_136069.1 coordinate 128,753,596, forward strand.
TCTCCATGCATTAGCCACCACGTGTGCGTGCAATACAGATCCGATCTCTGCTATGGAGGAGGGCTTAGTGATGGGGCTCGCCCCGAGGTGTCAATGTCTGGCAGTAGTGTAGGCATTTGGCCATTGCCGCCTGTGCACCCTCGATATCTGAAATGCACTGTTCCGCAGTGCCCTTCCGGGCCTCATGCTGCTCCCGCATCATGGTGTCCATACATGCCCCCAGCTCGTCAAAGCGCATGTCTATGGCTTTAAAGCCCATCTGTAACTCTGCCATTACAGCAGCAGCTCCCTCCAACATGGGAGGATGGGTGGCTGGGGGATCAGCGAGGTCCAGTGGGTACCCCTGCATTGTATCATCTCCAAACTCTCGCCCAGGTGTCCTGGCCATCTCAAAGGAGAGCTGGCATTGTTTTGGGTCCCCACGACCCATGATGGGTGGTGCCTTGTCCAGACACACAAAAATCTGAGGGCCACAGCCTCCCACTGTTGAAAAAGACAGAGCCTTCACCGCTCACTGACGCAAGGCAAAGGACAGAGACTCTATCCCCCGGGAGCCCCCAGCTGCATCACAAATGGACCATGTATGGTGCTTCTTTGCTGGGATCAAGCCATTGCCACCCGATATACATCCCTTTACCACCCGCAACCAGGGGAAGAAAGGGAGTGCCCAGCAGTAGAAATCTGTACCAGGAAGAGCTCACCAGCGGCCCCTGTAAAGGCAGCATAGATGAGGAGGGGGCCCAAGGTGTACAAGGGGGCACGCAATTGGGAGCTAAACTCACGGTGTCACCCGGTATCCAGCCCCACAGGTGCCCAGCTGCTTCGATATTCCTCCGTTCCCGGCCTCCAAGCATCAGCCTCGATTTGCCCATCAGCCGCACCTCCCCATGGCTTACCCCACACTCTGGCTCAACTGTGACCCCTATTGTCATGGGGCCTCCGAGGGCTGTGTCAGGAGAGCAGTAATTCCTGAACGAGGACTGGTGTGCCGATTTGGTCGCGCTCCACCAGTCCCCACGGGCACAAACTGCAGCGACGACTCTCGGCGGTTCAGGTTCTCGTCATGGAAGGCAGCAAGGCAGCACGATGCGCGCGGCTGCCTGGGAGCTTCCCAATGAAGCCGCCATCTTGATGCTTGGTCAGGCCACGTCCCTGATGATGAACAGGATATTCAAATCATGACAACCACCATAAACACAAATATACACTATCCATGGACAATATTATAACACAAACGTCCCTTTTACACATGCACTACTGCCAAACAATCAAAGAGCAACCTATAAGAACTCTTGAGTCTAATCACGCAAAAGTTAAATAATTACCATCTCTAAATGATTTTTGAATTTGAGCAGGCTATGATTTCAACTACCCAAAACTGATTCCTGCATATAACAATATAAGGATGCAACTACAACTTCAACCAAAGTATATGGGGACACCTACAAAAGTCTACACTTTTGTCCTCATTTCAAATAGCCCATCTGGAGGGTGATTATTATTGAATCTTTTAAAATCCAATACTACAGGTATCAGAATTTGAAAGGTTTGATAATTATCGCAAATTACAAGTTGTACATAACATGGGGGTTTTGGTACTTTGCACACCAATATTTGAATGTACTGATATTTAATGGGCATTTTACCCAAGTGAAATTTGTAAGATTTCATCTGCAAGGCATGTAGTAACTACCACAAAACCTGTAATTCCAATTCCGATGCAAACTAGTAATGAGGGCCCTGATAAAGAATATGCCACAATTGTAGAATTTACCTATAAAATAAAATAATTCATGTCATTAGCCTATGTTCCTCTCTCAGAAGTAACCACTTCAACATGCTAACAAAATCACCATACTACCAATAAAAAGAAATCAAACTATCACCACTAATGAACTCGTTTGAAGACACTTGAGTTGGTCAAATGCACCCTTCAGGACTAGGGGTGGGGATAATTGCATAATTTGCTAAAGCGTAATTACGCAAATTTATGCAATATTATACAAGGAGCATAATCCTGCATTTAATGATATTTGCTTAGCACCCCCAGATACAAAATGAACTGGAGTATGCATTTTGTGCTAAGAAATTAGTGCTAAATACCAAAGAACAGGAACAGCAGCAGCCAGCAGTCGCTCATGCTCTGTTCCTGTGCTCTTCGGTAGACATGTTTGCCCCAAATTAATTCAAATTATGTGTTGGCATAATTTATGGTAGTGTGCATCACAAAAGTAATGCAAAATTATTCCAATTACTACATTTTTCCAAGGCCTCTTTAGGACACAGGTGCAACTCGATTTTCACATCCTGCCACCCAACACTTTACCAATTTCTAGAAATAAAATTACCAGGAACTAGGACTAGAATAATCCTTAAAAAATCTAAAAACTTAAAATATTCTAACAAACTAAAGAAATCCACCAAATAGTATCAAACAAAGTGTCACTTTTTACCATGGGGGGCAGTACTTGAGGTGTTTTACTCTGCAGAATACTGCAAAATTACAAATAAAACTCAGTGACATTCCCTGGAGTTCCGCCAATGGGCAGAAAATATGCATGTTGTGCTGCTTGCGCTGCAATTTAGCACTGATAGCTTACATAGCACTGTAAAATCATTGCAAACAGTACCATGAAGTGCGCAAGAGCGCTCGGCCGTTCCAGTTGATTTTGCTGCCACTCGAGTAGAAATTCTACTTGAGCAGCAGCAAATCTACTCGAGAAGCAGCCCTCTGGCCACAATCGCTTGCGACCGTCCACAACCACCTGTCTTGGAAAATCACACTAGGGGACGCCAAATCTTGCTCGCCAGCTCCCAATTCTGGAGCCTCAAGAGAAAAAAACTCTGCCATGCGGTGACTGAACGGATTTGGCCAGAATTCCATGTTACAGGAGGAGGAACACAGAGTCGCCAAATTTCCTCTAGTAACCCTCCAACCCGCTTTCACAATATCAAAATATATATATAATATACACAATTAGGAATTTAAAAACAATAATTCAACATCAATGGCTTAATAAAACAGAAAAACACAACATTATATGCAACAATATTTAAATACTCAATATTAAATACAACTACATTGAAAAATCATGAAAAACAAAGGGGCATATTACTAAGCAATAGCGATAATTATCGCTATTGCTTGGTTAGAGACAATTTTTTACCGCTGAGCTGCGGCGATTTTTACCGCAAATAAACCTTGGTATTACCAAGGGTTATCGCAAATGCGATAAAAAACGGCCGCAATGCATGAATATCGCTGAAAAGTCAGCGATATTCATGCATTACCGAGCTAATGCTCTTAGCCATGTTATCCACCTCCCATTGGATAACATGGCTAAGAACTGCTCAGGGCAGGTGTTAGCTTTTGGAGATATTCGCGTTTAGCGCGAATATCTCCAAAAGTTGGTAATAGGAGATAGCGATGTTGGCGACTGTTTCCAGTCGCTAACATCTTGGCACGCCCACTTTGCATGTCATTAGTGATAAATATCAATGACATGCAAAGTGTGGCCCAAGATGGTCGCTATCTCCTACTAGCTGTCGCTAACTGGTGTTAGCGACAGCTAGGTAATAGGGAGATAATTTTATCTCCGCTTTCTTGGCTTTTAAAGCCAAAAAAGCGGAGATAAACCCCCTTGATAATATGCCCCAAAATCTTCACATGCAGTAACCTACCTATTCCACGATGTAAATAAAATCACATTATTACAGAAATATTGACCTGACTATATTAGGCAGTGCACTAACCAAGCATCTTGGAAGGACGGACTAATGTTCCTCTCAGTAACAGCATTTACATTACATTACATTACATTACTCTGGGCTACATTTAATCTGTCACTAAGAAAATGGCTCTCTTTGCATGATCACCCTCATATTTTTTGGATTGATGTTGTTGAATTTTGAAATCTGTACACTAGGACCCTGCTAACTGGGCCCCATTGCAGGTTCTAAGGGCCAGATGTAGGTGGCCCAATACCGGTCGGTAACGGACGAAATTACAGAATTTCGGCCATTACCGACCGGTATTGGGTTTTTGAGACGTAGGTGGCATTTTTTAAGGCTTCTGTATTTTACCGAATCGGTAATTTAAGAATTCTGTAAAATACCGAATTCTTAACATACCGATTCGGTAAATTACCGAATACAGGATGTAGGAAGCACTCAAGTTAGTGCATTCCTCAGTTAAGGATTAGTTATTTACCACCAACTAGAAGTTGGTGGTAAATAATGAAAACCTTTGAAAAAGCATTTTTTATGCTTTTCCAACAGTGCCATGTTGCAGACATACATGCCCTTAGGGCATGTATGTCTGCAACTTGTGCACCCATGCACAATTGAGGGGTGCAACAGGGTGTCAAAGTGACACCCTGCCACCCTTCAATGTTTACCCCAATTACCGAATGGGTATTTACCGATTTGGTAATTGACATTCATTCCTATGGGCCTCCAGGCCCATAGGAATGAATGGCAATTACCGAATCGGTAAATACCCATTCGGTAATTACCAAAACTTACCGATTCGGTAATTTTTTAGGAAAAATTACCTACATCCCATTTGCCTGTTCTTAAATACCGAATCGGTATGATTCGGTATTTAAGAATCGGTAATCTGGGATTACCTACATCTGGCCCTAAGACCCTTAAAATCGAGTCTAATTGGTTAAAATACTAATTGGCCCAATAAACGTATGAATAAGTCCCAAATATATGGTACCCTGTGTACTCATGTCCGGTAAAGTAAAAATCACTAATGGACTGCAGCACTTATTGGACCATCAATAAAATAACCATGTAAAACATGACTCTAGACCTGCCACAACAGCCTAGCTGGTCAGTTTTAAAACTGCCATTTAGACTGGTTAAAGCCATCCATTTTAACTAGGGGTGGGGGTATATAGCGTAATTTGCTGTAGCGTTATTTTGAGAAATTGCAGCAAAATTACACAAGATTACGCATATTGTAACCGAGCATGTTGCAAAAGTTCCTTGGCCCAAATACACCTGTTTCAGAAGTGGTTTACAGCTGGAGTTTCTCATTTGCGTAGATAGTCCCCAGTGATGTGCCCAGAGCTATGCCAAGGGATACAATAGTTCTGCCATGTTTGAATGTGGCAGAGCAGTGCACTGTGGGATTGTTTAGAGCCAAAACCGCAAGGAAATAATCTAAAAGTGGGTAGGGTTGGCCCTGGAAATTATTTCCCTATTCGTCATGTAGTCTCCGCCACCCCACAAGCTACCGCCAGGCATAGGTTATGGAATCTTGTGTTACCTTCTTCAGAACACATCCAGACCAGTGTAAGATGGAACGTGACTGTACTTGCTTTTGAACCCTTGGAGAGAGCCCCAAGGGCTGGACCTCCTCCCATATGTACCCAGGACAAAGAAGTGGACACCATGATTCATCTGGTTGACCACCTGTTATACTACACAGCCACAAAAGCTGCAAGAAACCTGCTACTTCCATGATCCCAGCTGAGCATTTTTAACTGGATATGCCATATACTTTGCTTGATGGCTTTGGGGAAAGTGAGCCAAGAATCCTGAGGGGTGCCTACAATGTCTTTGAGCCTAGGTGGGTGTTAGAATCTACTCCTCTAACTCAAAAACCTGCAAGACTGGACACTTTAAAACTTTTTCTGAATTTTTCCTCTACAGAACAAATGCAAACCCAGACTGACACCAAAGTCATAGCTGCCACCGTCAAATAGCGTAACGGACTCAGCTTGCAGGTTTCCCTGCTGAAAGTATTTCCACTTCCAGAAGTCTGAACGTACGGGCCTTCACCCAGGTTGACGTCGAACAACACCTGACTGCAGATAAGACCTTCCTGGGCACTGACTCTAAATTCCACCAGCTGGGAGCTTTACTGCTGTCAACGTCAAATGTGCCAAGTTTTCCACCGCGTCATCGAGCCATCCTTTAGAATCAGCCTGTAACTAGGTCTGCCGCTGACCCATCAATAAGGACTTTTCCTCAAGAAATCTTCTAACTCAGAAGGTAAACTTTCTGCCTAGGCAAATATGGTCACTGTACCTGACTGGCAATAGCTTGTAGTCAGCCTTAACATTTGACTTGGGCCCAGTCTAATATGAAAAAACAACTGAGATTGCTGCTTTGCACTTTTAGGTGCTATTTTGACTTAAAACGTCTAAAAATCATATCTTCAGTTCCTTACATCAAAGTTTTGTTGTTTTAGTGTTTACTTGTTCATTAGACTTTACGGTAGTTTGAAGAAATGGAGTGGGATTTTTATTGTGTTGTGTTTCCCACGTTTCAATTGTTTTTGTACTGATAAAAGCTTTGCACATTTCTAGTATGTTAAGCCTGCATGCTGTGTGTTACAGATACCAAGGGTTTAAATTATTGAGACCAAATTGGAAATAGTAAGGAATTGTTACAGTATTACTTGGTGAGGACTCACATCCCCTCCAATTTATAATCCACATTCCCACACTAGTCTCTGCAGATTAATCCTCTAGAACTCCAGTAGAAAGGTTTTATTACACAAGGGTACATATTGAGCACCCACACAATGCCGAAAGGGTCAGTTCCCCATTTGCAGCAGAATGAGCCCTAGACAAATGAGGGAGTGCATTTGGCTTTGTGTATCTGCCTTTTTACCATCAAGGGCACAATACGAAATAGGCTATTTGGAGGTCCTGTTGAGCCATCTAGGAAGTGGAGTACAGTTACTGTCGTCCCCACTTACCCTTTTGGGAGGTGTTGTGATGCTTCCAGAGACTCTAAAGATAACCCATGTACTGCATTGGGTGCAGGATCACAATGCACCTACTTCCAGAAGGGTCCCTGTCAATTATACAAAGTGAGTCAAGTCCCCAGGGGTAATGGAAGACAGGCTGTTTTAAATCACTGCCAGGAATTTTGCTGTTAAGCTCAAGAGCCTACACTTGGTAGCAAACATTCTTTTGATACAGAGCAGGGTCCTGGTCTGTTCCCAGCAGAACTGTTAAGAGTACATGCCAAGCAAACTAGAACCATTCAACAGTTTACTTTAATACACCTCTTTCTCAGGCATTAACAGTAGCACAACATGATATTTCTGAAAACATCTTTATAGATTGCTATATTGGCCTGGGCCCAACATTTGTACTTTTCTCTGTTGAACTTAAGATGCCATATACTTGCCCCTGGATCCAAACACCTGGGAGTAAGCACTAGAAGGAATCTCTTAAGGTCAATCCTACATGTCAACAGATACAACCACCCAGCAGCTTCCACCTTGTAGGAGGAACACACAACAAAATTAAACATTACCTACATCAAGAGACATCTTCTACTAGGCTGGTGCTCAAATGACAACTTCAAGTTCAAGTTCAGGCATTTATAAAGCGCACTACTCACCCAGAGGGTCTCCAGGCGCTAGGGGGAGGGGATCACTGTTTATCGAATAGCCAAGTTTTCAGTTCTTTTCTGAAGGAGATGTGATTCTGAGTAAGGCGGAGGTGGGTGTGGAGTGAGTTCCAGGTCTTGGCAGCCAGGAAGGAGAAGGATCTGCCACCCATGGTGGTTTTTCGGATGCGCGGGACTGCGGCGAGGGCTTGATTGAATGATCTTAGTTGGCGGGTGGGATAGTAGAAGGACAGTCGGGTGTTGAGGCATTCGGGTCCTAGATTATAAAGGGCCTTGTGTGCGTGGGTAAGAAGGCGGAAAGTGATTCTTTTGTTGACGGGAAGCCAGTGGAGGCTTTTTAAGTGCCCGGTGATGTGTTCTTGGCGAGGGATGTCTAATATGAGTCTCGCTGATGCGTTTTGAATGCGCTGGAGCTTTTTCTGCAATTTTGTTGTGATTCCGGCGTAGAGTGTGTTGCCATAGTCCAGTCGACTTGTGACCAGTGCATGGGTGACAGTCTTTCTTGTTTCGAGGGGGATCCAGCGGAAGATCTTTTTGAGAATGCGAAGGACGTTGAAGCAGGAGGACAATACAGCGTTGACTTGTCTGGACATTGAGAGAGAGGAGTCTAGAATGAAGCCAAGGTTACGTGCATGGTCTGTGGGTGTGGGCGCTGATCCCAAAGCGGACGGCCACCAGGAGTCGTCCCAAGCTGAGGGGGAGGATCCAAGGATGAGCACCTCCGTTTTGTCTGAGTTGAGTTTTAAGCGGCTCTGTTTCATCCATTCGGCTACTTCTTTCATACCTTCGTGAAGGTTGTTTTTGGCGGTGTTGGGGTCTTTGGTGAGGGAAAGGATAAGCTGGGTGTCGTCGGCGTAGGAGATGATGTTGAGGTTGTGTTGACGTGCGATGGAGGCGAGGGGACTCATGTAGACGTTGAAGAGGGTGGGACTGAGTGAGGAGCCTTGAGGTACGCCGCAGATGACTTCAGTGGACTCGGAGTAGAAAGGGGGGAGTCGGACTCTCTGGGTTCTTCCGGCTAGGAACGAGATGATCCAGTCCAAGGCTTTTCCTTGTATGCCGATGTTGTAGAGGCGTTGTATGAGGGTGTTGTGACAGACAGTGTCGAAGGCGGCGGAGAGGTCGAGTAGAATGAGGGCCACTGTTTCACCGTTGTCCAGGAGTGCTCGGATGTCGTCGGTCGCCGCAATGAGGGCGGTTTCGGTGCTGTGTTTGGTTCGGAAGCCATTTTGTGAGGGATCCAGGGAGTTGTTGGATTCGAGGAAGGCTGCTAGTTGGCTGTTGACGGCTTTCTCGATGACTTTGGCCGGGAAAGGGAGGAGGGAAATGGGTCGGTAGTTTTTCAGTTCTGAGGGGTCTGCTGTTGGTTTTTTCAGAAGGGCGCTGAGTTCGGCGTGTTTCCATATTTCTGGAAAGGAGGCGGAGTTGAAGGAGCAGTTGATGACATCGCGGAGTTGGGGGGCGATGATGGAGTCAGCTTTGTTGAAGATGTAGTGGGGACAGGGGTCCGAGGGTGAGCCAGAGTGAATTGAGTTCATGAGGCGAATGGTATCTTCAATGGTGATTGGGTTCCAGGACTTGAGGTAGTTAGTTGGAGGGGTGGGAACAGAAGGGGGTGGGGTGAGTTGGTCATTGGGAGTATTCATGAAGCTGTTGTGGATGTCGGCGATTTTGTTGTAGAAGAAGGAGGATAGCGCATCGCAGAGGTCTTGGGAGTTAGCGATGTCGTTGGATGCTGCGGGAGGGTTGGTGAATTCTTTGACGATATCGAAGAGTTCCTTGCTGTTATGAGAGTTGTTGTCGAGACGGTCCTTAAATGCTGATTTCTTGGCGGATCGAATCAGTTGGTGGTGTTTGCGGGTGGCTGTCTTGAGGGAGGCCATGTTGTCTGAGGTTGGTTCTTTTCTCCAGTTCTTCTCCAGGGTGTGGCATGTCTTCTTGGATTTTTTAAGGTCGTCATTGAACCAGGGAGCCCTTTTGCTGAATGATTTCAACTGGTGTTTTTTCAGGGGTGCTAGTTCGTCCGCACTGTTGGTGATCCATTGCCTGAGGTTTGTGGCCGCTTGGTCTGGGTCCGTTGTTAGGGTGGGAGTGTTTTGGCTGAGTGATGTGAGGAGTTGGTCGGTGGTGATTTTGTTCCATTTTCTTCGGGGAATGGGTTGTGGACGGTTGTGGGTCAGGGTTGTTTTGTAGCTGAAGTGAACACAGCTGTGATCCGTCCAGTGGAGAGCTGTAGTGTGATCGAAGGAGATGTGCTTGCTGGAGGTGAAGATAGGGTCGAGCGTGTGTCCGGCTGTGTGAGTGGGGGTGTTAACAAGTTGTTTGAGTCCAAGATTGGACAGGTTGTCCAGAAGGGTGGTGGTATTGTTGTCGAGAATGTTGTCAAGGTGGTAGTTGAGGTCTCCTAGGAGAATGTAGTTCTCGGATGCGAGGGCGTGCGGGCTGATGAAGTCAGTGATGTCGTCACTGAATTGAGATCGGGTGCCTGGGGGCCTGTAAATGAGGGTTCCTCTGAGTGTGGTCCTGGGGTCGGTGTGGATCTGGAAGTGGAGGTGTTCGGCGGTTGCAAGATTGTCGTCAGAGCAGGTTGTAATTTTGATGGTGTTTCTGTGGACGATGGCTATGCCTCCTCCAGTTTTGTTAATGGTGTGGTCTTTTCGAATGATCTTGTATGTCTCCGGTATGGCTATGGCGATGTCGGGGGCAGAAGATGTATTCATCCATGTTTCAGTGAGGAAGGCGATGTCAGGAGATGTAGAGTCGATTAGGTCCCAGAGTTCGGTTGCGTGTCTGTGGACCGAGCGGGTGTTCAGTAGGATGCATTTCAAGTCGTTGGGTTCGGAGCTGTGTGTGGAGGAAGTGTGTTTGGTGAGGGTCCTGACGCAGTTGAACTTACAGGAGAGGCAGGAGAATGGGCCGTGGGTACGTCCTGGGGTAGCTTGGCAGCAGAGTGGGGTGCGTCCGGCGTTGAGGGCGAGGAGAGTGGCGGCATCATAAGTTACTCTGGGGGGTTGGGAGCGGCATAGAGCAGGGGGACGGGCGCTGGGCGCGGTCCAGGCGCGGACGGGCGCAGACGGGCTTACCTTTGGCGCACCTTCGGCGAGGCCGTAGCGCGTGGACGCTGCGCGTTGGGACATCAGGCATTTAATGGAGAGTGGAGGGGGCGGAGCGTGGGAGGGGCAGCAGGGAGGCGGGATCTGGGAGGGCTCACACAAGTAAACACTCCACAAAATGGTAGCCCGGAAGCTGAATCGAAACTGAGGCAAATCCGGAGTGCGAGTCAGGGTACAGCAGAAGTCGGAAAGACTATTCAGGCTAAGATAACTTCCCCACAGTGTAAATTGTATGCGCAAATATATATGTTACCACAGGTGACTGATACCAGGCGCTGAATGCGTTCTAACAGGGCAAGCAGGCAGCAAGGCAAATAAAATAATGCAGGCAGCAGGTAAATAAAATAATGCACAACAATAATAATGCACAACGATACCAATAGCAGGCGCTGCATGTGTTTCAAGTGCGCTCAGTTAGGGCAAGCAGGCAGCAAGGAGCAAAGCGTCTGATGGGAGGCAGAGAGCAGGGGGAGCGATCGTTATGGACGGAGTCCAGACGGCCACAGATTGCAGGAGGACAGGGCGCGATAGTAGCACTCGTGGGTGGGAGGGGCAGCAGGGAGGCGGGATCTGGGAGGGCTCACACAAGTAAACACTCCACAAAATGGTAGCCCGGAAGCTGAATCGAAACTGAGGCAAATCCGGAGTGCGAGTCAGGGTACAGCAGAAGTCGGAAAGACTATTCAGGCTAAGATAACTTCCCCACAGTGTAAATTGTATGCGCAAATATATATGTTACCACAGGTGACTGATACCAGGCGCTGAATGCGTTCTAACAGGGCAAGCAGGCAGCAAGGCAAATAAAATAATGCAGGCAGCAGGTAAATAAAATAATGCACAACAATAATAATGCACAACGATACCAATAGCAGGCGCTGCGTGTGTTTCAAGTGCGCTCAGTTAGGGCAAGCAGGCAGCAAGGAGCAAAGCGTCTGATGGGAGGCAGAGAGCAGGGGGAGCGATCGTTATGGACGGAGTCCAGACGGCCACTTCAGGTGGGAAATGCAGCTACTTAACAGCTAATCAGACTAGTGTGGACCTGATATAATGGATAACAAAAAAACAGAAACAAAGCTTACCTCTGCATCCAAGAAGTTATATCTTTGAGCTTTAAGGGGTTGACTTCAATTATGGAAAGAGCATCCAGATCAAGTACATTTTAGGAATCAGCAATAGCCGTTGGAGAGATGTTGTTAAATTTAGCATTACTAATATGTTTACACATTGAAAGTGATGAGTGGTATTAAACTGTTTACCAGCAGCATTAACATCGAGATCTTATTATATGCTACAGCTTTTTTAAACTGGGATCTCTGAACGGTGTGATCCCTTTAGAATAGTGTTTACTATCTTCCAGTATTTGACCAGTGAAGATGATACTCGGCTACAACCATTGATATTATCCCTGTTTGTATATATTCACATGAAAGGAAGTTAAAAACAATGTGCCCGATTCACAGAACTAACTTAAGACAAAATCCTAAACTTACTACCATTTACACATTTTGGTATTCACAGAAAGCACTTACTTATTTTAATATTCATAGAAGGCACTTACTCATTGATGAGTTAGTGCCTTCTGCGAACACCAAAATGAGTAAGTGCCTTCTGTGAATACACAAATGGTAGTAATATTAGGATTTTGTCTTAAGTAAGTTCTGTGAATCGGGCCCAATCTAAGTATTCCTAAAATTTGAATGCCTAGTTTCTTATTATGTAGCAGTCAATTTGTCTGTATATAGAAAGAATCAACTTTATTCAAAATACGATTCTAAATGTTTTCAGATTAGCTGGTAAATCTTTCAATTGCTTGATTTTGTATTATTGTGGCAACCAAGCACCAATTCTATGTGGATTATTTTGTTTTTTAACAAAACAATTTTTTATATAATCAAATAATTGGCAAACATCAATAAGTTTAAATCCATTCCATTTCTGAAATGGTATTCATTTTTAATGTTTTGAACCCAATATATTAAACTGACCTACTCTTAGAAGACTTTCAGTGAATGATCCTTGAATTTAAAAAAACTTCAGTAAGGGAATTTAAGGTGGCATTCAAGTTTAAAATGTCAAGCATTGCCAGTTACATATAGAACATCTATAACTTGCCTTTAGCTAAACGATATTCTGGTCTTACTTTAAGACATCTGTTATGTTCACCTTTATTAAGTAGTAACCAACATCAGGAATGCAGCAGAAAACTGCCACTAAAACGCCAACAATGGGCTTGATAATATGCTCAATGGAATTCCAATTGAAGCCCATGTTAGATATCCTTCACATTTAACATGGGCTTCAATTGGAATTCCATAGAGCATATTATCAAGCCCATTTTCGCCGTTTTAGCTGCAGTTTTCTGCCGCTAAAACAGCGATAATTCTATCGCCTGTCTTGATAAAATGCCCCGAAGTTCTTTATTCAGCAAAACAAGACAGCAACATCTAAACGATCAGCTCCATGCAGCTATGTCCTCTGCAACTGAAAATGTTCACCTCAGTAATATTCTAACTTGGAATCGACTTCACTTCATGATATAGTTGATAATCGTTTTAGAAAGTAGAGGTGCAGGCACACATTGAGCCAGAAAACACGCCACACCCCCTTCCTCCAAAACCCCCCCAAAAGTGAATAACCCGGAATAAATAACTGTTGCAATAAACACAATAGGAAAATCATCATAAAATCAATCACCAAATAGGTTTAATGTCCACCCATCTCAAGCCAATTAAGCTATAACAGGAAAACAACAGAAACATGTAATTGAACTGCTGAGAGTAATCAAAACATGATACAACAAAATATAGAATCTAAATGGGGATAAATATACAGGTCAAAGATACTATATTTGGGGCCAGATGTACGACCCTAAAATGCATGCGCAAAAAGGTTTGCGACCCGTTTGTGCCATGTAAATTCCTAAATAGAGAGTCGCAATTTATTTGCGACCCGCTATTTAGGAATTCCAAGTCACTATTAGGAAGGGAGTTCCCTTTCTAAAGCGTCCCCAATCCATTTTATGAATGTTTTGTGACCGCAGTTGCGGTCGCAAAACACTCGCAAATTACCGCAGTCGCTATTTGGAAAGTTTCCCCAGGGGATACGGTCCACTTTGTGACTGTCTCTGAAAATACTTTTTACGGGCAGGCAGTGGTCCCAGAGACCACTACCTGCCCTTAAAAAATTAAACGAAAACGTTTCATGTTTCTTTTTTAAATGCATCCCGTTTTCCTTTAAGGAAAATGGGCTTCATTAAAAAAAAAAAGAGCTTTATTTAAAAGCAGTCCCAGACATGGTGGTCTGCTGAGCCCAGCGGGCCACCTTACCTGGGAGGGCCTGTCATTCCCAATCTGCTCGCAAATTGCGAGAGGCTCATTAATAATAATGATCCTCGCAATTTGCGACCCCATTGGGAATCGCGAACAGTGTGTTCCACACTGTTGTACATGGCATATTGAGCCTCGCAAATTGCAAGTCGCAACAGACTCGCAATTTGCAAGGCGCTATTTTGTTCGTCGTGCAGCTGGCCCTTAGAGAATTATTCTTTGACATAGTCTTTTATTCATATGTGGGAAAGCCTCCTTTCTAGATGGTCTTGCCAAAATTTGGGATTTTTAACACTTTTGAGTCTCTTCCTGTACATTTCCCCAACAGTGACATACTCAACCGATCTCCTCTCACCACATTGGACTTAACATCATTAGTCTAAAAATTTCCAAAATTCCACCTTCCCCGGTTTTACAAACTCAGATTTTTTAAACAAGCTCTATCCCCACACATATTATTTCACCCCATGTTTGCAGTCAAGCCTGCCTTTATATTTTCTATGATGTTTTACTCCCTTGCTCCATATTTCCTTGCTTAGGTCCACCCCCTCTTCACTCTTTCTCTTCAACCACTCTAGGTGCATCTAAGTCTTGGGACTATTCCTTTGAAGAGTTGCAACAGACTGAGGGGTATATTATCAACAACTAGCGATAATTTTTGTCTCTAACTTGTTTAGAGACAAAAATTATCGCCGCACATCGGCGATTTTTATCGCAGATAAACCTTGCTATTAGCAAGGTTTATCGCAAATGCGATAAAAAACGCCCGCAATGCATGAATATCGCTGAAAAGTCAGCGATATTCATGCATTATCGAGCAAATGCTCTTAGCCATGTTATCCACCTCCCATTGGATAACATGGCTAAGAACTGCTCAGGGCAGGTGTTAGCTTTTGGAGATATTCGCCCTTAGCGCAAATATCTCCAAAAGTTGGTAATAGGAGATAGCGATGTTAGCGACTGTTTCCAGTCGCTAACATCTTGGCACGCCCACTTTGCATATCATTAGTGATAAATATCACTGACATGCAAAGTGGGGCCCATGATGGTCGCTATCTCCTATTAGCTGTCGCTAACTGGTGTTAGCGACAGCTTGGTAATAGGGAGATAATTTTATCTCCGCTTTCTTGGCTTTTAAAGCCAAAAAAGCGGAGATAAAACCCCTTGATAATATACCCCTGAGATCCATGACAATGTTCGGTGGAGTCCTGTGAGTCTACTACTTCCTCCTGAGCACTACCTTCAGTGGACTCCCAGTGTGTGCAGCTTACTCAGCATGCCCCTTAAACAAACGATTCACTCTCTCCACTAACCCACTAGCTTGGGGTAAGTTAGGATTTTGTCTTAAGTTTGTCTTAAGACACAGACTTAAGACAGACTTAAGTTAGGATTTTGTCTTAAGTCTGTCTTAAGTCTGTCTTAAGTTTGTCTTAAGTTTGTCTTAAGACAAACTTAAGACAAAATCCTAACTTCTGTGAATACCAAAAGTAGAAAGTTCATTCTGTGAATGCCAAAAGTAGTAAGTGCATTCTGTGAATACCACAATAGTAGTAAGTTTAGGATTGAGTCTTAAGTTCATTCTGTGAATCGGGCCCTGAGTCCTTGCATAGTCTGCTGACAACTATTACTTATTCCTGCGGATTTGGGGAAAGGGTGACTCCTACGTACCTCTGGTGTGTCCACCGCAGTAGGCAATCTCTCCTTTTGGCAACAAAGACCTTACTTTCACCTGATGGATGACATTCCCTTCATATTTACTGCTACCAGATGTACTTCTGAAGATTCCTGCAAAGTGACCAATTTTGACATATTTCCTGCAGACACAGTCCTGGCAAAACAGTTCAGGCTATTTTCTGTATGTTGATTGCCATAGCAATAACATTTAATTTTGTTGTAGTCCTGGTTTGGCAACACCTTTTTGTTCAACTTATCAGTCTCAATGTTTGATAATGTTATCCTAGCTACCTCAGAACCATCATGCTCTTCTGTCTTCATTTCCTTCACCAAGCCTGCAGTATGTTTGGTTCACTTAAGAGTTGCATTAGCATCCTTTAAATTGGTGTTCTTTTCCAGCACCCTTTCTTGGATTCTGATATTGCTGAAACAACATACCAGTTGGTCTCTTATAAATGTGTCAGTCAAGTCCCAAATTTCACAAGATTGCACTATTCTTTAGAAAAGCTATTTAATTAGCTACATGTTCAGTTTTGCCCTGTTGACGTGCCAAAAATATGTGTCTCTCTTGCATCACTAATTGTGTATTAAAATGTGACTCTAACAATTCCACAATCATCTCATGTCTTTGGGTTCTCCATCTCCATACCTCAGGTTAATCATCTCTAAACTTTCATAGATGTTTCTACCCTCTACCCCAAGATTATCAAAAATGTCATCGTATATCCTCTATGTAGAAAGAGACCTTTTCTCCTGCTATGGCCACCAAATATGAATCAAACCATTTTTCCATTTTGACCAAGGTAAAATAGGTTTCCCTGCATCGGGCAAGAATTTAGATCATTTTGTAAAATACTAGCTGTTGCCATGTTGTTAAAACCAACACAACAAATTAAAATATGAGTAAAAAATAACTAATTAATAAAACTAACTAAAAATCTAAAATAACAAACCATGCATGCCATTGTTATCCCTTTCTCCAATATGTGCCTCAATCGTCACACTGTAGCAGGTAAAGTTAATTATAGTAAGACAGTCGGATTTAGTTTATGGAGAAGCACTCCCCATGAACACTAGGTCACGTTGACATTTGCAGCGTCAATCCAATAGTTTTTCCTAATATATGACGCGGGTATGCTGCACGGACAATGTTGTGTAAGCTTACATGCAGAATACCAGTCGCAATTCAATATGGCTCCTGATAAGTTCTGCGAGTTTTGACGCTGCATGAAAATGGGATGCTGTGTCACGAGGGTGCGCACGCCGGTCTGTTACTTGCTCGAGATGGAATGCGCTGGACTTTTGAATTGAAGACTCTGAGTGGTGCACGCATGGCTGCTTAATCATCATAAATTGTATAAGTTCCACTTCTTCAGAATTAGTAAATGCTAAAAAGAGTTCATCAGCATGACTCATAGTACCTGGACAGGTTAGAGCAGCAGCAGCTCTGAATTTTATGGTTGAAAATACCAGTTGATGGTTTCAACAAGATCCCCCAGTACACACAAATATAATTAGTGCACAGCATATAATCTCATAGCAAATATCGTTTATTCTCTACTTCTTCTTCTTCTTCTTTTATTTTTGTGTTTTGTTCTATTGTTAGGTCCTTAGCCTAAGTTCCTTAGCGAACCCGTGTTTCGGGCACAATATCCCGTGACTTCTTCAGGGGTTAATCCTTTTGGCGTAAAACCTTCCTGTCAGTTGACTTTCCCTCCCAAAGGAAGTAATAATACCAATCTAATCAAAATAATAATTTTTCAGTTCTCTTTAAAGTTTTAAGCCTTTTGGAAATCCCGAGTGTGGAATTCTACAGTGTGCATGCCATCCAACCAACGGGAGCAACCTCTTACCCTGCCAGCAGGTATGTCGCCCCCCAGCTGCCACACGGTCCTCCTGACAGTGCCCTCGCTGCAGCTGCTGCCGAGTAAGTCCTATGTGCCTGTTGTCTCCCTCGCTCTGCTGTCTGTGCCCTTGTGACCCCTCTCCCCCGTTTTTCTTCTGTGCCCCTGCTCCCTGGTGTCCCCTTCGTTTTTGCTGCCTGTGCCCTCGTTTCCCCCTCCCCCGTTGTCCTCCATTCCACCTTCCCGCCGCTGCATCCCTGCGGCCCCGCCCTCCGCTCTCCCACTCGCCGCCCCGCTCCCGCCACCCAGCTGCTCCTCCCTCCCACTACCCACTTAAATGGAGGCCGCACAGCGGCTGCGTAGCGGACGCGCGCAGCGGGCGTGCCGCTGGCACACCGAAGGCGCACCGAAGACGCGCCTAAGGCAAGCCCGTCTGCGCCCGTCCGTGCCTGGATCGTGCCCAGTGCCAGGACCCCTGGCCCCCGCCGGAGCCAGTCCATCTGACGGAAATATGACGCCACCACCCTCCTCGCACTCAACACCGGCCGACAGCCAGCCTGCTACCGAGCTACCCCGAAACGCAACCACGGAGCCTTCACCTGCCATGCCTGCAAATTCACCTGCCCTCTGACCTGCACCGCGCCCGCCAGAACAAGCACCAACAACAACCACTTCGAGTGCATCCTGCTCAACACCCGCTCCGTCCACAAACACGCCGTCGAACTCTTGGACCTCCTTGACACAACACCACCGGACGTCGCCTTCCTCATGGAAACCTGGATGAACACCTCCTTAGCCCCCGACATCGCCATAGCCATCCCAGACGGCTACAAGATCACCCAGAGGAACCGCGTCAACCAAGCCGGAAGTGGCATCGCCATTGTCTACAGAAACACCATCCGCATCACGACTACCACCGACAACACCCTCACCGCCGCCGAGCACCTTCACTTCCAGATACACACCGACCCCAAGACCACCCTCAGAGGTACCCTCATCTACAGACCACCGGGACCACACACACATTTCAGCGAAACCATCTCAGACTTCATCAGCCCGCTCGCTCTCGCCTCCTCCGACTACATCCTCCTAGGGAACCTCAACTTCCACCTGGAGAACAACAAGGACAACACCACCTCCCTACTTGATGACCTCGCCAACCTCGGACTCAAGCAACTGGTCAACACCCCCACCCACTACGCCGGCCACACGCTCGACCCCGTCTTCTCCTCCAGCAACCACATCTCCTTCAGCCACGCCACCGAACTTCACTGGACCAATCACAGCTGCGTCCATGTCAACTTCAGAAAAACCACAACCCACCACCGCCCTCAACAAGCCCCCCGAAGATGCTGAAACAAGATCATCACCGACCAGCTCACCACCTCCCTGAGCCAAAACCCACCCACCAACACTATGGACCCCAACAAAGCAGCCCGCAACCTCACACAGTGGATCACCGACTGCGCCGATGCCCTTGCACCACTGAAGAACCCTCCAAACAACCCCGCCAGCAAGAAAGTTCCATGGTTCACCAACGACCTCAAAGACTCCAAGAAATCCTGCCGCGTCCTCGAGAAAGCCTGGCGCCACGACAAGTCAACGGAAAACATGACAGCCCTCAAGAACGCCATCCGCAAACACCACCAGCTGATCCGCACCACCAAAAGGTCATCTTTCAGAGAACGACTGGACAACAGCACCCAAAACAGCAAGGAACTCTTTAGCATCATTAAAGAGCTTTCCAACCCCAACGCCAGCAACAACGACATCACACCATCGCAAGACCTCTGTGACTCACTCGCCACGTTCTTCTACCGCAAGATCGCCGATATACACGACAGCTTCAGCGCTCAGACCACGTACCCAACCACCGAGCCAGCGCCCCCCACCACCACCCACTGCACCTGGACCCCCGTCAGCACGGAAGACACCACCCTCGTGATGAACACCATGCACTCAGGCTCCCCAGCCTACCCCTGCTCACACTACATCTTCAACAAAGCTGACTCCATTATCGCACCCCAACTCCGGGACATCATTAACAACTCCTTCGCATCCGCCACCTTCCCGGAGAGCTGGAAGCATGCAGAGATCAGCGCCCTCCTGAAGAAACCCACCGCAGACCCCACAGACCTCAAGAACTTCCACCCCATCCCCTTCCCCGCAAAAGTCATCAAGAAAACCGTCAACATTCAGCAGTTGGCCGCATTCCTCAAGACGAACAGCTCCCTCAACCCATCACAGTCCGGATTCCGAGCAAACCACAGCACCGAGACCGCCCCCATTGCAGCCACCGACGACATCAGGACCCTGCTTGACAAAGGGGAAACTGCCGCCCTCATCCTCCTGCTTTCTACACGGTCTGCCACCGCACCCTGACAACCCGCCTCCACCACGCCGGGATCCATGGAAAGGCCCTGGAATGGATCACCTCCTTCCTCTCCGACAGAACCCAAAGAGTCCGTCTCCCGCCCTTCCGCGCAGCGGCCACCAAGATCATCTGCGGCGTACCCCAAGGCTCCTCGCTCAGCCCTACCCTCTTCAATGTCTACATGAGCCCCCTCGCAGCCATCGCATGCAAGCACAACCTCAACATCATCTCCTACGCCGACAACACCCAACTGATCCTAACCCTCACCAACGACCCCACCACCGCCAAAGCCAGCTTCCAGGAAGGAATGAAAGACGTTGCGGAATGGATGAAGCTCAGCCGTCTGAAACTGAACTCCGACAAGATGGAAGTCCTCATCCTCGGCCCATCCACCTCCGCCTGGGACAACTCCTGGTGGCCCCCTGCTCTGGGCACCGCCCCCAAGCCAACGAACCACGCACGCAACCTGGGATTCATCCTTGACTCCTCCCTCACGATGACCAGGCAATTCAACGCCGTTACATCTTCCTGCTTCAACACCCTCCACATGCTCCGTAAGATCTTCCGTTGGATCCCCACTGGAACCAGGAAGACGGTCACCCAGGCCCTCATCACCAGCCGACTGGACTACGGGAACGCCCTATACGCTGGGACCGCTGCCAAACTACAGAAAAGACTCCAGCTCATACAGAACGCATCTGCACGACTCGTCCTGGATATCCCCCGACACAGCCACATCTCTGCCCACCTGAGAGAACTGCACTGGCTCCCCGTCAGCAAGAGAATCACGTTCAGACTCCTCACCCATGCACACAAGGCTCTCCACAACATGGGCCCCGAATACCTTAACAACAGCCTCACGTTCTACACACCTTCCCGCCAGCTCTGCTCCACCAGCCTCGCCCTCACCACCATCCCACGGATCCGCAGAACCACCACCGGAGGAAGATCTTTTACCTACCTGGTGGCCAAGACGTGGAACACCCTCCCCACCCACCTACGACTGACCCAGGACCATCTCTCCTTCAGGAAGCAACTCAAGACCTGGCTTTTCGAGCAGTAGCAGCAATCCTATATTGAAGGATGCCCGTACTTTGTATGGAAAAATAATCTCGGCCAAATGAGACATCTGTTCCGGTACCAGGAGATGGTGTTGCCAATGAGACTATACACCTGCACAAGTTAGCTATCACCAGTTTACTTCTGTTGAGTTCAACTTTGTCATGTAGTCACCAACACCAGGAATGTAGAAGATGAGAAAATGAAAGTTTTTATTTGTAAAAACAGGAGAGCAACACCAAAACTATCCACACAATAAAGCTATGTGTACTCAGCACCTGACTACTGCCCCTCAGTGCCACCCTAACTTGGAATCTACTGCGCTTCTAGCATAGTTGATAATCTCTTCAGAATGTAATAGTGCAGACAGGCGGTGAGTCAAAAATCACAGCAACATCCAGCCTATGGACAAAGTTGTAGTGAGGGCTGAGCCTCAGTTGTGCACATTGCTATGTTAGAATAAGCTTATTAAAAGTTTAAACGCCATTTTACCTTTTGCTGCTTTTGCACACGACGCTGCATATAACTGTTGTTGTAAGTTAGGCTGTGTGAATTAGTTCACATGAGAAAGGCTTGTTTTCTGCATCCCTAGACTTACATCGCGACCCTAGTCTGCACAGTGAGTGCTAATGCCTCCAAGGTTATCATAACAAGGTAGCTGTTGTTCGGGCTTACCAGTTCACGTTTTAGCCATAACATACATGCAGCTGCAGCCAACGTGATTCTGGAGCGTTTAATATTGCACTGTAAGCATGATTTCAGACACTTGGAATAATTCCGTTTCCAGAGAGAAAGAGATTTTGCAGATCCTGATGTGATTGATCTCTGCTGATCTTAGAGGTATGAGGTCCCCGACACAAGCCTAAGAGACCTTCTATATTTTATAAATCATAGTTCCTAGCAAGGGAGGGTGATTTACTAGGCGCCATAATACCTGTTTTCACCATCATTGTAATATGATTTCTCCTTTTGTGTTTTATGGAATTGTAACAATGCTGATTATATTATTTTTAATCATAAGTTTGCTTATGTTAGCAAAGATACTGCATCTTAGAGCACGTTGTTAAAATAAATATTTTAACCTTTCCCGTGTCTCTTTTATACTCCTGTTGTGGACTGGTATGAGAGTATAACGAAAGAGTGTTCTTGCTTCCCACCATTCCTGAGTATAACCTAAGTCTCATGTACTGGGTTGTCTTATCATTGGTTCCTTTGCTGTAGGACGAAGAGTTAATGTGACACTGATGCTAGCTGGTTAGCGTTTCTAGGTACTAGGGTGAGATTTTTGGTCCAACACAATTCACTGAGGTCCTGGGTCTCTGTGCACAGTTCTGTGTAGGAGCAGAATTCCTGCAACAAAGTTATGCAAAAAAAGAGACCCTCGAGCAAACTTGTGGAAGTCTAACACGTTTAATGTAAAAAGACCCAGCAAGCATCAAAAGTATTTTAAGTGCAATTTGAATTTTAAAAAACAGTGCTTTTCTTTCTAATAGAATGCAATGATAATTTCAATGTATTTTACTCAACACAGTAGGAGGAGGATAGGATACATCCTCACACTACCAGGCGGGTGACAGGCTCCTTTCATGGAAAGAATGTGAGATTGTCCTAAAATAATGGCATAACAAGCTATGGTAAAGGGCTGATTTCACTAAATCTGAGGTTCTTGCCTGGCTGAGCCAACCTCAGAACAAGGCTGCACTTACTTGAACAGTTAGGCCTAATGTGCTGTCTACATTCACAAGATAACAAGTTGGAAGTGCATTTTAAGTATGTGCAAATGTGCAGTAATGCTGTCTAGTAGTGCTTTAGGCAGGTATAAAAATACATTCACAAATGTTCTGACAAACAGATGTTTGTACATAAAATGGCAAGCTCACTTATAGCTAGATAGTAAGAGACTATAATGAGCATTATGATAATCTGTACTATTTTGAACTGACTATGGATTTTTCTTTATGTGAATTGCTGGTGGATATCTGCCATTCGAAATATTAACTGGCTTCCTCAAAGGAACGCAGTCATCACAATGAACACAAGGCTGTGGGTATGAAGGGTTTCACGTAAGACGCAAGCAAAATATGAAACCTCAGGGGCAAGTTTATCAAAGGGATGCATCACCCTTGTGCCATGCAATGGGGCACAAGAGCGAGGCAACTCTTAAGTTAGCTTTATCGAGGTACACAAGGCCACCTTGTATGGCTTGATAAATCCAGAGTAATGCAACGCAGCACAAATCGCTGAGTTGCATTGCTCTTCCCCAAAGATCCATTCCATTGGTTGGAGCTTGGATTTTCCCACGCATCCACCCATGGATTTTGGTGCATTCCCAGATGTGCTGTTAGTGATAAACCTGGGAATGCATCAAAATGCTACACCTCCCCAAGTGAGCTGTAATAAAGAGGCGATATATCTTTATTTCTCCTTGTTACTTCCTCTCTCTATCTGTGCTGCATTCTGCAAGGGTGACTGCTTTGGCGCTAGGAGCATATTGTGTGCCACACTGGGAAAGAACAGGAATGCAAATAATTTTGTTGAGTATGGCACACTCCTGCCCTTTCCATATCACGCAGTGCAGTGCAGCAAGATGGCTTGCTGCGCTGTGCTGTTCTGTGTGATAATTTGCTAAATATGCCCCCTCAATATTTAGCTGTAGGGCATGAGGTAGACTGCAGGGAGGGCAAAACAGAAAGGTGTGCATAAAGGTAGTTTGACCATTTGTACTGCTAATAACAAGAGTTGAATTTATGTTCTGGATGCATGCTTGTGGTCAACTGGTTAGTTACTCAACAACAAATGTCTCGGCCCTCGGGAAAAGCCAAAACCCACTGGATATGTGAATTTGCAGGTACTAGTGCAGCAAGTAGCTCATTATGCAAGCATGAACATATACAACAGCATTTATTATTTGTAATAATTAAAATTCAATTATTAGCAACCCTAGACCATTGGATACATTCAAATTGGAACTGGGGGGAAGCACCACATATGATTATTGCTATTATGGAGTTACAAAATAACTTTGATTTAGGTGATTTATGGCTCAGATCATGTTTGGTGGAAGCCAAGCTTATGCGTACTTGTAAAAGGGCAAAGGTGTCAGAGTGGGGCCTATTTTAATTCAAATATCCTGTTGTCTCGAGTCACACCTTGATCCAAGTGGAACGGAGTATGCAGTTTATTGGAATGGCATATACACAATAGTAATCCATAAAGAGCCGAATGAGTTCTATTTATGGAATGTTCTTTAAAGAAAACTGAAGAAAACCATTTTGTATCTTATAAAGATTTAATGAGGACACCACATTTGACTAAACTGCACTGTAAGCTTATAAATATACCTCAGGCATATTTGTGTCGCCTAAGAAACATCTTGAACATCTTCACTCCTATCTGTAGCTCTGCCACTTCCCGAGCAGCACTCTTGTTTTCTTCAATATATTCTCCACCTTTCTAGCCATATTTCTACTCCCCCGTCCAATTTCATTTTATATAGCTGCATTCTATATACACCCTAGGCATATATTCATACCCAAATAGTTATTTAGTAATCAGGGATTTGCAAGAATTGGGAATAATTTTCAGCAAGAACTAAGAACCACTTAAACTTCCATTGGTCCAAAATGTGTTCCTTAATCAGCAGGTAGGCAACAACTTTCCACGTGAAATAAGGAATTAATTTGCGCAGACCTAGGCTGGAAAATAACAAAAGAGATATGAGCTAATTAAGTCGAATGAATCAACATACCGCAGCTATCAACATAATAGTGGGTCATAAAGTGATCAAACACCTAGAATATTATCATAATTTATGTCTGGATATGTAACCTCCTAAGACTAGTTACATCTATGACTTTTAAAAACTAGAGATTACTAAGAAGGAGTAAGGCTCTTTCTTTCTCTGGTTGAGGAGCAGGATGATACTGACTTTTCCATCTTGTAAAACACTATGGGATGATGGGGTCCCAAATGAAATCGACAACATTTTTGAAGATAGTCTGAATCCATTTTGGCTTTGGCTGGATTGTGATATGTTTTCCCTTAATTACCTTCTGAAGAAATCTGATTGATATTTTATAACCATATAAAGATTGTAATTGTTGCAGGCTATCCTCAACTCACTACTAAAACACTTGCAATTGTTTTACTTGCAGCTACACTTCCAAATCAAACAGTGCAAGGAAATCTATTCTATATTTTTGTGATGTATGCCCAACGTTTCAACATTTTTACATCTGATCTTTGACCACTGGTGTATAGATAAAATGTCGAGTTAAAAATATTGTGTTGGCAAATTATGTTGTGTGAAGAATATTAAGGACAAACAGATTGTGAAGGTAAGCTTCTGTGGGTAAGCAAAGTTTTATTAAACTTAACTACACATATATGCACCTTGATGATATAGATATCTTCAAGGTAAGTAAGTAAGAGGCATATTTACATTATCCCTGCGCTGCTTCCCTACTGGAGGGCCACTTGTCGTTTGGCTAGCAACAACACAATAGCTGTGAAACGTTTTATGCCACAGGTAAAGGGTTAACAGACAATGAGTATCGGAGCACAATTCCAAGCCAGATGAACAAAATCTGCATCTTTCACTGTGCATTTAGGACAAAAGTGTTATGTAGTCGGGTCTACTTTGGCCAAGGATTAGGGGGGTGTAGGCATGGTGTAAGCATTTAAAGTGTAGCAATTTATGACAGTGAATATTGGAAATCAGTTTGGTTTTTGCGCAGGTATACCACCACATTATGTTGAGAAGGGGGTATCCCAGTTAACCCTCCGAAGCAGCCCTCACCTTTTCCATCCCAATAGGTCTCAATTACAAGGACTTATGATAAAGGTGAGATGTCACGTGAGCATTGTCTGAAGTGGTAATAATTAACGTGAGGGAATGTTAGATCTAGGGCAGTGCGCGGTCTAGGTTCCGCCTCACACACCCCTGCGGCAGCAGCTTCCTGCCTTTACCCACGTTAGGTAAGCTTCTGTGTGGGAAAGCTCATGAGTCCGACAGTGCAGTGCATTGGTGGTTGCGCTGCATGTATAATCACTGATAATGCTGCTGTGCTATGCCCCATCTGCTCCTTATTGTTCCTTAGTTGCAGCATTGTGACCCCATTCATTGTTGTGCTTTAGAGACGTGCATGCTTTACTCATCTCAAACTGCCTTTTTCTCCTATTCAGGCTTGTATAGTCTGTTCAGATTTAAGTGTCACTCCAAAAATAACAGGCTAAATGGTCCATGGCAATAAAAAATAGCAGGAGATATGGGGAAATATTAAGCAAGTGTACCCTTAACTTAAAGGCATGGCTCGGAGCGGTATTTAGCAGAGTGGTTAGCACCTGGAAAACCCTGCGGATCCCTAATTTTGTTAGGGTGGCATGTAAAAAAGGTCATTCAAAAGAATCACATGCCTTTTTAGTATCTAAGAGCACAGCCACCGCTGGGAGATCAGGAGAGATTTGATTGATGAATGCAAACACCATGCAGAGATTAATTGAGGTAGAGCCACTAGGGACAAATCCCGACTGCAGAGGAGAGAGAGTACTGTCTGTTACCGACAAGGATCTGTATGAGGTGCAAAGAGGAGGGGGGTTTCCAGATTGAAGCAGTAAAGTAATGACTACTTCTTGTAAGGTAGTAGGGACGATGCCCAGCTTCACCAATTCGGCTTACACTACAAGTAAATGGGGGACCAAAATTGATTTATAGGCCTTATAAAAGTCACCAGTGAACTAATCTAATCCAGGGACCTTAAAGCCACTTAGGGCATCTATAGCTTGGGATATTTCCTCACATGTAATGGGGGATGCCAGAAATTGCTGTTGGGAATTTTCCAACCACACCATAGCAACTTCAGATAAATAATCTGTTAGTGCAGTCAGTGCATGACGTATAAAGTTGTTGATAATAGTCAGGGAAGGTATTTACATTGATCACAATTATTAGTAACCATGGTACCATCCTCCAGCTGCAGATCAGTTACACAGAAGGCTTGATAGGACAGGCGTAACAAACGGGCAGGAGTGTGTTCATGTCTTTCTCCTTCCATATGTTTACGTGCCCTAACATATTTTCATAAATAGGCCAGCTCACGGTTAGTCAGGTCACAGGACTCCTGAAATAATGTGAATCTTACATATAATGGTGCATGAGGAGTGCGGGAAATGCTTTGACTGTCTAGGTTGCATAACGTCTGCTCAACCTTCATCAAATCTTTTCTGATACAACTAAGAACTCCTGTATGTTTAGCAAAGGATACCGCCTAACGTAAACTTTGAAGGCCTCCCACAACATTGAGCACTTCTGGACAGTCCCTGTGTTTATCTTGAAATAATTGCATCGCAGAACTCAGTGCAGAATGCCTCATCATGCAGTGCGTTGGTAGGGAAGTGCCATGTTGCGACCAGTGGTCTGGAAAATGGGATTTGTATTGAAGCCATCACTGGAGAGTGGTAAGATAGCATACAAGGTTTGTGTGCAATGCCAGGGAGCCACAGAAGCACTTAGGGGGAGAGAAGCCAGTGATCTATATGGGTCCATACATTATGTGGGGCAGAGTAATAAGTATAGCCCCTGGTATGTGGGTACCGGGATCGCCATGCATTTGTAAGGTGAAAAGTGTCTGGGAGGTCTGTAAGGGCTTGCAGGGTGTGTGGTTTGGTAATGCCAGACAAGCCAGTTTAGTCAAGAGAAGGGTGGCAAATAATATTGTATTCCAAAACACCCCACGCGGATGACGTGGTCATTCTGGGATAGACTCATGTGAGTAAAAAGCTCATAAAAGAACTCGAAGGTCTACATTAGGGGCATACATGTTAACCAACAGTACAGACTTACTAGTAAGAACTCTAGATACCAAAGGTATCTACTCTCAGGATCAGCAACCACATCTCGACTAATAAAAGGGAATGCTTCTGTGGGTTAATGTATAAACCCCCGGGGAGTAGGAACTATAGCAGGCAAAAAAAGATTAGCTCCTAAGATGAAGCATAAAACAAGTAGTGAGCAGCGCCAAGTGTGTTTCCTGCAAGAAGGCCAACTTAACTCCAAGTCTATTTAGGTAGGAGAGGACCTGCTTCCCCTTGAGCAGGTTATTTAGTGCCCTATGATTCCAAGGCATGCATGAGATAGAAAGTGAACAATCAGTCTTAGTCAGTGGCATCAGTTAACGAACAATGGATGTATGATGGAGAAATAGCGTGTGAGATAACTAAGAAGGGAGGTGTACACCTTGGATTGTGGCAACGCTCCAATGGGGGGTCACGAGAATACAGAACAGGGTCTGTCTTATTGTAAAGGTTGCCTGACTGAGATATCAACCTAGTAAGTATATAGTACATGAATGGTTCTCTCTCACATCTGTCCATAGAATGATGGAGGAAAGAGAGCCATTAGACAAAAATGGCGCACAACCAGGAATTGTTCAAGTTGAGTTAGTATCCTGATGGTCAGACGTGAAGGACCTGCGAGCCAACCGATGAGTTTCTCCCAGGTAAAATCTGTCCAAGTTTGTGTTGTATAAAATAAGCGCTGCTGCCACAGGTGAATCAAACACATGGTATTTGCCATTAAGTTGGATCCTCAACCATGCCAGGTATAACATAGCATACTACCGGCCACATTTCTGTAGTGCTTGTTTGACATTAGCATATTTACAAAGCACCTCCTGCACCATATGTGTGAAGTCTGGAAAGAGAGATAGGGTCATGCCCTGATACTGTAATGTCCCGCTCTCACCGGCCAAATGCAGAGCCGTATCCTGGTCTCGGCAATTGAGTATCTGGGCAATTATGAGGTGTGGTGACTTCCCCATGATCATTAGAGGGCCAGGGGAACTATGGGTCTTGTCAACAGCCAAAGTGTCATTGAACAATTCTCTGCCAAGCAACTCCATTAATAGGATTTCAACAAAAGTGTCCATATGCTCGATGTTGTTAGTCTCCACCACAGCCACAATGCGAATATTGTTACAGCAGTATTATGCCTCTAGGTCTTCATTTTCAGCAACCATCACTTTCAGAAGACGCCTCGCACTATCAACGCTCTTGTTTATGTCAGTGCTGCCTTCCTCTATGACAGATATTTACTGCTCAGAATTATCCAGCCCGGTGTCATGCTGCTCTATACATCCATGAATGCCATCCAGTCTCATAGTAAGAGCATCAAGCGTGTGTCTGTGACCTTATATCCGGCCTTTAATTCAGCCATTACTGCAGATGCTCCATCAAGAGGAGGGGCAGCAGCAGTGTCAGTAGTTGAAGCCCAGACGGCACGTAGGGCAAGAATCAGGTGTAGAAGGCTTTAGATTCAGAGTTCCTGTTGGACCTGGCCCTTTTGGCAGGTTCACCCCGAAACTTTTTGCTTTTTCCTAGCCTGTTTCTGTGACCTGGTGTTGGTGATTTTAGGCCTTGGTGCACTTTTTCACCATGGTACAGTGTAAAGTGCGTGCCCTCCCATAGGAATGAATGGGGAATATGTATGCCCATGGCAGTTCCTGATGTGTGGGGAGTGCAGGGTCGAGTTTGATATGTGCGAACTCGTGAGATTGAATGCTGCGTAATGGTGTATGCGGCATGGTTGTGTCTAGTCTAGAAGTGCCACTTTTAGAAGTTGGCATATTTGTGTAGTGAGTCTGCTGGCATGTGATTGGCTGGTGAGCCTGGCCCAGAGTGCCTGGGCCTGCTTGTGGATTGACTGTCTGGTCTGAGGGTGACAGGGACTGCAGAGCCCCCAGGAGGTTGTCTGAGTCAGCCCGTGGATGAAAGGCAGCATCTGCTGCCAAGGAAGTGGGTGGAGATAGCACCTGAGTGTGAATGAGGCTGTGCCTGCCTGCCACAATGCTGGCTCCACCTCCCCGCTGAGCGACTGTCACCTCTGTCCCTGATACTGACAGGACTTCCCTATAACCAGTTCTAGCTGGTTCTCACACTGCCTGCACAAAGACTTTAAAGACTTTTCTGTGTATAAGAAGGGGCTGTGTCCCCTTCCAAAATGTTCTTGTTTCTGACTTGAATCTACCAGGGGCGGGCGCTGCCCAGCCCCTGGGTGCCTGGAGGACTTCTGCCTGTCCTGGAATGATAGGGGACTTTGCTTTACCCTGGATGGACTGCTGATGTCCTGGACTCTGGAGACCTTTTACTGTGTCCCCTTTGCTTCCATTTGCTGGACTTGTGGACCTTTACTTGTCCCTAGCGCTGGGAGTGCTTTGCTTTCACCCCTAGCGCCTGGGGGCGCTTTATCTCTGATGTTAGCACAGGAAGCGCTCTAAATTTCCTTTAGCGCTTGAGAGCGCTTTATTCCTGCTCCAAAGCGCCTGGGAGTGCTGTGGATTGTCCTTTTAGTGCTGGGAGAGCTTTATTTACTTTGCAGGTGCCCACCTTGCTTATGGTGGCGCTAGCGAGTGCCCACCATGCTTATTTGCTATTTTTATATTTTTACTCGAGGGAGCCCACTCCTCGGTAAATTCCCCCAAGCCTCTGAGTCCCTGAAAGGGGCCGCCGCGCTGCCCGCGGCAACCCGGAAGTGCTGGGTCGGCCAGCCAATCCTAGCGCGGCCCCCTCGGAGAAGGACCGGAAGTCCCGTCCTCGGGGGCCGCGGCACGAAGGAGGAAGGCTGCTGGTGCTTGCGGGGCTCCCATGTGCAGAGGGAGCCCCGGGAGAAGCGCGGGAGAGCCCCTGACTGACTGGGGCCCAGCAGCGAGAGAGGAGCGGCGGGAGTGCAGGCGGGGCTCCGATGGAGAAGGAGAGCCCCGCGCTGCTCGAGAAGAAGCTTCAGCAGGCGCTGCTCCAGAGGAAGCAGAGCCGCCGCCAGACCCGGTGAGTGGAGTAGAGGAAAAGAAGGGAGGGGCGCCGGGTCACATTGCCGGTGTCCGCATACCCCCCCCCCCCCAAGTGGCGCGATCTTGCGCTCCTTGTGCTGGTGAAGCCCACGAGGGCTGATGGGGCATTTTTACCGATTTCAAGCCCACAGAGGCTCGAGGGGCCATTGGTTGTTTTGAGCCCTGCAAGGCTCGAACGACGGGGCCATATCTGTTTTAAGAGCAAGAGAGGCTCATGGGCAGGTTTTTTTACTGAGAGCCTGAGAGAGGCTCTGGGGGGCATGCTTTGTTGTATAGCCCTGAGGCTCCCTGCCCCATGATGTTTAGAGCCCAGTGAGGCTCTTGGGGAACACCAGTGATTTTAGAGCCTGTGTGGCTCGAATGTGGCTACAGCCTGCGCATATGTGACTTCAGAGCCTGTGTGGCTCCAACAGTTGGCACAGTCCTTTTTTAGGGTCAGTGAGGACCCTGTCGCAGTTTGTCTCCAGCTGCCCAGCAATTAGTGGGCAGCTGCACCGTTTAGGTGCAAGTTGGAAAGTGAGTCCTTGAGAGGGACAGAGATGGCACAGAGGTGCCCGGCCAGTCACAGCTGCGCAGCACTTAGTGCCAGCGGCAGCGTTTAGGCCTTTGTGATTGTTCCCAGGTGCCCAGCAAGTAGTGGGCACCTGCAACGTTTAGGCCCCTGACATTGAGACACAGGGCGTCCTAGCCCCAACAAGGCCAGTTGGCCTAGGGACTGCCACAGGTGGTGGCTTATGTAAGGTTTTGCGCAATTGTGTGGTTTTTCCCTGCACCTCTGAATGTTTTAGGCATCATGTGTCTTTGCGCTATTGAGTTGTGTCTTTCCTTCCCTGCGCTGCACCTCTGAATGTTTTAGGCATCATGTGTTCCCTAGCGCTGCACCTCTGAATGTGTTTGTGATGCATCATGTGCTTTGTTCTTAACACCGCTGAATGTGTAGGTTTATGCATCATGTGTTTCCCTTTACTACTCCTCTGAATGTATATTCATGCATCAAGGGTAATGTGTTCTTTCCTAGACCCCTAAACGCTGTGTGATACTTAGGTGGTTGTTCTTTTTAGTACAGGTGGTCCTAGTGAGGTCCTGGACCCCTGCGTGACATTCTCCTAAGGTGGTTAGGGTTGCGTAGGTGGTACTTACCTGTTACCAGTAGATACTGGTTGTGATTTATAACTGTTACTTTGTGCTACAGTGATTTTATATCCTTTTATTCTAAATTTCTGACAGTATTTCTATGTCTCAAAGTATTGATTCTGACAGTGGCCCATGTGGCCCTGTCTTGTAAATAATCCCTTATGAATGTTGCCCGTGCCAGTTGGCACAATGTACATGTGTGATTTTTATCTGATGTGTGTTTACAATACAAAAGGTATTTTAATATAACCTTGTGTGGAGTCCCTTTTGTGGTGTGCATAGTATGTTGTTGCTGTTGTGTGCTGGCGCAAATGCTGTACACATTGCCTCCGAGTTTAGCCTTACTGCTCGTGCCAAGCTACCAAGGGGGTGAGCAGGGGTTATCTTGGCGTGTGACTTCCTTGCCCTGACTAGAATGGTGGTTTCTGCCTGGCTTTGGCGTCAGCCTTAGCCTACCAGAAATAGCCAGTTCTAACATTGTTGGTCAGAGGTGCGGATTTGGACTTGTGTTTGCGCAGTGCCACAGCGACAGCTGGCAACATTACAAAACTCTGCATTTTTCAGATAGTCACATGTTTGGGATTATTGTTTATGATTTTGTTTTTCCTCAAGAGTGTCATTTTCAGATGGTGTTCCTGCGCTTTATGTTTAGTGGCAGATGAGAGAAAATGACAGGGCGGGACGCCAGTAGAGAGGGGAAGTTCCCATAGATTAGGAATCCCTTGTTGGGTCCAGTGTCAAATTCCTGTTCCTGTCCCTGTGTGGGTAGATGGAAGAGAGGGAGTGTGGAGGAGACATTGCTTGCTTGGGAGGGTGGTTATCCCCTGAGTGTAGTGTGTGTGTCTGGATTCCCCAGTATGGTAGGATCCAGTGGTGGCAGCTAAAATATGTCCAGTGCGTGTAGTCCCATTCCCAGTTCCCAGAGTATGGTGCCTGGTGCTCAGTAGGAGGGTGACAGGTTGAGAGTCAGGGGCAGTGAGGAACTGTCTCACCAGTCTGGAGGGGGAGTGTGTGGATGAGTGGTGTCTTGAACTGGACGAGTTGGTGTGAGGTTTTTTTAAGGAGCTTGCACGTGAGGTGTACCTCTGGTGGTGTGCAGGAGGTCCTGCAGAGGCACTGGACAAGAAGGTGGATGTCTGGGGTGTGCTAGATGTCTTGCAGAGGCATTAGGGAGTGATTCTAAAAGTAGTGGCTTGTGTATCTGATGATCCTGTGTAGGTGAAGAGGTTCATGTGTAGCCCAGCTAGGTCCCATTAGGATGGTAGGGGTGTAGGGGCTCACGCCCTGTCTCAGTGGAGGCAGAGTGAGTGTGGGACGGTGTGTCCCATGTTGGCCCGAAACCCTGTCTCAGGGCCTGGAGGGTATCTAGGGGAGCGCCAGGTCAGGGGCCTAGGCTGCACATACAGGTCATTTGAGGAGGATCTTCCTGTGTCTAGAGGACGGGGAGTGTCTGTAACCAGAACTCCGGCGGTCCTGGTGATGAGGGGTACCGCTCCTAAGTGGAGGGTGCAGAACTCTGGAAGGGGTGCAGAGGGACGGTGTACTTCTGACCCCGGTGCAACCTGAGGGTTTAGATCCTAGGTTGGGAGATTAGGAAGCTTCCAGGTCAAGAGGAATCTCTACCAAAGTGGATCAGCTGAAGAGATTGAGGGGGCTGCCCTTGCTGTGTGTTCTGGGGCCCACATGCAGTTTGTTGTTTCCACTAAGGTAGAGAAAAGGGGGCTTTGCTGTGTGCTGTGTCCCCCCACCTGCTTGAAGAGGAACTGTGCTGTGTGCTTTGTACCTCAGGAGTGAAATACTTTCCAGGTGGTAGACCAGTGATGGAGTGAGGTCCTGACCTGGTAGGAGAATTGTGTTCTGGTGAGTGCTTCCCTGTGAGGGTGCGGAAACCCAGAAGTAGAGGTAGGGTGGGGCATTCTTGCCCGTGACCTCTGGTCAGCCTGAGGGTGTGGTCCCTAGGTTGAAGGATCAGTGGTAGTTGTAACTACACTGAGAGAGTGGAGAATGGCTATTGTGTGCCAGGGGTTACTGCCCCCCACTCTGTGGTTTGGACAGGACCT
Source organism: Lissotriton helveticus (assembly GCF_964261635.1). Lineage (NCBI taxonomy): Eukaryota > Metazoa > Chordata > Amphibia > Caudata > Salamandridae > Lissotriton > Lissotriton helveticus. The sequence continues at coordinate 128,787,402 of NC_136069.1, forward strand.
GTGATATTTGGGTGGCCTAGGGCCTGGTCCTGGCTGTGGATGACTAGTGTGTACCAGTGGGGTATCCTAGTTGGGTCGGAGCGTTCTTGTTTGTAGGAAACCATGTAGGTTCAGAGTGGCAAAAAACTGGAAGGTGTCCCTGCCTTGCGGGCCCATGTCCGTGTTTTGTCGCCCAAAGCAAGGATGCCCATCAGTGGAGTGATTGGTCTACCCTGCGCTTTGGCTAGAAGGGGGTTGTGTTGGACCTGGCCCTTTTGGCAGGTTCACCCTGAAACTTTTTGCTTTTTCCTAGCCTGTTTCTGTGACCTGGTGTTGGTGATTTTAGGCCTTGGCGCACTTTTTCACTGTGGTACAGTGTAAAGTGTGTGAGCTCTCTGTGTCTGTGTGGTGAGTGACCTGCCCTCCCATAGTTATGAATAGGGAATATGTATGCCCATGGTAGTTCCTCATGAGTGGGGAGTGCAGGGTCGAGTTTGATATGTGCGAACTCGTGAGATTGAATGCTGCGTAATGGTGTATGCGGCATGGTTGTGTCTAGTCTAGAAGTGCCACTTTTAGAAGTTTGCATATTTGTGTAGTGAGTTTGCTGGCATGTGATTGGCTGGTGAGCCTGGCCCAGAGTGCCTGGGCCTGCTTGTGGATTGACTGTCTGGTCTGAGGGTGACAGGGGCTGCAGAGCCCCCAGGAGGTTGTCTGAGTCAGCCCGTGGATGAAAGGCAGCATCTGCTGCCAAGGAAGTGGGTGGAGATAGCACCTGAGTGTGAATGAGGCTGTGCCTGCCTGCCACAATGCTGGCTCCACCTCCCCGCTGGGCGACTGTCACCTCTGTCCCTGATACTGACAGGACTTACCTATAACCAGTTCTAGCTGGTTCTCACACTGCCTGCACAAAGACTTCAAAGACTTTTCTGTGTATAAGAAGGGGCTGTGTCCCCTTCCAAAATGTTCTTGTTTCTGACTTGAATCTACCAGGGGTGGGCGCTGCCCAGCCCCTGGGTGCCTGGAGGACTTCTGGGGCACACCTCTGCCTGTCCTGGAAGGATAGGGGACTTTGGTTTACCCTGGATGGACTGCTGGTGTCCTGGACTCTGGAGACCTTTTACTGGGTCCCCTTTGCTTCCATTTGCTGGACTTGTGGACCTTTACTTGTCCCTAGCGCTGGGAGTGCTTTGCTTGCACCCCTAGCGCCTGGGGGCGCTTTATCTCTGATGTTAGCGCAGGGAGCGCTCTAAATTTCCTTTAGCGCTTGAGAGCGCTTTATTCCTGCTCCAAAGCGCCTGGGAGCGCTGTGGATTGTCCTTTTAGTGCTGGGAGCGCTTTATTTACTTTGCAGGTGCCCACCCTGCTTATGGTGGCCCTAGCGAGTGCCCACCTCGCTTATTTGCTATTTTTATATTTTTACTCGAGGGAGCCCACTCCTCGGTAAATTCCCCCAAGCCTCTGAGTCCCTGAAAGGGGCCGCCGCGCTGCCCGCGGCGAACCGGAAGTGCTGGGTCGGCCGGCCAATCCTAGCGTGGCCCCCTCGGAGAAGGACCGGAAGTCCCGACCTCGGGGGCCGCGGCACGAAGGAGGAAGGCTGCTGGTGCTTGCGGGTCTCCCATGTGCAGAGGGAGCCCCGGGAAGATGAGCGGAAGCGTGGCCTGCTGCGGGGCTCCTGTGTGCTGAGGGAGCCCCTGGAGAAGCGCGGGAGAGCCCCTGACTGACTGGGGCCCAGCAGCGAGAGAGGAGCGGCGGGAGTGCAGGCGGGGCTCCGATGGAGAAGGAGAGCCCCACGCTGCTCGAGAAGAAGCTTCAGCCCGCGCTGCTCGAGAGGAAGCAGAGCCGCCGCCAGACCCGGTGAGTGGAGTAGAGGAAAAGAAGGGAGGGGCGCCGGGACACATTGCCGGTGTCCGCCCCCCCCCAGTGGCGCGATCTTGCGCGCCTTGTGCTGGTGAAGCCCACGAGGGCTGATGGGGCATTTTTACCGATTTCAAGCCCACGGAGGCTCGAGGGGCCATTGGTTGTTTTGAGCCCTGCAAGGCTCGAACGACTGGGCCATATCTGTTTTAAGAGCAAGAGAGGCTCATGGGCAGGTTTATTTACTGAGAGCCTGAGAGAGGATCTGGGGGGCATGCTTTGTTGTAGAGCCCCGAGGCTCTCTGCCCATGATGTTTAGAGCCCAGTGAGGCTCTTGGGGAACACCAGTGATTTTAGAGCCTGTGTGGCTCGAATGTGGCTACAGCCTGCGCATTTGTGACTTCAAAGCCTGTGTGGCTCCAACAGTTGGCGCAGTCCTGTTTTAGAGTCAGTGAGGACCCTGTCGCAGTTTGTCTCCAGCTGCCCAGCAATTAGTGGGCAGCTGCACCGTTTAGGCGCAAGATGGAGAGTGAGTCTTTGAGAGGGACAGCGATGGCACAGAGGTGCCCGGCCAGTCACAGCTGCGCAGCACTTAGTGCCAGCTGCAGCGTTTAGGCCCTTGTGATTGTTCCCAGGTGCCCAGAAAGTAGTGGGCACCTGCACTGTTTAGGCCCCTGACATTGAGACACAGGGCGTCCTAGCCCCAACAAGGCCAGTTGACCTAGGGACTGCCACAGGTGGTGGCTTATGTAAGGTTTTGCGCAATTGTGTGGTTTTTCCCTGCACCTCTGAATGTTTTAGGCATCATGTGTCTTTGCGCTATTGAGTTGTGTCTTTTCTTCCATGCGCTGCACCTCTGAATGTTTTAGGCGTCATGTGTCTCCTAGCGCTGCATCTCTGAATGTGTTTGTGATGCATCATGTGCTTTGTTCTTAATACCGCTGAATGTGTAGGTTTATGCATCATGTGTTTCCCTTTACTACTCCTCTGAATGTATATTCATGCATCATGGGTAATGTGTTCTTTCCTAGACCCCTAAACGCTGTGTGATACTTAGGTGGTTTTCCTTTACTACTCCTCTGAATGTGTTTCATACATCATGGGTAATGTGTTCTTTCCTAGACCCCTAAATGCTGTGTGATACTTAGGTGGTTGTTCTTTTTAGTACAGGTGGTCCTAGTGAGGTCCTGGTCCCCTGCGTGACATTCTCCTAAGGTGGTTAGGGTTGCGTAGGTGGTACTTACCTGTTACCAGTAGATACTGGTTGTGATTTATAACTGTTACTTTGTGCTACAGTGATTTTATATCCTTTTATTCTAAATTTCTGACAGTATTTCTATGTCTAAAAGTATTGATTCTGACAGTGGCCCATGTGGCCCTGTCTTGTAAATAATCCCTTATGAATGTTGCCCGTGCCAGTTGGCACAATGTACATGTGTGATTTTTATCTGATGTGTGTTTACAATACAAAAGTTATTTTAATATAACCTTGTGTGGAGTCCCTTTTGTGGTGTGCCTAGTATGTTGTTGCTGTTGTGTGCTGGCGCAAATACTTTACACATTGCCTCTGAGTTTAGCCTTACTGCTCGTTCCAAGCTACCAAGGGGGTGAGCAGGGGTTATCTTGGCGTGTGACTTCCTTGCCCTGATGAGAATGGTGGTTTCTGCCTGGCTTTGGCGCCAGCCTTAGCCTACCAGAAATAGCCAGTTCTAACAGTTCCAATCCATGGGCTGCAGCATGTATTATGGGTCACTCCAGACACTCTGTTCAAGCAGCAGCCCGCATGTGTTAGTAAAGTACTCCTGGCTGCTGTAGAGTATGGCATATCAAAGAGGGTACCATCTGTAGCGCTGTAGACTCAGTGACAATATTAATACAGGCACTGACTCAGCATAATATTATTAGGCCTCCCACGACCCTCCAAAGCAGCAAGTGAGGTCTGCAGCATCAGGGAGGACCACCCAGTCCCTAGAAGGGGTAGCTCCAATAATCAAAGATAACATGCACAGTTCAGAGCCAGCACCAGGCAGATTAAACCAGCAACACTACGGAGGCACGGTCAATTGCCTCATGTCCCAACTAGGAGAGGACATCACCCTAGGATGTCACAGCTATGTTCAGTACAGCCCAGTATGTGATATCTTCCCCGCACTCATGGTAGGGAAGCTTGCATCTGGCCAGTGGCCAGTTTAGGCCACGCATGCCACGGGCACCCCCCCCCCCCTTGGCTCCCCCAAGAACACTGTCTTCGTGTGGTTTCTGAAAACAGCGCCAGGTCACGGCATACAGCAATGAAGAAAGCAGCAGATCTATGTGGGTTTTTGGCATCCAACCCGGTGATCTAGATTCCCAGCACCTGCAGGCACTGGATCAGAACTGCAGGATACATGAAGAAGGCAGGATGGCACCACCAGGCAGTAGTAAGTAGGTGAGGTTCTCGGAGCTTCAGTGCTGCATGGCCATCTTGGTCACCTGCTTGGCACACCCTGGCTTTAGCTTCTCTTCTAAAGTGTTTTACATTCCTGGCGTTGTTTTTTCTCTCATTGATGGTAAAAATATATTGGCAATTAGTATTTCTGTAAAGGCTCTAGTGATCTTATTTTCCTCCACTAGCACACTGTAAACAATTCATTTCTGCCTTTTTAACTGTTTCTTTTAGACGGTATACTTGCATGACCCCTCTGGAGAAACATATCTTAGATCTGCTGAAGAGAGAGAATCATAGCGTGAATTCATCTGTCAGGTAAGTGGTTTCTTTGTCGGAATTCTATTATTTTTGCTCTTATCTCCTGGACTAATTAATGGTACTCTTTTGTGTCACTCGTTTCTCTTCCAGCCAGCCTTTCTTTTAAATGCACAGACACAGAGACGATACACAGTTCTTTCTGACCAAAGCTGAGGGTGTGACAATACTTGTCCTCTTTTATTCTGACACAGCTTGTCTTTAAATAGTGCTCAGGATTACAACAACAGTATGAGACTCTACTTCCCAAGATGTCTGGTTCTTAACAAGATTCTTCTCATGACCCTAGTACTTCTGCTCGGCATTGAGACACTTCTTTATTACACAGCATCTGAGCACATTTCCTGTTGAAAGTGCTCAAGCCTGCACAGAACTTTTCAAAAATGGCAAATTACATGCGCTGCCACTACCCTGACTAACTTTCAGGATGGAGCACTACGACACAATATGTACTCAGGTTAAAAATACTAGACAAAGTGTCCAACACGTATGTATGTAAAAGTCAAGTCACCATGTTTTCCTGTGTATCACTGTTGAATTGTATGTATATCATGTATTTCTTTATGTGCTGCTTATGAAATTTGTCTTTATTGTTCATATTGTCTCAAACTATACAATGGATTTGTGGTGGGTTCTGAAGAAAATATACCCTAAGAAAAAAGTATTTTATCACATTTATGTGTTTGGGTTCTATACATGTATTTTCTTTCAAAATGTAAGTTGTTGAATATTTGTTTCCAACTAATGATTAATGTTGCCGGTATGTGAGGGGTGGTAGGGAAAAGTGTATGAAATAAAAAGTTGTTGACATAGAATATTGAGCAACGAAGTAATAGTGTGATCTCTGATATCTGAAAGGAAGAGGTATTTATGGTGTAGGAAGTACACACTTTTCTAGTACAGAACTTTCTTGAAGTGGCATTTTGAGGTATGTGACTTAAAATCCAACGTAACCAGTATTTAAAGAGTGCTTCAATTACAAATCCTGAGACACCAAACCCAATACTCCCACCTGCTCCCAATTGAAAGGTAGCACTTATTAAATGTAATAAGTTAACCAATGTTCTCCTATGGGAAGGTGGGCTTCACAGTAATGAAAAATGAATTTAAATGTTTTTCTCTACCAGGACATGTAAAACTTAAAAGTACATTGTCAACTTTTTAAATGCACTGCGCCCTGCCATCTGAACTGTTTAGGGCCGACACTAAGGGTGACTTATACGGAAAAAAAGGGTTTGGACCAGGCAGGAGGTTTATATTGCAAAGTCGAAATGGCAGTTTACAACTGCACAAACAGACTGCAGTGACAGGCCTGAGGCATGTTTAAAAGGGCTAATGAAGTGGGTGGCACAATCAGAGCTACAGTTCCACCACTAGTAGTATTTAATTTATAAGCCTTTGGTACCTGCATCACTAGGAATTTAGAAGTACCTTAAATATGCCAATTGGATGCAAGGCAATGCTACCATGTTTAAAGCACATGCACATTAGCACAGGTTAGCAGTGGCAATCTGCACAGAGTCCCTAAAGCCAACAAAAATAGGTTCAGAAACCAGGAGGGTGAAGGCAGACATTTTGGGGATGACAGGGCAGAAAGGGCCAAGTCCAACATTTTCTCTCCTAAATTGTGCAAAACTGCCCAAGTCCAATAGTACTGAATCCGAGCACGTATTTCTCCATCTGGAGGAAAAACTTGCATTTACTGGAATTTGGTGTGAGAACACCAGTCGCACCAAATTCCTGCCAAGTAACAAGTAGGACCCATGTCTTCTTGTTTCGGTTATTTAGGGTACTTTCAAACTTTGAACTTTGAACTTTTATTCCTTGCAATGTCTACCCCCTCGCGTAAGTCCATATAGTTTCAAGGCACTAAAGGATAGATACATCATGCTCTATTCTTCTAGCACAGTCGACAGAAGGCCCTGGTTATTCCCTTCCTGCCCAGAGGTGAGGCAGTGCATGCTTGTCAGACATTCAGAGCGAGCTTGGCAAGTACTCCTTCCCACACCTGCTTTCTCATGTATTCTTCGTTTAAAGCACGCTATGGTCTTGCATAGATGAAAGGAGTTTTGTGAATGCAACTTTATTATTTTATGTGTCATGAAATCTGCAGCAGATGCAGCCAGCTGTGCGCTGCTTCTTACCACAAGGCAGTAACAGATATTTAGTGATGGCAGATCCGAGTCCCCAATCCAGGTTTTTCATAAGGTGACTTGTGGGGTGACTATGCCTTTACCTGGTACCTTTTATACCAGCTCCTGTCTGGAATGCAATCTTTCATTTATATCCCAGTAGATCTCAAACCAGAGGAGTGTACCCCCTGCTTAGCTCTTGTTCTTCCTTGGAGCGTGTTGGCCTGGCCACCTTGCAGCAGCGAGCACGTGTAACCAGCTTGATCAATAATGAATGGCAGCTTCAGATCAGATCCCCCAGCGCAGCTTGCTTTGAAATACTCATGAAGTGTCCAGGCTGTGAGCATGCTGCGGGCATTTCTATCTGTCTGATTGTTGGACTTCTGCTGCTGTTCGCCCCATGTCCTGCTGGGAATCGTTCTCGTTTTTCCCCAGACCTGGGCTGTTTACTGAGAGCTCTAACATCCTCAAATGAACTATCAATTACCAGGCAGACCACAGAGAAAAGAGTTTAAAATCCAAGACGTTTAACTTGTTTTTTTCTGCAAGGGTTAGGTGGCAAGGGGGTTAAAGGTGTACTACCAGAATATCTAGTTTCAAATAATGTCACACACATGTATGAACTCCAGGCTAGTTTATATTGCAGATAGGTAAATAAAGTTAAGAATACTTATGTAAGTATATTTCAATGCTCACCTATATGAACTTATCTACATTGTACTGTGATAGTTCATGTTCTGCAAAACATTTATATATTGAAATATTCTTGTTGCAGACATACAACTTAAAGGGTAAAGCAATACGTCTTGAAGAAAGGCCAAACACCCCCTGCCAGATATATGTTCTATTTCTCAGCGAATCTGGGAATAAAATTTAGCTCTCTTGGATGACTAGATAAATATGTTTTCCTCTAGAGAACATAACATATTTATCTCTGTAAATGTTAAGCATTTGTACTGTTAATCATTTTAACAGGTGGGACTTTATAGTTGAATTCCTAATGTTCACACCTACACGGGTGTATTAATGATTTGCTAAATCCTTTAACTTGTATATTTCAAAAACGTTAATTAAAAAAGAAAACAAACCTGTCCTGAAATACTAACTTGTTCTACATGACGACATGTAAGAGATATGCACTAGGTTTATTGTTTTCAATAAGCTAGCAGCTTGAAGCAACTCTGCATCTCTTTTTGTGGTATATGTATGTTCATAGTTCACTCAACTGGTTACTGCACTGGACTGTCCATTCTGAAATATTATGTTTAAGGTTATTGGTCCTGAACAGGCATAGGCTAAAGGGGGAAAGGATTTATAGATCTGTGGCATGGACTTTGTTAATATCCCGTATATGACTGTCCTCGAGGGATGTCAAGGAGCGGCTACAGGATGAAGTTAGTTAGAATCTGCAGTGGTGGACTAAATTAAGATCCTTTATTGGCTAGTGGCATGTGGCAGATCTCTTCAGTTATCCAATGCCTGTTCACTTGGTGAGGGGTTGTTTATTTGCTGTGGACTGGTGCAATACTGGTTGATGAGCATGCCCATAGCAGTTTTGTCTTATGTGAATGTAAGAGTTTCAAGCAGTAAAAGGGAATTATTATACACCCTGTATGTACTATAATCGATTGCCGAGCCACTAAGTGATATGATATTACTATTAGTGAGAGTTATTTATTCTACTGGAATTGTTAATACAATTTTACAGTGCTTACTACCCCATATGAGGCCTTGGACAACTTTATGCCAGGCAGCACGCTGCTTCAGTTCTCATGGTTAGTAGATTTTTTTAACTTTTGGTTGCCCTTTTAAGAAAAGTTGACACACTTTCAATCAATCAATCAATCAATACACTTGTGGAGCGCGCTACTCACCCGTTGGGGTCTCAAGGCGCTGGGGGGGGGGAGTGCCGCTACTGCTCGAAGAGCCAGGTCTTTAGGTGTTTCCTGAATGTGAGGTGGCCCTGGGTCAGTCGTAGGTGGGTGGGGAGGGAGTTCCACGTCTTGGCCGCCAGGTAGGAGAATGACCTTCCTCCGGCGAAAGTTCTGCAGATCCGTGGGACGGTGGTGAGGGCGAGGCTGGCAGAGCGGAGTTTGCGTGTTGGAGTGTAGAACGTGAGGCGGTTGTTGAGGTATTCGGGACCTATATCATGGAGCACTTTGTGCGCGTGGGTGAGGAGCCTGAACGTGATCCTTTTGTTGACGGGGAGCCAGTGCAGGGCTCTCAGGTGGGCTGATATGTGGCTGTGGCGGGGGATGTCGAGGATGAGTCGTGCGGATGTGTTCTGTATGCGTTGGAATCTTTTCTGAAGTTTGGCTGTGGTTCCTGCGTATAGGGCGTTCCCGTAGTCCAGTCGGCTGGTGACGAGGGCCTGGGTGACCGTCTTTCTAGTTCCGGTAGGGATCCACCGGAAGATCTTACGGAGAATGAGCAGGGTGCTGAAGCATGGACTTGCTTGGTCATCGTGAGCGAGGAGTCCAGGATGAATCCCAGGTTACGTGCGGGGTCAGTGGGTGTTGGTGCGGTGCCCAATTCTGTGGGCCACCAGAAGTCGTCCCAGGTGGATGGGGATGATCCGAGGATGAGGACCTCTGTCTTGTCGGAGTTCAGTTTCAGACGGCTGAGTTTCATCAATTCAACAACATTTTTCATTCCTTCCTGGGGGTTGAGCTTGGCGGCGGCTGGGTCTTTCGTGAGGGAGAGTATCAGCTGGGTGTCGTCGGCGTATGAGATGATGTTGAGGTTGTGTTTGCGTGCGATGGGGATGAGAGGGCTCATGTAGATATTGAAGAGGGTTGGGCTGAGCGATGAGCCTTGGAGTATGCCGCAGATGATCTCGGTTACCGCGGAGCAGAAAGGAGGGAGGCGGACTCTCTGGGTTCTGTCGGAGAGGAACGAGGTGATCCAGTCCAGGGCTTTACCTTGAATCCCGGCGTTGTGGAGGTGGGTTATTAGGGTGCGAAGGCAGACTGTATCAAAGGTAGCTGAGAGGTCTAGGAGGATGAGGGCAGTGGTTTCCCCGTTGTCGAGTAGGGTCCTGGTGACGTTGGTGGCTGCGATGAGGGCGGTCTCGGTGCTGTGGTTGGCTCCGGACTGGGATGGGTCGAGGGATCCATTGGCCTCGAGGAATGCGGTCAGTTGTTTATTGACGATCTTCTTGATCACTTTCACCGGGAATGGAAGAATAGAGATGGGGCGGATGTTTTTGAGGTCTTTAGGGTCCGCCGTGGGTTTCTTCAGTAGGTCGTTGATCTCTGCGTGCTTCCAGCTCTCTGGGAAGGTGGCAGACGCGAGGGAGTTGTTTATGACGTTCCGTAGGTGGGGAGTGATGATGGTGTCGGCTTTGTCGAAGAGGTGGTGAGGGCATGGGTCGGAGGGTGAGCCGGGGTAGATGGTGTTCATAGCATGGGCGGTGTCTTTGGTGCTGATGGGATGCCCAAGCGCTGAGGGTGGTTGTAGGGGGCGTTAGTTCGGTGGCTGGGGGCGGAGTCTGGGCGCAGAAGCTGTTGTGGATATCGGCGATCTTGCGGTGAAAGAACGTGGCGAGGGAGTTGCAGAGGTCTTGTGACGGTGTGATGTCGTTGCTGTTGGCGTTGGGATTAGAGAGCTCTTTTACGATGCTATTGTGTGTGTTGTTGTCCAGCCGTTCTTTGAACTAAGTCTTTTTGGTGGTACGGATCAGCTGGTGGTGTTTGCGGGTGGCTTTCTTGAGGGATGTCATGTTTTCTGTCGTCTGCTCTCGTCGCCAGGTTTTCTCGAGGGTTCGGCAGGATTTATTCGATTCTTTGAGGTCGTCGGTGAACCATGTTGTTTTCCTGTTGCTGGGCTTGACTGGAGGGTTCTTCAGTGGTGCAAGGGTGTCGGCGCAGTTGGCGATCCACTGTGTGTGAATGCGGGCTGTGTCGTTAGTGTCAGTGGTGGCGATAGGTGGGTTCTGGCTCAGTGATGCGGTTAGCTGGTCGGCGGTGACTTTGCTCCAGCATCTACGGGGGATCTGTTGAGGGCGGTGGTGCGGTGTGGTCTTCTTAAAGGTGTAGTGGATGCAGCTGTGGTCGGTCCAGTGTAGTCTGGTGGAGTGGCTGAAGGCAATGTGGCTGCTGGCAGAGAAGATGGGGCTGAGTGTGTGGCCGGCGTGGTAGGTGAGGCTGTTAACCAGTTGCTTGAGTCCGAGGTTGGAGAGGTTGTCGAGCAGGGTGGTGATGTTGTTGTCATTGTTGTTCTCCAGGTGGAAGTTCAGGTCCCCTAGGAGGATGTAGTCTGATGAGGCCAGGGCATGTGGGCTGATGAAGTCGGCGATGGCTTCACTGAATTGTGTGCGTGGGCCTGGGGGTCTGTAGACGAGGGTTCCTCTGAGGGTAGTCTTGGGGTCGGTGTAGATCTGGAAGTGTAGGTGTTCGGCAGTGGTGAGGGCATCTTCGGAGTAGGTCGTAACGTCGATGGTGTTCCTGTAGATGATGGTGATTCCTCCTCCGGTTTGGTTGACGCGGTCCTTTTGGGTGATCTTGTAGCCGTCCGGGATGGCTATGGCGATGTCGGGGGCTGAGGAGAGGTTCATCCAGGTTTCCGTGAGGAAGGTGACATCTGGTGCTGTTGTATCGAGGAGGTCCCCGAGTTCGACGGCATGCTTGTGGACGGAGCGGGTGTTGAGCAGGATGCACTTGAGTTGGTTGTTGATGTTGCCTGGTCTGGGTGGTGAGACGTAGGTTCGGACGCAGGTGAATTTGCAGGTTTGACAGGAGAGGGGTCCGTGGGTGCGCTTTGGAGTGGCTTTGTAGCAGGCGGCTGGTCGGCCGGTGTTGAGTGCGTGGAGGGTGGAGGTGTCGTATCTCAGTCGGGTTTCTTGGTTCCGGTGGGGGTCAGACGTTCTGGCACTGACCAAATGGCCTCAGGCCTATAGCATTCCAGGGAACATTTTGCGAATAGTATGTTGAGTTTAAATCATATGGTTTATATTTTGTGCAATCAATTGGCAATATGGATGTATAGCACATGTGTGATTAGGAATCGGTTTCATTTATCGTAAGTTACATTTGTTTTTGTAAATCAGACCTATTTTCATGGCATCATTTGCACTGCAGAATAAGAATATTTCGTGATGATTGTGTTTTCCAGGTTATACTTAATTAAATAACAATAATTAAATACAAACCAACTCACACCTAAGTAACAAACTCACCAGCAATTTAAAACATAAGATACATGAAGAGTTTATGATGCTCTAGAGCTCGTCAAGGACCAACAGTTCTCCTGCACCCTGTGAACGACGGGGAGGGTAGAAGCTAAATGTCAGTTTTGCCTTTGACATCAAACATTCTTGCACCATCTGCGCATGCCAACATTTTTGAATGCACTTCAAGCTATGACAAAGGCCACCTTGTTTGCTTTACTTCCCCATAAAAGACATGCAAGAGTAACAATCATAGGCAGGCAGTCTGGGCCGTGGTATTCTGGATGGTCTGGAATTTGCGTAACAGAGATTTGTTGATTCAAGCATAGGGGGCGTTTCCATTGTCTAGTCTACTTGTTATGAATGCGTGGGTGATTATCTTTCTAGCTTTGGGGTGATATTCTTGAAGGTCTTGCGGAGGGTGTTGAAGCAGGTGGAGGTGACGGCGTTGATCTGTCGGGACATGGTGAGGGAGAAGTCGAGTATGAAGCTGAGGTTCAGGGCGTGGTCCGTGGGGATGGGGTCTGCCAAGTACGGAGGGCCACCAGGAGTTGTCCAAAGCTGAGGGGGTGGGTCCATGGATGAGGAATTCTGTCTTCTCCGAGTTGAGTTTCAGAAGGCTGCTGGTCAACCAAGCTGCAACATCTTTCATTCCTTCTTGGAAGATGAGTCTGGTGGTTTTGGGGACCTTTGTGAGGGAGAGGATGAGCTGGGTGTCGTAGGCGTTGGATACATTGCCGAGTCCATGGTTTCTGATGGTGGCAGCGAGGGGTGCCATGTAGACGTTGAAGAGTGTGGGACTGAGCGATGATCCTTGTGTACTCCGCAGTTGATCTCTGTGGGTTCAGAGAGGAAAGGCAGGAGTCTGATCATTTTGGGTCCTGCAGGCAAGGAAGGAGCAGAGTCAGTCGAGGGCGGTTCACTGTATTCGGGCGTCGTGGAGTCTGGCTGCAAGGATGCGGTGGGAGACGGTGTTGAAGTTTGCAGAGAGGTCGAGTAGGGTGAGGGCTGTGGTGTGGCCTTGGTCGTGGATGTTGACTGTGGCGGCAAGGAGGGCGGTCTAGGTGCTGTGGTTGCTGCAAAATCCGGATTGGAAGGGGTTGTAGATGGAGTTCCCTATGATGAAGTTTGTCAGCTGGGCGTTGATGATCTTCTTGGTGACTTTGTCTGCGAAGCGAAGGAGAGAGATGGGTCGGGAGTTCTTCAGGTCCATCGGGTCTGCAGAGTGTTTCTTGACAAGGGGCTTGACTTCTGCACATTTCGAGTAGTCGCAGGAAGTGGCAAATTCGAAGGAGGCATTGATGGTGCGTTGTAGCTCAGGCGCTGTAGCGGCGGCAGCTCTGTGGAAGATGTGCGGAGGGCAGGGTTCCATGGGGCCTCCTGAGTGAATGCTCTTCATGGTTGTGGTGGTATCTTTGGTGGTAACCGGGGTCGAGGCGGTGATGGTGGGCAGGCTGTCAAGGGTGGTTTCTGGGGTCTGCTCCCTGAAGTTGTCGTAGAGGGCCTTGATTTTCAGGTGGAAGTAGGGGCCGAGCTTGATGCAGAGTTCCTGGGAGGTAGTAACGTCAGTTACTTCACTGGGGGGTTTGCTGAATTTCTGGATGATGTTGAAGAGTTGCTTAGAGTTGCTGGAGTTGGTGAGGATTTTGTTCTGGATTTTGTTATTTATGGACCTTATGCGTAGGTGGTATTCTGTCATGGCATTCTTGTATGTGGTCAGGTCCATGGTTTTGCTGTCTCTACATCGTTTTTCAAGATGTCTGCAGGAGTGTCTGACTTCTTGGAGGTCGGAGGTGAGCCAGGTAACTTCCAGGGTTTGTAGTCTGTGGGTGGTGCAGAGGGGTGCGAGCTTGTCTGCGCAGTTGGTGATCCAGCGATGTAGGTCCTTGGCTGCAGAGTTGGCGTCGGTCGAGGTGGGGGTTGTGGATGAGGGTGGAGTTGAGGTGCTTCTCTGTGACCTTGCTCCAGTTCCTTTGCAGAGGGCGAGGTGTGGGTCTGAGAGCAGTGGCGGTGTTGAAAGAGCAGTGTACGCAGTAGTGGTCCGTCCAAATGGGCTGCGTGGTGTGGCTGAACCAATTGTTGTTCCCACCTGTGTAGATGGGGTCGGGGATGTGTTCTGCCTTGTGGCTAGGAGTGTTGACAAGGTGTTTTAGTCTGATGTGGTGAAGTTGTTCAGGAGGGCGGTGGAGTTGGGGTTGCTGAGGTTGTTGAGGTGGAAGTTCAGGTCTCCTATGATTATGTAGTCCATGGATGCAATGGCGTGGGGTGCGATGAGGTCGTCAAGGGTAGTGGCGAACAAAACATAGGGTCTGGGGGGGTCTGTAGGCAAGGGTGCCAGGGAGTGGGATCTGGGCCTCGCATGATCTGGAAGTGAAGGGGTTCAGTGGTGGTGGAGGAGTCCCTTGTGTTGGAGGTTGAGAGTCGGAGGGAGCTCTTGTGTGCGATGGCTGGTCCTCCTCCTGGACGGTCCTTCCTCTAGATCTTGCAGCCGACAGGACTGACAAGGGCGATGTCGGGGCGGAGGAGGCGTTGGTCCAGGTTTCAATGAAGAAGGCGACATCTGGCATGAGGGTGTCGAGGAGGTCCAAGATCTCTACGGCATGTCTGAGCAGGGAGCGCACATTGAGGAGGATGCATTTCAGGGCTTGGGTGGTGTTGGCGTCTGGCATGGGGGTGGCAGCTGTGCTGGTGTGGATGGTGGTAAAGATTTGGCGGCAGCGACGGCAGGAGTACTGGTCATGGATGGTGTTCGGCATGGACAGCTGGCATGGACAGCTGGCAGTTGTTGTTCCTTCTGGGGTTGAGTGTGTGGAAGGCAGCCGAGTTGCAGCAGTGGGTGATTGGGGAAACAAGATCTCTGGGGCTGGTCGTGGTTGGGTTGCGGACGGGCGCAGAGAGGCGCAGACGGGCTTGCCTTTGGCACGCCTGCTGCGTGTGGCCTGGCAGCGGCTGCCATTAAATAGGGAAGGGGGAGGGAAACGCAGATGGGAGCGGGAACCCGCAATGGGACAGGTATGAAGAGACAGTACAAACAGGCAAAATACAACAGAAAAGACAATTTACAGGCACATTAAACAAAGACAGACAAAAGACAGAAAAACAAGCACAAACACAGGACAGACAGCAGCGGACCAGCAGAAGAGCAAGTCTCTCCCACTGGACCGAAAACACTACGGTTAGAGAAGGGTCGAAGGCAAATTTAAAGACCTAGCATGGATATACTCCCCAAATACAAGCTAAATACACTACAACAATATCCATGGGTCTATACAAGCAAGTGGAACCACAAAAAGCCTCAGAACCCTAACCATTAGCCTATGTAACTCTTGCAGAATACTAAAGGAAAAATCCTATAATAGGACGGATTCCCACCACTCACCAATGGTGACATGCTTCATCATCTGAGTCTCCTACTAGTGTCACACTGGTGGCACTAAGGGCTGTGACACTTTCAAAAGGAAAAGGGAGCTCGCAGAGGTTTTACATAGCTATGCAAATTATAGCAATAAATCACGCTATGTTTGGACCTTCAGAAGTGAATAGTCGATTTGTGTGGGAATACTAAGTGCAGTGCAAAAGTGTTTAGGAAAAGTAAGTTAAAATTATCCTATGAGAGAAAAACTCTTTTATTAATATCTCTCAAAGATCAAATCTAACAACAGTGCAAACAAGAGTTTCTAACAAATGACTGTCTAGATGTGAAGGGTCAACATGTTTCAGCAAAAATAGACATGTTATCCTATGCCATCTTCAGGACCACAGAAATGTTGCTACTGCAAGAAAGTGATATATATGTAGAAAATATTTGTATAAAAAGGTTGGAACTGATACAACCTCTTCACCTGTAATCAGGAATAACAGATCCTTTGTAAGTACGGACTGTTAATAATTTCTTTAAGTTCAAGAGAATTTTATTAATAGTAATAAGAGAGAAAACCAGGTGTCAAAACAAAATACAACGTGATATCAGAGTAAGAATCTGAGCACAATAATACAATCATACAAATGCAAGCATTATAATAAAAAAAAAGATCTGGGTACAAGATGAGAAAAAGGGAAAAGGAAAAGAAAATTTACGGTAAGCATAAAATATGAAAAGCATAAGAACATTGGAAAAAAATAAATAAAGATGGTACAATGAAGGATAAGTGGAATGTATCAGGCAATTAAGGAGGTTTAGGAACTTCCTGTTGTGGAGGTGGAAGGTGAAACAAACGTTTACTGCATGAGTCCAGATAAAGTGTGACGGGAGTCCATAAGTCCATGCGTTTCGTAGCCATACATGCCGGGAAAACATGAGCTGTATCGAGTCTATGGTTATGGCATACATTAAACCACCACGCTTTGAAGGAAATTTTAGAGAAGTCTTTCCAGTTGACTGTTATTTGTTGGAAGGCAGCGGCAAGTAATAAATCAACAATCTGAGGTTTTAGCTCAATGCCATCCCAGCAAGGAGAGAGACTGCCCATAAAAACATGTGTGTGAGAAAAGGGGATAGAGGTGTGAAAAATTAAATTAATTTGAGCCCAAACCTGTAACCAAAAATCACGTACATGAGTGCATAAAAATAACATATGAAATAAATTGGCTTGTGGTGACGAACAAGACCAACATGTGTGGGGAGTAGTGGGAAAGCGTTTGTGAAGGTCAGAGGGTGTGAAGAGGAGTCTATTGTAAATGAAGAACAAAGTCTGAGTAAGGGTTGCTGCTCTGGAAGATTTGCGGAGTTTAGTCCAGATTTTGTCCCAAAAGGAAACCGACCAAGAGGTAGACAAATCATGCTCCCAAGATTCTTCTACTTTAGATTTGGGTCTCGGAGTCTCACCAGCATGAAGGTATTTGTAAATAGCAGTAGCCTTTGGCGTGGTGCGTAAGAAGGAATGAAGTGCGGTAGCGGGAGTGGATGGAGCAGGAGGAGGGCAGGGCTGAGAGAGGTTATTATATTTCGGTAGGACTGTATTTTTAAGCAATTGGTATTTACGTGCAAAGGAAGTAGGTAAGTCATAGAGGGAGCGAAGGGTGTCAAAAGATAAGAAAGAGGAATGAGAAAATAGTTGGGAGATCCACTGCAGACCTCGAGTATGCCAAGTTTTCCAAAAGAAGGGTCTGTTACGGATGAGTAAGGAAGTGTTATGCCATATGGGAGAGGAAAGGAAATCAGCAATGGTAGTGGGGGGAGAGTGCGTAGAGGAGAGGAGTAATTTAGTGGTAAACTTATGAATCGGAGTAGAGATAGAAGTGGGTTTGCGGGAAAAGGAAAGGTACTCAGCAAAGGAGAAGGGAGAAAGAAGAAGGCGTTCAAATTTGGTCCATAGAGGGCATGGGATGTCAGGATCTAGTAGCCAAAAAGAAGCTTGTCTCAACTGAAACGCCTTGTGATAGGCTGGGAAGTCAGGAAAGTTGGCCCCTCCTTCAGATTTAGGACGAATCAGACGTGCTAGAGACATTCGTGACTTCTTTTTACTCCAAAGAAAGGACATTAGAATAGAGTTGATTTTTTTGAAAAATTTGGATGGGACAGGGACTGGAATATTGGAGAGGGTGAAGAGAACAATGGGAGTCAACATCATTTTGATAGTGTCGAGGCGACCCCACCAGGATAGATAAAGGGGATGCCACTTGGATGTGAGGTCCGTTAATTTTTGAATGCATTTGGACATGCACAGGGAAACGGTATCTGGGATGGTAGGAGTGACATGCATTCCAAGGTACTTGATATTGGAGGGTTTCCACGTAAAATTAGAGGCAGCAAAATCGGGTTTAAAAGTGAATTTAGTTAAGGGGAGGATCTCACATTTATCGTTATTAAGTTTATAGCCGGATATTTGGGAATAAGCATGGACTTCAGTAAGAAAAGCAGGAATGGAAACGGAGGGATTGGAGACAAATAGCAATATGTCATCCGCATAAGCGGCTAATTTGATGTGGGAGTCTGACAGTTGGAAACCTTGGATGGAGGGGTTTTGACGGAGCTTGGAAAGGAAGGGTTCTAATGCCAGATTAAAGAGAAAGGGAGATAAGGGACAGCCTTGGCGGACACCTCTTTTTAAATCAAAAAAAGAAGATATTTGACCGTTAGCACAAACCGCTGCGCGTGGGTTAGAATAAAGTAGGGAGATTAAGGATATGAAAACAGGACCAAAACCAAACCAACGGAGGGTATGAAACAAATAAGTCCATTCAACTCTATCAAACGCCTTCTCGGCATCCAAGGCAATAGCCGCAAGGGGATGAGGTAAGAGGCGAGACCTAGAAAGGATGTTAAAGAGGAGTCTGGTGTTGTCAGTTATAAAACGGCCCTTGACAAAGCCCGACTGTTCCTCACCCAAAAGGTCCGGGAGAAGAAGGTCAAGACGTGCCGCAAGAGACTTTGCAAAAATTTTATAGTCAATATTGACCAAAGAGATTGGCCTATAGTTTTTGCAATGTTGAGGATCCTTCCCCTCCTTGGGTATGAGACAAATGTGGGCGTCCGAAAAAGAGCCTGAGGAGGAACCCAAGGAAAGGAAGGTGTCGATAAGGGAATGGAGTCGGGGAATGAGGAGCTGTGAGAAGTGGAGAAAAAATTCGACTGTGAAGCCGTCTGGCCCAGGGGCCTTGTCTTTTTGGAGGGTTTGAAGCGCTTTGAGTAGTTCTTGTTGGGATATATCAAGTTCTAATTGAGAAAGGTCAAGTGGAAAGTGAGATGGTTTTTGAATGGAGGAGAAAAAAGTATCTAGAGAGTGGGAAGAGGGCTGTGTTTCAGAAGAGTATAAAGTCTTATAGAAGGTAGAGAATTCAGTGAGAATGTCTGCGTCCGTATGTTTGAGATTTGAGTCGGCGTCATAGATTGATTCAATGTTTAATTTGTTGTGTTTCACTTTGAGATAATTTGCCAATATCTTGCCAGCCTTATTTTTGCCTCCATAGAACTTGGCACTAGATTTTAATAAGTACAGGGATGCATCGTCTGTGGATTTTTTATTAAATTCCATCTTAGCGTTAACCAGGGCAGTTAGAGTTTGCTGTGAGCGGGAAGTGAAATAAGAATGCTCCAATTTCTTGATATCCAGAAGGATGGCCTTGGTAAATTCGCGAGCAGCTCTACGTTTTTTAGCAACAAAGCCAATGATAAAATCTCTCGCTGCCGCTTTAAAGGCGTCCCAAATGGTGTGTTTAGGGACAGGGGAGTTATCATTTAGGGAGAAAAATTCGTGGGAGAAGGAAGTGAAGGAAGCAGTAAATTTAGGATCTAGAAGGAGAGAATTGTTAAAACGCCAGCGTTTAGGGCCTATTGATTTGGGTAAGATATCCAATTGAACTAATGTGGGGGCATGGTCAGAGAGTAAAATTGGACCAATTTCTGCATGAGTAAGAGTTTGGGAAATATTATGGGTGACAAAGATGTAATCGATCCGAGATTGGGAATGGTGACATGGAGAGTAAAAGGTAAATTCTTGTAGTTCCGGATTGCATAAACGCCAAGCATCAGTGAGTTTGTGTTGGGAGATAGCTTGAGAGAAGGATTTATGAGGATTGTTGGGGATGAAGTGTGCTTTGGAGTTCCTATCGAGAAAGGGATCCAGGGGCTGATTACAGTCTCCTGCAAGTATAAAATTATCATCAATAAATCTAGTGATGTGCTGGGAGAATGAGTGCCAGAAGGTGGGATCTCCAGTGGTAGGGGCGTAAACATTTAGGAGAGAAATTGGAACATTCTTGATAGCAAGTTTGGTATATATCCATCGGCCTTCAGCATCGGATTCCTGGGCAAGCAAGGAATGAGCAAGAGCTTTGTGACATAAAATTGCAACGCCATTACGTTTACCATCCCCAGGAGAGTAATAAACATCACCCACCCAACTTCTCTTCAATTTGACAGATTCTTCAGCAGATAAATGGGTTTCTTGTAAAAAAGCAATGTCCACATTTAAATGTGAAAGATGAGATAAAATTCTTTGTCGTTTGATAGGGGAGTTGACGCCCTTAACATTCCATGTGATTACTTTTAAAGACATATCATATCAAAGAAAAAGAAGAAAGCAAAAGAAAAGAAAGGAGGTGAAAATGAGACCCAGAGATTGAAAGAGCCAAGGAGAATAAGAGAGTCGATGAAAATCAGTGTGATATAGGAGAGAGTAAAAGGCTGAGGAAAGAAGAGATAGGGTGAGGACAAGATAGGCAGAAGCGAGTGATGTGGAGAAGATGATAAGGTATTCCAAGAAGTGGTTAGAGTGATAGGTAGAAGACAGTAATAGAAGAGTAGTCGAAAACCAAGAGAGAGAGACACCTGTGAAACAGAGGAAATTGGGGAGCTTAAAAGCGAAAAGGATGCAAGGAGGAAAGTGAACAACCGGGAAGAGAGGGAAAACATACTTACGAAGGGTAGAGATGGGGGGGGTTGATCACCAGGGGGAGGATACGCGAGGAAATGGATGAGGGGGGAGCGCCAGGCAAAGGAAGCAAGCGTCCAATGCAAACGAACCAACAGGTCGGGGGGAAGACGCCATATATATTGTAAAACCTGCAAGGAAAAAGGAGGAAAAACAATAATGAATGAGACGAATGAGAGAAGATGAGGAGAAAAACCTTAATAAATGACAAAAAGATATGTAAAGCAACGGTAGTGAACAGTACTAACTAACAAACAGGGATACAAGAAAAACAAAGGAGAGTGAGGGGACGAACAGGAGAACAGGAAAATAAGAGTCGCCAGAAAACGTGGCAAAAACAAACAATAATACATTCAACAGTGCACAACAAGCATGCAGATTAATTGAAATTTCAATGCTGCATCATAAAGAAATCATGGCGGGAAAGCTGACGAGGAGCTGGAAAAGTCCATATCAGAGGCCTGAGTTGCATTCAGAAAGCTTCGAAGACGAACAGGATCTTCATAAGTCGTAGTTTTGTTTTTGTAGGTCACTCTGAATAGGCAAGGGTGGAAAAGACCATATCTAGCTCCAATGGCACGAAGTTCTGGTCGCATATCCAAGAAGGCCTTGCGGCGGGTAGCTGTGGCTCTTGCGTAATCCTGCGCAAAGAAAAGATTGGAGCCCGACCATTGCAGTCGGGGTGAGGCACGAGCCGCTGAGATAACTTTGAGGAGGTCAGTATATTCTAAGAAGTACATGATGATACCTCTTGGTCGTGAAGAAGGAGATGAAGTAGAAGGAAGACGACCCAACCGATGTGCACGCTGGATGTTAAGCGCAGTATCCTCAGGTAGATGAAGAAGCTTGGGCAAAAATGATTTGAAGAAGGCAATGGGGTCAGACCCCTCACAATTCTCCGCCAGGCCGTAGAGACGAAGATTATTGCGCCTGTTACGATTCTCCAATTCCTCAACCTGTTTTTGAAGAGAGGAAATTTGAGATTGCATGTGTGTTACTTTGGAGGATGACTCTTGTAGAGTAGTTAGAGAATGTTCCACTGTAGTCACTCTGGCATCCATCTGAGACCAATTGTCAGTAAGAACCTGCAACTTATTATTGGTTTCTTCCATGAAGGGTCTGAGGGCACGGATCTCTTCCAATAACATCTCCATGGAAACAGCCGATGTGGACCCCGTCGGCGATGGAGGATCTTTTTTAAGGCGTTTCGTCGTGACCTTCCCTGGAGGTTGGATGGGTCGCTCCGTATTAGACTGCGACATTTGAGTAACGAGTCCTTGAGAGGCCTCGAGGTGCGCCAGTGCAGAGAAGACCTTGGAGTTTTTGATGAAGACACGACGTGGATTTTTGGAAGTGCGAGGGAATGGCTTCTTTTCCATGAAAATGAAGTTTAATAATATCCACTGCTAATCCAGAGGCAATGAAGAGTGTGCGTTGGAGCTTCTGACTGGAAAACTGCGCAGGAAGCAATTATGCCAGGGAGTGAGGAAAATGAGTGGAGCAGCGACCAATTCGCTAATGGAAGTAGTTAACACACTGATGATGGAAGCAGAGAACCACCATGGTGATGAAGTGTAGACAAATGGCACACTGTGGAGCAAAGGAGGTCCATCAAGGAGAGGACGTCACGAGTGCAATGTAGCAAGTAAAGGAGAGCGTGCAGAAACCGTACTCAACACTGCCCCAAGTGGTAGATAGTGCCAAATATGTGAGCCTAAGAGAGAGCAGCTCTTTTAGCGTGGTATTAACAGAGTCTGAATGTACCTGCAGGGTACCTGAAGAGATATAAGTCTGTTTGCTGAAAATGGCCGCCAAGGAGATGAAAATGTAAATTAAACTTCCTAATATCCGTTGAAAGGTACCTTATGGCATTTACATGCAGGGATGAAGCATAGATACAGAAAGTATCTCACCAGTAAGAGTTGGCAGTGCGTAGGGCTTTGTGGCAGACTCGCATTGATGTAGAGCGGGAGCGCCGCAGTCCGCGCTGACAGAAAACAAAATGGCGGGCGCGACTTTCACACAGCCGCGCCCGCCGCAAAATCACCGAAAACGGCCATTCCGGCGCTCAGAAGGGACTGCAAATGGAAGCCCTGTGCTCGCTGTCGTCTCCGGTCGTGGAGAAACTGCCTTGCAGGAGCAGGTGAGATGACAAAAGCGGCGAAAAACCCCCGGCGACCGGGAGCGCTCACATCTGCGCTGCCGTCCTCGCCGGGCGCCAAGCCACGCCCCCCTGTTAATAATTTCTGCAAGAGAGTAAAATACAAAGATCTACAATGTAAGATTGGTATGATCTCATAAAGAACTTAAGAATCCATAACAAGAATTACTACTATAATGGCCAGTCAAATCAATTAATTGTGCGATGTTATCAATGTGTATAATGTATGCTTACCCGTCTTATGGATTGCTATGCCTGACCTTGCTTTCCCTTTTCTGTACGCCTGGCATAACAGTATTTCTACAATAGCTCCGAATTCACTACCCTTTCGTGGCTGCGCGAGTTTATGTATACATATCGCGCCCACTCTCGGATAGTGGTGACAAGCGCAAAGTTTACTGGTGTATGTTCAAAATGCGGACTGTGTCCATAATCATGCTTTCAGACCGCTGCCCTCCACTATATTATAGTGTAATAGCGTGTCTTACTGGTAGGCTGTAACTATGAATCTACTGTAGGCAGGCTCAGAACTCTTCCCACTCGCTACACCCTCATTCTTCTAAATGTGACCGAAGTTCAAACTGGGGATTGAGTTAAACGGATCTGCGCCCACCAACGCTACCACAGTCTAATAGATCATTCCTCATGTTAAACAAACAACTCAAGCCGCAGGTATTCAAGTGTAAAGGAATATGCCGGCAAGTCCACATCACGCGCTTGCAAAGATGCTCACCTATCCGTCGGTACCTCTGGCGGTTCCAAGTGCCGCCTGGGGAGTTAACGGTCATAGTGAAGCACCATCTATAAAGTGATCGTTCAACTGTCTATGTCACAGGAACCGTTCCCAATCTGCCCGATCACATGTTTGGTCTTGTGGGAATTGTAGTTCCAAAAACAGTGAATGTATCGCAACGCCCTCGATTTTCAATTGCAATGAAAGAAAGCCTAAATCCACCCACAAGATTAGTTAATTGTTACTTTCCTTGTTTATAGATAAAAATCACTCATATAAATAGGCCCCAACCTATTTGTGAACCTAAGCTCTCTAACTATGTATCCTGAGTTTATCCCTCCTAGAGCACGAGTGTTGCAAATTACGAACCACCAGGGATGAGGCGCAGGCAGGAGCCTGCTGGTGGAGGTGGGCCTCGAACACCTATCAGCAAGAAGGTGAATGGGGTCAGAGATAGTGGCACAACAACAGAGCTGCAGGGGGAGTGAGTAGGTCTTTGACCAGGAGGTCAGAGGTCTTGCTTGCGCCCCCTTGCAGCGGCCACCATTAAATAGGGAAGGGGCAGTGAAGCGCAGCTGAGATGTGAGAGGAGGAACCGGCAGGGGGGAGGGACCGTGGGGTCAGCAGCGGCGGGAAGGTGCAGCAAAAACTGGCACAACAACGGCACAGGTACGAAAAGAAAGTGCAAACAGTACCAACCAGGCAAAATACAACAGAATACAGAAAAGACAATTTACAGGCACAATTAAACAAAGACAGACACAAACGCAGGACAGACAGCAGCAGACCAAGGCTATCCCATTGAACCACCTGGGATGAGGCGCAGGCAGGAGCCTGCAGGTAGAAGAGTGCCTCGAACACCTATCCGCAACAAGGTGAACAGGGTCAGTGGCACGGGCACAACAGCGGAGCTGCTGGGGGAGAGAGAGCAAGTCTCTGACTAGGAGGTCAGAGGTCTTGCTTGCACTCCCTCGCCGCAGCCACCATTTCATAGGGAAGGGGAGGGAAGCGCAGCTGGGAGGCAGAAGCGGGTACCGGCAGGGGTGGAGGGGCAGCAGGGCAACAGTGGCGTGAAAAGGCAGCGTAAACGGGCACAACAACGGCACAGGTAAGAAGAGACAGTACAAATAGTAACAACCGAACAAAATACAACAGAATACAGAAAAGACAATTAAACAAAGACAAACAAATGGGCACAAACACAGGGCTGGCAGCAGTGGACAAGCAGAAGAGCAAGGCTCTCCCACTGGACCACAAGGGATGAAGCACAGGATGGTGGAGGAGGGCCTCTAACACCTATCAGCAACAAGGTGAACAGGGTCAGCGTCAGTGGCACAACAGCGGAGCTGCTAGGGGAGAGCGCAGGTCTATGGCTAAATAGAGAGAGATAGAGAAAGAGAGAGAGAGAGAGAGAGAGAGAGAGAGAGAGAGCACCTACAATACCGCAGAGAGAAGAACTTTCCTTTCAGAACTTGTAAATGATTTTTTTTTGTACTTTCATAGATTTAGGTATGTTTTGTACTCTTCTCGTTAGAGAGCATGCTATTTGCATCATGTCTGACCTTGAAGCACGCAATTGAGTGAATGGATTCAAGCTTCTTTTGTTGAGCATGAACGCAGCCAACTATACCCGCCCTGCAAAATGTTTGCTCAAAAAGATCATCAATCACCGTGGCGAACGCAGGTCGACTTAAAGGAAACATGCAATTGTTGAGCCTTAAAAAGCTATTGCTCCAAATTAGCCGACATTATCTGGAGCTTCCATCGCTGCCTTGAACAGGCAGT
Source organism: Lissotriton helveticus (assembly GCF_964261635.1). NCBI lineage: Eukaryota > Metazoa > Chordata > Amphibia > Caudata > Salamandridae > Lissotriton > Lissotriton helveticus. The sequence continues at coordinate 128,812,331 of NC_136069.1, forward strand.
GCACGAAGGCTAGTGATAGCACTCTCTCAGCACTTAAATTCTGGATAAATTGGCCTTAGGTTATTGGTGACCTTGATGGAAAAAAAATCGATAAAAGGCTATACAATAGCAGTCTCTTTAATGGTAAACGTTGTGTGTCGCATTACCGATTGTATGCAAGAATAGATAGAAGATGTTCAGTACTGCAGGACAATTTTTTTTTACAGAGTACTCCTCCTACATAGAAAAGGCAATGTTCTGCAATCCTCGAATATTTGGCACCAGCAGTAGATGGTGCCTCAAAGCTGCTCCTGGAAGTGCCAGTCCTCAATGTATGCCCTGCTTCTGTAGCTGTGCTATACACTACTGCTTGTCAAGGACTGAGTAGGGCACTTTGATGTCTTAGCTGAAGGATCACAAGTAGTGCTTAGAGTTTTGGTCGCACACTACTGCCTCAATTCACAAAAGTGTATCATACTAACAAAATTCTACGTGAAAAAAATTCCTAGGCAGTGGCATATAAGAAAACATGTGACATAAGATAACAGCAAGAAAAAACATAAAAAATAACAATAGATAATATCATCAATTTAATAGACACATTAAAAATCATACAATTTATGACAATTATACACTGTCGATGGACAGGACATTAAAAACACAAATTGATGTAATTCATCAGTTGCCAGAATCTGAATTTATTATGCTGGGTGATTTTAACATGAACCTCATTGGCTCTGCAGTTAATGATGCCTTTGTAAATGGTCAGAATATCCATTGGAATACCCAGTCCCAAGTATCGAATTTGGGATAACGGAGATGTGCTCGATGTTGAATATATTGGGCTGAGAGCCCTTAATGGCAGACTACCTGACGACTGCCTGGCAAACATTACCTATTTTGGCCCACTCTCCGAGTCTATATTTGATTATACTTTTGCATCCCTTACTCTTTTCCCTGATATTTTGTTCCTTCCGAATTGCTGAATCCTCAGAGAGTGATCACCTTCCACAGGTACTGGTACTAGTTCTGGAAGAGAGGTCACCAAGAGCAGACCCGCCATGCTCGAGACCATATTCACTTTAAACTATAATAGACTGAGATGGTCAGAAATATCTATAATGAAGATTACTGATAGTGCCAAGGCTGTAATAAAAGGGTGTGAAGGGATAAATATGGATCAAATGACAAAGCGACACAAATTTACAATTGACCTACTTGCAAGTGGCAATCACTAGACAGCAGGCGCCCACAGGACAAAAAATGAGGGAACCCCTACGAGTTAGTCAAAAAGTGAAAACAATATCACTAGTTTGTTGCTTGGCCAAGAAGAAACTAAATCAGGAACTGGGGTAGCTCAAAAGGGATGCGTTAAAACAAGAAACAGCCTAGAGCGTTAAGTTCAACAAAACCAAAAAACAGGAAGTCCAGCTGGGCAGACAACAAAAAAGAAACTGACATTTTCTGGGTAAAGCTGTGCAATGATAGCAAGCAACCAAATTCTAGGAACTTTTGGGCAATTGTAAGTAATTTGAACCAACAACAGGCCCTGAGTAACATCCCGATCAGGGAAGAGAGCTGGGGGACCTTCCTTCAAAAACATTTTTTGCAGCAAAAGATTTGCCAACCACAAAGCTCCAGGAGTCACACCCCACATCGCCACGGTCAGGGTGCTCAGCATCTCTTTGTAGAGGGTCAATATGGAACACCCCTCCCACCCACGGCAAGGTGGGAGGGGTGTTCTGCACCTATGTACGCACAACCTGGACACAATAAAAGTTTATAAGTGCCTAGGAGTTTTTCTGGATGATAAGGGAACTTTCAAGCAGCAGCTGGGAGCAATTTCAATTAAGAGCAGCACCTTAATCATGGCCCTCAATGCCTTATATAAAAGGCTACAACAGGGTACAGCACTCTGTGCATTACTGAAGGAAATGGTGGCAAAGGTTCTGCCAACTTTAACCTACGGCAGTGAGGCCCTTTATGGCTCTGATGCTGTCCAGCTGGACAAACTTAAAGTAACGGTGTACCAGGGAGTCTTCAGCTTATCCCAGAGCTCTCCCCTTGCCAGGTTCGCTTGGAGTTCGGTCTTTTGAGACAATCGATTAGTGCTACTTCAAGCTAAAACACTCCACTGCTAAAACTTTAAATCACAAGGAGTCATTAACTCACAACAGGGACAGTACTAACAGCAACAGTTTTAAAGAGTATTCAGACCAATCTTTAATAAACTTACAACTTGGTAATTTATGGTAGCTGCCAGTTACACATGATATCTTTAAACAAATCAGTTCAGACTTAGATGGCCACACTCTCCATACTAAAGGACAAAAGATGTGCTTGTGAAAGATTCCAAGCCTGATAGGTTATTAACAGCAATTTCCAGATGAAGAGGGCCAAATGCTTGGTTAGTGCATATCCGCTACATCTAAAATTAAAGCTGCTACAGTTTTTTAAGTTCAGAAAAGATTTTATTGATAAAAAACAAGGGTGTCAATACAGAATTACAATATTGAATGTATATCGTACAAGAGAAATCACTTAATAAGAATGCCACAAAAGAATTGAGTGAATTGGGTTTGAAAGTAAAGAGGGAAATAAAAAAAGAAAAAGCAAGAAGTAAAATGGTATACATGAATCATAGAAAATAGTAAAATACCAAACATTTTCAGAACGTTTAGGGGAATCAGGGGGTGTTTCAGACTTCTTGTTGAGTTGGCTGAAACCGGAAGGATTGACTGGCACTTGTGTCAAGGTACATAGTAATAGGTGACCATAAATCCAGTCGTTTCGCAGCCATGTGTGTGGGGTATACAAAAGACTTGTCCAACCTGTGATTATGGCAAACATTAGACCACCATGCTTTATAAGGGATTTTAGAAAAATCTTTCCAATTGGCTGTAATTTGCTGAAATGCGACTGCTAATAATAAATCGACAATTTTAACATTAAGCGTAACATTTTCCCAACACGAGGAAAGGCTTCCTAAGAAAACATGAGTATAAGAGATAGAAAATGTAGTTCCAAAGATCGAGTTAATTTGAGACCATACTTGCTTCCAGAAAGCATATACATTAGGACATACAAAAAGCATATGAAATAAATCTGTATTTGAAGAGGAACATGTCCAACAAGTGTCCATTACATTCTCAAATCTTTTGCTTAAGTCGCTTGGTGACAAAAAAAGTCTGTTATAAACAAAATACAATGTCTGCGTTATATTAGCTGCCCTGGATGACTTTCGAATTTTGATCCATATATTATTCCATAAGGACACTGGCCAAGACATGCAAAATGGCGTTCCCAAGTCTCCTCCACTTTGGATTTCTCCCTATCAATGTCAGTACTGTGCAGATACTTGTATATGATAGAAGCTTTGTGGTTGGTAGTTAACAATGTGTGAAGTTGTAAGGCAGAGTTTGAAATATTGGAAGTAGTAGGTGTGGTGGACACCTGAGTGTATGCATCAATAACTGCTTTTTTAAGTAAAAGGTATTTCTGAGTAAATGAGGTAGGTAAATTGAATAATTGACGAAGTAAGGGAAAAGGAATAAAATCCGATTGTGAAAATAACTGATGTATCCATATCAACCCGCTTTCACGCCAAGTCTTCCAATAGAATGGTTTGTTCATAATAAGTAGGTATTTATTGTGCCAAATTGGAGAATTAAGAAAATAATCTATCGTCTGATAAGGAGAGGGAGAAGAAGATAGCAAGAGTTTGGTTGTTAGTTTGATGATAGGGGTGGATAAAGCTTTTGGTTTACGTGTACAGGAAAGGTATTCATCAAAGGAAAAAGGGAATATAAAAAGAGACGCTCAACTGTAGTCCATAACAGACAGTCATCTTTAGGGTCCTGCAACCAGAGGGAAGCTTGACGTAAGAGAAATGCTTTCTGATACGTTGGAAAATCAGGAAAGTTAACACCACCTTTTGTTTTGAGACGTGTTAATCTGAGTAAAGACATTCAAGATTTTTTGTTATTCCATAAAAAGGAAGAAAGGATAGAATTAACCCTCTTAAAAAATGTTGTAGGGATAGTAACCGGGATATTAGAAATAGTGTATAAGATTATTGGAGACAACATCATCTTTATAGTGTCAACACCACCCCACCATAACAAATAAAGGGGATGCCATTTGGCAGTTAAGTCTAAGATCTTTTGTATACATTTAGTCATGCAAAGCAATACTGTGTCTGAAATTGAGGTGGTAACATGTAATCCCAAATATTTAATATGTTTAGGGCTCCACTTGAAATTGGAGGCACTAAAATCTGACTCAAAATCTTACTTTGTTAAGGGTAAAATCTCACATTTGTCGTTGTTCAGTTTGTATCCAGAGATATTGGAGTACTCCTGTACTTCTGCAAGGAAGGCGGGGATTGAGTCGTTTGGTGTGGACATGAAATGCAAAATATCATTGGCATATGCCGCAAGTTTGATGTGAGAGTTTAATGTTTGGAAGCCGCGTATATTGGGATTCTGACGTATTTTAGAGAGGAAAGGTTCTAATGCCAAATTAAAGAGGAAGGAAGATATGGGGCAACCTTGGCGTACACCTCTTCCTAAGTTGAAAAATGTTGATATTAGACCATTGGCACAGAAAGCCGCTCGAGGGTTAGAATAAAGAAGGGAAATTAAAGATGTGAATTTAGGGCCAAAACCAAACCTTTTAAGAGCATAAAACAAATAGTTCCATTCAACTCTATCAAACGCCTTTTCAGCATCAAAAGCAATTGCTACTAAGGGTTCCTTTAAATGTGAAGACTTAGACAATACATTAAAAAGGAGCCGAGTGTTATCGGTTATAACTCGCCCTTTGACAAATCCAGATTGCTCTTTGCCCAGCAAATGTGGTAAATAAGAATCTAGTCGTATAGCTAAAGCTTTAGCTGAAATTTTGTAGTCAATATTAACCAATGATATAGGCCTGTAATTTTTAAAGTGCTTAGAATCTTTACCTTCTTTGGGTATAAGGTATATATGTGCTTCCGAAAAGGAGCCCGATGCACTACCCAATGTATTAAAGGAGTTAATGAGTGAATACAATTTGGGTAGTATGAGTTTGGAAAAATGTAGATAAAATTCAACCGTGAACCCAGCTGGTCCTGGTGCTTTATCCTTTTTAAGATGTTGGAGTGCTTTGAGTAATTCTTGCTGTGTTAAATCTAATTCCAGAGAAGAAAGGTCTAGGGGAGAATGTTGAGGTTTTTGGATGTTAGAGAAAAAGTGGGATAGGGAACAGTCAGTTGGTTGCGTTTCAGAAGCATATAACGTCTTATAAAAAAGAGAAAATTCATTCAAAATGTCAGTATCCTTAAACTTTAAAACTGAATTTGTATCATAAATAGAATCAATATTTAGTTTATTGTGTTTAACTTTTAAGTAATTTGCCAAAATTCTTCCCACTTTATTTTTACCCCCATAAAATTTGGCACTAGATTTTAGCAAATATAAAGAGGCATCATCTGTAGATTTCTTATTAAATTCCATCTTGGCCTTAATGAGGGCTGTTAAACAATCTTTTGGGTGCAAGGCGTAATAGGAGTGCTCTAGTCTCTTGATATACTGAAGGAGATCTCTGGTCAATTTTCGGGCTTCTTTGCGTTTTTTTGCAACAAAGCCAATTATGAAGTCTCTTGCTGAGGTTTTAAAAGCGACCCATAAAGTGGAGTATGATATGGATGGAGTTTGATTTATCTCAAAGAATTAATCAGAAAAGGTAATAAAAGAGGTCAGTGAACTTTGGATCTAAGAGAAGAGCATTATTAAAACACCATCTTCTAGGACCTGTAGCTTTGGGTAAAATATCTATACTTATTGATACAGGGGCGTGATCTGACAATAAAATGGGGCCACTCTCTGCATTAGTAAGGTTTTGCGAAATATTGTGAGAGACAAATATATAATCAATCCTTGATTGAGAATGGTGGGATGGGGAGTAAAAAGTAAATTCTCTAGTGGTCGGATTGCAAAGACGCCAAGCGTCAACAAGTTTGTGTTGTGTGATGGCTTGAACAAAAGACTTATGGGGTTTGTTAGGGAGTGAATGACTTTAGAATTTCTGTCAAGGAATGAATCGAAGACCTGATTACAGTCACCTGCTAGGATAAAATTATCATCTATACAGTGGGTAATTTGCTTGGCAAATGTGGGCCAAAAGGAAGGTACACCACAAGTTGGAGTGTAAACATTCAAAAGAGAGACTTGAACACCCTTTAAAGAGAATTTAACGTGTAACCATCTTCCATTAGTGTCTGAGACTTGAGATAAAAGTGAATATGAGAGGGATTTGCGACACAATATCATTACTCCATTGCGTTTGCCATCACCTGGGGAATAGAAAACTTCACCTACCCAACCACTCCTCAATTTTAATGATTCAGTATCTGAAAGGTGAGTTTCTTGAAAGAATGCAATATCAACATCTAATTTGGCAAGTTGAAATAAGACTCTTTGTCTCTTAATAGGGGAGTTCAAACCCTTAACGTTCCAAGTAATACATTTCAAAGACATACGTCAATAGAAACAATGTGATTAAAAATAGGAAATAAACACACAATTCAATATACCAATCGTGAAGGAAGAAAGTTGAAAGAGAAATAGAAATAGTAAAGAAATCCATGTCACATTGAGGAAGAACAGTGAAGCCAGGTTGAATAGCATAATAGAAGAAATCATAGGAAAGAGAGAAGAGAATGACACTCAAAGGGAGATTGCGAGAAGTATTGAGGGAGGGGAGTAGAATAACAATTAGGAACAAAAGTAGGGTAGAAGTACAAAAGAGAAACATACCTACAAAAGGAAAAGTGAAGGAAATACGATCAGGAGAACACAAGGAAGGGGTGGAACCACATGGAATAAGCAACACAACCGGGATCCAGCCAAAGTAAAACCAGGAGGACGTCACGAAACAGGGGTATTGGATCTATAGAGACAAAAATAAAACAATGAAAGTTAGGATTAATCACTGGAAAAATACTTTAACAGGACTAACTAACGGTATCAATGAACATGCGTACAGCAAGTCATCAACATAATGATAAAAATTAATGAAATACATATTGAAAAACTGGTTGTAATGATTCATAAAGTGCCAAACAATATGAGGAAAGGACAAAACCTAGAAAAAACCTAAAGAGAAGAAAAGGCAGCCTCAGGTAGGAAATGAAGAAGAAGGGCCCGAAGAATCCATATCAGTTGTCTTGCAGGAGTTTATGAAGCTTTGTAAGTGGATAGGATCTTCATACGTTGTTGTCTTATTATTATGAGTAACTTTGAAGAGGCAGGGGTGAAAAAGGCCGTATTGAGCCCCTATTGCACGTAAATCAGCTCTTTTAGAAAAGTCTTGCGCCGGTTAGCCGTGCCCTTGGCATAGTCCTGCATGAAGAACAAAGATTAACCTGACCATGTGATTTTTGGAGAGGCTTTAACCGCTTTAACCGCTGATAGCACCTTCAATAAATCGGTGTACTCTAGAAAGTATGGAAAAACTCCTCTTGGCCTTTGTGATGCCGATGCTTGGGATGAGATTCGACCCAATCGATAAGCACATTGGATATTAAGGACCGTTCCCTCTGGCATATGTAGTAATTTAGGAAGGAATGACTTGAAGAAAGTGGTAGAGTCAGACCTTTCAAGTCCCTCCCCCAGGCCATAGATACGAAGATTGTTCTGTCTGTTGTGTTTCTCAAGATCTTCCACCTGCCTTTGAAGCATGGAAACTTGTCAGTGGAAATGAGATACATTGACGCAAGTTTCTTTTAGGGAAGAAACACTTTGCTCCACTGAGGAGACGCTTGTTTCGAGTTGGGACCAGTTGTCCGTTAGTATTTGCATTTTGGTGTTGGTTTCTTCCATAAAGGGTTGAAGGGCTCTAATCTCTTCTAGCAGTAGCTCCATAGATACCAACAAAGTTGACTTAGGTGGCAAGGGGGATCCTTTCTCATCCGTTTGGTATTAGATTTTCCTGAGGCTGCAGAAACTCGGAGAAAATCTTTGAGCTCTTGACAAATTTGTGCTTTGAGTTGAAAGATGAGGATTTTAGCGTTTTAAATCTGCCCATAAATTTCACTCAGAACGCTCCTTTACAAGTAAATACAAGCAGGTATAGCAGAATAGGAATAAAGCGACAACGGAACATGCACATCCATGAAAAAAGAGAGGTAGTTCAGCGTCAAATAAGTGAGACTGCTTTAAGTAGACAAAAAAGTTACATTTCTTTCATTTGAGCAAAAAATAGTGAAACGCGTGAATGCTTCTTGCATAATAGAAGAGTAACTGAATTTCAAGCTGTCATTGCATGAGCTTAGCCATAGTACAGAGTGTTACAGTGTGCCTTGCAGAAGACATACACATCTGGTATGAAACAAAAGATAGGCACTGTTGTCTAAAATGACTGTGGCATACAAGGTGAACATTTCTTTGTCCTGAATATGCTGCTTAGAGCAAAGGAAGGTAAATGCTGTGAATGGATATCAGTAAATCAACATTTGGAAAGATGCTGTGAGGATTCTGTTGTTGTGCGCACAAAATGGCTGCCCTGCATTGTGCAATGTAGATACCTCAGGAAAACTAACTATTTAAAACCTTCCTTCGAAAAATGCCATCTCCAGCACAAGAATGCATCAAAGTCTCAGCCATTAGACAGTCTTGAGGTACATATGGGTATTCTGATGAGTGAGGGCTTTGCTACTCAAATTGATAATGAAACACGCGGCGTACGAAGCCGCGTTCAAACTTACTTCTGTTGAGTCCTCTTCAAATATAGCATTTATACATTGACCAGAAGTGCTAAAATGTGCCCTGAGCCTTCATACATCTATACATCAGAGAAAACTGCCTGATTCCGCGGAGTCCTCCAGGCGCACCAGAGAGCCTCACCCATGTGCCGCCATAGTCCTTGGGTGCCAAACCACCCCCCCCCCCACTACAGTGTTGCCTGGACTCCGTTCGGATCATAGCAGAAAAAACAGTATGGCAGTGTACTCATTATAGAGGCTGTTGTCTGTCTTGATCAAGCATGGAATATCTTTCTTATCTTATATACATCTGTCCTTAAATGGCCACTGACAGGGCTCGTCTGCTTAAAAACCAACAGAAGCCAAAAATGCAGACAGGACATTATAGCTTGCGTACAACCTGACGACCTCATACTTATTTGCCGATTTATGAAATACTTAATCAGATTTGAATAAAAAATAAGGAAGCTAGAAAAAGTTTGGAGTATGGCGCAGCGGCCCCGTGACAATACCAGACCAGAAATTCTGTTCCTGCGACAGGGTCTAGGCTACGAGGCAGGGATAGGATTCATATCACCCCCTCAGTTCAACCTAGCTTCATGTTACTCTATAAGACATCTTTATGAAGCTGGATTACTTATGCATACATTACTATTACGTGGTGATTTAGAGAATAAAAACTTGGGGCCTTATTTATGAAAACTGTTGCATCGCTGCCTGAAAACAGCGAGTTGAACTGTGCCCTCCTTGTGACATGATGAACGCGTCATATTTACTGTATGATGCATCATGCCGCAAGCAATGACAGATATGTCAGTATTACTGACGTATCTGTTGGCGCAAAACTGATGCATTGCTGGAGTTGTGTGGGCAGCGTGATGCAACTCCTGCAATGCAGAGGGAGGACTATGGTTATAGCACTGCATCACCCTTAATGACTGCCATGAGGCAGGCGTAAGGATTTGACGCAGTGGCGTCCTAGAAGTGGCACAGTGAAACCTGATAGATTTCACTGCACCACTTCTACGAGGCTTTCTTGCGTCGGAACGCCAAGCCTGCATACATTATACCTGATGCAGGTATAATGTGATGCAGGGCTTTACAAAGTGACGCATCTGCCTAGATGCATCACCTTGTCAATAGGGCGCAACATGGCACATATTTTATGCCACCGCTGCGTCACTAAAAGTGAGCCAGCTTGTTGAGAACAAAAACTTCTGTTCCTGCTCTATGGGCCAGGCTGCCAGTCAGGGAAAAGACTCATATCACACCCTCAGGCTATGCTGGCTCCACATGACTTCATAAGAGCGCTTTATAAAGCTGGTGTTCTTACTGTCATGACGTTAATAATTTGCTCAGCCGGCTGTATTTGGAGGTATCTTGACAGCTTTATCAAGATATCTATTATTAGTATCATCCTTTTAACCCCTGCACCGCAGGGATAATTCCCCCGCGGTGCAGAGGGGTAAGGGGCCGCGCACGGCGCTGCGGCGCTCATGACGAGCCAATGAGGCACAGTGCAGCTGTGCTCATGACGAGCCGGGCTCGTCATGACTCCGCCCACTCCAGTAGAACCTCCGCACAGGCGTGGAATTCACAGCGCGGGGGAGTGGCGCAGCCGTTATGACGAGCCCAGCTCGTCATGAGCACAGCGCCACTGTGCCTCATGACGAGCTGGGCTCGTCATAAGCAGGCAAGAGGTTAATTGACTTTTTTAACTTGGATGTTTTGCACATATTTATTGCAGGGTTTTTATTAACTGATGCACATACAGTTTACTTACTTAAGAATGGCAACATTGGTATTAAGCCAGTTTTGGCTCAGGCAGCATAAAGTACAGTTTTTGTAAAGTTACTTTCAGTAGAGTTATACAAAAAAATGTTTTCATCATTAGATTTAAAAAACTAAGGGGAATATAAGTGGAGATATGAAATAATAATTGTAATGATTTCTAAACCGATTATGAGAGAATCCATCTTTAACGTACACCACAAAAGCAGATTTTAAGCCACTGTAAGAGTATCTATTTCCAATCTGCGAGTTGCCATATTTTATAAACGATGCACTATGCCTTAATGACGTACAAGGCCGACTTTAGAGGTGACTCATCATTACATAAACCATTATTCCTTTCATGGCCAAGGCACTTTTGATTTCGATGTATCACTGCAGTGCTTTTAAATTGCTGCATAACCAGAGCACAGCGGTGCTCAGTGCTTGTTTAGTCATATTTGAGCAGTTTTAATGCACACTGCAGCGCACACATGACATTGAACTTTCATGTCTGTGGTGCATTTTCTGTACCTTATTTAATGGCCTTACAGGAAAATTAAATATACCAATTTTACCAATGCCATTTTATGGCCAAAGTACACACAATGTGGCACTAAATAGCAGTGTCACAATCACAATACACGCAGCTCTAATAACCATAAAAAATAGGTCCCAGAAAAAGTAAAAACATTAAAGCCAGCTGAATTCAATTCATCCAAATTGCTACAACATTCTTGAATAATTAAAGAAGCACAAAAGAAAATATGTGAATTAACAAAAAAAATTCAGTTTCTTCCAATTTAACTCTGGTCAATAGACCTTTGTAGTCACCTGAGAGGAAGAAGGGTTAACATCAATTTAAATCTCAAAGTACAGTGTGATCATTAGGACCCCCACTATAAAAAACTGAGTTAGTAACTTGACGTTAAAAGGTTTTTTACAAACTCAAAGCCAGACTAAAGTAAATCAATCTTAAGAACATAGTATAAAAGTATAAAATAATGGAAAGGAGAACAAAGCATCTTACAATATTAGTCCTTCACAGCAAAGAGCATATGAGGATCTCCGTAGCAGCAATACAAAAAATACGGAATATAACTTGATGGCTCATTGTATGGTTTAGATCCTTCTACCCATAAGCAGAAACATATTTGTAGCCTCCACGAATCCCTACACTGACCTAAAGATAGGGGAAACCCTATTGAATTGAGGTAGCAAAAAAGGGGTCAGCATCAGAACCTCTGTAGTAGTTCTAAAGTAAAGAGTAATTTATAGCATGAAGCCACACAATCAGAGATGTCAAGAGAGGGCAGTACCTCTAAAGGGAATCTGACTATTCCCAAAGTGGGTTCACTAATTAAAATGTGCAAAGAACATTAGAGAAAGTATGACCTCATACACATCATAAGACGTTTTCCAGTTCCCATAATAGAACTTGGCGTCTTGAACACTACTCCCATATTCCAGCCTCCGCTTCCAAAATATACTCGGTTCCTCCCTTCGTCTCATAGTACCAATTGGTTGCACTCCTTTTGTTCTTAATTAAAATCATTTGACCTTGCCAGCTCTTGTGATTTTCACTAATTAACAAATGCCTTTTTGTATGCACCCGTGGATAAAAAAAAATAGACAGAAAAACAACTTTTACAGTAAGATTAAATGCCTCAACTGCAACCTTAAGGCTCATAATCATGCCAACTTAACATTTCCCTTTAAAACATTTTAGTTCTATGTCACGGGGTCCAATCCTGCCCCGTAACGGGCTCTACGTCTCGCTTGCAGGAAGGGCACGGGCCCTTTAAGAACGACTGGGATTCCTGCGAGGAGGACTTCCCTCCTATGACGTGGACACCGTCAAACCAATCAGAGCGCGGAACAGGACGAGAAAAGGGAGAGCCGGAAGACGCCGAGGTGTGGATGGTGCGGAGCTCTTTGGTACCGAAGCCCCGTAGAGAAATCACCCACCGAGAGACCCGGACGGCGGAAGCAAGTCGAGGCCGCGGAGCGCCGAAGGAGGAAGACGGCACAGACACCACCAATCGGCTTCCTGACCAAGGGGACGAAGACGACGCGAGGACGCCGGAGAAGCCAGGAGGCCACCGTTCCCACGCACCGCCCAGCCACGCACAGGAAGACGCGTGGCTACACCAGGTACGTGAGCGTTTGCGTACCCTGTTTCCTTTTAAGAGAGTCGGGAAGGGGCAGCAGCGGGAGGAGGGAGGTCGGAAGGGGCACGGAGACTCCTGAGCACTTCACGTTCACCCTTTGTTTGGTCAGCTTCCCAGGTGTTGGTATTCTGTTCTGTCCTCACGCGTGTTGCCCTCACTCCCCTCCCTGAAGGTGCTTATAGCGTTTAAGCTGTGAACTAACAGCCGCCTGTTTTCCTTTGTTTTTGGGGCTTGTGAGCGTGAGAAGGAAGAAGACAACGGCGCCGCTCTTGGGAGACGTTCCACCCGTTTTGAGGACAACCCAACAAGCTACTGATGTTGAATTGTGCCTTGTACTATTCACAGACTTTGTTTCAGTAATAAACACCATAGACCTTCCCTTCAGTTTGGGCTCCGTTTCTTCTTGTACACCCCTATGGTGACAAGTGGCGAGCCAGATAGGAGTATCCGTCTGTTAAGATGGAGGCCTTAATAACCCAGATGAGCGAAGGGCAGTCCAAACTGGAGTGGGCTATTGGACAATCTACAGAGCAGGCAGAAAATGACCGTGCCACGTTTACAGCCGCTATCCAGCAACAGGCCGATCATATAACGAAACTAGCGGAAGGTCAGACACAACTCCTGGCCACGTTGGGACAACACCGAGCTGCCGCACCCCCCGGAGCTGTTGTACCCTTGCAGAAATACGTGGCAGGTGACGACCCTATCTCTTTCTTTTTGAACTTTGAACGAGCTGCCCGAGCTAGCGCATGGCCCGGGGAAAGATGGCCTTTCTATTTGGCCCCCCTGTTAACAGGGGAAGCACAGGCTGCGTACCAACTCGCCAACAAAGATGGGACAGCTTCATATGGACATGTCAAACAGATCGTCCTAGAAAGGCTTGGGGTTGATGACGAGAGCCATAGGATACGCTTCCGACAAGAAAGGGGGCAGCCTACTGATGTGCCAAAAACCCTCTTTTACAAGCTAAAGGATGCAGCCGATCGTTGGCTGAAACCTCAAGAAGGAAATTTAGCTGAGGTGATGAACAAGATTTATTTGGAACAATTTATAGAAGCCCTGCCCTTTGGGACTCAAAGATGGCTTAGGCAGCATGCCGGACTTACGTTGGAACATGCCGTTGAAATCGCTAATTCCTATGCACGGGCTCAAAGCCGTCCTGTTGTAAGAGAACCGGAAAAACTCAACAGCATCATACTTCCCGGAAAACCAGATAGAAAACCAATTAGGATCCCGACAGAGCCCTTCATCAAAGCTCGGCCAGTAAGACTGGAAACCCCTCTTCCAACTGGTCCTCAGTGCTACGAATGCGGAGAGTGGGGGCATATCGCCCGGTTCTGTCGTAAAAAGAAGGAAAAGGACGAAGAACCTATGGAGGTTGGATATATGCCGCGTGCCATCATGTATGCACAGGAAACCGGCCCAGCCTTCTACGTAAGTGTTCAACTTGATCAAAAGAAAATTAGAGCTTTATTGGACTCAGGGTGTCGTCATTCAGTGGTTAGAGCCGACTCCCTTTCTGACTCATCCACGATGTTAAAACGCTCTGTTAGGATCAAGTGTGTGCACGGGGACATACGGACATATCCCTTAGCTAGCGTGACCATCGTCACTGAGAAGGGCACTCAAGTGCGTTGTGAAGTAGGAGTGCTCCCGAGGTTACCTGAAGCCCTCATTATAGGTACAGACAACAAATGGTTCCACACCCTTATGTCTGAAGCCCTATGCAAGAGTAAGATAGACCCAGAGAGCAAAAGCGGTCTATTAGTAGAAGAACCCTGGGCCACAGATACTAACTTCCGTGCTGCCCAACTGAACGATGCCTCCTTGGCCTCAGCATGGAAGAACGCACAGGACAATCAGGGACGAGACCCGCTCCCATACCCATGTTTCATAGAAAAGGAAGGACTCTTGTACCGAAAGGCAGATGCACAGGCTACTCCACAGTTGATAGTACCCACTTCATTTCGTGACCAAGTCATGTTTTTTGCCCATGCACACCTCCTGGCTGGTCACTCTGGGGCGGAGAAAACCACCCAATCCATTACCCAACATTTCTATTGCCCAGGGATTTACGCCCAAGTGAAGAAATATTGCCAGGAATGCAATATCTGCCAAAAACGTAATCCTTATGTACCACCAAGGGTTCCTCTCGTCCCTCTTCCCATCATAGGGAGGCCTTTCGAGCGAATAGGGGTAGATATCATCGGCCCTCTTCCTAAGTCTCATCGGGGATACCAGTATGTCATGGTTATTGTAGACTACGCCACCCGGTACCCCGAAGCCTTCCCTTTGCGGGCAGCTACGACGAATACCATCTCCCAGAAACTTATCGAACTGTTTTCAAGAATGGGGTTCCCCAAAGATATCATAACCGATCAGGGGACCCATTTGTCTCCCGCCTAATGAAACAGGTTTGTTCTTTGTTACATCTGAAACATCTTCGTACCTCAGTTTACCATCCCCAAACTGATGGGTTGTTCGAACGATATAACGGCTTGATCAAGACGACCTTAAGAAAGTTGTTAACAGGAGACGGGAAGCAATGGGACCAGTTACTGCCCTTGGTCTTGTTCGTCCTACGGAGCCAGCATCAAAGTAGCATGGGGGCTTCACCCTTTGAACTCCTTTTCGGACGTAAACCACGTACTCTTTTAGAGATAACTAAAGAGAGCTGGGAAAAGGATGGTGCCCAGGATGCCCAAGATCTGTTGGATTATGCCCAACAATTACGGACTCGGTTACACAAACTACGTACCCTGTCCTATGACACTCTGGAAAAAGCCCAATCCAAACAAAAGACCTTTTATGACAGGGGAAAGAAGTGGAGAGAACTGTCTGTTGGAGATTGGGCTCTTGTTCTTCTCCCTACCTCTACCCACAAACTTCGGAAAGAATGGCAAGGACCCTTTCTAGTCAACCGGAAGATAGGGAGAACCACATATGCCCTGAAGTTATCCCCTAACAGAACCCAGATATACCACATCAATATACTAAAGAAGTGGTTGGGACCTCCCCCTCGGACACCCCCCTCTGTGTCCCTAGTCAGGACGGCCCCAAATACATTAGATCAGATAGTTGTAAACCCTGATCTCACCGAGACACAGAGAAAGGAGTTGACAGATGTCCTCTTTGGACACCAGACAATATTCTCTGACCAACCAGGCAGAACGACGTTAGCTACACACTACATACCCACTCCAGAGGGAGTGGTCGTAAAACAAAAGCCTTACAGAGTGCCAGAGGCCCGACGGTTGCTACTCAAGACCGAGGTAGAGAAAATGCTGAAAGCTGGTATTATAGTTCCTTCCAACAGCAACTGGTCTTCCCCGGTGGTATTAGTCCCTAAACCAGACGGCAGTACCCGTTTTTGCATTGACTTTCGGGCCGTCAATAAAGTGTCCAAACAAGACGGGTATCCCCTGCCTAGGGTTGACGAGTTGATTGAACGCCTTGGTGAGGCTCAATTCATAACAACGATCGACCTCACCAAGGGCTATTGGCAGGTCCCTCTCTCTCCACAAGATCAAGAAAAGACAGCATTCACCACACCAGACGGGTTATTCCATTTCACGGTGTTACCGTTTGGTTTACACGGAGCCCCCGCGACGTTTCAACGTCTCATGGACACTGTCCTTGCTCCCTATACCAAATTTGTGGCTGCTTATTTGGATGATATAGTGGTACATAGTCCTGATTGGGAGACTCATCTGAGACACCTAGACCACGTGCTGTCGGCCCTCGAAAAATCAGGTCTACACGTAAATTCAAAAAAATCTCGCATAGCCTTTACTAGGGTCAAGTATCTTGGTTATGTCTTGGGTAACGGGCAGTTGTACCCCCAAGAGGAGAAGGTAAAGGCCATACAATCACAACCTTTTCCTACTTCCCGAAGAGATCTCCGTGCTTTTCTAGGCCTTGTCGGTTACTACCGACGTTTCATTCCCCACTTTGCCTCTATGTCAGCTCCTCTAACTGATCTACTTAAGAAAACAGCAAGTTCGGTACAGTTTAGGAGACCTTCTCCCCAGGTTTGTACAGCCTTCCAAAACCTGAAGAATGTCCTATCATCAGCCCCAGTCCTGACCACCCCTGACTTCGACAAACCATTCCTTTTACAAACTGATGCATCAGGAGTTGGTATCGGGGCTGTCTTGTCACAATTGGATAAGGAAGGTCGGGAGAAACCCATCTTGTACCTAAGCAGGAAACTCTTCCCTCGTGAGTTAGTATATCCCACAATAGAAAAAGAGTGCCTTGCTGTTAAGTGGAGTATAGAGAAACTGAGGTACTACCTTGAGGGCCGTCGATTCACATTGGTCACTGACCACGCCCCTTTGACGTGGCTCCAACAGAACAAAGGCCGGAATGACCGCATTCTACGATGATTCCTTTCTCTCCAACCCTTTGATTTCGAGGTTCTGCATAGAAAGGGTTCTGAACACACAAATGCAGACTTCCTCTCCCGTTATCCACTTTCCCCCGAACGGGAAAAGTCAGGGGGGAGGATGTGTCACGGGGTCCAATCCTGCCCCGTAACGGACTCTACGTCTCGCTTGCAGGAAGGGCACGGGCCCTTTAAGAACGACTGGGATTCCTGCGAGGAGGACTTCCCTCCTATGACGTGGATACCGTCAAACCAATCAGAGCGCGGAACAGGACGAGAAAAGGAAGAGCCGGAAGACGCCGAGGTGTGGATGGTGCGGAGCTCTTTGGTACCGAAGCCCCGTAGAGAAATCACCCACCGAGAGACCCGGACGGCGGAAGCAAGTCGAGGCCGCGGAGCGCCGAAGGAGGAAGACGGCGCAGACACCACCAATCGGCTTCCTGACCAAGGGGACGAAGACGACGCGAGGACGCCGGAGAAGCCAGGAGGCCACCGTTCCCACGCACCGCCCAGCCACGCGCAGGAAGACGCGTGGCTACACCAGGTACGTGAGCGTTTGC
Organism: Lissotriton helveticus; assembly: GCF_964261635.1. Taxonomy (NCBI): domain Eukaryota; kingdom Metazoa; phylum Chordata; class Amphibia; order Caudata; family Salamandridae; genus Lissotriton; species Lissotriton helveticus. The sequence continues at coordinate 128,829,941 of NC_136069.1, forward strand.
GTACCCTGTTTCCTTTTAAGAGAGTCGGGAAGGGGCAGCAGCGGGAGGAGGGAGGTCGGAAGGGGCACGGAGACTCCTGAGCACTTCACGTTCACCCTTTGTTTGGTCAGCTTCCCAGGTGTTGGTATTCTGTTCTGTCCTCACGCGTGTTGCCCTCACTCCCCTCCCTGAAGGTGCTTATAGCGTTTAAGCTGTGAACTAACAGCCGCCTGTTTTCCTTTGTTTTTGGGGCTTGTGAGCGTGAGAAGGAAGAAGACGACGGCGCCGCTCTTGGGAGACGTTCCACCCGTTTTGAAGACAACCCAACAAGCTACTGATGTTGAATTGTGCCTTGTACTATTCACAGACTTTGTTTCAGTAATAAACACCATAGACCTTCCCTTCAGTTTGGGCTCCGTTTCTTCTTGTACACCCCTAAGGTGACATTCTACAAACTACATATGAATGAAGTAATAACGAATCAAGCTATATCGTGCAGTACACTATATGAGGAACAATAATCAATACTAATCAATACTAATAGTAATTTTAAGCAAAACCACAACTGGTCACAGCTTATAAAGAAACTTTAAATACATGCGATCCCCAGCAGATGCATGGTAATAAATGCATGTTAGCCCACCACCTTCCAATCAAAGCCTATAGAAGATTACATTCAGCAATCCAGATATCTCTGAAGGGGACAAATGTTAGTAGGCACACATATGTATGTCAAAACACACAATCGATGCACTTCTATACCTTTAGTGTCTCATATCGGGTAAGTTTTATTGTGTCACATGAGTACATAAGGGCAAAGGAACATATATATGTGGTCTAGCCAAACGTAGAAGGATGGAGCCAAAACTATGCTACTCCAAAGGTCTGTTTCCTCTTCACCTCTACTGCCTTGCCCCCTTGTGCTTATGCGGTAGAGTAGACTAAATTATGCAGCAAGAAAAGGAAGATTATGTGGAGTAATGCAGGACATTTTGTGAAACTTTAATATTTTGTTATTATTACTTGAGGTAACACTGTCTGGGCAATCATTTCACTTATATAGTACCGGTTGAACAACCAAATACACCAAAAAACAACTGAAAGAGTCAACTTTTGCATAGGTCCTTCAACTGCACAGAGCATGTGGGAACATTTGTTTTCTAACTTCAGATGGGTTTCAGTAGGACATTTATTTTGTTAAAACTGCAGATAATGAAGCAGATGATGCATTATCTGGCAAATTCCACGATTTTGCCAAAAAAACTGCAGCCACAGACCTGCATGATTTGCATACCTATAGTGGTCCTGTAAATAATGTGCAGATATTTATTTCCAGAAATTCTGTGAAAATTCGGAAATTATACATTGTTGTAGAATGTAGAATGCATGGGTGATTCACCTGCAAACAGTTCAAGTTGCAGTATGCCTGTCAACCCTGTCTAACAGTGTACGGCATTCTACTCATTTTAGGTGTATTTGTAAGGTATTTTCATAAACCACTGAGGGTTGTGCATATGACCTGGTTGTACATATCTTATCAGTTGCTAATGCATAAATGAGAAACTGTTGACACTAAATTGTGTGTCAGATGATGGATATCACAGGTACATCTTACTAAGATAAATAAACAGCAAATACTCTTCTGAATAGTACTAAAGGTTTAATGAATTGCTGATCACATTAATATCTACAGCTGTGGTACTCATAGTACAGCCTGCAGGCCTCCAGCGGCCCGTCATGTCTTCATTGGTGCCCCACGGACCACTTGCCCCACGGCCGGCAGTAAACAAAGAAGAAGACTACAGGAGCATACGTAGTGAATACGTTTTAAACAGGTATTCACTACGTATGATCCTGCTGCCATCTTCTGTGTTTGCTGCCAGCCTCTTTGACATCAGGGCAATGTTGGAAAGATTCCCAAAAGGCCCTTTAAAAGTCAGAGACAGATACAAATGGAGACAGAGACAGACAGAGACAGATAGAGACAGATTGAGACAGAAATAGACAGAGACAGACTGAGGCAGAGTGAGAGACAGAGACAGTCAGACAGAGACCGATAGAGACAGTGAGGTTCCGTGAAAATCGTTACGACGTTTTGGGCATCGCCGAATATGGACGAGTGTGGTATCTATGAACCGTAAATGACGAGTTTAGTAAGTGTACGCGGTATCGCCATGCTACTCAGAAGAGTTCGTCTCATTTACAGGTTTTAATCAATGAACCCTCGGGTTCCATTTTAGATACGGCATCCATTTTGTTTCTTGCCCTCACGTAGTCAGCGAACAGGCAACTGTCCGCATCGTGACCTTTTGTTCCCAAGCTTCACGGAAGAAGCATATGCCTTTTCATGCGTCTTTTATGAGTAGGGGGAGGACACTGCTAAAGCAGTTGCCTCCGCTCGAAGGTGATTCTGCCGTGCCGGTCTATTGTTTCAGCCTCGCACGTGCTGGGATCAAGCCCTTTTAAGCTACGATTACGCATCCAATATTATCCTCACACTCTCTCCTCCCTGTTGTCTGACTTCCCTGCAGCTGTTCTTGTCTCTTTCTCTTGCTTATTTACAACTCAAGTGGAATGTACCTAATGGTGGGAAGATGTGCTTTTACAGTTGGAACTGGTGATGTTAATGTAATTATGTTCCGGGGTTCTGAATACATGAAAGCGATCCTTTTGAATTTTACTGTGGGAACTGAGCTGTAACCTTTTGCTTACATATTGTGCAATGACAAGATCTTGTATAAAAGAGAGCGACCCACAAATACAATTTGAAGCAGACTCTTGGAACCTACACTCTGTTGTACTTCTCATGACTTTTGCATTCCTGCAGTAATAAACGCTGATCTTTGACGCCGAAGGAAGTCTCCCGTGTCTCTGTCTTTAGTGCGCCAGAACAGGTATCCCACGAAGGTTTTAGGTGTTGTTCCATGGCACCGCTGGGCCTTAAATAGTCCAGTCCTTCAGTTGGCGCCCAACGTGGGGCGACATCGGCGGTACCGGTCCAAGGCCTGACGATTGTGAGGAACGTCGTGTGAAATCTCCGAGGAAAAGGTGCACCCCGCTTCATCGATCCTGTTGTCGAAATAAGTGGTCCGAAGATTTTTCCCGCGAAGATTCCCGCCTCCTGACGGCTGCGACGGACCGATGCCCTGACTGTCGACCTGTTTTCGACGCCTGGCGTAGACCTTTCGTACAGCGAGACGATAGACGGGCCTTCCTGGTGACGCCATTGAAGCTCTCAGTTAAGTATTTGTGGGTCGCTCCCAGTCCTTAGTTGTTGTTTCAGCTTGTTGAAGCTTTGTTGTTTGCATTTGTGGTTCTTAGTTGTTATTTTACAGTTGCAATTGCCAAAAACCGAGGGTTTTGTCTTTCACGAAGATTCAGTACTTCGGTAACCCTTGAAGTTTGATACTAGGTTAGTGTGCACGATGCCTAGCCATAGTGGTTTTCTTGGTTTCTTTAAATGTTGCAACAAGGATTCCCGGTTGGAGGACTCGTGTCCGATACCTCCAGTTGGAACTCCGATATATGAGCTCTATAGTCGACATGGTGTGGGCCCTATTATATATAATAAATATTGGGTCCGTTACACGAAAAAAGATGGTGTCCTTAGTTGGCCACCGCACCGCACGCTATTATGAACCTTGCCGACATCGACATGCTGTTCGGTAATGTTGTGCCACAACCGGTTTGGGCGAAAATTCGTCAGGAAAATCATGCGAATGAGTTAGGCGGTGATTGGGCTGCACTAATAGCAGCTGATGGCCGACAAGTTGGTGGGGCTAAGCCTGAGCAGTTAATTACGGATCTACCTCAGAGAATAATTACACTTATGAAAACTCTCATGCCAGCGATGAGGGTGAACTGGGATAAATTATCAGCTTGTAAGCAAAAGAAAGACGAGAGTGTCTCGGACTTCTTTACTAGGTTCGAGGAAGCATTTGTCGATCATAGTGGTCAGGATATGAGCACTGAGGGAGGTCAGCGGTTATTCGTTGATAAGTTCGTGTTAAATTTGTTACCTGAACTATGCAACAAATTGAAGAATTCAGAAAGTGCATAGGCTGTTTCAACCACTGCACAGATATTAGCGACGGCCCAATATTATGAGAATAGGGAAAAAGAAGAAAGTGATCGTGTAGATAAGAAAACGAAGGAGCTCAAAACGAAGGTTTTGTTGCAGCAAGCGTATCCTCCACGTTCAAATCAAAATGATTCGCAGCAGCAATATAGACCACAATCGCAATCCTCCAGAATACAGTCACGTCCTGACTCCTCTGACTTCAGATCGATGCTTGGGTATAACCAGTGTGCATATTGTAGAAGAGAGGGACATATAAAATATGATTGTCCGGCTTTACGTGATCGCCTTAATGGTGTATCGGCACGAGGGGGTCGTGGTGGTCCTCAACAAGCATCTCGAGGTAGAGGCCGCGGTACCTTCCAAAATCAGACTGAGCGCCCTAATACGTCCTCGGACGCGATTAATTGTTTTGACCAGCGAAATGTAAGGTCCGATAAATCAGCACAGTATTATGCGGACGACTATTACGTTGAACATGAGACTGTTGTAAACGATCGTTACTAGGACAGCCACCGACAGAGAGAGGGAGTAGTATCAGTTCCGGTTGATCAGAGTGGGCCTTACGTCGCAGTTGCTACATCTGGCGTAGTTGAGCCTTTTCTGTTAGACACTGGTGCGACGAAAAGTTCCATCATGCATTCGAAACTCCCTGGCGCACCTTTGTCCGGCTTAACAAATGTTTCCGTTGGATTCTCTGGCGCCCCTGTTAGCAATCCTGTCTCTAGCCCTTTACCCCTTACAATTGGCCCTCGTGAGCTGGAGGCTCCATTGATTTTATCTACTGGTTGTGGTGAGAATCTTCTGGGCTTGGATTTGTTAAAACGGTTATATGCGACATTGTATTGCTCTCCTGAAGGAGTGGAGCTTACATTAGGTCGGAGAGTAATCTCTCCTATGTACTTGTCGATCGATAAACTCCCGCCGGAATTGAGCTCCCTTCCTGCGTCTCTATGGGCCACAGGTCCCAATGACGTGGGTCTCTTGGACATCCCACCTTATATGATCAAGCTGAAACCAAATGTGCGATTGCCACGTATACCTCAGTATCGTATCTCCATTGAGGGAGAACGGGCGCTATTAACGATTGTACACGATCTGATCGAAAAGGACGTCGTTGAAGAAACTCGGGGAAATGTGTGTAATAGTCCTGTGTTACCCATTTTAAAACGAACTGATCCATCTAAACCTCCTGTGTACCGTTTCATAATCGATTTGAGAGAAGTAAATAAAGTCGTGATTCCACAGTTCCCCGTGGTCCCTGATATCACGACTTTGTTGACCCTGATTCCAGCGTCTGCCTCCTGGTTCACGGTGATCGACCTAAAGAATGCTTTCTTTAGTATCCCGATTGCTGAGGAAAGCAGAGACCTATTCGGATTCTCATTAGGTGGTCGCAGTTTTAGACTGAAACGTGCACCACAGGGCTATTGTGAGAGTCCGTCGATCTACAGTCAAGCCCTTAAAAGTCAACTTGATTCATTTGTATTACCGGCAGGCGCAGCCTTGATTCAGTACGTTGACGACCTGTTGGTAGCTGCTGATACCGAAGATATTTGTAGAACTGCTACAGTATCGTTGTTGCGGCATTTATGTGACTTACATCACAAGGTGTCACCTTCCAAGCTGCAATATTGTTGCCAAGAAGTAACCTACTTAGGTCACTTATTGTCAAAAGAAGGGAGAAGGTTGACCCCAGAGAGAATTGCAGCGATTACCCAAATGACTGTGCCAAAAACTCAGAGAGATGTACGTGCCTTTCTAGGTATCACGTCATACTGCAGACAATGGATCCCAAATTTTTCACTATTGGCGAAACCATTGTTAGCTCTCACCTGCAAGGATGTTCCGACTCCTTTGCCATGGACTGAAGAGTGTCAAAAAGGTTTTTCTGAATTACGTGATGCGTTGTGTTCGGCTCCTGTGTTAGGTACTCCTGATTACAGTAAGCCATTTACACTGTACGTTCACGAGAGGGATGGTTGTGCGTTGAGTGTTCTGGCGCAACAATTTGGTGACAAACAGCGCCCATGCGCATATTTTTCTTCGACCTTAGACCCAGTAGCTAGAGCTTTGCCGAGTTGTTTAAGAGCAACAGCGGCAGCTGCGGCGTCCATTCGACAGTCCGCAGGTCTGGTCATGGATAATATGCTTACGGTGATGGTTCCGCATGCAGTTGACACTCTTTTGAACCGAACGAAAACTCAACATTTGACGAGCGCAAGGTTGTCTGGGTATGAGCTGACGTTACTGGCTAGTCACATACGGATAAAACGGTGTAATGTGTTGAATCCAGCAACATTATTGCCGATCAACACGGAGTCAAGTGATGTAGCACCACATGACTGTTATCTGAGAACTGAAGAAGAAACGAAGGGTCGTATTGACCTAAAAGATACTCCATTGGTAGATCCCGATGGTACTTTGTATGTTGATGGTTCCTGTTTTAAGTTACCGAATGGTGATATGACGACTGCGTATGCTGTAGTGACGTTGAGTACGATTGTGGAAACTGCGAGATTGAGTCAGAACTCGGCTCAGGCAGCTGAGTTGATTGCCTTGACGAGAGCGTGTGTGTTGTCTAGAGGAAAACGGGTGAATGTGTTTACAGACAGTCAGTATGCTTTTGGTGTGGCACATAGTTTTGGGCGATTGTGGAAAGAAAGAGGATTTTTTACGTCGCATGGTACGAAGATTCAGCATGGACAGCTTGTGAATGACCTTTTAGATGCACTTACATTGCCTAAGCAGGTGGCCATAATTAAATGTAGTGTGCACCGAAAAGTGACAGATGATGTTGGTCATGGTAATGCGTTTGCAGACGAAACTGCTAAAGAGACATCTAGAGATCTGACAAATCGAATGTACGTTACGAATTCGGTAAGATGGCCAGCCGAGACTAGCATGTGTGAGGACACAGTTGAAAGTGTGAAGGAAATACAGAATGAGGCCACTGAAATGGAAAAGACTAAGTGGAAAGAAAGCACGGGAAAGTTAGACGAGAATGGATGTTGGGTTGACTTGTCAGAGAAACAGAGATGGATGTTACTGGATGCATATGTGCTTGCTGTTGTTACAATGGCCCATGGCACAGCACATATTAGCTCGAAGGGCATATGCAAGTTATTGTCTCCTGTATGGAAGAATGATGGGATTACTAAATGTGCAGAGAGAGTGGTTAAGAATTGCATGGTATGTTTGATGCATAATCCCGGTAAGGGCACCCCCACTCCACCTGGTCATTTTGCCCCTCCTACATGTCCTTTCGAAGTTATCCAATTGGACTTCATCCATATGGAGAGATGCAACAATTTGAAGTAAGTTTTGGTCGTAGTATGCGCATTCTCCAGATGGATTGAGGCTTACCCTCTTAAAGATAATACTGCTCTATCCACAGCTAAAATTCTGCTCAAAGAGTATTTCCCCAGGTACGGCATGCCTCGGATTGTATGGTCGGACAACGGAAGTGAGTTTGTGGGAAGTGTGATGAAGAGTGTGTGTCGTGGTTTAGGAATATCCCAGAAATTTCATAGTGCTAATCATCCTCAGTCAGCAGGTTTGGTGGAAGGATATAATGGCACCCTGAAATTGAAGCTTGCTAAAATCCAGGCAACGACTGGTTTATCATGGCCCGACGCTTTGCCTCTAGCTTTCTTATCGACCAGGGCTACTGTACACTCTCGAGTAGGGCTTAGCCCATATGAGATTGTGTTCGGCCGTCCTGCGAACATTTGGGGGGTTAAGAGGCCTAAAGAGTTTAACAGACTTGAATATCCAATGTTGATTGATTATCTATATGATCTGACTGGCAAATTGAGTTTATTCATCAACAGGTCTTTGAGGCTCTGCCGTCACAAACAGAGGGTCCTGGTCATCGGCTCCAACCAGGGGACTGGGTCCTCACCCGTAATTTCGGACGAAAACGTCACCTTGAGCCGAGATTTGTGGGACCCTTCCAGGTGCTACTAGCCACGAGGACGGCGGTTCGGCTGGAGGGACGAAAACACTGGGTGCATGCCACCCACACCAAGAAGGTTCCGCTTCCTCTGCCGGCAGACACATGGATACGTAAAGGTTTTTCCTCGTCTGAAACTGACGTTCCCCAGCGCTTTGTCCCATTTAGCGAAGCTCAGCCCATAGGGAACACTTCAGTTTTATCTGACACCCCTGTTGATTCCTCTCAAACAATTTCCTTTCCTTCATCATTGGAGAATTCAAGTACTGAACAATTGCCTGAACAATCGAACACTCTTTCGCCATCCAATCCACTGTTTGAAGATCAGACTCGACCCGGAAGAAACCGATACTTTCTTCGTACACGCAATAAAGATGAATACATTTTTTTTTATTATTTTGATTTCAAAATACCCCCTCACATTTTGCCTTGACCATTGTGGACATTTTATTATGTATGTATTTCTTTTCCAGAACAGCTAGGAGACGTATATAAAATTGATTATTTAACTGATTAAAACCTGCCATCTGGGTTGGCCGTAGGGCCGCGCGGGTACTTCTTTCTGTTTAGCAGTTATTGACATTAGGTCAATTTCTTTTGTCGATTTCTGGGAACTCCTGGGAATTGATAATCGCTACTCAGAACGAAGTGCGTCAAGAACGTTGCGGACGGTTGTTAGAGGATGGAGTTCTCCAAGCTGTCGAAGCTAGAGGAAAAGACGGCGCAAAGATCTAAATTGTACAGCACATTTCGAACAAAATGTTTTTTATTACAGGTTTTCATGTTGTTCCTAACTGTTTCTATGCTGCTGGTGGGTGGAGTATATTTTGGTTTTCAATCATTACTGCCTTCTGCCTTACCTACCTCTCCTTCTCACGATCTAAATTTCGTCTCTACTGTTTCTCCACATTCTTTTCACCTACTGCCCCAACATGAGCAAGTCAGACGTGCGGAATTTAGAAACAATTCCTTTGTGCAACTTTTGCATCAGCATCAGTTGGTGGTAAATACTACAAATTGTTGGGTGTGTGGGCTAATGCCACATACCATGGACAGGGGTATCCCATATTTGGTTCTTCCGTACAGCCCCCAAGGGTCAGCTCGGGCATTCCAAATCATGTTCCGTAGTGCACTAGATTCCTACCCCCATCGAGAGCCACGCTCAGCAAGCTTTGGTCCTGGCCCGTACCATAAGTCTCTGGCGATAGCGATGGCTGATCTAGATAGAGACATTTTTGATGCTTCGCTCATCCCAGAGGAGGAAGTGCAGGCCTATAAGTACCTTAGTGAGGCTGAGTATAGTATATCAGTGGGTGATAGGCAGCTTAAAAGCTCATCTCCGATCTGGATTGTACCTCACCTAGGCCACTTTTGTCTGCAAGGTCGTGGCCGAAATCCAAGAGCCCAGCTTGGGAAGAGTGCTTGTGTGGATACTTACGTTCTACCGATGCTCTTTTCCCCTGTCTTTCGGACTGCCAAGGGTACCTATTTTGTATGTTATGACCGAGCATATACGTGGTTACCTCATGACTTCTCAGGTACCTGCTATATTGCAAATCTCTTGCCCCCGACTTTCACTGTTGCTGCCGACTATCACAAAATCAGAGTTGTGAGAGGCGTCATTAGTAAAGAGGATACTTCCGGTCAAGAAGCAGGAGACTTCTTCAAGGGTTTTCTACCGTTTTGGGGCCCTATGGTCAATAGCAGAAATCTGAGACAGTTAACTCGTGTAGTAGAGTCAACCGCTAACATAACTGCAAGCGCCCTTGGTAATCTGACAGCAGAGCTGCAAGCGGATAGGCTTATGACATTACAGAACCGTATGGTTCTAGACATTGTTCTAGCAGATAGAGGTGGTGTGTGCAAAGTCATCCATTCGAGCTGCTGCATATTCATACCGAATAACGCTCCAACGGTTTATCAAGCCATCTCCAAGTTGCACAAAATCTCGGAGTCCATACACGTGGACGAGGGAGATTGGACACTTCTAGGATGGTTTTGGAATCTAATGTCGACTTGGGGTTGGAAGATTCTCATGGTTATAGGGGTTGTTGTGACGTTTCTGTGCACGTGTTGTCTTTGTGTACAGTGTGGTCCTGCCTTATGTGGCCTTTGTGCTACAACGTGTATAAGAAGGCCATCTGTTACCAAAGAGGCATTGATGGATAGAATTATGTTCCAACAACATCTGAATGATCTGATGAGAATCGAGATTGACTCCGACTTCGACTAGTTCTTGCCTACATGAGGGCAAAAGGAGCGTCTGAGGTTCCGTGAAAATCGTTACGACGTTTTGGGCATCGCCGAATATGGACGAGTGTGGTATCTATGAACCGTAAATGACGAGTTTAGTAAGTGTACGCGGTATCGCCATGCTACTCAGAAGAGTTCGTCTCATTTACAGGTTTTAATCAATGAACCCTCGGGTTCCATTTTAGATACGGCATCCATTTTGTTTCTTGCCCTCACGTAGTCAGCGAACAGGCAACTGTCCGCATCGTGACCTTTTGTTCCCAAGCTTCACGGAAGAAGCATATGCCTTTTCATGCGTCTTTTATGAGTAGGGGGAGGACACTGCTAAAGCAGTTGCCTCCGCTCGAAGGTGATTCTGCCGTGCCGGTCTATTGTTTCAGCCTCGCACGTGCTGGGATCAAGCCCTTTTAAGCTACGATTACGCATCCAATATTATCCTCACACTCTCTCCTCCCTGTTGTCTGACTTCCCTGCAGCTGTTCTTGTCTCTTTCTCTTGCTTATTTACAACTCAAGTGGAATGTACCTAATGGTGGGAAGATGTGCTTTTACAGTTGGAACTGGTGATGTTAATGTAATTATGTTCCGGGGTTCTGAATACATGAAAGCGATCCTTTTGAATTTTACTGTGGGAACTGAGCTGTAACCTTTTGCTTACATATTGTGCAATGACAAGATCTTGTATAAAAGAGAGCGACCCACAAATGCAATTTGAAGCAGACTCTTGGAACCTACACTCTGTTGTACTTCTCATGACTTTTGCATCCCTGCAGTAATAAACGCTGATCTTTGACGCCGAAGGAAGTCTCCCGTGTCTCTGTCTTTAGTGCGCCAGAACAGGTATCCCACGAAGGTTTTAGGTGTTGTTCCCTGGCACCGCTGGGCCTTAAATAGTCCAGTCCTTCAACAGAGAAGGTCAGAGACAGAGATAGAGGCAGACAGAGACAGAGATAGAGACAGAGATAGAGATGGAGACAGGGACAGACAGAGACAGATAGAGACAGGGGCATACAGAGAAAGATAGAGGCAAACAGATAGCGACAGATAGAGACAGATGTAGACAGACAGAGACAGATAGAGAGAGAGATAGAGACAGATAGAGACAGACAGATAGAGACGGATTGAGTAAGGGAGACAGACAGAGACAGTCAGACAGAGACAGATAGAGACAGAGAAGGTCAGAGACAGAGATTGAGGCAGACAGAGAAAGAGATAGAAACATATATAGAGATGGAGACAGGGACAGACGGAGACAGATAGAGACAGGGACATACAGAGACAGATAGAGACAGATAGAGGCAACTGTAGATAGAGAATGAGACAGAGACAGATGGAGACAGAGACAGCTAGAGACAGAGACAGATAGAGAGAGACAGAGACAGACAGACAGAGATCGACAAAGACAGATTGAGACAGAGACAGATAGAGACAGACAGATAGAGACAGATAGAGACAGATGTAGACAGACAGAGACAGATAGAGACAGAGATAGAGAAGGAGAGAGACAGACAGATAGAGACAGATGTAGACAGACAGACAGATGGAGATAGAGACAGATGGAGACAGAGACAGCTAGAGGCAGAGACAGATGGAGACAGGTATTTATAGAGAGAGACAGATGGAGACAGACAGAGACAGAAAGAGACGGGGACAGACAAAGACATACAAATACAGATAGAGACAGAGACAGATAGTGACAGGGACAGAGACAGATGGAGACAGAGACAGATAGAGACAGAGACAGATGGAGACATAGACTGATGGAGACAGTGACAGATGCAGATAGAGACAGGGAAAGACAGATAAAGACAGATGTAGACAGACAGAGATAGCTAGAGACAGAGATAGAGACAGAGAGAGAGACTGGGACAGACAGAGACAGACAAATACATATAGAGATAGAGACAGAGACAGATGGAGACAGAGACAGCTAGAGGCAGAGACAGATGGAGACTGAGGTGTATTTAGAGAGAGACAGATGGATACAGACAGAGACAGAAAGAGACAAATACAGAGATAAAGACAGAAAGAGAAAGGGACAGGCAGAGACAGACAGAGACAGATAGAGACAGAGACAGATGGAGACATAGACAGATAGGGACAGTGACAGATGCAGATAGAGACAGATCCAGAGACAGAGACAGATAGAGACCGATAGAGACAGACACAGATAGAGACAGATAGGACAGATAGAGACAGAGATAGAGACGGATATAGAGACAGGGACAGGTAGAGGCAGAGACAGAGAGAGGCAGATAGAGACAGCGATAGATGGAGACAGACAGATAGATGGAGACATAGACTAATAGAGACAGATACAGACAGATAGAGACAGATACAGAGACAGATAGAGACAGATACAGAGGCAGATAGAGACATACAGATAAAGAGAGAGAGAGAGAGTTAGATAGAGACAGTGAGTGAGAGAGAGAGAGATGGAGAGAGAGATAGATAGATAAATAGATAGATAGATATATAGATAGATAGATAGACACATAGATAGACAGAGAGATAGACAGACAGACAGACAGACAGACAGACAGACAGACAGACAGACAGACAGATAGATAGATAGATAGATAGATAGATAGATAGATAGATAGATAGATAGATAGATAGATAGATAGATAGATAGATAGATAGATAGATAGATAGATAGATAGATAGATAGATAGATAGATAGATAGATAGATAGATAGATAGATAGATAGATAGATAGATAGATAGATAGATAGATAGATAGATAGATAGATAGATAGATAGATAGATAGATAGATAGAAAGATAGATGTGTGTATGCTGGGTTTGGTGGGTCAGTGGACGAAACTGTCCGCTGCAGGGGTAAATGTATGTAAATGTAAATGTAAATGTATAGGCATTTATATAGCGCACTACTTACCCGTAGGGTCCCAAGGCGCTTCGACCGCTGCGAAACCCTTCCTGGCTTCCCTGAAAGATGGTCCCTTAATGGGTATCTCCAGGGTGAGACCAGGCATCCCCGGCGGTCTGGTGGGGCCGTTAGTGAAGATGAGGCAAGCTAATGCCCAGAGTTGCCGAGTGTGATCGCTGATCAGAGTGGGCACCGAGGCGAGAGAATTATCGAGTCCGCTGACCCTGGTCCAGAAACCTGCCGCGCCGGGAATCGAACCCTGGTCCCGGGCCGTCCTCTGCTCTCGGGTCTGCCGCCTCTAACCAGTGAGCCACACTACTTCACTGTGTTCAACCTCATGGTCACCATTTTTTTTTTGTTCTAGCCACCCCCCCCTCACCCCCACTGACCGTGCCCCCACCGGTGTGGCCCTCATACGCATCCCATACAGTAAATTTGGCCCCATGAGAAATTTTGGGGCATATTATCAAGGACAGGCGACACATTATCGCCGCTTTTATCGGCAGGAAACTGCAGATAAAGCGGCGATAATGGCCTTGATAATATGCTCTATGAATTCCAATCGAAGCCCATGTTAGATGTGAACACCTCTAACATGGGCTTCGATTGGAATTCATATCTAACATATTATCAAGGCCATTATCGTTGCTTTATCGGCAGTTTCAGGTCACAACACATCTCCTTCCCTTAGGTAAAACAATTAACAATAAAAAACAATGTACAATGGAAATGCCCATCCAATATCATAAGCACAAGAGAAGGACATACAGGTTGAAACTATCTGATTGCAAATGGAAAAACAAAACAGTCCTACGACATAAAATACATTACAATTACACCAAAGTAGTACTATGCATGACTTGGAAAGTTAAGGACACCTCAGTGTTGTAGCACCCTCAGGACACCTCAGTGATGTAACACCCTCACTCACCCCCATTCTGCACATAACAGGAAATTAAAGTACCACATTCGGATACTTCTATACTAAATTTGGCCTTCCCCCGGAATACGCGGTGTTCACTCTTAATCGTGGCATGAGAGGGGGTGGAATCGCGATGGCGGTCAAGCTGTGCTTCCCCTGTGAATGGAAGGATTTGAAGCTCTCTGGGTGTGAATGCGCCCGTTTTAAAATATCTTTTAGCCATCATTATACCTTCTCTGGCCTTTTAATTTATCGCCCTCCGGGCTGCGATGCTGCCTTTAGGGCCGCTCTCCCGGATTATATCAGCTCAGAGGCGTTAGGATGTGCAAATTTCAATGTGCTCGGAGATCTTAACTTGCACCTCGACTGTCCATCCTTATCATCTATCCGGAGCTTCTTGGCTGATTTAGAAGCTCTCCAGCTTTCTCAATTGGTGACTCTCCCCACACATCGAGACGGACATGTTCTTGATCCACTTTTCACCAACTTAGAGGGAATCAATATACTCTGCCCTATTCAGTTGATGTGGACTGACCACATGTTGGTGAAAGCGACTATTCCTATGTCAGAGCCTCTTTTTACCCCTCAGAATCAAACTATTCTTTCACGACAGTGGCATAAATTAAAGTTAGAGGATTTTTATCTACTACTGGAGAAAGCTCCGCTGGGTCCTTTCACAAATGTGGATTGTGGCTATGACTCGTTCTGTGAATGGATTTCTCAGGCTCTTGATTCTCTTATCCCTCTGGTCTGGTCGAAACGCCGGGCTAAAGATCATAGCCCTTGGTACGACAGCACGCTAGCATCACTCAAGAGAGAGTGCAGGCAAGCCGAAAGGCGCTGGAGAAAATCTTTCGACCCTGCGCTTAAAATCTGTTACGCGGGCAAAACCAAAGCATATCATAGAGCGGTATGTAGAGCTCGTGCAGCCCATTATGCACAGGAATTTCTGAATAGCTCTAATTCCTCTAAATTGATATTCAAGGTATTAAAAGACCTTATGGCCAAGAGGATCACTGCAGTAGAAATACGTTCAGACCCCCACTGTGAAAGCCTGGCCTCTTTCTTCATTGAAAAAGTGCAAGCAATTTATCGCACTTTTCCTACCAATCAGCTAATTCCAGAACCATGCAGCTTCCCCACGGATAGTGGTGTGGAGTTGGTCACCCTACCCCCTCTATCTATGGAAATATTCAATTCTCAGAGTAGGAAAATTAAGTCAGGTTCTCCTATGGATCCACTTAAACCTGCTCAATTGAGGGATATGCCGCTGGTATGTCGTGCCCCTGTGCTGGCCCTCATTAATCTGTCGCTGGTCTCAGGAACTGTGCCTATCAGGTGGAAACAGGCGGTAGTCACGCCTATCCTAAAAAAGGCTACCCTGGATCCTTTAAAGCCCGAAAACTACCGCCCCATCTCATTGTTGCCGTGGGTTACTAAAATTGCCGAGGCCCATGTGAATGTGATCCTGGCAGACCATCTTGCCAGAGCTAACATCTTGGATCCCACGCAAAATGGGTTCCGTGCAGGACACAGCACGGAGACTGCTCTACTTTTCATGGTTGAGCATTTGCGCTCCGTGTTGGATACCGGTCGAACTGCGGCGCTCCTACTATTAGATCTGAGTGCCGCGTTCGACACGGTTTCACATGGTATCCTCTTGCAGCGACTCGAGGAAGCGGGAGTTAAGGGGCCCGCGTTATGCTGGTTTCGGTCCTTCCTTACGGATAGATCATTCCAGGTTGCTATCCCACCCGGCAAATCGAAACCGTACCCGCTGACACTGGGGGTCCCACAAGGGTCAGCTCTGAGCCCCACCTTATTCAACCTTTACGTTAGACCGCTGGCTGCGGTTGTCAAACGCTGGGGCCTGACAATGGTCTCGTATGCGGATGACACGCAGCTGGCAGTCACGTTGAGTGGGGACTCTGATGTGGAGGCCCTTAGCTTCCGCGAGGGTATATGTGCCGTGGCTAATTGGATGAATCAAAACTGTCTCCAATTGAACACTAAGAAAACTGAGGTCATGGTGGTGGGAAAACAGCCAGGGCTGTGGAATGACAACTGGTGGCCTCAGGAATTGGGGTTGACCCCTGCTCCTGTAAGTGAGATAAAAAACCTTGGGGTCTGGCTGGATCCGGCTCTTAGTTTCACTTGCCATACCAAGAGAGTGGCAGGATCTTGTTATGGCATTATCAGAGGACTTAGGCCAATCCTTAAGTACTTTGACGCTTCCACCAGACAGTTGGTGGTCCAGGCATCTGTGCTATCCAGGTTGGATTATGCCAGCGCACTCCTAGCCGGGATCAATCAGGCAGAACTCACCCGACTACAGCGAGTGCAAAATACCGCAGCCAGAGTGGTGGTGGAACTGCCTAAACGGTGTTCGGCCTCTAAGACACTGCACTCTCTTCATTGGCTCCCTATGAGCCAGAGGATTAAGTTCAAGGTACTTTGCCTGGCTTTTAAAATCCTCAAAGGTATGGCCCCACAAATTCTGATAAATCTTTTAAGTCCTTATGTCCCTCTGCGATCCTTGAGATCCTTGAGTATGCACTTGGCGACGGTTCCTCGTTTTAGACTTAGTAGAATGGGCGGCCGCTCTTTTCGAGTGGTGGCCGCAAAGTTATGGAACTCCCTCCCTGCTGAGATCCGGGCAATTGACATCCTACTGCAGTTTAGGCGGGCAATCAAAACTTTTCTGTTTGCCTAATTTCTGAACGAGCTTGCTCATTTTTAGATGTTGTGTTGTGTTTACCTTCTCAGCGCGCCAGGACGCCCCTTTGCTGGGGCAGCTGTGCGCGATACAAAAAACAAATAACATAACATAACATAACATAACATTCGCACTAACTAGGGCACAAAGCCCTACACTCATCCCTAGGGTACATGACCACACAATGAACACACCTATTATACGTCTGACGGGACAAGAATTTCATGCAATGCACACAAGGGTACACAACCCTGCAACACACACACAATCCATACGTCTGTCGGGACTAAAGTCTCAGGAAATGCACACAATCGTACACAGCCCTGCAACGCTCACACATACAGTACCCCAAATGGGACAAAAAGTCTCAGTCAACACACACTAGGGTACACGACCCAGCAACACACACACAAACTGCACGCCTGACAGGACATCCTCGTTGCCATTGTTGTAAAGGAAGGAAGTCCAATGAACAAAGTGTCGAAGAAGATGGATTATTAAGATTGCAGGTAAAAGTCCAAGCAAAGTATTAGGTGAGCCTTACCAGGAGCCGCATCCTTGGTTCTCAATCCACACATACGCTCTCAAACATACCAGGCACTCCAGCATTCCATTACATCACAAGCACTCCAGCATTCCACTACATCACATCCATACTGGCTGAGGAGCAGGTAACAGATAGCTAAGGTAAAGGATGCATAGTGACAATTTAAGTCACAACAGTTACAAATGACTCTTTAGGAATAATAAAACATAAATCTCTCAAGACAACAGACTAGGGGCCAGATGTAAGACCAGCAATTTTGTGACTCGCGCAAAACTGGATGTACAACAGTGTTTTAACACTGTTTGCGATTCCCAATGAGGCCCCAAATTGCGAGGCTCATGAATATTAATGAGCCTCTTGCAATTTGTCAGCCCATTGGGAATGGCAGGCCCTCCCAGGTATGGTGGTCTGCTGGGTTCAGCAGACTACCATGTCTGGGACTGCTTTTAAATAAAGCAGTTTTTTTTAACTAAGCCGATTTTCCGTAAAGGAAAACGGGATGCATTTTATTGTTTAAATGAAATGTTTCTGTTTCATTTTTTAAGGGTAAGTACTCGTCCCTGGGACCTCTGCCTGCCCTTAAAAACATTTTTGAGAGCCTGTCACAAAAGGGAAGGGGTCCGCTGGGGACTCCTTCCCATTTGCGACTCAATTACCACCCTCTTATAGAGGGTGGTAATTTGCAAGTGTTTTGCAACCACAATTGCCGTTGTTGTAATTCTATCTAGGACTCTAATTCGATATTCCTGATTCATGCCCTTATGTGGTTATAATATATAATATCCTTATGAAGGCATAAGAATCATATCCATATTTAGTGACAACCCATGCGGTCAAAATACAGCATGGCTACTCCTCTAGACTCCTAGAAAGTACAACGCGTTCTTTAAACAAACCAAGCCTCCAGCAGCCCGGGAAATCCCCCTGCTCTTGTTTTGATTTGCACAAGAACTCCTAGAGTCAGAAAGAACTGTTAGTTCTTGGTGACGTCTCATGTCCAACCTTACGTCAAACCCGGCACCTTTCAGGTATAAATATACCAACGTTGCCTTAAGCAAACACACAATGGTTTGGAGCAGAGCGGCTATCTACTTGCCCAAGAGCCCAGCTGATGTGGAGAGCCCATGGACGCCGCCCCTCCCTTTTGACGCACTGAGAGAGAAGCTGTCTTTTCTCCTGCCGAGAAATCCAGCTCCGGTGTTCTCAGCCGCCCTTGCGGGTTGCTGGGATATCGAGTCCTGAGAGAGAGATACCAGACCTCCTGCTTTCTATTACCCAGGTATGGAGCTGACTAAACCCTTATTATTATTATTATTATTATTATTGGGACATTTATTGAGCGCTGCGCTTACGCACACCGGCGTGTCCACGCGCTGAGAGTGGGAGTAGGCAGATGACAGGGAGCACAAAACATCACGGCCATTATTTGCTATAAAGATAAGTTTTTAATTTTGCCCGGAATCTGGCCTCATCTAGTTCCAGACGCAGGTCCGTTGGCAGTTTGTTCCAGTAAGTTGCCGCCAAATATCTGAAAGACCTGCCTCCCATGCGGGCCTTCTTGATTCTTGGGGTCCTCAATAAACCACCCCCTGTTGATCTAAGCGCCCGTGTTGGTATGTACGCTTTGATCAAATTCGTCAGGGGGGCGGGTGCCCTGCCATTCAAAATACGATGACAGGTACAGAGGGCTTTAAACTCCACTCTTCTCCTTACGGGGAGCCAGTGTAGCTGCTGGAGGGCCGCCTTAGAAGGCGCCCTTTTTGGCAGTCTGAGTATCAGACGTGCAGCCGCATTCTGCAGCACTTGCAGCCGGGCCATGCTTTTTCCTGGCGCCCCCAGGTACAACAGGTTCCCATAGTCCGCCCTAGCTGTTACCAGGGCATGAACCAGGGTTTGACGTGCTTCCAGCGGGAGTAAGTCCAGGACCTTTCTCAGCTTCTTCAGAATCCCGAAGCAGACTCCCACCACCCGATTAATCTGGGGGCCAAAAGTGAGCCCTACGTCAAACCACACCCCCAAATTGCGCGCCTCTAGGCACGGAGTAGGGGTGGGGCCAAGGCAGGAGGGCCACCATGCCGGCGACCAGGCAGACTGGGCTCTCCCTACCACCAGCACCTCTGTCTTGCTGCCGTTCAGCTTCAAGCAATTGTTGGCCATCCATTCGGCAAGATCTTTCATACACGAACGGAAGCCATCGGCAGCAAGACAGGGCGCCTGCGACAGGGAGATCACCAGCTGCGTGTCGTCGGCATAGGAGACCAGTTGGAGGCCATGACTCTCCACGATCGATGCAACAGGCGCGACATACAAATTGAAGAGGGTAGGGCTCAAGGACGAGCCCTGCGGCACGCCTTGGCCCAGAGGCACCCCCCTAGAATAGCAGTCTCCCTGCCTGACTTGAAAACTTCTCTCATTGAGGAAGTCTTGGATCCATCTCAGCGTGGTGCCAGAGATGCCACCTCTGTTCAGACACTGTAGCAAGATGTTGTGTGCTACAGTGTCGAACGCCGCGCTGAGGTCCAACAAGATCAGAGCCATAGTTTGGCCTGCATCCACGCCCTCTCTCAGATGTTCCGTCGCCATGAGGAGGGCGGACTCGGTGGAATGACGTGGCCTGAAACCAAACTGCGTCGCATGGAGCAGTCCCCTTTCCTCTACGTGCTTCATAATTTGGGTATTAACCACCTTTTCCGCCACTTTTGACAGAAAAGGCAGGAGGGAGATGGGCCTCAGATTTTCTAGTACCTCGAAGCCTAAATGGGGTTTCTTCCTGAGCGGGAGCACCACCGCCTGTTTCCATCCAACCGGCAGCTTCCCTGACCCGAAAGATACGTTGAGGATATGCCTTATATAAGGCTCCAAGACTACCAGACTATCTGCCAAGCGTTTTGGTGACACCGGATCCCACGGGGACCCTGTTTTTACAGAGCGGCACACCACTAATAGTTCCTCAGGAGGAGGGGTGCAGAAGCGTATAATATGCCCTGCCGTCTCTATGTGCCCCATTGCTTCCTCTAGGTCCAGCCCTATAGGCCGAATAGGGAAGGTAGAATAAATCTTCTCTACTTTGGCGGAGAAGTAATCTGCAATTCGGTCACAAGACTCCGTAGAGCAGCTCTCCGGCTCTGTAGATGCATTCACCGACGTCAAGGATTTATAGATGCCAAAAAGTTCCTTGGCAGAGTTCTCCGCCCCCTGAATTTGTTCAGCAAAGTAGGCTGCCTTAGACTTTTTTATCAGCCTATGGTGAATGCGCCTTTTTTCCAGAAATAGATCCCTGGCCTGGTTGTCATAGGACACCCTCCAGACTTTTTCTGCCCGCCTACAGTCTGCCTTTGTCAGTCTCAGCTCAGCACTGAACCAAGGAGCTGAGCGATCTTTCCGAGCGCCTGTAGTAGTAGCGCGGCAGAGTGGGGCTGTCTGGTCAAGCGCTGCCGTAATGCGCTGATTCAGATTGAGGACAGCTGTTTCTATGTCCTCGCCCCCTGGCAGACCATCCCTAGTTAGGGCTTGGTTAAAAGCTGCCACCGAGAATTTAGCCCACTTCCTCCTAAGATAGTTAGAGGGTAGCTGGCTGGTTTTGTTGGAGTTTCTACTCTGTATGGAGAATGCCACCAGGAAGTGGTCGGTCCAGGGAAAGGGTTCAACACCTGACACTTCCACACCTTCCCAATTAGCATAGACCGGGTCCAGGAGGTGTCCCAGTCGATGCGTAGGCGACTTAAGTTTCAGGTCCAGTTGCAGGGCAAGCATGTCCCGACCAAAATCCTCAACCCCTATGGCCTCAGGGCAGTTGAGGTGCAGGTTGAGATCTCCTAAAAGGAGAAATTTATCCCTGCGCAGGGTCGCCTCCATGAGGCTTTCTAACAGGCTCTCCCTAAACTTAGTACAGGCCCCTGGGGGCCGATATACCAAACAGCCATTAAGCGTCATGGCCCCATTAATTTTAATCGAGAAGAGGCCCGCCTCACTCTCCATGATCGGCGTGCGTTCTAAGCAGCAACCCAAAGTGTCCTTAAAAATAATCGCAATCCCCCCTCCCACCCCCTTAAAGAGAATTCTTGATTCAGATTCTTGGCAAAACCAACTTAACTTAAACTGCTACTTATTTACTCCTTCCCACGTATTAGGCTTAGGTCAGGTACACCGGGGTAGGCGTATTTAGAAGCACCAGTTGAGTACGTTAGTCAATGTATATTTGTATGTATATATTTTATCCATTTTAAAGTATCATATGGCTAAGAAACCATATCAATGCTTTTACAGTATTATTTTATAATACTCCTTTTACTGTACGCACTTTACTTTATACTAAGTATTGCAATTGTGGCAATTCATTTCTCTTGCATGAGAAAGAAGACTGCTGAATAAATAACACCTTTTATTGAAAACGCCCGTCTCTCTATTCTCTGCACTCTGGTGTAACTAAGTGTGCACGATTGACTGAGTAAAATAGCTGTCTATTGTTTTCACACGACTCTAGAGATACACTCTTATTCTGAGGGAGCAAAGTTGTCATGTTTTATGGTTGTCAGAAGCTAATCCCTACTTGTCTATCCAGGGAAGTTAAACTCCTCCTTGTTTATTCGAGAAAGTTTCTAGTGACCTCTGAGCTAGCTGGCAAAACTAATTAAGTCTAATATAGTCAGTACAGACCTAGTCAACCTCAGTCCTACGCCTACACTGCTGTTTATATTATTCCAATGCGCAGAGCCTATTGGGAATATAGGAACTACACTACATGGCGCCCAACGTTTGGTAAGGCGATAATCTAACGCAAGACACTAGAGTAACTCAGTCGTGCTTTTTCACACAGAACCCTTTTTCCCGTAAATACTCCAAAAGACGTCTGGAGTGGGTAAAAGGTTAAAATCCGCCAGGACTTAGTAGGATGAGAATCCTATGTATAGTTTTTGGTTTAGTCAACGTTGAAGGATACAGTCTTCGAAAATATTGTGCACCTAATCTTTGTTTCCCTTGAAACTTGATCTGCAACAAAAAAGCTTTCTGTCAGTAAAAATGACGGAAAGTGAAGACGAAAGGGAGGCAGCTACAATAGCAGCTCGACTCCTAACGGATGACACAATTCTCCAAGAAAATGACTCGAATGCTATATTCATTCCGGTCAACATAAGAAAAACTATAACTATTAAACTTATAGAAAACGGACTGACATCACGAGGTGGTACGGTCATATTCGTGGTAGAGGCCCATGAATATCGGCAGACAGAGGTATTCTACTCATGGATAAACTTTCCTGCAGCAAACGCTGTAACACACAAATTCCACTATTATAAAATAGAGGAACCTCCGGATCAATACACTCCTTTCGAGGAGGTTGAAATCCCATTAAATTACCAAGAGCACCTGCTCTGGTTTAAAGGCGCCCTAAAACATAAAAATCACATCACCAGGCTCGGTCCACTAGGTAGACCAGGAGCAACGTGGCCGGTTGTAGCCAGCTACACACCACATACCGACATTGAAAAAATGTCAAGTGAAGAACTTTTAGATAAAATAAAAGAATTAACAAAGGCATATAGAGAATTAGTTCAATTGGCAAAGGAGGACACAGCATACCTCCAGAAATTGAAAGAAACAGATATAGCAGAACAACCTTTTGAACTTGCCAGAATCATAGAAAAATCCTATGAAGAACTAGGAAGAGATAGTTTGGGTGGGAAACCAGTAAAACCCCAACTAACTGAAAATCCTGAAAAAACATTTATTAAAAATAATCTAAACACTCAAAAAAAGAATTGGGATGGTAATAAGCAATCCACTCCCAAAGAAAAACGATTCCAGTCCAGAGGAAGGTCTGCTCAACGAAGAGTTAGATCTCCAGAACGAGGTGACAAGTCTCCCCAGAGGAAGCCCTCTGAAAAAAGATACAACCTTAGAGATAGGGATAAATTAAGAAAGCCTGATAGATATCAAGATATTGATACACGGCCCTCTCGATCTTTTCAGAATTCCTCACAGAAATCGGAAAGAAGAGGACGGTCAGAACACAAGGAAGAGCACGTCAAGTTCAAAGACAAGGAACCTGCTCATCAAAGTAAAAAATTACAATTTCCAATAAAAAAGGTAGCCAGTATTAAAATAATTAAACATGCCGAGGTTACTGAGGACACAACTAAAAACGGAGAGTGGGCCCAGACAATGCTAGACAGCGCAGCAGAAGTGACCATAGCTCGCAAGATCTTGATGAATCTTCTGCAGACAGTGGATACGAATGAATACATTCAGGTGGAAACTGCAGATACCAGAGTTAGCAAATCTCATAAAATATATGAAATAACATTGCGTATAGAGGGAGACAAGACCAGGAAAGTAAGGGGTCTCTTTTGGGATAACCTTTCAAAGGGCTATGACATCCTTTTAGCTGAAAAAGAGTGGCCACCAGAGTTTGTCAGGGAGTGCCCTCATGGCGAATAAATGATTATGCCTGCCTTCTCAAATCATATTCCAATTCATAGAAAATATACATATGCAAGAAAATGGGCAGTATCTCAAGCCCCTGCATTATACAAAAATCATGTAGGATGGGATGAGGACTCTCCTCCTCACAAAATCCAGTTAAAATGTCAACCCACTGCACAAAGGCAGTACCCAATTAAACAAGAAGCTAAAAAGCAAGTCAGGGAGATCTTAGATCAACTTGAATACCAGGGGGTGATTGAAACATGCACCTCACAAATGAACAATCCTTTGTTTCCTGTCTCCAAACCAGACGATTTATATCGTCTAGTTTTGGACTACAGACACCTTAACTCATGTTGCAAAACATTTGCAGTACAAAACTCACACAGTGCAGCACTAATGAATAACATTGTGCGCAAAAAATACAAAACGACATTAGACATCTCTAATGGATTCTTTTGTCAAAACATTGCACCTGAGAGCAGGTATTTGACCACGTTCTCAATAATGGGGTCGCATATACACTTCTCTGGGCTCCCACAGGGATTCAAGAATAGCCCAGGATTATTCTCAGCAAGGGTAACAGAGTTACTACAAATATATGATGACGAGGCATTATCCTATGTCGACGACATCTATCTCACAGATGATGACCTGGATACTCACTTGAAAAGAGTGAACACCATAATACTTGGTTTCGCAGCTGAGGGTTACAAATTCAACTTTAAAAAGTCACGAATTGCCCATCTAACTGTCCTATTTTTAGGATATGAATTATCAAGTGAAGGCAAAAGCCTAGCGGACAACTTCTTAGAGAAGTGCGCTGTACTCCAAGCACCTAAAACACTGAAGAACTTACAATCAATACGAGGTTTCCTAAATTTCGGAAGAACATACATTCTAAATTATGCGGAGAGTATTAAACCTCTCTATGAATTAATAAAAACCTGATTTCAAACCAATCAATTGGACTCAGAAACACACAGAAATTTTAAGATCATTGCAAATAGACATGTTAGCTAAAACAAAACTGCAAACTCGCGAAAACATACGCAACCTCGTAATCCGAGTCATCCCAGGAAGATGCGGATTCACGTACCTAACCTCTAATGAGGGAGAAACGGTACCAATAGCTTACAAATCACACTTATACACACAAGCTGAAATGAAATTCAGTCGTACTGAAGAAATTCTAATAGCGGTACAAACTGCTGTAGCAAAAGAAAGAGCCCAGGCCCAAGGCAGAAGGATAACTGTTTTAACAGCAGAATCTGCCCTTGAGGCATTAACAAGCCCACGCAATTTGACTACCGTGGCATTAGATCCAAAATGGATACAATGGGAAAATTCTCTTGCTGCAGAAGACGTGAAGTACTATTTGGACCCGGAAATGAAAAAACTAAAAAATTTAAAATATGAATTAGTATATCCTCTGCCAATCGAAATTCTGCCTCTACAACTTTACGCCTGTATAATATATACAGATGGATCAGCACAACCCATGGTTGAGGGTAAGCAAGCTTACAGTGCTGCGTGCGCGGTTGTTAAATGCCGGTGGCATGAAGGAAAATTGAGACCATTGGTAACTATGACTCAATCTGTAAAAGATAATTCAGATCAACAAACTAAAATACTAGCATTAAAGATGGCGCTCGATATTGCCGATCGCGAATTCCCCACACTAATAGTGTGCGATTCGCATTACTGCGTCAAATCTTACAATAATGACTTACAGAACTGGGTTCAAAATGATTACAAAGATGACACAGGTGCCACAATAAAGCATAAAAAGCTTTGGGAACAGGTAGTTCTTTTGCAGAAAGAACTTCAAAAGACTCACGTGATACATACACTGAGTCATCAACGTGATGACGTTCACGTTGCAGGGAATTCATTGGCTCACAGAGCCACAGCGGAAGCAGCTCAACCGGCTTCCGTAGCCACAAAAAAGCGTTCAGAAAAATACATAGACGGGGAAACAATGCTGGCGGTAAAAACGTCTTTACAAGGCGACTGTGCAGCATTACCTGTGTACTATCCACTCAATTATACATACATTATTGATGCAAACTCCGTTCCTTTTGCTCGAATCCCTGGAGTGGGGGATAGAGCAATCCCAAACACGAACAGGAGAGTCTTCTTGATTCAAGAAGCACATATGGGATTAGGTCTAAGGCACCAAGAGATCTTGAAATCTCTTAAAGTATTACAATCAGAATACTGGTGGCCGGGGATGAGCCTGCAAAGCTACAAATTTGCAATGGGCTGTCCAAACTGCAACAGAGATCGCAGTGGCGAACCGACCGGAGTATTGCCAGGACCCTTCTTTTAGAAAGCAAAAAGCTATCTATACGTAGAAATCCAATAGGAGAAATGTGTCCCATTTATATTTAAGACTAGATTAACTTAAAAATGCAGACACCAGCGCTCGGCTGACGCCAAAACTGTTATAAAAGATTTGTGAGTCCTTATCGGCACATACGCAATTGGCATTCTACCTTCTGACCAGGGTCCTGCTTTTAGCTCTCGAACTTATAAGGAGGCCATGACCAGCATGGCAATTGCATTGCGGTACTCTTGTCCATTCCCTCCTGAGGGAAATGCGGTAGTGGAAAGAAAAAACCGGGACATAAAGCAATCTATAATGGCGAGGGTATTAGGTTTGGGTGATGGGTGGGTCCAACATTTAACAAGTGTCCAACGTAGTCTTAATAATCTGCCAAGAAATTCTCGGAAAGGTCTCAGTCCGTACGAACTATTGTTCGGTACTAGAATGTGCATTCAGGACCTTGATAGTCAGACTTCAGTGGTAGAAGAAAAATGCTTTGATATCAAAGACCGTTTGGCTGTTTTACAGGACTTACACGAAACAAGACAACACCTGAGCAACATAAAGTTAAAGCAGCAGCCAACAGCCACTGAAGAAAAACCACCTGTCCCAGCAATCCCTGCCTGGATTCCAAAGATTGGGGATCTGGTCAGAGAGAAAATCGCGGTAAAGAAGGAATTTGGGCCTTCTTACAGAAAAACAGTACCTGTCTTAGTTGTCAGCGGAACGAGATCAGTTGTACTACCGCCCCTTGCTGGTAAAAAGGAGAACCGAGTTGTATGCATCGACCTGGTAAAACCACAATCATGTGGCCAATAATAAGTAGTAGGCCCAGTGGACTCCCAAGAAATAGCAGAGTACCAAAATTTGCTACAATACAAGAGGTTCAAACTGAGAGACTAATCACTTTTGATAAACCTGCAGTTAATAAAAAAGGACTATGCAACAAAGCAATGGAACTTGTACCTCTTGAAACCCAAATTGCAACAGTTCGTCAAGAAACACCGGTCTACAACGATGTAGCCTCAGACTATGCTAGTGAAACAAAGAAAAATCCAAAAGCAAATGAGAATCCGGAAGCAATTCCAACAATTGACAGAACTGCATCTGGCTACTTCATCAATTTAGATGACTTTTCTGAAGATCCAAGCGAACCTGAAGAAACGCCAGCAACAAAAACGTTCAAAGACAAAGTAACTGAACTCTTTCATCAACTCTAAAGAAACCTATCTGATTTCTCCATGGATTGAATTTTGGATTGTGTTAGGTGTACTTTTCCTCCTGCTTTGGCTCATCATGGTTCTTTATTTGGGAAGATTCATTGAGGGAAAATACAGTACAATGGACACAGCAAGTCAGAACATCAACTTGGTCCTAAAGTCTCACAAGTCATCTCACATCGAGAAAAGAGAACTATCATCAGTGAACGTCACAGTCAATCAAATACTCGGTGGGGTAGCATGGGACAGAACTGACTTTGACATTTTTGGCCCGATTGAGCTCTTGAAATATCCACATCAGTTCAAGGTTTCATTAAGTGACTTTGTAAAACCAAGTACTTTTTCTGATGATTGGGACTTTGAAAATATAAACAATATGATGTCAGATTTAGTAATGTCAGCAAAATTTACAGAACATGATTACTTACAGGGTTCATCAAATTATGAAGAAATGTACTGCTATAATCACTTTGGTCATCACTATTTGCATAAATCTGCACAGCCTAGAAATGTTTTTAGTTATAATCAATGGGAACATTGTGCAACTCCACCTAAAAGCAACTCGAAAACATTTTTTGAGAAATTCCCATACTTCTCAGGGTTTAACACAAGTGATGCAGAAACGTTTTATTTTAAAATGTTAAATAAGACAGGAATGAAAACAATGCTGACAAATACTAAATTGATCTATTCGGAAACATTTTATGAAAAAATGTTTACATTTGGTTTTGATTTCTGGAAGAACAACATTGAAACAAAAACCATCTGGGGTACAAAAGATTGGCAGGTACAAGGTGTAGAAGCATTGTTTAGAGCCTGCATTATCCCAGAACAAATAATATTCTTGAATGACACCATTCAACAGACTACCTGTCTTGGCCTAGCCAAAATTAAAGACTTAAACAAACCGTCTATTCCAAAGCCCATACCTGATAGTAATAGCACTACTGATATGGAGATAGACGTATCCCATATTTTATACCAAAACAGAACACATCCTGATTGGAAAAAATGGTTGATCTGGCCCACAGACACAAATAACTGTCAAGATAGATTCCTGAACAAAATACAGGGGTTCAAAATGACCAGGCCAGACCCAAGATACTCCCAGAGACAACATCCAGGTATAGTTACAACATACAGTGTAGGGAAACTCTGCCTCGAATGGCTGCAGAAATCCACACTGGCTGAAATTAAGCAACACTTGACTTTACTTAAAGACGGTGCTGACTTGCGTGATTTCATTCTGGGACCACGCAAACAGCGTCAAAAACGTTTCATAGTGGCTGGTATATACGCTGCGTACAACGAAGCTTGGAAAGTAATGCAAATTCAAACAGCAGAGAAAATACGAGAAATTGATCGTATTAATTTGGAAAGATTACTTTCTGTTGTGGACAATGGGTTAACAACTCTGTCCTCCAGAATATATTCACTGGACAGTATTGTATCATCTGCTATTGATATAATAGAGCAGGACTTACTAATGTTACAACATGGTCAGTCCCAAATACGTTCTATTGTACAGCTTGGCTGGACGTTGCAAAATCTGCGTTCAGGCTACGTACCATGCCGTTTCATCAACACAACGTCATTATTCTCTATGTTTAACCTTACTGATAAACAAATCAGTTTGGCACAAAAAGGAGCAGACTATACGATTCTGAGCATTGAAAGACATGAGAGATTACCATTGACAATGTCAGAAAGACCTGTCATTGAATGGATAATACACGGAATAATCACAATTCCGATAATAACCTTCCAATTTAAATACTGCCAAGAGTATATACCAGCGGCCCAGGATGAAAGGTTGGGTAAAGGGTACATCAAGTCAACATAGAAATTACCTTATACACACACAAGTTACAGTGAAAAGAAAAAGGATGTATTTCTTAGTGGTAAAAATTGTAAAAGATCACTAAGCGGTACACTTCTATGTTAAGGTATTAACTTGCATGGGGCTTGCGAAGGGTCTTCGATTAACCTTTCATGTCACCAGCATGGCACACCTGCAACACAGATAGAGCCATTCTTTAGACGGCTTTCTAACGGGAGCTACATTCTAATAGTGGACCACAGCTGTTGTGGCATGATGCCAGGGAAAGCCTATCTCGTAAGCGTTAGTTCCATGGTCACTTGCTGTATGCAAGTATTGTATCCAAACAGCAATCCACATATGGAGGCGGCAATATGGCCTCGTTTGAATATCTCTTCTATTCGAATTGATACTTTAAGCAGAATGAAGTCTATTCTTTTACAGACGACTGTGCCTTTGACCTCGTCCAGAGAAACGTATGATCTGCAAGTCACAAGAACAACGGCAGAGATACATACCCTTTTATCAACAAATTGCCCAGTACATTTCGTAGAAATACTGAGCCAAATCCTAAATATGTCTGATACCAGTGGCATCGCACATGTATTTAAGACAATTTTTTCGGGACTGTTAACACCCTTTGAAACAGTTCTGGGCATCTTCCCCAATTTTGTCCATTCTGTCTTTGGTGGCCTCCCTCTACTTTTGGGACTCGTAGCAGGAATTTTATTTTTGAGTCTTCCGCTCCGATATGGCAAGCCAAGTTGCAGACAAGACTCCAGCAACGATGGAAGAAACGATCCTAGCTATACGCTATCGGGACCGCATAACTAAAGTCCTTGGATTAGCCCGGCTAAGAGATCTGAATATGACCTGGTTTCTTTCATTCAGACTTATCTGGCAAAATTGCATCTTACCTGTGCTTCGATGTATGCTATGCGGAGAAGAATGCGTGTTGGATGTCTGTCTTACACTACCATCAGCAGTACCAATGGATATTGATACTTTGCTAGGTCCTGTAACGGCTCATGCATCGTGTTGTCCCCAGCGGCTACTTATTCTGATGACGGCATTCGTGAGACTTCACCACTACGAGTATGTGGCAGTGAAGTATGAGATGAGAGCAGCATCACCCAGGTACAACCTTCAGTGAGCATTGCTGATCCTGACATCGATGATAGCAATCATTCTCACGACTGCTTTGTTGCGGCATTTTCAAACTTGGTTGAACTTTCACCTGATGTCGTAGACCAATTTTTTGCGAGTCTGTCTGAAATGATGTTCTCTCCTGAACAGAAAGAATAATTTTTAAGCGACAAGCACACAGCGTTCCCTGAACTCTGAATTCGGCCTTCAGCTTTGAAAAACAAAAGCTACTGAAAACAATTGGAACTATTTTTCCCCTTGAGAGCGAAATTATTTTTCTCAAATTCCAAAATATTTACCTTTTTCTGGCACATGTACTCTGCTTAAAGTAGAACTATTCTTAGAGAACAGAGCTTCTATTTTAGGAACTCAAGAGACAATATTTTACCTCAGCCTCTAGCACATGTACAGCATTTGTATTAATATGTGATGGAATGGTCTCGACCTTCTCTTCTGTATTAAGAGCCATTTCATGTGTACATTTTTGCAATTCATTCAGCTGATATATATATGCATTTAACTGAATGATAACACTGCTTGAAAAGCGTACAGTACCAATACTCATCTTCGTGTATTTACCATATACCATTTCAAATGCAAATTTTGTATTTTGGGGTGGGTTGTTAAAAACACATGCACCATTATATGTTTACTATTGCTTAGTTTTAAGTAATGAGGGACATTAGATCGCGGAGTGGGTGTTGTAATTCTATCTAGGACCCTAATTCGATATTCCTGATTCATGCCCCTATGTGGTTATAATATATAATATCCTTATGAAGGCATAAGAATCATATCCATATTTAGTGACAACCCATGCGGTCAAAATACAGCATGGCTACTCCTCTAGACTCCTAGAAAGTACAACGCGTTCTTTAAACAAACCAAGCCTCCAGCAGCCGGCAAATCCCCCTGCTCTTGTTTTGATTTGCACAATAACTCCTAGAGTCAGAAAGAACTGTTAGTTCTTGGTGACGTCTCATGTCCAACCTTACGTCAAACCCGGCACCTTTCAGGTATAAATATACCAACGTTGCCTTAAGCAAACACACGGTGGTTTGGAGCAGAGCGGCTATCTACTTGCCCGAGAGCTCAGCTGATGTGGATAGCCCACTGACGCCGCCCCTCCCTTTTGACGCACTGAGAGAGACGCTGTCTTTTCTCCTGCCGAGAAATCCAGCTCCGGTGTTCTAAGCCGCCCTTGCGGGTTGCTGGGATATCGAGTCCTGAGAGAGAGATACCAGACCTCCTGCTTTCTATTACCCAGGTACGGAGCTGACTAAACCCTTAAAGAGAATTCTTGATTCAGATTCTTGTCAAAATCAACTTAACTTAAACTGCTACTTATTTACTCCTTCCTACGTATTAGGCTTAGGTCAGGTACACTGGGGTAGGCGTATTTAGAAGCACCAGTTGAGTACGTTAGTCAATGTATATTTGTATTTATATATTTTATCCATTTTAAAGTATCATATGGCTAAGAAACCATATCAATGCTTGTACAGTATTATTTTATAATACTCCTTTTACTGTACGCACTTTACTTTATACTAAGTAATGCAATTGTGGCAATTCATTTCTCTTGCATGAGAAAGAAGACTGCTCAATAAATAACACCTTTTATTGAAAACGCCCGTCTCTCTATTCTCTGCACTCTGGTGAAATTAAGTATGCACGATTGACTGAGTAAAATAGCTGTCTATTGTTTTCACACGACTCTAGAGATACACTCTTATTCTGAGGGAGCAAAGTTGTCATGTTTTATGGTTGTCAAAAGCTAATCCCTTCTTGTCTATCCAGGGAAGTTAAGCTCCTCCTTGTTTATTCAAGAAAGTTTCTAGTGACCTCTGAGCTAGCTGGCAAAACTAATTAAGTCTAATATAGTCAGTAGAGACCTAGTCGACCTCAGTCCTATGTCTACACTGCTGTTTATATTATTCCAATGCGCAGAGCCTATTGGGAATATAGGAACTACACTACACCGTCACAAAACATTCGTACATGGGTTAGAGAGTCGCTATTTGGAAGGGAACGCCCCTTCCAAATAGCGAGTCTCTAAACCCTTTTTTCAAGTCGCGATTCATTTGTGACTTGCAAAATTGTGTTAGTACATGGCCATACCAATTTTAGCATGCGCAAATGAGTCGCTAACCCCTTTGCGCATCCTAAACTTGGTCGGACATTTGGCCCATAGAACCTTCACTGATTCATAAAAATTAAATCAACAAAGACCTAAACATGAAAAAGAATCAGTCCCAAACACTGGCATAATACATATGTCCAGCATGTGAGACAAACC
Organism: Lissotriton helveticus; assembly: GCF_964261635.1. NCBI lineage: Eukaryota > Metazoa > Chordata > Amphibia > Caudata > Salamandridae > Lissotriton > Lissotriton helveticus. The sequence continues at coordinate 128,862,515 of NC_136069.1, forward strand.
TCCTAAGACATCTTAAATCATGCACTGAAGATGTTTACATTCTTTACCCTTTAAAACCAGATACAATGTACCTGATGCTTGGGCTGAAATAAGACATGGAAGCACCACTCCAAGGAGATCTTCCCCACAGGTACTTGTCACCAGAAGTTTGAATGAGGACCCCCCATTCCCAGCAAAAAAGGAAGAAACAAATTTGATCACAGTTTCTCATCGGAAGAAGTTGAGGATCCAGTATTATGATGAGGAAAATGTATCAGCTGAAACATTGTTGAATCATTCTCCTATCAGCAAACTTGTATCCGGACGAATAGGTAGAGAGCTTTTGCTTGAGGGGGAGGGAAGTTGACGCTTTAATCTTTTAAGCGCTGTTTTACACTTTAATCTTTAAAACTTCATAACTCTGGATCTACTGATTGGAGTTCTGTCTTTTTTGGTTGTCAAATCAAAATTACTTTATTTTTCTAAAATAGTGTGGGATTTTTCTTGTGGTTGTGTTTTTACTGTTTAAGTACTGCACAAATACTTTACATGTTGGCACTAAGTTAAGCATGACTGTTTTTGTCCCAAGCTACCAGACAGTTAAGCACAGGTTAATTTAGTAACTTTATGCGGATCACCCTGACAAGGATTATGGCTGCTACTGGGGCAGGGTTTTACCCCTCCCAACCAACAACTCCATTTCTCACAAGGCCCTAAAAGCTCACAGGCAGGGTAAATTGTAATTAAAAGGTAGGGCGTGTGGTTTTAGGTATACATGTCCTGGTAGTGAAAAACTCCTGAAGTAATTTTTCACTACTGTAAGGCCCAGCACTCCATCACACTGGGTTACCTTAATACATTTAATAAGTGCTCACTTTATATTGGGAGCAGGTAGCGAAGGAAAAGCTGTTTGGAATTTAAAAATTAATATCTCTAGTTCTACTGATTGGTTCTAATTTGTTTTGGTGTTATTTTATTTATACACATTTACACTATTTTTTAACATTGGTTTGCCATTTGTCTTGTGTTGTGTTTTCCGGTTATAACTATTGATGTGCTGTATAAGCACTTTACAAATTGTCCCTAAATTAAGCCTGCCTCTAACTTAAGCCTGACTGCTTTTGTGCCAATCTACCAAAGTGTTAAGCACAGGTTAACATATTGACTTTTTGAAGATAACCCTTACAAGCATTATGGTATTTGCCTGATTGGAGCTTCTACCCCCTCAACTAATATCCCAGTGTTTTACGCACCCTGACAATTTCCAGGCTTTATCTGGAGAACTATGATAAGCTACACTAAAATACTAATATAAGGGAAGGATCCAAATACTAGGCAAATTGGATCTCCGATATTAAAAAGAAACTAACTAGTCCTCACAGCCTTTATTTTCATAAATAGTGAAACTTTCAAAGCCTCTCCCAACATGGTTGCCAAGGAGAGCCTATTGATGTTGGTGTCACATGCATGGTCTAGAAGCTCTACAATACAGTTCTGCAAAAAGCATGTCTGCCTTCCTGAGGAGACTCACCATTTCCTTCATGTCATGTTTAGAAACAAATCCTTTTCTGTTTCTTTCTTTTTATATCACTGCCTCTTCATTCCGATGCCAAATATTGGGGAGGCAAGGACAGAGCAGGCCAGCCTCTCCACAACATGCTTGGAGCCGGAGTGGTAGACATTAAAGCAATGCCACAACCTTTTCATCTGCAATTCCATGACCCTGCTCCAGTCCAGCCTCACCAATGGCACTTACATTAAATAAGGTAGGCAGACACTATTGATCATCAGAATTCGAGCACATAGACCTGCGGTGGAGCTGGGTAAATCAAAGTTACATTGGGCCTAACCACGGAGCATGGGACCAAGTTCACAATGCAAATGACGTAGAGCAACAGGGAACATTACAAGAGAGAGCAACACTCCTCCACCTCCCTGGTTCTGTAGAATCAGAGCTCCACATGCCAATAGATAGCCAGAGTTTGTACATAAAAAGTGGGTGAGGAGTGCATTACAGGACATCTGATCAATGGTGGAGGGACTTCACTGTGGATGTTGTAATCAGGAGCTCCATAAGGTAGATCATGCCCCTCAGCCATTTTGCCCATAACATCTCATGAAAGGAAGACTTCTGACAGTGGAAGCTGAGAATGAACAAAAAACTATTGAGCCGTAATACTCCAAGATGCAAATAAGATGTACCTAGATGATGTGTCAGAAACACAACCTTCAGGAAAATGCTCTGACTTGTTCTACTAGTAGTGCTCCATCCTGCACTTTCTGAAAGGACATTAAGAACATTCAACATACTACCCTTGTATACTTAAAATGAGGGTACCTGCTGTCTCCAATATGTCGAGAGGTATATAACAAGCATCAGTAATCATGAAACTTAGCACAATGGAGATAATTTACTTAAAGACACACCTGAGAGCATTCAAGTAATTGCTACAGAAATCTATTCACAGAGAAATTATATTACAGACCTTATACACACCCACTCTATCCTGAATTTCAAGGGAGATGTCTCACTGAACAAATTACTCCTCAAGATTGCTGGACTGCGAAACAGGGAGAGAGGTACGGGCTTCCGTAGAACATGTCAGCCGGCTGAATGCCCGGACCGCGAGTTCCGCATTCGTAATGGCAGTACAATGCAATAATGCGAACAAGGCTCAATTGAGTAATCCGAACGTTTTCTCCACTTACCGGGCAGTAGCGTGGGTGGAATCGCTTGTGGTGTAGAGCGACACGGCGGTGGGGGAGACCCTGGAGAGCTGCCGCCGAGGACTCCAAGAGGGATTCTGAGCGGGATAGCGAGTACACAAGTCAGCAGCGGCCCGCCCGGCTTTCACCAGGCACTGTGAGAGGCTGCATGAAGGGCGAGCAGAGGCTGCTGGGGCTGCAGAAACTCGGCCGAGGTGAAGGCACTGCTACGTGGAGAGCTCATTTCGGGAGGGCATCTCGAGGAGTGCCTTGCTTGACTCCAAGGCAGTTTTCCAGTTACATTGGCAGCGTGGAACAAGTAAGTAATAAAACAGGGGATTTTTGGGCAGAGGCTGCCTATAACTTTCAACAGCTATGTGGGGTCAAAATAGGGCAACATTTCAGGGGGGCCGCCTATAAGCCTTCTCATTCACCTAAAAGCTTCTCAGGGTCCCTAGATTCCTGTACATCGTATGTATGCCCCCCTGGTGGTCATGATGAAAGCAAATCGGGCAGTTTGATTAGGCTGAATAATCGAAGAGTTTGAATAGGCTGAACAACAATAGTAACTATCAAGCTGGTTTTTATAACCAACCTATTAACTTTAATGATGAGATAAGGATTACTGCCTGTATGAATTCGATCATGAAAAAGGGTCCAGGTAAGAGGAGGGGTCCTTCCTTTTTAAAGTCTCTCGCATCATCTGCAGTGGGTGAAAATCCCGATTATATCCCTACTGTTTTCAACGATTTATTTATTTATTTATTTATTTGAGGTTTTTATAGAGCGCAACACTCATCATGGGACCAAGTTCACGATGCAAATGGCGTAGAGCAACAGGGAACACTACAAGAGAGAGCAACACTCCTCCACCTCCCTGGTTCTGAAGAATCATAGCTTCACATGCCATGATACTCTAAGCTGTTCAGAAAAGGTCTCTCAAAACTCGTTTCTGATGTCGCCAGGGGGTAAGGATACTCCCCTGTTGGATAAAGCTGTTGATATGCTCCAGGAGCAAAAAGAGTATTCAAGCTCTCCTCAGGTTAATGGTCCAGTTAAACATATCAGCAGGAGACAGAGGGTCCAGAAAACTACAGTAGGAACCGTGGCAGTGGTCTCTACCAGAGCTGCAAAAACCACAAAAAAAGAGCTACTAAAGAAGGGTTCAAATTTAAAAGTTACCCCCTCATTGCCTTCCTTTTTTAAAATTCAGGAGAAGCCGGCATTGAGAGGTGGATCACGCAAAGAGATGTCTTTGCCGCCCTTCACCATAATGGAGTCACCAAATAAATACCAACTTCTCCAAGTCTGCGGCCGTCCGGGGCCAGGGGCCATAGACCCTGGTCCCGAGCCAGCCAGCGGCTATGTATAGCCCAGAGGCTCTTTATCATCTGAACTCCTCCCTGGTGAATGCATGTAAACATACCATCGCACCGCACAGCCTTCCTCCACTATGGCCACATTGTGGGCTTCAGTTAGGACACAATGTGCCCCCCACTAACAAATTAAATTTTAAAATGTTTTTAATAAACTGCAGATCTCTTCCTTGCCATGCTACCGAAATCTCTATTCTTCTTGAAGAAGATGCGCCGGAGGTGATCTTTCTCACAGAAACATGGATTTCCCCTAATTCGGATCCTGACCTTGTCCAAACCTTGCCCCCGGGCTATGCCATCACAAGGATGGACCGCCCTGTAGGGAAAGGTGGCGGAATCGCTATAATTTATAAACACAAATTGACCTGCAGAATCCTGGGTATATCTGCTATAGACTGTGAGAATGTTATATTCACCATTGAATTTAACCCTGTTCTTACGTTCACAGGTATGTTAATTTATAGACCCCCTCCAGCCTTCCCTGAACTTTTGCAAATCTCTTCCGGACTCGGTTACTAACTAACTTAGCCAGTTTATCCGCCAACTTCTCTATACTTGGGGACTTCAATCTTCATTTTGACAACCCCTTACACACCTCAGCGGCAGAACTAGTTAAAGATCTTGTGGTCTTCCAATTGTCACACAGAGTTTCTAAGCCCACTAATATAAAGGGTCACTCTTTGGACGCCATTTTTTCAAACCTGGATACTTTGGTTGGGGAAAACCCTCTACCGGTTCCCTGGTCTGATCACTTTATTTTTCCCATTTACTTGGTCCCCACCAGGCAAAATTACGGAAATAGCCCCCATTCCCGTAAAAGCCAGGCCTTGGTCGAATTTGTCATCTGAACAATGGGCCACTACTCTGAAAGTCTCCAAGCCGGCACCCTCGGCAGATTTAGTGACAGCCAACCATAATTTTAACCGCTGGATCACAGGTTCCCTGGAATCCCTTATTCCTGAAAGAGATCTTAAAATCAAGGCCAAAAAACCCCCAAAAATGTGGTATACGGATGCTCTCCGAGTCTTAAAACAGAATTGTAAAAAAACTGAGATCGCGTGGAGAAAAAACTTTTCCCCAGATTCAAAAATATTAGAACTGCACAGGCCAGCTATTATGAGGGAAAAATTCTAGCAGCAGCCAACTCAACGTGAGAGATCTTTAAGGTTGTAAAATCCCTCTCAAAGGTTCCCCCTAATCCCGCCTGTTCTGACACCTCAGGTTCCCAGTGTGAAAACCTTGCCGAATTCTTCGTTACCAAAATCAACACTATTTTCTCCTCCTTTCCCTCGGTAGATAAAAACTCTCCACTCACTCACCCTGTCAACGGTCAGCCTAGCCTTGATCTTTTTTCCGCCGGTAGATATGCCAGAACTTGAAAAACTGTTCCTCAAAGTTAAAAGCGGCTCCCCCAAAGACCCCGCACCCTTACATAGGCTTACACAGGTAGCAGAAGTAGTCCTTCCGGTTATTCTAGATCTAGTCAACACCTCACTTGCATCAGGAATAGCCCCCTGCCTGGAAGGAAGCTATGGTGAAGGCTTTGCTGTAAAAACCCACCCTGGACCCATCTGTGTTAGGAAACTACCGGCCCATTTCTCTTCTGCCCGGGATAAGCAAAATTACAGAAAAATATGTCAACACAATTCTGTCTTCCTTCCTTGGGACCCACAATCTTCTCCACCACACTCAGACGGGTTACCGCCCGCATCAGGGAACAGAAACTGCCTTGATCTCGGTAGTAGGGCATACCAGAAAAATAATTCACTCTGGTCGTACAGCAGTAGTCCTGTTTCTTGATCTTAGCGCGGCGTTCGATACCGTCAATCACCACATCCTAATCCAAAGGTTGAATAACATAGGTATCTCCGATCATTTCAAGTGTTCCACAATGAATTTTCGTCCAAAAAAAACCCTCTCCAATGTGGACTACCCCAGGGCTCTTCCCTAAGCCCTACCCTTTTTAATATATATACCCATACCCTTGCCGAAACAGTTCTCCCCTTTGGAGTCCATATTATCACTTACATTGACGACACCCAGCTGGTAATTGGATTCAACATTAAGGACAGTAACCCTTCCAGCCTTAATTCTTGCCTTCAAGAAATAGCCTCCTGGATGAGGGACTCCTTCCTGAAATTAAATGGGGACAAAAGGGAAATTATGGTTTTGGGAAATCGTTCCCCACTTGATATGAGAGAAATCTGGCCAGCTGTCCTGGGTCTGGCCCCCACCCCCAAAGCCCAAGTCAAGAGTTTGGGTGTTTAGCTGGATCAGGACCTAACCTTCACACCCCAGGGTCGTAAGACGGCCACCACCTGCTATGGTCTCCTTCAAATTTCTAGCAAATTCTTCCACTCTTGCCATTCTGGGAAAGAAAGACCATGGTACAGGCCCTTGTCCTGTCCAGATTGGACTATGCAAACATGCCCTATCTGGGTACTCCTATGGCTACCATCTCGAGGCTCCAGACCGTCCAGAATCGGGCAGCGAGATTACTGCTTGATATACCTAAAATAGAATCCGCAAGACCAGCGCTGAAATCCCTCCACTGGCTTCCTATTGAGGAAAGAATCAAATGTAAATCACTTTGCATTGCCCATAAATCATTCCACAACCTAGGTCCCCCATCCTTAGAAATGTCATCCAGCACTACCAGCCCAACCGAGCCCTTCGATCCAAATCCCTTAATCTGGCATCCATTCCCAAAGTGAAAAAAAACAGATGTGGTGGTTGTCAATTTTCCTTGCTCACTGCCAAACTCTGGAACTCTCTCCCGCCCTATCTTCGCGCCAAACCCAACCATCTCTCCTTTCGCAGATCCCTTAAAACACTGCTGTTCCCTTAACGTGCTCTGATCATATGCCTCTGTCTTTCTTAAGCGCTGGGAGGCCTCCGGGTAGCCATGCGCTATATAAATACCAATCAATTTCATTTATGTCAAGCGATTTATGAGAAGATAAAGAGCCTATTACAGATGACGTAATAAAAGATACCCCAAAATTCGAGGGACATCCAAACCAAAGCAACCCTGCCGAGGACCAAGGCAGTGGTCAAGATATGGCTACTCCTTGGGGGGGTGACATTGGTGAACCCGTGGCTTCACTGCTAAAAGAGATGAAAATTGGAATTGCTAAATCTGAGAAGAATTAGGAAGAAATTCAGGCTACTTGCGAGGCTTTGAAGACTAAAGTCAATGCTCTGGTAGACAGAGTGGTGGTGGTCGAAACGGCTTTGGAACAAATCAGGGATGAAGTAAGGCTCCGTCAGAGCGATATTGATAAAGTATCATTATCAGAGAGAGAGCTCAGAGACAAAATTGAGACCTTAGAAAACAACTCCAGACATTCCACCTCAACCAGGGAATATTATGAAATCAATATTTCGACTACTTAGAAATATTCTATTTGAAATTCAGTAGATCAAGACAAGTCAAGAAACCATAGGTTTTTCTCAGACAGAAAATTGTATATATTTTTGTAAAACCAGTGAATGTCAATAGCCATATTGTGGGACTTGAATCACAGAGATTCTTACATTGAAGATTTTCAAGCTGAAACACACTCACTAGGTGCATTAAAGATAAAATATATTGCAGTAACCAGGCTGGAAAAAAAGACCTAAAAAATAGGTATTTTTGCTGCAATCTCCATCTGGTAGGGATTCTGGAGCACAGGGAGGAATGCCCACACATGGTAAATATGATGGAAAATTTAGTCGAAGAACATGTGCCAGAGGATTTATCAGTTAACAATGTCCAACATTTTCCATCCCCTCCTACCAAGTCCACCTTTCATCTGTTGTACAGTTCCAGTGAATTTCTCCAAATTTCGGGCCCCATTTTGGTGTTGGGTGAATCGCCACCGCCATACGGGCGGTGGTGATCCGCCCGACATCCTTCCCCTCCCGCCACCCATTTCCCCCTGCCATATTACTATGGCGGGGGGACCGCAGCGGACGGAAAGATGGTCCGCAGCTTTTCCGCCCGGTCTACATGTCGTACGGGCGGAAAAGGATTCTATAGGGTGGTGGTGTCTGTTAGACAACAAAAGGCTGTGGGGAGCGCTGTGATGGCGCTCCACTCCCAGCTGCACTGCTATATAGGATTCAAAATCCATTACGTCCATTTACCATTTCGAGGTAACATTATGCAAAAACGATTATCACTTTCTTTATCAAAGTTTTATCTCCATTTTTTCTTTTTTAAATCAGTTTGTCTAATCCAAGTCCACATCTATCACAAAATGCATTTTTAAAAGCTTCTCATTCTCTCGTGTGCCCATCCGAGCCTCTTCCGGAAAACGATAAAAAACGCAACTAGTAGTTCCGAGCAGCAGTTCTTTATTTTGACCCAATGCATTTCAGGCGGATTATTGGCCCTTCGTCAGGGGTAACTGTGAATCAATAGTTACGAGAAATTCATTAGCATTCCATAATCTTCTAAGTTTAACATGTATAATCAATTACTAGACGATTTCAACTAAATTCAAATAAATACAAAAAGTGACTTCTCATGTGCATTGACAATTCAAAAATAAAACAAAAATAAACCCTCCACATTCATTTTGCTCTTTTAAGACTGAGACATCACACCTCACAAATCGTGATCCCCACGTACCCATTGGAATACCAGCTTCTCACTCTCCCAACTAATTCTCCCCTTCGTATAGTGCAGCGTCGAGCATTTTCTCCAAATTCACCTTGGATTCGGGTGAGTCCTCCAATCAAAACTCAATCCCCCTTCTGTCTCGTCTTTTTCACAACTACATATTTAACATGACATGTTTTTCAATCACTTCCTCCCCTGCCTTCCAACATTCATGTTGTTTGCTTAATCTACCCGAGACCTCATAGCCGTATATCTTCCAACCCCTTCACTCCACATACCTGCTCATTCTGCCGTAACTCTCACTGCGCTGCGCGCACTAGAAACCGTTGGTCATCTCCAGTCCCCCACTTGCGGGTTTAAACACTAGTACTCCACCCCCTTTCCACGTGCATTAATTAATCACCTGACGCACTATGCTTCCCTTAAACTACAACTCCCATAGTACTTTGGTGACTCAAAAATAAATATACGCAAATGTACCGACTAGCAAACATAATCAATTTCTTTGGATGCACTATTAAATGAATTTTATGCACTGTTTACAATTGGTGTTTTCGTTACTGTGATTCACAGCATGTCCACTCCAGGTGCTCGGGACTCGTTATTTTCAGTATGTGGGTACTTAGACATTCTATGAAACATCATTTAAATTGCTGTTCAACTTGGGTGTATGAACCAACGGGGGGCGATAAATTTATAAACATCAAAAGAGGGTGGTCAGCACACCATTATTAGTCCAATAGTCTGTTCTGTCCTTTGTTTTCGAAGGTTGCGTGCAAAACTGGGTTTTCGTGCATCGCCCTAGCTGCACCATGTAACATCAAAAGGCTGTGGGGAGCGCTGTGATGGCGCTCCACTCCCAGCTGCACTGCTATATAGGATTCAAAATCCATTACGTCCATTTACCATTTCGAGGTAACATTATGCAAAAACGATTATCACTTTCTTTATCAAAGTTTTATCTCCATTTTTTCTTTTTTAAATCAGTTTGTCTAATCCAAGTCCACATCTATCACAAAATGCATTTTTAAAAGCTTCTCATTCTCTCGTGTGCCCATCCGAGCCTCTTCCGGAAAACGATAAAAAACGCAACTAGTAGTTCCGAGCAGCAGTTCTTTATTTTGACCCAATGCATTTCAGGCGGATTATTGGCCCTTCGTCAGGGGTAACTGTGAATCAATAGTTACGAGAAATTCATTAGCATTCCATAATCTTCTAAGTTTAACATGTATAATCAATTACTAGACGATTTCAACTAAATTCAAATAAATACAAAAAGTGACTTCTCATGTGCATTGACAATTCAAACATAAAACAAAAATAAACCCTCCACATTCATTTTGCTCTTTTAAGACTGAGACATCACACCTCACAAATCGTGATCCCCACGTACCCATTGGAATACCAGCTTCTCACTCTCCCAACTAATTCTCCCCTTCGTATAGTGCAGCGTCGAGCATTTTCTCCAAATTCACCTCGGATTCGGGTGAGTCCTCCAATCAAAACTCAATCCCCCTTCTGTCTCGTCTTTTTCACAACTACATATTTAACATGACATGTTTTTCAATCACTTCCTCCCCTGCCTTCCAACATTCATGTTGTTTGCTTAATCTACCCGAGACCTCATAGCCGTATATCTTCCAACCCCTTCACTCCACATACCTGCTCATTCTGCCGTAACTCTCACTGCGCTGCGCGCACTAGAAACCGTTGGTCATCTCCAGTCCCCCACTTGCGGGTTTAAACACTAGTACTCCACCCCCTTTCCACGTGCATTAATTAATCACCTGACGCACTATGCTTCCCTTAAACTACAACTCCCATAGTACTTTGGTGACTCAAAAATAAATATACGCAAATGTACCGACTAGCAAACATAATCAATTTCTTTGGATGCACTATTAAATGAATTTTATGCACTGTTTACAATTGGTGTTTTCGTTACTGTGATTCACAGCATGTCCACTCCAGGTGCTCGGGACTCGTTATTTTCAGTATGTGGGTACTTAGACATTCTATGAAACATCATTTAAATTGCTGTTCAACTTGGGTGCATGAACCAACGGGGGGCGATAAATTTATAAACATCAAAAGAGGGTGGTCAGCACACCATTATTAGTCCAATAGTCTGTTCTGTCCTTTGTTTTCGAAGGTTGCGTGCAAAACTGGGTTTTCGTGCATCGCCCTAGCTGCACCATGTAACATCAAAAGGCTGTGGGGAGCGCTGTGATGGCGCTCCACTCCCAGCTGCACTGCTATATAGGATTCAAAATCCATTACGTCCATTTACCATTTCGAGGTAACATTATGCAAAAACAATTATCACTTTCTTTATCAAAGTTTTATCTCCATTTTTTCTTTTTTAAATCAGTTTGTCTAATCCAAGTCCACATCTATCACAAAATGCATTTTTAAAAGCTTCTCATTCTCTCGTGTGCCCATCCGAGCCTCTTCCGGAAAACGATAAAAAACGCAACTAGTAGTTCCGAGCAGCAGTTCTTTATTTTGACCCAATGCATTTCAGGCGGATTATTGGCCCTTCGTCAGGGGTAACTGTGAATCAATAGTTACGAGAAATTCATTAGCATTCCATAATCTTCTAAGTTTAACATGTATAATCAATTACTAGACGATTTCAACTAAATTCAAATAAATACAAAAAGTGACTTCTCATGTGCATTGACAATTCAAACATAAAACAAAAATAAACCCTCCACATTCATTTTGCTCTTTTAAGACTGAGACATCACACCTCACAAATCGTGATCCCCACGTACCCATTGGAATACCAGCTTCTCACTCTCCCAACTAATTCTCCCCTTCGTATAGTGCAGCGTCGAGCATTTTCTCCAAATTCACCTCGGATTCGGGTGAGTCCTCCAATCAAAACTCAATCCCCCTTCTGTCTCGTCTTTTTCACAACTACATATTTAACATGACATGTTTTTCAATCACTTCCTCCCCTGCCTTCCAACATTCATGTTGTTTGCTTAATCTACCCGAGACCTCATAGCCGTATATCTTCCAACCCCTTCACTCCACATACCTGCTCATTCTGCCGTAACTCTCACTGCGCTGCGCGCACTAGAAACCGTTGGTCATCTCCAGTCCCCCACTTGCGGGTTTAAACACTAGTACTCCACCCCCTTTCCACGTGCATTAATTAATCACCTGACGCACTATGCTTCCCTTAAACTACAACTCCCATAGTACTTTGGTGACTCAAAAATAAATATACGCAAATGTACCGACTAGCAAACATAATCAATTTCTTTGGATGCACTATTAAATGAATTTTATGCACTGTTTACAATTGGTGTTTTCGTTACTGTGATTCACAGCATGTCCACTCCAGGTGCTCGGGACTCGTTATTTTCAGTATGTGGGTACTTAGACATTCTATGAAACATCATTTAAATTGCTGTTCAACTTGGGTGCATGAACCAACGGGGGGCGATAAATTTATAAACATCAAAAGAGGGTGGTCAGCACACCATTATTAGTCCAATAGTCTGTTCTGTCCTTTGTTTTCGAAGGTTGCGTGCAAAACTGGGTTGCGTCAGGTGATTAATTAATGCACGTGGAAAGGGGGTGGAGTACTAGTGTTTAAACCCGCAAGTGGGGGACTGGAGATGACCAACGGTTTCTAGTGCGCGCAGCGCAGTGAGAGTTACGGCAGAATGAGCAGGTATGTGGAGTGAAGGGGTTGGAAGATATACGGCTATGAGGTCTCGGGTAGATTAAGCAAACAACATGAATGTTGGAAGGCAGGGGAGGAAGTGATTGAAAAACATGTCATGTTAAATATGTAGTTGTGAAAAAGACGAGACAGAAGGGGGATTGAGTTTTGATTGGAGGACTCACCCGAATCCGAGGTGAATTTGGAGAAAATGCTCGACGCTGCACTATACGAAGGGGAGAATTAGTTGGGAGAGTGAGAAGCTGGTATTCCAATGGGTACGTGGGGATCACGATTTGTGAGGTGTGATGTCTCAGTCTTAAAAGAGCAAAATGAATGTGGAGGGTTTATTTTTGTTTTATGTTTGAATTGTCAATGCACATGAGAAGTCACTTTTTGTATTTATTTGAATTTAGTTGAAATCGTCTAGTAATTGATTATACATGTTAAACTTAGAAGATTATGGAATGCTAATGAATTTCTCGTAACTATTGATTCACAGTTACCCCTGACGAAGGGCCAATAATCCGCCTGAAATGCATTGGGTCAAAATAAAGAACTGCTGCTCGGAACTACTAGTTGCGTTTTTTATCGTTTTCCGGAAGAGGCTCGGATGGGCACACGAGAGAATGAGAAGCTTTTAAAAATGCATTTTGTGATAGATGTGGACTTGGATTAGACAAACTGATTTAAAAAAGAAAAAATGGAGATAAAACTTTGATAAAGAAAGTGATAATCGTTTTTGCATAATGTTACCTCGAAATGGTAAATGGACGTAATGGATTTTGAATCCTATATAGCAGTGCAGCTGGGAGTGGAGCGCCATCACAGCGCTCCCCACAGCCTTTTGATGTTACATGGTGCAGCTAGGGCGATGCACGAAAACCCAGTTTTGCACGCAACCTTCGAAAACAAAGGACAGAACAGACTATTGGACTAATAATGGTGTGCTGACCACCCTCTTTTGATGTTTATAAATTTATCGCCCCCCGTTGGTTCATGCACCCAAGTTGAACAGCAATTTAAATGATGTTTCATAGAATGTCTAAGTACCCACATACTGAAAATAACGAGTCCCGAGCACCTGGAGTGGACATGCTGTGAATCACAGTAACGAAAACACCAATTGTAAACAGTGCATAAAATTCATTTAATAGTGCATCCAAAGAAATTGATTATGTTTGCTAGTCGGTACATTTGCGTATATTTATTTTTGAGTCACCAAAGTACTATGGGAGTTGTAGTTTAAGGGAAGCATAGTGCGTCAGGTGATTAATTAATGCACGTGGAAAGGGGGTGGAGTACTAGTGTTTAAACCCGCAAGTGGGGGACTGGAGATGACCAACGGTTTCTAGTGCGCGCAGCGCAGTGAGAGTTACGGCAGAATGAGCAGGTATGTGGAGTGAAGGGGTTGGAAGATATACGGCTATGAGGTCTCGGGTAGATTAAGCAAACAACATGAATGTTGGAAGGCAGGGGAGGAAGTGATTGAAAAACATGTCATGTTAAATATGTAGTTGTGAAAAAGACGAGACAGAAGGGGGATTGAGTTTTGATTGGAGGACTCACCCGAATCCGAGGTGAATTTGGAGAAAATGCTCGACGCTGCACTATACGAAGGGGAGAATTAGTTGGGAGAGTGAGAAGCTGGTATTCCAATGGGTACGTGGGGATCACGATTTGTGAGGTGTGATGTCTCAGTCTTAAAAGAGCAAAATGAATGTGGAGGGTTTATTTTTGTTTTATGTTTGAATTGTCAATGCACATGAGAAGTCACTTTTTGTATTTATTTGAATTTAGTTGAAATCGTCTAGTAATTGATTATACATGTTAAACTTAGAAGATTATGGAATGCTAATGAATTTCTCGTAACTATTGATTCACAGTTACCCCTGACGAAGGGCCAATAATCCGCCTGAAATGCATTGGGTCAAAATAAAGAACTGCTGCTCAGAACTACTAGTTGCGTTTTTTATCGTTTTCCGGAAGAGGCTCGGATGGGCACACGAGAGAATAAGAAGCTTTTAAAAATGCATTTTGTGATAGATGTGGACTTGGATTAGACAAACTGATTTAAAAAAGAAAAAATGGAGATAAAACTTTGATAAAGAAAGTGATAATCGTTTTTGCATAATGTTACCTCGAAATGGTAAATGGACGTAATGGATTTTGAATCCTATATAGCAGTGCAGCTGGGAGTGGAGCGCCATCACAGCGCTCCCCACAGCCTTTTGATGTTACATGGTGCAGCTAGGGCGATGCACGAAAACCCAGTTTTGCACGCAACCTTCGAAAACAAAGGACAGAACAGACTATTGGACTAATAATGGTGTGCTGACCACCCTCTTTTGATGTCTGTTAGACAACGCCATCCATATTAGGATGTGGGCGGGAACATGCTTTTCCGTGGTGGCGTTGCCGCCAAGGAAAGGCATGCAGGAATGTCTTGTGGAGGCCTGTTGCGGGTCTCCAGGGACTCCTGGGGGTGCACATGGGGGGGTACCTATGGTACCACCCTTACTTCACTGTACAACGTGATAGGCACCGCACGGTGTCTGTCACGTTGTGCATTGAAGTGCGCAATGTGCATTTTTAGCAATGCAGCGGGCGGTGCTTTCAGCACCGCCCGCCGCAATGTTAAAAATGTGGGATGCGCCCGCCAGTGTGGCAGGCGCATCCTAATGGCCCCCAAGGGACCGCCGCCCTTATGACGGGCGGTCCCGTTTTACGTCGGGAAGGCAGGCAGACAAAGTCCGCCCGCCATCCTAATGGGCCCCTAAGTGTTAAGGAAAGTATCCCCCCTAAATAAGTGGGCAGTGAATTTTAATTGCCGATCATTTTTCACATCGTTTTTGACACTTCTAAGGAATTTTGGGAGGTAAAGCAAGTCCAATTTTTGCCACACTGACATAAAAGCAGCAATTGTACAACTAGATGAAGTTGAAGATTCTAATAGCTACAATGTTAATTTATTGCTGACAATTTCACTACTACTACTTTCTTAATAGAGTTACAAACTACAAAAAGATTCAGAAATCACCAAGATTATCTGATGAGTTCACATCACCTTGAACATCATATTCCAGACTAATGCCAGTCCACTGTAATCAGGAACCTTCATTTAATTAGTTTAAATTGAGGTATTCCTGAACTACAAATTCAGAATAGATAATGGTGTTAAATGAATTGCCAGAATGGGAAATATCTGAAAATCCCAAAAATAATACATCAGGTTTTGGACCTTGTTAGTTGGTAATTGTGCTGCAGACTTTTCGGAGAGTTGTTAAGTAATAATGTTTTAGTAGCACAAAATAGCAACCTCACAGCCCAGGTGGAGGACAGCATACAGGGGTCGACGAGGAAAATATTTTAATGGGTGTACAATATCTCCAGTTTGTCAGATACAGCAAGACAGTATCCGATTTATCTTGCTCACATAGCATAGCCTTCCCTTTCAGCAGTCTGACAGTGAACTGCCTCATGACATACAGTGTTACATAGACACGGGAACAGCTGCAAGGAATGAGCCTCTCCAGGCAGAGTCTGCCCCCATGATGGAGAAGTGCACTGCTGCTGAGGAAGAGAAACACAATAGCTGCAGACAGTTCTGAGAAGCAATGGCACATCAAGGGTCTCTGACAAGCACTGAAGGTACAGACGTATTAGAGAAGCACTGAGGATGCATGGGTGCAGCTGTTGGGTGATGAGAAAAGCACTGAAACTGCTGGCAACATAGGAGGACCTGGGCTACAGGAGCAAGTGGAGCACCTTAGCTGCTGAGGGCTCAGAGGAAAACTGATGCTTCAAGAAGATGATGAAGACACTAAGGGCCTCATTTATGAGGCCTTGCGTCAGTTTTGCGCTTCCGATGCGTCACTTTTTGTGACGCATCGGCAGCCTAAAACATGCCTCCTGTGGCGCACTATTTACTAAGTGACGCATCTAAGCAGATGCGTCACTTTGTAAACCCCTGCGCTACATTATACCTGCGTCAGGTATAATGTATGCAGAGGGGGCGTTCCCCCGCAAAAAGCCTCGCAATAGGGACGCAGTGAAATCTATGAGATTTCACTGCGTCACTTTTAGGACGCTGTTGCGTCAAAATCTTGAGCCTGCCTCACAGCAGGCGTAAGACTGACGCAAGCCCTTTCACATGGGGCTTTCCCCATGTGAAAGGACGCATTGCTGGAGTTGCGTCACTTTTGTGACACACTCCAGCAATGCGTCACTTTTGCGCTTACAGATACGTCAGAAATACTGACGTATCTGTAACTCCTTGCGACATGATGCGTCATACATTAAATATGACCCATCAGGTATGTCGCAAGGAGTGCGCACTGAGAAGTGACGCATCGCTGCTTTCACGCAGCGATGCGTCATTTCTCATAAATGAGGCCCTAAGGCAGCAGAAAGCACAGAGCGTCATTAAGGTCATTGTAAGCTTAGAAGAGAACTGAGGCTGTAGGAAGGAGCAGGAAGTCAACATGGGTAGTAGAGGCATCTAGTGATCAGAGAAGGGTAACACTGACAGCCCAAAGCTATAGACAGGCAGCAGAGACAGTTAGAGGCAAGAGACAGTGCACAACTACATATGGAGAGCACGAAAAGACAGGGTCAATCAACAAGGGTAACTGAGACAGCCAGAGAAGGGAACCAAAGGCAGTCAAAAGCTACAGACAGGCAACATTCGAACAACACGGGTACATGAAGTCATCATGGGCAGGACATACAGCCAGAGAAGCGTAGCATAGGCAATTACAAGCACGAGATAGGCTGCGAAGACAGTCAAAGGCTAGAAATGCAGAACAATTGAATATTGTGCCACATATGGACAGCAGGAAGGAACACGGTCAACTTGGGTATCACAGACAGCCAATGGCCAGAGAGGGTCGCAGAGACAGTCGTAAGTTTTACACATTCAGCAGGGACAATTATGTTTTAAAGGCAGAGAGCAGAAATAGTGGTAGTGACTAGAGAAAGGCGACAGAGACAGTCAGTGAGGTTCTAGAGATGGGCGGCAGAGATTTCTTTATAGCTACCTACTGAGAGTCAGTAGAAACAGAGGGGCAGATTTACAATAACTGGTGCATCCCTCCATATCAGCCGGGATGCGCCAGTTATTGTGCGCCGCAGCTCCGCCACCCTGGATGCGCTGCATTTACAATGCGGCGCACCATGGGGCAAAAACGGCACAGATGCGTGATGCATTTGTGCCGTCAAGGCGGCGCATTGCTGGAGTTGCGTCGCAAGTGCGATGCTGCTCCAACAACGCTCTGGGGGGCCCTATCTCCACAATGCTCTGTCAAACCTTACGCCTGCTTAAAGCAGGTGCAGGGTTTTGATGCAGCATGGGCCCAAAAGTGACTGAGTGAAATCTTGTAGATCTACAAGAGTTCACTTACCACTTTTCGGAGGCGTTCCTGCGATGGAACGCCTCCTTCTGGTGCAGGGCTTTACAATATGATGCATCTGGGAGACGCGTCACGTTGTAAATACCCTGCACCATGGCGCATCTTTTGCACCACCGCTGAGTCACAAAAGTGACACAACTGTGGCGCAAAAGAGGCGCAAGGGGCTTGTAAATCTGCCCCACAGTCCATTATTTGTGGCTTAGACAGTCAGATGCAAGAGAAGGGTAACAAAGACAGACAACATCAACAAGTAGGCAGCAGAGTCAGTCAGAGGGTTGAGATTGGCTGAAAATACAATTTGGTTGTAGAGACAGGTAACAGAGATAGTCAAAGAACAGAGAGGCGGAAAACCTGGAGATGGAAGCAGAGAGTGTTACAGGGTAGAAATCCGCCACTGAAGGAGTTTATTACTAGAGATGGGCAGCACAGACAGTCAAAGACTAGAGATAAAATACAGAGTTAGTCTAGGTCTAGCAATGAAATGTAGCCTAGGTGTTCTTTGTATTAGAACATAATGGATTCCTGGCAGTATTTAGCCTCAAGGAAATGTGTCGTGCGTGGGGTGGAAGAGTAGCTTAGCAATAAACTTGCAGAAGCAAGCAAGCACGTGTAGTGATGCTGTTGATTTCAGGTCTTGGAGTATGGCTGTGGTGTTGACATGCATCATTCATATCTGTGGTGCGGAAATGCATCATTCATGTCACAACCGCTCCCACACACATGTGGCAAATACATGGATGTTAGAAATGGTAGGATGGAGTCACACTTTCTAAGCAACACAACCATCTTGTTGGTGATTAGTTGCCTTTTTCTTTCAAAGGTCCTCCTACAACTGCAGCCCCCATCCCACTTCCACTGTGCAGTTCCTTTCTCCCACTGTGATGATAAGTTATCCAGGGAGAGTGCATGTGTGGGGGCTGGATATATGTGTGCTTGTTTTAGCACCCCATGGCTCGTAGACCGGGAGACAAGTGTTTGCAAGTAAGATACATGTGTGTTGAGGTCTGTGGGTGCAGGCCATGCTATGTCTCTGAGTTCACTGCTGGCAATTTACAGAAATACTGCAGAAAGGCCAAAAATACAAAAAGGACAGGCATCCAGTTTGGTTTCGGAGAAAGCCACAGCACTGAATTGGCTTTTCTATAATGTGGATGTTTCTCTCCTCTGCCTTAAATCAGGTAAGTGCTGCTCATATACAGGGGGACCATAGGTTTGGCTTCGGCCTTGACTACTCTGTCACTGCAATAGCAAAAATTCTTTGAAGGCCTTATAGAGTAAGAGCCATTGGAGAATTGACTATGTGTCCTTCTGCCCAATTAGATGCGCAGACATAGTGCTGTTTTTTACTGTACATCATGGCCAGGCAAACCCTAACGTATGGGACAGTAACAAACAATACATGCTACCTTTGCCATGGTGGAATAACACCCATGGGAAGGAGGGAATTGTTGGAAATTGGGTAACTGGTTCTCAACCTACTACAATCTCTGTCAGGGATGAAACACAAGCAAACCCCAAATGAACCTGTACTTAACCATCTGGTGGCTTGGCACAAAAACAATAAGGCTTAACTTATAGACAATGTGTAAAGTATTTATGCAGCACTTCAATCAGTAATAAAGTGAATACACAACATAAGACAATACACACACCAATTTAGAAATATAGAGTAAAATGTAATATATTATTTGAGATCGAAATGACAAAAATCCAGTTACTAGAAGTGGAGTATCCAATTATGAAGATTTTAGTTAAACAAATAGTGCCTAGAAGCACAAAGTTCCAACTGTGGTTGTCTATTTGCACTGGACCAGAACAAAGTCACAAGTTCAGGCCATCCACAAAGGACACAGGCTGGATACAATGACTAAGTTAGGCCCGCTAAACATAGTACCATAAATCCTGGTTTGTGCAGTATTACAAGATCCCGTGCTGAGGATGTGATGTGCAGCGGAAGTTCAGAGGAAGCAGCAAGGTTGTGATGCCAAGTCCTGCTTTGAAGGTGTGCAGTGCTCTGGCAGTTCCGAAGAGCTGCAGGGTTACAATATGAAGTCCTACATTGTCGTCAAAGATGCTGTTGATGAGGGGCTTGAGAAGTAAAGGGCAGCGTTGAGGATGCCTCACACAGCCGTGGATCCCAGGAGACTGCGGTCTATGATGCAAGGTCCTGTGTTGAGAATGTGTTGCACGGTGACAGTTCAGACACGTTTGTGAGAAGTTGCTGCGTGCTGTGACGCTTCTACTTACAGCACTACATCTGGGTTGGCAGAGCACCTTTAGGCCCACTTCCACGGGTCCACAGCTGGGGTTACTCAACTTGGGGGGGTAGGTCTCACAGCAGACAGAGTTTGGGTGCTGGGTCGAAGGTAGCTGGAGCCTTTTCTGTGCACAAGACTCTGATCAAGAGGCCAGGCAACTTGCCCTTTGAGTCAATCTTGTGGTCCTAGTTTCAAGATGCAGGTCCCCTCCTTCTCACACAGGAATCAGTGCAGCAGGGCAGCAGAGTAGCAGTCTCTCCTGCAGGGTAGCAAGCATTCCTTCTGAGCCTTCCACAGGTTCAGAGGTGCACTGCACAATTGAGTCTGAGGCCGGGTCAAATATGTATATCTGGTGGCCACCTTAAAGTACAAGAACTTTATAGAAAATTCTCCTCAAAGTCCTTGAAGATGCGTGCCTCCCCGTCTTGACTCCAAGCTGGCAGCACAAACAAGGTAGTGGTGACAAGTCCTTTAAGTGAAAGCAGGGCACAGCCTATTTAGTTGAAAGTGGGTATGTTCCAATCTCTACAACCCCATCCTGCCAATTGATGACTAATCCAGGTACACCTGATCTCTGGATGGACCTCATAGACCGCGAAAAGGACCTGCTCGACCTGCTGAGTGTTGAGGTTGTGAGGCTTAGTGAGTAATTCTTTTTTTGTTTCTACAAATACAACAAAAGAATTCAAGTAGCATGGTGTTTACACTCAGAGGTAAGTTAAGTTTGTGTTACGAATAGTATCTGATCCAGCTTGAGCTATCCAGGTCCTCCGTGCTACTCTTACTTGTCGGTGCTTCCTTGGGCTGATAATTTAAGAAGTCAGGCAGAATCCTGTGTTATGTCACTAAGATAGCAGTAGTATATCAAGGAGTTAGCATTCACTGTGCCTTTCTTTATGTAGCTCATGCAGTCCCAATCTCCCAAATGATGTGTAGTATCTATGCATTGAGAGGGAGACTGAGTTGGCCCATCAAAAGGGGGTGAGAAGCAAAAAAATTTGTTGCAATGCCTTAGTAGTTCAAAATGTAGTTTAGGGTACAAAATTAGGAAAAGAGCTTAGGTTTAGGAAATGAGGAATGGGTCAATACTAGGACAATAGGCAATCTGATTTAGAAAAGTATAATGCTACTGCATCTGCCTATCAAAATATTTTTGGGTTGATTAACTGTTCCACTAATCAATATTTTTATCTTCTTTATTTCTTACATCTGCACCCAAGGACAAGAGGAAAAGAGGGCATCACAAGTGCCCCCACGAGTGCTGTGGCGGGTGGAACTCCTAGCTCCACTGTGATGGTCCTGCTGACGCTAGAAAGTCCTGGTATTATTCCTAACTTTTACCACTCCTCACTATTAGAATCATTTTGCCTTGTTTATTTTATACTGTCTCCTTTTTTCAACTCCTCTATCTAATGCTTGTTAAATTCTTGTTATCCTTGCATTTTCCTTTTTTTCTATATTTCATGATTGTGTAGCTGACTTCCTCCTATCTGTACTCTGTAGCCTTCTCCTGCTTTTTAGTAACCTTTCCCTGTCCCCTTATACATCTTGTGGTACTGAAAGACTAAGAGAACATATATGGAATCCAGCAGGTGATGTGGGCACTTGAGAGGGCACCGCGCTGCAAGTGTCGGAGGTAGATTGTGTGGGTCCTTCTTAGGAGATCTTTAATGTCCCTGAGAACTCCAAGAGAACTGGGGGCAATCTCAACAAGCCCAAGGAGAGCAAACTTCAGAGTATGTAGTCTGCACAGGCCAGCCACTATTCAGGAAGAGCATGCAGTATCCTACAATGGTAGGAATCCTCCTTTTGTACAGCAGAGTCCTCTAGCAATGTGAACCACACAGTCCCAGGTTCTCCGGTCCCATAAAGCTACAAGTGTATCTCACTCTTTACTTCAGGATGGCATTACTGGAGTGTACCTTTGGAGTTGGAGTTGGTTCAGAGGGTCTCCCTCTGAACTACAAATGTCTCCCCAAATTTCATTTCCGTCTGCCAGGAGGCATGGAATGCAGATGTTAATCTTTAGTGGGGCCAGAAAACCTCTCCCTACAATCACTGCAGCCATGCCCGCAAATGGCAGAGGATGGTCATTCCAATTGAATTCCAAGTGTTTTATAGCTGTCGCTGGGGAATGCACAGATGTGCTAGCCCACCTCCAGCGTGGACTGCAACCAAGCACCAAGGCACACAAAACATTTTAGAGCATAGAAATGCCCACTTTCTACTAGTGATATTTCTACGCGAATCATGGCAAAGCACTCAGAGACAAAAGTCTGGTAAGACAAAGAACAAAGTCCTTCAGCACCCAGAAGAGGGATCCACAAAAATTGTCCTGGTATCCTGTTCTCTCCCTTTCAAGTGCACCCTTAAGAGTTATATGTTGCTCAACTAACCTGTCAAGCCGGATTTGACACTGTGCTGTCAAAAAGAGACCAAGCGCGCCAACCTGGCTTTTCTGTGGAGCTCAGAAGAGTCATCTCTGACCATTCAATGTACCTGATTGTTTGCTCCAGGGAGACATTTTACACACCTCACTCACACCTTTTCAAGGCTAATAACTGCTGGTCTACTACTTGAGGGCTAATGCACATTATCCTGCAGAAACATCTGGCAGGGAAAATGTAACTTTTGGAAAGTTATTTTCCCTTAATATTTATTACAAATCCGACTTATGACTGTGAATTGTATTTTAATAACTATTACATTAGTTTTTCAAATGTTTATGTAGCTAATGCTTTTCTCGAATTAGCAGTAATTTAATCTGCACTCTGGTTTTCTACCTAGGATATCTAGGTCCTCCACAGTGAAAATACCTTTTTGGGCTTTGTCACAATATGGACATGGTAATACAAATGTTGTACATTCCTCAGTTTTAAATACCATGCACCTGCCTTGTGGGCTGCAAAGCTTATATAGATGTTCCTTACGCTTTGAACTTACTGGCATCCTTTATGTGCTCTGGGACCATTTTGCTTTGATGTGCTGCATTTGACTCGGGACACCCTTGCCTGTCATCTGATAGTCCCCCCCGCCGCCGCTTATTTCATCCACGAGCGGCCGCAGGGCGGGGGGACTACACGCCCCAGGAGTCCTTGCGGGGCAGCCCCGCCCACTGACGATCACCACCACGCCCGGAGGCACATAAATTACCGGCACTCCCTCCGCCTCGCGGACGCGCGCGGACATCGCCGGGCAAAGCACGGGCTAAGGGCGGGCCCGTCTAAGCCCGTCCAGGACTGGACAAGGCTGGGCTGGGCCACCCCCCTTGGTTCCACCTCCCTAAGGACAAAAACATTGTAAGCATTCTTCTGGTATTCTATTTGGACTGATTACTTGCATAGTGGGAATTCCCTACTTCTGCTATTACTAGTGGTCAAAATATGTATTTTATGCATAACTTTTTGGAGGTTATTCGTTAATATTGCAATCATGGGTTAGCCTTAGTGTAGCTCGTGGATACAAGACAGATAATGTCTACTACAACAAGCAAAGGATTAAAAGCTCAGGCGGGAGGGGGCCTTAGAGGGACCTTGGACGCTTTCCTAACAAAAGCTGTCTTGACACTGGACCATGAAATTTCAGTTGCTGAGAGCCACCTGTCATTTGAATCTCAGAAAACAAAAGATCCTCACTGGGCTCAATAAGGTTATCAAAGTCCCCATCTACATACAGCACGCAAATTAATGAAAATATTTCCACTTCAGACATTGGCATCCCCCTATTACTCCAAGACCACCCGCCCTCACAGATATTAGCTAGCGGGGCCCTGGCTGAAGTGGTTAATCTGGACCCCTCCCTAGATTTTTCCCTGGAGGAACCCTCCTTGCTACAGCTCCCCAAACCCACTCCCAAGAGTATTAAGAGCAATACACCACTCACAAAGTCACCCGTGGGAACTTCACAGAAAAGGAAGAGAAGGGGAACTGCCCAGCGGGGGAGGAGACTCAAAGCACCTAGAATCTCCCCAAATTCAAATGTGGGCGGGAATATAGCAGTAAAAAATAATCAACCAAGGAAAAAGCTAAATCCACAGGACAATAAACAGCTGCTCAAACCTTACTCCCCAGAGAAAGCTCAACA
The DNA here is from genome assembly GCF_964261635.1 of Lissotriton helveticus. Taxonomy (NCBI): domain Eukaryota; kingdom Metazoa; phylum Chordata; class Amphibia; order Caudata; family Salamandridae; genus Lissotriton; species Lissotriton helveticus. Next base: position 128,886,616 of record NC_136069.1, read on the forward strand.
GGATTACAGCTTGGATAAGATGGAGCACCTAGTTAGGTCCCTACTTTTTCCACTAATAGAGAGGGTAAAAAGATTGGGTAGCGATTTAAGCACCCTAGTGGAAACTACTGCCTCAAACACCAAAGGTCCTTGGTTGATCGAATTGGCACACTATTTTGTCAACAAAATAACGACTATCCAAGATTCCCTCGCTGGTTACTCCAATTACACTAAGGTTGATCTACCTGGTGCCCTCTCCTTCCCCAATCCAGCTTTGGCTCCCACTCTTTGGGAATTCCCCCCGCTAAGCCTTGATTCCTCGTTAGCCCATCTGACCGGGCTGAAGTCTGGCTCACCTTTAGATCCTTGCCCGATCTCTTGTCTTAACAAAATAGCCCCAGTCCTAAATGGTCCCATTAACTCCATTCTTAATTCCTCTTTGTCTTCTGGTGTGGTCCCCCCGGCGTGGAAGTGTGCGCTCATTCTTCCGCTCCTAAAAAAACCAGCCCTAGATCCTACTGTCCATGCCAACTATAGGCCTATATCTCTCCTCCCCGCCCTGGCGAAAGTGGCAGAAAGACATGTGCACAGATCAATCTCAGATTTCAAGGATCCATTCTGAGCCCCATCCTTTTTAATATCTACATGGCCCCTCTGGCGGCGGTGGCGGAGGCTTATGGTGCCCAGGTCATATCCTACGCTGATGACACCCAGCTCCTGTTTACTTGCAGGAAGGGAGAGGCATTTGATGGGGCTAAAATCAGGGACTGCCTTGACACCGTTTTTTCATGGTTTCAACAACACAGCCTTAAATGCAACTCAGACAAGTCTGAGTTGCTCTTTTTTGGCTGTGCTCCGGATCCATGTTGGAAATCTTGGTGGCCTCGAGACATGTTTCCTCCAGACGCGGTGTCAACGCAGGCCAAAAATCTGGGTGTGATCTGTGACGTTGATCTGTCATTTAGATCCCAGATCAATGTATTATCAGGGAAATGTTTTAGCATTCTGCGGATGCTCAGGAAATTTTTGCCGCTGCTGTCACTGCAATATAAGAAAATTGTGGTGCAGGCATTAGTTGGATCACGTTTCGACTATGCTAATGCACTCTATGCGGGCCTGCCGAAGTATTTGGTGGCAAGATTGCAGATAGTCCAAAATTCTGCTGCAAGGGCAATTTTTGGCCTTCCACGCAGAGCTAGAGCCTCTGGTTTACTTAAAGAGTTACATTGGCTACCGATTTCCAAAAGAGTCATTTTTAAAACTTTGACTCTGGCATTTAAAGCCCTGCATTCTGTAGGCCCTTTGTACATTAGGAAGAGACTGGCCTTTTATGTCCCAAAGAGGGTGTTGCGTTCAGCTTCATCTGCCACGATTGTGGTCCCTTCTTTTAAACGCGCTCGGATGGGTGGTCGGTCCTTCCGCTATCTAGCGGCCCTCCATTGGAATGGGCTTCCGATCTCTTTGCGGAAAGCCAATAGTCTCCTGATGTTTAGAAAAGAACTAAAGACGTGGCTCTTTTCTGCATGATCATCACGACTCTCTGAGCTGCGGGCTGGATTGACTGGTCTCTGATCTCTTTGCTAAAGCGCCGGGACACCCGCTTGGGTAGCCGTGCGCTATAAAAGAGTGGGCACATAACATAACATAACATAACATTTCATCGAAGAGAACGATCTGTTGCACAACACCCAATCCGGTTTTCGTGCCAATTACAGCACGGAGACCGCGCTGCTGGAAGTCACTGTCGCTATTAGAGAGGTGTTAGATGCGGGAGGAAAGGCCATGTTGGTCATGTTGGACCTGTCGGCGGCGTTCGACACCGTTCCCCACGAAACCCTCCTAATACGACTCTGGGAATGCGGTCTTCGGGGGACGGTGTGGAACTGGCTTAAATCCTTCTTAGCCGACCGCCGACAAACGATCTGGGCGCCTCCACACTCCGCCGTTATGGCACCTCTAAGAGTAGGGGTCCCTCAGGGGTCTATTCTTAGCCCCCTGCTTTTTAACATCTTTCTGGCCCCCCTTGCAGAGGTGGTGGAGTCCTTTGGCGCCCAGATCGTGTCTTACGCTGACGACACCCAACTCTTGTTTACCCATAACAAGAACGAGGTGTTCGATGGGAGCCGCATCAGAAGTTGCTTAGAGGCGGTCTTCGGTTGGTTCAGAGAGCATGGTCTAAAGTGCAACTCCGATAAATCGGAGTTGCTATTCTTTGGCTATGCTACTGAGCCAGCTTGGAAAAGCTGGTGGCCGCAAGACCTGTTTCCACCTGCAAAGGCAAGTGTTAAAGCTAAGAATTTAGGAATCATTATTGATAATGACCTAACTTACGGGCCCCAAATATCTAGCCTTTCGGGGAAATGTTTCGGCATCCTCCGGATGCTTAGAAAATTTCTCCCCTTGATTTCCATCAATCACAGAAGGGTCATTGTTCAAGCACTTGTCGGGTCCAGATTGGACTACGCAAACGCCCTATATCTAGGACTTCCTAGATACCTTGTGAGGCGACTTCAAGTAGTCCAAAATTCAGCTGCCCGCGCCATCTATGGGCTTCCTAGACGCGCAAGTGCCTCTGATCTGCTCAAAGAGCTGCACTGGCTTCCTATAGCCAAGAGAGTTCTGTTTAAGAGCCTGACGTTGACCTTTAAAGCCCTTCATGCTATCGGCCCCAGTTACATCAGGAAACGTCTGTCTCTTTATAAACCCAACAGAGCTCTACGGTCCGCCTCTCTGTCTAAAATGGTAGTCCCGGCCATTAAACGCGTTAGACAGGGCGGCTGCTCCTTTCATCACTTGGCTCCCCATGCCTGGAATGAGCTTCCGCTTTCTCTTAGACAGACCCCTAGCCTTCTGTCTTTTAGAAAGGCTTTAAAAACTTGGCTCTTTACCAGATAGGCTTGCCGCTTTCCCTTGCTGTTGTGTCGTGTTGTCGTCCTTGAAGGTTTCCTTCGCCAAAGCGCCGGGACACTCCTTTTGGAGTAGCTGTTGCGCTATAGAAGAACCATAATAACATAACATAACCAAAGCTTTAAAAGAACTATCAACACTAATAACGGCTCACATGAATAGCGGTCACACCCCGAGCAACACTAACGGTTTTTCCAATGGGGACACGTCCACACTTCCATGCCCCATTTTATTTAGTAAGGCAGCTGAGAAAGCACCAACTGGAGGCGCGAGAGCCCCCAAAGTCCCCAAGAATGTAAGCGTAGGGGGCGCGAAAATACCAACTAGAGCAAAGAAAGTTATAACTGAGGAGTCAGGGGTCATGTCGACAAAGAACAGAGGGCCAGACGACACTACTGCCAAATCACATCCAGCCCCCAAGGAGAATGATAAAGTTGCAAATACTGAAAACGCCCACCCCATAGAGAGAGATTTAAACAGAACAAATCGTCATATAGATCTGCCTCCGGAGGCAGCCCCGTACGTTATCGTTCTCACAGGGGTGCCCGAACTCATGGAAGGCATGAGGGAAGGCTACCCTGAATTAAAGAACAAAGCAGTCCATTGGCTTAGCAACAACAGGCCACTGCCTCCCAACTTAGACGGGGTGATAGCACATGTGAGAAGACTGGCCTGGGTGGGACAGAGACCCAAGGACTAACCAGGAGATGTCATAATCATCAACTTCAGAGATCCCAGAGTCGCCACTTACATAATTGATTGGTACTTAGAGCGGGGAGGTAGCGGTATATCGACAAGGGATCTGAGCTACTTCTACCCACAGCCTCTAGTGACACCCTGGGGAAGACGAGATATTCATAACAAATTTAAAACTGCCCATGCCCCTTTCCCAAGGAATACACACACGAATCATTGGGAAATGATACATAATGGCCATAGGTGTACAGAAAGAACAGACAGCCTATGGGGCGGAAGCTCACAGCGCGCACCACTCACCCCACACACCTTACACTGGTCTAGCCCCTTAAGGAATAGATTCAACGCATTCTCGGGACTGGACGACCTAGATTGACAGGCAATGAAACTCCTGGTGGAATACTCAATGAGTCTAGCAACCCCCCCAACCATAGTGCCACGCCAGTCCATAAGGTACGACACTCATGCTAGCACAGAGGATCTACACAAACTAAACGAAACTGCCATAAGCAGCGAAACAGTGGTGCAAGCAGTAGAAGAAGCAGGGGACATTTACCATCCGAGTACATCATACAGGGTGATTAGTAACCTCTTAACTGTCCCCCAGACTCCCACGGGCCATCTCCCATCAAAGGAAAGTAGGACAAGAGTAAGTCCCTTAACAAGAACTACAGGCCCAAGTTGAGCAATTCCTTTCACAGCCTCCTCAACTGGAATGTAGCGGGTTTGTCAACTACGGTCTCCCAGCAATCTTGGCTAGATGTTGTTATGAAGCATAGTATAGTTTGCATACAGGAAACCTGGACGACAGAGGGAATCCACATTATAGGCTTTCAAACTTTTCACTCACCAGCATTTGCTAGCAAACAGGGTCGGAATAAAGGAGGTGTCTGTACTTATGTTGCAATGACAGAGGACATAAAAGTTAGTAAATTTCTAAGCACAGTGTTCTATCAGATACTGGTTTTCAGAGGGAGTCACTCACTTAACGTAATTTTAATACATTTTTACAACAATGTACCTCCTAAAATGATAGAGCCTACATTTCTCAGCCTCTTGAAAAGCCTAATTTCTTTAAGAGACCAGTTAGTAGGAGAGAAGGTGATAATTTGGGTTGGTGATTTTAATTGCACTGTCTGCCCTTATTCTGCAACTGGTTTGTGCGGCCTGGCTGATTATAGGGAAGACATTTTGCCCACACAAAACTAGGTAATATTTTTAACAACATCACCTTCCACCTTAACTTGTCCTTTGTGAATGAGTTATGCAGCCCGATTGTCCCTTTCCAACCGACCTTTAACGGACGGGGGTGTAACTCTATCATTGATTTTACTTTAATGTCCTCAGCCCACGCGGGATGCGTGATCACTTGGGAAACAGGCAAGGCTCTTTTCGGCGACCATTACCCCATATCTTTTACAGTAAAAAGAAGGGGGAAGTCAAGACTAATAAAGAAGGATCTCAATTACATACCAAAGATCAAACTAAGCGCTACTAACGGTTATGTCATTAAATGGGAGAAGGTCGAGCCCGCCGGGTTCTTAAAAATTTTTATTTCGACGTCTCTCGAAGATATTCTGATATGTCTGACAGATGACGAAGAACCCGATAGTTATGGCCTCTTTCTCAAACATCCAACTAGCAGTGAAGAATCTTCTATTTAGAGAACATAGACGAGTCGCTAACAAAGCGCAAGGAGGGTTTGACAGCAAATGCACTAAAGCACTAACATCCTTAAAAAGGCACTGCAGAACAAACCCAAAAATCAAGATCTAATTCGTCAAGCCAGAAGAGCTTATAAAATGACTATTAAAACCAGGAAAGCCACCTTAAATAGGGAGGCCTGGGCGTCCCTACGTGAGGCCTCGCAACAGCGAGATAACACGGCCTTCTGGAAAGTGATAAACGCCCCATACCTGCAAAGTAGAGTGGAGGACTTCATAGACGTAGCTATATCAGGGGACACATGGGTGACCCATTTTAAACAGCTTTATAATAGACCGACCGGTGGGCACAGTTCGATCACTTCTAATGATAGTATGCCAGGCTCTAGTGAACCTGACGATTTAAGCGCATTTCCCCTAGATATAACTTTTAGCTGCCAAGAGGTTATTAAAGCTATCATGGAAAGCTCATCTGGTAAGGCTCATGGCCCCGATGGCGTCCCGATCGACGTCTATAAGGCAGAGATGGATCTTTGGGCCCCTTTACTTACGAATGTATTAAATAAGTCCAATCAACACGGATTCATTCCATCTTGGCCTGACGCCATCGTCGTGCCAATATTCAAGAAGGGTAACAGAAATGACCCCACCTTTATAGGCCAATCTCGCTCCTAGACGCATTGATGAAGGTGGCCGGCAGAATAATCCTAAATACGATCCAAAGCTGGGAGGAGGAAAATCAGGCCATTTCCAACTTACAGTATGGCTTTAGATCAGGGAAAGGGACGGTGGAACAGTGTTTGAATTAGGCCTTAATTATTGCCAAATACACACAGGCGAGGAGCGGAAAATTATATATCACCTCTGTAGATTTAAGTTCCGCCTTCGACTGTATGGACCATGAGCTTCTATGGAAAACACTGTTCGATTTGGGCATTAATGATCAAATCCTTACCTTCATTAAAGAATTATACAAGGACACAGGAGCCAAGGTGAGATTTGGACGTCAGGGTGAATGCTCGGATAAATTTCCCATCCTGAGGGGGGTTAGACAGGGGTGCATATTAGCATCCCTGTTGTTCACCATTTATGCCAACTCTATTGGACAATACCCAAGTGATTCCCAACACGACTACCCCTCTATAAATAGGTCACCAGTGCCAATACTACTGTATGCTGACGACTCGGCAATAATGTCGCGGACTACAGCGGGCTGTGGTCCAATTTACTAGTTTCATGAGGGACAGAGGCTTAAAAGTAAACATCCCTAAAACTTATACAATGTCCTGTGGTCGCGGGCCAAGAAGGGCATCTTGCCCTATATTTTTAGAAGGCCAAAGAATTGAAACAACAGACAGGTTTTGTTACCTAGGTGTAACCTTCAATAGGAGGGGGAGCTGGCATTCGGCAGTAGCTGCCACGAAATTAGCCTTCACACGGTCCATCGGCGCCTTGAGTAATTTCTCGGCTAAAATAGGGGGGAAACCCGCGAAGGAACTGCTACATATTTATAAGGCCAAATGTGTTTCTACAGCCACATACGGGGCCGGGCTATGGGGGTAGAAAATGCCAAGATGCTACAAGGTTGCAAGAACCAGTTTATCTGCCATCTACTTGGCGTTTCTAAATTCACAACAACTTATATGACTCACATAGAAGCAGGACTCCCTTATATTTGTGATACCATTAGGATTTCCCCCTTATTGTTGTGGCACAAGGTCTGGGTGACTGAGGAGACCACTTTAAATAGAGAGGTAATAACTGATTGCCTCGCAAAGGACGGGGCAGCTAACATTAGATGGCTATCTTATGTGAAAAACATCCTCACGAAGATAGGTCATCCAGAATTCTTTGACAAACCATCCAGTATGGAGGGGCTATCAAGAGGTGCGCTGAAAAAGATGGCCCTCGACCATCTAGTAACTGACAGATGGAACCGCGAGAAAAAGAAACACACAGTTCTCAGATATCAGGAAATTACTCAACACGAGGGCCTTCAACATTACCTTACTTTGGACCTAAGTCCCTATGCCCGCATGCTGCTGACCCGCCTGAGATTAGGTACTTTCTTTCGTTTGGTCACCTTTCCCACCTGCAACGACTGGTCCTCGGAAAATCAATCTTGCCCGTGCGACGATACCTTAACGCAATCTAACATACATTGTGTGCTGTTCTGTACATTTTACAAGAGACCGCGTAGGGCCTTTCTGATACCTGTCCTCAAAGCATTGGGGATTCGTACTTGTAGATTAGCATATGTGAAACTTCAACAGTTAGAAGATGAAAATGTTATCTATGCAGTCTCGAGCTTTTTAAAACTTGTTATTAAATTTAGGAACACCATGCAAAGCCCTCATATTTAACCTGCGTCGTCTAAAGTACTATGCATTAACGAATTAAGTTTTAAATTACCTCTTTTTAAGTATACATATTTACATGTCAATCCATGACGTTCTTTTAATAATCGATTGATCAAGCTTATTCTGATTGATATGGATTAAACCTTGCTTTTTAAAAAAAAACATACAAAATGTATTTATTGTATTATTGTGCTTTTATGATTTTAGTGAGTTTTTTGTTGCTTATCTGATATTTTGATGACAATTCATAACCATGTTCTTCTTTTGGTCCTCAAGTAAATTGCGCTGGCGTCCATCAGCCATCTTTTTGCTCTATAAAACCAAAAAAAATAAATACAATTATTTGATCCTGTTCCAAGATCTCTGCCGCTTAAGAGGAAGTGGAAGAGACTTATTTATCTTCCTTGACCATCATGTTGGAAGGGGGTCGGCACTATGTTAACCAAAGGGGCTTTCATTATGTGTGGGCTGCTTTCAGACCCATTCTCAATCCTGCACAACCACATGCCTTTCCAGTCACAATTGGCTTTGCAGCTCACTGGTTGGTGTGCTCCTGTCCTTCCTTATTTTCTCAGTTGATTTATGTAAGCAGGCTGAGTGGCAAGAACATGACAGTGTTAAAACATGAGACCATGACACTTACTGTCGAACCAGTCATACTCAGCTTCATCATTGCCCCAAATTGGCACACCACACTCATATACACACCATTTGTTCTGAATCCCTCACAAATATAACGACCATGCAAGACATACGTTTTTGCTGGCCTCTGACAGGATTGCACCTTTGGGAGGGGCCTTGTTTGGACAAGGTGTCCAGCACCAACGGGCGGCATTTTCCCTTGCTCATCAGGTGTGCCTCCAATGAAGTGCATGATCACTTAGGCATCCATGCATTGCAAAGCTAACACTATCTAGATAAACTCATAGACATAAAAGGCAATCAGATTGCTGCTTGACAATAAAAAGGAAATGTTCAAACCACTTTTTTTTTAATGATGGCATAAGCTTTGACAAACAGCTAAAGACAATTTTACAACATACCTAAAAACAAAAGATCAACAGAGATACAGGATAACATACACATGCTTACCTTTGCATCTTGTCTGTTTAATATGATCCTCAATAGTCAGGTTCAGAGATCAAGACCCAGATTTACTAAGATTTTGCGTTGGGGTTGCATTATTTTTGTGGCACAGCCCCAATGTAAAATACTTTTTGGCCTTTGCTAAGCCTCAAAAAGTCAATTTGTGTGGCTTTACGTGGCTTAATAAATACAAATAAATGAAACACAGCACATTGAACTGCCTTGGGTTATTTTACATTGGATAGGTGTTACATGGGTGGAGCACATGCATTCCCATGCATCCACAAATGTAGTTTCAACCAAACCCAGATATACAGAGACTTGTACCTCTAGGTTTGTTCCAGAAATTGTGCACCTACCCAACAGAGGTGTAACCTGGAGAAATATCTTTACTTCCACTTGTTACTTCCTCTTTCCAAATGTGTTGCATTCTGCAGCACATATAGAAAGAGGATTATGCTTCTAAATATTGTTTCTGTGAAGGAAGTTATCCCTTCCTGCAAAAAATCAATCCTTCCCTTAATGCAGGCACCTGTGCACCAGCAGGCAACGGTTTGCTTCTGTTGGCGCTAGGCAGCTCAGCAATTTCTCTTGCTGCGCTGCACTCCGTTGCATGAAATCCTAGTAAACATTCCCTAAAATGTCTGTGTGGATTATAATATATCGATCACCAATCAAGGAAGAAACTGTGTGCATGTGCAGAGACAGGCCACTTTTCTTCCTACATCTGACATTGGTAAAATAGTGCTCAGTATATCAAACATTATTAAAGCAATGGAGCATATACAATATTGGTCATACAGCAACATTCTCAAGGAAACAATTGCCCAGTAGGATATCACTGGCAGTTGGATATAAATCCTGCTCCTTTCAACCATCTATGACAAAGGTCTACATGACATGACTTTACTGAACACTTACAAGCGCACAAAGCGTAAGAAGATCAATTACATAGATTTTTAAGCAGTAACGTCCATATAGTGCCCCTTAATCTCCTCTGAATCTAACAATCAGGGACCTCAAGGTGACAAGTTAAAGCCAGTAGTTATCTCACCCTGAATGCCTCCTACCCCTTTTGTGCACCAAGAGGGACTACTTTTCAGAATCATACTATGAGAAATTGGGTGACCGGTTGAGGAGGGTGAAATCCTACTCATGCAGGGACCACAATCCTTGCCAGGTGGGATTCACAGGCAAATCCTAAACTAACCTGTGCTCAACCCACTTGTAGCTTGGCACAGAACAGTCTGCTTTACCTTATAGGCAATGTGTAAAGTAATTGTGCAACACTTCAAACAGTAATAAGGAAACAACACTATGCAAGAACAATCCCACACCAGATTAGATTAGGCAAATAGAGTAAATTTTAGTAATTAAACAAGAGAACAACAAAATTCAAATCAGTAGAACTGGAGATGTACAATGTTAAAGATTTAAGTGAAAATAGCACCAAAAAGAACAAAGCGGTAACGGTGGATATCTGGTCGCACTAGACAGGGACAAAGTGACAAGTTCAGACCGACCATGATGGAGTGTCGGCCAACTACAGGAAACCAATTATACCTGCTGAGGAAGTGTACCTTAAATCCTAGTTGCAGAGCATTGTGAGGTTGCGCATTGAGGATGAGTCACACAGACAGATCTTTGCATAGTCTGGGTCATAGCTGCGTCACCAGGACTGTGGTGGCACCACTAGACAAAGGAGGACTCACAGTTGCAGAGTCTAGCTGCTGGTTACAATAGATTAGCCCTTGCAGTCACTCTGGTGCCTGGATTCTCTTTGAAGTGCTCAGATTTCCTGCCTCCCCTGCTCTGGCTCAAGAATTACTACAGGGGGATGGCAATCCTTTGTGTGATGGCAGGGCACAACCTGGGACCAGCTCCGGCCTTCCATCCTGTCACTAATAGGCTCAGATCCCTGTACTTGGGTGAATGTTCGACATTGTGCAGCATTCTGTCCATCAATAGTTCTTTTTGCATTTGTCACCCTGAGTGGGACGGGTATGCCCAGACGTGGCTCCCGTGCTCTCCATGCCACTGGAGTCAAGCTAGCCTGCCTGATTATGGGTGATACCCCGAAATCGGTCCCAGGATTCTTGTTTCCAATCCAGGGAAGATCTGGCCTGGCAGTTCGGGCTGTACTGTTCCCATGGGGAACAGGGTCAAGACTGATTTGCATACAGCTTGGTCTGGAATGGAAAGGCATGGGGAGCAAAAGAACAATGGATTTAGGCCCAGATCTCTGTACTGGGGTGAATGTTTGACATTGTGCAGCATTATGTACATCAATTGTTCTTTTTGCAACTTTATAAATGTTGCATTTTCAAAATTGTAATTCAAAATCTGACTTTTGCCATTACAGAGCATTATTCATTACAATTTCAAAGACACCAAACATGAACTGTTTTACCTGCTCTCATTTAGAAGATAGCCTTATTGAATGTAATTGGCTAAATCCAATGATATCCTATAGTAGAGGGAGTCCCTGCAATAGTGAAAAACAAATTAAAGAGTTTTTTCAGTAACAGGACATGAAAAGCTTAAAAGTACATGTTCTACTTTAAAGAAAAACATTGCAGCCCCTGCCTTTGGGTTGTTTGGGACCTTACCTAGGGGTGACTGATATGTATTAAAAAAAGTGAAGGTTTGGGCCTGGCAAAAGGCATACTTTGCCAGGTTGAAATAGCAGTTTAACATTGCACACACAGGCTGCAACGGCACCCCATTTCAATGGCAGGCCTGAGATAACATTGAAGGGCTACTTGAGTTGGTTGCACAATAGTTGCTGCAGGCCCACTAGTATAATTTAATTTACTGGCCCTGGGTGCACATAGTAGCACTATGCTAGGAACTTATGAGCAACTTAAATATGCCAATTGGGGATAAGCCAATGTTACCATGCTTTAAGGAGTGAGCACATGCACTTTAGCACTCGTTAGCACCCTTCATGTGCACATAGTCCTAAGGCAAACAAAACAAGATCAGACAATTATGTCCGAGTAAGGCAAAAGGTTTGGGGGAAGACTACCCTAAGGTAGACAGGTCTAACTTATACGGATATCTTTTACTGACTTGGAGATGTAATCCATGTCTCCAACAACGACTGCGATAAGGGAGATGGAGGAAAGGGAGTTTGATGTTTCTTTGGTGTCATTTGTAAAATGAAAAAAAAATATGTTTCAATCACAAAATACTGTGCTAAAAACATGTGGATAAAACAAAAATACAGCTATACATGCTCTTTTAGTCCTGTTTTTTAAAAAAAACTTCTCACTTGTCTGAAAGTGACGTCAAAAATATTAGGATTTGGAAGGTGTTTACTCCAACTCTTTGAGCTCCACTCCTCTTGCTAACTGGGCTGCTGCGCAAACGTGACAGCCATGCTTAAACCTTCACAAAGACGGCGGCAACGATAGGGCAATTCAACAGGAGCTGTATCAATATCCAGGATGACAATAAACACAGCCATTATGGCTAGTTGGTGACTCCCTGTAATTGACTGACCGACGAGTCGACATACGGCTCTGTGCAATCCATCAGCGATAACTCCGCAAACAGAGGTGGGCTGTTCATCTGTATTGATATCCGAGGAACAGGGGCAGCCAACTGGAAAATATTAATTGACAATCACCGCCTGGCAACATCTCATTAACCGGGGGTGTGTTAATCCTAATTGGGATCAGCATTGGTATTGTGTCATATGACTCGCTATTAGGCTCCTCATCAGAAGCATTGATCCGTGGATATTAACTAGAATTATGCTTTCTTCCAAAAATCTAATGTGTACATGTGTGGTTAGTGGATTTGCAAGCTGATTTTGGTGTATGGATGTAATTGTGTATGTGTGCGTATGCATGTTCAATTTTTCATGTAGTGTAGTGTGATTGTACGTTCATTTTGGTGCACGTGTGTGTATGCCTGTGTGTATAGTGAATTCGTATATCAATTTTGGTGCATGTGTGTGTATAGTGAATTCATATGTTAAGTTTGGTGCGTGGGGGTATGTACCTGCATTTGTATTTGTTGGTTTCGTATGCGTGTGTGTCGATGTGTGTGTGTGTGCGTGCATGTTTCTGTCTGTATGGTGCCCTGATCACTGACTGTGTTTTTCCGCGCAGAGACCTTTTTATTTCAATGTGAAAATGTGTGCTGCTGAAAATACAAGTGATTAACTGTGATTCCATGGAATGTATGTTTCTAGCATATTGGTCTGTTCTGAAAATGGTTCATGAAGTTGTGATAATCAAGATTCTTCAAAACACATTCCTAGCAGGTAAATATCTGCCTTATTGTTTAGTTTTGAATTGTTCAACAAGTAGCTGCAAAACATTCAGAAGCCTATGCTGATTGGTTAATATAAAAGTTATTTCTTTTCCAAATGAGGAAAATAAAAAAAATTGCTCACTTACTCACCCAGTCTGCCTTAATCCAGGTTACTATTGCCTTGGTCATGTCCCGTCTGGACTATTCCAACAGCGTCTACCTGGGACTTCCAGTGGGCCTGTCGAAGAGACTTCAACTAGTCCAGAATCAAGCGGCTAGACTCATTCTACAACAGCCAAAATGGTCTTCTATTAAACCAGGACTAGAAAAGCTACATTGGCTTCCGATTTCCCAGCGCATAGCCTTTAAGGCTGGCTGTATCATCTTCAGGGCCACACAAGATAAAGGCCCTGCCTTTATTCGCAGTCTGGTTTCTAAATATACCCCCACTAGAAGCCTGCGCTCTGCTCAAAAATCACTATTGGAGGTGCCTCGCTTTAAAAGGAAGCGTCAGGGTGGCTGCTGTTTTCGCCATCTAGCAGCCTCACTTTGGAACTCCATCCCCTTACCGATTAGGCAAAGTAAGGACTTACTCACCTTTCGTAAGGGACTAAAAACCTGGTTGGTCTCTCAAGCCTACCATTAGCCATTGTTAGCTTAGTGTTATGTTGGACGGATTCTTCACACTTCCTATAGCGCCATGAAGCCCATGGGCGTACGAGCGCTTTATAAATTGATTTTAACATAACATAACATAACATTCTGGGGTTTCAGATTCTATTATTTCTATCATGAGCCTCTCCCATTACCTCTATTTTCATCACTTCCCCTTAAAGACTTTTCTATTTATCTCTTTTAGTAGAAAGTGTGTAGTTTTAGGTGTCATTTTCCCTTTTTGGATGCAGCTCGAGAACACCTCTACCAGTGTTGGTCTGATTAGGGGTAGGAATTGCTTGTAAAACCTCGCTGAGTAGCCGTCTGGGCCGGGGGCTTTATTGTCCTTGAGGCTCGCTACTGCCTTCTCGATTTCATCGCCTGTGATGCCTAGGTCTAGTGTCTCCCTCTGTGTCTCAGTGAGTGCGGGCATTGGGATCTTATCTAGGAGTGTGGCTCGGCCATCTTTGCTGAGGCTCTGGTCTTCCCTGTATAACTCCTCGTAGAATTCTTTGAAGACCCTGAGGATCTCCTTGTTTGTGATTTGTGTTTAGAGTTCGTTACCGCGGCTACCGCATGTTTCCTTTGCTTGCTTTTTAGATAGGAGGCAAGTGCCTTCCCCGCTCTGTTAGCAGTGCAGAGATTGATGGCTTTATATTTGTTCAGCCAGGTTCCTGCTCTTTCACTGAGGATTCTATTCAGTTCGTATTTTTTTTTTGTCAGTATTGTGAGAGTGTTCCTGTCTCCTAGGTCGGCAATGTGGCCTGTCTCTAGGTCTTTTATTACTTTCTTTAGCTCTGTAACCTTTTTGTTTCTCTCTCTGTTCATTCTCCCTTTGATGGACAGTAGTTTCCCCCTGATGGTGGCTTTCAGGGCGTCCCAGAGGGTGCCTCTGTTTGTTTCTGGGGTGTCATTAAACTCTAGGAAGTCTCTGATGGAGCCTTCTATCTCTGCTGTGTTGGCCTTGTTTCTAAGGAGGGCGTCATTGAGCCACCATCTGCGCGTGGTGTGTTCGTTGTGTCTCCCTGATAGCGTTAGGCTGATGTGTGAGTGGTCCGAGATAGATCTTGGTGCTATTTCTGTCTGGTCTATGAGGTGCGTGTGTGATTCTGAGATTAGGATGTAGTCGATCCTACTGTAGGAGGTGGGGAGATGTGAGTAGAAGGTGTAGTCTCTTGCGTCTGGGTTTTGGAGCCTCCATGGGTCCCTGAGTCGGAACTTGGCGCATATGTTTTTAAGGATATTTCCTCCTTGCGCGCTGTGGCTGGGTCTTGGGGGATGTCTGGCTGTGGCCTGATCTAGCACCTGGTTTAGGTCTCCTGCTACTATGAGAAGGTTGTCTTGCGGGAGTTCGCCTAGTTTGCTCTCGACCTTGTCCCAGAACTCCCTGTCCTCAGTGTTTGGTCCGTAGATGTTTGCGATGTGTATTGTCTCCCCCCCCTGGTCAGGCTAGTAATTAGGATTCTCCCTTCATCATCCGCGTAAGAGTCTTGTAGCGTCATTTTGGCCTTTTTGTTTATCAGTGTGGTCACCCCTCCTTTTTTATGACTTGCCTGTGAGCAAATAGATTGGTCAATCCAGTTTGCTCTAAGACGCTTAGCGTCGTCGGCAGACAGTTTTGTCTCCTGTAGGACGCACACATCACTCTTCAGCTTGGTTAGGTGCTCTATGACTTTCCTTCTTTTAACAGGGTGGTTGAGTCCTTTAACATTGAAAGAGACAACTTTTATGTTGGTCAGGAGTTGGCCCTGCTGGGTGTGCGTCATTTTGTGTGTAGTGTGCCGCTCTCTGTTGCGCCTCTTCCGTGTGTGTTAGGTTGTGTTGTTGTACTGGCCCGTGCCCCTGGTTGTCTTGTTTGTCAGTCCCCATGTGTGTCATCTGACCTGCCTGGTGGTGTTTTGTGTCCGTCCCTGAGTGGGGGGAAAATGGTGAAGAAAAGGAAAGTTAAGAATAGATAGCTAGATAAGAGAAACCCATATGACTGTACCTGGTGCCCCCCCCCAACCCCCCCATGTCCCCCTCCCATCCTTCCCCTCACCCCCGTCACTTGCTGATTGGGTGTGCGACAGCAACGTTCCCTCCCCAAAAGAAGGTAAAGACCCACAACACCCCAAGAACTACCGGCCAATCTCCCTAATAAACGTAGACTGTAAGATCTATGCGAAGATCTTAGCGACAAGACTCAACACGCTCCTGCCCAAACTCATACAGTGCTCGCAGGTAGGGTACCTCAAAAATAGGATGTCCCATGATAACACCAGTCTCCTATGCCACCTAATAAACCATGCCTCCACCAGCACCAATGCAGCTGTCATGATCGCTTTAGACGCGGAAAAAGCCTTCGACAGAGTGTCATGGCCCTTCCTAGACCGCTGCATGCAGAAATTCGGGCTAGGGACCAACTTCAGAAAAATGGTGCTAGCACTCTACAATGAGCCAAAAGCATGCGTAGTAGTGAATGGAGATACATCTGAACCACTCACCTTAGAAAGAGGCAGAAGACAAGGCTGCCCGCTCTCCCCAGCCCTCTTCCTACTAGCCCTGGAGCCACTCCTTACCATGATTAGGCACAACAAAGACATTAGGGGCATCCCAACAGGGGGTGACACAGTCAAGCTAGCGGCATATGCGGATGACATCCTCATCACCACTGAAAACCCAGGCCCGTCAATAGCCGCGCTTATGTCCACCATAGAAGAATACGCACAAGCCTTGGGTTACAAACTCAACTCAACAAGGATAAATCGGAATGCAACCGGCTGAATGTACACACAACCAGAGAGGTGATAGGGAACTCGGGGCTGGCCTGGCAGAAGAAATTCCTGAAATACCTTGGCCTACATTTCAGGAGGGACCTCAAGACCACACTAGACCACAATGAAATGACACTACTGAACAAACTGAAAGGGAGACTAGAGACGTGGTCACCTAGATTCACTACCTGGTGGGGCAGAGTGGAAACAATCAAAATGACGCTGACTCCCATGGTGAACTACATGCTAGACATGCTCCCACTGCCAATCACAGAGTACTTCCACAAACGCCTAGACAAACTAATAAATAAATTCCTGTGGAAAGACAAGAGACCCAGAATCAGCCTACAAAAACTCAGGCTAAACAAAGGCCTGGGCGGGCTCAACATAACAAATTTCAAAACATTCCATACAGCATGTAGAGCCAAACAGGGACTATATTGGCTTATCCCAGAACAAGACTACACACCGGCATGGCTCTCACTAGAAAAAAGAATTTTAAAGGGCCTCGACCCACTAGCCCTACTTACAGCGAGTAAACACCCCGAGATTGCCAACAATCCCATACTTAGGAACACCAGGAACGCCCTCCTCAAAGTAGATAAAAAAATGGACGCTAGCATCAAGAACATCAGGTGGGAATCGATATGGTTTAACCCTAAAATAAAGTACCGCGAGAAAACGCTCGACATGGTCTCATGGTACAAACATGGAATCTCCACTCCCAACCAACTAAGCAACCAAGGCACACACACCACTTTCGATACCATAAAACACACGCTCAAACTAGAAGACATCGAGCTCTACAATTTCCTCAAGATAAAGGTGGCAGTCACAAAGGCAGAACTCAACAAAGTGACTCCCCCAATCCTACAATACGCAGCGAACCTAAATAAGGTAGGACACCAAACATCCCACCTCTACAAGCTCCTAAGCCCAAGCACATCCAAGCTCAATAACAAAGTTTTAGAATACTGGAAGACACTCCACCACAGACGTCTTACAGAGAGGGAAAATTCTAACCTCTGGGCGTCAGCATCACACAAGAAAGTCACCACCACCCTAGCTCAAACTAAATTCTACACAAGACATACTGGACCCCCTCCCGCCTAGCGTCGATAGGGATACGTGACAGTGACGTGTGCTGGAACTGTAACAAACAGAAAGGAGACCTGGCACATCTAATATTTCACTGCCTTAAGGTCAAAAGATTCTGGTACAGAATAAGCGACTTCATAAATAACGCACTAGACCTCTCATTACAGCTAGACTTCCAAGGGCTGGCGACGGCCTTCATGGCACCGTCAATCCAAACCAACGAGTACAGAGCGCTGATTGATCTCCTACTCACAGCAGCGGTCAAGACGGTGTTAAACAACTGGAAAGACACAGGGAAAGCAACCTTCAAAGTCTGGTTCAACTGGATCACCTTCCTACGAGGGGCAGACACCATAACCTCAAACCAAAGACCAACAACATACACGAAGGGCGAAATGTGGCTCTCCCTAGACAATTACTTGTCCTCACACAAGCCCCCCTAGGCCGCTAGCCAAACGGTACGGCACACCCAGGCGCATAGAGGGCGAAAAGCCTGGCCAACTACATCAACACTAGCACATCGTGTTTCACCCTCCTTCTCACTCTTCTAGTTTCCTTTCACACTGTTTTTCTCTTCTCGTCACCAGGGGGCACAGACACGGGCCGATGACAACACCGCACACCGAACATGCGATTGTAGTAGGCATGCTTACAAAAAGGCCGTTTTGTAACCCTACCAGCTGAGAATGTTGTCAAATTATTATTTCCACCCTGGTCGACCCAGACTGTACCCCTGTATACTGTACCTTGTATATATAAACTCTTTTTTTCTTTTTTGTTTCAATAAAAATTACTGGAATTAAAAAAGAAAGAAAAAAAAAGTGTGTAGTTTTAGAAATGCAGGAAGTATTAGTCAGTCTCTCTCCTATCTAGGCTGACATATTTTATTGTCTTTGTTATCGACGCTGCCATAACATCTTGGAAGCTCACTGTATAAGCTGACATGTTTTTATTGTTTTTAATTATGGAATTAAGCAGACTCATTTGCTGCATGATGTTTTGTCTTATTGGTGCTTAGGTGTCTCCTAGTGCCCTCATTGTTTTTCAAAATATAAGATGACACCAATGATCAGATACTTTAAAAACCAAGGTATTCGGCCTCAGTTAGGAGAGGACTTCACTTGGACAATCAACATTATGATGCTCTCAGCTTCAGATTCCACCATAACCCAACAAGGCTACGGCAAAATTCCTGCGAGGACCGCTGAACTCTTTGCTTCATCAACTAGTGCCAGGGTCTGAGTGTTCTCGAACAAACACGATGAGCTTGCCCTTGTGCCCATAATGGCAGTGATGCTATTCAAGACAACAAGAGACCTTGTTGTGCCAAGCCAGGTATGCACACCACCTCAGAAACTTGAAGACTAGGCTCATTATTTATTGATTATGCTAGAGCTAGTTTAGTGCCTATGGGCAGTACAATGAGGCGTTAGGTCTACAAAATTCAATGAAAATGTAGCAATATTTTTTCCTGTTGTTTTCACTCTTCATGAAAAGCTTCACTGCTTTAATTTTGGTCTTCTGTGATTTTACAATCCATATTGCGTGCTTTAGATAAGGAATTTTAAAATAAATATTTTAAAATCCATTTTATTTTTCTTGTGATCTTTGAGTGTTTTTTTTCATTTACCAAGGAGGGTTTGGAGTTCAACTGTATCCTTGACCTAATCTTGTGGGAAGGAGCGTTACCAGAAAACACTTTGGGCCAGATGTAGGTGAGGGACATTTACCGACTCATAAATACCAAATTTTACCGATTCAGTATTTATGAATCGGTAAATATGAAGGAGGGAGATGTAGGGAAATTTTTAATTTAAATTACCGAATCGGTAACATTCTGTATTTACCGATTCGGTAAATACCAAATCTGGGATGTAATGGCATGCGTTGTAAAAGCATGCGTGGTAATGGATGTTGCATTGTAAAAGTTGCGTTGTGATGGTAGTGCGTTGTGAGAGTTGCGTTGTGATGGTTGTTTCCCGTCAAATACCATCTTTAGGGAGAACTGTGTTGTCTTTGGCCACCAGCCCTCATATTATTATTATTATATTAAATGTGGCATTTCTCCCACGGCTTGCTTTGTTCCAATGTATACTTATTATGGCAATCCAAGGGGATATAAAGTTCATGTGAAAAACTCATGAAAGTGTACTAACCACGCACACATCTTCATAAGTGGACAGCAACCTCCAGCTTCTTCAACTGACTGTCTCTCTCAGAACCACTCAGTAATGTCATTCCATGACATCACTGAGTTCTTCAATAGAAGAACGAAATCTCCACACATCTCCCCCTTACAAGGAATTACAACATAAATGGATAACAAAGCATGCTAACAATAATGAATAAAGTGAACTAAATAAAAAAACGAATGTAACATTTATCAAGCAATATTATATTATAACAGATAATGACAGGAGAATCATTCAGTTGAATTTGCAATATGAAACTTGCACAGGTTATCCATGCTCCATTCATTTCCATCATCCAGAGTAACCACAGAGTTCATTACCTTTACCACTCTCCGTGACTTAGAAAATTTGCTCCCCCCTTTTTGACAAATCCCATTTTTCTAGTGTCCACCCAATCACCACAAACAATTCCAACATCCTTCACCCCTTTCCTTCTGTCATAATCATCCTTATTCCTTTCATGAGATTCTTTAACTTTTGCTGCAATTCATTCCTGATCCACCCAAAACTTATCTTTCTTTTGCAACCACACAGGAGATTCTTTGGTTGAAGGTTCTCTTCCTTTTGAAGCTACAAAAGGTGACACACCTGTAACAGAGTGAGGAGTCACTCCAAGAGCACACATCATTTTAACTAATTCCTCTTTTCACATTAATCCATTAGCTAAAGATAATTGGATGTTGTCCATAATGATGCGATTAACCCTCTCAACTAATCCATTTGCCTGTGGTCTAAATAGTACCACTCTTTCCTGTAAAAAACTTAGCCATGGCAGTAGAAACTAGCTGTACCCCATTATCTGTGACTAAAGTCTTAGGTATCCCCTGTTCCAAGTACACATTTCTCAAAAATGCAATCACATTTTCAGACGTAATATGTTCCACGCACTTAACTACAAACCATTTACTGTGATAATCCACTAAAACAATCAAAAATCTATTCCTTACACTCAATCTATCAATCGGACCCACAAAATCCATGTCCAACTTCTCCCAGGGTCGATTAGTAACCTACACACACCCCAATGGAGGTTGACGGATCACTCTACACTTGTCACTATTACTACATGCCTGACAATCTTTCACAGACTCTTCCCTCTCTCTATCCATCTTGGGCCACCAAAGTTTTTGCCTCAATCTTCTTTAACGCATGTTTCTCCCCAAATGACCTTTGTGTACGAGTTTGATCAACCTTCCTCTCAACATTCTAGGCGAAACAACACGGTTGCACCTCAAAACCTTATTTACTTGAATACTCTACTGATCTTTCACTTTTATATATTTTTTCAATTCCTCATTTAAGACCATCACATTTTTCCATCCATCACATATAGCATCTTTAAGCTCTATGCATTCTCTATCTGCACTCAAAGCGTCACTCCACTCTTCTTGTCTTAAAGTCAATTCTACATCACAAACAGTAGACAACTAGTCCACTTCAATCACAAAAAAAGAATCTTCTTCCTCAACTGGCATACGTGACAAGCAATCCGGTATGACATTCCTTTTACCTCTGACAAAATGAATTGAAAAATTGTAATCCATTACTGACAACAACCATCGAGACATTCGGCAAGTCACATTCCCTTCAAGACCCTTACCACCCTTGAAAATGTGCAACAAAGGCTTGAGATCCGTCCTAAGAACAAAAGGCAATCCCCATAAATAAAATCTGAAATGATTCATCACCCAACACAACTCAAGGCTTCTTTTTCAATAGCAGATTAAGATTTCTCTGCACCTTGTAAACGACGCAATGCAAACCCAATCACTCTTTCCCCATCATCTATTCTCTGGGTCAACACAGCGCCCAATTCAACATTACTCCCATCGGTTGTTAACATAGTTTTCTTTTTAACATCGAAGTGAGCCAAGGTGGGTGCATCAACTAGTGACACCTTGATATTTCTAAATGCCGATTCACATGTCAAATTCCATTCAAATAACACACCTTTTTTAAAAAACACTCTCATTGGCTCAACAGTTTCAGAAACACTATTTGTATGTTGTGTTCGTAGTTGACGCGCACGCGATGCACTCGCGTCAACAACGAACATTATGCTGGCCATGTGTTGTGATTTAAAGGCTGTCGTGTGGGGAGAGATGTTTGTCTGTATCGCGTGGGAGGTTGTGTTTTGAATGGCAGCGGAAAGATGTTAGTGGGGGAGTCGGGCGGTTTACCGGCATTCGTGACTGGGAGACGTTTGAGCTTGTACATGGAATAAAGAGCTCATTATCTGAACACACCAGATTTGTGTATTTCTTCTTCAATATCAAGGAACTACCTGTGTTACAAAACGGAATATAAAAATTTTGAGTAATATTCAGCAAGACCAAGAAATGATTTTAACAGTTCCTTATCTGCAGGCTGAGGAGCATTAACAATTGCCCTTACCATTCTTTTGGTCGAATGCCATTGGCAGAAATCTCAAGACCTAAATAATTTACCTGTTCATTCCTCAGTTGACATTTCTCTTTTTTATGGTTAATCCATGTTCAGCAATTCTTTTCAAAACTTCAAACAACAACTCATCATGATGTTTGAAGGACTTACCAAGTACCATTATGTCATCCTGAAAACACAATACCCCTCGCATTCCCTGAAATATGTCCTGCATAATCCTTTGGAACACCTCAGGGGCTGAATCTAACCCAAATGGCATGTGACTGTAGCGAAAAGCCCTCAGCGGTGTGACAAAAGAAGTTAAGGGTTGTGATTCCAGATGCAGATTCGCTTGGTGGTAGGCAGCGGACATGTCTAAAATGCTAAAATCTTCCCACCACCCATTACACTCAACATCTTTCCTATATTAGGGAGTGGTTGGCGATCCACCCATATGTTATTATTTAAATCTCTCAAGTCTATACAGAGACAAATCTTATTTCCTTCCTTGGGGGTGACGACAATTGGGGCAGGCCACTCTGAAGATTCAATGTGCTCAATAATTTTGCACACTAATAATTTGTCAAGCTCTTTTTGAAGTTGTTCCCTCATTAGCAAAGGTATAGGCTTAACGTTGTACACCACTGGAGTAGCATTTTGTTTTCAAATAATGCGGTGAGTAGATTTCTTAAACATACCTAGTTCATTGGTAAAGACATGGGAAAATAATATCATTAATTTCTTTCCCCAATCAAAAATTTCCTTTAAAACTGCACTCTTGTGCAGACTCTACAACCATCACCGGTTCTTTAGCATTGGGATCAAGGATGATGTTAAGATCTTTTTGATGACGCCACCCTAAAAGATTGGATCCATCTTCTGTAACATATACTCTACTATGAACACTATTGTTCTTGAAAAATATATTCATCCATTCCATCCCCACAATGTTAATTCTTTTTCCACTGTACCCCACTGCTTTTATGTCAGAATGTTGGAAGTCTTTCATATTTTTCTCTAACTCATTCTCAAAAACATCTTTAGATATTAATGTGAATTCACTAGTCTACCTGAATCCACCAATACCTTGACTTCAGAATTATCCAAGGTGATTCTACAATGTGGTTTCTCAAGCTGCTCTATACTTTCCATTTGTATATCTTTGTTCTTATTAATATTCCTGTCTTGTCTGTGGTCAGACATTTCACACTCATCCACAGATAGTATTAATTCTTCCCTTACCTCTCCCAAATTTTCTACAGCCTTAACACTTGGGCTTTATATCTTAAATCTGCACATTTTAGCTAAATGACCATTCTTTCGGCATGACCTACAGTCATGTTTCTAGCCCCACATGCAAAACTGGAAGCAATGTGCCCGGGACAACCACACCTATAATATGTATTTTTTCTTTTTACAATTACATTAGGTAATTTTTTTTTAATTGGATGCGCGTGGGTTCGAATTCCATCCTCATCGCCATAAATTGTAGTAACCACGCACACAGTGGTTAGCAGGTAAGAAGCATTTATTCACAGGTACATCTTCATAAGTGTACAGCAACCTCCAGCTTCTTCAACTGACTGTCTTTCCCAGAACCACTCAGTGAAGGCATTCCATTACATCACTGAGTTCTACAATAGAAGAAAGAAATCTCCACAGAAAGTCAATGTTTAGTGATTGGGGGCATAGACTTTGAAGAACAGAATACTGTGATACTGCTTTACAAGTTTTTTTTTTCATTTTATGTTTATAATATACTATAAAATATTTTTTAAACGAGCCTACCCTATTTTTCGATGTAATTTCTATATACCCTTCATAGAATATTCATGTTTAATTAAAGGTTTTATATATATTAGACTGGACCATAGGGTCTATGCACGGTAAAAGTAATAAATCTGGACTCATAAAATTACATTTACATGCGGGTGCTGATTTACTATGTTTTCTGATTTGCAAACATTTCCAGTAGTACTCCTGGAAATCTGTGCCAGGTGCAGGTTTCAAAGTGCCAGATGTATGAAAGTATTTTGTATTCGCAAACGGTACGAATTGCAAAAAATGCCCGGTTGTGAATGCAAAAAGGCCTTTCTTTATGTATGGAAGGCTTTGTATTCGCAATTTAGGTAATCACAATTTTTTGCATTTAATTAAATGTATTTAAATCTATGCAAATAGGGAATTGCAATTTGCGACTCCCTAATGCACATGTAAGAAGCTTATCCTAAATGTGAAATGTGCATTTAGGAAATGCTAATTACCGTCAACTTTAAGTTTAACCATGTGCAAATTTTGAAAAATGCACAATTTTTTTTCCCAAAGAGCCATGTTGTACTGTGGTAAATAAATAATTAATTACCGGTACTATTTTTGAATACATTGAATAAAACAGATAGCTCAATAAATAAGAGACAGGATTCGAGGTATCTGAGTCTAACAGGCTTTAATCAGGCATAAGGGAAGGGACAGGAACGGGATAGCCTGCACGGAAATGGAATGGATGGCAGCTGCAATGCCTCATCGACAGTGCAGCATATATATAGTATAATACATTACATTACATTGCATACAATAGGCGTAGCAGTAGGCGTAACTCGTAGCAGTCGCGAAAGATAAGGACAAAATGGGTGTAACAAGAAGGCGTGTACAGGGCGTATACATAGACATGTGATGAAAACGTCACAGAAGTGTCATAAATGGGGCGGAAACATGGAGGGGGCTACCTGAGCAGCTGGGACCTTTAACCTAGTGGTGCGCGCAAACGGGCAATGACGTGTGACTAGAGAGAACTGGGGGCTATGACTTCTGCACTAGAAGAGGAGACTAAAGTCTGCAGGGTCAAGACGACATGTACCTATGGCATATCTGGTATCTTGTGTTTGGAGTACATGTTGATAGAAACTAAAAGCTATCAGGGCAGAGGCTACTTGACTCTAAGGCTGGTGCATGCATATATTCTTCGTGTAATGCGTGTGCTAGGAATATTCTATGAATATTAATACAGTATTTCTCTTGCATGGAGACAGAAAGGCTAGATCATAGCTGAAACTGTTGATGCGATTCAGTAGCTTAGGAATGCAGAGAAGGAGGGCTGGACTGATAACTAAAAGCATAACATACTCTTGGCAGACAGGCAGGCAGAGCCAGGCCGGGCACTGCGCGGCAGGAAGTAAGTGAAGGGTCAGGGATGCAGGTGGGGGCTGTATCGCTCCTCGGAGCGGGTTCAGAAGACTGGAGCTTGAATCTGGCGTCCGGGCCCTTTTGAGGCCTAGAAACGGGGACAATTCAATGAATTAACGTGTACACTGTAAAACATGGCAACATAGGCCTAATACTCGTTTCTTTCACGAGAACTGGAAACTGACATACTAGAGTTGGACACAACTGTAATTGCGTCTTTAATCGATCATAGGGGGATACATGCATATCGATCATGCACATATAACATAGGATGGGGAACACGTAGGGACATAGAACATGGCAAAATTTACTTTTCCACAGTACAAGCATGCACCTAGGGCATGTGTGCGTTTTACATGTGCACAATAAACATTTTAGGGGTGCTTAAGGGGGGAATTTAGACACCCGGGCAACCATGGTAATCACAAATTAGCTAATGCAGTACCATTCGCACCAATGGGCCTTTCTGGGCATAGGAACGAATCACTATTTACCGTATCACTATTAGCTAATATTAAGGAATCTGCAAATCTTTGCCAATTCCTACAAACATAACATTTTGAAACTCCCAAATAGTGATTGGATAAAAATCGCTATTTGAGAATAGCAAAGTGATCTTTTGATATATCTGGCCCTAAGAGTATTAGCAGGAAGCTCAGGTGACTTTTAAAAAAGTCTCCTTTTCTATCTGTATGGATTCCCCAATGCAGAGAGCAGAGAACAATGCAGCATAGGAGGAATATGATGAGGGTTTTTCTGTGGAGTTCCCTCAATCAGTCAAGGTTGATAATTGATGGCTGGCTTTTCCTCTCAGGGCATGGTTCCGTCGGATGATGCCCTTCCTTTTGACCCTGTCTATAAGAAGGTGGAGGGGGCTGTGAAGCAGTCTTCTGTCACTTCAAACATTTCTGTTCGGGCTACAGTCTATTCAGACTATATGGTCCAGCCCCTGTTGAAAGCTTTCCAGGCTCTGGCTCTTTGGTTGAATGAGGGTGAGGATGCCCCCTCTCTATTGGTTCTCATAGAACTCCAGGTGTGATACCTTTCTGACATTTCCTTATATAATTTCTGTGCAGCGGCTGCTGCTCCGGGGCTTCTATTGCTGCATGTCATCATATTTGAATGCAGAGTTGGAAGGCAGAATCCTCTCAGTAGTCTGTCCTGCTTAAATTGCAAATTGAGGGTTCCAAAGTGTTTGGGCCCCAGTTGGAGGATATGTCAATCAGTCGGCTGAAAATATAAAGCTTGTGGCTCCTGTTTGGCCTTTTTCTCAGGGCTGTGGGTTTGGTTATCATCGCACTTTTGCCTTTCCTTCTGGCAGGGGTGCCCACCAGCCCTTTCGTGGCAGGGGTTGTGGTGCTGTCTCAGCCTCAAGTATTTGCCCGGCTCTGGTTGCAGAGTCAAGGAGAGATGGCTTACAACCTGCATCTCCTTCATTGGGCACGTCTGCATTTGTATCCTCTCCTGCATCACATTCTGTGCTACTGGAATCATGCTGCTCAGGCATGCGACACCCTTATTCCTGTGTCTCTAGAGATTCGGGCTTCTCATCAGTGATGTTTGTCCCCTCAGAATCTCTCCAGGGGTTTTGATCTTCCTCATTTTGCCATGGCGGTGTTGTCGACCGATGCCAGTGCCATAGGGTTGGGTGCAATTTGGGGGTTTCCAAAGCCGAGAGTCATTGAACTGGTGGGAGTTGAAGGCTGTTTGGTTGGCCCTTCTTTTGTTGGCTTCTCTCCTTCTGGGCTGTGCTGTTTCCATCAGACTGACATCCAAGTTGTTAGTGCTTATGTAAACCAGTAGGGGGGTATGCGCCCGTCTCTGTTTCTCCTTTCCAGGAAGATTGGTCTGTGGGCCAAGAGGTACCTTCATTATCTGTCGGCAGTATATCTTCCGGGAAGGAAGAATGGGCCTGCAGACTCTCTGAGCCAGGTGTTTCCATCCTCTGTGACAATGTGTCTGTCCTCCCTTCTCTTCCAGCGGATTCTCTCCCGGTTTGGCCTTCCTTTTCTGGATATCATTGCCTCGGAAGACACAGCCCTTATTCCTCGTTTTTGCAGCCTGTTTCTGGCACGGCTGGCCTGGGTGATCAATGCTTTCTCATCTGGATTTGACATTGTGGCATTGTGCCCCCATTGGGGGTACCCCTGTATCCCTCTCCACTGCATGCTCCTCTGCTCTTCGAGTTCTCTCTGCTTCGCCTCTGGCTGGGGCTTTCGCACTTGAGAGGGTAGGATTATTGAATCAGGGTTGTTCTCTTGAGGCGGGTCAGAGCATCTAATTGTCTCGCAGACCATTGATTCCGAGGTCTTATGATCATCATTTGAAGAACTTTGACTCCTGCTGTCTTGGGAAGGGTCTTGGGAAGGGTCTGTCTTTCTCCTTGTGTCATCCTTTCTGGGCGTTGGATTTTTTCTTGCGTGATGAGTTTGTCATGGGTCAGGCGGTCTCCACTCTCCGAGCTCAGTGGGCTACCATTCTTGCCTTCCAGGGTCCTGCTGTGGCTTCTGTCTCTCCCTTGGCGGCTTGCCTTTTGAGGAGCTTTTTGCATCAGTGTCCTGTTTCGCACTGGCCTGCTCTGGCCTGGGTTCTTCCCTTGGTCTTACGGGCATTGACTGGTCCCCCTTTTGAGCTCTTGATTTCTGTTGACCTTACATTTCTTTTAACCAAATTTCTTTTTTTGGTGGCCATTTCCTTTGGAGAGGTGGGTAGGTGAGTTTGGGATTTTCTGGTTTTTCCCCCTTTCCTGTGCTTTTGCTCTGGCAAGGTGATTTTGGCTCCTATTCAATTTTTCTGCCTAATGTTTTCTCTTCCTTCCACTATCAGGAAGATATTGTCCTTCCTGGGTTTTTTTCTGACCCCTCATCTCCTGAGGAGGAGGTTCTGCATTCTTTGAAAGTGTTGAGTGCTCACTACATCTATCTGGATAGGACCTGTGCTTTTCTTATTTGTTACGTACGGTCCCTCGAGGAAGGGTCTTCGCCCTTCCTTGTTCACTTTGACTTATTGAGTGAAGAGTGCTGTTCCCTGTTCTTTTGTCATATGAGGTTATTCACTGTCTTCTTCCTTCTTCTGTCAAGGGTAGGTCCACCCGGGTGTTTCCTATTCATGAGCCATGTTTAAGGGTGCCTCCTTACATGACAATTATAATGCTGCTACATGGGCCTCTCCCTATTCCTTTGTTTCCTATTACCAGCTTCAGTTGGGATAGCGACCTCTGTTGGACCGGTTGCTTGCTGCATCCTTCTGGTCTTTGTGTTTCAATCATCATGCAATTGGGTATGGGCTCATTGATAGGGAATGGAAATGGGAAGACGGACTAGGAGGTACTGCCCGCGTACTCACCGGTAATCTTCATTACCCCGAGTCCTGGTCTTCCTGTTCCATTTTCTGGTGATTGTTTCGAGATTTTTTCTTCTCTGGGTTTCTTTGGTATTTTCAGATTGTTTTAGTGACGCACTTACCCCTTTAGGCATACCGAATAGATAGCAACATATTGGGGGAAGTGTTTAAACTCTGCTAGGTATAAGGTTTCTGAGGAATAGACAAGCTGCTCATTGTTAAGGAATGGAACGGGAAGAGCATGTCTCGGAGTAAAAATTACAAGTGAGTAACTGTGCATTATCAGACCTACCTTACCCACATAACCCCTTCCTCTGGAAGCCAGAGAGACCTATGTGGCACAAAAAGCTAATTACCAAAAGTTAATTTTAACTAAATAAAGACGCTTTCCTTGCAAAACCGCCTTTTTTTCACAGAAAATATATTGTTGTCATACTGCTATCACGATAGTACAGATCTTCTGAAATGAAAAAATACTGTAAGAGGACTCTCATTCAGAACCCAAGATATGTTTGCACTGAGCTATCGAACCATTAACTTAGAAAGAATGACCAGCTGTTGGGATTTTGAATCATTTTACATCCTTGGAAAAGGAAAGTCGGACCCTGCACATGTGAGTGCACTTCCCAAACCAGGCACTCGTTAATCAGTGAAAGCGGAAATGGGTTCACATGCACAGCCATTGATTTATGTTTTTCTGGCTGTGTAAACAGTGCAATATAAATTTGGAATTGGAATTGCACTTATATAGCTACCCCTAATGAGGAGTGTAAGCAGTGCACTGCACGGTAAGTATCACGCTACATCAAAACTTATTCATAAAAGGGGGTGTTGATGGACAGAGCATCTGAATTAAGCAGAACACTCCTACCCAGTCAAAAGATCAGGGCTTGATCCATCACCGTTTTTTAGCTCACTGCACCATCCCAGTTCAGAACCTGGCTACATGCAAATTAGTCTGTCCCTGGCCCAGTGCATCATGGGAACAGGGCAGACCAAACTACCAAGCCAATTCTTTACTGGAAAGGAAACAAGCTTCCGGGGACCGGTTTCTGGCATTGCAGCCATCTTCGGCCCGGCTTGCTTGAATCCTGATTGTGCAGTGAACAAGGGACTCATGTCTGAGCATACCCTTCCACACTTGTGGTGGCCAAAACGATTCATAAAAGGGGGTGGTGATGGACAGAGCATCTGAATTAAGCAGAATACTCCTACCCAGTCAAAAGATCAGGGCTTGATCCATCACCGTTTTTTAGCTCACTGCACCATCCCAGTTCAGAACCTGGCTACATGCAAATTAGTCTCTCCCTGGCCCAGTGCATCATGGGAACAGGACAGACCAAACTACCAAGCCAATTCTTTACTGGAAAGGAAACAAGCTTCCGGGGACCGGTTTCTGGCATTGCAGCCATCTTCATCCTGGCTTGCTTGAATCCTGATGGTGCAGTGAACAAGGGACTCATGTCTGAGCATACCCTTCCACACTTGTGGTGGCCAAAACGATTCATAAAAGGGGGTGGTGATGGACAGAGCATCTGAATTAAGCAGAATACTCCTACCCAGTCAAAAGATCAGGGCTTGATCCATCACCGTGTTTTAGCTCACTGCACCATCCCAGTTCAGAACCTGGCTACATGCAAATTAGTCTGTCCCTGGCCCAGTGCATCATGGGAACAGGACAGACCAAACTACCAAGCCAATTCTTTACTGGAAAGGAAATAAGCTTCCGGGGACCGGTTTCTGGCATTGCAGCCGCCTTCGGCCCGGCTTGCTTGAATCCTGATGGTGCAGTGAGCAAGGGACTCATGTCTGAGCATACCCTTCCACACTTGTGGTGGCCAAAACGATTCATAAAAGGGGGTGGTGATGGACAGAGCATCTGAATTAATCAGAACACTCCTACCCAGTCAAAAGATCAGGGCTTGATCCATCACCGTTTTTTAGCTCACTGCACCATCCCAGTTCAGAACCTGGCTACATGCAAATTAGTCTGTCCCTGGCCCAGTGCATCATGGGAACAGGGCAGACCAAACTACCAAGCCAATTCTTTACTGGAAAGGAAACAAGCTTCCGGGTACCGGTTTCTGGCATTGCAGCCGTCTTCGGCCCGGCTTGCTTGAATCCTGATGGTGCAGTGAGCAAGGGACTCATGTCTGAGCATACCCTTCCACACTTGTGGTGGCCAAAACGATTCATAAAAGGGGGTGGTGATGGACAGAGCATCTGAATTAAGCAGAAGACTCCTACCCAGTCAAAAGATCAGGGCTTGATCCATCACCGTTTTTTAGCTCACTGCACCATCCCAGTTCAGAACCTGGCTACATGCAAATCAGTCTGTCCCTTGCCCAGTGCATCATGGGAACAGGGCAGACCAAACTACCAAGCCAATTCTTTACTGGAAAGGAAACAAGCTTCCGGAGACCGGTTTCTGGCATTGCTGCCGTCTTCGGCCCGGCTTGCTTGAATCCTGATGGTGCAGTGAGCAAGGGACTCATGTCTGAGCATACCCTTCCACACTTGTGGTGGCCAAAACGATTCATACAAGGGGGTGGTGATGGACAGAGCATCTGAATTAAGCAGAACACTCCTACCCAGTCAAAAGATCAGGGCTTGATCCATCACCGTTTTTTAGCTCACTGCACCATCCCAGTTCAGAACCTGGCTACATGCAAATTAGTCTGTCCCTGGCCCAGTGCATCATGGGAACAGGGCAGACCAAACTACAAAGCCAATTCTTTACTGGAAAGGAAACAAGCTTCCGGGTACCGGTTTCTGGCATTGCAGCCGTCTTCGGCCCGGCTTGCTTGAATCCTGATGGTGCAGTGAGCAAGGGACTCATGTCTGAGCATACCCTTCCGCACTTGTGGTGGCCAAAACGATTCATAAAAGGGGGTGGCGATGGACAGAGCATCTGAATTAAGCAGAACACTCCTACCCAGTCAAAAGATCAGGGCTTGATCCATCACCGTTTTTTAGCTCACTGCACCATCCCAGTTCAGAACCTGGCTACGTGCAAATTAGTCTGTCCCTGGCCCAGTGCATCATGGGAACAGGGCAGACCAAACTACCAGGCCAATTCTTTACTGGAAAGGAAACAAGCTTCCGGGGACCGGTTTCTGGCATTGCAGCCATCTGCGGCCCGGCTTGCTTGAATCCTGATGGTGCAGTGAGCAAGGGACTCATGTCTGAGCATACCCTTCCACACTTGTGGTGGCCAAAACGATTCATAAAAGGGGGTGGTGATGGACAGAGCATCTGAATTAAACAGAACGCTCCTACCCAGTCAAAAGATCAGGGCTTGATCCATCACCGTTTTTTAGCTCACTGCACCATCCCAGTTCAGAACCTGGCTACATGCAGATTAGTCTGTCCCTGGCCCAGTGCATCATGGGAACAGGGCAGACCAAACTACCAAGCCAACTCTTTACTGGAAAGGAAACAAGCTTCCGGGGTCCGGTTTCTGGCATTACAGCCGTCTTCGGCCCGGCTTGCTTGAATCCTGATGGTGCAGTGAGCAAGGGACTCATGTCTGAGCATACCCTTCCACATTTGTCGTGGCCAAAACGATTCATAAAAGGGGGTGCTGATGGCGATGGACAGAGCATCTGAATTAAGCAGAACACTCATACCCAGTCAAAAGATCAGGGCTTGATCCATCACCGTTTTTTAGCTCACTGCACCATCCCATCCCAGTTTAGAACCTGGCTACATGCAAATTCGTCTGTCCCTGGCCCAGTGCATCATGGGAACAGGGCAGACCAAACTACCAAGCCAATTCTTTACTGGAAAGGAAACAAGCTTCCGGGTACCGGTTTCTGGCATTGCAGCCGTCTTCGGCCCGGCTTGCTTGAATCCTGATGGTGCAGTGAGCAAGGGACTCATGTCTGAGCATACCCTTCCTCACTTGTGGTGGCCAAAACGATTCATAAAAGGGGGTGGTGATGGACAGAGCATCTGAATTAAGCAGAAGACTCATACCCAGTCAAAAGATCAGGGCTTGATCCATCACCGTTTTTTAGCTCACTGCACCATCCCAGTTCAGAACCTGGCTACATGCAAATTAGTCTGTCCCTTGCCCAGTGCATCATGGGAACAGGGCAGACCAAACTACCAAGCCAATTCTTTACTGGAAAGGAAACAAGCTTCCGGAGACCGGTTTCTGGCATTGCTGCCGTCTTCGGCCCGGCTTGCTTGAATCCTGATGGTGCAGTGAGCAAGGGACTCATGTCTGAGCATACCCTTCCACACTTGTGGTGGCCAAAACGATTCATAAAAGGGGGTGGTGATGGACAGAGCATCTGAATTAAGCAGAACACTCCTACCCAGTCAAAAGATCAGGGCTTGATCCATCACCGTTTTTTAGCTCACTGCACCATCCCAGTTCAGAACCTGGCTACATGCAAATTAGTCTGTCCCTGGCCCAGTGCATCATGGGAACAGGGCAGACCAAACTACCAATCCAATTCTTTACTGGAAAGGAAACAAGCTTCCGGGTACCGGTTTCTGGCATTGCAGCCGTCTTCGGCCCGGCTTGCTTGAATCCTGATGGTGCAGTGAGCAAGGGACTCATGTCTGAGCATACCCTTCCGCACTTGTGGTGGCCAAAACGATTCATAAAAGGGGGTGGCGATGGACAGAGCATCTGAATTAAGCAGAACACTCCTACCCAGTCAAAAGATCAGGGCTTGATACATCACCGTTTTTGAGCTCACTGCACCATCCCAGTTCAGAACCTGGCTACGTGCAAATTAGTCTGTCCCTGGCCCAGTGCATCATGGGAACAGGGCAGACCAAACTACCAGGCCAATTCTTTACTGGAAAGGAAACAAGCTTCCGGGGACCGGTTTCTGGCATTACAGCCGTCTTCGACCCGGCTTGCTTGAATCCTGATGGTGCAGTGAGCAAGGGACTCATGTCTGAGCATACCCTTTCACATTTGTCGTGGCCAAAACGATTCATAAAAGGGGGTGGTGATGGCGATGGACAGAGCATCTGAATTAAGCAGAACACTCATACCCAGTCAAAAGATCAGGGCTTGATCCATCACCGTTTTTTAGCTCACTGCACCATCCCATCCCAGTTTAGAACCTGGCTACATGCAAATTCGTCTGTCCCTGGCCCAGTGCATCATGGGAACAGGGCAGACCAAACTGCCAGGCCAATTCTTTACTGGAAAGGAAACAAGCTTCCAGGGACCGGTTTCTTGCATTGCAGCCGTCTTCAGCCCGGCTTGCTTGAATCCTGATGGTGCAGTGAGCAAGGGACTCATGTCTGAGCATACCCTTCCACACTTGTGGTGGACAAAACGATACATAAAAGGGGGTGGTGATGGACAGAGCATCTGAATTAAGCAGAACACTCCTACCCAGTCAAAAGATCAGGGCTTGATCCATCACCGTTTTTTAGCTCACTGCACCATCCCAGTTCAGAACCTGGCTACATGCAAATTAGTCTGTCCCTGGCCCAGTGCATAATGGGAACAGGGCAGACCAAACTACCAAGCCAATTCTTTACTGGAAAGGAAACAAGCTTCCGGGGACCGGTTTCTGTCACTGCAGCCGTCTTCGGCCCGGCTTGCTTGAATCCTGATGGTGCAGTGAGCAAGGGACTCATGTCTGAGCATACCCTTCCACACTTGTGGTGGCCAAAACGATTCATAAAAGGGGGTGGTGATGGACAGAGCATCTGAATTAAGCAGAACACTCCTACCCAGTCAAAAGATCAGGGCTTGATCCATCACCGTTTTTTTAGCTCACTGCACCATCCCAGTTCAGAACCTGGCTACATGCAAATTAGTCTGTCCCTGGCCCAGTGCATCATTTGAACAGGGCAGACCAAACTACCATGCCAATTCTTTACTGGAAAGGAAACAAGCTTCCGTGGACCAGTTTCTGGCATTGCAGCCGTCTTCGGCCTGGCTTGCTTGAATCCTGATGGTGCAGTGAGCAAGGGACTCATGTCTGAGCATACCCTTCCACACTTGTGGTGGCCAAAACGATTCATAAAAGGGGGTGGTGATGGACAGAGCATCTGAATTAAGCAGAACACTCCTACCCAGTCAAAAGATCAGGGCTTGATCCATCACCGTTTTTTAGCTCACTGCACCATCCCAGTTCAGAACCTGGCTACATGCAAATTAGTCTGTCCCTGGCCCAGTGCATCATGGGAACAGGGCAGACCAAACTACCAAGCCAACTCTTTACTGGAAAGGAAACAAGCTTCCGGGGACCGGTTTCTGGCATTACAGCCGTCTTCGGCCCGGCTTGCTTGAATCCTGATGGTGCAGTGAGCAAGGGACTCATGTCTGAGCATACCCTTCCACATTTGTCGTGGCCAAAACGATTCATAAAAGGGGGTGGTGATGGCGATGGACAGAGCATCTGAATTAAGCAGAACACTCATACCCAGTCAAAAGATCAGGGCTTGATCCATCACCGTTTTTTAGCTCACTGCACCATCCCATCCCAGTTTAGAACCTGGCTACATGCAAATTCGTCTGTCCCTGGCCCAGTGCATCATGGGAACAGGGGAGACCAAACTACCAAGCCAATTCTTTACTGGAAAGGAAACAAGCTTCCAGGGACCAGTTTCTTGCATTGCAGCCGTCTTCAGCCCGGCTTGCTTGAATCCTGATGGTGCAGTGAACAAGGGACTCATGTCTGAGCATACCCTTCCACACTTGTGGTGGCCAAAACGATACGTAAAAGGGGGTGGTGATGGACAGAGCATCTGAATTAAGCAGAACACTCCTACCCAGTCAAAAGATCAGGGCTTGATCCATCACCGTTTTTTAGCTCACTGCACCATCCCAGTTCAGAACCTGGCTACATGCAAATTAGTCTGTCCCTGGCCCAGTGCATAATGGGAACAGGGCAGACCAAACTACCAAGCCAATTCTTTACTGGAAAGGAAACAAGCTTCCGGGGACCGGTTTCTGGCATTGCAGCCATCTTCGGCCCGGCTTGCTTGAATCCTGATGGTGCAGTGAGCAAGGGACTCATGTCTGAGCATACCCTTCCACACTTGTGGTGGCCAAAACGATTCATAAAAGGGGGTGGTGATGGACAGAGCATCTGAATTAAGCTGAACACTCCTACCCAGTCAAAAGATCAGGGCTTGATCCATCACTGTTTTTTAGCTCACTGCACCATCCCAGTTCAGAACCTGGCTACATGCAAATTAGTCTGTCCCTGGTCCAGTGCATCATGGGAACAGGGCAGACCAAACTACCAAGCCAATTCTTTACTGGAAAGGAAACAAGCTTCCGGGGACCGGTTTCTGTCATTGCAGCCGTCTTCGGCCCGGCTTGCTTGAATCCTGATGGTGCAGTGAGCAAGGGACTCATGTCTGAGCATACCCTTCCACACTTGTGGTGGCCAAAACGATTCATAAAAGGATGTGGTGATGGACAGAGCATCTGAATTAAGCAGAACACACCTACCCAGTCAAAAGATCAGGGCTTGATCCATAACCGTTTTTTAGCTCACTGCACCATCCCAGTTCAGAACCTGGATACATGCAAATTAGTCTGTCCCTGGCCCAGTGCATCATGGGAACAGGGCAGACCAAACTACCAGGCCAATTCTTTACTGGAAAGGAAACAAGCTTCCAGGGACCGGTTTCTGGCATTGCAGCCGTCTTCGGCCCGGCTTGCTTGAATCCTGATGGTGCAGTGAGCAAGGGACTCATGTCTGAGCATACCCTTCCACACTTGTGGTGGCCAAAACGATACATAAAAGGGGGTGGTGATGGACAGAGCATCTGAATTAAGCAGAACACTCCTACCCAGTCAAAATATCAGGGCTTGATCCATCACCGTTTTTTAGCTCACTGCACCATCCCAGTTCAGAACCTGGCTACATGCAAATTAGTCTGTCCCTTGCCCAGTGCATCATGGGAACAGGGCAGACCAAACTACCAAGCCAATTCTTTACTGGAAAGGAAACTAGCTTCCGGAGACCGGTTTCTGGCTTTGCAGCTGTCTTCGGCCCGGCTTGCTTGAATCCTGATGGTGCAGTGAGCAAGGGACTCATGTCTGAGCATACCCATCCACACTTGTGGTGGCCAAAACAATTCATAAAAGGGGGTGGTGATGGACAGAGCATCTGAATTAAGCAGAACACTCCTACCCAGTCAAAAGATCAGGGCTTGATCCATCACCGTTTTTTAGCTCACTGCACCATCCCAGTTCAGAACCTGGCTACATGCAAATTAGTCTGTCCCTGGCCCAGTGCATCATGGGAACAGGGCAGACCAAACTACCAAGCCAATTCTTTACTGGAAAGGAAACAAGCTTCCGGGGACCGGTTTCTGGCATTGCAGCCGTCTTCGGCCCGGCTTGCTTGAATCCTGATGGTGCAGTGAGCAAGGGACTCATGTCTGAGCATACCCTTCCACACTTGTGGTGGCCAAAACGATTCATAAAAGGGGGTGGTGATGGACAGAGCATCTGAATAAAGCAGAACACACCTACCCAGTCGAAAGATCAGGGCTTGATCCATCACCGTTTTTTAGCTCACTGCACCATCCCAGTTCAGAACCTGGCTACATGCAAATTAGTCTGTCCCTGGCCCAGTGCATCATGGGAACAGGGCAGACCAAACTACCAAGCCAATTCTTTACTGGAAAGGAAACAAGCGTCCGGGGACCGGTTTATGGCATTGCAGCCGTCTTCGGCCCGGTTTGCTTGAATCCTGATGGTGCAGTGAGCAAGGGACTCATGTCTGAGCATACCCTTCCACACTTGTGGTGGCCAAAACGATTCATAAAAGGGGGTGGTGATGGACAGAGCATCTGAATTAAGCAGAACACGCCTACCCAGTCAAAAGATCAGGGCTTGATCCATCACCGTTTTTTAGCTCACTGCACCATCCCAGTTCAGAACCTGGCTACATGCATATTAGTCTGTCCCTGGCCCAGTGCATCATGGGAATAGGGCAGACCAAACAGCCAAGCCAATTCTTTACAGGAAAGGAAACAAGCTTCCGGGGACCGGTTTCTGGCATTGCAGCCGTCTTCGGCCCGGCTTGCTTGAATCCTGATGGTGCAGTGAGCAAGGGACTCATGTCTGACCATACCCTTCCACACTTGTGGTGGCCAAAACGATTCATAAAAGGGGGTGGTGATGGACAGAGCATCTGAATTAAGCAGAACACTCCTACCCAGTCAAAAGATCTGGGCTTGATCCATCACCGTTTTTTTAGCTCACTGCACCATCCCAGTTCAGAACCTGGCTACATGCAAATTAGTCTGTCCCTGGCCCAGTGCATCATGGGAACAGGGCAGACCAAACTACCAAGCCAATTCTTTACTGGAAAGGAAACAAGCTTCCGTGGACCAGTTTCTGGCATTGCAGCCATCTTCGGCCCGGCTTGCTTGAATCCTGATGGTGCAGTGAGCAAGGGACTCATGTCTGAGCATACCCTTCCACACTTGTGGTGGCCAAAACGATTCATAAAAGGGGTGGTGATGGACAGAGCATCTGAATTAGGCAGAACACTCCTACCCAGTCAAAAGATCAGGGCTTGATCCATCACCGTTTTTTAGCTCACTGCACCATCCCATCTCAGTTTAGAACCTGGCTACATGCAAATTCGTCTGTCCCTGGCCCAGTGCATCATGGGAACAGGGCAGACCAAACTACCAAGCCAATTCTTTACTGGAAAGGAAACAAGCTTCCAGGGACCGGTTTCTTGCATTGCAGCCGTCTTCAGCCCGGCTTGCTTGAATCCTGATGGTGCAGTGAGCAAGGGACTCATGTCTGAGCATACCCTTCCACACTTGTGGTGGCCAAAACGATACATAAAAGGGGGTGGTGATGGACAGAGCATCTGAATTAAGCAGAACACTCCTACACAGTCAAAAGATCAGGGCTTGATCCATCACCGTTTTTTAGCTCACTGCACCATCCCAGTTCAGAACCTGGCTACATGCAAATTAGTCTGTCCCTGGCCCAGTGCATAATGGGAACAGGGCAGACCAAACTACCAAGCCAATTCTTTACTGGAAAGGAAACAAGCTTCCGGGGACCGGTTTCTGGCATTGCAGCCATCTTCGGCCCGGCTTGCTTGAATCCTGATGGTGCAGTGAGCAAGGGACTCATGTCTGAGCATACCCTTCCACACTTGTGGTGGCCAAAATGATTCATAAAAGGGGGTGGTGATGGACAGAGCATCTGAATTAAGCAGAACACTCCTACCCAGTCAAAAGATCAGGGCTTGATCCATCACTGTTTTTTAGCTCACTGCACCATCCCAGTTCAGAACCTGGCTACATGCAAATTAGTCTGTCCCTGGCCCAGTGCATCATGGGAACAGGGCAGACCAAACTACCAAGCCAATTCTTTACTGGAAAGGAAACAAGCTTCCGGGGACCGGTTTCTGGCATTGCAGCCGTCTTCGGCCCGGCTTGCTTGAATCCTGATGGTGCAGTGAGCAAGGGACTCATGTCTGAGCATACCCTTCCACACTTGTGGTGGCCAAAACGATTCATAAAAGGGGGTGGTGATGGACAGAGCATCTGAATTAAGCAGAACACTCCTACCCAGTCAAAAGATCAGGGCTTGATCCATCACCGTTTTTTAGCTCACTGCACCATCCCAGTTCAGAACCTGGCTACATGCAAATTAGTCTGTCCCTTGCCCAGTGCATCATGGGAACAGGGCAGACCAAACTACCAAGCCAATTCTTTCCTGGAAAGGAAACAAGCTTCCGGAGACCGGTTTCTGGCATTGCAGCTGTCTTCGGCCCGGCTTGCTTGAATCCTGATGGTGCAGTGAGCAAAGGACTCATGTCTGAGCATACCCTTCCACACTTGTGGTGGCCAAAACGATTCATAAAAGGGGGTGGTGATGGACAGAGCATCTGAATTAAGCAGAACACTCCTACCCAGTCGAAAGATCAGGGCTTGATCCATCACCGTTTTTTAGCTCACTGCACCATCCCAGTTCAGAACCTGGCTACATGCAAATTAGTCTGTCCCTGGCCCAGTGCATCATGGGAACAGGGCAGACCAAACTACCAAGCCAATTCTTTACTGGAAAGGAAACAAGCGTCCGGGGACCGGTTTATGGCATTGCAGCCGTCTTCGGCCCGGTTTGCTTGAATCCTGATGGTGCAGTGAGCAAGGGACTCATGTCTGAGCATACCCTTCCACACTTGTGGTGGCCAAAACGATTCATAAAAGGGGGTGGTGATGGACAGAGCATCTGAATTAAGCAGAACACTCCTACCCAGTCAAAAGATCAGGGCTTGATCCATCACCGTTTTTTAGCTCACTGCACCATCCCAGTTCAGAACCTGGCTACATGCATATTAGTCTGTCCCTGGACCAGTGCATCATGGGAATAGGGCAGACCAAACAACCAAGCCAATTCTTTACTGGAAAGGAAACAAGCTTCCGGGGACCGGTTTCTGGCATTGCAGCCGTCTTCGGCCCGGCTTGCTTGAATCCTGATGGTGCAGTGAGCAAGGGACTCATGTCTGAGCATACCCTTCCACACTTGTGGTGGCCAAAACGATTCATAAAAGGGGGTGGTGATGGACAGAGCATCTGAATTAAGCAGAACACTCCTACCCAGTCAAAAGATCAGGGCTTGATCCATCACCGTTTTTTTAGCTCACTGCACCATCCCAGTTCAGAACCTGGCTACATGCAAATTAGTCTGTCCCTGGCCCAGTGCATCATGGGAACAGGGCAGACCAAACTACCAAGCCAATTCTTTACTGGAAAGGAAACAAGCTTCCGTGGACCAGTTTCTGGCATTGCAGCCATCTTCGGCCCGGCTTGCTTGAATCCTGATGGTGCAGTGAGCAAGGGACTCATGTCTGAGCATACCCTTCCACACTTGTGGTGGCCAAAACGATTCATAAAAGGGGTGGTGATGGACAGAGCATCTGAATTAGGTAGAACACTCCTACCCAGTCAAAAGATCAGGGCTTGATCCATCACCGTTTTTTAGCTCACTGCACCATCCCATCTCAGTTTAGAACCTGGCTACATGCAAATTCGTCTGTCCCTGGCCCAGTGCATCATGGGAACAGGGCAGACCAAACTACCAAGCCAAATCTTTACTGGAAAGGAAACAAGCTTCCAGGTACCAGTTTCTTGCATTGCAGCCGTCTTCAGCCCGGCTTGCTTGAATCCTGATGGTGCAGTGAGCAAGGGACTCATGTCTGAGCATACCCTTCCACACTTGTGGTGGCCAAAACGATACATAAAAGGGGGTGGTGATGGACAGAGCATCTGAATTAAGCAGAACACTCCTACCCAGTCAAAAGATCAGGGCTTGATCAATCACTGTTTTTTAGCTCACTGCACCATCCCAGTACAGAACCTGGCTACATGCAAATTAGTCTGTCCCTGGTCCAGTGCATCATGGGAACAGGGCAGACCAAACTACCAAGCCAATTCTTTACTGGAAAGGAAACAAGCTTCCGGGGACCGGTTTCTGTCATTGCAGCCGTCTTCGGCCCGGCTTGCTTGAATCCTGATGGTGCAGTGAGCAAGGGACTCATGTCTGAGCATACCCTTCCACACTTTTGGTGGCCAAAA
Organism: Lissotriton helveticus; assembly: GCF_964261635.1. Taxonomy (NCBI): domain Eukaryota; kingdom Metazoa; phylum Chordata; class Amphibia; order Caudata; family Salamandridae; genus Lissotriton; species Lissotriton helveticus. The sequence continues at coordinate 128,927,727 of NC_136069.1, forward strand.
CGATTCATAAAAGGATGTGGTGATGGACAGAGCATCTGAATTAAGCAGAACACACCTACCAAGTCAAAAGATCAGGGCTTGATTCATCACCGTTGCTTGGCTCACTGCACCATCCCAGTTCAGAACCTGGCTACATGCAAATTAGTCTGTCCCTGGCCCAGTGCATCATGGGAACAGGGCAGACCAAACTACCAAGCCAATTCTTTACTGGAAAGGAAACAAGCTTCCGGAGACCGGTTTCTGGCATTGCAGCCGTCTTCGGCCCGGCTTGCTTGAATCCTGATGGTGCAGTGAGCAAGGGACTCATGTCTGAGCATACCCTTCCACACTTGTGGTGGCCAAAACGATTCATAAAAGGGGGTGGTGATGGACAGAACATCTGAATTAAGCAGAACACTCCTACCCAGTCAAAAGATCAGGGCTTGATCCATCACCGTTTTTTTAGCTCACTGCACCATCCCAGTTCAGAACCTGGCTACATGCAAATTAGTCTGTCCCTGGCCCAGTGCATCATGGGAACAGGGCAGACCAAACTACCAAGCCAATTCTTTACTTGAAAGGAAACAAGCTTCCGGGGACCAGTTTCTGGCATTGCAGCCATCTTCGGCCCGGCTTGCTTGAATCCTGATGGTGCAGTGAGCAAGGGACTCATGTCTGAGCATACCCTTCCACACTTGTGGTGGCCAAAACGATTCATAAAAGGGGTGGTGATGGACAGAGCATCTGAATTAAGCAGAACACTCCTACCCAGTCAAAAGATCAGGGCTTGATCCATCACCGTTTTTTAGCTCACTGCACCATCCCAGTTCAGAACCTGGCTACATGCAAATTAGTCTGTCCCTGGCCCAGTGCATCATGGGAACAGGGCAGACCAAACTACCAAGCCAACTCTTTACTGGAAAGGAAACAAGCTTCCGGGGACCGGTTTCTGGCATTACAGCCGTCTTCGGCCCGGCTTGCTTGAATCCTGATGGTGCAGTGAGCAAGGGACTCATGTCTGAGCATACCCTTCCACATTTGTTGTGGCCAAAACGATTCATAAAAGGGGGTGGTGATGGTGATGGACAGAGCATCTGAATTAAGCAGAACACTCATACCCAGTCAAAAGATCAGGGCTTGATACATCACCGTTTTTTAGCTCACTGTACCATCCCATCCCAGTTTAGAACCTGGCTACATGCAAATTCGTCTGTCCCTGGCCCAGTGCATCATGGGAACAGGGCAGACCAAACTACAAAGCCTATTCTTTACTGGAAAGGAAACAAGCTTCCAGGGACCGGTTTCTTGCATTGCAGCCGTCTTCAGCCCGGCTTGCTTGAATCCTGATGGTGCAGTGAGCAAGGGACTCATGTCTGAGCATACCCTTCCACACTTGTGGTGGCCAAAACGATACATAAAAGGGGGTGGTGATGGACAGAGCATCTGAATTAAGCAGAACACTCCTACCCAGTCCAAAGATCAGGGCTTGATCCATCACCGTTTTTTAGCTCACTGCACCATCCCAGTTCAGAATCTGGCTACATGCAAATTAGTCTGTCCCTGGCATAGTGCATAATGGGAACAGGGCAGACCAAACTACCAAGCCAATTCTTTACTGGAAAGGAAACAAGCTTCCGGGGACCGGTTTCTGGCATTGCAGTCATCTTCGGCCCGGCTTGCTTGAATCCTGATGGTGCAGTGAGCAAGGGACTCATGTCTGAGCATACCCTTCCACACTTGTGGTGGCCAAAACGATTCATAAAAGGGGGTGGTGATGGACAGAGCATCTGAATTAAGCAGAACACTCCTACCCAGTCAAAAGATCAGGGCTTGATCCATCACTGTTTTTTAGCTCACTGCACCATCCCAGTTCAGAACCTGGCTACATGCAAATTAGTCTGTCCCTGGTCCAGTGCATCATGGGAACAGGGCAGACCAAACTACCAAGCCAATTCTTTACTGGAAAGGAAACAAGCTTCCGGGGACCGGTTTCTGTCATTGCAGCCGTCTTCGGCCCGGCTTGCTTGAATCCTGATGGTGCAGTGAGCAAGGGACTCATGTCTGAGCATACCCTTCCACACTTGTGGTGGCCAAAACGATTCATAAAAGGATGTGGTGATGGACAGAGCATCTGAATTAAGCAGAACACTCCTACCCAGTCAAAAGATCAGGGCTTGATCCATCACCGTTTTTTAGCTCACTGCACCATCCCAGTTCAGAACCTGGCTACATGCAAATTAGTCTGTTCCTGGCCGAGTGCATCATGGGAACAGGGCAGACCAAACTACCAAGCCAATTCTTTACTGGAAAGGAAACAAGCTTCCGGGGACCGGTTTCTGGCATTGCAGCCCTCTTCGACCCGGCTTGCTTGAATCCTGATGGTGTAGTGAGCAAGGGACTCATGTCTGAGCATACCCTTCCACACTTGTGGTGGCCAAAACGATTCATAAAAGGGGGTGGTGATGGTGATGGACAGAGCATCTGAATTAAGCAGAACACTCCTACCCAGTCAAAAGATCAGGGCTTGATCCATCACTGTTTTTTAGCTCACTGCACCATCCCAGTTCAGAACCTGGCTACATGCAAATCAGTCTGTCCCTTGTCCAGTGCATCATGGGAACAGGGTAGACCAAACTACCAAGCCAATTCTTTACTGGAAAGGAAACAAGCTTCCGGAGACCGGTTTCTGTCATTGCAGCCGTCTTCGGTCCGGCTTGCTTGAATCCTGATGGTGCAGTGAGCAAGGGACTCATGTCTGAGCATACCCTTCCACACTTGTGGAGGCCAAAACGATTCATAAAAGGATGTGGTGATGGACAGAGCATCTGAATTAAGCAGAACACTCCTACCCAGTCAAAAGATCAGGGCTTGATCCATCACCGTTTTTTAGCTCACTGCACCATCCCAGTTCAGAACCTGGCTACATGCAAATTAGTCTGTCCCTGGCCGAGTGCATCATGGGAACAGGGCAGACCAAACTACCAAGCCAATTCTTTACTGGAAAGGAAACAAGCTTCCGGGGACCGGTTTCTAGCATTGCAGCCCTCTTCGACCCAGCTTGCTTGAATCCTGATGGTGTAGTGAGCAAGGGACTCATGTCTGAGCATACCCTTCCACACTTGTGGTGGCCAAAACTATTCATAAAAGGGGGTGGTGATGGACAGAGCATCTGAATTAAGCAGAACACTCCTACCCAGTCAAAAGATCAGGGCTTGATCGATCACCGTTTTTTAGCTCACTGCACCATCCCAGTTCAGAACCTGGCTACATGCAAATTAGTCTGTCCCTGACCCAGTGCATCATGGGAACAGGGCAGACCAAACTACCTAGCCAATTCTTTACTGGAAAGGAAACAAGCTTCCAGGGACCGGTTTCTGGCATTGCAGCCGTCTTCGGCCCGGCTTGCTTGAATCCTGATGGTGCAGTGAGCAAGGGATTCATGTCTGAGCATACCCTTCCACACTTGTGGTGGCCAAAACGATTCATAAAAGGGGGTGGTGATGGACAGAGCATCTGAATTAAGCAGAACACTCCTACCCAGTCAAAAGATCAGGGCTTGATCCATCACCGTTTTTTAGCTCACTGCACCATCCCAGTTCAGAACCTGCACCATCAGGATTCAAGCAAGCCGGGCCGAAGACGGCTGTAATGCCAGAAACCGGTCCCCAGAAGCTTGTTTCCTTTCCTGTAAAGAAATGGCTTGGTAGTTTGGTCTGCCCTGTTCCCATGATGCACTGGGCCAGGGTCAGACTAATTTGCATGTAGCCAGGTTCTGAACTGGGATGGTGCAGTGAGCTAAAAAACGGTGATGGATCAAGCCCTGATCTTTTGACTGGGTAGGAGTGTTCTGCTTAATTCAGATACTCTGTCCATCACCACACCCTTTTGAATCGTTTTGGCCAGCACAAGTGTGGAAGGGTATGCTCAGATGTGAGTCCCTTGCTCACTGCACCATTAGGATTCAAGCAAGCCAGGCCGAAGACGGCTGTAATGCCAGAAACCGGTCCCCGGAAGCTTGTTTCCTTTCCAGTAAAGAATTGGCTTGGTAGTTTGGTCTGCCCTGTTCCCATGATGCACTGGGCCAGGGTCAGACTAATTTGCATGTAGCCAGGTTCTGAACTGGGATGGTGCAGTGAGCTAAAAAACGGTGATGGATCAAGCCCTGATCTTTTGACTGGGTAGGAGTGTTCTGCTTAATTCAGATACTCTGTCCATCACCACCCCCTTTTGAATCGTTTTGGCCACCACAAGTGTGGAAGGGTATGCTCAGATGTGATTCCCTTGCTCACTGCACCATCAGGATTCAAGCAAGCCGGGCAGAAGACGGCTGTAATGCCAGAAACCGGTCCCCGGAAGCTTGTTTCCTTTCCAGTAAAGAATTGGCTTGGTAGTTTGGTCTGCCCTGTTCCCATGATGCACTGGGCCAGGGTCAGACTAATTTGCATGTAGCCAGGTTCTGAACTGGGATGGTGCAGTGAGCTAAAAAACGGTGATGGATCAAGCCCTGATCTTTTGACTGGGTAGGAGTGTTCTGCTTAATTCGGATACTCTGTCCATCACCACCCCCTTTCGAAACATCAAAACTCATTGTTAGTGGTTTTGTCCAGTGGTTATTGTTAATTATTGTGATTAGTCATTAGTAATCAATGAAAAATGACATGCACTTACTCCAGTTAATTTTTGATAGATTTTATTAGTACCATTTGGGTGTCATTCATGAGGGCTAGGAGGTTTCACATAAATGGTTTGTGAGATAGATAGGCCGGGGTAGATTAGGTAGTGTAAGTTTGCAGGAATGGGGTTATACAGAAGGAGAGGTTGCGATCTATTAAATGAGGTGTCAACCAGTTGCAGCAATACAATAAGAGAGATTAAGGCTTACAGACATGAGACTGACAGGAGGTTGTACTCAGAAATGGAAGGCATGCAGAGGATGGAAGGCAAGAAGAGAGTAATTCTGAAAGAAGAAAGGAGCGGGATCAAGGAAAAGGAAGGCAAGGTCAATTTTCCATGCAAGAATTTAGGTGTATTGTGGGAGGCTTTTTGAGATAGCCAGCAAACTAATAATAAGAACTGTATTGCATGATTAATTTAAATCTTACAAATAGAAAGTCATCAATACACAGCCATATTAAAACATAACTATGAATCGGAGATCCATCTCAAACCATAGATGAGCGAATAGCCACTGAAAATAGTAGAGAATACATTATATACAATAATTAAGTTAATCATTATTGCAAGTCAACAAGGCAAATCTTAAAATGGGAATCATTTACAGCTAATAAATTCATGACTTATGTTGCAAATTCGCATGTGCATTTCAGAATTCTATTTTATCTATTATTAGCTTCCAAATTTACTATGCTCAAATCACTGACTTATAAATTTTTTTTCACTAGAATCAAATATTTGGTAACATTTGCATTCATTATTATATCCATAGGCTTAAAACAAAATACCAGGGCGTGTCTACATGGTCATTCAACTCTATCAATAAAACAATGTTTTAAATATCTCATTCTTTCTTCCTTCATTGCTGTACATATACAAACCAAATGTATAATAGTTTCTTCCCATTGGTTGCATAGTCTGCAGGGAGTCGGCTTGGTTGGTCTCAGTCATGGCATTGCATGCATTAGTAATGGAAGGTAGCCAAATCTTGCTTTAATAAATATATTTTTTGTTTGTACTGTCCATGGTATTTCTAGATATGGCTGAGCTTCAAGGATCGTATAATCATTCACTATCATCCAAGCATGGGATCGCTTAGTAAATAACTCTTTATCTTTCAGAAGGGATAGGTATTTTGTCATTCTATTTATATTTTTTTTAAGGGATAGTGGTGTTAGGGTAATTTCCCAAATCTTGTGTACTGATAACTATTTCAGTGCTGTTTGAAGAGATTTATAAAAATGAGAGGTTTGATTTGGTTGCATTTCCTGCCAGAGTAGACAACTCATTGGATTAAAAGTGTTGGTTTTTATTTGTTTCCATACCTAAATATACTGTCCCATCCTTGTAATTTGCTGGTTGCAGAATCCAACTTCCAATGGAATCAGAAGTCAAAACAAATATTTTTAAAATGTGTGTATGACATTATTCAATAGGGTGGAGTCCACACCGCAGAGAACTTCACTTCCATTAAGGCTGGGCAGCAGTTTCGCTTTTATACCCTTTAGTAGTGGAAGATAGTTTGGTCCACCCAGAGAGCTATGTAATGATCAAAAGGCCATAAGTAAGGAATTACTATTTTTGTCAGCTCTGTTTTATGTTGTAAAAATGAACCCTTGTTGTCAAACAGTACACCAAGGTATTTATGAGCTTTCACTTGTTCTAGCTGCCGACTTTGCAGATATCATTTATATTTACTATGGGTCGATACCCTGTTGCTAACTTCCATTACTTTCGTTTTTGTTTCATTTATTACCATCTTTTTCTTAATTGAATATTTTGATATTTTATTTATGTCACTGCAAACCTATCTTTTCTTTGATTAAGCAACACAACATCATCTGTATATAATAGATTTGAAATCTGTTTATCTGGCAATTTGGGAGAATGAGCCAACTCGTTGTCTAGTATTTCAGTTAGGTCAGATAAAAATAAATTAAATAAATATGGTGCTAAAACAATTGCTTTAGACCCTGAGATTTATTGATTCTTCTTGATAGCCGCGAGCTGTTACCTAATCGAACCCTGGTCCAAGTCTCGGTTTACAGTAAATGTATTGCTTTTAAAAGGCCAAGACTGATACCATAATTATCCAGTTCCCACCATAAAATTTCCCTATTTACACAATCACAAGCTGATTTAAAATCCACAAAACATAGGTACAGCGGTTGTTTTTTCACTCTATATTTTTCTATTAATATTGCGATTATTAAAATATTAGTTGCTGTCACTTGACCATGTATAAAATCCGATTGATTAGGCAGGAATAAGTGCTTTTCTGTTGCCCACTCTGTCAGTTCTTTCAGGAGAATTGATGCAAAGAGCTTCGCTATTACATCTTGCAGCATAATTATTCTGTAGTTAGTTGGTAGGGACCACTCACCTCTTTTATAAATCGGTGAATTTATAGAACCCTTCCAGGACTCCGGAATGGTCGATGTACACAGTGCTTGGTTGAATACCAGTGTTAGGTAACTGCCCCAAATTAATGCCTTCTCCTTATAGAAGACAGATGAATCCCATTTGGGCCAGCGGCTCCATCTAGTATGCCGGTGTCCTCGTTATCCTCTGTTCTACTGATATTGTCTGGGCCTGGATTAAACTCCAGACCTGGGTTATAATTCAGATGTGAATGTAGAAACCTGACCCATTCTGATTCAGTAACTATAGAAGATGTAGTTGTCCTACTAGATCTATTCATGTTGTTGATTAATGTCCAAAATTCTCTTACATTATTCTTATAAAACGCTTTTGCCCAGAGCGCCTGTTTTGCTTGCACTTTTTCTTTCCAAGTTAATTTGCTTACATCTGCATTTATCTTCTTTAATTTGTCTTGATAGATTTGATTACCTGGAAGCTTCTACACTAATCTTAAAATTCTTTTACGCTCTTTTTTTAATAAACAACATTCAGAAGACAATGTTACCAATGCCAGTGACTTTTTACCCTGCTGCTCCTTAATACCATCTTTTTGGATCTGGCATGAGATTCATGTTTTTTGTTAAGAGGAACCATTTTCTAATAGCCTTCAGAGAATCTCCTTTAAAACAAATTTCAACCGTCGCGTGCACCATTGCTATGACTGATGCTTTGGAGGTTTCTGAACAATAAAGTTTCTTATAATTTACCGTAGTTATATCTCCCGGAAGCGTCGTATATTTTCCATGCCTTACACAGTTTAATTTCAACTCTATTATTTGTTGGCTATAATCAGTCCCATTTGGTCCTCCAATCCGATAATATGAAATCTTTTGAAGTAAGTTTACAGATGTTATTGTATAGACAATTTGAGATTTGTTGCCAAGTACTTGAGTCCAGGCAGGTGGCAAGTCTTACAGGAACCGTCAGTTGAGCACCCTTAGACCTAAGGAATCTCTGGGGCAGATTTACAATAAGTGGCGCATCCCTGCATTTCAGCAGGGATGCGCCACTGATTGTGCGCCGTGACTCCGCCACCATGGAATGCGGCGCACCATGGGGCAAAAACAGCACAGATGCGTCATGCATCTGTGCCGTAAAAGTGGCGCATTGCTGGAGTTGAGTCGCAAGCGTGGTGCAGATCAAGCATTGCTCTGGGGGGCCCTATCTTATTAATGCTGCGTCAATCCTTACACCTGCTTCAAGCAGGCGCAGGGTTTTGATGCAGCATGGGCCTCAAAGTGACTGAGTGAAATCTTGTAGAGTTCACTCAGCCACTTTTAGGAGGCGTTCCTGCACCGGAACGCCCCCCCCCCTGCACAGGAACGCCTCCTTCTGGCGCAGGGCTTTACAACGTGACGCATCTCCCAGATGCGTCACATTGTAAATACCCCGCACCATGGCGCATCTTTTGCGCCGCCGCTGGGTCACAAAAGTGATGCAACTGTGGCGTAAAAGAGGCGCAAGGGGCTTGTAAATCTGCCCCTCCATCTTTAAAAAAATATCTACCAATTTTCCCTTTCTTTTCTCCCTTAATGTCCAGGGTGAGTAGAAGGCTAGGGATTGCCCATAGATAGTCCTGTTGTTGAACTTTGTTGTCTCTAACATAAGACCACAACATATTCATATTGAAGTCACCTGTGATAATGACCTCAGGTTGAGTATCCTTATTCAATTGCTGCATGTTATACTTGTTAAACTACTAACCATTGCTCTTCTTGAACTGGAATCAGGGTGAATGTATACATTTAATAGTAAGAGAGTTTTAATTATGTGTTTATCTTTATAACGTATTTTAACTATCAGACAGTCACATATATTTTGAGCTTCCACCTCACTTTCCATTTTTAGATCTGTTGAAATAAAAGTAGCCAAATCCACACAAGATCTGCAGTATTTCCTTGTTTTCTAGGCAGGTATATCATTTCCCTTAAAACCTTCTAATTTAAAAGGATTAGTTACGCAGGTCTCTTGTAGGCAAATTATTTTAAAAAGTTCCGACACTGAATTCAGTTGCTCATTTTGTATCTTTGATTGAATACCTTTCATAGTCCAGGAGCATATTCCAATCCTACCTCTGGGCTTCTTGGGGCCATCATTTGGGTTTTGTCAATCCTCCTTCGCTCCGTGTAATGCTGCAGTTAACCAACCAAACTTTAGCTCATCTATTGGTTTACTTTTGTTCTCAATTAAAGATTTAGATATTTGTCCCTTTGTCTTAGCTATTGGATATTACAGTATTGAGTATGCCTGGTTATTATCCGGCCCCTTTCATTGCTTATTTAATTTTTGGGGGGAAATAAACGTACTTGGGTAGGAAGGTTGGAGTGGCCTTATAACTCCCCAGGCCAGAAAGAGATCGTATCCCTGTAGGATGCCAGTGTTGATTCTTGATTGTTGATTTTATTTGCTAGGAATTCAATTGATTCTATGTCAATGCTTCTAATTCTTTCTAGCGATGGTATTGCTGTACACAATTTTAGGATGTCTCCGCGGTTCAAGATATCTTGCTTACCTCTGGATTTATATTCTTGTTTAAAATTAATTGTTTTCCTCCCTTTTTATGATCCTGGTTTTTACTATTGACTTTTTGCAGGGAATTAAGATAATGAGGTAGCTCCTGCTCTTGCGGTTCACCTATATGTTCACCTACATGTTTTCCTAACTTCTGAATCCAAGTAAGTTGTTTTAATGGTTGCCTGACATGAATTAACCCATTCGTCATGCTATGGCTTTTACTTCCCTCTATTTCCCGATCTTGTGGGGCCTTAATTTCCTTCTGACTTTTTAACATTCCTGTGTTATCTTGAGCCGTTGTAGTACGCTCGATTTGTGCTCTTTTCTTTTCTGATTGAAGTCATCCGCATTTCGCTTTCTTATTGATTCCCTTAGCACCTGGCGTATCCATTTGTCTCTTTTCTTTAGGTCCAACCTGTTTTATATGGTCTGTTTGGTCTTTGATGGTTGTATTTATTACTACTGTACTTACCTCTGGCAATGTCCTGTTAAACAAAGGATAGAATGGTTTTGTTACTTCTACAGCTGTGTCTGTTTGTTTCTGAGTTGCTTTTATTGCTTGATGTTATTTCCCTAGACAATTTCCTATTTTTATTATCTCTGGTTCTTGAGGAGGTACTGTTTTTGTAACTCTTTAAACTTTATTCCCTGCTTTCTGTTGTTTTTTCCTCTGTCTATTTGATAATTGGAATTCAAGTGATGTTGCTAATGATATTATTTGTGCAGAGAGGTGGATTTTCTCTATTAGATCTTCCTTTTCTCATTCGTTGGATCCTTATTACTTTCCTCATTTAAATTCAAACTTGTCGTTATTTTTTCAACGATGCACTCACTCTGATAATATTTGTTTCCGGGGGTACATACATTTCCTCTTAGATCCTCAATTATTTTTTTTAGTACTTCCGGAATTGCGGCCTGTTTATTAATCAATGGGGTACAGTTACAGTCTGTATATGAGGCTATTGGTTGTGCTTGTACCCTTATTACCAGTTTGTTTAGTGTGGCAATCTTCTGATCAATTCCTCCATTTTGTTTGACTGATGAGTTAGGCTTCAAGTATTAGTTGGGAGGTTCTGAAAAATACATGAGGCAACAGCAAAAATGGAAGGGGGACCCACACCAATGGTGCCAGGTCTAACAATGATTATATAATGTAATCAGATAACCTGCAGCGTTGGAGTGCACCCTATTGACCCTGAGTCCTGGGTTCCCGAGACTTGTGCTCCCAAGATTTGCCCATTTACAGAATAGTGTTGTTTATTAGACCCACGTACGGGGCTTTGTTGTTCTTGCTCCTAATTTCCTGACTCAGTAAATTGTAACCTGTTATTACGTTCCTCCTTTTGATAGGGTGCACTCCAACGATTGTGGGCCTGCAGCACGGGTTGTGTCACTCACAGAAGCAGCCTTGTAAAATGTGTCTAAGGTCTGCCATTGCAGAGCCTGCATGCATTCTGGTACTGTCATGCTGATTGGGTAAGTGCACCCACTTGTCCGTCCCTAAATTTTCACTTTTCTTCATATCAGTCACCCCTAAATTAGGCCCAAGGACAGGGTGCATTGTAAGTATAAGGTAGGACACGCCCTGCTGTGTGTGGCATGTCCTAATAGTGAATTACAACCATTTTTGTTTTTCACTATTGCAAGGCTACCTGTTCTCCATAGGCCAGAATGGGCTGTTAGATTATTACATGTTTATAATCCTAACAGACTCAGAGAACATGGTAGAAATTCGAGTTTAGTATGCCTGGACTCAGAATAATAAAATACTTCTTTTAGTGAAGTTTATTTTAATATTCTGTGTTTGCAAATACCACTTTTAGAAAGTAGGTATTTGCTTGGCAAAACCTTTCAAGCCTGCCTCTGCTAGGTTGTGTATTCCTTTGTCTCGTTTTGTGAGTGACAGGGCTGGGGGATTCCAATAGACACGATGAGTCAGCCCAGTGGTGAATAGAGCGATCTGCATCTAGATGGGAGGGAAGAGTTGCACCTGAACCTTGAATAGGGCTGTGCCTGCTTTCCACAATGCTGGATCCACCGCCTGGGGTGCGGCTGATGTCTCTGCCCTGCACACTGAAAGAAGAGAAGGAGTCCTGTCTACAGTGCTCCAGGACTGTACTTGCCTTCCACAATGCTGGCTCCACCTCCTGTGGGGCGTCTGATGTTTCTGCCCTGCACTGTGAAAGGAAAGGAGAAGTCTGGTAAACAGAGTGCTCAGGAACTGGTTTGCACCGGGCAAAGACCCCTCTCCCCTCAAAGAACAAAGGATTTGGGGGTGTAAATATTGGGACCCTGATCCAACGAAATTAGATCACTTTTGGACTACAAGAGAAACCTTTACTGAGTAGAGGAACCTGAAGAAACTGAGGAGAGACTATTCCCAAGCTGAAGTGCTGCTTGAGGGATTGGCCTGCAGTGGTTGCCTTACTGCGAAAGGAAGGAAGGAGAAATGAACTTTGTGTACTTTGCTTTCAACTTGTGAAGGATCTCCAAGGACTTGGAAAAGAGCTTGCCTCCTACTGAAGTCTCGGGGACGACAGACTTCACCCCCAGCTCCCCAGAGTTCTTTTGGAAGTGCCTGCTGCTGCTTTGGTCCTTCTGAGGAACTGCGTGTCGCAAGGAGCTGGAAGCGCGACTCAACAAGAAGAAGCGTGTCGCTGTCACTGGGCCTGCCGTCGCAACTCCGAAAGGAGGGTGTCGCCGCTGGAACTGTCGCACTGCACCGCATCAGAGAGAAGCGTGCCGCAATGAAGAGGAAGCGTGTCGCCGTCGCTGCTGCTGCCCTCGCATCTCTGAAGGAGGGTGTTGCCGCTGGAGCTGTAGCACTGCACCACATCAGGAGAAGAATCTCGCAACAAGGTCAGAGCGTGTCGCCATCGCTGTGCCTTCCGTTGCAACTCCGAAGGAGGGTGTCGCCGCTGGAACTGTCGCACTGCACCGCATCGAAGAGGAGCACCTCGCATCCGCGAGAAGCGCACTGTCGTCGGAGCTGCTGCCGTCGCATCTTGGGTGTTGCCGCTGTAGTTGTCACTAGGGGTGGGCGTAGTTCGCGAAGTAGAGCTACGGGAAGATACACGCAGTGCACTTCGCACTACGCGTAGCACTTCGTGAACTGCGTAGTAGCATGTTTGCACTGTGCAAGATGTCGTTTTCAATGATTGCACAGTGCGGACAAGCATCTGGCACTGTGCAATCATTGAAAACAGCATCTTGCACAGTGCAAGCTGTACTTTTCTGCCGCTCGAGTAGATTTTTACTCGAGCTGCAGCTTTCTCACCGCGGACTGGTAGTTTCTCATTGCGAGCGGGCGCAAGTATGCGCGACCACTCACAATGAGAAACTTGACCTCCCCGCTTTGAGAATCTTGCCGGGAGGTTTATTTTCCATGCTCGCGATAGCGAACAATGAAAAAGTCTCGTGAGGATGTCATTTAGCTTGCTCGTGGTCGCCAACTTGACGTTGAGGCATGTTTGCACTGTGCTACGTGCAGCTCGCGTTGTGCGAAGTTGCGCAAACTTATCATATCGTAGTGCTTTGCCCAGGGTTAGTTGTTGCATCGAGCGAAAGCTTCACGCATCGTGGGAGAAAAGCGTCGCCGCTGGAGCTGTTGCCGTCCACGAATCGAACTGAGAACTTCTCGCATCCCTGAGAAGCGTGCTGCATCTGGAAGATCTTCACGTCTTTATTCATTTGCACCTGAACTTTGCCACATTCCCATTGCTGTGACATTGCTTGTCGTGGAAGCGCAACGCAACCTAAGGTACATTGACGCAAAGTGTTGCATCTAAGAACTGAACTGAACTAAGCTTAAATCTACCATCTTAAAGTAACAGTATTGTGTATTTTTGTCGTTTATTGTCTTGTAGTAACTCTATATAAAGTCTACTTATTTTTTATATAAAACCTTGTGTGGTGTCCATCTGTAGTGTTGTCACTGGGTTACTGTATGTGGTCACAAATGCTTAATACACAACGCCTCTGAAATAAGCCTGACTACTCGTGCCAAGCTACCAAGGGGGTGAGCAGGGGTTATTTTAGGAGTGTAATCCCCTTATCCTGACTATAGGCGAGGGTCCCTATTTGTCACAAGTACCTACCCTGCCAACTAGAGACCCCCAAATCTAACATTGTTGGTCAGCAGAAGGGATTTGCATTTGTGACTCATGTACTGTGACTGGTGAACACTACTTAGTGAGTGCAGACCATAACAATACCACATACTTTTTGGTAGATTCCTTTTTGGATTTTTGTTCTATTTTTGAAAGATGCCTGATTCAATTGTAGTAGAGAGAGTAGAATCTGTAGCCTCTGTTGATCCCGAATGGAAAGAAGAGAAATTAGAAAGCCACAAAGTTGCACACCTGAAGTTCTTTCCCAAAAAGTTCAATGTTTCCACTGCTGGATTCAAAAGGAAGGAAGAATTCCACAAGGCACTGAGGGCCTGGGTAGAAGCAAGGAAACCTCCTGAGATTGAGGAGGATGACCTGGCAATTGTGTAACAGGGAGGGCCAGTGGGCTCAGGAGGAAGGAGAGTACTTTCCCCAGCATGTAGCATTGGTTCTGGCACCAAGACCAGGATGAACCTGTTGCCCATGGCTGTTTTGGGGTCCAGTGGCCCCACAATGTCAATCCCCACCCGCTCAAAGGGGGTACTGACCACAGGGAATGGCTGGGGAGGAGCCTTGTGCTTCCTCCCACTCTTTCCACTTACCTGGCAAATCTGACAAGTTCTGCAATGAGTATCTGAGCTCTTGCACATTTGGGGCCAATGAAAGTAGGCAACAAGCCTTTCAAAGGCCTTGTCCTGCCCCAAATGTCCTGCTAATGGCACATCATGAGCCAGCCCCAGTAGGAAGGCTCTGAACTTCTGGGGTACCACCAGCACATGGGCTGACCCAGGTTCAGCAACCTTAGCCTCACTATACAGGAGACTATTCTCCCAGTAAATCAAGTGTGACCCTGACTGATCACCTGCTGCCGCAAACCCACAAGAGAAGGGCACTCTTTCTGCTCCTTACAAAATTCTTCCTTGAAGGGACCTCCTTCTTGCTGCCAATGGGTCAGCTCAGGTAGGTCTCCCAGTTACGCTACTAGTTCCCTGGTAGGTGCCAGGGCATCCTCCTCAGGGTCTACCTCCTACTGGGCCGTGCAAACTTTGGGGGCCGGTTTCCCGTCCCCCCCGCCACTTCTCTCTTTGGCAGGTTCCTGGGCCTCCCTCTCAGACTCCAGGTCCTCTTGAGAACCCCTACTGGGTTGAGAACCCCTGACTGGGTGTTCATGCACGTCCAGTCAGGCAGTCCAACCATCTTCAAGTGAGTTGTGTTCTCCACCTTTTCCCAAGGGGAGCTCTCCAAATCGTTTCCCAACAAAAAGTCCACAAGCATGGCGGGCTTCACAGCTACCTGAAGAGTACCAGAGAACCCCCCCACTCAAAAGGAAACTTGGCCACGGGAAACATCTTTTACCACGCACCTTTTACCACGCAGTGCCTTTACAACGCAGGTTTAACAACGAAAACCATTACAATGCATTGCACGGGGGGGCACTAGGATAGGGAATAGTTTTAATTTACTATCCAAAACCTTCTTTACTATCCACGGGGACTGGAGTTGGAATAGTAAATTAAACTATTCACTATCCAGCACCCCCCAAAGCAATGCGTTGTAAAGGCTTGCGTTGTAAAACTTGTGTTGTAACAGCATGCGTGGTAAAAGCATGCGTTGTAACAACGTACATCCGTTGGATCCCCTACTACATTAGAATTTTTTACATTTACTAGTATTTCAATTGGTAGAGGCACCCAAGTTGCTAATAGTTGTTGAGTGTCTCCAGTCAATGGGATCACACTACTTGAGCCCTCATGTTGCAAATGTGTGGTTAGGGTTATCTGATTCCTCGATTGGCTTTGATGTTTGCTCCATTTCGTATTGGTCAGACTCTCTTATTCCCTGATTTTGGGATATTGCATTTGGCTCACTCAATGGCTTAATTGGAGTTTGTCAGCATTGCTCGCGTTGGGTCTTTCATGAAATCAAACTTTGTTGGGGACTTTGTTGGCTTCTCAAATATGCTTACCATAGATGATTTGAGAGACTAATTTTCTCCTGTTTTTTTTTATTTTATTTTATTTAAAATTGCTTAGCGGGAGGGAAAGGTGTTCGCTCCCTACCCGACCTCATAATTACCACCTCGTTGTGTAGGCGAATGACCTTCTTTATACAAGCCGAACGAGTGGGAGGACGTCAGTTGGCAGCAAGCTGTACCTCAACCTAGTCAGGCCGCTTCCGCGAACCACCGTTGAAAATAATCAGGGTAACAGACAGCAGACAATGACAAGCTTGCTGCTGGAGACAAAGCGAAACAAAGCGAAAGTCAGCTCCTCACCTCACAATTGAGCTTTGATTGAGCGGGCTCCAGTCTTCCTCCTTGTCTTTCCCAGGCTGACTGGAAAATGGCAAACGGTTGACTGTTGTCTGATTCGGGTCTAAGGCACAATTTCAATGAAGCGAGGCATGGCATGGCACAATGTTACAACAGTGCAGACAGTACAGGAGTGCCAGATGCCACATATGGGAGGCGAGGGCTGGAGGTGAAGGGGTGCCGAGTGTCCGGATAAACAATAGTCAGTGGGGTCCGCTCTCCACTTGCATGGCCCCTTTAATCAACTCCAGCGCCACTCCTAGACTACTTCTGGGGACCTGAGTCCCTCGGTATGTTGCCTCAGCCTTTTTCCCTTTCTAGGGTGAGTGGGACCTATTGGGAGGCCGCCAGCTGCACCTGGGGCTAGCCCGGGCCGCCTGTGTCCACCCCCCACACCCCCCGCCCCCTGGTGCACACTCAATGGCCACCAACTCAATCAATCAACCAATCAATCAGAGTACTTGTAAAGCGCGCTACTTACCCGTGAGGGTCTCAAGGTGCTCACCGAGAACACACTCGCCGGAGGTAGAACAGGCAAGCAAACAAAGCGTTGCTGCAGGTGACCAACTCCCCCACCTCCCTTACCTCACTCCTCGCTCATCTTTGGCTGCTCCGCCACCAGAGACGGCGAGGGCTGAGTACTGGTTACCCATCTGTTTGTTGTTTGGTGGTGGTGGTGGTGTTGCCATCGGTGGCCGAGCTCACCACTCGCAGCTCTTCTCACAGCACCGTTCACCAGGCTGCCCCTCACACTCTGGGTCTGGTGCTCCACCTCCAGGTGAGATAACACAGTGGTGTTTTTTTGTTGCCCAGTGGTTCCTTCACTTTGTTGTAGCTCCAGCAATCTGAGGATGCAGGCTATAGAAGGAAGCAACATTGCATATAGTGCTCCGGGTGTGGCGCAGGCAGCTTAAGTATGCAGGTCCAAGTGTACACAGAATTTAAACATTAAGACTCTGAGCCTACTGTGTTCCATGCCTTTGGCATCTCTTTAAAACACAGTCAGGATTATACCAAGCTTGGGTCTCTGTACACTGCCAACGGAGAGGTAGCGCAAAGGCCTACTTTAGGAAGAAGCCTTCTATGGAAAGTTGCATTTAAAAATCTTCACAAACTATTCTGCAAAGGGAGTTTCCCTCGCTTAAAATTAGTAATTGCACACAGGCTGACAGCCTCTTGCCAAAGCGCAGTGAGATTTATATCTTGTTTTCTTATCTAATCCCATTTTATGTTGCTTCTAGTCCGGGCCTGACAGCCGGCAACTGTTGATACAGAAATGGCAGAACGGTGTGATCCTGGGTAAATCATTTCATTCCATCTGTACATTACATTCAATAACTGCCAAACCTGGGAGCACACTGCAGCTCGCTAAGTCTTATTAGTACATAAAACACAGAGGAACGCCAATTTAAATGAGGCAAAGAACACAGAACTTAAAGAAGACCAGAAAGCATATTTAGCCCAAGTGATTTTATACCACAGAAAGCAACAAAGGTCCAAAAACCTCCATGTGTACTCACTTTGCCAGAAAACATCTGGAAGCAATTCAGTTGACCAAGCTGCTCTAGACTAAGATAACAGCACTCTAATCCATGCTTACCTGCTTACTCGCACTGTCTGATCCTGAGCAGTCCACGACACTGATGGTTTGATGAATACATACAAACTTACTTTTGGCTTACTGGGTCCCTGAGTGCCTTTCATTCTCTTGGATGCGCACAGGCTTCAGGACATCTTCCAGCCACAGACTGCTCCGATCTGGTCATCTAATTAGAGTGGAGGACATTTGTATTTCGCTCCGCGCATCTGCCCAGGAAGGCCCTCAACTTTTGTTGCCCTCTTGGTCTAATTTAATTGTAGTGATACAAAGTGCCCGGGGACCATCACTGCCAATTGAGCATTGCTTGGCAGTTCGGGCAGTTAGGGGTGAACTGTTCCCATGAGGCACAGGGTCAAGACTGATTTGCATATACCTGTGTCTAAACTGGGATGGCGAAATGAGCTAAAGAATGATGATGGATTAAACCCAGGTCTGTGACTGCGGGTGAGTGTCTGAAAAGTTTAGCGATCCACCCATCATCTCCTTGCATTTGCTTTGTTCGCCCTAAGTTGGCAGGGTATGTTGGGACATCTGTCCCTTGCTCACTTTGCCACTGGATTCAAGCTAGCCTGGCTGATGTGGGCTGTTAGCCCGAAACCGGTCCCAGGAGGCTTGTTTCCGGTCCAGGGATGACATGGCGTGGCAGCTTGGGCTGGACTGGTCCTATGAGACACAGGCTCAAAACTGATTTGCATATAATTGTGTCTGAAATGGGGTGGCGAAGTGAGCTAAAGAATGATGAAGGATTAACCCAGATCTGTCACTGGTGGTGAGTGTCATAAAAGTTTTAGTATTCCAGTCCATCATCTACTTGTGTTTGCTTTGCTCGCCCTAAGTTGGCAGGGTAGGCCCAGACGTGGGTCGCTTGCTCACTTTGCCATTGGATTTAAGCTAGCCTGGCTGATGAGGGCTCTTAGCCCAAAACCGGTCCCAGGATGCTTTTTTCCGGTCCAGGGATGACATGGCGTGGCAGTTCGGGCTGGACTGTTCCCATGAGGCACAGGGTCAAGACTGTGGTGTCCTCGTGTCCTATGCTCTCGTCTGGAACTCGGAACACTCGGAGTCAAGAGTGTTCCGCGAGCTCCAGTTGTAGCGGTTGGCCCAGGCTCATTAAGATGCAACTTGTACTTCCTCTAATAAACCTCAATGACATGCTTATTTCATTTGGTTACATACTCGTTTATTGAGGGATCTCTTCACTGGCGACGATCGGGTGACAAACCGGCGGAAATTCAGAGCCTGGAGCCCTGCATTCTGCAGATCACGAGTACCGTTAACTTTTGCTTTCTGTCATCTTCATCTGCTGTGCTGTCAGACGATGGTGAGAACGTGTTCTTCAATCTTCGTGAAAATCCCGCATTTGTGAAGTAAGCGGTGAGACTTTTATTCAATTTTGTCCTATTTGGCGTCTCAAAGTGTTTCCAGCTCTCTACGTCACAACACGAGCCCACGCATGCGCACTCTCGCGCTTATCGCATTTTAGCGCATACGCAACAAACTCTTCGTGACGTTGACACTAACGCATGCGCACAGCCTCTAGGTAGTCGAATCTCTGTAAGAGTGTATTTCTGTCTCCTAGCAACCAAGTCTTTATGACGTGTTTGGCTTCCGACTTTGTTTTTTCTGCCGAAGACTAAACAATGACTCTGACTCACAATTGCATTTGATCGCCTGGGAAGTTTTGACCTCACAACAACTTACCTAATCTAATGTGTTCTATTTGCTTGTTCTTGAAAGCTATGATTCCACAATAGCTTGCCTGCACTACACTGTGTGTGCTGAGTTTAAACACATTTAATTTTTGTGCGATTTATTATCTTTATTTTTAAACATAAAGGTATTATTTAATCTTGCAAATTTTGTGCTTAACCATGGAAGTTTTCAATGCTCCACCTCCATTTTTAGCTTCTCCAGGAGAACCTCCATTGGAATGGAAACAATGGAGAGAAGGTTTTGAGGCTTACCTTGAAGCAATAGGAGGTGAAAATTACACTGATAAACGCAAGTTGGCAATTTTAAAACACTCGCGTGGTGCGGAAGGCAGACAAGTCCTCAGTCATTTACCTCCTCTAGCTGTGGATAGTTTGAGTGAAGAAGAAAATGACGTCTACGAGAATGCCATAATGCAACTTGACAAACAATACATTAAAAAGGTCAATGAGGTTGTCGCACATCACAAATTTTTGAGCAGACTTCAAGTGGCTAACGAACCCATCGACTCTTTTGTAAAGGATCTAAGAATTTTGGCCGCTAAATGCAATTACCAAGAATTTCATGATCAGATGATAAGAGACCAATTGGTGCACAATGTTGCTAATGTCAAGTTACAAGAAAAGTTATTAGATGCAAAAGACTTATCTCTTACCAAAGCCCTCGACATTGCACGTCGTTTTGAGGACATGAAATTGGGTATGAAGGAGTTATCTGACAATAAAATGAAAGAATCTTCAGAAAAGAAAATATCAACTTCCGAAGTTCAAGTGGTTAAAAAGAAATCTACAGAAAGCAAATACAATAGATCTTCTCCTTCAGTTAACTGCAATTTCAAAAAAGATGTAACATGTTTCAAATGTGGTTTTCCAGGTTATGTTGCAACTGATAAAAGATGTCCCGCCATAGGTCAAGTATGTAATTATAGTAGATCCAAGGGACATTTTGCTAGAATGTGCAAGAACAGAAATAAGTTTAGATACAATTCTACTGACATAAGAAATGCCAAACCTCGTGATGTTCATGCAGCTAATACTGATACTGATGATTATGATGATTTATTAACGGTATATGAAATTGGTGAGGAGAAAAAAGATGCTCCATTCTGCATGTTACAGATTGGTTCTAAATGTATAAGGGTTATGGCTGACTCTGGTGCTAGACACACTTTAATTGGTGATGAATGGTTAAAAGAATTTCCTGATGTGTCATTACTTCCTTCAGACATAAGGTTAGTCGGATATGGGAAAAAAACAATAGATGTTTTAGGTTATTTTACTACAGATCTTTCATTTAAAGGCAAAACTATAAATTCTAAAGTCTATGTTGCTAAAGAAGGTTCATGTTTGTTGGGGTGGCCTCAACAACGTGACTTAATGATTAAATTGGATCCCAATCATCCTCAACAAGTTTTGGGTTATTCTGACATCATTAGTCAAGTTGGTTTAGTCACAGATAATAAATGGGAAACGTTATTTCCTAATGTTTTTTCACCTAAATTAGGGTTACTAAAGAAATTTGAACACAAAATCATATTAAAACATAATGCTACTCCTAAAGTGCATAAGGTTCGTAATATTCCATTATAGTTGAGGGAGTCTGTCAAGAAAGAATTAGAAAGGCTCTGTGAACTAGATGTCATTGAGGAGATCGAATCTTCTGAATGGCTTTCGCCTGTTGTTGTCGCACACAAACCTAACGGCAAGATAAGATTGTGCGTCGACATGAGAGACCTTAATTCCAATGTGTGGGTTGACAGACATCCCCTTCCCAATATTGGGGAGATGTTTTCAAAACTTAAAGATGCTTCTGTGTTCACTACGTTAGATCTATCTAAGACGTATCACCAAATAGCACTGCATGAGGAGAGTAAACATCTAACTTCTTTTATTTCTACTGAAGGTGCGTATAGATACAAAAGGATGCCCTTCGGGCTTGTTTCAGCTTCTTCTGTCTTTCAACGTGTCATGCACAAATTGTTTAAGAATCTATCTAATGTTCTTTACTTTCAGGATGACATATTAGTCTTCGGGAAAGATGAGAAAGAGCACTCTGAAATCTTGTATCAAGTATTATCTATTTTGCAAGATAGTGGGTTGACATTGACCAAAGAAAAATGTAAATTTGGCATGGAATCAGTTGACTATTTAGGTCATTCCATTAGTAACAAAGGTATATCACCTAAGCAAAGCTTAGTAAAAGCTATAGAAGATGCCCCTGAACCCACTAATAAGGATCAACTCAGATCCTTTCTAGGATTAGCTGAGTACTATGCCAAATTTATTCCAACGTTTGCCGACAAAACGAAACATTTAAGAAACTTGATGAAAAATCATCAGTTATTTGTTTGGGATTCTAATTGTAAGGAACAATTTTCTTATCTTAAAAAATGCATTGCTTCTGCACCTTCTCTGTCTCCGTTTGATACATCTTGTGAATCATTTATTGTTTCAGATGCTAGCAACGTTGGCATAGGTGCTGTACTTATGCAAAAGCAAAAAGAAGGTCTTGTTACTATTGCCTTTGCTTCTAAACCATTGCGGGATGCAGAACCCAAATATTCCACTTTAGAAAAAGAAGCCCTTGCTTGTTGGTGGGGCATTGAGTATTTCCGTAAATATGTTTATGGTTCTAGGTTTGTCGTCAGAACAAATCATCGCCCACTCGTGGACTTGTTTACAAAAAAGGGATGTAACAAAGCAACTGCCAGAATAGCTAGATGGCAATATAAATTACAAGATTTTCATTTTCATGTGGAGTATATTCCAGGTGCGAAAAATGTTTTAGCTGACTGTCTTTCGAGACTTCCCATTGATGATGATGATGTTGTTACTTGAGATGAGGATCCGGATAGGGTGGTTTCTATATGCGAAGTTTCTAATGGTTGCATAAAGGAGGAGGATTGGAGGGTTGCCAGCAGTAATGATGAGAACTACAAATGTGTCATGTCTTTTATCAAGGATGGTTGGCCCTACAAAGCAATTTTATCTCAAGATATGTTACCCTATTTTCAGATAGCTCAAGAGTTGACTATTCATAATGATATTTTATTGAGAAGATTGCAATTAGTTGTACCACAAGATCTTAGGAAAAATGTGCTTGAAATGGCACATGAAGGTCACCCCGGCATGACAAGTATGAAAAGAAGAATCAGGTGTGAGTTTTGGTGGCCTGGTATTGACAGGTTCATTGAAAGAAAGGTCAGGTTGGAGTGCACAGTTAGCGACAAGTCACAGAAAGTTGTTAACTATCATCATGATAGTGTTACTAGGTCATGGGAGTGTGTTTCAATTGACATTGCTGGTCCTATGAGTTTTGGTCAGAATCCGATTTACGCCATTGTTTTGATTGATCAATTTTCTCAATGGCCAGAGGTGAAATTTGTTCCTCATGTATCCTCAAAAAACTGTCATTGATTTTCTTAACTGTGTTTTTGAAAAAGAAGGTTTTCCTGTTTCCATGTTGTCTGACAACGGTACACAGTTCATGTCTGGTGAAATGAAGTTATTTGCGACAATCATGGTATTATTCATAAACCATCATCTGTTTATTATCCTCAGGGAAATGGTATGGTTGAAATGTGGATCAGGGTTTTGAAGGAAGGTATACAACTGGCTTTGTGCAATGGTCAAAATTGTTATGACACTGTAAGAAAACTTTTGTGGACTTATAGGAACACTCCCAGAAGTGATGGTGATTTATCCCCATTTGAAAAAATGCGTGGCAGAAAAAGTATTTGCAACATGAGCCAACAATGGATGAGAGATCTGATCAGTAGGAAGGTTATGGGATCTGAGTCCAGGGTGAAGTCTCTCTCAATTGATGTTCCCTGTAACGTTGGTGATTGGGTGCGAGTAAGAAAATCTGGTTTCATTAGGTCTGGAGAATCTCGTTTTTCTGATCCCATGGTTGTTGTTAGAGTAGGCAAACAGGTGGTGGAATTGTCAGATGGTAATGTTTGGAGTCCTTCGAAGGTTGTGAAGGTTCCTAGGTTTGACGATGCTTCATGTTCGCAACAGAACGGGAGGGATACTGTTTCTTCGCCTGTTTCTCCACGAGATAGTGTGCCACAATGTAGTACATCTTTTCATGGGAACATGAATAGATGGAAGAATCAACATAGGTTAAGTCAGAGGCAAAGAAATTCACCGGCATGGTGTAAAGACTACGTTATGATGTGACACTCTTAAGACTTGTTGTGAACTATTACTGGTTTGTTTTGTTGCCTGATTTTGTTTTCAATTTTGATTATTCTGTTATGTTAAAGTGTAATATTTTGCCTGTTTTTGTTTCTCTTAAGGGGCAGATGTGTGGTGTCCTCGTGTGTCCTCGTGTCCTACGCTCTAGTCTGGAACTCGGAACACTCGGAGGGAAGAGTGTTCCGAGAGCTCCAGTTGTTGCGGTTGGCCCAGGCTCATTAAGATGCAACTTGTACTTCCTCCAATAAACGTCAATGATATACTTATTTCATTTGGTTACATACTCGTTTATTGAGGGATCTCTTCAAAGACTAATATGCATATAGCTGTGTCTGAACGGGGGTGGCGAAATGAGCTAAAGAATGATGATGGATTCAACCCAGATCTGTGACTGGGGGTGAGAGACTGAAAAGTTTCAGCGCTCCGTCCATCATCTCCTTGTGTTTGCTTTGTTTGCCCTAAGTTGGCAGGGTATGCCCAGACGTGGGTCCCTTGCTCACTTTGCCACTGGATTCAAGCTAGCATGGCTGATGAGGGCTGTTAGTCCAAAACCTGTCCCAGGATGCTTGATTCCGGTCTAGGGATAACAAGGCTTGGTAGTTCGTGCTGGACTGTTCCCATGAGGCACAGGGTCAAGACTGTTTTGCATATAGCTGTGTCTGAGCTGGGGTGGCGAAGTGATCTAAAGACTGATGATGGATTCAACACAGATCTGTGACTGGTGGTGAGTGTCTTAAAAGTTTTAGTGCTCCGTCCATCATCTACTTGTGTTTGCCAACTCCTAAGAAGCTCACAGTACCTCACCCAAACTCCTAGCCCTTCTATAGAAAACGGGTAGGAGGTAAGAAGCAAACACAACCCGAGAGGGACAGAGCAGATGGACAGGGGAGTAATACAGGACAGAGCCAACTACAAAAGATGCACTCCGTAGAGTGTGTCCGCAAAAAAGACAAAAATAGCTTCCAAAAGCCAGAGCAGTGTAAGGACACAAGTACTTTGGCCATGCTCTATGGGCAGGCAACATCAGAAAAAGAGTATGTAGTGACTGTAGTGCTGACCAGCGGAATGCAAGCAATTGAGAGGTAGGGTGATGCTAACCAATGGTACGTTATGGACAGTCTCCATACTCACTAAATAGAAACCAAAATGTCTAGAAGAGACATTACATGTGCTGTCTAGAGGAGAATTAAAAATGAAAGAAGTGTACTTTATTCAAAGGGCCCACACACAGCAGCATCGCCATGAACAAGAGGATAATAACCGTTTAGAATTTTGATTGGAAACTAAACAGAATCTTATTGATCTATTAATGGAGAGGAACACTACACTGCTGAATAAACAATCTACAGAATTAACAAGAACAGTGTGCCTCATAGATAAGAAACACATAACTTCTTATAAAAGAAATAAGAGACAGGCATAAAAGTGAAAGGGTCAGATGCACGAATATCTAGAGGCAAAATGCTGATTGCAAATTGCGGCCAGTAATTTTGCAAACAGTAAAGATTTTTAAGAACCAACCTATGTTGAATTTGGTTGATTTCTGTCCGATATTATGAATTTAATGAGTTAGGTCACACAGTGCAAATCCCTGTGATTGGAAGCCATCACAGGTATGGTGGTCTATTGCGGTCAGCAGACCACCATGTCTGTGATTACATTTAAATTAAGGAACCATGTCTGTGATTACATTTAAATTAAGGAACTTTTTTAATGCAGCCTGTCGTCCTTAAAGGAAACCAATCTGCATTTAAAACTGAACGTTTATTTTTTCATATTTATTTGAGAGTTTGCGTTATTCCCATGGACCACTGACTACTCCCAAAACAAACTTTTTCTTTTCATTCACAAAGGACATAGGGGCATAATAGCAAGGGCATTATCGCTGCTTCAGCTGGACTTTTTCCCGCGAAAGCGGCGATAATTTTATCGCCCTATTAGCAATCTGTCGGTAACAACAGTTAGCGACAGTTTCTAGTGCACAGTGAGCGGTTTGGGGCCCGCTTTGCATGTCAGCGATATTTATCGCGAAAGATATGCAAAGTGGGAATACACAAACTGTTAGCGCCTGAAAGCAGTCGCTAACATCGCTATCGCCTATTATCAACGCAGGGGAAGCGATAAAAAAATGTGCGCTAGGCGCGAATATCACCAAAAACTAACGCCTGCTCAAACCACTTCTTAACCTGTATATCCAGTGGAAGTTGGATATTCAGGTTAAAACCCTATTGGCGTTAATGCCTGAATATCGCTGGATTTCAAGCGATATTCATGCATTGAGCCGCTATCGCCGGATATTTTAGCGCATTTGAGATAAACATTGCTAATAGTACGTTATCTCTGCGATAAAATCCGGCGATGCATGGCGATAAAAAAAATATTCATAAAAGGGGGTGGTGATGGACAGAGCATCTGAATTAAGCAGAACACTCCTACCCAGTCAAAAGATCAGGGCTTGATCCATCACCGTTTTTTAGCTCACTGCACCATCCCAGTTCAGAACCTGGCTACATGCAAATTAGTCTGTCCCTGGCCCAGTGCATCATGGGAAAAAATATCACTAAGCTCATTTAGCGATAAATATCTCTAGTTGTTGATAATATGTCCCTTGGCGTTTCCAAGAGGCCCATCTGTTTGCAGAAGGGACGCCATCCCTGCCTGTGTCAGTAACTTTTCAATGGTTTTACGACTGTTATTTCTGTCCCAAACCATGCAGATAGGAATTGCTATTTGGAAGGCGACGCCTACAACATGCCCCTTTCAAATAGCGTTTACCTTCCCCTTTCTAAACCCATTTTAGGAGTTTATAATAGGTCTGTCACTCCCAAAATGATTTAGTACATTGCAAAAATGATTTTTGGGGTTGTAAACTTTAAATCGAAGAGTTTGCAACCCACAAAATGCTTTTTACATCTGGCTCATAGTTAGCACAGCAGCCTTTATCATTCAGTGGCATGCTGCCATTACCACCAGTAGGACAAACCATCCCAAATTCACCCCTAAACACACATATCCCTCAAGAGGCGCTGGGTATTTATGCTCTCTTCGCTGGGGACTGTTGCGTTTTCTGTTGTGATGTTGATCACCAACATGTCCTACGATCAGGTTCATCCATTTGTAGGTATGTAAGATGACAGAGCATGAGAGCTCCTTGGAAATGCAAGCTGGAGCGGTGGAGCTGGAAGCAGAGAGCAGTCATCACTACTGAAATAAAAAACCTTCAGGCCAGCAGCCGTGCGCTCTTTCTATTCCCTTTGTACAGAGCTAAGTACGCGGTGTGCACTTTATGAATTCAATATATTATCAGCATTATTATCCTGTGCCTTCCAGATGTTTTTCATCCAGTCTCAGACACTTTAAGTGTTTTGTTCAGAAACACCTTCTTGCTTCAATTTCCCGAAGGGGAAGAGGGAGTGGATGGAGCCGGAGTGACTGCTCATTTTCTCCTGGTATCTTGAAAGATGCTGTCGCCTTCCTCTCTACACACACTGTACAACTTACGGACAGTGTCGAGCGGCTTTTGTTGTGCCCTCCGATGGAAAGATGCGGTAATTGCTGCATTGTGCAAAGATGGCATACAAAGTGCACACTACCCAAACACATTTAGTCCCACCTCAAAATAGACACCTGAGTCTTGTTTGGTTTTCCGCAGTGTGTATATTTTTATTAAAATAAGTTCACAGGCCAATTACTCAATTGGCCTCCATTTCTTTATTTTAAACTCTCAAAATTATTTTCACATCACAGTATTCAAATACTCACACGTATATACATATTTATCTATTTACAGCCCGTTCTCCAAGGGGCTTTTGGATGACCTTCGGGCTGTGCCAGCAGGCCACAACCAAGTTAGCCTGCTCTCCTTAAGTTAACCGCCTTCCGGTCAACAGAGCCGCAGGTAAATAATCTGCCACCACTTGTGGCAACCAGTGGCTTCCAGGGTAGGGCTAGAGGATCCAGGGCCGCCAGCAGGTCAGCCCCAAATCTCCCGCCAGCCCGGAGCCCATGATGATTTTAAGACCTGTTCTGGGGTAAAAACTGGCACTGACCAAAGAAGTCCCAGTGATACCTCTTGTCCAGGACCCCGCGACAGTCCCTACCTGAAGCCCTAATTCTGGGGTGGGTGGGTGGTTGACTTCCTTCTACGACATCCGACTCCTGGGCGGTCAGCAGACAAAGAGGGGGTCATAAAGTGGGTCGCTGGCTTTTCAAGTCTCGCGCCCTCCCCAACTGCATCCGGGTCACTCCGTCTGCTCGTGACGCATTTCCTGCCTGCCCCCCTTAGCTATCCCTTCTGGGTCGAGCGACCCGGAAGTGATTCCTTACCTAGGTGGCCCTTTGGCTGCCACTAACGGCGCCACGCCCCCTAAGTGGGGTGGCGCCCTGCATAGATGGCATACAAAGTGCACACTACCCAAACACATTTAGTCCCACCTCAAAATAGACACCTGAGTCTTGTTTGGTTTTCTGCAGTGTGTATATTTTTATTAAAATAAGTTCACAGGCCAATTACTCCATTGGCCTCCATTTCTTTATTTTAAACTCTCAAAATTATTTTCACATCACAGTATTCTAATACTCACACGTATATACATATGTATCTATTTAAAGCCCGTTTTCCAAGGGGCTTTTGGATGACCTTCGGGCTGTGCCAGCAGGCCACAACCAAGTTAGCCTGCTCTCCTTAAGTTAACCGCCTTCCGGACAACAGAGCCGCAGGTAAATAATCTGCCACCACTTGTGGCAACCAGCGGCTTCCAGGGTAGGGCTGGAGGATCCAGGGCCACCAGCAGGTCAGCCCCAAATCTCCCGCCAGCCCGGAACCCATGATGATTTTAAGACCTGTTCTGGGGTAAAAACTGGCACTGACCAAAGAAGTCCCTGTGATACCTCTTGTCCAGGACCCCGCCACAGGGCGAGGCGCTTACTGGCGGACTCGACCTCCCCCCCTGCACTCAAGAGCTTCTGAAATGGCCCCTCGCACTGTTTGTATAAAAAGTTCACTGCCCGCCTCTGAGAGGTGTACTCTGTCCGTAGCGTACAGTTCCGGCCTGGACGTTTGTATTAGCTTGTGCCTAATGGTGCGAATGCTTGATTTCTGAAGTATTTCGGCCACTGACTGGTTCAATCTTTTCACTGACTTATTCACCGCCTTCGGGGGAGCGCCCCGCGCCCATGTCTGCCTTGGAATGACTTCGGACCATAGCAGTGTGGCATTTGGTAACATATTTCTGATTGCCGCTAGGGCAGTAAACAATGACTCTTTTATGCCCCTCCTTCCTGCCGGGATCATGTCGTTGCCTCCACAGTGCAACACCAATACATCTGGGGAGGGCATGCCTCTGTTCATGGCAGCCCGCAAGTCATTCGGGACATCGGCTAGGTGTTGTCCACCTATCCCTACCCAATGGTGGTCCCATTCTTGCTCCTCCCGCGCCTTTCTTTCGAGCAATTTCTTGAAGACTAACCCCGCCCTGAGAATAAAGGAATGGCCGCACCAACATATTTGGGGTCTTTGGGATGCAGTACCTAGGGTAAATATTGAAATGAACAAGAGGTCAGAAATGCCTGAGAAACAATAGTAGCTGGCGGGGGTGGGGGGGGGGGGTGTGAGCAAACTATGACACTCATACTAATTGCGGGCGCACATAACGTTCATAACACGCTGACTTCCAACGCCCTAGTCTCCTAATAGTCTCTTCTGGCAGCCCCAGGCCTGCTGCTGTAGTTGCTGCCCCGATATGGAAGGAATGGGATGTGAAATTGGCCGGGTCAACGCCCACCCTTGTCAAGGTCAGTTTAACTACCCTTGTGAACTGAAATCTGGTGAGGGGCAAACCGTTCCTATGCAACAATACTCTGTCATCGCCCCCTTTGGGCCTGATTTGCAGAAATTCCCTTGTCAGCCTAACTGGGCAATAAGACACCCCCGCTACCCTGCCTAGTTGTAGCCATGTCCCCTTGCCCAAGGGATCTGTTTTTGATCTCCGGACCCTGACTCTCAGAACGTCTTCAGACTCAATCACGTCCTCACACCTTATGCCCCCTTCCCTGTCCGCCTTAGAGGCAGGGAGCAAATCCGAGATCCTAAGTGCCCCACAAAAAGCTAGCACGTAGGCTACCCTGAATAGTTGAGTTTCATAAGGGGAGAAGCAAATCATTGGCAGGGTCTCCAGGATAGCCACCAACCTACTCACGTCTATGGGTCGCCTTGAATCCTTCACCCCCAGGGTTAAACGTTCCCAACCCTTCACAGCTCTCCTCACTCTCTGATCCTTAGTTGGGTCTGCCACCCCCCGTAAGCCCGCATAGAATGCTAATGCAGACAGTTGTCTCTTCATCATCCCCACTGACTTCCCACTGGCTCTCTGATGGACTATAAAGCCCAATACGCTCAAGGGCGAGAATGCATCAACTAAACCCGCCCCTGTTAAGTACTCCTGATAAAATTGCCATGACCTCTCATACATACTCTTAGTCTTGGGGGCCAGGGATGCGGTTATCAACTCGGGAGCTGCGGGGCACCAAACTTCCATAGCCCCGCTGGGAAGGCTGTCCTTCTCCTCTCTGCTTGCGGCCAATGTGTGCGGAATTCTGTCAACTTAAAACGGGACAAGGCGTCAGCGGCTTGGTTCTCTATCCCTGGCACATGTCTTGCAGTAAAATGTACATTGCGACTCAGACATTGCAACACTAATTCTTTCAATAGGCGCAGCACCCATGTACAAGTTGCTCTCTGGTTGTTGATCGCCATTACCACTGACATGCTATCTGACCAGAAAACAATGTGTCTTTTTGCGAGTGTGTCTCCCCACATGTGCAACGCCACAACTATGGGAAACAGTTCCAAGAAAGTAACATTGCGTGTCAGACCCTGTTGTGCCCATACTTCTGGCCAATACTGCATGCACCACCTGGGGCCTAAGATTGCTCCAAAGCCTACACTCCCTGCCGCATCTGTGAACAATTCGAGCTCTGCATTCGAGGAGCTCGGTGTCCGCCATATCACGGACCCATTAAAGTTTTCTAGAAAGTCCTTCCAAATGCTCAAGTCCTTTCTCACATCAGCTGATAGCCTAACTCTATGGTGTTTTGCGCGAAGCCCTGCCATCGCCCTTGCTATGCTCCTAGAAAAGGCCCTTCCCATCGGTATGACTCTCAAGGCGAAGTTCAGTTGCCCTACCAAGACTTGCAGCTGGTGTAATGTAACTTTCCTTGACTTTAAGCAGTCGTCAATAGCAGCCTTGAAGGCAGACACCTTTGAACTGGGTAGCCTGCAAACCCCTTCTCTGGTATCGATCTCAATGCCTAGGAATGTCAGGCAGGTAGTCGGCCCTTCTGTTTTTTCTGCTTCAAGTGGTACCCCCAGGGCTTTAGCCAAGTGCTGGAAGCCCAGCAGGGCCTTCCTGCATGACTGTGAACCCTGAGGACCGAGAAATAGAAAATCATCTAAGTAGTGTACAACTGCGTGGGATTTGTCTGAAGTAAGGAATTGTTCCACCGCCCATTCCAAAAACCTAGCAAAAGTCTCGAAGACTGCGCAAGCGATTGAACAGCCCATGGGCATGCACAGATTGATGAAATAATTCTCTTTGAAAGTAAAGCCCAAGGGCCTCATTTATGAAAGCCTTGCGCTACCGATGCTCCATTTTTTCCCATGTTAAAAGTGGCGCACCGGCGGCGCAAGGCCTTCATAAATAAGGCCCCAAGAACTTAGTATCCTCTGGGTGAACCGGGAGGAGCCTAAATGCGGCCTCTATATCGGACTTGGCCATTAAGGCCCCTTCCCCCAGGGCCTGTAGTTTTTCAATTGCGGTGTCAAACGTTGTATAACGCACCGTGCAGAGATCTGGGTCCAGCTTGTCATTGACTGATAACCCTGGAGGGCTTGACAAATTATGTATCAGGCGGAATTTCCCTTTCTCTTTTTTAGGTACTAATCCCAGGGGAGAGCAGACCAGATCAGGACTTGGAAGTTGTTTGAATGGACCCGCTACCCGCCCCGGGGCAACTTCTTTCATTATCTTATTTTGCGCTGCTTCCATGTTCTGGAGCACAGAGCTCTGGTTGCGCGGAGGGAAACTTGTGGGGGCAGCTGAAGACGGGATACGGAAACCGGACATAAAACCTTTGTGTAGAAACTGAGCCTCCTCAAGTTTGTCATATTTGCTAAGGAGGTGTGTCAAAACATGTGTTTTAATGGGAGTTGGTAGATCTGTCTGATGTCTGAGGTGGTCTCCCTTTTGCTGTGGAATGGGTCGGTTGCTCCCTTGCATTTCCCGGTTTCTTAAAGCATCTGATCTCTGGATGAGACGGGCCCCCACAGAAGGAACAGCAATGCTTGAACTTGCACGTGGTCCCCCTGGTGCACTCGTTTTTGTTATACAGCCAGCAGGCCTGTTTTTTATCTCCTGCCCCCCTGTCGCTCCGAAAGGACTGATTCTGTGAAGGGGGACTGGTCTTGGGCACAGATGGGGTGGAATAAAAAACTGTGTGCCATAAATTGATCTCACGTTGATCCCATGCTATCCCTGGGTGTACTGCTTTCATTTGTCTGAACTTGTTATCATATTTTAACCACCCTGTGCCTGGGAACTCGGAGGCCGCCCCATGTATTAAAGATATCTAACTGATTATCTGAGGGCCCACCGCGGGGTACTTCTCCACCATAATGGCAGCATAAATGGCGAATCCTGTGATCCAATTCTTTATAGACCAGTCAACCCATACCTTCTTCTGTTTGTAGTCGCCTTCCTTACCTCCTCTGGCCTTACCTGGAACGACCTCTGCATTGATCAGATCAAACACATCAACATATTCGCCCTTTAGTATCTTTTCTTTGATGTCTGCGGGTACATGCCAAGTGATCCCTGCAGATGGTGATAATGTTAAGGATGAGGAGCCGTAAATTACCGGGCTGTAAGCTAAAGTCGGCTGACCCGCCATTTGCAGTCCAGCCCCCCCTTGAATTTGAGTACCTGATGGCCCTATCAATTTACTCCGGTGTTCGCTGTCTGAACTTGGGATGAATTTCCCATGTTAGGGAAAGGGCCCATCAGTACTGGTCCCCCGAATCCCGGGTATGCTGTGGAGGGTACCATCATGCTAGCAGGGCCATTATTAATTGCTTGACCATGTGAGTTATTTATCAGCATCCCTGGTAATTGCGCCACTCCCCCAGACTGCACCCAGACTTGTGCTATTCCGCTACCCGGTTGTGCGACCACTGGTGGTAAGGGTGCCTGTGCGCCGGGCACCTCCGCATTAGCGACGGGCACCACCCCCGGCTGCGCAGCATTAGGATGAGCGATATTTCCTTCAAGCGCGCCCTTGTCTTTGTTTGCGTTAGCGATCAAGTCTATTGTCTCAAGCACCTCCTTCTCACCTGAGGATGCTGGTTGGGACTCTGCTGCCCTGGGCCGCTTTTCCTTCGACGCCTCTTTAAACCTTTCTGGTGTGCGCCGAGCTCGCTTGCTTCGCCCTTTTTCCTCTTGGGCGTCCGCTCTTGCCCCTTCTATCATTGTCGTTAACGCCCAATCCACGCCTTTCTCCTTTGTAAACTCCAGCAGCTCCGTTAATGCGAGGTAATCATCTCCTTTGGCCGAGGCCCCTTTGCCCTTCGTTGGCCGTTTCGGCGGCATTCTGTGCTTAAAAGATAGAATGTGTTATCACCACTTTAAATAACATGACGTGCATTCGGATTAGCCACCAATTGTAACCGGTACCAAACTCTTTCTTTTCATAACCCCTTAGCCTCCCTAACATTGACAATTACACGGCTGCAATGTAATCAAAAATCGCCCCTTTCATAGCCATTGTTTTTTTTTACCACTATCCCCCCAGAAAGTGCTAAGTCCTCTGCCCGCTGCCACTGCACGGCGTATATGAAGAGAATCGCTCACATTATCCAGCCTTATATGATAATACCACGCCCGCGAGAGTGCCCGATGCCCCCTTCTGCTTAAAATAATGAGGCTTGACGATCCGCGCTCCCCAACAGTATTGCTAATGGCCGCGGGGGGAGGGCATACGGACCGACCGATGCAGAGTGGCCCGCTTTGAAAGGCGCGCTCCTTCAATTAAAAGGCATCGTTACCAGCGGAGGTGCGCTCCGGTTGCAATTGATCGGCAGTTTCATCAGGGGCTGTGCTCCGGTTATGATAGCTCGGCGTCTCAGGCTTTAACGCTAAACGCCGTTGATTTGTTCACCCGCTATCCCCGCACACACATATGCTCCGGCCCACTCTCACACCGGCTCCGCTCACCAATCATACCGGATCTGAAACAGGTGGGCTCACTCATGCGATGGGCATTCACTGCCCCACACACTCGCTCGCCATCAAAGTCTCGCGCTCCATGCAAGCACACGCGCCTGGATCGCCCACACCACTTCACACACACAGTCACACTGCGAGGCCCTGATCCAGCGGCCTATAGAAAATATATCATAAACAACGCTACCCAACTTCATAATCTATAAACAAAATTCTATACTAAATTATGGACCCATTTATAAACCTGACATATTTTGGGCCTACTGAATCAGGTGGTCAGATTAAATCTATATACACATTATCTACAAACTATATACAATTTTATACATCTGCGAAAAGAATATTGTCATTAGAATAAAACCTAACCATTAAACGACCACCATTGGCGACGTGATCTAGCTAATAGTAACCTACACTTCTGAATAATCAAGACCAGCTTGTTTGTCAAAAGTAAGATTTTATTTACTAAATTATGGTATTTTAATTAATAGTTTTATAAATGATTTTTATTAGCATTGAAGCAAGCATGTTTGTATAGAAATGTGAGAAAAATACAATTTAAACAAGTGAATCAAAATTTAAAGTGAATATTTAAAGTTTAGCATTTCTAAAACCTAAGTCCCTAACTGAGCTAAATAGATAGAAATTAAAATAAAGTTCTTTGAGGATTCTTACGTGCTCCACGCAATGTCCGACAGCACTTCGCCCTCATCGGAAAGTCAGAAAGCAGCAGCCAGCCCATCCCTAGGGGCATGACTTTTTATACCTTTCTACGCTAACTAAACTACGCAAAGGAAAGTTTTCAGAAATCTTCGACGTCCCATTGGCTGAGAGTGACAAGTGACATGTCACCCACATTTCAAAAGTTCCATTAGGTCACTTTTCTTAAGGACCATTGTCTTTTCTGTATGCAACCAGGAGCTTCCTAGGTTTGCAACAAATGTATATTAAAGTTCTCATTGCTTCCAATTGACTTCCGCGGATGCCAAGTTAAGGGCTGACAAAATGTTCTTTTTCGACCTTGGCCATGTCCGACAGAATGATGATAGCACGTCAGTTTTTGCTTTGTGAACGCAGCTTTTGACGAACATTTTATTTCAGAATGGGCGTCTCGTGACTTTTGCAGAAGTAAAATTCAGCTTTTTGTAGCTCGAGTAAACTAGGCCCAGAAGCAGGCAACTTATGCTTTCTAGTATAAAACAAACACAAGAAAAGTATTAATGTAAGAAATAATGTAGATTCCGTATCCACCCCAGGATTTACTAATTAATTAACCCACCCGATTAATCAAATGTTACCTAGCAAATGCAAACAAATAAAGCAGCGTTTATATCTACCAGTCTTCAATAATTCATGAGACTTATGTGCACCTAGAATAGTAGAAATGACATCACACAGACAAGGAAAAGCAAAACAAGCACATGCTTCTTTTAAGTTTGCAGCAGTTAGTAATGACAAAAACGAAAACAATGAATTATTTTATTATTTTGCACGAACAAAAGATGCAACAATTATGCACGTTTATGAGCACACATGTTAGTCCCCCCATGTGTAAAGTTTAATCTAAGTTGTATTAGCACAACATATCACAAATCATTAATATTATTATTCATGTTATGGAAATGTGACTTTACGAGTTTAAACAAAATTTTGTTTTCTATCTCGCTCCATCAGCCCACTTACCTGCACCAAAAGTCAGACTGACTTTCACAAACACGCAGCTACCGCAACGGTTCTGCTTTGACTTCCTTCTGCGACGTCCGAATCCTGGGCGGTCAGCAGACAAAGAGGGAGTCATAAAGTGGGTCGCTGGCTTTTCAAGCCTCGCGCCCTCCCCAACTGCATCCGGGTCACTCCCTCTGCTCGTGACGCATTTCCTGCCTGCCCCCCTTAGCTATCCCTTCCGGGTCGAGCGACCCGGAAGTGATTGCTTACCTAGGTGGCCCTTTGGCTGCCACTAACTGCGCCACGCCCCCTAAGTGGGGTGGCGCCCTGCAATTTCTGATTTAATGCATAACGAGAATTGCCATCGAAACCAGACAGCTGCCCTTAAGAAGGCGAGGCTTTCTAAAACAAGCATTACAAATCTAAGAAATCTATCTGTTTTTGTAAGCACTGCTTAACTGATTGGTGTAGGTGTGTCTGTGTGCACAAGCGCATGTGGTTTAATGGATGAATGAATGGGCAAATCTGAAAATGACTGAAATATAGATTGGATGAATTGATGAATGTGTAAATAGCTAGGTCCATAAATGGATGAGTGAAAAATTGTGTACGTGCATTATTGTTGTATGAACGGGGGAGTCAGTGCATTGATGAATGGGTGCATGTTTGACCACGGACATTTTGTACTACAGTCTGATTGCCTGACACTGCCCTGCACATTTGTGTCACAGCTCTGTGGATGCCTGGGTGCATGGGTCTGGTGTGCAATTACAAGGTAACCTGCTTCCTACAAGGACCTTTAATTTCAAGCAACTACAAGGTAAACAACTTATACTTGTTTCTCAAGCATACTGGCTAGCCCCACCAGTGAGGAATCCACCGGTCGCCCTCTTCCTTAAACTGTCTGTCCGTGCAGTAATTGATGCCTTATTGAAACAAGCATTTCAGTCCTTGCTGTAATTTACTACCTACCTTGTGAGGATTTCCCTGCTTTTCTGCTTGTTTTTCCAAGTTGAAAAACTCAGTGAACTATGATCTGGCACTCGTTTTCAAAACACACTGGCAGTGTTTAAAGTTCTTCATTCACTTAATCTGACAATTTGTTAAAACTGTCTGCCATGATGAACTCCTGCTACCTTTTTGCTGTTCATTTAATATTGCCGGCTCTTTTTCTTACTTTTCTGGATTCTTACACGGAGCTGACTGAGGCGTCTGACAAAATTTATGGCACTAGTGGGCAAAGATCGAACTGTTTTGAGTGACCAAGTTGTGGCACACCAATGGTTTGCTGTGAGTTGCTGCAACTGGAAATGGGAACCCTCTGACCCCATGATGATAAACAGCCGGTTCTCCTTGTCCTGATTTATTTTTCCAACCTAGCGTTTGCTCGCGTGGGGATTTGTGTAACGTTTCTTTTCTTCTGCGAACCACCTTTCACAGCTCATGTGATTTTATAAGTTTGTGGTATTTTGGACTTTGGCTACACCTTGTTGGAATTTCAACTGCTATTTTCATTTGAACTGCCATTCCATTTTTTAAACTTTGCACTAGCTGATGTCTTCACGC
This sequence comes from Lissotriton helveticus, assembly GCF_964261635.1. NCBI lineage: Eukaryota > Metazoa > Chordata > Amphibia > Caudata > Salamandridae > Lissotriton > Lissotriton helveticus. Next base: position 128,964,749 of record NC_136069.1, read on the forward strand.
ATTACTCTCCACGCGCTCTTACCTGTGATGTTCAGAGTAGCCTCCATGATGTCCTTCCTTTCTTCAGCTGCACAGTGATGTTTGACACACGTCTGGGTCGGGAACCACACGATATTTTTCACGTCGACATGCCGCCATTTTAATTTGGCCTTCCTTATTATTATTGCAGCATTGAACATGCACTGCCAACAACGCTTCTGCTTATTTCTTACAGAACAGAGCGTTTTGCCAACCACATTGTTTTTTCTCTTCAAATCAATCGTAATAAAGTTATTTTCACAACGTCGTCGTGCACCTCAAGTCTTACAATTTCTTACTTTGCCAACATGAAGAGTTTTCCAAGTTGCGTCTTGCACCTTATTGAGGTCTTCTACATTTTCATTCTGCCATCACTTTCTCTGCTGAAGAATTTTCAACTTTGCGACCATAGCTGCCAAGGTTTCAGATTCCTGTGTGTGACATTTTCATAATTTCAGGGTAATTATGAGTGACATTTCAACGACTATGAGTGACACTTTCTCGGGAGCAAAATCAAGGAATGAAGACCCTGGAAACATATAAATATCAGAAATTACAGCTATTTGGGCATCGAGAAACTCTAAGAAGGTCTGAAAACTGCTACAAAGCACCAGAAATGGAAGTGCACTCATTGGAGGCAGACTGTATGACTACAGTTCTCAGTAACAGAGGGCAGGCAGGCACTGCAGCCGCTCAGAAGATTATTTCATTGATATGATCATTCAAAACCCCTCGCTAGCCTAAAAAGAACATTTTATAGCATAGCAAGAGCAACTAGGAGATTTTACCGTTACTCCGCCTCAGGCACTTACTGTTTTTGTGAGCCTGGCAAGCTGGAACCGCAGCAACAGGCAGGCCCTGTCACACTCACCAGCCCGGCTGCAGATCTCCATGGCAGCATAAACTTCACAAGACAGTGTATGAACTACTTAAATGAATGCAGGGTTTAACACAAAATATATATTTCCTTAAACAAGAACACAGGTAGCCATTGGACAGAAAGTGTCTGCCTGCACAACAACAAGAAACAACTGCAGCTAACCTTGAGATGTGCAATGAAAACATAAAAAAATTACGTGATAACGTCAACTTTATGCGTGGTAGCAATACACTCCAGGGGAAACATGTTTGTATACGTTAAATTACACAGTGTTCCTGCGTTGAAAGTCATGCTCCGTTTGCATGAGATATGTGCAGAATCTACAGTGTCTTTGGTGCTCCTTAAAACACATTTTACTCCTTGAATGCTTCCCTTGAGCTACCTCGGTAAAGACACTGGGACCTCAACCCCAGTTTGAAACTCTGGTATTCAAAGCAGCATGTAGTGCCTGGAAGTGAGTCAACGGAGCTATGCATCTGGGCTTTTACTGAAGCTTGCAAGTGCAACACTGCTATACAAACCTACTCACTTTACTGGGGCGCAGTGGTGTGGGCACTGTTTCAGCCTATTGCTTGGTGGTTAGTGGTGCTGTTATAAATAAAAGGACAATGGAGTGACAGTTCGGTTTCGCGAACTCATAGTGCTGTGTATGTAAGAGTTGTATCACAGCCCTGAGACAAGTGTTTCTCATCAAATTACAGTGAGGGGCAAGCCTGACAGTGCATCTGTGGGTGAGATGCACCTTTTGCTAGTGTTTAAAATATATCTTGCATGAGACCCGTAAATTGCTAGTAATTTGACAGGTGTGCATAGTTAAAAATATATTGTCTGATTTGGTGCTAAATTGAAGTAAAAATATGTTTGTCTTTACACAGCTGATCTACATTTTCTCCTTCCTTTGTTTAGCAGTGAGTTGGTGTGCTGCCTTGCGCTGATGGGCGGCTGTCTGTGTTTTCACCCAAGGTGTTACCGATTCTAAATGTTAGCCCCTGAAATGCAAATGCGTCCTGTCTTGTCAGTGAGCTGCTAATTGCTCTGTCACTGCACCAGGCCCAGCAGTAACTCAGAGAGTCACCCCCTGCGGGTCACAGCATGTGCCTCAGCATTTTTACACTACCGCTTACAGAGTAAAGTTCAGACTAAGATGAGCTGCGGCCCTGCTCTCGAGCCTGGCTCAATATTTACTTATGGGGCTGGATGCCCCTACAGTCCACTCCTGCCTCGCGGCCTTTTAACTTGTATTGGAGCAGAATTAGAAAATTGGGTGCAGCAAGGAACGATCGGCTCTCCAAGCCAGTGTGACCTTGAGGGCGAGGATTTCCCTGAGAGGCCGAAACTGCGGGATTTAACATCAACGGTGACCAGCATTTCGCAAGAGAAGCACTAGAGGCTCTGGTCAAGAGGCAGGGGCTGCCATCGCCGGCGCCTGCTCCGAGTTGCTTCCCATCTGCTGGGTACCTGGGGTGAGGGTTAATTTATCTTTGTGTCAATAAGAGGGCGGGCGTGCTAACAGACGTACTTCATTAGGAATCACTGTGACCAGAGCCTGGAGTCGAACCACGATATTTTGCGGCACGGTGTGGGACCTGCCGCTCCTCTCCCTCTCACGTACCCCTGGGCCACTGCAGCCCGTCGCAAGGGGGGAAACGGACATGCCGCGGTCCACAGGGTGATTCAGAAAGGGGGGTGGTGATGGACAGAGTATCTGAATTAAGCAGAACACTCCTACCCAGTCAAAAGATCAGGGCTTGATCCATCACCGTTTTTTAGCTCACTGCACCATCCCAGCTCAGAACCTGGCTATATGCAAATTAGCCTGACCCTGGCCCAGTGCATCATGGGAACAGGGTAGACCAAACTACCAAGCCAATTCTTTACTGGAAAGGAAACAAGCTTCCGGGGACCGGTTTCTGGCATTACAGCCGTCTTCGGCCCGGCTTGCTTGAATCCTGATGGTGCAGTGAGCAAGGGACTCACATCTGAGCATACCCTTCCACACTTGTGGTGGCCAAAACGATTCAGAAAGGGGGGTGGTGATGGACAGAGTATCTGAATTAAGCAGAACACTCCTACCCAGTCAAAAGATCAGGGCTTGATCCATCACCGTTTTTTAGCTCACTGCACCATCCCAGCTCAGAACCTGGCTATATGCAAATTAGCCTGACCCTGGCCCAGTGCATCATGGGAACAGGGTAGACCAAACTACCAAGCCAATTCTTTACTGGAAAGGAAACAAGCTTCCGGGGACCGGTTTCTGGCATTACAGCCGTCTTCGGCCCGGCTTGCTTGAATCCTGATGGTGCAGTGAGCAAGGGACTCACATCTGAGCATACCCTTCCACACTTGTGGTGGCCAAAACGATTCAGAAAGGGGGGTGGTGATGGACAGAGTATCTGAATTAAGCAGAACACTCCTACCCAGTCAAAAGATCAGGGCTTGATCCATCACCGTTTTTTAGCTCACTGCACCATCCCAGCTCAGAACCTGGCTATATGCAAATTAGCCTGACCCTGGCCCAGTGCATCATGGGAACAGGGTAGACCAAACTACCAAGCCAATTCTTTACTGGAAAGGAAACAAGCTTCCGGGGACCGGTTTCTGGCATTACAGCCGTCTTCGGCCCGGCTTGCTTGAATCCTGATGGTGCAGTGAGCAAGGGACTCACATCTGAGCATACCCTTCCACACTTGTGGTGGCCAAAACGATTCAGAAAGGGGGGTGGTGATGGACAGAGTATCTGAATTAAGCAGAACACTCCTACCCAGTCAAAAGATCAGGGCTTGATCCATCACCGTTTTTTAGCTCACTGCACCATCCCAGCTCAGAACCTGGCTATATGCAAATTAGCCTGACCCTGGCCCAGTGCATCATGGGAACAGGGTAGACCAAACTACCAAGCCAATTCTTTACTGGAAAGGAAACAAGCTTACGGGGACCGGTTTCTGGCATTACAGCCGTCTTCGGCCCGGCTTGCTTGAATCCTGATGGTGCAGTGAGCAAGGGACTCACATCTGAGCATACCCTTCCACACTTGTGGTGGCCAAAACGATTCAGAAAGGGGGGTGGTGATGGACAGAGTATCTGAATTAAGCAGAACACTCCTACCCAGTCAAAAGATCAGGGCTTGATCCATCACCGTTTTTTAGCTCACTGCACCATCCCAGCTCAGAACCTGGCTATATGCAAATTAGCCTGACCCTGGCCCAGTGCATCATGGGAACAGGGTAGACCAAACTACCAAGCCAATTCTTTACTGGAAAGGAAACAAGCTTCCGGGGACCGGTTTCTGGCATTACAGCCGTCTTCGGCCCGGCTTGCTTGAATCCTGATGGTGCAGTGAGCAAGGGACTCACATCTGAGCATACCCTTCCACACTTGTGGTGGCCAAAACGATTCAGAAAGGGGGGTGGTGATGGACAGAGTATCTGAATTAAGCAGAACACTCCTACCCAGTCAAAAGATCAGGGCTTGATACATCACCGTTTTTTAGCTCACTGCGCCATCCCAGCTCAGAACCTGGCTATATGCAAATTAGCCTGACCCTGGCCCAGTGCATCATGGGAACAGGGTAGATCAAACTACCAAGCCAATTCTTTACTGGAAAGGAAACAAGCTTCCGGGGACCGGTTTCTGGCATTACAGCCGTCTTCGGCCCGGCTTGCTTGAATCCTGATGGTGCAGTGAGCAAGGGACTCACATCTGAGCATACCCTTCCACACTTGTGGTGGCCAAAACGATTCAGAAAGGGGGTTGGTGATGGACAGAGTATCTGAATTAAGCAGAACACTCCTACCCAGTCAAAAGATCAGGGCTTGATCCATCACCGTTTTTTAGCTCACTGCACCATCCCAGCTCAGAACCTGGCTATATGCAAATTAGCCTGACCCTGGCCCAGTGCATCATGGGAACAGGGTAGACCAAACTACCAAGCCAATTCTTTACTGGAAAGGAAACAAGCTTCCGGGGACCGGTTTCTGGCATTACAGCCGTCTTCGGCCCGGCTTGCTTGAATCCTGATGGTGCAGTGAGCAAGGGACTCACATCTGAGCATACCCTTCCACACTTGTGGTGGCCAAAACGATTCAGAAAGGGGGGTGGTGATGGACAGAGTATCTGAATTAAGCAGAACACTCCTACCCAGTCAAAAGATCAGGGCTTGATCCATCACCGTTTTTTAGCTCACTGCACCATCCCAGCTCAGAACCTGGCTATATGCAAATTAGCCTGACCCTGGCCCAGTGCATCATGGGAACAGGGTAGACCAAACTACCAAGCCAATTCTTTACTGGAAAGGAAACAAGCTTCCGGGGACCGGTTTCTGGCATTACAGCCGTCTTCGGCCCGGCTTGCTTGAATCCTGATGGTGCAGTGAGCAAGGGACTCACATCTGAGCATACCCTTCCACACTTGTGGTGGCCAAAACGATTCAGAAAGGGGGGTGGTGATGGACAGAGTATCTGAATTAAGCAGAACACTCCTACCCAGTCAAAAGATCAGGGCTTGATCCATCACCGTTTTTTAGCTCACTGCACCATCCCAGCTCAGAACCTGGCTATATGCAAATTAGCCTGACCCTGGCCCAGTGCATCATGGGAACAGGGTAGACCAAACTACCAAGCCAATTCTTTACTGGAAAGGAAACAAGCTTCCGGGGACCGGTTTCTGGCATTACAGCCGTCTTCGGCCCGGCTTGCTTGAATCCTGATGGTGCAGTGAGCAAGGGACTCACATCTGAGCATACCCTTCCACACTTGTGGTGGCCAAAACGATTCAGAAAGGGGGGTGGTGATGGACAGAGTATCTGAATTAAGCAGAACACTCCTACCCAGTCAAAAGATCAGGGCTTGATCCATCACCGTTTTTTAGCTCACTGCACCATCCCAGCTCAGAACCTGGCTATATGCAAATTAGCCTGACCCTGGCCCAGTGCATCATGGGAACAGGGTAGACCAAACTACCAAGCCAATTCTTTACTGGAAAGGAAACAAGCTTCCGGGGACCGGTTTCTGGCATTACAGCCGTCTTCGGCCCGGCTTGCTTGAATCCTGATGGTGCAGTGAGCAAGGGACTCACATCTGAGCATACCCTTCCACACTTGTGGTGGCCAAAACGATTCAGAAAGGGGGGTGGTGATGGACAGAGTATCTGAATTAAGCAGAACACTCCTACCCAGTCAAAAGATCAGGGCTTGATCCATCACCGTTTTTTAGCTCACTGCACCATCCCAGCTCAGAACCTGGCTATATGCAAATTAGCCTGACCCTGGCCCAGTGCATCATGGGAACAGGGTAGACCAAACTACCAAGCCAATTCTTTACTGGAAAGGAAACAAGCTTACGGGGACCGGTTTCTGGCATTACAGCCGTCTTCGGCCCGGCTTGCTTGAATCCTGATGGTGCAGTGAGCAAGGGACTCACATCTGAGCATACCCTTCCACACTTGTGGTGGCCAAAACGATTCAGAAAGGGGGGTGGTGATGGACAGAGTATCTGAATTAAGCAGAACACTCCTACCCAGTCAAAAGATCAGGGCTTGATCCATCACCGTTTTTTAGCTCACTGCACCATCCCAGCTCAGAACCTGGCTATATGCAAATTAGCCTGACCCTGGCCCAGTGCATCATGGGAACAGGGTAGACCAAACTACCAAGCCAATTCTTTACTGGAAAGGAAACAAGCTTCCGGGGACCGGTTTCTGGCATTACAGCCGTCTTCGGCCCGGCTTGCTTGAATCCTGATGGTGCAGTGAGCAAGGGACTCACATCTGAGCATACCCTTCCACACTTGTGGTGGCCAAAACGATTCAGAAAGGGGGGTGGTGATGGACAGAGTATCTGAATTAAGCAGAACACTCCTACCCAGTCAAAAGATCAGGGCTTGATACATCACCGTTTTTTAGCTCACTGCGCCATCCCAGCTCAGAACCTGGCTATATGCAAATTAGCCTGACCCTGGCCCAGTGCATCATGGGAACAGGGTAGATCAAACTACCAAGCCAATTCTTTACTGGAAAGGAAACAAGCTTCCGGGGACCGGTTTCTGGCATTACAGCCGTCTTCGGCCCGGCTTGCTTGAATCCTGATGGTGCAGTGAGCAAGGGACTCACATCTGAGCATACCCTTCCACACTTGTGGTGGCCAAAACGATTCAGAAAGGGGGTTGGTGATGGACAGAGTATCTGAATTAAGCAGAACACTCCTACCCAGTCAAAAGATCAGGGCTTGATCCATCACCGTTTTTTAGCTCACTGCACCATCCCAGCTCAGAACCTGGCTATATGCAAATTAGCCTGACCCTGGCCCAGTGCATCATGGGAACAGGGTAGACCAAACTACCAAGCCAATTCTTTACTGGAAAGGAAACAAGCTTCCGGGGACCGGTTTCTGGCATTACAGCCGTCTTCGGCCCGGCTTGCTTGAATCCTGATGGTGCAGTGAGCAAGGGACTCACATCTGAGCATACCCTTCCACACTTGTGGTGGCCAAAACGATTCAGAAAGGGGGGTGGTGATGGACAGAGTATCTGAATTAAGCAGAACACTCCTACCCAGTCAAAAGATCAGGGCTTGATCCATCACCGTTTTTTAGCTCACTGCACCATCCCAGCTCAGAACCTGGCTATATGCAAATTAGCCTGACCCTGGCCCAGTGCATCATGGGAACAGGGTAGACCAAACTACCAAGCCAATTCTTTACTGGAAAGGAAACAAGCTTCCGGGGACCGGTTTCTGGCATTACAGCCGTCTTCGGCCCGGCTTGCTTGAATCCTGATGGTGCAGTGAGCAAGGGACTCACATCTGAGCATACCCTTCCACACTTGTGGTGGCCAAAACGATTCAGAAAGGGGGGTGGTGATGGACAGAGTATCTGAATTAAGCAGAACACTCCTACCCAGTCAAAAGATCAGGGCTTGATCCATCACCGTTTTTTAGCTCACTGCACCATCCCAGCTCAGAACCTGGCTATATGCAAATTAGCCTGACCCTGGCCCAGTGCATCATGGGAACAGGGTAGACCAAACTACCAAGCCAATTCTTTACTGGAAAGGAAACAAGCTTCCGGGGACCGGTTTCTGGCATTACAGCCGTCTTCGGCCCGGCTTGCTTGAATCCTGATGGTGCAGTGAGCAAGGGACTCACATCTGAGCATACCCTTCCACACTTGTGGTGGCCAAAACGATTCAGAAAGGGGGGTGGTGATGGACAGAGTATCTGAATTAAGCAGAACACTCCTACCCAGTCAAAAGATCAGGGCTTGATCCATCACCGTTTTTTAGCTCACTGCACCATCCCAGCTCAGAACCTGGCTAAAACTGGGATGGTGCAGTGAGCTAAAAAACGGTGATGGATCAAGCCCTGATCTTTTGACTGGGTAGGAGTGTTCTGCTTAATTCAGATACTCTGTCCATCACCACCCCCCTTTCTGAATCGTTTTGGCCACCACAAGTGTGGAAGGGTATGCTCAGATGTGAGTCCCTTGCTCACTGCACCATCAGGATTCAAGCAAGCCGGGCTGAAACTGGGATGGTGCAATGAGCTAAAAAACGGTGTTGGATCTAGCCCAGATCTCTTGACTGGGTGAGAGTATTCTGCTTAATTCAGAGACTCTGTCCCTCACCACCCCTTGTTGTAAATATTTTTGTCCACCCTAAGCGTGGAAGGGTATACTCAGACATGAGTCTCTTGCTCATTGCACCATCAGGATTCATCAAGCCGGGCCGAAGACGGCTGTAATGCCAGAAACCGGTCCCCGGAAGCTTGTTTCCTTCCCAGTGTAAGAATTGGCTTTTGTAGTCTGGTCTGCCCTGTTCCCATGATGCACTGGGCCAGGGACAGACTAATTTGCATACAGCCAGGTTCTGAAACTGGGACGGTGCAATGAGCTAAAAACGGTGTTGGATCTAGCCCAGATCTCTTGACTGGGTGAGAGTATTCTGCTTAATTCAGAGACTCTGTCCCTCACCACCCCTTGTTGTAAATATTTTTGTCCACCCTAAGCGTGGAAGGGTATACTCAGACATGAGTCCCTTGCTCATTGCACCATCAGGATTCAAGCAAGCCGGGCCGAAGACGGCTGTAATGCCAGAAACCGGTCCCCGGAAGCTTGTTTCCTTCCCAGTGTAAGAATTGGCTTTTGTAGTCTGGTCTGCCCTGTTCCCATGATGCACTGGGCCAGGGACAGACTAATTTGCATACAGCCAGGTTCTGAAACTGGGATGGTGCAATGAGCTAAAAAACGGTGTTGGATCTAGCCCAGATCTCTTGACTGGGTGAGAGTATTCTGCTTAATTCAGAGACTCTGTCCCTCACCACCCCTTGTTGTAAATATTTTTGTCCACCCTAAGCGTGGAAGGGTATACTCAGACATGAGTCCCTTGCTCATTGCACCATCAGGATTCAAGCAAGCCGGGCCGAAGACGGCTGTAATGCCAGAAACCGGTCCCCGGAAGCTTGTTTCCTTCCCAGTGTAAGAATTGGCTTTTGTAGTCTGGTCTGCCCTGTTCCCATGATGCACTGGGCCAGGGACAGACTAATTTGCATACAGCCAGGTTCTGAAACTGGGATGGTGCAATGAGCTAAAAAACGGTGTTGGATCTAGCCCAGATCTCTTGACTGGGTGAGAGTATTCTGCTTAATTCAGAGACTCTGTCCCTCACCACCCCTTGTTGTAAATATTTCGGTCCACAGGGGGGCTTAGTCTTCTCTAACCAATCACAGGAGGAAGAGTATGTGCGGTCCACAGCGTTGCCCCAGAATGGGGAGGAACGGGAGGATCTTCACTTCCCGTTCCCTGCCTCCCGAGTGGCCGCACCATTTTGAAAACAGGAGTCGGCATTTGATCGTTTTCATGCACAGGCTGGAACTTACTTGGGCCTCTGCTGCAGTGGCTGACGAGGGTCACAGTCCGCACTCGAAGACTGGCAGCAGGCTGCTGCTCCATAATTTCACGCACGACTCTGCTGTGCAGGGCTGGCTGCAGCAGGCAGGCTCAGGCCGTAGGCCACCACAGGCTGCAAGGTATTCAGATCCTATTGTAATAATCACTGGCTGATGAGAGAGGCTGTCTCGTGACCAGCCTGCACTCTCTCAAATTCCCCCGCCGCTTCTGCTAAGTTACTTTCTGTTCCTCCGGACGTGACAGCACTCTACCGCCGCACATCCGGATTTAATCCCGGCCCCCTGGTGACACGGTCGGTGATTGACACAATTGCAGTACTATCGGTCTGAGGGCAGCCCGGCCCCCTGCAGTGTGTGATGACATGATGAGCTGCGCTGGCGCCGCACCCTTGTTTCCACGGCAATAGGCAGAGAAATACATTGTAGCGCTCAGAGATGAGAACAGTCTCGTTAACTGTTTAGGAACTCGGAAGCAGGCGCACCTCAGCAGCAGAGAGAGCCTGGGCACAGTGACAGGCATCGCTGGTGGCTCGCCTGGCAGCAGGAGGCAAAATGCGTGACAATGCATTTCAGTGCGGTGATGCGGATCACCGCACTGAAATGCGTGAGCGTCACACCTGTTGCGTGACGCTTGGCAGGACTGTGCGACCTGCATTTCAGTGCAATCTTCGATCTTTTTGCCGATTAGTAGAACTATCATCTGTTCTCTGAAAGTTTAATTGACCTGGGGCCAGATGTAGGAGCCAAAATACCGGTCGGTAACGGCCGAATTAGGCCGTTACCGACCGGTATTTGGGTTTTCAGATGTAGGGGCATATATTTTACAGAATCGGTAAATTTACTTATTCGGTAAATTTACCGATTCTGTAAAATACCGAATCGGTATTTTTACCAATTCGGTATATCCAAATGTAGGTGGCACTCCTGAGAGTGCCACAGGCCTTACAGATTCGGTATTTTACCACCCAATCCAATTGGGTGGTAAAATACCGAATCCAGGTGTGCATGCACATGTGTGCATGCACACCTAGCCATGAGACAGACAGACATGCCCTTAGGGCATGTCTGTGTTCCACATGGCTCACATGCCCGTCTTTGGGGTGCTAGAGGGTGTCAAAGTGACACCCCCTGCACCCTTGCTAAAATCGGTATTTATCGATTCTGTAATTACAGAATCGTTTTTTCCCATTGATTCCTATGGGCTTCAAAGCCCAAAGGAATCAATGGGAAATACCGATTCTGTAATTACAGAATCGGTAAATACCGAATCTTAATGATTCGGTATTTACAGAATCTGTAATACCTACATCTCCCCCCTTCATATTTACCGACTCTTAAATACCGAATCGGTAAAATTCGGTATTTAAGAGTCGGTAAATATGAATTACCTACATCTGGCCCCTGGACTTTTCTTCAAGGACAGATTTAGTTCAAAGGTACCACCTAGTGGTTCCAGCACCATCGCGCTTGAACATTCAATATTGTTAAAATACAATGGAGCACCTTAACAACTCTTCATGTTTTTCTACTTAGTGAATGTGACCTTCCTCATTAAGATAGCACGTAATTAAGTGAGTACTTCATTTCTTTCTACATTCCTGATGACAACGGTGACTACTTTTCTTATTTTATTTCTTTGTTTTCACTTCTTCACCGGACTTTGCTTCTACAATATGTATTTATCTAATGTCTCGCACAATTCTTGAATGTGTTTTTAGCTTGTACTGCAATTTATTTCTCTTTATTCATAAAATATTTTCAATGACATTTTTAACATTGCATAATATAATTCTGTTTGCCTATTGTTATGTCTAATATGACTTTCCATATTTATTTGAAACAGCTTTTCACAGTTTCTTCATATTTTTTATAATACATTCAATTTACTATGTTTGTTTGAATGTAGAATTTTCGCACCTTTGCTTAAGTTCTTGCACTGTGTATTTCCTCACGGGTTTTAATTTAGAATATGTTTCATTTCACATAATTCTAATATCTTGTTGACTCCTGTATATTCTTATTCATTCACTATGTTCACTCATGAGTTTCCACAGTGGTTCTGTGCACGGAACCCCTGTTAATTAATGTTCTTCTAAAGTTATGCCTGGTTCTGTTCAATTTTGCGCAAAGTTTTTACTCTGACATTTTCCTGGCAATTAAGGTTTACCTTTAAAACATTCTTGATTATTACTCCTTTCGGGTGTGGTTTTTCCTCAATCTTCTTCTTAACACTTTCATGTGTTGGAGATCTCTTATGCTCTCCTGCTGGACTAATTTTCTTGCTGTTATTTGTTATCTGTTTTTTTCTTTTCATTATTCAGCGTTCCTTGATTCATGCATCCATTCCAGTATGACCAACTGGTGTGCCTCGCTGTATCTTGAACGTTTTTTTATACGTGTTACTTTACGTCCTTCTGTGCATTCTTCATTTGGTTTTCCTCTTTCTCTTTCCTATTTTGTCGTTGAAGGAGAAGTTGTCATATCTTCCTTCTCTCATCCTTGTTTATCTTTCTTCTTTCTTCCTGGCGTAGTTCTTTTTCTACTCAGTGCACCCTACCATTGTTTCTTTCTTTCATCTTTTCTAGTTTTTGTTCTTGTTTTGTATACCTGTACCACCTTATGCTTTTATTGCTTTCTCATATTCTCATTCTTGATGTTCTTTTCTTGTTGTTCTTTCTTTTACTGTGTTTCTTATTCTTCACTAATGTGTCTTCTTCTTACTGCATTGTTTAAACCTTATGTTTTGGTTGATATTGTAAAAGGGGAAGATGCGTAGTGTCTGCACTTGTATGGATTGTACGGATTGTACTCTATGTTTGTAACAAAATGTGGGGTATACCAAGAAGAAAAATATGTACATATTGGTCTTTTGATTATATCGAATCTCTCCATTGTTTTAAATGAAGCAAACAGTATCTCCTTCAGAATAACGGAATACGAGATACGAATTAAAACGATCAGAGCAATAACGTGAAATAAAAGAAATTAGTAAAATCGGGCCATATTTGAACATACTTTTTATAAACAATGAGCTGCGAAGTAGGTTTCCTAAAACTGTGATCAAAACGAACATTGCCATATAAAAGATAAATCTAAACACAAGTATTCGCCGTATTCTCAGTAATGGCCGACCCGATATCCGAAAATGTGTTAAAGGAACTCGATGTGGAAACAGGGTCATTGTGCAACGCAATGACGTTGCTTAGCATTCACCCCGAGATAAAAAAACTACTGAGAACTACTAAAATGGCGGATTTCAGCGTAAAACTAACAAGATAATTTAGAGCAATTAAACAATTAACCAGGACCGAATTCATATAAATATCCGAAGCCGCCGTCCTCCCTCATTCCACCGGTGAGAGGGAGAACGTATCGGATGCAATGCCATATGAGATCGAAGGTAAGGAGCGTATTAGTGAGGGATGGGGTTCGCCAAGCGCGGTCGAGTGGTTATACTGACTGCCCCCTTTAAGCTACTGACTCATATGAGTCCTTGTGTCGCTTTGTCAACATTGCGCAGTGCGATCTTAATGGTAAATCGCTCCAACCGTTTAGCGGTCCTGGCATTTCAATCAGGCAAGAGCGGCCAGTTTCGTTTTTAGCGCACCTTTGATGTGCAGCAAGGGGCACAGTTCAGAAGCCCCCATCTTGAACAAGCCCAGTGTCCGTTTATTTAAACCGCACATTATAATTTCAGTCTAATGGGCAGTAGTATAAACAGACTGCACCAGCAAAGTAGCAGCTTTGTGGACTTTATGTACCAAATGTATTATTTGGGACACTAATTTAAAGATTTACTACGAATACAACTACGTGTAGTTCAGTATGTAAAATTCAGTGGAGCACCTGGAACATTTAGGTCTAAAAGATGCATCCATTCCTACCCCTCTCTTTTAGGTAACCAGTGCAGGAACAAGAAGTTGAACTACACAACTGAGGGCAATGCTGTAAATACTCCAGAATAAACAAATATTGCAACAACCCTGACAAAAATTCTCAAGGAAAAGGACAAGCATTCGTAACTCACACTGGTATGTATCCACTGTACGTTAATAAACAGGAGGATAGCTATTCCAACAATCCAAGAAAGAGAGTGGTACAAATAAATATCCCCTACTCTTTCAGGCAACATCCACGCCAACATAAGTGACGCTGCGCAGATTGAAAGCCGCAGTCAATATTTAAGACACGACGAATATCAACTGTCCCGGTTTTTAAGTGAGTGTGAAGGACAATTTCCACTTTTTTCCAGCCATAAGTCTGAGCCACTGTGACCCATGTATTCATTCTCTCTATTATAGAATTTGGGTTACTAACTAAGCAAGAGTGACCACGAAGTGGACCCAGTAATTAAAACTGCCAGTTTGGTCCAGAACCCCAGATAATAAGGTTCAAGGCAAAATAACCTAAGTAAGAGCGCCTCTTGTGAAATAATCCCTTAACATAATAGTGACCACCTTTACAACCTGCAGTTAAATTAGTGTAAATGAGCTTTACTCTCAAATAAAACAAGAAGACTAACTGTACGTATTTATTTATAGATTGAAAATACATTGTTTTAAATTGTCAGATCTGTCCTGAAGAAGGTGCCGTAACAGAACAAAGCACCGAAACGCGCCGACCAAGGATTTTTATTATTGTTTTATTTATAATATGATGTATTATGTGTTCTATGTAAAAAATTAACTATTATGCACTATATCTAGCAATGCAGAGGATTGTACTATACTTAGTGTAGCACCGTGTATGCGAGTATACAATTGTTTTGAAATGGTATATGAACATGTGTTATATATGCAAAAAGGTTTTTAACCAAAATGTTTTTAACCAAGATCTGATGAATCAATAAATAACTGAGAGTTATAAATAAGCTCACTGGTGTTTAGATATAATTATTAGTGTCACTATTACATGGTAAAAGGTCATATTATGGTGTAGGCATGTTGGTCACATACAGAAAAGTAATAACACAGAAAAGAATCCCCTTTTTTGTCATGTGTCTGCACTTCATACATCTTTCCCCATAGTCTCCTACCCAGCCATGTAGAATGTTGATATCATGATGATGTATTAGAATGATACACAGCTCTAGGATTTCAGTTCAGAGTGAGGGCTGAGCTGGTACCATCCTGCTCTTGGTGGGGTTTTTATTTCCTTTACTTTTACCTAATTAATGTACTACTATCCTGTACCATCTTATTTAAATAAATATTCTTCATCAACTACCTGGATTCCTGATCATCCTTCACTACAGCAACCCTTCTAGTTGTTTCATCTGTGAACATTTTACTCTGAGACACTTCAGTGGGTGTTGCTGCAGATATAAGGAATCTTTGTGCATCCATAAAAGCCCAAAACCATGAACTACGCCAATGGGATATTTTTGGAACAAGTGAATATTTCGCAAATATGCTATTTGGGAATTATCTAAGCTTAGGTGAGACATGAGCAGAGAAAACATGAGGTAAATGGTGACTTTTAAGAACATCATACAAAATACATACAGCAAAACCTGTCACTAGAGATCCGAACTTTTTACTAAGACAAGAGCCAGCTATAAAATATATGAATCCGCTTTTGGTAATTGACATAACAGAAAGCGCAATTTAGAACTTGGTCAAATGAGCAGTGATGAACAAACAAACATGATGGCTGCCCTCTTCTGCCGTGGGCATTAAGGATGCTGGGTTCAGTCTAGGGCAGTTTATCAGTGTGATGTGGAGGCAGCCTTGCTGTAGATAGATGTTGGGTTTTTATGGTGAGCAATAAGACGGTTATGGAATGGGGCACAGCCACTGAGAGTTGAGCTTAGGACAGTGTTTTCAGAGGCTTTTACCAGGTGGGCCATAGCAGCTACAGATTGCAAACAGGGCAGGGGATCTGTGGTTATAAGCCCTAAATCAGATGAATACTATACTACCAGTTTCTTTTGGTTTCCATGACCTTGCACTAATACGCCTAAGAGCTTAACCATTTTGTTCATTACAATGAAAGTGAATGTATTGGCATAGTTTGATACGTCCAATGAAGGGGCTGAAGGCAGTATTTAGTTTATTCCCATTTATCTCTTGCATCCACTGAGAGTGCTCAGGGATACCCTTTGTAACAGGGGTTTAATTAGAGTGGCAAATCCCAACATAAATTGGTTATGGTAAAATGCCATTCACAAGGAACTGTATACCTGGGAACCTGAGAGACAGGTACTGAGCATGGTAACATACGGATAGATTCAATCCGGTTGACAGACATGTAGCCCTCTCCAACAGAGATATTGTGACATAAATATGGAACAGGGAGGAGACAAAATTGTAATTTCTCTCCCTAAGATTTTGGACCCTTTTTGTCCAGTTCAGTGAAAAGGGACAGTGAGTCAACCATGCATTATTTCAAAGAGACAGAAGCAAGTTGTCCAGTTCAGTGAAAAGGGACAGTGAGTCAACCATGCATTATTTCAAAGAGACAGAAGCAAGTAACATATTATCTATATATATTGAACCAATGTGGGCACTTCATAAAGGACCAGGGTATCAAGGTAAAGCTTCAGAGCTTGTGAAAAGCTGTACGGAGATTTGTGGTAGTCAACACCACTTAAGTTGGACTTAGAATGTGTTGGAAAGTGGGTTATTAGTAGTGGCAAATGTATATCTGCCACTGGCAATAAGACCACTAACACAATATAGGGCTCAGTACAGGTCTTAGAAAAATTATTCCCATGTTCAACCTTTGGTAGCTTGCAGCAAACAGGCAGGTTTAACTTCAAAGACAGGTATGTAAAGCATTAAAAAAAAACGATTCAGAAAATAATTAAGAGTCAACACACAATAAAAATTCAACAATAATTTATAACAATAAGAAATATTTTCTTTAAAATGACACCAAAACAAAAAATAGTCAATGTAAGGAACCAGAGATATGAATTTTTTAACGATGTAGCACTATATAGCACATAGAAACCTGTAGCACCTATTGGGACATCTGGTCGCGCTAGACCAGGACAAAGTCAAAGTTTCAGGCTGACCACGATGGAGCCCTGCGTGGTTTGTCCTCGCGGTAGGTCTCGTCACAGTTTTTACCTTCTGACTTAGAAACTTTTCTGGAGGTTTTCTTCTCGGGATCCCCCAATGCTCTCAGCCAGTTCAGATTCGGTGAAGGTTCGCCAGCTTGCCTTGCGATAAGCTCCCGGTCAAACTTGTGGAAGTCTAACCTATGGAGCTTTCTGGAGGGAATGAACCAGGGATCCAGGCCGGTTCGCAGTTGAAGGGGGGAAAGCTTGACTCTTGCATTTGGTTCCGGTCACCTCTCCTACATTCGGACTTAGAAACGTTTACAGAGCTTTTTCTTCAGGGGCCCCCGCTGCTCTTCACCACGCTTACTTCGGTGAGGGTTCGCAAGCTTGTGTTTCTGGTTACTCCTGGCCAAACTCGGCAAGTCAGACCTCTGAAGCATTTCAGCATGACAAACCTGGACAGCAGGCAGTCTCGCAGCTGAGGGTCGCCAGGTCGAGTCGGTTCACTTCTGAGCTTTTTTACAAAGTTGCCCCAAGCTTCTGGAACTTCTTCCTGAAGTTCCCAAAAGGGTCCCAAATTGTCTAAAGCTTACTCCAGGGGTTTGGATGGTCATTGAAAGTTTGGAACTTCAGTTCCCACAATCCACTTTGACAAAACCCTTACAAATCCACTAGTAGTACTCCAGGCTGAGGATTCTTGGTGGTGTTGGTCCAGGTGACCTATGTTAACCTATAGCTTCCTCGAAGTCCACTCTTTAGTCCTTTTGAAGCAAGGAAGTCTACATGCCTGTAGTTCTAGACTGTGCAGCAGGCATAGTCTTCAGAGTGCAGGGCCTGGTTAGTGCGTGCAAAACAAACTTCTCAGATTGGACCCTTCTTCTTTTTTGAGTTTCAAGCAGTGGATCGGAGAGGCTCTGCCCCTCTCAGATACTTATTTCAAGTTCTTTTGGTCAAGCAGGAGGGCACTCCTGTCCAATGAGGTCCAGTGCAACACCCAAGGGTATGACCACATCCTCCAAAGTGTAGCGCTATTTCCTCCCAGAGAGGAACATTTCTCCAAAATTCATCATGGCTGATTTTCCAACAGGGAGAGAAGAGCTGACTAAACCCACCTCCAGGATCGCTAATCTCCATAGTCTCTCCCCCTTGCATCTGCTCATTCCTTCCTTAACCCTACCATCTGGCTGGGTTCAAAGAGTAGAGGGGTAAATGAAACTGGTTTCTTCTGCCTGTCTCCTCCTTCCATTGAAGAATATTGTCTATGACTCCTCCCCCTGCTCTGACATTCCTTTATAGCAGAACCCTGCCCTCCCAGAAGAGCTGGCTATCCCCAGGGGCTAATTATAACCTCATCAAAGGAGACGGGCTAGTCCACTTAGCTATGTCCAACATCTAGGGGAGACTTTACGGGTTTTGAATATGAAAAGATATTGCAGATTCTCACTCCACAGTGCTCCTAATTCAATTTTGGGAAGCACTAATGTTAGCAGTAAAATGTGCAATTTCACTTAACCCAGGATGACTAAAACTCTTTTATAGGTCACTACCTGACCCCTCAAACCTAGGACACCTAGGGGAGACCCTGGGGGTACTTATTATGCCCAAACATTGTAGTTTATTAATTGTTAAGCCCCAAACACCAAAGTCGAGTGTGGGCACAATTTGTATTTTAATAGCAGTCCTGCAACACAGGGCTGCTTTTAAACTGACCTCAGGAATCAGCACTGCACATTTGCAAGTACAGAAAGGGCTGCTGGCCTCTAAATTGCCATGACCTATTATATACTAGGGACTTAAAGGTAGTTTCAGTCCCCTGCCCTATTGTGTACTAGGGCCTTATAGGGGTGATCATGCTAATCATAGGGTACCCTAACCCATAGTGTACCCTAGTGTATGTAGATGTTTCACTGTATTCTAAGTGTGTCTTCAGCATTGCACTGGCTCTTGGCGTGGTTTGGAAGAGCCAGGGTCAGTCAGAGTCAGTTACCATCACTACCAGTCAGCAAAAAGTTGGGGATGCCCAGGACAGAGGATGACTTTACAACATAAGGTATAGAGCAATTGGCTTTCCTCATGTATGGCAAATGAGAAGAAGCAGGACAGAGATCAACAACATTGAACTATTTGTCAGTTGCAGGAATGCTAGACAAAGGGAAACAGCCATTACAACGAAAATTTTACAACGCAGGATTCATTACAACGCATGCCATTACAACGCATGCCATTACAAAGCAGATGCTATTACAACGCATGCCATTACAACATAAGTACGGGTAAGTATTTCATTTAATTTTAACCCCTACACTATCCAACACCTACCCTACTATTATACCCCCTGGAGTAAGAATAGTAATTTTAACCCTTACACTATCTAACACTTACCCTACTATTACACCCCCCTGGAGTTAGAATAGTAATTTTAACCCCTACACTATCCAACATATACACTTCTATTACATTCCCATTAAATAAAATAAAAACAATTACTTACATATACTTACGTTGTAATGGCATGCGTTTTAATAGCATCTGCATTGTAATGGCATGCGTTGTAATGGCATGAGTTGTAATGGACCCTGCATTGTAAAAGTTTTGTTGTAACGGTATGCGTTGTGAATGTATGCGTTGTAACATCATACATTCTAGACAAAACGTTAGCAGGGTGGGTTCAACAGGAAAGATTTGTATCACAATAGAATGAATCACTGTTAGATCTAGAATACACATCAAGGATTCCTTACCTGTATTTCTATCAGCAAAATTGGAGTATTACTTATTATACTAAGAGCCCTTGCTTTATTAGGGCTGTGATTACTTTTTAAAAGCCTGCTTTAGCTTCTCGTCATAGAGGGTACTGTGGAATGCAATGTAGTTTCTTCATAAGGTTGATTTCAATCTTGAGCAGAGAGAATTCAACCAACATCATATGTATTTTTAGAGCACAAGGCAGTGGGAAGTATGTCAGGAATGAAGAAATGAACAAATTCACAAGCTTTCAGATTTCTCAGTACAATACTCACATTGACTTTAAATTACTAACACTTCATTATCTTTGGCCATGAGCCATGCACACATTCAAGTACACAGCATCAGTGGTGTGATACACAGTACATTTCAGTTTAAATAGCAAATCTCTTTTTAGTTGGTTTGCAGGTGAAGTGAAGCTTAGCAAGAAGGCATGTCGGTCTGTTATGGGACCCACGTTAATATAAATAGTGTTGGTGATGTGGTGGGTTACGCTTGTTGGGAATTTCAACTGCATCTATAGACAAGCTTGAGATAGTAAAGGATGGAATTTCGTGTTTTCAGAGAAGAATGGCTAGCACCAGTGTCAATGAGACATTATGTTGTTCAACCATTAATCATGCATTTCATATAAGACCATTCTGATGAAACCAAGAAAAATACACTCACATGACTTCTGCCTCCTCTGAGGCTGTCCTAACAATTAATATATTGGTTATGGGGTAGTTGGGTGACTTCATGCTAATCAACATAAGTAGATGCAATTGCATTTGGTGCAGCATAATGTTGACTCCTCCCCTATACGTCACAGAAGTGAATTTATTTATATGTACTTGACAATATATACATTAAATATTTTAACATAACTAATTGGAAACATAATATATAGGCCCTATTAAAACCATCCTCATATTAGAAATGTATCCGCTTTAGAAACTAGAGCTCAATTCATATATGTGTGCTATAATGGTTTCATAACCAATATGTAACATGTAGTTCTAATTCAGTTTTACATTTGCATATTCTGAATTTAGTCACATCTACTGAACATATACATGTGTAATACTGATTTATTAATAAAGTTTTTATTTATTTCTAGCTGAATATGCACTTTTAGTCACATACTAAACGTTATCATTGAGTATCTCATAATAATGTTAGCCTGACTAGGCCTGCATTTCTATAACATGACATTGTCTTTTCTCATTTCGCTTGCAATAACTTTTCATTTGCAGGTGGCTCCTTGTGACTTTATTAGTAGGAGTTGGGAGGACAATGTATTAGTGATAGCCAGGTCAGGAACGAAATATTGACAAGAACATGATGGTTTACCATGGTGCGAGAGATCCATTTACGCAGCTTGTACCAGGAGTGGAACGTTGTTCAAGGCTTAGAACGGTTGTCCTAGCTGAGACACTGGGAATGGGGAGCCATGTTGCAAAACACCTGAACACTGTTTTCTCATTGGATGTTGGTGTGATCAAGATAAAACCATCGGAAACTCACATTTTCCTATATCCTGATGTTCACACAGTTCAGACCAGAGCAGATTCCCTTTGGGCTTTGGGAGGTATAGACCTCTCTGCTTTCCTTATTCTTTCCTAAGTGTGGCTTTATACTAACACTAGTTCTCTTTTTGGGAAAGGTGTACAGAAGTTTCCTGCAATGCTGACACCTAAGAACCTTCCAAAACTTTTTTCCTGCTCCTAATTCTTTAGAGATGCATGCTTAGAACTGTCCCTATCCTAATTTGAACTCAAAGTAGATGATTTCAACTGTCCTACATTCTTTTTGGACTTTAACTTGATGACTTTAAAGCTCATTCATACTTATTGAGGAGAATCAGAGTTTCTATAAGAAACATCTCATTTTATTTTTCATCATCTGTATCTTTGTGATTGCTTTTGTTTTATGCCTCCTACTTCAAAGGCTGAACTTATTTCAAAACCTGAATTTACAGACTATCATCCTGCATCTCACAGATATTTTCATGACGTGAATAAATTCTGCACTAATTGCAAATTTATAATAAACCTACTAACCTTTATGCTTCGATTCCCAGTCTTCATTGTGTAGCCAAATTGGTTGCACAAATGTTAATTTGTTGATTGCATGTTAAATTCTTTTCTGTCTCAATCACACCAATACGGTCCAGGGTGGAAGGAAAAGTGGGAACTGCCCAAATTCACTCCTGCATGCTGATAGCAGAGGATGGTTGGCTGATTGATGCAAAGGGAGTTAGGTTGTCCCACCTAAATCCCATGCTTCCGTTGGAGGATTGATGGAGTTCTAGAGGTTTGGGAGAGAGCTGTAACAGTGGAGGTGTATTATTAGGGTTATGCCTTGCCATTGCTTAGGTCTAGCTTGCAGTGTTTTGTGGAGGTTGTGTGGTAAATTGTTGTGTGAGTGTAGCATTAATGCAGAGAAGTTGAAGTGGTTATCGGGTATGTTATGGCCTAAGGTCCCGGGATAGTATTAAAAAGTGTAGATGACACTATATTGTAATTTCCTGCTTTTGTTTTGTGGTGCTTGTCGTGAGACATCGTCAACAGCCTGATTGACTTAGGGACATTTACCTTTGTGTGAGTTTTAGGTGTGGTTGATGTAGTGGTTCCTTTGCACAAAGAGAGGCTGCACAAATCCGGGTGATTCCTCGCTGGTCGAGGTCTCATGTAAGTATTCGTCAAAGTAGGTTAGAAAGTGTTGCTCTGGACCATTTCTTGTGTGATTTAATACTTTACTTTTAGCTGAGTGGGTAACATTGCATTGTTTAAATTGCTTTGCATTTTGTTGTGCATGCTAATTGCTTAGAAGTCTGTGTTCAGGAAAATGTTTATAAGAGGGTGAGCCACTGCGAGGACTGAGGCTGATGTCACATGGTGACGCTCTGTTATAGGTTGGTTGGTGTATAGCCATGCAAGTATTGGTTGACTACACCTTAGAGTGTTGCGCTATTATTTGTTGTTGATGCCGGACTGAGAGTTGCGGGTAATGAATTATTTCCTGGGTTGGATGAAAAGTCACTTGTTATTGTTGAGATTACGGCTGAAAAATGTAATTCTTTAAAGAAAAATGAAGTTTAATGAGGAGTGATGTGACAATACCTATTAGAGATTAAGAAGAGGCCCAACCTGAAGGTACTAAAGGTCATATGATAATAAACGTAGGGCATCACACATGTATTTGCCTTAGTCAATGGTACAAGATCACACAGAAAGAAGGTGCACTGACGTTTCCATGCTATTGCACGTTTAATTTGAGAGTCATTGAAGATGCGAGGAGGATGTTACATGACATGATACCACCTCCTGCACCTGCATAATGTGACGCACTCAATTCTTGGGAACACATATATCAGGTTAGACAACGGGAGAGATATCAGGGAAGAGTAAAAAGGGCAGGATGCACTTGTGCAGATGATAGGAAAAATGCAGAACAAAAGAGATGGAGAACTGATCTCTCAGAAAGAGGTAAATTATATATTTCAGTAAGGAGAGAAGAATCTGGCAAGGGGAAAGGAAAGGTTGAAAAGGAAGATACAGATGACACAGAAGGTGTAAATTTGGACAGTGAGAGTGAATTTATTGATGATTTTTTAGACCGAATATCTAACAAATCATCCACCCCATCTAATGAAAACTGACTTGAGGGAACGAGTGATCCACATACTGAACATAGTACTGGTGGACCCAGAGCACCAATAACTTTAGTGATAGAGCGCGCAGGTCAACCGACTATAATTTTATCATGTATACTCCTGGGCCCATAATTCAATTTACCATATTTACTCAATCGGGTAAACCTACACTCTACTACCAGTGTATTTTAATACTACCAATTTGATTTCTATACCATTGACTTACCAATCCTAGTCACCGGTACCTCTGACCACCATGGATCAGGGAGTTAGTTGTAAAGATAGGCAGAATAGTCAAAATATATCATAATATTTGCACTCATTTGTAATAACCACCGACTCAAAAAGTTTTGAAAAACCTTTATCTAATCTTCATCAAGGGTTGTGAGCCAAAGGTTTACAGCAAGCAAACTATCAATAATCAGAATCATGAAGAGCGTGTAACTATGTAAAAGATATATTATTCCAACCATTTAGAAGTCTAAAGGGCAGGTAAGAACAGGGAACATACTAAATGAACTTATAGAAGTCAGACTTGAAATGTCATTTTCTAAAGGACGGGAAAAATAAGGAACATGCTAGAGATCACAGTTTAATCTCTTTAACGGGTGAGTAAGGAAAAGGAACTTAATTTCATTATGATGACACTGATTTAACCATGAAGCTAAGGGAAAGGTAAGAAAATGGAACAAGCTAATAATCCAGAGCAATCACTTTAATTTGGCTAAAGGACGGTAAAGAAAAGGAACATCTATATTTCATTAATAGTATTTAGAAATTGGCTTAATGGAGGGGAAGAGATGGAACATGCTAATAAACAGCTAGGGCCTTATTTATGAAGGCCTTGCGCCGCCGGTGCGCCACTTTTAAAATGGGAAAAAGTGACGCACCGGCGGCGCAAGGCCTTCATAAATAAGGCCCCTAGAATATAAGACTTTATTATTTGTCATAAAGGGAGGGTAACAAAAAGGAACATGTGCAAATACGACTTAAGCAGTTTCAGGGAAGGTAAGAAAAGGACGCAAGTGTACTATTTGTTTTCCCACAGATTTATATTTATCTAGAACGGCGTGAAGACCAATATAAAAATTACGGAAAAAGACGACCTGACCAAGGTTCAGCACAAACCATAACAAAAGTACAATGAGTATAAGCCTGGTGCAGCACACTTCCCGTGCCCGTCATCACAGGGCACAAAAACAAACAGCAGATTTCTTCAGATAATGGAAGGCGCACTCATACAAATGTAAGATAGAGTCCTTATTTAGTCCAAATTGGTAAGTTCTTTATTACAGCAAATATGCCAAACAGGTTGTACAGCCAAAGCGTTTCGTTCCTAGGTGGAACTTCGTTAGGGCAATTCAAGGAGTGTAAAAGAAAGGTGTCTCATCAAGGTAGACCAATCGAAGTAGTTTGTGTCATCAATCACACGAGACCCGGTTTCTTATGAAGGACTAAGCTGTCCCAGATTATACAGCAAACAATGTTATGTTATGTTATCTTTATTTGTTGTGCGCACAGCTGCTCCAGCTAAGGAGCGTCCTGGCGCAGTGACAAGGTAGGACAATAACACAACAAGAACAGACAAGGCGTTTGGAATAACTGGAATTAAAACAGAAAGGTTTTGATTGCTCTCCTAAAGAGCATAAGATCCTCCATCAGGCGGATATCAGACGGAAGAGAGTTCCAGATGGACGCCGCTTTAACGCGGAAGGAGCGCCCTCCCGAACGGCTAAGCCTGAATCTGGGGACTACGGCGAGGGCCTGACCTTGGGAACGGAGGGCACGCGTGGGTACATAGAGGGACAATAAGCTGGACATAATTTGAGGGCCAATACCTTTCAGTATTTTGAAAGTTAGACAGAGAACCTTAAAATGAATTCGCTTCCTGACTGGAAGCCAGTGAAGGGAACGGAGAACATTGGACACCGAGCAAAATCTGGGCAAGCCAACGATCGCTCTAGCCGCAGCATTTTGTACCTGTTGTAGACGGGTGATTCCCGCCTGATTAGCTCCAACCAGGAGGGAGCTGGCGTAATCCAGGCGCGAGATGACAGTGGCCTGAATCACCAGCTGCCTGATGGGGGCGTCAAAGTATTTGAGAACGGAAATAGAAGCTATTCACGGAACTAACAGATCACTTGAGTTTTCAGCAACTGCTCCCGGCATGGTAACTGGGAGAGTTACCATGCCGGGAGCAGTTGCTGAAAACTCAAGTGATCTGTTTGTTCCGTGCTACGTGGAGGCTAAATATATGCACCCCGTGTACATTTTCGATTTGTAGTGCCTGGATCTTTCTTGTGAGTTTGAAACTACTCTTATGCCAGGGGCACTTTTTCTTATGTGTGTGATAACATTTCACCCACAATATTTGGAACTTTCTTTGGTGAATAGCTTCTATTTATTGTTTGCTGTATAATCTGGGACAGCTTAGTCCTTCATAAGGAACCGGGTCTCGTGTGATTGATGACACAAACTACTTCGATTGGTCTACCTTGATGAGACACCTTTCTTTTACACTCCTTGAATTGCCCTGACGAAGTTCCACCTAGGAACGAAACGCGTTGGCTGTACAACCTGTTTGGCATATTTGCTGTAATAAAGAACTTACCAATTTGGACTAAATAAGGACTCTATCTTACATTTGTATGAGTGCGCCTTCCATTATCTGAAGAAAACGGCGTGAAGACCAACCCTGGCCATGGGTCAGTTGAGGACAGAAGAAACCCCAAGGAATGCAGTTGCCAATAGGCCAGCAGGTGCAGTATGGAAACCAGGACAGGGTAGACCAGATTAGGATCAGAACCGGACCACCGAAAGTTGAGGCCAGCACCCGCAGTTCAGTCGCAACGCCTGTGCTACTCCCTCTCTGCAGCTATCAGTCAAAACCCCGATTGGGTTATCAATTTCCCCAGCAAAGTGCTTCGCCAAGCACTTAAGGTTCTAGAACCCCGATTGGGTCAGCGAGTCTCCCGACAGAGTGCTCCGCAGCACCTCTGTTCTCGATCAGCTATTGAGTGCGTTGGGTCAGTGACAGGTCAGCTATTCGGAAAAGTCACACAATTTCTCTAGCTAAACCTATACTAGTTATACTCTTTTCCAGGTCAGTGTACCACCCCCCAATGTTGCAAGTGTAAGGATCCCCAATTTCGATTGGACAGAGGAAAAGGACAAGTCATCACACCACCTAAATGTTGAACTTTCTCAGGCTCCTCATTTGCATTTCGTATACGCCCCTTGAATTTCAGGTTCTCATGACATATGCTTTATACATAACAATGGTGAATTTAACTTTGTATACAATGTTAATATTTTAGTACAGTTCAGTTTCTTCGACTAGGTGAGGGTTGTCTTCCGAGGCGCATCTTGGCTGGAGTTGCCATCTGGCTGGGATTCAATGTCAGAGTTTTCAGCCCTCCTCACATAGCGTGTCGTGTGCAAAGGACTTTTAAAATGGAGTATTTCCGTCTCTGAGGCCCAAAGTTTTACGATACATGAAAGGTAAAAGGAAACAGTTTTAGAACACAGAATAAATGAATACACTGTATACCATGAACTTCTACTCTATACCCATTAATGTATAATAAACTATAGCATTATGATTAAGCAGAACAAAAAGCTTAGCAAAAGCAGCAATGCAAACTTTTCGCATGTGAGAACACAAAGCAGCCATCTTAGTTCTAGTGCGCAGATGCGAACAGATTCCCTCCAAAGCTGCAAGTACGTCATGTCACATGGGTATGACCGACGCATGCGCAGTAGAAATTCCCGCTTAGCAGCAGCCATTTTAGGTTGCAAGCGTATTAGAATTAGTAAACACATAAGCAAGCTTCTCTCGGACACCCAAAAATGTGTGGAAAGGGGCAAATTTAATAAGACAAACATATTGATTAGTTAATTAAGGTTATTCGAGGTTCATGAATACAACCAAGTCGCTTTACGTGCGAATCCTTGTTCCATCACTAGGATCACTGAATTCTGACAAGATCATTTGGAATTCCCCACCACACACAAACGCTCTCACCTCTGCAGGAGGGATCATATTTAATACAACCAGGTTTCAGTGCCCATGAACTTGATGACTGGCTCAAGCAAATAGAACCGTCAGGGTAAGATGGAAGTGCAAGACCAAGCGGAGGGACTGTTCAGTCTCCAGTGAGGAAGAATAAAGTGGATGTTGTCAAATTATAGGTAGAATTGGAAGAACTGATACATGTAACTCTCAATGTATCGATTTTAGGTACTTACCAAGAGAATTAACTTGTTTTCATCTGTGAAGATGTAACCAATCGTGCTGGAAAGGTTTATAAAAAGGTTGCCTGAATGGGCTCCTTAATAAGAATTTGATTTTAATAGGATCAAGACATTGCAGGAAATTCACTGTGCATGTTTTAATAATGAGGACATCTCTAGAAAGAGAATACTAGGAACAAAATTCCAAATTAAGGAACTGGTTGGCCATATCTGAAAGTGCAGTAAACTAGATAGGTGGGAAGGCAGATGGGCTGAAAAAAAATAGAAAAGAGAAACCGAGGTTAGCGCTGCCTTCATCCATAGGTGGCGAAGAGGACATATCAAATAATCAATTGAGAGTAGTGTCTGGTGGAGGTTATTTCTATGTGCCTTGGAGCAGGAGAGATCTTGCGTCATTCACAAAAGATTTCCAGAAATTTAGAGAGAAGCCACTGGAGTGGTATAAACAGGTTGATCAGTTTGTGAAAATATCAAAAGTTTGGCGTACAGATTGGAATAGCCTTGTTGACATTGTGATTCTGAGTGATTTGTGAGCTGAATGTAAAGTATCTGTAGAATGGCCGGACCAAGAGCCAATGAGACATCCTACGACAACGGCTCCATCTCTGTTAGTAATGAAAAAGTACCAGCAGGTGATCACATTTTTAAAATAGAAGATATTCCCTAAATATATTGATTGGCTCAAGATTGACAGAATGACACAAGAGTCCATGCATTCTTATTATAAGAGACTTCTGCAGGCGTTTCAACAGTACAGTGGTACAGACACTGTTGGAACCAACAACGTGGGACTTTTTGTGTTCAGATTTGGGCAGGGATTGTGATCTGAATTTAGCATGATGATTCAGCAGCATTTGATTTGTTGGCAGAATAAGTAAATTCATGGAATCTTGAGGTGTTGAAGTACTGCAGTAATGAATTGGAGATAAAGCACAAGAATCTGAAGGAGAAGTTGATGGTGGTACAGATGAGAGATGCACAGCAAGGTCAAAATGAGCCCTTTGTTGGGAATGTTGAGTCGATGCAAGCGGTGAAACAACAGGGAGTTCCTATGATGGAAATGTTTTTAACAGCATGGTAGAGATCATGGTGTTCCAATTGTCCCAAGAACTGGAATTGATGTGGCGACTTTGAAGAAGTCAAATCCTTGTCACATTTGCTGACAGCTGGGGCATTGGAAGCTGGTATGACATCTGAATGCTGTGAAACAAATTCAGAACAATGGATTTGTGCAACCCCAAAATAATAACCCTGCTCAGACACAGTTCTGTATGATAGAAGCATTTGAGGATTACAATTCTGATACGTCTCAATGACTGTGCCTCAGAATGGAGGAGTTTTGCGTGCTTCTAGCAACTTCAGAGATAGACAAGAGTGGTCCATTCCTGGAAGGTGAGGCAAATAGCCGCCTGTGTCATTTCTAGTTGACACTGGTGCTACCCACTCTACTGTTAGAACAGCAGAGGTTCCCCACCTATCCCTCTCCGAAAAAAATAATCCAAGTGGTAGGATTCGCAAACAGACAAATGAGAAGTCCTGTAACAGAAGAAGTACCTGTAAGAATAGGGTTCTTCAAGAAGAATCACTGAATTGTGGTGTGTGATTCGAGAGCTTTGAATCTGCTAGTGCATGACCTTTTGTGCAAGCTAAATTGCACTACCTACGGTACCCGAAATGCATTGAGCTTCATACTAATGATGAGGGACGTTGCCTTCAAACTCGCAAGTCATGGCACAAATGTCACACTGTACTCAATGATGACAAATTATGATTTACCTCCAGATCTTAAAGACACAATGAAACCTGAAGTCTGAGACCCTTCAGTAAAAAGACATAAGTCTCATCAAAGGTGTTGAGCCTGTCCTCATAACCGCGAAACCTAATGCAGAGTATCGAAGAATCCCTCATTATATTCTGACGCCTGAAACTATTGCTGGGATTACTCCTGTGATTGACTCAATGATCCAATAAGGCCTCTTAAAAGAGATTATGGGGAGTCCATGTAACTCACTTATCATGGGCTCACAGAAGCCTTAGAGTAAGTACCACGTTGTCTAGGATTTGAGAAAAAAATAATGCTATAGTGGTTCCTGGTTGTCCTGTGGTACTGAATCCAACTGTGATTCTATTTAAGATTCCTTGTGAGTCTGAGTAGTTCACTGTCAATCTTCTTTGTCAAGGCTTTTTCTCTATACCGTTACATAAGGACAGTCAGTTTCTCTTCTCATTTTAGTTCGGCAGTCATGTTTTGGCACGGTGCCTTGTCCCCAAAGGGTATACAGATATGCCCTTAATTTTCAATCAGATTCTTAAAAAGAATCTGGAATTCCTGGTCATGCCTTGTAACTCAGTTTACTAATCTGTTGGTTGAGTCAAATACACAGGGACATTGTAAAACGGATACCATTGTCCTGTTGAACCACTTAGCTGTGAATGGACATATAGGGCGAGATGTACGACCATTTCTTTTTGCGACTCGCAAATTGCGAGTCGCTAAATGACATGTACAACAGTGTCTGAGACACTGTCAGAGATTCCTAATAGGGTCGCAAACTGCATTACTCATGCATATTAATGAGGCACCCACAATTTTCGACCCCATTAAGAATGGCTGGCCCCTCCCAGGTAGGGTGGCCTACTGTGCTTAGCAGACCTCCAAGTCTGGGACTGCTTTTAAATAAAGCAGTTTTTTTTTTTAAATGCAGCCCGTTTTCCTTAAAGGAAAACTGGATGTTTTTGAAAAAAAAGAAACTAAACATTTTTGCTTTGTTTTTTAAGGGCGGGTAGTGGTCCCTTGGGGATCCCTTCCCATTTGCAAGTGCTTTACCACCCTCTGGAAGAGGGCGGTAAATTGTGAGTGTTTTGCGACCGCAATTGCGGTTGCAAAACATTCTTACATAGGCCTCTGACTCGCTATTAGGAAGGGGTGCCCTTGGAACGCCCCTTCTTAATAGCGATTCGCAATTCCTATTTAGCGAGACGCTAAATAGGGATTCTACATGGCCCTATTAGATTTTTCAATGCCAAACAGGTCGCAAACCCGTTTGCACATGCAAAATAGGGTCGTACATCTGGCCCATAGTGTCCCAAGATAAGTTTCAGTAATGTAAGAAAGAAGTTCTGTATCCCAGGCATCATATTGAGAAGGGAGCAGGGAAGGTGCCACATGAAAGAATCCCGGCAATTCTGAGAATGAATCCGCCAACCATACAGAGAGGACTCAGGATGTTCTTTGGAATGTTGGGCTACTGTCGTCAGTGGATTCCCAACTTTTCCCTGGTGGCCAAACCTTTTCAGAGGCTGACACACAAGGATGTACCCTGGCTCGGATGTTAGTGTATAGTGATAGTGTATAAGGGGTGTCTTCAAATAATATATTGGTGTTTTGCTGTTATGCTACTAAACGCTTTGCTGGGACAAAAGGTGTTTATGTTCACGCATGAGCGACAAGGTTTTAGAGTATACTGTATGATAAGAAACAAATACATTCACACTTTAAGCAGTAAATATGGAACAAGTGGATAATATTTCATTATGTTTGTAAAAATCAATAATCTATTTTCGACTAAAAAAAAGGATGTACCCTGGGATCACATCTCTTGAAAGCTTTACTAGAGCTGAGAGAAAGTCACTGTCATGCCCTGGTTCTATGAATGCCTGATTACAATAGCGAGAGGGAGGGCTGTGCTCTCTGTGTTCTTACACAGTTACATGGCAACAGTCAAAGGCCGGTTGCTTACTTTTCTGCTACAATTGATCCACTCTCAAATCCTTGGATACAGTGGGGGTCAGCATTGAGCACTGTGAAAATATTTTCTTGGGTCCATTCACAATTCATGTGCCCCATTCCCTGGAAATATTGTTCACCAGTACCAGCACACAACACCTCACCAACAGTCTTCTGGCCCGATATGGACAAGTCATACTGGCATCTGACAATATCACCCTTAGGAGATGATTCACTTTAAATCCTGCCAATTTGTTGCCTGTTGTTTGAAATTATGTTGATTAAATTTAAGTTGAGAAGGGCTGTCTCAATGTTACTGAACTGTGCACTAAGCCAAGACCCGATATATGAGATGAGTCACTACCTGAATCTGATCATGTGCTGTTTGTTGATGGCTCCTGTTTGCAAGACCACAGAGGAAGCCTGAAAGCCACTTATGCTGTTTGTACAGTCTCACATGTGGTTGAAGCCTCCTGGCTTTAAGGAGTGTTTTCAGCACAGGTGGCAGAAGTGATTGCTCTTACAAGAGCATGTTGTGTTGCAGATCAGCTGAAAGTGGCGATTTTCACGGATAGTTTGGCTTTGGTGTCATGAATGACTTTGGACAGTTATGGACATGAAGGGGTTCCATAACCTCTTCAGGTTCTTCCATTCACAATCGGGAAATTGTAAAGAAGGCATTGAAAAAAAAAATATATATATATATATATATATTACCTACTGGCGGTCGCCAGTAGGTATATATAGTTAGGATTTTTTCTCTATGGGATTTTTGAAAATTCTATGTCTAATAACTTTGGCGTTTGTGGACGGAATTGGCTGAAATCTTCAGGAAAATGGCACATTTTGTTTCTGAGCAGCCCTTGAAAATCTGGGGGGGGTTCGTCAAGGGGGGGCCGAGAAAAAAGGGGGGTCCCAAAACGTGTTTTTAACATTGAGTTTTCCATAGGGCGGTTGGCCTCACTTTTAGCCCGAACGGCTGAATGGATTTGCATGAAACTTGGCAAAATTGTAGGGACTGGTAGCCCGATGTGCCTTTTGTAGGTCTCAATATATGTGCTACAGTGGATTTTGAGAAATTAACGTTTAAAAAAAGATATATATCTGTAACAGCGGACCAGGCAGCGCTCCAGGACGCGTACTTTTCGCGCAACGGAGCTTTGTGAAGCGAAGCTGATTGGTTCTCCGGCGTCTGTCAACATTCCAAACAGTCCGTAGCGGCCGCCATCTTGTCTCTCGGTAGGATCGAGAGACAAGAGGAGGCGAAAGCGAAGGGGCAAATGACCATAAGGGGGAATAGTAGATCCTCGCTGACCCCCTAGGTTTGATGTGGAGGTTTTAAAAGGGCCCCGCAGGGCAAAAAAAATAATAAATAATAATAATCGAACGGCTGAATGGATTTGCACGAAACTTGGTAAAATATTAGGGACTGGTAGCCCGATGTGCCTTTGCTAGGTCTCAATATATGTGCTCCAGTGGATTTTGAGAAATTAACGTTCAAAAAAAGATATATATCTGTAACAGCGCTCCGCTTCGCGTAACGGAGGTTTGCGACGCTGATTGGTCATTCTGTCACTGGGCTATAGTTGGGCTACATCTGGCTGATATTTGGGCTACATTTGTTTTTTTCGTCTCTGGCGGCCATCTTTGGGCTACATTGGGCTACATTGGGCTTCATTGGGCTTCATTGGGCTACATTGGGCTACATTTGGGTTCCAACATATATATAGGCCAATGTAGCCCAATATATATTTTTCAAAGTTAATTTTCGTAAAAACCACTGGAGCATATATCTTGAGACATAGCAAAGGCACATCGGGCTACCAGTCCCTACAATTTTGCCAAGTTTCGTGCAATCCCATTCAGCCGTTCGAGCTAAAAGTGAGTCCAACCGCCCTATGGAAATGAAGGAAATGAATGGGTAATTTGTAATTAGCAAATAGCTCATCGCAAACTAGGAATGGTAAAGAATCGCTATTTATTCCTTAAAGTTCGCTATTTAGGAAATGCAAAAAACTTTGATGATACATATGGCGGTTCATCTCTAACAAGATAAGAAGCATAGGGATAGATTTATGATGACTGGCGCATCACCAGGGATGTGTTAGTCATTCTGTGCCGCTGTTCCGTCACCTATGGTGTGCTGCATTTACAATGCGGCGCATCATGGGGCAAAAACAGCACAGATGCGTGATGTATCTGTGCCGTAAAGGTGGCGCATTGCTGGAGTTGTATCGCAAGTGTGATGAAGCTCCAGCAAGGGTCGGGGGTGCCCCTGTCGCAGGGTTTCTGTTCTCACACAGAACTGTGGACAGAGGATTGGAACCTCGGCGAATTAGGGTGTCCCAAAACTCACCTTAGTAATCAAAAACCCCTTAGCAAGCTAGGTACAGTGTCACATTGGATATAACAAACTCTCAATGTTTAGACAATCCAGAATATGAACTTATAGTACCTCAGGATACGTGGAACTCATGAACAGTCGGTCGTTATATATTTCTTAGAAACAGAACATGGAGTTAAGAAGAACACATGTGTATTTGAAATGTTTATTTACTAATGCCGTCTTCTCAGGCGTAGTATCTTAGATAATACAAGTACACATATTATCAGTAGCAAAATTACCAGCATAGTTACTAGTACATAAAAAGCGAATGGTGACAGTATGTTAACATGCTGTAAATGAATAAGAGTTAGCAACACTTATAAGCAGCCGCGGGCCGTGGAGGGAGTTACGGTGGGGCAGGGAGGCGGGGAGGGGGAGGGGCAGGGTGGAGAGGGCTCCACCCTGCTTCTCCCCCTCCCCGCCTCCCTGCCTCACCGTAACTCCCTCCACGGCCCGCGGCTGCTTATATCTCACCCTCCCTAATACACATATTATATTATTTGCTAAGAAGGTCTCTTTGTGTTGGTTTAGGGC
This sequence comes from Lissotriton helveticus, assembly GCF_964261635.1. Classification (NCBI taxonomy): domain Eukaryota; kingdom Metazoa; phylum Chordata; class Amphibia; order Caudata; family Salamandridae; genus Lissotriton; species Lissotriton helveticus. Next base: position 128,998,831 of record NC_136069.1, read on the forward strand.
GTGCCCATACTTTAGTGTCTTAGATTTGAAGGAATCACATCAGCATACACCAGCTCTCTCTTCATGTGAACCGCATCAAGTGTTGTGTATGTGTGTTCGGCAAAGCAATATAAAACCCGCCTCATGCCCAGAATTGGCAGAAGTTGCACTTATGTTATGAGTATGAAGTCGTGGACATCAGACCTCATAACAATTCTGTATCGTGTTGTTCTTGAAACTTTAGCACTCGCTGTACAGATATAGTTTAACAAGCAAAGCAGATAGTAGAGCAATAACATATTATTCTCATGTAAACCACGATGAACTACTAGGTTGAAAGCTAAAGCAACAACTAAGTGTCGTGTGCAGAAGTTGCAAAAAAGGAAAAATGGCGTTTAAACCGGTAATGAGCCCATGCTAACTTAACACGGTGTAAAGATATCCAGGACGTAGATGACACCTCCCCATGATCCGGAAACGAACTGAATAAGATAATAGAAGTGCCATCTCATGAGAGCAGATTGCAAGTTTATATGTGGACGGTCCGCAAGGTAAAGCATTAAAAACTAGGAAAATTTAATGCTAAAGAAAAATAAAACAGCCAAGTACTTTATCGAGTCTTAAGCCAATAGGCAAGGTAAATAATAAAAACTTGACAAATAAGTCAATGAATTGTCAATGAAATGCTAGTACTCAGCATATCAAACATGAAAAAGGTCTATGACATAACTGTGTATGCAAAATAAGCTGCAACAGCCTCCAATAGGAAGTCACCGTCTTCATCCGAAAACAGTTCAGCCATCCAATTTAAAAGCGGAAAAGAACATACGTGCTCTCCCAGCACCGGATCCTCTATCACCATCAGAGGACAGCTCGGTGGGTTTTCAAGAAAGCTCTGTTCCAAGAAAGACTGTGTTGCCGCCAGTAAATTCCAGGGACCAATTAGTCCATGCATCAATGCCACAGCCATAATCCTTTCGCCAGGACAAACCAACTCGTGAGTAATGATAGGAGTCATCAGCTGATTAAAGTCGACGTCAGGAGAAACCGGTCCGCAGAGACACAAATCAATGGCCCAATCGAAATCACAGGTCAGGCAGTGAAATACAGGCTGGACACAGGTGAAGTAGGAGAATCGAAAAGATAATCCATATGCCGTGCTTAATATCGCCAACGGCATTGTGCCATAATATTCTAGCATGCGATTGCGGAACAGTGTCAGCAGCTGCAGGGCGGGAGGTTGCATAGGAGGGACATCCATATTTAAAAATGTAAAAAAGCACAAGAGCGTCCGCTGGTAATGCAAGTAAAAATGGCAATCCACGAAGCAGAGTGGAAAAAATACAATGAAAGAAAGCAGGGATGACTCCAAAGATTTTCTCAAATGAAGTCACGAGACCACTGGTAACAACTTTAAAAAAGTGCGCCAGGGCCTTTGTGGAGGATGCGTTAGAGATAGTCCGAACCATCTTGCTGAAATGGAAAGGCAAATCTGAATTGAAAAGGGTCTGCACCTCTGTACGGGTGTTCGCTATGTGAAGCACGAAAGTTTCACGGGCCGAACTCAAGGCCACCTCTCTCTGAGACAAAAGAGCTCTTATTCTTGCCATGCCGTTGAAATCTGCTCCCAAGGTTGGTATTTGTGGCGAGATTGAAAACTCCCTATGTTCATGTGTGGGAGGAAATAGAACATTTCTGCAGCAAATAACCCGTTCACTTACTGTTACGATAAAAGGAATACTTTTAATTAACCCAGAACAATCTTCATTATTGAGCATCAAATAACTACCATTTTCCAACAACTTGAACGTGGGGATGATAGCAGGAACTGGCGTGCCTTGCAACACGCAAGCCATATTTGGTCGGTGTTTGTTGCATGAACCGTGTAACTGTATGTGCCTACACATTAGTGAATGATCTGGCGTCTCAGTGCATTCCTCTCCATTCAGATAAACTTCTTGATCATCTTTGAAACATCTGTATGTGTATGGAAGCGACCAGACCTCATGAAGAAAAGCACTACCTAAAGGTTCATAACGACCTATTGGTATATATTTCATACAATTTGAAAACTTATATAAAGCAAAAGGCAGCGTTATTAAACCGTGGATAAGGCACGTTGCCAAAAAACCCGCAATCCTCTGCTGATGATGTCACTGAGCATGTCATGAATGATGTAATATGTGACATCATCAGCAGTGGATTACGGGTAATAGTATCTCTAGTTTACTCCCCTATAGCTGTCTTTCTTTTAACATAAGTGTCTGTTTCCTTCCCTTATACTTACTGTTTTTGGTTCGCTTCCGGTTCGCGTACCGGCGAGCGAACTGGGAAGCGAACTAAGAGGAATAGAGGTTGGCACAGTTCCAAATATTGTACCAATTTTTTAATAACGGGGAGGTAGTTCTGAAAAGAACTTTTTTTTTAATTGTTTTTGTTGTTTTATATTTTTTTTATTATTTTTCGGAACATTTTTTTACTTTTTTTGAATTTTTCTGAACAGTTTTATATTTTTTGGGGTTTTTCTTGGAGGGGGCAATGAAAACGATTCATTGTAAAGGGCTCAACAGGAGCAACAAAACAAAAAAAGAAGTATTTATTATTTTGGGCGTTTCGTACAAACTTGTATATGATAGTCAATAGCTCTGTTGATCAGAGTGATGCTTCTTTCTCCATAGGAAATGAATCCATCGCAAAATACGCAGATGTGTTTTACTTCACCAAATTTCATTTGTATATTTGGCACCATCTCCCTGCCCTCTGGTCCCGTTACTTCCGGTACAACAGATCTTCTGGCCATAATAGGGAGATTATCTAGGTCGTTCCGAAACTGTGCAGCACTGTAGTTGTTAGGATGCCACCTAGTCATATGGCGATGCATTGTGTAGTTTCCGAAACTGTATTTTTTCTCGGTTCCTCTGGACAGTCTATCTTGACATATAAGGCAAGTTACGTATCTTGCATTTACTTTTTTCTGACCTTTGGGAATTTTAAAAAATTGCCAAATGAAGTTTTCTTTCCGGTGAGACGTCCTGGGCTGCTCAGGCAAAAACTGCCTCTCTTCGTGCTCGTCATCCTGTTCCTCTTCTTCCTCTTCTTGTTGAATTATAACTTGAGCAGGTGGTCCACTCTTCCTTGGATGTGGTGGAGGTGGTGGGGAAGCACCAGCTGAAGCTACTAAAGAAGCCATTGCTCAGTGATCACAAAGGGTCTTTCTCTCACAATGATGAAAGTCAGAGTGAGGAAAGAAGGAGGGATTTTCATCATTTGGGAAAAACAAGAGTTCTCAACCAATGAAAAGTGTTCATTTTAGATTATATGACCTAGTCTTACATCATTAGGAAACCAAAAGTGAAATGAACCAATGAAAAGTGTTATTACCAAGTCACATGACCTGCTGTGTTTACGTTAAGCGCTTTGCAGGGCCTCCCGGTTTGCTTCCAGAAACCTGCGCTTTGCGACTCGCTTCGCGTACCAGTTCGCTAACGTAGCACGTCATATGACGTATCACGCGACAACACGAAACGTCATGCGGACGGGAGGCGTCACGATGTTGTTTTCTAACGCGGCAGTTGCGGTAAAGAAACGTTTACCGGCTCGCGGTCTATTTCGCGGCATCAAGGTCAGCTAACGGGAAGCTTCCCGATTCGCGAAGCGGGAACGAAGAAAAAAAAATATTTTTAAAAAAAATTATTCATAAACATATAAAATATCTTTTTGGATTTAAAGAAGAATACATTTTACAGCTACAGATATTAGCTGTTAAAAAACCAATGAAATTCACTGAAAAAACCATAGGTTATAGACCATATATAGTTAGGAATTAGCATTTACAAAACCTTGAAAATTCACTGAAAAAACCATAGGTTATAGACCATATATAGTTAGGAATTAGCATTTACAAAACCTTATTTTACTCACACAAAACCATTGAAATTCCATATATAGTTAGTTGCACTAACTATATATCGCGCACCCGCAATCCACTGCTGATGATGTCACATATTACATCATTCATGACATGGTCAGTGACATCACTGATGACATCACTGATGACATCTCAAATGACATCACTGATGACATCACTGATGACATCTCATTTGACATCAATGACCACATCACTGATGATATCATTCATGTGACAATACAATGCATCTCCTCACATTTTAATATAACCTCTGTTTCACCCAGTGTTAAATACAGAGTATAATTTTTGAAACCATTGACACACCAATACTAGTTACTACATACGCACTCACTGATTCCTACGTCTACACACACCTTCACTCATTCAGCCATACAATCATTCATACATACAATCACTCATCTTTACAACACTATCATATGCACTCATACACCTATACAGACAGTCACAGTCTGCCACTCATCCATGGAGTTACTCACTCACCTAGTCAGTCATGTAAAGAATCAATGACACTTCCATTTTCTTGTCTATACAGTTAAACATAGAGCACCTTACATTTTCAAACATATACTAACACATACTTACCTTCTTATACAATCATTGATACAAGTACACATTGATCTGCACAGAGTCACACACCTCCCAGCCAGCCACACACACACTCAGTCTCCCATACAAATACTTGGGCAATCAATCAATAACCCATATAGTTACTCATACAGCTACTGATCAACACATGCAGCAGTTTACAGAACAACAGACATAATGATGCACAAATTAAGACAGTTTAGTCACTAACCCATGCACTCAGTGAGACACATTTAATCACTCACTCATACAGTTAGTCATGCACCTACTAAATCCTTCGTCCAGACACTTACACATCCACTCAATCTTCAATATGTAAGACATATTTAAACTTTACAGAAACAAAAAATCACTGGATGTTGTTATCAGTCATGTCATCAGTGATGTCATTTGAGATGTCATCAGTGATGTCATCAGTGATGTCACTGACCATGTCATGAATGATGTAATATGTGACATCATCAGCAGTGGATTGCGGGTGCGCGATATATAGTTAGTGCAACTAACTATATATGGAATTTCAATGGTTTTGTGTGAGTAAAATAAGGTTTTGTAAATGCTAATTCCTAACTATATATGGTCTATAACCTATGGTTTTTTCAGTGAATATATATATATATATATATATATATATATATATATATATATGCAAAAAAGAAGGAGAGAACTCTGGGTAAGTCTCAGTTTAGGTGGAAAGCAGCTCCTGTTAGAGCACTCTCAACACCAGCGACACTCTAGATCTGCTCACCTCAAATGTCTGTTTTTCTATCAAAGTTTTTAAGCATAGGATTAGACAGTGCTATCCATGCCGAGATAGAAAATGACAAAGTCTTTCGCCATTTAAACAGCAAAGTCTTTTAGCATAGGACTAGTACAGTGCAGTCCTTGCCGAGCTGTCAAATAACAAAAGCCATTCATCACTCAAGGCACAATATTACAGCTTTGAATTGGTAAAATACCAACTCAAGCCAACCTGAAATGAATAAAAGCAACCCCTGACACAGTGTTTCGCTCTAATTAGAGCTCTTCAGAGAGGTATAGCTTTGTCCAGACATAAGGGAGCACCCAATATTAAGTCAAAACAAAACCCTTTCAGGCATAGAGTGACGCATAAATTATGCAAAAAAGAAGGAGAGAACTCTGGATAGGTCTCAGTTTAGGTGGAAAGCAGCTCCTGTTAGAGCACTCTTAACACCAGCGACACTCTAGATCTGCTCACCTCAAATGTCTGTTTTTCTATCAAAGTTTTTAAGCATAGGATTAGACAGTTCTATCCATGCCGAGATAGAAAATGACAAAGTCTTTCGCCATTTAAACAGCAAAGTCTTTAAGCATAGGACTAGTACAGTGCAGTCCTTGCCGAGCTGTCAAATAACAAAAGCCATTTATCACTCCAGGCACAATATTACAGCTTTGAATTGGTAAAATACCAACTCAAGCCAACCTGAAATGAATAAAAGCAACCCCTGACACAGTGTTTCACTCTAATTAGAGCTCTTCAGAGAGGTATAGCTTTGTCCAGACACAAGGGAGCACCCAGTATTAAGTCAAAACAAAACCCTTTCAGGCATAGAGTGACGCATACATTATGCAAAAAAGAAGGAGAGAACTCTTGGTAGGTCTCAGTTTAGGTGGAAAGCAGCTCCTGTTAGAGCACTCTCAACACCAGCGACACTCTAGATCTGCTCACCTCAAATGTCTGTTTTTCTATCAAAGTTTTTAAGCATAGGATTAGACAGTGCTATCCATGCCGAGATAGAAAATGACAAAGTCTTTCGCCATTTAAATAGCAAAGTCTTTAAGCATAGGACTAGTACAGTGCAGTCCTTGCCGAGCTGTCAAATAACAAAAGCCATTTATCACTCCAGGCACAATATTACAGTTTTGAATTGGTAAAATACCAACTCAAGCCAACCTGAAATGAATAAAAGCAACCCCTGACACGGTGTTTCGCTCTAATTAGAGCTCTTCAGAGAAGTATAGCTTTGTCCAGACACAAGGGAGCACCCAGTATTAAGTCAAGACAAAACCCTTTCAGGCATAGAGTGACGCATACATTATGCAAAAAAGAAGGAGAGAACTCTGGGTAGGTCTCAGTTTAGGTGGAAATCAGCTCCTGTTAGAGCACTCTCAACACCAGCGACACTCTAGATCTGCTCACCTCAAATGTCTGTTTTTCTATCAAAGTTTTTAAGCATAGGATTAGACAGTGCTATCCATGCCGAGATAGAAAATGACAAAGTCTTTCGCCATTTAAACAGCAAAGTCTTTAAGCATAGGACTAGTACAGTGCAGTCCTTGCCGAGCTGTCAAATAATAAAAGCCATTTATCACTCCAGGCACAATATTACAGCTTTGAATTGGTAAAATACCAACTCAAGCCAACCTGAAATGAATAAAAGCAACCCCTGACACAGTGTTTCGCTCTATTTAGAGCTCTTCAGAGAGGTATAGCTTTGTCCAGACACAAGGGAGTACCCAGTATTAAGTCAAAACAAAACCCTTTCAGGCATAGAGTGACGCATAAATTATGCAAAAAAGAAGGTGAGAACTCTGGGTAGGTCTCAGTTTAGGTGGAAAGCAGCTGCTGTTAGAGCACTCTCAACACCAGCGACACTCTAGATCTGCTCACCTCAAATGTCTGTTTTTCTATCAAAGTTTTTAAGCATAGGATTAGACAGTGCTATCCATGCCGAGATAGAAAATGACAAAGTCTTTCGCCATTTAAACAGCAAAGTCTTTAAGCATAGGACTAGTACAGTGCAGTCCTTGCCGAGCTGTCAAATAACAAAAGCCATTTATCACTCCAGGCACATATATATATATATATATATTACGTTTCTCTGCCTCAGAAAGTCAACATAAAAATGTATGTCCTAAATGGCCACTGAATAAGAGCAGACTAGTAGGGTTATCAGTCTAGTCTATTTTTAAAGGAAATGAAGAAGGGACTTATGCACTTATCATTTTAAATGGACTGTTTGGACTGCGGGACTCTATGGTCCAGTTGAAGGCAATCGCCGAAACGCGTCGACCGTCCTCCTTGTCTGCACGAAATGGTGTTGTAAAATAAAAATTATTCTTACCTGAAGAATTTGCGGTTTGGATCCCAATTGTGCTGTGGTGTATCCGGACTGCCTGGCTGCGCACTGGAGCCCGGCTGGGTCCGTTCTTTTCCTAAGGAATATTGGTGCAGCGGTTGATCTGCACTCCACGAGCATTCCACACACGAGGCGATACAGCTACACACCCTCGTTTCAGCCTCGGATCGAGAGAGGGAATTTTGAAGCTGACGCCTCTGCCACAGTAGAAGTTGCATGGTCCGGTGGATTCTCGCAGGAAAAGGACAATTGTGAGAGCCAGAGTCCCGACGAAATAGTGATCGGAACGACGAGCGGTGAAAACCGGACGGTGAGTACGGGGCAGCGGTGGGAGGCGTGGTGTAACCGCCTATCGCGCTGTTCGCGCAGCGGAGATGGGCGTGTTGCCCGGGTTGAACCCGTTAGCCCTTGAAAGCTGCCTGTGCGAGTAGCCGCTCGGGAGGCATACAAAGCCGAACTACCCCTGTGGCTTTCGTAACTGATTATTGAGCATATTAACGAGTGGCATTATGTCGGACCGGTTTGCTCGTAGTTATAAGACGAGTAAACCAAGGGTACGGAACCAATACTGAAAAAAGGAAAATAACGATAAAAAAACGTAAAAAGATACAACAACACGGAGTGCAAACACCTAAGAACATTCTTAACCCTAAAATAACAGAATCAGACTGAAATAATGGCCGAAAGGATAACTAATCGTGCGCAGAGAGCTAATGAACTGTTGGATGATAACATGGTGGCCCAAGCTCTGCAAAGCTCAACAAGTACATCAACAGTTTCAGAGACAAAAAATAAATCAATTCAGAGCATCATTAAAGAATTGCAACAGGCCAAAATTGTGGAGGTCAATAAGTGGTGGGAAAAAACAACCCTAGAAAAATATATTGAATTTAAAAGAGTCCCAAGGGGTTTGAGAATTTTAATCATGCCCACACTTAATGACCTAGACATGGACTTAATCAAACAATGGCAAATGGACACCAACGAATGTTCATTAAAGCTCATGAAAACATTGATTATACATGCTGAACGTAAGCTAGAGGGAGTATTGGAGAAAATTCAAGAACTGGAAAAAAAGTTGGATAAATATCCCAACAGTGAGGAGACAAAAGAATTGTTGGAAACCATGGAGAAAAAGATTCTCAAACATGAAACTGATGTGGAAAAAAGGAAAGCGAGTAAGTTCAATCGAGACTGCATAGATTACGCAAATGGCAGAATATACACCTTCGCCAGGAAATATGTCTCATTAAGAAATAGTACAAAAGGGGGTGGTAATGGACGGAGCATACAAAAGGGGGTGGTAATGGACGGAGTGTTTGATTGATTCAGATGCTCCGTCCATCACCACCCCCTTTTGTACCGCTTTTGGACGCCATAAATCTGGCAGGGTATGCTCAGACGTGAGTCCTTTGCTCACTTTGCTACTGGATTCAAGCAAGCCGGGCTGAAGACGGCTGGAATGCCAGAAACCGGTCCTCGGAAGCTTGTTTCCGGTCCAGGGAAGACATGGCTTGGCAGTTCAGCCTGGACTGTTCCCATGAGGCACAGGGTCAGACTGATTTGCATATAGCCATGTCTGAACTGGGGTGGCAGAGTGGGCTAAAGAACGGTGATGGATTAAACCCAGATCTTTTGACTGGGTGTGAGTGTTTGATTGATTCAGATGCTCCGTCCATCACCACCCCCTTTTGTACCGCTTTTGGCCGCCATAAGTGTGGCAGGGTATGCTCAGACGTGAGTCCCTTGCTCACTTTGCCACTGGATTCAAGCAAGCCGGGCTGAAGACGGCTGGAAGGCCAGAAACCGGTCCTCGGAAGCTTGTTTCCGGTCCAGGGAAGACATGGCTTGGCAGTTCGGGCTGGACTGTTCCCATGAGGCACAGGGTCAGACTGATTTGCATATAGCCATGTCTGAACTGGGGTGGCAGAGTGGGCTAAAGAACGGTGATGGATTAAACCCAAATCTTTTGACTGGGTGTGAGTGTTTGATTGATTCAGATGCTCCGTCCATCACCACCCCCTTTTGTACCGCTTTTGGCCACCATAAGTGTGGCAGGGTATGCTCAGACATGAGTCCCTTGCTCACTTTGCCACTGGATTCAAGCAAGCGGGCTGAAGACGGCTCGAATGCCAGAAACCGGTCCTCGGAAGCTTGTTTCTGGTCCAGGGAAGACATGGCTTGGCTGTTCGGGCTGGACTGTTCCCATGAGGCACAGGGTCAGACTGATTTGCATATAGCCATGTCTGAACTGGGGTGGCAGAGTGGGCTAAAGAACGGTGATGGATTAAACCCAGATCTTTTGACTGGGTGTGAGTGTTTGATTGATTCAGATGCTCCGTCCATCACCACCCCCTTTTGTACCTCATTAAGAAATAGAGCAGCTATGGATAGATGTATCAGTCATGATAATCAGGGTGTCTATGATAGCTCTGACCCAAGCTCAACAGATGAAGACTCAGATATTGCAAAGTTGGACTTTTGCGGGGAAATGAGGCTAGCCCAAATGGAGACGCGACAACGAGGAAGAGCCCGAGGAACGACATGGGGAAGGGGGAGGGGATCAAACCTCTCGCAACCTGATGCAGTAAAAGAGGAACAAGGCCCAAAAGAGGAGAAGAAAAGAAAAAACAAAAATAAAAAAGATGGCATTCAATAAGGATTTGGTGATAAACCTCTCGAGTATGATCTTGAACAAGGATCATATTAGTCTCCTGAATAAAGGACTTTCCTTCTGCCCAATACAAAAATGGACATCCCGAACTTCCGCATGGATCTGTACAAATTTTGTCGCAAAGCCAAACTAAAGAAACATTTTGAGGAGAGACCCCCCAAACCCAGCTTACGTATGACACCAACTGAAACATCCCCGCTGACTCGAAAGGAATTACCAGCCTTAAGGGCTATGTCAAATCTACAGACTGATAATATAGGGAATAATTCTTTTGAGTCCACTGAAAATGAAACCGATATCGACATCTGCCAGAGGGAAGGCATTAAGACCAAAAAAGGTGGAGATAGTGGGCTTAAATCACAATCCAAATTTTGCCCAGAACTTCCACCCGGCAACAAAATAGATCTATTCCATGAAATTGTTGTAGAGGAAATGAACCAGCTAACAAAGAAGAAAAAAAGATATGATAAAACATCATGGAACCTTACGATAGGAGAGCAAAAGGCAATGAAAGAACTGAGAGAAAATCAAACCGTCATTATAAAGGACGCAGATAAAGGCAGAAATATTGTTATGCAAAATCGAGAGCAATATATCTCTGAGGCCTATCGACAATTGAACAATGAAGAATATTATACAAAGTTAGAGGTTAACCCCACAGAACGCTGGACTAAAGAATATCATATGCTACTTCTAAACTGGAAAGACAGAGGACTCATAAACTTTGAGGAATACATGTATCTGAAGGTGGAGAACCCTATAACAGCAACAATTTACTTTCTACCGAATTTACATAAGTCCCTCATCGATCCACCAGGCAGACCCATAGTTAGCTCTATGGGTTCACTACTTGAGAAAACCTCACATTTTGTAGATGTGTTCTTAATGGAATACGTGAAACTTCTTCCATCCTATCTTAAGGACACAACAGCCTTCCTTAACAGAGTGAAAAATATGACCTGGAATGAGAATCTAATCATGGTAACAATAGACGTGAACTCACTGTACACGTCTATCCTACATCAAAATAGACTGTCAGCCGTAAGGAAATTTTTGGACATGCGATCATTAAGTTTCCTTGAACACTCTGAAATGCTAATGGAAATGTTGAACTACTGCCTTACTCATAATGTTTTTCTTTTCAATGGGGAGATTTATCTCCAAAAGCAGGGCACTGCTATGGGGACATCCGTTGCCCCTACATACGCCAACCTCTTTATGGCAGTATGGGAGGAAAACATACTACAGAGTAGGTACAAGTCCAGTATAAAAACCTGGATAAGGTATATTGACGATTTATTTGTCTTGTCGGAAGGAGACCAACATGGTTTGGCAGAATTTATAAACGATCTAAACCACAATAACCAAAATCTAACATTTACATCGTCAAGCAGCAAAACCAGAGTGACCTATTTGGATGTGGAGGTCTTTGTCAAAAAACAACGGTTCTGTACAAAAATACATAGGAAACCCACGGCCACCAACAGTGTTCTTCATGCCAGCAGCGGACATCTGGAACATCTAAAGTGGAGCATCCCATATGGAGAGATGCTCCGCGTAAAAAGAAACTGCTCGGAAGATAAGGACATTGAACAGATCATTGAAGACACGAGTTTAAGATTCTTGGCTAGAGGATATCCTATGGAGATTGTTGAATAGGCAAAAATGAAAATCAAAGAAAGACCACGATCCACACTACTGGAAACATCGGAGAGGGTGGACAATGAAGAAACAACTCGAATCATCATGGACTTCAATTAAAGAAGAATTAGAAAATCTTAATGTTGGACGACTCATTGAAAAAAAACACTTCCACCCACCCCCCAAATAACATATAGGAAGCCAGCTTCGTTGGGTTACATCCTCACACAAAGTCATCTATCCACCTATAATCCAAAAAATGAGAAAGGTTAAAAATCATGGCTAACAACACCTGGCTTTTGGAAATGCTCAAAATGCAAAGCCTGCGAGCATGGTCAAAATACTCTCTCATATCAATTACAAAACAGAAAAAAGGAAAACATCACTGACCACAGAACATGTGAATCCAAATTTGTAATATACGTTCTGCAATGCCCATGTCACAAATTATACGTTGGAAGCACAATAAATAAACTTAAACTACGTATATTATAACACCTGAGGGCAATCAAGAATCAGGATCTCTCTTACCCAATGGCCAAACATTTTTCTGGAGAAACATTCAAGTAACAACCAGGAATTAAAATTCTTTGGTGCAAAATTGGTAAAACCAAATGAAAGAGGTTGAGATAGAACCTTAGACTTAAGAAGAGCAGAATCAAGGTTCATCTTGGCGTTGGGTACAGAGAGTCCTTTTGGACATAATTTGGATGCTGAGTTACATGTGCACCTGTAGAAGAAAAACTTCTTTGAACTTTTTTGGATTTCACATGAAGAATTTGGTTAATTGATGAGAATTGAATAAATTGATGTACCATGTGATAATACCTTTATGATAAATCTAATAATAACTCAAAATTAAGAAAGCGATTAGGAAGATGAAAATAGGAATACAAGACGTGTGGATAGAGTTAAAATACTGTGTTGGGGTTATGTACATAGAAGGATTGAAGAAAGTTTATTTACTTTTGTTTCAAAACCATCAAATTTGCTAGTGTCTGGGTTTATTTCTTGAAAGCCTACTTCAGCATGATTGAACACAGGGAGATAGCAAACTCTTTTATACATATAGAAATGATGAGTTTTGTAAAGTAAAGGTTTTTGGATGGTTCAAAAGGATCCAAAAAATTAATGCGTTTTTGCACATAGAAGATATTTGCACATAAAATGTTTACACATGATATTTTGCACAATGCACATGGCTCTTTATTAACAAAATTGCTCTTTGATCCATCTATGACATTATTGCTATTCTGTCCTCCTTCCATTCCCCTTCCTTCCTCTATCCTTCCTCTTTGCTATGAATTTTACTATTTTATCATATGATAATTGAAGATCACACATTGGACATCTATTCCATAATTCCGTCTATATGAAATTTTATGAAAATTTTATGAAAACTTATGAAATTTTATGATATGAATTATAACATGCAATTTTAAAACATGCTTTTATATTGATTGTGAGAAAGTTAAATTCAAATTGCCTTTCTTGACATAAGGTACTTTACCATTATGGTTCTCTGCCTCAGAAAGTCAACATAAAAATGTATGTCCTAAATGGCCACTGAATAAGAGCAGACTAGTAGGGTTATCAGTCTAGTCTATTTTTAAAGGAAATGAAAAAGGGACTTATGCACTTATCACTTTAAATGGACTGTTTGGACTGCGGGACTCTATGGTCCAGTTGAAGGCAATCGCCGAAACGCGTCGACCGTCCTCCTTGTTTGCACGAAATGGTGTTGTAAAATAAAAATTATTCTTACCTGAAGAATTTGCGTTTTGGATCCCGTCTGTGCTGTGGTGTATCTGGTCTGCCTGGCTGCGCACTGGAGCCCGGCTGGGTCCGTTCTTTTCCTAAGGAATATATATATACATATATATATATATATATATATATATATATATATATATATATATATATATATTATATATATATATATATATATATCTTCAACTCCTCCTCACTTCGGATTATGTCTGCCGCCTGCCAGAAAAGCGGGTGTCTCGTCTCACAAAAGAACCTCCAAAGTCAGGTTCTTACCACACTGCTACCTCTCAAGTAGTTGCCCACAAGATTGACGAGACTGTGTGCTGGTCAAAAGAAATTTATTTCAGTCAGCCCTCGGACGCGTTTCACCTGACCTGCAGGCTTGTTCACCTATATGTCATGTGAACAAGGCTCCACGGAGCCGAAACGTCATGCGGCTATATTGCACTCAATAAAGAAAACTGTACTTGAATTTGGTCCGTGTCTGCGTGATCTGTGGCGTGGAGGAAATTCCCAACTCACGGAGAAGAAAACGCTGTTTCTGTGATATATATATATATATATCTATAACAGCAAGGATGGTTTAGAACTGTTTAAGAAGTTGGAAGACCTGTGTTGCCAGGCAGTTTTTTCTTACAATGGCAAGGTATTATCAGGGACCTGTAAATGTAGGAAGGTGTGCCATGGTCAGACTGTTTAGGCAGACTTGGTTTAACCCCAGGTTCAGATTGATGGCTGAAGGATTGTGTCACAGATTTGTTGTGTATCAACAGATGAACGTAGGGAGAAGAACCACAGTACCACTAAGCCACTCAGGGAGATCGGGTGGCCCATTCAACAGGACGCAGCTAGAATTTACTGAAATGCCTGTGTGCGAAGGGTTGAGATTTGCCTTGATGATTTTGTGTATCTTCTCACTTTGGGTTGAAGCTTACCCGACTAGATGTTGTGAAAGTCTCACAGTAGTTAAGTTGTTGTTGAGGGAGTTGATGTCACATTTTGGATTCCCGACTTCCCTGGAGTCAGGTAGGGCAACTCATTTTAATAATGAGATCCTGAAGATGATATGTTCAGCATTTACTGACCTGAAGCTTCAGGTATCGTGGAACAGGTGAATGGGACTTTGAAGTCCAAACTGGCTAAAGTGTGTACTTTCACATCTGTGAAGTGGCCTGATGCATTGCCCTTTGTGTTAATGAGGTTACGCAGGATTCCTGACAGGAGGACAGGATTGTCCCACCTTGAAATAATTAGACCTGGGCGGAGTATGCTGAGTGATGCTCCGCGTAGTTCCACGGAGAAAAAAAACCCCACTTACCTTCTTTTCTGCCCGCCCTCCTTCACGCCACGGTGTCTCCTTCTCTCCGTCATCTTCCTCCTCGCACAAGCAGGGCGGGCAGAAGAGAAGGTAAGTGGGCTTTTTAAAATTTTGTTTTAAAGGGGCTGGCCTCGTACTCTGCTCTGCCACGGAGTTTTGCCGCAACTTTGCGTTCCCAGTGGAGCGCGGAGTTGGTAAAACTCCCCAAACTCCACTGGCACAGTTGAGTACTCAGCCCTGGCTTCGAAATATTCATGGGAATAGCAATGAGACTGCCAGCTGTGCTTAGAAATGCACTTGTTAGCATTGCAGATGACATGGTTCATGATTACCTCAAAAGACTGGCTGACGTTGTGTGTTATGTGTCTCATCAGGTTGGAGAAGCCACAGCCCTGACTCATCAGGACCTCTGTCATAAACTCAGTCCCGGTGTCTGGCTGGTCATTAAAAACATGTGTTAAAGAACTGCTTGGAACCTCATTGGTGTGGGCCTTACCTAGTTATCCTATTCACCACAACAACTGTAAAGTGTGGGAATATTCCAAACTGGGCGCATGCCATCCATATTTGCAAGTCCAGTGTCCCCCTGATGATGTAACAGCACCTCTCCCTGAAGGGCTGGTAGGAACAGAGAGGCCTAGGGAGCATGTTAGTCAAGCACATGGTCTGCTGGAGGTGGATCTTGATAAGTCAACCCGTGAGGTTGAAATAAGAGAGTCTCGTCCTATGGTGTCGACTGACCCAGATTCAGACCCTGGCGAAGGGCCTAGTGCTGTGTAATCTCGAGCAGTGACTGAGGATCAGGTGCCAAAAAGGCAAGCGAGAAAGAGACAGAGTTTGACTGCAGAATGCTTGCCTCAAGCCATTCCAGAGGAAACCGAGGAAACAGGCATAAGTGAAAGTAAAAAAGAAGCGAATCCATTAAGGAAATCAAAAAGAGCTAAAAGGGGGCGTGGCCTGCCATTATGGCCATGCAGATGTGTTCTGGCTAGGCTCTGTTCCCCCCCCCCCGAATTAGCAGTTCGACATGCCAAAGATCTGCCATGCCGCTTAAATTACAGGCACAGGCGTGTAACAAGTTAAAGACCCCAGAAATGGTGAGACGACTGGCAAGTGAAGCGGAGCAACTGAAGATTCCCGGGCCCAAGTGCGGCGGATCGGAGCGGGCAATATGGCAGTCATGCACCTCGAGGGGTGAGCTGCCACAGAGATATGAGCCGCCCGGGAACATGGAAGCTGCCAGGGACCTGTGTAGAGATCTACTGCACCACCTGACCCTGCGGAGTAGTGGTAAGCTGACGGGGAAGTCCTGGTGGCCACGATCCGGACAGCAGAGGAGAGGGCCCCCGTCCAGAGGATATTGAGGTGGAGGAGTCCCACGCTGCGCAGGTAGTATTATCTATGTGGGCGGGTGGTGATGGGGAGCCCCCTGGGGAGCCCCCCTGCGGCCCTCTAGGGTATCCTTATGGTTGGAGAGTCTACGGACTTTACCTGAGCTCGCATACTGCTGCCTGACCCTAAGATGGAACCTGGCGGGCCCGTAGCAAGAGGAGCTACCCTTTTAGCTGACTGAGGTGGCACAAGGAGCAGTTTTGTAATCTGGAGAGGTCGAACACACAACTGAAGTAGCCGCTTTTTGAGGGCCCTTGGGGTATCACAATGGATATGTTATGATCAAGATGTAAAGGTCTTACTGGAGAAGTCCGCTTTGATCGCTTGACACCAGGCTGGGAATAAACAGCGCCCCTCTGCTTCCGATCCAGACACCCTGGCACCTGCACTGCCCAAGAGCTGCATTGCACTGACAAAGGTCTCCGCCCATAGGCCACCATAGAAGACCTAAGCTAATAGAGTCTCCAGTTACATCGCTCCCATCGAATCTCGGATGGGGAAAGAGGTGGTCACCCACGTAGAAGGCAACATGGCGCTCATTAGAGAGGACCTCCTAGAGATGCTACGTGAGTTGAAGAAGGAGCTCAGAGAGGACATCAAGGCGGACATCGGTGCCTCAATCAACGCTGTTAGAAATGGGGGTCTCTAGTTGGCAGAGGTAGGTTCCTTTGACCAAATAGGGACCCTTGCTTCTAGTCAGGGTAAGGGGGATGCACACTTTAGATAACCCCTGCTCACCCCCTTGGTAGCTTGGCACGAGCAGACAGGTTAATCCAAAAGGCAAGGTGTAAAGTATTTGTACCAACACTCACAGTAACACCATGAAAAACACCACAAATGGACACCACACCAGTTTAGAAAAATGAAATATCTCTACCTAAACTAAACAAGACCAAAACGACGAAAATTCAACATACAAAAACTCAGTAGAATGTCTTTAGAAAGGTTGTTACAAAAATAAAGTTGTAGATGATGAAATGCAACACTTTATTCACAAAGTACCTGGGATGCGTAACGCAAAACAAACAAAAGGTTCGCAGAGAAGGCGATGCATCGATTCTTCCTGCGCTCAGGTTCCGAAATGACAAGATGGCGCCTCAATGTGTTGCGACGATCCGGTATGATGCGAGAAAATGTCTTCTTTACAGCGATACTACAACGTAGAGGCCATGCGTGCACACCCGATGGCAGTGCAGAAAACTCAGTGGTTTTCTGAGCCATGACAGGCCCTGCAAAACGCTTCCCCGGTGATGAAACAACACCCTCGATGACAGCAACATGCTTTTCTGGGTTTGCGGCGGCGATCAGCAGCAGCGAGCTCCCTCAGCCATGCAAAGGACCTGCGATGCGCTTCTCCGGTAATGCAACGGCACCCTCTGTGCGGCGGCACGCTTTTCCGGTGATGCGATGGCGAACAGCAGCAGCAGCATCATGCTCCTCTCGTTGCGTCGCGCTTCCAGCTCCCTTCAGCAAAAATGCCTCACACACAGCTACAGGCCCTCCTGGCAGACTCAAACTCCCAGCAAGGAGGTTCAGGGAAGCTGGAGGTGTAGTCCTTTTGTGTCTGGGACTTCAGAAACAGAAGGCCAGCTCTTCTCAGGCCCAAGGAGACTTTTTCTTCAGATGGACACAGCACACAGCAAAGACCTTCTTCAAGCAGGGGACACAGCACACAGCAAAGTCATTTAGTCCTCTCCTCAGTAGAAACAGCAAACTGCAGGCCAACACCAGACACACAGCAAGGGCAGTACCTCTCCTCAGTCTCTTCAGCTGATCTTCTTTGGCAGGGATTCCTCTTGACCACAGAGTTGTCTAAAGTTCAGGGGTTTCAGCTCTCCTATGTATACCCCAAAAGTATTTGTTCTCTATGTGTGAGGGGTCCTGGAGCATGTCCAAACCAGTTCTGGTTGCACTCTGCCAGTGTACAACTTCTTACTTTGTTAGTGTGGGCTACGGTCATCAGACGCACCACAGGAGGTGGAGCCAGCATCGTGGAAGGCTGGCACAGCCCTATTCAGGCCCAGGTGCTACTCCTCCCACCACTCCAAATGCAGATAGGTCTATTCAGCCTTGTGCTGACTCACCCAATTACCGCACCCACCCCACCCCCTGTTACTCTCAAACCAGACAGTCAATCCACAAACAGGCAGAGGCACACAGAAAGGTTGAACCAGAAAATAGCCACTTTATCAAAGTGCTATTTTCAAACACTGAATTTCAAAACCATCCTTTCTAAAAGATGTATTAAATTCTGAGTTCAGGGGTACCATTTTTTCAATCTTGCTCCTTTGGGAAGATATGCAGGTAAACATATTACACACCATTCCCCATTCAGTCCTATGGGCAAGATAGCCTTTCAATAGTGAAAAACTAAATTGCCAGTATTTCACTATCAGGACATGTTACCCACACTAATACATGTCCTACCTTTCACATACACTGCACCGTGCCCAGGGCGGTACCTTTGGCCTACCATAGGGGGTCCAATGTGTAATAAAATGGAAGGGTAGGGCCTGGCAAGTGGGTGCACTGGCCAGGTCGACATGGTAGTTAACAAACTGCACACAGGCACTGCGGTGGCAGGCCTGAGACCTCTTTTTAGCGCTACTCATGTGATTGGCACAATCAGTGCTGCAGGCCCGCTAGTAGTATTTGAATTACCAGCCCTGGAACACTCAGTGCAATTTACTAGGGACCTACTGGTAAAACAAATATACCAATCATGGATAACTAATCACAATAACAATTTACACAGAGAGCATATGCACTTTAGCATGGATCAGCAGTGGTAAATGTGCCCGAGTCCTATAGCCAACAACCACAGGTCAGGAAAAACAAAGGAGGAGGAAGCAAAAAGTTTGGGGATAACTCTGCAAAAAGGGCCATTTCCAACAGACACGTTCCGCTCTGAGGTGGGTTCAGACTTGGTTTCAATCCATACGGATGTGGATTCAGTGGGCAAAGTACTTTGGATTTTGAGACGACCAGTTGCATGTCACCCTATTGAAATGTGAAGATTTGGGGAATCCCTCCTGCAGAGACAACATAAGAGTAAGGGGCCTGGAGGAGGGAAGCAAGGGGCAGACCTGAAGGTGTTCATGGTGGGGCTCTTCTCCAGTGTGCTGGGTAATGACTACCCTGAAGTTGGTTTGGAACAAGACCACAGACTGGAACAATGATCACCGTGCGATAGCAAGCATCCAAGAGACATCCTAGCCAAATTTTGTTAATTCAATATTAAGGAACTTGTCCTGCGGAAAGCCAGAAGCAGAGACTCTATTACCTTCCAGGGGGTGACGTGCTCGCTGTACCAACATGTGGCCCAAGCCACGTTAGCTCGCCAACAGCAGTTAAGACCATTAACTGTGGTACTGTGGGAACGCCAGATACAGTATAGATGGACCTACCCCATTGGCATCGCCTTCCAGTTTGGCAGCAAGCAATCTCACCTTTCCAAATTAGAGGGAACGGCAGCCCTGATTGGCCTAGAGGTGCCCGCATTGCGGGAGACCACGGCTTCTGATGAGAAACGCCTGGATCAATCGCTGTGGCAGCGCCCACTGAGACGCTGGCAAACTACCAATAACGGTGTCAAAACATCAAAACGCAGAATGCCATTGATCCTCTCAAGAAGAACCTTATGGCCAGGTGACTTAGGACTGCGTACTGGAGTGGGTTATATGGGAAGGTATCATTAGAGGGGTATCTCACCGGGTGTTCTGGTGTCAGGGTGGAGGGTGCTGGGTTTTCCAGTTTTTTGGTCCCAGGGTCTCAGCCCACTTCAGGCTGGATGAAGACATTCAAATGAAGACTGGTGTATGGCGATTCATAAAAGCAGGCGCCAGGTGAGGTCCTGGGCTCACCCCTGAAGTCATCAAAATGGGAGCTCCTTTCCAATATAGGACATTAGCAGTTGTTCCTTTTTCTCTTGTTTCTTCTGTTTGTTTTTTCCGTGGTGTTTGTGATATGTTTGCCCAGCACGGGTGGGGGAGTGAGGGGACGGCGGTTGGCGCGGTCGCTGTGGAGGTGGTGGAGCTGGGCCCCAAAGTGTGTTATGGTCAGCAGACAGGGAGACCCCATCATGCAGCCTAATGTAATTTAACTGTATGTACTGGAAAGTCAGGAGGCTTAAATTCCCCAACAAGAGACAATGTCTGTGAAAATGTTTGGGGGACCATGGTGTGTGGGGGGTAGTTCTTCAGGAAACCCACTTGAAGAAAGGTGATGACTTTTGACTTTGGCATAAGTCTTATCCTCTGATCTTTCGCTTCTCTGCTGCCACTAAACAAAATGGGGTTGTACTCCTTTTCCACTACTCGGTTTACGTCCAACCCCATGAGACAACAATTGAGAAAGCCAGGAGATTTCTTTTGGTTATGGGGGTTCTAATGGGTTGTCCATGCACTATTGCCACGGTCTGTGCACCTAATTTGGGACAGTCTGATTATCTCCTCACCTTTCTCACAACGCTGGGTGGGTTTGCTATGCGGGACATCATTTTATTCAGAGATTTCAATCCTATTTGGGACCCTGTTGTGGACACCACCCACTCACACAGATCTGGAGCTGAAGACTTTACTAAGGCGCTCAAATCTGCTTTGCAGCAATTGGGGTTGATGTTGGCGATCTCTGAATCCTATGACTCGGGATTGCTCCTTTTTCTCTCACTCCCACAGATCATACTCTAAGATAGAAAACATATTCATTAGTCAGGCTCTCCGCCAGGCGATCTCGGTGGCTCACTTGCACCCGATTTCCCTGTCAGACCATGCTCCTCTGGAAATAAGAATCAACTGAACCGCACGTTGCTCTAAACTCAAGAGATGGTACTTACCCAACATGCTTAGCAGAGACGGGCTCCTCCGTGATGAGCGAAGAAAGTCGATCAAGGACTTCTTCACTGATATTGACCTTAAAGGCACTTCCCTCTTGAACAACTGGGATGCTTTTAAAGCAATCATGCGGGGCAAATGTATTGCCCTGGCTACCACTTTGCAGAAGCAACGAAATGAGGAGAGTTTATTTCTAGAGGTGGATTTGCAAGGTACGGAGAGGCTGCATGAGAACACTACATCCGTAAAGACCCAAAGGAAAGTTTCAGCATTTAGAGGGAACTCCGAGCAATTTACACTACTAGGGCAGAAAACTCCCTCCTACGCCTACAACCTGGGATATATGATAGTAGCAACAAAATTGCCACGCTATTAGCACAACAGCTCCTCGCCAACAGGAAAAGGAGTATATCAGACAGATAGATGATGACTGTGGTACCACACACCATAGCAAAGAAGGGAAAGCAGGAGCCTTTCGTAAATTCTATAAATCTCTCTACACAGCTGAACCCCCTAGACGAGAGAGCCCAATCTCAATATCTGGATTCGCTGGAGCTCCCTCAGGTCCCCCTGCCACCAATGAAATGCTCAGTCAGACCGTAACGCGAGATGAGGTCCTGAGAGTTATAGACGCTCTAAAACTTCAAAAGGCCCTGGGCCCTGATGGGATCATGGCCCAGTTCTACAGAACATTCGCAGCCGAGCTGACTCCCCACCTAACAGATCTCTTCAATGAAGTTGCATCATCCCAGCAGGTATCTCAGTTGATGGGGAAGGCTTTAATTACCCTGATCCCCAAAGCAGGAATGTGTCCCCAATAGTGCGCCTCATATAGGACTATTGCACTTTTAAACCTAGATGCCAAGTTATATTCTAAGATCCTGGCCAGCAGGTTGGCGGGAATTCTTCCACACTTGGTCCACCCAGACCAATCTGGCTTTATGAAGGGTCGTCAGGCTCATGATAACCTGCACAGGATTGTGCATCTCCTTGATAAGTTTCAGAAGAAACACATACCGCGGACTTGGTCTCCTTAGATGCAGAGAAGGCCTTTTACTGTGTTTTTTTGGCTCTTCCTGATGAGTGTGATGCAATGTTTCGGGTTCAGCTACACCTTTTTGGGCAAGGTGAAAGCCAAGTCCTGAGTTCTCGTTAATGGAGTAGCCTTCGATTTCTTTAACTTATCAAGGAGCACGAGGCAGGGATGCCCCCTCTCGCCCAAGCTTTTTGCGCTCTGCATAGAATCTGTTGCGGCAAGCATCAGGGCTAACCGAGACATACACTGGATCATGTTTGGGCCAGATGAACATAAAATCTCTCTCTTTGTGGATGATGTCCTTATGCCCCTTACAGATACCATCACATCCCTGCCAGCCATACAAGTAAAACTCAGTAGTTTTGAAGGAGTGGCAGGTTTCAGGGTTAACCTCTCAAAATCTTTCTTACTTAATCTGTCTGCCAAAGGAAGCTCTGTCCGCCATCACAGCGACTTTGCCTTTCAGGTGTGTACACAAAACAAATCACGTATTTAGGCATTAAAAGTTCAACAACTTAAATAAGACTTAAAAAAATGGGGCTCCGCATACATTACCTGGATAGGTCAAATAAATTGGGCCAAGATGAATGTCCTGCCCCGGCTTCTCTATCTTTTTTCAGGGCCTGCCAATTGCAGGCGTCAGGGAGCTATTCGTTGAAATAAAGGTAATGCTGACAAACTGTTTCTGGCAGGGCTCGCTTATCCCATCATCTTCTAACCAGAGCGCGACTGGCAGGGGGGCTAGCCCTTCCAGATTTCCTCCATTACTGTAGAGCAGCCCAGCTCCGGGTCTTATCTGAATGGTCCCGTAGAGCCTCAGACAAACATTGGCTCCATATGGAAAGGCTAGGGCTAGTGATGGTGAGAACCATATAGGGCCTGCCTAGGTAATTGAAACAGGACAGACCAAAGAATGTCTACCTCAGCATCCCTACAGCTACCACCCTTAAAGCCTGAGATATAGTCACCAAATCCTTGACTTTGACGACTTTCCCATCCCCCTACACCCTTCTTCATTTCAATCCTGCCTCTCCCCCCTGCATTGCTGGAGAGCCCCTTGGTTGCCTAATGCTGTCAGACATATTGGTTCATGGGGAATTGCGCTCCTTTGCGAACTGTGCCTCCACGTTTAGTCTTCCACTCACAGAGGAATTTCATTATTTCCAGTTGAAGCATTGGGCGCAGCAACCTGGAATGCGAATGGGAGCAACCAGAGACCTGCTTCCTAGAGAGAGATTTGTGCAGGCAGGAGGCACATCTAAAAGGCTGCATCTCATTTCTCTACTCTCTCCACCTATCTGTGGATCCCTCTCAACCCCAACGTCATGGAGGTTTTTGGGAGGACCCTTATAACAGACCCTTATAACGGATAAAAAATGCTGTTCCTTCAGATGCCCGCAATCACCCACGACTCAGAGTGAGAGTCAGCAGATGATTCTTCAACAGTGTATTGATGCACTCCAACTAAAATACTGACAAACCACAGGCACCTGATCCCTTCGAGAGGCCTTTCTACCACAGATGCGATCATCCTGCAACGAATCAAGCTATGACAAGCTTTTTCCTAAAATTCACGCTGCTCATACCACTTTGTCCTGATGATGATCTCAAGTATATGAGATCGAAACGCCGTCGACCATTCCAAACAAAACTTCATTCTTGTATTTGATTGATTTTGGATTCTTTCTGTTATTATTATTTATTTCAATGCAATGTACTTTTAAATGTTCATTATCACTTCCCCCACTTCACGCACTTTCACAATTATGTGTGAGCACTGGATCTATCACTGAAGTATATGATACTTTATTTATGATGTTAATAAATTAGATGGCATTGCAAAAACCCTGTGTCCTAAACATATATCGAGTTCTACAGTACAGTGGGACTGTCTCTTGAGTATTACTTATTTGAATTATTAGTAGCTGAGGCTACCGGAGGACCTTCCCTGGCCCCTACCGGACCTCTGTTCCTTACACCGTCGTTCCATATATAAAGACATTGCTAAATATAATCGTTCCATGTTTCTACAGGAATCCCACTACAAGATCATGTATGACTGGTATCTCTACCCCCAAAAACTGCATACTCTCTTTCCGAGCACAACAGACCAATGTTGGCGGGGTTGTGGGCTTTTGGTGGACTTCCATCACATATGGTGGGCCTGTCCTGCAATGCGGCCCTTCTGGAAGGAGATTCTCTTCTAAACAGACAGATTTTAGGCTACACAATTTCGGTTTCCCTGGAGCATGTCCTACTAAGGCTGCGTGACCCCAGCTAGAATCACCAAACCGTGGGGGACCGTTCTATTATGTGGCTATGTTTGGGCGAGGCCAAAATGGCAGTGAGAGCAGCCTGGAAGAAACCAGAAGCCCCCTCCCTGACTCACTGGCATGCGTAGCTATGGCGTGCTCTGGCCGTATGACTGACATTATCACAAACTCCCGTAAAGGGTTTGAATATATTTGTAGTCTGTTGGTGGGGTATCTCTCAGAAGGTTTGCCACTTTGTGCCTAAGGTCCCAGACTGGGGGCCCTGCATCTCTTTCAAGCCTAGCAAAATCAGTTCCTGTTAGGCCCTCCAGGGGGTTGCGGATCTTGGGGCTCTGGCTCCTCCCTGCCTGTGTGGCCCTGCTCCCCCCTTTTCAGGGTGGGGGATCTTCTGACCTTCTCCTTGGTCGGGCTCTGCCCGCTTCACACTCTACCAAGATCAATCCAGCTAATAAGTGCCACTGAAATGTTTAAGTGTTTTTTATTTTGGGTCATTTTGTTGGATCTTGTTCATCTTTGCAAATGTGCCTTGTGAGACATGGGATTGATATGCAACATATGCAAGCTAATAATGGGGGAAGTTGCACCTGATTCTTGTAAAGGTATCGCCGAGAACTTGTAGGGAAGATGTGTTATTTCTGCATCTATCTAATGAGGCTTGTGTCAAGACTATGTTGAGCCTCACAAGTTGTATAATTGTCTGTTCTGTGCTTTTTTGGAAAATGCAATCAAATGAATTTTGAAAAAAAAGAGCTAAAGTACCCTGTCGAAGGTACTCCTCACCTGAATGGATATACTTTGCTGCCAATGACTGTAAGAGAGAGTGCAGGAACGTTTCCTAGAACAGTCCAGTTTCGTCTGAGCCTCCTTAAACGGAACTTTGTGATTGAACTACATTTCAGATTTACTTTGCCAGTGAATCAGTGGGTCCAGTTTTTGATTGATTTACTATTTTCTGAACATTGAACTGCGAACTATTAGAGACATTTAAATAGGTTTTGTAGGGAAGAAAGAAGGGCACGTAGGCCCAAATCTGCTGAAGGAGTGTAAGGTTGCATTTAGAAGAACACGTAGTAGGGCTAAGAAAGACTCACAAAGACCTTGTAAATAAAGAAAGAGACTGCATTCCATTGCATGAACTTTGATTTAGCAAGTTTGCACAGGTGGAGCCCGACAGAGAAGACTCTGCAGCTGCTCCGTTACACACTTTTGAGAAGTCATGGAGCCTAACAATAGTTTTAGACATAGGTTTATACTGACAGGAGTGTTCGTTGTTGATACCATTGTATTAATTGCTTTGCTTGTAGGATTGAGCCTGTATAGACCTTCAATTACAGGAGAGATTAGATCCACAATTGTTCCTAAAGCACCACTACCTACTGACAATATCTTGCCTGCATTTGATGAGAAAGACTTGCATGTAGATACATCTACAGGAAATTATTCACTGAATGCTTTCTCTAAGTTGTTGTATGAGTATGTTGACACTTTGAATACTAGGGATTGTTGTGTATGTATGTATGCAATTGTCTGCCTCTACTGTAGATGGTAATATGTTTCATCATCTTCCTCTAACTTATGGTGGGCCTATAGTTTGCTGATGAGTCCTTTCTATGGCAAGGGTAATTTCCAATATTATTTTTCGAGTTATGATTTAGTTTTTTCAGAAGTTCCTTTGTTGAAGTATTAGAATCATCAGCCTGATACTAAAACACTGGAGATTGTTGGACATTTCTTTAAACCAACCATGACATAAGACACTGCTTATGGTCACAGACAATATTTGACTTGTATAATAACAGACGTTGAGAAGAAATTTGTGGATTCATTAGAGGACAGGGGGGAGAAATATAATGGATAGTGCAGCAAATCATGCAAATTCACCTAATTGGGTCAAAGAAGAGATTGAGCATAAAGTAGCAGGAAATATAGCAGCATTAGCATTTGACTGACGACACCTAGGAAATTGTGAGTTTACACTAAAAGATCCAAGTTAGACACAAATTTTGTGGGGAACAGTGGATAGGATCATACGTTTGAAACCCGTGGAAATTTGGGATTGCATTTAGATGGAGAGGTTCCAATTGTTTCTGGAGTTTACTACATCTGTGGGAAACATGCTTACTATAGGTTACCCAATATGTTTTATGAGGATAGTATTTCTGTAAATCTATCATGTGGGACATCTTGATGATTCAGTAAGAGGAGAAAATTGATCCATAGGAGGTGCCAGTGCTAATGAAATTGTTGGGGACATTTTTGGCACATGTATTCCATCTGTAGGAGTGATACTGAATTATCATAAGATTATATTGTGATTACCCTGTAACACCTACTGTAGTTTTCCTTTATATAAGCCCAAATGTGCACACTGCACAAGTTGTAGGCTGTGTTTGCTTTCCACATGTAATGAAATAACATGCTTATTTTTGTGCCACACTAATATTTTAGAAATAGGCTGCACGTTTTCTTGCTCTGCTTTTTGCTGAGATTCAGTATGAACGTTTAGTACAAGGTCAAACAACATTGTACACTGGCATTTTCTGTGGTAGGACACTAATAACTAGACACAATAGAAGAGACCCAGCTGCTGTTTATGAGTAGGGCATTTCTTATCATATACATTTGGACTTGCTGTTTTGAACATAGAGAAGAGGATTTTTAGCAGAGAAGAGGTCCAGGAACAAGAGCGCCAGCTTTACGCAATCTGAGATGCAGACCAGCTAATGGCAAATGCCAGGTATCTGGATCGCCATCCCAGAGATCTTTAGCATATTTTTGTGAGGCTAGGCTTAGGCAGATATACCAATAACCATGATAGGGCTTTTCATTGTGTACTGCTAATTGGTGATGTTACTCACATTATTAAGTTGTGTATATTTTCTAGTTGCAGCACAAGTGCTTCATAATATAGAACAATAGTTTCAATAAATATTGTAAACTGTTTTTGTGTCTCATTTCTGTTCATTTTGGAACTGTGTTAGTGATAGTACCTGTTTCTACGGTTCCCTGCGAGGACTAGAGTGTTGTGTGTGGAATTTTAGTTCATGTGCTGAACATCATCTACGCCATCTTGCAGACTCACGTATGAGCATACACGACAGCCATTTTAGGTACCATGGTCTCCCTGTTCACGATCGCCCGTCAGCACACTTCCCTGAACCTTGCAAGCCTTCTCCGCGCACCCTGGCTACCCCTGCACTCACATGCACAAGTCATGAACCCTCCCCTCCCATGACTCTGTCTCAGGGAATCACACCCCGCGCCTGACCAACTCCTCCTTTCCGTCCATGAATACCCCTCCTTTGATGACCCCTTCCTCTGAGCCCGACTGCCTGTACGAACCGCTGGTCAGCCTTTAGCCCGAGGATATAGTTTATTGCCCACTACTGTATGCACTCGCTTTTCCTGAAAGGAGCCACTATTGATCATGACCTCCCCACCCCCTGAGATTCGATCAGGCACACACATTCCAAAGGAATCGGCAGAACACTCAGCTGCGTGATAGCCCCCTCCCAATCATATGAGGGGAAAGGGCCTCTACTGTTGTCATGTGTAGGAAGGGGCCGGAACTGAGGGGTGCCGGGGATGTCGTTCTCATACTTCACAATGTCCTTGTTGTAATAAAGAACGTTCACATGTCTTAAACCAGTGTATAAAAGAGCAGGTCTCAAAGAGGCTGAGAGAGCACCTCGAGACGATACCTTGTTGTCCGATCTGATGTGTTCTACTCCGTCGGAATAAAACTTGTTTCCTGTCTTCCTGTCTCCAGCGCCTGCCTCTTTATTGAATAACTTCGTATGGTATTAGAGGCGTTTTTACGCCGGGCAAATTTAACTTAGGAAACATCAACTGAAATCGCCTGACCATTTTGAATTGATCTTTATCAATTGGCGTCCCAAACGCGGGGCCCATCAGCGACACGTGGATCCAGTGGGAGAGGTCCCGACGACAGAGTGAACGACTGCAACGATCGGGAGAGCTCCTGTCCGATAGACCCTCGTCTGACAGCCGATCATCTGAACTTCACTGATTCCGAGCAGACCTCTCCCGAGTGATCTACGGTCCTGACTGGGAACCACCAGGAGTGCCGCGATAGCAACAGAGAGTAGAGGACGATCGGGCGCTGGAAGCGGAAGACGAGAAACTGTCCATGCGGTCCGGGTAAGGTCGTGACACACGACAAATTGCGAAATTGATTGATTGATTGTTTGAAAATACTAGTATTACTTATTGACTGTTTCTGAGAGATTCTCTATTTGCAAACAAGCACAGAATCGCCATACTCTGTTTAGTCTTTGCAGATAGTGAAGGATAGGTAACGCGGACTTTTGTCCCCCATTGTAATCTGCCGTGCCTATTTTTCTCCCCATTGATTGATTGAATCGAGCATTGAATTGTTCGAAGTTGGTTCTCTTAAAGGATCTTCTCTGCCTGCAAACGGGGAAGAATAGGAATATTCTCTCTCCCTTTGCAGATAGTGAAGGGTAGGTAACGCAAACCTTTAACACGTCGTGCCTATTTCGTTCCTCATTGATTGATTGTTTGTCCAAACATTGACTGTTTGGAATTGGTTCTTTCTGGAGGTATTCTCTATTTGCAAACAGCGTAGAATAGAATATTCTGTCCAGTCTTTGCAAGTAGTGAAAAGATAGGTAGTGCAGGCTTTTGCCCCCCATTGTAATCCGTCATGCCTATCTTCTCCCCATTGGTTAGTAGTTGGGTCAACCCGGACCGCTTATCAGAGATGAACCATCCAGCTCCACTGGAAGGCACCCCTAATAAGGACATGTTTACTAAGCAAGGACTAGTCGCCATAGCTTATAGTAAGTTATGGCATAAATATACCAAAAAGGATCCTGAAAGTCAGTGGCCACTGATAGGTTCTTTTGATGAAAATAAAATAAAAACACTAGAAGCAGCTGTAAAAATAAATAAGGCAACGCCCACTATGCTCGATAGTATTGGCATGTGGCGCAAAGAAGCAGAACAGCGAAGGAAAAGAGAAGAAGCAAAAATAGTGAAAGAATTACGAAAAACATCCCATCTGGCCGCAAAAGAACTAGATGAAGAAATAAGAAGAAGAGAGGAAGTTAAACAAACACAAGAATCAGGACTGGCAGGCCAATGCCCTGTCAGGACCACCCCTGCGCTCTACCCGGAGATGCCCTCCAAACAGCGGGCAAATGACGAGTTACTGCTTGGTCCTCCAATTATCTACATGCCTCCTCCATATGCTCCCTGCCCACCTCTAGCACAACACTCACCAGTTCAAAGTGCAGGCGTGGGTGACTCTAGCGCTAGTGCCCCGGCTCTTACGGCCTTCGCACCAGCCGCATTGGTAACAACACCAGATGAACTCGAGACTGGCAAACAGCTAACAGCCAGACCAAATAGGTTGAGCAAAGATGAGCGGGATGGAATCGACCAGATAGCAAAGACCCTGGTAGAACGGAAGGAGAGCGAAGAATATACGATGAATATGCATAATTCACATGCCGGCAGTCACAGACGGCATTTCATTTTACGGTTCAGCTACCACACCCTGAACGCATATGAAGATAGGTACCAGAATAAGGGTCCTGCAAAACTGACAACTCTATATAGAAGGGTCAATGTTGGAGATGGGACTGAGAGCGATGTGACGGACCTCTTCATGCAAACGCTTGAGGTTTTCCGCCACCTCGCGGAACAGAAACCAGAGGTCAAGGTCACAGTCCCTGAGACGATTGAGCCCTCATTAGAAGCAGCCAACACTATGATGCCTATCAGAGAAGCCGCCCCCTACTGGGTTCCCCCAAGAGGTCAGGGAACAAACGATGATATCAACCACGCAGATGCAAAAGGGAGGGTTGTGTACAACTGGGTTTACCAACCATGGGATCGGCAAGATATTTTAACTTTTAGGCAAACCCTGCCCGATTTAAGAAAGAACCCTACAGCATTTTATAACGAACTAGGCACAGCCTTGGGCTCAACCATAATGACTCTATCGGACATTGATTTGTTTTTCGGGTTGTGTCTGCCGGCTGATGTGTGGAAGCAAATCCGGAAAGCCGACCACACAGATCTGTTCGGACACACCTGGAAACAACTCGATGAACTAGATAGGCAGCGAGAGCCCGGAAAGAAACCTGTAAAAGACATACTGGAACTCCCCGACAAAATAGTGCAGAAGCTAAAGACGTTGATCCCAGAAAAGAAGGTAGACTGGTCGGTAGTCACGGCTTGCCGCCAGAAACCTCAGGAGGACGTATCAGAATACTTCTCCCGATTTGAGACGGTTTTCTCCGACTACAGTGGCCAAGACATGACCACCGCAACCGGACAACACCTATTCGTGCAAAACTACGTAAAAGGGCTATCACAAGAGGTCTCCCAAAAGTTACAGACGAGCGAGAGTAGTTGGGGAGCCTCCAAACCTGCAGCTATCCTCCAGAAGGCTCAGTATTATGAGCACCAAAAGAACGAGAACGAGAGGGCGAATGAGAAAAAGAAAAAGGACTTAAAGGAACGAGTGATGATTGCTCAATTGCATGAAGTGACTACAGGAAGGGAACGGTATAGGGGAAACTACCAGTCGAATGCCCCTAGGAATTCGCCCCCTAGAGGCCGCAACCCCACACCTGGTGCTCCACGAACCGACCTCGATGAGAACCAGTGTGCATTTTGCAAAGAATTTGGACATTGGAAGTCCCAATGCCCGGCCCTTCGGGAAATGAATAAAAATAAAGAGACAAGGGACATGACAAATGGCCCAAAAACTGGAGGGCAGGGACGAGGGCAGACCTACGACACCACCAATGACAGACCTGGCAGACCAAACACATTTGACCGCCCCCGACAGAATCAGTGCCAACAGTCCGACTGCAACAATGCTCACGACTCTGCATAGGACTGCCAGGGGCAAGGGAGGGATCCAGTCGAGCTCTGTGTTGACCAGCAAGGTCCTTACGTCACTGCTAAGGTCCTGGGTACAAAGTCTCCATTTTTGGTAGACACTGGAGCGACACGTAGTGTATTATCAAAACGACTGATTCCAAGGGCACCCTTGTCTGGCTCACACATTACCTCGATAGGTTTCGATGGAACGCCCTCCACTAATCCCCTGTCTGTACCTATCTCCTTTGACCTAGGAAACAATCCCACTGACACCACGTTTCTGCTCTCCTCCAACTCCCCTGACGCCATTATGGGTATTGATTTACTGAAACATTTCCGAGCTACTATTAGGTGTTCCCCGGATGGAGTCCGAGTCATCCTGTACGACAACCCGAGCATGTCCAGACCCTACCCCGCACGACATATGTACGCCATAACAGATGCTGACCTATCCTTGCTCGATACCCTACCCCTGTACCTATGGGCCAGAAACGACTCGGATGTAGGACGAATGATGATCGATCCTGTACACATAACTGTTCGACCAGATGCAATACTCCCGAAACTCCCACAGTACCGGATATCGCCCGAAGGCGAGAAGGCATTGGTAGCGATTATTCAGTCCTTGGTAGATGCAGGAGTGGTAGAGGAAGTGGTTAGTAATGTCTGCAATAGCCCTATCCTACCCATTGTTAAGAAGCAAGGTGAGGGAGATGAGAAAGCGTACCGCTTCATCATCGACCTGCGAGAAGTCAACAAAGTGGTGGTGCCACAGTACCCAGTAGTCTCAGACATCGCCACCATTCTGACTCTCATCCCGTCCACTGCCACCACCTTCACCGTTACTGATCTTAAAAATGCATTTTTCTCTATCACCATCCATCCAGACAGCCGTTATCTCTTCGGCTTCACTTTAAAAAAACGTTCATACCGATTTTGTAGAGCTCCCCAGGGCTACACTGAAAGTCCCAGCATTTACAGCCAGGCCCTCAAAAGACAGCTGGACGCCGTCCAGCTACCAGATGGAGTAGTGTTGATCCAATATGTCGATGACATCCTTTTGGCGGCCGACACCACTCCACTTGCAATCACAGCCAC
This sequence comes from Lissotriton helveticus, assembly GCF_964261635.1. NCBI lineage: Eukaryota > Metazoa > Chordata > Amphibia > Caudata > Salamandridae > Lissotriton > Lissotriton helveticus. Next base: position 129,031,337 of record NC_136069.1, read on the forward strand.
TATCCAACTCTTGCACTTTCTTGCGGAGAATGGCCACAAAGTCTCCAAAAAGAAACTGCAGTTCTGCCAGCCCCAAGTGACATACCTAGGCCATCTCCTGTCCAAAGAAGGGAGGAAACTTACGCCCGACCGAATCCAAACCATCCTAGACACCCCCATTCCAAAAACACAGAAGCAAGTCCATTCATTAGTGGGCCTTACTTCTTTCTGCCGACAATGGTTACCAAATTTCAGTCTCATTATAAAACCCCTACTTTCCCTGTTGGCCAAAGATGTTCCGTTCCCACTCCCTTGGACCCCCGAATGCCAAGCATCCTTTAAGGAGTTGCGGGATGCCCTTTGCTCGGCGCCCGTTCTAGGAACGCCAGATTACTCCAAGCCCTTCTCCCTCTTCACTCACGAAAGGGAGGGATGCGCATTGTCTGTTCTAACTCAGCCCATCAGCGCCAAACAACGCCCTTGTGCCTACTTCTCTGCCACTCTTGATCCAGTCGCCAGAGCCTTACCTGCCTGCCTTCGGGCAGTAGCCGCTGCTGCTGTCTCTATCCGCCAGAGTGAGGGAATTGTGCTTTCGAACTCTCTCACGGTATTAGTGCCCCATGCAGTTGACACCCTTTTGAACCAGACCAAGACTCAACACCTGACTAGTGCACAACTGACAGGGTACGAATTGACTCTACTTGCACCCCACATCACCCTGAAGAGATGCACGACATTGAATCCTGCTACACTGTTACCCTTGCCCGAAAATGACCCCGATGTGCCCCCTATACATGACTGTGTGACCCTCACGGACGAACAGACTAGGAGTAGAATTGACCTCCGAGACATTGCTTTTACAGATCCTGATGGAGAACTATAGGTAGATGGCTCCTGTATCAAACTCCCAGACGGCACCACTTCTGCTGCCTATGCGGTGACGACAGCTCGAACAGTAGTTGAAACAGCTCGCATCACACAACGATCCGCACAGGCAGCAGAACTAATTGCCCTCACACGAGCATGTATCATAGCAGCAGGAACCACGGCAAACATTTACACGGACAGCCAGTACGCCTTCGGGGTGGTGCATCATTTTGGGCTCCTGTGGAGGGAAAGGGGATTCCTGACGTCCCACGTTACGCCCATCCTTCACGGAGATTTAGTCTCCGCCCTGATTGAAGCAGTTCTTCTCCCCAAACAATTAGCAGTGATCAAATGCCAGGCACACAAGAAGGTGACAGATTTAGTTGGACAGGGAAACGCACTAGCCGACATTACTGCCCGAACCACAGCTGAGAATAGGACAACAACACGCATGTATGTGACCAGGTCACAAGCAGAAAAATGGACCGACGCTAGGGAAACGATCAGGGACATCCAATCGGCCAGCACACCTCTCGAACTGACTGAATGGGCACGGGTGGGTCTAAGGGACGATGAAAGCTGCTGGCGGACAAAGGACACGAACAAATGGTTGCTGCCTGATGCATATTTGATCCCCATACTGACAATGGCACACTCCCCTGCACACATAGGCTCTGCCCCCATGATTGAACTCATTTCCAAAGTCTGGCACAACAACAAGATCCCCGACTCGGCCAAACGCCTAGTCCAGCAGTGCCTTATCTGCCTACAACACAACCCCGGGAAAGGAACTGTGGTACCCCGGGGAGGGTTTGGGATCCCCGACCACCCCTTTAAGGTCCTCCAGATGGATTACATCCAATTAGAGAGGTGCCAAGGCTTGAAGTACGTATTAGTCATTGTATGTGCCTTCAGCAAATGGGTGGAAGCCTATCCGACCCGTGATAACACTGCCATGACTACTGCCAAAGTACTACTGAAAGAGTTTTTCCCTCGCTACGGCCTTTGTCGAATTTTATGGAGCGACAATGGCCCCCACTTCATAGCTGAAGTTATCCAACTAATCCTGAAGGGGTTGGGGGTAAAACAGAGGTTCCATGCAGTCTTCCACCCCCAATCCGCTGGCCTGGTTGAACGACACAACGCTACACTGAAACTGAAACTGTCAAAAATAGTGGCCACCACAGGACTTAAGTGGCCAGATGCCCTTCCACTGGCATTACTATCGATGCGCTCCACTCCCACTAAGCACCACTTGACCCCCTACGAAGTTGTGTTTGGGCGGCCTATGAACCTCTGGACTGCCCCCAAACCGACCTCCATTCACGACGTCCCGACGTCCTGCTGTCGGATTATTTGTACAAATTAACTAAAACGTTGTCTGTCATTCATCAACAGGTGCAGCAGGCCATCCCCGATGCTTCCAGGGGTCCCAGTCACGATATCCAACCGGGGGACTACGTCCTAATCCGGAACTTTCAACGAGCGAACAGTCTGGAACCCCGGTGGACGGGCCCCTGGCAAGTACTGATCACCACTCGGACGGCTCTTCGAGTGGAGGGGAAGAAGAACTGGCTGCACGCACACCACTGCAAGAAGGTTTCCTCGACCCTGGCCACGACAGACAACGTCAGCACCCAAGAAGAGCTCCTGAACAAAGACCGACCATCACTGAACTGCTATCCTGATACCGAGGCACTTGAACTTGCAAAACACTCTGATCCCACTGTGCCTTCCCGAGAAGGGTATTTCCTGCGTCGAAAGGAGGGAGCTTCGGCTAAGTAGGCCACTGACTAAGTTAAAAATCTCAGAACGGTGACCCAAAGCAACCAAGGGTTACCCGGAGAGAAGCTAAACAAAGTCTGTGGTTCTGCCCACTACCGAGCACCTTGAAGATAAGAAGATGATGGAAGCGCCAGATAGGAAGACGTCGGAAGCAACAGGAAATACCCGCTACAGAAACCCAAAGACTGATAATGTGCACAAATCAAAGACAATCGCTTTCTTCATCGTCTTCCTCTTTTGCCTCCTCCTCATGACTTCCTTCTGGATCTTGGAGGAAAGCACACCCGCTCACCAGATGTTGCCAACCACTGTCCAGCCAACCACCATGAAAGAGCACCACCTGATCACCCTTTCACCTCAGCTCCGAGAAAGGCGTAAGGAGTTCTGGAACAATTCCTTCGTACAACTGTTGCACCAGCACAACCTTGCTGCAAATGCCACGAACTGCTGGATCTGTGGGTTGCTCCCACATGCTACCGGACACTCCATCCCCTTCATCCCTTCTCCTTTCTCAGTTCACGGCTCCTGCCTCGCCTGGTTGATCCTCATGCAGGAAAGCCACAAGGACAACGCCGCTTCTGGTCAAACAGTGTCACACTTCTACTATGGGTTCTGGCTGAACAAAACAGGAAAGATGTCTGCTCCCTTTTGTCCTGCAATTTCAGGTTCAACCTTCCTTACGAACATCCCTGCCAAAGAAAGGATCGAAATGCAAGTGCTCCACAATCCAGCCAGACCCACCTTCTCCCACCTGCGGAAACAAACGGCTGCCACCCTGACCGTGGCCCTGTCTGTCATCAATGTCACAGGACTCGTATGCCTCGAAGGACAAGGAACGCAGCTGGTGGGTCACAGTTCTTGTCGCATCACCAAAACATTGGTCTCAGCTGACCCCCCCTCCTTTGTTGCTTCTCCGAATATGTACTTTGTTTGTGGCACCAAAGCTTACACTTGGCTCCCAAAAGGCTGGAGGGGTACGTGCTACATCGCCTTCATTCTTCCTCCCACGTATGTGGCTTCAGCCTACCACCACCGGCAAAAGCGCGCAGGAGATGTTGAACAAGCCGACTCCACCGGAGCACAGTTCCTGGATGCAGCAAAGGGACTTGTTCCTCTGTGGGGACCAATGGCAAATAGCCGCGCTATCCGACACCTGACTCAGGGAGTAGAAACAACCATTAACATCACCGCTGGCATCCTTGCTAACAACACGGCTGAGCTTCAGGCAGTCCGCCTGGTGGCTCTTCAAAACCGTCTTGTTCTAGATGTGGTTCTGGCTGACCGTGGAGGTGCATGCCGCATCATCGGCTCCAGCTGTTGCACCTACGTGCCAGATAACTCACCTTCAGTCTACAAAGCAATCGAACACCTCCACAGACTGTCCTCGGAGGTTCACCAGGAGCAGGAAGGATGGTCGCTTGGAGGCTGGTTCTGGGACACTTTGAAGAACTGGGGATGGAGATTGTTCACGTTTTTATTGATACCAATCATGATACTATGTGGGTGTTGTTTAGGTATTCAATGTTTACCACCTTTATGTGCACTCATTTCCAACTGTATGTGCCCAAAGACTTTGAACTTTAAAACTGAGCACATGAGTCCCCTATATGAGATAGAGGTGCGTGGTCTCATGGGGATCGATCCGAACTGACAAGCTGGCGAGACATGTTAAAGGGAGGACTGTGGAATTTTAGTTTGTGTGCTGAACATCATCTACGCCATCTTGCAGACTCACGTATGAGCATACACGACAGCCATTTTAGGTACCATGGTCTCCCTGTTCACGATCGCCCGTCAGCACACTTCCCTGAACCTTGCAAGCCTTCCCCGCGCACCCTGGCTACCCCCGCACTCACATGCACAAGTCATGAACCCTCCCCTCCCATGACTCTGTCTCAGGGAATCACACCCCGCGCCTGACCAACACCTCCTTTCCGTCCATGAATACCCCTCCTTTGATGACCCCTTCCTCTGAGCCCGACTGCCTGTACGAACCGCTGGTCAGCCTTTAGCCCGAGGATATAGTTTATTGCCCACTACTGTATGCACTCGCTTTTCCTGAAAGGAGCCACTATTGATCATGACCTCCCCACCCCCTGAGATTCGATCAGGCGCACACATTCCAAAGGAATCGGCAGAACACTCAGCTGCGTGATAGCCCCCTCCCAATCATATGAGGGGAAAGGGCCTCTACTGTTGTCATGTGTTGGAAGGGGCCGGAACTGGGGGGTGCCGGGGATGTCGTTCTCATACTTCACAATGTCCTTGTTGTAATAAAGAACGTTCACATGTCTTAAACCAGTGTATAAAAGAGCAGGTCTCAAAGAGGCTGAGAGAGCACCTCGAGACGATACCTTGTTGTCCGATCTGATGTGTTCTACTCCGTCGGAATAAAACTTGTTTCCTGTCTTCCTGTCTCCAGCGCCTGCCTCTTTATTGAATAACTTCGTATGGTATTAGAGGCGTTTTTACGCCGGGCAAATTTAACTTAGGAAACATCAACTGAAATCGCCTGATCATTTTGAATTGATCTTTATCATGTGTTCTGGAGTGCCAAATTACCTGTTACTCCAGGAATGCTTTGAGAGCAGATTAGTCACTATGAGCAAGTCTGGATTGGGGCTCATGGGCACTGACTTGGGATGGTGACTCATTCCCTACATATTGACGTTCCTTGATCCCAGGCATAGTTCTGTTCCAAAACAGAATCCCTGCAACAATTAGAAAATTGTGCACTGGGGTTTACAAGCTGTCTACTAATACAACTGAAGCATCTTTAGTTGCAGAAACTGAGATGGTAGTGATAAGGTCTATGGTTTTCCAGAACCAGAGTTGTGTTAGACATTCTTCAAGCAAAGAGGACGGAGTCTGCAGGATGTTAAAGGTCCAGCAGTGCTGTACCTATAGTCCTAACAAGAGTATGGACTTGAAGAAGTATATTAGGAACATTGCTGATCTGAAGAAAGATGTGGACGGGGTAATAGCAACAGGTGCATGGGAAGCAATATGGAATGTATTTAATGCTGTAGGCAGATGGTTTGGAAACTTACGGAGTGGAATTGTAGGAAGCATCACGAGACCCCTAGTGATAATTGCTCATTGTGGAATACTTCCGTTTGTGACCTACAAGTGATACAAAAGATCAAAGGCTAAGAGGGGGTGACCAGAGCGAGAACAGACATAGAATTAGAAGACAGACAGTGCAGATGTTATGATGACATCATTTGTCTGGAGGAGTCCAGACAAAAGTTTATGAAGCCCACGAAATTGTGACTGGTCTATATGATAAGAGATATTGATGTGATGGCTAGATTAGCCACCAGAGAGTGGAATTGGAGCAGCAGCATTTTGGCTCCGCCCCTAAATATCAGTAGTTGCACATACTTCATACTATGTAGATTGACTATTTTAAGAGAACTATTGAGAAATATAATACATACTATTAAAACCTTCTTCACATTAGGAATGTATCACCTGTAAAAACTAGAGTTTCAATCAAATATGTGTGCTCTAATGTTTTCATAAATAATATGTAACATGTAGTTCTAATTCACTTTCACATTTGAATATTCTGAATTCAATTGCATCTATTGAATATATAATATAAGTGTAATATGGGTTTTGTAATAATGCTTTCATTTATTTGTAGCTGTATGTGCACTTCTAGGCTCGTATTATAACATGCACATTTAGTATTTCAAATTAATGTGAGCCTGATTAGGCATGCATTTCTTAACGTGAAGTTGTCTTTTCTCATTGCGCTTGCAGTAACTTTTCCTTTGTAGGTGCCTTCTTGTGACTTTATCAGTAAGAGTTAAGAGGACAATTTATTAGCAATAGCAAGGCTGGGAAAGAAATCTTGGCAAAGACACGATGGTGTAACATGTTGCGAGAGGGCCTTCTATAAGCCTCTACCAGGAGTGCCAAGTTGTTCAAGGATGAGAACGGTTGTCGTGGCTGAGACGCTGGGAATGAGGAGCCATGTTACAAAGCTCCTAAACATTGTTTTTTCATTTGATGTTGGTGGTGTGATCAAGATAACAACATCTGAATCTCACGTTTTTCCTATATAATTTCGTTCTCACAGTTCAGACCAGAACAGATTCCCTTTGGGCTTTGAGTGGTACAGACCTCTCTGCACTCCTTAGTCTTTCCTGACTGTGGCTTTATGCTAACACTCGTTTTGAGAAACTTCTATGCACGTTTTCTGCAATGTGGACATGTTCCTAACCTTCCAAACCTTTCTGTCATGCTCCTGATTCTTTGAAGACTCATGCTTAAAACTGTCCTTATCCTAATTTGGAGCTCAGAATAGATGACTTCAACTGCCTGGAATTCTTTTTGGACTTTTTGCACAGTCAAGTAGGGTCTACTCTGTTTCCAATGTCCTAGATTTCCCTCATTCCATTCCTGCTTTTGTTTTGACCCACAAACCCTCCTCCTTTACCACCTGTCTCCAGTGTGTTTCATCTCTTCCTTGCACTCCCTTTTATCTTCTGCTGAAATTTTCGAATTTGCAAAGACAGCAATTTAAATTACTTTGATTCCTTTTTCCTCTTCTGCACCACTACACAGTGATTGGTGACAATAACTGATTCAAAGTTGTCTATCAACAAATACAAATGGTGCACAATTGTTACTGGGTCTTCAGTAGCAGTCCCTGACCAACAGCAGCACCTACTGCCTCTTGAGCTTGTTCTACAGTCTAATTGATAGTGACACCAGGATACCTTTCAAACCCATCCCTCTTGCCACCTGTATAACTTTTTGTGGAATCTCCCTTTCTTTGCTTACAATTTGTGATTTTGATCTTGTTGATATTACACTCCAAGTTATACTTATATCAGTGTCATATAACTGTTGAATTTCCCTGGTTATAGAATTTTGAAATGGTAGTGTTTTTTCAGTGAAATTCTAAGGTTTCTTCGGTGTAAGTAAAAATCATACTAACTACCTCACCTACAGCTTCACTTAGACCTTTCTTTTTTTAAGTGAATTTCAATTTATTTATTGTACAGTAATATCTTATCACAATGGGTTTGCCACCAATTCTTCGCTCAGCACGGCCTTCGGCCAGGCCCGGTGTCGAATCTATCACCCTGCTCAGCCTTTGGCAAGTGGTTAGCCACAGAGCCCTGCCTTCAGACAGGCCCTGCTCCAACCCATTGTTGTGCATGACCTTTGGTTATGTGCGATGTGGATGGCTTTTTGATTGGCCAACATTTCATTTTTTAAGGTTTTGGGACCACAGGGGGACTATGCTGGGTCCCACTGGACTTCTGTAGGACCGTGACGGGGCAAACGTTTTTTTTTATTTTTGACCCCTGGGGACATGTGGGGTCCCTTTGAGTTCTCTCCTACAAGGGTTAATGAGAGAAGGGTACCCCTACCCCCCCCCTTCTCTATGTGTAAAACACATTTTTAGGACCAAATTTTTCACCAACCAGAATTCACATATACACATTTTTTAAACAGGAGTCCCACCAAGCCCTGTGAGACTCCTGTGGCAACATATAGCTATAGAGGTTTGAGCCTTAATAATTAAATAGCTCAACAGAATTACATTCAATCACAAATAGCACACATTCTGAGTAAGCATCTAGCTTTCCATCAGATTCAATGTCATTCTGTTCAACCATTTTTCCTGCATTGTTTTATAATTTCTCCTATGGGAAATGAATGGAGGAAAAGTTTTTTTGGTACCGCCCATTTTTCATGTCCCCTGCGTAAAAGATTAGACCAAAACTTTCACTGAAAGAGCTGAGGTAAACGTTTTGTGAAAGATTTGTCAAAATGGTGCCCATCCAATACAAAACCTGTGGAAGGCTCACGCAGACACCTTTGCCCAATGGTGCAAAGGAGTGTGTGTGGCACTCAGTAGCCTGTTTGTGCGCTGGTGTTAGGGACAGAGGAAGAGAGTGCCGTATTTCTGTAGATATGATGCTGTCCTGCTCTCTCCATTTGATGCAAAGCAGTGCAGTATTTTGGGCTGCTGCGGTGCTTGAGAGTTTAGTAAATAGAACCCTTAGATTGTCCAGGCCCCATTGTGATTTTCTTATTCATTCATTTATTAATACTTTATTCAGTGAAAAATAACCATAAATCATACAGTAGGAACATTAAAAAAATCCGATAATTGCAGTAGAATATGTACCAAAAATTCATTACATTATACATATCTTAAGTAAAATGCTTCAATACAAATTTAAGACAGTAATCCATAAACATATGCAATTGGGATTGCAGGGGTAACCGCATTACAAAGACATAAATCAAAATTCCGCTCAGAGAAAACGTTAGAAGGGTAGGGCACCCAAAAATCTAAACTTTAACAAAATACATCTCTGAGGACAAGGCATCCTGAACAGATATGGCTTAGTACACAGTGGGAGATACTTCATCGCCTTACCTTTCTTCACTCACCCTCCCACCTCTGTTCCACTATACGATCCAATAATTCATTTTTTACCAATAACCTGGTCTGACCCTCAATAGACATTGGGTTGCTAAACATCTCTCTCTTACCCACCGCGTGAAGTTCATTCTTTACATGGGCCAACCACCTAATCTTATAGTCGTTTGAAAGTTTTAGACAGTCATTAATTATAGACTGTGTTGGTGCTGCCTCAGATCTTGACGAAATTTAAAGCCAGTGTAGGGTAGGTGCAATTTTTATGATGTCTACAGTGTACTGCAAAACTACTTATATATGCGCTACTGACAAAGGGGTACTGCAGGGGAGTGACAATAATCTATGCAGAAACGTATTTTCACCATTTTGTAATGCTGTATGATCTGTGTACCTTCATACACCAGCACCATAGGTGGCTTTTGCGATGAGTTTTGCTTCATAAATGGTGAATGCAGCATCCAACGTCAAGGACCCTAGCATAGAGCCAAATTTGAAAAGAGCCACAATTGCCAGTTCCAGATGGGTAACCTTTACCCATTTCAGGTGCACACAGGTGCTCTGAGAATCAAAATGGATCCCTAAATATGTAAAGGTGGCAAACGTTTTAAGAGCAATATGAAATGTAGCTATTCTACTACGTGGTGGCCCACATATTATTGCGTAGGATTTAGATTTAATTTGTTGATCAGACAAGAATCCCACAAAATGATCCATTAGTTTCTGGGTTCCCATTCCTGTGTGAGGTATAAGTACTCAACCATCTGCATACATTAAGAAAGGTAGGTGACGGGCCCCTAACCTAGGGCGATCAATATGTTTTTCCAGCTCATTAATTTACAAGCTGAAAAGAAAAGGAGCCAGTATACAACCTTGCCTAACCCCTTTTTAAATCTTAATGAAAGGAGTACATTCCCCATGTGGCCCAAACCTAATTCTACCTTCCCCATCAGTGTGAAGTTGGTAAAGGAGATGAACAGTCTTTGGATTAGCCCCTTTACTCTAAAGCATGGACCACAGTTTTCCCCTCAAGACATTGTCAAACACTGCGCTTAAATATAGGAATGCCAGGTAGAGACAACCATTCCCAGCAGTCACGTATTTACTAAGGACCAAGTGAAGATTCAGGCACTGATCAACTGCCCCTAATGCGTGTCTAAAACCATATTGTACTGATTATTGCATCTGATTTTCAGTTGCCCAAGTTTCAAATGATCTAGCAAATATCTTCGCAGTCAAGTCTAACAATGATGTAGGGCAATAGCAATTAAGATCAGTCCTATTCCCATTTTTAAAGATAGGGACTTTTGTTGCAAGTGATCAGGATATAGGAGGAGCATCCTTAATGGCACTCCTAAGCGCATTCATCAGGACTGGAGGCCACAGTACCGAATTGCCCTTAAAAAGATCAATGGGGACTCTGTCGGTCCTGGTGCTTTGTGATTTTGAGATCTATTTATTGCAGAAATAACATCTGCAAAGGAAATGTTAAGATCTTCCGAGCTAGCTAGGTCCCTTTATCATTCTGTGTGCAGCCTCCTCTAAGTGCTTGCTCATTAGAATCATAAAGCTTTTTGAAATGCGAAACCCATTCATGTTCAGGAATGGTAACATCAATACCGACTTTAGGACAGTTTGAGAAATAGGGAGCATTAACTATCTTCCAGAATTGCTTAACATCATTTCTGAAAGAAGCACTGACCAGCTACTGTTACGCTTTTGCTCTGATTTCACTTTACCTATGCCTGAAAGCCACTTTAAAAATCACCCTATAATTCCTAATATCTGATGAAACCCTTCAGGTAGCATTCAGGGCATTTAAATAGGATTATGTGGGCTCTTGAACAGAGCTTATTAAACCACTTAGTTTGCTTCTGTGAGTTAATAGACCAACATCAATCCGGCTTCCGGAAGGGTCACAGTACTGAATCGGATCTCACGCAAGTTATGGATGACATCTCAAAAAAGTTGGACCAAAATGATTCCTGCCTCCTAATACTCCTTGTCCTTTCTTCTGCTTTCAACACGGCTAATCACGACAACCTTCGATCCATTTTGAAGATCAGGATAGGTTTCTCGGGTCGGGTGTTACAATGGCTCTCATCCTTCCTTCACCATAGATCATAAAGAATAAAGGCAAACCACTCCCTCTACCAGCCCTTTCCAGTAATCATGGGAGACCCTCAAGGGTCTGCCCTATCTTCTATCCTCTTCAACCTTTTCATGGAACCACTAGCTTACTCTCTAAATTCTATGAACATTCTCTTTCATATGTAGGCGGATGACACCCAACTCTATTTGAAAGTCTCATCCCCGGACAACAGCATTTCACTCAACATGAACCTAATCACTACGCAAAATTGGTTAGTTAACGGAGAACCATCTACTGCTCAACACCTCCCAAACTGAATTCCTTTTCATCTCTACCCATAGCCACATTCCCAAGCTCGACCCTTGGCTGAATCACTTCACTGCCTTCAATTGCACCCCTCTAATCATAGACTCAGCCAAATCTCTCGGAAGCACCCTAGACAAACACCTGAATATGAAAAATCATATTAGCAATGTGTGTAAGGGTGCTAATCTCTTGATCAGGACACTCAGAAACATCAAGCCATTCCTTCCACAAAAGGACTTCAAGCAGGTGGAACAAGCACTGATCCTGCTGAGGCTGGACTGTGCAGTGCTACTCTCTGTGGCCTTCACAAATACACTCTGGCTCCCCTAAGGCATCACTGAACGCTGCCGCCAGACTGGTCACTGGTACCAAACAAAGTGAGCACATATCCCCAATCCTAAAATCTCTTAAATGGTTGCCCTATGAAGCTCAAATTCATTTAAAGATTGCCATTCTAGCGCACAAAGTCCTGCATTTCAAAACTCCCAGGTACCTAGCGCAAAAACTTGAATTATCCTGCGGTGGCAGAGGTGCAAGAAGCGCAACCACTCTCCTCCTGAAATCACCCATCCTTAGCAAAAAGAGAACCGATCGCTGAGCCTTCTCCGGGCCTGCCCCAAGGATTTGGAACTCTCTTCCACCGGAAGTAGGCAGAATCTCCCCAACGACTGCTTTCAAACTGGAAGCCAAAAGATTCTTAATGAACAAATTACTATCTTAACTTGGCCCAGGAATATTTGCTCGAACTCATTATTACTACAACCATTGTCCTCTCACGTGATGCTGCCCTTCTTTAAAGCATTGTGTGTTCCCTTTCGTAGCCTGTTATATTCATGCTTATCGTATCACTCTCCTTGACTCTCTGGGTTAGGAAACAAGCTGGTGTTCCTATTGTGTATTCCTACTGAATGTCGCTATTCGATCTATGCTCTTCCTTTCCGCAGTATGTACCGCCTTTGTAGTCTGTTACGTTCCCGTCTAGATTCATCTGCTTGGGATTTTTGCGGTTATATGTCTGTACTTATGCATACATTCCTGTTGTGTAATCATTTCCGGTTGGATTATTGGATTCATGTCCTTCTTTCCTTCCTTTGTAAAGCGCTCTGATATCCTTTGGGATCATGTTCGCGCTATATAAAACTTTATAAATAAATAATACGATTTTGAACAGGTATTTTGGTCCCAGGCCTGAAAGCAGATTTCAGAAAAAGCCCACAATACTACCTCAGGTTCAGGAATATAAAACTGGGCCTTGCATTAGCCCACCAGCTGAACCAGGTACTCGCTGGGCTCAATATCCTTCTACATCTGCTGAGTCCCCCCATTTCTGGAATACTTAATGGGACAAATCCTTTTATCAAAAGGAGTTTGATTCATCCCGAGGGTTTAACTAAGAATTAAAGGGTTGTGATCACTTAGAGTACAGCTTTAGATAAAAAATACATACCATACTAGCCCAAGTCAATTAGTGAACACTTGCCTCTACCCATAATTCCATCTGCTGAGAAACTTCAGATGCCACCAGTTCATGGTTAAACAAAAAGATCATACACACCCAAAATCCTGTTCAGCTCTCCTCCTAAAGGATTATGAGTAAAATGCAAAAGATTAGAATGGCCATCACCAAAATTATCACAAACGTTATAGTCAGTAAAAGAAATTAAAATCTCCGGCCAGATAATTACATAATCCTCCGTTAATACTGAGGTGACAGTCGCTAAATCATGTGCTATAGAAACAATAATTTGAGTGTTACTACAGTTGAAATTAATATGATAAAAATGTATGCATATGACCAAAGATGCCCCAGACAAGGAGAGACAAATAATTTGGAAAAAAGAGAGTTTATCCAGGACTTCACTACCCATTGCTGCCAAAGTAGTGCCTATGAGGGTAAGTAAACCTGCCCTGTGATGTCCTAAGGGAGATGGAGTACTATGAGAGAATACTGATTGAAAGCTATTAACATGTATTATGGACCGAGGCCAAGTCTCCTGGAGACATACAATATAGTGCGTCGATATTAATTCTATCCAACTACTATCAATTAGTAAGTTCTGCATCCCTCTGGCATTCCAGTAAAGTACTGAGATGTTGGGTTGCAAATTGCAATACCCACTACTTGATTTAACCTCATGCTTGCGGCGCATTTTTCCGCCGTACTCTGACTTTTTTTAAAAACCGCGTTACATGACGAGCTCAGCTCGTCATGAGCGTACGACAGGCGTACCTCATGACGAGCTGAGCTCGTCATGAGCGTCGAAGGGGTTAAGCTCAAGTCTCCCAACCCTCTTAAGTGAGCAGGTAAAATGATCCTGACCATTCGATCTTGAATAAAAGGAGTCAATGAAGTCCATCACAGCAGGCCCTGTCATTGTTTCAGCTTGGGAAAGTCAAAATTGATAAAAGTCTTGCCCTGGTTTTCAATTTTAATTAGCAGAATTTTCTATATATGCGGTGAGATAGCATTCGGTGATCTAGGAATGGTGTAATCGTAATTCTCACTTAAGGGCGCCTCCAATGCCCTGTTATCCTCACTAACAACCTGGCAGAACCAGATTTCCTTCTCCTTAGCAAGTCAATCAATGTCCTCCAAAACTGAGTAGCGCTTCTGGGTTAAGACAGAGTAAGCCCTATACGGGTTTATAGAAGTAGCCCAAAGGGACCAAGCAGATTCTTTCCGCAAACCCTCGTAAATTGACAGGCCCCTCCAAGATATACTTCACGAGCTTAGAGTCACAAATATTGACTACAATAGAGTCACATGATTCCACTTTAGGGGATTAACCCAGCCATTGCATCCTGCAAACACCAATTATTCCATCAGCAAAAACATCATAGCTTATTTGCCTAAAGTTAGTGTTCATCCTGTGGATCACCTTGTTCTTTGGTTGTAGGTCTGTCTCCATTTCAGCAGGGGCCAGAGGAGGAACATTCTTTAGAACAGATACACTCCAGGGTGGTGATAAAGAATCTGGGCATTGCCCCTGTTGTGTTAGGCTGATCTACTAGCGCTACGCCTGGAATTATTGCATCCATTTAGGCACCCTGTTTTTCCGAAATCATTCTTGTAGTTGACTCTATAGGAATACTTTCAGATGTAAGTGACGCTCCCCTTTGGTCATTACAAGTTGGCCCACTGTAGATTGGGCATATGTAGTCAGCTCATTCAGGGTCCTGTCAATACTCTGAAATATGAGAGCCACAGGGGTCAGTAGCCTCGCAAGAACTCCTTCTAAAGTGCGGAGATCTTCGTGGGGGTGGTTACAATTGACACAGCTGCCAATGTAAGACTTATATCACAGTCTTTTCTGCTCTATAATTGTATTTTGTTTAATGCTTAGTTGGCTGTGGGTCCGCCTGGTCATCTATAAATTTTATATATCAACTTTGAATCGTTAGAAGTTATAATATGTATGTTTTGTAGCACAATCTCCTAACGTTCATTAACTGCCCATTGTTCAATGTCCTGCAGAATCTCGGTCCTCTTTGTTTGTTATGTATATATTTTATATTGCTATTGTACAAATTGACAAATTTGAATGTGTGTATACCACCTCAACCATTTATGTTCTTTTATTGTAAACCACTCTGATACCCTCGTGGGTCACGTTCGCGCTATATAAAACTTTATAAATAAATACCTTTGTTGTCTGTCCCATAAGATTGGAACGCTGGGGTATTTCCTACTGCTTTACTTAACTGCACCCTCCTGACAGGAACCCATCTTTTTCTTTTTATATGGGGGAGAACTTAGTAGATCTGAGTTGGGGGCTTTTGCTTGTAATGGCTGTTAGTCCGTTGACACTACAGAGATGTCTAGCTCCCCTGTGACAACACAGCAGTTCCCTGGTACCTGAGAGTTGCCATTCACTTAGGCAGATTCCCCATCATTCAATTTAACACGATTCCCTTCTTGAACAGGTTTCTCCAGGGGCACAGTCTGCTCAGTGATGGCTTATAAAGATAGGAATGTTCTTGTGGCCCCCAATCAATCTTCCACAGATTCAATCTCAAGGTTAATCATGGTCATAGCAGTGGTTACATAGTTAGTGACTGTACCAGTCCCCCGTTTGTCCTTGTGAATAGTAACAACAGTATTGGCGTTGCACTTTTACCCATTCTTCCAGATGACAGGTCGGTTTTCAGATAGGGGATCATCGTTGCCAAGAGGGTTGGCCCAGCCCAGCTTCTTCTGGGCACTGACGGGCATCCCGCGCAGCAGGATGATGTTGGCGCTTTTATAACACTTTCTCGATTGCAAGGTGTTGTGAGACAATGAGTCTCCAGCAGCTCAGAAAGCGGCTCCTCCGCAAGTTGCAGCAATACAGGCAGATTCCTAAGTGCAAAAAGAACAATTGATGGACAGAATGCAGAACTATGTAATACATTCACCCCAGTACAGAGATCTGGGCCTAAATCCATCGGTTTTTTTCTCACCATGCCATTCCAGTTTGTACCCAGCCATATAAAAATCAGTCTTGACCCTGCGCCCAATGGGAACAGCCCAGCCCGAAACATCCTAGGACCGGTTTCGAGCTTTCACCCCATATCAGCCAGGATATTTTGAATTCAGTGGCATGGAGAGCAAGGTAGATTCCTAAGTACCCCAAAGTCAGTGCTTTTATAGCGCTTTCTCGAGTGCAGGGTGTTGTGGGACAGCGAGTTCCCAGCGGCTCAGGAAGCAGCTCCACCGCAAGTTGCAGCAATACAGGCAGATTCCTCAGCGCCCCCTACTCCACTCATTCTTGGATAAAGAGGCCTTGTACTCACAGCAACTCTTGTGGAGGGAGGTAGGGAAGAAAACAGACAACGGGACAGGGTTCCCTTCAGTTATACATTCTTCTAACTGATCTTGTGGCGTGGGGAATGGGAGGGTATCACATATTCACACCCAAAGATCCCCTTGCGTTCTACAAACTTTCAGTTTACACCTGGAAGGTCGGCCATACATTCATCCTTCAGAGGTCTGTGCTGCAGGTCCTGGCACTTCCACCTGTCTTTCCAGTTGCTAAACTATTGCTAGAACCTGCTCTCCCTATACCATGTAATCACACTAATACAAATTTTCCCTTCTTCTGAACTCCTCTCAATCCTTCCTAGCAAACATTTTTTTTAAATTCTACCCATCATCTCTTTGATGAAAGTTGTGCACATACAACACTTTAGCAAAAAACTGTATAAACCATTTGAGTAAGACAAAAAAAGGTAGACACTGTTAAACGTATACCTAACTAACATTTCTGTTCGATCCGTGATAATATGTTATGGAATTTCCAGGGCAGTCGCTGAGATTTTCTGCACCCCATTTCCCCCAGGCAGGACCCACCACTGCATGCTCCATCTGTTAAAAGTAAAACACAGCACATCGGGAACCCTAAAGTCCAATAAGTGTTTAATGCCAAATAGCAAGTAGCCTAGCAAAAGATAATACAAATTTGTAATTTCACCTGTCCATGGCTCTCACTAGAAATTGGTCAGTTTAAGCCAAAAACCTAAAAACACCAAAACTACACCACTATGCGTATATTTTTCTTAATATAAGTCAATCTATATATATAAAAACAAATGTATGTCTGTCTGTCTGTTTGTCCTCTATGAATTACTACACCATTCATCCGATCGCCATGAAACTTTGGAAAGTTGTTGAGTACACTCCCGCGAAGGTTTCTGGCATAATTTGTTTTAAATAACGGCACCCCAGGGCCCTCATAATCTTTCGAATACTGATGTACGCACCAGACGGAAAAACAACAAATTGTTTATCCAGAACCACTCAATAAATAAATAGAATTAAAACAGCATTCATCCGATCGCCAGGAAACTTTGGGAAGTTGTTGAGTACACTCCCGCGAAGGTTTCTGGCATAATTTGCTTTAAATATCGGCACCCCAGGGCCCTCATAATCTTTCGAATACTGATGTACGCAGAAGATGGAAAAACAAAGAATTGTGTATCCACAAGCACTAGAATAAATAAATAGAATTAAAACAGCATTCATCCGATCGCCAGGAAACTTTGGGAAGTTGTTGAGTACACTCCTGCAAAGGTTTCTGGGATAACATTTTTTTAAAATATCGGTCCCCCAGGGTCCTCATAATCTTTCGAATACTGAGGTACGCACCAGACAGAAAAACAAAAAATCGTGTATCCACAAGCACTCGAATAAATAAATAGAATTAAAATGACACTTTGAAATGTTTTCCAAATTAAAATGAATAAGTTTCAATAAAAATGACACAATGTAAATTGAATGTTAGCCTAACGAGTTTCCTTGAATTTCCTTTCTTCGGAGATCGCAGCAACGCGCGACAGGTTAGCTAGTTAAGAATAATCACATGACAGAAACGTGCTTGTTTCAGTGAAAACCTGTCTAATATGCAGATGGCAGGATCTTCCCCTCAAGGAAGCACAAAACTGCCCTGAGGAGAAGATGTAAGTCATATAGACAGTACTAGCCTTAATATTCTTTCAAAGTCCCACTTCCCTTGCCTGGTTCAAAACTAGGTTGCGATGTTAGAAAATGTGCAAGATACAACCCTGTGCCTTGTGGCTTCTGGGCCTACCAGAGGCATGAATGTTTGCAAACATATTCAGTGTCACAGAAAGCTTCAAGCATCCATATTAGATTAAATGGTTGATACATTCAGGATTACACATATATCTACTAACTTCGCATTAAATAGAAGTATATCAACATGATTCAGTTTGTTTTCAGTTTCAAGAACCTTTGTATCCCCACAGACTTTTATAAGGTTGTACTTGAAAAAGGGGCAGGAGTGGAGACCCCACTCCCTTCTTAAAAGCAGGTACAGAATAGGAAACCTTATGTGGTACGTTAGGGGGACCACATCTGCATACCTTGAGGATCCCATATAACTGCTATACCAGACTTTTGGCAGAAAATGGATAAGCTTAGTTCGATTTCGATTTCAAGCATTTTTTTCTGTCAAAGACTTTAAAAGCAACATATTAAGTTACTGTCACGAAATGACGCATAATAAAACACATCCAACACTTAAAATTCACAGAAACCAAATTCTTTAATAAGTGGATAAAAACTTACAGGTGATAAGAGCGGAAAATACTTGCAGGGTTACATTAATACATAAGCAATAAAAGCTTACAAAGACAAACAAAGATTATGCTCAACCTCTAAAGTGCTCCTATTTGGTAAGTTACAACCTGCACAGATAAAAATCAGTGACAGCTCCCTGAGGGAGTGCTGTGGTGGGGTGGGGGAGGGGCCGGGAAGGGGAGGGTAGTGGAGTCCGACATACGACAGACAGGAGTAAGGTAAGTAATTAAATAAATAAACATTTTACCTTGCGCGCGCTGTGTCGCCAACTCGACGATGAGGCGCAAGGTAAATTGCTTTATTTATTTATTTACTTACCTTACTCCTGTCCGTCGTATGTCGGACTCCACTACCCCCCACCCTACCCCTCCCCCGCCCCTCCCCACCCCGCCTCACAGCTCCGCATGACTCCCTCTCCGAGCCGCCACTGATACAAATACTACAAATAAAAGCTTTTTTTTAATTATCTAATAAGAAGGGAAGTTCATATCCTTCTAGCCCCAAATTTTAAAATCCAGTATCGCGTGTGTTTATTAATAAAGTGCATTAAGGAGATAGCTAAACATAAAAACATGCGTAAACATAGCCCCTAGCAGAAAAGCATGTGTTAATCAGATGGACTGCGTTCAAGCTGGCAGAGTAATGTCTTGGACTGAATTTTCCAAATACATTTTAAGTATTTAGCAATAGATAACACTGTGTGGGGTGTGGTGTCTGATCTACAGATTATCAGTGCAGCCCAGAATTGGCGATCTCCCAAGGTACAGCAGAGAGGAACAATCCAGTGTTTACGTTGCCTAGTGTACTTTGGGCAAAAGAACAAAAGATGTTCATCATTCTCCTCCTGCTTGTTGCACGCTGGGCATAGTTTGGCTCCTTTAATAGAGCCCTACCACTTGAACGTGAATGTTGCGAGTGGGAGAGCACCTAGCCTGCATCCTATATGTAGGGTGTTAGTGAAGCATGGATCAATCTCATCCATGTAAGGCTCAAACTGATTTAGTGGTTTTATTCCAAGAAATCTGTTCATTAGGGAACTAGAAATTTGTATTTGATTCATGGATCTCACTTCATTCTCCCAAAAAGCGATTTTCAAATATTTGTTTTCAGCAGCTCCTAGAGCATCAGTGTTACAATAGCCCCAAAGTGCAGCCCCGTAGAGAGCGGCAGCCACAGCTTTGGTTCCCAAATTTCTAACAAGGGAGATACAGGATTGAACAAAGTATTTTATGTGAATCTCACTATGGCTGCCGCCCTATGATAAGCTTAGCCATTTGGCACATAGATTGCATAGATTGCAGTTTATAACATAATGTTTGTTAATGCATTGGAGCCAGGCTCACAGAATGAATGCAAAGGCCAATCCCAGTTGTGTGAGGAGCTTCATTAAGGTCAGATAATGAGATCTGAAGTGGACTCAAGTCTGTAAGCCCTAAACAAAACCAAAATACAAGTCAGATCTTAGCACAGAAAGGTGAAACCTCTTATATATATATATATATATATATATATATATATATATATATATATATATATACATATATATATATATATATATATATATTACCTACTGGCGCTTCGCCAGTAGGTATATATAGTTAGGATTTTTTCTCTATGGGTTTTTTGAAAATTCTATGTCTAATAACTTTGCCGTTTGTGGACGGAATTGGCTGAAATTTTCAGGAAAATGGCACATTTTGTTTCTGAGCAGCCTTTGAAAATTTGGGGGGGGGTTCGTCAAGGGGGGGCCGAGAAAAAAGGGGGTTCCCAAAACGTGTTTTTAACATTGAGTTTTCCATAGGGCGGTTGGCCTCACTTTTAGCCCGAACGGCTGAATGGATTTGCACGAAACTTGGCAAAATTGTAGGGACTGGTAGCCCGATGTGCCTTTTGTAGGTCTCAATATATGTGCTCCAGTGGATTTTGAGAAATTAACGTTTAAAAAAAGATATATATCTGTAACAGCGGACCGGGCAGCGTCCCAGGACGCGTACTTTTCGCGCAACGGAGCTTTGTGAAGCGAAGCTGATTGGTTCTCTGGCGTCTGTCAACATTCCAAAAAGTCCGTAGCGGCCGCCATCTTGTCTCTCGGTAGGATCGAGAGACAAGAGGAGGCCAAAGCGAAGGGGCAAATGACCATAAGGGGGAATAGTAGATCCTCGCTGACCCCCTACGTTTGATGTGGAGGTTTTAAAAGGGCCCCGCGGGGCAAAAAAAAACCAAAATAATAATAATCGAACGGCTGAATGGATTTGCACGAAACTTGGCAAAATATTAGGGACTGGTAGCCCGATGTGCCTTTGCTAGGTCTCAATATATGTGCTCCAGTGGATTTTGAGAAATTAACGTTAAAAAAAAGATATATATCTGTAACAGCGCACCGCTTCGCGTACTTTTCGCGTTACGGAGCTTTGCGAAGCGAAGCTGATTGGCTCTCCGGTGTCTGTAAACATTCCAAACAGTACGTAGCGGCTGCCATCTTGTCTCTCGGTAGGATCGAGAGACAAGAGGAGGCCAAAGCGAAGGGGCAAATGACCATAAGGGGGCATAGTAGATCCTCGCTGACCCCCTAGGTTTGATGTGGAGGTTTTAAAAGGGCCCCGCGGGGCAAAAAAAAATAATAATAATAATAATCGAACGGCTGAATGGATTTGCACGAAACTTGGTAAAATATTAGGGACTGGTAGCCCGATGTGCCTTTGCTATGTCTCAATATATGTGCTTCAGTGCATTTTGAGAAATTAACGTTCAAAAACAAGATATATATCTGTAACAGCGCTCCGCTTCGCGGAGATAAAATTATATCTGTATTACCTAGCTGTTGCTAACACCAGTTAGCGACGGCTAGTAGGAGATAGCGACCATCTTGGGTCCCACTTTGCATGTGAGTGATATTTATCACTAATGACATGCAAAGTGGGCATGCCAAGATGTTAGCGACTGGAAACAGTCGCTAACATCGCTATCTCCTATTATCAACTTTTGGAAATATTCGAGATAAGCGCGAATATCTCCAAAAAGTAACAGCTGCCCTGAGCAGTTCTTAGCCATGTTATCCAATGGGAGGTGGATAACATGGCTAAGAGCATTAGCTCGGTAATGCATGAATATCGCTGAGTTTTCAGCGATATTAATGCATTGCGGTCGTTTTTTATCGTATTTGCGATAAACCTTGATAATAGCAAGGTTTATCTGCGATAATTTCTGACGGTAAAAAAATCTTTGCAATGCATCGTTAGGGATAAATATCGCTTAACTTTGGTAATATGCCCCAACGTCTGTTAACGTTCGATTCGAAGGAAATCAGGAAGTGTTGAAAAACATTGTCTGCGCCATCTTGTCTTTTTTCAAATGCCACACTTTTGTCGTGCACGGCAGCCATTTTAGATGCCTTGACCAGACCCACTCTGTGCACGCTGTCGATCCTTAGCATGGCTCCCCACCCTCGCAAGCATCTCACCCAGGCAGTGGTCACCCCCGCTCTCTGTCTTATGCATGGGTAATAAACCTCCCCCCATCTGCGCTGCTCTTCCCTGAGAATCACACCCTGTGCCCGCCCGACACCTCCCTTTCGCCCTATTCACTACCGCACCCTCTGACACTCCTTTTCCTCTGTGTCCGATTGTCCAGGCCGGTCCTAGGCTATCAGCTAGCCCTGCAGATGTAGTTTATGGCCACAGCTGTAAAGAATCACCCCTCTTCAAAGGAGTTATAGTAGATCAAGGCACACACTCGATGAGATCCGTCACAGCAGAAGCGTTGCTATTATCTGAAAACCATCCTGTATTGTGATTGGGGAGGGGACCGAGCGTGAAGCGGAAGATTCCAGGGATGACTCTTTGTACATCAAAGTTTTTACAATTATGTGTCACATTAAAAATATATAGCACTCCGACAAAGTAGTAAGATTATAAAACTTTAATAATTTATAAATATATACAAGAAAACAAAAATAGTAATAACATATAAACATTTTTAGGGAAAAACAACGAAGTAGCGGTCGGCTGTGCGAATAGTCCCAACGCAGCACAACGTCCAGATTTCCGGCGGGGGGTGGGTCATCAGTAGCAAACTGTTGTGCGAATAGTTCCAAGGCAGCAGAACGCGCCGAAATCTAGATGACACGAAAGTGATGTCTAGTAAGTTGCCACCCAGCAAATAACGGCGTGGGGCGTCACGGGGGGTGGGTCATCAGTAGCAAACTGTTGTGCAAATAGTTCCAAGGCAGCAGAACGATGGCACCAAGGTGATGTCCAGTAAGTTGCCGCACTGGTTTTGGTATCCTACAATGCTGCTCCGAATAACGGCGTGGGGCGCCCCGGGGGAGGCGGCGTGAACGGGCCTCTCCAGGTGGAGTCTCATCTGTTTTAGTGGGGCGCCCCTTTACCGTTTCAGTTGCCATTCCGTCCGCTTTTGGTCCACTGTGTCAAAATCCGCCATTCAGCTGAGTTGCGCCCACTCTTGCGGTGCAGCGATAGGCGGCTGCCACAGGACTCTCAAAATGGCGGCAGGCTCTTTCCTTTTTGGGCGTGGTCCACTGAAATGGCCCTGGGACACCTTGGAAATCGGACGCTTGTCTGCTAGGTCTTGGACCCCATTCTCGAAAGCGTCCCCTCCGCCTTGAGAATTCATCAAAAGTTTTGGGGGCCCCGACTCCTGCAGGCTTCTGGTGGGGAGCGGCTGCCATGATTGCTCGCGGAATGACCACGACGGAGCTACGAGATGGTGGTGCTCTCATGCTGACGCCAGTTTAGTCTGAAACATCCAGAAACAAGGTGGGGCTTTCATCGTTTGGGGGGAAAAAAAAGTTTTCATCCAATGAAAAGTGTTGTTTTTAGGTCATATGATCAAGTCTTCCATCATTAGGAAACCAAAAGTAAAATGAACCAATGAAAAGTTTTATAAACAAGTCACATGACCTGTTATGCGGCATAGGGTATAAAATGCGGAGAAAATACGTTGGCACGTGAGGCGGCGTCAGTAGCGGACTGATGTGCGAATAGGCCGAAGGCAATACAACGCGCCAAGATCCGGATGGCACCGAGGTGGTGTCCAGCAAGTTGCAGCACTGGTGAGGCCATCCTACAATGCTGAAAGTCGGCGTGGGGCGCCCCGTTGGCCTGTGAGTTTGCGTCAGTAGTGGACCGATGTGCGAATAGGCCGAAGGCAGCACAACGCGCCAAGATCCGGATGGCACCGAGGTGGTGTCTAGTAAGTTGTCGCACTTCTGTGGCCATCCTACAATGTTGAAAGTCGGCGTGGGGCGCCCCGTTGGCCTGTGAGATGGCGTCAGTAGCGGACCGATGTGCGAATGGGGCCAAAGGCAGCGCAACAATATTTTCTGACTGACACCACAAGGCGCTGAGATGCCAAGATCCGGATGGCACCGAGGTGATGTCTAAGTTGCGGACTGATGTGCGAATGGGGCCAAAGGCAGCGTAACAATATTTTTTGTATGGAAGATACCACTAGGCGTTGAGATGCCAAGATTCGGATGGCACTGAGGTGATGTCTAGCAAGTTGCTGTACTGGTGTGGTCATCCTACAATGCTGAAACTCGGCGTGGGTCGCCCCATTAGCCTGTGAGATGGCGTCAGTAGCGGACCGATGTGCGAATAGGCCGAAGGCAGCACAACGCGCCAAGATCCGGATGTCACCGTGGTGGTTTCATAGTTGAGAGGCACTTCATCTGCAGTGGGGCGCCGAGATCCGGATGGCACCGAGGTGATGTCTAGCAAGTTGCTGTACTGGTGTGGTCATCCTACAATGCTGAAACTCGGCGTGGGTCGCCCCATTAGCCTGTGAGATGGCGTCAGTAGCGGACCGATGTGCGAATAGGCCGAAGGCAGCACAACGCGCCAAGATCTGGATGTCACCGTGGTGGTTTCATAGTTGAGAGGCACTTCATCTGCAGTGGGGCGCCGAGATCCGGATGGCACCGAGGTGATGTCTAGCAAGTTGCTGTACTGGTGTGGTTATTCTACAATGCTGAAAGTCGGCGTGGGGCGCCCCATTAGCCTGTGAGATGGCGTCAGTAGCGGACTGATGTGCGAATGGGGCCAAAGGCAGCGCAATAATATTTTCTGAAGAGAAGACACCAAAAGGTGCTGACATTCCAAGATCCGGATGGCACCGAGGTGGTGTCTAAGTTGCGGACTGATGTGCGAATGGGGCCAAAGGCAGCGTACCAATATTTTTTGTATGGAAGATACCACTAGGCGTTGAGATGCCAAGATTCGGATGGCACTGAGGTGATGTCTAGCAAGTTGCTGTACTGGTGTGGTCATCCTACAATGCTGAAACTCGGCGTGGGTCGCCCCATTAGCCTGTGAGATGGCGTCAGTAGCGGACCGATGTGCGAATAGGCCGAAGGCAGCACAACGCGCCAAGATCCGGATGTCACCGTGGTGGTTTCATAGTTGAGAGGCACTTCATCTGCAGTGGGGCGCCGAGATCCGGATGGCACCGAGGTGATGTCTAGCAAGTTGCTGTACTGGTGTGGTCATCCTACAATGCTGAAACTCGGCGTGGGTCGCCCCATTAGCCTGTGAGATGGCGTCAGTAGCGGACCGATGTGCGAATAGGCCGAAGGCAGCACAACGCGCCAAGATCCGGATGTCACCGTGGTGGTTTCATAGTTGAGAGGCACTTCATCTGCAGTGGGGCGCCGAGATCCGGATGGCA
Organism: Lissotriton helveticus; assembly: GCF_964261635.1. Classification (NCBI taxonomy): domain Eukaryota; kingdom Metazoa; phylum Chordata; class Amphibia; order Caudata; family Salamandridae; genus Lissotriton; species Lissotriton helveticus. Next base: position 129,056,537 of record NC_136069.1, read on the forward strand.
CCGAGGTGATGTCTAGCAAGTTGCTGTACTGGTGTGGTTATTCTACAATGCTGAAAGTCGGCGTGGGGCGCCCCATTAGCCTGTGAGATGGCGTCAGTAGCGGACTGATGTGCGAATGGGGCCAAAGGCAGCGCAATAATATTTTCTGAAGAGAAGACACCAAAAGGTGCTGACATTCCAAGATCCGGATGGCACCGAGGTGGTGTCTAGCAAGCTATGCAGTTGAGTTGTGTGCGCACTTGCGGCGAATAGGTCGAAGGCAGCATAACAATGTTTTCTGAATAGGAGACACCACAAGGCGTTGAGATTCGGTTACCACCGAGGTGATGTCTAGCAAGTTGCCGCACTGGTGTGGCCATCCTACAATACTGCTCCGAATAACGGCGTGGGGTGCCCGAAGGGGGGGGGAGCCGGCGTGAATGGGCCTTCCTAGGTGGAGGCTCGTCTGCTGTAGTGGGGCGCCCCTTTACCGTTTCAGTTGCCATTCAGCTGAGTTTCGGCTGCTCTTGATGCTACAGCGACAGGCGGCTGCAAGAGGACTCTCAAAATGGCGGCCTGTTCTTTGGATTTGGGCCTGGTCCACTAAAATGGCCCTGGGACACCTTAGAACTCGGACGCTCGATTTTTTTTTCCTTTCCTGTACATGCAAAAAAAGGTAAATGCCCGGTACGTTACACGCTTCATCTGCCACGATGAACTCTCCAGAGGAACCGAAAAAAAATATAGTTGTGGTAACTATACCATGCATCGTCATATGGAGAGGTGGCACCAATTAATTATAGTGCTGCATAAAAGAGAGATTTGGAGGAGAACCCCTGACCTGCTAGTACATTCATCAAAGAAGTGGCACTGAGAGCTTCAGAGGCAAGGGAAACGGTCCCAAATATTTAGAAGAACTTTGGAAAGATTAAAATGACATGTTTAGATTGTGGCAAATTAATTTCATGTGGACAGATGAGTGTTACTCTAATAAATACAGCATATGAACATCATCATAGTCGATGGTTGGTAGAGACATTTTGACTATATCCTGGACCTGCCCGTCCTCGCCCAAAATGGCGCCGGAATAAATGGGACTCGTAACTCCTTGTTGTGTACTGGTTGCAGAACCTTGAAATCACGAGATACGTATGCAGTTTTGAAGCACATGGCGGGCGGGGACGAGAATTGATTGAATATTTCGACATCCCTATTGATATTAAGTTCTGATGTGTTATTGATTACTGTACTGTTGAAAGTTCGAATTAACGTCACCCATGGTACTTGCCCGCAAATGTATATCTAGATAATTTTATTGTAACTGGCCCTGTCGTATTTTAATTATAAAATGTACGTCCACCGATTCCGTAACTGTTAGACACCTTAGTTCTTGCAACCTAATGGCTCGCCCGTTACGTTCCTCTACAGTGTAAATGTCTATTCATCATATACGATTACAGTTTGCTCTGTGGCAGGCCCACGTGGTTATAGGCTCGTATTTGTATAATGAAATTTTCACAATAAAGGTTTTTAAAAGAAAACATGGTAGTAGTATATACATTGGTAAAGTTTTTAATAATAGTGACTGTTTTAGAATCATTAAAAGGCAAGTGAAATAAAGCAGACCAATTACATGAAGGGTAAAAGGTATAATACGAAGGAACGCAGTAAAGATAAATGGTCAAGGGCTGTTGTGTTTTCTATTCCTGCAACATAAAGTGATCGATAAAAATCTCATATTCAGGCTTATCGGCGACTAAGACAGCAGGTCGACCCTCTTTTGCTCAACGGCTCCGTCATGGGACGAAGAAACGCTCTTTTTCTCGAAAAAAGAATATATTTTACTTGCAGGACAGTTGTAAAATTTCCGGGAAAGTACATTAGCCTGGAACATTATAACATATATTTAAGAAAAAATAATGTTCGGAAGTAATGAAAAGCGTAATTTTTAGGTCATATGACCAAGCCTTTCATCATTACAATAAGAAAAGTAAAATGAACCAATGAAAAGTTTTATTAACAAGTCACATGACTTGTTATGCTTACGTTACGCGATGCGCGCCCCGGATGACTTCCGGATGCGCTAACGCGGCGCGTCATATGACGCATTACGCGACAACGCAGGTACAGAATATAGTCAAAATGTCTCCACCAACCAGCGGTCGGAACACAACCCCTTTCAGCAGGCTAAATAGTTCTGTTAAATGACAACAGAAGGGACAGGCAACAAGAACCATCAGTCAAAGAGGGGAGGGCTAGTTCTTCTCTACCGGGTTACATTGGGGCGCTACCGGAACTGATCGAATTGGTAGTCTACAGTGTTTCTGGATGTTTCAGACTGAAGCTGGGGTTAGCATGAGAGCAGCACCATTTCGTAGCTCCGTCGTGGTCATTCCGCAACCAATCATGGCAGCCGTTCTTTATCGTTATTTTGGGCGGGGTGGGTGGCGGAGCCGAGCTGTTTTGCAGCCATCATTGTGTGGAGTTCAGTTCATCTCACTAGTTTTGTATTTGTCATGAGGGGTTGTTCCTAATGTTTCTATTTTAGCGAGGTCAAAAAGAAATCCCATTAGTGGCCTACTGATTTTGCTCGATTCCTTTTCTTTTTTTTTACACGATTTTTCGTTATCTGCAAAGACTAAACAGAGTATTGCGACTCTGTGTTTGTTTGTAAATAGAGAATGAACCAAAGAGAACTAATTCTAAAACAGTAAATACTTGGATAACAATCAATCAAATGGAGAGAGAAGCAGGCACGACGGATTACAATGGGGGCAAAGGCCTGCGTTAACTACCTTTCACTATCTGCAAAGAGAGAGTACTCCTAATAGAAATGAGGGGGCGGGGGGCACCATTCAAAGCAGATCAGTGTGCATAAACACGAAAATGTTTTCACTTACCACGTACTTGACATTCGACAGCTTATGATATTTGCTATTAAAAAACCATTGAAATTCACTGAAAAAACCATGGGTTATAGACCATATATAGTTAGGAATTAGCATTTACAAAACCTTGAAAATTCACTGAAAAAACCATAGGTTATAGACCATATATAGTTAGGAATTAGCATTTAAAAAACCTTATTTTACTCACACAAAACCATTGAAATTCCATATATAGTTAGTTGCACTAACTATATATCGCGCACCCGCAATCCACTGCTGATCATGTCACATATTACATCATTCATGACATGGTCAGTGACATCACTGATGACATCACTGATGACATCTCAAATGACATCACTGATGACATCACTGATGACATCTCAAATGACATCACTGATGACATCACTGATGACATCTCAAATGACATCACTGATGACATCACTGATGACATCATCCAGTGACTGTGTGTTTCTGTAAAGTTTAAATATGTTTGATATATTGAAGAATGAGTGGATGTATAAGTGTCTGGATGAAGGATTTAGTAGGTGCGTGACTGACTGTGAGTGAGTGAATAAATGTGTCGTACTAAATGCATGGGTTAGTGACTAAACAGTCTGAATGTGTGCATCAGTATGTCTGTTGTGATGTAAACTGCTGCATGTGTTGATCATTAGCTATACGAGAGGCTATATGTGTTATTGATTGGTTGCCCAAGTATTTGTATGGGAGATTGAGTTTGTGTGGGGGTGGCTGGGAGGTGTGTGACTCTGTGCATAGATGTGTCAGCAGTTGATTCACTAGGTGTATGAGTTCAAGAGTGCATGTGGAAACAGCTACATGGGCAGTTGACTGTGTGCATGAGTGTATTGATGAGTGAATGGATATCTCAATGCTACATGTCATAGTAAGTACATATGTAAAACACAGTACATGTGAGAGTTGGCATATATAATTAACTGTGCATGAGAGCCACTGAATGTGTGAGTGGCTGTATGGATCATTGTGAACTTGTATCAGGGATTGTGTAAGAGAGTAAATATGTGTTAGTATATGCTTGAATAAGTAAGGTGTGTATAACTGTATAGTTAAGGAAATGGAGGTGAGATTGTTTCTTTGCATGACTGACTAGGTGCGTGAGTAACTCCATGGATGAGTGACAGTGTGTGAGTGTCTGTATACACTGAGTGTATCTAAGGTTATATTAGAGTCTGAAGAGGTTTATCGTATTAGCACAAGAATGATGTCAAATGAGATGTCATCAGTGATGTCATCAGTGATGTCATTTGAGATGTCATCAGTGATGTCATCAGTGATGTCACTGACCATGTCATGAATGATGTAATATGTGACATGATCAGCAGTGGATTGCGGGTGCGCGATATATAGTTAGTGCAACTAACTATATATGGAATTTCAATGGTTTTGTGTGAGTAAAATAAGGTTTTTTAAATGCTAATTCCTAACTATATATGGTCTATAACCTATGGTTTTTTCAGTGAATTTTCAAGGTTTTGTAAATGCTAATTCCTAACTATATATGGTCTATAACCTATGGTTTTTTCAGTGAATATATATATATATATATATATATATATATATATATATATATATTCACAAGGTACAGGCCATGTTGTTCAAGAACTTAACAGCAAATTGGAGGAAGCTGACTTTCATGTTGTGCCACATGTTGAGTGGGCTGTCCAAAATGGTTCCAAAAGGAGTCATTTTACAGTCAAATGATACAGATGGTATTATTGTGCTACTTAGATTTCTTGCAATGTCCATTTGTCAAGGATTGTCAAGAGGTATGGATGCGTTATGGAACAGGTGAGAAAAGGCACTTAATCCTGCTTCATATTCTGTACAAGAAATTTGACCCAGAGATACCCCCTGTTCTTATCACTGCACATATTCTCATGCGTGATGACACAAGAGCAAAATTGGAACAAAGCTTGGAGCTTTTCCCTGCTGAACCTGTGAAGTTTCTAAAAGGATGTGCTGAGAAAGAAGAAGAATGTGACTTTAAAGACATAGAAAAATACTTTGTGCCTGTGTGGAAAACGAGCTCTGACTGTCACACATTTGACAATCTTCGGTACAGCGGGTTCAAGAGATCAGTCCCGCTAAGTAAACTTCTACCATCATATTCTATGCATTGACACATTAAAAGAACATTCTACTTGATCAGTAGATGTGTAAATGTTTTTGTGCTTGCAAAACCTCTGCTACAAAAATGATGTCTATCGATATGCTGTTCTCAAATGTTCAACATTCTGAAATATACCACAAGCGATTGCCGAAACAAATAAAGTGCTATGAAAATGTGTCTAAAAGGAAGTGATAAACAATTTTTTTTCATATTCAGATTCTAACCATTGTTTGGTGTGTACATAAAAGGAATAAAAAACATTATTATTTGTTTCATTTCTATATATGTCTCATCTTCCTCTATTATATCCGCCATTTTAGAAAATGGCGGAAGTGTTGCTTTGAGGTTTTTTATGCCTCTATAAGACTACTTGACCCCAAAAACCTATGTATTTATACCAAAATAAAGTATATAGGTTTCATGGATTCTGAAAAATTACATCATCACTGCAACACATCTGCCATTTTTAAAAATGCCGTCCAGAAAAATTTGGCCCAGATAAGCAATGTCTACCCCAGGTAAATTACTTCTCTAATGATCAAAAAACACAAATCAAAAATGAAAATCTTTGGACAAAAATGTATTTACGGAGGTATATTGGGGGGGGGCAGGATTATTAGTCTTGCAAAGTGCTCTACTTAGAACCAACAGATGTTGTTTCAGAAAGCCGAAGATGAAAGGGTTTTCAGGTGCCATACAGCTGTCCTGTCTCCTCCTCCTTGTCTCAGACAGGGACATCACTGGCAGGCAGGTGAGGCGAAGAAAACAACATTAAATCACATTGCTTGAATTATTGTTGGAGCCCAGCACCCTCGAGGTGTTTTAACACAATATTGAGTTTTAAATAGGTTTTTACCAAAATATTGCATCCAGAATTTTGAATACCACAAGGCTATGAAGGTAAGTAGATTGGTATCTATAGGGTTACTGTTTTAATTCCACATCTATGTATCTTGGTGACATATATAGATTAAAGGTACATAGGAATGAAGTTAAGTATACTAAATCTATGCTCACCTTAAAGCTGTTGTGATAGTCAATATTCTAGAAAAAATGTAATTGCCAGATGATATGATTTCACTTGGTATTGTGACTTGCACCATATTCAAGAAACCATAAAACATGGCTCATGTGGGAAATTCAATTTTAGTTTATGCTTGCCCTGCTAATCTGGGGATTATTGTCAGTGGTGGCTACTCCATTATACCAGAGGAGCGCCTCCGCCCCTGCCACCAGCAGTAAATAAAACAATAACAAAACAGGTTTTAAACCCATTTTTTAATTTTTTTATTTGAATCCCCTGAACCTGTCCCAGGACTCTGACGAATCTTAGGGGCGGGTCAAGGGGATGACACTGCTGATGGGGGAGTGGTGGGCAATCCCTTCACAGCGAATGAGGCCGAACAAACCCCTCATGTGCAGTGAAGCTCTCACCAGCCTCAGCTGCTGGGGTTGAAGAAAGCAGGCTCCCAGTCTCCCAGGGAGCGCAAGTTGCCGATGCTCAGGCCAATCCTGTAGCTGCTCTCATCCGAGGGCAGCTTCAGAATTGGCTGCAGGGCAGGCTGGAAGCCTGTGCCCAGAGCCAGAAACAGGAAGAGCAGATGTGTGGGAGACAGGGGCGGTGCAGCAGCGTTAAGGTAAGTTTATTTTATTGTAATTGTTTGTACCCCAACCCTCCCCACCTTCCTCCGCACCCCCCCCCCCCACACACTTTGTCAGGGGACAGGGCTCTACTGTTTATTGTAGCTCTTACATGATAGGGAGGCCTTGACAATGAGAAATAGAAACAGGTTACTTGCGGCCAAAAAGAGACTTGCATTTTTTATGATTGAGTTTGGGAGGGGGTTTAAGCAAATGTAACCACAATAGTTTTAAAGAGCCCGATTCTGTATTGGGGCGTTGGGTGACATATCTGGATTTTGGTCCGAACTCCATTTTCCCAGGTTCTTCCCTGTTGTTTTCCACACAGGCGTATTTCTCTGTAGACCACAACAAGTCTCACTCGAAAGAGAACTCTCTGTTTCTTGGGATCTTGATGCCTCCGCCTGACACAGTAATGCTGGTACATGCACCGCCTTGTTGTTATTGCTTTTTTGTTTTAGGGATTTCACCGTGGGATTTGTCACTGTGACAGGAAAAGTGGCCATATTTATCTCACTGTCTGATGACACTGGAAGAACGTGTCTGCCAAAAGTGCAGTCAGACACTTTACTCAAGAAACTGTATTCGTGAAATAATTGTTCTTTTGTTCTGAAGAAAACAACCTCCTTATCTCAGAATTCCTATTATGTATTGAGATTCAAGCAGACGTGATTTAAAGGAAGAGGCTGCAGTCTCTAACAAGGTAGCTGAAAGAATCTCGCCAGCTTAGATGTTCATTTTGGTAAAAGTCAAAACGAAGAATAACCACTATTTTTGGCAGCCGCTCTGTAGAGACCAGACATCAAGGTCGCAAGAGACGTGCCGTGTAAATAGAGCTATAGGTTATCACCTTCTTCTCTACATACGATCAGATGAAGGGGAACACATTCCTCAAGTTTCTCTAAAATTGGTCATTCCGAATTCTATTTCTTTGATACTACACATACATTATCTACTTTTAACCCTCTACTACTTTTGCTCATTCACTAAGCCGCCCAGCGCTATACGATGGCGGTTCTCTGCATACTCAATCAATCAATCAAAAAATGTGTAAAGCGCACTACATACCCGCATGGGTTTCAAGGCGCTGAAGGGAGGGAAGGAGGGGGTGCTTTTGCTACTGGTGGAACAGCCAGGTCTTGAGTTGTCTCCTGAAGGATAGAAGGTCTCGGTTTGTCGTAGGATGAGGGGGTTCCAGGTCTTGGCGGCGCGGTGGGAGAAAGATTTGCCTTCGGCTGTGGTTTTACGGAGGCGTGGGACGGTAGCCAGGGAGAGGTCTGCGGAGCGGAGTTTCTTGTTGCGTACGTAGAAGGAGAGTCGGCTGTGGAGTGCCTTGTGTGCGTGGAGCAGGAGCTTGAAGGAGGTTCTTTTGTCGACAGGGCGCCAGTGCAGGTTCCTCAGGAGGGGGGTGATGTTCTATTGATTCTCATATTTGAAGCCAAATACATGTATGAATCATCAGGTGTCCAGGCTTTCCATTGGGGTGATGGGAGCTGATTAGTGACTCTTTATTTTAATCCAATCTGAATCATTTCATGCCCGTGTGCACTAGGGAGGAAATGAATGCCTGATTATAAGAAAAGTAAAGTGTGGCTACAAATGGAATAAGCACTGTTTTTGGAGTCTGGAACATCTTTCCTTCCTAATCCTGAATTTGGCTTTTTAGTTTAGATTGAGATATAGTGATGACCTACTGAAAAGAACAAGATAGTCATGCTTCCAGTGTAAATCGTTAAGCGCATAGATCCTAGGACCCTGAAGACTTGTTTCATGCTTGCAGAAAATATGCAATATCTGACAAGTCTCAAACTAAATGTACGATCTTGTCAATACATCTTTTCCCAGTGCCTCCAAATTGTCTCTGGTTAATATCGAGTAAATAGGCAAGGATTTTTAATTGTTGCATGTGCAATAATTTACGTATTATTCTATGCACACCTTATAACTTCGACTTACATATAGTCATGTAAACAATTTCACTTTTGATTAACTCAAGTTATTTAAATTGGAACTGCGCCGTACCAAAGTATGCAGAGCTACACATATATAACTTTATTTGTGCAGTAGTCATAATCAATATTGATGGCAATTAAGGGTCGGTCGCGGCGAAGTGTAAGCCTTTGTGCATAGTTGAATTAACATTTTCTTTTGTATTTATCAAGATTGTGCTAATTGATACATCATTAGTAGGGCAACTCAGATATGCCGTACTATAGTTAAGCGCTTAATGTCTTCTTGTTACTTGGTGACAGTCTTTGTATGTATCACAAAACCAGCTTCCTTAGTTAAATGTTTAAAGTGTTTCTCTACCCCAAAAACTGTTTTTCAAAATATGAAGTTAGTAGCTCTTGTGAACAAAAAAACTGATGTGGATTAATGACAGGAGTTCCTGCCTTCCCTGCATTATGAAAATGCCAAACAGCGACCAGCAACCCCTGCCCCAAATCTATGAGCTTGCCCACATCACTGCACCCTAAACCACTGAAGGGCCCATAATGAGTTTCCCACCTTTCCTTCACTCTATAAATGCCAACCATCGACCACCAGGCCCAGAAACATCATACTGGCTTTGACCCATTTGCCTACACAACCACCCATGTCCCCAAATTCTATTTTGACCTACTCTTTGGGCATCCTGTAACCTGGACTTCCTGTGTGAAGTGCTGCAGAAGCGTAGACAAGGACGTCTTTCTGTTTTGTAATTGCTGAACCAGAACAATGTGGTGCAGCGGCCAGCGCTGCAGACCCGGGAGCTATGGAGCCGGGGTTGAGGCTTGGCGTCAGCGTAACAACCTGTGATTCTGGACAAATCACTTCATCTCCCCGGGCCTCATTTATGAGAAGTGACGCATTGCTGCGTGAAAGCAGCGATGCGTCACTTTTCACTGCGCCCTCCTTGCGACATGATTGATGCGTCATATTTATTATATGATGCATCTTGTCGCAAGGAGTTACAGATACGTCAGTATTTCTGACGTATCTGTAGGCGCAAAAGTGACGCATTGCTGGAGTGTGTCACAAAAGTGACGCAACTCCAGCAATGTATACTTTCACATGGGCAAGTCCCATGTTGTTAGTGCCTGCGTCAGTCTTACGCCTGCCATGAAGCAGGCGTAAGATTTTGACGCATTAGCCCCCCTTGCATACATTATACCTGGCGCAGGTATAATGTGACGCAGGGATTTTACAAAGTGACGCATCTACCTAGAAGCGTCACTTTGTAAATATGGTGCAACAAGGCGCATTTTTTACGCCACTGGTGCGTCACAAAAAGTGACGCACCGGTGGCGTAAAAGTGACGCACAGCCTCATAAATGAGGCCCCCCATGCCCAGGGACAGCACCTGGATACCTTCACAGGTGATGAGCCACGCTATATAAATCTACAAAATAAACTTTTAACTTTTCAATTAATTTCCTGTATTTTTTTGCGATGTACTGAATTCAATCACCATACATGAAATAATAGTAGGGCCTGTGTGTGTAGATACTTCATCCATCAGGTAAGTCACAAGCATCAATTGCCACACAAAAAGAAGAACAAACCATACCCATATTTTCTCATCAGATCACACAAACTAGCACAGGTTATAACTGCACAGAATGAACAATCTCATCTAGATACCACTACCTAACACTCACGCCCAACAGCACAAATCATCAAGTGCATGCTCATCAATGCACCATCTGTGGTCACCCATACTGTTGACATAGATGGTATCATCACCGAACAGATGGCGGATGCAGCCTCTATCACAGAGTCGTGGCTCAGTCATTCCTACACACACGCCCTAGATTTCCTCATTCCTGCAATCAATATCAGTTGTCACATAGACTGCACAAACAGAGGGAACGAGTCATACTCAAGTCCTCCAGGTCTTAGACTTACACCATCAGTGACAATGAAACATCCAGGTGGCAAGCTACACACCTGCTGTACTTAACGCCAAGGGGCAGATTTACAAGCCCCTTGCGCCACGTTTACGCCGCTGTTGTGTCACGCAAGGCGGCGTAAACATGGCACATCCCTACAAGGCATTTACAACGTGACGCATCTATGGAGATGCGTCACGGTGTAAGGCCCTGCGCCACATGAAACCTGCGTCAGGTTTCATGTGGGCGTTCCGGTTCCGGTGCAGGGGGGGCGTTCCGTCGCAGGAACGCCCCTGAAAAGTGACTCAATGAAATCTACAAGATTTCACTGAGTCACTTTCCCAACGCTGATGCGTCAAAACCCTGTGCCTGCTTGAAGCAGGTGTAAGGCTTGACGCACCACGTTAAAGATAGGGCAAGTTGGAAAAGTGCTGGAGTTGCGTGCCGCACCCAACATAACTTCCGCACTGCGCCAACTTTACACCCAAGATGCGACACGCATCTGTTCATTCCTGCGCCATGGTGCGCCGCATTGTAAATGCGGCGCATCATGGGTGGCGCAAGGATGAACTTGCGTGCCGTATCTTTCCTGGCGCATCTCTGCCGATTTGCAGAGATGCGTCAGGCAACGTAAATCTGCCTCCAAGTATTTCAGTCTGCTTCCTTCAATCTGATGTACAAACACAACATGATCTCACAAAAAGTTGATGGAAGAAATCTCACACCCACCCCATGATCCACCCTACATTCCTTAGAAATGTACACTTCTCAGTTTGTCCAGCTCAACATGCTCCTCGATACTGCGGGCATCAAGAAACACATCACTAATCCTCTCTGTTCTATACACTCATCCTCTTAGCATTACCCCAATCCACTCTGGGGCCCTGATGCCCCAACCTTAATCTACTGTGAGGCTTGGTGGCCTTGGAACTGGAAGGAGCATGTCACCATGTCCTTCCCTGTCCGCCACTCCACTCTATTACACCAAGGTGGACTAAACAGAGAAAAAGTGACATTATACACCTTCACAGGCCTCTCCATAGACATCCTAGAAAATAATAATATCAGCCTATTATATCCATCCAGGTCATATTGGGTGGAAACCAAGGAGCCCCATTGATGTGAAACCCAAAAACCTTATCACCATTACATCAGTTCTTAATGCCGCCCAACCTAACTGCCACCAGATTTGATATTTTCAATAAAACCTCTTTATAAATAGATAGCTTTAACCATCCATTACAAGTTAAAGCCCCTTCCCTCATTTCACTCCTATGACTTACCCACCTTGGCTGACTTAATTGATCACTGCTTCAAGTCCAAACATTTTAAAGCGCAGTACTACCTTTGCCTACTTGCTCATAGCACAACCTTCTACATGTTACTCTTTACCTCTCTCTCACCAACCAGGGATATCAGTGGCACGAGGGTGAATCTGGACACAGCCATATTTACACTTGAATAGGCTGCATCCTGACTCCTCACAAAGAGCTGCATGTCCTCCGTGGTTAGTCTGGAGTCAGGGCAGGGAAGTCAGGGCACATGTGCACTTCAAAGGCATGCCTCTAAAAGCGCTACCCCATTTCAAAGGCACAACTGAGTATAAATAAAGGAACTCGGACACCAAATAATCAGTACACTTATGGGCATGCTGATACTCTGCCAAGAACAAGGACTGCTGTGCTGCTGAATGGACTGCCACTCTGCTGGATTGCTACTCTGAACAATTGCTGCCATGCTGTGCTGACCTGCTGCCTGCTACCCTCTTGCCTGGGTGAGACAGACTAGACCTCTATCTGTTGCCCAGGACCACCAGAGTGACTTCCAGGGCTAAGTGGCTGGCCTCCTGGTTTGAGCCTCAGCGATAGAAGGCTCCAACTACCTCGACCCAGCACCTGGACTCTGCCATCTGTGAGGAGTCTTCCCTACCAAGTGGTGCCAGCCTAGTCCTTGAACTTTGGAAGTGGGCCTAAAGTACTCTACCCGCTTCTGTGGATCCAGCGGAACTGACACATCTTCTCTGCTGTGTGGTGCAACACTGAGCAGAACTGATGCATCACCGCTGATTCGTGGATCGGTACTGCGGCAAAGACATGGCATTGCAGACCTTTGTCCCATTGGAACCGCTGCAGCACGATGCATTCTTGGCACAGGCCCTCGCATCCCCCATTAACAGCAGCCTCAACGATGATGAAGGACTCCACATCACAGTCTCTCAGCTCCTCTGAAGTGACACATCACTCCAACTGAGCAATGCATTTTCAACACCGGACTTCGCATCACACGCCCTCATCAATGGGATCCTAGATGACGATACAGAACCTCGCACCGCAGCCTCGCCGCATCTCAGAAGCAACGCTGAGCGCAAAACATCTTAAACACAGATCCTCGTACTGCTCTGCAAACCAGGATTTAAGGTGGCTTGTTCAATTGGCCGGTGTGGCGCCGCGGCCAGGGCGACTGACTTCGGAATCTGGGGATCAGGGTTCGATCCCCGGCTCCGGCGGCAGGTTAGCCCAGCACCATGTGACTCTGGGCAATAGCTTGCTTAATCTTCCCGACGGCCCCCAGCGCCTAGAGACCCTTACGGGTGATTGTGCGCTTTACAAATGTGGATATTATTTTTTTATTTTTTACCTGGGTCCCTCCAGCTGGCCCACACTCCATCAAGGTTGACCTAAACTTCTGACTTTGTCCTGGTCTGGCATGATTAGATATCCACATTTTTTGCTTTGTGCTTTGTGGCGCTATTTTCAGTAAAATCTGAAAAAACGGCATATCTCCTGTTGTATTGCATAGATTTATGTTGTATTGGTCTTGTTTTACTCTATTTTTCTAACTTGATGTGGGATTGTTTTGGTGGTATTTTTTACTTTATTACCATTTAAAAAGTTGCACAAATACTTTACACATATCCTTTGAGTTAAGCCTGGCTGCTCTGTGCAAGATAGCAGAGGGTTAAGCACAGGTCAATTTAGGGTAGGCTTTTGCCTCACCCTGACAAGGATTGTGGTGGCTACTTGACAAGGGCTCACACCCTAGCCAACAAACAACCCAATGTCTTACAACAGGTTATTAGGTCCGTATGACATGGAAAAAGAGGCTGTAACAAAGAAAACCAAGGTAGTATCGCAGTGTCTTTTGGGTGATCCTGTTCCCCACTTAGGCAGAGCTAGCTTATTCTTGAGTTGTTCCATGTCTGGTGTGGATAGCCTATCTAGCCATGTTTTTGCTTTCTTTCTGGTTTTGGAAGTCTTGAATTTATAGCAGAACAAACAGCAAATACCAGACCGCATTGTGAAAAACAAGATTGTTTATGGTTGTTGAAACTGAAGAGGCAAAAAGCACAATGGATTCGATTGCTACTCAGAGCAATTGCTTGTGGTTAAACGTATTGCAAGCATCCTCCCATCACCTTTTGTGTATTTGTGAATCCAGTGTTCACGGTGCCACTAGACTCAAGCTAAACGCGAATGACGAGACCCAATTAGGGTGAACACAATATTTTGGTTGCTGGGGTTTAGTTCAGGGAGGACCTGGTCTGGCAGTGCAGGCTGAACAGTTCCTATTAGAGCAAGGTCAAGGCGGGTTTGCATATGGCTGGGACCTAACTGAGGTGGCAACGTGGGCAAAAGAATGCTGGGTTGGAATGTTACCCGGAGTGATTGCCAATGGTTAGACACATTGCAAGTACTCCTCCCTTCAGCTTTTGTTGAATGCCATTTCCAATAAAATTGGCTTGCACCACAGCATCAATCTTGTGTCGCTAGATGAACCGTGGTATTACCGCAAAGTGCCAGCCCTGTTTCAATTATACACAAGCAGTGCTACAAAGAAGTCCCAGAAATGGTCTTAAAGAAGAACTGGTGTTTTCGAGAGAAGAACTAAAATGGGCATTTATTATGCTGCAATGCTGTTTAGAATCCCTATCACCTATATTTAGAAAATTAAATATGGAGTGTTTGTCCGTTAAAACCAGTGACATCAATGTGAGATATGAAAGATGGATTTTACTCAAAGCATTCCTTAATATAATATTAAATATATTTCCTGTGTTGGTAACTGTAATAATGCTAATAACTAAACACATTCACTAGAATATACAAGCGCAGCAGCAAGTTACTTCACTCTCAGGTCTTGGGAATTTGAGTACTTGTTGATGAGATGTGCAGTCTAAATGAAATGTGAGACAAAAGAACAACTCCTTTCGCATTATCCATGACTCAGCTGCTTCCATAATTAAAAGCAATATCTGCCGTGAAAGGGCTCCTGGGTCAGAGCTGCATTTTTGTGAATACAGTGCTCATTCTGAAACTGAGAGTAAAGAGCGAAAGTGGAACAGAACGACATTTGCAGGTTGCTCGTTGTTTACAGCCTCTTTACTGTTTAACAGATGACTCCATGTGACAGGGTGTGCAATTTTTATATTGTTGGATTTCCTTTTACAACCTAATGCCTTTTGGGACTTGTGTTACTTTGCTTTTTTTTTTTACAACTAATTAAGCTAAAGTGCTGGGAGATGAAGGTCTGTGAAAGGAAAGCCACCACTACATATGCGTACCCTATTTAAACATGCACATTTAACCGCATTCACACTCACACACCTTTCTCTGGATAGGGGAATAAAAGGTGCAAGGTCAAAGGACACAAATTATGCGGCAAGAAGTTGGCTCTGCGACTTTCCTGTGGCATGAGTCCTGATTGTGGCAGCTGTTAGAGGCAGGAGAAGGAGGTGGCACAGACAGAAGGAGGATGGTGTAAGGGGCAGAGAGTTCTGAGGAAGAGAGGACTATTTAAGTTCACCTGGCTGTCCTTTGGGGTTCTTAAGAGGCAGCGCTGAGTGTCTTTCAATGTGCAGAATCCTGTTGTGCTGTTTGAGGTTGGTGCACTCCTTAATGTTGCCTTAGGTGCTTGAAGTAGAGCTCTCTTACCTGTTGATAGCTGGTAAGGGTGGTAAATGGGCGTAAGTGTCTCATAGAAGATAGGCTCAGTGCTCTGAAATCACAGTGCTGCTGGCCCTAGAATTCTTGCCGCCACTCAGTCAGGACCTGCAAGCAACTCAACTCTCTGCCCTATAAAATAAGTTTATGTGCTGAGATTTGGCAAATACTAGCTGTTACAAATTCAGTGCTGGACTTCTCAGATCAACTCTTAACAAACATCACCTACATCTTCCTCTTCCTTATCTCTGTCCGTATTCACCTAGCTCATCATCACGTCCTTTCATTCCACTGATCCTTTTCCCCAATGGTATCTTCACTCAGTTTCCCTCTGTTAATAATCTAGCCTCATCTGTAAAGCAGGTTGTATTCCCATGCACATTTAGGACAGGCCCCATATCTGGGCATCTTATCCTATATATGGTGTTACCTTAAAACATAAACAAACAAAAAAATGCATTCTTGTACTGACCACTTTAGTCTTCCTGGGCCCGATTAACAGAACTAACTTAAGACAAAATCCTAAACTTACTACCATTTTCGTATTCACAGAAGGCACTTACTCATTTTGGTATTCACAGAAGGCTCTTACTCATTTTGGTATTCACAGAAGTTAGGACTCCTAACTTTACTACTACTAAATTGAGAAAAATCCTAATTTTAAGACTTTCGGAATTCACAGAAGGCATTTAGGAGTCCTAAAGTTAGGACTCCTAACTTCTGTGAATACCGAAATGAGTAAGTGCCTTCTGTGAATACCAAAATGATTAAGTGCCTTCTGTGAATACCAAATTGGTAGTAAGTTTAGGATTTTGTCTTAAGTTAGTTCTGTGAATTGGGCCCCCTGTCACCACTTGGTCCTTACTGTCTACTCATGGTTAGCAATAGGCAGAATTCCGATTACACTGGAGTAATCAGAGTAATCGGGGTAATTTCGATAATGCATCATTACTCTTTGATGTGGAATTATTGATAAGTGTGTGATTAATCCTGCTTGTGTAATTAAGAAGATTTTTTGGGGAAAATAAAATCCCACTGCAGGAGCACATTTAGCGAGCCCTAGCGGCTGCTTGTGCTAGCTATTGGTGCTCTGCTGCATTTAAAGCTGTTGCTTAGCACAAAAATACACCCTTGAGTCCATTTTGGACACAAGGGTCAATTTTGTGCTTAGAATATAGCGGTAACATAAGAATTACTATTCTTGCATAATTCAAGCATGATCTTGCAGAATTCTTAGGTAATTTCAAGTGATTACTCTACACAAAATTACACAGGTTACACCCACCCCTTCTCATGGTGTTTAATGGCTATTCCGTTTGAGGTAACAATGCACCTTAGAGATAACAATGTACAGTACTCCTCGCAGAAGAGTCAAGCCAATATAAATACAAATAAGTGCTCAAATTGTTCACTTTATTTACATGCCCTATGTAATCAATAGCAGGAGAGCAAGGATATACATCACTTTTCCTCACTGGATCTGCACAGTCCCCTTCACTCTACAAACAAGCAGAAGGCACCTAATATGTATTCCTGGAGTGTAATCAAGGTCCTTGAATAGAAAACAGATGTTTAAGCCAACATCTATTCATAACTAGTCATGTTAAGCACTCATTAGCCTACTTCTTTCTACCTCTTTCGCAGAATGGTATTATAAATCTTACATCAAAAGTTAAAATAACTCACTTCCTAATTATGTTGTGCAGATAAAGCCACAGCTAACACATCAAGTAGTCTTACAAAATCAAAGTCTCCTGCGCCAACTTGTCATTTCTTTTGTAACACAAGACAGATTAAATGATGTCTACCCACACTCTGAAGGTTAGTGCATCCCCAGATCTAAATTGCCACCTTGATTAAATGCTGTTACATTTTTTCTGTCATGACTCCCAATATAGCTCTGTGATCAGAATCTTCATTATTACCATTTTACTAACCTTTTAATTCAATTTTGTCAAAATATAATAAATTGAGATATCACAAAGGACTGTATATAGGTTGCACCACATCATTTCACATAGTGAGATATTGTTTTTCCATTTGCAAATACTAATGCTTCCTATTACTGCCCTGGACATTCCAAATGATACTTTCTCATGTGTTTATGTGTTCAGTTGCTCAAATGCAGACAAATAATAAAGAGGAGTCTGAGATCCTAGATCTCATGATTTATTACATTCTTATAATATTTATATTACACAGTGGTGATTACCACTGTTTAGTTATTGTTGGGACCCTGTTTCCATTGGAAATGGATATTTTGGCTCGCAAATAACTTTGTGCTGTTTGACAAAACTATCCTCTAAAAGATTAAGAGAACTCAGCATCTTCCTAGAAGTTTCTGCTTGATTCATTTAGTGGGGGCTGAGAAAAAGGGGTGTCCCAAAATGTGTTTTCCCCAAAATGACTGAAAGTCAACAGTTATAGTTACCTCAAGTAACTATAAATCTTACCCTAAAGTAACTATAACATGCACCCTTGCCATTCACTGCTAATTACTTCACATAATACATCACTCATTACATGTTCAATTACATAATTGGTATCTGAAATGACCTAATTAATAACAACACTGAGAATTTGGGAACTTATGGTTGCGTGAGATAAATATAACTGGTGTATTTACATAGTTTTGTTGGGTTAAAACATTATGTTTTAACTGCAATTTTTACCTAGCTTTAACATTTTATTTATGTATTTATTTCAAAGGTTTTATATAGCACTGCTGGACCCAAGAGTATCAGAGCGCTTTACAAGGAAGATACACATAATACGATAGAATAAACAATATGTATAAAATTCACAGGGGGATAAAATATTGCATTCAGAATACTTTACAAGGAGGGAACAAATTTAAATAAAATTAACAATAGGCGAAAAATTCACAGGGGATGTAGTGTAGCATTCAGAAGGGCCAGTGGGGGACCAGAGAAGAGAACAGAGTGGGCATGTTCAGAGTCAGTAATATTAGATACCCCAATACTTGTTGAGAAGAAGTACTTTGAGTTCTTTTTTGAAAAGAGAGTAAGAGGGGTTGCAGCGAAGGTCTTTGGGGAGAGAGTTCCAAATAGTAGGAGCATTACCAGAGAATGCATGGAATTGGGTCTTTGGATATTTTAGTCTGGGTGGGATAAGGAGAAGGGAGTTGGTGCTTCTAAGGGACCGGGAGAAACCTGCTTTTTTTTGTTTCATTGCAAGGTAAAAGGGGGTGTTTAGGTGAAGAGCTTTGTGAGTGATACAGGCAATCTTGTAAGTGGATCTTCCTTCAATTGGGAGCCAATTAAGATTTTTGAGGACGGGGGAAATGTGGTCAAATCTTTTACAATCAGAGATAAGTCGAGCAGCTAGATTGAGAACAGATTTAATCGGTGCAAGATGGGTTTTAGGGGTGCCGGCAAGTGTGGTGTTGCCATAGTCAATCCTGGAGAGGACAAGCGATTGTACAACGGTTTTAAAATCATCAGCTGGTATGAAAGGTTTGAGTTTCTTGAGGTGAAGAAGGGTGAAAAGAGCACTTTTGGCTGCATTTTTAATGTGGGGGATGAGATTGAGATTCTGGTCGATGCTGATGCCTAGGGATTTAACAGAATTAGAGGTGGAGAGGGAGCAATTAAGATCTTTGATATCATCGATCCAGAGTTTAATTGGAAGGGTATTGTTTTTGGGGGTGAAAAGGATGATTTCAGTTTTTTTCGGGTTCAATTTGAGATGGTTGAGATGGAACCAGGCTTGTATTCTAGTCAAAGTGTCGTTGAGGTGAAGGATGTCTTTGTGGGATTTGATTTTGTAGTATAATTGGGTATCGTCGGCATAGAGGTGGTAACTTATTTTAGCTTGTTTGAGAATGAGGGTGAGTGGTTCCATGAAAAGATTGAAAAGGGTTGGGGATAGGATAGATCCTTGAGGGACACCGAGAGAGACAGGTTGAGGTTTAGAGAGGAAGTGGCTAAGCTTGATTTGCTGTGATCTGTTATGAAAGAATGAGCAGAACCATTTGTATACAGTGCCTTCCACGCCAAATCGATCTTTGAGAGTGTTGAGAAGGGTGGGTTGGTGGACAGTATCAAATGCCGCCGAGAGGTCAAGGAGAATTAGTAGTGAAGATTCACCTTTGTCTAGGGAGCGATGAATGTCATCTGTAATACTTAACATTGCAGTTTCTGTGCTACATCCTTTTCTAAATCCTGGAAAACATCAAGGAGATTGAAGGTGTGGATGTGGTTCTCTAGTTGGGATAGGACACATTTTTCCAGGGCTTTAGAGAGGAAGGGAATGTTAGAGATAGGGCGTAGGTTGTTAAGGTCATTAGGGTCGTCGGAGGTGTTTTTCAAGATGGGAGAGATTTGACCAAGCTGAAGGGAGGCCGGGACACACCCAGTAGAAAGGGAGGGGTTGATGATATTAGTCCATATAGGAGCGATGGTAAATTTGAGATATTGGACCAAGTGGGCGGGAAGAGGATCTTTGGAGTGGGAGGAAGGTTTGAGTTTGGCAATGATATTAATGATCGAGGACTCAGAGACTGGACTAAATTTGCACCATGAAGCATTGTTTTTAGCTAAGAAGCATTTAGGATCCAAGCCTTTAGGAGAGGGGTCTGGTTGTGCGAGAGCAGTAGGTGTTAGCGATGGATCGAGAGGTGCGGGAGGGGTGGACAAAAGTGAATTAGGAGTGTTAGGGAGGGTGTGTTGGATGTAGGGAGGTTGGAGTGAGAGGGGGAGGGAAGAGAACGATAGTTCGATCTTATTGACTTTATTAGTAAAGAAGCTGTCAATTTCTTCGCATTTGTCAATAGAGGCTAGTATTTTAGGAGGTTTTTAAGGAAACAGTGGTCCAAAGCAGTGCATGAATATAAGAGAAAATATAACTAAGCCAAGCCGTAATAAGCTGCCTGTGTTTATCCAAGTCCAGCCGGACAAGGAATTTATTTACACAATGTAGGAATCATTTACAAAAGATACAAGAGCACAATCCTGTGCTTTACCACAAAAACAGTAAAGTTTAGAGAGAGTTAGAGGTAAGAGATAAGAAAAGGGTTTTCAGGCAAGAGAAAGAGCAAACTGGACACTTTTTTAGTAATCAAAAATACAAGTGTTTTGCCAGAGTAGTATGTACAGCGAATGATACACAATATTTTATACCGTACAACTACTGTGAAGTTAGTCCGGACTAACTGCAGCATCGTGGCACATGAGGACATCGTTCCTGAAACCAGCGGATCCGAACATTGACCCGGTACCGCCATATTGCAATCCCGGCAACCGTGCGGAACTACTAAGTACATATCCATACGAGTTCCTCCACGCGGACAGTGACCACGGCCAGTAGCGTCGCCCGCCAACTTTGTGCGCGACGAAAAACGGCAAAACAGCTGTCTGGCAATCTCGGCGTATATATTTTTCCCACAGGCAACACAATTATTAAGTCCTGATGATGATCCCAATGTATCTTAGAGCGGGGGATCGAAACGTCGACCCTTCACAGTAGTTGTACGGTATAAAATATTGTGTATGGGCTCTAGCAGTTCTGAGGAGAATCAAATTATCTGTGGTGGGATGAGTTCTCCAAACACGTTCAGATTGTCTGAGGGACCGTCTTTCATTATTGAGTTCGGAATTGAACCAGGACTTGGGAGGGTTGTTTTTTTGTTGCTTGAG
This sequence comes from Lissotriton helveticus, assembly GCF_964261635.1. Classification (NCBI taxonomy): domain Eukaryota; kingdom Metazoa; phylum Chordata; class Amphibia; order Caudata; family Salamandridae; genus Lissotriton; species Lissotriton helveticus. The sequence continues at coordinate 129,077,666 of NC_136069.1, forward strand.
TTTAATTGGAGCAATTTGATCAAGGGCTTCAAGAATAGAGTTATTATAATGGTTAGTTAAATCATTTGTGCTGTCAGATAGAGGGGGGAGAAGTAAGTGGGCTTTAAATGTGGATTCCAGTTCGCCCGGTGGTGGAATAAGGTGAAGGTTGCGTGTAGGTTCAAGGTGAAGAGGATGAGGAAGTGATCAGACCAGTCAACAGGAAGTATATTAGAGAGGGAGGCCAGATCGTTGCCAGTTATGATAGCATCGAGGGTGGAACCTTTGTTGTGAGAGGGGGCATGGCAGAGTTGGGTCATGTTGGAGATGTCCATGAAATTCTTAAATAGGATGACAGCAGGGTCGTCACTTTTGTTCCAGTGGATGTTGTAGTCACCAAGGAAGATATTCTTAGAGTGTGAGAGAGATGCTTGGATAATAAAATCAGACATCTCTTCAGTAAAGGAGAGACAATTTCCAGGGGGGTGGTAGATAGTGTGCAGTCGAATGGTGGGGGAGTCGTGAGTAAAGAGGTTGGTGCAAAGGTATTCAAAGGATGAAGGGTCTTGAGAATGGACAAGAGAGATGTTAAGTTCATCTTTAAAAATTAGTGCAAGGCCTCCTCCTGTTTGCTCAATTCTATCTTTCTTGATGATAGAATAACCTGGGGGAATAAACAGGTTGAGGATAGGGGTGGAGTGGGCGGTGAGCCAGGTTTCAGTTAGAAATGCGATGTAAATGTTTTCACTGAGAATGGTTTCTGCAATCTCAGTGGCGTGGTAGGAGGCGGATCGGCAGTTGATCAACATGCAACAGAGGGGAGAGGGGGAGGTCGTTGGATGGAGGGACAGGGGGTGATAGGTCTCAGTTGTTGGGGAGGTCTAGAGGATGCTGGAAGAAGGAGGTGTCTGCTAGTTCCTAGGAGAACTGGGATAATAGACTGATGAGTAGGGGGGATCGTAGATGAGGATGAACAGGGAGAGCTAGGTAAGATCGTGGAAGAATTAGTTTGCGAGGTTATTGGGCAAGTATCAAGTTGTGGTCGGGAGGGCGAGTTGGCATTGTAGGGTGGGGCGATTGAGGAAGGTTGAGCGTGAGTGGAACTGGTTGTGGGGTTGTTGGTGAGGGGAGGAGTGTTGATGTAGGTAATATCGTTTGGGGGCAGTAAGTTGATGTGTTGAGATTGGTGTTGAAGTGCGACGGTAAGGTGTATTGTGAGGGGATCGGAGAGTGGGTATGAGTTGAGGAGATGGCTTTAGTAAGTAGAGAGATATCACTTCTGAGTGAGGAGAGTTCTGAAATGAGGGACGAAAGGAGAAGTTCAATGTTAGGGGGTGACAATGTGTGGATTGAATGAGGCGGGTCTGTATTTATTGGGTAGTAGGTCGGGTTAGGGTTGTCTCGGGGGGGATAAAGTGAGGAGTATAGGGGGGAAAACCAGGAGGGGGAGGGGTAATTATAGTGTGGGGGAGGATCGTTTTTGAATAGTGGGTGTGTAAAGGAGGTAAATGTAGGAGAGGCATTCTTTTTGGGCTGACAGATAGGTGGAAGCAGCGTAGGGGCAGTGGGAGTTGGCGTAACTGGAAGATTGTGGATTCTAGTAGAAAGCAGGGGAGTGTGAGCGTGGGGTAGTGCTAGAGGAAGTGTGGGAGCTGTTAAGGGAGTTTGGGGGATGCATGAGCAAGGGGGGAGGGGATGAAGTGGCTCCGATGGAGAGGTGGAATGTGAGTCAGAGGAAGGGAGGTGCGTAACAGAGAGTGTATTATTGGAAAGCGGGGATTCCAGGGGGTAAGTGGTTGAGGGAGAAGTGATGAGAGAGTCAAGGGGAGGGAGGAGCATAGAGGAGAGGGTATAATTGGAAAGGGGGGATATCAGGGGGGAAGGTGGTAGAGGGAGAAGTGGTGTGGGCATCTAGGGGAGGGATGAACATAGAGGAGAGTGTCTTATTTGAATCTGGGGAGACAAGGGGGTAAGTGGGGTGGGCTGGAGGTAACATTGAGGAGTTGAATAGTGTGGGGGAAGATGGGGGAATGCTGAAGAGGAGATGGAAGGGAGAGGAGTGTGTGGTAGCGTATAGAGAGTTCAGGGTTAGAGGGGAAGCAAGAGTAGGCATGAGGGTGACAGGGGAAGCGTACAAAGTGGAGGATTCATGAGTGTTTAGGGGGGGTCATTGGTGGAGGCGTATAGAAGGGAGGTACGTCGACTAGGAGGCTGGGAGATAAGGGAGTCGTAACAGGTTATAATGTTGAGAGCGAGGGAGGTAAGTAGAGTTTGGGTATAGTCAGTAGGATTGGTTGGGGAGGGGGAGGGGGAGATCGAGATAGGGGATGAAGTGGGAGGGGGTGAGGGGATTCCGTACTAGTACTAGTGATATAGGCTGTGGAGGTCAATTGTGGTTGGGAGGGGGTAGTGGAGTTGGAAGTAGGAGAGGAGGTGGGTACGTATGGAAGAGGTGATGGGGGTAGGAGAAATGAAGGGAGAAGAAGGTATTAAAACTTGGGGTAGTTCAGAGAGATGAGATGAGGGTGAAGGGGATATGTTGGGGGGTGATGCGTCAGGGGGTTGGGGGGTGAGAGGGCAGGGTTTGAGGACTGTGTGAGGGATTGGGATACAGCGCTAAAGGGTTGTTCAAAGATATCAAGGTTGTTTTCAGACGCTTGGATGAGAATGGTTCCCTATTTGAAGAAGGAGATATCTATTTCACCCGGGAAGGAGGGAGAAGGAGTGGTGGAGAGTTTCAGGCCATAGGGGATTTTGCGTGAATTCGAAATAGGGAGGTGATTAAGAAATAGGCTTTTCCATTTAGAAGGGCGTTTGGTGAAGAAGATGAAGTTAGTGATAAGTGAGGAGTTGAGGCTGTTGTGATGGTCAGCAAATAGAGTTTCTGGGTGGAGACAGAGAAGTTTATGTTTGAAGTTTTTCTTGCCATGTTTGGAGAGATGGGAGGGGTAGAGGATGTACCAAGAGTTAGGGCCGAGTTTAGAGATGGGTGGGTTAGATGCCGGGGGGGAATAAAGAGGGGGGCATGATACGGAGAGTATGGATAGAAAGAGGATTCAGGACAGGGTACAGCGCAATAATCCTTGAAGTGAGGATAGTAGGTGGAGATAGGGTAAATAGGGGTCAAGTTAGGAATGGTCAGAGCGGATTCAAACAGAGAGAAGTCTACGTGAAGTTGAATTCAAGTAAAATAAATATAATAATATAAGGTGGATGACCAAGAGAATAGGAGACAGATCTAAGTGAGTGGGGAAAGGGTTGCATTCAATTTGTAGAAATTACAATGATAATAGATGAGGGAGAGCAAAATAGAAGCTTCACATAAGGAGGAGCGGACAGCTACAAGATACACATAAAACAAAATAAACATCAAACAAATTACATAGCATAAGAAGGATATATCATAGTAAACAATCCAGGGATTAAAGAGTTAAAAATAGGAGAATATGTAAAGCAGATTAGACAAACACAATGATAAAATGAGATATCTAGATGAATAATTACTAAAATGCAAGTATCATTGGGATCAACAGGTAAAAACAAACACAGCAATAAAATAACATATCCAAGCAAAGATTGATAAATTGCATATAAAGGTATTATGAATTGCAGAGGATAGGTCAAAGGTCAATTAAGGATGGGGGAGGGATAACATGTGGTATAAAGTGACGATGGTTGGTGAAGAGGGTGGGTATAGTTGGATGATAAAGTAGAATAGAGTATCATTAGGGTGAGTAATAGATTTAAGGGAGGGATAGATGAAAGATAAGTGAGGAGAAAGGTAGCTAGGAGTGAAATTAAATACGAGATATGGGAGCAAGTGGATATACTAGGGTTAGTAAATGTACAGTGTAGAGACAGCGGGCAGGAGTTAGTTATAGTAGAGGATATAAGGCTGCAATGGTGATAATCTTCCACACAAGAGGGCTCCTTTTAAAGATGGCCACCGTGGCGGCAAAGAGGTTGTAGTCCTTTTGTTATTTCTATTCTAAGCCAAGAGCAACAGACCACGGACAGGGGGCTTTGCTTAAAGTCTACAGGAGAGGGCTCCTTTTAGAAATGGCCGCCGTAGAGGCGAGGAGGATGGTGTCCCTCAATTATTTCTACTCTTCGCCAAGATAAACAAACCACGGACAGGAGGGTGAGGTTAAGATGGCAACATAAATGACCGAGATAGTATACAAAATGGGTGACAGAGGGAGTGGATGTAAAACTTTAAGAGACAGAAACAAAAATGAATAAATAAAAAATAAGTCAGCGCAAGTGGTGGGCTCATCAAACAAAACAAAACAGGGCCGTATCATAAACTGAGTAAATTGTTGCAGGCTGCTGCTGTGAGATAGCCTGTTGGTAGTCAGAGCGGACGGAGGACTTCCCTCTCAGCTCACTTTATTCGGGACCGCTCCATCAGAGGCATTTAACTTTCCAGCCTATCAGCATGATTCAGGATTGATTGCAGCCCTGGGGGCGGGGGGTATGGTGGTGGGTGGGTGACCCCTGCCCGTCACCAAATAGAGCGAGGGACCCGCTCCAGTCAGAGGCACCTGGACATGTTAACTGGGACAGGATTAGAGCGCCAGGGACAGGGGACCATTCAGGAGCAGCCCGGACAAACTCAGGGGCTGAAGTCGTCCTTCCTGAATTAAGAGACTGGCGCCTCGTTGAGCCGGAAACGCTCCTGATTCAGGCCAGTCTTCGGAGCAAAAAGAGAGCGGAGGGAGGGAGTCCGGAGATCACCCATGTCCCATATACTGCCGGAGCCTCGGGACAGGTACAACCTACCAGTAGCAGATCCTGCAAAATAACTTTCCCGGAATGGAAGAACGGGGCTCAGTCGAGCAGGGAACGCTCCTGGTGTGGGGGGTCATTCATCTGCTACCGTAGCATAGACCAGCAACTTCGGAAAAGCTCGACTTCAGCAAAGGGGCTCACTCTCATTGTTCAGTCGAGACCGGAGCCCCGGCGAGTCAGCGACTTACTGGTTCGGGCACATAGATCTAGTGGGCTCATCCAACGGCTGCCACAGCGGGACCCTGCACCCTGCACCCATGCAAGCAAAGCAGCCGCTGCAGCACAGATTGGCGATGTCCGAGAAAGAAAACACCAACTGGAATCAGGTAAGGCTGATCTCCTGAATCAATTTGGTAACTGCAATAGTCTTGAGTCCGGTTCCAAAGAATAGGTGTTCCAACACTAGAAGATGAAGCAGAGATAGTCGTCTGAGCCTGGGCGTCGAGCGGAATGGTGAAGTTGAGAGCATATACAGGGATTTTCACAGACAAGTGATCCCTAGCCCTGGAGCTTCGATGGGGAGCTCCTACTCGGCGGCCACCTTTTAACTTTGCTTTTTTCAGTGAATATATATATACACACACACGCACACACACGCACATGCACATGCACACATACGCACATGCACACACACACAAACACACACACCACTTTCTCTGTAATGGCATAAATGTCCCCCTGCTCCAGGCTGAAAGGGAATGTCAGCTTGCGAGTAGTGTGCTACTCCACAAACGTATCAAAACCAATCCCTCACTCCTTTAGGGAAGGCACCGATGCTCTCAAGTTGCCCCCACAAGTAGGTTTTTTCACTGTACAGTTCTCCACGGCCTTGCTCACAATACAGAGGCCATCCTCCGGAATATTGCGGTTTCCTGTCCGGGATATTATAGGGATACCTTGCCCGCGCTCTACTGGACAGAACACACAACTTTGCTCCCACCTGGCGGGAACAGTGAAAATGGGAGCAAAGTGAGTGTGCTCCTGTCAGCACTACTATTGAGGCTGGCTTGGGAGCCAGTTGGGGTAGCAGGGACCATGGGGCTCCTCCCACAACCGCTAACATTGGGAACAGATAATGGTGCCACAATGGTGAACTGGCTGACTCACACCACTCTCACAATGGGGACCATCTGGGGAGCCGAAAGGGGCAGCAGGAGCCTCGGGGATTCCCCTGCAGCCCCCAACCTGTTCATTACATCCACTTTCAGAAAAAATAATGTCCGACTCCTACTGCCTGCTGCCGAACGTAGATGATGTAGTGAGCGAGTGCCTCTACTCCTTACTCTCTCCTCTCCTAGCCACAGTCTGCATATCGCAAAAAAGTAAGGCTGACTTAGCCCTATCAGAAGCATTAGCAGGGGTAATCGCTGATATTTTGGGTCTAAATAACAGACTGATTTGGACATAATTAGTCCTTAAACAAACAGGAAATGTTTTGACCAGCAGAGGGCATTGCTTTGTCTTTTCAGTGATATTCCTGGTCCTAATGAAGAATTGTAACCAGAAGTTGTTTGTTCAAATTATATAATTTTAAATTGAATTACATTCTTTTTCAAACTAGCTGTATTCTCAGTATACTCCAGCAACACTGACTCAAAGTGGTCACTTTTGTCGTCCTTTGCAATACTTGGCAACAATAAGGTGCACTCTTGATCCAAAGGAATGATCGCATTAATCCAAATAAGTAAAACATTGTTTTGAATTAGCAATAGTTTTGTTATGTAAATAGACAATACAGAATAAATTGAGGGGGGAGAGTGGGAGAGACAGAGGGAGGGGGAAGTTGTAAATTTGGAGTGAGTGAAGTTGAATAGGATATGAAACATACAGAGACAAACATATGAGGAACAAGTGCAAGAAATAATGTGCCAAAATGAAGAAGAAGGGAGCTCAGTGGAGAAGAGGAACCAAAGCAGAAGGGATAATGAAAGATTGAAGTAGAGAAAGGGAAGTCAAAAAAAGTATGGAAAGAAAGGAAAGGGAAAGCGAATGGCAAGAGTGAGAGGAGGAGGAATAGTAAAAGCAAACAAAATAAGTTGATAGATGGGTGCATTGGGAAGAGTGACAGTAAAAAGAAGAGGGGTGCCAGGGAGTGTAAAAGAAAGAGGTAAAAAGAAAAGAACAAGGGCATAGAGCTAGGCAATAGTAGACAAAAAAGAGACAAAATGTAATAGAGGAGGAGACTAATGAGAGGCAGTGATTCCAAAATATGTAGGGTAAAAGGAAATGAGATAGATGGGAGGATAGAATGATTACAAGTTGGATAAGAGAGAAAAGTGAGTCAATAGAACAAAGGATGAGAATGAGGAAGACAGAGAAGATGGAAATTAAAGTGAAGAGAGAAGTGTGGTTACTGAAATTGGAAAAGGAAGAGATAAAAGGCTATAGGGAGGTGTAAATGGTAAAGTGAAGGGTAAAAGTAGTAGAGATGGTGTCTGAAGTTTCCTCATCTAATGTGATGGATTGTAGTGTAGTTCCTATATTCCCAATAGGCTCTGCGCATTGGAATAATATAAACAGCAGTTTAGACATGGGACTGAGGTCATCTAGGTCTCTACTGACTATATTAGACTTAATTAGTTTTGCCAGCTAGCTCATAGGTCTCTAGAAACTTTCTTGAATGTTCAGGAAGGAGTTAACTCTCCTGATTTAGACAAGAAGGGATTAGTTTCTGACAACCACATAAACATGACAATTTTGCTCCCTCAGAATAAAGAGTATATCTCTAGAGTCGTGTGAAAACAATAGACAGCTATTTCACTCAGTCAATCGTGCATACTTAGTTTCACCAGAGTGCAGAGAAATAGAGAGACGGGCGTTTTCAATAAAAGGGGTTATTTATTGAGAGTCTTCTTTCTCATGTAAGAGAAATGAATTGCCACAATTGCAATACTTATCATGAAGTACAGTGCACACAGTAAAAGCAGTATTATAAAATAATACTGTAAAAACATTGATATGGTTTCCTAGCCATATGATACTTTAAAACGGATAAAATATATACATACATAAAAACATTGAGTAACGTACTCAACTGGTGCTTCTAAGATACACCTACCCCGGTGTACCTGACCTAAGCCTAATACTTGGGAAGGAGTAAGTAAGTTGCAGTTTAAGTTAAGTTGGTTTTTGCCAAGGAATCTGAATCAAGAATTCTCTTGAGGGTTTAGTCAGCTCCGTACCTTGGTTATAGAATGTAGGAGGTCTTGTATCTCTTTCTCAGGACTCGATCTCTCAGCAACCCGCAAGGGTGACTGGAAACACTGGAGCTGGATTTTCTCGGCTGGAGAAAAAGACAGCTTCTTTCTCAGCGCGTCAAAGGGGAGGGTCGGCTTCCTTCGGCTCTCGCATCAGCTGGGCTTCCGGCAAGTAGATAGCCGCTCTGCTCCAAACCACCGTGTGTTTGCTTAAGGCAACGTTGGTATATTTATACCTGAAAGGTGCCGGGTTTGACGTAAGGTTGGACATAAGACGTCACTAAGAACTAACAGTTCTTTCTGGACTCCAGGAGTTCTTGTGCAAATCAAAACAAAAGCAGGGGGATTTCCCGGGCTGCTGGAGGCTTGGTTTGTTTAAAGAACGCATTGTACTTTCTAGGAGTCTATGGGAGTAGCCTTGCCGTATTTGGACCGCATTGGCTATTACTAAATATGGATATGATTCTTATGTCTTTATAAGGATATTATTTGTTATAACCACATAAGGGCATACATCGAGAATATCGAATTAGGGACCTAGATAGAATCACAACAGGATTTATAGTGCCTCATATGCACTATCTTAAGTTCTGGGCAGTTCTGCAGCCTAGGGGACTGATTTGGAGTTGGGTGATAATTCTCCCCTGGCTTTAGCACTACCTCTAGAAACAGAAGGATGTGTGTGGAGCTCAAGGTATTTGGAACAGCACAACAGTAATCCATTGAAAGTCAGAACAGTCCACATCTTCATATGTTGATGTCCTCTACAGCAGGCAATCTCAGATCACTCGCCATCTGTGCTGGCCCATACATCCCAGAAGTAAAGGAACCAGAGGTACACAGTGAGAAGAACATTGTCATTTTTCTGGTGAGGTGACCCCTGTTATTTTATTTAGGAGATAAATTAGAGCCCTTGCCTAAGGAGGTCTGGAGAGCTGCAGTCTAGTTTCTAGACCTTTATCTTGTAGAACAGGGGTAATGGCTGATAGTAATCTTTTTACATGAACATAGCTGCTATGTTTCAACCCGCTGTAACATGTTACTTAAAGAGTCACACCTAAGGCACTAACATATAACTTACAAGCTTACTAAAAGTATGGCAATGTTAACAAAAGGAACCTAAGAAGTTGGGCTAGTTATATGTAATGCAAATTACTCATAGTCCTTAGATAGGGTTTTCACTTAATGAATGTCTTTGCCTTCCCTCCTCTTCAGTTTCATTTTTAATTGGTATTATTGCTGTGCCAGAACACTGGCAATGCTACCTCGCTTTAATTAGAATTGATTCTTTAATTTAATTGTATCCCACTGAGGAGAATGCATATTGAATTGTTATGTTAACCTGGACCTCGAGAATATGAGGTATTTATCTGTATTGTTCTTCTTCTAATTATAAAGGATGTTCTATTTACTTTGAGTCACCGATGATAGTTCCCATCTTATCCTGAGTTGGTTTTCTGACCAGCAGCCCTATTCTCCTTCACTCACTGTACCACTGTATCATTAGCGAAGATGATCAAGCTATTTTTACCTGATGCCCTACATTTCTTTGAAAAAAATCCCTGTCTCCACACTTGCAAAATCACTGCCCTTCAAGGTTCATTTATATTATTTTTCAATAAGTTAATTGCTTTTTTGTCAGCTCTGAGGGGGTCGACTCGTATGCTGTTCACTCATGTATACACAACCTACCTCGTTGTATGAAAATGTATTGCATTTCAAACATAGGTTCTTATTTTGAGTTTGGCAGTGTGGGAGCGGAAGACCCCTCTCCCACACCACCAGGCCCCGGTGTGCACCGCATGCCAGATCATAACTTTTTTTGTCACTGGCTGGAGGTTCTCTGGCAGTGCCACACCACCAAGCGCATGTGCACACCACACAACAGATCATAACTTTTTTTAGCACTGGCACAAGGTTCTTTGGTGGTGCCTATAAAAAGGCACTGCAATGAGAATGCCAAAGCAAGTTCCTGCAGGGCATGGACTATCAAGTCCATGCCCTGCAGAAACTGGGGTTGTATGCAGACAGGAGGACACACCTTGTGCCCCCTGCATGCTTCCACTTGTGTAGAGGCAAGAAGGGATCCTGGAAGGACCCCTTTGTTTCCTCTCTGCCAGTTTTCATGGTGAGCTCATCGCCATGAAAACCGAGGCGGAGATGAAACTCGTCAAATGTTTGGCGGGGCCACAGTGGCAGCCCCCAAGCAAATTGCTCAAGACCGCCGCAACTCCACCAGGGATCGCAGATCCCTGGTGGCAGCAGCGGTCCCATGGCGGGCCGACCGCCATACTTAGTATAGGCATTTCTGACCAATGGTGCAGCAGTAGCCACACAACTACCATGAGTTTGGCAGTCTGGTGGACCGCAAAACTCATATTAAGGCCCTTAGATACAAGTATGGTTACCCTGAAATAGTGCACAGGCACACATGCACTCACATTTAACACATACACAAACATCAATGTAAACATAAAATACAATGAGACATATATATAGACAGGCAAATAATTACAGACAACACACAAAAGGGACACATTCACCCAGGAGGGATGCCTGACTGTATGGGTGGAACAATCAATGGATGTATGGGAATGGAGACCTTCGGTGTGAATGTCCAAGGGATAAAAGCCATGCACCATCCTGATTCGTATTTTCTCGTTCTGGCTGACATGGGATACCATCCTGTGCAAGACTCGTTTCTCATAAGTCCTGTGATAGGTGCTGTATGTGTTCCTGAATGTTGCTTACATTTGAAAAATTATTTGGAGACAGGGTAAGGGCCAAAGTGGTACTCCTTTGATCAAGGGTGACTATTGCCTCCATAACCAGACCTTGACTAATGGCAGCTGATACACTAGCTTGTCTTTATGTGCAGTGTGTCATGTCTGTCCCTCCACATTCCTCTGACGAAAAGGTGTTTGTGTATGCAGCACTTGAATGTATAAGGGTGGGGTCCCTCTGCACATATGTAGTACCTAGGTCATATGATTCTTAATACAACTTAGTAATAGTAGGGTAGTCAAAAGTTGCTTCCTTCCATTCCTGCAAGTCCCCCCATGAAGCTCTGCGTCCTCCCTCTGAAGCCATTGTACAGACCAGTATTTGTAATTGGTTTAGATCCACGTATCTTTGACTACTGAAGGAAGCATTCCTTTTATTCGCCTTGCCTGGATGAGGCCAGTTCCAGAAGATTTGACTGTGCTCTGTGAGGTGCAGTAAGAAGAAGCCAAGAGGATGGCCGTGGCTGCACAGCTTCACAAGATGAAGGGGCTGCCAGCCCACCACCGACACTTAAGCTGATGGGGAAACAAGATCCAAGCAGCAACAGTTGATTGGTTAGAGGTAATCTACACAACCTAGTGGACATAGCGGCTTCTCTGCAATTCCCACGGAAGCCAGTGGATTTTTTGTTGATGATCTCTGTAATTTCCACAGAAGCCAGAATGTCAGTATTTTTTTTGCTTATATCTCTTGCAATTCCCACAGAAGCCAGATTGACAGTATTTTTTGATGATGTTTGCTATGGAACTGGACAAGGCCAAGAAGAATGAAACACTTTGGACTGCTTGGTTTGCCCCAAGCATGTGGGGAGATTTTAAATGTGAATGGTCAGTTGGTGTTGGCCCAAGTGCTACTGTTTCTGAATAGAAAGCTGATAAGTTAAGCATTCACCTTTTCACTTTGAAGAAGCTCTGTGCATCTGTGCAGAGAATGGCTCGTAATACACATAGTAAACCTTAGACTTTACTATTGATTGAGCAGTGAATATGTCCTCCCTGTACTGAATCCAGAGAAAGCGGCTATAGATCATCCCTAGACATTACCTGGCAGCTCAGCACTGCTGTACATTCTACCAGCAGCTGCTCCTCCGCAATGGGGGAGTAGCGTCACCCCACTGGCTCAGAGCCAGCAGCTGAAAAACAAAATGATATTTCAGTATTGTTTTTTTCCCCAGCTTCTGGTTGAGCCAACATGTGTAGGGAGGGCAGGGCCAGTCCATGGGAGGGAGGAGGTATGGAGTACATGTGCACTTCTAAGTGCAAATGTCTGTCTGGCTTGCCATCTTAAGCCAACCAAATAGACATGCGCAGTTAAGTTTCCCCAAACCAGTTGTATTGAACAGCCAGATTGGTGAAACAGCACAGACTCCCTGTGCCGCGCTGAGCATTAACCCAGTCCTTTCAGGCTAATACCTGAGCTGCTCTCATAGCATGAGAACAGCGCGGGGATTGCGCAGGGAGTCTCTGCTGTTGTCCAAGTGTCTGATGGGACCAGGAAGCACAGAAACCCCAAGGAATGAGGCAGCCTGCAGCTTAAGGTAAGTCTTTTTTACAAATTATTATTACCCCTCCTGCGCTCCCCTCCATGCCCCCTCCACCAGCCCAACCACCCTATTTTGTGTCGGCCACCACTGCAAACTACAAATTACATTTCAAGAACCCACCCGGATGTGGAGGTGTACCACATTCATGAGCACCTCCCAAACCTTCGTTATAGTATCCTGTCCCTCACTATTTGTCTGCCCGCCTCATCTATTAGAAAAGAGCAGAGCCGACTGGTGGTACTGCTTCTGGAGCTGCCACTCAACAACCATTTATGAGAACCACACACAGAGCCCATGACCCTTAGAACTGTATGATGCAGCTTCGGAGCATCGCCCACCTAGGGGTGTGTGGTACATATGTATGGCTTATAGTTCTGGATATCTCAGGGATGACTTAATTTAGCCTTTTAAAAACTGGGTTGCCAATGCTGTGCTTCCACAATGTTGCTTCATAAATACTTCTAGAATTTTCGGTTCTTTTTTGTCCAAACCATTTCTGGCAAGGTGCGGAAATCAGCCGATTATGTGCCTGACTCTTTCTGCATAGTGATGCAGGTACAGACAGCTACAGCAGGCATGACTGCTGACAGGTAGAAGCAGTCGGGCACAGGGTGGGGAGTGGGAAGGTCGGGGATCACTATAAAAAAAATCACTTTCCTATCGGCCGCTGTCGACTCTCCTGAGTCCTCTTCCTGGCATCTTGTGAGAAACAGGCAGCGCCAGGGCTCCCTCATCCAATCACACGCAATGCAGCGTTGTGATTGGTCTGAGTGCCATTACACGGTGCTCAGCCAGGGGCTGTAGGGGTGGGCATGTTCTCCAAGCAGACTGTAATGCAGCCTGCATGGTGAAGAAGGAAAGTGTGTATGACTGGTATGGGCGGCCTGAGAGGGTCGACCAAACAGTCATTGCGCACTTCGGAGGGTTTCACCACTCCTCCCCTGCTCTTCAGCCCCCCCACCCGTCACACAAGCTGCCGCAGCAGGAGGACAAAAAAAATCATAATAACATTAGTTAATATCATTTTATTTTTTTCCATTCTTTTCCTGCTCCGAGACAGTAGGGCGACACTCCTCCGCCTTAGAGGAGGAGCCGCCACTTAGCTACGGTTCAGGAAACCATAAAACACTAAGGGGCAGATTTACAAGCCCTTGCGCCTCTTTTGCGCCGCCGTTGCGTCACTTTTGTGACGCAGCGGCAGCGCAAAAGATGCACCATGGTGCGGGGTATTACCAACGTGACGCATCTGGGAGATGCGTCACGTTGTAAAGCCCTGTGCCATAAGGAGGCGTTCCTGCGCAGGGGGGGCGTTCCTGCGCAGGAACGCCTCCTAAAAGTGGCTGAGTGAAATCTACAAGATTTCACTCAGTCACTTTTAGGCCAATGCTGCGCCAAAACCCTGCGTCTGCTTGAAGCAGGCGTAAGCATTGACGCAGCATTTGAAGGATAGGGCACCCTAGAGCCTTGCTGGAGCTGCGTCGCACTTGCAACGCAACTCCAGCAATGCGCCACTTTTACAGCACAGATGCGTGGCGCATCTGTGCCGTTTTTGCCTCATGGTGCGCCGCATTGTAAATGCGGCGCATCATGGGTGGCGGAGGCATAGCGCACAATAAGTGGCGCATCCCTGCTGATATGGAGGGATGCGCCACTTATTGTAAATATGCCCCTAAGGGGTTATACCAAAAGACACTTCTCTGGAAGATCATGGGTCAATCCCTTCCCCTAACTTTATGTTTCGTGTTCGAAAAAGATAACAGAACATGCAGGGGCATATTACCAAGCAATAGCGATAATTATCGCTATTGCTTGGTTAGAGACAAAATGTTACCGCTGAGCTGCGGCGATTTTTATCGCAGATAAACCTTGGTATTACCAAGGTTTATTGCAAATGCGATAAAAATCGGCCGCAATGCATGAATATCGCTGAAAAGTCAGCGATATTCATGCATTACCGAGCTAATGCTCTTAGCCATGTTATCCACCTCCCATTGGATAACATGGCTAAGAACTGCTCAGGGCAAGTGTTAGCTTTTGGAGATATTCGCGCTTAGCGCGAATATCTCCAAAAGTTGGTAATAGGAGATAGCGATGTTAGCGACTGTTTCCAGTCGCTAACATCTTGGCACGCCCACTTTGCATGTCATTAGTGATAAATATCACTGACATGCAAAGTGGGGCCCAAGATGGTCGCTATCTCCTACTAGCTGTCGCTAACTGGTGTTAGCGACAGCTAAGTAATACGGAGATAATTTTATCTCCGCTTTCTTGGCTTTTAAAGCCAAAAAAGCGGAGATAAACCCCCTTGATAATATGCCCCGCAGTTTCTAAATTTTAAAGATCATTTTTTAGCCTTGATTCACCAGCATGTTTCTCTTGATCTCCCTTGTCTATGAAGTTTGAATTCGTCATTTGTGCCGCGCATTTTATCCACAGAGGGGACACTTCTGGCTCTGTCTGTTCCACGTCTCGCGCTGGGTGTCATTTTGGAAGTTGTGGATCACGTAGTACTGATGTGTGATGTGTCCTTTTAACCTCGACCGGTCTGAGGCAGTAGTCCATTAGTGATGAGGAACTGGAGATGCCTAATGAATGTTGTGTGCAGGCTTGTTCATTAGGAGAACGCAACTGGCCTTGTGTAAACAAAGCCATTCATTTCTCTTCTTTCAGCAAGGCATGGTGAGGAAAGGACACCGCGTACTGACGGGCACTTATCGAAGGTAATGCAATAATGACACCAAGAAATCCCATAATAATGTTGAGAAGCTAAAGTACGCGCACTATATAATCCCTCCTTGTCAACCATCAATCACAAAACCTAAGAATAATCATTCCCGAACAGCCCGCTTCTATGAGCAGAAGATTTATCATGAATGAGCACGTTAAAAGTCATACTAAAAGTTCTGCAAGCATACTTTTATTCCTAACATTAGTCTAGCATAGTACAGACCATCTGAAGCTGCACCCTGAATCAGTGTGCCACCACGCAACACACTTAAAGATGTTTAACATAAAATATGTATTTGGCATGATTGACTCTAAATTCTAAATAACAAACTTTAAGTTTCGTTTTTGAACTTCTCTTATATGCTTTAGCTTGACTATGCCATAAAAACAATCAAAGCATTTATTGATCCGTAAAAGGTCTATTGTGATTCAACATATTATTGCCAATTCTTGATTAACTATACAGTACAGTCACTAGAAAGGTGTAGTTAATTAACCAATTTAGCGACGAAATCGACAAAACATACATGCATGAGGGTGCCATTCAACAATTTTTTAATGTAATTGTATAATATTATACTGAACATTGTGCAACCTGCATTTACCTATCAATGTTTGCATTTCAATTCCTTAGTGAAATAAATAAAACACATTTGCACAGTTGCTTCTGTAGTCTATAAAAGTGGAATTGCTTCATACATTGACCTGGTGGAGATAATGAATACCTGATGCAATTGATCCATATGGAAACTCATCATTTTACAGTGTTGGATTCATCCTACAATCACTCAGAAAAGATCAAAAACTCACCTGGTGATAAGACTGGGCAGTTGTTGATACCCCACACTTCTATTAATTCCATCAAATCCTTTCTCCATCCTTTTTATAATTTAATAGAGAAAACACAGACTGAAGTGAAATACAGAGCTTCATCTAATATTTATGAAACTGGCAACAGCACACCTGATCTTTTCAATGATCTTTCCCATATGAGGCATGGGCAAATATTTTCACTCAGTTTCTCCTGTTGTAGGCTCTTTCTGTACTTGAAAGACTTTATTGTGTTTTAAGGCGTAAACAAACATACATATAAGCACCCAGAAATATAAAATGTAATAACTGGCAGAAACAACTTGAAGAAAACATGGAGGTTAGTAGGTAAGCAGGGATTGGAATGGGAATAATAATAATAAGATAACTTGTATAGCGCTTGGTTACACCTACTCGGTGTGTCCCCACACTGGACCAAAGATCACCAAGAGAAGGAACCGAGGAGCAAAGGACGTCAGGACCTGCTTAGAATTACATTTCATTACTGAACAACCAGGTTTTCAGTTTCTTCCTAAAGTCAGTTTCAGAGGGGGAATCCCTGAGGGCAAATGGAAGAGACTTCCATAATTTAGCAGCTACATAGGCAAACGATCTTGCTCCCATTCTCGATTTCATAATCTTGGGGATAGTTGCCATTTTCGCATCAGAGGATCTAAGGTTTTGGCTAGGTATGTAAGCTTGGATCAGGGAGTGGAGATTGCTGGGTCTTGTTTATTTAGTATGCAAAATGCTTTGAAACCGATTCTTTTGGATGCCGGAAGCTAGTGTAGTTGGTCAGAGCACCTGACGCTGATAATTGTTTGGGGAGATTCAGAATCAGTCTTGCTACCTCGTTTGGGACACATTGCAGCCTGATGATATTACCTTTAGAAGCACCCAGATAAAGTACTTTCCCGTCGTCCAGTTGGGAAGTGATGAGTGCATGAACTATGGTTTTCCAAGACTTAGTTGGAATTAGGTCAAGAATTTTCCTCAACAGCTTGAGGGTGCCAAAACACTTTCCTGCTACTTTCCTGATTTTGTCTTCGAAAGAGAGTTTCGAGTAAAAAACTACACCTAGATTTATACAGAAATCGACGAATCACAGAAAGAAAACTAAAAAAGTTTAAAGAATGAATGGAAAAACTGATCAATGAGGTTACAAAATTGAAAATATGATTGAAGAAAGAAAAAAGAAATATCAAAAAGACAAACAAAGAATGGAAAGAATGAAAAGGTAGAAAGACAGACAAAGCCTATAAATGAAGTCCAAGCAAAATGTATTTCAAAATTCAAGAGTTCCATATGATAGGATTAAAAAAAAATAATCTAAATAATCTGAATGAATACAGAATCAAGAAACTGTGACAACGAATTGTAACTATCAAAACAGTCACAAATTGAATGGGCAAAATGTAGGAAATTAGATTATTAATTAGGAGCAGGGGGGTGAATATCCACTTCAAGTAATAACTACATCCTTAGTTGGGGTGAACCCTTAAAGTCACTATATTAACCTCAGTTTAACCCCCTGGTAACAACGGCACAGAGCAGACAGTCTTAATTTAGAGCAGTATGTAAAGTATTTATGCAGTACCACGCAGTACTAAAAGTCAAACTGGAGCACAATAAAAATCCCAAACTGAATTGGACAATTAGAGTAAAAATGTGTGAACAAAATTACACCAAAATGTAAAAAATCCGATAAGGGGAGTACTACAAATGCTGGTGCAGATGCAAAACACATTCTTAGAAGGCGCACTGAGGGCAGCCTTCTGAAGAGGGTTATGGGGAGTACCATGGAGCCCTCCAGACATCCCCCTGGAGGTGTGTGCAGTTACTCACTACACCTGCCTGCTGGAGGATCTCTGCCCCCACCCTAAAGAGCAGGCAGATTGATACCTGCACTCTAAAACACAAAGCAGCTGCTTTATTTCACTGAAAGTGCTGCCCTGCCCACCCCCCAGCCCGCTCAGTCAGCAGAAGTTTGTGGATGCCCCAGGGAAAGCACATTCATCATAATATGGTGCATTAACCCAGTCTGTGCCTCCTATTTCTTTTGAAAGATGCAACATGGGGCAAACAGGGACAATGTGCCTCATGTATAATATGGGCCCTGGTTGGTCCTCCTGAAGATTTTACCTTCTGACTTTAAGTCCTCCTTTAACCCCTTTGCTGCTAGGCCTTCCCCCCCTTGCTAAGACTTTTTGGGCTATTTGGGGTAGTTTGCACTGAGGCTCCTGTAACATTTTGACCACATAAGGTATCCATGCCAAATTTGTGTCCTTTTCTTCCAACAGCATGGGGATTCTAAAAGTACCTAGGGTTTGTGGATTCCCTGGAGAGGACCCAGAAATTAGCCAAAATACAACTACATTTTCAGGTTTTTCCCCTGCAAATGGTATCAAAAAAGGGTTTGTGGGGCTGAAATCACCATTTCCCCAGCTTTCAGCGACTGACAGACATTTTTTACCCAGTTTTACTATGACATAGCCTATTTGTGCTATTTTTTGTGCTTTCAACCTTCTTCCAGTTAATGGTAGAAATGGGTATGAAAGCAATAATGGAATCTGGGAAATTATACATATTAGGAAATAAGACAACATTCTGAACTCAGCAAGAGGTCATTTCTGTAGATCTTTCAAGGGATCACTGACATAATATCGACGACCACAATATCGAGTTGCAAAAATATCGGCAACATAATATCGATTACCATTATATCGACATCCAATACTTATTTAAGAAACTACAAAAATATCGACTACTAATTATCGAATATAATAATTATCGACATCACTAATATCGAAAGACAAAATATCGATTAAACAAATGTCGTCTATTAAAAAATTATACAGTACACAACAAAAATATCGAAACAAAATATATCGATGACACTAATATCGAAAAAAAAGGAATATCGACTCAATCAAAAATACCTAAAACGTTTTAAATACAATACAAATATATATTTTAAATATATAATACACTCCACAATATATATAATACAAAGAATAAACATTTTTTTACAACACATACAATAAAAATTAAACTTTTTAACATATATCATACAAACATTTCAGTGAATGTATCAATAAATAGGATACTTTTAACATAAATGTGATAAAAATATTATTACATACATTTAAAATAGAAAAAAACAAACCTGGTTTACTGCAAAAGTATTAAGTAAATTGCATTACCACAGCACCAAACATAGCAATTAAATAAAAAAAAAATCAAACCAACCAATGAAAAGGCCCCATTCGTAAATAAACCAATCAAATGAAGTAACTAATCAAATACACACTATAAAAGGATTATTTTGCTACTGCTATTTCCTGCTTCTAACTCTAAAGAAAGAAGAAGGTAACACTCTGACCAACTGTTTCCTGAGCAGACTACTTTTCCAGACAAGACTCCTACAGAAATAATTAAAGTAAGTTAAACTAATTTTTACATAAAACAAAAGTACTGGGCTAAAAGTGTTACAATCTCTCTAAACAGTTTAAATAACATTTTATTTTTACCTTTTACGTTTCTTCTACAGACATCTCCAAAACACAGCTATACAAGTTGAACTGATTACTTCCTACAAAATCCTTATTGTAAGTATTTGTAACTGTTCTGTAACACACCAACTGCATTTATTAAACCCAATTTTCTAATACACATTTTATCTTTATTCTACCTTCTTAACAGAAATTTCGAAGACATCCAAAAAATTACTCCATTAAAGCTGAAGACTACAAAAATTAAAAATGTTAGTATATTTTGTGCATTATTTAAAAACCATAAAATGCTAACTACAAGACAGCTTCCCCCTAGAAACCGCTCAAAAAGTAATTAAATGATAGATTATCTAATTATTTTATTTTACTACCAACAGAAATATTACAAGGAAATACAAGAAAAAGCTTGAAAACACCTTCCCAACATTTCGAATTACAACAAAGAACAAATGTAAGTATAATCATAAAAAAAGAATGCATTAAAAACATGTATAGCAGTATTTAAACTTAGTATATATTTCTTTCTAACCTTTCCTAGCACTACAAATAGAAATATGACTGAAGGTGCAGAGTTTGTTATGTCACAGAAAAACAAGCTTTTACTATGTTATATGGGGTCTGTTTATACCCAAGAAAAACAGTCAGGACGCAAAGTTTTTTGGAAATCTAGTAAATACTACTCTAATAAATGTTATGGTAGGGCTACAACAGAAGAAGCTAATGTACAATCTACCGAGGAACACAATCACCCCCCTAATATAACTGAAATTGAGGTCAGGGATGCCCTTGAAAGTATAAAAGAAGCAAGTACAGGGACTGACAAACCATCAACCCAAATATTAAAAGAGGAACTCTTAAAAGTTCCTCAACATGCTTCTGGCCAACTCCCCTCAATTGACTCCCTAAAACACACAATTGCAAGACAAAAAAGAGTCACAACAACTATGCAACCTAACCCCAAAACGTTAGAAGAAGTTGTTATTCCACCAGAACTGAGTATAACACACAATAAGGAACCTCTCTTACTATTTCACAACAAATGCCCTACCAACCGAATTACAATGTTTGGTACTGCTAACAATCTAAGAAAATTACAAGAGTGCCAACATTGGATGATGGATGGGACTTTTAAAACATGTCCTAAACCATTTTACCAACTCTACAGCATACATGGATTGTACCATCATTCTAACATCACATTTATTTACTGCGTGTTGCCCAACAAACAACAAAATACTTACACAGAAGTCCTAAACACAATAAAACAGGAAACAAATAATTATTTTCCACAAAAAATAATTATTGATTTCGAACTAGCTATGATCAATAGTATATTAAAAACTTTTCCTCACACAGCAGTACAAGGTTGCTATTATCATTTTAATCAAAGCATTTGGAGACATCTCCAAAAATCTACATTAAGCATACAATATGCTACAGACAGCACCTTTGCATACCAAATAAAAAAATTAATTGCCCTATCATATGTCCCTGTTACAGACGTAGCAGAACATTATAACATCCTAATCGATAGCCCATATTACAAAAAATATGAGGAAAAACTAGCACCACTCCTAGGGGCCGATTCTGATCCTGGATTTTTATTTTCCATACAAATAGGATTTGTATTTTTTTCCATACAAATTGTAAAAGTCCCTTCCAACCCGTGTAGTGCGATTCGTACGGGAAACATACATACAGATCGGGCCGATCCTTACAAATCGGATCGGGAAAAGCTGTACGACACGGACTTGTAAAAAAGACCATACAATTTGTAAAAAGGATGTCCAACCCGTCAAGTACGATTCGTACCGGGTTGTCAGCATATGATTTGTGTGGAAAATGGCCTGTGTATTGGGAATGACTCGTACCGGGCAACGAAGCGTACCCCTATACGCCTCGTACCCTGGTATGACTCGTTCTGGGGGTACGACTCATACCGGGGTACGGGTCGTATAGGGGTATGAGGCATACAGCGGTCCCCCCACATGCGAGGCGTGTGTATGGTGCGTACCCCAACATCGCGCATGTCCGCACCGTACGTACGCGATTTTGGGGTACGGTGCGTACGTAGGCGATTTTGGGGTACGGTGCGTACATATGCGATTTTGGGGTATGGTGCGTACATACGCGATTTTGGGGTACGGTGCGTACACAGGTGATTTTGGGGTACAGTGCGTACGTACGCGATTTTGGGGTACGGTGCGTACATACGCGATTTTGGGGTACGGTGCGTACATATGCGATTTTGGGGTACGGTGCGTACACAGGCGATTTTGGGGTACGGTGCGTACATACGCGATTTTGGGGTACGGTGCGTACATACGCGATTTTGGGGTACACGATTTTGGGGTACGGTGCGTACATACGCGATTTTGGGGTACGGTGCCTACATACGCGATTTTGGGGTACGGTGTGTACACAGGCGATTTTGGGGTACGGTGCGTACATACGCGATTTTGGGGTACGGTGCGTACATATGCAATTTTGGGGTACACGATTTTGGGGTACGGTGCGTACATACGTGATTTTGGGGTACGGTGCCTACATACGCGATTTTGGGGTACGGTGCGTACACAGGCGATTTTGGGGTACGGTGCTTGTACGGTGCGTACACAACCAGTACCCCTTCATCGTGTATGTACGCGCCGCACCCCACTTTTCGTGTCATCCGAATGCACCGTACATATGCACCGTACCCCTGTATTCATGGGGTGTACGACGCGTACATGGGGGGGTCTGTCTCGTACTGATTTCGGGGCGTACATGGTTTTTCCGGCACTTTTTGGCTCTTGTAAAAAAAGAGCCGTACGGAGTGCCGTTTGTACGAATCGTACTTGCCGGGTTGTAAACTGCTGCCCGGAATACATGGGAACGTCGCGTACAGAGCAATCCGAATCGGAATCGCTTGTATATACGAGTTGTATGATCTTTTTTACAATTTGTATGGAGTGCGTCTATTTGTACAGATCGTACTTCCTAGGTTGTAGGGGCCTCCTTACAAGTACGAGTTGTATGGGGGAAAACTCTCCATACCACGATTTGTACAGCGTTTTTCCAGGATCGGAATCGGCCCCCTAGACTATTTCGAAGATACATGGGTGGGAAGGCTACATAGATTGGGACACCGACGCCAACCTAAATTTCACATAGCTTGGTGGAATGTATATTTAAGTACACTGAATCAAGAAGCTAAAACTAACAACAGTGTCTAAGGATGGCACAATGCATTTCAAGCTACCACTAGCAGAGGAAAACCCACTGTCCAAAAACTAATAGAAGCTTTACAAAAAGAACAGAGCTACCAAGAGCTACATATACAACAATCAGTAACCCAAATAGGACCAAAACTAACTAAACAAACAAAACAAATGTTTAGATTACTCCAAAGCCAAGTCACCCTATATCCTTCTACAAGAGGCCTAGACTATATATCCTTAATAGCTAAAAGCCTACTATAAATTATCTACAGACAAATAACAATACTCTCATTTATATACTGAAATTGTGATAAGTAGCATAACATTTTTATATCATAATAAATATTTCATAATTGTCAAACATATTTATGTACCAAAAAAAGAATTGTAGACAATAAGCAATATTTAATATAATATAAAATATAACAATAATAATAACAATCACATTTCCCACCCAAATAACATAAAATTTAAAAACGTACAATTCATGTTGCAGAAGAATACGTAATCCAACCACTTGCAATTCGTGTACTCCGCTGGTAATCCTTTACAAATCCAATTTGTGAAACCCTCAAAAACCCGAAAACAAATGAAAATAGAAAAACGCTCCAGGAAATCCCGAAAAAAGAAAGTATGGTAACTTTATTAATTTAAGTTACATACACACACTTTTATAAAAAATAAAACGCATGATCTTCTCCAAATCCAAATCGATGTAATCCTGAAAATTATTTTAAAATTGTTTAAATTGCTCCAGTAAATCCAGAAAAAACAAAGTGTGGTAAGTTTATTCATATAAATAACATACACACACTTTTCTTAAAAAAAAAACGCATGGTCTTCTCCCAATCCAAATCGATACCCTTAAAAACCCGAAAAATAGTAAAAAAGAGTACAAATCGCTCCATGAACCCACGAGAAAAGGAGAGAGAGTATAAAAACAATACTTTAATAAAGTAATACAATCTCTTCTCCAAAAAAAAAAAACGCATCCTTCTCCGGAACTAAATGGCCAAATCCTGGAACCTGTAAAAAATATCGAAAACAAAACCACCCACACAAAGCCCCCAAACATTTCCAAATATACATAAACATTACTATACAACATTAAAAAACACATATTTTAACATCAAACTCTGAAAATACACTAGGCCTCAAAAACTCACGACACCTCCGTAAAAGCCAAGTAACACCTAAAACATACCAAAGCCACAACTAAACACACACAGTAACACTGCACTGCTCCAAAATACACTCAAACACTACTACTCTATAAAATATAATATAAAAATTCACCTTACCTTTTGCAACGCGACGCAGCATCCAACCGCGAGCTTCTCCAGTCCTGAATGAAGCAAAATAACCTTACGTGGTTAAAAAAGTAGTCCCATTTAAACAATAATAGAAACTTAAACATAATAAATACAAAGTTCTAAGTAAAAATAAAATATACTACTAGACTTAAAATGTTATACATTTCTTTCTAACACTTATAAAAATAATCTTACATTAAATCTCCTTTGCAAATTAATAATAAATAATAATAACATATTATTATTATTATTAATACTTAATTTAATATATTACCATTGTAATAAATACATATAACAAATAATACTTGAGTTGATATATTATTGACATTTATGTTTTATTTTTAAATGTACTATACAAATATGTTACATTTGTAAATTAATAATAATAATAAATAATAAATATTATTTATTATTATTATTATTAATAATCCTATTTATGTATATATATTGTAAATAAATACTAATCCGAATTTACACATACGTGAATATTTCCAAAATATGTTTATATTAGTTAAAATATGTAATAATTAATTTACATGTGTAAATAATAAATAATAATTAATCTAATATATTAATTATTATGATTAATAATAGAATGTATGCATGTAAATAATTTAAAAATACATACCAAACATTGTATGCAACTGTATACATTATTTACTATTTTATATTGTATTAAGATTATTTTTATTTTGAAAAGCTGAGTATATACTTAAAAATAATTAATTACAAATATTAATTATTATTAAGAACATTGTATTTAATATCTATAAATAATATTCAAACTATATTTAGCATGTAAATGTAGCAAATATATACTTACCTGTTTATTATTTTCTGTTCCTGTAAATATTCTAAATATTTAATTAATAAAATGAATATATTAAATATTACCATTATTAATTAACTATTGAATGGACATTTATTAAAAAAGTTTACAAAAATGGAATAAAAAGGTAATAAATTTTGACAAAGCTTATAAAAATTCATAAACAAGACTGTATATATTGTTTGAAAAATACTGTTACAAAGAATATTTTTTTGAAATGTAAAACATTTATGACTAAAAATAAATATAATGTAATACATTCAATGTATCTAACCTTACATCATTTGTATACTGTACTGTACATATTATAAATACAATCTGTCAATAAAAAATTTCAAAAACTGCATATCTACTTATTTTAATTATAAGAATAAAATGTTATTTTTAAATTGTTATTATTCTAATAATATTTTTATATTTATATCTACCTTTTTCCATTACAAATATTTATTCTACAATTATAATACTACCTCATATGTTATTTACATTACTTTTGAGAAAAATGTTTAAAACATATATAACTTAATATTCCCACTCCATTCAAATAACAGTTATGTAAGGTGCTGTACACTGACCCAATATAATTTAATATTCAAACTCCAGTCAGGTGAAAAACAGGGAAGGCGGTGGACACTGACCATATACAATTTACTATTCCAACTCCAGTCAGATGAAACTCAGGGAAGGTGCTGGAAAGTGACCCAATATAATTTACTATTCCAACTCCAGTCAGGTGAAAGTCAGGGAAGGTGCTGGACAGTGACCCAATATAATGTACTATTCCAACTCCAGTTTGGTGAAATACAGGGAAGGTGCTGGACACTAACCATATACAATTTACTATTCCAACTCCAGTAAAGTTAAAAACAGGGAAGGTGCTGGACACTGACCAAATATAATTTACTATTCCAACTCCAGTCAGGTGAAAAACATGGAAGGTGCTGGACACTCACCATATATAATGTACTATTCCAACTCCAGTCAGGTGAAACTCAGGGAAGGTGCTGGACAGTGACCCAATATAATTTACTATTCCAACTCCAGTCAGGTGAAACTCAGGGAAGATGCTGGACACTGACCAAATATAATTTACTATTCCAACTCCAGTCAGGTGAAAAACAGGGAAGATGCTGGACACTGACCATATATAATTTACTATTCCAACTCCAGTCAGGTGAAAAACAGTGAAGGTGCTGGGCACTGACCATATATAATTTACTATTCCAACTACACTCATGTGAAAAACAGGGAAGGTGCTGGACAGCGATCCAATAAAATGTACTATTCCAACTCCAGTCAGGTGAAAAACAGGAAAGGTGCTGCACAATGACCATATATAATTTACTATTCCAACTCCAGTCAAGTGAAAAACAGGGAAGGTGCTGGACAGTGTTCAAATATAATTTACTATTCCAATTCCAGTCAGGTGAAAAACAGAGAAGGTGGTGTACACTGACCATATACAATGTAGTATTCCAACTCCAGTCAGGTGAAACTCAGGAAAGGTGCTGGACAGTGACCCAATATAATTTACTATTCCAACTCCAGTTTAGTGAAATACAGGTAAGGTGCTGGACACTAACCATATACAATTTACTATTTCAACTCCAGTAAAGTTAAAATCAGGCAAGGTGCTGGACACTTACCATATATAATTTACTATTCCAACTCCAGTTAGGTGAAAAACTGGGAAGGTGCTGGACACTGACCATATATAATTTACTATTCCAGCTCCAGTCAGGTGAAAAACAGTGAAGGTGCTGGGCACTGACCATATATAATTTAATATTCCAACTCCACTCATGTGAAAAACAGGGAAGGTGCTGGACAGTGATCCGATATAATTTACTCTTCCAACTCCAGTCAGGTGAAAAACAGGAAAGGTGCTGGACACTGACCATATATAATTTACTATTCCAACTCCAGTCAAGTGAAAAACAGGGAAGGTGCTGGACAGTGATCCAATATAATTTACTATTCCAACTCCAGTCAGGTGAAAAACAGAGAAGGTGGTGGACACTGACCATATACAATTTAGTATTCCAACTCCAGTCAGGTGAAACTCAGGAAAGGTGCTGGACAGTGACCCAATATAATTTACTATTCCAACTCCAGTTTAGTGAAATACAGGTAAGGTGCTGGACACTAACCATATACAATTTACTATTTCAACTCCAGTAAAGTTAAAATCAGGGAAGGTGCTGGACACTTACCATTCCAACTCCACTCATGTGAAAAACAGGGAAGGTGCTAGACAGTGATCCTATATAATTTACTATTCCAACTCCAGTCAGGTGAAAAACAGGGAAGGTGCTGGACACTAACCATATACAATTTACTATTCCAACTCCAGTCAGGTGAAAAACAGGGAAGGTGCTGGACACTAACCATATACAATTTACTATTCCAACTCCAGTCAGGTGAAAAACAGGGAAGGTGCTGGACACTAACCATATACAATTTACTATTCCAAATCCAGTCAGGTGAAAAACAGGGAAGGTGCTGGACACTAACCATATACAATTTACTATTCCAACTCCAGCCAGGTGAAAAACAGGGAGGGTGCTGGACACTGACCATATACAATTTGCTATTCCAAATTCAATTACATGAAAAACAGGGAAGGTTCTGGACACTGACCATATATAATTTACTATTCAAACTCCAGTCTGATAAATGTCAGGGAAGTTGATGTGCACTAACCCTATTTAATGTAATATTCACACTCCAATATTATAAAAATCAAGTAATGTGCTGAACACAAACACATTATAAATTACTATCCCCACTCCAGTCAGATTAAATGCTGAGAGGTGCATAATCATAATCATATCAACGTTACTAATCCTAATACCATAAATGTAGTTTAAAAATAAACTTTTTACGTCTCAACCTATATCTAATAACCCATATTAAACAAACCTCTCATTGATATATTGTATTATTTTATTTATAAATGTCATTTAATTATTTAATTTTCCAAAGATTTTTTCAATATTATTATAACATTTTAATTTTAATTTCAATTTTGAATTAAATAATTAATATTTCTTAATATGTTATTTACATTTCTAACATTTAATTTTTTTTTTTAATTGAACATACATTTTTTTTAAATTAGTAATTTTTTTCAGCACAATCCAAAAATTAATTTTAAATTTTAAAATGTAGCAAAATTTCTAAAAAAAATTAAAATTTGCTATGAAAACATTATTCTGAAGGTCAATAATCACCATTAAACACAATTATCCCCTTAAATTATTATTATTTACCCATTCTTTTATATGCCAATGACGCGGCAATTATGTCTAGGACTAAGGTAGGGCTGCAGAGAGCAGTAACTGAATTTTCATCCTACATGAGGAAACGAAATCTGAAAGTGAACATCTCCAAAACCTTCTCCATGTCATGCACCCAAAAAAACAAAAGGCCACAATGCTCGATATATCTTGACGAGCAAAGAATTGAGTGCACGGACACCTTTTGCTACCTAGGTGTCGTTTTTGAAAGGAAAGGAGGTTGGAAAACACGCATTATCTGCTAGGAAACTTGCCTTTAGTCGCGCCATTGGGGCCCTGCGAACTTTCGCAGCAAAAATCGGGGGCAAACCGACTGCTGAGATGTTGCAGATCTATCAAGCTAAGTGTATAGCGACAGTCACTTATGGAGCAGGCCTATGGGGCTTCGAGAACGTGTCCTCGCTACAAACCTGTGAAAACCTTTTTATCCGTTATTTACTAGGTGTGAGCAAATCCACTTCGACTTTTACCACCCACATTGAGACTGGCCTCAAATACCTTAGCGACACTATAAAGTTATCATCGTGTTTGCTGTGGCACAAAATCTGGACCACTATGGAATGCCAATTTAATAGAGAACTCATCACGGACTGTAAAAATTTGGATGGTGCATCCAAAATCAAGTGGTTACGATACATCCAGCTGATGTTCTCTGAAATTGGACACCCCGAATTTTATGATACTCCAGAGTCCCTAGAAAATTTGTCTAGGCCAGCTCTCAAAAAACTTTTAATCACACAACTGGAAAGTGCCAGATGGAACATCGAGAAACACAAGAGCTCTACCCTGAGTTATCAAAAAATTACCCCTATTGAAGGTTTACAAATGTATCTCAGGATCGAATCTGTACCGTATCCTCGTATGCTTCTTACAAGGCTGCGTTTAGGTACCTTCTTCCGAATGGTCACCCTCCCAAAACACAATGATTGGACTTCGGCGAATTTACTTTGCCCATGTGATGACCATTCTTCGCAAAGTAACATTCATATTATGTTCTTTTGTAATTTCTATTCTGCTCCGAGGAAATCATTCCTCTTACCTCTTCTTAAATCCTGGGGCATAAGAACTTGTAAAACTGCTTTTCTGAAGTTACTTTTGCTAGATGAGGTGCATGTAATCTTTGTTGTTTCTCGCTTTTTAATGTCAGTGATAAAATACAGAAACTCTATGGTGTAAGCCTAACATGTTTAGATTCGCTAGAACTTCTAACTTGAGACTTTTCGATTATATGTTTATCGCTGACTTCTTATACATGGAAAATGTTTTACAGATTCTTTACAAACTTTTTCAAATCTTTTAACGTGGAAATCTTTTAAAATGTATGTTATTAACTGTACCTGTATGCTTTTATGATTTCTCATGTAAATCGAATAAAGCCAAATTTGATTTGATGTGATTTGATATTATTATTATTTTTTCAATAAATGTAAATTTTAAATGTAAATTTTGCATATAATTATTATTTTTTATTTTTACATAATATTGAAAAAATATTATAAATATTTTAAACAATCCCAACCCTTATCCCTTATTAAACCAACATCTTGCTCCTAAAATAACATAAAACCTTTTTTTGAAGAAAGAGCCAGAAAAGATGAGGAGGAATACTGCCCCTGTACTGGTTGTTGTCTGGGGTTGGCCTGCAGTGGCTGCTTGCTGCCAAGGAAAGGAGAAAAGGACTTTTCTGTTTTGCTTTTTCACCTGCTTGTGGAAAAGATCTCCAACTGCTTGAAACTGAGTTTGCCTCTTGTTCTGAGTCTCAGGAACACAAAGACTTCACCCCTTCTGTCTCTCTGCATCGGGAACTGCTGTTTCAGTTGCTACAGAAGGAAATTGCAACACCGACGAGCGACGCCGTAACCTGCACCGAAGCCGTGAGCGCTGCTCCGACTTGCGACGTAGGCTCGGCGCCTGCTGCCGTGCCGCATCGACTCCAAAACCTACTTCATCATCGTGGTGCCGATCCTCGACGTTGATGACTCCCGAATCCATCCACATCGCTCAATCGTAAGGAACAGAGGCTTCGGCCCCATCGTGACGTCACCTCCCCAACACAGTAAGGAACAGTCGTCTCTCCTCCCCCGCGCTACAGTAAGAAACAGAGACTTCACCTCCCCAGGGATCGTAAGGAACCGGGGCCGCACGGCACCAACAAAGCATCGCATCCCCGACGCCGTGAAAATGGTTCCTCACTCGGATGAGTGGGTCAAGTACCCGTGACAGGCAAGGGCCCAAAACGTATTGAGGAGACAACAAAATGACCTAACACCAAACATCCTGGTTTTGCAAGGGGGGGGTCAACTGGGTTTTTGGCCCAGGCAGCCAACTTGGGAAACATTCCGAACCCACACATTTCTGAAAACTAGACACCCGAGGGAGTCCAGCGAGGTATGGCTTGCCTGGATCCCCCAATGTTTTCCCACCCACTGGGTGGGTGGTAGGAAATTTGTGGATCCATATTCCAGAACATTCCACCACAGAAATGTGAGGAAAATATATTATTATTGCAAAGTTTGAGGTTTGCGAGGGATTCTGGGTAATAGAACCTGGTGAGAGCCAGACAAGTCATTTCATCCTGGATTTCCCCGGGTGTCTAGTTTTCAGAAATGTATAGGTTTGCTAAATTTCACTAGGTGCCGGTGGAGCTAGGGTTCAAAATCTACAGCTAGGCACTTTGCAAAAAAAAAAGGTCAGTTTTCACTATGAAAATGTGGAGCTTCGACATTGCCTTTTGGGCCATTTCCTGACGCAGGCACTAGGCCTAATCTCACAAGTGAGGTCCATTTGTCTTAGAAGAGTTTGGGGAATGCAGGGTGGGTGGATTTTTGTGGATCCACACAGATTCCTGAACTTTCCAAAATGTGTTTTTTTTAACTAGGTTTGAGGTTTGCAAGGGATTCTGGGTAACAGAACCTGGTGAGAGGCACGCAAGTCACCCCATCCTGGATTCCACTTGTTGACTAGGTTTAAAAATTGTACAGTTTTGCTGGTTTCCCTATATGCCGGATGCGCTAGGACCCAAAACCTACAGTTAGGCATATTGCTAAAAAGAAGTCTGTGCATAGAGGGCTCTCTGCTGCCCTGGGGGGAAGTCGAGGGTGGGGGGAGTTTGCCCCGATATTCCCCCAAGGGGGCGGAAAGACTGTGGCAATTTTTTGGGGGGGTGGAGGTATTGGTATGCCCATTCTGGGCAGCCCCCAGCCCATGCATAAAAAAATGCCTGTGTAA
This sequence comes from Lissotriton helveticus, assembly GCF_964261635.1. NCBI lineage: Eukaryota > Metazoa > Chordata > Amphibia > Caudata > Salamandridae > Lissotriton > Lissotriton helveticus. The sequence continues at coordinate 129,108,878 of NC_136069.1, forward strand.
TCGCAGGCGCCTAGGGGGCTTTCAGCCTCCCTGGGTGGCAGATCAGGGGCCACTGCTCCTATCTACCCCACACGGGGCAGATAGACTGTGGAATTTTTGGAGGTTGGGCATTGGTATGCCGATTTTGGTCTGACCTCGCCCCTGAATTAAGAAAATGTATATTTCCTAATGCCGAGTGGACTTTCTGCCATCCCAGGGGGCAGATCAGGGGCCACTGCACCCATCTGCCCCCTGGGGGGGAGATAAACTGTAGCATTTTTTGGGGGGTTGTGGGCATTGGCATGCCCATTCTGAGCTGACCTCACCCCTGAATTAAAAAATATATATTTCCTAATGCCTAGTGGACACTGGGGTAATTATTTTTGGGGTGGGGCCACTGGCATGCCAATTCTGGGCAGCCTCAATCCCTACATCATAAAAACAATCCCTGGTGCCTAGTGGGCTTTCAGCCTCCTGGGGGCCGATATGGGGCAACTGCCCCATCTGCCCCTGAGTGGGGGAGAAAGGGTGTTGTATTTTTTTGTGGGGCGGGGGCATTGGCCTGCCCATCTAGGACCGTCCCCACCCCTAAATCAAATGTAAAAAAATCCCTGGCTTCTAGTGGGCTCTCTGCCCCCCCCCCCGGGTCAGATAGGCAGACCCCCCAGGATATAGCGGCATGGATTAGCAAATTTAGCGACACAAAAATGGAAATTTAGAGGCACAAATATGGAAATTTAGCGGCAATTTAGCGGCATTTTATTTGGCAGTTTTTCCTACAACAAACACAGATTTCTTCGTTTTTCTAGTTGTTTAACAACATGAAGCTATGTATTTTTGGTTTATTTACAATGTAGACACTTTGTTTGGCTTCAAGGCTGCATATAGGACATAAACTAATGAATAAATGCCCCAAAAGCAATCCGCCCATGGCCCGCCGCAGAAAAGGGCCCTCTCTCAGTATAATGTTAGGTTTGTGAATAGGGGAAAAACAAACCATCAAACAAATATATACATTCATGCTTAACCTATCTATTTAATGAAGGTAGTCAATCCACAACGAGCACTGACCCAACTAAAGCATTTTAATTGCTTGTTAATAAATCTAAAATTTTATAGTTTTATTTTTTATACATTGTGCTTTAAAAACAATCCAACTTTACTTATCTATACACCCCAAAACTGGTTCATTTAGAGAAAACAACTGCGATCATAAATACAGAATGATCCAACAACCACCCCATTTTCACTGACCCTCATTCATACAGGTCACCTCCTCTTATGCTCGTTCAAAACAAACATAACTCAGGGTCAACCTAAAAGAAAATCTTGGCCTTCTGCCACCCACCGTCAACACCCTCTGTGTCTCATGTCCTCCTTCCTTCCCAAAGCTGTGCTCTCTGCTCTCTTCGGGGCAGAGGGTCAATGCTGCACTGACAGGCTCTCAGAGAGTCCTATCTGAGCAGCCTGGAATTCCTTTGACAAAGCAACAGTGGGAAGCAGCCTTTGTTTACCTCTATTGCTATGTCAAGGCAGCGACTAACTTGATTTGGAATCTGTTATTCACGCCAGTGGCTATCAGTGATGGCCATGCTAAAACCCCTTAATGGCAACGACCCAGCTATAATGCTGTGTGCTCTGTATTTCCCTTCTCCCCCCTCCCCCCAAAAAAAAATCCCAGTCTCGCCCCCTCCTTGAAGAATTTTTATGGGCCTGCCAGAAATAAAATCGCATATCTGGTGTCTCCATTATCCATCTCTCCCACTAATGCTGTTTTTTGGGGATGTAGGATCGGTCTGTGATGTTCTGTATTGGCCCTCCTCCCTTCCCTAAACAGGTTCCTGGGCCTGGCTGCAGGTTCTGGCAGCAGTGCTGTCTTTCTCACACATGCTGTTGGCTCTTAGAGCCAGAGGTGGCGATGAAGGCGCTGTGGCATCAAGCCAGGGCATTACCAACTTATTAGACAACTTGTGTCACATTGTCATCAGGCATAAGCCTTTATCTTCTAAGGTGGCATCTGTGAAAGCCATATGCAACAGAATAATGTGCACCGCACAGTCCTTGATGGGCTGACTTTGAAACCAAATGCTTTGAGTTACAACATCTGCTCATCTTTCACCAGCGGGGGTCAAGGGGTCAGAGCTGGTCAGGTTATATTGTTGCCATAACCGAGACCTTGTAAACTCAATGGACTGATGGAGAGGAGAGGTGTGGCGCCGCGGCCAGGGCGACTGACGCTGGAATCTGGGGACCACGGTTCGATCCCCGGCTCCGGCGGCAGGTTAGCCCAGCACCATGTGACTCTGGGCAATAGCTCGCTTAATCTCCCCGACGGCCCCCAGCGCCTAGAGACCCTTACGGGTGATTGTGCGCTTTACAAATGTGGACTTTACTGATGGGAAACTGAATGCATCAGCAACAACTCATAACTTTCCACACGTGAACTCTCAGGCCAAGCACAAGATGACAGCTAAATGCTCGCACTTTGACATCTCCAGTTATCAGTACGGCGCAGGGTTGAGTCTCAGCAGGGCAACTGGGTAATAGCACCTGATAATTATAGCGCTTAGAAACAGCATGCGCTTGCTGAGTGACACCCTTCAGAGAGACACAATTTTTCTTTTAGTCCGCTGTCACATTGGATGCACAGCTTGCCCTCTCGCTCCCACGTTTATGAGTGTCAACCTGTTGTGAGACTGTCGCTGGTGAGAACTTGTGGCCTGTGGTACATATGCAGCGCTACACCCAGTTCAGCCAGATGTTTACCTCTGGGTGCCCCTTAGCATGAGGCATGAACGGGGATTAAAGGGGTTCATACTGATGCATGATTCCCCCATCGCAGTGTCCACCCGAGATGGTTTCAGTGTAGCCCACGCATGTGACGTGTGCCCCACGCCTGTGAGGTCCGGTGTGACATGTGCCCCAGCATGTGGTATGGAATCCTGCACTTGACCAATGCATCAATAACTTTACTGGCCAAAGAACGAAAACAGCTGCCAGTTCACTATTTAGTGGTTTATAGAAGACAATTGCCCCAGGGCAGATGCGGTAATACTATAATATTCATTTGAAAGAAACTGTATCCGAGACCCGAGTACATCAAGGGTGAACGGCAGTATCCATAGTGTTGTATCGTGCACTTGATAGTAATGTGAAATCACGGCGCAACTAGTATAGTGGAACCCCATGTCACATCTTATGCTTGTGAATTCAATAACCTAGATGTTATGGTCAGGGACAATTTTAAGGATTTGTGGGCCCTGTTCGGATGAACTTAAAATTATGATCTGGTTTCAGTTCTTTTATACCTCCTTTGGCCTGGTCGCTCACATTTGTCTACATTCTAAACGTGTTTTATCTAATATTCAGGGATAGTGCGTGTGTGCTTTCAATATTTCAATATATAATATCTCCTCGTGTCCGCTGCCGCTTCTCTCTCCCCCTGGTCTCCTTCCTGCTCTCCGCTCTCCTCCTCTCGTCGCCCCTCGCCGCTGCTGGATGCTGGATCTTGTGAATGGGATTGATTGGCGGCTCACGGAAACGGGAAACGGCGGATTTCGCGGGCGTTTGTGTAAATATCGCGGCATTTGCACGGATCGGCCAATTTCGCGATTTTTTTGCAAATGGCGAAATCGCGATAAGCTGGAGGGTCTGGATAGGGGTTACTGGCTCCATATGCCCCCAGGGGATAGAAAGATTGGAATTTCTCTGGGGGGGTGGAGGCATCGTCATGCCCAGTTTGGGCAGCCCCTAACTTACTAAAAATAAAATCCCTGGTTTCTAGTTGGGAGCTACTGTCCCCATCTGCCCACTGGCGGCAGAAAGACTGGAATTTCTCTGTGAGGGGCCATTGTCATGCCCATTTTGGGCAGCCCCCACCCCAAAATGAATACCAAAAAAAACCTGGTTTCTAGAGGGCTTTATGCCCCCTCAGGGGGCAGATGGGGGGGAAGAAAGACTGTAGTGCCCAAAATACATAGGGGGAGCAAAGGCCCTAGACCAAGGGGCTGCTTCCCCCTGCCTGGTGTTTAGCTGCTTAGGGATCGCCCCCCCAGGAGGAATCCACTAGGCGGGGAAATCCTGCCATTTCCAATGATACCTCTCCCGTCTTTCTATGTGCTTGGGGGCTGAGATAGCCCCCTGAGCAAATAGAAAGTGAAATTTAAATGAGCCTTTTGGTTTCTATTAAATGACGACAGCGAGACGTGCACGCTGATCTCAATTTCAGGAAAACTAGGGAGAGAGCCTCAGGAGCTGGGGAAGCTCTTCCCCAGCTCCCGAGGCTGTTGGCGAGAAAAGGAAATCCCTCAGGTGCCTTCACCAGAGGGATTTACGGTGCCATGTGTGAGGATGGCCGGGAGCCGTCCTTTGCACACAAGCACTGATGGCTAACGGCCGTCATGCGCATGGAAGGCGTTAAGCCCTAATCCACACAGGAGTACACTACACTTCTAACGTTCCCCAGACATCAGGGGAGCCACATAGAGACTCACAGGATATCAGGCAAAGGCCAAAGGGCAGGGACCAGTCTAAATCCAGTTTCCACTGGCCAAGTGGGCAGTTACAGGAAAAGGCCTCCTGTAGCTTGATGTGTCCCTGCAGCTTTAATGGTAGATCAGCCTTATGACCATTGGACTCCACGTCTTTGTCCCGGGTACAGGGAGAGTAGGTCTAGTCTTCTAGGCTCCTCTCAGGTCTCATACAGCAGGTTAAGGCCACTTCTGATCTTACACAGTTCGAGGAGTAATCTGAAGTGGGTGCATGGAGATATCACATTTATTCCTGGCACAAGCTGCTGGGTGGAAATGACTGCTGGGTATTCCCTAACTACTGAGTTCCCAGGGCCAATGCCATCCATTTTTTACATTTCCAAGATGGTAGAGCATCCAGCCACAGTAGGGCTTGAGCTCGGAGGGATGAGGGAGTGCACTATTGTAATACTAGTGTCCTCCCACATTTAACACAAAAATCCAGTCTGGGCAGTGACTGTATACCAATAAACCCAGACCCAGAAGTATGGACGAACAAAGCATGGTTTCCAGCAACCAGAACGTTGATAAATAAGAAAAGTTTAGGCCTTCTATTTCTCTTGTTTTAAGTTGTGCACCCAGTGTTTTATTTAAACCCCAGCACATCTGTCAAGCAGAATGTGTCACTTCAACAAGATTTTACACTGTAATGTCAAAAAGAGGCTCTCTATGATAGGATTCTGTCTGGCTGGGGAGAGGGGGAAGGAAGGGCCCTGCTCAGGTAGCAGCTAACAGAAGCCTGTTGCAGGGGAGGCCTCATTGAAGTTAATCCAGTTCCTGGGTCCAAACACACTGCTCCTCCTGTTAACACACACTCCTCCCCACACCCAAGCCTTTGTTCTCTGATCTGGAAGCAGTTTTCACACCTCTTGAAATGATAATTACTGGCTGGCAGAAGTGGGAGAACAAATACAGATGGACCTCTATAGACTTCAGACATGGAAAATGTGTCTTTCTAAAAGTATCTTTCCTAAATATTTATCAAAATCCAACGTCAATTTGTAAATTGCTTTTTAATACCTATTAAACAGAGTAGTTTAACCATTTTTCTAGCTGTTTCCAAGCTGAAATGAGCATTATTTAATGTAATAATGTATGACAGTGCTTCCTATTGAACAGCCAGCCTGGCTAGAGTGAAAATAGCTTTTGGGGCTTGTTCACGGTAAGGACAACTTTAACATTATATCCCTAAATGTTCTCCTTTTGAATACCATACACCATACCTTATTTGCAATAAGGCTTTAATGGAGGCCACTTATAAATATTCAAAAGGGAGGTTTTGACTTGCCAAAATGGGTTATTTTGACAGCCAAATTTGCAGTTTAAAACTTCAAAAGTCAGGCTACAAATGGCAGACAGTCATGTTTGCGCTGTCACTGTGTGGATAGCACAACGGGTACTGCTGTCTACTAGTGACATTAAACTTATAGGTTAAGTGTACCTTTTGTATCATATATTACGGACTTACAAGTGAGTTAAACATACCAATTAGGTGTATGCCTATTTCACCATGTTGAAAGGGGTAGCAGAGGCAATTTATCATTGGTTATCAAGGGTACAGAGCACAGAGTTCTCCAGCCATAAAAAATGTAGAGTCCAGCAGGGGAAAATTTGGGTTGACCGTGTAGAAAAGTAAAATTTTCTACACAAGTCATTCACAAATTTTTTGAACAATCGCAAAAACATGAAATTACATTAGCAGATGATCAGCAATTGAAAGTGGATGGTAACCAAATGGAAACTGAAAAAGAGACACAAAATGCAATGCAAATTTTGACAAAGACAGCTCTCTAAGCAACGGTAAGGAGGCTCAGTATACTAAAAAAACAGCAGAGGAGGAGTATTAGTTCAGATGGAGAATCAAACGGAGGAGGAGGTGCAAGCAACATACAGGATTAATGGGCAAGTTTTCCTACACATAATAGATGATCTACAGCCCATGCGTTGAAAGCACACACGTTGCATTTCGACATGTTCTACACATGTACATGTCGACATATGTACATGTCCTGTGTTCTACATCTGTTAGTATGAGGAAGCTACTATGGCAATGCACTAGTGTCTGGTGGGATGTCAAGAGTATTTAAGATCCTCCTGGTTGTGGTGTTGTCTAGGATACGCAGGGAAAAATAAACACTCCTGAGTACCATGGTGAAGTTCAGAGAACCTAGGTGCAATTGTACAGGACACAAAAATTTGCACATGAAGAGCTGATATTCAGATCTTCATATGCCCATCACTTAAAGAGTGAGTACATGTGCAGAAGCAACAAAAAACAGCACTCCCTCAACACACAAGTAATGTACAATGCCAGGTCACTTAGCTAGTGACATACATGATTCATAATTTTTCTATATCTTTCTCTCCTGTGACAAACATGCAAGAGGAGACCTGGGAGATAAGTGTCTGCTACGTATGTCTATATGGGAAACTCATGACACTTTAGCTAGGGCATGGAAAGCACAACACTCAAGCCATCAGTGCTCTGTTTCAGGTGATAATTCATATACCAGCTTACTTCGAACCATGGGCACAGAGGGAACAGAGGTATAGCACTACACACAAGAAGAACAGAACCATCAATGAAAATGTTGTGTGTTTCCTGCATGGTCCATTGTAGTTTTCCCTATGTTAGCCTCATTGTGCACTTTATAGGCCGCATTTTCCTTTGCACACATTACTATACAATCATGTTTAATTTTGTGCCACATTGTATTTTCACACAGGACCTGCATATGTTTTTGTGTTCTGTTCTTTTCCTGGGATTTAATCTGAACACCATAGACAAGGTCAAAGAGTAATGCCCCTTGTTATTCTCTCTTGTTGGACACAAGCACCTAGACACAACATAAGAATGCAGCTGCTGTTTGTGGTCACACACCTCTTAGTCATATAACTAAGGACACAAATTTTAAAAAATACACACTGAGTGAATGTCCTGAGGCAAGATTGCCACACTAGCTGAGATGTAGAACATCCATCTATGTATACTAGGGTACGGGGTTTAACACTCATCCGATATATCTTTCATATGCAATCATTAGCTTTAGTAGAAGCTGATATGTCTTATAACATGACAGGGCTTTTTATGGTATATGGTTGGTTAACTATGGTAGCGATATTTTTTCTATCCATTTTTTTTCTAATTGTGGCGCAAATGCTGCTTCTTTGAGCACAATTGTTTAAATAAATATTCTAAACTTCCTTTGTGTCCCTTGTTTATCTTATTGTGGATAAGTGTGAGTGACAGAGAGAAAGGGTGTGCGCTTTTACCGCAAGTTTTAAGGTTGCACCTAGTTTTGTTGGTTTTTCAAGCTTGAATATTAAAAGGTTTTATACTAACCCTGGGCGTAGTGTGCGGAGTGGGGCTCCGCGGAGCTACGCGAAGTGGGCGCAAAACTACGCCCACCCGCGCACTCCGCGTAGCCCCACTACGCGCCGCCCGCCTCCCTCCCGCCCTCCCTAAATACTTAAATAAAAGGATAGAAAGCTTTTAAAAACACTTACCTTGTCCGCCGCATCCCCGGGGCTCCCTCTCGCCGTCCCTGGATTCGCGCCGCCACCGATTCAGATACTCATGAGAAATGCGCATGGGCGGGCGCCCGCGCATGCGCATTAGTATCCGAAATGGCGCCGCAAATCCAGGGATGGCGAGAGGGAGCCCCGGGGACGCGGCGGACAAGGTAAGTGTTTTTAAAAGCTTTCTATCCCTTTTATTTAAGTATTTAGGGAGGGCGGGAGGGAGGCGGGTGGCGGCCGGCTACGCACCATCTGCGGAGCGCGCGTAGTGCCGCCTGGCTACGCCCGCTACGCAAAATGCGTAGGAGACGGCACTACGCGCACTCCGTGCACGGAGCGTAGCTGGCCGCCCACCCTTATTTTATACCCTGTTTGTGCAACACTTTGAATCCAATATAAGTTAATTATGGTGCAACCTATTGCGATTGCGACAACTGCGGACCAGCAGTATATGGCCATTTATAAAAATATAGAGTCCCTATTGCGGGATCTCTTGTGATGTTTATAGTAGAAGCGGATGCTGCAGTTCACTTTGAGTTTTTTTATTCCTAGGTCACATTTCCGGCTGTGTGGGCTAAAACGAATACTTTCCATGAATATATAATACCACAGGCACCTGCAGCATTTTGACCTTATGCCCTTGTTGAAATTCCTTTTACAGTCTGTGAACACCAGACTTGGTTTAATGGCACCCTTCCCAATGTGCCGGGGTCAGTTCGAATAGGTCCTTTAACCCCATGGATGCTCAGCATATTCCCCTGCTGTGCTGAGAAATCGGAAATCCCACACAACATGACGAGCTGGGCTCGTCATGAGCGTGCGAGGAGGCTACTTCATGACGAGCCCAGCTCGTCATGAGCGTGGAAGGGGTTAAAAAATGAAGGGGCCCCATGGCCGGCATATATTTGGCTGGATAAACACCATATCCAGAGTTATACACCATATCCAGATTTAGGTAACCTGGATCTAATACAAACCCAAACTTTGAACAATGTCTTGTCGTCCGATTTCGACGGCTAATTTCAATTTATTTAACATATATTACGGGCTGCTCCAGCTAGACTTGACCTGCAAGTGCAAGCCCAGTTGCTTGCAGCGCCTGCAATAAGTCCTGTAATTGTTAATTCAGTTATGGGCAAATGGACCACTAATCATGAGGATATATCATTTGGGATTGCCCAAAACAATTGACCAGCTTGAGGCTATGTTTTCCCCTATGGGACTACAGAATAAGCACGAAATATTAACTATGTGCTTACCCACTAGACTTTTTCCCACTCTAGCTGTCTGCAACACCTGTCGGACTATTTTTGCCAAAATATACACTCTTTGTCATGGCACTCCCTCGATGGCCATTCTATTGAATGTCCTAAAAAAAATACAGAATGAGCAAGGGGCTCAGATATGGGGATGAAGCTCATTGGTAATTTTCCCATTGTCTCTGAAATTATTTATTTTAATGTTAAAGATGCAGCAGCGTCTTTGGCGATATGCCAGCTATTGCCTCGGTGGCAGTAGCCAACCACGAATGTGAGTTGCCAGTTACCATTGCTAATGTATATGTCTCTAGGAGGCAAAAGTTTGGGAACCAGACCGTCAGTACCACCGTTTGGTAAGCCTAGCACAGAAAAAGATACCTGACCAGCTTATCACTTTGCTAAAAAACCATGATATAAACGTAAACAAAAGCAACAGAAAGGTAGACAGCGTTGAGGCACTCCACGCCTGGAGTCCTCTGAAAGATTACATCATTTTTGTAATCACACAAAACGAAAGACTCCAGACGAATACCAGGATCCTGATACATGTTCTCCTCATCCCTTTCAGGAATCGTCTGATCAACAGTATGACAGAGGAGGGTGCTCTGACCTCAGACAAGAAGAGTATGTGAAACTAAAAAGGGAGTCACTACCCTCATCTGACGTAAAGATAAAGAAGGAGGCAGGCCTCCTCCATATAAACTGTCTTTTCAGATAAAAAAGTTACAGTTCTAACTGATAATTATTCAACAGACAGTAAGAACCTTGCTCCTGAACAAGAGTTGTACGGTGACTCTCCTTGGCAGCAAGGCAGAAGTCACCATAGTATGCTGGTCTCTTGACCAATTCCTGGAAGCTGAAGCAACTGAAACATTTATTACGGTTGAAACTACTAACACCGAGATAGCACCTCCAGACAGGCTATATCACTTGGATATTCAAATTGAAGATGACGTTAAACGCACCGTTAAAGCGATATTTTGGGACACCATAACCATGTCTTATGATATAATATTGGCGGAGGTTGAGTGGCCTCCATCTTTTGTTCTTACATCCCCCCAAGGAGAAGATGTCATTCTCCCTACTTTTTCAGACACTTGTCCCAGACGAAGTTAAACAAGCGTATGCATCTGAATGGGCCCTTCCATTGGCCCCTGTACTTTAACATAACCATATTGGTTGGGATAAAGATTTCCCTTTCCATATCACACCTACAGTCCAACCACAGTATCCTATTAAAAGGGATGATAAAGCATCCATTAGGGAAAATCTTACTCAGTTGGTGTACCAGGGAGTAATTAAACCCTGTGTATAATAATGTAGTTGGTCAAAAATACAAAACCACTTTGGATATTTCCAAAGGTTTTTTCAGTCCCAATTTTGCTCCTGAATGGCCCACATTTAGCACCATAGGCTTTCAATTTAAAAAAACTGTCAATACTTTGTTTCATCTTATATAACCATAAAAGTTCAAACACACAATCTAAAAATACATTAAATGTGTAAGCCGATCCATTTAAAAATCAAGTTAAGAACCAGACTTATGACAGCTGCAGGGAAATTGGATTATAGATTCTGAGACCCTGGCCATTCTCAACGAGGTAGGGATCCTGACACATAGGGATTTCCTTTCAGAAATCTCCCACATATCTAGCAGTGGGGAGTCTCCCGTCAACAATAAGGCCCCAACAGTTAGTGCTATCCCCGATCACCAGGAGGCGAAGGGAATTACAATTAGCTATCTGAAAACCCGCTCAATGGTAAAACAGCAGCTTGAAGTTTTCCAGCTTGTTGACTCTGATAAACCGGATATCATCCTCCTTTCTGAAACGTGACTTACTGCTGAGTTTATACCCGATATCCTGGCAGCAGTATCTGATAACTATTATATTCTTCAGGCTAACAGGCCCTTGGGTAAAGCCAGGGTAGGGGTCGCAGCCATCATTCACCAGAAACTTCAGTTCACTTGATTGGGGATAACAGGCTTCCCTCAGTTGACAGCCTAATATTGAAATGTGAATCTTCCCAGTCTTCTTTTATTTGTGCTTTATTTTATAGACCCCTCATCATATGCCCACATTCCCTCAACTGCTAGGCGAAACGATTTCACATTTAGCTATTAATCATGCCAGAATTCTAATAATTGGAGATTTTAATTATTGGCCTAATGATGCATGGGTAAGTGTTAACTCTACAGAATTTACTGATCTTCTTTCTGGAATGAATTGTACCCAGCATGTGAAGGCTGCTACTCACATAAAGGGGCATATTTTAGACGAAGTTTGGACATCTAATCTGGAAATTTCTAAGTTCATAGTTTCCCCATGTACTTGGTCGGGTCGCCATCTTATCATATTTGTGATATCTAGTATGTTCCCTACTAAAAATTCAGAGACAAGAAACCATCTGGCCAGAAACTGGAACTGGGCTAACTTTGATGATTTTTGTTCATTATTAAATGCCACAGCCCCTACTGCACAGGAGTCCCTCCACAGTCAGGCAAAAAGAATCAAGATGCGGCTTGAATCTGCCAGTGATCGCATTGCCCCCTTTAAGAAAATCAAGATTATGCGACCTCACGACGCCCAATGTTGGTTCTCTAGCGGCTTAAAATTTTAAAAAAACAGCATTAAGGCAAGCTGAACGTAGGTGGAGACACGATTATTCCTTGGACAAAAAAGCCTCCTATGTAACACTGCTCAAAGAATATAAAAATGCTATCCGTCAGACTCATTTCAAAAAGGGGGTGGTGATAGACAGAGTATCTGAGTTAATCAGAACACTCCTACCCAGTCAACAGATCAGGGCTTGATCCATCACCGTTTTTTAGCTCACTGCACCATCCCAGTTCAGAACCTGGCTATATGCAAACTAGTCTGTCCCTGGCCCAGTGCATCATGGGAACAGGGCAGACCAAACTACCAAGCCAATTCTTCACTGGAAAGGAAACAAGCTTCCGGGGACCGGTTTCTGGCATTACAGCCGTCTTCGGCCCGGCTTGCTTGAATCCTGATGGTGCAGTGAGCAAGGGACTCATGTCTGAGCATACCCTTCCACACTCATGGTGGCCAAAATAATTTCAAAAAGGGGGTGGTGATGGACAGAGTATCTGAGTTAATCAGAACACTCCTACCCAGTCAACAGATCAGGGCTTGATCCATCACCGTTTTTTAGCTCACTGCACCATCCCAGTTCAGAACCTGGCTATATGCAAACTAGTCTGTCCCTGGCCCAGTGCATCATGGGAACAGGGCAGACCAAACTACCAAGCCAATTCTTCACTGGAAAGGAAACAAGCTTCCGGGGACCGGTTTCTGGCATTACAGCCGTCTTCGGCCCGGCTTGCTTGAATCCTGATGGTGCAGTGAGCAAGGGACTCATGTCTGAGCATACCCTTCCACACTCATGGTGGCCAAAATAATTTCAAAAAGGGGGTGGTGATGGACAGAGTATCTGAGTTAATCAGAACACTCCTACCCAGTCAACAGATCAGGGCTTGATCCATCACCGTTTTTTAGCTCACTGCACCATCCCAGTTCAGAACCTGGCTATATGCAAACTAGTCTGTCCCTGGCCCAGTGCATCATGGGAACAGGGCAGACCAAACTACCAAGCCAATTCTTCACTGGAAAGGAAACAAGCTTCCAGGGTATACTCAGATGTGAGTCCCTTGCTCATTGCACCATCAGGATTCAAGCAAGCCGGGCCGAAGACGGCTGAAATGCCAGAAACCGGTCCCCGGAAGCTTGTTTCCTTCCCAGTGTAAGAATTGGCTTTTGTAGTCTGGTCTGCCCTGTTCCCATGATGCACTGGGCCAGGGACAGATTAATTTGAATACAGCCAGGTTCTGAAACTGGGATGGTGCAATGAGCTAAAAAAACGTGTTGGATCTAGCCCTGATCTCTTGACTGGGTGAGAGTACTCTGCTTAATTCAGAGACTCTGTCCATCACCATCCCTTGTTGTAAATTATTTTGTCCACCCTAAGCGTGGAAGGGTATACTCAGATGTGAGTCCCTTGCTCATTGCACCATCAGGATTCAAGCAAGCCGGGCCGAAGACGGCTGAAATGCCAGAAACCGGTCCCCGGAAGCTTGTTTCCTTCCCAGTGTAAGAATTGGCTTTTGTAGTCTGGTCTGCCCTGTTCCCATGATGCACTGGGCCAGGGACAGACTAATTTGCATACAGCCAGGTTCTGAAACTGGGATGGTGCAATGAGCTAAAAAACGGTGTTGGATCTAGCCCTGATCTCTTGACTGGGTGAGAGTACTCTGCTTAATTCAGAGACTCTGTCCATCACCACCCCTTGTTGTAAATTATTTTGTCCACCCTAAGCGTGGAAGGGTATACTCAGATGTGAGTCCCTTGCTCATTGCACCATCAGGATTCAAGCAAGCCGGGCAGAAGACGGCTGAAATGCCAGAAACCGGTCCCCGGAAGCTTGTTTCCTTCCCAGTGTAAGAATTGGCTTTTGTAGTCTGGTCTGCCCTGTTCCCATGATGCACTGGGCCAGGGACAGACTAATTTGCATACAGCCAGGTTCTGAAACTGGGATGGTGCAATGAGCTAAAAAACGGTGTTGGATCTAGCCCTGATCTCTTGACTGGGTGAGAGTACTCTGCTTAATTCAGAGACTCTGTCCATCACCACCCCTTGTTGTAAATTATTTTGTCCACCCTAAGCGTGGAAGGGTATACTCAGATGTGAGTCCCTTGCTCATTGCACCATCAGGATTCAAGCAAGCCGGGCCGAAGACGGCTGAAATGCCAGAAACCGGTCCCCGGAAGCTTGTTTCCTTCCCAGTGTAAGAATTGGCTTTTGTAGTCTGGTCTGCCCTGTTCCCATGATGCACTGGGCCAGGGACAGACTAATTTGCATACAGCCAGGTTCTGAAACTGGGATGGTGCAATGAGCTAAAAAACGGTGTTGGATCTAGCCCTGATCTCTTGACTGGGTGAGAGTACTCTGCTTAATTCAGAGACTCTGTCCATCACCACCCCTTGTTGTAAATTATTTTGTCCACCCTAAGCGTGGAAGGGTATACTCAGATGTGAGTCCCTTGCTCATTGCACCATCAGGATTCAAGCAAGCCGGGCCGAAGACGGCTGAAATGCCAGAAACCGGTCCCCGGAAGCTTGTTTCCTTCCCAGTGTAAGAATTGGCTTTTGTAGTCTGGTCTGCCCTGTTCCCATGATGCACTGGGCCAGGGACAGACTAATTTGCATACAGCCAGGTTCTGAAACTGGGATGGTGCAATGAGCTAAAAAACGGTGTTGGATCTAGCCCTGATCTCTTGACTGGGTGAGAGTACTCTGCTTAATTCAGAGACTCTGTCCATCACCACCCCTTGTTGTAAATTATTTTGTCCACCCTAAGCGTGGAAGGGTATACTCAGATGTGAGTCCCTTGCTCATTGCACCATCAGGATTCAAGCAAGCCGGGCCGAAGACGGCTGAAATGCCAGAAACCGGTCCCCGGAAGCTTGTTTCCTTCCCAGTGTAAGAATTGGCTTTTGTAGTCTGGTCTGCCCTGTTCCCATGATGCACTGGGCCAGGGACAGACTAATTTGCATACAGCCAGGTTCTGAAACTGGGATGGTGCAATGAGCTAAAAAACGGTGTTGGATCTAGCCCTGATCTCTTGACTGGGTGAGAGTACTCTGCTTAATTCAGAGACTCTGTCCATCACCACCCCTTGTTGTAAATTATTTTGTCCACCCTAAGCGTGGAAGGGTATACTCAGATGTGAGTCCCTTGCTCATTGCACCATCAGGATTCAAGCAAGCCGGGCCGAAGACGGCTGAAATGCCAGAAACCGGTCCCCGGAAGCTTGTTTCCTTCCCAGTGTAAGAATTGGCTTTTGTAGTCTGGTCTGCCCTGTTCCCATGATGCACTGGGCCAGGGACAGACTAATTTGCATACAGCCAGGTTCTGAAACTGGGATGGTGCAATGAGCTAAAAAACGGTGTTGGATCTAGCCCTGATCTCTTGACTGGGTGAGAGTACTCTGCTTAATTCAGAGACTCTGTCCATCACCACCCCTTGTTGTAAATCCGTCAGACTAAGGCAGAATATTTTTCCTCAAAAATCGTAAATTCGGCTAATAAGTCCAAGGAAATCTTATCCATAGTTGATTAAGTCACCAATCCAGATAGGGTCGTAGCGAAACCTAATGTGACTCTCTCAATTCCTACTTCATTGAGAAAATTGATACAATAAAGGACAGTATTTCTCCTCCCATCCCCACTATGGCATCCCCAAATTTATGTAAAATCTCACTTTTATTTGATCAAATTTCCCCAATTTTAAAAGAAAACCTTTTTGTTCTACTTAAAAAAGTTAGTTCTGGCTCCCCCACCGATTGCTGCCTGCCTCACATTTTACGTGAAGCTTTCCTTATCTGTCCGTATCCTCCCCAATCATTTCTTTTTTTTTTTTTTTTTTTTTTAAAACCTTTATTGTACAGAAGGCGCGCACAGATACGGGCCTACAACCCACCGGGCCGGCCACCACAATTAAGAGACATACGAGGCAATACAGAAGAGACGTGTAACAAAGAAGGGGTAGAGAGATTAGATCAAGAGTTGATCCTAAGGCTCAATTTACCATTCCAAAAAATTAGAATGGAAGGTCCAACATGAGTCGGAGCCCCAAGTAGCAATGATTAACAAGAAGGGGACTCAGTTGTTCCTAGACAAAGAGTAATAGTAATACGGTCAAGAGGGGAGAAAAATTGATGAGGGGGTAGTGCTCAGTGGAGTGCTCCCCTGGGCATCCCATTAGTTGGAATGAATGGCCTCACACACTCTTGCGAGTGTCATGCTTCATCATCGGCCGTTGCTCCTCGTTGGGCAGGCGGTGCAATGTCCAACGGGCTCACCTCTAGGAGGGGCTCTTTATCGGAGATCTTTTTTCCAACAGCCTGTGGGTGAAGTGCAAGTGAGGGGCCAGGTAAGAAGTGGATAGTGTAGGTGGGTGTGTTAAAATATAGCAAGGGATACCGGAGAGCAATTTATTCTGGTGGTTCCCCTACTATAAGTAAAACCAGTGGGTGGCCTATGATCGCCAGAAATTAAGTTCTGTATCACGATCTAGGACTACACAGCGTTACGTGAGGTCAACATGTTTCTCGCTTCTGCGATTATGCTGCGATTCTTCAGGACCTTATTTAATTTTTACATCTATCACAAAGGAAAGACCTGAGAGTGTCAACCTATAAACATCAATTTGTAACTGTTGTACTACCTGGGTGTAACCGCTCTTGCCTAGAGGAGACAAAAGGAAGAGTTACCAAAATACAAGGACAACAATTAACCATTCTTGACCGTGAGCACACTGTGATTGCGTGAAGAGAAGTGACTCAGTGTCTGTGGCATTCTGTGAGCAGTGACCTGTAAGTATCCACTTGATTCACATATATCACAAGTCATCTCTATCACAGTAGAAAAATAATATAAAAATAATAATAAAATAAAATAAATAAATAAACTTAACTTAAAACATGATAGCAGCAGTTATTGTTCAAGGTGTCTAATTATTAAAGGTGTCTAATTATTAACCCCTCTGGGATTCATTAGATACTCACCTATAGGTCAAGGAGTACAGGTGTCAACAGTACCCGGTAGGTGTGACTTCAAGGGAGAGAGCCAATAGGGGTTTAATGGCTATAGGGGAGACAAAGGCACCAATTTCCCGAGTTATCAGAGAACCCCCAATGTCATAACGTTTCTTAGGTGGAATACTGATATGCAGGTGGGTAAGCAATTGTATATTATCAACTGCTTCTGTAGAAAGATTGCCATATTCTTAATCAAGTATCAGAGACATAAGTACATATGTCCGTCATATAGCGTGGGCATATTACGTTCTGATTACCAATGCCAGTGTCTGCGTATTGATTCTCGTAGGGATGCTTAACCTTACATTGTGCTCGGTTCAAAATAATGAGACCAGAGGCCAGTCGCACTCGAAAGCTCTAAGAGATTATAGCGCATATGTCATTCATCCAACGTGGGCACAACCGGTTTTAGTTACACGTGCCACTGTCTCTCGTGTTAGATGTTGTGGCCCTGCCCAATCTCACCTTGGTACAACTGCGACCTCCAAATCAGAGGCCAGGGGCGGTCATATGTGGTTGCCTGAGCAGCGAAATGATCAGAGATATAGGCGCATACACACCCCTCTTATATTAAGCTTGGTGCTCCCGCTATTTCAAAACCAGATGCCAGCAGTACTCCTTCGTAGTCGGCTGAGCAGCGAAGCAATCAATTATATAAAGAGACATAAGCGCATCCAAACACGTGCCACTGTCTGCGTGCTGAATATTAAAGTATAGCAGAGACTTACATTGCGCCCTACAATGTGCCCAGTACACACACACAATCAGAGGCCAAAGGTACTCGTTTGCAGCCGGCCGTGCAGCGCCCGCCGTTACTAAGGAAGCGCCCGGCGCGCACATCACGTGCGGGGTGTCCAGGTCAATTGTATAAAGAGACATAAGCGCATCCAAACACGTGCCACTGTCTGCATGCTGAATATTGAAGTATAGCAGAGACTTACATTGCGTCCTACAATGTGCCCAGTACACACACACAATCAGAGGCCGAAGGTACTCGTTTGCAGCCGGCCGTGCAGCGCCTGCCATTACTAAGGAAGCGCCCGGCGCGCACATCACGTTCGAGGTGTCCAGGTCAGTACACCACACCTGCTGCGCTAACGCGGGTCACTGAAGCAAAGCGCGCCGCCTACTTACTTCTCAGAGCCTCGGTCAGTGCTCTTGCGCCTACCCATCACTACCGGGATCCGGATAGTACCGGGTCCCCGGTACACTGTTGTTTATGTTGCTGGTTTGGGGCGTCACCCCAGTGACTAGTAGGTCACGTGATGAGTAATGTAAACGTGGGCGCCATCTTGGAATAGGCAATTCCAGGCGCCTACATTACGAAGAAAGCCTGGATGACACTAATAAAAGATGTTTTCTTCGTAACACTCTTAATAATCATTATTGGTGAGTGTGGATATACACACAAGAGTAGGTCAGTCCTCATATATTTCAAGATTACGTTAGGCACAGCACATCTCTTTAGTAAGAAGACGCTAATACGGGCGCCATCTTGGAAGGGTAAAAAACGGACCCCTTCTAATAGTTAGCTCTATGCGGCGCCATCTGTGCAATACAATAATTGTTGTCTTAAGCTATTGGAATTCCCTGGAAGGACCTGTGCTGTATGGGTCCAGCTATCCAATGGTCCACCTAAGGCATAAGCTAGATACAGACGCTTAGTGTGTATCAAGCGTAGGACACAATCCAACAATGTATTTATAGACAGCTCCACGGGATATCTTCGTTCAATCCCCGCTTATCTGAGGATAACCTGTGTATCCAACGCTGCTCTTTGTGGAACAGGTCCTGTTTGGATCTGCTGTTGGGTGTTTCAAGGATGACCCACCAAATAGAGTCAGCAGTGTGATTGTTTTCCAGGAAGTGACGGCACATCTTTGTGTTGGTCTTTTTGCATCGTATATTACTGCGATGTTCCGATATACGAGTCTTGACCGATCTGGTGGTCATGCCAACATATTGTAATTCACAAGGGCACCTAATGAGGTAGATACAATTGGTGGAGTTGCAATTGGTATGATTGCGGATTTCCCAAGTGAATGTCTCTGTCAAGTTGATGGACTTGGTAACATTGGTAAAGGGGCAAACACTGCAGGAACCGCACGGGTAATGTCCCATCACTGGCGGGAGTTGCCAGAGTGTGTTCTGTCTGCGGCCTCTATTTTGTTTTGGTCTGGTGTGTACCAGAACGTCTTTGATGTTACTGGACCTTTTAAAGGCAAACCTAGGGATCTCCAGAGTCAGCTCTCCTGTATTGAGAATTTGCCAGTGTTTCTTGACAATTCTCTTAATATCATTAGAGATTGGTGTGAAGGTTGTAACACACGTCAAGGGTATGGTCTCTTGCGAGGCTCTGATGTTACCCTCCAGGAGTGCCTCTCTGTTGTTGTTCTGTGCTCGCTTCCGAGCTTTGTAAATCTCCCTGGTGGGGTAGCCTCTTTCCTTCAGATTTCGTGAAAGGATCATGGACTCACTCCTGTAATCAGTGAGGTTGGTGCAGTTACGCCTTACCCGCAAAAATTGACCAAAGGGAAGGTTCAATCTCAAAGCTCTAGGATGGTGGCTGGTGAAGAGTAACAAACTGTTTCGGTCAGTGGGCTTCCGATACATCGTGGTATTGATCTTTCCCCCTTCCAATCTGATAGTAAGGTCCAGGAATGCAATCCTGGAGTCTGAAGCAGTGATTGTGAAGGTAAGGAAGTTGTTCAGGGTGTTCAACCACGTAAAAAACTCCAGGTACTGGGGTGTTGTCCCTGTCCAGAGTATGAGGATGTCATCAATGAACCTCCTCCATAGTATGATGTTAGAATGGTAGGGGTTCGTCGGTCCATTGATGTATTGTTCCTCAAAGTCTGCCATATACAGGCATGCCACCGAAGGGGCAAAGGTACTGCCCATAGATGTACCCTGGGTCTGTTGGTAATATTGTCCTTTGAATTCAAAGAAGTTCTTAGTCAGGGCAAGTTCCGCGCATTCCATGATGAAGGAAGGTGGTGTTGCCGATGTCCATACTTCCATGTTAAGAGTCCTCTCTATCACCCCGAGTGTGGCCCTCTGTGGGATGTTAGTGTAGAGGGCCTCCACATCTAGGGTAATGAGGAAGTCTATATGGATGTCCTCCTGCAGATTGTTAAGGAGGCATAAGACATCTTTGGTGTCCTGCACGTAGGAGGGGATTCTCTTCACCAGCGGTTGCAGGAAGTAATCACAAAATTGTGATAAAGGCTCCAAAATAGAACCTATCCCTGACACAATCGGGCGTCCAGGTACCGGTGTTGTGCCCTTATGAATTTTGGGGAGGGTGTAGAAGTATGGTACTTTCGGATTCTGTTTCACAAGAAATTCTGCCTCTTTCTTGGAAATCCATTCCTGGCACTCCGCAGATTCCACCAATCCTGTAATGGTGGTTTTGAGCCGTGCGGTGGGGTCAGTCGGGATAGGAGTATAGTAGCGTCTGTCTCCTAGTTGTCTTAGGCACTCTGTTTCATAATCTTTAGTGTCCATCAAGACTGTGGCCCCACCCTTGTCAGCCTGTTTGATCGTGATGGTTTCGTCATTGCCCAAGGAGTTGAGTATTTCTTTCTCCATATTGGACAGATTCTGGTATTTGTTACACGGTCTCAGGGCCCCGATGTCCTTGAGCACAGCCTGCTCATATGTTAGGACTTCGTTTGGTATCATCCCACTGTGTGGTGTAAAGATTGATGGATTGTGGAGACCCGAGTCTGTGCGAGTCTCGATGGGTTTACCATCAAAGAAGGCTCTCAATCTGACTTTTCTGAAGAATTTCTGGATCTCACAAGTCAGTTCAAAATTGTCTACTTTAGGGGTGGGCACAAATCCCAATCCTTTTTGGAGGACTGTTTCTTCTGGTATTGTGAGCTGGCGTGATGAAAGGTTCACCACAAGACTTACTTTCTCCCTGTCTTGCTCCTCGTTTCCACCCCTGTGGTCTGTGTTTCCTCCCACTGGACCCTTTTGTCCGGAGCGTTTCCTCGCCTGCGCCCGCGGCCTCTGCCCCAACCTCTGTCTAAAAAAGGCTGTTGGTTCGCATTTTGCGGGGCAAACTGCGGGGGGTATGGAGGTCCAAAGGGGTTCATGGGATGTTGAAACTGTGGAAAATGCCACATTGGAGGACCTTGGTAGGGAGGCGGTTGATAGAAGGGTTGTCCCCTTCTCCCTCCTCTGTTACCTCTCCGGGGTCTAGGTTGCCACTCATCTCCACTGGAGTTGTCGTCGTTGTTAGACCCTCGCTTAGAAGAGGAGGCACTTGAGTCGGAGAGATACCCTGTCCCCGTGGGGACAAAGTCGTCCTTGAGATAAGGATAGACTTTCTCTTTGGAGAATCGGTCAATATCCTTTTGTAATTTTGCCACTTTTTGTTTCATCAAGAAGTCTTTATGTTCAGTGATTTCTTTATTGAGCTCTGTCAACTTGGTCTTAAAACCGGTGTTCTGTCCAGAGTTTTTTAAGGCGCTTTCTGCTGCCTGGATTTTAGTCAGGAGCTCATCAGCCAACCGTTTGGCTGTATTTACCAGAAGAATCAGTAAGTCATGAGTACATTTCCAAGAAATGAGAGACCATTCTATTTTAAATTGGCCGTCCTCCCAGAAAATTCTGGGGAAATTCTTGACGATGAGGCCGTTAGGTGCTATTTTAGCCTTGAAGTATTCTGCCATTAATGCTCCATGTAATGTGATTCTGACCCACTCTCTTTTCATATCAGAAAGTGCTTTCCAGTCTGTGGAGTTACTCCCTGTTGCAATTTCAAGATCCATGCCTAGCATAGATGGAAGCCTGTGAATAGCTGCTGCATCATCGTCACCAAAACTGAGTCCTTGTCCGTCCATCTTGGGACGGTACAGGGTTCTCTGGTGAAGAATGAAAGAAAAAGTCAAAAGGGGATAATACTATAAGTATATCAACCCGGTCCAAGATACATTGGTCAGGGACTCAGAAAGAGGAGGGGGATAGAAGAACACTTACCCACCGAACGATATATATACCCCACGGTGGTTAGCCGTGCAAGATATGTAACAAAGAAGGGGTAGAGAGATTAGATCAAGAGTTGATCCTAAGGCTCAATTTACCATTCCAAAAAATTAGAATGGAAGGTCCAACATGAGTCGGAGCCCCAAGTAGCAATGATTAACAAGAAGGGGACTCAGTTGTTCCTAGACGAAGAGTAATAGTAATACGGTCAAGAGGGGAGAAAAATTGATGAGGGGGTAGTGCTCAGTGGAGTGCTCCCCTGGGCATCCCATTAGTTGGAATGAATGGCCTCACACACTCTTGCGAGTGTCATGCTTCATCATCGGCCGTTGCTCCTCGTTGGGCAGGCGGTGCAATGTCCAACGGGCTCACCTCTAGGAGGGGCTCTTTATCGGAGATCTTTTTTCCAACAGCCTGTGGGTGAAGTGCAAGTGAGGGGCCAGGTAAGAAGTGGATAGTGTAGGTGGGTGTGTTAAAATATAGCAAGGGATACCGGAGAGCAATTTATTCTGGTGGTTCCCCTACTATAAGTAAAACCAGTGGGTGGCCTATGATCGCCAGAAATTAAGTTCTGTATCACGATCTAGGACTACACAGCGTTACGTGAGGTCAACATGTTTCTCGCTTCTGCGATTATGCTGCGATTCTTCAGGACCTTATTTAATTTTTACATCTATCACAAAGGAAAGACCTGAGAGTGTCAACCTATAAACATCAATTTGTAACTGTTGTACTACCTGGGTGTAACCGCTCTTGCCTAGAGGAGACAAAAGGAAGAGTTACCAAAATACAAGGACAACAATTAACCATTCTTGACCGTGAGCACACTGTGATTGCGTGAAGAGAAGTGACTCAGTGTCTGTGGCATTCTGTGAGCAGTGACCTGTAAGTATCCACTTGATTCACATATATCACAAGTCATCTCTATCACAGTAGAAAAATAATATAAAAATAATAATAAAATAAAATAAATAAATAAACTTAACTTAAAACATGATAGCAGCAGTTATTGTTCAAGGTGTCTAATTATTAAAGGTGTCTAATTATTAACCCCTCTGGGATTCATTAGATACTCACCTATAGGTCAAGGAGTACAGGTGTCAACAGTACCCGGTAGGTGTGACTTCAAGGGAGAGAGCCAATAGGGGTTTAATGGCTATAGGGGAGACAAAGGCACCAATTTCCAGAGTTATCAGAGAACCCCCAATGTCATAACGTTTCTTAGGTGGAATACTGATATGCAGGTGGGTAAGCAATTGTATATTATCAACTGCTTCTGTAGAAAGATTGCCATATTCTTAATCAAGTATCAGAGACATAAGTACATATGTCCGTCATATAGTGTGGGCATATTACGTTCTGATTACCAATGCCAGTGTCTGCGTATTGATTCTCGTAGGGATGCTTAACCTTACATTGTGCTCGGTTCAAAATAATGAGACCAGAGGCCAGTCGCACTCGAAAGCTCTAAGAGATTATAGCGCATATGTCATTCATCCAACGTGGGCACAACCGGTTTTAGTTACACGTGCCACTGTCTCTCGTGTTAGATGTTGTGGCCCTGCCCAATCTCACCTTGGTACAACTGCGACCTCCAAATCAGAGGCCAGGGGCGGTCATATGTGGTTGCCTGAGCAGCGAAATGATCAGAGATATAGGCGCATACACACCCCTCTTATATTAAGCTTGGTGCTCCCGCTATTTCAAAACCAGATGCCAGCAGTACTCCTTCGTAGTCGGCTGAGCAGCGAAGCAATCAATTATATAAAGAGACATAAGCGCATCCAAACACGTGCCACTGTCTGCGTGCTGAATATTAAAGTATAGCAGAGACTTACATTGCGCCCTACAATGTGCCCAGTACACACACACAATCAGAGGCCAAAGGTACTCGTTTGCAGCCGGCCGTGCAGCGCCCGCCGTTACTAAGGAAGCGCCCGGCGCGCACATCACGTGCGGGGTGTCCAGGTCAATTGTATAAAGAGACATAAGCGCATCCAAACACGTGCCACTGTCTGCGTGCTGAATATTAAAGTATAGCAGAGACTTACATTGCGTCCTACAATGTGCCCAGTACACACACACAATCAGAGGCCGAAGGTACTCGTTTGCAGCCGGCCGTGCAGCGCCCGCCATTACTAAGGAAGCGCCCGGCGCGCACATCACGTTCGAGGTGTCCAGGTCAGTACACCACACCTGCTGCGCTAACGCGGGTCACTGAAGCAAAGCGCGCCGCCTACTTACTTCTCAGAGCCTCGGTCAGTGCTCTTGCGCCTACCCATCACTACCGGGATCCGGATAGTACCAGGTCCCCGGTACACTGTTGTTTATGTTGCTGGTTTGGGGCGTCACCCCAGTGACTAGTAGGTCACGTGATGAGTAATGTAAACGTGGGCGCCATCTTGGAATAGGCAATTCCAGGCGCCTACATTACGAAGAAAGCCTGGATGACACTAATAAAAGATGTTTTCTTCGTAACACTCTTAATAATCATTATTGGTGAGTGTGGATATACACACAAGAGTAGGTCAGTCCTCATATATTTCAAGATTACGTTAGGCACAGCACATCTCTTTAGTAAGATGATAGATGACGCTAATACGGGCGCCATCTTGGAAGGGTAAAAAACGGACCCCTTCTAATAGTTAGCTCTATGCGGCGCCATCTGTGCAATACAATAATTGTTGTCTTAAGCTATTGGAATTCCCTGGAAGGACCTGTGCTGTATGGGTCCAGCTATCCAATGGTCCACCTAAGGCATAAGCTAGATACAGACGCTTAGTGTGTATCAAGCGTAGGACACAATCCAACAATGTATTTATAGACAGCTCCACGGGATATCTTCGTTCAATCCCCGCTTATCTGAGGATAACCTGTGTATCCAACGCTGCTCTTTGTGGAACAGGTCCTGTTTGGATCTGCTGTTGGGTGTTTCAAGGATGACCCACCAAATAGAGTCAGCAGTGTGATTGTTTTCCAGGAAGTGACGGCACATCTTTGTGTTGGTCTTTTTGCATCGTATATTACTGCGATGTTCCGATATACGAGTCTTGACCGATCTGGTGGTCATGCCAACATATTGTAATTCACAAGGGCACCTAATGAGGTAGATACAATTGGTGGAGTTGCAATTGGTATGATTGCGGATTTCCCAAGTGAATGTCTCTGTCAAGTTGATGGACTTGGTAACATTGGTAAAGGGGCAAACACTGCAGGAACCGCACGGGTAATGTCCCATCACTGGCGGGAGTTGCCAGAGTGTGTTCTGTCTGCGGCCTCTATTTTGTTTTGGTCTGGTGTGTACCAGGACGTCTTTGATGTTACTGGACCTTTTAAAGGCAAACCTAGGGATCTCCAGAGTCAGCTCTCCTGTATTGAGAATTTGCCAGTGTTTCTTGACAATTCTCTTAATATCATTAGAGATTGGTGTGAAGGTTGTAACACACGTCAAGGGTATGGTCTCTTGCGAGGCTCTGATGTTACCCTCCAGGAGTGCCTCTCTGTTGTTGTTCTGTGCTCGCTTCCGAGCTTTGTAAATCTCCCTGGTGGGGTAGCCTCTTTCCTTCAGATTTCGTGAAAGGATCATGGACTCACTCCTGTAATCAGTGAGGTTGGTGCAGTTACGCCTTACCCGCAAAAATTGACCAAAGGGAAGGTTCAATCTCAAAGCTCTAGGATGGTGGCTGGTGAAGAGTAACAAACTGTTTCCGTCAGTGGGCTTCCGATACATCGTGGTATTGATCTTTCCCCCTTCCAATCTGATAGTAAGGTCCAGGAATGCAATCCTGGAGTCTGAAGCAGTGATTGTGAAGGTAAGGAAGTTGTTCAGGGTGTTCAACCACGTAAAAAACTCCAGGTACTGGGGTGTTGTCCCTGTCCAGAGTATGAGGATGTCATCAATGAACCTCCTCCATAGTATGATGTTAGAATGGTAGGGGTTCGTCGGTCCATTGATGTATTGTTCCTCAAAGTCTGCCATATACAGGCATGCCACCGAAGGGGCAAAGGTACTGCCCATAGATGTACCCTGGGTCTGTTGGTAATATTGTCCTTTGAATTCAAAGAAGTTCTTAGTCAGGGCAGGTTCCGCGCATTCCATGATGAAGGAAGGTGGTGTTGCCGATGTCCATACTTCCATGTTAAGAGTCCTCTCTATCACCCCGAGCGTGGCCCTCTGTGGGATGTTAGTGTAGAGGGCCTCCACATCTAGGGTAATGAGGAAGTCTATATGGATGTCCTCCTGCAGATTGTTAAGGAGGCATAAGACATCTTTGGTGTCCTGCACGTAGGAGGGGATTCTCTTCACCAGCGGTTGCAGGAAGTAATCACAAAATTGTGATAAAGGCTCCAAAATAGAACCTATCCCTGACACAATCGGGCGTCCAGGTACCGGTGTTGTGCCCTTATGAATTTTGGGGAGGGTGTAGAAGTATGGTACTTTCGGATTCTGTTTCACAAGAAATTCTGCCTCTTTCTTGGAAATCCATTCCTGGCACTCCGCAGATTCCACCAATCCTGTAATGGTGGTTTTGAGCCGTGCGGTGGGGTCAGTCGGGATAGGAGTATAGTAGCGTCTATCTCCTAGTTGTCTTAGGCACTCTGTTTCATAATCTTTAGTGTCCATCAAGACTGTGGCCCCACCCTTGTCAGCCTGTTTGATCGTGATGGTTTCGTCATTGCCCAATGAGTTGAGTATTTGTTTCTCCATATTGGACAGATTCTGGTATTTGTTACACGGTCTCAGGGCCCCGATGTCCTTGAGCACAGCCTGCTCATATGTTAGGACTTCGTTTGGTATCATCCCACTGTGTGGTGTAAAGATCGATGGATTGTGGAGACCCGAGTCTGTGCGAGTCTCGACGGGTTTACCATCAAAGAAGGCTCTCAATCTGACTTTTCTGAAGAATTTCTGGATCTCACAAGTCAGTTCAAAATTGTCTACCTTAGGGGTGGGCACAAATCCCAATCCTTTTTGGAGTACTGTTTCTTCTGGTATTGTGAGCTGGCGTGATGAAAGGTTCACCACAAGACTTACTTTCTCCCTGTCTTGCTCCTCGTTTCCACCCCTGTGGTCTGTGTTTCCTCCCACTGGACCCTTTTGTCCGGAGCGTTTCCTCGCCTGCGCCCGCGCCCTCTGCCCCAACCTCTGTCTAAAAAAGGCTGTTGGTTCGCATTTTGCGGGGCAAACTGCGGGGGGTATGGAGGTCCAAAGGGGTTCATGGGATGTTGAAACTGTGGAAAATGCCACATTGGAGGACCTTGGTAGGGAGGCGGTTGATAGAAGGGTTGTCCCCTTCTCCCTCCTCTGTTACCTCTCCGGGGTCTAGGTTGCCACTCATCTCCACTGGAGTTGTCGTCGTTGTTAGACCCTCGCTTAGAAGAGGAGGCACTTGAGTCGGAGAGATACCCTGTCCCCGTGGGGACAAAGTCGTCCTTGAGATAAGGATAGACTTTCTCTTTGGAGAATCGGTCAATATCCTTTTGTAATTTTGCCACTTTTTGTTTCATCAAGAAGTCTTTATGTTCAGTGATTTCTTTATTGAGCTCTGTCAACTTGGTCTTAAAACCGGTGTTCTGTCCAGAGTTTTTTAAGGCGCTTTCTGCTGCCTGGATTTTAGTCAGGAGCTCATCAGCCAACCGTTTGGCTGTATTTACCAGAAGAATCAGTAAGTCATGAGTACATTTCCAAGAAATGAGAGACCATTCTATTTTAAATTGGCCGTCCTCCCAGAAAATTCTGGGGAAATTCTTGACGATGAGGCCGTTAGGTGCTATTTTAGCCTTGAAGTATTCTGCCATTAATGCTCCATGTAATGTGATTCTGACCCACTCTCTTTTCATATCAGAAAGTGCTTTCCAGTCTGTGGAGTTACTCCCTGTTGCAATTTCAAGATCCATGCCTAGCATAGATGGAAGCCTGTGAATAGCTGCTGCATCATCGTCACCAAAACTGAGTCCTTGTCCGTCCATCTTGGGACGGTACAGGGTTCTCTGGTGAAGAATGAAAGAAAAAGTCAAAAGGGGATAATACTATAAGTATATCAACCCGGTCCAAGATACATTGGTCAGGGACTCAGAAAGAGGAGGGGGATAGAAGAACACTTACCCACTGAACGATATATATAACCCACGGTGGTTAGCCGTGCAAGATATGTAACAAAGAAGGGGTAGAGAGATTAGATCAAGAGTTGATCCTAAGGCTCAATTTACCATTCCAAAAAATTAGAATACAGAAGAGACAACAGGATTTCTAAGTAGCTCATATGAAAGGCAAAGGCAACAAGTCTCTAAGTCGCCATCACGGACAGGATAAAAGTAGGTTAATTTTATAATAGAAATAAGGGTGTCACAGGATAATGACAATTTGTAAAGTCCGGAGGGCCGTGGCGGGCCGTGAGCAAGCCGAAGTCTCGAATACAGGAAAAAACCAACAGAGCAATACATTTTGGCAAAGGCAGAACGTGAGTCCCACATCAAGAACAATCGCAATCGCTGCTCAGCACCCACCCACCACTACCAGGGCACATAATATTAAAACAGCGAAAAATACGCTTACAAAACTAAAAGCCCTCCGTCACAACAACCCAAGGGCGGAAAAAAAAATGGGGTGGGGAAAGGGAAAAAAGGGGAGGAAGAGGACATCAAAAAAGGGGAGGGGGAAAGTGAGGGCGCAGCGTCAGTGCACGCCCCCCACGGCTAGCAAAGCACCCAATACTAATTCGGCACATGGAACTAGTGGCAAAAGGAGAAATAAGTGCGTAGTAAACCGGGAAAGCAGACATATCAAAAGGGCCATGCCAGCACAAACACCCCGGGGGGCTACGTGCCGACACCGCGCCACGAAATTAGGGGATACATAAGAGCCATAGAACCAAAAAGAGGAACAGGGAAAGATACAATAAAGAGACCCCCCCACCACCCCGCACAGCCCACCCTGCACCCCTGCAGAAGGCTATGGCCTACCCCCCAGCAGCGTGCCTGTCGCCCTAATTAGAACCCGAAATATAGAGAAATATAAGAAAGAAAGAATCACTTAGATTAAAAAGGGGGGGAAGGGAAAACAGGGAAAAACAGCGGGAGAGGAGCCACATCATCAAAACACCTTCAGTTCCAACCCCCCGCCCAAAAATACTCAGAGCCCACGGGAAGATAATAAACACACGGATAAGCTCCAGGAACGTAAAGACGTATCAAACATAATCATACAATTATGAACGGATCACCCAACCATACCACAAAATAACAGTCCTCAGAGGCAAGATCAGCTCAACCCTGTCCTCGTTTTTCGCAAACTGTAATCGTCCAGCGCACCAGGAACCAGATCACATAAAACAGGAGGTGAATAACAGGGAGTCGAATCAAAAATACACTCAAGTTGTAGCGATCGTGACCCGGATGATCCAGAAAGTACAGTAACCACTTCAGGCAAAGCAGGCAAAGTTCCGACGAGAATACGGAGAAAGCCGGTCCAGCGGCACCGTCACAGGATCTTCGTACGGCCATGTGAGGCAAAAGAGGCAAAGGAGACCCATCGAGGTCGGTCCAGACGGGATCCAGCCGGGGAACCTCCGGAGCAGAAGGAGGCACAGGACGAAGAAGGGCAGCGGACCCCCGTACATCCACACCAACAGCAGCCTCCAGGTCCACGACCCCAAGGAAAGTTCCAGCAGCACACAACAAAGATGAAGCCGCACAAACCGAGGGGGGTCCGGCAGGCCCAACAAAGGGACCCCCCTCCAGGATAGCGGTCGGTGCGGTCATGGGTGCCCCCCAGGAGCGCAGGGCGGCGAGGATGTCGCGAAGCGTAGGCTCACCTTTACAGTATTCAGCAAACGTGCCGCGCGGCGGACCCGCATCGTCGGTCCCCGCAAGGCCGAAAATCATGGGGCCGGCTGCCATCTTAGGAGCCCGGCGGGGCCGCTGCGAACACCGACCCCCGCCCGGGTATCAGCGGGGCAAACCAGGACACCGGTAACCACCAGCGGAAGTGCCACCAGGGCAGGAAGGGGAGCCACCAGAAGAAGGCGATGCGCCAGCACCCCACACGCCGCCGGCACCGTTCTCCGAGTCCGGGCGGAGGAACTCAAAATGGCCGGGCCGGAGAACAAAGGGGAGACGAGCCAGATGTACGGTTAACCCCGTCCATGGAAGTCAGCTCCCCAACACCAGGCCGCAGGACCGCCGGACCAGGCCCAGGAGGCCGCAATCGGTCTATTAGCACATCGGCCCCTCCGACCGACTCCACACCACCACCAAGGGCCGGCCACTGCGCCTCGTCCAGCCCGGGCGCCGCCAAGGAGTGCGAGGCCCGGCCGCCCAATCATTTCTTAATAATTCCCTTGAATTTGGTATTGTCCCTAACACCTTCAGAAAGTGCTGAAATGATCCTGATTTTGAAGAAACCTAACTCTGATCCCCGGGTTCTCAGCAATTATTGCCCCATATCCCTTTTGCCTTACCTAGGTAAAATTCTAGAAGCTCATGTAGCAAACTGCCTTAGTTCCTTCATCGAACAATCTCATTTCCGTAACCCTCATCAGGCAGGATTTAGACCTGCACACTCAACAGAGTCAGTTATCCTTGCAGTCATGGATGAGCTCAGAAGGGGTGCTGACAAGGGCCTCAGCCAGGCCTTAATACTCCTGGATTTGTCAGCTACTTTTGACACGGTTGATCATAGTCTCCCGATCGAAATTGTGTCAGCAATGCCGGGATCCAGGGTTTGGCATTGAAGTTGTTTTCCTCCTATCTCAGTACCCTATTCCAAGCAGTTTGCTGTGCCAATTTCTCCTTCCAAAAAAATGAAACTAACGTGTGGGGTACCCCAGGGGTCTTTCCTTTCGCCCCTCCTGTTTAACTTGTACCTATTACCCTTGATACCGTCTCTGCGCGAAAGAATGGTCAAAACCTTTCATTCTGCCGACGACCTACTGCTGGGGTTGGACATCAATTCATCCACTTCCTCAGTGTCCAATTTCCAGTCTACCTTGAGCTTTATTAGTGATTGGATGAATGACAATCAACTGAAATTAAATCTGATGAAATTGAGCTCATGCGGACCAGAAAACCCGTGGAACTCACATTTTTGGCCTCCTATGCTGGGTAGCCCCCCACTTCCAGCAAGCTCTGTTAAGAGCTTGGGGACTGTGATTAGTAATGATCTATCCATGAAGGCCCAGATTGGCTCAGTGGTCTCCGCCTGCTTTTTCCACCTGCGAAGAATCCGGAAGATTATCAGATTCTTGACCACTGAGGACTTGACTTTGGTTGTTCTAGCCTTGGTAATCTCATGTATTGATTACGTCAATTGCCCTCGCTAGGAATGGCCCAGCTTTTATTTCCTCAAGAATCCAGCGCTATATCCCTTCTCGGGAATTGTGTTCCTCCAATCTAAATCTGTTGACCATTCCCTCATTTAAATGCAAAAAACATGGGGGGGCTCAGATTTGCGGACTTGGCCCCGCAATTTTGGCACTCGTTTCCTGCGGAAGTGAGGTCGGCAAGTCTTTATACACAGTTCAGGAAAATGCTTAAGACCTGCCTGTTTTCCCAGGCATATCAATAAGCCAATTGTCTCGTCGATGCAGCATCCCCCTTCTTCTTAGCGCCATGAAACCGATTGGTGTACGTGCGCTCAATAAGTACTTTTAACATAACATAACAATAATAAGTCATAAAAATTGGATGATAGAACATTTTAACAGACTTAGACCCCATCTAAAGTGCATGTGTGTCAAATACTAAAATAATTATTCAGGGACTTAAGAGGCAAATCATCCCCTAGTTTATCACTTTTAACTTATCTATTCATAGTCTCCAAGCCCATAATAGATATCTGGACACACTGAACACAATGACCTCCATGGTATCACATCTAAAAAGTCTTGATACTTCCCAGAAATGGACAACATCCATCAACTTGCAAGCAAGAAGAATCCATTTCCTACGAGGCATAGTATACATAGACCAAAAGAATAAAACGTGGTTCATAGTTTCCTCTGGGTACTGACAAAATGGACATTTGGCGGATGCAGGGTTAATTTTATCCCATGTGGTATTAAAAGATTTTAAAGGTAACATACCAAGCCTGAATTTTATGTACAAAGGTTTTGCTTGGACTGGCTGAATTCTATCCAAGAAGGGCTCAAAAGATGGGCCACATTTGTGTTGCAAGAATTTCTCAGTTATGCTCCCCACTTCACTTTTTTGTCTTCCCATACAAGTTACCAGGTTTCTTCCAAGTAAGACTGTTTTAGTTCTACTTTAATATTCTTTGGAATCTTGTAACCATACTTCTTCCACCTTTAGTGAATCACACAACACTCTTATCTTTTTTTTAACCAAGGAATATGAAGTCCCTTATCTGGGCTAATAATCTCCTTTAATTTGCGAATACATTCCATTCCAAACTCTGACCCAGAACATTAAGGGTTTTAATAAAATCATGTGATCAATTCTTTTTAATCCTAGGTCAAATCGAAGAGGGATAAATGGGGTAGGCTTTCAAATGCATTATGCATGAATCCCCATGGGCTAAAAGAACAGCCCTGGAGTATTTGAAGCATGAATTGTGTCAATTCTTTATGAAATAGACCCTGATGCTCTGTTATATGTGGATGATATCTACCTGACGGATGACGAAGTAAACCCCACGTAGCGAGAGTGGATCACATAGTATTGGGATTTGATGAACTTGACTAGCAGTCTTAGCACCTTTTTTGTGAGGAAAGTGCACAATTGCAGCCCTCAACATGCTTAAAAAATTTCAGCCCTGCTGCGAATTTTGAATTTCGTACATAACTCACTATGCTATTTAAAAGTTATACCGGTTACCACAATTCTGTCCCTTATTATGACACTCTCTAACGGGAGTAATTTAATGTTTTGTGATCAAGATTGATGGGGGATATGAGCTCAGGTTCTGTATATTTTATACGTTTCCCATTTAGTCACTTGTTGCAACAATGTCTTGTTTCCAACTCCTAGGATGCTTGTTTCGAGTCCAGGGAGGACCTGGCCTGGCAGTTCGGGCTGGACTGTTCCCATTGGGCACAGGGTCAAGACTGATTTACATATGGCTGGGTCCAAACAGCAATGGCTTGGTGAGCAAAAAGACAATGGGTTTAGGCCCAGATCTCTGTCCTGGGGTGAATGTATGACATTGTTCTGCATTCTGTCCATCAATTGTTTATTTTGCATTTGTCACCCCGAGTGGGACAGGTATGCTCAGACGTGAGTCCGGTGCTCTCCATGCCACTGGAGTCAAGCTATCCTGGCTGATGAGGGCTGAAAGCCCAAAACCGGTCATAGGATGCTTGTTTCCAGTCCAGGGAGGACCTGGCCTGGCAGTTCGGGCTGAACTGTTCCCATTGGGTGCAGGGTCAAGACTGATTTGCATATGGCTGGGTCCAAACTGGAATGGCATGGTGAGCAAAAAAACGATGACTTTAGGCCCAGATCTCTGTACTCGGGTGAATGTATTACATTGTTCTGCATTCTGTCCATCAATTGTTCTTTTTTTGCATCTGTAACTGTCTCAGCATTGGCTGCTACTGGAGATCCTGTTTGTTTCTTGGAGCTCATGACTTGGGCTGTTTGCCAATCATCGTATGCAGAGTCGGACTTCTGCATAGAGTTCTTAGCTTTTGAGATGGTGAGTAGCACAATGGACTCCTCCAAGACACCATAATTTGATTTTTTTTTTCTAAATTAAGACTGCTGTTCCTACTATTTCTACTATTCATTTTCAATATATTCAATTTCTGAACTATGCTCTGAATTTGTTTACTTTCTGTTGACATTTGTTACAATTAGAATCCTCTTTAGTGCTATTATCCTGACCAAATGGAGGGTGTTGTGTGTTTTCTACGTGGCCCATAGTAGTTTTCCCTATGTTAGCCTAATTGTGCACGTTGAAGGCTGCATTTTCTTTTGCACACATTACCATATAAACATGTTGTGCCACAAAGTATTTTCACACGGAAACTGCATATGTTTTACAACTCACTTGGTTCGCTAGGAGGGTTAGGAGGCCAAGTGAGCCACTGTAGCTATACTGACCCTGGCTCATAGATACTGAGGAAGTAGGATGACCTAGTCCTTACACAGCGATGTTCTATGGTCACAAGCATAGTGCATGAGCAGGATCCTATCAACAAAAGCACATTTGGATTATTAATCAGCAAAAAGCACTGTCTACATAAGCGTTGACGAGCACTGGACAGCAACCCATAAATATGTGGGTTGTTTCACATTGACGCGATGAAGTGTCTGCCATTGGAACTTGACAGTGATGCCTTAGATGATAAAAAGGAGACCCCCTTCTCATCCACAAGCCCTATGGCTAGCAGTTCTAAGAGTCGATACAGGATTGGCAGACAGGCCTGTCGAATGGTTACTTTAGAGGTGAATAGCAATTGGGAAAAAGACCTAGAAGTCTCTTGGCCTATTGGGCTATGGGACAAATTATGGCTTAAGATTCGTAGATCTTCCAGAGCTGCTAATACTACTCAAACACTATTTTTTATTTATAATCGTTTATTATTTTCACCACTAGTTCTTAGTAAACAATACCGAGATGCTTCTGATAAGTGTTGGTCCTGCTCCTTACCATGTGCAGATCTTTTCCACATGCTTTTCAGTTGTCCTCATGTTCATAATTTTTGGCGGCAAGTTTGGTCTCAAATTAACAAGAACTTTTCCTCTAATCACTCTTTCTCTTTATCTCACATTTTCTTAGGGAGTGTTTCCCCCATCTGGGATCATTGCACTTTTAGTGTTAGAATAATTGACTTATTGTTGGCAGTAGCTTTCCAGCAAATAACAAAAAAATGGAAGGATTTTACCAAAATATCGTATCAGGCTTGGTGGTATGCTGTTTGCTATAATCACAGGTTAGATATGACTTTTGTATACCCCTTGGTTTTAGCTGCCAAGCGAAAAGAATTGTGGAGTACAGTTACACTATTTTTTTATTTAAGTGCTCAGAGTTCTCTGCCTTTGTCCCCGTTACAACAAGAAGTTCCTAAACCTCCATGAATTCCTGTACTTTGTTAAACATATTAATATTATTTTCGCTTTTCTTGTAATTACCATGTATATTTAGTACGTCTTATATTGCCTTGTATCATACCAGTTGCCAATTTTGCTTATATTTATTCTTAATTTTTGATGTTTCTCTTTGTAGCTTATATTAATATTTTTAATTTTCTTGATGTATATGTTTGCTTGTTATTTTCTTTGTCTTACTTTGTCAGGTTATGTCATATTCTTTCAATACAATTTTTCTGAACTTAAAAAGAAGTGAATAGCAATTGAATCAACTTGAAAAAGCATTGACCTCTGTGATCTCAGGTCACAAGAAGACATGAAACAAGAAATTAAATCACTATGCACACTCATCATGTCGCACAACAAAACAGGAAAGGTATTACATATGTAATTGATAAATAATGATGCACTTCCCCACTATGGTTCTTTGTGCTGCCAGCAGTGTCTGCCTCATCCATTGAAATACCTACTTATGCTGGAGCCCTTTTCACTTTCTACTGTTAGTAGTGCAGTGCTGCTATTATGTCCTTTCAGATGGTGGAAGTTGCAGAGGTCAGTTTGTCAGCTGAAGGACTGCATGGTGGCAATTAATATGACAATGACTTCACCTGTGTGCTTAGAAGTCCTCAACAATGGTTATGCATCAGCACTGTTCCTATGGCACCGCTCTAGTGGCAGCATGTCAAGGGAATTTAGGAACCTCCTGGTTGCAGTGTTGTCCAGAATACACTGCCGAAAGTAACTACCTGAAACATCTCACTAATACCTTCTGTCATGCTGGGAAAGCCCGGTGCCACTGTGGTATTTCACTGTCCAACCTTCCTTCTCAACTCAGAGATGGTCTTGCTCTGTTTCTCTGTGCTAAGTAGCAACCATTATTCAAATGTATGGAACAGTTCATTTCTTGGTGTGGCACTGTTTCATTGTAGTGGGATGACCGTACAACCTCACTTCATTAGCTTGCATGTGTTGTTATCAGCTGATTGTTGTATTAGGTGGCACAGCAAAAGAGCAGTCCTAGCGGGGGTGCCTGTGCCCTTGATTTCAGCAGCAGGTTGTTGGACAAGGCATGACAATGGCAATCTCGATGGGTCTGTTGATGCAGGAGCTCTCACTACTCTACTTATCCCTGCACTGAAAAAGGTTTTCCACGTGTGCAATTTAGAAGCATCATTATTACATGATGTCATACATGTTCCGGTACAAAGCAGTATACAATGCCAAAGCATGTTTAGTGGATAGTGGTATTTTAAACTTTATCGATTCGTCAGGGGTGTATGTATTTGCCAACTAAAGGCATGCTCTCAGGGGAACACAACATGAAATACAGTTGGCATGGCACATTGTGTGTAGCTATCATGACTTCAGGCATGCATTAAATGAAGCATGACGAATGATTGCGGCTGGTCTATATTCACTTAGGCCCAGATGCATCAAGCTTAAATCCGCTCGCAAAGGGCCAGATTCTCAGAATCTGCCCCTTTGCAACCGGTATTTTTGCATTTGGATCAAAATTGCGATTTCTTAAATTGCTATTGCATTTAAGGAAATTGAGATTCCTTAAATGCAATGCATGAAAGTTTTAAAAATAGCTAATTCGCTAATAGGGCACGCAAATTGCCATGAAGTACAACTTCATGGTAATTTGCAAAAACTTTGAAAAATGCACTAAAGTGCATTTTTCAAAGTTTCATGTTGCGCACACACATGCCCTAAGCACATGTGTGTGCGCAACATATGTGCACAGATCAATTTCAGGGGTGCAACAGGGTGTCCTTAGGACACCCCTGCACCCCTGAAATCGCAATCTCAATTTGCGAATCACTAATTGCGATTCGCAAATTGAGATTGTCTTCCTATTCATTCCTATGGGCCTCTAGGCCCATAGGAATGAATGGGAAGGTATTCCTTAATTGCGAGTCGCAATAAAGGAATTCTAGTAAATCGCTATTTTTTTTGTGATTTCTTGATGCATTCCATTTTGCTATTCCTTAATAGCGAATCGGTATTTTTTGCTATTAGGGAATCGCAAAATGGGTTGTTGATGCATCTAGGGGTTAATCTTTCCCTGCTAGAATTATGAGGAGGCTTGTCTGGTCTGATATGTCACTAGAGCTGACTCTAGTTACTACCTCTGGCTGTAAGGTACCCTCGATTAACTCTTCCATATGGGTTGTGTGTCGGGGTCCCCCACCTGTTTCAGATGATTTCAGCTCGGCAGCCCATTTCTGATATGGGACCGGCGATCACACAACTGCTTCTTGATCTCATTCATCCTTATTTCATCTGCTGACCTGCAGAAGTTTTACTTCTTTGAAAGAGTCTTTCCGGATCATCTTTCTTGCTCCTTTAGATACAGTGAGGGAGTCATTTCCAAAGAGTTTGTCATTTTCAGCAATGTACTCCAACTGGATCTCCAGTTCCATGATGCTGAACTTTCTCTTCCTTTCCTACATCCTCCTTTTGCTCAGGGCTTGCCTGTCAGTTCAGGCAGTTTAATACAGCCCTAGACATACTCCTGCTCTCTCCTACAGATTTGCTCCAGACTCACTTCCTGGTTCTGTGATGTCATCACCAGCTGCCAATGTGGTGATTGCAGTTTCAATGCTTGTGATTCGGAAACTGACTTTTCTCAATTTGCAACTGAGAATCACAATTCAGTATTTATGGTCCACTTCAGTTACCCACTCCATTTCTTGGATGTCGATCTATATAAGTCATTATTTCTTAAAAAAAATACTCAATTGCAAAACTGTACGTTTGTACAATAGGCCCTCTGAGACGGAATTAAAGTCTTCTCAAACCAGGACACAAGCTGCACATAAAATCAAATAGTCCTGAACCTGCTGAAAAGAGCTCATTAAAGTAACCAAGCTGTTTGAATGCTGCCAAGAAACTAAAGTGTTGAAAAGCAAACAGTGTAAATTCAAACAAAATATATTTAGTTTTAACGTAGACCACAACCTGCCTTATACTTCGGTAACTGCCATATAATTGGACACATAACTAAGACATCTATCCATGCGGGATAAAGCTAAATATAAAAGTTACACAGACTTGGCATTTTGTTATTTGCAAAGCAATGTAGGTCTCTAAGCGCTGCCAAGGTAGTGCCACATTTCCAGAACCTTCTGACTATACCTGCTGAAGCATTCTACATCAGTAGTAATCCATGCAACAAAGGGGCAGATTTATGTTTCCTGGCGCATCCCTGCAAATCTGCAGGGATGCGCCAGGAAAGATGCGTGACGCAAGTTAACCCATGCGCCACCACAGATGCGCCGCATTTACAATCAGGTTTTTCTGAGGTAGGAAATATTTCAAACTCTACAGCCTTTCCTTTCCGCTTCTTAAAATAACTTCTGGAGCCAAATGTCATCAGCACATCGTTGTGTTGGTAGAAGTCTCCCACTAGCATCGATGTGTCACTGACAATATCTTCAGAAGCTATTTCACATACACCTATGGAGATGTACTTCACAGTATTATTACATGGGCATTGTTCTTGTCCAATCTACATATAATCACAGAAAGAGGACAGTATTGTGTGCAAATTAGTACAAGCAATCCATTGTGGTGAACGGTTGCAGAATGTGTTGACCATCATCTATTAATCAATATTCACAAGAGAATGGATCACTTCTACCTGTGTTACCAGGGTCAAGAGTTGTTGGTTCGTTCTAAGAAAAGCCTCATTCACATACACACGTGGTTGGGCACTATATCTTGGTTCTCCGCCTATTTGTAACTTGGCAGCATCATCATTGGGTTCTTATTTTGCGTATGCTGACCTCCACCTGGAGGTCGACCAACTGGTAGTACAGTAGCGACCAGAGATAAAAAAGTGGGGGTGCCAATGTGAGGTGTATAAAAATTCCCTACATCGCCATTTAAGAATAGTCTTTCATTTTATGGAGATGTGGAAAGGTAAAAACCAAGTGGTGCGTGTATAGACCACATTAATGATCATACGCACTGGTTAGTCCACATGAGCGGTCAACATGTTTCATCCCCCTTTGTGCCCAGCTGGGTCGGGGGGATTTCTTCAGGACCTGTGAGTGAATATAGTCGCTGAATTGGGTGACAATAATAAGTGGGTCATTAACCTACCACTTTGGATATGTCGTTATCAGGTCTTTCGTACCTATAACTTTTGATTCCCTATTGCGGACCTCCTTGAGGGACCGGCAAGCTCTCCAGACCTGTGGGAGCTGCTGTCTCAACTTATGCTTGCTCTACACATGGCTTCACACAGGTACAAGTGATCCATTCTCTTGTGATTATTGAATACTATAAGGAAGCAGAATGGATCTTTGCTTCTCCCTCCCTCCCCCTCTGATCTGACATCATCTATTAATAACATCCTTAATACTGCACGTCTGCCATGTCGAAG
The DNA here is from genome assembly GCF_964261635.1 of Lissotriton helveticus. Classification (NCBI taxonomy): domain Eukaryota; kingdom Metazoa; phylum Chordata; class Amphibia; order Caudata; family Salamandridae; genus Lissotriton; species Lissotriton helveticus. The sequence goes on from NC_136069.1 coordinate 129,148,218, forward strand.
TGCTGCAGAAAAGATGGTGCTCTTCTTTACTTTATTGTTACTCGGTTTACCAGCCTAAGAAGGATGGAAGGCTAAGTTGGTTCTGCCAGGAGTTGAAATAAAGGTAACATCAGCTCTCAATGAGCCATAACTTCCTGTCTAATCACTGGTGGCACCATAACTAAATGATGTAAACGTATCTCCAGAGGTGGTCCTACCTGGATCTGACAAATACATTCTGATGTTCATATTTTGGATATTTGTGGTGAGAAATACTTCAAAACATTGCTCATGTCACCTCGACATGGTCAGAGATGACTAGAGGTAGCTTATACACCTAGCAACACCTGTACTCCAACACAGACACCAACATCTTTCAAGGTACCCTGGGAGGTCGACCATTACTGACACTACAATCAGAGAGCCTGAAGTGTGTGGTCAGAACGAGTAGAAAGGGGCAGTAGAATGAATATGTTTGTGCAAGAGTCTTCAACTCCTAAGAATGAACTCCCAAAGAGAGGCATTTATTGGCTTGCATCAATCCAAATATTGCAAATTAAACAGCACTCTGCTTATACCTCCAGCACTGCATGAATATACTGTTTGTGGATCTCAATGTGCTGACAATAAAATGAATTGAAGTACCAACATTTGTAAAGCGCACAGCTACCTCCGGAGAGATGTCCCAGCGCTGGGGGACCTCAGGAAGATTAAGCAAGCTATTGCCCAGAGTAACATGGTGCTAGGCTAATTTGCCGCTGGCACCGCAGATCGAACCGTGAACCCTGTGGTATGGAGTCAGGCACCCTAGCCAGTGCGCCACACCTCTTCCACAGTATTCCAGTATTCCACAATAGAGAGCTTCTCTCACAGCACCATAACTGTCACACACAAAAGTAAACATACAGGGGCAGATTTATGTTGGGGTTGCGCCACGTTTACGCCTCCGTTGCATGACGCAACGGCACGGAAACGTGGCGCATCCCTGCGACCTATTTACAACGTGACGCATCTAGGCAGATGCATCACGTTGTAAAGCCCTGCGCCACATGAAACCTGCGTCAGGTTTCATGTGGGCGTTCTGTCGCAGGGTGGGCGTTCCCTCGTAGGAAAGCCCCGTAAAACGGACGCAGTGAAATCTACAAGATTTCACTGAGTCAGTTTTACGAAGCTGCTGCGTCAAATCCCTACGCCTGCTTGAAGCAGGCGTAAGGAGTGACGCACCACGTTATGTATGGGTGGCCTCTGTACATTGCGGGAGTTGCGTCGCACTTACGACGCTACTCCAGCAATGCGCCGCCCGTACACCACAAGATGCGTCACGCATCTGCCCTTCCTTGTACCATGGTGCGCCGCATTGTAAATGCGGTGCATCTGTGGTGCCGCAAGGAGGGAATTGCGTGACGCATCAGTTCTGGCCCATCCCTGCTGATTTGCAGAGATGCGCCAGAACTCATAAATATGCCCCTAAGTATGCCAAATCATACACATCCAGCACAGAGGAGATGGGTCACTTAGGTACCGACATGCTCAAACAAGAACACATCCATAGACAAACACCTTATAGGACATCATGCCAGTATGTGCATTTAACATAATACTAAACACCTGCACAAAGTAGCACAAATATGTAGTTGACTACCGCAGTCCACATATATTAATGCAGTCAAACCAAACAAATGAAGACAGAATTTTTACCATATCACATACATCTGCCGGACAATGGATACGTCCTGAGTGAGAAGATATGGAACCATCCTTTACTGTCCTTTGACTTCACCCTTCAAATCCTCATCATTATAAGGTCCTCAATAACAAATGCTTTTTAATTCTGCATTAATTAGATCCACAGAAACACTGCTGATCTTTTTACTTTCACACTGAAAACAGCCAACATCCCTTTTGCCATGGTAATTCATCATTGTGTACCTTTGAGGTTCAACTCCTAATGCGTAGGATTTTTCCACCTTTGGAGTTACCAGCTCCTCTGTATGGGTAACTCTAGGGATAGGGATGAGGAACTACTTTCCCATTTTCCAGGCCACTCCCAATGAGTGCCTAAGTCTGAAAAATTCAACAGCACATCCCCAGAAACTTAGTCAAACTCTGGGCTGCAGTTGTAACTATTGATCTATTGAAAAAGTCCTCCCCAGATTACCAAAACGGTAGTGAAAATACATAAAAACCTAACATCTAAAAACCCATCCTCACACATCCAATTCGCTGTTTAAAAATCCTAAGATTTAAACGGGAGTCATAAAAGTATAGTCCTGCAGAGACAAGTGATGTGAATGTTACTACAAACCCCCGAGCTTCCATTTGGCAAAAATAGACAGCGCGCGCATGTTTTTCAGGAGCAAATGTGTTCTCTCTTGGTCAAAAAAATATACACATAAACATGAATTATAAGGATTATTGAAGAATCTAAAAAACTGCACTGGACGTCTGGGGTCACAACTCCTCCTAAACCAAAAGAATTCTGATGGCCAAATTAAATTAAATCATAAATTCACACATGTAGATGTAAACTTACATGGAGAGTAAATGTACAACGTTTTTAGAAGTCTAAAAATACTACAGGTGTACTACTGAAAAGATATGACACCCGGTTATCCAGGAGTATTTAAAACTGGAAGTAATTACACATGTGTAAATATACATTACATACATTTTCTCTTGTACAAATGCTGATCAAAAGTGTTTTGTTTCTTGCTCACCTTTTTGTTAGGTCGAGCATCAGCGTGCATGTGCTGTCAGCAAGACCTACTGTAATTGACGAAACTATGTTATTCCCGCCTCTTCTTTAGGATTGGTCCATTCCAGCGTTGCTCTTCTTTGTTTCCTCCTGTCTCGTTCCTGCACCTGATAGATCACTTCCTTTCCAGGCTCAGGAGCACCTGTAAACTACACTTACGCTTGCCTTTGTTATCTCCCCTTTCTAAGAACTTTTTACCTTTATTGCTTTTATGCTTTTGGCCCTTGGCTGCTTCCGCCCAGTTTTCATTCCATGACATGCACATAAATTGTATGAGCAAAGCGCCTGCTTTTTTTGAAATTTATTTTATGGTGCACACATAAGATGTATGTATTAGGAATTGCTTGCAGTGCATATGCCACATGAGCACGGCGCCCACTTTCTAAAAAAGTTATTTTACCGTGCACACATAACTTGTTTGTTATTTTGTATGCAGGAGCAAACAGCTCTGATTTCAAGATTTTTTTTATGGTGCGCACATAACTTGTATAAGCACAGCGTCTGCTTTCATAGAGGGTCAGAGGGGAGATTAATTTAACGCTTTCCGTGCTCGTGACGGAACCACTCCGTCACGAGCCACGGACGCGCTGTGCTGGTGACGGAATGGTTCCGTCACGGCGCGGCCGCTGCGCCCACGCTGATGGAATTCCACGTCTGCGTGGCGCGTTCTATTGAGCGGGTGGGGCCGTGACGGAACCACTCCGTCACAAGCACAGCGCGCCAGTGGCTCGTGACGGAGTGGTTCCGTCACGAGCATGGCGGCGCCACGCGGCCCCCCTCCCCACTAGCGCCGCAGCAGAATTACCACCGCGGCCAAGGCGTTAAGGCCAGTTGCATCCCGACCTTGCCCTGCAGTTAAGCACACATGACTTCCAAAAGCCAGAAGCTTTGGCCCTAGATTAGAAAGTACTTTTAGTACATTTGTCCGCTGAGCACGGCGCCCACTTTTTTTAAAATGTATTTTATGGTGCGCACATTACTTGTTTGTTATTTTGTTTGCAGGAGCATACAGCCCTGATTCGGAGACACTACCCACACACCGACCAGAATGTTTTCAAATAATATCTGAGTGGATAATGGTCAGAAACCTCGGTCCTTCTCATGGGTGACCTTGAAAGATCAATAAATCGCATTATGCTTGGTACTGATAGCCTTGTATTTTTACTTACCAGCCTCCTCTTGGAGTAAGGGTTGCGGTGGGGTGCCCCAAGGTCAGAGAAGCCAGTCCTTTTCCCTTAAGAGACCCTTCTGTGTGAGAGACACTATCAGTCCAATGTCTGTCCATCCCGTGACATGGGACCCTAATCACAGGAAGATTGAGGACTTGGGTTTTTACTGGGACTAAAGTTATGGATTACAATGGTTAGTAGGGGCAAACATGGACCAGAATATGATGTACCTCGTGGCAGGGAGTAACATTGTGATCCTAAGCACAAGCCTTGCGGCCTTTTTTACCACATGATTTCACCAAACATAGGGCCCGATTACGATGGCGGTTTTCCCGCATCCTCCGGGCCGGCGGAAGCCACCGCCGGCCCAGAGGATGCGGGAAAACCGCAGCGAACTGAAAAAGACCCCCCGTCAGATTATGATGGCTGGGGGATTGTTTTTCAGTCTGCAGCTTTTCCGCCGCGGTCGCCTCCCGTCCGCGGCGGAAAAGCACTAACATGGCTGGCGGTGTCTATCAGACACCGCCAGTCATATTAGGATGTCTGGAGGAACATGCCTTTACACGGCGGCATTTCCGCCGTGCAAAGGCATACGGATTTATGTTTGGGGGCCCGTTGCGGGCCCCCAGGGGTGAAGAGGGGTGGGGGGTGCACATGGGGGGTACCTATGGTACCCCCCTGCATTTGCCTGCGCAAAGCGGCAGGCACCGCGTGGTGCCTGCCGCTTTGTGCATGCAAATGCACAACTTACATTTTTATCATTGCGGCGGGTGCTGCTTCAAGCAGCACCCGCCGCAATGATAAAAATAGAGGATGTGACCGCCAGGGTGGCGGTCACATCCTAATTTGCACGGAGGGACCGCTGCTGCCCCTGCGGACGGTCCCTCCTACTCTATGGTGGCGAACGGACTCAGGTCTGTCCACCATCATAATCGGCCCCATAGTCCCCAGAATTTCGATACGGTCTGAAAGTTTTTTGCTGCTAAGCTGCAAAGTTTGCAGTGTTTTGTACCTCTCAGCGCCTGAGGCAGACCCAGCGCTGCTTTGGTTTTCGGGAGGGGAGGTTTGTGTACAACTAGGCCCCTCACTAGAGTACTGCTGATAATGGGGCCCTGGGTTGCTTGTGTTCCGGTTTAGTGGGTACCTGGCCTGGCATTTTGGGATGGACTGTTCCGACTGGAGCAGGGTCCAGCTTGATTTGCATATGCCTGGGTCCAAACGGAGCTGGCATGGTGGGCAAAAAGGGTGGATTAGAGGGCTGCCACGAGTGATTAACAGTGGCTGAGATTAATTCATACATGCATGCATCCATCCATCGCTTGTTCATCTTCCGAGTCATCAGTGCACTCTCAAAGTGCTCCCATCACTTCCACAAACAGTTTTAGCTACCTGCTCACCACCACTCATGGCGCTATGGACAGTGCCGATGGACGCCAACACCCCCATCGGGGCAGACTCAACAAAGATGCTCGGCACTTACTGTGAACACAACGAAAACTGTCTCCCTCACTTCCGAGGCAAGCTGGGCCATGACAGACAAGACATATCTGTCTTCAAGGCGCTCTAGGCGAGGTTGTGCAAATTGTTTTTCTTTTTTGGCAGGCTAAGTTCACAATTGTCATGTCGTCCCTGCAATAACGGACACGGACTCAGTAGCGCCGTTTCAGAGCCTTTATTAGTGTGACCCTTCCTTATTAGTCCCTACTCTATTCTGCCCCTATCCTGTTCTTTACTCCTCCCTTTCCTGTCCCTCTCACGTCTCCACCCTCCAACTACTAGACTGCTGATTAACCGATTACATCTCCCCTCTTCTTAAACAAATGCAAACTTAGATTATGAAATGTTAATAGTTTTTCAATCAGCTGCACAGGTCTGCGGATGGTTCGTCGAGGTCTGAGATGCGCCTCTACATTCTCGTTTTCAGACTCAGGTTGATTCTCGGGCCTTGGCAGAAGATTACTGGAGATTGCCGTCTCATTAGCTGGGACTCCTGATGGCTTGTCAAGGGCATCTTTGACTGCGGATGTGCACCTTTGGAAATGTGACACATTTCGTGTGATCCTTTTGTTTTCAGATTCCGCCGTTATCATAGTTCCTTTTTGTTGAGTGACTAACAAGGGCTCAGCCCGATAGCGACAGTCCGTTTTCCTCTGTTGCTCTTGTTTGACTAGCACCGAGTCTCCTTCCTGAATGGACTGGGCTTTGGCTCTCCTCCGGGCATCGGCATAGGACTTCATCCTTTCCTTGTTCTTGCGATCGGTGTCAGCAATGTCATCATGTTCCCAGTCAGGCGTGTGAGACTGTAGAGCGTCCTCCAAAGTGGGTATTCTGGTCCGTATGGGTCGCCCCAGCATGAGAGTGGCAGGGCATTTGCCAGTGGTCGCATGTGGAGTTGTGCGATATGCCCGTAAGACTTCATTCAAGGCGACTTGCCGATCTTTCTTGTCGAGGGCCGCTTATTGAAGTGTCTTTTTCCGAGTGGCCATAAATCGTTCAACCGTTAGCTTGCGGCCACAGAGGGGTGATCTTACGATGCTTAAAGTTAAGGTGTTTAGCAAATTCTCCGAACTCTTGACCGTTGAACAGTGGTCCATTGTCTGTTTTAAATTTTTTCGGTATGCCCCAGGCAGCAAATACTTCGTCCAGGACAGCGATGGTAAAGGCGGCTTTGGTGGACGAAACTAAACTGTGCAATAGGAAACCTTGAATATTCATCCATGATGAATAGAACGTATTTCCCCGATTGAAGAGGCCCAAAGAAATCCAGAGCGATATCTTGCCAGACGCCAGTGGGTAATGTGGACATTCGAAGGGGAGCTGGGGGTTCTCCCTGGCTCACCAGTTGACATTGAGGGCAGTCCTTGAGAGTCAGTTCGACCATCTGATCCAATAGCGGGAACCACACTCTCTCTCGGAGCGCTCTTTTAGTTGCCACCACTCCACGATGTCCTTCATGGGCTAGATTGATTACACCTTGGCGGAGTTGCTTAGGGATGGCTATCCTTTGATCTCGAAGCACAAGTCCATCCGCTGTGACAGATAGCTCGTCTCCTACAAGTTTGAATGCACTCAGTTCTTGCCCTTCACCCGGATCTCTGTTTTCATCATCATTGGAGTGTCGCCAGGTATTTGTTTGCAGCCGAAGTTTCACTTGTTGCAGGACGGCATCTTGAGCGGTGGCTTCGCAGATGGCTTCCAGTGGGACAGCCGGTGGTCTGGCTTGGTCGACAACAAAATGGATATATTCCTGCGCTAGCGACGACCCGGATGCACATGAGATTTTGGGATGTCTCGACATATAGTCAGCCGGGTTGGCAGACTTCCCAGGTTTGTGTATGATGGTGTATGTGTACTCCTGAAGAAGTAGGCCCCATCGTTCTATCCGGGAAGGCATCATGGCTCATGGGTTGCCGAAGATGGTTACTAGTGCCTGGTGATCTGTGACCAACGTGAAATGCTTGCCATACACGAAAATGTGGAAATGTTCGCAAACCCATACAACGGCAAGGCTCTCCTTCTCAGGCTGAGAGTATGCCCTTTCCGTGTCGGTCAGACTCCTGCTGGCATACGCAACAACGTGCCTCTGATCAGTGTCATGAACAAACTCTGCAAGAATGGCCCCTAGGCCAACAGGGCTGGCGTCAACTCTAATTTCTGTTTTCCTCTTGGGATTAAAGTAGGCTAAGTTGTCTTCAGATTCAACTGCTTTTTTGATCTCTTGAAAGGCTTGTTCACATTGTGGAGTCCACTGGAATGGGTGCCCTTGCTTTGTGAGATTACGCAATGGATAGCTAATTGTGGCATAGTCTTTTATTTATCGGGCCCAATAGCTCACCATTCCTAGAAAAGACCTTACATCACCAACATCCTGTGGGCTTTTCGTGTCATTCAGCGCTGCTACTTTCTCAGGGTCTGGTTTCATCCCTGCTCCTGAAAATATATGCCCAAAGAATTTCAACGTGGACTTGTGAAACTCGCATTTCTCTTTGTTCAAAGTGAGATTCGCATCTAGGAGGGCGTGACAGACTCTGTCTAGAGCCGTGTCATGATCTTGCACTGTCGCACCATACACCAAGATATTGTCCCTATAATTTAGTGCATTTGGAATGTGGTGAATTGTCTTTCTTATGGTTTCTTGAAATATCTCCGCGGCAGAGGAAACTCCGAAACTGAGCTGCTTACATCTGAAAAGTCCAAGATGCGTAGCAAATGTAGTGATGTAACCTGACTTTTCATGTAGCTCAAGATGGTGGTATCCTTTATTAAGGTCCACGTTGGAGAAGACTTGGACTCCGTTAAGGGACGCGATCATATCACTCAGATGAGGACCAGGATGACGCTCCCACTTAATGGCAGTATTTGGTACCCTCATGTCGACGCAAAGGCGCACTTTGTCTGGGGTACTCTTTTTTGGCACGATCACTACTGGTGAAACCCAAGGGGTGGGTCCATCTGTTCTCTCAATGATGTCAGCTTGTAACAACTCAATTCGATTGCAATTCGTTCTCCACGGCTCTCTGGAGGTGAAACAGGACTCTCCTGTGATGCTGAGCGACAGGAGTCACCTGCTCATTAATGTGTAAGCGTACTTGACATCGTGCCATCTTCCCGAGTCCAGTGAACAACTTGGGAAACTTGTGGATGATGTCTGGGCCATCATTTACTCAATAGAGAATCTCTACTAGCCGGAGCCGTTCAGCGGTGGGGAGACTGAGGAGACAGTCCGCTTCTGTTCCTTCGATCACATGTATATGAGCGGGCACAGTGTGGTCCTTGTGGTTGAGAGTGGTTGCAAACTTTCCTAGGCACGGAAGTGGCTTTTTAGACATCCACGTATACACTCTTACGTGTGCTGGGCTTAATGGAGGAGTCGGCTTCATTCTCCGGTATTCGGTCACTGGGATGTAGTTTAGAGAGGGCCCACTGTTGAGCACAAATTTTGTCGCGTGATTTCCTACGCTGATGTCCAGTCGCGGGTACTTCTTAAGTTGGTCCAGGTCAGCCACCATGCAGATGTACTCATCACTGTCTTGTGACACAGGTAATGGTGACCTTGACTCTTGTGATGGTGACCTTCTCGACCACTGCGATTTTTGAGACTCTCTGCTCGATCGCGAGGATCCGGTGGACGATCCTCGGCAGTCCCGGACTGCTTTGGCATGATGTCGCGCAGGTGTTGGGCGAGACGGCCTTGACGGATCTTTTTGTTTGTCTTTCCGATATTCTACACAGACATTCTCAAAATGATTGTCTCTCCCACATTTCCGGCATTGTTGTCCAAGTGCGGGACATGCATCAGTGTGAGGAAAATCGTATCCGCACCATTAGCATTTGAGCAGCCGTTCCCGTATCCTGTCCCTTCTGCTTGAGTTATGACGTCTGCGACCCGTGTGCAGGTGGTGGGTTTTGGGTCGTGACGTCCTCTGTCTGTCATGAGAGTGTTCGCGAGTGGTGCGCGATTGAATTCGGAATGCCTGTTCACGTTTCCTAGTGCGTCTCGCCTCCATCTTCCTGCAATGTTCCTCTGCCTGGTCATGAACTCTGGTCATTTCTTCGATCTCATCTAAGGTGTAGCTTTTCTTCAGAAGTTACTTCTGAGGGATTCTGACTGGCATCCCTCTATGATGCGCAATCTGAGAGCATCTTCAGTGGAGAAGTTGTCGAATTCACAGTAGCGGGCGAGCCGTCGTAGCCTTGTGATGAACATGCTCATTGGTTCTTCCTTCTCCTGCGATACTAGATTGAAGGTGTACCTTTGGTAGTGTACATTTTTTTGTGTGGAAACTTTTTATTCAGGGCGTCACGTACTTTGGTGTATGACCCAGTATCATCAGTAGGCAGTTCTTTGATGAGTTGACTAACCTCCTTTCCTACAAGGTTGAGCAGAGCGATTAATTTCTGATCTTCTTCCGTCACCTAAGCTCCTTGCATAAAATCTTCAACGTCCTCAAGCAATTGTTGCCATCTGAGGCCTATTCCTCCTCCAGCCACAAGTGCGAGTGGTTCAGGAGGACGTAAAAAAGAGACACACATCATGCCTGGTCTGTTGATCGCAGCTGGGACTTGGGCTCTTCTTGATGGTGATCCCGACATCTTTCTCCTGTTCTCTTAACAATTTGTGCTTACGAACAATCACTTTATTGGTGGCAGAGGGCTCTCCCTGCATGTATTCACTGTTTTCTTTCTTCCCACTATACTCCAGCCATCTCTGGGCAGGTGTGCAGCACTGAACAGCAGATTTGGAGCTTGAATTGGCTTGGGTTTGTTGGAAACACCCCGGTTGCCTGACCTCAAAATGGCCGCCTGCTATCCCTAACAGGGGATAGGTTGAAGAGCCTGACTCTAAGATGGCCGCCGTCCTCGAAATCTCGTTCTCTTCGAGATTTGGCTCCAGTTCACATTCTCCCAGCTCCAACTCATGCAGGCGAGCACTCACCGGGCATGCAGTCACCACGCTGGACCTGGCACGACGTGGAAAATCGGGGTGGCCTCCCGGCTTCGATCAGCAAACTTCCAGGCAATCAGGTATAGCTGGGGTGAGCTCCCGGCGTCAGCACTTTCACGTGGGCAGCACACGCAGCTGTGGTGGGCACCCAATCTTCAGCGCACAACGGCGCTAGTAAACTCCACTCCACACAGCTTCCAGGCCGTGGAGCTCGGGTCCGAGTGACCCAATGCCGTCGGCCTAGACTCTGCCGTGGCACGCACTCAGAGGGGCTTGCTCGTCGCGACTACGACACTGGACACGCGCCACCACAGGGACAGGGTGACCAGCTTCAGAGATCAGTGCATTCAAGCAGAGCACTGAATCCCATCCTCGTTGCCAGTTGTCACATCGTCCCTGCAATAACGGACACAGACTTGGTAGCACCGTTTCAGAGCCTTTATTAGCGTGACCCTTCCTTATTAGTCCCTACTCTATTCTGCCCCTATCCTGTTCTCTACTCCTCCCTTTCCTGTCCCTCCCACGTCTCCACCCTCCAACTACTAGACTGCTGATTACCCCATTACAACAATCTTCCCATTTCACAACGTTTTGCAGTGTGCCTTTATCCAGTAGTTTTTTTATACATAACACTAAGATTTTCCCAGCTTAGCCAGATATTTTTTTTTACTGCAATCAAACCCACTCATGTAGGAAAATGAAAGCAGAATGCTTCTCTACATAGCAGAGCTTTTCCAGATACGATGATATAGCTCGGCAGATCATGCACCATCTTTTCTGTGAAGTATATACGATATAGAATCATTTTAATAAATAGGTTTGTTTAAAAAATGATCTCTTTCCATGTTCTCACATTTCAACCAATTTTCGGGGTGTTTCCTCTGTTGCTCCCCCCATTGCATTCATGCATGTGGATTTACTTCTGGCTGCACACAAGTTACGGTCTACGCAATGAGGGCCATATTTATGTAAAAGTCATATAGAGCAGGGAAGCATGTCACCTTTCTGCGTTGTGTGACAGGGAAATGGCAGGAATGTGCCGCATTTAAAAGAACATGGTGCATTCCTGCCTTTGCACCTGTGCCGCTTTGGTTGCCTAGCGCCAACACAGGAACACTTGCATCATGTTGGAAGGGTGTCTGCATTGTAAGGAGAATTGGTTTTGTGCTGGAGGGGGCACCCTCCTGCACAAAACCTATCTGCTGAGGCATTTTCCTCTTTCTATGTGTGCTGCAGAATGTAATACTCATAGAAAGAGAAAGTAAAAAGGAGAAATAAGATATTTCTCTTCGTTATGCCTCAACCTAGAAGGCGTAGCTTATTGGCAAATTCCCAGGTCTACCACTTTTGGAAAATCTAGGAATGGGACAAAATCCATGGATGTTGCGTGGGAATACCCAAGCAACACCCATGAAATGCCTCCCTGGAGCAAAGTAATGCAACGCAGCGATTTGCACTGTGTTGTGTTACTCTAGATTTATGAAGCCACTCAGGTCTACGCAATGGGACATTGCGTGGTTACGCAATGTCACATTGCGTAGTTACGCAATGGGACATCGCGTCGTTTCCCAAATCGCATTTAGGGCTTGCATCATGTGTGTATCACATAGCGTGATGCAAGGGCAGAGCAACCCTACTAATAAAATGTTTTTTTGGGAAAATATATTTTTTTTATAGGGACTGGGGTTGTTTTAAAAAAATACAAGTTGTCTTTTAGTGAATGAATACCGCATGAAACTGTCCCCTAGAGCCTTGTCTACTTCTTCCCCACTCCAGCCCTTCCTGCCCAACACACACATTCACAAGGTGGTAGCTGTTCCACAGAGACAGCTTCCAATTCACGATTGGGACACCTTTTACTGCAGGGAGTTAGGATTTCTTCATCAGGTCAGAAGTCTGTGACTGCAATATGCACATTCCATTGAAATGTGTTAGGAGGTAAGAGATGCTGTTTTCACACCCCTTCCTCTTATATGTTCGTAATCAGCCACAAAGGGACCCTAAATGCTATTTCTAAGCCAGAGGCCTTTTGTCCCACGCTAGTTCAGTACCAAAGCACTGGCATGCGGAGAAAAGTTTATGACTTTAAATGTGAGAATGACCCATAGCCATCTCCAGCTGATGCTTGATGGTTCAGTCTCTGCCACACATAAAGTGCTTTAGAATATTGGGGTCACGTCAACGTGCCAATCCAGATTGCTGGCTCCCGCTGTGCTGCAGTGGAGTGTGCCCGTAATCAATGAATAAATTGCATAATAAGGCTAGTTTTACCATTTTTGAAGAAACAAGGAGGATTATTTTATCCAGCACTTTTGGCTGTGCCCTTATTGTGCCTTTCCCTGTCGGCGGGGTGGAGCAACTTGAGGTGAGCTACTCTCCAGTGTCTATGGAGTTAGAGCTGCTGAATCTTCCTGTTGTGAGGGTGGAGTGACTCCCAGCAAAGGGTAGGGCAGTGGCCTAGGCTATTCCCACAGTTAGGTTTAGCTGCTGCACTGCCCTTTTTTAGGTAGAATGTTTATTCCTGCTTCCTTGCTACTCAGTTAATATTGTTACCAGCTTTTTCTGTTATTTTTATTTTTTGGATATAGATGGCAAGAATTCTCAAGGTATGTTACCTTAGCAACAAAAAATATTTCTTCTCCACCAGTTAAGTCCAAATTAGTGGATATTAATGAGCCTTCATTATCCACTTTACTGGAGGAATTACAAGCTGTGCACTCCAATACAGATAACACTGTGACTAAAATTACACATTTGTGAGAGGATACGGCTGGTCTTTCCATGAAAATTTCTGACAATGCTATTCAAATTCAATCTAAAATTGCCTATTTTATACCTACTGCAGCTACAACAGTAACAATTATTAAGGTATTATGGACTTAGAAAACTGCAATCGGCAATAAAATCTGCACATTTTTAATTTACCTGAGGATGTGGAAGGTAATGACTGCAGATTATAAACGTATTACCTGGTCTTTCACGTAAAAGGTTACCTGAAAAATTTGAGATTGATAAGGAGCATATAATTCCTTCTCATTGCAATCCAAGACAGGATAAGCCTCGTCAAATGATATTCAAAGTCTTGCATCATCACCATTTAGTTTTGATACGAAAGGCAGTCAGAGACATTCCTTCTTTAAGGGTCAATGGGAATAAAATTTGTATTCATTAAGACTTCGCTAAGGAAACTGGCAACATTCGCAAGGAGTTCTAAGATATTCGATCCAAACTGAGAAATGCTGGTTATAAATATGGTTTATTTGATCCATCCACTATGCAAACATATAAAGATGGGTCCTTTAAGTCTTTTCAGAAACCAGATGATCTTCGTTGCTTTTTGGATTAGCAGTCACAGTCCTCCATGGAAACAAATGACACAGATATCCAATCTCAATGATATCTGAATTTCTGTTTTCCTAGCCTTTAGATTAGAGTATTTTATAAGGGCATGTAGAGAAAGGTCATTCTTGGCATGCATATGTGCAATTCAAGAGTACTATTTTTGTTTTTCTGTGGTCTAGTCTTTATTTCTTGTGTCAGTTTTCCTCTCTTTAATGTTTTTTAGAGCTGTATTTCTTTTTTCATTATATCTGAATCATCAATCCATGTATCAATCTTTTTTTTTCTCTCATAATGTCAAATATTAACGGTATTAACATTGTTTCATTTAATGTTAAAGGTTTATGGCACCCTGATAAATTTACTAAGGGTTTAGATTATGTAGCTAGGCACAAAGCAGATATATATTTTTCTTCAAGATTCCCATGTAGATGACACAGTTTTATCTTACATGAATAAAACATGGGTGGGTTCTATTATTTTGTTTCCAGATATTATTAGGAAAAATGGATTTTCTATTCTTTGCACAAACAAATTACATGTTTATCTTTCGCATAAATGTTCTGATCCTGATGGTCGTGTTTCATTATAGCCAACATTAACATTGACAATAAGGTTTTTTACCTACTTAATGTATATGGGTTCACAAATGATGATCCTGATTTATTTCAGAAGCACTGAAATTGGGTAATGTTCCTCTGATTATTTGAGGGGATTTTAATCTTATTTCTGATCAATTGCTGGATAAATTCTCCCAAACCAAATACCATCCTCCAAAAGCTTTTTTCACTTTCAAATCCTTCTTTAGAACTACCAAAATTGTAGATGTTTGGCATCTACATAACCCTACAGACAAACAGTTTACTTTTTTTTCTAATCTGGATAATCATTATTCTCGATTTTTTAGTATGTTGTAGTCTAATATACTCAATTTTTAAAACCACTATTCAGAATATAGATTTTTCTGACCATGATCTCATATCATGCCTTTTATGCTTCAACTCCCATCAGCATGGTCAAGGTTGTTGGCGCATGAATACCAATATTGATCTTAATGACAAAAATAAGCGAAAGCTTTTGTCTGCAATTCATGAGTATTTTTAATTCAATCCTGAAGGTTCTACGTCTATCACTAATCGATGGGATGCATTTAGAGCATGTATTAGAGGAGAAACTATTTCCAATATGGCACATGAAAATAATTCCTGTAATACTATAATTAAAGATTTGGATAAACAAATAGCTAAATATGAATGTCCATATATTACTTCTAATCACATCAAATATAAGGTACAGCTGCAGAAACTTTGTTATGAATGGAACTCTATTTTAAGCAATAGAGCAGGCATACAAATCTCTAATAAAAAAGCAAAAAATCTTTTTCGTGCCAATAGATCTGGTAGACTTCTGGCTAACTATCTCTGTAATAATAAAGATAAATATCTAATTAATGCTAGTCACACTCCAAATGGTTCAATTGCTGTATCTCACAAATACATAATTAATGACTTCATGAAATATTATTCTGATTTATATAATAAACCACCTCCTAATGATATATTGCATATTGATAAAAAAATTAATGTTGTGGTTTACCTAAAATTTCACAAGCAGATAGAACTAAATTGGATATTCTTATTACTTTAGATGAAATACTTTCAGCAACTAAATCGCTGAAGTTAAACAAATCTTCAGGTCCAGATGGTATTCCTGTGGAATTTGATAAGGTATTCTCACCTCACCTTTCTTCGCATTAACTTTAGTTGTTTTCTTATTTTAGTAATACTGCATCTACTTTGGGGTCGTTCTCTGAAGCGTTGATCATAGTCCTCCGGAAACCGGATAAAGACCCTTCTCTGGTTACAAATTATCACCCTATTTCTTTAATAAATCAAAATTGTAAACGTTATACAACAATTATTATGACTAAATTAGCTATTTTACTTCCTCATATTATACATGTGGACCAGTCAGGCTTCATGAAAAATAGGCATTTGAAAAATAATACTAGATTAATATTTCATGCAAATGATGCTGGATCATTACTGCCATTTCCAGCAGGAGTTGTAGCATTAGATGTGGAAAAGGCTTTTGATAAATTCTTCGACAATACCTTTTTCGCGCCTTGTCTGCTTTCAATATTGGTACATCGTTTGTTCGTATGATTTCAGCTCTGTACTTTAGCACGTCTGCCAAACATCTTATTAATGGTCAACTTACCATACATTTTTCCACTTTATGGGAACTTGGCAAGGGTGCCCATCATCTCCTTTACTTTTTTTTCTTCTTGCTGTTGAACCCATTTTAATTGCTATTAGAAAATGCATTGAAATTGAAGGCCTTCATATATAAAAAAAAAGTCCCTAATAAAACATCAGCATATGCTGATGATATTCTCTTACATATTGCTAATCGAGAATATTCCATCCCTCCATTATTGAGTTTAATTGATATGTATTCTAATATTTCAGGTTATAGCTTAACACTAACCAAACGGAATTGTTTCCCTTCAATATTTATTGTTCGTCTGATATGCTTATTAATAAAGATATTGTCTCTGTCATTGAATTTTGATTCTATTTTGGATTATATTAGGGATACATTTCAAAAATGATCCTCCTTGTGTTTTCCTTGGTGGGGAGGATTAGGTGCTATGAAAATGATTATGGCTCCAAAACTTTTTTATCTTTCTTCAATGATACCTATTGAACTCCCTCTTAAATGTTATAAGACCCTTGACAATTACTTCTCTAAATTTATATGGAAAAACAAATCTCCTCTGTTAAATTATTAAAAAAATGAAATTGTCTAAAAACAATGAAGGGTTTGGTTTACCGGATTTACTTCATGTTTCGAATTGAACGAAATTTTATGTCACTGTTTTCTTTACCAGCTTAACAATGTCCCACTCTTCTGGTTTGTTAAATAAATCAGTAATGTTAAAATCCACAAAGTTGATATTACATGATTTGGATTCTATTTTCCAGTGCTCTATTTCACATATATTAAAATTAATATTGTGGCATAATCCGTCATTAAAATAAACTTGCCACATGCATTTTTGGCTTTCATGGATAAGTGCATGTATTTTTTATTTAAACATATATTTACTATAATAATGTTTTTTTAAGTTATGATGAACTGCAGCAAAGATTTAATTTGCAACAGTCAGATATTTAAAAATATGAATTGCTATGTAACTCTATTTGTGTTTCATTCCCGAATGACTTTCCTTCAATCGCTTCTTCTGATTTCGAATTGTATCTCCAAACAATAGCATCTTAAGCCCATGTAGTGACATTGGTATGTAAAAAAATAAATAATTCTGATAGGGTAATATCAATTTTATTTCTACGTTTTGGAAAAAATAATTTGATTTGTCATTATCTTAGGCTATATGGAGGAAGATTTGGCTGGATTCTGTCTTGGGTTGGTTGCCTTTAACTTCATATCAAACTAATTCCTTTATTCTTTTTATTTGTCTATGGACTCCCTTAAAGTTATGTGATGCAAAACTTTTAAATTCTTCTACTTGTTGGAACTGGTCTTTAAAAATAGGTTCATTAAGACATATGTTATATGATTGTCATATTGTGAAGAAGTTCTGGGATGAAATTTGGCAGATAATTACTGATATATTGAATGTCACAGATACTTTGTCATATACTATATTTATTTGTAAATCCTCTTCCCTTTCCACTAAAATGTCTCTCCTGACCAACAATCTTTGTGATTTCTTAATATCCGCTGCTTTAAAATCAATTACTACTAATTGGACAGATATCTCATTATTATCAGTTTATGCGTGGTGGACTTAGATAATTTTGACTAAAAGCGGTGCTAATTGGACGTTATCTGGTATCATTCCTAATACTCTGAATTATCAACATTTTTGGAAACCATGTGATAATTATTTAGGTTTGAATTGTTAGTTAGTGTTAGTATAGCATAAACTTTCTATGGTTAGGCT
Source organism: Lissotriton helveticus (assembly GCF_964261635.1). NCBI lineage: Eukaryota > Metazoa > Chordata > Amphibia > Caudata > Salamandridae > Lissotriton > Lissotriton helveticus. The sequence goes on from NC_136069.1 coordinate 129,165,875, forward strand.
TAACACAACTTTATAGCTTTATACATTTACAGATATAGAATTATGACTTTTTCCTTTTCATTTCTTTTACAGTGATATATATTTAGTGTTATAGGTACTTTATTAAATATTCTTGATGCTTATTTATAATTTATATTGTTTATCTGCTTATATATTGTTTTACTTGATAAATGTTTGTACCTTTTCAGAGCAATTTGTGTATATTTTAGTTCATCCCAAATTTTTGAATAATATTATGAACATGGAGATGCTGTAGAATATGTAACCTACTCACTTTACAATGCGAGTGAAAAGAATTGCGAACCTGACCTCCTGAATACATTTCCATACCTGATCCAACAATAGTTTAAATTGGGTGTAAGTCATCAGTCAATCCATTAGGGGTTTGTAAAGCGCACTACTCTCCCGTGAGGGTCTCAAGGTGCTGGCGGGGGGAGGGCAGCTCTGGATCAGTTGAAGAGCCAGGGCTTGAGGTCCTTCCTGAACGTGTGCAGGGTCGGGGAGTGTCTGAAGTTCACAGGGAGCTCGTTCCAGGTTTTGGCTGCGATGTAGGAGAAGGCACTCTCGCCCGTTCTGTGTCTGCTGATGCAGGGGTCCTCTGCCAGGGCGAGGTCGGCTGAGCGGAGGTTCCTCTTGGGTACACGGAAGGATACTCTCTCATTGAGGTATTTTTGGGTCAGCGGTTGTGGAGGGATTTCTAGGCGTGGGTAAGGAGTTTGAAGGTGACATTCTTCTCGATGGGGAGGCAGTGGAGGCCTCGTAGGTGATGGGTCATGTTCTCATGACGCGATGTCTTGAGGACGAGTCTGGCTGCGGCGTTCTGGATGGTCTGGAGTCTGTGTAGGAGAGGTTTGTTGATTCTGGCATAGAGGGCTTTGCCCTAGTCTAGTCTGCTGGTGATGAGTGCATGGGTGACGGTCTTTCTACTGTCGGAGGGGATCCACTTGAAGGTCTTGGGGGGATGCGGGGGCAGTTGAAACCAGTGGAGGTGACGGCGTAGATCTGGCGGTTCATGGAGAAGGAGGAGTCGAGGATGATGCTGAGGTTCCAAGCGTGGTCTGTAGGGGTGGGTGTGCTCCCAAACGCTGAGGGCCACCAGGTATTTTCCCAGGCGGTGGTGCAGGGACCCAGGATGAGGATCTCTGTCTTCTCAGAGTTTAGCTTCAGGCAGCAGTCCTTCATCCCTTCCTGGAAACAGATTCTGGTGTCTTTGGGATTCTTTGTGAGTGAGAGGATGAGCTGTGTGTCGTCGGCGTAGGATACGATGCTGAGCCCGTGCAAGGGGGGCCATGTAGATGTCTAAAAGCGTGTGGATGAATGAAGATCCCGGAGGCGCTCCGCAGTTGATTTCCGTGGATTCGGAGAGAAAGGGCGGGAGTCGGATCCTCTGGGTTCTTTCAGAGAGGAAGGATTGGATCCAGTCGAGGGTGTCTCCTTGAATTCCTGCGTTGTGCGGGATGGCTGCGAGAGTGCGGTGTGAAATGGTGTCAAAGGCTGCGGAGGGGTCTAGAAGGATGAGGGACACGGCGTGTCCCTTGGTGATTAGCATGCGGATGTCATCAGTGGAGGCAAGGAAGGCGGTCTTGGTGCTGTGGTTGCTGTGGAATCCTGACTGGGAGGCGTCAAGGATGGAGTTCTCTTCTATGAAGGTGGTCACCTAGTTGTTTTCGAGTCTTTCGGTGACTTTGGCTGCAAAGGGGAGGAGAAAGATAGGCCGGTAGTTTTTCAGGTCCGTTGGGTTGGCTGAGGGTTTCTTGAGGAGGGGTTTTACTTCCCCTTGTTCCCAGATGTCTTGGCAGATGCTGGATTTGCGGGAGGCATGGATGATGCGCCCTAATTCGGGTGCGATGATGATGGCGGCCCTGTGGAAGATGTGCAGTGAGCAGGGGTCAATAGGGGCTCCAGAGTAGGTTTTCTTCGTGGTCGCTGTGATGTGTTTGACGGTCGCGGAATCCCAGGACGTGATGGTCGGCGTATCTGCGGTAGTGGGAAGGGGGGTGATTTGTTGAAATTGTCGTAACAGGCCTTTATCTTTCGATGGAAGTAGGTTCTGAGCTTGTCGCAGAGTTCCTGGGAAAGTGTGATGTCGGTGGTTTCACAGGTGGATTTTGCTAGCTGATGTATGAGGTTGAACAGTTCCTGGGCGTTGGTCGCATTGGTCTGGAACTTGTCTCTTATGAAGGTCCGTTTGGTGTCTTTTATGAGTTGGTGGTATTCCTTCAGGGTGCTCTTGTGGTCGTTGTGAGCTTCCGTGGTTTTCATGTTTCGCCAGGTTTTCCCTAGGTGCCTGCCGGAGCCTCTGGCTTCTTGAAGTTCTGTGGTGAACCAGGTGGCTTTCGTTTGGTGGGGTGGCGCAGGGGTGCGAGCTTGTCTGTGCAGCTATCAATGCAGTGGTGGAATTGATTGGCTCTGGAGTTGGTGTCAGTGGCTGCGCTGGGGGGGGTCTTGGAGGAGGGTGGTGTTTTGGGGTTCCTCTATTACCATGCTCCAGTTCCTTTGTGGCAGGCATATGGAGTGTTTGGGTGTGGTGGTGGCATTGAAGGTGAAATGGTCACAGTGGTGGTCGGTCCAGAGGGTGGTGTGGCAGAAGCGGATGTTGGTTCCTCCCACGTAGATGGGGTCGAGGGTGTGGCTGCTCTGTGTGTTGGCCAGTTGACAATCTGTTTCAGCCCTAGGTTGGTGAGGAGAGCAGGTAAGCCGGGGTCATTGCAGTTGTCGAGGTGGAAGTTCAAGTCGCAGACTATCATGTATTCCATGGAGGTGGTGGCGTGGGGTGCAGCGAGATCGGTGATGGTAGTCCCGTTGTGAGTGCACGGTCCTGGCGGTCTGTAGATGAGGGTAGCGTGGTCCTGGGGCTTGTCTGAAGCTGGGAGTGGAGGTGTTCCGTATTGGAGTGGGGGTTGCTCGTGCTGGATGTGGAGAGGCGGAGTAGGGCCTTGTCTACGATGGCGAGTCCTCCTCCTGGGCAGTGTGGGCGGTCCTTTCTTTGGATCTTGTAGCCATCACTTCACCTTCCAGAAGCCCACCAAACACCACCGCAGCCAATAGATCCCCCGCCGCTGCTGGAGCAAAATCACCGAAGATCAACTACATGCAAACCTCGCTCTTAGCCCACCCACCAAACCCTCCAACACCAACGACGCTGCCCACAGCCTCAGACGCTGGTTCGAGGACTGCGCCAACACCCTTGCCCCGCTGAAGAAACCCTCCCACAGAGACACCAGCACCCAGAACTCCTAGCCTCCAAGCAAGCCTTCCGGAAACTAGAGACGAAATGGCACAGTGAACAAACTCCGGACAGCCACGCAGCACACAAGGACGCCATCCGCAACCACCACCACCTCACCAGGGCGGCCAAGAGGACCTCCTTCAAAGACCGCCTCAATAAAAATGCACACAATAGCAAGGGGCTCTTCAACATCGTGAAGGAACTCTCCAACCCCAGCTCCAACACCAACGACATACGGCCATCGCAAGCCCTGTGCGACTTCCTCGCCACCTTCTTCCAGCGCAAAATAGCAGACATTCACAACAGCTTCAACACCTAGACAGCCCCAACAGACAGCAACACAACAGACCGTACACCATCGACCACGACCCCCTGCTAGCCTGGGTCAGCGTGAGCATCAATGACACCATCAAGACCATGCGCACAATCCACTCCGGCTCTCCGTCAGACCCATTCCCGCACCACTTCTTCAACATAGCAAGCAGCTCCATCGCACCCCACCTGCGCAACGTCATCAATCTCTCCATCGAGACCGCGACCATCCCAGAGATCTGGAAATACACCAAGATCAACGCTCTACTCAAAAAACCTAAGGCAGACCCAAAAGACCTCAAGAATTTCTGGCCCATCTCTCTGCTCCCCTTCCCGGCCAAGGTCATCGAGAAAACCATCAACAGACAGCTAACCCGATACCTCTAAGAAAACAGAATCCTGGACCCTTCCCAGTCAGGGTTACACAGCAACCACAGCACCGAGACTGCCCTCATCGCCGCCACCGATGACTTCAGGACACTGCTGGACAATGGCGAGACTTCAGCACTCATCCTCCAAGACCTCTCTGCCGGCTTCGACACAGTCTGCCACCGCAAACTACGTGCTCGCCTCCACGCCGCAGGGCCCAGCCTACCTTAACAGACGGCTCTCTTTCTACATTCCCAACCGCCAGCTACACTCTGCCGACCTCTCACTCGCCACCGTCCTGCGTATCCGAAGAACAACCACCAGTGGGAGATCCTTCTCCTGCCTCACGGTCAAGACATGGAACAGCCTCCCACTGAGCCTACGACAGACCCAAGACCTGCTGACCTTCAGGAGGATACTCAAGAACTGGCTGTTCGATCAGTAGCGCCCCCCCCCCAGCGCCTTCAGACTCTTGCGTGTACGTAGTGTCGCTTTACAAATGATTGATTGGTCAGGGATGGCAGTGGCGATGTCAGGACCGGAGGGGGCATTGGTCCAGGTTTCCGTGAAGAAGGCGACGTCACGCGAGTGGGTGTCGAGTAGATCCTATATCTCGATAGTGTGTCAGTGCAGGGAGCGCACATTGAGCAGGATGCCAGTCAGGGTTCCGGTGGTGTGTGCATCGGGAATTCCTTCGGAGGTTGCGGGAGCTCTGTCGATGGTAAAGGGTTTGCGGCAGAGTCCGCGCGAGAACTGCTCGTAGGTGTTCTTCGGCGAGGATCTTGTGCAGTCGGCGTGTCTTCCGGGGGTGAGTGCATGGAGGGTGATTGCGTCGTAGTGGTGAGGCCTGAGAGAACCAGGGGTCCTGGCACAGAACGCGGACGGGTGGAGATGGGCTTGCCTTAGGCACGCCTTCGGTGAGCCAGCCGGGCGACGCGCAGTGGCCACCATTATGTGGGGGAGGGGGGAGTAGCTGAGAGGCGGGAGGTCAGGGGGAAGAGTCATGGGTGGACACTGCAGCAGGAAATGGTGGTAAAACAGCGGGAAGAGGGGCGAAAAGGGCAACTGAGGCGGGTCACTGCAAGAGACTCACGGGGCAAAACAGAGACAGACAAAGGAAATCAACACAATAAGACAAGGCAATGCGGCAGAAATGCAACACCATGAGGCAGATCAAAGCAGAGGAAAATGACAACACAGCGAGGCAGGCAAAAGCTGAGAAAAGAACCAAAATACAGAGAGGCAGAGAATAGTGGCAAAACAGCGAAGTGAAACGCAATCAGGCACAAAGCAGAACAACCGACACCAGCAACAGGGTGGAATCGAACCCCAGGGGCTGGCAGGCAATGCACAGCACTGCGGAGCTGCCGGGGAGAGTGTGATCCTGGGACCGGAGTCGGAGTGAACTTTAAATATCAAACACAGAGATTTGTGAAGATTAAACAAGTTGTACTTTGTGAAATTTGCTAAGTTCATCGACTTTCCAAAAGTTCGCAAATTTTTAAATGTTTTGCATAAAGAAAATATTAAAAAATTTGGAGGAGAATATTACTGCAATCATTTTCTGCAAGAGTAATCTACCATTACAATGTTTTGCAGGTCCTTTTTTATGATTAACCAACTTTTGCAGGAATATTTTCTACATTTTTAAAAACCTGTATCAGCTTCTGGAAGTTTCGAAAATTCCCAAAGTTTGAAGTCACAACACTTCCCATATTTGCAAACTCTCAATTCAATAAAAGTTGGACAATGTTCACAACTGAAAAACTTCTCTCCGTCAATTCCCTACCCACAGAGTGCTAGCATATTTTTGCTTTAAATCTACATGCTGAAATGCTGAACTAAGGGGTCGATTACGATGGCGGACGGAAGGATGACCTCCGTCCTGGAGTAGGCGGAAAAAGGCTTTTTTTCTGTCCGCCTGCCGCGCACACTCCGTCCGCCATATTAGTATGGGAAACACTGTCAAATTTCCGTACGCCGCGGAAGAGCACGCACCGCCGCGGAAGTACACCCGACCCCGCGGCGGCCGCACCCAATCCAGAGACACCGCCGTACGGAATGACGTCTCCGACCGTCCTCCAAATCACGATGGCGGAAAACACATATAAAATCGCTGCGGAAAAACAACCTGCCTGAACACGGCGGACTCACCACAGCGGAGATACACACCACAAGCAGATCGCCGTTATGGACCCAGCGCTACACGCATTTCCGATACTCTTCGTGCTCCACCACCAGCAAGTCATGGCCCATCACCAACGACGACGCAGGTACGCCAACACACCAATTGACGTCGGAAGGGGAATACCTTCCAGGGCTGTGGCGTAGGGAGGGGGAGTGTCATGTTTGTGAAACTGCCTTTACGATCGTACCAACATATCAACAATTCAAGTACACAACCAGGAATGACAGCGACAAACAACGACACATGATTGACTTGCTTTATTAAACATAATATTGCTATAATCGTACACTACCCAAGAGCATGGGCACTGGGTACAACAGAGCAGGTACATCAGAGGCAGAACATGAGGGCACAATGCAGTATCACAACAGCAACAGGGCAGTGTTTGCAACAGAGCAGGTACATCAGAGGCAGAACATGAGGGCACAATGCAGTATCACAACAGCAACAGGGCAGTGTTTGCCACAGAGCAGGTACAACTGAGCCAGCACTTGAGAGGGCACATGGCAGTATCAGAACAGCAACAGGGCAGTGTTTACACCATAGCAGGTACATCAGAGGCAACACGTGAGAGGGGCTAAGTGCATCAACAGTCCATTGCACTAAACAGGTACATCAGAGGCAGCACGTGAGAGGGGCTAAGTGCATCAACAGCCCATTGCACTGAACAGGTACATCAGAGGCAGCACATGAAAGGGGCTAAGTGCATCAACAGTCCATTGCACTGAACAGGTACATCAGAGGCAGCACGTGAGAGGGGCTAAGTGCATCAACAGTCCATTGCACTGAACAGGTACATCAGAGGCAGCATGTGAGAGGTCACAATGCAGTATCAGAACAGCAACAGGGCAGTGTTTGCAACAGAGCAGGTACATCAGAGCCAGCACTTGAGAGGGCACAATGCAGTATCAGAACAGCAACAGGGCATTGTGGCCAACAGAGCAGGTACATCAGAGGCAGAACATGAGGGCACAATGCAGTATCACAACAGCAACAGGGCAGTGCTTGCAACAGAGCAAGTACATCAGAGCCAGCACTTGAGAGGGCACAATGCAGTATCACAACAGCAACAGGGCAGTGTTTGCAACAGAGCAGGTACATCAGAGCGAGCACTTGAGAGGGCACAATGCAGTATCAGAACAGCAACAGGGCATTGTGGCCAACAGAGCAGGTACATCACTGGCTACCCAAGTACGTGTGTCAAGCGACCCCTCACAAGGACAATAATAATGTCAGGGCGGTTACATTCGTCAATCTACACACAAAGTAAAATGACATGTGAGTGATGGCAACTAAACCTCACACCACAGAATCTGGTGAAGTGCTTGAACTACTCGCCTCGGACACACTTCCAGCACTAGAAACTGGAGTGTGAGACACAGCCACCGATCTACTGACTGACACATGAGCCATAGACCCAGACACACCGCCAGCACCAGCACCAGGAGTTTGAGACACAGCCACAGTGTCATGATTCCACACCTGCCCTTCCTTAAATACTACATATCCCCTTTTGGCATCTGTAGTACTTCCCTTTTTGAAACCCACCCCTGTCCCGTGCGCCCGCACGCTTCAAGTCAGTGTGTTTAGGTGTACAGTATTTCATGCCTTGTAAACTTATTGTGGTTATTTCAAATGTTTTGTGCAGGTTTCTGTGTTCCCATGTGTTTTATTTCAGGATTTGGAGCCAGCGCTATCAGAAACCAAGCCTTCGCTTTGAGCGCTATCGGAAACCAAACCTTCGCTCTGAGAGGTGTTCTCCTCGCATCCCTCGCACGCGCCTTTTTGGTGCGCTTCTGAAGGGATCGGGAAACTTCGATCTCGCGCACTTTCTGTGTGCGTAACCGGGTGGAGCTGGGTGCGGCCCAGTATTTAAACCGCACCCAGCCTTCTGGAAGGCGCTTTGCCTTCAGACTTCCTTAGAAGAAGGTCGCGTCTGGACTTGGGACTTACCTGGAAGGATTCTCCATACCGGCAGGACATCTTCGTTGCTCTTCATAATGGCGAATCTTTCTCTGCAACAGCGATGATGACCCTAGAAGACAAAGAGGCAGAAAGCTAAGTACTTTCATTTTTTGGTTAAAAGGCGCCCTTCGCAAGAAAGGTCAATAACAATTTTTGGAACTTTGCTTCACAGAAGAAAATGCAAGGAAAAGACTTTGGACTATTCTGTTACTTGAATCTCAGTTTACTAAAGAAGAACTTTGTTTAGGATTTCATGAGTGTTAATTTAGAGCAATTCTTAGATTGCAAATTTAGTCTTCTCTTGTTGTTAAGGTATAGGATATTGTGTATCTTTGCTTATCTTTCCGAAATTAGAGGAAGATTATTAAGAACCCCAAGTCTAGAAAGCAAGAAGTTTATTGCAAGTAAGTGGTAGAATTGTTAGGAAGGTTTTGCGAAAGTCTTTTAAAGAATGTTAAGTAATCCTTCTCTTTCATTTCCAGCCTAATTCAACTAGAGCATACAAGCCTACAAGCTGACCACTTATCCTAGAGGACACTTGACGACATCGTCTTCACCTACCATAAAGAAATACTGGACGAAGGCCAACTCCTTACTGATCGCAGGTAGGGGAACGTCAAGACATCCAGATAGAGTCTTAAGTGCCTTAACTAGATTAGTTAAAAGATCTAGAGTAGAATAGGAGGAAACTATAGGACCTGAATAGTAAAGTCTTCTGTACTTGTTGCCTCGCAGGTCGACAGCAAGAATCAAGAGTCTTCACTTCAACGTCCAGTACCGGCCCTCCTCCCTAATTTCTAGTTAATTTCTTGCTGTGATTTTAGAACCAGTAAGTTTTAGTTAGTAATCAGGGAAGTTGGTCCCTTGCGTCTCTGCGGAATCATCTGCGTCATCCTAGAGGGCATCTGTTCAAGCAAGGTAAGGGACGACGTGGATAGCTTGACAGAAGGCAAAGCCCACGTTGATAATTCCGCCCAGACGCAATGGATCAGGTATCTATGCAGGATTTGGCCGCAGTGTTAGAAGCAATTAGGCAGGATAACGCTGCTTTACGTAGGGATTTATCCTCTCTCCAGGACTCGGTGCAGCAGAAATCAGCCACTTTTCAGGGGTCCTCCAGTTCTAGTTCTCCAACACAAGTCCATGTTGTGACTCCGGTACCCACCCCTTTAGCCCCCCCAGAGAGGTTTTATGGGGATTGCAATAAGTTCTCAGTGTTTTTGCAACAATGTCATTTACACTTTATAGCAAAAACCACAGCTTTTCCTGATGATTCTTCCAGAGTTGCATTCATGTTATCCTACATGGGTGGAGACGCTGCCCTTTGGTCAGTCCCCTTAGTGGAAAGTGATGATCGGATCTTGTATAACTTCAGGGATTTTGAGAGGGCTTTAAAGAAGATGTTTGCTAAACATCTATTTGTTCAGTCAGCAGACAATGAGCTGTTAGGTTTAAAACAAGGCTCATCTGATTTGTTACATTATATATCTACCTTCAATCGTTTGGTGTTAGAAGCTGATTGGCCTCATGACAAAAGAATCTCAATCTTCTATAGGGGATTGAAGGACGAATTGAAAGACATGATCACCCAGATTTTAGACCCCCCTGAAGAGATAAGTGCCTTCATTGACTTAGTGGTGAAATTAAATCATCGTATTTCCGAAAGAAAGGGAGAAAGAGGGAAGTCAGAACACAAACTAGTTTTCTTTAAGGAAAGATCCGCATCAGCACCTAACCGAGAACCTAGTTCCAAATCTGATACTGCAGAACCTATGCAGATAGGTTCTATCCGAGGTCCCTTGTCTAAGGAGGAGAAAGAAAAGAGGCGGCGATTAAATCAATGTCTCTATTGTGGGAAGACAGGACACTTTGTGAAGGAATGTCCCACACGACCAAACAAATTTAAAGTTAGATCATCCGATTTAGCAGTCACACAAGAAAAGTCGGAAAACTAGAAAACTCGGTAAAGGGAGAGGTCGGTTTATCGAGTTTGTTCTCTAGTTTGGCCTCAACTCTTCCTCCCATTGGTTGTAGACACTTTTCAATTCTTGTAGAACTTCGAGGTCTGCTTCCAGACTCTTACTCTAGACAGGTGGAAGCCATCATAGATTCTGGTGCTACCGGTAATTTTATAGACTCTCATTTCTTCCTTCAGTTAGGCTTCAGATCTTTGTCAAAGGACCATCCAGAAATCGTCAGAGCTGTGGATGGCAAAGAATTGACTTCGGGTCCAGTAAATAGACAGTCTGAGGTATTAGAAATGGATTGTTCTCCTATACATAGGGAGAGAATACAATTAGACATTATTGATGCCCCTCAATTCAAAATGATTTTAGGAATCCCTTGGTTAGTAAAACATAACCCATCCATAGATTGGGTAACCAAGACAATCACTTTTCAATCTCCTGCTTGCACAGATCATTGTTTCCTTACTAAGAGATCTAAGGATGTGGTTCAAGGTTTTGACTTTGGAATGGAATCACCCAATATACTAATTCTGGAAGGGGTGCCATCAGAATATAATGACCTGTCTGATGTTTTTGACAAAAGGAAGGCCAACACCCTTCCACCACATAGAGATTTCGACTGTAGAATAGATTTGATGCCTGGAGCTACCTTACCTTGCAGTCGAATATATGCTCTTACGGAGGCAGAAAACGCTCATCTCAGAGAATATCTTGATGAGTATCTTGCTAATGGCTTCATAAGGCACTCTAAGGGCCCGATGTAGGTAGCCCTTTACCGATCGGAATCGGACGAAAATACCGATTTTCGGCCGTTTCCGATCGGTAAAGGGCTATCGAGATGTAGGGGCACATTTTCGGTAATTTTACCGAATCGTTATCATTTCCGAATCGGTAAAGTTACCCGATCGGTAATATTTACCGATTCGGTAATGATGACGATTCGGTAGAACTACCGAAAATGCAATGTAGGTAGCCAATGTTCCATCAGCACATGGCCTACAGAATCGGTATTTTACCATGGAATACAAATCCATGGTAAAAAACCGATTCCTGTGTACATGCACATCTGTGCATGTACACATGTGCCATGTGACAGACAATGTCATTTACACTTTATAGCAAAAACCACAGCTTTTCCTGATGATTCTTCCAGAGTTGCATTCATGTTATCCTACATGGGTGGAGACGCTGCCCTTTGGTCAGTCCCCTTAGTGGAAAGTGATGATCGGATCTTGTATAACTTCAGGGATTTTGAGAGGGCTTTAAAGAAGATGTTTGCTAAACATCTATTTGTTCAGTCAGCAGACAATGAGCTGTTAGGTTTAAAACAAGGCTCATCTGATTTGTTACATTATATATCTACCTTCAATCGTTTGGTGTTAGAAGCTGATTGGCCTCATGACAAAAGAATCTCAATCTTCTATAGGGGATTGAAGGACGAATTGAAAGACATGATCACCCAGATTTTAGACCCCCCTGAAGAGATAAGTGCCTTCATTGACTTAGTGGTGAAATTAAATCATCGTATTTCCGAAAGAAAGGGAGAAAGAGGGAAGTCAGAACACAAACTAGTTTTCTTTAAGGAAAGATCCGCATCAGCACCTAACCGAGAACCTAGTTCCAAATCTGATACTGCAGAACCTATGCAGATAGGTTCTATCCGAGGTCCCTTGTCTAAGGAGGAGAAAGAAAAGAGGCGGCGATTAAATCAATGTCTCTATTGTGGGAAGACAGGACACTTTGTGAAGGAATGTCCCACACGACCAAACAAATTTAAAGTTAGATCATCCGATTTAGCAGTCACACAAGAAAAGTCGGAAAACTAGAAAACTCGGTAAAGGGAGAGGTCGGTTTATCGAGTTTGTTCTCTAGTTTGGCCTCAACTCTTCCTCCCATTGGTTGTAGACACTTTTCAATTCTTGTAGAACTTCGAGGTCTGCTTCCAGACTCTTACTCTAGACAGGTGGAAGCCATCATAGATTCTGGTGCTACCGGTAATTTTATAGACTCTCATTTCTTCCTTCAGTTAGGCTTCAGATCTTTGTCAAAGGACCATCCAGAAATCGTCAGAGCTGTGGATGGCAAAGAATTGACTTCGGGTCCAGTAAATAGACAGTCTGAGGTATTAGAAATGGATTGTTCTCCTATACATAGGGAGAGAATACAATTAGACATTATTGATGCCCCTCAATTCAAAATGATTTTAGGAATCCCTTGGTTAGTAAAACATAACCCATCCATAGATTGGGTAACCAAGACAATCACTTTTCAATCTCCTGCTTGCACAGATCATTGTTTCCTTACTAAGAGATCTAAGGATGTGGTTCAAGGTTTTGACTTTGGAATGGAATCACCCAATATACTAATTCTGGAAGGGGTGCCATCAGAATATAATGACCTGTCTGATGTTTTTGACAAAAGGAAGGCCAACACCCTTCCACCACATAGAGATTTCGACTGTAGAATAGATTTGATGCCTGGAGCTACCTTACCTTGCAGTCGAATATATGCTCTTACGGAGGCAGAAAACGCTCATCTCAGAGAATATCTTGATGAGTATCTTGCTAATGGCTTCATAAGGCACTCTAAGGGCCCGATGTAGGTAGCCCTTTACCGATCGGAATCGGACGAAAATACCGATTTTCGGCCGTTTCCGATCGGTAAAGGGCTATCGAGATGTAGGGGCACATTTTCGGTAATTTTACCGAATCGTTATCATTTCCGAATCGGTAAAGTTACCCGATCGGTAATATTTACCGATTCGGTAATGATGACGATTCGGTAGAACTACCGAAAATGCAATGTAGGTAGCCAATGTTCCATCAGCACATGGCCTACAGAATCGGTATTTTACCATGGAATACAAATCCATGGTAAAAAACCGATTCCTGTGTACATGCACATCTGTGCATGTACACATGTGCCATGTGACAGACAGACGTGCCCTTAGGGCATGTCTGTGTGCCACATTGCACACATGCCCGTTTTGGGGGTGCTAGAGGGTGTCAAAGTGACACCCCCTGGACCCTTGTGAATTCTTAATTTACCGATTCGGTAAATACCGAATCGGTAATGCCTAATCATTCCTATGGGCTTCAAAGCCCATAGGAATGAATGGGCATTACCGATTCGGTATTTACCGAATCGGTAATTTAGGAATTGTTAAGGATTCGGTAACGAATCCAGATGTTGGGACCTACATCCCATTTACCGATTTTGGAATACCGAATCGGTAGGATTCGGTATTTCAAAATCGGTAAATGGGATTTACCTACATCGGGCCCTAGGTCTCCAGTTTCATCAGCTCTTTTTTTATTCCAAAAAAGGGAGGGGAGCTGCGCACGTGCATAGACTATAGAGCCTTAAACAACGTAACCATTAAGAACCGGTACCCCTTGCCTTTGATCCCTACACTATTAGACCAAATTAAGAAGGCTAAAATGTATACAAAATTGGACTTACGCGGAGCGTACCATTTAGTTAGAGTAAGAAAAGGAGACGAATGGAAGACAGCATTCCGTACTAAATTCGGTCTCTTTGAATACCAAGTCATGCCATTTGGTTTGTGTAACGCTCCTGCAGCCTTCCAGTTTTTTATAAATGAGGTATTACATGAGTTCATTGACATCTGCTGTGTAGTCTACATAGATGATATTCTCATATATTCTGATTCTGAGGAAGAACATGTAAAACAGGTTCGCGCCATTCTTCAAAAACTACTTTCAAACTCACTCTTCGTAAAATTGCAAAAGAGTCTATTTCACGTTTCCGAAGTGGATTTTCTGGGCTATATTATTAGCCCAGAGGGAATAGAAATGGACCCTAAAAAGGTAGAAGCTGTAACAACCTGGCCAAGTCCCACTTCTGTGAAACAAATCCAAAGTTTTCTAGGGTTTGCAAATTTTTACCGCAGGTTCATTCAGAACTTTTCTCAGGTTATAACACCTATTACCAAGCTGTTGAGAAAAGGAGCCAAGTTTTTAGGGTCCCCAGCCGCTGATGAAGCGTTTCAAAACCTAAAAAAGTTATTTACCATGGCTCCAATTTTAAGTCATCCAGACCCCAATCTACCTTTTATTGTGGAAGCAGATGCCTCTCAATTTGCATTGGGTGGCATTCTTTCACAACGAGATTCAGATACTGGCCAAATGCACCCTATAGCCTATTTCTCAAGAAAATTATCAGAAGCCGAACAAAATTATGCAATTGCCGACAAGGAGTTGTTAGCAATCAAAGCAGTGTTTGAAGAATGGCGTCATTACCTATTAGGAGCTCGTCATCCTGTAACGATTTATACTGATCACAGGAATCTCCAAGCTTTAAGATCTGTAAAGGCTTTATCTGCTAGGCAACTGCGTTGGTCCATGTTTTTCAATGACTACAATTTTGTAATCACATATCGCCCAGGAAAGGAAAATTTAAAAGCAGATGCTTTATCCAGACTAGGAGAAAAGATGTCAGATCAACCTGAGGTCGTTCACCCTGTAATCCCAACTTCTTGTTTTCAGGGAAGTTTAACTGTTTATGACATCATTAACGACATTAAAGAAGCTCTGAAAGAAAAGGCATTGGAGCTTTGGAGAAAAGATCATCCTTTTCTTTTTGAGAAAGACAGTTTGCTGATGGTCCACGACTTGATCTTTGTTCCAAATGAGAAAATTCAAAGATCCATTATTCACCTTCATCATGATACGGTTCTGTCAGCCCACCCAAGCGTTGTAAAGACTATGGAACTCATCAAGAGGAAGTTTTGGTGGCCTTCTATGTCTAAAGACATTAAACAATTTGTGGAAACTTGTAGCATCTGTATCCAGCACAAGTCCTCTCATCAGGCTCCTAGTGGTTTGTTGATGCCTTTACCTATTCCTCCTCAACCATGGCATACTATATCATTAGACTTCATTGTTGAACTACCTGAAACCAAGAAGGGATTCAATACAATTTTGACTGTTGTAGACCAGTTTACCCGAATTGCCCATTTTGTTCCTTTAAAAAAGCTTCCCACTGCATTGGAGCTTGCTCATTTGCTCATGATCCATGTGATAATATTACACGGAATTCCTTCGGTTGTCATTTCGGATAGGTGATCACAGTTTGTTTCTAAGGTTTGGCAAAAACTGAGTTCTTTGTTACATATGGAGGTTCGTTTATCCTCTAGTTACCATCCTCAAACCGATGGTTTAACTGAAAGAACTAACCAAACTATTGAACAATATTTTCGTTGTATGTTACCTAATGTTTCCGAAGAGTGGTCCGATCTGTTATGTCCTTTGGAGTTCGCCTACAACAACTCTGAGCATTCTTCTATTAAAATGTCCCCATTCTTTTGTAATTTCGGTTTTCATCCAAAAAGCATTCCTGAAAACTCCAACAATAACATCAATGATTCCGTACCCACAGTTTATGACTATGTGTCCCAGATATTCACCATTCAGGAGGATGCTAAATTCAACTTGGCCAAAGCGAAAGAATCTCAAAAAGAAGCCAAGGATAAACATCGATCCGAACAACCTCTTTATGAAATAGGTGACAAAGTATGGTTGAGTACAAAAAATTTGAAATTAAAAGGGAACAGAAAATTCAATCCAAGATTTATTGGCCCCTTTTCCATTGAAAAAATACTAAATCCAGTTTGTGTTAGATTGACCCTCCCTAGTAAGTACTTGATACATCCAGTCTTCCATGTCTCTCTAATCAAGCCTTTTCATCCTCAAACTCGTATTTCCAAGTCTACACCTCCTATCATTGTTGAAGGCAACTCAGAATTTGAAGTAAGATCAATCTTGGATTCCAAGAGAGTTAGGGGAAGGTTATTTTACCTCATCGACTGGAAGGGTTATGGTCCTGAGGAAAGATCATGGGAGCCCCTAGAACATCTTAAAAATGCTCTCAGATTGATTCGGAACTTTCATTTAAGACACCCTGATAAACCAAAACCCATTTCCACCGTTCTTGGGGGGATCTTGAGGAGGGAGTACTGTCATGATTCCACACCTGCCCTTCCTTAAATACTACATATCCCCTTTTGGCATCTGTAGTACTTCCCTTTTTGAAACCCACCCCTGTCCCGTGCGCCCGCACGCTTCAAGTCAGTGTGTTTAGGTGTACAGTATTTCATGCCTTGTAAACTTATTGTGGATATTTCAAATGTTTTGTGCAGGTTTCTGTGTTCCCATGTGTTTTATTTCAGGATTTGGAGCCAGCGCTATCAGAAACCAAGCCTTTGCTTTGAGCGCTATCGGAAACCAAACCTTTGCTCTGAGAGGCGTTCTCCTCGCATCCCTCGCACGCGCCTTTTTGGTGCGCTTCTGAAGGGATCGGGAAACTTCGATCTCGCGCACTTTCTGTGTGCGTAACCGGGTGGAGCTGGGTGCGGCCCAGTATT
Organism: Lissotriton helveticus; assembly: GCF_964261635.1. Classification (NCBI taxonomy): domain Eukaryota; kingdom Metazoa; phylum Chordata; class Amphibia; order Caudata; family Salamandridae; genus Lissotriton; species Lissotriton helveticus. Next base: position 129,182,290 of record NC_136069.1, read on the forward strand.
TAAACCGCACCCAGCCTTCTGGAAGGCGCTTTGCCTTCAGACTTCCTTAGAAGAAGGTCGCGTCTGGACTTGGGACTTACCTGGAAGGATTCTCCATACCGGCAGGACATCTTCGTTGCTCTTCATAATGGCGAATCTTTCTCTGCAACAGCGATGATGACCCTAGAAGACAAAGAGGCAGAAAGCTAAGTACTTTCATTTTTTGGTTAAAAGGCGCCCTTCGCAAGAAAGGTCAATAACAATTTTTGGAACTTTGCTTCACAGAAGAAAATGCAAGGAAAAGACTTTGGACTATTCTGTTACTTGAATCTCAGTTTACTAAAGAAGAACTTTGTTTAGGATTTCATGAGTGTTAATTTAGAGCAATTCTTAGATTGCGAATTTAGTCTTCTCTTGTTGTTAAGGTATAGGATATTGTGTATCTTTGCTTATCTTTCCGAAATTAGAGGAAGATTATTAAGAACCCCAAGTCTAGAAAGCAAGAAGTTTATTGCAAGTAAGTGGTAGAATTGTTAGGAAGGTTTTGCGAAAGTCTTTTAAAGAATGTTAAGTAATCCTTCTCTTTCATTTCCAGCCTAATTCAACTAGAGCATACAAGCCTACAAGCTGACCACTTATCCTAGAGGACACTTGACGACATCGTCTTCACCTACCATAAAGAAATACTGGACGAAGGCCAACTCCTTACTGATCGCAGGTAGGGGAACGTCAAGACATCCAGATAGAGTCTTAAGTGCCTTAACTAGATTAGTTAAAAGATCTAGAGTAGAATAGGAGGAAACTATAGGACCTGAATAGTAAAGTCTTCTGTACTTGTTGCCTCGCAGGTCGACAGCAAGAATCAAGAGTCTTCACTTCAACGTCCAGTACCGGCCCTCCTCCCTAATTTCTAGTTAATTTCTTGCTGTGATTTTAGAACCAGTAAGTTTTAGTTAGTAATCAGGGAAGTTGGTCCCTTGCGTCTCTGCGGAATCATCTGCGTCATCCTGGAGGGCATCTGTTCAAGCAAGGTAAGGGACGACGTGGATAGCTTGACACACAGCTGTAGTGACTGACACATGAGCCATAGACCCAGATACACCGCCAGCACCAGCACCAGGAGTGTGAGACACAGCCACCGATCTACTGACTGACACATGAGCCATAGACCCAGACACACCGCCAGCACCAGCACCAGGAGTTTGAGACACAGCCACAGCTGTAGTGACTGACACATGAGCCATAGACCCAGATACACCGCCAGCACCAGCACCAGGAGTGTGAGACACAGCCACCGATCTACTGACTGACACATGAGCCATAGACCCAGACACACCGCCAGCACCAGAAACAGGAGTGTGAGACACAGCCACCGATCTACTGACTGACACATGAGCCATAGACCCAGACACACTGCCAGCACCAGCACCAGGAGTTTGAGACACAGCCACAGCTGTTGTGACTGACACATGAGCCATAGACCCAGACACACCACCAGCACCAGAAACAGGAGTGTGAGACACAGCCACCGATCTACTGACTGACACATGAGCCATAGACCCAGATACACTGCCAGCACCAGCAACAGGAGTGTGAGACACAGCCACCGATCTACTGACTGACACATGAGCCATAGACCCCGATACACTGCCAGCACCAGCAACAGGAGTGAGATACACAGCCATGGATCTACTGACTGACACATGAGCCATAGACCCAGACACACTGCCAGGACATGTCCCTGTACACTGACCAACAAATACCATGCCTGCATCTGACACATGAGAGTGGCGGACACACACAGTGCCAGTGCCTGCAACAGGAGAGGGCACAACTGACACAGTGCTACTACATGATGCATGACAGCGTACAATAGACACAGTGCCACTATCTGACACATGAGAGTGAACTGCAGCTGACCCACTAGGACCACTGAAATGATGAGCCACAGGGCTGTATGGGCCAGGAGGCAGGGTGGCCCTGGGAGCTGGGAAAAGCTGTGCTGGAGCGACATTGAGGTGGTCAGGTGTCACTGGTGTGTGCCTCCGTTTCTTTGTGAAATGTTGGGGCACCCCGGACATGACTGGACTGGTAAGTGGAGTGGCATCATCAGACATCAAAGGTGGATCATGTGCTTGTGGTGGTCTGCTCTCTGGGGACGTGCTGGACCCTGCCTGTCATTTGCTGTGGGCCTGCCTTCTGCCCTCTGCATCATGTGTAATGTGGAATGCAACAACAGTGTACTCCTTCCTGTGCTTCTGCGGGGCGTGGATGGGAGTAGAGGTATGGGGGGACTCCACCGCTGACACATGTGTTGTACGTTCCTGAAACATCAGCCTGAGTGCAGCCAGGGGTGATATATGCCTGTCCTTGATGGAGCTCATGTCCATGGGAGAACCCTTGTCCATGGGATGTGCCTTGGACGTGGGAGGTGTCCTGTCTCTGGAATGTCCCTGATCCCTGGGCGGTGCCCTGTCCATGAGTGCAGACTTGTCCATTGTGGTGTCCCTCTCCTTTGAAGCTACCTTGCCCTTGGGAGTGTCCCTGCTCTTTGGAGGTGCCCTTTCCTTTGTAGTGTCCTTGTCCTTGGGAGTGTCCCTGCTCTTTGGAGGTGCCCTTTCCTTTGTAGTGTCCTTGTCCTTGGGAGTGTCCCTGCTCTTTGGAGGTGCCCTTTCCTTTGTAGTGTCTTTGTCCTTGGGAGTGTCCCTGCTCTTTGGAGGTGACCTTTCCTTTCTAGTGTCCTTGTCCTTGGGAGTGTCCCTGCTCTTTGGAGGTGCCCTATCCTTTGTAGTATCCTTGTCCTTGGGAGTGTCCCTGCTCTTTGGTGGTGCCCTTTCCTTTGTAGTGTCCTTGTCCTTGGGAGTGTCCCTGCTCTTTGGAGGTGCCCTTTCCTTTGTAGTGTCCTTGTCATTGGAAGTGTCCCTGCTTTTTGGAGGTGCCCTATCCTTTGTAGTGTCCTTGTCCTTGGGAGTGTCCCTGCTCTTTGGAGGTGCCCTTGCCTTGGGAGTTCCTTTTGTGGGGGACGCCTGTGTAGCATGTGAAGCTATTTCCCCCAACACCCCTTGATGATCCTGTGTGTCAACTCCAGTGTAGCTCACGTCGTCTTCGGAGAAAGATATCCCAGTCCTAGGGGATGGTGTCTGTGCCCTCCATGTGGCTGCTCCTAGTGAAATAACCTGAATAAGAGGCTGGGTCTGATAAATCACTCTCCCCTGAAAAATCAAGTGGTGTGGATGGTGGTACAGAAGTAGCACCCTGTCTATGCGACTGTACAATGGCTGAAGACACAGTGTTTGCCAATGACTGAACTGTTCTGTGGAGACCAGCAACATCGCCATGCATCCCCTCCATGAATGCCACCACCTGCCCCAACTTCCTATCGTGGTCTTGGAATGCATTGATCATGTTGGTCTGCCCTACACACAGCTGTCGCACTTTGTGTCACAGGGTCAGGCTCCGCGGTGCCTGCACCGAAGGCAACTCTGCTCCCCCTCCTCTGGCGAGCATGAGCAGTACATGTTGCAGTGGGTGGCAGTGTGGGCCCTGTGTGCTGTGTCCCGACTGAAGGTGTCGATTGTCCACTCCCTGTCTGTGACAACAGTGCTGACTCACCAACACTTTCTGAGGATGAGGACGATGGTGTCTCACATGTAAGTCCTCAGGGACGGTGCTGTCCCCCTCTCCGTGGCTGCCCTCTTCAGTGTCAGTCTGCGTGTGTGTCATCTCTGATCCAGATGCATTGCCACCACTCATCTCCGTCGTCTGTGTGTCAGTGCCCTCGGCCAAAGCTGGAAGAGAGAGGGAAGAGATGTGAACCTAAGTGTCACACTCACGTACTGAAGGTTACAAAGTCACACCGTTCCTTACAGTCAATTGACATGTAGCACCCATCCTGGACACGAACCACCCCTACCACACATCCTCACATCATAGATCCGTGGGTGTCTCTGAAACATGTACATCATACAAACAGGGCAAGGGCATGCAGGCCACCACACATGTCATGCCATGGGACACGAGACCTCAGCGGCATGTCCTGGAACCCTCAAATACAAATCACCTGGTATGTCCACCTGGCGGACATGGGTGCTACCTCTCACTCCGCTAATGCCACCAACATGCAATATATGCAAAAGATACGCACCACGGATGTCAACACTGTGTCTGAGCACGAATACATGCATGCACTCACAAGTTACAGACACCTACAGCCTGCTTACCGCCAATTTGCTGTTGATCCCCTCTCAGCCGGGCGGACAGCTCAGGATGCGTCACAGCAATTATGCGGTGCATTAGAGGAGTCATGGTGCATCGTGCAAGGCGGACTGTTCTTGTAATTACCCCCAGTGTCATCTCCGCAACATTCTTGCTCAGCCTGGATATGTCATCCCAGCACTTGTGGCAGTGTGTGTGTTGTCTATTGCACACCCCCACTGCCTGTACATCACGTGCTATGGTCCTCCACACGGCCTTGCGAAGGTGCAGCTTCACCTACCAGGATGGGAGACAAGAGGGGAACGTCAGTGGACTGTTTGACATCCATTAACATTGCAGAAACACGTATCTTCATGCAGCCATGTGCAGTACAACACATGTGAAGGTCCCACAGCACACCGCCAACCTTGCAGAAGCAATGAGTCAGTGACCACCTCATGCCCACCAACATGTTACCCACTTCACTTACCACCTGTCCGGGGGCACCGTAGAGCCGTTCATAGTGGCTGAGCACACGTCCACAAGGACATCCAGCTCTGCTGCGGTAAAGGGACGAGACCGGATCTCTTGCACTCTCGACATGGCAAGGTCCTAGACTGTGGCACTACAGCAGCAGTTGTTGGATAGCTCAGGAGCAGCAGGTGGAGGTGACGGTCGCAGGCAGCAGTTGTTGGATAGCTCAGGAGCAGCAGGTGGAGGTGACGGTCGCAGGCAGCAGTTGTTGGATAGCTCAGGAGCAGCAGGTGGAGGTGACAGTCGCAGGCAGCAGTTGTTGGATAGCTCAGGAGCAGCAGGTGGAGGTGACGGTCGCAGGCAGCAGTGGCTGGAAGCATTGAATGTGTGCAGAAAATCCTCACACATATATAGGGCCCAGAGCTCATATCAGTGGCACACGTCTGCTGCAATTGGTTTTCCCTGGATGCATCATTCAAAAAGAGCCAATGACTCGCACTGGTGTGGCGGTGCACGTGTTCCGCAATTTTTTAATGCGCTTATGCGCAACGCGTAACCTGTTCCCATTGGCTACATGTGCACGGACCGTCACGTTCACACACCGGCAACCGCATGTGCGCGCTACCGCGATGGTGCATCATTTTAAATCAATCAGTCACTGGCGCCGCTATGGCAGTGCACGCATTCCGCGGGGGCGGTGCAGGCCAACACATACATTTGATGATTCAATCTGAAATGGCAGTTGATAAACCCCCTTACAGTGTTATTGCGGCACCCACCGCCAGGACTGGGCGGTCACCCACCACCAGTCCAGGCCAGTCACCCACCGCCAGGACTGGGCGGTCACCCACCGCCAGTCCAGGCCAGTCACCCCCTGCCAGGACTGGGCGGTCACCCACTACCAGTCCTGGCGGTGGGTGAGCGGCCAGTCCTGGTGGTGGGTGACCGCCCAGTCCTGGCAGGGGGTGACTGGCCTGGACTGGCGGTGGGTGACCGCCCAGTCCTGGCAGTGGGTGACCAGCCAGTCCTGGCGGGGGGTGACTGGCCTGGACTGGCGGTGGGTGACCACCCAGTCCTGGTGGTGGGTGACCGCCCAGTCCTGGTGGGGGGTGACTGGCCTGGACTGGCGGTGGGTGACCGCCGAGTACTGGCGGGGGGTGACTGGCCTGGACTGGCGGTGGGTGACCGGCCAGTACTGGCGGTGGGTGCCGCAATAACACTGTAAGCGGGTTTCTCAACTGCCATTTCAGATTGCATCATCAAATGTCCCCGCGGAATGTGTGCACCGCCATAGCGGCGCCAGTGAGGGATTGATTTCAAATGATGCACCGTCGCAGTAGTGCGCACATGCTTTTTGTGGGGTGTAACCGGGATGGTCCTTGACCATATAGCATATGTCATGCTTAATTGCTGTGTAAACGGTCATCCTCTGTGTTGGTGGAAGGCGTACCCAGATGGCGTATGTACACACACTGCATGTCTCCGCACACATGTAATCTTCTTAGTTGTACGTGTGTGTCAGGACATGTCCGGAATGCTGGAAGAATATTGATGTGAAGTCTATGGCCCGTGTCCATGTGCGACATTCATGTCCATTTGTTGCATGTGTGCTCATACTGTTGACCTTGCCAGTGGTTAACAAAGGCTAGTGATGTGTGCCAAAGTTGCGTCAGATGTGCATGGCGACGTATTGACGTTTTGGTTTTGGGGACACACGTTTTCATTTCTACACATCTACACAGTACCGCAAGGGTGTGTACACACATTCATTAGCTGTTGTGAGTGTGTGGTTTGTGTGTGCAAGTAACAATGATGTGTGTGCACATGCATTCTGTGTATGCGTGTCTGTTGTTGTGTGCCCATGCATGTCAGCTGAGGGGGCATTGTAGGTGTGTTCATGGGTGCATGAAGACAAGGAGGGTGTGTTCCAATTTCATGTTGTGTGTGCACGTACATGTGTGTCTATGGGGACGCTTGTCCACATATTGGCCCTCAGTCATGTGTTCTTGCAAGATGTTTGAACACGTGTGCACGTTACATTGTACATGTTAGCCCACCGGATGTTCGTTGTGGTTGTACATTGTGTGTGTAGTCAGCTGTATTGCCTTATATATTGGTCTGGTCACACATATTATCACTGTCTGAAACATGTACTATTAGCATTGTGTTGGTCAAGATGTGATAGTGTTGCACAGCTATGCGTTGTTGGTCATTTGACATCTGCTGCCATCTACACCCACACAGGAGGGCTCTAAATGTGCATCGACCATACACTGTGCTGGAAGACATTGTTGACGAGGAGGTGATCCGCAAATACCGGCTTGACCGACTGAGATTGCAGGAGCTTGTCACACAATTGTCACCTCATCTGCAGCCACGCAGGACATATCCCGGAGCTTTCATACCCACAGCAAAGGTGATGGCAGCACTTCATTTCTTTGCGACTGGTACTTTCCAGTACACAGTTGGTCATGCCGGAGGGACAATCAGCATGGTACTGAGGGATGTTCTGAATGCCATGATGCTTTAAAAGGATGATTACATCCATTTTCCACGTCCGGCAGAGTTGGAAGCAGTCAAAGGGGACTTCTATGCCCTGGCCCAGTTACCACACGTAGTGGGTTCCATTGATGGGACACATATTAGTCTCATACCACCCCAGGCACGTGAAGCTGTATATAGGAATCGAAAGCACTACCATTCGATCAACGTGCAAGTGGTGTGCCTGGCTGACAACATCATCTCGCATGTGTGTGCCAGATTTCCCGGTTCCGCCCATGACTCCCACATCATGCAGAGCAGCCTTGTCCCCCAACTGATGGCTAATCTGCGTCCGGAGAGTGCGTGGCTTGTAGGTGAGGGTGCTGAAAGGACAATTGTGTTGTCAGTGTGTTGTGAGGACAATTGTGTTATATGTGTGGCATGGTGTTCCCACAAATCCTGGTAATTAAATTTGTGTCTGTCATCCCCCCACCTAGACGACTCTGCGTACCCAAACCGGCCGTGGCTGCTGAGCCCCATCAGGAATCCTACTACCCCTGGTGAATTGCGTTACAATGATGCCCATGGGAGGACACGTCGAGTGATTGAACGTACGTTTGGACTGCTGAAGTCTAGGTTTTGCTGCCTGGATAAAACCGGAGGGGCCCTGCCATACTCACCAAGCAAAGTATGCAAAATCGTGATTGCCTGCTGCATGCTCCACAACCTGGCCTTGCGCAATAACATTGAACTGATCATGGACCCTGAAGACCAACAGGTTGCTCGGCCTCCCATCCCACCCATGTCGACTGATGAGGATAGTGGTGAGGAAGTAGGTGTGGACCAGAGGCGTCAGCTCATTGATCGCTATTTCCCTTGAATGTGAGTAACTACCGCTTGTGCAGCCAGGCAATGCGTGATGTATCTTTGGTGGTGGAGTGTGGATGTGGTGTGTCTATGATGCCTGTTCTGGTATGTTCTGTTTGCAAGTGTGTGGAAGATGGTGTACATGCAATGCTCCCTGATGTGTGTCCTGTGATCCACTTAATTGGTGATGAGTGTGGTTTGTGGGATGTTGCAGTACAGTGTGCTGTGATGGGTGTGAATCTCTTTCCTGACCTGTGTTTGTTGTTCTCTCATTATCCCTAGGTCACTCCCACAGACGCATGATTCTCAACAACATTGATCCCTGCACCTGGTAACGTTACATTCTAAAACAATCATGTGATTAAAACATGGAGGCCACACATCATTGAATGTTTACGTGATGTTTATTTACAGGTTGAGGTTTGATGTTGGTGCATATTTACAAAGAAGTGTTGGTGGGGGAGTGAGAGTTGAAGGTCATGGCAGATGAAACACCGTGGGGACACCACAATGTGTGATGTCCAGCTAGTCCAACAGACGTGTGGCAAGGCTTGGCATTGTGGGACAGGATAGTTTGCAGGGTGAATGGCAGGCTCAGACAAGGGTGAAGTCATTGGCGCCCCCTCTTAGAGCGGGTAGATGGGGCAACACCACTGCTCTCACCAGGATCCAGACTCGGACGGCCACTCCGTCTTGGAGCCACAGTGGAGACAGCTGTGGGGGCAGGTTGGTCAGGGGCCACCTCCCTGTCCGTGGGCTCAGGTGTGGTTGGCGGTGGTGTTGGTGAGCGGTCCCGCTGGGCACTTGGGTGAGGGGGTGGTGGTGTGGTGCACGATAGCCAGTCCCTCCACAGAGCAGTTTGCTGGCCCATGAGGTCCACAATTTGGCCTATGCGGGTATCAATAGACCGCAACAGATTACTGCTCTCTTGAGAGTCTTGGTGGGCCCGATCAGACTGTGCCTGCGACCGCTCATAGGAGGCATTGACTCTGGCGATGGCTTCCAGGGTTTAGGTGCCAGGATGGGGTGGGTGTCCTTCCCCACCTCGCCGGACAACTGCACTCCTGGTTGTGAGCTGTGTCCTCACCTGTGTCCTCTCACGTCTACTCTCCCTGCTTGCCTGGGATGTTGATGGTTCATCATCGGCCGATGGGTCAGGCAGGGTGGCACAGGCAGGAGTGGTGGTGGTGGTGGTGGTGGTGGTGGTGGCTGCACAGCTCAAAATGGCAGCTGTTGGTGTGGTGACACAGGCCGAGGTGGTGGAGGCAGTGATGTCATGGGAGCCTGATGGCCCTGGAAGTCTGCTTAGCCCCGTGTCGTCCTCTGCGCCTGAGCTGGCAATGGGCTCGTCCCAGAGAGTCCGTGCTGTGAGGGGGGCGACTGGTGCTGGCGGTTGCTGCTTTCGCCAGTCAAGTTGCGATCACCTGAGGGACAAGATTATCATGATCAATGCTTTTGACATGACATGTTTTTGGTACCAACATAACACATCAATAACCTCTCTCACACACCCCACCCCCCACCACCCTCCCTGTGGACATGGGGGCCTGTTGGGAGTTGTAGTGCTAGTCTCTCACACACCCCACTCACCTCTCGCAAACACACCACCCACCTCTCTCACACCCCCCACCCCCCAGCACCCTTCCTGTGGACATGGGAGCCTGTTAGGAGTTGTAGTGCTAGTCTCTCACACACCCCACCCACCTCTCGCAAACACCCCACCCACCTCTCTCACCCCTCCACCCCCCACCACCCTCCCTGTGGACTAGGGCCTGTTGGGAGTTGTAGTGCTAGTCTCTCACACACCCCACCCACCTCTCGCAAACACCCCACCCACCTCTCTCACACCCTTCCCCCCACTCCCCACCACCCTCCCTGTGTACATGGGGGCCTGTTGGGAGTTGTAGTGCTGGTCTCTCACACACCCCACCCACCTCTCTCACACCCCCACCCCCCACCACCCTCCCTGTGGACATGGGGGCCTGTTGGGAGTTGTAGTGCTGGTCTCACACACCCCACCCACCTCTCGCAAACACCCCACCCACCTCTCTCACACCCCCCACCCCTACCACCCTCCCTGTGGACATGGGGGCCTGTTGGGAGTTGTAGTGCTAGTATCTCACACACCCCACCCACCTCTCGCAAACACCCCACCCCCCACCACCCTCCCTGTGGACTTGGGGGCCTGTTGTGAGTTGTAGTGCTGGTCTCTCACACACCCCACACACATCTCTCACACACCCCACTCTCCACCACCCTCCCTGTGGACATGGGGGCCTGTTGGGAGTTGTAGTGCTGGTCTCTCACACACCCCACCCACCTCTCGCAAACACCCCACCCACCTCTCTCACACCCCCCACGCCCCACCACCCTCCCTGTGGACATGGGGGTCTGTTGGGAGTTGTAGTGCTAGTCTCTCACACACCCCACCCACCTCTCCCAAACACCCCACCAACCTCTCTCACACCCCCTACCCCCCACCACCCTCCCTGTGGACATGGGGGCCTGTTGGGAGTTGTAGTGCTGGTCTCTCACACCCCCCACCCACCACCACCGTCCCTGTGGACATGGGGACCTGTTGGGAGTTGTAGTGCTGGCTGCTTTGACAACATGCAAGGTTGGGAAGGTAGGAGGCAACATTTGTGTTTGGTCATGGTGTGTGCATTTGAGGCCAGGACTTCACATTTGGGTGACTGTGTGGTCCACATGCATGGATTGGGGCCAGGGAGATGTGTGTTGGCAGTTGTGCATGGCAGAGCATGGCAGTGTGATAGTGGTGATTGGTTTGTACTTACCAGCCTCTTGTCCCTCCTCGATTCCTTCCAGGCTCTCAGGGTGCAGTATGCCCAGCACCTTCTCCTCCCATTCTGCATATGGTATGGGCTCCGGGGGAGTGCCGCCGCCAGTATCGTGTGCCCGCAGGTGGCTCTTCGCCCTGATGCCTTTCACCCTTGCCTTGAGGTCGTGCCACCACCTCTGGATCTCGTGTTTGGTGCGTGGCACGGTCCCTGACGCATTGACTTTGGTCACCATCCTGTCCCACATGTGGTTTTTGGTTGCCAAGGTGGTTTGCTGGACTAGGTTGCCGAAGAGATGTGGTTCGACACGGATGATTTCATCCACCATGACCTTCAACTCACTGTCTGTGAATTTGGGGTTTTTCTTTGGTGCCATGGTGTGTAATGTGCAAGGTGTTGGTGGGGTGGGGTGGGTTGTGCAGGTGTGTGGTATGTAGGGATGGTGTTGTGTGGGTTTGTGTGGTGGATGTGTTTGTGGGCAGGTTGTATGTGTGTTTGTGTGTGTCTGCTGTTCGTGGTATTGTGGCTCTTGCTTGCAGCTATGCTGTGATGCAAAGGACTGTGGTAGTGGGAGGGATTCTTTTTATACTGTGTGGTGGTGGTGTCCCAATGAATGTTGGCAATCAGGTGTTTTGTGGGTGTGGTGATTTTGGTGCATTTGTCGGTGCTTGGGGGTGTCATTGGGGCGTGTGGTTCCTGGGGGTGGGTGTTTCAGGTGGTTGGGTGTTCTGTTTGGTGTGATTTCTCTTTACTTCCGTCTGCCATTTTGTAATTGGTTTGATGGCATGGATGGTGTTTGTGTGGTCCTTCCGCAGTCATGGTCCGTTTTCTGAAGTATTGTTTCCGTGGCGGTGGAGGACAGCGGTGAGTTCCGTTGGAATGGCGGAGTTATCCTAATCACGCGGCCGGACCCTCCGCAGGTATGGCGGTGGTTGGGCCAGTTCCCGCGGTCATGTTCGTCTGCGGCAGTGGGTGTTCTTTTGGTTCCGTCCGCCACGGACGGTGTTTGATGTGTTCCGTCCGCCGCGGACGGTGTTTGATGTGATCCATCCGCCGCGGACGGTGTTTGATGTGATCCATCCGCCGCGGTCGGAGTTTCTTGACTTGAATATCCTAATTGCAACCGCGGATTCTCCGCGGTGCGGTCGGGAGTGATTTTGCCGCGACCATGGCGGACGGTACCCGTTTCCGTCCGCCATCCCGAATGAGCCCCTTCATTGGGAGTTCGATTGATGATTCCAACAAGAACGTCCCAATCGTAAACCCTCCCTGACAAACAGAAAGAGGCAATGATATTTTTGGGACTGTGAAGTTTTCCATAGTTCCTAGTTTCTGACCTTTGGTAAGTGTGCAAGATTTTGAAGTTCACATGATCAAAAATGTTTGGGCATTACGAGATCATTTGCACAGCATAGACAGATCATTTTTCCTGTCGTAGAATTCAGCAGCTATATCCTTTGCTGAGTTTTTATATGCACACTGGCATTCACAGAAAATACAGTCTTCTCTAAGTTATGCAAAACAGATTTATTTGTGCATAGTACCGAAAATATCTTATAAGTCACAAATTTCACTCTGCAGTAGCACAGTGAAAAACTTTGCAAGTTTTCCATAAACCTTTGTGATGGTTGCAAAACAAAATATCTAGGGTGAGAGGAACTGAGAGCACTTTGGATTTCACTGCAAAGTGCACATGAATATTTATTTGTTTATTTATATGGGGATTTGTGTGCATACATAGAGAAATTAAGCTGAAAAAATCCAGGCTTTTAATGCTTTTTGAAATGGGAGCAGCTGATCAAACGCAAGACGATGAGATGACAGGTTGTTCCATTGCTTAGTTGTGAGTACAGAAGAGGCATGTGTGGTAGTGATGTGAAACAAGAACCATGTTTGCAAAAGAGGACTTCAGAAGGTGGCTGGTATAGTGAAAGGCTTGTTTTCAAAGTAAAGAGGTGACGCTTCATGACATGCCTGGTGGGCCAGTGTTAGACCAGGTATCCTTAGCATGGTTCCCCTCTAACTTTTTGCTCTCAGACCTCTTGTTTGCTGACTTTGTTTTTGCTGGCTTTAGGACGCTGCACATTTTACCACTGCTAACTAGTGCTAAAATGCTTGTGCTCATTCCTTAAAACATGGTAGAATTGACTTTTACCCAATTGGCATATTTAATTTACTCCAAAGTCCCTAACAAAGTGGTACCCAAGGTCTGTAAATTAAATGCTACTAATGGGCCTGCATCACTGCTTGTGCCACTCAGTTAAGTAGCACTTAAAAATGTATTGGTTCTGTCATTGCAGCCTGTATGTGCAGTTTTTAAACTGCCACTTTGATCTTGAAAAACAAACCTTTTTCCAGGGGCAACTTTACTTTTCAATACATATGCCACCCCTAGCATAGGCGCTGGGCAGCCTAGAGGACAGGCTGCAATGTATTTAAAAAGTAAGACATGTACCATTATGGTTTGCATGTCCTGGTAGTAAAAAACTCTTAAATTCTTTTTTCACTACAGCAAGGCCTACCGCTCCCATAGGATAACACTGGAGTTACCGTATCACATTTAATAAGCTGTAACTCCCAAATGGAAACTGTTTTGGTTTCTTTGAAATTGTAATGAAAAATCACAACTTATGGTAAAGCCGGATTTTAAATTGCAATTTTGAAAATGTCACTTTTAGTAAGTTGGCATTTTCCATTGGTGCCAGCATGCTGTTTCTGGTCCATGTGCCTGGGTGTCATTGACAGTTCAACTTTGTGTATTCCTCCGAAACAGCCACACACAATAGGGAGTTTAGGTGTGCCTGGATGGGCCATCATTGGTAGGATGGAAGGGAGGAGCAGAACCCCACTTATGTTTGAATAGGCTGTGTTTAGCTTACACACAAAGGGCTGAATACCCCCTGTAGTTAGTCTGGAGCCAGGGAAAGTAAGGCAGGACACATGGGCAATTCAAAGACAAGTCTCTACCAGCTTCTTTCCACTTCAAAGGCACAAATGGGTATAAATACTGGACCTCAGACACCAACTCTTAAGTACATTTCGGAACCTGTGGATACTTTGCCAGAAAAAAAGGACTGCTGTGCTGCTGAAAGGCCTGCCACCCAGCTGAAGTGCTACTTTGAAGGACTGATACCCTGCTGTGCAGACCTGATTCCCTCTTGCCTGGGAAAGAAGGACTGGACCTGCATCTGTTAAACCCAGACCCACCAGAGTAACCTCAAGGGCTAGTTGGATAGCCTCCTGTGCGGTGCAACCCCTAACAGAACCGCCGCATTGCCGCTGCTGTGTGGACCGGTACTGCTGCAAAGACACACATCGCATTTTAGTCCATTGACCCATCTAAACTACCTCTGTGCAACGCATCCTCAGTGCAGGCCCTTGCTTCCTTCGTAGATAGCAGCCTTGACATTTACGCTGGACTCCACATTGCAGCTCCTTGGAACTGACGCATCGACCCTACTGAGAAATGCATCTTTGACACCGAACTTCATATCGCAAGCTCTCATCAAAAGGATCCTTGCTGATGAGGCAGGACCTCGCACCGTAGTCTCGCTGCATCTTGGAACCGATATATCGCTTCGTCTGAGCAATGCATCTTTGTAACATATCCTTGCAACACTCCGCAAACCAGGACTTAAGATACTTTGTTGAGTCCTCTAACTGGGTCCCTGTAGCCAACCTGCACTCGATCATGGTTGGCCTGAACACCTGTCTTTGTCTATGTCTGTTGTGCCTTGATAACCACAGTTGGCACTTTGTACTTTCTGGTGCTATTTTCACTGAAGCATTAAAACCTGCATATCTCCGGTTCTATTGATAGGATTATTGTTGTTTTCGTCTTGTGTTATTTATTAACTATAACCTTCAGAATTGTTGCACGTATACTTTACACATTGCCTCTAGGTTAAGCCTGACTGTTCTGTGTCAAGCTAACAGAGGGTTTATCACCGGTAAATATAGTGTTGGTTTATGCCGCACCCTGACAAGGATTGTGGTTGCTGCTTGACCAGGCTCACCCCATAGTCAACCAACAACCTGATTTATTACAGCCAAACATAAGTTCATGAAAATCATTCTTTGGAAGGTAGGTGACTAATTTAGTGACACGAGGTTGGGAGAGGAGTGCATATGCTGGGAAGATTCAAAATCAATCTGAAAGCCACTTTTTAATGCATTCAAGAAGTTGGATCAGGCATGGAGAGCCTAACTAGAGAGAATCACAGTAATCAAGACGGCTAAGGATGAAAAAACAAATAAAAGCAACTGCTTATTTGAGAACAAAGTGAGAGGTATTGCAGGAACAGGAAGGTATGAACCAAAGTTTTTTGGCTATTAAAAATGACCTACTGTTCTGTGTTAATAGAAATATTAAAGCCACTATTCAATCCTCGCACAGTTAAGGATCAATCAGGTAAAACATGATTGGGTAGAAAAATGAATGAATAGGCACCTGTATGTTTCACCTGGAAAACAAATTGGCAAGAAACCACAGTCTGGGCTGATATATATCCTAACATGCTGTCTTCTGTAATTTTCTCCAAGTAGAAAGATACATATGTGGGCGGGCAGTCGGACTGGGACTGAAAGTTGTCCCGCACTCCAAAATAAAGGCGGCCCCCATTAGTAAATTTGGGCAGTTTTGAACTGTAAAGACACTGCATATGTGCTTTGGGATGTATGGAAGACTGCATGGATTTGAGCGTGTTTTAATAGAAGGGAAAGCAACAGTAACAAGCATTGGTAAGTGCATTAGGTTTCGCCCACGTGATTAATAATAATAGTAAGCAGTTTTTTGTTGTGAGTTGTAGCTTGCTGAGTAGTTGTACTATATAAGTTACAGAAAGTCTGTTAAAGTGTTATAACTTTTTTATGGACCAAAAGGCAATGTATTGACCTGTTACTAGTGGTATACTACAGATAAGTAATAGCAACATTTTGAAAACTGAAATGAAAGAGGGACATAATAGAATTAATTGATGCAATAGCAATATTATGTGTTTTGAGGAGTTCTGATAACTTTTGGGCCCGGAGTCATTGCACCTGCTGCACCATTCAAATCATGCCCCTAGGGCCTGCACGATAACTGCATTTGTGACTGCCTGTTTAGTAGTACATTAGCAATAGTTGGTGTTTAGAGGAGTTATGACAACTTTGGCCCTGGTGTCACTGCATCTGCTATACCATTCAATTCATGACCATATTGCCTGTAAGGTAACTGCATATGTGACTGCCTGTTTAGTAGTAATACATTGCAATTTGTGGTGTTTAGAGGGGTTCCAAGAGCTTTGGGCCCTGGTGTCACTGCACCTGCTGCACCATTGAAATCATGATCATAGTACTTGCCAGATAACTGTACATGTGACTGTATAGTAGTAAAATTTAGTACCATTCTGCATTTAGGGGGTCCCTAGAGATTGTGGCCACGGTGCCACTGTGCCTCCTACACCATTCAAATTAAGCCCCTTTTAACTGGAAGATAACTGCAAATGTGTCTGCCGGTATAGGAGTAAAATATAGCAATATTAGGTGTTTAGAGGGGTTTTGACAACTTTTGGACCTGGTGCCACTGCACCTGCTGCCCCATTCAAACCATGGCCCTTTTGTCTTCAAGGTAACTGCACTTGTGACTTCCTGTTTAGCAGTAAAATATAGCAGAATTAGGTGTTTAGTGGCCTGCCTAGAGCTTTTGGTTCTAGAGCTACTGCACAGGCTGCACCATTCAAATCATGGCCCTATTGCCTGCTAGATATATGCACTAGTTTAGTAGTAATATTTCGTAATAATCTGGGTTTAGTGGGATCCCTATAGCTTTTGGCCCTGAGGCCACTGTACCTGATGCACCATTTAAATCAAGCCCATTTTAACTGCAAGGTAACTGCAATTGTGAATCCCTGTTTAGTAGTCAAATATAGCAATATTAGGTGTTTAAAGGAGTTCTGACAACTTTTTGGCCCGTTGCCACTACACCTGCTGCACCATTCAAATCATGACCCTAGTGTCTGAAAGGTAGCTGCACTTGTGATGGCCTGTTTAGTTGTAAAATATAGAAATAATCAGTATTTAGTGGGGTGTTTGGAACTTTTGGTCCGGGTGCCACTGCACCTCCTGTATTATTGAAATCATGAACCTAGCGCATACTAGATAACTCAACTCGTGACTGTCTGTCTTGTTGTAAAATAAAGCAATATTAGGTGTTTAGAGGAGTTCTGATAACTTCTGGGCCCAGTGCCACTGCATCTGCTGCTCCATTCAAATAATGAACCTGTTGCCTACAAGATAACTGCACTTGTAACTGCCTGTTTAGTAGTAAAATATAGCAATATTTGGTGTTTAGTGGAGTATTGACAACTTTTGGCCCCAGTATCAATGCACCTGCTGCACTATTGAAATTATGACCCTAGCGCTTGCAAGTTAATTGCACTTGTGACTGCCTATATAGTAGTAAAATATAGCAATATTTGGTGTTTAGTGGAGTTATGACAACTTTTGGCCCCAGTATCAATGCACCTGCTGCACTATTGAAATTATGACCCTAGCGCTTACAAGTTAATTGCACTTGTGACTGCCAATATAGTAGTAAAATATAGCAATATTTGGGGGCAGATTTATGAGGCCCTTGCGCCACGTTTACGCCGCTGTTGCGTCACGCAAGGCGGCGTAAACGTGGCGCATCCCTACGAACGATTTACAACGTGACGCATCTAGGCAGATGTGTCACGTTGTAAAGCTCTGCGCCGCTTGTGGGAGTTCCAGCGCAGGGTGGGCGTTCCGGGGCAGGTGCGCCTCGCAAAAGTGGCTGAGTGAAATCTATAAGATTTCACTCAGTCACTTTCAGGCCAATGCTGCGTCAAAAGCCTGCGCCTGCTTGAAGCAGGCGTAGGTCTTGATGCAGCATTGGTCAGATAGGGCACCCCCCGAGCCTTGCTGGAGCTGCGTCGCGCTTGCGATGCAACTCCAGCAATGCGCCGCCTTTACGGCACAGATGCGTCACGCATCTGTGCCGTTTTTGGCCCATGGTGCGCCGCATTGTAAATGCGGCGCACCATGGGTGGCGGAGCTGTGGCGCACTGTGGCGCACATTAACTGGCGCATCCCTGGGGATGCGCCAGTTAACATAAATCTGCCCCTCGGTGTTTAGTGGAGTTATGACAACTTTCGGCCCTAATGCCACTGCACCTGCTGCACTATTCCGATTATAACCCTGTTGTCTGCTAGGTAACTGCACTTTGAGCAGCCTGTTTAGTAGTAAAATATAGCAAAGCTCTTTTATATTAACATTGGGGCATATTAACAAGATGTGCGTTAAAAAACGCACATCGCACATTTCACTATCGCTGGCTATCGCCGGATTTTTTCGCCGTGTTAGCGCGTTATTATCAACGCGCAACACGTAGGCGTTAGTAAATCCTGCGATAGCCGGCGATAGTGAACATTAGCGCGTGAAAACAAGCATTGTTTTCACGCGCTAATGTGTGCCTTGATAATATGGTGGGGTGGATTAAGCTTTATGATCCACACCCCCATGTTAACAATGCCTAACGCCTGGTCAGAGCAGGCATTGGGAGACCTGCGATAAACTAGTTTATCGCAGGTCTTTTCCACGCAACGCCTGCCTTGGTGATAGGGTGTTCCCACCTCCAACCACATTTTACATGTGGTTGGACGTGGGAACGTCCACTTTGCATGTCATTAGCGCTGTTTCTCGCTGACCTGCAAAGTGGGCTTGAGGCAGGCGTTGCAATGCCCTTGTTAATAGGGCGCTGGAAGTATCGCCGCTTTCTCTGCGAATTCTGCTGAGAAAGCGGCGATACTTCAGCTTGTTAATATGCCCCATTATTTTTAAAGTGCAATGTTTATTACAACATTTAGAATGTTATCATAGTGACTAAATAGATTAAGTTGAAAAAATCTATCTGATAATACATGCAACGTGCAAAGAATGCTACTGAGGCATGAATAGGAAATGCCACAAACATTCTGAGGCTAAAGCATCTGCTTTTTTATTATTATTTATTTAAAACATTTATATAGCGCAGCTATCACCTTACAGGTATCCTGGTGCTGAGATAACTCCTAAGATAGATGTACTGGGAGACAGCAATAGAATAGCCAGAAGTTAACATTTAGGAAACAGCCAAGTTTTGACCCGTTTCCTGAAAGGGAGAAGTTCCCTTATTTGGCGGATGTCCAAAGGCAAGCTATTCCAAAGTTTGGCCGCTGCAACTTTGAAAGATCTCCCTCCGGTCCTGACCTTTTTGAATCTCGGTACTTTGACAAGACAGGCCGTTGTAGATCGGAGGGCTCTGGTTGGAATGTACCAGTCAAACATAGATTGCAGGGAGCCGGGCCCGACTCCATGCAGGGCTTTAAAAACAAGACAGAGTGATTTGAAGGCCACTCGCTGTTTCATAGGGAGCCAGTGAAGCTCGGCCATTGCCGCGGTGGCCGAAGATCTCCTAGGCCAGCCAAGGGCCAGTTTGGCAGCGGCAGTTTGAACTCTTTGGAGTCTGTCTAACAACACGGACGGGGCCTCGAGCAGCAGCGCATTACAATAGTCAAGGCGACTGAGAATGGTATACTTGACTATTAAGGCCCGGGCCTGTGAGGGAAGAAGTGGCAAGATCTTACGAAGAGAGCGAATGAGGGCCGAGCAGGTGGACACTGTTTTCGCAGCCTGGGCCTCCATACTGAGTTTGTTATCCATCATAACACCCAGATTGCGAACAGTGGTGACCGGCTGAGGTTTTTCCAGGGTTTCAGGGGGCCAAAACTCCGCCGGGAACGGGCGGGGAATCCGACTTCCGGCACAGAACAGAACCTCGGTTTTGGAGGCGTTGAACTGTAGGGAATTATTGTGTAGCCAACCAGCCGTATCTCGCAGACAGTCATGAAACGATTCCAAGGGGATCGATTCCTCACCCTCCCAAGAGAGGATGAGCTGAGTGTCGTCGGCGTAGTTAATTGCTTTTAGCCGGTGGGATTTTATTAACGTAATCAGTGGTTTAAGGTAAACGTTAAATAAAATCGGGCTGATGGAAGAGCCTTGAGGCACCCCGTGGAGTACCGGGGAGAAGGCCGATTGAAACGGGGGGAGAGACACAGCCTGCTTCCTATCCCGCAGGAAGGAGTAAAACCAGTGCAGGGCAATGCCGCCCACCCCGGCTTCCCTTAGTCTCTCCAATAGAATCACGTGATTGACCGTATCGAATGTGGCAGACAGGTCCAGCAGGATCAAGGCTACGGCCTGGCCCCTGTCTGCACGCATACGAAGGTACTCCATGGCAGTGAGTAAAGCTGTTTCGGTGCCATGGGCTGGACGAAAGCCGAATTGTATTTCGACCAGGAAATGATTCTGCTCCAGATGTTTGGAGAGACAAGAGCTCACCCAGCGCTCGGCAATTTTTGCCGGGAATGGTAGCAAGGAGATGGGCCGATAATTCTGTAGACACTCAGGATTCAAGGAGGGTTTCTTCAACAGTGGCCTAATAAGAGCCTGCTTCCAGGGAGCAGGAACTAAGCCACTGCACAGGGATTGATTGCAGATCCTGCAGAGAGTTGGAAAGAGTTCCTCTCCGGAGGCCTTCCAGATTTTAGGCGGAATGGGGTCAAGAGGAGTACCCGAAGAGATCCCGCGAGCCAGTCTGTCGAATTCCACATCAGTAATAGGGGGGAACTCCCACAAGCAGTCCATAGGCTGACACCCTGGGCTCGCCAATCCATAATCAGTGATGTCGACCCCAGGGCCGGTGGGGCAGACCAGTGTAGGGGAGATGCTCAGGTTACGAATAATAGTCTCAATTATTTCTTTGAAAAACAGCGCAAGAGTGTCGCAAAGGGCTTGTGTGGGAGGGATCGACTTTTTAGCGCAGTCAGGGTGGGTGAGGCTGTTCAAAATCTGGAAAATACTTTTTGAACTGTTGGCGGCTGTACATATTGTGGAGCAAAAGTAAGCAGATTTAGATTTCTTAATCGCAGTTTTATATTCCAAAAGTTTGGTTTTCCAGAGTTGCTTATTAGCATCGAAGTAACCTTGCCTCCATTTCCTCTCAGCCTGTTTACAGGCCAGTTTAAGGGCCTTTAAAGAATCATCAAACCAAGGAGCTGATACTCTACCCTTGTGCTTGCATTTTTTTCGTGGAACAAGGGAGTCAACATTTGTAGATATCCTGAGACAAAAGGCCTGGTAGTTGTCCTCAACTGGACAGTTCGGAGAGAAACTGTCATCCACTTGGAACACGGCACCAGTAGTTCTCAGCCTTTCCAGAGCTTTCCAGTCTCTGTACATTAATTCAGAGGTGGTGCTGCGTGCTGGCATTCTAGCCCCCTTACAGTTGATGTAGAATTTAAGGAGAGAATGATCAGTCCAGCCCATGGGCAGGATATCATTCAAATGTACTAGCTGAGGGGTGGAGAAGATAAGATCAAGTCGATGCCCTGCTCTATGAGTGGGTTCCTGACTAGTTGTTGGAGCCCCATGCTCTCACAAGAGAGTAGAAGATTGTGCAGTCCAGTATCTAAAGTACCATTCGGCCATAAGTTAAAATCCCCTAAGATGATTAGCTTGTTGTGGGAAGTCGCCATGTTGGAGAGAGAAATAAGTAGCGATTGTTGTTGCTGGGAGCTGAAGGCCCCCGGAGGGCGGTAACAGATAATTACCGTGAAGGTAGCTCCAATGTGGCTATTAATTGAGAGGCCGAGGACCTCGTTCCCAACAACCGGGTCCATATCTAGGATGTTAATGTGCCAGGAGGCTCTATAGATAATTCCCACCCCACCACCACGGCCTTTGGGTCTGGGTAGATGCAAGATTTTATAATCCTGCGGACAAGCCCAGTCAAGTTCAATTTCGCAGTCAGGGTGGGTCCACGTCTCGGTTAGAAAAAGGGCATCTAAGTGATGGGTTTCTACTAGTAGTTGGATTTCAGCAGCATGCTTCGGCAGTGATCTAACGTTAAGAAGTCCGCCCGATAGCAGACCCCTGATCGCAAAGTCATTAAGTGGGAAAGCAGTGTCAGCAAAAGAAAGGTGTCCTTCATACGCATACTCACTCAGGTTAAGCAGAGTCTCCCGAGAGTATAGTGAAGGGGAAGCCCCATGGCTTGTGGTACATTGAGCAGAGTGGCCCGCGCTCGTCGCGGTCTGGTCGCGGACGGGCGCAGACGGGCTTGCCTTAGGCGCGCCTTCGGCGCGCTGCCGGCGCGCCCGCTGCGCTTCCGGGTAGTGAGCATTCTTATTGGAAGAAGAAGAGGAAGGGGCGTGGCTTGTTATGGGGGCGTGGCCGATCGTCTCGAGGGTGATGGCGGCGCTGTAGTGGCCCTCCCCGCAACAGCGCTGGGACCGCTGTGTGAAGTGACCCCAAGACCCAGGAGCAGCAATGAAAACAAACAGCAGTAAGCACACAAAGTTTAAAATCACAATAGTGCAAAATGGCAAAGTTTAAAATATATCAGAATGTGGCTCCCGGCTTCCGCCTCAGGAGAGCTTTACACAACTAAGTAATAAAAAGCAAGCATTTCAGCACACCTTTAGAAGCTTTCCGCCTTTTCAATGGGAAGAGATCTTGGGCCCAATGTAGGTAATTTCAATTGCCTGATTCTTAAATACCGAATTTTACCGATTCGGTAATTAGGAATCGGTAAATATGATGTAGGTAAAAATCGGTAGAATTTACAGATTCGGTAATATTCCTTATTATCGATTTGGTAATATTGATTCAGTAATAAGGAATACCTTCCCATTCATTCCTATGGGCCTGGAGGCCCATAGGATTGAATAGGAAGCCATTCACTATTACTGATTCGGTAAATACCGAATCGGTAATAGCGGGAGCATATTCAAGGGTGGGAGGGTGTCACATTGACACACTGTTGCACCTCTGAATCATGCATGTGTGCACATGTGGCACACATACAAGCCACATGGCACTTTGAAAAAAGCAAATAATTGCTTTTTTAAAGGTATTCGGTATTTACCACCAACTTGTAGTTTTTGGTAAATAACGAATCCTTAAGACAAAAATGCACTCACTTAAGTGCTACCTACATAGGTTTCAAGGATTCGGTAATTTACCGATTCCTTAAAATAAGGATTCAGGGGCATATTACCAATAAGTGCATTAGTAAACGCACAACGCATGGGCAACAATGGGCAAAATAACTATGGACTTACTCTACAGGTCTGACAAGATATCACATGGTATTACCTGGGCTATTCCTAATCGAAATGCTTCTACGGAACTGTGAGCTGAAGGAATAATGAGATGATGACTTGTTATTGTTTGGTTACTGGCGATCACCTTTTTATGGACCCGGAACGATGTTTATTGTATTGTTTCATTTTCTTATTTTACTTCATGTATCATTTCCTATGTGTTGATCCATCTTTGTCTCGGCACTGTACCAATACGCTCATATGGATACTGATGATATATTGCCGCTCTCATTTCTGTTTTTTCAATAAAAAAGATTTGAACACAAAAAAAAAGTAAACGCACAACGCACATCCCCATATCGCCGGCTATCGCCGGATTTCATCGCTGTTTTAGCGCGCAATTATCAATGCGCATCACGTATGCGAATTGAAATCCGGCGATAGTCGGCGATATGGTACATTAGCGCATGAAAACAAACGTTATTTTCATGCGCTAATGTGTGCATTAATAATATGGGGGGGTGGATTCAGCTTTATGATCCACTGCCCCATGTTATCAATGCCCTAACACCTGGTCAGAGCAGGCGTTGGGAGACCTGCGATAAACGAGTTTATCGCAGGTCTCCCTCTCCCAACGCCTGCCTAGGTGATAGGGTGTTCCCACCTCCAACCACATTTTACATGTGGTTGGACGTGGGAACGCCCACTTTGCATGTCATTAGCGATGTTTATAGCCGACATGCAAAGTGGGCTTGTGCCAGCTTTAAAATGCCCTTCTTAATAGGGCTCTAGCAGTATCGTTGCTTTCTCGGCACAATTCACCGAAAAAGCAGCGATACTTGCCCTTGGTAATACGCCCCTCAGTATTTTACTGATTCCTTAAAATAAGGAATCAGTAAATTACCGAGTCCTTATTTACAGCCTCCTACATTGGAAAGGGCTAAATACCGGTCTGTAATGGGAAATTCACCGTTTTTCGGCTGTTACCGACCGGTATTTAGCTACCTACGTCTGGCCACCTATCCTTTACAGTGAATGCAGATGAAACCTAAAAATCAGGTCAGAAAACCATAAATAAGAGTCCCTTAAATAGTCAAAATTCCAGCCCACACAATGACTTTTCAGACAGTGTAGTTGGGCACTGCCTAATTGAACTTACTGCCAGTCCAACCCTGTGTGTGGGTCCGAGGCACAGATACACATAGCACTCACACACATAAATATTGAAGTGCCAAATATGAAAACACACAGCATTGGAAAACAGGAAACATGTTTTTGCTCATGGCAGGCAAAACCACATAAAGTGTGTTCTGCTATCACACGTGGGTTTGCTTTCCGTTGGCTCCTGCGGTCTCCCTCCCAGTGCAAGCTCGTTCCTTGACCTAGGTGAACATTCTAGTTCTTTATTAGAAAATCTATAAACTTCACAGGCCACTGTTAAAGGAAGGTGCAGTGCTATGTTTGCTGATACTGTAATGAGGCTTGTCTGAGGTACTACCTAATGGAGTAAACATCAACCAACAAGAAGACAATCAAAATACAGCATTTTTATAGGGCACATCTGTCAGTTCTGCACAGTCAAGGTTGCTATACGCATTTCTGGTGCTGCCAAACTGCCTCAATCAGAACCACATAAGGGAACAAATGTGATATACACATAAAATATACAAATGTGCAGATAAATAAAGAGTGGCAGACACAGGCACCTAGTGATGAATAGGAGAGCAGGGGACAGGCCTCTCCATCTTGCATTTCAGCCCCTGCACGCCATGCATCTGGATGCTTGATAAGGCCCTATGACGGTAAGCAGGATGCTCCGGCTTCTGTTAGCTTTTTAGTCTGCAGTTAATTTTCCACTTCTTTTATTTCCTTTGAGATTCAATGCATCTGCTTTCATGCTTGTGTGATTCACTGTATGAAAAAGGCAAGCAAGAGAGGGCGTAATAAATCTCTCTGTCTTGGATTGTGTGGGCTTCCCTCCTCCTCTCTGTCTCACACTTGTTCCTATCTCTCTTTCTCTTCCCCTCAATTCCTGGGATTCATGTCCGTGCTTCATTGCTGTCTCTATCTCCATCTCGAGCCTGTGTCCTGGAAATGCCCCACGCCCCCTGCTATCAATTACTTTGTTGCTCTTTTAATGCCCAGTCGTTTTACTTTTCTCTGTTTCTGGGTATTATCTCTGTCCATCTTTGTTTTTTCCTGTGTGCTTCCTTGTTTTTCTGTTATATCAGTTTGCCTTTGCCTCGTTCATCTATCTTCCATGTTGCCATTCTGTACACACATTTATATTCAACGCTCTAACGCATCCTTTTCATTTCCCTCTTTTCTTTTCAATGTTCCCTGATGTTCGTTTAATTATATATGTCCTTCTTCCGTTCTCATTTACTTCCACCGCCACCAAAGTGCACTCACTCACACACCACCCACCCACACACACACACGCGCACACACATATTCTTCTATACATACACACACAGACTCACACAAATGAACTCAATGAACTATACATGCACACACACATTCACATTTTCTGCCCGTCACACACCCATACAAACACAATGGGATATGTATGCACGCCACACACATGCCCCACACACATCACATCCACACAATTCATACACGCTCTTGAAGACCATATGTGCTCCTGCACACATTCCCTGTGGGCAACACATGCTCACACACATGTATACTTTCTCTCACACACTGATACACCACATACACACACATTTGCACTATTCGAAGCTTGATGATGAGTGCCTAGGTGTCCAATGTGATCATTATTTTACCTGATAAAATACAACATTGAGGTGTTCGAAATATAATTGATATAATAAAGTGTGCTAATTGCTGGACTCAAAAGGGACACCACTATATAGTGAAACACCACTATCATTCACTGCCCTAGACCTTTATTGAGTACAAATGATTAGAGTGTGTTACCCACTCATCTGGTTGTATGCAAAAATCAAACATTGGTTTGTATCCACTTGAGGACAAAACAGCTGTTCTCCAAAATGCTTTAGTGTTCTTGTTAACCAGAGATTCGTGCAGTTTCATCCATAACGAATCCTCCCACTCCCTCTTTACATTTATACATTCTTTCCCATGGTGTGCCTTAGATTTAACTTTTTCTACTTGGGATCTAGTTTTGATGGAGGCAAGGAGCTCAACTTTAGCCACTCTGCAAGTACTATCATACCAAGAATCAAACTTTGGGCGAGATTTCCCTATTCATCTATCCTTTCCCAGTACATCCTTTTTTTTACCCAATAGCTTGTTGTGGCTATTTGTCAGCTCTTCGTTTCTCAGCTCTCTGGGGAGTTTGGACAGATGTTCATAGTCTGTATTGACAGTACACTTTATAATATCAAGGGCGAAAGGTTTCTTTACTACCCAGAGCCACCTTATTGATCTTAGGTTGTTGGTGGGCAGGATGTTCTCCTATCTCACTGTTTCTCTTGCCCCTAATGTGAAGTTGTTTTGAGACATAATGTCATACTAAGGGCGTTGTGATCTCTATCTACTCGATCTATCACTTCCATGTCCTTGATAGCAAGCCAGAGCTCAACATGTACCAGAAAATAATCAATTCTGCTGCAATGGCCCGGCCTGTTAAAATTGGATCTACCTTGATGATCCGAGGGACATCTACCGTTTGTTGCTCTAAGATACATTTTTTATGTTTATGACAGCAACTGGTACGCTTTTGGACTCCATCTTACTTTGGGGAGTTCTAAGTATGGTATGCCACATTGATTGTCAATCTCGCAGGTTAGATCATATGGAGAAGCAGACACTGGTTCAAAAGTTGAATTAAAATTTCCTGCCACCAAGGTAAGATCCTTCCCCACATGATACAATAGCATTTGCTCTAGTTGGTTAATGGGTATTATTTCTTAATTTCTAGCTTCATTTCTATTGTATATTTTTAGGGATAGGCCAGAAGGGAACAGCGACCTAAGTGCTAGAATATCTTTAGAATCACAAGGCAAGATGATAATTCTGCACCGAAGTGCAGTTTGATCCAGATGCCCAGCCCCCCAGACGGCCTACCCTTTGCAGTTTTGATTGCCTCTACACAAGAGATTGTACACCCACATCTATAAAAAGGTGTGAAGCACCATGTTTTCTGAAATAGGCACGTATCAAAAGTGTCAATGAATTCACCCAACTCCGCATCAGGCAGTAATTTAGTTATTCCTGTCACGTTTCATGAAGCAATTCTTGTCTGAACTTCCAGCATCTGTTCAGCAACCAATGGAGTATAAATAACATTAATATTTCTATCATTATTCACATCATAGAATTTAGTTGCCAATGACAATTCCTGCATTTTCGAGCAGTTGCTTTAAGCCCCCCCAGTGCACCTCCCTGACCTGGGGATGTTTCTCTGCTTGTGACAAGTGTATCAACAGGCTCTCTTCCCCCCTATCTGCCCCTCTATGCAAACAGTTTGGTGTCTTCGGCTCCACTCAGAAGAAGCTCTGCTAGTTCCAATAGTCTCTTCACCTGCCCCCCTATCTACATTGGCACACTGGGATATCAAACTTTCGACCGGGTCAAAACATTTGAGTTGGATGGTAGTGCTTGCATTAGAGATTGTACGGGCTTCAATTGCCATTAGACCCTCCACTAGGTCAACACTTGCAAAACAGACCCATACTTTATCTTGCAAGCCATCTATTACAAACCTATCTACACTTAAGATATCACTCCTAATGATTGAATAACAGTGTCTGGTTTCGGGAAACCAGTGAGTGATTTTATTTGTCAAAGACGCCTTACTCACCATGCATCGGAATGCAACTTGGGGACATGAAAAAGGTATAACACAGCTGCACTGGCACCTCACTCCCTCAAGGCATTAATCCTTTTTCGGTCGCCCCTCTGTGCTTCCAGGGTCTACCAAGGGAGTTTGTACAAAGCACCTGTATCCACCTCCACTGCTCTTTGCTTTCAATCCAGGGTGTCTCATGCCATCTCCCTCTACATGACAGCTGTGATGACATCCTGTCCTCACTTGTTCTCAGACTGTTTTGCATCACTGGTAGATCTGGAGGGGGCTGGGCAACCATGTTTAGGGAAGGATGGCGCAAATCCATTAAACTGGGTGCGTTAACATCGCAACAACTGGGGTTGGATCTCCCCCTTCCTCCCCCACCCATACAGCAACACGTATGGCTTTTAGTATTACCCTCTCCAAGCTTTTCTATAGTGGTGAGGAGAATTTTGACCTGGTATCTTATTCTTCAATAGCCTCCATCAAACTCTGGAGCATTGTGATGGTCTCGACATTCCTAGAATTCCTCCTTGTAGTCGCACATCTCTTGGCTTCAGTATCATCAGTGCTCAGGATAGAATATCTGTTGCTATATTCAATCCCTGGTACCTCTTGAGTTACTAGCAGTCTCTTAGGGTCGACAGGGTGCAACGGATCCTCAATCTCCCTTGGCACAGACTATTGGGAGTTCAAAAGTGGCTTCTCAAACATTTTGTGGACCCGCTTTACTGAGTCATGGGAAAGGGCCATTACACTGGGTTTAGTTAACCCAGGGTTGGAGGAAATAATGCCTGTGCACTCTAATAATAATGAGTCTATCCTATCTATTACACCACTATCCCCTTCCTTATTCAGATTTTTTTCCCCTTCAGGGCCCTAGGAGCTCCTTCTGTGGCCTTGCCTTTTCCCATCTCACCAACCCTGTGCCTCTGCCAAAGAAATAACAAACAAAAAAAGGTCCCAATAAGCCTTTGGAGACACAGTACTTGGTCGAGCAGAGTTGAGTCCATTAATAGTTCAGTCACCAGGTGGCATCTGCGGCAAATGCAAAGGTAGACCAGAGCACCCTGGACCAAAAGTCCCACAAGGATGTTTAGAGGCAGGGAGTCAGGTTGGCTGGTGACCCACACCGCGGAGGTAGAGGCAGAGATTTGGGGCGCATTGGCCACGCCCCCCCCCCTGCAGCTGCTGCAAATGCATAAGCAGCCTGGTGCAACGGTACACCCTGGAATCAAGAGTCCCATAAGGGTGTTTGGCGGCAGGGAGTTTGTTTGTCCCCCCAAGCTGGCTAGACCCATGCTGCACCGCTGAGGTAGAGGTTGTCCCCCCGAGTTGGCTAACGTAAAATCTGATAAAGCCTTTGTGTATAGTGTACTACCTAAAGTCGGGTAGATATGTCCAAGCATTCTCTCGGATTCCTCCCAGCAAGAAGATGTTGTCCTTATTCAGCCCAAACACTACAAACTAATCAAAATGTTTTCAAGGCCATATGCAGGAGTTTCTTTGTCTCAACAGAACTTTAAACAAGCATACGGAAGATGGAAATGCAAATGCAAATTCAGTAATTTGAGCAGTGCACAGTACATATGCAGAAGCTGCTGTCCTGACTTTCTGCTACCAATAAAATTGCTTGGTTGAGGTCTGGAGATCAAATGGAGCAGGAATGTTGGCCTGCTGCTCTTTCTATTAGATCGTAATCCTAATCCGTGACTCCCTCTCGTGGTTTACAGGAGGGACGTGGCATCTGACTCCATTATGAGCGGTCTGCTTGAGTTTTCCATACCGTGTCTAGAGATCCTTCGTGATATGGTACGTGATGAGTCAGGGAGCGGGAGAGCGAGCCTTGAGGGTGGGGGGAAGATTGTACCATGCCGGGGAAATGTCCAGGCTTCCCAGGCTAGAGCTAGAGGGACGAGCAGGGTGTTACACGCTTACCATCTCGGACGGCATCCCCTACTGGATCTGGGCCGGTGGAGCGCTCGGCTCTGCTCCCTCTCTCTTCACAGCCCCTGCTCTCAATATATATATCATCGAGGTGTGTAAATTTGGAGTTAGGAATAGTACATCTATACTTCCTCATATGCACTTACCTTTTCATGTTTTGTCCCTGGATATTCTGTCCTTGATGTTCTAGTACCACAATAGTCAGAGGGTTGATATTTAGTAGTATGAACGGTACAATCATTCTCACCAACTCTGTGGTTTGACCTGAGAATGGGGCATAATGAGAATCTTTCTCCACCAAAATCCATAGATCCTGATATTCACTGGGCATTTAACACCTGTTAAATTCCAGCATGTGTGATCTTATGAAATCTAACAGAAGTAGCGAACTTTGCTTCATCCAGAAATTACTAGGTGTGATAAATGCACCATTTATAATTATGATCTTTTCTCACACAGGGATTGCAATTTAATGGAGAACTCTTAATCAGGCCAATCGCACACTCACAGAAATGAACCACACTGACACAAAAATACACACACACACATACACACACACACCCACCCACACACGCACACTCCAACACACACAGGGGGTATACATTCTCACACACACACATACAAATGTCCCCACAAGCCCCACACATATGCACTGTGGATACAGTGGGCTATACATGTCTCCCTGTACACATTATGGTCTATATGTCACCCTGATAAACTCACAGCTGCATAGTTGACATAAATGAATCCTCCCTGTAACTGAAACAGTTTGACAGAGGGTGCTAGCCTAATAAAAGATTTGATTGGCATGGGAATAAGAGGTAAGGAAGGGGAGAAGTGGAGTACGGTGAGGTGTCTTTGTAGGAACTGAATGTTTCATAGCCTGATGAGTGGCTGAGGACAGGTGAGATTGACACAAATTGATACAAGTGGTTTTGTACCTTTACTAAAGGAATAAATTGTAGCATGTGTTTAAGTGCTCCGCTGTTTTTCACTGCACTGAGGCGTAGACAAACAAATGTCTTGTAATACAGAAAGGGATATTTTGAAAGCCTGGATATGGATTTGCTTGCAAATCGGATTACTACAGGGACTGTTGGGATAGTATGCACATTGTTTGCCAAATCAATTATGAACATTGTTGAAAATTGCAATCTATTTCATAGCATTCCCGCAAACATTTTTGCCTTCGCAACCTTCTTTTTGCTGAATCTGTTTTTGTCTGCACACTTTACTCCTTCTAACCAGTGGTAAAGTGCTTGCACTCTCCCTTCCAAACATAATAACATTGTTAACACCTATTGGGCACATTTAATTTACTAACACATCTCTAGTAAATTGTACAACACATACCCAAAGCCTGTGAATTAAATGCTTCTGGGGGCAGCAGCACTCATTGTGTCACGGACTAAAGTAGCACTGTAGAATACTTCTCAGGCCTGCACTGTAGTGCAGTTTTAAAATTCCATTTCGACCTAACAAACGAAACCTCTTGCCAGGCCTAAACCTTCCCTTTTAGTTTTCAAAAAGGTCTCCTCTAAAGCAGGCCCTAATAGCTCATATGGCAAGGTGCATGGTATTTAAAAAGTAGGACATGTGTACTTAGATATTACATGTCCTGGCAGTGAAAATCTCTAAATAGGAGTTTTTCAATGTGACAAGGCTCTCTCTGTAATATTAAATCTTCTTTAATGATAACGTCAGATTTTTAATTACGATTTTACAAATAGCACTTTTAGAATTTGACATTTTTCCACCTAAACCAAATGTGCCTTTCTTCCATTGTGAAGGGTCTCAGGACTGTTAATGTCTCTCCTGTGGTGTGATATGTAAATGTGATACTGAAAAGGATGTGCTAGCTGGGATGGCAACAGTCTATCAATCAGGTCATTTGTATAGCGCACTACTCACCCGTAGGGTCTCAAGGCGCTGGGAGGGGGGGGGTGCCGCTACTTCTCGAACAGCCAGGTCTTGAGCTTCTTCCTGAAGGAGAGGTGGTCTTGGGTCAGGCGCAGATTGGTCGGCAGTGAGTTCCAGGTCTTGGCGGCCAGGTGGGAGAAGGATCTTCCTCCTGTTGTCGCTCTTCGGATGCGGGGGACGGTGGCGAGGGCGTGGTTGGTTGATCTGAGGAGGCGCTTGGGAGTGTAGAAGTTGATCCGGTTGTTGAGGTAGCTCGGGCCTTGGTCGTGTAGGGCTTTGTGTGCGTGGGTGAGGAGCCGGAAGGTGATTCTCTTGTTGACCGGGAGCCAGTGCAGATCTCTCAGGTGTCCGGAGATGTGGCTGCGTCGGGGGATGTCGAGGATGAGTCTCGCCGAGGCGTTCTGGATCCGCTGGAGTCTCTTCTGGAGTTTGGCAGTGGTTCCGGCGTAGAGGGCGTTGCCGTAGTCCAGTCGGCTGGTGACGAGGGCTTGGGTGACCGTCTTCCTCGTCTCGGTGGGGATCCACCGGAAGATCTTACGTAGCATGCGCAGGATGTTGAAGCATGACGAGGAGACGGCGTTGACTTGTCTGGTCATGGAGAGGGAGGAGTCCAGGATGAAGCCCAGGTTGCGTGCGTGGTCCGTCGGTTTGGGTGCGGTGCCCAGGGCGGGGGGCCACCAGGAGTCGTCCCAGGCGGAGGGCGTGGAGCCCAGGATGAGGACCTCCGTCTTGTCTGAGTTCAGTTTCAGGCGGCTGGTCGTCATCCATTCGGCTACGTCTCTCATCCCTTCGTGCAGGTTGGCTCTGGCGGTGGCGGGGTCGTTGGTCAGGGAGAGGATCAGCTGGGTGTCGTCGGCGTAGGAGATGATGTTCAGGTTGTGTTGGCGTGCGATGGCCGCGAGGGGGCTCATGTATACGTTGAAGAGGGTTGGGCTCAGCGAGGATCCTTGGGGTACGCCGCAGATGACTTTGGTGGCCTCTGACTTGTACGGTGGTAGGCGGACTCTTTGTGTTCTTCCGTCGAGGAAGGAGGTGATCCATTCCAGCGCCTTCTCCTGGATTCCGATGTTGCTGAGGCGCTGTACTAGGGTGCGGTGGCAGACAGTGTCGAAAGCCGCGGAGAGGTCCAGGAGGATGAGGGCCGCTGTTTCTCCGTTGTCCATCAGAGTTCGAAGGTCGTCGGTGGCGGCGATGAGGGCGGTCTCGGTGCTGTGGTTCGCTCGGAAGCCGGACTGTGAGGGGTCGAGGGATCCATTCGTCTCGAGGAAGGCGGCCAGCTGTTTGTTGACGGTCTTCTCGATGACTTTGGCCGGGAACGGGAGGAGCGAGATGGGACGGTAGTTCTTGAGGTCGGTGGGGTCTGCTGTGGGTTTCTTGAGGAGAGCGCTGAGTTCGGCGTGCTTCCAGCTCTCAGGGAAGGTGGCGGAGTCGAAGGAGGTGTTGATGATGTCCCGCAGGTGGGGTGCGAGGACAGCGTCGGCCTTGTTGAAGACGTGGTGAGGGCAGGGGTCAGTCGGGGATCCGGAGTGGATGGAGTTCATGGTGCGGATGGTGTCTTCGGTGCTGATCGGGGTCCAGGTGCGGAGGGTGGTGGATGGTGGCGTCGTTGCGGTTGTGGCTGTACCCCTTACACAACCCTTTGGGCAATACCAGTTAGTAGTTCCGGGGGAGAGGGAAAAGTAAGAGAGGTAGGGGCATATTCTCAAGGACTTATTGCCGAGTTATCGGCACTTTATCGCAGTCATAAGGGCGATACAATTATCACCCCATTCACAAGCTGGTACTAACAGCCCATATCACCAGTTTGCCTGCGATAGCATCTGCAAAAAACATCATCACAGATGAGCCCAGCAACTATCGCTAATGAGATGCAAAGTAGGCGTTCCCGTGCAAAAAGCTGCTTCAAAACCACTCCACAAAATTCTTAACGACCAGCCAGATTGGCGACAAGTCCCCAAAACAGGCAATTAGGCGCGTTAACAGCAGGAATTTAACACCTGCTCTTACCTGTTGTACAGTCGGACGACAACCTGCACCACAAAAGGGAGCCCAGCCCAGAGTCAAACCTGAAGAACAACAGATGCCATGGAGCAACTGATCATGCAGTTCGGACACCCCAGAGGACCACAACAGCCTCTGCCACCACTCCAAGGACCCCAGCACCACCCACCGACCAGCGGTGATTGCCCGCCCCTGCACACCCATGCCTCACTTCTCACCTTCTGCCACCGGCGTGTCTCCAAGAGGTCCCACCACGTGCCGGTGCAAGCCCAAAGCCTGGGGCCTGCAAACATGGCACCCGCCACATCATGCAGCCCCGCACCGTGGGCCACCAGGTCACACATTTGATTCTGGGTCTTGATTTCGCTATGGCACAGATCATATCAGTGCACATGGCATCAACAGAGGCTGCACACCCGCTCAACCCTTTAGGTGCCACTAACTCTGTAACCTGCAAGGCAACACCACATGGTGGTAGGCCAGCACTGCCCGCTGGCTCAGGCCTACACTGCGTTCCAGCAGGGCTCACACTAATCCTCACCCGTCTGGACCGCCAGGACAGGGCATCATCACAGGCTGCACACACGCTCAGCACTTAAGGTGCCCCTACCTCAGTGCATCCAGAGTCACCGTCGCGTGGCGGTGTACCTGTTTTGGCTGCTTTGTATCCTGTGCCACCAAGTCTGTGACTCGCAAGTCATGGACCCTCTCTGATTGAGTCTCGTGGTGCGGACACCATTGTGTCACCTCTGGCACTGGGGAATGTGAAGTGGCAGGGCCCTAGGCCCTCATGCATGAATAGTTACCACACTGATATACTCAGATAGAGAGTGGAAATGGCATCGAGCACTTGCGCCGGGCCTTTTTTATTCGCAGGTTTACATGTCCTGTGACACGTGTGCTGGATGGGTGGGGTGTGGGTGTAAACCAGCCGTGAGGGAGTAGCTGTGGCATGCTGACAACTAGACCTGTGATCAGCAGATCACTACAGGGAAGACCTGAGACACGTAGAGTTGTACCCCACTGAGAGCGTAGGTGTAGTGGGCTGGCCTGGCGTATGCCAGTTCAGCATAAGGGTGTGAACAATGACCCCGGGGCTCTGGTCGTGGTTCCGTACTGGGCTGGACAAGGAAGTAACTAATGAGTGTGTCTCTGTTGTAGTGTTGGCGCCACCTGGACCGCAATCGGCAATGTGTCACACTGTGACCCAAGTTCCTCAATATGACCAACATGGACATAAGGGGGAATCACTGACCCTACATTGATCCATACTTCTACACTTGAAAGATCATAGGCATGACACATCTGTGTGAATATAAATGTTTAATGCACATTAAGTGGAGTGTTGCAGCTGGAGCAGTATAAGGCAATGGAAACCCATCATTACATTGTTGGCCCGTGGAGGGCCAGCCAGAGTCCTTCAGGGAAAGACAAGTCCAACAGAAGAGGAAGAGTTCTGTTCGCAATCTGAATGCTGTGTCATTGGTAAACAAACCGAATATGGCAGTTCATGTTGAGGTCCAAGGTGAGTGTTGCAGAGTGTATCAGGGACAGTGGAAGGTGATGGTGCAGAGGGCAGAACCAAGCATAAACCGTCCATATGATGGAGATGAATGCTACTGTGTCCTTCTTACAATGAAGGCAGATTCATCTGCATCTTTGTCCTCTGCTGTTTCATGTGCCTCACGTGTGGGTGGGGGTGTTCTGTCTCCAGCACTGTGTGGCAGTGATACCTCAGGGGCCTGAGGTGAAACCTCTGCTGCATTGTGTGGCACTGACACTTCAGGGGGCAGAGATGAGGATGTAGTGGTAGCAGCAGCAGTCATCAGCGCCAGGCATTGTGGCAGCAATTCCATGAGGAGGGAATTTAGGGCATTGAGGAACCCAGCTACCTCTCGCTGGTGTGCAGCCGTGGCAGCCACTCTTTCCACCTGCGTCCGCTCCATGGTCTTCATTATCCTCCGCATGTGTCCCAATTCCCAGGTGACATCGCTAGAGCCACTCTGACTGGAGAGTTGTTCTTGTCTCTGAGTCAGGACTCCAGCGAAGTCAGCCATGGATCATTGGAGAGCATGGAGCGGACTGTGGCTGTCCGTTAGGGACTGTGAGTGGTCCCTGATGGGACTTAGACACCCACATATGGCATCTAGTTTGGCTCCCATGCAGTTGAACCCCACCCGCACCTGTTCAGCCAGCTGCTCCTGGCACCCCAACGCACGGCATTGGAAGGCCATGTGTTCTTCGTGGGGGTCCTGGAAGGCAGCCGTGGTCGTGGGTGCTGCCTGCTGTGTGGTCTGTACAGGGGTGGGGTCTCATTGATGCAACTGGACTGCCCTGCTCCTGGAGGTAGGGTGCGGAGGCTGTCCATGAACTCTTGGAGGGCGTCATTGTCGTAGGTGTGGTGGTCCTCTTCATCATCAGACAAGAGAGGTTCGGCCTGCTCTGCAGGAGGTTTTCATTTTCCCTCTGTAATGTGAACGGGAGATGCAGTTTAGCATTCTGTTCACATGTATGCTGTTGCATTGTACATGTTTACATACAAACTACATGACCGTGTACATTGTGATTGTTTGGGA
The DNA here is from genome assembly GCF_964261635.1 of Lissotriton helveticus. Taxonomy (NCBI): domain Eukaryota; kingdom Metazoa; phylum Chordata; class Amphibia; order Caudata; family Salamandridae; genus Lissotriton; species Lissotriton helveticus. The sequence continues at coordinate 129,218,454 of NC_136069.1, forward strand.
GGAGCTGCCTATTTGATGCAGGACAGTGGACATTTCGACAGTATCACGGATGTGTGTTTGTACTTGTACATTATCAATTCACATTTCCCTGCAATGCCAAATGTGATTGGCCAGTTTCGATACACTAGCAGCACCAGTTGTGTCCTCTGTTCTATTGTGGACATATTGCAATTTGTACCACTTCATTGTCAATGTTGATGTGCTCTGCATGTTATGTGTGTGTGCTGCATTTTTGGGGAATTTGTCCCTACTGCCCCTTCTCCCTTTCATGCGGTGTGGCTTTAAATTCTGTGCTTATACAGTACAGCTGCTGCAGACTTGGGTACATTGGTCTCTTGGTGGGAGGTGGGGGTCTGGGGCATTGTTTATCCACAGATATGTTCTACTTAATTGTGCATGTGTGCCATTGTGCCCACCTCCCCCCGTAACCCCAGTCCCTGGTCGTTACTCACCCTGGTGCTTTTGTGTCAGGTCATGTTTAGCAGTGTCCGGTCCCCCAACTCCTGCCACCATCACCCCACTGATGACTGTGGACACCATTTCCTCCATATCATCCAGCTCCTCCTGTGGCGCTGGACTCCCACCTCCAGTCTGCATTGCTGCCTTCCGGTTGTTTGCGAGTTTCTGCTTGGTTTAGCGCTTCACATCATTCCAGCGCCACTTGACCTCTTCAATTGTCCTCTTCAGCACTCCGACTGCATTCACCTTGTCCACGATGGATTCCATATTCAATTTGTTGTTGCCAATGACACAGTGGAGGTGACGAACAGTAGTTGATGGTGTTCTCCCACCTCTGTTATCAGGATCATGTTTTCCTGCGGAGTGCACCGCTTCTTCCTACTCTTCTTTTCCTTGCCCTTCCCTGACCCCGAGGTCCCAGGCTGGTCCTCCGGGGGGCTTGTGGGGGTCTAGCTGTCCTCTGTACTTGCTCCAGCAACCTCCATTTTGCTTCGCTGTTGTTTGCCTTTTGTTTGTATGTTTTATTTCTACTTTTATAGTGTTTTTTTCCACCTGACGTATGTGAATTGCACGCCTGGTGCAGCTTATCGCAGATTTTTTTATCGCGGTTGGGCCCATCGCAACTTTTTTCACAATGGAGTTTACATTTTTGTCGCCGTCCCGGTGACTTTATCGCGGACATTTTACGCTTTATCGTGAGACTATCGCATGGTACCACTGATGTGAAGAGTTGCGTTAAGCTAATTTTGAGATAATTATCACATGTTCTTCAGTATATCCCCAATAGTGTGCTTGGGATGCTAATCCTGATAGAGCCTCTCCGAATGTTGGTTTGGGATGAAATACTAACTTTATGGTGGATACTGGTGTTGTAAGGGGAATGGAGTATAGGAGGTATTACCACAACAGAACCCATGGACTTGAATCGTGATAGTGCTTGACCGGGCCTGCTACCTGCTCTCACTGTCAATCAATCAATCAGTGCATTTCTATAGCGCACTACTCACCTGGAGGGTCTCAAGGCGCTTGGGGAGGGGGGGTCCGCTACTGCTCGAACAGCCAGGTCTTGAGCTGCTTCCTGAATGCGAGGTGGTCTTGGGTCAGGCGGAGATGAGTCGGGAGGGAGTTCCAAGTCTTGGCGGCCAGGTAGGAGAAGGACCTTCCTCCTGTGGTGGCTCTTTGGATGCGGGGGGGGACGGTGGCGAGGGCGTGGCTGGTCGATCGGAGCTGGCGTGTGGGAATGTAGAAGTTGAGGCGGCTGTTGAGGTATCTTGGGCCTTGATTGTGCAGGGCTTTGTGTGCGTGGGTGAGGAGCCGGAAGGTGATTCTTTTGTTGACCGGGAGCCAGTGCAGGTCTCTCAGGTGTCTGGCGATGTGGCAGTGTCGGGGGATGTCGAGGATGAGTCTTGCTGAGGCATTCTGGATCCGCTGGACTCTCTTCTGGAGTTTCGCGGTGGTTCCGGCGTAGAGGGTGTTGCCGTAGTCCAGTCGGCTGGTGACGAGGGCCTGGGTGACCGTCTTCCTGGTCTCGGTGGGGATCCACCGGAAGATCTTACGTAGCATGCGCAGGATGTTGAAGCACGACGAGGAGACGGCGTTGACTTGTCTGGTCATGGAGAGGGAGGAGTCCAGGATGAAGCCCAGGTTGCGTGTGTGGTCCGTTGGTTTGGGTGCGCTGCCCAGGGCGGGGGGCCACCAGGAGTCGTCCCAGGCGGAGGGCGAGGAGCCCAGGATGAGGACTTCCGTCTTGTCTGAGTTCAGTTTCAGGCGACTGTTCATCATCCACTCGGCTACGGCTGTCATCCCTTCGTCATCCCTGTTTACACCACAATTATGAAAAAACATTATTGAAAATTGTTTTGTATAATATTCAGGGTTTAAATTGTCCCACAAAATGGCCAGTGTGTTTGAGGAACTCAAGACATCTGGGTCTGATGTATGACTCCTGATGTATGACTCCTCTGCGAATCGATTTGTTAAAGACTGATTCGGACTGCGCTCTAAATTATTTCCCATTCACTCCTTCTATGTAACCACCTCAATGAAAAAGGCTAGAGTTTCACTATTGATTACAAACATAAATTTGTAGATAAGAAGGTTAAAGCAGATAAACCGTTTTGATAGTTAACCACAGTAGAAGAATGGTACTCTATTCACCCTCTTATCCATCTACACCCCAACATTGCAGGATTTAGTGCAGCTCTCAGATAACCCAGTCATATAATTATTGGATGGGGTTTTAATTGTGTGATGGGCAGTGACGGTCGGTACGGCACAGGGGTGGCGGGGAGGTGCTCCACAAAAATAAATTCACTTACCTGATCGCTGAGTCTCTCCTCTGTCTCTCCCACAACGTATCTTCTCCAAAAGTGTTTCAGGAAGCACCCAGGCTCCCCTGAGCCAACCACAATGCTGCGCTGCAGCGTTGTGATTGGTATGAGCACCATGGATCAGTGCTCAGATGGGGACATGGTGCCTGGGCATGTTCTCCACCCAGGCTGTAATGCAGCCTGCGGGGAGAACATGCCGAGTGTGCATACCGGTTTGGTCCAGCCAAGATGGCCGGCCAAAGTGTCATGCGCACTTTAGAGTGCAGCAACCACTCTACTCCCTGGTGTCCGGGGAGGCAAGCCAACGCCCTGTCCTAACCTGATGATACTAAAAATAAAATGATAACTTCAGATGTTATCATTTTCTTTTCTCTTTTACACTGCTTCGTGAGCAGTGGGGTGACGCTCCTCCATCTTAGCAGAGAAGCCACCACTGGTGATGGGCCTGCTGGCCATGGGGTTGTTCCACAAGGCAGTCAATGAGTTTTCCTTGGCGGACTTTAGGTGTGGCATGCTGTTTTGGCACCGATGCGTTGATCAGGGGCCCCAATCCGACCTGCAGCAGGCTCCTCTTTGTGCCCCCTGAAAGCTCCCCACTAGTCATCGGTGAGTGGGCCGCTAGCCTCACAGGTTCAGAGTCCTGGTTTCAGAGTCACAAATGAATGATAAGGGGGCGGGTGCACCACTGTGGAGAAGGTCCCTCAGCTCCTGCAAGGCCAAGGAAGGAGGTCAATTAGTACAGATAGGCCTCCAACTGACTGCCCATGGAGCACCTCTCAATTTGTCCTTTGGGGAGCAACAGTAATGCAGGGAGGGGTGGCCTGAATGACATCCCAGAGAAGCATCAGAGTTTCCAAAGTGCAGGACAATTCCCTTGGTGGGTGTTGCGAGTGTCACAGTCCGCTGAACAGGCCCAAGGCTTTGCTGCTAGATGTAGTCCACACAGTAGCCCAACGGCTTCAAGGCTCCCAGCGCCTTGGCATGCTCCCCTGGGGCAACCAACAAAAGTTCAATGCATGGCCACCCGTGAGTGTGTTATATTGTTGGCAAGTGCAGAGAGACCTTTGCAATCCCTGGTGGGGAGCTCAATGTAGGCCACTTATCCCCTGAAGCACCATGAGCCCCAATGACTTTAATTGCCGTGCCTGCTGCGTCGCTATGTGCAGTGCTTCCAAATGAGGTAGGGGGTGTTCATCAGCAGGCCCCAGTCTGCATTTTTCCCCCAGTGCCAGAAGATCAGAAGATTATTCACGGTGTCGCAGGGTTTCTGTTCTCACACAGAACTGTGCACAGAGGAGTGGAACCTCGGCGAATTAGGGTGACCCAAAACACACCTTAGTACCCAACTCACCCCTTACCGAGCTAGCTACAGTGTCTCATTGGACATATCAAACTCCCAATGTTTAGACAAACCAGAACATGAACTTACTGTACCTCAGGGTACGTGGGACTCATGAACACTCTTTCGTTATGTTATCATTACAAACCAGAACATGGAGTAAAGAAGACACATGTGCATTTGAAATGTTTATTTACTAATGCCGTCTTCTCAGGCGCAGTATCTTAGATAATACAAGTATACTTATTATCAGTAGCAAAATTACCAGCATAGTTACTAAGACATAAAAAGCGAATGGTGACAGCATGTTAACATACTGTAATGAATAAGAGTTAACAACACCTATATCTCACCCACCCTAACACATATATTATATTATTAGCTAAGAAGGTCTCTTTGGGTTGTTTTAGGGCGGGCCCATACCTTAGTGTCCTAGCATGAAAGGAATCACATCAGCATACATCAGCTCTCTCTGCATGTGCACCGCATCAAGTGTGTTCTATGTGCCTCGTGCAAAGCAATACCAATCCCGCCTGAAGCCAGAGTTGGCAAAGGCTGCACTTGTGTTATGACTATGAAGGCGTGGAGATCAGACCTCATAACAATTCCATATCGTGTTGTTCCTGAAACTTCAGCACTCTTCGTGCAGACATAGTTTATTAAGCAAAGCTGATATCAGAGCAATAACATATTATTCTCACATACACCACGGCAAACTACTAGGTTGAAAGCTAAGTCAACAATTAAGTGTCGTGTGCAGAAGTTGCAAGAAAGAAAAATGGCGTTTAAACCTCAAATGTACCTACGCTAACTTAACACGATATAAGGATATACAGGAGCTATATGACACCCCCCCATGATCCGAGAACGGACTAAATATCACAACAGAAGTGCCATCACATGAGAGCAGAACTCAACAGTAAACGAGCATGAATCGAAACTAAACTTTAAAAAGTAATGCTAAAAAATAGCCCAAAAATATAACGTGGCTCAAGCCAATAGGCAAGTAAAATAAAAATTTCTTGACAAATAAGTCAATAAAATCAATGAAATGCTATTAATCAGCGCGTCAATCCGAGGCAGTGTCTATGATAAAACTGTATATGAAAAGTAAGCAGCAACTGCCTCTAACAGGAATTCACTGGCCTCATCCGAAAATAGTTCAGCCATCCAATTTAAAAGATGAAAGGAACATACGTGTTCTCCCAGCACCGGATCCTCTATAACCATCAGAGGACAGCTCGGTGGGTTTTCAAGAAAACTTAGTTCCAAGAAAGTCTGTGCTGCCGACAATATATCCCAGGGACCCATTAGTCCATGCGCCACTGCTAAGGCCATAATCCTCTCGTCAGAACAAACCAACTCGTGAGCAATGATAGGACTCATCAGCTGATTAAAATCGACGTCATGAGAAACCGGTCCGCAGAGACACAAATCAATGGCCCAATGGAAATCACAGGTCAGGCAGTGAAATACAGGCTGGACACAGGTGAAGTAGGAGAATCGAAAAGATAATCCATATGCCGTGCTCAATGTCGCCAACGGCAGTGTGCCATAATATTCAAGCATGCGGTTGCGAAACCGCGTCAGTAGCTGTTGCGCGGGGTCTTGCACAGGAAGGACATCCATATTTAAAGAGACAAAAAACCACTAGCGCGCCAGCTGCTAATGCAAGTAAAAATGGGAACCCTCCAAACAAGGATGAAAAAATAGAATGGAAGAAAGCAGGGATGACTCCAAAAATCTTTTCAAAGGAAGTCACGAGACCACTGCTAACAACTTTAAAAAAAATGTGCAAGGCCTTTTGTGGAGGATGCGTTAAAGATAGTTCGAACCATCGCTCCGAAATGCAAAGGCAAATCAGTATTCAAAAGAGCCTGAACCTCTGTACGGGTGTTTGCAATGTGAAGCACGAAAGTTTCACAGGCCGAGCTCAAGGCCACCTCTTTCTGGGACAAAAGAGCCCTTATTCTTGCCATGCCGCTGAATTCTGCTCCCAAGGTTGGTATCTGTGGCCAGATGGAAGACTCCCTATGTTCACGTGTGGGAGGATAAAGCACATTTCTGCAGCAAATAACCCGCTCACTTACTGTTACTATGAAAGCTATACCTTTAAGTAACCCACAACAGTTTTCATTATTGAGCATTAAATAACTACCATTCTCTAATAATTTAAACGTGGGGATGATAGCAGGAACTGGCGTGCCCTGTAAAACGCAAGCCATATTCGGTCGGTCCTTGTTGCATGAACCGTGTAACTGTATGTGTCTACACATTAAAGAATGATCTGGCGTCTCAGTGCACTCCTCCCCTGTCAGATAAACTTCCTGGTCATCCTTAAAACATCTGTATGTGTATGGGAGTGACCAGACTTCATGAAGGAAACCGCTAGCTAAAGGTTCATAACGACCTATGGGTACATATTTCACGCAATTTGAAAACTTATATAAAGCAAAAGGCAGCGTTATTAAACCGTGGATAAGCCACGTTGCAGCAGTGGCTTCAGCCACGGAAAAAGGTAAAGATTCTACCCTTTCAATATGTAACATAGAAAAGGAAGCATCACGCATTGAAAGTAAGCGTTGTTTGTCAGTCATAGTAAACGGTGCAAATAAAGAAGAAACGTTCATGTACCCCCAGGGAACTTTACCCATTTTTAGTGTTTGAAGGGTCCATGCAAACTGCATGATTGATCGTAATTGATTTTGACCATGGTATAATACTGACACTTCATCATGTACAATATCGACGACTGACGACACAATATTATCCAATGTGTAAATTCTAGAGGAAAGCACATTAATGCTATTGTCAACAACTGCAAGCACTTTCTCAAGATTTGCTTGATCAATAGCCCTAAGGCGTGTAGCAGCCTCAATCTGTGATAGCTTCCAAATTTCATTGTAAACCCCATATAACCACCTTTTCGACCTGCCACTAGCCGGGCCTTTAATGAAATCATTCAAGTCCACGTCTGCATTTAGTTTAGAAAGGTGATTCTTAACCGCAGGTAAAGTTGAATGTTTCAGCCAGTTTTGACACAATTTGCCTACAGAATACGAGGTGACAGTATGACCTAAGTCAAAACGGGGATCAGATCTAACAGTTTTAAAACCGTCAGTTAAATTCAAAAATCTATGTTGGCAAGAATCAGCACTACGGTGCCAAAGCAGCCAACCCTTAGGATTCACACTGGAAATGTTAAAGGAGGAATTAAGAAGTAGAGTCTGTAATTCTCTAATGGACAACTGAGTAAAATTACTCCAACCATCATATTCCTCCAACTCCGGGAAAGAAGGAGCGTTTAATTTTTTAGAAGTAGCCAATCCAAAGCATGTGGTCTGGGAAATTGTTTCATTCAGAAACAGCATATGATTCGGGATGAGACATGCACGGTGCAAAGCCTCAGTGCCTTGTACCTGCCAGGCCTTTGAACCCCAAACTGATTTAAGGTCTATCGTATCCTTCCATAACTCATAGCCTCCAGTAACTAATTGATCAAGGAAGGACTTGGAATACAACAATTTAGTATCGGTAAGTCTAACCTTGGACATTGGCATTTTTCGAAACTTAAAATAAAAGGACTCGGGATTGGACTGATTAAAGTCAGTGAAGTAAGTATACTTTCACAGAAATGTTTCAGAACTCCCCTGATGAGGCGCTGGCCAATGTTCCCACTGAGTAAAGTTAACAGTATCCCTTCTGGATGATGTTTTGTGTAAGAAGTGATTGCCATAATGTTGGTAACAGAATAATTCACCATAATTAGCAGATTCTAAATATAAATCCTCAGCATCAAATGCAGCATAGTATTGCAAATCAGAAAATAAACTTTCTACAGCATTGACATCCCAGTCATCAGAACGAATGTTTTGTTTCACCACATCCCCCATATTCACTCTAAGTACATTAGGGACATTAACGACTTCCATTGGGCCATGAATCTGAAACCGAACTGCATCCCACACGATTCCATCAAGGACAGGCCATGCTGTGATGTTAACCAAAGTCAAGTCTCTTTTAAATCTGTGTGTAGAATGGGACGAGGAAAGCGGGGCCAAAGTTCCATTCAGATGAGTAATGCAAGTTCTCTCCTCGACATAGTGTCCATTCATAATTCGAAAAAAATAAAACACAAAACCAATTGACATAAAAAGGTAAACTGAAAAAAGGACCAGCCAAATGTATGTCCAAGGGGGTATCAAAAAATGTTTTTTAAACAGGCTAGCATAAACTGCAATTCGAGAGGGTTTCTTCGAGGCAAGGGAAGCAGAGTCAAATGAAAATCTGGATTCCGTGGCTAAACGAGCTTGCAGGTCAGGCATGGACAAATCAGTGGGGTAGGTATAGTCTATCTCATCAATGTTAGTTCCGGGTAAATTATTTAATAACGGACTGGAAACAGCAGGTAATTCGATGGCCACTTCAGGTTCAATATTAGAAGCAGTGGGCATAACTGAATTTCTCACAATGGAAGGACAGGAAACAGCCGGTGTCATGCTAAGAAGAATCGGCCACTCTGTGTACCTTGACATTGTCAATTGAAATAAACCTGTTTTCCTTACGACCAGGAAGTGGTGGTAAAATGACTGTTCTTGTGCTCTTCACTCCAAGGACAGGAACCGGAGCTCGATAGGAAGGACCAAATTCTTTCTTGTTATCGATCTTCTCTCGAACCAGTTCGCCAACTTGGGGTAGCCAGCCAACTATCGGGATCTGCAACGCATCATCCGACGTGGAGGGCAAATGTTCCTTTGCAAGACTGTCTCTGGCCTTTTGTAGATTCTGTAAAACAGTGCAATGTTCATCTGCGTCAAAGCTAGTGGCGCGAACCACACAGTCTAGACCGTCAAGGTCAGGGACGAACATCTTGATGCCAAAGAGCATTTCGTATGGGGTCCGCCCACCCAGAGACCTTCTAGGGAGATTATTAAGAGCACGCTGCACGCCATAGAGGTGAGCCAGCCAGTTTCTGCCAGTGCCTATAACTCGGGCTGTCAAAGATTGCTTTAAATCACGGTTCATTCGCTCAACTACACTGTTACCCTCAGGTCTGTAGGGAGACGAAAACTTGACTTGGACCCCCAACGAAGTCATGGCATCCTTATACGCCTTAGAGGCGAAAGCCGGACCCTGATCCGAATGGAAGGTACCACAGGCAAAAATCCCTATAAAGACACGCAAATCTCTAATGACAGTCCGTGAATCAGCGCTGCGATGTGGCCATACCCACACAAAGCGTGTGCATGAGTCAACTGCTACTAAGATGTACTTATACGCAGTATCAGATGAAAAAGGACCGCAGTGATCTAAATAAACACAACCTAGCGGTTTATTAGAAATGTACAACTGAGTCTGTGGCGGACGCGTAGCAGTTGTAGGTTTAATCTGCTGGCATATGTCACAAAGAAGGACATAATCACGCGTCTGTTTGTACAGTCCCCGCCACCAGAAATGTTGTTGTAATTGAGTTACAGTGGCCGAGACGCCCGCATGCGCAGACGCCACACCTTCATGTGCCGCTGTAATCAAGTCTGCTCTGCGATCCGAGTTGGGAATCAGCCGTTCCCCAACGTCAGGAATTGTCACAAAAGGAACCTTTTCGGGACTTAAGTGGTATTTGTACTTCGAAGGGAATCCCGCAGGATGCTTACTTCCCTTCTCAGAGGCAGCAACTGCCGCCAAGATGTCGCTATCAATCTTGGTTTTTGACCTAGTAACCTGCTGCAACTAAGTATGTAGATACTGCTGATTTCGCTGCTTCATCAGCAAGCGAGTTGCCAACAGCGTGAACTCCTACGCGCTGATGACCGAGAGTATGAATCACATAAACGAGAGGCAACATAGCCTTAAGCTCTGCCACTTGAACCCAGATCATTTTGTGTTTTATTGTGCTACCCTTGGAATCATGAAAATCATTTTGAATCCAAAAGAACAAGTTTTCATTGTAAGACTGGACACAGTAGTAAGAATCACTTACAATCAGAGTAGTAACACTTGGATCTGCGTACTCCAACGCTAGTAAAAGAGCACGAAGCTCAGCCAATTGTGCAGTGCAATCGCCCAGGGGCAACGTGTGTACCTCCCTGGAAATGAATTCATCGTTCAACATAGCACCAACCACAATAGCGCATGCGGACACGTAGGCATGTTTAGAGCCATGCGCAACCTGCGCCGACCCATCAGTGTAAATGATGCAATGGAAGTCCTCCAAAGGTCGCATAGCCAGAGGAGCAGGATGAACGAACTCATACTGCAAGTACTCTTGCGACCGTAAAGAGGCGTCAAAAATAAACGTGACATCCGTGGACGTCAATGACGCTGCCCATTGAATCCACCGTGGGTGCAAAGCTTTAGAATTTGGTACACTGGCTTTCGTGACTGCCTCCAAATGAGGACAGGGTGTTACCACTAACATGCGCTTCCCCTGTGACAGAGCTCGTTCTTTAAGAATCGCCATCTGTAAAGCAGTTAGAACTTTCTCCACAGTGGGAAACCGCAATTCAGCCGAAGTGTACAAGTGTGACTTGTAAGCAATAGGCACTGTGTCTCCTTCATTAAAAGTCAGGTACGTGAAACCCACCGCCCCTGGGATTATTCTTATCACCAGGTTGGTGTGGTTATCACGAGTCAGTAAGTATTTAGAAGCGAGCAGATCAGCCTGCAAGGATTGCAAAATGGCTGAATGCTCAGGCAGCCAGCATGATTTTGAGAAAGTAGGTTGTATTAATGCATACAACGGCTCGATACGCTGGGCATATTCCGGAATGTATGTCCTTCCGAAATTCAAAAAGCCCAGTAAAGATTGTAATTTTTTCAGTGTTGTAGGAGCGCGCAATTGTGCGCACTTCTCTAAGAAGTGAGGAGCCAAACCTCTACCTTCATTGTTGAGCTCATAGCCCAAAAACAACACTGTGTGTTCAGCAATGTGCGATTTTGCAAAGTTAAATTTGTAACCCATGTCAGCGAAGTTGCAAATAACAGAATTTACACGACACAGATGCTCCCAAATATCGTCGTCTGTGAGATATATGTCATCCACATACGAAAAAGCATCAGGGTCGAGTGCCTCCAGAATAGAGACAATGCGAGCGGTAAATATACCAGGACTATTCTTATAGCCCATTGGAAGACGCCGGAATTGTTTTTGGACTCCAGCGCTCGTAAAACTGGTCCATTGGGAGCTAAAGCTGTCCAATCTGTGGGCATAAAAACCGTTGGATATGTCAAGCGTTGTCTTGAAACGCTTACGCACGAGACTATCCACAAGGGCAGAGCCGTGAGTATTCTGTACTGCACAGTTACGGCAATGCGAGTTTAAATGCCGGTAATCCAAAACCAAACGATATGATCCGTCAGGTTTGTTCACAGTAAAAAGGGGATTATTCATCGGTGACACACACGTTTCAATAACTCCCTGATATTCCAATTGTTCAAGGATTTCCGCGACGGAAGATTTTGCTTCACGCCTAATGGGATATTGAGGTTGAGGCTGCGGCTGAGACCGCAACGGAATTTCGTGGCAAGGCGACAATTTATCCCAACCACATTGGTTACGGTACAGAGCCGGCGCGAGAGCTCGAGCCCACTCTTCTGCAAAATGCTGTGCATGCTCTTTCGAGACAGTGTTCGCGAAACTGGGGAGGATCACCTCCTCCCCTTGCGGCGCCGCGAGCACAAAAGGTGGGGGCCAGTCAGCCTCCGAAAGTAAAATATCATACGTAGAAGACAGATTTTCCCAAAATACACCTTTAACGGTACGCTGTATGTCACCTTCAATTAACAGGACAATTTCATAAAGTCTTTCTGGGGGAGCAAGTCTCGTATCCGCTGTTTCTATCACAACGTAGACATCAGTCGCTGTCACCCTCAGTAGTGGACGCAGCGCCTCTCTGACTATGGTTATCTCCACCGCGCTGTCCAGCAAGGTCAGAGCCCACGTCAGATTCCGAAGCCGCGTTCTCACTATCTGTGGCATATCGATGCGCTGTTAAGGCTGCGACTTTCTTTTTCGCAAACTGCGGTCTCTTAGGCGTAGAATCCTCCTGCTTCACTGCGCCGTCCGTTTGGCGGGACTGACCACGTCCCTGTTGGCCACCACGTCCACGTCCACCCCCTCCTCCACCGGTCTTCGGGGCCGATGTTTCCTGAAAGGAACGAGGAGAGCGTTGATCAGAACCCTGAAATCGATCAGGTGATTTAATCATCGCGCGATCGCGCAAATCATAAACTTTCTTTGTCGGCGCAGGAGTCTGTAGTGCAGGAAAAGAATCCTGAGTCTGCTTATATTGCTTCCCCTGTGTCTGTTTTTTAGGCCAATTCTGTTTTTTGGACTTAGGCTGGACATCTGCAACTGCAGATTGTCCCTGAGGTTGTTTTTTCTCCTTTACTGTAAAATATTTCAGACCTCTACTTGTGCGGCCAATCGTCTTATAAGCGGCCACAACAATCTTTGCTAACTGACGGGGTTTATCGGCATCGGGCAGAGCAGCCAAAGCGTTCGACACCTGAAAGTTCACAGCATCCCCTTTAACATTGGAGAGTATGAGATCACTTACAATCTCAAAAGAACCACACAGGCGCATACCCAATTCAACCGCCGCCTCTGGACCGTGATCATTCTGAACACGTTTAATGATGTCAGGCAGGGCATTCATAGACGGGGTGCCGAAGCACCTCGTATAAACGGCCGCAAATGTTTTTCCCCAGCTTTCACAGTTAACAAGTTCAGGAGTTAAATCCTTCGGTAAAGTAATCGTCAACATTCTATGCTTATCAGCAGGAGTAGAATTCGGAAAAACCGCCTCCAGTTGATCAAACTTCTCTGCTAGCCAGAACGGGAAGTCATCGTGCACCAAAAACCGAATTTACCATCACTGGATTGAGACGCATTCCGCCTCGATCCATGTGAACGGCCGCACCCCCCTGGGGGCCACCAGGCAGGTGGCGACCGATGTATTGCACTAATGCTCGAATCACGGAAATGGAAACAACATGTAGCCTACGAATTTCCTGCAGGGTACAAGCGCCGTGATTCGGGTGCGGGGTAAAACCACACAACGCAGGCCAATTTGTACCTGGAATTGAGAGTGGACCTAACCTCGCAGCGGACAAAGAGTGGGGGAGGGCGCCATCAAACCAAACTCGATGCTGCCAATGATCAATAGGTATTTCCAATGCCCTGTACGGTGTATACTCAGCCGGGACAGCTGAGGCGGTGTAGGAGTGGAACAAACCAGAAGTTGCGTCCACAGCCGGAAACGTAACCCAAGAGTAAAACAACTCGAAAGGGAACGCCGGATCTGCACACACCACGAAAATCACAGCCATCCCATCTACCGGTACTTGGTACGTCTGAAGATGGTTGCGCACCGCCACGCGACTATGCTGCGCAATGGCTACCGCCGCCATGACAACACTGGAAACAAGAAAATACAAAGAATACTTTGTAGCACAACTGGGTAGTAATTCAAAGAAACCGTTTAAGAAAGAATCAAGCTTGAATAAGACCTATTTCAAAAAATAGGTAGGTTTCACCGACACCCCGCTTTCCGGAAACGGATGTGAAGGGGTTAAGGTTTGAATGATATACTACTCGAGTGTCATGATATAAGACCACCGAAACCGTTGGGCGCCATGTCGCAGGGTTTCTGTTCTCACACAGAACTGTGCACAGAGGAGTGGAACCTCGGCGAATTAGGGTGACCCAAAACACACCTTAGTACCCAACTCACCCCTTACCGAGCTAGCTACAGTGTCTCATTGGACATATCAAACTCCCAATGTTTAGACAAACCAGAACATGAACTTACTGTACCTCAGGGTACGTGGGACTCATGAACACTCTTTCGTTATGTTATCATTACAAACCAGAACATGGAGTAAAGAAGACACATGTGCATTTGAAATGTTTATTTACTAATGCCGTCTTCTCAGGCGCAGTATCTTAGATAATACAAGTATACTTATTATCAGTAGCAAAATTACCAGCATAGTTACTAAGACATAAAAAGCGAATGGTGACAGCATGTTAACATACTGTAATGAATAAGAGTTAACAACACTTATATCTCACCCACCCTAACACATATATTATATTATTAGCTAAGAAGGTCTCTTTGGGTTGTTTTAGGGCGGGCCCATACCTTAGTGTCCTAGCATGAAAGGAATCACATCAGCATACACCAGCTCTCTCTGCATGTGCACCGCATCAAGTGTGTTCTATGTGCCTCGTGCAAAGCAATATCAATCCCGCCTGAAGCCAGAGTTGGCAAAGGCTCCACTTGTGTTATGACTATGAAGGCGTGGAGATCAGACCTCATAACAATTCCATATCGTGTTGTTCCTGAAACTTCAGCACTCTTCGTGCAGACATAGTTTATTAAGCAAAGCTGATATCAGAGCAATAACATATTATTCTCACATACACCACGGCAAACTACTAGGTTGAAAGCTAAGTCAACAATTAAGTGTCGTGTGCAGAAGTTGCAAGAAAGAAAAATGGCGTTTAAACCTCAAATGTACCTACGCTAACTTAACACGATATAAGGATATACAGGAGCTATATGACAACGGTGGGCAAGATTCATATTGGGGGGGGCCTTCACTACTTCCACTAAACACTCTTCTCCGCCAGTGTCAGGGTCCCGGTTGCTCCTCCTCGGGGTTTGTTCCAGATGCTAGTTACTGCCAGCCGTCCAGGACTCCTCACCGCACCCCATCGAAGGATGGCCTCAGATGATAGGCCAAACGCCAATCCGCCTCGCGCAGTGCCAACCTGACATCCGACTTGCCGCTCACTAAGGTGACAGGCCAGCGGAGCAAATCAGTAAGGGCCGAATGCTTTGCAATGCCTCTGATTATGCTAGTGCTATTGTGCTGCACACTCGGACCCAGTTGCAGGTGGGGGTCATGAACGTCTCCCGGGAGCCAAAGCTGAGGAAGGAACACCCCAGTGCACAGAATGTAGCTGAGAAGGCCAACGGGTGTCCAGAGCCAAGACGAAATGCATCTCATTCAATACCCATCCTGATCACACCCCATTCCTATTTATTTTGTTAACCATTTTATTGATACCTCTCTGGGTAAGTAGCTTTTTGCAAAGTTGCTTTAAAGACACCAGAGAATCCATGGTCAATTGGCGTCACTTCCTGTGATGTGGCATCATATGCAAAATAGAGGGGCCTCACATATTCCTTTTCTATCCAAGACACAACAAATGCCCTAACAGGCCTCTTTTGAAGTCTAGTGCTGTATGTTGAAATCTTCTTCCCCTCTTAGCATTTGGAGATATTCATTGACTCACTGCCTCTGCCAACCTTCTGCTATCATGGGAAGTAGCTGAAACCTGACAAAGTTTGGAAAAGCGGGTATTTCTTGAAGCCCCTGAAAGTTCACATATTTTACCTGTTTCAAGCCCTAATTAGGCAATAGCTATCCCCCTCAAAAAGAAACTCAATGGGGATACTGAGGACTTAAATCTACATCCTATTTTTCTCTTACCTGTATCAGCTACGATTTTTTAAATATACATCAACCAGGAATAAGCCAAGTTCGTTACCACCCAGGACCTTCTAGTCCCCTCTCAGAATGTTTTCAGGAGTGGTCATAGTACTGAATCAGCTTTGCTGGCTGTTGCAGATTCCATTTGGTGCCCAGTGGATCAAGAGGGTTCAGCCATTCTGGTAATGTTGGACCTGCCAGCAGCATTTGATATGGTGTCTCCTTCCTGTTTGGTGCTAGAACTGAGACAGGCGCGGTTGAGAGATATCGTGTTCACTCTTTTTTGAGCCCTTTCTTACTAACAGGACCCATTCTGTCATCTGTGGGAATTTTAGGGCAGAATCATTCCAGCTTCCCTGCAGAGTTCCTCAGGGATCTTCTCTTAATTCCATCCTGTTAAATATATAAGTTGGCTCATTGGTCAAGCTGGTGAGGTCATTTGGTTTTCAGACAACATCCAAATCATCGTTTCCATAGCAGCTGACATGCTGATGTTTGCAAAAAGTTCAAATGTTGTATGACTGAAATCAACATCTAGATGAAGAAGAATTGGCTGAAACTTAATGCTGAAAAAACAGAGATTTTGATCTTTGGGGACCGGATTTCCGTATGATCAGAACTTTGTTAGCCCAAGACATGTGGCCCCCTACCTCTTCCTGTTGTTGCGGCAAGAAACCTAAGGGTGATATTTGACAATACCCTCATATTTGACAAGACTCTGAGGTTAAGAGGACTGTGAATTCTTGCTTCTTCATTATTTAAATTTTGAAAAAGGTATTTTCCTTCTTACCATTTGAACTTGGAGTGGCAGTGGTTATTGCTTTAATTTAACATAACATTTAATTTAACATAACATAACATAACATTAATTACATTGCACCTTGACTTTGCAATATCCTGTATCAAAACTTTATTAAGTCCGCACTGAATGACCTTCAGGTCACTCAGAATGCAGCAGCTCGATTGGTTTTGGATGTACCCAAATGTAAATCAGTCAGGGAGGATATCCGTTCCTTTCATTGGCTGCCAATCAGGAAGCAAGTGATCTTTACAGCCCTTTGTTTGGTTCATTGGGCTCTCCATCTTCAGGGGCCGATGCCCCAGAGAACTGCTTCTCACTGGTACATCCCTACGACACAGCTGAGGTCAGCTTCTCTTAGAAACATTATAATACCTAGATTTCAGAAGACCAGATGGGGTGGTCGCTCTTTTTCAGCCGCAGCTGCCAAGCTTTGTAATACTTTGCCCATCTACATTGCGAACTGAAAACATGTCTTTTCTCCCTCCTGTGATGGTCCTGCTCAGGGCTCTTCTCATTGCAATTGTCTGTTCACCAGTGCTAGCGCATTGACATTTTTGGGTATAATGCGCTGTGTAAATACTAAAAATAAATAAATAAATAACAAAAATTGGGCTGGTTCGGATCTATTCACTTTTTTCTTATTCTGACGCTCTTCATTTGTTACAATTCAGTGTTAAAGTCTTTGCAGAGCCCATTGACGGCTTACAATAATTCATAGACATAATTGAACGAAGAAAAGGTGCATGAAAGAAGACACAGGATACAATGTTCAACAGAAAAAAAATGTAAAGTACTCAAATTCATGCTAAGTATGAACTGGCAGAAGAATACGAAAATGTGACTTCCAGAGTACCTTGGTTTGACGAGGCATCATGACAGCAGCACTGCTGCCTCCGTCCTAGTTCTAGTGAATAGAGAAACTGACCCCTCAACAGGCATCAAAATTCCACAAAGTGACAAAAAGAGAGGATCAATTTGGAAATGAAAGAGAAAAAGGTAACGTGCAGTGGTTGCACCTCTGTGCATCGGAGAGCCCAGTAAGGCACCTATTCTGTCATACAAGGAAGTTTCTGGTTTTTGAAGATATTTTTATTTCGTGAAGGATTATTTGTGCAGTACTTGACTGCCTGGCGTCCCTTTCATCCAAAACAAAACTCAAGGGGGCATATAATTATCGCTAAATGTGCTTAGCACATTTTTTTTATCGCCGGATATTATCGCAGAGATAACGTGCGATTAGCAACGTTTATCTCTAATGCGATAAAATATCCAGCGATAGCGGCGCAATGCGTGAATATCGCTGGAAATCCAGCGATATTCAGGTATTAACGCCGATGGGGACTTAACCTGAATATCCACCTCCTATTGGATATTCTGGTTAAGTCATGGTGTGAGCAGGCGTTAGGTTCTAGAGATAATCGCGCTTAGCGTGAATTTTTTTTATCGCTTCGCCTGCCTTGCTATTAGGCGATAGCTGTGTTAGCGACTGCTTTCAGTCACTAACAGGTTGGGTACGCCCACTTTGCATGTCATTAGCGATAAATATCGCTGACATGCAAAGCGGGCCCCAAACCTGTAGGCATCACCTACAAGCTGTCACTAACTGCTGTTAGTGACAGCTTGCTAATAGGGCGATAAAAATATCGCCGCCTTAGCAGGAAAAAGTCCGGCTAAAGCGGTGATAGTGCACTTGCTAATATGCCCCATGGTTCCTTCCACTCTACTGGGGAACAGGATGAATTAGTTACCGTGCATGTTGAACTCCTCTTGACACAGCATCAACAAGTCCCCGCGTTCAATGGCTCGAGACGCCATCTCCGCGTGACACAGAATCAGTGCACCAACATCATTCCAGGTCCCCCCCTTCCTCTCTCGGTTGCATTAAGCATGTTGTCTGATCAGAGCTGAAATTGAAGCTCAGAAAGAAAAAAAATCAAACGAAGTCCCTCGTCTACTCTTCCTTCCGCCCCCTCACTTCCCATCTCTTCTGACATCAAGTGTTTTTCCAGTTGGCTGAGAAAACACCAATTAACCTCCCAGCGGGAGGGGCGTTATGGGCAAAGACTTCACTAAACATGACAGGCCTGCTCTGAAGAATATGACAGTGCGCTGTTAAAAGGAGCTTTAACATGCCTCCCCCCGCTCCCTCCGCCTCTTTAGGCCTCTTGCTCTGCTGCAAACAAAAACAAAGCCCTGCAGCATCAGAGGCTGAAAACATCCCTGCTTTACCAGTCAATAATCATCAGAGTGGGACCAAAACAGACACTGTTAGCCTTTCGACAAGGTAGGCAGGTCTGTGTTGCATGTTGGAAACTGACAGGACACAAAGCCTGGAATTTGTGACGTTTATTTGCCAAGGAGAAGAAAGCCCTTGCTTTTAAAGGGACAGTTCCATATTAATTTCTGCATGATGATACTGTCCCTGCAATCAGACCTTCCCTGGACCTTTTATAGAAGAAATGTTTGTCCCGGGGAGGAGACAATCATTCTAATAAAAAAGGTATCGGCAACTTGAAGCAAATTAGTGTTTGGGCAACCTTTTTGTTCTGGTGGCTATAATGCGGAGTAGCCATTGCACGGCTGGATCCATGCCAGATTTTCAAGATAACCACTTCCTATGCAAATCTGTATAACTTAAATGCACAACTTGTAAATGTTTTGTGGTTTATGTTTACTTTTAGTTCTTTAGTGCATTTTCGTGGACGCTTCTTAGCACTGTAGATAGTTCTGTATAATTTAACAAACATTTTTGTTTTTGGTTTGATTACAAAATAAATTGTGTGTCTGTCTTGATAAAACAGGCCAGATCTAGCCTGCAAGAGCCTACGTGAAGGTAGCGTGCTGAATCTGGACGTCTCGCATAGCTCCACTCAGACACCCTCCACCTCATTTGAAAGATCTATGAAGTGTGAGATGTCAATGACATGTCACTGAACACATATCCCTCTATAGTAGCCCCACATATATTCTTGTACAACTTCCAGATGCCCAGTCACTTCAGGTTATGCCAAGTAAATTTTACCTAGGACTCATTTTATTTAAACCTATCAATTAATATGGGAGGAGTAAATCAACCTCATGGCATCAGAAATGTACAATAAAGCTGCATTTTCAATTTGTGTAATCTATTCCTAATATTGCTTCCATTCTGCAATTTGCATGCCAAGCTCAAGCTCATTGTCATCCTAGTGCTTTTAAGTGAAGATTTAGTAAAATTCAAGAATTGGATTGAAGGCTATTAAGAACATGTGCAAGACACTCTCTCCAAAATGCTTCGCCAACTGTGGAAGCCTTGGTAGCCTTTTTAGGATGCTTCTCTGGCTTTAATTCCTGTGAATTCTTCCAAGACAACCATGGAAATAAGGAACAGCAGATGTGAGTAGGGCATGGAACAGCATGCATCCTACAAAAAAACGGCTTTGGATAACCCGTATAGGAGTGCTGCCAGTGTTCACAACACATTATCTGGGGGCACACCTTCCGATGATTGTTCAGCTTAAAGCGCGGAAAAGATCTGAAACAAGCATTAATCCTGTAGTGGCTTAAACTCTATTCTTAATCTAAATGGTTTGACCTATAGATAGAACGCCTGGCTGTAGGTGAAGCAATCTAAAAACTATATCACCCAATCACTAGCCACAGCTTGTGTTGCAAGGTCCAAAGGTTATATCCCCTTGAGATTACAGGAGGGGAACCAATAGAAGGTCTCCCCTTTCAGGGTACATCAAAGTGGTGTGCCTACCGAGAACAAGTTTGTAGTTTGAGGGCTCCCTTACGATCAGGGGGTCCTAAATTGACAACAAAAGCATGTGGAACTTTAATTGAAACATAATGGTTAACTGCATTAATACAAACTCAAAATGCATCTCATTCAGAAGTACCTCTTTACAATGCTCAAGAGATTGTCTTTCAGAAAATGGTTTGTGGAAATGTTATCGTGATAGGGTTGCAATAATATGAATTATTGCAATATTAAAATTTGGCTTTACCAATGAGAATTGTGGAAGTCTGCTGTAGACTTTGGTATGCAGTCTGGACAGTCAGCCTCAATTATCGATTAAACCCCCCGAAAGCCGCATTACATGCCACAAGCAGACTCTTTTTGTCCTTAAGAAAGCATGATCCCATTGCACCCAACCTTTCCCTTTTCCAATGCCTCCCACTTAAGGTAAGAAGTAGGTTCAAGCTGGGCTGCCTCAAGTACAAAGCACTGCATCCTAACTCTCCATTGTACCTCGTTGACTTGCTCAAAATCTCATCTTGTAAAAGAAGTCTGCATACTAAGCATACACTACTCCGGGAATGCCCTAGTATCTGAACATCAGATGCACAACATGATTCATTCTCCGGTGTGGCTACTTCTTCAGGAACTCACTATCAAGCAAAGAAATATGTATGTTTTAATGTTTTTACCAGATTTTCTGTAGTGTCCTCTTATAGTTTTAAATTAACCAAATAAAGTGATTTTGATTGACTGAATGGCAATATCAAGCAAACTAAGACTGAACTCCAAGCTTCTGTCCTTCCCCAAACAAGTACAAAGTTCCCCTTTCAGAATATACCTTCCTAAGAAGTACATATCTCTAATGCTATCCCTATATACTATACACTATTTGTTCCTTTCTTTTTCTATGCAGATGAAGACAGCTTTTTCATTGAGTATTCATCCCACCCTTCTGATATTCATTTGAGTTGTGTTCCCTATTTTAATTACTATTGTTATTACTGATAGTGTTACATGTAATCTTTTGTTCTATATATACTGCGTCCAGGTGCTCTTAAGTGACTGAGCACTAGAGAAAACACTCAAATAAACAGTGAATATCCAAATCCTTTTGACTTTATAATAAGAGTAGTGTTTGCACTTGGCTAAATGAAATAGGCGACTAACCACCCTGCTTTATGATGGAATGAAGCCTTTCATCAACCAATTTTGCACCTATACTTTTCTTTAATGGGTTTGGTAGAGACATTTCACTCATGTAAGAGCATTTGAACAGATAACATGTGACACATCCCTTATGCATTTCGGGACTAAGACAAGGCCTGCCTAACCCATTCAAAGTTCAGGAACAATTTTGAAAATTAAATTAATAAAGTGCAAGAGAGGCTTCAAGTCTCTGCCGAAATGTAAACGAAGTTTCAAAATCAAAACTAGTAAGGAAAGGAAACACATGTATTAGATAGCTGATACAATATGAAACAATTTTGAAAAACATAAAAACAATATTTTATAAAGGCTTGTTTTGTGTGCAAATGTTCACCCAGTTAATACATTCATAGGAAATAGGTCAACCTAGGCCTCTCTCCACATAGTCTGCTCCATGATTTAGCCCTGTGTATTCTTTTAACAAATAAGCACATTCTGGGAGCTGCAGTATTAGGTTGTCTCAGTTGGGTTAATTGAACTAACACACATGTTATCAGTGATTTAAAAAAAATATGGCAGGGCCGTAATTATGGGTCCTGTAGGACTTGGCCTTTTTGGTTAAAGTTCCCTAAACTTTTTGCTTTTCCCCCATACCGTTTTCCTGACCTAGAGATGCCAATTTAGATGCTTTGGGTACTTTGCCACTGATGATCAGTGTCAAAGTACAGGAGTTCCCTATGTAAAATGTAATGGTGATTGGTTGGCCATGATTGGTATGTTGCCATACTAGTAAAAGTTCCTAGTGATGTGCACTGTGTGCGCAAGGGCTAGTAATGCAAGGGCACGCGGAGAAGGGAACTCAGGCCTTCAGTGTAGGGCCTGAACGCAGAATGCTACCTTGCAGGTAGTCCTGACAAGTGCAACCACTTGTCAGGCCTGACTTTCCCTTTTACATAAAAATGGGGCACTCCTGTGGTAGGTCCCAGGTGACCCCTGGGCAGGGTGCAGTGTAGGTAAAAAGCAGAACATAAACTGTGTGTGTTATGTTCTGACAGTGAAAAAATCTCCATTTCGTTTTTCACTGCTGAAAGGCCATTCTGCCCATAGGACAGAATGGGGAGGTTGGGTGTTGTGTTTGTTATCCTCATTTCCTGTCAGTTTATAAAGGAGAGGTGAAGTTTGGTATGTGTGGACTCACAGTGTCATAATGCATCTTTCTGTGAAGGTGGTTTTGTAACTGTGTGTTTATAACCTATTCTTTTAGAAAGTGGCTGAGGTTTTGGCTCTGAGCATTTCTGTGTGTCTTTGGATTGTGGATTGTCTGTCTGGAACTGAAAGGTGAGAGGAACTGGGAGATATCTTGACCCAGGGACGGGTTGAGATGGCACCATGCTGCCCTGCATCTGGAGAGTAGGGGGAGGAGAAGTCCGGGAGGTGAAAAGGCCTGGCCTAGTGCTGTAAACCAATTGACCCATCTCCTGCTGAGTGATTAAGGATCCTGACCCCCAGTATCAAAGGGAGAGAGGTGACACTGGGGAATATATGATGTTACAACGCGATAAAAATTATTGCGGTATGTAACATTGCAGTTTTTACAACTACTTGCGCTGGAGGGCGTTGGACTTAGGAATAGTAAGATTTACTATTCCAACACCAGTCTACATTAGGGAAGGTGTTTGAATAATAAATCTTGCCATTCCTTAGGTTATAGCGCCATCCAGTGCAAGTTGATGCAACGACTTGCCTTGTAAGGGCTGCATTCTGAATGCATCGCGGATGTTCCCCACACTGGGAGGGAGACAACCAGAACTGATTTAGGGAGGGTCAGGGACCCCTGAGCACATACAAACTTCAGTTAAGGGGTATAACTATGAAGGCTTAAGCCCCTGAACGTTGGAATGAAACAGATATAGATTGAGACGGAAAAGGCCTGGACCCATTCTGTGGTCAAGAGGAACCTCTGCTAAGGAGCAACTGAAGACACTGCTGTGGATAGACCAATCCTAGCTTTGTGATCTGGGGCTGGTCTGCAGTTTTCTGTTCTATCTAAGGAAGAGGCTGTTGAAACTGTGCTTGGAGGCGCTGGGTCCCCCTGCTTGAAGAAGACTGTGCTTTGTGCTCTGTCTTGAAACCCCACAGGCCCAAGATGAGCTTGCTCCTTGTTTTGGAAACACAGGAATATAAAAGTTTCCAGAGAAGACTCTCAGATACGCCATGAGTGTGTGTGCTCTGTCTAGCCTGAGACCTTCGCAAGTTGTGCCATGTGATCTTGGGCACCTGGAAACCTAAAACTCGGACGCGCTGGGTGTGTGTCGTCGTGCAGCCCAGGTGTTGGTGAAGAGACCCTGGAACTCGTGTGCACCAAAGGAAGAAGCGAGACTCGGACACGCAGTGTGCGTGTCTTGGTGCAGCCAGGGAGTTGGTGAGGAGCGCTAGGACGTTGTGTGCACCGGGAATAGAGGTGAGACTCAGACGCACAAGAGTGCGTGTCGTGGTGCAGTCAGGGCATTGGTGAAGAGCGCCTGGACATCGTCTGCACCGGGAGAAGAGGAGAGGCTCGAACGAGCAGGGTGCGTGTTGAGGTGCAAGCAGAGCGTTGGTGAAGAGCGCCGGATCGTCGTGAGCACCAAAGAAGAGACGAGTCTTGGACGCGCAGTGTGCATGTCGAAGTGCAACTTGAAGGTGCCGGTGAGGAGTGCCGGGTTTGGGTGTGCACCGGATTGAAGTAAAGTCTCCACAGTGCTGAGGGCAGGCCTTGGTGTGGACTGAGACCGCCGGAGTGAGGGTCATCTCATCGGGCCCTCAGAATCAATCAGCAGCAGTCCGGCCTGGCAGCCACAGAAGAACTGAGCTGCTGGCACGAGTCTGCCGCAACCCATGACGGAGTTCTGGATCAAGGCCCAAGTCGCTGACGACGGGGAGGAGAGTGGGTTTGCGCCTCCCCAGGTAAAGTGGATCAACACCTGGGGTTGGGCGTGGGCCCGGAGGGACACTTTCTCGGCCTCACTCTAAAGTCAGCTGCGTAAGCCATTGCTTCGGCTCATATCCCGGCCCGTGCTGACCCAAGAAGGGGCACTATTGGGGCTAGAGTGGGAAGCAGTACTTTTTGTGTCATCATGTGATCCATACCAGGGGCACTCTTAACGGAGCACGTAAAACTGACGTCTTACACTTTGCATTATTGCTGCTAACGAACTATCGAACTGTCGTATGATGTCTGACCTCATTTGTGCCTGACAAACTGTATGCTGGGTGCGCTATGCACTATGTTATTTCTCCCTTGCATATTACCTGATTGTAACGTTGCGCATTACATTATTTCTTCAGTGCACAGTATCTGAGTATAATGTGGCACTGTGTATTATTTCTTTATTGCACCGTACAGGATTGTATAGTGACGCATTGCTTTGTTTCTTCCTGGTACAGGGCATGCTGGTGGTAATATGCATTGCATTATTCCTAAAATTGCAAGTACATGACTGTGACACTATGTATGGCATTGTTTCTCTGTTGCACAGTATAAGAGAATATTATTAGGCATTGCAGTATTGTTTCTTTTTGCAAAGTGTGTGGTTCTAACAATACGACTTGCGGAACCTTTTGGAGACGGTTAGAAGTGAGCTTAACTGTTGGTTAGATGTGGTGGTTGGGATTAGAACCTACCAACCCACCGGATAGAATTCTACCCATTCTTATATGTTGATTTAGTATCGTATGGTTGTATCGTATATTTGCTTATATAAAAATTATACTCGTGTGGAGTCTATTTGTGATGATATCATGGGGTTACTGTGAGCGTGGTTGCACATACTGAACACTGATGCCTTGGAGATAAGCCTGGCTGCTCGTACAAAGCTACTAAGGCGGTGAGCAGGGCTATCTCAGACGGTGTCCTTAACGCATAACGTTGAAGCGAGGGGTCGGGACACACACCTCCAGCATTTGGAAGCGGCAGTAAACGACAGGGACCTTCACTTCCAACAGGTGCCATTTTCGCCCATGCACAGGTGCAGAAGGTGATCACGCACCCTTTTTATGTGATATATAGCTTTCATACTTAATTACACTACCAGTCAGTGGTTGAACTGCAGAAAAGACAGCTTAGAAACACAAAATAGCAACTACTGCTCTGTGTTCATTATCTTATGCAACTGGTTTTACAGTTATGGAGTTATATCATTTCCACCAAACAAAAGCTTTTAGTTTTAACAAAAAGAGATGCACAAATATTATCATCTCATATTTAGCGAATATATGTATGGTGTCTTTCAGAACGTGGTCTATTATTTTGGTAATGGGTACCCTACAAATGTAATAAACACACTCTGGTTAGGTCACAGCACAGTTTTAAGAAAACCTCTGCTCAACACATGGTAGCATTGGCATAAGCAGCATGCAATTTTTAAGAGAAATGTGTTAATTTCACACGTGCCAATCAGCTTTATAGTTAAGCCAAAATATAATTTCAAGACAAATTTAGAACAAAAATTAAGAAATATTTTATAAGGAAAAGACACCAAAATTATCAATATCAGATAAAAGCAATGAATTTAAACCGTTTTAGGGCAAAAGGCACCAAAGGACCTAAAGCACTTTACCGAACCGGAGATCTCCATTGGAATCCATAGGGTCACCGACGTCGCCTTGGCACTCTGCAACCTGCCGCCCCTGTGCTGCTGGTGGTGCAAGTCCTGTGCTGATTGTTGGCCCCTGTCGAGATGATCCTCACCCCAGGAGGTTTGTTCCCAAAGCCAAGTGACCTGCTTGTAAGCAGTACCTGACCGAAGACCCCCTTAGCCACATTGGCTAACATTGGGCCCCTACACTCTGCACCCGGCCGCTCCAGTGCCTCTGGAGGTGCAATTTGGGTGCCAAACTGAACCTTGTAGAACCTTAGTTCTAACCCCCCAAAACTATTTTTGCAGGTCGTACACTTACCTGCGAACCAAAAAACTTATTTTCCCCGTAGGATCCAATGGTGTGATGTTTTGTTCCTAAAAATGTTCTAAGTGTTGAGTTGAACTTTTGTATGAAAGAAAAGTAACTATAGTTCACACACCACCTCATTGCTAAGTAATCTCTTGATGACTTTTTGAGTTCAAAAAGTGTTTATTAAGCAATAAGAGATGTCAATACAATATACATAAAAGATACAGGAAAAAAGTAAAACAATCTAGGGAAACATTGCATACATAATAAAGTGTACAATGGTTATTAAGATAGGATGAGGCTATACAATAGAAGGAAAAAAGAAAAAGAAGACAGTAGTGAAATCTGTTAAGCAAGGAAATACTGAGGAACAATAAGGTCAATCAAGGAGGCTTGGAGACTTCTTGCTGAGTAGGTGACAAATGAAATGAATTTTTAGCACAAGCATCAAGGTACAACGTTATGTGGAGCCACAAATTGGTGCGCTCCGTTGCCATATGAAGAGGAAAAACAAAGGCAGTATCCAATCCATGGTTATGACAAACATTGTACCACCACGCTTTAACCGTTATATTAGCAACATTTTTCCAGTTAACAGTAATTTGTTGGAATGCAACTGCTATAAGTAAATCAATAATTCGTACATCAAAAGTAACATGATCCCAACAAGGGGAAAGACTACCTAAGAAAATATGAGTAAAAGAAAAGGGAATTTGAGTATGAAAAATATCATTAATTTGGGTCTAAATTTGTTTCCAGAAACTGTGTACGATTTTGCAGGAGAAGAGCATGTGTAATAAGGTTGCATGGGGTGTAGAGCAAGACCAACATAAATCAGGGGTAGAGGAGAAACTCTTGTTGAGCAAATATGGTGTAAAAAGAAGTCTATTATAAACGAAAAATAATGTTTGTGTTAAAGTAGCAGATCTAGAGGATTTGCGGATCTTGACCTACAACCTATCCCACAGGGAAATAGGCCAAGATGTAGCAAAGTCGCATTCCCACTGCTGTTCCACCTTAGATTTGAGACGAGGAGAAGGAGTAGAGCGAAGAAATGCGTAAATGAGAGAAGCTTTAGAATAAACAGCCAAACAGGAATGAAGTTGTGAAGTGGGACTGGGAGACAAAGAATGATCGTGAGAGGGCTGGATCTGGGAGTAGGCAGACATGACCGCTTCCTTAAGTATAAGATATTTGCGAGCAAAGGAGACAGGAAAATCAAAAGATTGGCATAATGTTGAGAAGGGTAAAAAAGTGGAGTGAGAAAAAAGTTGAGAAACCCAAATTAAACCTTTTTGCCTCCAAGATTTCCAAAAGAAAGGTTTATTATTGATAAGGAGATTTTTATTATGCCAAATGGTAGTGGATAAGAAATCGGCTACAGAGGAGGGAGGGGCCGGGGAAAAGGCTAGGAGTAGTTTAACTGTGAATTTATGTATGGGGATGGATGGTAGCTGTTGTTTACGGGAAAAAGATAGAAACTCAGCAAAAGTAAAGGGAGAGAGAGAAAGATGTTCTACAGTAACCCATAAAGGACAAGGTTCATCAGGGTCTCGTAGCCAAAAGGAGGCTTGGCGTAAAAGAAAAGCCTTGTGATAGGTTGGAAAGTCAGGGAAGTTAACACCACCCTCAGACTTAGGACGTGTGAGTCTAAATAGAGACTTACGAGATTTTTTGCCTGACCAGAGAAAAGAGGAAAGAATAGTGTTGATTTTCTTGAAAAACTTCATGGAAATAGGAACAGGAATGTTAGAAATCGTATATAAAACAATAGGGGATAACATCATTTTAATAGTGTCAAGGCGTCCCCACCATGAGAGATATAATGGATGCCATTTTGTGGTAAGATCGGAGAGTTTCTGGATACATTTGTTGAGACAGAGTGAGACCGTGTCTGTAATGGAGGGAGTGACATGTAAACCTAAGTATTTGATGTGAGAGGAATTCCAAGTGAAATTAGAAGCAACAAAATCAGGTTGGAAAGTATATTTCGTAAGGGGCAAAATTTCGCATTTGTCATTGTTCAACTTATATCCAGAAATCTGCGAGTACTCCCGAACTTCAGCAAGGAAGGCAGGAATAGAAACATTAGGATTGGAGATAAAAAGCAAAATGTCGTCTGCGTAAGCAGCAAGTTTAATGTGAGAGTGTGATGTCTGAAAGCCGTGTATGTCAGGGTTTTGCCTGAGTTTGGAGAGAAAGGGTTCCAAAGCTAAGTTAAAAAGAAAAGGGGATAAGGGACAACCTTGTCAGACACCTCTACCCAACTCAAAAAATGAGGAAACCAGACCATTTGCACAAACCGCTGCTCTGGGATTGGAATAAAGAAAGGAAATTAAGGACACAAATTTGGGGCCAAAACCAAACCATTTGAGGTCATAGAAAAGATAAGTCCATTCTACCCTATCAAATGCCTTCTCTGCGTCCAGGGCAATGGCAGCTAGAGAGTCTCGAAAGCGTGAAGATTTAGACAAAACATTAAAAAGTAGTCTAGTATTATCAGTAATAAAACGTCCCTTAACAAAACCAGATTGCTCAGGGCCAAGTAAGTCAGGTAGGAATGGGTCTAATCGAGCTGCAAGGGATTTGGCAAAAATCTTATAATCAATGTTGACAAGGGAAATTGGTCTATTGTTTTTGCAATATCGAGAATCTTTCCCTTCCTTAGGGATTATACAAATGTGAGCATCAGAAAAGGTACCTGAGGAACTGCCAAGGGTAACAAAAGAATCAATAAGAGAGTGAAATTTGGGCATAAGCATTCTGGAGAAATGAAGATAAAACTCAACAGTGAAACCATCCGGTCCTGGAGCTATATCTTTTTTGAGAGAATTAAGGGCGGAAAGTAATTCTTGTTGGGAAATATCCAATTCCAAAGAGGTTAAGTCAATTGGAAAATGGTCTGGTTGTTGAATGGTAGAGAAAAAATCAGAGAGAGATTGAGGAGTAGAATGAGTTTCAGAGGAATAAAGGGTAGAATAGAAGCGGGAGAATTCATCAAGGATTTCGGTATCTTTGTGTCTGGGAACAGCATTATCATCAAGTACAGATTCAACATTTAATTTGTTGTGTTTAATTTTCAAATAGTTGGCTAGAATTTTCCCTGCCTTGTTTTTCCCACCGTAAAATTTCGAACTAGACTTCAATAGATAGAGAGAGGCGTCTTCTGTGGATTTCTTATTAAATTTCAACTTGGCGTCAATAAGTGCAGTCAAGCTTTCCTTTGAGTGAGAGGTATAATAGGTGTGCTCCAAATTCTTAATTTTGTGAAGAAGGTCACTAGTGAATTTACGTGCGGTTTTCCGCTTCTTAGCCACAAATTGGATAATAAAATCCCTAGCAGTGGCCTTGAAAGCATCCCAAATGGTGTGAGTAGGAATAGAAGGGGTGTCATTAAAGGCAAAGTATTCATTAGCAAATTCAGTAAAGGAGATGGTAAATTTGGGATCTAAAAGTAAGGAATTATTGAAACGCCATCTCTTTGGTCCAGTGACTTTGGGAAGAATATCAATATTGATAGAAACTGGGGCGTGATCGGACAATAGAATGGGGCCAATCTCTGCATGAGTAAGAGATTGTGCGAGGTGATGTGAGACAAAAATATAATCAATGCGTGATTGGGAATGGTGAGAGGGAGAGTAAAAGGTAAACTCTTTAGCCGTCGGATTACAAAGACGCCAAGCATCAATAAGTTTATGCTGTGACACTGCATGAGTAAAGAGTTTGTGAGGTTTATTTGGGACGAAGGAAACTTTGGAGTTCCGATCCAAGAACGGATCAAGAGGCTGGTTACAGTCCCCTGCCAAAATGAAATTATCGTCAATGAAGCCAGTGATGCGAGTGGCCATCTCATGCCAAAAAGTTGGAGCACCGCCTGTAGGGGCATAGACATTGAGAAGGGAGAGTGCAACACCTCTCAAGGAAAGCTTGACATACAACCATCTGCCATCAGAATCCGATTCATTAGCCAAAATGGAGTAAGTAAGCGATTTACGGATAAGGATAACAACACCATTACGCTTACCATCTCCAGGAGCGAAACAAACCTCTCCCACCCAACCTCTTTTAAGCTTGATAGACTCTGCTTCAGATAAGTGAGTCTCTTGCAGGAAGGCAAAATCTACATTCAATTTGGCAAGGTGAAAAAGAATTCCCTGTCTCTTAATGGGAGAGTTAAGACCTTTAACGTTCCATGAAACAATACATACTGGCATTAAAAAGAAATTAAATTAAAACAGCAACTATAATGAGAGAAAGCCTCAAAACAGAGAAAAACAAGGAAAGAGGAATGGTAAAGAAACAAAAGAGAAGAGATAGGAGAAATTGGATGAAAAGAGAGAAATTGAAAACTGGAAGGAATAAGTGACACCTTTAAGAATAGAATAATAAGAAAGAGACACAGGGAAGAGGAGGTAAGAACAGAGATAGAAATTAGCATGTCAATAAAGTAAGGAAACTTACTTAAAGGTAGGGGAGGTAAGGGAATACAACCAGGAAGGGAAACCATACTCATGAGGAGGGGGGGGTAGAACCAACTAGAGGAGACAGGACGGTCAGGGCCAGCGAACCGCCCAACCGGGGAAACACGGAACATGGTATATGATCTGTGGAAACAAGAGGAAAGCGTTAGGAAAAAGAAGAACATGAAAAGACTTAAAAAACCACGAGGAGATCAATTCATCGGAAGCAACAAACAAAAGGAAGAGTAAACAATGAACATTATAAACAACAAGATCAACCTGGAAAAGAAAACTGTTAAAGAAAGTATGTGAAACTTTGGAGGTGAAAGTAGACTCAAATGTGTAACACGAGATACAGAAGTGAAAAAGACAACATTAGGCAGAAGAATCAAGGAGGGAAAGAAGACGAGGGACCAGAAGTGTCCATATTAGCTCCTCGACAGGAATTCAGAAAGCTCTGGAGACGCACAGGATCTTCATAAGTTGTCGTCTTATTGTTATATGTGACTCTGAAAAGACAAGGATGAAAAAGTCCATATCGAGCACCAATGGAACGAAGTTCAGGTCTCATATTCAAAAAAGCTTTGCGTCGACTGCCAGTGGCTTTAGCATAATCCAGACCATGTAGGTCGTGGAGAGGCTCTAGCTGCCGAAAGGACCTTTAGAAGATCAGTATCCTGCAAAAAATACATGATCACACCCCTGGGTCTTGTCGAGGTAGAAGTAGACAAGGGGGCACGACCAAGCCTGTGGGCTCTTTGAATGTTGAGCATGGTATCCTCTGGAAGATGCAAGAGCTTAGGAAGAAAGGATTGAAAGAAAGCAATGGGATCACTCCCCTCGCAGCCCTCCACCAGGCCGTAGATGCGTAGATTATACCGTCTATTTCTGTTCTCAAGGTCCTCGACCTGTTTCTGGAGAGAAGAAATCTGAGAGTGCATATTGGAAACCTTGGCGGAGGACTCCTGAAGAGAAGAAACACTGCGTTCCACGTACGTGACTCTTGCTTCCATTTGCGTCCAATTGTCAGTCAGAACCTGCAGTTTAGCATTAGTCTCTTCCATAAAAGGGCGGAGTGCCCTAATTTCCTCCAATAACAGCTCAAAAAATGCAGATGGAGCGGAAGCAGATGGTGAGGGGGGGTCCTTTTTTAGTCGTTTAACAGTGGTTGAGTAGGGGGTTCCATGGCCGACTTCGACATGAGAGCAAGAGGAATCTGTGAGTCTTCCAACTGAGCCAGCGCTGAAAAGAGCTTTGAGTTTTTGATGAAGGTGCGCTTTGAGGATTTGTTGGCACAACTAGTTATGAGTCTTCCCATATGAAGGACAGTCTTTACCAGGTGCACATCGTAATTGATATACAAAAGGGAAAAAGAAGGACCCTTTAGCTTCCAGAACGAGTGATCATCATATATAGAGCAAAAAAAAAAAGAAATTACATGGTCAGTAGTAAAAGCAAAGGCTGCTGAGAGTTGAGGCAAAAAAAAGAAAAAACAGCAACAAGGTGAGATCCTTTGATGGAGACCTAAAGACCACAATTTCATATATTATGCTTGAAATAAACATGAAGACAATAGCTGCCAGAATGAAAAACGGTCAAATAGTCCATTTAGCCAAGCCATAAATAGTCTTTGGTGCTAAAAAAAGAAGCAAAAGCCACAAAGGAAGAAGTAGTAACATTGGGTGAAATGTAATTAGTTGAGGCAGCGCAGGCAAAAAATGATCGAAAGATTCGTGATCACAAAATGGCCGCTAGTAGGAAATGTGAGAGAAGGCAGCGCTGAAAGCATAAGCAATATGCTGTTGAAGATAAGAAAGTCAGGTATCAGAAATAAAAATGCCCACCATGAAAAAGGGAGAGGGTGTCAGCCAGTTCGGAAGTCCACTGGTGATCCGGTAAATCCGACGAGTCTTCGCCCGTGTGGAGCGTTATGCTGAGAAGCTGCGCAAAATGGCGGCCGCGGCCGTCATACAGACGCAATCAGGAGAGCGCCGTCCGTAAATAAAGGCAAACGGCCTCAAAATCTACTGCAGGGTATTACAGCATAGTGCAGAAGTCTTCCGACAGCGAAATCCGCTGTCTGTTGGGCTGAAGGTAAACGCAGTCCGTAGAGAATCCCCAGCCGCGACAGAGCGATCACGCCAGCACCGCCATCTCCTCCAGGCGCTAGCCACGCCCCCCCATCTCTTTATGACTTGATTTCTCAGAAAAGTGCCCATCGATCTCTTTGGAAACAAGCACAACATCTGATCCTGCACCACTTGCGCCACTGAAGAGCTTCCACTTGCCATTGTACCATCTGTATTCCCTGATCGTCTGCTCGACCTCTATCTCCTCAATGATGCTCCCCCTTATCTACATCCTCCTGCCCCCTCCTCCTTTCCATCCCTTCATATAGCCCATTACCAGCACCATCCACCCCCATAACCACTCCTAAAACTGCAATATTGTATCCTTCTCTCTCTCCACAGTGCTCTCTTGTTTTAGATATGTTAGTGCTTCACAAATTCAGATGTATTCATGCACACACACACACACACACATATATATATATACATTTTGTACATAAATACACTAATAACATTAATTAAAACCTCAAAAAAGTAAGAAAGTGAGGATGAGCCTATCCTCCCATGGATTATACTCCCAAAGGTCCCTAAAATAATCCTCCTACAAGACAAAACTATGTGCTGTACGGAGAACCAGAACCTTTAAAAATACTACCTCAAATACAGGAACTGAGACAAACCAAAAATGTGCTACATAGTTACACATTAAAACAATCACAAGCATTACACACTTTGGTTTTTACCCTTCCCTTTCAATCCAGTCTGTTTTTGCACAAGCCTTGTTCAGTTTTTGACCATCCATCAGCTCCGTTATGATAGTCAGTGCTCCACTCCTGGTGACCTCAGGCACTTTTTCATTTCTGCTTTCCAGAGTTCTCTCCTACAACTGTCTACCATCTTGTCATGTTCACATTTACTTATGTCTTCTTATCACGCCACCTCACCTCACAATGTGTGTCCAACAATGGAAAGTCTGGCTGTCCTATGCCCCACATACAGACATGTCTAAAGAATTTTGAGAGCCCTGGGCCAAAAAGAGTTTGGGGCCCCCTGCTTGGAAAATCTCTGAGTTCACTATACATTTTGGGCTCATACATAGAACCTCAACTCGGCAAGTATGGTGCGATTGTTGAAAACGCTCTTCCTTGGCCCACCTATATTTAGGCACAACTCTGCAACAAACAGTTTATCTCTAGCTAGCCAGCACCAGAGACACACAGACACTGGTGACTCGAACAAGCTCGATGCATGTGAGGCAGTGGACTGGTGTTTCATCTTTTGGGCCTTTATGTATGGTCAGGGCCGGACTGGGAACCACAACCGGCCCTGGCAAAGTGCTCGGCCGCCCCCCCCACCTCCCCACTCGGGGGGGGTGGAGGTGCCGCCGAGCTCTTTGCTGGGGCCGGTTTTCGGACGATTTTTGTACGGGCCGATTTTGCAGCTATGCTGCGAAAACGGCCCTGCAACAAATACGGTCCCAAGGGGCCCAAAACCGGCCCCCACCTGTGCGGCGCACCGGGGGATTACCCGGTGCCCGCTATGGCCAGTTTAGCCCTGTGTATGGTGGGTGCAATTTTATTCAATGCACTCTAGTACCTGCTTTGCATGGAAAAGGGATTCTGAGTTAGTTGGTACTATGCTGTGATTGCACCAGCTCAGCAGAGGCTTCAAATGGAATGTGCAGTCATGTAGGGAGCATATAATGCTTGTCTGCATTGCACAAGGGCATGCTGCCTTTCCTCGTGGCCTACCTTGGAGCCCTACCTTGGTACAAGTAGTCTCTAGCTGGACTGGGACAGAAAATCAGAAAGATTAGGGTGCTGACAGAGCCTTTTTAGCCATAAAGTGTGGTGTAGATTTATCATTTAGTTTTTTGTATTCAGTTTGCAGTTGAAGGCAGGTTAGGTGAGGGCGGGCGGGGCGGGGTTGTGCTCCCCGCGTCAACTTAAGTGCACATGACTGTTTGACCAGCTGTCTCCAGCCAGCCAAACCATCATGTACACTTTTTATGTTGTCCGTCCAGGTTGCATAACAGCCTGAGTAGAGAACATGTACAGCCTCCCAGCCCCTGTCTGAGCGCCGAACCATAGTGCTTAGACCAACCACAACGCTGATTGGTCAGGTGATTCTGGGATGCTGTGTGCTTCCTGCAGCGAGGAGGTAGGAGGAAAGGCGGCGGGTGACGGGATTAAGGTAAGTAACTTTTTTTTTATTCCCTCCCTCTGGCCCCCATCACCCCTGTTTGGTAGCAACCCCTACTGTTGTAAAGTTGGGCTGGATCTCTGCACTTTAAAAGGTTAAAGTGCTTGCTGATTCCAACCAGGATATAATAGGTGTTTTTCTCTAAGCCTCACTATCTTTCAGGTAGAGGCCAGAATAAATAAGTACACTGAGAAACGTATGCCAGGTTCAGGGTTGTACCCGGAATTCTGGGAAGGTCATATCACTTTTCCTGAAGGTTCCTTTTTACTCTCTGTGGAATTTTTCATAGTGGATTCTTACACACAGGGGAAAAGAAGTTTCTGTGCAAATGCACTTACAAAAAAAACAGCCCAAAAAAAGCAATTCTCTACAAGGTAGACATTTGTCCTGTATGGAATGCCTTTCCCTATACCCCAGGCACGTGTGAGGATGATCCATACCGCTGCCCACTATGCAGTAGGAATGGATTCATGCCCCTAGGAATCCCTTTTATGGATTCTTGCTATGCATATAAAAGTAAAATTCGGTCCCATCGAATTTGCCTTTGAAAATAGCGTCCTCTGTGCATTACAGCCTGCACTTCCAATGATCGATAAAAAAAACCTGTATAACGTGTGTTGTTTTTTCAGTGAAAGCTCTCTTCATTCGAGGCGGCCTAAATAAATTATGAAAAGATGAGGAGCCTGTCTTACAGACTGCGCCTGACCTCTGCGTTCTCTCACCATCTTTCCCCAACTACTGTTTTTGGAGTGCCCGATGAAGTGTTGCATTTTCTAATTTCTAATATGTGACAAATTGTCACTGTTACTAATTACTAACTCATGATAAATTGCCACGGTTACTAATTTCAAAGCTGTGCCAAACTGTTGCTGTAACTAATTATACTCTGTGACGGATTGCGTTGTTTCCAATTTCTAATATGCAGTGAATTGTAGCAGTTGACATTTTTTTTTCCCTGGCAATTTATTTCTTTATTGTTGCTTTTTATCTGGTACACAAATGCCGATGCCTCGAAGCTCTCCGAGGCCAGCTTCAAACAAATGTTTGTCAAGACAAAGAGGCACCAGAGGGCCGCTCCCCCTCTCAGGTCCCCAAAGTTGCAGAACTTTGAAGAGAGCCTCCAGACAAAATAGAGACACACTGTGGGTTCTGCAGAGAGAAATAAATGTGTACAGAAGACAGAGGGGAAGAAGCCAAGAGAAAAATCACGACAATAATTGCTTAACAAACGAACAAAAACGAACTAATTTGGCGTGAGGAATAAGCAGAAAAGAACGTCCGATTGAGAATTAGGGACATGTCTGAAAGTGTCCTTGTGACTAATGCGATCACTTGCTTTGCCCATTCATTGCTACAATGTAACAAACAGCTGTGCAGAATGATCTCTGATAGGCCATGAATTTTCCAACTATGAATTAATAGACTAGAACTGCACATAGGGTGGGAGGCAGGGCATCGAGCAAGCAGCATATTTAAAGAAATAGCAACATGCAAAATAGGACCATTTTAAAATGTTATCTGGAAAGTCAGTATGTATGCCTTGACGGAATAGTAAATACGCAATCTTTTCATTAGTCACCTGCAGGGAATTTTGGGTCTATTCACAGAGGCATTTTGGAGGACACAGATTCTTCATTAGGACTCCTACCTACTCTTACATCTATATCTATACTAATATAATAAAGAGAGAGCCCAAACCTTTGAGGCGGGTAATCTCAGGAACCACAGCACCAATCACTACAACCAATACAGCGTTGGAAAGGGCAGATGCAGCAGAAGGACATAGGCTATGCAGACGCCCACCATATACATTTAAAAGGTAAAAGAACCATGCCAGCAAAGTAGTCCCTTGTGGGCGTGTCTGCGTTGTGCTGTGGGCGTTTATTGGGGGCGTGACAAACGCTGGGGGCGTGTGGTACGTTCCGCCCTTCATGCCATGTCTCATATTGTGTGCTGTGGGCGTGTGCTGGGGGCGTGGGCGTGAGCGGGGCGCGGGATTACGGAAAAAAAAGCGAGCGTTGTGCCCAATATTTCATTATTTTTTCTTCCCAGGTTCTGTACATTCCAGCTCCGGGTGTCCACCCTGCTACCTTTAAATACCCCTACACCTCATAATCATAACCCACCCTTACTCCTTAAAATACTCCAACCCCCTTAAGCACTAACCCATCTTAACCCTATAAATATACCCTGTACCCCAAAACCCAAACCTTTCCCTAAACCCTAAAAATACCCCTGTACCCCAAAACCCAAACTAGCCCTGAACCCTATAAATACCCCTGTACCTCAAAACCCAAACCTAGCCCTGAACCCTAAAATACCCCTGTACCCCAAAACCCAAACCTACCCCTGAACCCTAAAATACCCCTTTACCCCAAAACCCAAACCTAGCCCTGAACCCTAAAAATACCCCTGTACCCCCAAGCCTAGCCCTGAACCCTTAAAACCCCCCTGTACCCCAAAACCCAAACCTACCCCTGAACGCTAAAAATACCCCTATACCCCAAAACCCAAACCTAGCCCTGAACCCTAAAAATACCCCTGTACCCCAAAACCCATACCTATCCCTAAACCCTAAAACTACCCCTGTACCCCATAACCCAAAACTATATCTGAACCCTTAAAATACCCAAACACCCCAAAACATATACCACAGTACCCCAAAACATATACCCCTATACCCATACTTACCTTATCCAAACATTTTTAAAAAACATGCTTTTACCATTCATGCATTTACAACGAATTTCGGGGCATATTACCAACGATTAGCGATATTTATCGCTAACGATGCTTAGCAACGATTTTTTGTTTTCCTTAAACAGTTTTTATTGCAAAAGGCATGGCATACACAGCTGGTGATTGCCTACAACCCTGGGGCCGGCAGCGTACAATAGCCACGGAAAAACTGAATAATACACAGCCTGCATGCCGACATACCGGAGGCTCGGCGGCAATAACAGGTCAAGGCGTGATGATAAGACCAGGAATGCGATCGTAGGGCAGTATAATCAACTGTTTAGTATTTTTCTATTATAAAATCAACGGCAACCACATAATTGAAACATGAAAAATAAAAATTAAAAATTAAAATAAGAAAAAAGCAGAGTCAAATAATAGTCACACTAGGAGTATCAAATAGGAAGAGACATCACAGTAAGGACACATCAATAATTAACGCCGAATCCTTCCCACCGGTCCAGCACGTGACATAATCAATTCAGCAGATGGAGAGTCACACAGTTCGCCTCTGTATACATTCCAGTGCCCCCACTTCCTGTCCCACACCTTAGGGCAACCCCGTATCTTGTATACCGTCTTTTCTGCAATCATGCATCGATCCATTTCAGCCACCCAACCCACCACTAAGGGTCTATCCCGGGAACCCCACTTCATTGCAATGGAGCGTTTGGCTAGCAAAAAACCCAGAGTTGCCCATTGTAGTTCTTGTACATTAAGGTCGTTGGCACCCCAGACAGAAAGGACACATGGTCTCGGCAGTTGCGGCAATGGTTTTCCCAAAGAGTCGCTCATTTTCGTAAGAACGCGGCCCCAGAACTCCTGTATTCTTGGACAGTCCCACAGTATGTGAAAGAAGGTGCCAGGTAAGTTACAGCCTCGCAGACACAAGGGGTCAGGGCGCCGCCCAATTTTCGCCAAAGTAAGAGCGGACATGTAAGCCCTATGCAATACCTTCAGCTGTATCAGGCGAAACCTATGGCAGATAGCCGCTTGTCTAGGGCACATGAGGGCCGTAAGCCAATCTTCCTCATCGAAGGGGCCCAGGTCAGCTTCCCATTTGACTCGCAGTGACGGGAAAGAGTTGGGAAGGTTATTACACAGTTTTCGATAAGTGTAGGAGATAGCCTTCTCAGGGAGCGGGTCTGATAACAACCTGTCTTCTAGGGGAGAAATAGGAGGAATCGAAGAGAGGTCTGGAATGGCGGACCGAATGGCATGAAAAATTTGCAGATAACGAAAAAATTCAGTGGAGGCCAGGGAGTACTTGGCCTGGAGAGCCTTAAAAGACAGAATAGAACCTTTGTGAACCAGATCCCCACCTCAGAAATCCCTATCATGTCCCAGTTGCCGAATCCCTTGGAGAAGCAGAGGGATCCCAAGCGTTGTGACGACCACAAGGGGGTAGCTTTAGAGAGCGTGTCAGCCCATCCCAGACTCTTGTTGGCTTTGTGCCACAGTGCAATTGTGTGGGCCATAGGGCCGACGTATCTATGTTTGGCGGGCTTGCTGTAGAGGGCTCCTAGGTAGCCCTCCTGACCAGTTTGGATTCTATCAAGGAGGAAGGCCGGATTAAGGGGTGAGCCGTGTACCCAGTGGTTAACGGCCACCAACTGTGACGCCCAATAGTAGAGGCGGAGGTTGGGCAAGGCAATGCCTCCGTCGTACCAGCCTTGAAAAAGCTTAGACAGGGCAATCCGAGCGGCACCACCGTCTCACAGTAGAAGACAAAGCTCTCCCTCCACCATGCGAAAATAAGAGTCTGGGATCAAGAAGGGACAGTTTTGCAGGGCATAGAGAAAGCGCGGAAGAGCTAGAATTTTAAACAGAGCCGCTCTGCCCGGAAGAGACAGCGGGAGGGATCGCCAATGTGCAACTTTGCTGCGGAGTCTGCGTAGGGGGCCTAGTAAATTTTGGTCATGAAATACCTTCGGGTCAGGTGTGATATAAACACCAAGATATAGAAAGCCATCAGTGGCTATCGCGATGGAGAACCCCCGGGGCAGCCGAGGAGCGGGGCCATGCAACATATATAGCATGGATTTAGTCCAGTTAATGGAATAACCCGAATATTTACCAAAATTGGTGAGGACATGAAACAGGCTGTTGATGGAAGACCGAGGAGAGGACACATAAATCAAGATGTCGTCGGCATAAAGGGAGATTTTGTCTATCACTTCATCCTTCCACTGGAGACCCCTGATGGAGACGTCTGTGCGGACCCAGTGCGCGAGGGGCTCGAGGGTAAGAGCGAAGAGTAACGGGGATAGAGGGCAGCCCGATCTGGTGCCCCTGTGGAGACGAAACTGGCGCAAAGTGTGGTCGTTGACCCTAACCTGGGCAAAGAGGTCAGCGTACAAAAGCTGTACCCAGCTGATAAATTGGGGCCCAAAGCCAAATCGGGTTAGGACCTTGAAGAGGTAGGGCCATTCGATCGAATCAAACGCCATTGTAGCGTCAAGGGATAAAATGGCCGCATCCTGTTGGATAACTGATTGACGACTCATGACATTATTGACTCTACGCAGGTTCAAAGCTGTATTGCGGCCTGGAAGAAAACCGGATTGATCATCATGGATGAGGGAGGGGAGCACGAGAAGTCGTCGAGTAGCCAACAGCTTAGCCAGGACCTTCGCCTCTGCGCTAATCAAGGAGATAGGTCGATAAGATCCGCAACTATCAGGCGGTTTATTCGGTTTGAGGAGTACAACAATAGAGGCCAGCCGCTGAGCCATCGGGAGGACACCATCGTCTCGACTTCGTAGAAACATATTTCTTAGATGTGGGATAATCTCTCCAGCCATGCCTTTGAGGAATTCGATAGGGACTCCATCTGGGCCCATAGCTTTGCCGTAATTTACGGCGAATAGTGCCGAAGTAAGTTCTTCCACTGTAATGTCAGCGTCCAATGCTGCCCTATCTTCCACAGATATAAGCGGAAGACGCATCTCCGCCAGGAGTTGTCTAGATTCTTCTGACGTGTAGGAGGGACCCGCAGTATACACATTCTCCAAGTGGTTCGCAAAAGCCTCCGCAATATCTTGCGGGTCATTAACTGTGATCCCATCCGGTCTAAGCATGGAGGGTACCCATCTGGAGCCCTGATCTCGGCGCTCAAGCCAAGCGAGCATTTTTCCAGCAGTATCTCCGAATTCA
Organism: Lissotriton helveticus; assembly: GCF_964261635.1. Lineage (NCBI taxonomy): Eukaryota > Metazoa > Chordata > Amphibia > Caudata > Salamandridae > Lissotriton > Lissotriton helveticus. The sequence continues at coordinate 129,259,311 of NC_136069.1, forward strand.
TAAACCCGGTGGCGCGAGTGAGCAACTAATATTTTAACGCTAAGCATCGCCGGAAATTATCGCAGAGATAACTTGCTATTAGCAAGGTTTATCTCAGAAGTGATAAAAATCCTCGCGCTAACTGCCAAATGAGAGATTATCGCTGGAAAACCAATGATAATCTCTCGAAGTTTGGCGTTAGCTTGATGATAGGGGCTCACAAACTTAGCCATGATATCCACCTTCCATAGGATATCATGGCTAAGTCAGGAAAATACCAGGTGTAAAAAAAGCAGTGCTAACCGCGGTTAGCGCTGCTTTTTTTATCACTAACAGGGTAAGCGAAATCCTTGATAATAGGAGAAATGTCGCTTAACAACATTTCTCCTATTATTTTTCTCTGGAACGCCCCCTTTGCATCTCATTAGAGATGCAAGGGGAAGCGTAGAGAAAAAGGGTGCTAACATGCAAATGTACGTGTTAGCACCGTGTTGCTGATAGGGAGATAATTTCATCTCCGCTAATATGCCCCTTCGTTGTAAATGTGTAAATGTATGCATGGTAAAAGCATATCAAATGTAATGCCATGTGTTATAATGGCATTGCGGAGTCATGGTACTTTCGTAATGAAAGTATGCGGAGTGATGGTATGCGGAAAGAAAGTTGCGAAATAATGGGTGTTTACCCTCCCCCAGTAAGTAGATTGGTGGCACAGCAGCCCACATCTCCAGCAACATACTCATATTTTTTCACCACCAATTTGAAAAATGCACAGGTCTCTCTCATTGATGGCCAGCACCGACAGACATACACTTTTAGACACACCTCCCGCCACAAGTTCTAGAATTGCGAACTTTAGAGCTGGGGAGCTACATTCGAATCTTGGCATCAGCTCAACATCCTGTGATTCCAGGCAAATCGCTTTGTCTCCCCGTGCCTACCACAAATTAATGTGTTCTTCTGTAATGTAAATTGTGCTCATGCCATGTTGTCGAGTTCGCGCTATATAATGTTACAAGGAAAAATAAAGTAGGGAAACTCAAGTTCACACACTACTGAACGCGCACTCTTAAGTGCATCAGCAGTGCACTGTGAACCGGAGCGTTTCACAGGCCTGTCACAGATAAGAAAGGCTATCAAAACAAAATCCTACAAAACAATATTCTACTGGGCGGCAGCAATTCATACCTGGACAACGTTGGGACGGGCTGCTAGTTCCTTTATAAATTGACCCCCAAATAACTACATGAAAATAAAATTGACTTTTTCAAGGAACATTCTTATGCAATGAGTTTAAAAGAACTGTACCTTCTTGCACTTTTACTAATCGGGAGTTGGACGTTTTGGGTCCAACTCAAAAAGGTGTGTAACAGTATGTGAAAGAGTACTCATCAAGTCCGTACTCATAAATGTTTCAACCTCAATTTTTCTCTGATAGACTTTTGTGCAAAAAAAAAAAGCCTGTCAGAACCCTGTACATTAGTGGAATACAGTTGTGAAGTAATTGATTGTAGCGCTCTTCTGAAATGATCATACACGTTTGTTATAGCATGTTCTCTAAACCCTTCAGTTAAAAATTATATGTATTTCACATTTTGTATTTTTAGAGTTAGGAAATTTGAAAAATATTTTTCTAACTGTATATTTTTTTTTATTTGATGATACAAATTTTCCTTAAAGTTTCTCTTTTTTCTACAATTTCACTGTGGAATTAGGGCTGTGGCAAGTTTAAACTTCTATAGGATACTGAATAAACTGAGCCTTTCACAGGGTGAGTAAAGTCTTCTGACTTTACCTGATTCTGTTGGAGGGGAAGCGTAGCTTCTCTGGTATGGAATTGATGCTCTTAAATTGATATCCTCAAAGGACAGGACATCAGGCAGCTACCAATCAGTACTTCGTAGCCACAATTGTCAATGGGGGAGTGCTTAATCCACTGCTTACCAACTATTTCCCGATTGCCATAAGTCCCATTGATTGGGATATGGCCTCAAGCAGGAGGGTAAAGGCTGCCTTCGCTTATGGGCAAAAAATAATTAGTGAGTGAACCATGAACCTACTGCAGGTTAAAGAAATTTTACTGTCTCTCTACACCGAAGGCTGTGGATCAAGGCGTCCCTCTAGGCTCTATCCTTGCTCCCACGCTATTTAATCTTTATATGGACCCACTAGGTGGCCAACTAAAAAAAGAGATACTTTATCACTTCTATGCTGATGACACCCAACTCTTCCTTAAGGTGTCCTCCACTGATGGCATTTCAATCCTCGCCACCACCCTCGACTCCATCCTTGAATGAATGACATCTCTTCACCTAAATCGGAATTCTCTAAAATTGAACTCCTTCTTATCTCAACCTCAAACTCTCCACCTTCTGTTCAAGCATGTATTGATAATCTGAACATTCTAAATAGCAAACCTATCATAGTTGACAGTGCCAATACCCTGGGTGTCATCCTGGACAAAAACCTTAACCTATAATCCCAAATCAACACCATGGCCACAAATGCACAGTTCCAACTGCACCCTCTCTGGGGGATCCGGCGTTTCATTCCTGAGCAAGACCTGAAAACTTGTTAAATCTTTAGTACTCTCCAGACTTGACTACTGTAACTCTCCCCTAGCAGGCCTCCCCAAACCTACCCTATCTACTCTAAAAGCCATCCTCGATTCGGTGGCACGTTTAATCTACAGGGCCAAAAGAAGCAACCATATCACACCCATACTGATTTCACTAGACTGGCTTCCCATTGAAGCTAGGTCAATATATAAGACTGCTTTTATCACCCATAAAGCCATGCACTTCTCCACCGCTTGCTACCTAGCTAACACACTCAAAATATCAGGTGGCTCCAGACCTTCACTCAATGTTGAAAATCAGGGGTGGGTGGTAAACTTTGCTCTGCCGGCGGAGTTCACAGAGATTTGCCACTTCGTAATCTGCTTGGAGGGTGGAGTTTAGCAAAAACTCCACCTATGCTGCTTAGGGGAGTCTACCGTTAGAATTTAACACTACCATAAATAATTTAAGTTGTTGGGTAATGGGCGTTACTCAGAGGGTCTCTATGGCTGCACTTCACCGTTAATTCTGCTCTTGGTTAGTAATGAGATCCAATCACAAACTGAAAACCACGTCCCCCCTAAAGAAAATGCCCTGCTGTGATACCAGAAAAGATTTGGGGCCAGATGTACAATGTACCAAATAGCGCCTCGCAAATTGCATCGCATTTGTGACTCGCAATTCTTGAGGCACTATTTGGCATCTACAACAGTGTGTTTAACACTGTTTGCAATTCCCAATGGGGTCTCAAATTGAGAGGCTCATGAATATTAATGAGCCTCTCGCAATTTGTGAATCCATTGGGAATGACCGACACTCCAAAGGATGGTGGCCAGCTGGAGGAAAATAGAATGCATTTAAAAAAAAAAGTGAAAACATTTTGTTAAATTTTTTAAGGACAGGCAGTGGTCCCTGGGACCACTGCCTGCCCTTAAAAAATATTATTGCATGTATTTGCAAGGGGGAAACGGTCCCCTGGGGACCCCTTTCCATTTGCGCATGCATTACTACCTACTTGAAATAGGTGATCATTTGCAGGTGTTTTGCGACCACAACTGCGGTCGCAAAACCTTAGTACATAGCTTTGGGGTCGCTATTAGGAAGGGAGCGACCCTTCCTAATAGCGTGTCGCAAAACAGTATTTTGAGAGTCGCAAAATCCAGTTTGTACATGGGCCCATGCTTTTTAGCGTGAGCAAATGGGTTTCAGACCCATTTGCACACAGTAAAAAGTGTCGTACATCCGGCCCCAAATGTGTTCCGGACGTTGTACGTTCAACTGCAGATTAGATGGAGTTGCAGGCTCTTTTGCACGCTGTGGTCTGCAGAGACATCTATAAAGATAGAATCACTCTCTGAACTACGCAGTGTACACATGTACACATTGTCCGCCACCATGGACTCTCAGCGGGTGAGGCTTCAAGGAGCAGGAAGGAGAATGGAGAGCATCAAGGAGAGGGCAGAGACCGCAATGGATCCCGGTGTGGGGCCAAGGGGTCTCCTCTCCCTGCACACACTCATCACTCCGCTGCCACGTCGCATCACAGGTAAGAGCTTCGCTGAACATTAATTTAATTTGAAATATTTTTCAGTGTGATTTTAGCCCTTGTTTCCTCCATTGTGGTGCTCGCTGCTGCTGCTCATGGATTTTCATATAATTAATTTAGGGATGCGACAGAAGAGAGCGATGGAGTGAGGGGTCATCTGTGGTAGTAAAGGAGGGCGACGGAAAGAAGGACAGAGGGCTAAAGTGGATGACGGTATTAGGCAGGGCACAAGTCGTAAAAAAATAAATGGGGGGACGCTGTCACCGGAAGTGACGTCACGACAGGAAGTGATGTCACGAAAGGTGCCGAGCTCCTCGTCCCAGAGAGGCCAAAGAGTGAGGTCCAGCTGTTTGGCAGGGGGGATGGCGTCCCCTCAGTAAAATAAGTGGGGGGACGCCGTCCACCCGCGTGGTACACGGACTCGAGCCCTGGTATTAGGAAAGAAGGAAGGATAAAGACTTCCGGCAGGCTAGACCATGGTATGTGCATTTGCAGCAGTTCACGTACAGTGAGGCGAGGCAGTGAGGGGGATAAACACAGCCCAGGAGTGGCATGCTAGCTGGCAGCATAATCATCACTACAGTACACACCGTTCTGAAAGTAGTGCAGTGCAGGCATTCACTGAGCACCATAAGTGTAGTGTGAGAAGGGTTCTGAGTTAGTCAGTCACTGACATCTGTTACCGGTGGGGTTTGAACCCACCACACCTGAGTCGTTAATCTGTTTGGCTGAGCAGCGCCCTCCACTGCTCGTTACTTTAGATATAAGACACTTGAAGGCAGATAAAAGTCACCACTTAATGTAGACTGACAGCTGATTATTTATTCCATGTACCAATAACCCTGTGGTGACTCTGGTGACAATTCTAAAACGGCTGCCTTCAACTTCTAAACTCCCTTCTAGAGCAGTCTCTCATGGAAATCTTAGAACCTCACACACAGAACCTCCACCACGTCACACACCTCTGTGGAATCTAAGAGTGGAAGAGCACATGGGGCGAGCGAGACACTTGCCCCTACTTCAAAATCAACATCAAAGCATGAAACAAAGCACATATTTTAACATGTAAAACTCCCTTACAGGGTAAGTGCAATCATGCAGTGCTTAAATTGTGACGTTCAGTGCAGGTGGCCAGCACCTGCACTTTTTAGGGGTGGGCGATTGGAGCGACTCCGCCAGCTTGTGGAACTCTGCAGAATTACACAGAGTTTTTAGGCACCTCCGCCTAATTCCGCATAGTGCTACTCCACAAGCTCCACCCACCCTTACTGAAAATATGCTACTCGAACCTCCAACTTTTAAAGGGGAAATACTTATGGCGTAATCTTTGTCTGGTAAAGCGAGTAGAATTTAGAACTTGCTTTCTGGATTTTCAAAACAGACCTTAAAAGACTTCTTTTTCAAAGACACTTCTATCAATAATCCTTCTCTCCAAGCTCCCTACTAGGCATGCGTTCCTCCATCCCATGTCATGTCCCTGATTGCTCCATGACACTCGAGAGAGCTACTATGACCCTCCTTCGAAATGCTCTGGAGATATGTAATATATATTTGTCTAATCCTGATCGCTCCACCTTTTCTTAAATTTCTCACCACAAGTAACTGAAGTAGATATGCATAGTGTCACTTCTACCATGTTACTCTGAATTCCTTATGTAATGTACTTCGTTCTATTGTAAAACGCTCTGACACCTCTGGGTAAAGTATGCGCTATTTAAAAAGGCATAATAAATAAATAATGCATTGCTAGGTAGCATCAATGGCAAGCAATCCTCGTAAATATAACAGAGAAAGCATTTGCCACCCAACTGAAAGACCAACTTAATTGTTATTTTGAGCTTAGAAGTGACAGAAGTGATTTTTAAAGCATCATAAATTGTTTATAAAAAGAGACTACAAAGTGAGTTTGAGGCCACACTGCAGCAGTGAGGCATTCGCGGAATCAAAGCTCAACAATATGTCAATGATAGGCATCTCTAGCTGAAAGTATCAATATGCAAGGACATTCCTCATCAGAGGACTGTCTCATCAAAGTGAACATAAGAAAGATTAAAGTCATATTTATCTCTAGCTGTACCAAAAATGTCTAGATCCAGGACTGACTCTCCAACATTATCAACTCAACTCTCCACAAGCACACAGTCACCAATGGCAACTACTATACAAAAAAAGTTGTCGAAACAGACTTAGATCTAATTCTTCTTTGAAGGGACATGTACTTTATTATGCACATTACAACATAGATAGGAATATATGGAAAGCAGCAATGTTGAAACTTGAAACCCTTGTATTCTCTTCCACTGTTCTGCATGATGACTATGTGCTTATCTTTTGCTTCTGTGTCCTGTGTTGATTCAACTGTTATTTATAGTCCCATTCCATATACATCTTTAAATCATGGTACTGATTTTGTCAGATTCAACTTTAATACTGCTGGATGCACTTCTAGTGCTTCTAGTAAGCACGCTTTCTTCTACATTCTATTGTAAAACGCTACTTGACACACCAATATGTACATGTGCCCAGGGCCTGTACATTAAATGCTGCAAGTGAGTCTGCAGCACTTATTGTGCCACCCACTTAAGTAACATTTCTAAACATGTATTATGCTTGCCATTGTAGCCTGTGTGTGGTTTTGAACTGCCAATTCAACTTGGCAAATTGAACCGTCACACAGGATGCATTGTATTTAAAAAGTTGGGCATGTACTTTTAAGTTTTACATGTCCTTGTAGTGAAAACTCCTCAATTATTTTTTCACTGGTGTGAGGCCTACCTCTTCCTTACTACATTTAATACATTTAATAAGTGATAACTTTTGTTTTGGAGCAGGGAGGAATGGCATGTTTGGTGTCTAAGGAAGTGTAATTTAAAATCCTCCTTGATGCTAAAGTCAGATTTTAAATCACAATGCTAAAATTCCACTTTTAGAAAGTTGTAATTTTTTTGTCATAACCATTTGTTTTCTGTAGCCTAAACTGGAGTTTCCCTCAACGAGCACAGCGCGATGCAACCCGGCGCAGTGTGACATAGGGCCTTGCATCGCAGCACCTCACAGCTCCTGATTGATGGTCTCATTTGAACCGACGCAGCGCGATGTCTCTTGCTGCAGGACCTTGCATCACAGCATCATGCAGCCCCTGTCCAGCCACCTTATCAGAACCGGTACAGCATGGCGCAAGTAGATGCAGCACCTCACAGCTCCTGATCGGCGGCCTCATTGGAACAAACGCAAATAGATGCAACCTCACATCTCAGTCCAACTACAACCAGGTACATGGTCCAAGGAGCCAAACTCAGTCCTGTAAACGACCTGGGTTCCATCATGGTCCGCTTGAACCTGTGACCTGGTCCCGATCTGGCACTTCCAGATAACTCTATTTGACATTATTTTATTTAAATGTCCTTGTCTGTCATGAAGATGCATAAATGTCAAATAGACAACTCCTGTTTTCCAACCATTTCATATGATTGATGGACAAAACATGTGCAGTAGAAGGTTAGTTAGTAGCCTCTCATTGCCCAGTGGTCAGCAGTGTTGGTTTATAAAAAGGAAAATCCTGGAGGAACATGTAAAAAGTGGAATTTCCTACAGGTAGCTGCTTCCTCTTCAACTTGAATCCAACCAATTCACCTCCAAGAACAAACTTACTACGTGTTTGCTTTCTCCAACCTATATTTAAGGTTTGTTTCTTTGCACATTCACTAACCCACAGCACTGCACTAGATCACAAGAACAATAAACCATTTCACTGCACTTTATTTCAAAGACACCAAGGATGCACTTCATTGTGAATCTCTGTGAGTGCTGACATGACATTGTTGTGAGCCCAAACTTACCAAAGGGACACACCAGGACAGATCTCCTAAGCCCCAAGATGATGTATATGAACCATACCCTTTTTGAAGAGAAGTAGAACGTGCAGGTGTCTCTTACTCCACACTAAAATGAGGTGTGCTGACTCAGGTAAGGAGCGTCAGGACTAGACAACGTCAGAGTTTCTCTCATCTGCAGAAGGAGTATTTTACATAGATACAGATCACCATACTGGACCCTAGAAGCACCGAACACATACAGTTATTGATGGTTTACAATATAAGGCTATTTATTAAACAGTATTCAATACATACATCTTACGTATCATATTGAACACTACGGTAATTACAGTTGTCATAATATAAAACAAGGTGAACAGTAGAAAACCTCAAACATTTTACATGACACATTCCTTTTTTCTCAATAAATTAGTCATGTTTTTTTCCTAATATCTACGTATATATTATCAGCCTCATGGGTATTGCATTGGCTAATGTTTTTTAGAATATCCTATTGGTATGCACGGCCAAATAAGAAAGCCATTTGGTCTGCAGTCGAACTAGCATTTTGGCATGCCCCCTTAGCAATCAGTTCTTGTGTCTGTCCCGCCCAAATAGTGGATAACCTTTATACCCCCCCCCCAATGATTCTTTATGGCAAGGGGAGGGGGAACTTCTGAGAAGATCCTCATAGCATTGCTCCGGAACACCAGCAGTCATTCTGGTACAGAGACATATGAAAGACAGGCAAATGTTGCCATTTGTATTTCCTTCCCATACTGAATTGGGGAGTAGCAGATGGCCTTGCAGCGCTAACCATTTTATGTTGTCCTGCAGCTTTAAGAGTTTTTTGGTTCTCTATATTGTTAGTGCAATTAATTTCAACTTGCAACTCTGAAAATAATGTTTTAAAATAATATGGCCACTTAGCAGACACACTGTTAATATTACCATTCGGAATATTCTAGGCCCTAATCCTGACAATCATGGACTCCGAAGATTTAGTCCCCCTATGTGGGTATATAATCAAAACTGGTTTGTTTGTAATATGTATCTATTACTAGAAAAGCCATGCTACATACGACAATAGCACTAATAGGAAATTGGATATAAGTACTGGCTTCAGACAAAATAGAAACATATTATCTGACAGAATTAAAAACCCACAACACCAAGCATCTAGTTTATCATGATACACATGCACTGCGTTGTGATCTACATTTATACCCTTTTTTATTTAGTATGCGTGTTCTGTGTCTGCCTTTTGGCACATTTGAAGGGTTATTTGATGGTACAACTCATGCCTCAACAACGCATGCCAGAACCATGCAGTCTCAACCACGACCACATCTTTACCACGCATGGCTTTACCAAGCAATTTTGTGGTAAAGATCACACCCCTGCACTCAGCCCTGACAAATGTCTCTTTTACCCTGCCCCACCCTGAGCCCTGAAAATTTACCCCATGCCCTAAAAAAACCCCCGACCCCAGCCCCCGAGCCCCGAGCCCTAACAACGGTCCCCTACACCTGTAAACTATCGCGCTGAGGCCTAAAACTGCCCGCAGCCCTAAACTGTCCCTTCCACCGACCCTGAGCCCTAAACAATTACGGCAAGCACTAAAAATTACCCCAACTCCAGCTCCCTACTCTGAGCCCCTAAAAACTGACCCTTACCCCTGACAACTACCCAGCCCCCTACCCTGAGCCCTAAAACCCAGGCCTCTGCCCTAAAAAGAACCCCACCCCCCAAGCCCTACAAACTACCACCACCCCCCAAAACACAGCCCCAACCCCACTTACCAGACTGAATCCTCTCTCGATCCTTTCTCTTACTGACCACCTAGTCCAGCATACAGACCATGCCCTGCCTTAACCATGCATATGCATGTTAAGGCTTATGTGTAGTTAAGGCAAGTGTGGTTCAGCTGGCAGGGAAATTACTAAGGTTGGGTATAGCAGGCGTAGTGCCTGTACGCGTATTTCCACGGAGTTTAAAAAAAACTCTGGGTAAAACAAGATAACAATTTCTTACTGAGCACTCATAATGTTCTCACTAGTTGTATCATAATAACAGTCAGTAAGTCCAATCAATTCTCAAAACAGTTCATCACGTGAAAGATTCTGGCCGAGGTTAGGTCCACTCTTTATAAATCGTGTAGTATAAAGACACCGGGGCTCAGTGTTCAATTCTGTATTGTTCCAAATTTTATTAATGTATCTCCCATCAGATAGATTATTCCTTATTCTCAGCAGCCACACGTGTTTCGTCAGGCATTATTGTCATGCCTCAATGACTTCCTCAGGGCTGCAACCCAAGAGGAAGAAAATAGCAATATAAATGTTCTTACAAGGTAACACACATTTTTTCTTTCAGTTATCGGGTAGAATAAGGGGGAAGATATACACCCTGATAAAAGCAAAGTGATAGTCCCAAAGTGACGGAGTATTGGGAAATTGTCACCAAAACTTAACGTGCAACCCACAATGTCTGTGAGGGGACCAAAGAGCCCAGAAACAAATAAATGAATAGATATATATTTCACCAATGAAGTTTTTCCTCCTGCCATAAAATATTATGGTCCTTGAATCAAACGTAAACGCAAATTCTTAAATAAAAAGAAAGCCGCCCTCAGTTCTGTCCTTGCATGGGTCTAATATAAAGGGGTGGAATCCTATATCAAGACATAGGTATGATACTCACTCAACCAATAATCCTCAAGTGGTTTCCTTAGTATCCAGAATAATGTTCATTGATCGGTACTGGCGATCCTAATTTCCAAAATAATATTTGATTCCAACCCGTCAAATTATTTATGAAATGTAAAGTATCTCATAGAACATATCTGAAATTCAAAAACAAGCAAAAAAATTTGACTGTGATAATATCCAAACTTCCCTTTTAGGAAACAAAATATATTGCCACCTATCGCACCACTCACCTCCTATTGTCATAAGAGATATCTGTATCAAGATCCACAACCCCCGACGGGGGTAATAACAATCCTTAACATGCCATCCCGTTACCAAACTTATATTATTCCAAATCGTCAGTTATAGTGCAGTATAGAACATCTCTGAGACCATATCTGAAATTCAAACAGGCAAAGATGTGACTGTAATAATGTCCGAAACATCCATGTAGAGACCTGAATATATCACCACCAATCGTACCACTCACCTCCTGTTGTCATGCAAGGTCCACAAATCCCGTTGTGGGTAATAACAATCCTTAACATGCCATCCCAGGCATTATCCATAAACAGAAACAGCACAAGTACGTGTTAATCTGCCAAATAAAAAAACGGTCACGAAAAAGTACAATTTTTCAGTTATAAAAATAAATCTCCTAAGGAAACACACTACCTAAGCTCACTAACGAGTTGTGCTTACCAGTATCGGGTATGTCTACTCCTATCCCTACGCGGTATCTGGCGTGCACCATGAGCGCCATATTTGCTGAAGAAATACTTTATGCGGGACATGAGAATGGCCGCCATCTTGTAATGGCAAAATGTTCCGTATTTAGTTTAAAGTAGTTGTAATGAAATGTAGTAACATGGTTAATATTTATTTAAATAGACTAACATACCACTTCACCAGTAAGTTACAGTGGTAATCCTAAGTAGCATTAAGACCACCATACGTGGTAGGGTCAATTATAGCAGAAAATTCACATTGTCAATAATATGTCTCCTAAAACGTAGATGAGTACGTAATAACCGTGTCCAATAAACGAAAAAGAAATATCATAAAAGAATAATAAAAAATAATTATATGCTCTACCTAACAAAAAGTAGACACATCTATATCAGCCCCTAAAAACAGATCAAGAGAGTTTCATAACCGCATGCTTCCACATCGTAACCCAAATTTAACTGAGTCATGCCACCAATACTACGAGTACTAATCTTCCGTATCTCAATCTATTAACTAAAGGTTAGTCAGTCTATAATGTCAGAAGAACTGACGTATCAGTCCAACTAGATATACCATAAGACTGCAAGCTCATATGCAAACTAATCAGAATATAAACATCAACTTATGACAAAAAAGTCAAAAAATTCCCATTATAGAACAGAAACGAGTAGACGGCCTCCCAATATTTCAGAGCCCTTCCAATAAAAACAATAGGTAGAGACAATATTTATATACAAGGAGGAGGCAAGGAGTCGTATGTTTCGTAAAGAAACTAGCTGTAATGCACTGTTACGTGTTGACAGTTGCCACCCCAAGAGCCAAATCAATTCAATTCCTTTCGGAGAGATGTTAAGAGCTCGGAGGAATTGCTCTACTGAATTTGACTTCAATATGAACCTACAGGATATGACCAGTAGATTCAAAAAAAGAGGCTATGAAGATAGTATTATTGGTAAGGCCTACAAAAGAGCGTGCAAACTTAAAAGAGAAGAGACTCTTAGACCCAAGAAGAAAGATGTTACAGCAAAGAGCTTACAGACAGTCAGAATAGTCACAAACTTTGGTATTGGTAGTCATAAACTTTATGCAATTCTCAACAAATACTGGCACTTATTGAAAACTGACAGTGATATTACCCCATATTTAACAGACAGACCAAGTTTAACATTCAGGAAGGGTACTACAATAGCGAATATTGTGAGTCCAAGTTATACCAAACCTGCTCAGAAGAGGAACTGGTTGAGTACACGCCCATCTGGCTTTTTTAATTGTGGCAAATGCAGCTCTTGCTGATGGGCTACCAATAAAATTCAAACCTGTGAGTACAATGATACAGGTGTATTTAAAATCAATACGTTTATTAACTGTGACACAAGATTTGTCGTGTATATAATTGCTTGTACATATGGTAAAATTTATGTCGGAAGTACTGTAAGACGATTAAAAGATCGCATGGTTGAGCACTTCCGTTCACTTAAAAACAGGGATACCGAGGAGGAGCTTAGCGCGCACCCAAGATGGTCGCGTGAGCTTAGGGCTCCCGGACCTTCGCCACCTCCACCGACTATCCTGAACCCTATCCTGATTTGGACGACGGGTTATTACTGGCATGGCCCTGCTGATCGTTTATCCGTTTTCGGACTTCGATTTCGGCCTGCTCCATGGTACTGCCCCCGGGCTCGGTTTCTCTGCCAGCCGGACAGTAATTGAACAACAACGGACCATGCGAGCCTCCTTTGCCCGGTTGTCTAATTTCAGTTTAGTTTCTCGCGCTTAGACCTACTTGACTTTGTTTCGATCGCCCTGGCTTGCTGCTTTCAACCTCACCACTCTTCACCGACTGGTGACTCGGCCCCCTGCCATTTATCACTTGGTGATTGGTTTGCATCTTCATTTCTATATTGTTGCGGGCGCATCGACTTTAGCCATTTTTACTAGGTCTCAGACTACCCTTCGGGGCGCACGAACTAAGATGGCCGCCAAGCCAGAGGGAGAGAAACGCAAGACCAGACCGGCAACGCGAGGGGACTCCGTGCAATCAAATGTCATGGACAGATATACCCTCGTCAAGGGCTCTCCGGGTGGATCGACTAAGTCCCCGGCCACTGTGGGAGACGACTCCCCGATGGATGAGGAACTGTCGTTGAGGGACGTCATGGGCGCCATTGCCGGGATGAAGGCCACGCTGGGTCAACAATATGAGGCCCTGGCCCACAAGTTGGATACGGTCGCCATCGATGTTACCTTGATCAGGGCTGACCTTGCGAAAACCAACGAAAAGGTCAAATCCCTCGATCTAAAGACATCTAGTCTTGTTACTGACGTCTCCGATTTACAGGCAGAGGTCGGTAACTTGCGAGCCGCCCGTGACTTTCTCAGTCGACGCCTGGACGACTTTGATGGCCGTGCAAGACGAAACAATGTCCGTCTGGTTGGTGTCCCGGAAACTTCGGAAGCGTCCTCGGTGGACCTGCTGGTGGAGGATCTGGTCCTGAATCATCTAGCGCCCAAGGGCCTCAGCAAGTTTTTTGCTGTTGAAGGTGCACACAGGATCCCGGGTGGTCCGCCTAAGCAGGGAGCCACTCTGCGTCCCATCATTGCTCGGATCTTTAACTTTCGGGACAGGGATGCGATCCTACAAGTGTCACGCCTATCTGGTCCAACGGCTTATGAGAACACTGCAGTCAGCTTCTACCCGGACTTTACCCAGCAGGTTCAGAAACAGCGACTTGGCTTACAGGGGGTGAAAAAGAGACTGAGGACTAGAGACATGAAGTATGCCATGCTTTTCCCGGCCCGGTTACGTGTGATGTACAACGAACGAACATTTTTCTTTGATCATCCAGGGGAGGCGAGTGACTGGTTGGACACGCTGCCCCCGGGATCAGATCGTTCTGAACACTCTGGACACTCCGGTGGTGCGGAGGGAGGCCCGGTGGAGCAGGAATAGGGGGCGGAATCAGCTCCCGGTCCATCGTGTTGACTTTCGGCTGTGGTTTGGTGCTATGCCACTATTGCTTGCTATCATGCTGTCTTATTGGGGGGTGGGTGAGTCTTCCTCCCCTGGGGTAATTTTCGTAGAATAGTTGTATGTTAGGGAGACAGGCACACTGCAAGTTGGGGTGGCTTTTGAGTCTTACGCAGGGGTGCGGGGTGGGGGTATGATGTACGGGGTGTTTGGGGGATTGGGGGGTTACAGTTTCCATTTCATTGTTTTCTTCAAGGAGTATTATTGATGATCTCCTGTTGTACAGTGTCGCACCCGGTGCGGGGTGGGGATGGGGTTGATCTCTGGGATGGGGGTTAGGGGACTTAAGGTACTGTGTTGGAACGTGAACGGGTTGGGGGATAGGATCAAACGGGGCGTGGTGTTGCAGCTCTTGCGACGGTTGTCCCCTGATGTGGTCTTGCTTCAGGAGACGCATTTGCTTGGCAATACGTGCCATGCAATGAATAGGCGTGGCTATCGTCTTGTCGCGCACTCAGGTTTCACTTCTGGCTCCAGGGGGGTGGGCATTCTGGTTCGGAACTCCCTCCCTCTTGCTGTTGATGACATCATCCTTGACGACAGGGGACGGTACGCTGCCATTGTGGGGCGCTGGGAGGGAAGGGTTGTTACCCTCCTCTCCGTCTACGTGCCGCCGGGTCTCCACACTACCACTTATGCGGATCTGGGAAGGGTGATTTTGGGAGTCCCCGAGGGTCTGCTTATAGTGGGTGGGGATTTCAACTCTGTAGTGTCGGGGAAGTGTGATCGCTACCCTCCCCGAGACATTGCGAAGTCACAATCCTGGTTGGGGGATTTCCTGGAGGCTTTGGGGCTCACTGACTGCTGGCGCCTGCTTCATCCAGGGCAATTGCAGTATACTTTCCATTCTGGTGCCCATGGCAGTCTTTCGAGACTGGATTATGTGCTGATGCCCTCCTCCCAGGCCTCCTCCATACGGGAGGTGAAACATCTAGCTAGGGGTATCTCGGATCATTCCCCACTGTGGTTGGTAGTAGACGCCCACTTGGGGTCGGAGGGTAGGGTGGCTCGATACACTCCTGGTATCTCCGCGACCCCAAGGTTAGGGCGGAACTAATTAAAACGATTGACCAATACTTTGCTGAAAATGTGGGTTCTGTGTCCTCCTCTGTCACGTTGTGGGAAGCGTACAAAACTGTTATTCGGGGACAGGCCCTCTCTTTGATTGGCAATGTCAAGAGACGTAGGCGGGAGGAGGTTGTCCGTGTTGAAAATGACATCACTGTTCTTGAAGGGGAGTTGGAATCCGAGGTCACCCCGGAGAGGCTGCACCTTTTGGGTCTCAAACAACTTGAGTATAGAGCGCTGGTGACTGATGCGGCGAAGGAGATGAGCAGGGAACAACAGGGACGACTGTATGATGTGGGGGATAAGGCGGGGAAATTGCTTGCTTGGCTGGATAAGTGGGAACGTGCGAGTCGTGTTGTCCCTGTGATTGTTGATGTGAATGACGTGAGTATCACCGACCCTGCTGATATTGTTGAATGTTTCGCTGACTATTTCCGGAAGTGTATTTCCCCGTCTCTGATAGAACTGAACAGGACTCCCACTTGCTCCTGCGAGATATCTCGCTGCCACGTTTGTCCGACCCTGAAAGGGGTCTTCTAGAGGCTCCGCCTACAGTTGATGAGGTTGTTACGGCCATCCGCTCGGTTCGCTCGGGGAAGGCCTCGGGTCCTAATGGGCTCCCTATAGAGCTTTACAAGCTCCGTCCGGATGTGATAGCACCGTATCTGCGGTCGATGTTCTTGGCCTCACTGGAGGTAGGCTCCCTCCCTCCTGACCAAAGATTGGCTTCCATAGTGGTGATCCACAAGGATGGCAAGCCACGTGACCGCTGCGCCTCCTTTAGGCCCATATCATTGATTAACGCCGAACCGAAGATTCTGGCCAAAATGCTTGCAAACCGCTTGGTCACTGTCATAGGTGATCTGGTTCACCCGGACCAATCCGGATTCATACCCCATCGTAACACGGCACCTAATCTCCGGCGCCTGCATGGAGTCCTCGCGCGAGCGGCGACTCTGCGTGAACCGGCCATCTTGGCGTCTTTGGACGCCACCATGGCGTTCGATACGCTGGAGTGGCCATATTTATGGGTGGTTCTTTCTAAATTTGGCTTTAGCCCCACCTTCATCGACTGGGTGAAATTGCTCTACACCGAGCCCTTAGCCCAAGTGGTGGTGAACGGTCGTGTCTCGGCCTCCTTTGTTCTTGGTAGGGGAACGCGCCAGGGCTGTCCTTTGTCCCCTCTCTTGTTTGCCCTTGCTTTGGAGCCATTGGCGGCATGGCTGCGATGGGAACCGTCCTTGAAGGGCATTAGATGGACTCCAGAGTTTGAAGACCGAATATCCTTATATGCAGACGATATAATCCTATATCTTACGTCGCCTCGGAAATCGTTGATCGTCCTTTTTGACGTTTTGACTTCTTTCCGTAAAAACTCCGGTCTGGTCATCAACTGGTCGAAGTCTTCCATCTATGTTCTATGCGGCGAGGCCCCTCTCCTGCCTCGTGGATGTCCTATTTCGGTGGTGCGGGAGGGATTCAAGTACTTGGGGATTTTTATCACCTTGGACCCTGTACTTCGTTATGAACGCAATTTGTTGCCCCCTCTCCAGCGCCTCCATGCCGATGTGACTGCATGGGGCAGGCTCCCTCTCTCTCCTCTGGGACGGGCGGCGTTATTTAAGATGATGTCGCTCCCTCGGTTCCTTTATGCGTTGCAAAATACACTTGATATTGTGCCCGCCCGCTACTTCCGGGAGATTGAAAGTCTACAGAGACAATTGGTATGGGGGGGGCCGTCCTCGTTTTGCTCTTGCGAAACTGACGCTCCCGTGGTACGACGGGGGTATCGCGCTGCCGGACATCCGGCGCTACTATTGGGCCTCTCAGCTGGGGGCCATCAACCACTGCATTTACGGTCCTTTGCCGAGCCCGGCGTTTGAGATGGATAGATGGCTGCTGCCTGGTGAAGACTACAACAGGGCTCTGTATGCGACATCTGCAGGCGGATCTCTCACGGGTCCCACTAGGACAGCGGTGCAGGTCTGGCATTGCGCTACAGCAGCCCTGGGCTGGGCTGATAAGCCTACCCGTGCTACCCCGCTTTATGCGTCGGAAAGACTCGGCTCCCTCTGAAAGTCGAAGGGTTTCGATAAGTGGGATGTGATCGGTATCAGCAGGGTGAATGATGTGTGGTTTAAGGGTAGAGTCAAGACGTTTGAGGAACTGAAAGTTGAGTATGACTTGAATGATAGAGAATCCTTTCGTTATGTGCAAATCCGACATGCGGTTTTGTCTGTATTTCCCCTGGGCTCGGATATTCCGGAGGTGTCCCCGCTTGAAGATCGGGTGCTAGACGGACATGTCCCTGACGGCACGATCTCCCTCATATACAAAAAGTTGATCAATGCCAGAACCGACCTACTGAGTAACCTTCGGGAGTCGTGGACTAGTGACGGTCTGGAACTCGACGACGAGGACTGGCAGGCTGCGATCTCTTCCCCGAAGGAAGTGGCTATCCCGGCGCGCCTCCAGTTTGTCCAGCTCAAAATTCTTCATAGGGTCTACGTGACTGGTCCCCGTTTGGTGCGAATGGGGTTCTCTGTGGATGGACTGTGCAGGCGTGGTTGTGGTCTGGTGGGTACGTTTCTCCATATTATTTGGGAATGCCCTGCGGTGATGAGCTATTGGACTCGCGTGCATGAAGTCATAAGTGAGTTCACAGGTGTGCAATCAATGCCTGAGGCGAGGCGGTGTCTGTTGAATGTCTGGGAGCCGAACGATTATGACCTGGCGCAGCTTCGATGGGTGACCTTGGGTAATATGATTGCTAAGAGAGACATTGCTCAGTTGTGGGGTGCCCAGAGGCCACCGTCAGTTCTGGTGTGGCAACAGAACATGGACTGGTGCATGTTTAGGGAAAAGACAGTGTATGTTTCCCGTGGCACGCCCCGCAAATGGGGGAAAATTTGGAATCAATGGAACGCATACCGTGGTGACATCTGTACTCCCCCCTTCAGAATTGGATACTGACCTGACATCCTCCCAACCTGATGTTTCCTCCACGGGAATTTAGATATCTTGCTTCTTCCTGAACTCCTCCCCCCCTCCCCAATCTCATCGCTTACTTCTAACATCTGATTTGTATATGTATCCCCCCCAGCGCCGATATGACACAACTGTAATGTATTGCCTTGTTTTCTGTTTTTTCTTTCTATGTTTTTTGTTCTTTGCATTTAATAAAAAGATATATAAAAAAATAAAAATAAAAAAAAACAGAGATACCAGGTACCCTATTGCTTCTCATGCAATCAGAAATTGTAATGATTCTGTGAACCATAGATTTACCTATCATGGGATAGAACATGTAACTATGGACCGCAGAGGAGGTAACACAATCTTTAAACTATGACGCAGAGAGGCGAGATGGATAATGGTCTTACGCGCAGTTAAGGAAGGTTTGAATTTGGATTCAGAACTTCAATTCTTCTTGGGAGATTGATGCGAATTATGTTGTTTATTTGCTAATTTTGTATTACTAATTGGAAATATGTTGAATTTATACTGTATAGGGGCTCTAACACATGAATCATTTCAGAATTGTTACAGACTTCTATTTTTAAGACTCATGACCAACATTTTTATATGAAACCAGAATCTACAGTGTACTTTATGCATTCGTCTTCTTTCCTACTCTCCTTGCCTTCCCCTTGTATATAGATATTGTCTCTACCTATTGTTTTTATTGGAAGGGCTCTGAAATATAGGGAGGCCGTCTACTCGTTTCTGTTCTATAATGGGAATTTTTTGACTTTTTTGTCATAAGACGATGTTTATATTCTGATTAGTTTGCATATGAGCTTGCAGTCTTATGGTATATCTAGTTGGACTGATACATCCGTTCTTCTGACATTATAGACTGACTAACCTTTAGTTAATAGATTGAGATACGGAGGATAAGTACTCGTAGTATTGGGTGCATGACACAGTTAAATTTGGGTTACGATGTGGAAGGACGCGGGTTTGAGACTCTCTTGATCTGTTTTTAGGGGCTGATATAGATGTGTCTACTTTTTGTTAGGTACAACATATAATTATGTTTTATTATTCTCTTATGATATTTCTTTTTCGTTTATTGGACACGGTTATTACCTACTCAGCTACGTTTAAGGAGACATATTATTGACAATGTGAATTTTCTTTAATAATTGACCCTACCACGTATGGTAGTCTTAATGCTACTTAGGATTACCACTGTAACTTACTGGTGAAGTGGTATGGTAGTCTATCTAAATAAATATTTACCATGTTACTGCGTTTCATTACAACTACTTTAAACTAAATACGGAACATTTAGCCATTACAAGATGGCGGCCATTCTCATGTCCCGCGTAAAGTATTTCTTCAGCAAATATGGCGCTCATGGTGCACGCCAGATACCGCGTAGGGATAGGAGTAGACATACCCGATACTGGTAAGCACAACTCGTTAGTGAGCTTAGGTAGTGTGTTTCCTTAGGAGATTTATTTTTATAACTGAAAAATTGTACTTTTTCGTGACCGTTTTTTTATTTGGCAGATTAACACGTACTTGTGCTGTTTCTGTTTATGGATAATGCCTGGGATGGCATGTTAAGGATTGTTATTACCCACAACGGGATTTGTGGACCTTGCATGACAACAGGAGGTGAGTGGTACGATTGGTGGTGATATATTCAGGTCTCTACATGGATGTTTCGGACATTATTACAGTCACATCTTTGCCTGTTTGAATTTCAGATATGGTCTCAGAGATGTTCTATACTGCACTATAACTGACGATTTGGAATAATATAAGTTTGGTAACGGGATGGCATGTTAAGGATTGTTATTACCCCCGTCGGGGGTTGTGGATCTTGATACAGATATCTCTTATGACAATAGGAGGTGAGTGGTGCGATAGGTGGCAATATATTTTGTTTCCTAAAAGGGAAGTTTGGATATTATCACAGTCAAATTTTTTTGCTTGTTTTTGAATTTCAGATATGTTCTATGAGATACTTTACATTTCATAAATAATTTGACGGGTTGGAATCAAATATTATTTTGGAAATTAGGATCGCCAGTACCGATCAATGAACATTATTCTGGATACTAAGGAAACCACTTGAGGATTATTGGTTGAGTGAGTATCATACCTATGTCTTGATATAGGATTCCACCCCTTTATATTAGACCCATGCAAGGACAGAACTGAGGGCGGCTTTCTTTTTATTTAAGAATTTGCGTTTACGTTTGATTCAAGGACCATAATATTTTATGGCAGGAGGAAAAACTTCATTGGTGAAATATATATCTATTCATTTATTTGTTTCTGGGCTCTTTGGTCCCCTCACAGACATTGTGGGTTGCACGTTAAGTTTTGGTGACAATTTCCCAATACTCCGTCACTTTGGGACTATCACTTTGCTTTTATCAGGGTGTATATCTTCCCCCTTATTCTACCCGATAACTGAAAGAAAAAATGTGTGTTACCTTGTAAGAACATTTATATTGCTATTTTCTTCCTCTTGGGTTGCAGCCCTGAGGAAGTCATTGAGGCATGACAATAATGCCTGACGAAACACGTGTGGCTGCTGAGAATAAGGAATAATCTATCTGATGGGAGATACATTAATAAAATTTGGAACAATACAGAATTGAACACTGAGCCCCGGTGTCTTTATACTACACGATTTATAAAGAGTGGACCTAACCTCGGCCAGAATCTTTCACGTGAATTTTCTTTAATAATTGACCCTACCACGTATGGTAGTCTTAATGCTACTTAGGATTACCACTGTAACTTACTGGTGAAGTGGTATGGTAGTCTATCTAAATAAATATTTACCATGTTACTGCGTTTCATTACAACTACTTTAAACTAAATACGGAACATTTTGCCATTACAAGATGGCGGCCATTCTCATGTCCCGCGTAAAGTATTTCTTCAGCAAATATGGCGCTCATGGTGCACGCCAGATACCGCGTAGAGATAGGAGTAGACGTACCCGATACTGGTAAGCACAACTTGTTAGTGAGCTTAGGTAGTGTGTTCCCTTAGGAGATTTATTTTTGTGACTGAAACATTGTACTTATTTGTGACCGTTTTTTTATTTGGCAGAATAACACGTACTCGTGCTATTTCTGCTTATGGATAATGCCTGGGATGGAATGGTAAGGATTGTTATTACCCACGACGGGATTTGTGGACCTTGCATGACAACAGGAGGTGAGTGGTGCGATTGGTGGTGATATATTCAGGTCTCTACATGGATGTTTCGGACATTATTACAGTCGCATCTTTGCCTGTTTGAATTTCCGATATGGTCTCAGAGATGTTCAATACCTCACTATAACTTTGACGATTTGGAATAATATAAGTTTGGTAACGGGATGGCCTGTTAAGGATTGTTTTTACCCCCGTTGTGGATCTTGATACAGATATCTCTTATGACAATAGGAGGTGAGTGGTGCGATAGGTGGCGATATATTTTGTTTCCTAAATGGGAAGTTTGGATATTATCACAGTCGCATTTCTTTGCTTGTTTTGAATTTCAGATATGTTCTATGACATACTTTACATTTCATAAATAATTTGACGGTTTGGAATCAAATTTTATTTTGGAAATTAGGATCGCCAGTACCGATCAATGAACATTAATCTGGATACTAAGGAAACCACTTGAGGATAATTGGTTGAGTGAGTATCATACCTATGTCTTGATATAGGATTCCACCCCTTTATATTAGACCCATGCAAGGACAGAACTGAGGGCGGCATTCTTCTTATTTCAGAATTTGCATTTACGATTGATTCAAGGACAATAATATTTTATGGTAGGAGGAAAAACTTCATAGGTGAATTTTTTATATATTCCTTTATTTGTTTCTGGGCTCTTTGGTCCCCTCACAGACATTGTGGGTTGCACGTTAAGTTTTGGTGACAATTTCCCAATACTCTCACTTTGGGACTATCACTTTGCTTTTATTAGGGTGTATATCTTTCCCCTTATTCTACCCAATAACTGAAAGAAAAAATGTGTGTTACCTTGTAAGAACATTTATATTGCTATTTTCTTCTTCTTGGGTGGCAGCCCTGAGGAAGTCATTGAGGCATGACAATAATGCCTGACGAAACACGTGTGGCTGCTGGGAATAAGGAATAATCTATCTGATGGGAGATACATTAATAAAATTTGGAACAATACAGAATTGAACACTGAGCCCCGGTGTCTTTATACTACACTATTTATAAAGAGTGGACCTAACCTCGGCCAGAATCTTTCACGTGATGAACTGTTTTGAGAATTTATTGGACTTAGGGACTGTTATTATGATACAACTAGTTAGAACATTATGAATGCTCAGTAAGAAATTGTTATCTTTTTTTACCCAGAGTTCTTTTTGGGTGTGTGGGAAAGTGGGGTGACCTTTCCCATCTTGCTTAGTAGCACTCACTGTTATTTACGTTTCTACTTTAGCCTACACATAAGCTGTGCGCCTGTTTCTATATCTAGTTACCTCAAGCTAATCTTAAAAAAAAACTCAATGGAAATACGCTCCGCTACGCCCCCTCCCACCTCCCAAAGTCCTTCAAAAATTATTTTAAAAGGTACTTACCTGTTGTCTGCCGCCTCACCTGTCTTTGCGCTCCCCGTCCTGCTCCTCGCATCTTCAATAATAGAAAAAAACGATGTTGCCCTTTAGACGTACAACATAGCTTTTGTCTTTTATTGAAGACGAGTGGAGCAGGATGGGGAACGCAAAGGTGGCAAACAACAGGTAAGTGCCTTTTAAAATAATTTTTAAAGAACTTTGGCAGGGGGAAGGGAGCAGCTAACTCCGCTCCACCATGGAGGCATAGTTTTTGCCTACTCCGCGTTCGCCACGGGTGGTTACACTACGCACATGCTGGGAAGAGGACTTGGGGATCCCATAGTTGAGAAAAACTGGGCATACATTTTAGAGAGAGAGTCCATAAGATTAACAGGGATCCAGGTTTAAGCTCATTAATTTGTACATATTGCATAGAGCATCCCGTACCCCCGCAAGACTTAATAGGTTTTTCCATATGACATCAGCTAAATGCACAAGATGTGGAGAGGAGGAAGCAGAGTTTCTCCATATGTTTTGGTCCTGCCCGCACTTGGGATCCTACTTGTTCTATATTACTGACACCCTGGCAGAGCTGATCGCCAGGGTGGTCCCCTGCGAGCCGGGCCATTGCCTACTGAGTCATTTCTGAAACACAACTAAAACGAAAGTGACCAGTACATTTCAGGACTTGGCCTTCATTCTTGCTAAGAGAGAAATTAATAGACATTGGAAAGTAGCATGGGAAATGGAGTGGCAGCGTGGAGGCGAGAATTGGTGAAGTGGGTTGACTTTGAGGGTGCAGTCCTGTTCTGTGAAGCCTGGCGGGTTAGGGGGTCCGAGATGGCCAGGTTCTTGGAGACACTAGTGGAGTGGAGAAACATCGAGCACCCACTTTACCCCCTGCCTGATTCGGCATCAGATACCCCTAGATAATATGTCACTTTGAGAAACTGGTAACAACATAGGCTCCAAGGTGGCTACATAGCTGATAAAGTATTATGAACCGGGATGGTGAAGACAGCGAAGATAGCAGAAGATGGAAAGATGATGCATCGCAAACACTTTACTACATTGACCAGAGTCCTTAGGGGCGACACCGCCGGTGTGTGAGTAGTGTGCGACCCCACCCCCATTGATAAAGTATTATGATCCTGCACTGGAGAAGAAGTCCACTGTACGCTTCACTTCTCTGTCTCACACACTCAAGCCTGAACCATCACTTCTGTTGCGCGAAGGGGGTTGGGACGGAGGGGAGTTATACTTCACTGCCACACATTACCAGCCTCCAAATGGATTGATATTTACAACCATGATGACAATTTATGTGCTGTAATTTGTGGCTGGTTATGTGTGTTTGTTTCTTTCTGACTCAATAAAATGTGTTTCTGAACAAAAAACAGGGAAAGGACTGGTTGGAAGGGTTCTGAACTGCTGATGGTCCAGACTGCCCAGCTGAGGCTGGGCTGAGAACTGGTTGCAGGTGGTCTAAACGCCTGGTGGTCCAGATCCTCCCGCTGAGGTTGGGCACAGTGCCATTTGGAGGGGGTTGGACCTGGCAGAGGCCCAGATTCCCCAAGGCTGGGCAGAGTGCTGGTTTAAGGGGGTCTGACCTGCTGACAGTCCAGACTCTCCAGCTGAGGCTGGGCACAGCACTGATTGTATGGGGTCTTAACTGCTGGTGGCTCAGACCCTCCAGCTGAGCCTGGACAGAGGGATGGTTGGAGAGGATCTGACCTGTTTTTGGCCTAAACCCTCTAACTGAGGCTAAACACAGGGATGGTTGGAGAGGGGCTGACCTGCTGGTGATTTAGTCTCTCCTGAAGATTAGCATTTATGATTTTGGTTGATACTTCTCTAGCGATGTTTGTGCATTTAACATGTTTGCACTCTCAGTGACAAAAGTTTTCATTCTGCTTTAAGTTAATAAATAGCTAAGTCCTGAGTGATTGCCAAAATATAATGTCTCAAATTGTTTCCTGAAAGGATTTTCCCATTGTCTGCGCTGGTAATATATTGGGGTGGTGTTATAATGGAGTACACAATGGCGATTGCACATGAGATCGTGCTACTGGAGTTATGCATCTCATATTTAGGTCACAGTACATAAGACTACATGTACTAACTATACTTTTCAGTATCTGGCGCCTATATTTTTACACTGCATTATGAATTGCTCTGTATATTCTTCTATTTCCTTCTGTATGTATCATAGTCTCATGTTCAGAGGGCAGCTTGATTAATAATGAACATCAGGGGCCATATTATCAATACGGTACACTTTCCCTGTTTGAGCCATGGCGCATCTTTCAAAAAGTGCGCTGGTTGAAAACAGGGATAGTTTGCCGTTTTACAAAAAATGTGCTGTCGAGGGGCGTGGCTTGGACGGCAATGTGTACGGTTGTCTGAGTCCACTCGCTCCGCAGCCCTGAGGTGAACTAAGGCCAAAACGACCAGCCAAACAAGTTTGTTCTGACCAAAAGAACAAGTTTCACGCATGGGAAGAGTATGCCCACAAGCGGATCAAGGAATTGCAAGGAAAGGAACGGCGCTAACGAAGAGTTTTGACCCTGAAGTCCCGAGGCCCCGCAAGACGATCAAACAAAATGGCGACCAGTGAGTAAACAAAGGAACTCCACCGCGGACGCCGAGCGGCGGCGAGAGGAGAGAGGAGCAGAAGGCCACCACTGCAGTACCTACCCCTCAGCAAGCTCCCACAACACAAAAAAAACAGCAGGCGCAAGCGTGAGGGACGAGAGAAAGCCGAGAGAAAAGAGCGCGACTGGGAGCAGGGGAGCGGCAAGGGTCGGCGCACGAGCGGAGAGCTCACTGGAGGACTCGGGGGCGGCCTGCTACGGAGAAATAGCGGAACAAGCAGCTGGCTTAGCTCCACTGGCGCAGCAAGCAGAAGTCTGGCGAAAGCGAAACCAGCGCTGCATGGGAGCCGCCATCACCGGAAATAGGTGCCGTGTAAACAACGAGCGCCGGATGCGGTGAACGCCCAAAGGAAACGCCCAAGGAAGCGCAGAAAAGAAGCTCCCTCCACCACCTCTGTGCCCAATAGCCCAGGCCGAAAAGCAGGCCAAGCTTGGTGGGAGAAGTAGGTAAGACGGTGCAGAGAAAAGAGGAAGCGAAACAGACCCGTGCATGGGCGGCGTCATAACCGGGAAAGAGAAAGCGAGCAACTGACTGCGCCGGAATTGGAGGACGCCCAAAGGGACCCCAGACAAGCTAAAGGTGAAACGCTAAAGGCAGGGGGAGGCAGAGCGAAGTGCTGCCGCTGCACAAGCATGCCGAACTGGCACAAAGGCAGCGGAGAGGAAGATCCCAGCGCCACCTCCGCGCCCAGCCACTCAGCGCCAAGCAACACAGCAGCCGACCCCGAAGGTGAGCCAAAAGCCAGAGGCGAGAAGGGACAGAGCGAAGGGGGCGCCGCACAGGCACGCCAAGCAAGCCAGGCCGGACAGCGAAGGAAGGGGGGAACGGGCAGGAGCAGACACGCCGAAAGGAGGAGACCAAGACAAGCGAACTCTTGAACATGTGCCTGCAGGCACACACCACCCCTACACAC
This sequence comes from Lissotriton helveticus, assembly GCF_964261635.1. Taxonomy (NCBI): domain Eukaryota; kingdom Metazoa; phylum Chordata; class Amphibia; order Caudata; family Salamandridae; genus Lissotriton; species Lissotriton helveticus. Next base: position 129,285,848 of record NC_136069.1, read on the forward strand.
TAGCAACGGACCCCCCGTGATGCAGCGGTCAAGCAGCCAAGAGCCGCAATAGCCCGCAGAGCCACGTGCAACTAGGCCAGTCTTAGCAAGGGCAGCCGAACCCGGCTGCGGACGAGACATAGCACACTCTGGCAGGACCTAAGGCCAAGACACGAACAAGGCAAGTAAGGGAACCGAGTAGGTATAGCACCTACGCAGGAGACCACCCACCCAGGGCGCCCCCCACGATCAACCCTACCTACGCTCAAAAAGAAGGGTGCCTGGGCAGTATCCTGTCAAGGAGAGGGATCGGAGCAATGGCCAACATTGATGGGAAAATAGCAGGGGACCCAAAAAAGCAAAGAAAGAGACTCCGGAATCTCCTCTGAAGACAAAAGGCGAAACGGCAACCCTAGAGACAATCCGCAGGAAGATTAACGAAGGCAACGCAGTGGCTAAGGAAACTAAACTAAAGATAGACAACATGCAGCTCGAACTGGCAGCAATCAGGGCCGACCTGCACAGCACCAACATGAGAATGGAAGCAGTAGAAGGCCGCATCAGCTCCGTGGAGGACACTAATACAGAGAACTCTAAAGTAATAGCGGAATGTCAAAAAGCAACAAAAGCCATACAAAAACAACTTGCGGAGCAGGATGACAGGGCAAGAAGAGGAAATGTGAGGATCCTAGGAGTGCCAGAAGGAATGGAGGATAAGGCAGGCTCGTGTGCAAATATGCTTGAAGACATGATCCCCAAGCTAACAGGCATGAGTTTCGACAGGAGGTTCGAGGTGCAGAAGGCGTACAGAGTGCCGGCAGGAAAGCCAACAACAGGGAGGGGCCCCAGACCAATAATATGCAACCCACTGCGAACATCCCACACCGAGGCCATCTTTGCCTTTGCCAGAAATAATCAAAACCTGTCATGGGAAGGCAGCAAGATAGTACTGACCCAAGAGTATTCGAAACAAATGGTCGAGACTAGGAAGAGCTTCCTAGCGCTCAGGGATGCACTGCGCAAAAAAAGCATCAGCTTCAGTTTTGCTGGCCCGGCCCGCTTCAGGATCACAGACAAAATGAGAACAATGACATTTGAGAACTCGGAAGACCTGAGACGCTACATGCAAAAGCCACCGACGTAGGAGATGGATACAAAACCCCCAGGAGCAGCCAAAAGAAGTGCTTCACCGGATGCTGCAGCCCTGTCGGAGTAAGACCACCGGGGACAAAAAGGAAGAAACGAATACCTCAAGATACGTTTACACGCCCGCAAGAATCTACCTCAACAGCGCGGAACCAAATGAGAACTTTACCATGGACAACACACAAACTCTACCTCAGGGAGGATGTGGAGCAAAAGGAACTTTGTCGTCGCACTCCCACTCAGCAAGTAAGGGGGGAGGGGGGAGGGAGGGGACGGGGTACACGAAGGGCAGGGGGGCTGGGAGCACACACATGGGGCCACTCTTCTTTCCTATCTCCACCACTCTATCTTTCACTCTTCCACACCTTCAACGAGGAGCAACAAGCACAGGCATAAGCAAAACGACACAAAAGCCAGCCAGGGACTAAGGAGGGGCAGCCACTGGGCCTCGCGGCGTCCAAAGCCACATAGATTGCCAAGCACGAGACATCACAGATGACACACAATGCGCACACCAACCTCTCAACTGATGTCAAGATAGTATCCTTAAACGTCAAAGGCCTCAACAGCCCAGTGAAAAGAAGGAAAGTACTAGAGTACCTAAGGAAACTCAAAGGCGATATCTACGTACTGCAAGAAACTAGACTAGAATCTGAGGATATTGCACGCCTCAAGACTAGCTGGATAGGCGACATATGGGGATCAGCCGCACAGAACAAAAAGAACGGGGTGGTCACTTTCACAAGTAAGAAGTAAAAACTAACACTAGTGAACACGCAGGCAAACACAGAAGGAATATTTTTGGTAACGAGTCTTGGTAGAGCGGGAGAAACGATACACGTGGCCAACATATACGGCCCCAACACTGATGACAGGGACTTCTGGGACAAGGTAGAAACGCAGCTACACACCCTCCCGCTAGGAGAACTCCTAGTGGTTGCGGGAGATATGAACCAGGTCCTAGACCCAGCCATTGACAAGCACCCACACAGACAGGGCCATAAGTCAAACAAGGGAAACATCCTGAAAAACCTCTGCGTCAAACTCAACCTCAGGGACCCATGGCGTCTCCAAAACCCAGACACCAGAGAGTGCACTTTCTACTCAAACCCTCACAACTTCTACAGCAGGATAGACCACATCCTCATATCTGACACGCACACCCACCTCATAGACCACACGGAAATTGGTCCTCGGAGTATCTCAGATCACTCACACATAAGCACCACCCTATCAGGGAAACATAATGAGAGGCCGACCTGCAGATGGCGCTTTGACGACAGTCTGCTTAGCGACACCTCAACCAGGGCAGAGATCGAAATAGCGATCAAAGAATACCTGAGGATTATGACACCCCCGAGACAGACAGAGACCTGTTATGGGATGCTTTACAGGCCACCATCAGGGACAGTAATGAGCATAAAAGGGAGGATAAACAAAGACAGGAAAAAAAAATCGCTGAACTGGAAACAGAAATTAAAAGTCTAGAGATGGGCCACATAGCTAATCTGGAAGATAGGAACACCCTCACAACCCTAACCAAACGCAAGTACGAACTAAACAGAATCCTGAGCGAAAGGGCGGGCACCTGGATTAATAAATACAAAGGCATCAACCTATGTACAGCTAACAAAGTGGGGGAAAACCTGGCATCATACCTCAAAGGGAAACAGAAACAGCATTCAATAGGGGCCATTAAAGACAAAAACAACAAATCCCAGACTGCAAACAAAGAGATCCTGGAAGTGTTCAAAAACTTCTACGAGGAACTCTATACAAGGGATGACACCCTTCAGAGGGACGGGGGGGAAAAACTCCTAGCAAGCCTTGCCACACCAATGCTATCAGATAAGGAGAGAGACACCTTAGAAATGAACATAACAGAGGATGAGATAGGGAGAGCCACAGCGAGCCTCAAGGACAACAAGGCACCAGGACCAGATGGCTTCACGGCCGGCTTCTATAAGCACTACCTACACATTCTAAGACCCACAATGAAGGAGGTCTACACGAAATGTGTCCAGCAAGGACGCATGACTCCGACTATGGCAGAAGCAAATATAATAGTGATACCGAAAGAGGGTAAAGACACAACTGAGGCAAAGAATTTCAGACCATTATCACTTATCAACGTAGACTGTAAAATCTGCGCCAAAATTCTAGCCACCAGGCTGAACGCCTACCTACCCAAGCTCATACACTGCTCACAGGTAGGGTACCTCAGGAACAGAATGTCCCACGATAACACAAGACTGCTATGCCATATAATAAATCACTCCTCCAAGAGCACCAATGCAGCGGTCATGATAGCCCTGGACGCCGAGAACGCGTTTGACAGAATATCCTGGCCCTTCCTAGACCAGTGCATGCTGAAATTCGGGTTCGGCCCGCAATATAGGAAGATGGTGCTGGCCCTCTACAGTGCCCCCAAAGCACGAGTTGTACTAAATGGAGGGACTTCACAAGTACTGCATCTAGGAAGGGGCACCAGGCAAGGATGCCCACTATCGCCAGCCCTGTTCCTGTTAGCTATAGAGCCCCTCCTAAACATGATCAGAACCAACACAGACATAAAGGGCATACCAGTAGAGGGAGAAACCTTCAAGCTAGCGGCATATGCAGACGATGTGCTAATAATTACAGAGGACCCAGAGAGATCAATCGAAGCACTGATGGACACGATAGAGAAGTACGCCCAGGTCTCGGGATATAAACTAAACAGGGACAAATCGGAGTGCAAACCCTTTAACATCCACACCACTAAGACGGTACTAGGCCAATCCGGCCTAACCTGGCAGCAGAAACCCATTAAATACCTGGGCCTCCTCTTCGAAAGAGACCTCAGAGCAACACTAGAACACAATGAGCAAGCCGTACTACACAAAATAAAGGAGAGAGCGGAGAGCTGGTCTCCCAAATTTACCACGTGGTGGGGTAGAGTAGAGACGATTAAAATGATGCTCACACCTATGGTGAACTACATGCTGAACATGCTACCATTGATAAATACAGAAGATTTCCACAAGAGACTAGACAAAATGCTGAACAGCTTTCTGTGGAGGGGGAAAAAGCCCAGAATAAGCCTAAACAAACTCAGGCTGACAAAAGACCTGGGAGGCCTAAACATAACTAACTTCAGAAGATTTCAGACAGCATGCATAGCAAGACAGGGATTATACTGGCTCACTCCCAGCACAGAATACACTCCGGCGTGGTTAACACTAGAGAGAAAACTACTGAAAGGTATGAACCCCATCGCCTTACTCACAGCCACCCGTCACCCAGCAATAAAAGAAAACGCCATCCTAAACAGCACAAGGAAAGCGCTCCTGGGCATAGACAAGATAATGATCACAAGCATAAAAAGAACACGGTTTGAATCCATATGGCACAACCCCACAATAAAATACAGAGACAAGACCTTAAACATGCACACATGGTATAAACACGGCATCACAACGACTAGCGACTTACTGAAACAAGGCACAAATGCAACATTCGACACACTCAAGGCCGAACACAATCTAGGAAACATAGAGCTGTACAACTTCCTGAAGATTAAGGTAGCTATAAGAAGGGCAAACCTGAACGGACTAACACCCTCTCTCATTCAATATGCCATCAACCTCAACAAATTAGGACACCAAGTCGCACACCTCTACAAAGCCCTAGGCCCAAAATCCACAAAACTGAATGACAAGGTTAACACCTACTGGGGCACACTAGTGGGCAGAGCACTGAGCGAGAAGGAAAGGGCGGAACTATGGAGGTCCACATCCAGGGGAAAGGTTACCACAACTCTAAACCAGACAAAATTCTGGCTCATACACAAGGCATACTGGACCCCCGCCCACCTATCAGTTATGGGAATCCGCGACAGTGATCGCTGCTGGAACTGCAACAAAGAAAAAGGTGACCTGGCTCACCTACTCTTCCACTGTTCCAAAGTCAGAACGTTCTGGAACACAATAGAAACACTGATAAACGAGATCACGGGGGCCACCCTGCAACTAGACTTCCACAGCCTGGCACTGGGGTTCACATCCCCCTCAATAGCAACCAAAGAAGACAGAGACCTCACAGATCTTCTGCTGACAGCAGCAGTCAAAACGGTTCTGTATAATTGGAAAGACACAGGGAAAGCCACACCTAAGACATGGCTCATCTGGGTCACTTTCTTAAGGGAGGCAGACACCATCACAGCGCAACACTCACCCAAAGCACATAGGCAGTCAAACATGTGGGAATCCCTAGACAAGTACCTCTCATCACACAAGCTGCCATAGGCAGCAAGGCCAACCACCCACTAACAGTAGCCAGGCAGCAGACCTCCAAATAAGACACACACCAGGGAAGCGCGATGCCGCCATTCCTCCTCGTCTATCTACTCTATCTATCGCTTGTGGTCGGGGGGCGTGACAGAGAAAGACAATCAACGCAACCCCGGGACGGGGAACCAAGGGACAAACCGCGCACGCACGACGAGTTTTGGACTAACGTCAATAAGACTGGAAGCAGAAAATGAACAAGTCGAACAGCCCGCCCCCCCCACCCCCCGCGGGCGTTCTCTCTTTCTTCCTTTCTCCTCTCTCTCTTTCTTTTCCTCCCATGTATATGTTATGCTCCATGTAAATATATTTTTTTTCTATGATAAAAAATTACAGAAATAAAAAAATTAAAAAATGTGCTGTCCCCAGGACAGCTGTAAACTCGAGATACCCTCAGGGGTGCGCTTTAAGGTGAAATATAGAGCAGCTGTTTAAAGCTGCTGAGTGTTTCACAGTGCAGACGGCATATTTGCTTCAATTTCAAGAGGGGAGAGAGATCTCCTTGCAGGCTGGTGCAGTGAGTGACTGCACCCACCTGCAAATGGATGTCTGGGTTCACACCTCCAGAGGGCTGCCTTTATGAGGCACACTGAAAGTATGCCACATTTTACAGCCCCTTAAAGTCATGTTTGCCTCTAGAGTGCACCCGTGTCCATAATATGGTTCAAGCAGAAAGGCAAACTGATTCCCTCATTTGCATGATGCGCTCTCATAATAACGCATATTACAGAAGAGGATGCACAAGCCTCTGTGGTCCATTCTGTAATACCATTTTGCCCTGGGGGCGCACACATCGGGTGCACATGCCCGTTGCGCCCCCGGGGCACAGTGTATAATATGGCCTGTGATATTTTTCTAATGATGAGGTGTATTTCCCCGAACATGGAAAACCCTTCATCAATTTATGTTAGAAAACATTCTGCCATTCCTTTATTTCACAGCCACAGCTGTTGTGCATGGCATAAGAATCCATATGTGTGTCTTTTATATGATGATGTTTGCTGGGATCAGCTGCTCCATCCTGCTGCCTTGAAGCAGGGCAATCTGATCATGCATCTTTTATTTTGCCTCTATGAACACTTAGGATAACACTGTTCCATTTACAAGTTCCTTGGAGATTACAATAAAATAGTGGGCATTGCTTGAGTAGTTTTGCCCTCTACTCTTCAGTTATTTTCAAACACTTGTACTTTCCTATATATACCACTTAAAGCAAGCACACAGCAGGAAGAACAAATGCAATTCACAGCTTTTTCGTTTGTGTTCTCAGTATCAGATGTGTGTGGATGTTTTCATAACACAAAGCAGGTTCAGAAACGAAAATATCTACTTTATAACATACATATTATCCTTCACTAAAACTCCATGTTGATAAATTCAGGGAAGTGTTTTTCCAATGATCAATGTCACAAATATATTTTGCAAAAATATGTAAAACATGGAAAATCTGAAACAAATGACAGTTGCAAGTGAAGTTGATAAGAATTCAAATATATGCACATATAGGAAGGAGATGAGGTTGACTTTTTTTAAACGTTATGAGACGATTCTTCAAACAGTGCCAAAGTTATTAGCAAGCAAAGAACGCGCTTACTATGCAAACTCAGATATATATATATATATATATAGACACTGACGAAGGCTAAACGCCGAAACGCGTTTGTTGTTATAAGAATAAAGACCGTTGAAAATCTGCCACCTCCTGAGTTCTGTTTTCCTGCTAAAAAACGAGAGGAAATTTGAGCGTCACATATATATATATATATATATATACTCCTCCAATCCTGCTTTTTTAAAAAGACAGGTCTGACACATGCTCAGGTTTCCCAAAAGTGATTTATTTCCACCAGTGCACATTTATCAAGTAGCTGAATGTGCCAAGGTGAGTTTTACCACGTAGCTGCTGTTTAAAATACAGTCCAAGTGTTTTCATTGGCTGGGAGTCGTTCTCACAGACAGCGGACAGGGAAAGTTCCTCCGTTGTTGAATACCGCTGTGCTCCCTGCCAGGAAACCACGGTCACAGTGCACCACTCCCGCAATGAGGAACCTACGAACAAACAAAGTCAGATTAAGGTACAGTGACCCATCCTCGCACACGATAATGCTTTTGTTGCTCTTTCTGGGTCCTTTAGTTGCGGGAAACACAGGTCGGCCTTCGTCACCACTGGGCAAACCTTTAAGCAAACGCAATGTCTGCTCCCTCTCCCCATTACCTTAGAGACACTCCGGGTTTGGGGGGGCGCCGCATATGTGCCTTCTAAGCACTCCAAGCCAGGAAAGTTTGTCGGTTATTATGCGGAGCTCCAGACCGAGGGGCGTGTCAGATGAGGCAGAGCCGACCTCCACCTTAACATACTCCTCCAATCCTGCTTTTTTAAATATAAATATATATGTATGTGTGTGTGTGTGTGTGTGTGAGGGGTGGTACGGGCGAGTGAGTGTGTGGCTGCATAGGTGACTGGATGTGTCAGTGGTATATGGGTGAGTAATTGGGTATGTGAAGGACAGTATAGGTCAATGATGGGGTATATGAGTAATTGAATGTGTGAGGGAGTGGATTTGAGAGGGACTGTGTGGGTGAGTGTGGGCTCATGTCAGTCACTCTATAGCTGAGTGAGTATGTGTTAGTATCTGTATGAGTAAGTACGTTGGTGTGTTTATAACTGTATGGGTGAGTAAGTGGCTGTTGATTGACTGTATGGGTGAGTGAGTAGGTGTGTTAGTAGCTCTATGGCTGACTGACTCAGTGTGTGAGTGTCTTTATGGGTGTATGAGTGCATATATTAGTAGCTGTATTAGTGAGTGAGTGGGTGTAAGAGTGGCTGTATGGGTGAGGGGGTGACTCTGTGTGTGTGTGTGAGTGTGTAGATCTATGAATCAGTGGGTAAGTACTGGTATGGGTCTGTGAATGGTTGTAGGGGTGAATGAAAGGTTCTATGGGGGTATGAGTGGATGTGTTAGTGGTTTTGTGGATGATGTCATCAGTGATGGCACTGACTATGTCATGAGTGTAATAAGCGAGGCCATAAGCTGTGCATTGTGGGGTGCAAGTTATAGTTAACTGTGATGAATTCCACTGGTTTTGTACGAGTGGTACCTGAGCCTAACTATAACATCCCTATAATCTTTGTTTTTTTCAGTGAATTTCTAAGTTTTTAAAATTCCATATCTTAACTATAAAGTCCTTTTAACCATTGTTTTTTTTCAGTGAATTTCTAAGGTTTTTTAAATGCTAATTCCTAACTATAACATCCCTGTAATCTTCATTTTTTCAAGTGAATTTCTATGGTTTTTTAAGTAGTAATGGAGTTTACAGAGTGGTGGAGAAGGGGGGACCAGCTCTCAGGAATCCTGCTGTATAAAACTTACAGAAAGTACCAGGAGGGCTTCTTGGCCCCCAAGGTCCCTCAGCATGCAAGATGAATTCATTCCTCAACTAGTAGTCGACGAGGAGAGGTGTGTTTTCAGAGTAGTAGAGAAAGGAGGCGGCCCAAGAAGACCTCTCAGCAATCCCTCAGTGTGGGACTTAGTGAAGGTAACAAGAGGAGTAGTTGGCCCACAAGGACGTCTTTTGGGGCCAACGACTCCCCCTACTACCTCCAGTAAGACCCAGACAGCACGACTGCTTAAAGGTCTTCTGAGGCAATGCTTCGCCATTGTGTGATTTAGCCCCGGGGAGGTGGTGGTCCCCAGGACTGCGAGGCGGCCACATTGCCCCCCACATTGTTTTTGGTTAAAGCCCCGGGGAGGTAGGGGGTCCCCTGGGGTTTGAGAGGTCCATGCACTCCCACATTATGTAAATTGAAAGCCCCAGGGCAGTGGCGTCCCGGGGATGATGAGAGGATCTAATCGGTCCGCAGCTTTGTTTATAGATGAAGGTGGCAGTCCCCGGGGCTTACGGGGGTCTAAGAGCCTCCATTTATAAAACTATAAGACTTGGGGAGATTGTGGTCCTCGGGTTAGCGGGGGAGGCCTGTACGGCTTTCCTTTTCTTTTAACAAAGCCTCAGGGAGGTGGTGATCTATGGGGCAATATTGAGCCCCAAGAGGAGGGGGCTGGGTGCCCCCCTCCTTTATAATTAGGGCTCCCAGTTTTCCGTTTTTACTGATTTTTACAGATAAATACAGACAGAAAACATTTTTTTTCCTTTCTGTATTTATTTTTAAATACAGAAAAATACGGAAAATATGTCTTCTTTGAATGTTTTTTTCTACTGTCAATCATGAGTGCCAGGTCAGTAGGTGTACAGATTGAGAGGTAGGGGAGGTGGAAAAAAACAATACATTTCCAAATTGAGCTTAATTAAGTGCAGATATACAGTTATTTATGCTATTCTGCAATGCGAGTGTTTTCTGATAACACTATTGCACTATATACTGCTGAAGCCTTTTGGGCATTCAAATGCAAACGTATATTTATCAGTCAAATAAATGTGGAAAAATACCTATGGCAGATACATTTATACAGAAAACACAGAATAGAAATGGATAAATACAGACACAAGTAGCAAAAAATAAATATGGATAAATACAGACGGAAATGTAGAAAAAATAAATACCATAAAACCGGGAGCCCTATTTATAATAAAAAAATATGCCCCCAGGACCTGGACCACCCAGGGTGGATAATGAATGAAGTGCCCGTACTTCATTAAAAAAAACATATATATTTTGTCAGATCCATGGACCCCGCTGAAAAGTTTTAAAAAAGCCCTGTTTTGAGCCCAGGAGGCAGATGAGTCCAGTGGGACCACTCCAAGAGATCTAGGGTGTCGGGGTGTTTCTTCCCTGCCCCCTTTTCTTCTTTTCTTTTTTTTGTGGTTCTCAGTTCAATCAAGTCCCAAGATGACAGTCAACATGTCCAGGTTGACGTGTTGGCTGCGAATCCAATTGTAGTACCATTTCAGTAGGTTTTTGGGCTACTAGATATCTATGGGCCCGATTCACAGAACTAACTTAAGACAAAATCCTAAACTTACTACCATTTTGGTATTCACAGAAGGCACTTACTCATTTTGGTATTCACAGAAGGCACTTACTCATTTCGGTATTCACAGAAGTTAGGAGTCCTAACTTTAGGACTCCTAAATGCCCTCTGTGAATACCGAAAGTCTTAAAGTTAGGATTATTCTCAATTTAGTAGTAGTAAAGTTAGGACTCCTAACTTTCAGACTCTTAAATGCCTTCTGTGAATACCAAAAGTCTTAAAAATAGGATTTTTCCCAGTTTGTAGTAGTAAAGTTAGGACTCCTAACTTTAGAACTCCTAAATGCCTTGTGTGAATACCGAAAGTCTTAAAATTAGGATTTTTCTCAATTTAGTAGTAGTAAAGTTAGGACTCCTAATTTTCGGACTCCTAAATGCCTTCTGTGAATAACGAAAGTCTTAAAATTAGGATTTTTCTCACCTTTACTACTACTAAATTTAGAAAAATCCTAATTTTAAGACTTTTGTTATTCACAGAAGGCATTTAGGAGTCCTAAAGTTAGGAGTCCTAACTTTACTACCACTAAATTTAGAAAAATCCTAATTTGAAGACTTTTGTTATTCACAGAAGGCATTTAGGAGTCCCAAAGTTAGGAGTCCTAACTTTACTACTACTAAACTGAGAAAATCTTAATTTTAAGACTTTCGGTATTCACAGAAGGCATTTAGGAGTCCTAAAGTTAGGAGTCCTAACTTCTGTGAATACCGAAATGAGTAAGTGTCTTCTGTGAATACCAAAATTAGTAAGTGCCTTCTGTGAATACCAAAATGGTAGTAAGTTTAGGATTTTGTCTTAAGTTAGTTCTGTGAATCTGGCCCACAGTTTTTAAACTTAAATATATATGCAACTACAGAATGTATTTACACCAAATCACGAAGCACGATTTTTGGAGAAACATCTAGCCTTCTGCTAAACTTGGTGTGATTCGTGTAATTCCGGTCATTGGTTTGGGCTATAGTCGTCTTAAAAAAATGAAAATTCCCGATAGACTTAACATGGGTAACATGTGTTTAGCGACCCCCTTTTTTATCAGCCACCACGTGACTGATCACCCAGTGACTTTCAACACAGAGCTGAACTAAAAGCAGGAAATTTTTTAGAAATGTTTTGAATGTTCGTCAAGCGGTGCCAACGTTATTGGCAAAACAAAAAAGGCTTCTCTTATATACTAACTATCAACTGCCAGTAGGTAGTTATAGTTAGGACCTTGTTTCTAAGGAAAATAATTTTTTGACTTGGCTATAACTTTGGTGTTGTTTTACAAATGTGCATTAAATTGTCCCAAAACTGTGTTATGCAAAGTTTGAGGGTGATCCGTGAAGTGGGGACCGAGAAGTTGGGCCGCCAAATAAGGTTCCGTTTGCAATGTTAATCCCATAAGAACCTTTAGCCACAGCTACAGCCCAAACTGCTGAACAGACTTACTCCAAATTTGGTAGGGAGTTAGATGTTGGTTGAAGGAAGTGTCTTTTGCCTCTTTGGTGTAAATCTGTTCAGTAGTTTTTGAGAAATGTAAGTTTAAAATTATAGTGATATCTCTGGCCACAGAGCCTTCGTGAACAAAGAGAGCTCATGCAGGTAAATGCACTTCTCTGATTGGCTACCAACACTTCAACAAGGAAGTATTCGCAGCCATCTTGGGACTCATCTGAAGGCCGAGCCCTCCCCAAAAAGTGAAAATAAAGAAAAGGGGGCAGGATAGGAATACCCTGACCACCAAGTCATGATCTTGGGGTCCCGCTGGGACCCTGCAAAGGCATAAAACCATTAAAAAAAGTTGCAGTGAATTTGCGATAATCGTGCTTGCTTTAAAATAACCCCCAGGTAGGCTAGTTCCCGGGCGCAAATACTAATTATAGGAGGGGTAGCACAGGCCCCCTCCTAAGGCAGTACACCAGGAGATGCGCTTGCAGAGTGGTGTAGAAAGGGGTGTGGCCTTTGAACACCTCACAGCAATCCAGCTGTGGGAGCCTTAATGGACGTAACAGGAGGGCTAGTTGGCCCCTATCGACCCTCAAGAGCCAAGGGGACTTCATCCCCCCACTAGTAGTGCACCAGGGGGCATGGTTGCAGAGTGGTGAAGAAAGGGGGCTTGGCTTCCAGCAGGTCTCCACAATCATGCTGTATGGGACTTACTGGAGGTAATAGGAGAGGTAGTTTGCCCCCAAGGACCCTCAATAGCCAAGGGGACATCATTACCCTACTAATAATGCACCAGGAGGTGCATTTGCAGAGTGGTAGAGAACGGGGCGTGGCCTGTTATTAGAGCTCAGCTATCCTGTTGTATGGGACTTACTGGAGGTAATAGGCACATCTAAACGTACATCTGGGGCATTCCAGACATGGAGGGACCTTTTGCCTGTAGGGACTGCCAATTCCATAGCCTAGAGCTGAAGCAGAAGAATGCAGGTCCACTGCTACCCAATCTAGAAAGGAGCAATCCTAATTCTAACTCAGATAATCTCTCTCCCCCCCAGACCTCTCTACCAATAAAACTAGTTTGGACTGGAACTGCTTTCTGGCCAATGTTAGATCAATGCCCAAGCATTTTATTGAAATTTGGGATTTGCTTTCTTCTGGGTACCTCGATATTGGATGTTTGACGTAAACCTGCTCAAACGTAGCTCCCCCCGCTCTTACAGTGGCGATCCCTGATGGCTACTGTATTCAATGGCTGGATAGGCAGTCTAAGGTTAGTGGAGGTATAGCCATTGTTCATAAAGACACTATTAAGGTATCTACACTCGAACAACGTAGCAATGATAAAATAGAAATTTCTGTCTTTATAATCAATTTTCAATCACATTACTGCTGGAAAGGTGCCCTTGTATACCGGCCCCCAGGTCCCCTCCATGATTTCCCCGCAACTAATGGAACTATTTGCCCCCAAATCATTCCTACTAAACACTTTTTATTATTAGGGGACTTCAACGTACATGACGAGATTACATCCAACTTGGATACCTCCAATATTCTCGCCAACTTGGCTTCCTTAGCACTAGTAAAAATCAATGTGGGTCCCACACATCTTGCAGTGCCACATTAAATCTTTTCCTGACCAACTCTGCTAATATCTGTTGTGAGGTCTCTCGTACACTCATGTGGTCTGATCACTCTCTTCTTGGTTTTCAAATAGGAGGACGTAGGGTAATTTCTGCCCCTTCCAAGGCTCCCCAATGTTCTTTGAAGACAATGGTATAAAATCACGCCAGACGTTTCATGAACATATTCCCGGCAACTGTTATCCTGGAATTAGGGAACGTCGAAGACTGCTTGGCCAGCTACAACACCATAGTAAACAACAAATATAGATCATCTGCCCTCATCAGTACTACACCCTAATTTGGCCAGGTGGCCACATGTAGCGTGGTACTCGCCAGATGTACGGAAGGGACAAACCCTCTGTAAAAAGCTGGAAAGATGTTGGCGTCACTCACATGATGCAAATGACAAAGAAAGGTACAAGATTTCTTTCGCTCGTTATCAAAAGAATTGAAAGAATGCACATAGAGCTCATATTGCGTCACAACTTAACCAGATAGGGAATACTCTTAAATCCTTCACTAATCCCAAGGCTTGTCACAATGAAGTGACTCCATCGCAAGAGCATTGCGATAAGATTGCTAATCACTTTGTACAGACAATAGAGTTTATCTACGATAAAATCACAAAAAACAGGAACCCTTTGAATGACACTTCAATTCTCTACCCCACATCCATACCCAATACCCATTCACTGGAAAGTTTTCCTCCTCTGACCGCAGATACTGTGGAGACACGTTTGAAAACAGTCCAATCAGGCTCGCCTCAGGACATTATTCCAGCCAAAATATCTTCTTTACTCTATAATCACCTGTCACCTCCTATCTGCTCAATCCTCAATCTCTCCTTGAGTAAGGGCCAAGTACCATTTGAATGGAAGGCCGCTCAAATAATTCCCATCTGGAAGAAAGCTAATACCCCATGGGAGGACCTGTCCAACTACCGCCTGATTTCTCTTCTATCTCTTTTGAGAAAACTACTGAAAAAACACATTAATAAACATCTCTCTGAGTGAATTGAAGCAACTGGATGCCTTGACTCCTTCCATTCTGGGTTTAGACCTAAGTTCTGCACATAGTCAGCTTTGATTGCTGTTAATGATAATGTAATACATTACCTTGACAACGGACAAGCAGTACTACTTGCGCTGCTGTATTTGTCAGTGGCTTTTGACACGATATCCAACACCATCTTACTTCATAGACTTAGAGATATTGGAATCTGAGGACACGCCTTTCAGTGGATCTTGTGTTTCCTAACTCATGGTACCCAGACTATTAACCTTGTCTCCTTCTCATCACAGACCATGGAACTTACCAAAGGAGTACCTCAGGGATCCTGCCTTAGTCCTACTTTGTTCAACATTTATGTTGCTGCTTTAGCGGACTTACTCAGAGAGCTGGGCTTTACTCTGATCTCATATGCTGATGATACCCAGCTTTTACTGTCATTTGATAAAAACTCCGACAACACCCAGTGTGGAAGGCATGACCGCTACTGCTACCTGGATGAGGAACAACTTCCTGCAGCTAAATTCTGGAAAACAGAGATCATACTATTTGGAGTAACCTATTTTCTCTGGTCCCCAGAGTGGTTGCCTCCCAAATTGGGTGTCGCCCCGGTCCCTAAGGACGAGGTAAAGAACTTAGGCATACATCTAGACCAGAAACCCAAAATGAAAGTGCAAGTCACAACTACCGTGGGCTCATGCTTTCACATGCTAAGCCTCCTACACAGGATATTTCCTTTTCTTCCCCTGACTGTCCGTAAATCACTCCTTCAAGCATTAGTGATAAGCCACCTAGATTACTGTAATGCCCTTCTGATTTCGCTAGTGAGTCATCACTAAACAGACTGCTCATCTTGTCTCCTGTCAGAACTGCCTCTCTTCCGCTAATACAAGGTCTCGACTGGCTACCAATACGCCAGCGGATTCGTTTTGAGATTTGATGTATTGTGCACAAAGCACTAAATGGAAATGGCCCTAGTTACTTAGCAGGAAAATGTAGCCAGTACCCGCCATCCAAACCACTCTGTCTTGCTCCCTGTTTCACGCTTTAAGAAATCTTGCATGGGTGGGAAGCATTCTATTACGTAGGCCCCTTCTACTGGAACCAGCTCCCCACCCACCTCCGGGAATGCCCTGTCATGTCATTTAGGTTCGTCCCATCATGTACATACCCATCACTTACATTCTGTCCCGTCCACACGACATAACGATCATACACAGGTGACCTTTTCCCTAGTATATACTTCTGTCTCATCAACAACCAGGCTCTCCGTATTTCTATCTTAATCCCTGTACTCATGTAAACTGTCCTCAGGCATGGTAGATTTATTCTGTATAAGGGTCATCACTTTTTTCATCCATGGCCAACAGCCAGCTGTGCAAGAGTGTTTTTGTTTAGAAAAGGATGAACAAAGGATTAGTGAATGTTTTAAAAACATATCAATTCTAGAAGAAACCCTGGAGTTACCACTTTATTATAAAACACCCTCACTCCCCTTAGAGACAGAGCGGAGAATTCCTTCCAGGCTGGACCGAGGCACTTCAGGCTGATCCTTTGACAGGCGGAGATATGACATCCCTTGCGGTGTGCCATCCTCGGTGCAGGGACAGGGTCCTTCATTCAGAGCCATCAGGTTAGGGGTTAGCACTTCCCCGGGGGATTCTTTGCTCCATTAGGATGTATCCTGACATTTACATGCACATGATTCACCTGCATGTCTAGGTTACGTACACATAGGTAGGCTACGCATAGTAGGAGTTTGCCAATGATATTGTTTTATATAATATGCTTTTATTCATTTCATTAGCACTATGGTAGAAATGTATCTACTTTTTGCGATATTGGTACTATTAATTTGTCTGGTCCTGTCTTTTGATTGTCGCAGGTAGCATGTTTCACAATAGACTGACGCTTGACCAATAAATAATTATTGAAACCATTCCAATTGTTATTCTATGTGTATTCTGAAAAGAAAAAACATGCATGACTGAGCGAAAGATACCGTATTGTCTCCACGATACCTGAGGAATCAGGGTTGTATTGTACAGTGGTTGCCAGAAACTACATACACCACTATAGAATACAGGGTGGTGCTAGTGACACCGAAGAGCTAGCTGGTCTAACGGCTGACTCATCCTGTGGGGGTGTCCAGAGTCTGTCAGCACACCAAGCCCTCAGTTTAGGTCATCCAAAATGCACAGGTCCTGGGGGGTACTAGGAACTACACAACAGCCCATAATACCTGCAATTTCAAAAGTTCCTTAAAAACAAGCTTTTTTTGAAACCCTTACTCCAATTTTCCCCCTAACTGTAGCAACTCCATAGCGCGGGGGTAATTCGGGTGCTTTACAAGTCAATAAAATAGATACATGACATCACTGATGACATCATTGACAGAATCACAGATGTACCCTCTCACACACCAATATAACATTTCATACACCCACTCAAACATCTACACTAGCATTCTCAAAACCATTGACACACCCATACCAGTACTTACCCACCCACTCACTGATTTATAGACACACACATGCACTAAGTTACCCATACAGCCACTCATACACCAACTCACTCACTAATACAGCCACTTATATATTGACTCATACACCCACACAGCCACTCACACACAATCTCTCATAGAGCTACTCACACACCTACTCACTCACCTATAAAGTCAATCACACAGCAATTTACTCACCTATACAGATATACACACATCCACTCATTTATTCATACAGATACTAACACATATTCACTCATCTATACTGGTACTGACACAAGCATACGCTCACCCATATGGCCACTTTTGCAATCACACAGTCACACATACAGTCACTCATATACTCCAATACTTACCTATTCTGCCTTTCACATATGCAGTTACATATCCATGTACCACTGACACATCCATTCACCCACCAACACAGGCAAACACACACTCACTTACCCATAAAGCCCCCTACACACACACTCACTAACCATAGAGCCACTGACTCACCCATGCACTCATCCATACAGGCAGTTACACCCCCCTCACCCACCCACAAAGACATTGAGACACCTATGCATGTACTCAGACAACCAATCACTCTCCTGTACAGAAACTCACAAACCCACTCACACACCCATACAACCACTTAGACACCAACTGACAGACTAATACAGAGATTTACACAAGTCAATCACCATACATTCACTGAGACACCATGTCACTTATTATACAGGCACGCACCCACAAAATCATACATACACGCACTAATACACCCACTGATTCATCAATACACCTGTGTATATATAGTTAACATTCATAAACTTTTTAGAAACACTCATAGTCACCAGATGATGTCATCTGTGATGTCATTTGAGATGTCATCAGTGATGTCACTGATCATGGCATGAGTGATGTAAAATGTGAGGTCATAAGCAGTGCATTGCAGGGCATGACTTGTAGGTAGCTCAGTTAACTATAACTGCTGCATTTCTCTGTTCCTGTAAAATTTGTTTTTTCAGTGAATATAAATACAAATATATATAGAAATAGATAAAGATATTAGGGTTTAGGTTGGGAATGGGTTTTTGGGTGGTAAGGCATTTTTTAGGGGTTTGGGTGGGAATAGGTTATTGAGTGGTATTCCATTTTTTAGGGTTTAGGGTGGGTAAGGATTTTTGGATGGTACTGTATTTTGTAGGGTTTAAAGCGGGTATGGGATTTTGGGTGGCAGGGGAATTTTTATGGGTTAGGGTGGGTATGGGTTTTTGGATGGTTGGGGATTATTTTAGGTTTTAGATTGGGTATGGGTTTTTGGTTGGCAAGGGAACTGTTAGGGTTTAGGGTGGGTATGAGTTTTTGGGTGGTAAGGGATTTTTTTTGGTTGTAGGGTGGGTATGGATTTTTGGCTGGCAAGGGAATTTTTAAGGTTTTGGGTGGGTAAGAGTTTTCGGGTGGTATGGTTTATTTTAGGGTGTGTGTAGGTTTTTGATTGGCAAGGGATTTTTGAGTTTTAATGTTGAAATGCGTTTGCAGGTGGCAAACATGTTTTAGGGTGTGTATAGATTTTTGCGTTGTAAGGGATTGTTTAGGGTTTAGGGTGGGTATGCGTTATTGTGTAGCAAGGGAAATTTTAGGGTATAGGGTGGGTATGGGTATTTGGGAGGTACAGGCCTTTTTAGGGTTTAGGGTGGTCATTGGTTTTGGATGCCAACGGACCATTTAGGGTTTAGGGTGGCTATGAGTTTTTGGCTGCTAAAGTATTTTTAAGGGTTTATGGTGTGTGTGGGTTTTGGGTGGCAAGGGAATTTGTAGTGTTTAAGGTGTGTATGGGTTTTTGGGTGGTAAGGGATTTGTTTTAGGTTTAGGGTGGGTATGAGGTTTTGGGGTCATGGGAATTTTTAGGGTTTGGGTGGGTATAGGTTTTTGGGTGGTAAGAGATCTTTTTAGGTTATAGGGTGGGTATGGGGTTTTACGTGGCAAGGGAATTAGTGGGGGTTTGGATGGGTTAGAGATTTTGGGTGGTACAGTATATTTTAGGGTTTAGAGTGGGTATGGGTTTTGGGTGCCAAGGGACCCTTTAGGGTTTAGGGTGGGTATGGGTTTTTGGATCGTAAGGGATTTTTTAGGTGTTAGGGTGGGTATGGGATTTATAGGTGGCAAGGTAGTTTTTAATATTTAGGGTGGGTATGGAATTTTTGGTCGCCGGTTATTTTTTAGGGTTTAGGGTGGGAATGGGTTTTGATAAGAGCTTCAGTAGGGTTCAGGTGGGTATGGGTTTTTGGTTGGCAAGGGAATTTTTAGGGTTTAGGGTGGGTATGGGTTTTTGGGTGGTAAAGGATTTTTTAGGGTTTAGGGTGGGTATGGGTATTGGGTGGCAAAGGAACCTTTACGGTGTAGGGTGGGCAGGCGTTTTTGGGTGGTAATTAATTTTTGGGGGTTTAGCATTTGTATGGGTTTTTGGGAGGCAAAGGACTTTTTTGGGTTTAGGGTAGGAATGTGTTTTTGGTTGGTAAGGTATTTCGTAGGGTTTTTGGTGGTTATGGTTTTTTGGATGGTAGGGTATTTTTTGAGTGGGAATGGTGTTTTGGGTGGCAAGTGAATTTTTATGGCTTTAGGTTGGGTATGGGCTTTGGGTGGTAATGTATTTTTTAAGGTTAGGGTGGGTATAGGTTTTTTTGGTAGCAAGGGATTTGTTTGGGGTTAGGGTGGCAAAATAATTTTAAGGGTTTAGCATGGGTATGGATTTTGGGTGGCAATGGGATTTTTTAGGGTTTAGAGTGGGTATGGGTCTTTGAGTGGCAAGGGATTTGCTAGGGTTTAGGATGGCAAGGGAATTTTTAGGATTTAGGGTGGGTATGGGTTATTGAAAGGCAAGGGAATGTTGTGTGTTTTTTGACTTGCCTATATCTTTTGCGCCGGTTGACAAATCTTCACAACATATTCCCTAAAAAGGGTGTCGGTGATTCTAGCTGTGCATGAAAAAATTTGGAGGCAGAGAAAAAGGCAGAGGTAAAAAAATTGTGTATCCCTCGTTAATTACTGAGAGTATTTAGACACTCCTACAGCAAGAACTGCTAGACAGATTTCCACAAAATTCGGGAGAAAGGTAGATTCTGTTCCGGTGATCACACTTTTTCTTATTTAGTGTAAATCCATTCAGTAATTTTCGAGATATTCTAGGAAAACAAAAGTTGTATATCTGAGCGTATGTGGTACTTTTGTAGTATCTCAGTATATAAGTTCAAAACTCATAAACATTTAGAAAACACTAACTATCACTGGATGATGTCATAAGTGATGTAAGTTGAGATATCATCAGTATTGTCATGAGTGATGTCACTGACCATGTCATGAGTGACCTAATATGTGATGTCATAGGCAGTGCATTGTGGGGGCATAAATTATAAACTATAACCGTGGAATTTCACTGGTTTTGTAGAAGTGACAGCGGAGCCTAACTATAACGTTACTGTCACCAATGTTTTTTTCAGTGAATTTCAACATTTTTTAAATGTTAAGTATGATGCCCATCATAATGCACAGTGCAAGGTTAATCACAGGGCCTGGCCTGGCATTGTGTTGCCCCCACCTAGTCTTGCTGCTCCTGAGCCCCTCCTCCTTGCCATCCATTGTCCAAGTCCATGACCCCACTCCCTCGCTGCTTCCAGTTGTGACTATTGCTTTGCCACTACCCTTATTTCTTGCCCTAACTAGTTAGCTTGCATTAGCTGCCTTTCTCCTGCACTACAGGGTCTGATGTGTTACCCCTGCCCTCCATTAAGCGTAATGTCCCTGCCCACTCCTCCTGCCCTCCATTCCCCAATTCTATTCTTCATCAATGCCATCCAGCTTAGCTTCTTTGCTCAGCTTGCTGCCCCTTCTCTTCTTATACTTTACCTCTGTCTGTGGGCATGCCCCTGCTCCCTCCTTCTGCCACCATATTCCATGGACCTGCCACTCTCCTATCTGCTCTTCTGTTGAGCTGCCACTGCCCCGTCCACCTGCCTAGCATGGGCAGATGGCTGCCACCTCTACCCTGCCTGTCCAAGTTCCGTGCCCCATCCCCTCTCTCATGTCCTCAATGGTCCATTTTTCTGCCATTCCCTCCTTCTTGCCATGCATTGTCTTCAGTGATGCCACATACCCTCCCACATGCCCTGTGTAGTCGGTTTGCTGCCCTTGAGCCCCCTTCCACATTTCCTCCAATGTCTGTGTGTATGCCAATATAGTCTCACTGTTGTCCTCCATGGTTCGTTGTGCTTCCAGTGCCATCCGTCCTGCATGGACAGCATGCTGCTCCTGCCCCTTGCACCCAGCCTCCGTTTTCCATGTGCAGACCCCTAGCCCCTCCCTCCGGCCTTGTCTTGTCCTTTTTTTGTGCCCCTGCCCCTTTCCTTCTGTCCTTCATGGTCTGTTATGCTGTAACTGTTCCTCCTGTCAGTCCATTATGGTCAGCTTGCTGCCCTTGCCTCTTTTCCGCCTGCTCTCTGTTGTCAATGTGCATGGCCCAGGCCCCTCCCTATTGCATTTAAAGGTCCATTGTGCTGCACTGTCCTCTCACTTGCCCTGTGTGGTGTACTATGCTGCTAAAACCCCTGCTGCCTGCTCTACAAGGTCAGTGTGGTGTCCATGCCCATCTACCTCCTGTCCTCTCCTATCTGAGTCCAAGTCTCTACCCCATTCCTCCTGCCCTCCATAATCCAATGCACCTTATTTTCCAACATTTTGAACTTGGTAAGAGGGAGATTTTGAAAAAGAACACCTAGGGGAATTGATTTTCCTCATTGACTCACATTGAAAATTAGGAGCTTTTAGGAGACAGATAAAATGCTAAAAAACATCAGGAGACTCCTGCCTGAATCGGGTCTGTTGGCATGTATGGTTATACTGCCACTGCCTCTTCCTTCTGCCCTGGATTTTCATGTTGCCACAGCCTCTTTGACTGTACTGCATGGTTAGTTTGCTGCCCTTGCCCCCTTCCCTCTGCCCTCCGTGGTCAGTTGTGCTGCCACTGCCCCTCCTGCCTGCTCAGCGTGGTCAACTTATTGCCTCTGCACCCTCCTTCATGAGAGGGTCTTATTCCCAGAGAAATTATAGTTAGTGCTTTAAACAACTAAAATGAGGACATATTTTCTGAGTTCTCCAATAGCGACAAAGTACATTTAAATAATTTGCTAGCTTTATGTTTTTTTAATCACTTGATTATTTGTTACACTTAAAGGAGAGGATGTGGCATTACAGCCAGAGCTGCATACCTTGCAATTGGGGAACCAGGTTCAAGTTTCAGCGGCAGCTCAACATCCTGTGATTCTGGACAAATCACTCAATCTGCCCTTGCCTAAAAACAAAACTCATGTGTCCTTGAGTAATGATGCTCATGTAATACACTCCAATACTTTCGGGTCAAGTCTGCGCTATTTAATACTACAAAAAAAAACAAAAAAAGAAGTGTTTTGCACACATCTGACATTGGGTTATACTTGGGCTACATTTGGGTGATGTTTGTGCTATAGCTGGGCTCTTTTTTTCCTCTAGTGGCCATCTTGTGAGACTTATCTTTTATGAAGCTCTCTAATTTCCTCATTTACCACAGTGTCCTCAGTAGAAAATGCTTTCAGTTTTCTACTTCTATTCTATCAAGATGGCATTCAGATGCGCCACACTTTTGCCATAAATTCAGTGTTAGCACTCTAGTTGCTCATTAGAACACTATAGTGAAGCTACTAATCACTAGGGAGTTAACTGAAAATCTGCTGCTGATTTTGAAAGTGCATGTTTCAGTCTGCATGTCAGAATCTTTTAAAGAAATAGAGGAAAATATTTGCGAACTCACATAAAATGTGTCCTCATTTTTCTTTCTAGAGCACTAATCATAATTAAGACGACAAACTGAAATCCCTCATTTTGTACCTTACTAAATAAAATGTTTTAAGTTCTACCAGCTTGATTCAATCAAATGGCTTCAAGTGTGACATAGTTTTTTCATAAGTACCAC
Source organism: Lissotriton helveticus (assembly GCF_964261635.1). NCBI lineage: Eukaryota > Metazoa > Chordata > Amphibia > Caudata > Salamandridae > Lissotriton > Lissotriton helveticus. Next base: position 129,308,830 of record NC_136069.1, read on the forward strand.
TGTTAGCGCTCTAGTTGTTCTATAGAACACTCTGGGAGACTGCAGTAGAACACAAGGAAATCAACTTACATGCTTCTCCTGTTGGAAGTGCATGATTTACTGAGAATGTCAGACTTCATTTTTATATGGCTGAGAAAGATAGTGTGAATTTAGAGAAATTGTGCTCTGTATTTTAGCTTCTGGAGCACCTTCCATAACATCTATGGGCAAATCATGAAAAACATTTTTTCTCAAAAACGACTCATGAAAACTCAGCAGAATGCTTTTTCAAAATGTAAAACCAGCTTAGAACCCACCACTATTCTTAAAATTAGTATGGTACCATCAACAAACGATATATTTTGTACGTAAAATATTTTGTCGCCATTTATACGTTCTCCTTTTTGTGACCCTCAAAACCTGCCATTCACTACAATGCATTTCAAAGGGGTTTTATCATGTATATTGGTCCCAAGGTGGCTGCAAACAGTGGTTGAAAAGTTGGCAGCCAATCAAATTTCAACAGCATTTCAGTAGGTTCTTGGGCTACCAGATATAGGGCAAGAAAAGCACTTCTAAAAAACATTTTTGCTGTGAAATAGTGAACATGAAAAACAAAAACAAAGCGTGGTCTCCAGCGCTTGTTTTTAATAATTAAACCCCTGTGTGGGCCAGGTCCGGGGGCAAGCCTCCATTTTTAAATTAAAGAAGGGGGCACATGTTGCCACTGTCCATGGGCATTTTTATGCCCTGTGGAATACCACCTCCCCTGGGCTTATGTTAAAGTAAAAGCAGGGGTTCTGCAGAGACCCACTGAGCCCCGGTGACCATTACCTCCCCAGAGCTACAATTAACATTAAAGAGGTGGTCTACAAGAAAAAAGGGGAGATCGCCACACCCCATGGCAGGCTCCTGTTATATCCTAGGGTGCCCACCACTGGACGTAGCTATTTGCTTTTTCTTGGCAGGAGGCAAAAACAAACATTCCGCATCCAACAGGTGGGAGCTGTCAAAGTGCTCCCACCTGCTGGAAGGGGAGGTTTTATCTCTTCCCTGAAACTATTTTTCCAGTACGCAGGGAATTCCATTTCCAGCAACTCCCTGCATGAAGCAGCAATGCCGGCTCCCACAGAAGGTGGGGAGCCGGCTGGGACCGCATGGGCCTTGAGGCTCCCCTTGCGGTTCCCATGCTGCAGACTGCTCCAGGGCACCCAGGAGACATGGCTGGGCTACGGGGGATGGAGGCCCCAGGGCCTAAATCAGCATGGGGAGGCGCACATGGGAGTGATTGCCCCCAATCTGCTCCCCATGAAAGGCAGAACACCCACTAGACACCAGGGTAAATAAAAAAGAAGAATATTGGCCAACTCCCACCCCTAAAAAATATGGTGCAAGTCTTTGTTCCTCCCCTGAAGGCCAGTTGGGTAGGACTACCCCCAATATGCCACAGGGGCAAAAAGCTCACTAGACACCAAGGAATGTCTTTTTTGTTCAATGGCAATGTTCCCACCCATACAAGTGGACAGTCTTTCTGCCCTCCCTGGTGGACATATGGGTTTCTTTACCCCTGATCTGCCCCCGGGGGGCAGAAGTCCCACCAAACACAAGGTCAATTAAAAAAAGATGGGGCTACCCACTGTGGGTGTGGGCATGGCTATGTCCCCACCACTAAAGAAATATGGTGACAGTTTTTCTGCCCACCCTGGAAGGCAGATGGGGTGATAGCCCCAATCTGCCCCCCCTGGGTAGCAGAAATCCGGTGTGATACCATGGGAAAAACATAGGGGGTGGGCACTGCCCACCATGGTCAATGCCATGCCCCTGCCGCAGAAGAGCATATACAGTCTTTCTTCCCCTTCGCCCCAATTTGCCTCTCTGGAGGGCAGAAAGCCCACTAGACACCAGAGACTACATCTATGCAGTATTTTTGTGGGGAAGTTGTCCCTTCTAGGCATGGGCCCATGCTCTCCCCCACAATGTGACCCAAAAGACTTTCTGTCACCCCAATCTGCTCCCTGGGGGGACAGAATGTCCACTAAATACCAGGTATTTCAAAATGGAGCGAAAAGAAACAAAAGGAGGGTGCGTCCTACCCTGGTATCGAGCCATGCCTACTCCACAGAAGGGGCAATAGTGTGTTGTTGCCACCCCTGGCAGAAGGTAGGAGTTTTCTCTCAATTGGGGAGGTTGCCCCAAATATGCTCCCATGGAGGTAGGAAGTCCACTGATACACTGACACTAGGGACTTTGGGGCACATGCATCAACATAAGGAATTGCGATTCCTTAATAGCGATTTTTTAGAAATTGTTATTTATGAATCGCAATTTCTTATGCATGTAGGAATCGCAAAAACATTGCAATTCCTACATATTCCTTCATTGCGAATTGCAGATCGCAAATTGCGATTTGCAATTAATGAATAGCTTCCCATTCATTCTTATGGCCTAGAACCCCATAGGAATGAATGGGAATTGCATGCACAATTTGCGAGTACCAAATAAGTACTCGCAAATTGCGCATGCTATTTCAAGGGTGCAAGGGGGCCAAAAGGCCACCCTGATGCACCCCTGAAATTGGCATGTGAGCACATGTGGCGCACACACATGCCCCAAGGCATGTGTGTGCACCACATGGCACTTTGAAAAATGCACTTTTGTGCATTTTTCAAAGTTTTTGCAAATTACCATCAACTTGAAGTTGATGGTAATTTGCGATTCCAAATTTGAAATAGCTATTTGGAAGTGCATGATGCATTGCTTATAGGGAATCGCAACTTGAGATTCCCTAAATGTATTCGTAATTTAGGTAATCGCAAAATTTGCGATACCCTAAATTGCGATTTTGCATTTGAGTTGATGCATCCCAAATGCAAACATACCGGTTGCAAAGGGGCCGATTCGCAGAATCGTCCCCTTTGCGACCGGTATTTTCAAAGATGCATGTGCCCCTTTGCCTTTGGGGGGAAAAAAGAGGTGCAGGTGTTACACTCTTTCATTGCCCATACCCCCACAGTCAAATATGGAACAAACCAGTCTTTCTGCCACTCCCCCCCCCCCCACCCTGGGCAGACAGGAGATTTGCCCCAATTTGCCCCTGGGAGCCAGGTGCCTTCTGTATGGCAGGAATATATAATATTGTATACAATAAAGGGGTGGTTCTGGCACATCTTTACGTCTGCCCTACCCTGACCCCTAAAGCCTTTACAGTCCTTCTGCTCCCCTGTGCACTAAGAAATTTCATTCCAATGGCAAACAAGAGGACATTTTATATATGGATCAGAAGAGTGTGGCTAGTTTCCAATATCATCTCACTTGCAATGGTGAATGGCTGCACTTGTTTAGCTTGAGTAGAGGGCCACTTGGGAAAACCTACCAAAAACAAGACACCCAGGGGAGTTCGGAGAATCTCACAACATTTCCTTACCCACAATGCCCTGCAAACCGCAAACTTTGACTAAAAACATACACTTTCTTCACATATCTATGAAGAAAACTTCTTGAATCTGCTAGGAGCCACACATTTCTTTCTACCCGGCATTCCCCCAAGTCTCCTCATAACAATGGTAACTCACTTGTGTGGGTGGGTCAAGAGACCTTGAAGCAAAAGGCCCTGAAATGCTACATGAAGAGATCAGCAATAGGAGTAGCTGATGGATTTGTGGCTGTGCTTGGCCGCTATTCATGGAAACCTATGAACCACAGATGATTTGGAAAACTAGACAACAAGGGAATTCCTGGGTTATTTGCCTTGCATGGATTCCATTAGGTTTCCCTAATGCCCTGAAAACTTCAAACTATTCCTGAAATCACACATTTTCCTTACATTTCTGTGATGGGAATCCGCAGCTATCCACAAAAACTCTTATCTCCCAGCGTTACCTCCCTTGTGCCCATAACAATGCTGCACCACTTGTGTGGCTGGGATTAGTGCTCCTGACAGGAGCAAATCAATACAAGATCAATGGGACCCGAGGCGACTCCCATTGACCTCGGTTTCATCTGTTCCTGTTTCAAGCACTAGTGCCAGCCACAAATGTTGCACAGCATTTTTATTGGCACAAGTGAAGTAATGGTGAGTGGTGGAACCTGCAGATTCCGGAAGTTTAAATCACAGAAATGTAAGGAAAATGTGGGATTTCAGGCAAAGATTGAGGTGTGCAGATCATTGTGGGTAGGAAATGCTCTTGGGATCCATGCAAGGCACAACACCCTGGATTTCGCTGGTTGTCTAATTTTGAAAAATGTCTCTGGTTTGTTGGCTTGCATGGATGGCGCCATGGCACAGCCTCAAATACCGTAGCTACTATTATTGATTATCTATCAACATATCGCTGTAGGGCTTTTTGTGTCGTGGTCTCTTGGCTCAACCACACAAATGGGTTACCGATCTTATCGAGGGACATGTGGGAACTCAGAGTGGTAGGACATTTGTGGTTCCCCGCAGAGTTCAGAACTTTCCATCACAAAAATGTGAGGAAAAGCCATGTTTTTTTACCAAATGTTTGATGTTTGCAGGGGCTTCTGTAAAATATTACTTAGTGAGAGCCACACAAGTCACAAACCCCTGGAGTTCCATAGTTGTCTAGTTTTCAAAAATGTGTAAGCTTTCTAGATTTACCTAGGTGTTTGGCTGAGCTATGGCCCAAAATCCACAGCTTCTCACTTTGAGCGGAAAAAATTTGGAAAAATGTTTTCAATTTAGAGTGGAAAAGTATGATGTATCCATGCTAAGTTTTGGTCCGTTTCCTGCTGTGGGTACTAGGAATACCCACACAAGTGAGGTACCATTTTTGATCAGGAGACTTGGGAGAATGTTGGGTGGAGGGAAGTTTGTGGCTCCCAGCAGATTCCAGAACTTTCTATCACAGAAATATGAGGGAAATGTGTTGCTTTCAAGGTTTGCAAGGGATTCTGGGTAAAAAACCTGATCAGAGCCAAAGAAATGTCACCCCACCCTCGATTCTCCTACGTGTCTAGTTTAAAAAAAATAATTCAGGTTTGCCAAGTTTCCCTAGGTGCCAGCTGACCTAAGGCCCCAAATCCACATCTATCCACTTTGCAAAAAAAGAAAAAAAAGTGATGTTTGGGTATAAAAATGTGATGTATCCATGTTGGGTTTTGGGCCGTTTCTTGCCGCAGGCACTAGACCTTCCCCAACAAGTGAGGTACCATTTTTTATAGGTAGACATATGGAAGCATAGAATAGGAGCCCATTTATTATTACCACTTGGATTTTGATGCATTTGTGCCTTCCAAATGCAAGCTAGTGTGTGAGAAAGAAGATATTTTGAAATATACACGTTATATCATATGCTAGCACGGATACCCACAAATTCAGAGATGTACAAATAACCACTGCTCCTAAACTTCATGTCTTGTGCCCATTTCAGAAATACATAGGTTTCCGAGGTTTTTCACTCTACATATTTCATCATATGAGCTAGTCCATATTCGAGACAGAAAGAAAACCATTGTATGGTTTAGCTCAGTTTTTGGCATAGGGACTTAGGGTTCTTGGAGAACCTACAAGCACTATCTATCCCCAAAACTAGAATGGTCTAGCCAGCGTAATGGTATATTGCTTTTGTGAATTGGTGATTGTCACAGAATGTTACAGATGAAAACATTGTCACAAATGGCCATTCTCTCCTACTCATTTTCAATATTTTTTTATTTCAACACTTAGGGCCCCATTTATGAGAGACATACGTCATGTTCGTACCACGCAACATGGTACATGTGTGACGCAAACCTCTATGTCAGACTTTTGGAGCCAAGCAAAGCCACTTTGTGCAGCTCTGGGTAGCTTCAAAAATCTGGAGTAACGAAATACCCTGGGAAGGCATTCCATGTGCGTTGCTTGGGTGTTCCCATAGAACTCCCATGGATTTTGATGCATTTCCAAATTTACAAGAACCTCGGAATGTGCCAAAATCTTACGCCTTCTCAGGGGAGACATAACATGGAGAAATATCTCTATTTCTACTCGTTTCTTCCTCTTTTTATGTGTGTTGCATTCTGCAGCACAAATAGAAAGAGGAATATGTCTCCCAGGACTCTTGTGGTGCAGGAAGATGTCTTTCTCACACAAAAACAGTCCTGCATGCAACACAGGCACCCCTGCACCACAATGCAAGGGTGCCTGCATTGGTGCTAGGATGCCAAAAGGGCGCCATCACAGGAGAAAGGACAGGAATGCACGTGTTACCTGAAATACGGTGCATTCCTGCACTTTCACTGTCACACAGTGCTGAGCAGCAAGGTGATGTATATAAGCCCCTTAGTTTCTTTGGGAAAACCTTGAGTGGTCTACACATGTGACTCCTTGCTGATTTTGGACTTAGTCAACTTTTATAGACACCTATAGCTTTTCTGGATCACCAATGGTTTTCACACTGGTTTCCAGCAACGAAGTGGAAGTAGGTTGTGGGCACAAGGAAATAGGAAATTAGGGGTGAGGGTGGGGATGGGGATGGGAAGACCAGCAGTTAAGAGGTTAAGTAATTATTGAAAAATGTTAATCTTTAGGGGGATTTATTTCCCTCGTACCATCTTTGTCCAGTGGGAGTCAGCGACCTGATAGCAGTCAGTACAGGAGTCAGGGACTCCCCCCTGGCGCTGGACATATTCTGTATAGGGAGAGAAACATGCGGCCCCCTCCGTGAGCCATCAGAGGCCCCAAGGAGCCCACCCCCCAGACCGAACATATTCTGTATGGGGAGAGGAGATGTGTGGCCCCCTCCCTGAGCCATGGCAGGCCCAGGGAGCCCTACGCCAAGGTCAAGATTTTGTAAAGTGGTATAGGGGCACCACGGTCCCCCCTTCCTGGGCCTCTATAGGCACAGGGGAGCCCATCCCCAGGACTGAAATTGTACAAAAGGGGGAGGGGGCAATGCAGTCCCCCTCCCTGTGCCATGAATGGTCCAGGGAGACCCCATCCCTCTGGGCTGGCTCAGATAATATGTCCCCGGAACCCCACCTCCGGGACATAGTGGTTCCCCTGCCCACAGATGGACAGGCAGGGAAACCTGTGTTTGCTCTTTTGAGTCTCCCACCAAGTCAGAGCAAACACCATGTCTGCTCCCAGCGGATGGGAGCTTAAAAAATGCTCCCGCCCCCTGGGAGCATACTTTTCATCTGTTTCCTTGCCCACAGTGATGCGGCAGGGAAACAGATTAAAACTATCATCACACCCGGAGGTAGCAGCATTAGGAGCTCCCTGCAGGCGGGAGAAATGCAGTTTCCCACTGTATGCGGGGAGCTGGCTGGGCTTGTGCCCTTTGAGCTCCCCCCTTGGAGCTCCCCCGCGACTGCCTTAGGTGGGCACCAGGGCAACCACCTTTTGATATACAGTGCCCCAGGAGATGCGGTACCTGGGGCCGAACTCAGGCAGATGGAGGTGGGAAGCGTACCCCCAACCCCAAGAAAATTACATCAGGCCCTCTCCCTCAAAAGTACACTGGAACCAAAGGGATTGGGTCTCTGAGACTAATGCCCAGCCTCCTCTTTGTTTGAAAGAGTGACCCTGGGGGATGCGGTCCCCATGGCCTAGCAAGACTCTGGGATGGGGGCCCACATGGCCCCCATTCCCCTTTATTTAAAGAGGTGGACCTAAGGGATGTGGTTTCTTGATGCCGATTACGGCTTGGGGATCAGGAGCCCCCTCCTCTTAAAAAAATACATGGACGTAGGGGTTTGGGTCCCCAGGGCCTAAAGAAGCTCAGAGAGGGGGTCCCCCTCCCCTTTATTTTTAGAAACGTTCCTGGGGGAGGGGTCTCCAGAGCCTAACAAAGCTCAGGGAGGGGGCCACACAGCACCACTCCCCTTTAATTAAAAAACAAATGGTCCTGGGGTATTGGTCCCCACTGTGCACAGCTGAGCAGTGTGGGTTGGCTATATGAAGGTGGGAGTTGGCTGCAGGGCCTGACCACGGCTGCATATATGCATGGTAATTAAGGATTACTTTATGTTAAAAAAATCCTAGAAATTCACAGTAAAAAACAGACGTTAAAGAAACGTTATAGTTAAATGTGATAAAAAGATCCGTTTTCATTTTTAAAAAAACCTTAGTAATTCACTGAAAAAGCAAAGGTTCAAGTAAATTGATATTTAGGTGAATTTGTCAGTGACAACATTAACATTGTGAACAAAAGAATCTACAGACAGTAACCAGGAGTGGCGCTGCAGGAACCTTAATATTACAGTGGAACAAGTTGAGGCTGAAAATTAAGTGGGGGGAGAATTAAGACCCTGTAAAGACTATCTCTCAGACCGATTCCATAGGTTTTCTCTGACGCAACCCCGAAAAATTACTCACAAAGGAAAGTACCCAAAGAACAATACAAAAAATGGTCACTGGTCTCCACCTGTAAAAGAAAGGGGAGTAATAAAACAACCACATAAAAGGCAAGGTCCTCCTGAACATATTGCCCTCAACAATACATGTGTGGGGAAAACTAAATGCCGATCCAGAAACTGAATGGCTAAAAAAAGCTGGTGGAACTTTACTAAAGTGTTCCTCAAGAAATAGAAGACCCTGGTCCAACAGGAGGCAAGATGATAAATATGAAGGATGACTTCTCAGTGACTAAAAAGAAATATGGTAACCATGCTCTAGACAATATGCTTGGATTGAAAGGAAGACCTAAAGCAAGAGCATGAAGATATATACAAGAAATTAGCAGAAACAATGGGCATCATCAGGCAAGATGTAGAACACATGGTGCAAAGTGTCCCTGAAAGACAAGTGCAAAACTAAGAGTAGTTGGACAGCAAAAGGAAAGATGGTATAAAATAGATGGAAGGCATAATGGGACAACTACTTGATTAGTGTGAAGACTTAGAAAATAGAGCCCAAAGGGCCAGCAGCACAGCCAGAAAAGTCCCAGAAGGATAAGAAGGAACAGATGTAATGGACTAGGTTGACACAAAATTTGCACAAGCCATGGAACTTAAGAGAAATAATTGAGTAGGCCCAAAGTCACAACCAAACACTTGCAGTCTAAGAGCAAATATGTCTTCATACCTAAATAAGAAGCACCTTATAAGAAAATCAAGGAAAAGTTGCAACACAAACACCTGAGGAGAAAATGTTTTACTACTAAAAGACCATGGCAAAACAAGAGACATATGCATTCAATGGTTGAGCAAAGTACCAGGAACAAGCTCCTCTTCATTGGACCTTCCCTTGTGGCATACCACCTGGTGCCACTGAGAAGTTGATTGAAAGAAAATTTGAGCCAAAAGCACTGACTAAGTCAACACATCAGCATCCAGAGGTGAGTGCCTGCCCCAATACACAAATCTTGTGAAGTAAAATTTGGCCCAACAAAAGGACTAGATGTGTGTTTCTAAATCATGATAGCATTAAACAACTCATGTATACGCAGGGCACAACCACACCAGTTCGCTTTTTTAATTTATGTAAAAAACATTTCGAATTGGAGTCACTACAATGTAGTGAAAGTGGGGTGAAGTATACACAATGAAATATATTTCATTACTATTCCTTCACTGTAAACAGTGTGAATGGCTGACATAAAAGTGCCATTGCTCATAAAGGCATGAAAAAATGACAAAAATGTGTAGTGCAGATATTGGCTACTCTCCCCTAACACAATGCATCAGAATAAATCACACAAGACACGTTTGGTGGAAAACAGTTTGCTGCAGGTTTATTTCATAAATGAAATATGCCAAAGTGGTGGGTTAACTTACTGGTAATCCAAGGGCGGGCAGCGTTGATTAACCTAAGCTCCCCTCCCCCACCTGATGAGCTCACTGAGAGACATTTTCTACTCTAACCAGTATCCTACAGGTATGTCGTAAGATTCTCTTTGCTCATGGTGTGCTCTCGCCTAAAAGTAGTGACTCACGCAAGATATCAGAAAAATGTACATGAAAGTGTAATTTTGTGAAGTTTTCCTTGAATTAAGGGAATTTTCATGAGGAAAATTGTGCGAATTTGCACACCCTTAATTGGTTCCTAAATGACCTTTCGTCCTAACTGAAAGTTAGTAGAACCCCCAAAGTTTGTTATATGATGATTACCTTATGTATGACTTCATTTTTTAAAGGCTTCTTTCAAGAGGGTGCATCTTGTTTGTGATAGGCATATGTACTGCAGTGTTTGAAAATTCGCTCTGGTAAATGATTTATTTACTGGGTTATGAAGCTAAATTATCTCGTCACACATTTCTGACAGACACTTGTGTTGGAATGTGAGAAGGGTTGCAATTGGATCCACAATAGTGACTGATTTATGGTTCTTTTTCAATAGCAACAATCATTTAATTTGAGAAATATAGAAATGTGATGGGCTATTATTTATTTATTTATTTATTTTTTTATTTTTGGTATTTGTAAAGCGCGGCATTTACCCTCAGGCGTCTTGGCGCTAATAAAACCATTTATAAATGATAATTGTCATGATAAAGGGGCCGTTATTGGTTAAAAAGCCACGTTTTTAGAAGCTTGCGGAATTGAAAGAGGGAGGAGCTTTCCCTGATGTTTAGAGGTAGTGTGTTCCAGAGCTTTGGGGCAGCGACCAAAAAGCGACGGTCGCCCCAGGATACTGTTTTAGTGCGAGGGACGACCAGTAGACTGTGAGTAGTTGAGCGTAAAACTCTGCTTGGTCTGTACCGTTGTAGCTGTTCTTTCAGAAAGTGTGGACCTTGGTTGTTAAGTGCCTTGAATACGATACAGAGGGACTTGAAATGAATTCTATTTCGAATGGTGAGCCAGTGGTACTCCTTTATACTTTTGGATATAGATTCGTATTTTGTTTTACCAGAAAGCAGGCATGCTGCTGCGTTCTGGATTGTCTGTAGTTTGGATACTACTCTGGATTGAGCATTGAGGAAGAGACCATTGCAGAAATCCAGAGCAGAAAGGACAAGAGAGGTAACCAATGTCTTGATGGCTGATTCCGGAAGGAAGGGGCGTATTTTTCTTATCATCTTCAGTTTTAGGTGTGCTGCGAAAACTGTTTTATTGGCGTGATGAGTAAAATTTAGACCTTCATCGAAGATGATTCCGAGGTTCCTAACTTTGACAGTGGGGATAGGAGGGGTGCCAAAGGTATCTGGCCACCAGCTTGATGGCCAGGCTGGGTGAAGGGGTCCAAAAATGAGCACCTCAGTTTTTTCTGAGTTTAATTTAAGACAGTTGGTGGCCATCCATTCTCCTATGTCTATGAGTCCTCTCTTAAATTTCTCCGCCACTAATTCTCCGTCCCCTTTGATAGCCAAAACCAGTTGGGTATCATCGGCGTAGGAGGTTAGGCTCATCCCATGTGCTTTGATAGTTTTAGCAAGGTCCGACACATAAATGTTGAAAAGTGTCGGACTCAGGGATGAGCCTTGAGGTACTCCACAAGGAGATGAGAGTTGGGCCGATTGATAGGGTCCTAGAACCACTGCCTGCGTTCTTTTGGCTAGGAAGGAAGCAATTAGGTATTTGGCAGTATAGCATTATGTGATTCATTTGTTGGACATATAGCGTTGTAAACTCTCTTGAAGAACCGGGGTTTAACCCAGCGGCGTCAGGGGCACGCCTAAGATCTTCGAGTTCACCTGTCTTGGTATTCAAAGACACAGAATACTTCTGGATGGCGTCAGAGACCAAGTTTATTAGCTGCAGCTAGTAACAGTAATCCTAGAAATACATCACGGTGTAAATTCTCAGGAGACTGCTCATTTTACTAAGGCGAGACGTCTCCTTTTATACCCAATATTCACATTATAAATGTACACCCACTGCACAAAATTCTAGCCAATAAGATACATTTTCAAACAAAGTATCACATAGCAAAAACTCAATTTACAGTTTCCCAACCCAAAAGTTAATTATTAGGAATGTCCCAAATTCTGGAGACGCGCGAGCGCGTTTACCAAGATGGCCGCCGCCACCGGAGCTCCGTGATTCCCGGAGCTTTTAGCCCTAATTAACGACGATTTACCGTCCAGAACCCAGCGAAAATACCGGCGCTTGCCTCCTGAAGCCTCCACCTACCTGTGAGTTCGTTTCTGAGCTGTTTAAACGACGGATGTATTTTTCCTCTCCTCACAGACTTCTGCTTCATGCTTCTCATCGAGGTAATACCGAGAATGTGAGCCTGGGGGCGGAGAGTCATTTAAGAAAGAGGCTGGCTTGGGCCTAGCTCCGCCTACAGTTCTGTTTAGCTGCTGCACCTGGGTTTTTTTCAGTGTTATTTGACGCAATTGTCCATATTTACAATACTTTTCCTCATATTTTGAGGTTATTTGTTTCAATCTATTTTTCTTCATATTCAGACATATTTTTTCACCTCAAAATGGATTCAAAAAATCCTTCAGCTAATAAAAGGAAGCAGCAGGTTTCTCCTCCTCCCACAAAATCTAAAGTGGTGGAATCCTCAGAACCTTCTTTGTCTTTGATTTTGGAGGAAATTAAAGCCTTGCGTTTGAATACTGACTCCATTGCTTCAGAGGTTAAAAATGTTCGTAAAGATATGGCTTCTATGTCCATGAAGGTGTCAGACAATACCATTAAAATCCAAGATAATAAGAATAAATTGGATGCTTTTACACCTTTAATGACTAGAATTATGCCAATGCATACTCAGCTGTTGGACTTAGAAAATCGCAATAGGCAATACAATTTGCGCATCTTTAATTTGCCTGAAGAAATTGAAGGGACCAATTGTCGCCTTTATCTTGAATCTCTTCTGCCTGGTCTCCTGAATATCAAGTTTGCAGAAAAATTTGAAATTGATAAAGCTCATAGAGTTCCGTCACATCATAATCCTCGTCATTCAAAGCCAAGGCAGATGATATTTAAGGTCCTGCGCCATCATCACCTGGTCCTTATTCGGAAAGCTGTTCGTGAAATACCATCTTTGGTGGTGAATGGAACCAAAATCTTCATCCATCAGGATTTTGCTAAAGAAACTGTGGCTATTCGTAAAGAATTTTCATCTCTTCGTCCGCAACTGAGGAGCCTTGGTTTCAAATATGGACTATTTGATCCTTCTATAATGCGAGTCTGGAAAGACAATGTCTCTAAATCTTTTCAACGTCCTGAAGATCTTCGTCTTTTCCTTGAACAGCAGGCTCCTCCATCAATGGATACACAAGACCCTAATTCTTGACTTCATCTCGCTGGCTTCTTGTGATAGGTCTATTACTAAATTTCTTCATGGGCTCCAACGGTAACTGGCCATGCTTGAGGAACGGGTGTGCGTTTCCTTGTCTTTATTTATGTGGCATGTTTGTACCTTACTCTCTCTTTTTTGTTTCTCCCTTTCCTATCTTTCGATCAGAGTTACTCTATTAACCTGTCTTATCCTACCTTCTTCTTGTTCCTATTCCTGTCTTTTTCTTCTCTTTTATCCTAATGGCTAACATTCATAATATAAAAATTGTTTCTCTTAATGTGAAAGGTTTACGACATCCAGTGAAACGTTTAAAAATTTTAGATTATTTAGGTAATTCTAAGGCTGACATCTGTTTTGTCCAAGAGACTCATGTTGATGATAAAGTTTTAAGTTATATGAACAAAAAGTGGGTGGACTCTATTGTTTCTTCACCTGCTGCAGGTAAAAAGAATGGGGTCGCTATTTTCTTTGCCAAAAGGTTGCATTGTCAGGTCTTGCATAAAATCTCAGACTCTGATGGAAGATATATTATAGCTAAAGTTAAAATTCATGATTCTATTTTCTTTTTGATGAATGTTTATGGTCCTACGTCAGAGGATCCTGTTTTTTGGACAACTGTTACGTCAGAAGTTTTACAGTTGGGAAATGCTCCATTGATTTTTGGTGGTGATTTAAATATTTTTGTAGACCCCTTGTTGGATAGATTATCTACGTCTCGATTTCGACCGTCCAAGACTTTTCATGCCTTTAAGACTTTTCTTCAAACTACTAAATTAGCTGACATTTGGCGATTACACTATCCAACTGGTAAAGAGTTCTTTTTTTCTCCAACCCACACAACTCCCATTCCAGAATAGATTATTTTTTCCTTTCCCCTTCCCTTATTCAATTTGCAAATGATCCTATCATTGGTACCATCGACATTTCAGATCATGCTATGATTTCTTTTGTATTAAATGTATCATCTTCGTTTTCTAAGCAGTCAAGATGGCGTATGAATTCTGACATTGTCCTTAACGATACTCATAAGCCTAAGTTACTCCAGGCTATTCAGGAATATTTTACTTTTAATTCAGAAGGGTCTACCTCCATTACCACTCGATGGGATGCATTTAAAACTTATATTAGGGGTACCACTATCTCTATTATGGCTCATGAAAATAAGAAGTTTAATTCACATATTAAATCTCTAGAAAAACAAATAGCTCATTTTGAGCGTTTATTTATTTCGTCTAGTGATCCCCAATATAAAGTAAAATTACAAAAGCTGCGGTATGAATTCAATGCTATTCTCAGTACTAGAGCTGGGATACAACTCTCTAAATCCAATGCCAAATTTCGTTTTAATACCAACAGGTCTGGTAGACTTCTGGCTAATTATCTACGTATTAAACGAGATAAAACTCAGATTACCTCCATCAAATGTCCTCAAGGTAAAATTGCTTTTTCTCATAATGAGATTGTTAATGAGTTTTTGAATTTTTATTCTACTTCATATAATAAGCCTGATTATTGTGATGTTTCTTTAATTGATTCCTTTTTACAACATTCTGATTTACCTCACATTTCTGCCTCTGATAAAATTAAATTAGATTTACCCATTACTAATGAGGAAATTCTCTCAGCCATTAAATTGCTTCCAAAGAAAAAATCCCCTGGTCCTGATGGTATCCCTGCAGAATTTTATAAAGAGTTCCAACATCATCTTTTACCTTTTTTGAACCAGATTTTTTCTCATTTTTCCTCATCAGGTACTATTTCAGGTTCTTTTTCTGAAGCCTTAATTGTTGTACTTCCCAAACCTGATAAAGACCCTACCCTTGTTGCTAATTACCGTCCCATCTCCTTAATCAATCAAGATTGTAAACTATATGCTAAAATTATCGCTTCCAGGTTAGCCCCTATCCTTCATTCAATTATTCACCCTGATCAATCTGGTTTTATGAAAAATCGATATTCTGCTAATAATACGAGAACGTTATTACATGTTATTGAGCAAAGTTCCTCTATCCTTAACCCTGCTGGTGTTATGGCATTAGATGCTGAAAAAGCTTTTGATAAAATCCATTGGCAATTTTTATTTAAAACTTTGTTATCCTTTAATTTTGGGCCTTCCTTTATTCGTATAATTTCTGCTTTATACTATGCTCCCACAGCTCGACTATTTATTAATGGCCAGATTTCTAACCAATTTTCTCTTTTCAGAGGAACTCGACAGGGTTGTCCCCTCTCCCCTCTTTTGTTTTTACTTGGTATAGAACCATTTCTTAATTACATTCGAAAATGCGAAAACATTCAAGGGATTACTGTTTGTGATATTACTGTAAAAACTCTAGCGTATGCTGATGATGTGTTATTATTTATTAGTAATCCTGTTTCCTCTGTTCCTTTTCTGCTTGATATTATTTCTAAATACTCTATTGTGTCAGGTTATAAATTAAATGTTACTAAAACGGAATTTTTTCCACTGAATATGTTGTGTACTCCTGATATGCTACCCTCACCAGACATAGTTTGGCAAAAGAGCAAACTGAAATACCTTGGTATATTATTTTCATCATCCCTTCATGCTACCCTAAAATTAAATTCTGATTTCATTCTCGAACATATTAAACAAAAAACTTCCAAATGGTCCTCCCTTCATCTTTCCTGGTGGGGGAGAATGGAATCTATTAAAATGACTATTGCACCTAAAATATTTTATTCTCTTGCAATGATCCCAACTCAATTCCCACTCAAATTTTATAAAGATGTTGACAAACTTTTATCAAAATTTTTATGGAATAATAAGCCTCCCCGTATTGCTTATAAAAAATTAAAAATTCCCAAATGTAATATTGGTTTTGCCCTACCTGATTTTCTTCTATATCATAAGGCATTTATCCTTAAACAGAGTTCGTTATGGTTTAATATATCTCCTAAGATTAATCCCCCTATTTGGTATCATATTGAGACTTCCCTTGTTAAACCTTTTCCTTTATTATCCCTATTAACCATGTCTCCCGTATCTAAAATTGTACACTCTTCTTCCATAATTAAGTCATCAAGATTAATTTTTAACGATTTGGACTCCAATTTTGAATCCCCTTTACTTTCAACGGTACATTTGTCCTTATGGCATAGTGCCTTGTTAAAATTAAATAGGAATATTTCCTTTTGGTCTTCATGGATTGCAAAAGGTATTTTTTATCTTGGAGATGTTTTCATGGATGATGCGTTTATTCCATTTATTCAACTCCAATCAAAATTTAATCTGCCTTTAACTGATTTGTCTAAATATCAATTTCTTTGTAACTCTATTTTAGATTCTTTCCCAAATGGCATTCCTTCTAAATCGACAGCTGATTTTATGCTATATGTTAACACTGTGTCTTTATCCCCTAAAGCGGTGTCTGTATTTTATAAGAAACTCACTGTAGCCTTAGGTTCCAATATTGATACAATTTCCACCTTTTGGAACAATGAGTTATCTTTATCTCTGCCAAATGATTCCTGGTCATTAATATGGACTCTTTCTATTTCTGGTTGTTTACCAGTGTCAATTTATCAAACTAATGCTTATATTTTATTTAATTCCTTATGGACACCACTGCGTTTATTTAAAGCTCATTTATTACCATCTAATGTATGTTGGCATTGCAATTTGCATCCTGGTTCCTTACGTCATATGTTATTTGACTGTCCGCTTATTTTGAAATTTTGGTCTGAAGTATGGACTGTTATACAGAAAATTCTACCTATTTCTGATTTACCCTCTTATACTTTAATCATATGCAAATCTGTTGTGTTGAGTGTACCCCTTGATGATAATGAAGCTAAATTATTTAATTTTTTGGTATCGGCTGCATTAAAATCCATCACTTTTTGTTGGAAGGATGTTACTTCCCTTTCAGTCCATGCTTGGTGGTCTTGGATTATCTTTACAAGAAGAGGTGCTCAATTGTCACTACAAGGTGTTCATCATAATTCTTCTACTTTTCAATCTTTCTGGTCTCCTATAGATTCATATGTACAGTTATAACTATTGTTGTTCTTTCCTTAATACTGTATCGTATTGGTAACTCTACTTGTGTAAGTATTTATACTATGAAATGTATATTCCCCTTCCCTGCTCCCTTCCCCTCCTTATTTTCTCCTTAGAATGTCAAATTTTTTCTTACGATGTAATTTATTAATGACTGTATTTTTTATGATTAGTCTTTTTCGCTTCTTTGTACTTTAATGAATTCCTTCTTCACTTTTTTGTATGTACTTATGTGCTTCATCATTCTTAAAATTTCAATAAAGTCTTACTGAACAAAAAAAAAAAAAAAAAAAAAAAAGGAATGTCCCAAATTCAATCTCCACAAGCCGGACAAACCTATAATTGAAAGCATAACCATGTAATGAAGAAACATAAAAAAAGAAACAATAACAGATACTGAACAAGATAAGCACGTGCAAGGAAACTAAAAAGTTAACGATGTCCTGAACATTGATTGGCAATCTCAGATGAAGATCGATCAGGGAAATTGGCTTTGCGAGGTCAGTTTCAGGTGAAGAGGTCAGTTTCTTACAGTTCATTTCAGAGTCCAAGAGAAACCTAGTTAATGTATACATGAACTAAGAAGGCCAGGCCACTTCGTTCGCCAGGTTACCTTTACAGGCCTACGTGAGGGCAACACAAAATGGTGGCACAGAACAAAATGGAGTCAGACTCGAGAATTACAGAACCTCAGACCCTCCTTTTGCCATTACGTAGGCAATCACCTAAGACTCATGTTAATCTGAATCTAGGTCTATGTCAATATTCATTAGGTCATCAAAGTGTTGCTGTAGCATCATTTTATTATTCTCTACTTCTCTCGGAACAGATCTCCCAACACACATAGTAGCACAAAGACTACAAATGGCGGGCCCACACTGGATGCAAAGACAACAAGAGAAAAGGATGGCTAAAACCATACCAAGGAATGTCAGAATCTTCCATCCCCACTTAGACAGCAGTCCCCAAAACCATCCCGTCAATGACCAGTCTGCTTCGTCTACATGGATAGACTCCGAGATCTTATGCAACCTAGAGATGGCTTGGTATACTGTAGGGGCATTATCTGGTATGTAAATACAACAACTGGATCCAATCAATTTACATACTCCTCCTCGATCTGCAAGTATGATATCTAATACCATACGATTCTGCAAAGTCATAAGGGGGTCCGCTTGAAGCTCAGCTGTAACGGACAAGCTGTCGAATATGCCTACTATTGATCATAGGACCCCAAAAGGGCAGGAAGCCCTTGAAGAAATCTCCTACTTCATGTGCTGCAGTATCTTCCTGATTGAAGACACCTCTACCATATCTCGTTCTATGATAGTCTGAAGCATTAGTGTATTTAGGGGGAAGCAAAAACGCCACATTACATGTTCCTGAAAAATCAGGTGGCAACCATGTGTAGGCTCTGTCATGACAAACAAAATATGTGCCTTTAGCAGGCACAAACAGTGGAGAAGTCCAGGATGAATAGACATAGGTTTGAGCACACACACTCTTACCTAGCTGAGCTTTCGGATTCCGACCAGTACCTTGCAAACAAAAATGGCCTCGGTGGGGTACAATCCAAATAGGGGGGGACCTTTTTCGTCTCTCTTCTCTGTCAAGCTGGTACTATATCCAGTCACGTTCCAACCAACATAAGCCTGCACCTCATCCTTATGGATAGTATTAGATGCATCAATATCTCGGATCATAGCTACTATTCCCCTTATCAAGGCATTATTGCTGGAGTTATCTTTAAGGGAACGTAAGGGGCGTACCTCATTTGCATAGATAAACATGGTCTGTAAAGCCCACACAGACCCATTAAAAGAAAAAGGCAAAACCAAATATGGCATACCTTTATCTGTCGTATGAGGCATAAAACCACAAACCCTACAATTAGTGGTATTTACTACTAACTGATGCTGATGCAACAACTGTATGAACGAGTTGTTGACAAATTCTGTTCTCCTTGTTTGCTCATGTTCAGGCAACGTATAAAACTGATGCAAAGAAACAGTAGTGAAAGAAAGCATATGTTGGGAGGTGGTTGCAGAGGTCTGTTGTGTAACATAGACAATCCAAACCACACAAGCTAATGTGATACTTAAAAACATCAAAAAGCACAATATTATAAAACATATGCTACATATCAATGTACAAAATCTTGTCTTAAGATCTATTCTCTCAACATCTCTTTCAGTTCCAACAGACTCCATCCTCTAACGTGCTGCTCACGGTAATTTTCCTTCTTCACTCAAGTGTGCGTCCGTCCTAGATGTCCCTAGAACCGCAGACCTTTCATCAATACGCGGGCCACCCCTTAAGTCTTATACCGCGACCCTGCAGCTGAACCCGGATGGTGGCTCAAAAAAGAAAAAGAAAAATAGTCTCTTGTCTGAAAGAGTGTAATTCACAAAAAAATCTAATTTTATTTGTCCTTTTTAGACCTTAAGTTGTATCGTTCTTTACCAGGCACAGTTTGATCCTGAAAGAGTGTCTCTGGGTGCGTAGTATCAAGTCTCAAACACGGCGGCACAGCTTCTTGCAAGACTTCATAATACGCACGTTCTGACTGAGTCCATTCCAGATGTGCATCGCTAAAAGGTACAAATCTTGGAACCCTTTTACTCTCGGAACCGGCAACACCTTCCCGGACCCACTTATCGTACGGTAAGGGCAAAGGTATCTTCTTGCAATGGGTACCATGTACCCAGTTTTTCTTGCCGAACACCTTAATAGCAGTCCGAGTTGATAACAGGACTTGGTATGGACCGGTCCATCTTGGTTCCAAGTTCTTTGACCTCTGAAAATTCCTGGTTAGAATCCAGTCGCCAGGTTAAATCGTGTGGCCTGCGTCTACAGAAACTGAAGGCAAAGTGTCATGGACCTGTTGGTGAAGAACACGGAATTTAGAAGTCAAATCATGTAAGTAGTTAACCAACATAGGGTACTCGATATCACTGTACTTCTTAGGCCTCAGCCAGGCCCGGACTGGCAATTCCGGGCACCGGGCAATCCCCCGGTAGGCTGGATGGGGTGGGGGCTGCTTTTCTGGCAGGGGGCTGCTTTTGTTCCTGGGGGCCGATTTGGACCCTTACGTCACCGAGCAGAAAACACGCACACACCTCTCTGCATAAAATGCAGCTGCTACCTGGTGGTGCTTCACACACCGTCCGTGTCCAGCACTGCTAGCACTAAAATGTTTATTTATTAAAAAAAAATCCACTGGGTAGTGGCACTGACTGCACAGCACCATGCACTGACGGAGTCTTCAGTCTCCGCCTTACGTCTGCGCGGCGCGTCATTGACCTTTAGTGTGGGGGTCTGGAGTCAGTGGGCCTGGTTAGGGGTGCTCATGCGCAATCGCATTGGGGTCCTGCAAAAAAAAAGGGCGCTTGACTGCGAGGCAGAGGAGGCCAGAGAGTGAGAAGACGAGAGGCTGGAGCTGAGCCTGGAGAGAGGCCCTGACCCCGTCATTTATTTAACTATTTGTAGCCTGCCCCGGGCCATGTCTGCTGGCTGCCACCTGGCGCCCACACTAGTGGTGAGGATCAATTAATTAATTGGCCTGGCACTGTCTCTGGGGGCGTCACTACCGGGCCGGAATTAAAAGCAATGAAAGCTTGGTTAGGCCCCGGCCCGGCCCGTGGATTTATTCAAAATGACAAACGCTTCCCTTACTCAAAAGTCAGATCTGACTTTGAGTAAGGGAAGCGTTTGTCTCCTTGAATAAATCCACGGGCCGGGGCCTAACCAAGCTTTCATTGCTTTTAATTCCGGCCCGGCCCGGCCCGTGGATTTATTCAAGGTGACAAACACTTCCCCAGCACCCCGAGAGAGAGGGTTTCTCGACTGCGCCAGCAGCAGAGTCTTCCAGAGAAACCCCAAAGGCATCCAGGTGCTCCCCGAAACAGTAAGTACGCCTCGTAATGCTGGTGTGGGGGTCTTGTTTAAAGCGTTGTAAGAAGAACATCATTTTATTGAGCGTTTTCTAACAAGACCTTTTAATTCCGTGCTGCTATAAATAGCAAACACAATTTGCCAACCACAGGCGGAAGGCGGAGTCAACCGGCAGGCATTTCAACTTTTGACTCATTAAATACCAGCTGATTTCTGCAGCAGCTGCATCTGACTATTTTACTTATAAGACTTACAGGAGGGTGACATAATAGTTCCAGCAGTTGTCTTAACAAAATTGTTGCCTATAACTTGCCTGTAAAAATTGTTCTTCCTTTGTGCAGTGAGTGTGCATGGATTGCACGGAACAGGGGTGTGTGCAAGGAGAGCCCTGTAGACCTTGCTCTGTGACAGAGATGGAAGTGAAATGCTGCACAGAGGCGGAACGGGCATTGACTTAATTTGATCACAGATGAGAAGGGGCGTGCTAGAGTCTGTAGGCATGTGGAGTGAGCTGCAAAGTGTTCTGTGTGTGTGGGTGAATGAAGAATGTGAGTGACTTACTGAGTGGGCTTGATAGATGATTGATAGCTAGGTGTGTGAGTGGGATGAGTGAGTTTGAGGGGAGTGAGCAAGTATATGGTATAGGTAGGTAGTGGGATAAGTAGGTGAACAAGTGAGAGGAATAGGTGACTCAGGGAGTCAGTGGGGTATGTAGGTGTTATATGCTGCAACCTAACGATAACACATCTCCTATAGCCTCTCTGTTCACTCCACAACCACTTACATGAGCTGACATTAATGATCATAGCCTTTTAGTTTACCACAAAAATGGGATTCAGCACCCATGGCAATGGGCTTTAAAGAATACCTCTGCACTAGTCTTTTTTTTATATAAATGAAGTATAGTGCTCAGCCATTTGATGTTTCAGCTGCTGAGATCTGTGCACATGCTTAATGGTCACGTGTTTAAGTACAGGTGAGATAGTTCCGCTGTAATATTTTTCAGTGTAAACCACATTAAAGGTTATGATTCTGATGAAGTAGATTATCGAGGTCATGTGGCACCTGCACATACCCACGTGGAGCCTAAAAATTGTAGCTTTGAATCCAAACTGCATAACTTCAGTGAGGAAATGAACTTGGAGCACATGCGTTTGCATAGCTTGTTGATCACAGGTACCGGGACTTGCCTTATTTGAAAATGAGGGTACCAACATTTCTCAGCCACTTGTAAAATTTCAAATGGGAGAGTATTGGTACTTCTGAGTAGCAGCCAGTGCCCTGTGATGTTGTGTATATGCATTTCTTTACTCAAGCACTGCATCATATTTTACTTCACAAAATATCGGAACAATAGTTGCAAGCTCCCAAGTAGAACACATCTTTTTGGCCTGTCATGTGTGCTCAAGCACAACTTTATGGTTAGGTTTACAAACCGCAACATGGCAAGTACTCATTATTCCAATCATGGTCGGTGGAGTTGTAAGGGTGCAATTCACAACCCTGTGTTCTATTTCTCTACCAACATTTCTAGAATAGAGTTTTCTGTAGAGGACAGTGTAAGGTGGCGAGGTCAGGGCCTCGCACGTGGTCGTTGGCAGCAGCGGCGCAGGAAGAATGGCACTCGGACACACTGATCACAGGTATGCCGGAAAAGACCTCGAGCGGTCTTCCCGCTTATTTATTTATACCTTGAGGCGAGCCCGCCCCGAGGGTGTGTGGATGCGTGTGTGTTTCGATACATTGTGCGTGAGAGGCCGGGTGGCTCTCTACATCCCTCCTTTAATTCAGTTTGTTACCAGATACCCTTCCGCTACGGTGATGTCCAGGCAAAGTCTCTCAGCCTCTGGCTCGGACCCGGATTGGGCCTCAGATGGTACCGGCGACTCCGGCATGCGGGAGAGTCGGCGACCCCAGCCGGGATCATCTCGCCTCTCCGCACAGGAGATGGAGGGTCTGACAGGTTGCTTGGAGGTGAGTCCGGCCGACTGACCGCTTCGCCTGACCTTTCCTGGCTCGGTCTCGGAACCGGGATTTCGGCCCACAGTCCATCTCCATCTTGGCTGTCTGGTTTGCCACCCCCGGCTTCCATGATGTTGGGTGGAACGCCTTCGGGCCCTTCTACTTTCTTGAAGCATGATATGTTCCGGGTGACAGCCTGGCGGCCTCTGCGCGCGGTTACCATGGTACCTTGGATTTTTTCAACTGTCCACCTCTCTGGTTCAAAAGGGGTCCGGAATTTCCACCCTGGGTGTCGGTCCAGGACTACCATGACGTCCCCTTCTCGTAGGTCCAGGTGTTTGGCATGTCGAGTATCACTCGCCTTCCGGTTGGTTGTGATTCTTTGTGATTGGATCTCCTCGCTGTTCCTTATCTCCGGTGTCCAGGTAGGTGCTGTTGGTATATTGCCTCGTGGCGCCTTTTTGAATAAGGCATGTGCTGGGGCGCACTTTGTAGTACTGTGTGGGGTCTGCCTGTAGGCACTTAGGAATCGGTCGAGTGCCGCCTCAAGGTCATCCCCTCCGTCGACTGCGATACGTAGGGCTCAGTTGAGAGTTCGCATTAGTCGTTCTACTTCCCCATTGGCTTGGGGCCATTGCGGTGTTATCTTCCTGTGTCTTATCCTGAGGTTGTCCAGATACACCTGAAAGTCTCTTCCTTGAAATGGCGGTCCATTGTCAGACTTTATTTCTTCAGGGAGCCCCATTGTGGCGAAGATGTGATCCAAGGCCTTCCTGACTTGGGGAAATGCTATTGAAGGGATGACTTCTACCACGGGGAACTTTGAGAAAGAGTCTACCACCACGAGCGTGTGTCTTCCATCCGGAAAACTCCTGAAGTCGACACTCAGGTGGGTCCACGGTGTGGTGGGTGCTTCTTCCGTAATGATTGGTGCAGGTGCGGGTTCCAGTCCTGTTATGGTGCAAGCATGACAAGATCGCACCATCTCCTCTACCATGCTGTCCATGGCGGGGAACCATACTTTGTTTCTCAACCTGGCCTTTGTCTTGGCCATCCCTTGGTGGCCCGCGTGTGCAATAGTTAGCATGTGTCTTTGGAGGCTTTCGGGCACCACGATAAGATGCCCTCTGAGCACCACTCCTTCATACCCCACACTTAGCTCGCTTCGAATCTGCCATATTTGTTGTCGGGCATGGCGCACCTCCGGTCTCAGACCTTGGGCCCCGTCAAGGAACCGCGTCCAGCTGTTGTCATCGAGGGCTCTTTTCACTCGAGTCAGTGTCTCGTCCGATGCGGTGGCCTCACCTATCTCCTGCAGAGTTAGCGTGTCAGGACAGGCTGCCATGGATACCATGTGGACGAACTCTTCGTCTCCTTGACCATCTGCGAGTGGGAGTGCCTCCTTTGTCACATCTGGGTGTCGAGACAGATAGTCTGCCGGGTTGTGGGCACCGGGCCAAAACACAAGGTCAAAGTTGTAACCCTGCAGTTGGACAGCCCATCGCTCAATCCGTGGTGGAGCCAGCCTGGATGATCCGGTGAAGAGTGGCAGGAGCGGTTTGTGGTCCGTCACTATGGTGAACTTCTGTCCACAGAGGTATAAGTGAAAGTGTTGATAGGCCCACTTTATGGCTAACGCTTCTCTCTCGATCTGAGCATATCCATTTCTCTGTGTCGGTGAGGGCTTTGCTGGCGTAGGCCACAGGTTTCCATTCATCTCGGCCGTATTCTTGGAGTAGCACAGCCCCCAGGCCTACCGGGCTGGCGTCTACGACGAGTTCGGTCCTCCTGCACGGTTGGAAATACGCCATCGTTGCTTTGTCTAGGAGGCCCGTTTTGACGTCTTGGAATGCTTGATTCGCCGCGCAGGTCCATTCCCACTCCTGGTCGTGTCGCGTGAGCGCCCTCAAGGGTTCTGCTAGGGCGCTAGATTGGGTATAAACCGGCCACAGTATGTGGCCATTCCGAGGAAGCTTCGAACTTCAGATGGGTTTCGGGGAGTGCTTGCATTCCTGATGGCCTCTGCTTTCTTCGGGTCTACCTTGAGACCTTCACGAGTGAATGTATAGCCGAAGAAGTCGACGACCTCTTGATAGAAGGAACATTTCGCCCTGTGAAGGGTTAGTCCATGCTCTTGGAGCCCCTGCAGCGTGGCTCTTACATGGGCGTGATGCTCCTCCAGCGTGTTGGAATATATGAGGATGTCATCGCTCAAGTTAATTACTCCGCTCAGCCCCGACAGGACTTCTCTGATTGCGTTCTAAAACACTTCGGCCGCGGATGACACGCCGAAGCTCAGCCTCTTGTATCGTCGGAGTCCAACGTGAGTCGAAAAGGTTGTTATATACCGACTTTCCTGCTCAAGCTCCAGCTGGTGGTACCCGGCGTTGAGATCCAACTTGAAGAACCACTTTGCACCGTTTAGGTCGGCGATGATGTCGTCCATTGTTGGGGTGATATGGCGCTCCCTCTTCACAGCGGCGTTGGGCAGCCTCATGTCGACGCACAGCCTGATGGCGCCAGGTTGCTTGGGCTTGGGTGCTACGACCAGTGGGGACACCCAGGGAGTTGGCCCCGACACTTTCTCGATGACGTCTAGGTCTTCAAGTCTTTTGAGCTCTGCCTCCACCTGAGGTCGGAGATTGAAAGGCACCCTTCGGTGTCTCAGGGCGACTGGGCGTATAGAGGTGTCGATGTGCAATCGAACCTTTTTTTCTTTGAGCTTCCCAAGGCCCTTGAACAGCGCTGGGAAGTCCTGTAACATGGTGTCGGCGTGTGATTGGTGGACTTGGTTGGCGAAGAATACTAGTCCTAGGTCCTCGGCCGTGTGACAGCTGAGAAGCGTGCCCTTCTTGCCTTCGGTGATATGGAATCGGGCCTCTGTGGAGTATTCACCTTTGACGATGGTGGTGCTGATGACTCCTCGTAGTGGCAGTGGTTCAGTGCCACCGTATGTGTAGATGCGTGCGCTTGAGGGGGCAAGCGTGGGCCTGGGCGACATCTGTTCATATTGTTCAGAATCCATTACATTCACCGACACCCCAGTATCGATGAGCGCTCTCATTTCGGTGCCCTCAACCGAGACCGTACACATGGGGAGTGGTCGTCTCCTTGTGGAGACCCGGCTGACGTACGATATGACGTACACTTCGTCATCGTCTTCATCTTCGTAGTGTGGCCTCCTGTCTTGAGCTTGATTGTCGGGCGGCGGGTGTTCCGGCTCCAGCGATAGCTGCCTCACCCTTGGTGTTAGCGACCTGGGTCCATATCCGCCCCGCGACCTGGGGGCATTGGGTCTGTATCTCCCTCCTTGACACACTGCAGCGAAATGGTTGAGTCGGCCATATTTCGAACATGTCTTTCCTTTTGCGTTGCACACTGCTGTCGCCGGATGATCTCCACCGCAGTATGCGCACTGGGCGTCTCGGGTTTGCCACGGTCGGTCTTCTCTGTAACGCGTCTACTCTTTCTTCCTTGATGGGCGCCATCTTGGGAGCAGCCGGACGGGCCATGGGTGAGCGTAGCGCCATTTCCATCTCATCAGCTCTGGAATCGACAGTTCATGGGAGCGAGCGAGGACGAGGATTTCGTGCAGCGTGATCCCGGGTTGTCTAAGGATGAGTTTTCGGAGCAATTTTGACCTGCACCCCACGATGATTTGATCCCTGATTTCCACTCGCGGGTCAGTGAATGGGCAGCTACTGGCCAGCCGGCGTAGCCTGGCATAATACATGTCAACGGATTCGGCTTCCGTTTGCCAGGCCCGTTTGAATTTGAATTTTTCATAATCGTTGTTTAGCTGGGGATCAAAATGAGCATTCAGCGCGGTCACCGCAGCGTCGTAGTTGTCTTCGCCACCACGTTTGGGAGGGTCTCAAAGAGGTCGTAGATTTCAGGGCCTCCATTGAGGATCAAAAGCGACCTTTTCACTGTGTTATCGGTCTCACGGGTACCTTTGAAGTACAGATTCAGGCGGCCTAGCCACGCCTTTCACCGCGGTGCCGCGGTTGCCGGGTCAGCAGTCTCACTGAAAGGAGGAATGGGGGCGACCCCCGTGTGGGCAAAGTCGATCACCCGCGGGCCAGTGTCGCGGTTCTGGGGCAGGCCAGCAGGGCCTGGTTGCGCTGTGCCGGTGGCAGGCGATGCTGTCGCGCCTCCTGTCGCAGGGTCCGACATCCCTGTTGTTGTGAGCACGTGTTACACCTCCAGACACAGGGCTGCTGGGGCAAGGAGATATTGTCCCTCCAGTGGCTGTGTGCGGCCCCGCAGAGAAGTAACAGCTGGGTAGATGAAGAAACAGGACCCTTGGAGTGGCCAATGCTTGTTGGAAGTTTGCCTTGAAATTGACAGAAATAGGGCCGGATGATTCCAAGACTGACGCTGGGTGCCGTCGGCGTGTCGATGTAGGTGGCGGTGTAGGCTGGAGGGCCAAGGCAGGCCTGGAGCAGACGTGCACCGTCTCTCCGCTTCACCCCTCCCACTTCGGGGCAGCGCGCGAGAGCAGCGCGCACAGGCCACGCGCTTGGGGCTGGGACTAGAGGAGCAGGCCCAGAGTGCGTGCGGCACGGGGGAAAGCTCAGGCAGGCTGCAGGCACACCGCGCGGGCGGAGCAACGGCGCGAGCACTCACCCACTCTTCACGTGAGGCAAGCCCCGCCAGCTGAACACGCTCCCGTAGAGGAGACGCGTGGGCGGGCCTCGCACTGCAACGCAGGCCAAGAATGAACGAGCAGCCACAGCGGGTGGGCTCCGCAGCCGAAGTAGCGATGTCAGCAGCCGAAGGCCAACGTCAGCAGCAGGTGGCGGGGTACGCGTGGGGACGGTACCGGCCTCGTCGCCAATGTAAGGTGGCGAGGTCAGGGCCTCGCACGTGGTCGCTGGCAGCAGCGGCGCTGGAAGAATGGCACTCGGACACACTGATCACAGGTATGCCGGAAAAGACCTCGAGCGGTCTTCCCGCTTGTTTATTTATACCTCGAGGCGAGCCCGCCCCGAGGGTGTGTGGATGCGTGTGTGTTTCGATACATTGTGCGTGAGAGGCCGGGTGGCTCTCTACAGACAGGTTTGGGGGAGCCTGGAAACAGCTCGGCCGCACCCCCTCCTCTCCCCTAGGGGGGCTGGCCAAGCAGTGTGCCAGGGCTGGTTTCGGTTCCCAGTCCGGCCCTGGCCTCGGCACACCCCAGACATTCGCCGGGCGTCCAAAAACAATCTCGTATGGGCTAAGTCCCACGCGAGAATGTACTGTCATTCTCGTGGACAAAACTGCCAATGGTAAGGCATCGGGCCATGTAAGACGAGAGCTCGCTTGCACCTTGGCCAACTTCAGCTTCAGAGTGCCATTATAGCACTCGACCAGGCCTGCTGACTGGGGGTGATTTGCAGCGTGAAATTTCTGTTTAATACCCAGACCCACACATACTTTTTTCATAATCTGACCCACAAATTCACTTCCATTATCACTCCATACCATCCTCGGCAAGCCATATCTGGGAAAAAAATCTTTGAGCAAAACCTTGGCTGTGGACAAGGCAGTATTATCCTTTAGGGGGTAGGCCTCTATCCATCTGGAAAAGCCACAAACAACCACAAGGACATACTTCGAGTTATTGCATCTTTCCATATGAATGTAGTCTATCTGCAGCACCTCGAACGGATACGTTGGAGGAGCAAAATGACCCGCTGGAGTTGGGGTTCCCTTTCCAGGATTATGCATCAAGCAAATCATGCAGTGTTTAACCAAATTCTCAACACACTTAGGAATTCTATCATTCTGCCATACCGGAGCCAACAACTTACATATCCCTTTTGAACTAATGTGAGCCAGCCCATGAGCCATAGTAACCACCGGGAGCACATATGCATCTGGCAACAACCATCGCCAGTGATCTGACAACTCAACCCAACAGCCTGTTGAATCCAACATTCCCGTACTCTCTCTCATCATACTCAATTCTTTCTCAGTAGCTTCCGCCTGAATCATCTTCAGACTTTCTGTTGTATCTTCACACATTCCTCCTTCCACAACCCATCTGGCAGGACCTGCAACATACATCCGACTCGTCACATCTTTCGCTGTTTCTCTCGCTACTTCATCTGCAAACGCATTCCCTCGACCCACATCATCCGTAACCTTCTTATGCGCACTACACTTTACTATCGCAATTTGGGTCAGCAAAGTAAGTTATTCAAGAAGTTCACTCACTAATTGTCCATGCTGAATTTTCGTACCATGGGAAGTAAGAAATCCTCTCTCTTTCCACAAACGACCAAAACTGTGAGCCAAGCCAAATGCATATTGGCTATCAGTAAAAACATTCACTCTCTTTCCTTTTGACAACACACACGCTCTAGTCAATGCTATCAACTCCGCTGCCTGTGCTGAATTCTGTACAATACGTTGTGTTTCAACAATCTTATACAAAGTTGTGACAGCATATGTTGCAGTCGTCTCTCCATTCGGAAGCTTAAAGCATGAACCATCTACCCATAGGGTACCATCAGGATTCGAAAGAGGAGTATCTTTCAGATCAACTCTACCCTTCGTTTCCTCCTCTGTCCGGAGAAAACAGACATCTGTCTCTTCAAAAATTGGCAACAATGTAGCTGGATTCAATGTATTGCACCGCTTGATGTGCACATGACTAGCCAAAAGCGTCAACTCATAACCTGACCAACGTGCACTGGTAAGATGATGAGTCTTTGTTCTGTTCAATAGGGTATCCACTGCATGTGGAACCATCACAATCAATGTATTATCCAATACCAAATCAGCAGACTGTCGAATAGAAACAGCCGCTGCCGCTGTAGCCCTTAGACAACTAGGCAATGCCCTAGCTACTGGATCTAAAGTGGTTGAAAAATATGCACATGGGCGCTGCTTGTCTCCAAATTGTTGCGTCAACACTGACAACGCACAACCTTCTCTCTCGTGTACATAAAGTGTAAAAGGTTTACTATAGTTGGGGGTACCCAACACCGGAGTAGAACAAAATGCATCACGCAATTCAGAAAAACTCTTCTGACATTCGTCAGACCAAGGGAGAGGGTTTGGTGTGTCCTTAAGAGTAAGTGCCAACAAAGGTTTCGCTAACAAAGAAAAATTCGGAATTCACTGTCTACAATACGAGGTGATACCTAAGAAGGCACGCACCTCTCTCTGTGTGCATGGCCCAGTCATTTGGGCAATCGCTTGAATACGCTGTGGGGTCAATCGTCTTCCCTCCTTCGACAAGAGATGACCTAAGTAATTCACTTCTTGTCGGCAATACTGCAACTTCGAAGGTGACACTTTATGATGAAGGTCAGACAGGTGTTGCAACAAAGAAAGAGTAACCTCTTTACAAATCTCTTCATCATCAGCAGCAACCAACAGATCATCAACATACTTGATAAGAGTAGCACCAGAAGGCAACGCAAAAGTATCAAGCTGAGTTTTCAAAGCCTGACTATAAATGGAGGGACTCTCACAATAACCTTGAGGAGCGCGATTAAACCGGAAACTGCGACCTCCTGAAGAGAAGCCAAAAATATCCCTACTTTCCTCAGCAATCGGAATACTGAAGAAAACGTTCTTCAGATCAATAACAGAAAACCACGCATGTGAGGCAGGGATCAAAGTCAATAAAGCAGTAATGTCTGGGACAACAGGAAACTGTGGCACAACAATCTTATTGACCTCTCGAAGGTCAATCACAAACCGATACACAGGTGGCTGAGAAGAGTCAGTACGCTTAAGGACAGGCAGAACAGGACTATTACACACATTGCCTCTCGTTTTTTCAACCACACCTTTCTCAACCAAATCATAGTTGATCGCTAAAAGAGCTCTTTAGCCATCACTGGAAATTTTGTACTGAGGAATGCGAGGTAATTTAGCATTCGATTTAAGGGTAGCAATGTAAGGTGGAATCTGCAAGAGACCAACATCATTTGGACCTGTAGCCCAAAGTGTATCAGGGAGAGAACGCAGTTCCAGTGGAAGGTGATCCTTAGGGGAAATCACTTTCTTGCCCACTGTAAGATGAACTCCCAAAGGAGAACAATGTAATGTCGCATGCAATCTTTTCAATAAGTCCAAACCCAACAAATTCTCGCCACAGTCAGTCGTTAGAATAAGGGGAGCCTCCAACTCACAATGACCAATAGAAAGGGGCAAAGAAAATCCTACCGAAACATTAGTCAAGCCAGACAAGGGTGCGCCAGGGAGTTTAGAGTGCATGATAGAACTCTTTGCTGCACCAGTATCCAAAAGAAAAGGTTCTGCCACACCTGATGTAATCACTTCAACATAAGGTCCACTCTGGTCTACTGGAACAGACACTACTCCCTCCCTTTGTCCATGGCTGTCCTAACTATCATTGAAACCAGCACGCTCACTTCCTACATAATAATCATCAGTGTAGTACTGAGCGGACTGAACGGTCGGAACATTCTGTTGGTCAAAATAATTTATAGAATTCAGAGGGGGAAAGGAACGTTCATTCTGGGGAACCGTACCACGTCCCCTACCCCTAGGTACTTGTTGGTAACCACCACGACTTCTCAGACCAGACATACCATTCGCACGCTGTAGCAAGATCGGGCAACTATTCTTGAAGTCACCTTCCTCTTTACAATAAGCACACGGATTAGGGCCTAGCGGGAGTCGCGAAGCAAAAGACTCAGGCTTCTGCAACAGTTTCTGAAACTGTGGGGGTTGCTGAAACTGACGCTGATTAGGGCGAGGCGGTTAAGCCTGCTGCAGAAGAACTTTCGTTTTTAATTCTCTAGTCTTCTTCTCTACTTTATCCTTCTCATCTTATCTCTATTCTCATAGTATTGTGCAGTAGCCAATATCTGGGCTGAAGAAGAAACATCCCATGAACTCTCAGAGTCCTTTAACCAATTAGAAAGTTCAGGAAGTAAATTAAAAACAAACTTATCTACAAACAACCTCTGACCACCTTCTGTACTCATGGCCTGACCACTATGATTAATTAATGTTTCCTCGAACCTAATGAAGAAATCAGACACACGCTCATCTTTCTTTTGTTTGCATGCTGCTAACTTGTCCCAATTCACCCGCAAAGGAGGCATCATAGTTTTCATTAAATTAATGATCCTACCAGGTAGTTCTGCAACTAAGGGTTCAGGTTTGGCACCTCCTACCTGCCGACCATCTGCAGCAGTAATATTAACCCATGTCTCTCCTAACTCTGGCGCGTGATCCTCATGACAGATCTTAGCCCACAAGGGTTGAGGAACTACATTGCCCATCAACATATCTATGTCAGCTAAATTCATAACACATGCATCAACTGTCTGAGACAACTCCTTGTAATAACAGCAGGATTTTTACGGGGGTCAGGCAAGGTCTGCTTAAGAGCCAGGACCTCAGCTCTCTTCCAAGGGATATGGACCCACACTCGTTGAAAATGAGCTGGTGCAGCCGTAATACCATGAGCGGCATCAGCCAAAACCTCTTCTCTCCATACAGGGGGGACCTCTCTCATAGGATACTGCTTCACTTTTCTCCTAACAGAAGGGTCAGGTTCGAACAATAACTGAGGTGGAAGTCTAGACCTAAAAGTGAGTAGTGTCTCTACCGCTTCCTCAACATCGGAACCCACTATCGTTCCTTTAGCAAATTCAGACTGAACATTAATCAATTCCAATGCAATTGAACCCAACTCATTAACTTCCCATTCCTGACGAAGGAAGGTACACATGACATCAAAAACATACCTTTGTTTTGGTGCCTCCCACTGTAGGAAGATATCCATAATCACTTGTGGACCGTACTTGGAGGTATTCGAAACCCATCTACGAGCAAGGAGATCTAACAGTGCCCGCTCTTCGGGACCAGGAAGCTGACTACGTCTCTGCTTACGTTCAGAAACAGGGGTCATATTTAGTGACCCAAAGAGAGGAGACAAATGACTAGTGACAGTCTCAGTCATTTGTTGCCGAGCAGAAGGAGAAGAAGTGGACATGAGGACAGGAGACAAAGTGTTTTGAGGCAAGAGAGACGTAGGGACAGAAATATGAGAAGTCGAAGATAAAGGAGTGTAAGGCAAAGGAGTTTGAGGTAAGGCTGGTAACAAAGCTGGCGGCCCTGGAGGGGGCTGCGCTGCGGAAGGAAGAACCAACTGTGAAGCAACAGGTGGCGAAACAACAACAGGGGGTTGAACGACAACAAGGGGTGCAACAACTGGAGGTAACGGAGGTGCAGTAGCCCCCTGCACATAAGGGGGTGGTAATCTCAGTAAATGTGACATCAAAGGATCCTTTTCAGGGTCTTCAGTCACATTTGAAAGGGGAGGTGGCAAAGCCGGGTAACATTTGTCAATGGCCATGCAATGTTGTCTATCTGACACTTCAATCGCACGATCTTCTTCATCTTCCTTAAACTGCCTAGCAGCTTGCATTACCAACATATTCCTTTCCTGTCCTATCTCTCTTAGCTTGCTTAATTTCTCGCTGTTTGGCTTCCTTACGCCAAAGGCGGAAAGAGTCAAACATCGCCGGCTGGGCTTTCTTCTTAAATAGCACAATTTCTAGGTTATCTAAAACATCTGATTCAAAACTACCATGTGGGGCCATTGTAAAACACTATCTTTCCTTGTATAACGGACCCATGCTTCACTATAGGTAATGAGACCCACACCAGCCTTTGAATAGAGCTCATAGGTTGGAGTTCCAACCGGAGGTATCGGACACGAGTCCTCCAATCGGGAATCCTTATTACAACTACAACAACATTTCCTAATTTTGCCAAAACCAGGCATCTTTAGCTCGCTAGTCTTGCTTCAAACTTCAAGGGGTTATCAAAAATGATACACTCGTAAATATACGAACCCCTCGACTTCGACTATTGCAATGGCAGAATCAAAACCAGGAAACAAAACAAAGTCGTGGGAGCGACCCACTTATACTTAACCAAAATGTCTGTCACGCCACCAAAAGACCGTCTAACGTCTCGCTTTACAAATCATCACAAGAGGGTCCAAGACAGGGCGACAGTCAGGGCAGCAGTCCTTCGCAGCCGTCGGAAAGGGGAAGCCTCGCAGAAAAAACCTTCGGTCCACGTCGACATGCAGGGGTCAATGAAGTGGTGGCCGTCCTCCAGAATTTCCTCACGGGGCTCCTTACAATCTTCGGGCTTGGACCAGTACCGCTGAAGTCGCCCAACGTTGGGCGCCAGTTGAAGAACCGGGGTTTAACCCAGCGGCATCAGGGGCACGCCTAAGATCTTCGAGTTAACCTGTCTTGGTATTCAAACACACGGAATACTTCTGGATGGCATCAGAGACCAAGTTTATTAGCTGCAGCTAGTAACAGTAATCCTAGAAATACATCACAGTGTAAATTCTCAGGAGACTGCTCATTTTACTAAGGCGAGACGTCTCCTTTTATACCCAATATTCACATTATAAATGTACACCCACTGCACAAAATTCTAGCCAATAAGATACATTTTCAAACAAAGTATCACATAGCAAAAACTCAATTTACAGTTTCCCAACCCAAAAGTTAATTATTAGGAATGTCCCAAAT
The DNA here is from genome assembly GCF_964261635.1 of Lissotriton helveticus. Taxonomy (NCBI): domain Eukaryota; kingdom Metazoa; phylum Chordata; class Amphibia; order Caudata; family Salamandridae; genus Lissotriton; species Lissotriton helveticus. Next base: position 129,343,358 of record NC_136069.1, read on the forward strand.
TCAATCTCCACAAGCCGGCCAAACCTATAATTGAAAGCATAACCCATGTAATGGAGAAACATAAAAAAAGAAACAGTATCAGATACTGAACAAGATATGCACGTGCAAGGAAACTAAAAAGTTAACGATGTCCTGAACATTGATTGGCAATGTCAGATAAAAGATCGATAGGGGAAATTGTCTTTGCGAGGTCAGATTCAGGTGAAGAGGCCAGGTTCTTACAGTTCATTTCAGAGTCAAAGAGAAACCTAGTTAATGTATACATGAACTAAGAAGGCCAGGCCACTTCGTTCACCAGGTTACCTTTACAGGCCTACGTGAGGGCAACACAAAATGGTGGCACAGAACGAAATGGAGTCAGACTCGAGAATTACAGAACCTCACTCCTGTCTTGCCCATCCATGTGTCACCCAGGTTCATTTTAGGTATTGTCTTAGCCAGTGTCAGGAACATCAATGCAGCATTCGTTACATGGGGTCAGAAAAGGCTTTTTCATGTGGGCTGGCCAAGTTAGATGGTCATGAGCACGGGATACAATTATAGCTGCTTACATTTAGTCATTCAGAATATTTACATCCTGAAAACTGTTTTCCCATAAAGAATCTCGAACACATGTTTTAGCAGCATTCTCCAAGTGTAAGATGGAAGTCAAAATGGGAAGTGCTTGGTATAGCTTTCCCAACCCAAGATGCCAAAATATCTCCCACATAGTGAGAATCACTTTCCAAACTAGATCAAACGTGAAATAGCTTGTGTGGACCACTTTAAATTGAAAGATCTTGCTTCCCAGTGGCCATTTTTCGTCCTCTCATTTCTCGGTCATTTGAAGACTGAATATTGTTCTGATCTGGTCTAGATTTTATTCTTCATGGAATCAGCTGAATTTCTTTAATGAAACTGATTCATGTTGGAGTGTCATCATTTGTGTGGAATCGGACACTACTTTAAATTTGGTAGTGTGGCTTGATGGATTCTATTTGAACAAAAGTTAAATTTTCGTCTAGGGAGGTACAATCGACCATTTTTCCAAAGACTGTGAATCATATACTTGATATGGTTTCCTGAATGTATTATCCGCATTTGATTTTACTTCAGGTAGTTGAGTAATGCAGTTCTGCAAGCATATATATTTATACCACAGAAGGTTTAACCTTAAAGTAACTCCTTGAGGCATATTTACTAGAAACTAGTAGAGCGTGATGTTACACCAAAATTGGTAACGCCGAGCTCCATCAGTTTCAAAATGCAGACAAGCGCTGTATTTACAAGAATGCGGTGCACCCCTGCATTTCCTATATCTCTGAGGCTATAGAAGCTGCCGAGCACCAACACAGGCACCCTTGCACCATGTTGCAAAGGTGCTTGTGCTGCAGGGGTGATTGTTTATATGCAGGAAGGAAAATCTTCCTGCACATAAATAATCTTTACAGGTAATTTGCTGTTTCCATGTGTGCTCTGCAACACACATGGAAAGATCAATATACGAGGAGAAATTAAGCATTTCTCCTTGTATCACCTGCTTAAGACCACGTATTCCCTGGCAATATGCCCCATACCTTGCAAATATGGGGCAGAGTCAAAAAGCAATGGGTTTTTCAGCAGAACACCCACTGCAAAACCCATTGCATGCCCCTTTCACGCTGAGTGCTGTGTGAAAGGCGCATTATTTACAAGGTAGCATTAAGCCATGTTAAGTGGCTTAACACCACCTTGTTAATATGGCGGGGGACTTAACGCCACCATACCATTGGAAAAAGTGACGTTCTGGTGGCGCTATCTCCTTGTAAGTTATATGTTCCAGATGAACCATTTAGATTTGTACGCACATGTGGCTGTGAAACACTATGCAACTCTAAAAGGTATATCATAGCTAGAACTTCAGACAATGTGAGATAGTTAGGTTTAGAAAACAATAGTAAATGTTGATTGCTGGTTCTCTTCAGGACATGAATGTATGAGACAAATCCATACAAGGTCCAAGAAATGGTCCTACACAATGATGTGTGTCGTTCTCAATTCGCTTTAGTCCCTATGTTCTCCGGAGTGAGTCTTAGCCTCCTTAGCGTACAAGGTGGGTGAGAAGGAGCCAGCTTCAAAGTCCAGAAATCCCTGCTATAGAACTTTGGGCCTGGCAATCAGATAGCATTTCTAATGGTAACTCTAACACACATGATGGAGTGGTTATCACACCCTCTTTTAGAGCAGAAGAACAACAGATAGTCAGCTGCCTCCACTTGTGAAAGGCTACAAAAAGTGCACAGGGTCTTAGTGACAATTTCCCCACAAAATTAAGAGCCGATTGAGGATGCCAAAAATTAAAATCACACCTGGGAGTATCATGCCCCCAAGGCGTTAGCAAACAGAAGAAAAACTGATCGCCTCACGCTAATTGGGTCAGGGTGACTGTCCCTCTGAGCTGCCAGGCCTGTGGAGAGAGTTGTGCCAGTTAAGAGGATTTAGCCACAAGAGATGTGAGGCATTTCTTGTGAACATCTGCCACCTCATCACGGGGAAGAGAAAACAGAAGTTTGGGGTACGGAGCACTACAAGCTGACAGTTGGGCTCCCATCCCGCTGAACTCTAAAGGAGGCCCTAGTTATATTGTGAAGGGTGCTACTTATCCTAAATCCATGAGAATTGCAGGGCAGAGTGCTATTAACGTTTGTGACGTGAGGAATGTGTGAGTAAAGTGGGAGAAATGGTGAATAAACTGTCAACAATCACATTGTGGGAAAATATTTATTTACAAGCAGTACATACAAATGTGATACTTTTCGATTTAAGAGATACAGGCTCACCTCCCACTGCACTCCAGGCATACTATGGTCGGATTTGTATTAAAGAAAACACTCTCTTTAAGAGCTATGTTTACATTCTGCCTTCATTAATGAAGGTCAGCTGGGGGTGAGATGAATGGCGGAAAGAAACGTCATTATGGCAGAAGTGTCACTTGTAGACCTGGCTGCTGTTCCAATAGAGTCCTCTTCATTTTCCGGCCAATGTCGGGTTTTAAAGGCAAGATACAGCAAGATCAAGGTGAGGAAGTGGGTTTAGGGTAAGGTGAGGGGAGGAGGAGGAGGCAGGGGGGAGGAAGAATGGGTTAGAGGAAAGGAGGAAGGGAAGGAAGGAGCAGGGGTCTTCAGCACTCATTCTGTGACATCGAAAGAGGCCAGTGTGATGAAGCTGAATGAACCCCTTGCGAGACTAAGTAAACTTTTGAAGGATGTATGCAGTACAAATATCCTATAGCTCAGCGGATGTATCAACTTCCTCTGAGATTTTAGTGCATGATTCAGTCAAAGTTTCAATCCCAGCATTTCCACAGGGCTTCTTGCCTAATTGTGGTGTAAATAATTATTACTGACTTAGCACAATAATATAAATGATTATTTACAATCTAGAAATGATTTAATATCAAATAATTGTGTGTTAATTGTGTAAGACAAATTGAGATATGACTTTGGGCTAATGGTAGGATGGCAACTGCTAAACTGTTGGATCAGTGGGATGTTTTTGGATACTTTACAAATAAGTTAGTTGTTAAATCCATTAAGTCAAAATTAATATTACTTTTTTTAAAAGCAATTACTAAACCATATAGCTGCATCCCATGTAGATAATTTATGTTTTCTGTGGTAAGAGGCACTTCCCTTTGACAGGGATGTCATCAAGCATAAATGTTCGATGAAATTGTGCCAAAGAAAACGTAAACTGCATTTTTAGGTCGAGCATTCAAGACCTCTTGTATATACTTTAGTATATACTTATATGTGTATGTACTTTGTGGGCTCTGGAGGTCAGCCTTAGGACGTGCCTGCTTCTGCTTAGGGACTTTTTTTCCTGTTCAACTGCCTTTATTTAACTGTCTTCATAGAAAACGACCACTGGAGGTCAGTAAAATACTATAATTGCTTTCTGCTTAAAGACTTTCTTTTTTTGTATTTTCTGGCAACTACTTCTATTTAGCTTTCTTGATACAAAACGACCAGCAGAGGTCAGTAAAATACCAGAGTCACCTTAGCATTCTCTAGATTCCAGTCCATAGAAATTGTCTTCCACGAGTACCCGTAGACAATAATATTTTTTTCAAATCTTGTATTTTCAGTGATAAGACCACCAAAGGCTTTGATTTTATATTAAAAACAGAGCTTTGGACTATACCATTTCCCACTGCAAGGCAATATTTCTCTCCATGTGTTTCAATACCTGGCGTGTCAAACTAGTTTGGTGCTTACTTTACCTCCATGTTAAAGAACAGTAGATGTTTAAGCACCCAGGCTAATGTACTGGAAAGCTAAATACATATAAGGTCCCAAAAGTGAGACCAACCTCATTGCAAAAGCTTGTTCTGAAAGGTAAACTATTTTCTATCAAGAAACAAATCAACTTCCAACTTTCTGCACGTTAGGAAAGTAACATGTAGTTGAGTAAGCATTAGCATGTGTTGTTCTGTAGAGTAAAGCAATGGCATATCTTATCTAACATGCTCACAAAGTTGCAAAGAAAGCTCCTTGAGTTAATACACTTGTTGCATACAGGAGTAGTTACCTTGAGAGTCACGTGTTGTGACTAGCCATAGCCTGCTTAGCTAAATCTCTTAAGGCAATTAGATCCATGATAAACCCACAATGCCCATTATAACGACTTTGTTATAAAAAGCTACTCATGGCCTTGCCAATATTTGTTTGGAAACTAAATTAAGCTTTTTCAAAGAAAAATTAGGCTATTTTTGTTGCTTAGGAAGCAGAGGGCCTACTCCCAAATATATAACTGACTAAAGATTTAGGGAGCCCTTGCGTCACTTTTGAACCACTGGTGCGTCACTTTTTGTGACGCACCAGCAGTGTAAAAAATGTGCCTTGTTGCGCTAGATTTACAAAGTGACGCATCTAGGTAGATGTGTTACTTTGTAAACCCCTGCACTACATTATACCTGCACCAGGTGTAATGTATGCAGGGGAGGTGTTCCCGCGCAAGAAAGGGTAATAGAAGTGACGCAGTGAAATCTACCAGATTTCACTGCGCCACTTCTAGGACTCAAATGTGTCAAAATCTTACGCCTGCCTCACAGCAGGTGTAAGACTGATGCAAGCCCTTTCACATGGGGCAAGGACACATTGCTGGGGTTGCGTCACTTTTGTGACACACTCCATCAATGCGTCACTTTTGTGCCATACAGATACGTCAGAAATACTGACGTATCTGTAACTCCTTGCGACACGATGCGTCATACAGTAAATATGACGCATCAGGTATGTCGCAAGGAGTGCGCACTGAGAAGTGACGCATCGCTGCTTTCATGCAGCGATGCGTCATTTCTCATAAATTATGCCCTTCGTTTTTTTTGCTTGAGTAGTTTGAATGTACTGTGATCGAGGGCAGAGGCAACTGGCCCGAATCGGGGGCGGTGGTGGCGTGGGGACAGGTGGGTTGAAAAAAAAAGAAAAAACGTACCTCCTAGCCGCTGGTCGAGGGGCAAGTCGTGCCCTGCAGTTCTGCATGGAAGGATCCTGTCATAGTTAGTGGCTAGCAGGACATCATAGCGAGTGTGGGTGCACTTTAGATGCTGAACCACAAGTCATTTAAAACCGCAATACAGAAAACCAAGGCTGTGAAGGTGGCAAAGCACAACAAAATATAGTTCTGGGGGTAAACGTGCCGCACGAAGGTCATTCTAGGTCACATATTTCCATGGCAGACCATCTCTCATGGCCTCTGAGCATCTGACCAGGAGGAGAGGCGGGAGTCATGAGTGGCGCTCTATGGTCAGTACTGATCTGTGATCACAGCAGGAGACCGCACTGTTCCTGTGAGGACTAAAGGACCAGGACGTAGATACTGGTACATCTTTAGGGCACAAGAAGGACTTTCCATCCCATAAGATTTACCAGTGAAACAGGTGCAGAATTATCTAGGTCTCTGCAACTATTTAACCATTGCTTATACACCAGGGGCCTCATTTATGAGAAATGACGCATCGCTGCGTGAAATCAGCGATGCGTGACTTCTCAGTGCGCACTCCTTGCGACATACCTGATGCGGCATATTTAATGTATGACGTATCATGTCACAAGGAGTTACAGATACGTCAGTATTTCTGACGTATCTGTTAGCGCAAAAGTGACGCATTGCTGGAGTGTGTCACAAAAGTGACGCAACTCCAGCAATGCATCCTTTCACATGGGGAAAGCCCCATGTGAAAGGGCCTGCGTCAGTCTCTAGCCTGATGTGAGGCAGGCGCACGATTTTGACGCAACAGCGTCCTAAAAGTGACGCAGTGAAATCTCATAGATTTCACTGCGTCACTATTATGAGGCTTTTTGCGGGGGAACGCCCCTGACGCAGGTATAATGTAGCGCAGGGGTTTACAAAGTGACGCATCTGCTTAGATGCGTCACTTTGTAAATAGTGCGCAACAGGAGGCATGTTTTAGGTCGCCGATGCATCACGAAAAGTGACGCATGGAAAGCGCAAAACTGACGCAAGGCCTCATAAATGAGGCCCCAGGGTTTGTGATTTGGAGAACGTCCACTCTCTAGGTAGTAAACAGGGCATCCTAGTGCAATAGACCAACCTTAGTCAAGGCTGTAGCTTGGGTGCTAGCGTTGATAGCACCCTCTGTGTCACCCTCTGTGTATTCACTTTGAGTATGTGACAGAAGCGTACACCACTGCTGGCCATTTCTGTTCATATCGTGAGTGTCTGAGAAAACCTGGCAGTGGTAGTTTTACCAAAGCATTTGGTGACAGAATTAGCCCCTGGACATCAGCACCAGGGACGCATTCAAAAACGCCACCCGCACACACCACCAACTGATCCGGACAGCCAAGAAAGCCGCATTCAAAGACAGACTAGATAACAACGCCCACAACAGCAAGGAACTATTCAACATCGTCAAAGAATTTACCAAACCCTCCGCCAACTCCAACGACATCACTCCCTCGCAAACCCTTTGCGACTCCCTAGCTTCGTTCTTCCACGACAAAATCGCAGAAATCCACAACAGCTTCGACAACCAACCTGGAGACCAACCCACCCAACCTTCGGCCGTACCCTCACCCCCACTGAACATCCTCAATGACTGGAACCCTATTTCCACTGAGGACACCATCCGCCTGATGAATTCCATTCACTCAGGATCCCCAACAGACCCTTGCCCTCACCACATCTTCAACAAAGCAGACTCCATCATAGCGCCACACCTCCGAGACGTCATCAACTGCTCCCTCAACTCCGCCACCTTCCCGGAAAGCTGGAAACACGCGGAACTTAGCGCCCTTCTGAAAAAACCCACAGCTGACCCCACCGAACTCAAAAACTACCGACCCATCTCGCTCCTACCATTCCCGGCCAAAGTTATCGAGAAAGCTGTCAACAACCAACTCGTCGCCTTCCTCGAAACCAACAAATCCCTCGACCCTTCACAGTCCGGCTTCCGAGCCAAACACAGCACGGAGACCACCCTCATCGCAGCAACAGACGACATTCGAACTCTACTGGACAATGGAGACACAGTCGCCCTCATCCTCCTCGACCTCTCCGCAGCCTTCGACACAGTCTGCCATAGCATCCTTCTACAGCGCCTCAGAAACATCGGAATCCAAGGAAAAGCACTGGAATGGATCACTTCGTTCCTCACCGGAAGAACCCAGAGAGTCCGCCTCCCACCATTCAAGTCAGAGGCCACTGAAGTCATTTGCGGCGTACCACAAGGATCCTCACTCAGCCCCACCCTCTTCAACGTATACATGAGTCCCCTCGCGACCATCGCACGCCAACACAACCTCAACATCATCTCCTACGCAGATGACACCCAACTGATCCTCTCACTCACCAAAGACCCTAATACCGCCAAAACCAACCTTCAGGAAGGAATGAAAGAAGTAGCTGAATGGATGAAGCATAGCCGTCTAAAACTTAACTCAGATAAAACAGAAGTCCTTATCTTAGGAACCTCCCCCTCCGCCTGGGATGACTCCTGGTGGCCAGAAGCTCTTGGAAAAGCACCCATCCCGACGGATCACGCACGGAACCTGGGCATCATTTTAGACTCCTCACTCTCGATGTCCAGGCAGGTCAACGCCGTCTCATCATCTTGCTTCAACATTCTTCGCATGCTCAAAAAAACATTTCGCTGGATCCCCACCGAAACCAGAAAAACGGTCACCCATGCACTGGTTACAAGCCGCCTGGACTACGGAAACACCCTATACGCCGGCACCACCGCAAAGGTCCAGAAAAAACTCCAACGCATCCAGAACGCATCGGCCAGACTAATACTCGACATCCCACGTAAAGACCACATCTCCAGTCACCTGAAAAAACTCCACTGGCTCCCCGTCAATAAGAGGATCACTTTCCGCCTCCTAACCCACGCACACAAATCACTTTACAAACTCGGACCCGATTGCCTCAACACTCGACTTTCCTTCTACACCCCCCCCCCCGCCAGCTACGTTCCTCCTGCCAAGCCCTAGCTACCGTGCCTCGCATCAATAAAACCACCATGGGAGGTAGATCCTTCTCCTACCTGGCCGCCAAAACCTGGAACTCACTCCCCACTCACCTTCATCTCACTCAGAACCATCCTGCATTCAGAAAGCAACTTAAAACTTGGATATTCGACAAGTAACCCTCCCACCCCTCCTCAAGCGCCTTGAGACCCTCTGGGTATGTAGCGCGCTATATAAATTTTGTTGACTTGACTTGACTTGTGGGCATTATGGCTATACTGAGGCATATCATGATGCCATCTAATATATGATAGTAGTACCTCGGTGCATAAAACCCTGTTTATCATATGTCTTTACTGCATCCCTGCACATTCTATAGCAGTATATGTCTGTTGTTAGGCTAGTATCTGTTTTAGAACATCTTTCTCATTTTAAGAAGCTTGCATTGCACCTACTGTTGGGTTTTTATCTTCAGCAGTGTCATCATGTTCAAAGAACCCACAACATCATTTGCAGTGACGTCACCAGAACCATAGGTCGTGTGATGCATTTTTTGTGCTGTTCTCATGGAGGTGAAAAATTATGTGATGTCACTTCTGCGAGTACTGGCAAACTGGTGAACTGAAGTCTAAGAGGACAGGAAGATCAGCATCCAAGATCAGACAAGGAAAGTGGATGTGAGAAGGTCCAATGAATGTAAAGTCCAAGGTATTTAAGAAATGCCAGGTAGGATTGTGCTCACAAAAACGAATCTGTATACTAATCTGTTGATATCTTTTTGTGTTAAGGTGTGATCCCTTTTATATATCAGAGCTGAATATTTGTATTTCTTGCCATGGTATTCATGTGTTTGTAAACATTAAGGGGCTTATTTATGAGAGGCTTGCGCCACCAGAGCTTCACTTTTTTTGATGCTACAATCATATCTATGAGGAGATGCAAAGCCACCCTGCGTGGTCCGCATGGCCTCATAGGGTATGGAGTAAGACAAAGCCATGCAAGTTGCTGCATTGTCTTACTCTGCACCAGAGAGACGTTTCATGGGTGTTGCAGTGGGTTTTACCATGCAACACCCATGGATTTTGATGCTGCCCCAGATTTACTTAATCACGTCAACCTGGGGCAGAACCAAAACCTTATGCCTCCCCCCAGCAGGTGTAACGAGTAAAAATATGTTCCTCCATGTGTGCTGAATTCTGCACCACACATACAAAGAGGAAAAAACCTCTCATGATTGTTTTCTTGCAGGAAGGACCCTTGCACTGCACTGCCTCTAGGCAGCCACTTATGTGCGAGCGCATAGGGAAAGGACAGGAATGCACCTTATTTCATAAATATAATGCATTTCTGCCATTTCACATGGGCATAGGGCAGCACATCAAGAAAACTGTGGCACAGTCCTATGCCAATTCCCCACAAATCTAAGTCAATTGTCAAGAATAACACCAGGTGATTTGGCACTTGTAATAACAGTCAGAGGTCCCTCTAAGTTATTAGTGGAGACCGTTCACCTTTTTGAAGAGGGAATGTGGGGGCACAATAAATTAGAAATTAGGGCCTGATTTAAAGATTGACTATCAGGGTGGTGGAGGACATCATGTTCACCACCCCCGATGGTTTGCTACATATTTAGAGACTATGAGTGTAGAAGGGGTAGGCCCTTAAAACTCAGGACCTGGGTCCGTAGGTCAGTACAAAGAAGTCGGTCTGAGTTGCAAGTATATCATACAATTCTGTAAATTCTAGTTGAACACACGATCACCATAAAGTGATTAAAAGCGGATTTTTATTGAAGCGCGTCAAGCTGGTAGACTCGTAAATTGTAGTCAGACCGACACGGACTGGTTCCGCTCAGCCACGAAGGATAAACGTGACAGTTGAAAAGGTAGGTTGTGAATAGATTTTAGATGCCTGGAACGAGCGAGCCGTTTGTGCATTGGTTTTAAGGTGGTTGGAATAATGTTGATGGTGATGAATTCGAATCTTGAGAGGTGTTGAATTATACACACTGTTTTGGAGACTGAAACAAAGTATTGCTTCTTTTGTTTGGTTTAGGTGAATTCGATTGATGGGATGAACATAGGAATAATGATGGCTATGGAGATGCGTGTTAGTTGATGTGGCTCTGAAGTCGATGAGATATGACTACAGAATGCAGACATTTATGTTGGTCCATTGTAATTGGATGGGTCTTCCTCTTTTCTCCCCTGTTTTGTTGACAGTGTCTCTAGAACTCGATAAAGGAGAGGTCAAATAGGAGGAGATGTAAATACCTTCGAGGTACTTGGGTGTGGTGTGAATGAAGGTAGACGGAATGAATATGTAGAGCAGTGTGTGTGGTAATAAAAAATGTGATTTCATTATTTATAAGCTCTTTTTGTTCGGAGTCCTGAGGAGAACCCAATAAGACACCTGGATGGGTTTGAAACACGTCAACAGTTTTTCATTTTGCCAAACAAGTGTTTTGTGTAAATTATACCCCTGTACCTCTACTAAGACTAAATTATAGAGATTCTGAAATGGTATAGGAATTATTCTATCTATGAGCACAGTAGGGTCACTGTTTGGTGGTATGTCCTTGTAAAAGAATGAAAATGTCTATCATATTTTTTGTGGATGTTATTTTACAAGGGTTACGAGTATAATTTTTGTATTGTTGTATTTATATATGTATCTGTACAGAATAAAGGAGAACAACAAAGTATTGATTGTTTTTTGTTCACAGTGTAATGTCTATTATAATTGCGATTCGTTCAGTGTTGTATGTCTTGTGAGTAAAGTGTGTCTCTGTGTATTGTAAAGTCAAAGCTTTTGATGAAATGTGAAAAAAATGGATGAGTATTAATGAAAATAATGTTTTCCAAAACAAACTGAACATTTATAAAGATGGTCTGAATAAATGTAAAGGATAATGGTAACGAGTGTGTGATCTTTAGGGAGAATGATTGATTGCAGGAGTATCTGTATTCGCAATTGTTCTGTTGATTCACCTTTCAGGTGTCTGCACCCCAAAATGTTGTGTATTTTAAAAACAATCTCCGAAAGTGGAAGATTGTTTTTGAAAAAACGTATTACCTGCACACGCTGGGAGTTTTCTACAAGGGTATGGGGTCATTTTTCTCCTATTTATTTCCAGTACAGCCAAATTTGTCCACACAGTGACGGGTAGAACAAAATAAACATCTGACTGTCCTGACTAAATAGGGCAGCTGATCTGTTCTTACTCCGAGGGGCCCTACTGCATTGGCCTACGAGAGTTAGCTTTCTTAGGGCAGAGCCAGTGGGAAACCACTGTCAGAAAGATAACAATGCATGTGACTCTAAACAGAGCAGACCTAGGGATGGGTTGACAGGGTACTCTGCCACATTTGTGTTGGAGTACCCTGCCTGGCCAACTCTAAATCAGACCGTTAGTTTCTTTATGATTGGATTTGTGGTGATGAGCAGTCATCCTAGACTATCAGTTGTCATGTGTTGAGGCCAATAAGGAGATATCAGCAGGACAGGATACCTTCAAATAACTTACAAGAACCTACATTTTCTGATATATATTGTTGAACCATTGTGGAAAAGCAAGTTTTTTTGGTGAAGTTTCACAATATTACTTTCAGAGTGTAGAGGTGCTGATGCACTCCATAGAGGGTGGCTACCAATGGACTAAGGCCCTTAAGGAAGGAAAATAGGCATGCAAAAGTTGGGTTCAAACAAATGATAAGGGGACACCTCATCGCCACATGAAAGATGCACCATCTCACGTGACATAAGCATTGCTAATTTAAGTTGAAAATGGCTCTACTATTTATCTGCTGCAACCAGTTAATGCAAAAAGATAAACAGATGGAAAGAATGCAGAACAATGTAATACATTCACCCCAGTACATAGATCTGGGGCTAAATCCATTGTTTGTTTGCTCACCATGCCATTCCAGTTTGGCCCCAGCCATATACAAATCAGCCTTGACCCTGCACCCAATGAGAATAGTGCCTGCACTGCCAGACCAGGTCCTCCCTGGACTGGAAACAAGCATCCTAGGACCGGTTTCGGTGTCTCACCCCTCATCAGTCAGAATAGCTTGACTCCAGTGGCATGGAGAACACAGGACCCATGTCTGGGTATACCCGTCCCACTTAGGGTGACAAATGCAAAAAGAACAATTGATGGACAGAATGCAGAACAATGTCATACATTCACCTCAGTTCAGAGATCTGAGCCTAAAACCATCGTTTTTTTGCTCACCATGCCATTCCAGTTTGGAACCAGCCATATGTAAATCAGTATTGACCCTGCGCCCAATGGGAACAGTCCGGCCCGAACTGCCAGGCCAGGAAACAAGCATCCTAGGACCGGTTTCGGGGTTTCACCTCTCACCAGCCAGGATAGCTTGACTCCAGTTGCATGGTTAGCACGGGACCCAGCTATATACAAACCAGTCTTGACCCTGCGCCATTAGGAACAGTCCAGCCCGAACTGCCAGGCCAGTTCCTCCCTGAACTGGAAACAAGCATCCTACGACCGGGTTTGGGGTTTCACCCCATATCAGCCAGGATAGCTTTACTCCAGTGGTATGAAGAGCACAGGAACCACGTCTGGTCATACCCGTCCCACTCGGGGTGACAAATGCAAGAAGAACAATTGATGGACAGCATGCAGAACAGTGTCATACATTCACCCCAATACAGGGATCTGGGCCTAAATACATCATTTTTTTGCTCACCATGCCATTCCAGTTTGGACCCAGCCACTGACAGTTAATGAGCATGAAAAATATCTGATGTGCCAAATTCTGAATGAAAATATTTAAGGTCAAAGTCAGTGAAAAGCCAACAAGATCAACCGATTTGTATAATTTGGTAAAAGATCATCATATTTAGTGACACATGCTCAATCATGCCAATATGATTGTTAGTTATTACCTTTTCGAACAATTGATAGCCCTTTATTGCCCACAAATGCATCTCTTACATATGTTGGATGATGACATCTGCCTCTAATCACTTCTCTTTAGCATACAGCCTACATTTGACCTATGCTTCATATATGTTAAGTATTACGTTGTCTTCAGTCACAAATTTAAAGTGAAAAGGTGGAACTGCTTTCTCAGAGCAGCTCAAATGTCTACCATGGAATACGATTTCCTTCTTTTCACATCACTTCTGCTGTTTAGCAACATAAGGGGTTGTTTAACCAGGTCTAAATTGATTAGGCCTTCCATGTGTGCATGGGCAGAAGTGCAGATTGCCAGGACAGCCCTTTTTTTACATGAGCACTAGTTTTGTTACAGATGAACACATTCATTGGAGTAACAGAGAGCTTTATAAATGCCTGTTCATTCATTCATTCATTGCTGATTTACAGCCTCACTACGGCTTGGGAGGCCCTGTCAATAAACATGTCTAATTTTTCGAACACTCTGCTGGGCCTCAATACAATGCACTTCCCCATCCTACCTGCACTTCTTGGCTTCTCTCTAAACCGCGCTCCACGCTGCAACGACCCCTCACCTCCAGCCGCCATTCTCGAGCGCGAGGCGCGCCACAGACACGCCCACTCTGTTGGCCACGCCCCCTCGACCTCTTGTGTATATATAGCGAGCGCTGAAGCGAGGCGCTTCATTAGCTATTGGACTCCTGAGGCGGAAGCCGGGAGAATGCATAACTTTGTTTTTTAAAAATTTTAAACTGTGATAACGTGTTCCTATCACTTCCCCATCCTACCTGCACTTCTTGGCTTCTCTCTAAACAGCGCTCCACGCTGCAACGACCCCTCACCTCCAGCCGCCATTCTCGAGCGCGAGGCGCGCCACAGACACGCCCACTCTGTTGGCCACGCCCCCTCGACCTCTTGTGTATATATAGCGAGCGCTGAAGCGAGGCGCTTCATTAGCTATTGGACTCCTGAGGCGGAAGCCGGGAGAATGCATAACTTTGTTTTTTAAAAATGTTAAACTGTGATAACGTGTTCCTATCACTTCCCCATCCTACCTGCACTTCTTGGCTTCTCTCTAAACAGCGCTCCACGCTGCAACGACCCCTCACCTCCAGCCGCCATTCTCGAGCGCGAGGCGCGCCACAGACACGCCCACTCTGTTGGCCACGCCCCTTTCAACACCTCGCCTCACGACCATAAAATATGTGTCTTGGTAGGAAGCGCAGCGGACGAGCGCAGCGGGCGCGACGATTGCGCGCCGAAGGCGCGCCTAAGGCTAGCCCGTCTGCGCCCGTCCGCGACCGGCCGGGACTAGGGGCTTTACACTCTGCCCCACTTATCACCTATAGCCCGGACCTACTCCGCAGCTACCAGGGCCCCTGGCCCATCACGACCAGTACCAGTTCTCGCATCTCTGCTCTCGGCATAGCCTCCCTCCTTCCCCTCCATCACCCTCCTCCTATTCTGGATACCCCGCCTACGACCTGTAGGCCTGCTCCTCCGCCAAACCCTAAAACCATCACAGCTTTCTACCTCAACACCCGTTCTGCTGTTGCCCACTCGCACGAACTCTCGGTCTTGCTGGACTTTCAGGCCCCAGATCTCCTTTTCTTAACCGAGACCTGGTTCTGCGATGACTCCCTCCCTGCACTCCTATCCACCCTTCCAACCTCCTACTATGCCCTTAGGGCTGACCGCCCTTCGGGCAGAGCCGGGGGCGGCGTGGCAGTCATTGCACGTACCGATCTCCCTTTTCAAATTCTTCCTCTACCTAACATTGCTACCACCGAATTCCTGGTGATTCGCACAGTATCCACTTCCCCTCCTCTTACCTGTTTCCTCACTTATCGTCCTCCTCAGTCCCCCCTACAGTTTCTCCCAGATTTTTTGGAGGTCTTGGCTACCATTGCAATTAACAATTCCTCCATCCTGCTCCTCGGCGACTTTAATTTCTGGCCTTCCGATCCTGCCGAATGTCTGTCATCTAAGGATTTTTCCGAAACCCTCCACTCCCTTAACTTTACACCCCATGTTCACTCCCCCACCCACATCAAGGGTCACCAGCTTGACCAGATCTGGTCCTTGAACTGTCCTGTGGAATCCTTATCTATCTCCCCTTGCACCTGGTCCGACCACCATTTGATTTCATTTCTCCTTCCTATCCTTCCCCCAGTTATGCCCCCCCGACCCAAAAACACCTGGGTCCGATCATGGGGCCGGGTCAATCTTGAGAATCTCTCCTCTCTCCTCGCTGGTTCTCTCCCGCCTCTTCAGGGCCTCACTACCATCTCCCAGGCTGACGCTATAGACCAGTGGCTCTCCCGCAGCTGCGACTCCGTTGCCCCGCTCAAGCGCATTACCTCTAAACGCGACAAAGACGCCAACCGGTGGTTTAACCAAGAGCTTAAAGCCACCAAACTAACAGTTCGCCGCGCAGAGCGGGCCTGGAGGAGAAACTACTGCCCCTCTTTGAAACTGGAATATATCAATATCCTTAACCAGTACAAAAAAAGCATCCTGGAGGCCAAAACAGCCTATTTCTCCTCCAAAATCTTAGCAGCGGAGAACCAGTCTAAGGAGATCTTCTCCATCGTTCACAACCTGGCATTCTCGGACAGAACTACGCTTAAACCAGCCCCGTCCAATGACCTCTGTCTTTCTCTTAATAATTATTTCATTCAGAAAATTATCACCATTAAGGCCAACATCCCCCCACCTCCCCCTTCTTTTGTGGATCCCCAATGTCCCCCTCCCAAAGGCAAACTAACTTTCTTTCCCCCTATCACCCGGGAAAACCTGACTTTATTGGTGCCTTTGATCAAATCTGGCTCCCCTCTTGACCCTTGTCCTGCCCATATCCTCCGTCACATCTTTGTCTCCTGTCCAGATCCCCCCCTTCACCTCCTCAACAGCTCCCTCGCGCAAGGCTTAGTTCCTAGCTCCTTGAAGTCTGCGGTAATTGTGCCCATCTTGAAAAAACCTGGGGCAGATCCTTCTGTCCCTGCCAATTTCCGCCCCATCTCCCTCCTGCCATTTCTAGCTAAGGTGCTCGAGCGCCACGTCACCTGCGCTCTGAGCTCCTTTGTGGAGAAACATGGAGCCCTTGCCCCCCGCCAAGCCGGTTTCCGCCCCGCACACTCCACGGAGTCCGTGGTCATGTCGGTCCTTGACACCCTCAGGGAGGGTATGGACACCAATCATCACCAGGCCCTTGTGCTCCTCGACCTCTCAGCCGCCTTTGATACGGTGGACCACAACATCTTACTTTCCCGTATCAGGGCGGCGGGGATCGAGGGGACTGCCCTGGTCTGGTTGTCCTCCTTTCTGAGCGACCGCACCCAGGCTGTCCGCCTGGGTGACTTCACTGCGGACTTCCGGAAAGTCCAGTGCGGGGTCCCTCAAGGTTCATCTCTCTCCCCCCTTTTGTTTAACCTATACATCGCCCCTCTTATCTTTTCTCTCCAACAGATGGAGGTCGCCGTATTTAACTATGCGGATGACCTCCAGCTGGTCTTTGATCTTTCCTCTCCTTCTGCTGTCTTTAACTTTCAAACTGTCATGTTTCACATCAGGGACTGGATGAGCCACAATCACCTCAAACTTAACCCGGACAAAACCGAGTTGGTATTGACGGGCGGCTCATCCAGCCCCTGGTCTCCTCTCTTCTGGCCTCCCTTTCTTGGTTCTCCTCCTGTCCCCTCCCCCTCAGTTAAAACACTAGGCATTAAGCTCAATTCCCAACTCACCCTCCACTCCCAGGTTAGCTCTGTGGTATCTTCCTCTTTCCTCTCACTGCGTACTATACGCAAGGTGTCCTGCTTCTTTACCTTTTCTGCTCTCAAACTTATCATTCTGGCCATGGTGGTGTCCCGCCTGGACTACGGGAACGCTCTGTATGCCGGTATTCCTGCATACAGCTTGCGCCGCCTACAACAGATCCAAAACCAGGCGGCCCGCCTAGCCTTCAACCTTCCCAAATTCCACCACTCTACACCACTTCTGAAATCTCTCCACTGGCTCCCAGTGCGGGCTAGAATTCAATTCAAGCTCGCATCCATCACTTTCCTGGCCCGATTGGACCTGGCACCCGCCTTCATCTCCTCTGAAATTGTTCCCTATGTCCCCTCTAGGGAACTACGTTCTTCTTCCCAGTCCCTCCTCTCCATCCCCCGCTTCCGGAGAAAGAAGTGGGACGGCTCCAGATTTGCCATTCTGGCACCAACCCTTTGGAATTCCCTTCCCGTTCATCTTCGTGCCATTACCCTCTATCCCCAATTCCGCAAAAGTCTTAAAACCTACCTATTCACAAAATCCTTTGAATAAATTCCCATTCCTCTCTCCCTGCTCTTAACCCTCAGCCCCCACTAGCTACAGCGCCAAGAAACCGCCGGTATACATGCGCTTTAAAAGTGCTTTTAAACTCAAACTCAAACTCAAACTATAGACCGAGTAAAAATGTATCATCATGTGTGCACCTGTAATCTTCTTCAACTTTCCTCATACAAGTCATTTCTTTCAGATGCATCAGTTGATCTCACAACAAAGGGTGCCTAGTCAGATTGGGTTTTCCTATGGGTTGTGGAATATCCCACATTTTTCGGGGCCCAAGTCCAGCAGACGTCCGTGGCGCAAAAGAACCACATGTGGGACAGGATCGTCACTCGGGTGAATGCCTCGGGGACTGTGCCGAGGACGAAGCATGACATCCAGAGGCGGTGGCATGACCTGAAGACCAGGGTCAAGGGCATCCGAGCTAAAAACTTTGCCCGAGCCAATCATACTGGCGGTGGCACACCCCCGGAGCCCATACCCTACACCGATTGGGAGGAGAAGGTGCTGGTGATACTACACCCAGAGAGCCTAGACGGACTTGACGAAGGAGAAGAGACTGGTGAGTACAAACCAAGCACCACGATCAGCACGACATGGTCAGGCTCACACAACTGAGAAGAAACATCTCCTATGCCCCAACCCATGCACGTTGGACACCAACTCACTAACATGTCCATGGCTCCCAACAGGCCCCCATGCTCACGGGGAGGGTGCTGGTGGTGGTGGTGGTGGAGGGTGGGGTGTGTGAGAGGCCCAAACTACAACTCCCAACAGGCCCCCATGCTCACGGGGAGGGTGGTGGTGGTGGTGGTGGTGGAGGGTGGGGTGTGTGAGAGGCCCAAACTACAACTCCCAACAGGCCCCCATGCACACGGGGAGGGTGCTGGTGGTGGTGGTGGTGGAGGGTGGGGTGTGTGAGAGGCCCAAACTACAACTCCCAACAGGCCCCCATGCACACGGGGAGGGTGCTGGTGGTGGTGGTGGTGGAGGGCGGGGTGTGTGAGAGGCCCAAACTACAACTCCCAACAGGCCCCCATGCACACGGGGAGGGTGCTGGTGGTGGTGGTGGTGGAGGGCGGGGTGTGTGAGAGGCCCAAACTACAACTCCCAACAGGCCCCCATGCACACGGGGAGGGTGCTGGTGGTGGTGGTGGTGGAGGGCGGGGTGTGTGAGAGGCCCAAACTACAACTCCCAACAGGCCCCCATGCTCACGGGGAGGGTGGTGGTGGTGGTGGAGGGTGGGGTGTGTGAGAGGCCCAAACTACTACTCCCAACAGGCCCCCATGCACACGGGGAGGGTGCTGGTGGTGGTGGTGTCGGTGGAGGGTGGGGTGTGTGCGACAGGAAACAGAAATGTCTAAAAATCTACATAACCATGTAATGTCCACATCACTGACCAGCTCTATCTTGTCCCTCAGGTGATCGTCAACTGACTGGGGAAACCAGTACCCGGCCGCCAGCCTCGCCTCCCACACCTACAGGACTCTCTGGTGACGAGGACACAGGCAGCTCCGGTGCGGAGGATGGAGCGGGACCAAGCACGCAGCCAGGGCCATCCGGCTGACAGGGACTCCCGGGACCGACCAACGTCGCAAGTGTCACTCCAGCGACACCTGTCTCTGTGATCTGCACAGTCCCCACCACCACCAGTACCACCAGTACCACCAGTACCACCAGTACCACCAGCACCACGACTCCTGCCGGTGCCACCCAGCATGACCCAGCGCACAACGCTGGTCCATCGGCCCCACACACAAGCAGGGTGAGTGGGCCACAGACACAGGCAACGGGACATCAGCCAATCAGGCGAGCCACACACCGCCGTGCAGAGGAAGGACAGCTACCCCAGCCAGTGGCACAGTCCCTACAAGCCCTTGCCAGGTGCCAGGCGTCATACGACCGGTCCCAGGCAAACGCAGATCGTGCACACCAGGACTCGGTGGACAACAACAACATCCAGCGCGAAATCTGTGGCATCCTTGGCCAGATGTTGCAGATCATGGGCCAGCAGGCAACGATGTGGAGGGAATGGGTTGCCCGGAACAACCCCCCCCCCCTCCACCAAGTGTCGTAGCGCCACCGCCACCGTCACCTCCGCCTCCACCGCCACCTCCGCCTCCACCGCCACCGTCACCTCCGCCTCCACCGCCGCCACCACCACCTGTGCCCCTGGCGACGGATATGGCCCTTCAACAACCTGCCCTCCCAGCTGACTCTGTACCACCTCAGAGACGGAGGGGCCGGCCGAGGCAGGAAGTGGCTGAGAGCAGTGTTGGAGCGCCATCCACACGCTCCAAGAGGGGACGACCATGACAATGTCACCGCCTGTGCCAGACATTCACCCAGCTAAGTATCCTGTCCCACAGACAATCATTCCCACTGGTCTGCTGGACTACCCTGACACCCCCCAATGTGGTGTCAGCACGGACATTTCATCTGCCATTACCTTCAACTCCAACTCCCTCCACCCCACTTACTTGTAAATATTCACCAGCACAGAAGCACAACCTGTAAATAAATAGCACTTACTCACACAATGATGTTTTGCCTCCATGTTTATTCACATGATTGCCTTCAGAAACAGACGTAAACAGGTTCAGGGTTGACAGTCGTACATGATCATGGCGCTGCGGGAGTGACCTAGAGAAAATCAGAGACAGCAAACACACGTCAGGAAACAGATTCACACACATCACAACACAATGCACAGCAACATTACACAAACGACAACCATCACAAAAGCATGGGATGAGAGCACACACATCATGGAGACTTGTATGTCCAAAGAAATGAAGACACACATTAGCAACCATCACAAACAAGAACACCCAGCTGATTAACCCCACATCCACACAACACCAGCAAACATACATGAGGCATTGTCAACCGCCACTAGAGGTAGTAACTCACATTCAAGGGAAGTAGCGATCTATGAGCTGGCGCCTCTGGTCCACACCTTCCTCCTCACCACTATCCTCATCAGTCGACATGGGTGGGATGGGAGGCCGAGGAACTCCTTCGTCTTCAGGGTCCAACAGCAGTTCAATGTCATTGCGTACTGCCAGGTTGTGGAGCATGCAGCAGGAAATCACGATCCTGCATACTTTTCCTGGTGAGTAAGGCAGGGCCCCTCCGGTCTTATCGAGGCACCGAAACCGAGACATTAGCAGTCCAAAGGTACGTTCGATGACTCTCCGTGTCCTTCCATGTGCATCATTGTACCGCATTTCACCCACTGTTCTCGGATTACGTAGGGGACTGAGGAGCCAGGGCCGGTTTGGGTAAGCCGAGTCGCCTATGTAGGGGGATGACAGAGACAAACATCACAACAAGATATGGTGGGTACCCCATGCAACACAGAGATCACAAGAGTCCCCACTGCACACTCACCAACAAGCCACGCTTGACCGGGTCGCAGATTAGCCATGAGTCGTGGGACATTGCTGCTCCGCATGATGTGGGCGTCATGTGCAGATCCAGGAAATCTTGCACACACATGTGAGATGATGTTGTTTGCCAGGCACACCACCTGCACGTTCAGCGAATGGAAGTGTTTGCGATTCCTGAACACTTGTTCCCGTGCCCGTGGTGGAATGATTGCGATGTGTGTGCCATCAATTGAGCCCACAACGTGAGGTATGTGGCCCAGGGCATAGAAATCAGCTTTGACAGCTGGCAACTCTTCCGGACGTGGGAAATGTATGTAGTCATCCTTGTACAGCATCTTAGCTGTTAAGACATCCCGAAGAACCGTGCTGAACATGGCCTGTGACATCCCCCCGGCATGTCCAACTATGTACTGAAATGTGCCAGTAGCAAAGAAATGGAGTACCGCCATGACCTTTGCAGTGGGTGTAATCGACCCAGGATACGTCCTACGTGGCTGCAGATGAGGAGACAATTGAGCCACAAGCTCCAGCAACCGACGTCGATCCAGCCGGAATTTCCGAATCACCTCCTCGTCAACCATATCCTCCAGCACAGTGTATGGCCGATGCACATTTGGAGCCCTCCTGTGTGGGAGAGAGATGTAACTTAGGTCAACTTGCAAACGACGCATACGTGTACAACTCCATCACATGTGAACCTTACTGACAATACTTCAGTCTGCACCCTAATGTTTAGTAGCCACATCACAGACACACATGCAACTGCATGCACACAAACGATAATTATACACACGCCATGTCATCAAGCACACATGCCAACACCAAGAATGATGTACATACGGTAATTACATGCATGGTGACACAACGTACAAAACTCATACACGGAATGCATGTGTACCACCACCACTGTAGTCACCTCGCCAGAACAAGACACAGACAACAGATGCATAATTTAGGCACACAGCCGTGATGTACTGTGTAGTTGTGAAGATGTAAGAACGTATGTAGGGTCACACCCGACGTCAACACGTACAAATGCACATCTGTTGCCCATTGTGTGCCGACCGATGGGCATTGCATGGACACACATGCTACATTGTATGACATATGACCTTTCCCTATCACGCTCACATCCCTCATGACGCAACTGCACACAACACATCACGGTGCAGCGTCTGACAAGATAACATAATTGGCGCCGCCATGGCGGTGCTCAACTTCCGCTACTTCCCAAAGGCCATACGCGGCCAGCGTCCCTCTTCCCATTGGCTGCATGTGCGGGGACCGTCACGGGCACACATCGGCAACCGCACGTGCAAGCCTCAGGCACGGATGCTTCAGTTGCAACAATGTTCCATCACTGGCGCCACCATGGCGGTGCACGTACTCAGCGGGGGAGGTGCAGGCCTGTACACCCTGTAGATGTACGCAATGGACATGCCAGGTCATGACCCCCCTTACAGTCACCTTGCATCCATCCTAGGACGGCCGTGGCCGGCCATGTACACAACCGCCGTGCCCGGCCATGAACACAACTGGCGGGCCCGGCCATGAACACAACCGCCGTGCCCGGCCATGAACACAACCGCCGTGCCCGGCCATGAACACAACCGCCGTGCCCGGCCATGAACACAACCGCCGTGCCCGGCCATGAACACAACCGCCGGGCCCGGCCATGAACACAACCGCCGTGCCCGGCCATGAACACAACCGCCGTGCCCGGCCATGAACACAACCGCCGTGCCCGGCCATGAACACAACCGCCGTGCCCGGCCATGAACACAACCGCCGTGCCCGGCCATGAACACAACCGCCGTGCCCGGCCTTGAACACAACCGCCGGGCCCGGCCATGAACACAACCGCCATGCCCGGCCATGAACACAACCGCCGTGCCCGGCCATGCACACAACCGCCGGGCCCGGCCATGAACACAACCGCCGTGCCCGGCCATGAACACAACCGCCGGGCCCGGCCATGAACACAACCGCCGTGCCCGGCCATGAACACAACCGCATGGCCGGGCACGGCGGTTGTGTTCATGGCCGGCCACGGCGGTTGTGTTCATGGCCGGCCACGGCCGTCCTAGGCCCGGCCGCTCCGGCCGGTGTACGGTGGACGATGCAAGGTGACTGTAAGGGGGGTCATGACCTGGCATGTCCATTGCGTACATCTACAGGGTGTATAGGCCTGCACCTCCCCCGCTGAGTACGTGCACCGCCATGGTGGCGCCAGTGATGGAACATTGTTGCAACTGAAGCATCCGTGCCTGAGGCTTGCACGTGCGGTTGCCGATGTGTGCCCGTGACGGTCCCCGCACATGCAGCCAATGGGAAGAGGGACGCTGGCCGCATATGGCCAATCGCAAGTAGCGGAAGCTGGGCACCGCAACAACAGGGCCAGTAATTGGCCCATCTCACGATCACGCTTCCAGGGCTGACCAATTGCTGGCGACGTATGCCACTGACACGTGCTGAGGGCCCTATATATGTGTGTTGGCCAAAATGACACTTCCTACCCTGGGGACCAGTGCTGCCTGTTCACCTCGACCTGCTGCTGCTGCTGAGCTGACCACCGACTGCTGCCTGTGACTATCACCTCGACCTGCTGCTGCTACTGAGATGACCACCGACTGCTGCCTGTGACCATCACCTCGACCTGCTGCTGCTGCTGCTGAGCTGACCACCGACTGCTGCACTAGTGCCATACTCCGTGATCTTGCCATGTCGGGAGGCAAAGAGATCCGGTCTCGACCCTTCACCGCCGCGGAGCTTGATGTCCTCGTGGACGGTGTACTCCGCAACTATGGACGCCTCTACGGCGCACCAGGACGGGTGGTAAGTGCAGTGTGGGACATGTTGGTGTGCGTGAGGGGGCCAAATGATGTGGCCTATTCCTATCTTAGCTGTGTAGTGTGGGCTAGACATATGTTCCTGATTGTGCATGGCTGCTGACAGTTACGTCTTGCCCCTATGTGTGTGACAGGCCACCTGTCCACTGACTTAAACCCTTTTGTCTCCCATCATGGTAGGTCAAGCTGCACCTTCGCAAGGACCTGTGGAGGAGCATAGCACGGGAAGTACGGGCATTGGGGGTGTGCAACAGACGACATACACACTGCCACAAACGCTGGGACGACATTTCCAGGCTAAGCAAGAATGTAGCGGAAGTAACACTGGGCCTGATTCCAAGGACGCCCCGTCTGGCCCGACGCTCCATGACCCCTCTCATGCACCGTATCATTGCAGTGACGCATCCTGAACTGGCCGAACGTCTGAGTGCCGATCAACAGCAAACTAGCGGTGAGCAAACTGTCTGTGTAGGAAACCTGTGAGTGCTATGCATGTATTGGTGCACAGACACACTATTGAGTTCCGTGTTGCGTATGTATGTCTGTGATGCCATTTTGGTCCCATTGGGTGGTTCTCATTTGACATCCAGGTCCGCCATGTTGACACGCCACTTGCTTAGTAGTTGAGTGTTGAGGCACATCCCCTAGTGGTCCATGGCCCCATGGCAGGAAATGTGAGGATGACTGGTAGAGGTGGGCCATGTGCAGGATGAGGGCTACAAAATCTTTGTCAGCTATGTAATTTGGCAATCCTGTTCCTTCTGTACGTCAGTCTGCCCATGACTCACACATCTTTTATGTGCATTTCAGGTATGACAGAGGACACTCAGCCACAGACGGCGGAGAGTAGTCGAGGAAATGAGTCCGGCTCAGACTTCGCACACACGCAGACTGACACAGAGGAGGCCAGCGCCAGAGAGGGGGACAGGACCGTCCCTGAGGACTCGCATGTGGAGACACCATCGTCCTCCTCGTCGGACACTCTTGGTGAGCCTGCACTGTTGTCACAGACTGGGAGTGGGCACTCTTCACCTTCTGTCGGAAGACAGCACACAGGGCCCACACTTCCACAAACTGCACCATGTACTGTTCGTGGCCGGAGGAGTAGGGGGAGCAGAGTGGCGTTCGGTGCAGGCACCGCTGCCCCTGCCACGGTGAGTCAAAATGCACTGTGTGCTGAGGCCGTTGATCTGCTGCGACAGCTGTGTGTGGGGCAGACCAATATGACAAATGCTTTCCAGGACCATGATAGGAAGTTGGGCCAGGTGGTGGCTTTCATGGAAGGGATGCATGGCGATCTTGCAGGTCTACACAGGACAGTGCAGTCATTGGCAAGCAGTGTGTCGTCTGCAATAGTACAGTCGCATGAACAGGGTGCTACTTCTGTTTCCCCATCTACACCACTGGATGTCTCAGGGGGTAGTGATTATTCTGAGCAGGACTCAAATACAGGTTATTGCACTAGAAGCAGCGTCAGACAGCACGTCAGGGCACGCAGGGCACAGACCCCATCCCCTAGATCAGCTAAATCTGTTCACGTAGACGACGTCAGATACACTGGAGTACACACACAGGATCCACAAGTGTTGTTGGGGGACATGCCTTCAGGAGCTACACAGGCATTCAACACAAAAGGTACTCCCAAGGCAAGGGATACTCACATGTCCATGGTCTGTACCTTGGACAAGGCCAGTCAAAAGACAAAGGCACCTACTAAGAGCAGGGAGACTCCCAAGGGCAGGCCCACAGCAGAGGAAAGGGACACTCCCAAGGACAGTGACAAGACAAAGGCACCCACTAAGAGCAGGGAGACTCCCAAGGGCAGGCCCACAGCAGAGGAAAGGGACACTCCCAAGGACAGTGACAAGACAAAGGCACCTCCTAGGAGCAGGGAGACTCCCAAGGGCAGGCCCACAGCAGAGGAAAGGGACACTCCCAAGGACAGTGACAAGACAAAGGCACCTCCTAGGAGCAGGGAGACTCCCAAGGGCAGGCCCACAGCAGAGGAAAGGGACACTCCCAAGGACAGTGACAAGACAAAGGCACCTACTAAGAGCAGGGAGACTCCCAAGGGCAGGCCCACAGCAGAGGAAAGGGACACTCCCAAGGACAGTGACAAGACAAAGGCACCTCCTAGGAGCAGGGAGAATCCCAAGGGCAGGCCCACAGCAGAGCAAGGTCCATCTCCCAAGGGCAGGGACACACACAGAGAGCAGGTGTCTACTGGAGACAGGTGCACCACAGACGACAAGTCTGCTGGCAGGAACAGGGCGGCGACCAGGGCACAGGCTACATCCAGAGACAACACTCCACCTAAGGATAAGGCACATCCTACGGACAAGGCATCTAGCATGGACAATGGCGCAATCAAGGACAGGCATACTTCACCCCTGGCTGCACTGAGGCTGATGTTTTCTACTGAACGCCAAACAGATGTCTCCGCGGCGGAGTCCCCCCATACCTCCACTCCCATCCAGGCCAGTCAGAAGCAGAGGAGGGTGTCCCCTGTTGTTGCATCCCCCATTACACATGATTCCGAGTCCAGGCGGCAGGCACAGAGCAAACGACAAGCAGGCTCCAGCACGTCCCCAGAAACCAGATCCCCGGCTGCAGATGCTCCACCTATGGTGGGTGGTGATTCTTTGGAGTCCCCACCACTTGCCAGTCCTGTCCTGTCCAGGGTGCCCTCACACATCCCTAAGAAACGCAGACACACACCATTGACACCTGCCAACCCCGATTTGGCTCTAGGTCAGCTATCCCCAGCTCCCAGGCCCACCCTGCCTCCTGGCCCATACAGCCCTGTGGCTCACCATTTCAGTTGTCCCAGTGGCGCTGGTGCAGTTGATTCTCATGTATCAGATGGTGGCACAGTGTCAGTTGTGCCCTCTCCTGTTGCAGGTCCTGGCAGTGTATCTGGGTCTATGGCTCACGTGTCAGTTAGAAGATCTGTGGCTGTGTTGCACACTCCTGTTTCTGGTGCTGGCAGTCTGTCTGGGTCAGTGGCTCACGTGTCAGTGACTACATCTGTGGCTGTGTCTCACACTCCTGTTGCTGGTGCTGCCAGTGTGTCTGGGTCCGTGGCCCATGTGTGTGTCACTCGGGCTGTGGCTGTGTCTCACACTCCTGTTGCTGGTGCTGCCAGTGCGTCTGGGTCTGTGGCCCATGTGTGTGTCACTCGGGCTGTGGCTGTGTCTCACACTCCTGTTGCTGGTGCTGCCAGTGTGTCTGGGTCCGTGGCCCATGTGTGTGTCACTCGGGCTGTGGCTGTGTCTCACACTCCTGTTGCTGGTGCTGCCAGTGTGTCTGGGTCCGTGGCTCATGTGTGTGTCACTCGGGCTGTGGCTGTGTCTCACACTCCTGTTGCTGGTGCTGCCAGTGTGTCCAAGGCAGGTAGTTCACGCAGTCCCCCTGATTCTGTGATGTGAGGTGCTGAACACTTCACTCAAATGTTATTTCACATGGTGTGTCCATTGAGAACTGCGTGGCACTCTTGTGGTTCCTGTGACGGGTTGGTAGGGACACGTACTTGTGCAGCCTATGATGTACCTGCTCTGTACTCTACAATGCCCTGTTGATGCTCTGATACTGCATACTGCCCTCTCGTTACCTGCCTATGATGTACCTGCTCTGTACTGCGCATTGCCCTGTTGATGCTCTGATACTGCATTCTGCCCTCTCGTTACCTGCCTATGATGTACCTGCTCTGTACTCTACAATGCCCTGTTGATGCTCTGATACTGCATTCTGCACTCTCACGTGCTGCCTCTGATGGAGCTGTTCTGTGCAATGGACTGTTGATGCACTTGGCCCCTCTCACGTGCTGCCTCTGATGGAGCTGTTCTGTGCAATGGACTGTTGATGCACTTGGCCCCTCTCACGTGCTGCCTCTGATGGAGCTGTTCTGTGCAATGGACTGTTGATGCACTTTGCCCCTCTCATATGTTGCCTCTGATGTACCTGCTCTGTTGGCCACACTGCCCTGTTGCTGTTCTGATACTGCATTCTGCCCTCTCATGTGCTGCCAGTGATGTGACTGTTCTGTGCAATGGACTGTTGATGCACTTGGCCCCTCTCACGTGCTGCCTCTGATGGAGCTGTTCTGTGCAATGGACTGTTGATGCACTTGGCCCCTCTCACGTGCTGCCTCTGATGGAGCTGTTCTGTGCAATGGACTGTTGATGCACTTGGCCCCTCTCACGTGCTGCCTCTGATGGAGCTGTTCTGTGCAATGGACTGTTGATGCACTTGGCCCCTCTCACGTGCTGCCTCTGATGGAGCTGTTCTGTGCAATGGACTGTTGATGCACTTAGCCCCTCTCACGTGCTGCCTCTGATGTACCTGCTCTGTACTCTACAATGCCCTGTTGATGCTCTGATACTGCATTCTGCCCTCTCGTTACCTGCCTATGATGTACCTGCTCTGTACTGCGCATTGCCCTGTTGATGCTCTGATACTGCATTCTGCCCTCTCGTTACCTGCCTATGATGTACCTGCTCTGTACTCTACAATGCCCTGTTGATGCTCTGATACTGCATACTGCCCTCTCGTTACCTGCCTATGATGTACCTGCTCTGTACTCTACAATGCCCTGTTGATGCTCTGATACTGCATACTGCCCTCTCGTTACCTGCCTATGATGTACCTGCTCTGTACTCTACAATGCCCTGTTGATGCTCTGATACTGCATACTGCCCTCTCGTTACCTGCCTATGATGTACCTGCTCTGTACTCTACAATGCCCTGTTGGTGCTCTGATACTGCATTCTGCCCTCTCGTTACCTGCCTATGATGTACCTGCTCTGTACTGCGCATTGCCCTGTTGATGCTCTGATACTGCATACTGCCCTCTCGTTACCTGCCTATGATGTACCTGCTCTGTACTCTACAATGCCCTGTTGGTGCTCTGATACTGCATTCTGCCCTCTCGTTACCTGCCTATGATGTACCTGCTCTGTACTCTACAATGCCCTGTTGGTGCTCTGATACTGCATTCTGCCCTCTCGTTACCTGCCTATGATGTCGCTGCTCTGGTGCCCACTTTGCCCATGCTCACGCATACACTGTGATTATTCCCCTATTTTGTACAATAAAGGTAGTCTATCAAGTCTCGTGGTCTGTCGTTGTCATTCCTGCTTGCGTACTACAAATGTGTATTCGTATATGCTTCTCATCAGTGGTTTCGGTAACATGACACTCCCCCTCCCTACGTCACGTCCCTTGATGGTATTCCCCTCCAGACAGCCAATGGTTTGTGCCTTACCTGCGTCGTCGTCCATAGTGGGCCATGACTAGGACGTGGTGGATCGCGAAGAGCATCGGGAAAGCGTGTAGCGCTGGGTCCATGGTGGTGGTCAGCTTGCGGTGGGTATCTCTGCTATGTCACCTATGTTCGCTGTGTGGATTCCGCCGTGTTCAGTCAGGTTGTTTTTCCGCTGCGGTTTTATGTGGAGTTTCCGCCATCTTGATTTGGGGGACGGTCTTAGACGTCAGTACGTACGGCGGGGCCTCCGGGAGTGTTCCGTCCGCCACGTGGTCGTGTGTAGTTCGGCGGCGGTGCGTCCTTTTCCGTCGCGGACGGAAACTCTACACGTTTTCCTATCCTGATATGGCGGACGGAGTATCCGCGGCTGGCGGACACGGAAAGGGCTTTTTCCGCCTACTCCAGGGCCGCGGTGGCTCTTCCGTCCGCCATCCTAATGAGCCCCTTAGTACGAGTGGTCCAATAATTGGTGTCTACCCTAGAGTAGACTCTTGTAACAAAAATGCCCTCACCCCCTATTTTATACACATATTTATTTTAAGAGGAATATGAAACTTCTCTGAGCTTTTCCTCCCCTTTGCAGACATGCATAGGAATATAATCAAATTTATGAAGGGTAATGCAAAATGCAATAGAGAATCTAACTCCAACAGCATGTGAATTATTTTATCAATATCTCATATGTTATAGTTCAGTAGTCTTTTCATTTGTGTCTTTTTAAGTTATTGGTTACTAAATGTATTTTCGTGCGTAGTATTTCCCTTGCGAGACCGTTTTAATTAGGTTTATTGTTTTACTATCTGTTAATATAAACAAATCAATAAAATGTTTAGATAAAGAGAGGACTTCAATTCAACTCTATCACATTTTATGAAATTCTTATTGCATTCAGTTGAAAAAAAAGAAAATATATATATATAAGTTCAACAAGCCAAGTGTACCAACCACTCAAACACACACATATATATATATATATTTAAATATTTTGATATATTACCTACCGGTGGTCGCCAGTAGGTAGTTATAGTTCGGACCTATTATCCATAGGAAAAGCATTTTTTCTTTTCCCAATAAGTTTGGCGCTGGTTGACCAATCTTCGCGAAATTTTCAAAACTCATAGGGCGCTCCGGTCAGCTCCTATCTTGAAAGTTTCGGGGTGATTTCAAATGCGGAGGGGGCGATAAAAAATGGAGGTCCATAAATGTGTTTTCTCCATGTTAATTCCTACAAGAATTTTTTGACACGGCTACAGCCCGAACTGCTGAACGGAATTACAACAAATTTGGTAAAAAGTTAGCCCCTGTTTCAGAAAGAACTCTTTTTGTTAAATGTTGTAAATCCGTTCAGTAGTTCCTGAGAAATTCAAGAAAAAGATGTGAAAAAATGCATTTCCCATAGGAAACTTTAGACACGGCTACAGCTGGAACTGCTAAACGAAATTACACCAAATTTGGCAGAAAGGTAGTGCTTGCTTCAGAAAGCACTCTTTTTCTTACATGGTGTATATCCGTTCAGTAGTTGCTGAGAAAATCATAAAATAAAAATATCGATATATAGAGGCACGGAGGATCCGCGCACCCTGCCGTTCACGAGCTTCATGATAATTGGCTGACAACACTCCAAACCAGGAAGTGTTGGCAGTCATCTTGTGCCTCGTAACCGAGGCACAAGAAAACAGGGAAACAGATGTAAAAAACAAGAAAAAGGGGCAGGGTAGAAACACCCTGACCCCATAGGCCTGCTTAAGGGGTCCCAAAAAAGCATTTTTTTAAAAATAAATCGGCGAGATTCGCGCACCCAGCGTGAACTTTTGGCTGAACTTTTTAAAAAAACAAAGTGCGGGCTCCCGCGCTTCATTATTATTTAGTCCCTAAGTGGGCTAGGTCCCGGGAGCAGAGAAAAAAAAAAGTGTCGGGGAGTCCAATCCCCCCACACTACCCCAGACCACCACCTCCCCGGGGCTTGGTTAATGAATTGCAGGAGGCTCGCAGCTCCCCCGCATCCCCGGGACCGCCACCTCCCGGGAGATGGGGTCCCCGCGGCTACAAGCAGCCTCAAGAGGGGGGTCATGCAGCTCCCCTCCTTGATAAATATAATAAAAATAAAGAGGCCATTCCCCCGGGGGATGGGGTACCGGAGCCGAAAATGGCCTCGGGAGGGGGGCTCATGCTGCCCCCTTCCTGATTTAATAAAAAAAAAATTAGAATGCAGAATAAATTATGCAGAAAATAGAGAACTCTGAGTAATTCCTAAGTTTAGGTGGAGAGCAGCTCCTGTATAGAGCACCCTACAATACCAGCAACACTATGAATCAGCTCACCTCAAATGTCTGTTTTTCTAGCAAAGTTTTTGAACAGAGGATTAGCACCACTCCGAGCTGTAAAATGACAAAAGCCTTTAACCATTCCAGGCACAGTATTACGGATTTTGAATTGGTAAAATACCGCACAAACCAACCTGGAACACATAAAAGCAACTCAACACAAGTTTTGCTATCGTTATAGTTCTTCAGAGAGGTTTAGCTTCGTCCAGGCACAAGGGAATACCCAGTATAAGTCAAACAATAACCTTTCAGGCTTAGAGTGCAACATAAATTATGCAAAAAAAGAATCAGAGAACTCTGGGTAGTTCCCGAATTTAGCTGGAGAGCAGCTGGTTTTTAAACATAGAGTGAGTGCTCTCTCTTCCAGCCATTTTTAAAAATAACTGCAGTGCATACCCCTTGGCACCCTTACATACTCTGCAGTAATTATTGTTGAGTATCTAAGGGCGCGTAGGGGTATGCACTGCAGGGTTGCTTCTTTCTAAACAGGGCTGCCAGAGGGAGCAGTCCCTCTATCTTAAAAAACCACTGCATATTGAACTTTAATCCGCAGTAATTTTAACTGCCCCCTCTTCCAGCCCTCCTAGAAACAAATAATTACTGCAGAATAATTCCACCAGTGGAGTGGAAGAATGTCAAATTAATTCTGTGTTACAAGAGTAACGCTAAAGTAAAAAATACATCTGATTCCGCCCAGTCCTACTTATAGGTAAATTAAATATCCAAATCAGGAGGCTAGTCAACTTTGACATGTTTTGAAGGTCAAAGCTCATACACTGGACCTGGTTCGCAGTGCCTCACTGCACACCTTCAAAAAACCAGCAGCATCAGTCCAAACACATGGATTTTCTTTCAGCAACTTATAAAATGTTCACAGCATCAGCAGATATTAAAGAGCATCATAGGCAAAGGCTGAATCAGACTATACCCTTAGAAAGTTTCCGCCAGGGTGATATAGTAGCCATATAGAGTACAGTAGACTTGATTTCTTAGTCTACTTGATTAATAATTCTCCAGTGTCGAACAAGAAAACAGGACATTTGTTCTTGTGTGATCGATTATTGCAGCCAATTGGATTACTTCCTGGCTTATAGTGATGTATCATCAGGTTTTGATTTAGTCATACAGTTATATTTGTATCATTTGAAAAACATAGATTTAGTGGTGCCAAATAGCAACTGTAACCCTTAAAGTGCAGTTGTCGTGTAATAGCAGAAACCTGCACTCCCTCCCCAGTGCATCTATTGGCTACTGGACTACACTGGCGGAGGAATTTATTTTTCCAAAGGGCATCAGCGAAACAAAATCGGTTCCTCTTCAGCCACCACACCCCTCCCGCCCGCCGGTGTGGAAAACACAGGGATTCTCACAGTACCTGGGGGTATTCAGCGACTGCCAAGGAGTTGGTATCGAGCGCTTGGAGCAATGCCGCAGAGAGCTCCCCAGCGGAGCAAGCAGTGCTGCTGATTATTACAGGCATGTTTCATTTTTAGGAAAGAAGAGAAAGTAAATTTACAAACACAAGAGGGCTGCAAACTGAAACCACTGTTCCTTAGAACATGAGGTCCAGCAAGAAAATGGGGGACACCATTCACATAGCGTCTGAAAGATAGGAACTAGTGAGAACAACTAACATTTAACAATGAGTAGCATAGTTGGTATCAACATTTACATGTTATGTTATGTTAAAATGTATTTCTTGAGCACACGTTCACCAGACTGTTTCTTGGCGCTAACAGTAGGAGAAAACGTTGTACTCAGCAGTGAGTGAGTGTCAGTTATAAGCGTGGGAGAAAAGCCAGGTTTTAAGTGATTTCCTAAATTGAGAATAGGAATCTGACGTGCGCAGGTAAGAGGGGAGGGTGTTCCAGAATTGAGGAGCCAGTGTAGTGTATCTAAGACCGCCGTGTTTTTTCCGTTTAAAAGAGTGGGACACCAACAAATTCTTGTTGGAGGAGCGTAGATCACTGGTGGGAAGATACCGCTGGGTGTTTAGAGCAATGAAAGCGGGGCCGTGACCTGATAAGGCTTTGTAAATAGTGCAGCCCAGCTTGAACAAGCAGCGTTGGGGAATATGTAGCCAATGCATACTTTTCAACAGTTGTTTCACGTGAGAGTGCTTTGGCTGTCCAAGAATGAGTCTGACTGCCTGATTCTGAACCAGTTGCAGGCGATGTGCTTGATACGCAGGAATACCCACGTAGAGGGAGTTGGCGTAGTCAATACGCGAGATGACCAAGGCAAGAACTACTGATTTTCCG
The DNA here is from genome assembly GCF_964261635.1 of Lissotriton helveticus. NCBI lineage: Eukaryota > Metazoa > Chordata > Amphibia > Caudata > Salamandridae > Lissotriton > Lissotriton helveticus. The sequence continues at coordinate 129,377,157 of NC_136069.1, forward strand.
GATTCTGCGCAGATGAAAAAAGCATGCTGACACCACCGAACTAATCTGAGCCTTCATAGAGAGATCACTACTGATTATAATTCCCAGGCGTTTTACTGACGAGACCGGGACAGGGGGGCTCCCTAGTGAGAGAGGCCAAAAGCTGGAATTCCACGGGTTAGCCACGCTACCAGTAAAAATCAACTCTATTTTGTCTGGATTTAATTTGAGTTGATTAGTATTCATCCAGCCACTAATAAAGTTCATTGTAGATTGAAAGTTAGTGATGGATCGATGTCAAAGATCAACTGAAGGTCATCAGCATAAATGAACACCACAACCTTTCTCTTGCGCAAGGCTAGAATCAGGGGGAGGATGTACAAATTAAAAAGTAAAGGTGATAGAGAGGAGCCCTGTGGGACCCCGCAAGTCAGTTTTGTTTGTTCTGCTCTAAAACTGGCGAGGCGAGCAGACTGATAGCGATTACTAAGAAAGGAGGTGATCCATTTCAATGCTAGACCTTGGAGCCCAGCGCAGTTGACACGGTCGACCAAAATCTGGTGGTCGACCGTGTCAAAAGCAGCCGATAAATCAAGGAGCAACAGGGCCTGGGTGGAGCCCTGATCCGCTCCCTTTCGTAGAACCTCCAAAACTGCCAGGACAACAGTTTCAGACTGTTCAGGTCTAAACACTGCTTGGTGAGGGTCCAGATAGTGGGTCCGTTCTACGAACAGGCTAAGGCTGTTGGCAACATGGGCTTCATAACCTTGCTCAGATAGGGTAGTAAAGATGTGGGGCGATAATTGCCTGGGACCTGCGGGTCTAAGCTAGGTTTTTTGAGGATAGGGACAACCTCAGCCATCTTGAATAAATCTGGAACAATCCCTTGGGCAAGGGAATTGCCGATTTATTTATGCGTTTTTATATAGCGTGGACTTTACCCGAAGGTGTTAGAGCGCTTCACAATAGGAACAGTAATGATACATGAGGAGAAAATTACAAGTGAAATAATTACAAAGCAAACGTTAAGTTACATGAGGCAAAAGTGACAATTGTAAGCAACCAAAATACAAGAGGTAGCAGACGGTACATTACAGGAGGAAAAAGTGATATGTGTGCAGGTTACAAAAGCGTACAAAGTGCAAGTAGAGGTATAATACTGCAGTAAATGTCAGACACTCAAGCACAAGAACAAACGTTACGTAGGCAATGGTGGCACTTGTGCAAGTATCTAAAGCAAACAAAATGTGAGAGGTAGCAAACAGTGTGTTACAGGAGAAAAGTGATGAGTGCGGGGAGGGCAACTATCCAGAGGGGAGCCGGAACCAATTTTCTTGTTAAGGCCAAAGAAGGTTTATTTGGTAATGATAGAAAAAAATGGTCCAGAGAGGCAGTATTTGGGTCACATCATAGATAGGGCAAAGGATCTAAGAGTTTAGGTATGCTAGCCGTAATGGTACAATTTTTTTCAATAAAGAATTGATTACGTGAATTGCACAGAAGTTGAGGAGTGGGTTTCGCGATGACTCTGTCTAACTTGGAAAGTTCATCCACTATCGAAAAGATTTCCTTAGCTTTATCAGCTGAGTTTAATATTTTAGATGAGAAATACTCAGAAATACTCAGCCTTGATCTGAAGGATCAGTGCTTTGTAGTCTTTAAATGAGGATAAAAAATAACTTTAAGATTGGGCCAATATTTTGCGTCCCCATTTGCGTTCTGCTTGCCTAAGGGATAATTTCTTAGCCTTCAACTCTGTAGAAAATCAGCATTGAGCATCATGTGGCCTCATTATTTTAATTTTCCTCAAAGGTGCATCCAGAACAGAGACTTACTGTTCAAGATAAGGTGCAAACTCAAACAAACACTGCTCACTAAAACTTACCCCATGACTTATCTACTGTTGTTTCTGTCCCCTTTCTGAAAAATGAAACATGCTGTAATATTCATACAGTATGCATATGTGTGCCATCACGCGGGATCTCTCTAGAAGAACATTAACACTGTATATATTACCAAGTTATGTACTCTATTATGTTTTTTCTTCTTCCCTTTTTCCTGTCAAGTCATAGGTAAAGACTGCACCTATGACAACTGAAGCCGTGAACCATTGTGCTCACTTACGAAGAAGTAACCTCTCTGAAACAAAGGTGATCTGAAAACTGAAGACCACCTCTCACACCACGGTCCTGAAGAGGGCCACCTGACTCGCAAAAACAACCCCCAAGCCGAAACATATCAACCCCCCACTAGGTACTGTGAACCAATCACGAATACACTTACGCACTGCCTTTTCTTTTAATCAATCCCTACCCAGGATAGGAGATATTCTTAATCACTGGTCACGCTTCATGCCTGCAAACCATCAAAACAATCAGTTGGAGAACCGAACCCTCATGTGATTCTGACCTGATGATGACACTATCAACCTGACCACATGAGCGGAGAAATATATACGGACCACCGTGAAAGTGTGGGTGAGGGTCTCCGATACAACATATATGAGACTCTGGTTCATTGACACTAGTGATTCATTCCCCTATGATAATGGGTCTAATTCTACAGTACCTCCATCTTGGAGTGGGAGTGCCATTGTCCTCCCTATGTAAAAAGGGTGGCCGTAATTTGACAAATAATTATCACCAAATTGCATTGTGAGTAAGGGTTTCACTAAGTGAAAGATCACCTTAAGGCATGGGTGAAAGAGGAAATAATTATTCCATTAAAACAGACTTGTTTTTAGAAAACATGATGCACCATGAATGATACTACAGCCCTGCAGCTCATTGCCAAAAAAACTATGTGATTATCAGAGGGCGTCCAGTGTATGCAGCTTCCAATGACTTTTCAACGGCATTTGATAGAGTAGATCACCCAAGCTGTGAAAAAAGTTGCATGAACTCAGCATGCTTAGGACCTTATTATGCCTAACCATTGCCTTGCAGTCTTCTACCTGGCGTAAGGTTTTATTAGGAGGAGGTTGGGCCTCTCTGTTCTCATACAAACTAAAAATAGCTTGAAGAGGGCTGTTTGTTTGCCCCACTGTGTATCTAATCTACCTGCTATCCTGAGCAAGAGCTTGGGATACCCACAGTACCCACAGAGTATGGTGTCCTGCCTCTTATACGCAAAATGATGTTGTCATTTTTTATCTGACACCCAAGGGTTCAAATAGCCACCTTACTTCTTTACAGCAGTACACTGTTGTAGTTCTATCTAGGACCCTAATTCGATATTCCTGATTTATGCCCTTATGTGGTTATAATAAATAATATCCTTATAAAGGCATAAGAATCATCTCCATATTTAGTCGTAGCCCATGCAGTCCAAATTAAGCAAGGCTACTTCCCCAGGCTCCTAGAGAGTACAACGAGTTCTCTAAACAAAACAAACCTCCAGCAACCTGGGAATTTCCCATGCTTTTGTTTTGATTTGTCCTAGAACTCCTGTGAGCACTGTAAGAACGGCCAGTTCTTAGTGACATCTTTATTGACGTCTTATGTCCAACCTTACGTCAAACCCGGCACCTTTCAGGTATAAATATACCAACGTTGCCTTAAGCAAACACACGGTGGTTTGGAGCAGAGCGGCTATCTACTTGCCCGAGGGCCCAGCTGATGCGAGAGCCCACGGACGCCGCCCCTCCCTTCTGACGCACTGAGAAAGACGCTGTCTTTTTTCTCTAGCCAAGAAAATCCAGCTCCTGTGTTTCCAGATACCCTTGCGGGTTGCTGGGATATCGAGTCCTGAGAGAGAGATACCAGACCTCCTGCATTCTATTACCGAGGTACGGAGCTGACTAAACCCTTAAGAGAATTCTTGACTCAGATTCTTGGCAAAAAACAACTTAACTTAAAATGCTACTTACTTACTCCTTCCCACGTATTAGGCTTAGGTCAGGTACACCGGGGTAGGCATATTTAGAAGCACCAGTTGAGTACTTTAGTCAATGTATATATGTATGTATATATTTTATCCATTTTAAAGTATCATATGGCTAAGAAACCATATCAATGCTTTTACAGTATTATTTCATAATACTCCTTTTACTGTACGCACTTTACTTTACTATAAATATTGCCATTGTGGCAATTCATTTCTCTTGCATGAGAAAGAAGACTGCTCAATAAATAACACCTTTTATTGAAAACGCCCGTCTCTCTTTTCTCTGCACTCTGGTGAAACTAAGTATGCACGATTGACTGAGTAAAATAGCTGTCTATTGTTTTCACACGACTCTAGAGATACACTCTTATTCTGAGGGAGCAAAGTTGTCATGTTTTATGGTTGTCTGAAACTAATCCCTTCTTGTCTAATCAGGAAAGTTAACTCCTTCTTGAACATTCGAGAAAGTTTCTAGTGACCTCTGAGCTAGCTGGCAAAACTAATTAAGTCTAATATAGTCAGTAGAGACCTAGTCGACCTCAGTCCTACGTCTACACTGCTGTTTATATTATTCCAATGCGCAGAGCCTATTGGGAATATAGGAACTATACTACATGGCGCCCAACGTTTGGTAAGGCGATAATCTAACGCAAGACACTAGAGTAACTCAGTTGTGCTTTTTCTCACAGAACCCTTTTTTCCCGTAAATACTCCAAAAGACGTCTGGAGTGGGTAAAAGGTTAAAATCCACCAGAACTTAGTAGGAAGAGATTCCTATGTACAGTTTTTGGTTTAGTCAATGTTGAAGGATACAGTGTTCCAAAATATTGTGCACCTAATCTTTGTTTCCTTGAAACTTGATCTGCAAACAAAAAACTCTCTGTCAGTAAAATGCCTGACGGAGACGAAGAAAGAGATGCTACAGCGTCTCAACTGTTGTTGGATGACACGAATATCCAACAGAATGACCCGAATGCTATATTCATTCCGGTCAACATAAGAAGAACTATAACTATTAAACTTATAGAAAATGGACTGACATCACGAGGTGGTACAGTCATATTCGTGGTAGAGGCCCATAAATATCGGCAGACAGAGGTATTCTACTCATGGATACACTTTCCAGCAGCAAATGCTGTGACACACGACTTCCACTATTACAAAATAGAGGAACCTCCGGATGAATACACTCCTTTCGAGCAGGTTGAAATTCCATTAAATTACCAAGAGCACCTGCTCTGGTTTAAAGGCGCCCTAAAACATAAAAATCACATCACCAGGCTCGGTCCACTAGGTAGACCAGGAGCAACGTGGCCGGTTCTAGCCAGCTACACACCTCACCCAGACATTGACAAAATGTCAGTCCCGGAACTTTTAGCTCAGCTAAAACTGCTAATTAAAATACATAGGCAATTGGTCCAATATGTAATGCGGACTTCAACAGTCCAACCAGCAATTAACGTTCCACAGATGACCCCTCATCAGGGGAACACAAACAAAATTACACCACAGAACATACAATCATGTCTTGGTAAAACACCCGCAAAACGGGAACAAATTCCATTCTGGTTAGCACAAAAAATCACTCAAATAGAGGCAGTATTTCCTGATACTACACCTACTGAGAAACACAGAATTCTGACTATCTGTCATCCAATGGGGATCGCACCCCATGTGGAGGACTGTGACACTTGGGGCACAGTCTTTGCTTCCATTTACACAAAAACACATGGTGTTCCGTCTATGGCGGTAATACCAGATGTGCTAAGACAGATTCAAAATGAATACGGTCCAGAACCTGCTTTAACTCTGGGTATGAAATTACTGAAAGACTTCAAGCAGGTCTTGGCTATATTATTAGCCAACATAAAAGGAGAAGCAGCATCTGTGGCGATCCAACAGAAATTGAAAGAAACAGATATAGCAGAACAACCTCATGAACTTGCCAGAATCATACAAAAATCCTATGAAGAACTAGGAAGAGATAGTTTGGGTGGGAAACCAGTAAAACCCCAACTAACTGAAAAGCTTGAAAAAACCTTTATTAAAAATAATCTAAACACTCCAAAAAAGAGTTGGGATGGTAATAAACAATCCACGCCCAAAGAAAAACGATTCCAGTCCAGAGGAAGGTCTCCTCAAAGGAGAGCAAGATCTCCGGACCAAGGACACAAGTCTCCCCAGAGGGAGCCCTCTGAGAAAAGATACAACCTTAGAAATAGGTATACTCTGAAAAAACCTGATAGATATCAAGATATTGATACACGTCCCTCTCGATCTTTTCAGACTTCCTCACAGAAATCGGAAAGAAGAGGACGGTCAGAACACAAGGAAGAGCACGTCAAGTCCAAAGACAAAGAGCCTGCTCATCAAAGTAAAAAATTACAATTTCCAAGAAAGAAGGTAGCCAGTATTAAAATAATTAAACATGCAGAGGATACTGAGGACACAACTGAAAAACGGAGAGTGGGCTCAGACAATGCTAGACAGCGCAGCAGAAGTGACCATAGCTAGCAAGATCCTGATGAATCTTCTGGAGACAGTGGACACAAATGAATACATTCAGGTGGAAACTGCAGATACCAGAGTTAGCAAACCTCATAAAATATACGAAATAACACTGCGTATAGAGGGGGACAAGACCAGGAAAGTAAGGGGTCTCTTTTGGGATAACCTTTCGAAAGGCTATGACATCCTTTTAGCTGAGAAAGACTGGCCACCAGAGTTTGTCAGGGAGTGCCCTCATGCGAAGAAATGATTATCCCTGCCTTCTCAAATCATATTCCGATTCATAAAAAATATACACTTGCAAGAAAATGGGCAGTGGCCCAAGCTCCTGCATTATATAAAAATCATGTAGGATGGGATGAGGACTCTCCTCCTCACAAAATCCAGTTAAAATGTCAACCCACTGCACAAAGGCAGTTGCCAGTTAAACAAGAAGCTAAAAAGCAAGTCAAGGAGATCTTAGATCAACTTGAATACCAGGGGGTGATTGAAACATGCACCTCACAAATGAACAATCCTTTGTTTCCTGTCTCCAAGCCAGACGATTCATATCGTCTAGTTTTGGACTACAGACACTTAAACTCCTGTTGCAAAACATTTGCAGTACAAAACTCACACAGTGCAGAACTAATAAATAACATTGTGCGCAAAAAATACAAAACGACATTAGACATCTCTAATGGATTCTTTTGTCAAAACATTGCACCTGAGAGCAGGTATTTGACCACGTTCTCAATAATGGGGTCGCAAAAACACTTCTGTCGACTCCCACAGGGATTCAAGAATAGCCCAGGATTATTCTCAGCAAGAGTAACAGAGTTACTACAAATATATGATGATGAAGCATTGTCTTATGTCGATGACATCTATCTCACAGATGATGACCTGGATACTCACTTGAAAAGAGTGAACACCATAATACTTGGTTTCGCAGCTGAGGGTTACAAATTCAACTTTAAAAAGTCAAGAATTGCCCATCTAACTGTCCTATTTTTGGGGTATGAATTATCAAGTGAAGGCAAAAGCCTAGCAGACAACTTCTTAGAGAAGTGTGCTGTACTCCAAGCACCTAAAACGCTGAAGAACTTCCAATCAATACTAGGTTTCCTGAATTTCGGAAGAACATACATTCTAAATTATGCAGAGAGGGTTAAACCTCTCTGAGAATTAATATAACCTGATTTCAAGCCAATGAATTGGACTCGGAAACATACAGAAATTTTAAGATCATTGCGAACAGACATGTTAGCTAAAACAAAATTGCAAACTCGCGAAAACACACGCAACCTTGTAATCCGAGTCATCCCAGGAAGATGCGGATTCACGTACCTAACCTCTAATGAGGGAGAAACGGTACCAATAGCTTACAAATCACACTTGTACACACAAGCTGAAATGACATTCAGTTCTACTGAAAAAATTCTAATAGCGTTTCAAACTGCTGTAGCAAAAGAAAGAGCCCAAGCCCAAGGCAGAAGGATCACTGTTTTAACATTAGAATCAGCCCTTGAGGTATTAACAAGCCCACGCAATTTGACTGCCGTGGCATTAGATCCAAAATGGATACAATGGGAAAATTCTCTTGCTGCAGAAGACGTGAAATACTATTTTGACCCGAAAATGAAAAAACTAAAAAATATAAAATATGAAGAAGAATATCCTCTGCCAATCGAAATTCTGCCTCTGGAACATTACGCCTGTATAATATATACAGAGGGATCAGCACAACCCGCAGTCGGGGGTAAGCAAGCTTACAGTGCTGCATGCGCGGTTGTTAAATGCCGATGGCACGAAGGAAAATTGAGACCACTGGTAACTATCACTCAATCTGTAAAAGATAGTTCGGCTCAACGAACTGAACTACTAGCATTTAAGATGGCGCTTGATATTGCCGATCGCGAATTCCCCACACTAATAGTGTGCGATTCGCATTACTGCGTCAAGTCTTACAATAATGACATGCAGACCTGGATTCAAAACGATTACAAAGATGACACAGGTGCCACAATAAAGCATAAAAAGCTTTGGGAACAAGTAGTTCTTTCACAAAAAGAACTACAAAAGACTCACGTGATACATACACTGAGTCATCAACGTGATGGCGTTCACGTTGCAGGGAATTTATTGGCTCACAGAGCCACAGCGGAAGCAGCTCAAACGGCTTCCGTAGCCACAAAAAAGCGTTCAGAAAAATACATAGACGGGGAAACAATGCTGGCGGTAAAAACGTCTTTACAAGGCGACTATGCAGCATTACCTGTGAACCATCCACTCAATTATACATACATAATTGATGCAAACTCCGTTCCTTTTGCTCGAATCCCTGGAGTGGGGGATAGAGTAATTCAAAACACAAACAGGAGAGTCTTTTTAATAGCAGACGCACACATGGGATTGGGTCTAAGGCACCGAGAGATCAAGGAATCTTTGAAAGAATTACAATCAGAATACTGGTGGCCGGGGATGAGCCTGCAACATTACAAATTTGCAATGGGCCGTCCAAACTGCAACAGAGATCGCAGTAGCGAACCGACCGGAGTAATGCCAGGACCTTTCTTTTAGACAGCATAAGGCTATCTATACACAAAATGCATCCCATTAATGTTTAAGACTAGATTCACTTAAAATGTCGACATCAGCGTTCGGCTGACGCCAGAGCTGTTATAAAAGATTTGCGAGTCTTTATCGACACATACGCAATTGGCATGCTACATTCTGACCAGGGTCCTGCGTTTAGCTCTAGGGCTTACAAGGAGGCCATGGCCAGCATGGGCATTGCATTGCGGTACTCTTGTCCCTTACATCCTGAGGGAAATGCGGTAGTGGAAAGAAAAAACGTGACATAAAGCAATCTATAACGGCGAGGGTATTAGGTTCAGGTGCTGGGTGGGTCCAACATTTAACAAGTGTCCAACGTAGTCTTAATAATCTGCCAAGAAATTCTCTAAAAGGTCTCAGTCCGTACGAACTATTGTTCGGTACTAGAATGTGTATTCAGGACCTTGATAGTCACACTTCAGTGGTAGAAGAAAAATGCTTTGATATCAAAGACCGTTTGGCTGTTTTGCAGGACTTAAATGAAACAAGACGAAACCTGAGCAACATAAAGTTAAAGCAACAGCCAACAGCCACTGAAGAAAAACCACCTGTCCCAGCAAGACCTGTCTGGATTCCAAAGATTGGGGATCTGGTCAGAGAGAAGATCGCGGTGAAGAAGGAATTTGGGCCTTCTTACAGAAAAGCAGTACCTGTCTTAGCTGTCAGCGGAACAAGATCAGTTGTACTACCGCCCCTTGCTGGTAAAAAGGAGAACCGAGTTGTATCCATCGACCTGGTAAAACCACAACCATGTGGCCAATAATAAGTAGTAGGCCCAGTGGACTCCCAAGAAATAGCAGAGTACCAACATTTGCTACAATCCAAAAGGTTCAGACTGAGAGACTAATCACATTTGATAAACCTGCAGTGAATAAAAAAGGACTATGCAACAATGCCATGGAACTTGTGCCTCTTGAAACCCAAATTGCAACAGTTCGTCAAGAAACACCAGTCTACAACGATGTAGCCTCAGACTATGCTAATAAAACAAAGAAAAATCTGAAAGCAACTGAAAATCCGGAAGCAATTCCAACAATTGACAGAACTGCATCTGGCTACTTCATCAATTTCGATGACTTTTCTGAAGATCCAAGCGAACATGAAGAAACGCCAGCAACAAAAACTTTTAAAGATAAAGTAACAGAACTCTTTCATCAACTCAAAGAAACCTATCTGATTTCTCCATGGATTGAATTTTGGATTGTGTTAGGTGTACTTTTCTCCTGCTTTGGCTCATCATGGTTCTTTGTTTGGGAAAATTCATTGAAGGAAAATACAGTACAATGGACACAGCAAGTCAGAACATCAACTTGGTCCTAAAGGCTCACAAGTCATCTCACATCGAGAAAAGAGAACTATCATCAGTGAACATCACAGCCAATCCAATACCCGGTGGGGTAGCATGGGACAGAACTGATTTTGACATTTTTGGCCCGATTGAGCTCTTGAAATATCCACACCAGTTTAAGGTTTCATTACAGCCAATCCAATACCCGGTGGGGTAGCATGGGACAGAACTGATTTTGACATTTTTGGCCCGATTGAGCTCTTGAAATATCCACACCAGTTTAAGGTTTCATTAAGTGACTTTGTAAAACCAAGTACTTTCTCTGATGATTGGGACTTTGAAAATATAAATAATATGATGTCAGATTTAGTAATGTCAGCAAAATTTACAGAACACGATTACTTACAGGGTTCATCAAATTATGAAGGATTGTACTGTTATAATCACTTTGGCCATCACTATTTGCATAAATCTGCACAGCCTAGAAATGTTTTTAATTACAACCAATGGGAACATTGTGCAACTCCGCCTGAAAGCAGCTCAAAAACATTCTATGAGAAATTCCCATACTTCTCAGGGTTTAACACAAGTGATGCAGAAACGTTTTATTTTAAAATGTTAAATAAGTAAGGAATGAAAACAATGCTGACAAATACTAAATTGATCTATTCTGAAACAATTTATGAAAAAATCATTACATTTGGTTTTGAATTCTGGAAAAACAACATTGAAACAAAAACCATCTGGGGTACAAAAGAATGGCAGGTCCAAGGTCTAGAAGCATTATTTAGAGCCTGCATGATCCCAGAACAATTAATATTCTTGAATGACACGATTCAACAGACTACCTGGCTTGGCCTAGCCAAAATTAAAGACTTAAACAAACCGTCTATTCCAAAGCCCATACCTGATAGTAATAGCACTACTGATATGGAGATAGACGTATCCCATATTTTATACCAAAACAGAACACATCCTGATTGGAAAAAATGGTTGATCTGGCCCACAGACACAAATAACTGTCAAGATAGATTCCTGACCAAAATACAGGGGTTCAAAATGACCAGGCCAGACCCAAGATACTCCCAGAGACAACATCCAGGGATAGTTACAAAATACAGTGTAGGGAAACTATGCCTCAAATGGCTGCAGAAATCCACACTGGCTGAAATTAAGCAACACTTGACTTTACTTAAAGACGGTGCTGACTTGCGTGATTTTATTCTGGGACCACGCAAACAGCGTCAAAAACGTTTCATAGCGGCCAGTATATACACTGCGTACAACGAAGCTTGGAAAGTAATGCAAATTGAAACAGCAGAAAAAATACGAGAAATTGATCGTATTAATTTGGAAAAATCACTTTCTGTTGTGGACAATGGGTTAACGACTCTGTCCTCCAGAATATATTCACTGGACAGTATTGTATCATCTGCATTTGATATAATAGAGCAAGACTTACTAATGTTACAACATGGTCAGTCCCAATTACGTTCTATTGTACAGCTTGGCTGGACGTTGCAAAATCTGCGTTCAGGCTACGTGCCATGGCGTTTAATCAACGTAACGTCATTATTTTCTATCGTTAACCTTACTGATAAACAAATCAGTTTGGCACAAAAAGGAGCAGATTCTGAGCATTAAAAAACTTGAGAGATTACCATTGACAATGTCAGAAAGACCTGTCATTGAATGGATAATACATGGAATAATCACAATTCCGATAACAACTTTCCAATTTAAATACTGTCAAGAATATATACCAGCAGGCCAGTATGAAAGGTTGGGTAAAGGGTACATCAAGTCAACATGGAAACTACCTTATACACACACATGTTACAGTGAAAAGAAAAAGAATGTATTTCTTAGTGGTAAAAATTGTAAAAGATCACTAAGCGGTACACTTCTGTGTCAAGCCATTAACTTGCATCGGGCCTGCGAGGGGTCTTCGGATAACCTTTCATGTCACCTGCACGGCACTCCTGCAACACAGATAGAGCCATTCTTTAGACAACTCTCTAACGGGAGCTATATTCTAATAAATAACCACAGCTGTTGTGGCATGGTGCCAGGGAAAGCCTATCTCGTGAGCGTTAGTTCCATGGTCACTTGCTGTATGCAAGTACTGTATCCAAACAGCACACCAGATATGGAGGCGGCAATATGGCATCGTTTGAATATCTCTTCTATTCGAATTGATACTTTAAGCAGAATGAAGTCTTTTCTTTTACAGACGACTGTGCCTTTGACCTCGTCCAAAGAAACGTATGGTCTGCAAGTCGCAAGGACAACGGTAGAGATACATACCCTTTTATCAACAAATTGCCCCGTGCATTTTGTAGAAATGCTAAGCCAAATCCTAAATATGTCAGATACCAGTGGCATCGCACTTGTATTTAAGACAATTTTTTCGGGACTGTTAACACCGTTTGAAACAGTTCTGGGCATCTTCCCCAATTTTGTCCATTCTGTCTTTGGCGGCCTACCTCTACTTTTGGGACTCGTAGCAGGAATTTTATTTTTGATTCTTCTGCTCCGATATGGCAAGCCACGCCGCAGACAAGACTCCAGCAACGATGGAAGAAACGATCCTAGCAATACGCTACCGGGACCGCATAACTAAAGTCCTCGGATTAGCCCGGCTAAGAGATCTGAATATGACCTGGTTTCTTTCATTCAGACCTATCTGGCAAAATTGCATCTTACCTTTGCTTCGATGTATGCTATGCGGAGAAGAATGCGTGTTGGACATCTGTCTTACACTACCATCAGCAGTACCAATGGATACAGATACCTTGCTAGGTCCGGTAACGACTCATGCATCGTGTTGTCCCCAGCGGCTACCTATTCTGATGACCGCATTCGTTGAGACTTCACCACTACGAGTATGTGGCAGTGGAGTACGAGATGAGAGCAGCATCACCCAAGTACAACCTTCAGTGAGCATTGCTGATCCTGAAATGGATGATAGCAATCATTCTCACGACAGCACTGTTGCGGCATTTCAAACTTGGTCGAACTTTCACCTGAACCTGTTGACCAATTTTTTGCGAGTCTGTCTGAAATGATGTTCTCCCCTGAACAGAAAGAATAATTTTTAAGCAACAAGCACACAGCGTTCCCTGAACTCTGAATTCGGCCTTCAGCTTTGATAAACAAAAGCTACTGAAAACATTTGGAATTAGTTTTTTCCCCTGAAAGCGAAAATATTTTTTTTTCACTTCCAAAATATTTTCCTTTTTCCGGCACAGAGTACTCTGCTTAAAGTAGAACTATTCTTAGAGAACAAAGCTTCTATTTTAGGGACTCTAGTGACAATATTTTACCTCAGCCTCTAGCACATGTACAACATTTGTATTACTATGTGATGGAATGGTCTCGACCTTCTGATCTGTATTAGGAGCCATTTCATGTGTAAATTTTCGCAATTCATTCAGCTGATATATATATACACTTTTAATTGAATGATACCACTGCTTGAAAAGCGTACAGTACCAATACTCATTTTCGTGTATTTACCATATACCATTTCAAATGCGAATTATGTATTTTGGGGTGGTTTGGAAAACACATGCACCGTTATATGCTTACTATTGCTTAGTTTTAAGTAATGAGGGACATTAGATTGTGGAGTGGGTGTTGTAGTTCTATCTAGGACCCTAATTCGATATTCCTGATTTATGCCCTTATGTGGTTATAATAAATAACATCCTTATAAAGGCATAAGAATCATTTCAATATTTAGTCGTAGCCCATGCAGTCCAAATTAAGCAAGGCTACTTCCCCAGGCTCCTAGAGAGCACAACGAGTTCTCTAAACAAACCAAACCTCCAGCAACCTGGGAATTCCCCATGCTTTTGTTTTGATTTGTCCTAGAACTCCTGTGAGCACTGTAAGAACGGCCAGTTCTTAGTGACATCTTTATTGACGTCTTATGTCCAACCTTACGTCAAACCCGGCACCTTTCAGGTATAAATATACCAACGTTGCCTTAAGCAAACACACGGTGGTTTGGAGCAGAGCGGCTATCTACTTGCCTGAGAGCCCAGCTGATGCGAGAGCCCACGGACGCCGCCCCTCCCTTTTGACGCACTGAGAAAGACGCTGTCTTTTTCTCCAGCCGAGAAAATCCAGCTCCGGTGTTTCCAGATACCCTTGCGGGTTGCTGGGATATCGAGTCCTGAGAGAGAGATACCAGACCTCCTGCATTCTATTACCAAGGAACGGAGCTGACTAAACCCTTAAGAGAATTCTTGACTCAGATTCTTGGCAAAAACCAACTTAACTTAAAATGCTACTTACTTACTCCTTCCTTAATATTAGGCTTAGGTCAGGTACACCGGGGCAGGCGTATTTAGAAGCACCAGTTGAGTACGTTAGTCAATGTATATATGTATGTATATATATGTATGTATGTATATATTTTATCCATTTTAAAGTATCATATGGCTAAGAAACCATATCAATGCTTTTACAGTATTATTTCATAATACTCCTTTTACTGTACGCACTTTACTTTACTATAAATATTGCAATTGTGGCAATTCATTTCTCTTGCATGAGAAAGAAGACTGCTCAATAAATAACACCTTTTATTGAAAACGCCCGTCTCTCTTTTCTCTGCACTCTGGTGAAACTAAGTATGCACGATTGACTGAGTAAAATAGCTGTCTATTGTTTTCACACGACTCTAGAGATACACTCTTATTCTGAGGGAGCAAAGTTGTCATGTTTTATGGTTGTCAGAGACTAATCCCTTCTTGTCTGTGTAATCTTTGTAATAACAGCGTCCAGTATTTGAAAAATGTACCATCTATTTTCCCCGCTTTGATACTAGATTGCCCTAATTTTAACAGACTGAAGCCTTACATGTATTATATTCTCCACCAAATGAAATGGTTTGTATTCGAGTTCTTAACTTTTTTTAATGATCCTTAAAGCTGTCTTGAATTATATAATTGCAATTTTTATATTATGAAATGTATTGTATTGCGGTGAGTCATCGATTTTATGGTATTATCAAGTATGGTATTTTTATGTTCCATTTATAATGCATTTGTCATTTCTATCATGAGGACTTCGTTGGAGTTCCCATCATGCATTCAAACAAATTACATTCAATTTAATTGAATTATTGGGGAATACAGATTAAGGCTGGTGGTGATTGATACACTACTCATAACATTTTAATAAAGTCTGGATGTATGTTGACGTCTAGCTGCATGGCATTAAGTGACTTGTTAGCAGGGATGAAGTTCTTTAGCCCAAAATGTAATGTGCCATAAAGTGTGATGTTACTTTAAGTGAGAGCTTCATTCCTTACAAGAAGTTGTAATAAGTAGATAGTAGGTTTTACCTGCTCCAAATAACTTGGATCATTTCATTTTTGAAAGTGCAAAAACAATACCCATTTTGTATTTCAAGAAACTTCAGAAGTTGGGCGATTTCAGTGAGACTGAGGTTCTATTGTCAATTTAAGGCTCCGTTTTGATCCACCATCTGCCTTCCTGATGTGTACATTGAATTAGCTTACCTTTGAAATTACCTATTGGGGAGCTACACTCTGGGGAAAGACAGAACACTAGGGAAAGGAGGGGGGATCGTTATCATTCTTAAAGACCATGTAAAAAGACGCATCGTACGTGACATTATACAGGACTGTGAGAGCATGGGTTTTGCACTCACATTTACCTCCACATGCTCACTATCAGGAATATTAATATATAGACCCCTGGCCCATGCGGTATATTAATTGAATCTCTTACCAACGTAGCGGCAATGAGGGATAATGTAGCCGCCAACTTCACAATTTTGGGAGATTTAAATCTGCATATGAAGGAACCTAAGAAAGGCGATGCACGGAGCCTGATACAATATCTCTAGGCCCTACAATTCATTCCGAAAATCAATAGCCCAACCCACATTAAAGGCCAAATACTATACCCGATATTCTCTAATACAGATCTTATCTCCCTAAATAATCCCTCCCCAATTCCATGGTCAGACCACTTCTTAATTACAATAATTTGGAGGCTATGTCCTACCAGGGAACAGACAAAAAAGCACTGGGATCGACCATGGGCAAAAATTGTCCACAAAATCTGGACAGACATTCTAACAACTACCAACCCCAAAGGCAACATCGACCCTAACACAGCCTATGATAAGTTCAACGAATGGACCGTTACATCCTTCGATGCTACCATCCCTTTCAAATGGAGTTCCAAGATGACCCGCCAAAAAGAGATTCCCATGGTACACTCCGAAAATTCGAGAAGGCAAAATTGTAAAAAGGCTAGAGAGGGCATGGAGGAGGAACTACTGTCCTGAAAAAAAACAAAAATACAGAGAGGCAATGAAAATATATTAAACAGAACCTAAGAGGGCACAGGCAATATATTTTGAGGAAAGAATTAACTCAGCAGGCAACGCTCCAAGGGAAATAGCAAGAATAGCAAAAAAAACTATCTACCTGCCCTCAGCCAGAAAGGCCCACAGAATCAGCCACACAGCGTTGTAAGGAATTGGCAGAATTTTTCAACAACAACATTCTTAATATATATAACGCTTTCTCACCAACACAACACACAGAAAAAGTCAAAACTAAAAGGGAAAGTATGTCAGAGAAAACAATCCATCTGGCCGACATCCCACTCCTGGATATGAATATCCTTGCCAAAATCTTTGCGAAGGTCAAATCAGGATCCCCATTTGATCCCACACCAGCTCACATGCTAAGTAAGGTAAAGGAGACTATTTTTCCTGCGCTCCTTGAAGTTCTCAATTTGTCTTTAACTACTGCAACAGTATCATTGAGTTGGAAACACACCATGGTAAAGGCACTCATAAACAAATCTAACATGAACCCCGAAGTTTGGAGCAACTATCTGCCAGTATCACTATTTCCCCATGTCAGAAAAATTCTAGAAAAACACGTAAATACAGTTTTTTCTAGCCATCTGGTATCCCATGAGATTCTACATACCTCCCAGACAGGATTAAGATCTAACAATGTGACGGAAAACGCACTTTTAACAGTAATGGAGGAGTCCAGGAAAGTGCTGGATCTAGGAGGCACAATGGCAATATTTTTGCTCGACCTAAGTGCCGCATTTGATACGGTAAATCATGGCATCTTATTGGATAGACTTAAAGAGGTAGGAGTGATAGATAATGTGCTCTCATGGCTCAAATCCTTCTTGACAGATAGAACTTTCCAAGTATTCGAAGGCAGGCACACATCAAGAAAGATCCCACTTACCTGTGGGGTCCCGCCGGGATCATCACTTAGCCCTACCCTTTTTAATGTGTACCTTAGACCGTTAGCCGAGTTAGTCCTTCCTTTCAGGTTACAGCTAGTTACATACGCGATGACACCCAATTGGTGGTAGCCCTCAATCATCCGGAGAAGAGCACTACTGACCTTGAAGCCTGCCTGAGAAAAGTGGCGTCCTGGATGGAACAATCATACCTCAGGCTTAACGGGGACAAGACAGAATTAATGATCCTCGGAAAAAATGCAGAGGCACATTCAAAGATAAGTTGGCCAAGCTGCCTAGGATTAGCCCCAACACCCAAAGACAAGATCAAAAGCCTAGGAATTTGGCTCAACAGTCCTCTCAAACTTGATAAGCAAGCGGTACAAGTAGCAGCTACCTGCTTTGGTATCCTAAGACAACTAAGGAAGATACTACCGATACTCCCAGAAAACGCTTGCAGAACTTTGGTACAATCATTGATACTCCCCCGACAGGATTACTGTAACTTACTTCACTTAGGCACTCCGAATACCACAATAAAAAACTACAAGTAGTGCAGAACTCCGCAGCTAGACTTCTACATAACATCCCCAGAAAACAGTCGGCAAAACCAGCACTGAAAGCACTACACTGGCTGCCCATTTAGGAACGCCTAAGGTTTAAATCCCTCTGTATTGCGTATAAAACCCTCTGGGGCACATGCGCCAAAATCAATCACTCCCTCCTAACTTTCTATCAACCTGTGCGTAACTTGAGATCTGCCAACCTTTTTCAAGTTAGGGTACCAAATACTAGGAGAGTACAATCAGGGGGACATATGTTCTCCTACAATGCCTCCATTCTATGGAACTCTATCCCTCTTCAGCTAAGGTCCATCCTACACCACTTTACATTCAGGAAACAACTGAAAATGTGGCTTTTCCAAAAATTGCAGTAAGATCCTAAAACTGTTTGTTGTTGCACTCAGCGCTGGGATGCCTACGGGTAGCCATGTGCTATAACAAGGATTAATTAATTAAAAAAAATAATATTAATAATAATATTATTAATAATAATAATAATAATAATTCTCAAGGACTTATCGCCGAGTCATCTGCTTTTTATTGCACCCAAAGTGGCGATAAATGTATTGCCCCATAAACAAACTGGTTCTAACAGCCGATATCACCAGTTTACTTGCGATAACAGCAGCAAAAACATCGCCACAGATGAGCCCGGCTACTAGCGCTAATGAGATGCAGAGTAGGTGTTCACGTGCAAAAAGCGGCAACATCACCACTGCGAAACATTCTCAATGACCAGCCAGATTAGATCACAAAACAGGCGAATAGGCGCGTTAGCAGCAGGGAATTAACACTTGCTCTAACCTGGTGTAAAGTTGGATGACAATCTGCACCATAAAAGGGAGCCCAGCCCAGAGCCACACCTGAAGAACAACAGATGCCATGGAGCCAACAATCATGCAGCTCGGACACCCAAAAGGGCCAAAACACCCACTGCCACCACCCCCAGATGCCCCTCCCTCCCCCCCCGGGGTACCCTCACCCCTCTGGACAGCAATATGTCACATCAACTTTACGAAATCATGAACAAAACAAATTGCCTGATGTCGCACATTTACAACACTTCACATTCATGTGTGGTCAGAAAAAGGAGAATCACTAATTCATCTTTGAATTACCAAACAAATCATGTTATTCAAATTAAACTCAAAACAACTATTTGGAAGAGTCATGGCGGGTCTTCTCTGGACAATCTGTAAAGCACAGCCTGCAAGACAAAATTCAAGATAAGAAGGTGTATCATATGCTCATCAACGGACAGGGAAAGAGAAAGAAAGAGAACGAGAGAGAGAGGGAGAAAGAGGAAGAAAGAGAGAAAGAGGGAGAGAAAGAGAGAGAAAGAAAGAGAGAGAGAATGAGAGAGGAAGAAAGGGAGAGAAAGAAAGAGAGAGAAAGAGGGAGAAATAGAGAGAGAGAGAGAAAGAGAGAGAGAGAAAGAGAGAAAAAAAGAGAGAGAGAGAAAGAGAGAGAGAAGGGGAATGAAAGAGAGGGAGAGAAAGAGACAGTGAAAGGAAGAAAGAGAGAAGGAGAGAGAGTGCCGACATTGTGGACCCAGGTCTCACTGCTCACCTGCTGCCACCAGTGTGACTCAGACCACATGCCGGTACACAAAGCAGTCCACCAGGTCCCTTATCTGAAACAGAGTCCAGATTTATGAATGGCACAGTTCATACAATTGCACACGCCATCACCGCGTGCCCGTCCCTACGTACACAAGCTGCTGCACCCTCCCCCGGCCCAGCGGTGACTGCCCGCCCCTGCATACCCAGGCCTCACTACTCACCTTCAAGAGTGCACACCACGTGCCGGTGCACGCTCCAAGCCCGGGGCCCACGACTTTGGCAGCTTCCACATCATGCAGCCCCGCACCGCAGGACACCAGGTCACACACTTGATTCTGGGTCTTGATTTCGCAATGGCAGTGATCATATCAGTGTACACGGCATCATCACAGGCTGCACACCCGCTCAGCCCTTTAGGTGCCACTAACTCTGTTAACCACAAGGCAACGCCACGTGGCGGTAGACCGGCGCTGCCCGCTGGCTCACGCCTACACTACAGTCCAGCAGGGCTCACACAAATCCTTGCCAGTCCAGACCGCCAGGATGGAGCATCATCGCAGGCTGCACACCCGCTGAGCTCTTGAGGTGCCACTACCTCAGTGCACCGAAAGTCACTGTCCTGTGGCGGTGTGCCTGTGCCGGCCGCAGTGTATCTGGTGCCACCGAGTCTGTGCACCGCAAGTCATGGCTGCTCTATGATTGAGTATCGTGGTGCTGACGCCATCATGTCACCTCCGGTGACATGATGGCGGCAGTGGGGAATGTGATGTGGTAGGGCCCTAGGTCCTCGTGCATAAATAATAACCACACGGATACACCCAGATAGGGAGTCGAAATGGCATCGAGCACGTGCACCCGGCCCTTTTTAGTGGCAGGGTCACATATCCTGTGACAAGTGTGCTGGATGGTTGTGGTATGGGTGTAAACCAGTCGTGAGGGAGTGGCTGTGGCATGCTGACAACTAGACCTGTGATCAGCAGATCACTACAGGGAAGACCTGGGACATGTAGCGTTGTGGCCTCCCTGTAAGCGGAGTGGGCTGGCCTGGCGTATGCCAGTCCAGCGTAAGGGTGTGAACAATGACCCTGGGGGTCTGGGCGTGGTTCCATCCTGGACTGGACAAGGAAGCCACTAATGCATGTGTCTCTGTTGTAGTGTCGGCACCACCCGGACTGCAATCGGCAATGTGTCACCCTGTGACCCAAGTCCCACAACATGAGCAACATGAACGTAAGGGGGAATCACTGACCCTACATTCATCCATACTTCCACACATGAATGATCATAGACATGATACATCTGTGTGAATATGAATGTTTAATGCACATTCAGCGGAGTGTTGTAGCTGGATGAGTACAGGGCCACGCAAACCCCACTTTACATTGTTGGCCTGTGGCAGCATTGATTCGCGCCATGCCTTGTAGCAGCAATGCCATGAGACGGGTCTTTAGGGCATTGAGGAACCCAGCTACCTCTCACTGGTGTGCAGCCATGGCAGCCGCTCTCTCCGCCTGGTCTGCTCCATGGTCTCCATTATCCTCCGCAAGTGTCCGGACTCCCGGGTGACATCACTAGAACCACTTTGACTAGACGGTTGTTCTTGTCTCTGAGTCAGGACTCCAGCAATGTCAGCCATGGATCGTTGGAGAGCATGGAGTGAACTGTAGGTGTCCGTTAGGGACTGTGAGTTGTCCCTGATGGGACTTAGAAACCCACATATGGCATCTAGTTTGGCTGCCATGCGGTCGAACCCCACCAGCACTTGTCCAGCCAGCTTCTCCTGGCACCCCAACACACGGCGTTGGAAGGCCATGTGTTTTTCGTGGGGGTCCTGGGAGGCAGCTGTGGTGGTGGGTGCTGCCTGCTGTGTGGACAATGCAGGGAGCGGTCACATTGATGCAGCTGGGCTGCCCTGCTCCTGGAGGTAGGTTGACGTAGCTGTCAATGAACTCTTGGAGGGCGTCGGTATCGAAGGTGTGGTGTTCCTCTTCGTCATCAGAGAAGAGAGGTTCGGTCTGCTCTGCAGGAGGTGTTGGTTTTCCCTCTGCAAAGTGAAGGGGAGATGCAGTTTAACATTGTGTTCACATGTATGTTGACGCATTGTACATGTTTACATACAGATTGCATGACATGGTATATTGTGACTGTTTGGGAGGAGCTGCCTATTTGATGGGGACAGTGGACTTTTCGACAACATCATGGATGTGTGTTAGTACTTGTACATTGTCAACTCACATTTCCCTTCAATGCCAAATCTGATTGGCCAGTTTCTAAACACACGCGGCACTAGTTGTGTCCTCTGTTCTGTTGTGGATGTGTTGCAGTTTGTACCACATCGTTTTCAATGTTGATATTCTCTGCATGTTATGTGTGTGTGCTGCATGTTGGGAGAGTCGCCCCTGCAGCTCTGATTTTGCTGCCCCTTATCCCTTTCATGCGGTGTGCCTTTGACTTCTGTGCTTATACAGTGCTGAGATGTTGCATACTTGGGTACATTGGTCTCTTGGTGGGAGTTGGGGGTCTGGGGCATGGTTTATCCGCAAATGTGTTGTTGACCTCATCGGTTGTTTGTGCACGTGGATGTGTCAGAGTGTGACCTGCTCCTTTACGGATGTGGTCCACACTCAGCCACTTCAGTGTCGTGGTGTGCAACATTTTATGATATATTGACTGCAGCCATGCTATTCGTCATGCAGTGTTACTTGCATTGCCAGTGTTGCTCACATGACCAGACATGCCGCTTTGCGGGGTTACACACATGTGCATGGGTTGGTTGTGGATCGGTGGTGTGTGGGAAGGGCCCCCTATGGGGACATAGTTGACCGGGGCCTACTTGCTGTTCCAGGTGTGCTGCAGTGTGCCAAGGGGATCAGAGACATGCTCCAGGGTCATTGTGGGTGTGCAGTGTGCTCTACTTAATTGTGCAGGTGCGCCATTGTACAAATCTACCCCCGTCCCCCCAGTCACTGGTCGTTACTCACCCTTTTGCTGTTGTGTCTGGTCATGTTGAGCAGTGTCCAGTCCCCTGACTCCTGCCACCATCTCCACACTGATGACTGTGGACACCATTTCCTCGATTTCATCCAGCTCCTCCTGTGGTGCTGGACTCTCACCTCCAGTCTGCATTGCTGCCTTCTGGTTGTTGCCAAGTTTCTGCTTGGTTTTGGGCTTCACATCATTCCATCGCCTCTTGACCTCTTCCATTGTTCTCTTCAGCACTCAGACTGCATTCACCTTGTCCATGATGGATTGCCGTATTCCATTTTTTGTTGCCAATGACACAGTGGAGGTGTCGACCAGTAGTTGATGGTGTTCTATCACCTCCGTTATCAGGATCCTGTTTTCCTGCGGACTGAAATGCGTCTTCCTCTTCTTGTCCTTGCCCTTTCCTGACCCCGAGGTCCCAGGCTGGTCCTCCTTGGGGCTTGTGGGGTTTTGGTTGTCCTTTGTACTTGCTCCGGCTACCTCCCTTGTCCTTTGCAGTTGTTTTGCGTTTTTCTTTTTTCTGACTTGTATAGTGATTTTTCCCGCCTGACGTGTGTGAATTGCAGGCCAGGTGCAGCTTAGCGCTGATTTTGTTATCGGTGTTAGGCCCATCAAAACTTTTTTCACGTTGGGGTTTAGATTTTTATCGCCGTCCCGGTGACTTTATCGCGGACATTTGCCGCGATATCGGTAGACTATCGTATGTTACCGCCGTGTTGTGAATAGGACGTTAACACTGAGTTATTTTTCCACAATAGACGGCGATATGACACATTGCGATAACCAATTTTGGCGATGATTATCGCACGTTCTTGTGAATATCCTGCTCTGTGTGCTTGAATTTCAGGCTATACTTCTCAGGTTGGGTTATCTTCTTTTTATCCTTCATCTTTCTATCGGACATCCTGTCACACTTGAAGTTATGGGAGGGAACTTAACGCTCAATAAAGGCATCACTAATTCTTGGAGTTTTCTCAATCATGCTTCTTTCAAAGGTTCCATGAATGGCCCCTATGAATTTAGCACAGTGGAAATTCTTTTTGCCCTGCCTCGTGCACACATCTGCTGCCAGCAGCTTCTTCTCAAGGTGCAGTTGAGTGGAAGGGATTGGTTCTAGCTTGTAGAAACAGCCTTCTTTATATGTCAGGCTAGATACAACTTGAGCTTTCTTGCTAGCTCTTATACCATCTGTAAGAGGAGAGAAAAGAAAGGCCAGTCCTCGAGCAACAAGAGAAGACAGAAGTTCAGTGTCCACTTGTGTGAACCTTGATTGTTGTACCATTCACTTAATGATATTCATCAACCAATCAGTTGATTGTAATTGTCAGTAATGAAGCTTTGAGCTTTATCCTATCTCTTCCAGTACCAGCTCTATGAGACAGCAGAAGGTAGCATGACTAATGCGAGAAAGCCATCTCTAAAGAAACCTCAGGGCCTACCCATACCAACCATCTGTACAGCTGTGATGCAGCGGTGTTTAGGTGACACTGATAGCAAACCCAGAGGCTCAGCCATAGCTCATCGCATGTGAACACTCTTGAAGGTGCCACGACCTTGACACCCTCTGGCTCCGAGCACCACTCGGCCTGCACGTACGACATGAGCCAGAATCCAGCAGAAAATGGCTCGGAATGCCGGTTTAGAAGGAGAAGAAGCGATGTACCACAATGCCATTGTGATTTTCCCCGTTGAGGACACGGAAGAGGACAATATGCCCATATATTAAAAAATATTAGTCTAACTGACTGCATACACTTTCATAACATGTGTACTTTGAAAACGGGTACATGCCCCCTTCTGTACATGTGCTAAATGAAATCTCGACACTCCCAAGGATGTCTAGACAGAACAACCACAAATTCTAAGGCAGGTGGTTTACCTTGCAGTTTTTTGGAGCATATACACAATTGACGCTTTTGATTTTTCTCTTTTCTCAAAGTACTGCTGTTGTTTTTCCTGTTCTGTGCAGCTCTTCTCGGAGCTCCAGAGTACAGTGCTTAATTTGAGATGTCTCCAGAGTTAAACGGTGTTTAGTTTGAACCGGTGGTTTGTGGTGCTTTGTACCCACACTTTATGGTCAATACTGGCACTTATGACAGTCTGCCACCTGGTGGCACTGTCTCACTGTTTTAGAGATCAACTCAGAATAGTTGTTCATTAATTGAATGTACATTGAACATGATAACTACCTTTCGTCCAACCCATTCTTATAGAATTGTGGGCCTGGAATAGTCTAAAATGTCACAGTTGCACAAGTGGGGTGGCTAGCAGTTGTGGTGGTTCTGTCACTGGCAGCACTGACATGGGCAATGGGTGGTGCAAGCTGCAGGGCCTCCTGAGAAGTGCCCTGGCAGTTATGTATTTTTACAAATTCAGCACCGAGAGTACCTCTAAATTAAGCAGCTTGGAGATCACTGGAAAATTTCTTAGCCATTTGAATTGTCTTGTTTGTCGTTTTGCTGCATACACAATTAAGCTTATTTATGTGTATTCAATATATTAGGATTTGTGTTTTGTTATTACTGATGCAATACTAGGAACATGCAGAAACAGATAACCATTAAAACGTCATTAGTAAATAATCACTAAAAGAAGTACATTATTCCACTTATTTTAGCTAAGCAGCAGTAAGGGACCAAAACACTCCCTAACCCTATTTAAATGACAGAAAAAGATTAATAGTTGAGGTCAAATGCTGCCCACGCCCTCATAAATCACCATGAAGACCAGCAGGAACCTGCCAAAACCAATTAAAAATAACCCACATCAAGGATGTAATGATTTTGTTTTGGGCTAGGTGGAGCGTCATCTATTGGATGTCACACGATAGCCATATCATTCAAGCCAATACAATTAAAACCAAAAATGATAAAAATAACAACAACAACTAAAATACAACCGAAAACCATTGTCCAATCTAACCATTAGATTGCATTCCACGGAAACGTGACCCCAGGATTCGTGTATGAAAGCGCTGATGTAAGGAAATGTTGATCAGTGGGTGAAGCGTATTTGCCCTTGTCATTCTTAGGGTTTTGGACACATATTCTCTGCTCCCTCTCTAATATTAATTCACAGAAACGGAATAATGGTCCTTTTGGGAAAGGTTTTAAAAGCCTCTGCTTCATAGAGCTGGGCGGCAAAAATGCATGGATAGGCAAACCTGATTTTATGGGTCAGAGTGCTAAAGAAAAATGATAGGTTGCTTGACTCCTCACTCTTTAGGTGGTCATCCACTGAATACATCTCAAAAGCCAGGCAGATGTCATCAAGAAAAGCAAGGTTTTAGAGTGCCTATTTTCTCTGATTGTGAGAGATGCAGAACAGAGTGAAGATAATATTTCTTTTTTACACTGGATGGCCCCTTTAATTCTATTCCCGCCACTCCTCATTGCTGAATGAATTCACTACAGTAGACACACATCTATCTCTTCCCACCCCTGCTCCCATCCAGTTACACTTCTCTCTCCATGCTCCAGACCTTCCTCTCTCCAGACTACTTCACTCTGCTGAATCTTCCCCCACACACTCATCATACTACTCTCCTGTTTCTATGGTACAGCTTGAAAATTACAACTCTCCTTATCTGCAAGAAGGCTTTAATGTGGCATTATTGATTGCTAAAATAAACAGTAACTTTAGTCATTAGCGTACAACTTTGTATCACCACTTGAACATAGATAAAGATACGTAAGGAGTGTGAGGGCCAATAATGAGTAGTATTGACTTGATGAGTAACCAGATGAGGTATTCCAATCTTCACATTCCAATACATATGCTATTTATGAAGTTGTTATAATGTATTGCCACGGGCCATTTCTACCAAATCCACTGAACCTGCATTTGTTTATGAATATGTTAGAACCTATATTATTACCACCCAAGTCAATAACACTAATTATGCTGACTTCGGGGACGATTTAGGGCTACCTAGGTTCAAATCCGTGACATGTAGTCACCTATTTACATTTGAGACTTTAACCACATT
This sequence comes from Lissotriton helveticus, assembly GCF_964261635.1. Lineage (NCBI taxonomy): Eukaryota > Metazoa > Chordata > Amphibia > Caudata > Salamandridae > Lissotriton > Lissotriton helveticus. The sequence continues at coordinate 129,403,772 of NC_136069.1, forward strand.
GAGCTTTCTTCCAGACGAATTTAAAGTGCTCTGTCACATGTTACACATTCACAAGACCATTTCTGATTCCCATACAGAATCGATTTAACATTTTGTCAGGTTTAGATGATAATAAATGACTATTACCCACCCAAACTCCTGAGGTTAATTCCTACATGCGTCCCCTAGATAAGTCGACCAAACTCCAAAAGGTCTTTTCTTCTGAGGATTACTGTGACAGTTTTTCTCCCATCAGTGACCGTCGAGATAAGGCCCAGGACAACAGTTTTTTGATTGAAGGGCCTTGGAACCTAATACAAGATCCTCCCTTGTTGTCTCAGGGGTTAATTGCGGAAACTGAAACCCATTCCAATCAACCGCATTTTTCCCCCAAGACTCCATTATCTGTAGTTTGATCCTTTCTTTTCTATTTGGGAACATTGCAGGTTTGCGTTCCAAAGTCGACCAACCTAACTGGCTAGAAATCATTAGAAAACACAATATAGTATGTTGCCAGGAAACTTGGTCGGTTACTGCTATCCATCTTCAGGGGTACAGATTGTATCATTCAAGCGCACGTCCTTCCCTTTTTGGTAGACCTAAGGGAGGCTTATCAGTATATGTTTCCAATACCCTTACACTTAAGAAAATTGTAGAAATCGCAACTGAAGAGAACTACCAGAGAATTAAACTCTCAGTGAACCAAGGGCATACCTATTTTTTGGTAAATTTCTATAACAATCTAGTACCACCTGACTTTGTGAACGTCTTAAATAGGATAACTCTGGTTCTTGATGAACATCGGAAAGGTTGTTCCTCCCTACCTTTTAAATTGATTTGGGGTGGCGATTTCAATATTACTTTATGTAAAGATTACATTAATTCAAATTGTGGTATCGTGGATGAGGGTGGGAGCCCCCTAACGCATTTCGCACACTCCAGTGCTGGGAACTTTTTAAACGAAAAACTTTTCTCCTTAGGACTGGGGTTTGCGAACGAATTAGTTGAACCCCCAATTGACTTCTCCTCTACCTTTCACGGCAGGGGTTGTAACACCATAATCGATTTTATCCTGCTTTCTAATCAAATGAAGGATGAGCTGCTTACATTTATTACTGGAAATGACATTAGTAGCGATCATTTCCCCAACAGTGTCACTATCTTAGTGCCATCTGGACGTGCCACAACTGGTAACCCTGGGCTGTTAAACCAAAGAGCCTTGTGTTTAGATAAAACTAATGGCTATTCGGTGAAATGGGCCAAAGTCGACCTGGATGTTATTACATCCAACGTCATCATCAGAGCCCTCCCCATGCTAGAAACATGTCTAGATTCGCACTCCTCTGTAGACGATATTTTGATTAGTTTTAATAACATTACCAAAGTAATCAGTAAGGAGCTACTCCGCAAACAAAAACAGAATGGTGCGCAGGAAAAAGGGTGGTTCAATTCGGAATGCCGTAGAGCCCTGTCGACCCTAAAAATAGCCCTACACAAACCTGAGAGGGATCAGCTTGAAATTAGGAAGCTGAGAAAGCTTTACAATTTGGTAAAAAAGAATGTAGGAAGGAAAGGAAAAAAGATCTGTGGGCGAAGCTCCACGAGAGCTGCAACAGTAAGGATAGTTTAATGTTTTGGAAAGTGGTCAACTCACCCTTCTTGAATGATGTGAACACTGGTCCCAGTATTGAGGTAGCAATCAGTGCAGAGGGTTGGGTTTCCCACTTTTCTAAAATATTTTTAGCTGAGGGTAACAACCCCATTGAAAGCACATATATATCACCTTACCCTATTGAACTATCCTTTAGTCACGAGGAGGTAATTGATGCCCTGTCATCCTCGAAGCCTGGCAAAGCTCCCGGGCGGGACGGTGTACCGTTGGATATTTACATACATAATCAGGAGCTCTGGTCACCAGTATTGACCAGAGTAATTGAAGCAGCACTAAAAGGGGGTCTTGTAAAATCTTGGTCAACTTCTATTCTGTTGCCCATTTTTAAGAAGGGAGACCGTAATAACCCGGCATGCTACAGGCCCATTTCCCTCCTGGATTCTCTTGGTAAAGTTGCAGGCCGCTTGATCCTAGATAGACTACGGACCTGGTCTGAGGATAATAACATCATGACAGACCTGCAATATGGTTTCCCGGAGGGGCTCGGCACGGTGGAGCAGGCTTTGAATCGCTCCCTTCTAATTGAGAAGTACGCTCAGGCCAAGAAAGGCAATCTCCACCTGGTCTATGTGGATCTGACCGCAGCCTTTGACTGTGTCTCACATTCAAGGCTGTGGTAAGTCCTATTAGAACTGGGTGTAGACCCCCCGATAATATCCTTCTTGCGCGAGCTGTACTTGGGAGCATCGGCCAGGGTGAGATTTGGGATGAACGGGGAGCTTACCCTCCCCTTTGCAGTCACAAAGGGGGTCAGACAGGGGTGTGTCCTGGCTCCCTTCTTATTTAACCTTTATACAAACGGTCTCGAGAAGGCCATGTTAGAGGGGAGTCAGGACTTACCAGCAATCGCCCGTCGCCCCATTCCTGCGTTACTTTACGCAGACGACGCGGTGATCATGGCGCGAACCCCATTACAACTCCAGACCCAGCTAAATTGCTACTGTACATTCATGGCTTCACTCGGTTTAATGGTTAATATTAAAAAAAACTATGCTATGCATTTTGGTAAAAAGACATCCAAGAAATAACCGATACTAATTGATGAAACTAAGTTGGACTGCACCAAGACATACCCTTACCTTGGTATCCTATTTGATAATATTTCTTCTTGGAAACCGGCCATCGCTAGTAGGCATCTCCTATTTTTAAGAGCTACATCTGCCCTAATTGCCTTTGCACGTAAAATAGGGAAGCCTCCCCCAAAAGAACTCATGCAAATCTATTATGCTAAGTGTCACAGCGTAGCTGTCTACGGTGCTGGGGTGTGGGGCTATGTACCTGTGGATATTTTGCAGAGGGTAGAGAATATTTTTATTTGTTATTTGCTGGCCGTTCCGCAGTGCTCTCCAACATTTGCTTGTCATGTCGAATTGGGAATGGACTACATTGCTGATTACATAAAAATTCAGCCAATATTACTGTGGCACCGTATTTGGACAACGGAACAATGTAGCCTAACTCGAGCGCTAATATCAGACTGTTTGGGTCTAGACAATTGGTCAGATATCCTGTGGCTGTCATTTGTACATAATTTTCTCAAGGATTTGGATCTATTAATTTATTTTAAAGAACCTAAGATATTATCGAGTATCACAAGAAAGACCTTGAGATTGTCTTGTTTGTCACATTTAAGGGAATTACGTATAGCCCAAGAAATCAATAAAGTTTCAAACCGACATAGTTTAACTATTCAATGCACTCAGGGCATCCAACCGTGCCTCACCTTTTGTCTGACCAACTATGAAAAATATCTGTTGACACGGTTTAGGCTCAATTTGTTTTTTCGTTTGGTAACATTTCCAAGGAGACAAGATTGGTCTTCTTCAACTATCCGGTGCCCCTGTGATTGTATTTATGAACAGTCCAATATTCATGTACTTTTGTTCTGTAAATTCTATGATCTACCACGCAAACGCTGGATTATTCCAATACTGTTATCTCAGGGCTTGAGGAGATGCCACCCTGCCCTTTTGGCATTACAACATTTAGAAACAGTATCAAATGCCAAAAGTATAGCTATGTTTCTTAAAAGCTGCTTGAAAATTCGGTGTACCCATGATTAATTATACTTCTAGTGTTTTATTTAAATTTGTTGGCTGGAATCCGATGTTTCTTATAGCACATACGTTTGATACCATACAACTAGTCGGTGGTACCCAAACTTTTTTATCCAAAGAACTGTAGTTAAAAAAGGCTTTATTTTGTTCATGTACTTAAACTGTTTAATACTATTTTTAATCTATTTCTATGACTATGTATGAACTTGTACATTATGTTTGTCGCTTTTATGATTTTATCCTGTTTTAAAATCGAATAAAGCTTTCTACTACTACATATGCTATTTATGAAGTTGTTATAATGTATTGCCACTGGCCATTTCTACCAAATCCACTGAACCTGCATTCGTTTATGAATGTGTAACAACCTATATTATTACCACCCAAGTCAACAACACTAATTATGCTGACTTTGGGGACGATTTAGGGCTACCTAGGTTCAAATCCGTGACAGGTAGTCACCTATTTACATTTGAGACTTTAACCACATTGAGCTTTCTTCCAGACGAATTTAAAGTGCTCTGTCACATGTTACACATTCACAAGTTGCACAAATCTCCTTTTCTTTTGCACTTATACTTTCTAATTTCGTTGACCTTCTTCCAACACTCCACGTTTTCCCTTCATGCATCCCTTGTGCTTTGAATTGTCTTGGTTTTGGACATGCTCTTAATCATCAACTTCCACTGGAGACTAGGAGTCCTCGCCATTTTCAAGGTTTGGCAGGCATCCCACCCTCAAACCATATTTAACGATCTCTGCCTGCAAGGAGAATATTGCTGTGCATTTAGAGAAGCTGCCACCAAAGAAAAATCCTCAGAAGGCAATGTAGCTTTATTATCGGTGATGGTGGTGGGATTGTATTTTTACATTAAATACTACTTCATGCATTGCAATACAGTTACTCTATAAAAGACGGAATGTTACATCTCACAGACAACAGGATGGCATGAGAGTGAAATTCACCTGTGGACTCATCTATGGTGTGATTGACAATGTCAGAAGTCAATGGTGGAAAACAAGTTGATCCTAATCAACCAGTTGTTGAAGAAAACTGGCCCTAAACACACTCTGTGTATATTGTAGGCAATAGGCCTTTCAGACAGCTGCTCTCTTCAACCAAGCCGCAAAAATAAGCAGTTCATTTTCGATTAATATTTGCTTCTGATATATGTGCAGAATCTGGTGAAAATGTGAACATACAGGGGTATCTTCATAAGAACGTGTGAAAACTACCGCAAGAGTAGCGTAACGCAACTTCCAACATCGCAGCCCATCGTGGGAAAATAACCCTGTGTCATCGTGGAATTCACAACAAGGTGGAAGTATGCCATAGACACCAGATAACACGGCAAATGTCCGCGTGAAAATTAATGCCATGCCGCTAAAATGCAATATCTCCATCTCGGGCAACCCTTGGAGTGAGAGATTTTGGCCTGTGGAGCTGGGTGCGTCGCCGGAGCCGGCGTCTGCAGTAAAAAGCCTGGGTCTATACGTGGACGATAAACTCTCCATGAAGAAACAAGTCACCACGGTAGTGGGCACTTGTATAGGCCTGCTGCGACAATTGAGAAAGATCTCTTCTCTACTCTCCTTTTCCACCATGAGACACGTGGTCTCAGCCACAATTCTGGCTAGGCTAGACTACGGTAACTCCCTGTATATTGGCCTACCTCAACGGCTGTTGGATATGTTACAGGGGGTTATGAATGATGCAGCCCGGCTGATCTATAAAAAACCTAGAACTGCCCACTCTTCCCCACTGATGCAGGAGCTACATTGGCTCCAGATTCGGCAGAGGGTTGTTTTTAAAGGTCTGTGCATCGTACACAAGGTGTTGTATGGCAATGCACCGAGATATCTGAAATCTCGCCTGTCCCCTTATACACCGAGTAGGACTTTGCGTTCGTCGGATGCGACCCTCTTGTCCCAATCCCGTTTCAAGCTGGCCACGGTGGGAGGACGCGCTTTTTCCAACACGCTTCCTGCACTATGGAATAAATTGGCTCCAGAACTAAGGAAGGAATGTAACTTGTTATCCTTCAGGAAAAAATTAAAAACTACTCTGTTTAGGCAAGCATGGTGTAGCCTGTAGGCGCTGTGGTAATATCAAGTAAAGGCTGAACCTCCACTACGTAATTCTGGACAAACAGCGCTTAGAGACCCCGGTGGTTATAACGCGCTATACAAATTAAATAAATAAATAAAATAAAATAAATACGTGAATGCAAAAAACATGCGAAGAGGCAAATCGCGGGACAAAAATCAGAGAAAACCAGGTGCAGGTGTCCTCCCGCCTTCTGCATTGGGACAATGGAGCTTTCATCCCTGATGTTTGTCTGTCTTCTACTTGCGTTTTCAGAATGTGATATGGCTTTGGCGCTAAGATTGGGACACGGCCTTGGGCTCATTATGTACGGATGGCGATGCACACACACATGTTGGCACGAGGAGCCAGGTGCTGTCCAAGACCTTGCACTGCTTGTGCAATTTCACTCTGTCTCTCTCCCTCGCACTCTCCCTCTCATTCCTTTGTTGTGTGCATGGCACACCTTCTTCTCTTGTGTTTAGTGATCCAGGCTGTGTCCTACGGATTGTCCAGTGAGGACCCGCTAGATCTCATCCAATTGTTTGTTTGGCATTTGTTTGTACAGTGTTTTGTGTTGGTGATAGCATTACTGTGTGACTGAATCTCCATTTTCTGGCCATGCATGTATGTTGATGTTCCTGCTTGTGCGACATCAGGCAAAATATTTGTTTTGGGATTCGTGGTGTTGGTGTGCAGTTTCTTGGTCCGGGGTTAGGGGTGTGTGGCGGCGTTTGAGGGCCTGGGTGTGGTGTCAGTGGGTATTGTGGCGCTCCTGGGTGCCCATGCTGCATATTCAGTTGCTCCATGGCATCTGTTTGTCTTCAGGTGTGGCTGTTGGCTGTGCTCCCTTTTGTGGTGCAGCTGTGGTCTGATTTTGCCCCAGGTCAGTGCAGGTGTAAAATTCCTGCTGCTAATGCGCCTTATTTCGTGTTTTTTGTTCTTATTGCTGATCTGTCTGGTCGGTGTGAATGTTGAGGTTTGGTGTCGCGGGTTTTGGCACAGAAACGCCTTCGCTGCATCTCATTAGCGAAAGTTGTCCTCTGTGGTGAACTTTTTTGCGGCTGCTATCGCGGGTAAACTGGTGCTGTGGGCTGTTAGCACCAGCTTGTGAATGGTGGGGTAAATTTATCACGACTTTGGCTGCGATAAAGTGCAGTTAATTCGGCGATAGCTCTTTGTGAATATGCCCCTCACTGTTTTGGAATTGCAGTGTGACTTACAGAAATAGAATATTAGGAAATCATTACACACGAAAAAGATTGACCCTGTGTATCCATCAGTCTTTGTACAGTCAAAATGTTTGCAAGTTGTGCAATGAGTGTATGAGGTTTAGTGTAGCAGTAATGATTCCAAGTGTGGCTTGCTCATGAGGACAAACCATCCAGCTACTAAACAAATCTCAGAAGACTATTCTCCCGGCTTCCCCTTTTGATCTGATTATGTGACCTTGGACAACTAAATTATTGATTGTAGCTGTGTTCCCTTAACTGCTAAGAATGTAGGAGTGCAAAGAAGCTGTTTAGTTTGCAGTGTGCACCACCCCAGAAAATGGACTTCAGCGGTGTGTGAGACTTTTCTGCCACTGTGATCATATTAAGTCTCCCCTACAGTGCATTCCCCTTGCCACAAGGCATGCTATCACAATTTTGCAAAGATTATTTTCCTTTTCCCTACATTTTATTGCAAAATCATGTATATGCGTATGAGTACAGGTAGACTGTGATGAACAACACCTCTACACCGAAGGGGACTGGGTTTTCATTATCACTCAATGAAAAATTGTCCCCCTCAGGTTTCAAGGACCCTTAACAATTCAAAAAAATTATCATTCAATTTGTGCTTTATGCATTGTGCATTACAAATGACATTTCTGTAGTTAAGTATAAAAAAATATAATTATATCTATTTTTTCACGTTGCTAAAATATTCCCTTGAATCACATTTCATGAACAAAGAATATAATTATTCTCGTTTCACATATAGTGTATTTTTTCATGAACACAAAACATAATTATTCAATTACTCACATTTCACATAAAATTCATTAAAACTGATTTCAACAATTACTATTCAAAGTCGTCCAATTTAGCAAACTGAAAAAATACATATTAGTATATATCTTTATACATATATCACTGCAGAAGTGTCATCCGTAATATACATTAAGTATAAAGCATACAATAAAATATGCGTCCTTGAGGACGAGGAAGCCAGGGACGGTTTTCGTTGAGGCTACTGTAAGACCATGCAAAACATAGGTTCGGTTGGTTCTAGCTATCATTATGCCATTTTCCAGGACATTTTAGGGGGGCAGGGGCGCGAGCATTATGCAGCCCGTCAGGGAGCTTTGATCATTTTAACCCATCTGGCCGCAAGTCTCGGCTCCTTGCTAAACCGACCCATTACCGCAAATGACAAATGCCCGTCTCCTCAGCTCTTGACAGGTGTAGAGGCAGAACTAATGTTCCTGAAAGCAATTCGTTGTATTGGACTAAGAAAATATTGATAGAGCTGCAGTTATTAATAGTTTCACATTTCCTGGTGGGTGTTATTAAAAAACGGAAGAGGTTAGGTTGCAGCGCGTCAGAGGACAGAGCGCTGGGAATCTTGTTAGCGGGCTGCCGTAAAGTCGTTAGCCGAGCATCAGTGTCGCGACGATTTATGGAAAGAGATTGGCTGCTGTTAGGGATGCCGCGTTTCTAAAGACAAAGGCTCTTTAAAAAATGCCAACGCACATATTTAATCGATACAACGCACGCTGTGTGCAGAGGTGAGGTCTGTGTTACTGTCTGCTGCCATTCTGAGAAGGGAACGTGGGATTCTAGGCCCCTGTCGATAAGGAGAATGTGATTTAAGAGGGAGACGGGCGTGCAGGTGGGGTAAGGCACCTGGTAAGCAATGCTCCCACTTTTTAAGGAGCGGGGTGAAGAAAGGTCTCCACCCTCCCTTATACTTTTTTGAAAAAGTATACGCTGGCAGTGCTTAATTTGAGTGGTGGTTATTAGTGGGGGCCACACTCATTTTTGGGGACCAGCACTTATTTTCCCTCATCAGACGTTTCCCCGAGAACAAGGGAGGGAAAAGCACACACGGGGAAAACGGAGAAAGATGGAAAATCCGTCACGAAGGGAGAAAGCAGGAACCTGCAAGTGAGAGAGAGTGAGATAAAGAGGGCAGGGAGTGTCTGGTATTGGATTAAAGAGGCATGAGGTGATAAAAGGCTGCACACACATTTGTTAATGCTGACCGTGGGCTTCTGAGTAGAATTGTGAACCGACACTCCTTTGACCAATTAAGCATTGCTCGCTAAGGCTCCACGTTAGTGGCGTCCAGGGCCAACTTTAGCGCTGGTGGCACCCGGTGCGACAATCTTTATGGCCCCCGCCCATATGACCTCCTCCATGGATTCCCTCACTACCACCCAGCAAAATTGCCCCTCATCTCTCCATAGCCAATCCATCACATGCATTTAATTTGTTTTAAAGTGCTGGTAAAGGCTGGCTTTACTAACTCACTAACTCACTAACCTATCCACATAAAATACAGACCTGGTCTTTGTAGCCACCATATTAAACCTCTGCACTATTTTTTTGCGGGTCAAAACTTACACTAGACACTAAAAGTGCGTATGTCAGTATGTCAAACCAGCATGCACACTGGGATATATCGAGACTGTTCCTTAGAGATATGTGCAGTGCTCAGGGGCACAGGCTATCAGTCCCTGTTGGAATGCAAAACCGGCACGCTCCGGCCAATCCCAGCACTTCTCTCATGCTGCGAGTAATAGCATGAGAGAAACACTGGGATTGCGTAGGGTTTGGGAACATGTGCTCATGGGAATTGCTGTGTCGGACCGGCAGGAGAGGGAAGTTTATATAAATATATATATTTTTCGGAAGTGCTCCCAGCAGTTAGATTGGCAGCACCCACACTGTCTCTAGTTGGCAGTGGTTTGCACCCCGTGTAAGCAGGGACACATACCCTAGTTAGGGTAAGTGTAGTACACACAAAGTTTACCTGCACATGCCCTCTGGTAGGTGGGCTCAGAGCAGTCAAGCTAAAATAAAGAGGTAATGTGTAAAGTTTTTGTGTGCACACACACACACTCACAGTAACGCATCGAAAACACAACAAATGATCTCCACACCAGTTTAGAAAAACAGCCAATATTTATCTGAGTAAAACCAAACCAAAACGGTAAGAATCCAACATACACAATTCAAGATTTAAATCCTTCAATATTAAAAGCAGTTATAGCGTGTAGCAAGCAAAAGCTCCAATTGGGGCTATTTGGTCGCGCTTAACAAAGACAAATCCACAATTTCAGTCCGACCATGATGGAGCTCAGGTCAGCTACAGGAATTGCCTGGACCTTGGTACACTACCTTCGGATGCGTCATAGACGGAGTGAGATGCAGAGGAGGTGAGGCAAAGCGAAGGCAGGTCATGCTTCGGTTCTTACTACTATGCAGATCATTGGCACATTGGAACGTGGGGATGTTATATTCTGGAAAGGAATTGAGGCATCACTGTAGCAAAGTGATGCGTCGGTTCCTGGAGGCGGTTCAGGATCGTTAAGCCACTAATGCCTGGGGACGATGCAGGGTGCAGGGGAGGTGATGTGTCGGTTGCAGGTGCGAGACCGCAGGTACTGTAGGCTATGCGGTGTCGATGATGCGTTGATGTCACATTGTAGTGCATTGATTCCACAGCGTCAATATTGAACCACCGGGCCGCAGACACTGCATTGGAGTCGGAGCTGTGAGCTCACGGACTTCGGTGAAGCAGTGCTCGATACTCACGCAGCGGTGGTGCTTCAGAGGCACTGCGGCAAAGTTGGGGCTTGCATTGCCGGTCGCGGTTGTTGCATCATGCACTCAGCAAGTGGAGAGAACGGCTTTGATGCAGGCAGCGAAATGCATACATTTTGCAGGTGTGTGCCGGTTCGAAGTGACGCTTGGAGTCGATCGTTGATTTCTTGGTTGCAGCACCAGAATCAACTCCAAGGGTCTAAGACTGGATTCATCCCCACTTGGCAGGTCAGGAATCACAGCTGAGGATCCCAGGTGCTATTAGCAAGGTGCAGGTGAAGTCTTTGATGGTCCTGACACTTCTAACAGGAGGCAAGCTCAACTCAGGCTCTTATAGAAACTTTGGAAAGCAGGATGCAGAGAGCAAAGTCCATTCCTCTCACTCTCAGACAAGAAGTATCAGACAGCAGGCCAACACAGCAAAGCTGGCAGAAAAAGAGGCAGTCCCACAGCTCTTCTTCCTGGCAGGATGTCCTCAGCCCAGAAGTGTTACTATTTCTCTTTTTATAGTGTCAGAGCTCCAGTACTTATACCCTTTTTGGCCTTTGAAGTAGGGAACAATCAAAGAAATGCCTTTGTAGTGCACAAGACCCTGCCCTTCCTAAGGCTGGCTTCAAACACTCTAGAGGGGGGTATGCCATTGTATGTGTGGGGACAGGCACATCCCTACTCAGGTGCAACTGTCAACTCCTTCCACCACTCTAGCTCAAGAAGACCCATCAGTCTGGTGATGGATCATCGGGATGTTCAGGGCAAACCTCAGCTCCCTTTGTGTATGACTGTTTATAGTGAATTCACAAAGCTCAACTGTCATCCAATCAAGACAGGTATTATAGGGACAGGCAGAAGCGTAGAATGGTAAAAGTAAGAAAATAACAACTTTCTAAAAGTGGCGTTTTCAGACCTGCAATTAAAAAAATTACGTTTACTAAAATATGTGTTTTTTAATTGTGAGTCCAGAGACACCAAACTTCACTTTTCTATCTGCTCACAATTGGACGATACATGTGTAAAGCGTAACAAGGCAGCTCAAATAGTAACCTATAAGAGAGATAGGCCTTGCTGTAGTGAAAAATATATTTAGAAGTTTTTCACTCCCAGGAAATGGAAAACTTAAAAGCACATGTCCTACATTTTAATTACACCACTCCCTGTCCCTGGGGCTACCTAGCCCTCCATTTAACAAAAAAGGGCGCAGTCTACATCAAGAACCACATTTTTGCCAAATTTGGTGTCATTCCGTTCAACAGGTCGGGCTGTAGCCTGTAATAAATTTCCTATGGAAAATATTATGGATAATACGTGCTTTGGGACCCCCCTTTTTTTTTCAGCCCCCGCTTGACGAATCACCCCAAAACTTTCAACACACAAACGGGACGGTCCACCCCTATGTTTTGGAAGATTTCACGAAGATTTCTCAAACGGCGCCAAAGATATTGGCAAATCAATAAACGCTTTTCCTATGGAAACAAGGTCCTAGCTATAACTACCAACTGGTGGCCGCTAGTAAGTAATATATTTATATATATGCATCCACACACACACTTGAAAACCACCCAGAGTTATTTGCTTCCTCTTTAACATAATTCATGCAGCACTCCAAGAGTGAAAGTGTATTCAATCAATTGACTAATCAATCTGAGAATTGTAAAGTGCGCTGCTCACCCGTGAGGGTCTCCTGGCGCTTGGGGGGAGGGGTCAGCAACTCCATTCATTCAAAGAGCCAGGTCTTGAGGGTCTTCCTGAAGATGTTTAGAGAGGGGGTGCATCTGATGTCGATCGGGAGCTCGTTCCAGGTCTTGTCCATGATGTAGGAGAAGACTCTTCCACTCGTTCTGGCTTTGCTGATGTGTGGGGTTTTGACCAGGATGAGGTCTGCTATAGGAGGTTTCTCTTGGGTACGTGGAGGGTGATTCTCTTGTTGAGGTATTGGGGTATGGTATTGTGGAGGTATTTGTGGGCATGGGTGAGTATCTTGAAGGTTACGCTCTTCGATAAGGAGCCAGTGGAGGTCTCGCAGGTGTTGGGTGATGTGTTCTTGTCAAAGGATGCCAAGGATGAGTCTAGCTGTGGTGTTCTGTATGGTTTGAAGTCTGTGGAGTAGTGACATGTTGATTCCAGCGTAGAGGGCATTTCCGTAGTCCTGTCGGATGGTTATGAGTGCAAGGATGATGGCCCTGCTTGATTTGGGGGGGATCCATTTGAAGGTCTTGTGAAGGATGCAGAGGGTGTTAAAGCAGGTGGAGGTGATGGCGTTGACCTGTCGGGTCATGTAGAGGGAGGATTCGAGTACAATGCAGAGGTTCCAGGCATGGTCTGTGGGGCTGGGGCTTTTCCGTGGCCGGTGGGCCACCAGGTGCTGTCCCAAGCGGTGGGAGAGAGTCCGAGAACCTCTGTCTTCTCCACGTTGAGCTTCAGTCAACTGCTGCTCATTCAGGATGCAACATCCTTCATTCCTTCCTGGAAGGTGAGTCTGGTGGTGACGGGGTCCAAGGTGAGGGAGAGGATGAGCTGGGTGCCATCAGCATATGAGACTATGCTGAGTTTGTGCAATCTGATGATGGCGTCCAGGGGTGCCATGTTAATGTTGAAGAGCATTGGACGATCCTTGAGATACATATGTAAATAACAAGGACCCCCTGGCAAATAAAATCTTCTAGGACAGGGTAAAACACAATGCGATCCTTGGGATACTCCACAGTTGATCTCTGTGGGTTTGGAGAGGAAGAGTAGCAGTGTGATTCTGACTATGCTGAGTTTGTGCAATCTGATGATGGCGTCCAGGGGGGCCATGTTAATGTTGAAGAGCATTGGACAATCCTTGAGATACATATGTAAATAACAAGGACCCCCTTGCAAATAAAATCTTCTAGGACAGGGTAAAACACAATGCGATCCTTGGGATACTCCACAGTTGATCTCTGTGGGTTTGGAGAGGAAGAGTAGCAGTGTGATTCTTTGGGTCCCGCCGGTGAGGAAGGAGCGGAGCCATTTGAGGGCAGTTCCCAGTCTGCCAGTGTCATGCAGTCTGGCGCCAAGTGTGCGGTGGGAGACAGTGTCGAAGACCACGGAGAGATCGAGTAGGATCAGGGCCGCAGTGTGGCCTTGGTTGAGGAGGGTGCGGATGTAATCTCTGGCGGCGAGTAGGGCAGTCTTCGGTGCTGCGGTTGCTGCGGAATCTGGATTGTGAAGGGTCAAGGATGGAGTTCTCTTCGATGGCCACAAAGGGGAGGAGCAAGAAGCGTCAGTAGTTCTTGAGGTCCGAAGGGTCTGCTGAGGGCTTCTTGAGAAGGGGCTTGACTTCTGTGCTTTTCCAGTCATCGGGGAACGTGCCAGTTTCAAAGGCGGTGTTGATGGTGCGTCGTAGTTCCGGTTCAATGGTAGCCCTGTGGAAGATGTGTGGAGGACAGTGGTTGTGCGTGCTGCTTTTCATGGTCCATTCAGTGTCTTTGTGGTGGCTGAGGTCCAGGCAGAGATGGTGGGTCGGCTGGTGTTGCTGGAGAAGGGAGTGGTGTCGGAGTCCGATGTCTGTTCATTGAAGTTGTCATAGAGGGACTTGATTTTCAGGTGGAAGTAGGTGCTGAGCTTGTTGCAGAGGTCCTGGGAAAGGTTGATTTCCATGGCCTCACTGGGGGTTTTGTGAACTCTTGGATGATGCTGAAAAGTTCATTCGAGTTGCAGGCATTGGTGGTGATATTTTTTGGATGTAGGTTTGTTTGGATGATCTGATGAGATGGTGGTATTCTGTCATGGGGTTCTTGTATATGGTGCGGTCTTCCGACATTTTGCTGCTTCGCAAATTTTTCTCATGAGATCTGCAGGTGCATCTGGATTCTTGGAGATTGGCGGGGAACCAGGTGGCCTTTCTGTGACATGGTCTGTCGGGGTTTCGATGGGGTGCAAGTTCGTCTGCGCATGTTGAAGATCCATCTGTGTAGTTCTTTGGCATTGAGGGCGGCATCGGTCAATGTGGAGAGCGCATCATGGTTGAGGGTGGAGTTGAGGTGCTCCTCTGTGACTATGTTCCAGTTCCTTCATGGTGGGCAGGACTCAGGCTTGGGGGAGGTGGGTTGGTCGATGTGGAAGTGAACGTAGTGGTGGTCCGTCCAGAGGGGTTGCGTGGTGTGGCTGAAGTGGATGTTGTTTCCTCCTGCAAAGATGGGGTCGAGGGTGTGTCCTGCATTGTGGGTGGGTGTGGTGACGAGTTGCTTCAGTCCAAATTTGGCTTGCTTGTCCACGAGGGTGGAGGAATTGGGGTCATTGAGGTTGTCTAGGTGGAAGTTGAGGTCCCTGATGAGTATGTAGTCCATGGAGGTGATGGCCTGGATTGCGACAAGGTTGGTGATGGAAGTCGTGAATGCTGTCCGAGTACCGGGGGCCTGTAGGCGAGGGTGCTTCATAGGGTGGATTTGGGGCTCATCTGTATCTGGAAGTGGAGGTGTTCGGTGGTGGATGGGGAGTCGCTTATTCTGGAGGTCATGATTTGGAGGGAGCTCGTGTATGTGATGGTGAGTCTGACTGTGGGGATGTTTGCTGGGTTGGTGGAAGTGTACACAGTGGTTGAGGTAGGCAAGGCTATGTTTTGGAGTGCTTTGTATGCATCTGTGAGGAATTTCAACTGAGTGCATTTGCGTATGGAGAGCCATTGGAGTTATTTGAGTTCCTTGAGGTGTGAAGTTATTTGGGTCCAGCAAAGTAGGTTGAGAATGAGTATTGCTGTAGGATTTTTGATGACTAGGAGCCAGTTCAGGAGGTCTTTGGCGATTCTCATGTAGAGTGTGTTGTCGTAGTCAAGTCTGCTGGTTATCAGAGCCTGAGTGCCTGTTTTCCTGGTGTTCTCTGATAGCCACTTGAGGATTTTTCCCAGCTTCCTCGGGATGCGGAAATAAGAGGAGGTCACAGTGTTTACTTGGGCTGCCATGTCCAGCTTTCCTTCTAGGTTGATTCCTAGGTTTCTGGCATGAGCGATGGAGATTGGAGTTGGTGTAGAGCCGAGGTCAGTGGGCCACCAGCTGGAATCCCAAGCAAAGATTAAAATATTTTAATAACCCATTTTCCATTTAGAAATAAATGCAGCTTTATTTTTAACAAAGTCATTTTAATATTTTAGGGCAGGTAAACACTTGGAACACGATGAACCTGCATGTGATGGTGATCACCATTACACAAACACTAATTTGGTTGTTGGAACCGGGACAAAATTATAATGCATACTGTAGTGAAAATTCATTTTAACAAAGTGCATAAACAGGTGGTCTACAGTCACATGTATAGTACTTTTGCACACACATTGGTCTTAAAATGTTTGCTTATGGGAAGCATTTCCATGTGACAGTGCCACATATTTCTACCTTGTGCTGTTGCTTCCGCAACACATAGAGATGATATAGATATTTAGAAAGGTAAAATAGCAAATGAGTAAATATACATGTTGATTTACTCTCACACTTTGAAATAAATGTACTACTTTTGGCTACTCACCATGTGGAAGTGCAAATTTACTACAAAACGTAGGCTAACACGTCTCGTCACTCTGAAATAAGGGGGTGGAGCCAGATTTATGAGTCTAAAGTTTCTAACAATAACCCGGACAGAGATCTCCTTCTGGTAAAGTATAAAGAAAAGTAAATAAGTATATTAAACTTTTTTTTAAAAAAATTAGGAAACATATCTTTTAAATATTCTTGTAAAATAATTTCCAATATTTATTGTGCATGTAAAACATACAGCACTGAATACTTAATTTTCGAGTAAATATTATATTAATCTAAATGTATTCAAAGAAATTAGCACTGTTTTGTAAAAGGCTTATTCAAGGAAATGCAAATCTGTGGTAAAATGTGTATATGCATTTAATATGTATTAGAATTTGCTAAAAGTAATGTACAGAATTTAAATTAATATTCTGTAACTAAAATATTTTTAAATACAAAATGTATTTCTTATTTATATATAATTTTTCAAAATTAAATTATATTTATGTTTATTTTTAGAATGTTGAAATGAATGAATGAATTTGTAGACCCCCTTTAACCACTCCTTACGCCTCACAAAAAACCTCCCATTTAATTGCAAGTATTCCCCATTTTCCAGCCACTTCCCTTTATTCCTTCCACATTCACTACAAAACTATATGCCTACTTGTGCAGATAATCCACACTCGGAGTGAGGAGCTCCGCACAGAAAAGATAGTAGAGGCAAAGGTGAGGACCTCTGCATGTAGGTTTGTGAATAGCATTTTGTACTACATAAGTAGCCCTATTATAGTACTAATAAACGTTCTGTAAATAACCATTTGTGACTAGGCCCCAAGGTTCTTGAATGTAATGGCAACAGATTCATAAAGATTTTTCTACCATCTCTACCTATCTTTTAAACCCACGAGTGTGAGCTATCTACATTCACATAGGGAATCAGTCGCCACTAAGGGCCTTGATTAGGTCTTGGCAGAGTGGGAGAAATGCCTTAAACTGGTCGTTTCCTCTCACCATTTACAGTTGAAAAAACCTCTGGGTTACAGTCAACTGAGCCTTCTTTGTCTCTGTCGGTGGTAGCTCTCCCCAGTGGCCCGCCCGCCAAAGGATCACTAGGTCAACACTTCCCTGCCAGGTGTGACACACGAGGCATGGTGGAAACAGGTGACGAAAATGTTACGTGGCACCCATGCATAAGGAAGCAGCTCCCGGCATTTCAGGACGATTTAGTTTATTTTTAGAAAAAAATAAGTCTCACTTTGGGAGTTTGCTTTTTCTGAACAAAACCAGTTTGCCAGGAGCGTGCTCTAAACACGACATCCACGTCACTGCTATGAAGGAGCTGTAATGGCAGTGTCTCTCCTCACAACAATGAGAGATCGCTGCCAGGCAGGGAGTGATATCTAAACACAGGGGCTGGCTCCCTGCCAGAATGACAGAGATCAGGACCTCTGCCTGTGGAACGCTATCAAAGTCGAAATAAATTCATGAGCCTGTATAGAAATTGTGCTTTTCCTTAGATTTTATTCAGTTGATAAAACTTCAAAAGCCACGGTATTGTCTTTTGAATTCCAGTGGGGATGCGCTTTGTACAGCCACAGGGGCAATCAACTGCTGCCTGCTTATTAAAATATTTATCATTTGCGAAATATATCAGGAATGGCTTATTATTCTTGATTATAGATGCCTGTGGTGCAAACAGAGGACACAATGGGGGTTGTAAATGCAAATGCATTGTTTTCAAGTCCTGGTTATAAAACGCTTGCGCTAAGCAGTTCCTAGGACATTACCCTACCAAATACTTGCAATATTTTTTGTTGGAATTCTCAGATTCTATTTGTTTCAAAAGTGAACTGTTTAATGATAAAGAGAAGTCAGTGGAAGATCAGCAATGTGCAAACCATCTTTCTGATTATCTGTAAAAACATTCATTTATGTAATTGTACAGCAGAGACTATTGCCGAAACCGCATCACAGTGCTAGTCACAAATTAGGACACATAGGGCCCGATTCACAAAGGTAAACTTAGACCAAACGTCTACACTTATGACTTTGGGAATTCACAAAGGGCATTTAACGGTACTATCTTCATGTCCACACTCGTGGCAGAGATCAGGGCCAGGTGCGGAAATAAAGATAGTTCTTGTAAATGACCTTTGTGAATTCCGAAAGTCAAACACTAAGGGGGTCATTACGATGGCGGGAGGACTTCAGTCTGTCCGCCATCGTATCGTATTTGGGACCACCCGCCTTCAAGGCGGTGGTCTCACAGAGCAAATTACGATGCGACCGCCATTATGGTGATCACATTTCCCATCTTTTGTATTGCAGCGGGTGCTGCGCTCTGCAGCACCTGCCGCAAAACAAAACAGACACCCCACACATATCCCTGCACTGCATTGCAGGCGCAATGGGGTGCCCCCCAGTACTTATGTCTCTGGCCCAAGGAGTTAGGGAGGCCCCTAAATCCGTTTCTGCCTGCCGTTTTGTGGTGGGTTGACCGCCACAGAACAACAAGCAGAAAGGGATATTGTAATACCTATGGCGGTGCCTGACAGGCGCTGCCACCATTCTGGGGCTACAGGGAGGTCCGATAGATAGTCAGGTACAGACCGCTTGACGGGACCGTGGCAGTCAGAATTTCCGACTGCCACCCGTCCAGAAGCCATTATAATATGGCGGACGGGGATCCCTGTTCCGATGGTGGGGAGACCGCCACCGACAGTCTGTTGGTGGCGGTCTCCACCCCATCGTGATTGGGCCCTTAGACGTGTGGTCTAAGTTGAGACCAAACATCTAAGTTAACATTTGTGATTCTGGCCCCTCATAAGAGAAAATCAAAAGACAATCGCATATCCACTAAAAATAGAAACATTTTCAGGGACACACGGAACCTAGAATAGTCCACATTTCTTGGATCTTAAAAGCCTCAAATAATAGCTTGATCTCAGATGTGATCTCAGATTTTTCGTGACAGAACAAGAAAGGGGATTATGAGATAAAAAATAAAGGTAAAACTTGTTCTGTAGTAGGCCCAGTTCACAAAGCAGAACATTATAAATTGGGGGGCATATTTATCAAGAGATTACATTGGCCTTGCATCACGTAGGGTGACGCAACTAGTAGGTAGTATTTAAGAAACAACACAAGTGCACACATGCATAGTTTTTCAGAATTGCATGGTGCAAGAGCTGCACTAAATCCAGCTGAGTCACACAGTAACAGCAGTATTTAACATCATAGCACTGTATCACGCATCATGGAGTGGTGAAACGCAATGATAGTTATGCTTCAGAAATGCTGCACATCAGCAACCCAGGCATAGAAAATGATGCAGTTTCAGTGGTACAAAATCCTCACCATCACAGTACACTCTGGGAAGCTCAACGACAGCATGGAGGTTGTTATACTGCAACTGGGAGACAACCACGTAGGCAACAAAGAAGAAGGAGCCTGTTTTCCATCAGCGCATATCCCTCATTCACCTCAGGGAAGAGGAGGTCATAAAGCTTTTCAGACTGAAGAGGGAGTCCATCATGGAATTGCTGTAGAAGATAGCGCTAAGTCTCCAGCCAACAACTGCAATGACCAATGCCGTCCCAACACCTGTAAAATTGATGTCTGCGCTAAATATGTTGGCCTTAGGATCCTTCCAAAGCTTGGTGGCCAGATTGGCAGGCATTTCACAGGGAGCATTATCTGCTTTTCTCCCATCTGTGTTGGATGCTATCACAAAAGCAGGGTTTCTACAACATTTCTGGATTTCCTCATGTGCTCTTGGTGCCATTGATTGTGCATGTGCAATTTGTGCCCCTTGCAGCCACTTTGCACCTGTACAGAATACTCAAATACAATTACTCTATCGATGCCAAGTCAATAGTGGACCACCAGGGAATGCTCATCAATGTTGTTGCCAAGTATCCTGGAAATGCCCATGATGCATACATCTTTTGCCACAATAGCAACCATCAATGACTATTTTCAGAGTGGCTGATATGGGAATAGCCTACTCATTGATAAGGAAAGCAGAACTATTCAATATACCAACCAACAAGTTGTAAGGTATGACATAATAGCCATCTTGGTGTTTGTGTCTGGATTGAGTCATGTGCACATAGTGGTAGTATCTTACTCTATCATCTAGCCAATTATGTCACATTGTGTGATTCCCTCACTGATTCTGCAATGGAGGTGGGAGTAATCCCACAGTGAGAAGTACTGTGTCATCTCATACTGAGTGAGTGAACACAGCACAATTTCTGAAATGCCGAACACATCAACTGACACATATTGTGGTCCACGATTTTGTATAATATAATAACAAAAGTATAAATCTTAGAAAAGTTTGAGATGTGAGTATGTGCAATGGTTTGGCAAGTATGGATTATTTGCCAATGTTCTACTACAATAACGGTCGTTGTGATCCTAAGTAAATGTGTCACACATGGCAATGTATATGTAGGCTGATCAAAGTATCAGGAGCAAAAATGGAAAAATAACTTCTAAATTTCCTGTATGCCCTGTCCTTAAAGTGTAGTATCAAATCCTGTGTAAATTCAACTCTAGGTACATATGTGATACCAAAGTTCAAAGTGCACCTCATTTTCAGACATTTCAATATTCTAGGTCCAAATATACACATAGATAATAAGCCACATTGACATACCTCATCAAGGTCATAATTTTTCGCCTCACGTTGCCTGCATTTCCTACATATCAGGCCATCACTGTAAAACTGACACAGTGAATAAATAGGCTGTGAAAGATGTTATACCCTAGGAAATAAGCTGGTTGAAATGTAACCAAGGAAAGGTATCACAGTGTACTTATAATCAAAATCCGAACAGTCTTGAGCAAAATAAATGATGTTAGAATCAAGGCATATATATAAAGAATCACCTACAAGGCAAAATCACATACATACATGTAAATACAGAAAGTGTAGTACAAAGTCACTTATATCAACATCATGGTGTCCCACATTAAAAAAGGACTGCATTGCCATACCTATGTGTCAATCTAAGTTCAGCAAGACAACTTGCCATACAAAAAGCATTAGCTGATGTATGACTAAAGCCAAATAAAATATCCATGTTATATTTTGAATATTGGTAACATTTACTAAGCAAATAGCCATGCTAAATTATATAAACTAATCTAAAAGGTAAAATAAATGTATGAGTGGCAAACATTTTGGCACTGTCACTTCATATATAGTGCAAACGTTACGCAGGATAATCTGATCCTAAGTTTGATATTTTGCATAACATTGAATGTAATTGTCATATAGCTGATACACATATTCTAAATTACATATTATAGTAATCTTCTAGCAAAACATGAAAGCTACCATGCTGATGTGTTTTTATGTTTACACCATGTACAGTATGTGCAATGACACAAATATGTTGAATATACATGTATAAATCAATTGTAACTGTACCTAAGAGATATATGTTAAAAGTTATAGGAATGTGTATGTGTTTGCCTGCATACAAAACACACAGTTAATTATGTTTAAGTAACAATGTAAGAAATCATTGACTGTTGGTATTTTCCACTTTTCAGGTGACCAAGCATATGGTTTGCAGCCATGGCTCATGATCCCAAATATGAATCTCCAGATGGATGGATAGCAAAAATTCAATGCAGCTCTGGTTAAAACTCAAAATGCTGTAGAGCGAATTTTGGGTTCCTTTTATTTTTTGTTTCACAATTCTTTATTGGAAGATTAAAAGGAGGACACGCAGGTCCGTACCTGTACACAAAATGGTCAGCAGTTTGAGGGTAGGGCTTGAAAAGTGTAACAATACAAAAAAAAAGGTATGGAGGGAAAGCAGACAAAGAATATATACTCACATCCACACGACCCAGGGTGGGGGGATGAGGGAACAAAAGCGGAGAGAATGGGAAAAAGAAAAAAGGTGAGAGGCAAAGAAGAATTGAGATGTGGAAAATGTGGGAGTGGGAGAGCAAAGTGGAGTAAGTAGGTGCGCACCCTCAAGGGTCATGACCAGATGGGATTGCAAGTGCAGTGTCAATGTGATATAATATCTGGTCATCCTTTTGGGGATAGGTGCGCTCTCAATTAAGGGCTAGTGAGATTTATCCCAGAGGAAAGATGCCCAGTTGAAGAGGAAGGTCTCTGTCTTATCCTGTTGGTTATATATGACCTGCTGTTAGACCTGGCATCTTTTTGCATGGTTTCCCCTGTCTTTTTGACACTGACCTCCTGTTTTTGACTGTGTGCTGCATTTCATTGTGGCTGGTTTTAGCACTCTGGGCACTTTACCACTGCTGACCAGTGCTAAAGTGCAAATACTCCCTGTCTTAAATGTAGTGATATTTAGTTCCTCCTTGATTGGCCTATTTGATTTACTAGTAAAACCCTGGTACAGTGCACTGTGTGTACCCAGGGCTGGTAAATCCTGCTACTAATGGGCCTGCAGACCTGTAGTGCCACCTACATGAGTAGCCTTGCAAACATGCCTCAGACCTGTCACTGCAGTGTCTGCGTGTGCAGTTTTAAAGGGGCATTTCGACCTGACAAGTGCACCCACTTGCCAGGCCCAAATCTAATCTTTTTTTACAAATAAGGCACCCCTAAGGTAGGCTCAAGGTAACCCTATGGGCAGGTTGCAGTGTATTTAAAAGGTAGAACATGTTCTGTTGTGTTTAATAAGTCCTGGTAGTGAAATGCTGCTAATTTTGTGTTTTCACTGCAGCAACACCTATCTCTCCCATAGGTTAGCATTGAAGCTGCCTTGTAACATCTTACAAGTGTATCTGCCAATTGGGAGCTGATAGACAGTTAGAGTTTGGTGTCTCTGGACTAACAATTTAAAAACACCATCTTTTGGTGAGGGTTGTTTTTAAATTGTAAGTCTGAATATGCCACTTTTAGAAGGTTGTACAAAAGGGGGTGGTGATGGACGGAGCATCTGAACCAATCAAACACTCACACCCAGTCAAAAGATCTGGGTTTGATCCATCACCGTTCTTTAGCCCACTCTGCCACCCCAGTTCAGACATGGCTATTTGCAAATCAGTCTGACCCTGTGCCTCATGGGAGCAGTCCAACCCGAACTGCCAAGCCATGCCTTCCCTGGACCGGAAACAAGCTTCTGAGGACCGGTTTCTGGCATTACAGCCGTCTTCAGACCGGCTTGCTTGAATCCAGTGGCAAAGTGAGCAAGGGACTCACGTCTGAGCATACCCTGCCACACTTATGACGGCCAAAGCGGTACAAAAGGGGGTGGTGATGGACGGAGCATCTGAACCAATCAAACACTCACACCCAGTCAAAAGATCTGGGTTTGATCCATCTTCGTTCTTTAGCCCACTCTGCCACCCCAGTTCAGACATGGCTATATGCAAATCAGTCTGACCCTGTGCCTCATGGGAACAGTCCTGCCCGAACTGCCAAGCCATGCCTTCCCTGGACCGGAAACAATCTTCCGAGGACCAGTTTCTGGCATTACAGCCGTCTTCAGCCCGGCTTGCTTGAATCCAGTGGCAAAGTGAGCAAGGGACTCACGTCTGAGCATACCCTGCCACACTTATGGCAGCCAAAGCGGTACAAAAGGGGGTGAAGGTTGGCATTTTCTTACTTTATCAATTCTGTGCCTCTGCCTGTCTCTGAATACAAGTCTGGGTCAGAATAACAATTGGGCTCTTTGTGCAATCACTTTAGACAGCTACACAAAGGGGGATGAGGTGTGCCCTGCATATCCTGATGGCCCATCACCAGGCTGATGGATCGTCCTGAGCTAGATTGGTAGGAGGAGTTGACACTGACACCTGAATAGGGTTGTGCCTGTCCTCACACACAGAAGTCTCCACCTCCTGTAGAGTGTATGAAACAAGGGCAGGGAAAGGCAGGGTCTTATGCACGACAAAGACTTTTCTTTGAAGTTTGCCTACTTCAAAGGCTGACATGGTATAAATACTGGAACTCTGACATCATATAGAACACTTTTGGTTTGAGGACATACTGCCAGGAAGAAGAGCTGGATTGCTGTCAGGAGGGACGCAGTTGGGGCTGGAGAGAGTTTCACTGTGCCTGACACAGCCGGCCAAACATCTAATTCACAGTAAAGGGAGTGCCCTCCATTCCCCCACCAGCAGTTTCATCCCCTGGATCCACCTCCAAGACTCTCCATGGTCCTGGGGGTGGGTCCAGTGGATTAAAATAAAATGATAATAAAACTGGTTTAAAACTGGCTTTAGTATTGTTTATTATTTGCTGTTGGTAGTGGGGAGCGGCGCCCCTCTGCTTTAATAGAGCACCCGCAGCTGGTCCTGTTCGAGGACTTGATGAAGGCTGTAGATGCCCGAAGAACACACACCTCCCAGTTCAACATCTCGCCACCTCTAGGGATGCCAGAGTTGCCCCATAATGGTGCATGGTTGTGAGGATGATGATCCACCGCAAAGAGGTGTTGGGCCCGCCACCATGATCGGACCATGGCTTGCAGCATTGGGTTAGTGGGGATCGGTATAGGTGCACCACTCTTGTATAGTGGGTGCAGTCCCTGCGGACAACTCAACAGGGTGCACTCTGCCAGCAGCGTCTGTGGCAGAACCCTGGGAAGCATGCAAGCGAGTTGCACCAGTGTTTGGGTTCGTAAATTACTGTTTCTGTTGCCTGGTCAAATCAGATGGTAGACTCCTTGTAAGAACTGGGACCACCAGTTCTCCGGGGGGTAGCATGGCTCGAGCAGGAAGGCAGCCAGGGGCTTACGTGTAAAGCAGCTACTCACCACACGCATCCAATGAGACACGAAGTGGGCGCAATATTGGAGACCACACCAGTAGTTGCATTTGAAAATCAAGATCATTTATATAGACTTTGGTTCAATCAAGTAATGCATTTAGCTAGTCATTAGTATTTTCATTTAAGCATTTCATTAGGCAGTTACAGTAAGACTTATCATTAAAATAATGAACAGTTCATCTAAGCAGTGTAACATCAAATAACATAGCCTGTCGCATCATACTCTTCAGCAGGCAAAGAGGGTACTTTCATAACCTGGAGGATCCTACAAGAAGCGATTATAGCATTGCATTAAAGTAACACATTAAACCTGTAGTAACCAACCGCAAGCCTTTCTTCTTGTGAATACAGATCGTTTTGCGACCCAGAATCAGATCATCAGAATACCATTAAAATGAATCAATAAGCATCACAGTTTGATCTCCACAGGAACTGTAGAAGCCCACCCCTGCAAGAAATTCATTACAATGAAAGTGGTCATCCCCTCATGGCAGGCATTAAAACATTTCATTAAACATGAGCTTATAGGCCACTTAAGTTGGGCACTACACCACCAGTTATTGAAGTGGATGATCTGATGTTGAACTGGTAACCCACAGTTCAGTGGGCAGAACAATGCGGGAGGGCAAGAGGCACAATAGGTGGGGGGACCAACGGGGCCCAGTCTTAGTTCACCCCGGGGGAGGGGCGACCTCGGGCCTTAACCGGTCTACCGCCCTCCTCCCCGGGGGTTACCTTATATTTTCGGCCCTGCGGGGCCCTTGCGCAGTCACCAGGCGAGAAGAGGGTTTTCCACTCTCCCGGAGCCTCACTTGCCCCAGCGCGGTGCAGGTACTGCTTTAGGGCACCAGCGCCGGGGGCGAGGCAGGTCGAGCATTCGGGGCTTGAGGCCCACAGATGGTCATGCGCGGCTCGTGGGGCACAGCAGAGGGGCTCCTCAGGTCCTCCGCCCCCTCCGCGGCGAGCTGGTGCTTCTCCGGGTGCCGGGCCTCGGGAGAAGGGGCTGGTTCTGGGCAGCCAATGGCTGTGCGGCTTGGGCGGGGGCACGGCCGATGACGCGGTGGCGCTCCCGCTCACGTGACAGGGCCCAGGCAGGCTTCGGGCCCAGTGCGGCCTGACAAACTGGATGCGGCGGCCCTCTCCTGGCACCGGGGGCCGCCGAGGGGGTCAAAGACGGCGCTGAACACAGGGCGGAGGCAGGCGGCCACTGAACAGCCCGAAAGCGCCTCAGAAGCGTCGCGTGGGTGGCGCCGACGCCGCAAGGACAAGGGGGTCTCCTCAGGCGATCAGGTACAGCGCTTGGCGCCACGGCGGGGGATCGCTTGAAAGGCTTCACAGCGATGATCGCAGCGGGGGCTAGGGAGGCAGTTCAAGTGGTTTCTGTCACAGCGCTGGGCGGCGCTTCTCAGCGCTAGGCGTCGGCAGGGCAGGGAGTCAATTTCGCCGATCCCTGACAGGACAGGCAGCTTCAAGTACAGCACTGACCAGGGGGAGCAGGATAGGCGCTTCCCACACAGTTTAGCAGGGACTGCAGGCAGGATGGGTGGCAAAATAGTTCAGTAAAGCGGAGACAAGGGGGCAAGGTGGGCCCACGGCAGGCAGGGGGTGCGCAGGGCAGCCCAGTCCAGTACCTGGTCGATCACCCAGCAGTCTCTGGTCACAGGAAAGCAGTCTTCTTGGCGCTTGGATGGTTCTGCGCCCTTAGTTGCTTGTTTCTTGAAGTTGCTGAGGAGAGGGGGGGTTTGAGTTGAAGGCTTGAAGAGTTTCTCCTCAGTCACTGCAGATGGGCCCTGGGGTTCCCTACCACTGGGCCAGATCAGGGGGCTAGCTTAGGACACCTCACCCAGCTTAAGAGGCAGCACCTAAATCCTGTCAGTCCCAGTAGCATAGGTTCCTCACTAGGCCCTCCCGCCTAAAACTCCTGCGTGGGTTCCCCAGGTCAGTGATGCCCCAACTGACTAGAAAAAGTTCCCTCCCTTGCTTATATATGCGCAGGTCAAGTGACCACTCTCTGAGGCGGCAAAAACCAGGTCCGCCTTCCTTCTGGAAGGTTCCAGGAGCTTCCCCACTCTACCTATGGACAGGGGATGGGTGGCTGGCATTGCAACATTGTATGGGGATCCAGCCTGCTCCTGGCAACTAGGGTGCTACACTAAAAAGACCACGCTGCAGTAGCAGGGGCCAGTGGCAGCCATGTTTGAAGTAGAGAGCACCTGCACCCTAACACAGATTAGCTATGAAAAGGTGCCCGAAGACCTAAGGGCCAACAAAAATAAGGTGGGAAAAATGAGGCAAGGTAAAAAAATCACAGGGAAAGACCACCCTAGGGCTGACAGGCCTAGCATGCGTCCCCCCCAGCTGAAAGTGGGGAGAGCTACCCAACCTCTAGGGAGTTCTCGTCACTAAGGCGGAAAAACCGGGAGAGACCGTCAGCATTGGCGTGGTCAGCTCCGGGCCGATGTTCCACCCTAAAGTCCATCCCCTGTAGGGAAATGGACCACCTTAGCAACTTGGGATTTTCGCCTCTCATTTGCATGAGCCAGCGAAGGGGTCGGTGGTCGGTTTGAACCAGGAAGTGAGAGCCAAAAAGGTATGGCCTCAACTTCTTCAAAGCCCAGACCACAGCGAAGGCTTCTCGCTCGATGGTACTCCATCGCCGTTCCCGCGGGAGGAGTCTTCTGGAGATGAAGGCCACAGGTTGGTCTTGGCCATCATCGTTGAGTTGCGACAGCACGGCGCCTACGCCATGCTCTGAGGCATCTGTCTGCACGATGAATTCTTTTTGGAAGTCCAGGGTGGCCAGCACCGGAGCAGTGCACATCACGCGCTTCAGTGTTTCAAATGCCTCCTGGCAAGCAGCCGTCCAGATGACCTGACGTGGCTGCTTTTTGGACGTCAACTCGGTCAAGGGGGCCACGATGGTGCCATATCCCTTGACGAATCTGCGGTAATAGCCAGTGAGGCCGAGGAAAGCTCGGGCCTCAGTCTGAGTTTTGGGGGGCTCCCAGGCCATGATGGTCTCAATTTTGGCCTGGAGGGGTTGCACCTTACCTCCGCCCACCAAGTGTCCCAGGTACACGACAGAGCCCTGTCCAATCTGGCACTTGCTAGCTTTGATGGTCAAGCCAGCCCATTGTAACGCCCGCAGCACCTCCTGGAGATGCTGCAGATGGTCCTCCCAGGTGCTACTGAAAACAGCTATGTCATCCAGATAAGCTGCTGAGAAGGACTCCAGGCCAGATAACACCTGGTTCACCAACCGCTGGAAGGTGGCCGGAGCATTCTTGAGCCCGAAGGGCATCACTCAAAATTGGAAGTGGCCCTCGGGGGTGGAGAACGCTGTCTTCTCCTTTGCTCCATCGGCCATGGCAATCTGCCAGTACCCTGATGTCAAGTCGATGGTGCTAAGGTACTTGGCTGCTCCCAGCCGGTCAATCAGCTTGTCCGCCCGTGGTATCGGGTGAGCATCTGTCTTGGTGACAGAATTCAACCCCCGATAATCCACACAGAACCGAAGTTCTGGTGTGGTGCCCGGTGGAGCTGCTTTCGGAACCAGCACAACCGGACTAGCCCACGGGCTGCTGGAGGGTTCGATCCCACCCAACTCCAGCATCTTGGTCACCTCACCCTGGATGCTGTTTTTTACTTTATGGGACAGCCGGTAAGACTTGGTTTTCACTGGCGGACTGTCCCCTGTGTCCACATCATGGGTACACAGATGTGTAATTCCAGGCGTGAGGGAGAACAATGAGGCGTGCTGCGCCAAAACCTGGCGGCAGTCCCTCTGTTGTTCTGGGGTCAAGGATGGGGAGAGGACAACTCCCTCCACTGAACCATCCTTTTCCTGAGCCACTAGAAGGTCAGGAAGAGGCTCACTTTCCTCCTCCTCGCTCCCATCCGTCACCATGAGGAGAGCCAGCTCCGATCGCTCATGATGAGGCTTCAGGCGGTTGACGTGGAGCACCCCGTGGGGCTGTCGGGGGGTCTTCAAGTCCACGACATAGGTGGTCTGGCCTCTACGCTCCACAATCTCAAACGGACCAGTCCACCGGTCCTGGAGGGCGCTAAGCTCCCCAGGCTCCATGACCCACACCTTTTGTCCAGCGTCCAACTCCACCGTCCGAGCGTTGTGGTCATACCACTCCTTCATGACGGCTTGGCTAGCCTCCAGATTGTCTGAGGCTTCCTTCCACAGCTTGGCCATCTGACTGCGGAATACCCGCATGTAGCTGACAACATCACGGGGAAGCTTCTTCGAAGTCTTCTCCCAACCCTCTTTGACCAGACTGAGGGGTCCCCTAACGGGATGGCCATAGAGCAATTCGAAGGGGCTGAACCCGACTCCCTTCTGGGGTACCTCGCGGTACGAGAACAGCAAGCAAGGGAGGAGGATGTCCCATTTCCGCCTCAGGTCTTCTGGCAGACTCCGGATCATCCCTTTCAAGGTCTTGTTGAAGCGCTCTATGAGCCCGTTAGTCTGGGGGTGGTAAGGAGTGGAGAACCGACAGGTCACTCCGCACTCCTTCCACATGGCCTGCTTGTAGGCCGACATGAAATTCGTGCCCCTGTCCGATACCACGACCTTGGGGAATCCCACTCGGGTAAATATCCCCATCAGGGCCCGCGCCACCACAGGTGCAGTAACGGTCCTCAGAGGGATGGCCTCCGGGTACCGAGTGGCGTGGTCCACCAACACCAGAATAAACCGATGTCCCGCCGAGGTCGGAGGGTCCAACGGCCCAACGATGTCAATACCGACCCGCTCAAAAGGGGTCCCGACCACCGGGAGTGGTTCCAATGGGGCCTTCAATTTGGTCCCAGTCTTACCACTGGCCTGGCAAGTCTTGCAGGTCTTGCAATAGGTGTCAGAGGCAACTCTTATCCTAGGCCAATAAAAATGTGGGACTAGCCTCGCAAAGGTCTTGTCCTGGCCCAGGTGTCCGGCTAGAAGTATCTCATGCGCCAGTTCCATCAAAAAGGCCCAGTAGCACTGGGGGACCACTAAGGCCCTCGAGGACCCATGCACCGGAACCCTTGGCTCACTGTACAGGAGGCCAACCTCCCAATACACGTGATAGCTGCCGGTCTCCTTGTTTACCGCTTGGGCTTCGGCCTGTCGCGCATCCCTTCAAGCGTGGGGCACTCCTTCTGCGCCCGACAGAAATCCTCCCGGGTAGGACCTCCTTCCACATGCCACTCGGCAAGGGTTGGCAAGTCCCCCACGGGAACGACATCCACCTCCATGGACTCCGGGGTTACCTCCGCGGGTTCCCCATCCATCACACGGGGTGTGTCCTCCACCACACTCTCCTCTGGACCGGCATTGGGTTGGGCCCTTGTTTCAGGCTCCAACCCGGGTTGAGCTTCTTGCCGGGCAGCCATGGACCGCGTGACTACGCAAGTCCACCCTGGTAATCCCAGCATCTCAGTGTGGGCCTTAAACTCCACTTCCTTCCAGGCGGTATGTTCGAGGTCATTACCTAGCAGACAGTCCACAGGCAAGGCAGGGCTGATCGCAACTCTCAACGGGCCTGACACTCCTCCCCAATCAAAGGGAACTTGAGCCACGGGATAGTAGCTCATACGGCCGTCAGCCAACACGGCCGGATGGTACACATCAGGAACAACCTGCTCAGGGGACACCAGCCGCCTCACTACAGTGGTCATGCTGGCTCCTGTGTCCCTCAGAGCGTCCACCTCCTCCCCATTGACCTTCACCCTCTGCTGGTACTTACCAGTATTCGATGGTAAGGGCGTCACTGGGACCATCTCTTTATCCCCGAGTGAAACCAGGGACAGGCCTGTCCACTCCCCTTCCCTATCTAGGGGCAGCTCCAACCCAAGCGCTACGCTAGCCACCCCGGGACTCTTGCCACCAGTGGGGGCTGGGGGTCGTTTGCGACACTGGGGATCTCCCTTGTAGTGTCCGACCTCTCAGCACTCATAGCACAGGACCACTTTTGGCTGCTGACTCTTGTCAGGGTAAGTGGGTTTTGGGGAACGGTTCTGAGGTGGGGTACCTACTCCTTTCCCAAACTGTCTAGTTTGTGGGCCTTGTGAGAACTCTGTTCTTTTATCACCACCCTCTTTCTTCTGAGGGGCGCCCTGTCCGCCTTTCGGGCCATCTCCCCCGGGGCCCTTGTGTGACACCCGGGTGCTGACCCAAATATCCGCCTCCTCCGCAAGCTCACGGGGATCAGTAAGCTTGCGGTCCACCAAACGTTGGCGCAACTCCGGAAAACACTTATCCAGGAGGTGCTCTCTCAAAAAAAGGTTATACAGACCCTCAAAATCATGCACCTCACTGCCACGCACCCAACCATCCAGAGCCTTTCGGGCATACTCAAAAAAATCCACCCAATTCTGCGTGGGCAGCTTATGGCTGCCACGAAACCTCTGGCGATACCTTTCAGGGTTGAGGCCAAAATGTTTGATAAGCGCCTCCTTCATGGGGGGATACCTAAACTGGTCTGCCTTCTCCAAATACAGGAGGGAGTCCCTGACGTCAGGAGGTATATACCGGTACAAACCACCTCCCCAGTGTTTCTCAGGCACCCAATGGGCAGTCAAGGCCACTTCATACGCCTCCAATCACCTGGCAATGTCATCCCCCTTAGTGTAGCTCGCTATCACCTCCTTAGGTAACCAGAATCTGGGCTCCTGATGAGCTCCTGGTACGCTTCCACCATTAGGACTCCCTGGCGCACTCAACTGCAATGCTTGCAGCTCCATTTCCTTGAGCTGCAGCTCGTGCGCCCACTTCCTTTCCTCCAATGCTAATTTTTCTCTCTCCAAAGCAAACTGCTTATCTTCCCTTTCTCTCTCTAACTCTAACTTGGCAAGCTCCCACTTCAATCGCCTCTCCTCCCTCCTGTCCTCGTACTCCTGCGGTGACACACTCTCCCTAGATACACTGCTCCCTGCCCCGGAACGTCTTCCTGGCAATACATTGTCTGACATGTCAATGTTGAGTAGGCATGGGTCTTCCTGAGTGTCCGCCTCCCCGTGTGTGACCTGTTCCCCATCCTCTTCTTCCTCTGGGTGGGCCCTTACCCATGCCCTTAAGGCGGTACGGAGCTCTTCTTTTACAGCTCTCGTCCCCACAGGCACCCCCATCCCCTGACAAAACTCCCTTAACTGCACTGCCGTGTACCTATCAAGGTCAGCCAGCTGGAACTCCATTCTGTCAGGTGGGGACCTAGATAACCTGGAAGAAAGGTTCTAGGACGTGGGCAACAATGCTGGTTCAACACACTTTGCTGCAGGCTAGACAGTGGTGGGCAATTGGGTTTGCTTGAAGCACGACAGGTGTCCAATTAATTGCAGCACACTCTGTCCCACTGGAGGGTGTTAGGTAGCTACAGGTCCTGGATCCCACCGCTCGCCGCCAATGTAAGAACTGGGACCACCAGTTCTCCAGGGGGTAGCATGGCTCGAGCAGGAAGGCAGCAAGGGGCTTACGTGTAAAGCAGCTACTCAACACACGCATCCAATGAGACACGAAGTGGGCGCAATAATGGAGACCACACCAGTAGTTGCATTTGAAAATCAAGATCTTTTATATAGACTTTGGTTCAATCAAGTAATGCATTTAGCTAGTCATTAGTATTTTCATTTAAGCATTTCATTAGGCAGTTACAGTAAGACTTATCATTAAAATAATGAACAGTTCATCTAAGCATTGTAACATCAAATAACATAGCCTGTCGCATCATACTCTTCAGCAGGCAAAGAGGGTACTTTCATAACCTGGAGGATCCTACAAGAAGCGATTATAGCAGTGCATTAAAGTAACACATTAAACCTGTAGTAACCAACCACAAGCCTTTCTTCTTGTGAATACAGATCGTTTTGCGACCCAGAATCAGATCATCAGAATACCATTAAAATGAATCAATAAGCATCACAGTTTGATCTCCACAGGAACTGTAGAAGCCCACCCCTGCAAGAAATTCAGTACAATGAAAGAGGTCATCCCCTCATGGCAGGCATTAAAACATTTCATTAAACATGAGCTTATAGGCCACTTAAGTTGGGCACTACACCACCAGTTACTGAAGTGGATGATCTGATGTTGAACTGGTAACCCACAGTTCAGTGGGCAGAACAATGCGGGAGGGCAAGAGGCGATCCCTAAGCCTCCTAAACACTCGAGGCACAATAGGTGGGGGGACCAACGGGGCCCAGTCTTAGTTCACCCCGGGGGAGGGGGCGACCTCGGGCCTTAACCGGCCTAACGCCCTCCTCCCCGGGGGTTACCTTATGTTTTCGGCCCTGCGGGGCCCTTGCGCAGTCACCAGGCGAGAAGAGGGTTTTCCACTCTCCCGGAGCCTCACTTGCCCCAGCGCGGTGCAGGTACTGCTTTAGGGCACCAGCGCCGGGGCGAAGCAGGTCGAGCATTCGGGGCTTGAGGCCCACAGATGGTCATGCGTGGCTCGCGGGGCACAGCAGAGGGGCTCCTCAGGTCCTCCGCCCCCTCCACGGCGAGTTGGTGCTTCTCCGGGTGCCGGGCCTCGGGAGAAGGGGCTGGTTCTGGGCAGCCAATGGCTGTGCGGCTTTGGCGGGGGCACGGCCGATGACGTGGCGGCGCTCCCGCGCACGTGACAGGGCCCAGGCAGGCTTCGGGCCCAGTGCGGCCTGACGAACTGGATGCGGCGGCCCTCTCCTGGCACCGGGGGCCGCCGAGGGGGTCAAAGACGGCGCTGAACACAGGGCAGGGGCAGGCGGCCACTGAACAGGCCGAAAGCGTCTCAGAAGCGTCGCGTGGGCGGCGCCGACACCGCAAGGACAAGGGGGTCTCCTCAGGCGATCAGGTACAGCGCTTGGCGCCACGGCGGGGGATCGTTTGAAAGGCTTCACAGTGATGATCGCAGCGGGGGCCAGGGAGGCAGTTCAAGTGGTTTCTGTCACAGCGCTGGGCGGCGCTTCTCAGCGCTAGGCGCCGGCATGGCAGGGAGGCAATTTTGACGATCCCTGACAGGACAGGCAGCCTCAAGTACAGTGCTGACCAGGGGGAGCAGGATAGGCGCTTCCCACACAGTTTAGCAGGGACTGCAGGCAGGATGGGTGGCAAAATAATTCAGTCAAGAGGAGACAAGAGGGCAAGGCGGGCCCACGGCAGGCAGGGGGTGCGCAGGGCAACCCAGTCCAGTACCTGGTCGATCACCCAGCAGTCTCTGGTCACAGGAAAGCCGTCTTCTTGGCGCTTGGATGGTTCTGCACCCTTAGTTGCTTGTTTCTTGAAGTTGCTGAGGAGAGGGGGTGGTTTTGAGTTGAAGGCTTGAAGAGTTTCTCCTCAGTCACTGCAGATGGGCCCTGGGGTTCCCTACCACTGGGCCAGATCAGGGGGCTAGCTTAGGACACCTCACCCAGCTTAAGAGGCAGCACCTAAATACTGTCACTCCCAGTAGCATAGGTTCCTCACTAGGCCCTCCCGCCTAAAACGCCTGCGTGGGTTCCCCAGTTCCGTGATGCCCCAACTGACTAGTAAAAGTTCCCTCCCTTGCTTATATATGCCCAGGTCAGGTGACCACTCTCTGAGGCGGCAAAAACAAGGTCCGCCTTCCTTCTGGAAGGTTCCAGGAGCTTCCCCACTCTACCTATGGACAGGGGATGGGTGGCTGGCATTGCAACATTGTATGGGGATACAGCCTGCTCCTGGCAACTAGGGTGCTACACTAAAAAGACCCCGCTGCAGTAGCAGGGGCCAGTGGCAGCCATGTTTGAAGTAGAGAGCACCTGCACCCTAACACAGATTAGCTATGAAAAGGTGCCCGAAGACCTAAGGGCCAACAAAAAGAAGTTGGGGAAAATGAGGCAAGGGCAAAAAATCACAGGGAAAGACCACCCTAGGGCTTACAGGTCTAACACTCCTGTACTCACTTCTATGGTATGAAAGATTATCTTAGTGTGTGCCATATTGCATAACATCTGTCTCTAAACAAATGTGTGATGGGTCAATGAGAAATTAAGTCCTCATGAAGTGAAAGAGGAGGATGAAACTGAAGCAGATATGGCGCATACAATGGCAAGCCATGTGAGACAGGACCAAATAGTGACTAATTGTTTTTCATAATTACATGAAAATTATGATAATAATGACAGAAATTATTTAAACCTATCACCCAATAAACCTTTTTTTAACCCATCCATTGCGTAGTGTGTGTGTGAATGTCAAGGGACATATATTGTCACTCACATCTTCTCAACTAGACGAAGACCTCAACATGCATGAATCATGTTTTCCGAGCTGTTGATAAACATGGGGGCATATTTCAAACTAAGAACAAATCAACGCAGCAAGCCCATTTGATGCAGTGCACTGCATGAAAGGAAGAGGGCAGGATTGCCCCATATCTAGCTAAATATGGGGCATTCCCGTCCTCCGTCTCTTAGGCAGTGCAGTGCAGCACAGCAAGTTGTCTTGCTGTGTTCTGCTGCATGAAAGTGTGTTAAATGTGGCCTCTGTGTATGATGGAACACAATTCTCCCAATAAGACAGTACCTGAAGCAATCTTCAAACTTATATTTGTTGCAGATATAGACTAGCATGCAGAGTGGCAGCAATTTGCTGGAACAAATGTTGCAACAGTTACCATCACAGATCATGGGAGACTAAGCATGGGCGTAAAATCCGCTCCGATCGTGGATTTTTCGGATTTTCGACAAATTCGCAATCCGCGAACTCTCGCGAATTTGTCGAAAATCCGTGAATTCGCTCGCGGTGGATTTTTTGCTTGGTGATACAATATTGTGGCGCGCGGCGTGGTGCACGGCGTTCACTTTCCGTCATTTAGCGTTTGCCGAGTTGTTTTTCTCGATCATATTTTGCGAGTGCTGCGCCATTTTGGATCTTGCTGCGGGATCCCGCGGGAGTTTGGCGCCCGCGAATACGTAATCGCGGCTTGCCACCTTGCACAGCACGCCTCGCGAGAGTTCGCAATTGCGAACACGTAGTTGCGGCGGACAGGAACAATCTCGCACTCGCGAAATAGAGATTTTGCAATTCTGCACAAGAAATTCACCAGCAAACAGGATAAACCTTCAGAAAATGATGATTTTTATCAGAATCACTCCTCAGGTTGACATTTGCATGGCCTTTTTTTTTGCAAGGAGTCCATTTTTGGGGGGGGGAGGAAGGAAGTGCCCCACAGTCTCCAACTTCCTGTTCCTGTCCAGCAGGCTCCTCCCAGTGCTTTCTTCATGTGCTGGTCACTTTCATTTGGACCTTGACCTGGAAGGATTACTTTTTGTGGGTGCTGCTGGATATTTGGATTTGAGGCCTTTTTGACTTTCTTTGGATCACTTTTGGATTAGAAATCAACTTTCACAAGTAAGTTTGTTTGGGGCATTACAGTTGTTGCAACTACAATTTTGGAACTTTTTCAGAACATTAAATAAAATATATTGTGGGTAGCCACAGTATCCAGTAGGACCAGGGTTGGTTATGGGGGCATGATACAACTGTTTTGTTGAATTTAAACACCATTGAGACCACGGATGGGCTGGGATTGTGCTGATTTTTGTGGTTTGTGTCGTTTTTTTGGGGCTGCTGGTGGGGCCCTTAGCCCAGGGGTGGTGAGTGTTGCATGGGCCTAGTCTTTCTGTGGGGTGTCTTCTTGAATTTAAACATCATTGAGGCCATGGATGGGCTGGGATTGTGCTGATTTTTGTGTTTTTTGTTGTTTTTTTGGGGCTGCTGGTGTGGCCTTTTGCCCAGGGGTAGTGGTGCATGGACTGAGTGTGCCTGTGGTGTGGTCTCACTCTCTTTAATGTAAACATCCTGGATGGCATTGGATTGTGGTGATTTTTGGGTGTTTTTCTGTTTTTTTGGGGTGTACTGTTGATGTGGACTGGCCATGTGGGTGGTGGTGGTGGCCATCTTGAGTGCTGGCTGGTACAGGCAACATGTGCTTGGGGTGCAAGGGGCCATTTTGAAGAGAGGCAGTGTCTGAGGCCTGCACTTATTTTGCCTACTTTTCATCCATTATGCCCAGGGGTAGTGAGTGTTGCATGGGCCTAGTCTTTCTGTGGGGTGTCTTCTTGAATTTAAACACCATTGAGGCCATGGATGGGCTGGGATTGTGCTGAATTTTGTGGTTTTTGTCGTTTTTGGGGCTGCTGGTGGGGCCCTTTGCCCAGGGGTGGTGAGTGTTGCATGGGCCTAGTCTTTCTGTGGGGTGTCTTCTTGAATTTAAACATCATTGAGGCCATGGATTGGCTGGGATTGTGCTGATTTTTGTGTTTTTTGTTGTTTTTTGGGGCTGCTGGTGTGGCCTTTTGCCCAGGGGTAGTGGTGCGTGGACTGAGTGTGCCTGTGGTGTGGTCTCACTCTCTTTAATGTAAACATCCTGGATGGCATTGGATTGTGGTGGTTTTTGGGTGTTTTTCTGTTTTTTTGGGGTGTACTGTTGATGTGGACTGGCCATGTGGGTGGTGGTGGTGGCCATCTTGAGTGCTGGCTGGTACAGGCAACATGTGCTTGGGGTGCAAGGGGGCATTTTGAAGAGAGGCAGTGTCTGAGGCCTGCACTTATTTTGCCTACTTTTCATCCATTATCCCCAGGGGTAGTGAGTGTTGCATGGGCCTAGTCTTTCTGTGGGGTGTCTTCTTGAATTTAAACACCATTGAGGCCATGGATGGGCTGGGATTGTGCTGAATTTTGTGGTTTTTGTCGTTTTTTGGGGCTGCTGGTGGGGCCCTTTGCCCAGGGGTGGTGAGTGTTGCATGGGCCTAGTCTTTCTGTGGGGTGTCTTCTTGAATTTAAACATCATTGAGGCCATGGATGGGCTGGGATTGTGCTCATTTTTGTGTTTTTTGTCGTTTTTTTGGGGCTGCTGGTGTGGCCTTTTGCCCAGGGGTAGTGGTGCATGGACTGAGTGTGCCTGTGGGGTCTCACTCTCTTTAATGTAAACATCCTGGATGGCATTGGATTGTGGTGATTTTTGGGTGTTTTTCTGTTTTTTTGGGGTGTACTGTTGATGTGGACTGGCCATGTGGGTGGTGGTGGTGGCCATCTTGAGTGCTGGCTGGTACAGGCAACATGTGCTTGGGGTGCAAGGGGCCATTTTGAAGAGAGGCAGTGTCTGAGGCCTGCACTTATTTTGCCTACTTTTCATCCATTATCCCCAGGGGTAGTGAGTGTTGCATGGGCCTAGTCTTTCTGTGGGGTGTCTTCTTGAATTTAAACACCATTGAGTCCATGGATGGGCTGGGATTGTGCTGTTTTTTGTGTTTTTTGTCGTTTTTGGGGGCTGCTAGTGTGGCCTTTTGCCCAGGGGTAGTGGTGCATGGACTGAGTGTGCCTGTGGGGTCTCACTCTCTTTAATGTAAACATCCTGGATGGCATTGGGTTGTGGTGATTTTTGGGTGTTTTTCTTTTTTTTTGGGGTGTACTGTTGATGTGGACTGGCCATGTGGTTGGTGGTGGTGGCCATCTTGAGTGCTGGCTGGTACAGGCGACATGTGCTTGGTGTGCAAGGGGCCATTTTGAAGAGAGGCAGTGTCTGAGGCCTGCACTTATTTTGCCTACTTTTCATCCATTACGCCCAGGGGTCATGAGTGTTGCATGGGCCTAGTCTTTCTGAGGGGTGTCCTCTTGAATTTAAACACCATTGAGGCCATGGATGGGCTGGGATTGTGCTGAATTTTGTGGTTTTTGTCGTTTTTTGGGGCTGCTGGTGGGGCCGTTTGCCCAGGGGTGGTGAGTGTTGCATGGGCCTAGTCTTTCTGTGGGGTGTCTTCTTGAATTTAAACATCATTGAGGCCATGGATGGGCTGGGATTGTGCTGATTTTTGTGTTTTTTGTCGTTTTTTTGGGGCTGCTGGTGTGGCCTTTTGCCCAGGGGTAGTGGTGCATGGACTGAGTGTGCCTGTGGGGTCTCACTCTCTTTAATGTAAACATCCTGGATGGCATTGGATTGTGGTGATTTTTGGGTGTTTTTCTGTTTTTTTGGGGTGTACTGTTGA
This sequence comes from Lissotriton helveticus, assembly GCF_964261635.1. Taxonomy (NCBI): domain Eukaryota; kingdom Metazoa; phylum Chordata; class Amphibia; order Caudata; family Salamandridae; genus Lissotriton; species Lissotriton helveticus. The sequence goes on from NC_136069.1 coordinate 129,442,598, forward strand.
TGTGGACTGGCCATGTGGGTGGTGGTGGTGGCCATCTTGAGTGCTGGCTGGTACAGGCGACATGTGCTTGGTGTGCAAGGGGCCATTTTGAAGAGAGGCAGTGTCTGAGGCCTGCACTTATTGTGCCTACTTTTCATCCATTACGCCCAGGGGTAATGAGTGTTGCATGGGCCTAGTCTTTCTGAGGGGTGTCCTCTTGAATTTAAACACCATTGAGGCCATGGATGGGCTGGGATTGTGCTGAATTTTGTGTTTTTTGTCGTTTTTTGGGGCTGCTGGTGGGGCCGTTTGCCCAGGGGTGGTGAGTGTTGCATGGGCCTAGTCTTTCTGTGGGGTGTCTTCTTGAATTTAAACATCATTGAGGCCATGGATGGGCTGGGATTGTGCTGATTTGTGTGTTTTTTGTCGGTTTTCTGGGGCTGCTGGTGTGGCCTTTTGCCCAGGGGTAGTGGTGCATGGACTGAGTGTGCCTGTGGGGTCTCACTCTCTTTAATGTAAACATCCTGGATGGCATTGGATTGTGGTGATTTTTGGGTGTTTTTCTGTTTATTTGGGGTGTACTGTTGATGTGGACTGGCCATGTGGGTGGTGGTGGTGGCCATCTTGAGTGCTGGCTGGTACAGGCAACATGTGCTTGGGGTGCAAGGGGCCATTTTGAAGAGAGGCAGTGTCTGAGGCCTGCACCTATTTTGCCTACTTTTCATCCATTATGCCCAGGGGTACTGAGTGTTGCATGGGCCTAGTCTTTCTGTGTGGTGTCTTGAATGTAAACATCATGGATGGCATGGGATTGTGCTGATTTTTCTGTGTTTTTCGATTTTTTTGGGGTGTATAACTGAACTGATGTTTCTCTGTCTGCCATTGCTTTTAGGTGCACAAGACTCAAGAGAACCACCAGTGCCAGGAAGAAGTCCTGCAGCGGTGTGTGTGTGCAGCATAACGTCACGCGACGTCACGTCTGGACACAGACAACTCTGCAACTCGTGCAACTGCTGCCTGCTGTTCTGACCTGCTCTGAAGAAGATGGCCCCAAAAAATGTTACCCGTAGCTCCTCTAGCAAGAAAGTTGCCAGTAAGGAGCAGAAGAAGCAAGTTACCAAGGAGACTGGTGTGCCGGCCGCCTCTTTTTTTGGGAGGAAAAAAAAAAGTATGCCTGCAGCAGCAGCGGAATCTGCTGGGGACCAAGCTTGGGAGCAGCACCCCCGCTCCATTGGGCTCAGTGCCACCACCACCACCACGCCTACTTAAGTCCAAGCCCTTGACTGCTGCAGAGGCAGTTAGTCTAGTTGTTCAATCACCATCAACCAGTGATGTTGGCTCATCGCAAGAAAGTAGCAGCAATGTCCCTCAATCAACACAGGTTGTTGTAACTCATCTGACGTGTATTGAACAACCACAGCCGCAACAAAAACCACATGTGCAAGTACAAGCCCAAGTACATGTGGAAGGAGAGGCAGCGCAAGGAGATGCGCAAGCAGAGGTGCACGGAGGGTCACAAGTGCCCACAATAGTTGTTCCTCCCGAAGTAGGGGCACATCAGGAAATCGACAATCAAGGCGGGGTATCATTTGAGGAAGACACTCCTCCTGATGATCATTCATTGTCTTCCACACCCCTAGCAAGGAAGAGATCAAGGGTGGTGTCTACATCTTCTTCAAGCACACCTCCTTCTGATGATACGGATCAAAATTGGGAACCAGCACCACTGCCATCTGAGAGTGAGGAACACCATGATCTGACAAAGGTAGTTAAGCGTAAAAGGAAGCTCGTCCAAAGTCTCAGAGTTATGGAGTGTGATGATGAGGCTCAACAAGAAGTGGCGGATACTGCTGCTGATGAAGACTCTGACAACGACGACCCAGTCATAATAAAGGTCACTGCAGCCCCAGCGGGCATGCAGCAAACAGACATTTTGACCCTAGCCCGAAAAGCTGCTGAGCGTGATGATGATGATGTTGTCGACGAGGAGGCAGTGGAAAAACCACAATCATTGGAGTTAAGTAGTACACCAACTCGTACCGCTTCCATATTTCTTTCTCACAAGAAGGGACCTCCATCCACCTCGACCTTAATTAGTGGCGGTGAAAGTGCACAACGTACAAAAGTTGGGCAATCCAGATCCTCCACTTCATCTGGCATTAGCAGCATGACCACCACCACCAGTATCGCCGCCTCCTCCAGGCCCCACAGACACTTCAAGTCCCCAGTTTGGGACTTCTTTACTGTTTGCCCAAAAAGGGAAAAGTTCGCCATTTGTACCCTTTGTAAGCTTGCAGTTAGTCATGGTAAGTTAGGTAGCAACTATGGTACCGGAGGCCAGAGAGGTCATCTTGAGAGACAGCACACTGTCAAATGGTTTGCGCACCTAAAGGCGATCAAGGAAGGCCGAATTGGAAGTCAAGAAAACATTGATGTTTCATCTGATGATGACGAGGAGGAAGAAGACGTGTCAAACACTTCACTTACACCCAGTACCCCTGTCAGCAGCACACCCCATGTGAGGCACACTAAGAGTGTTGGATCGAGTGAGACACCAACGCGAAAAAGTTCACCAGCGAGCATAATTGGGTCAACGAAGTCATTATCATCCCGTAAATGCTTGGTCCAGGGCAACATTAGAACCATGTTATGTTCAGACGCGCCATATGAACGCAACCACCCACTGACGCGTCTGTATAACACTAAGCTGGCTAAAATGCTAGCTGTGGACCTTATCCCTTTTTCTTTTGTAGAAGCGGTAGGTTTTCTAGAATTAGTGGCAGCGCTTTGCCCTAAATGGAAGGTTCCTAGCCGGTTCTATTTTGCCAGAGTTGCGGTTCCAGCACTACATGAAGATGTGCTGGAGGTGATTGGGGCAGCTTTGCAGAAGAGTGCTGTTCACACTATACATCTGACAACAGACATGTGGACCAGTGGCGCAGGCGCTGATTACATGTGCATCACTGCACACTGGGTCTCTTTTTCAGGGGTTAAAGCAAAGCTAAACGCAGGTGTTGACCCGGACCAAGTTTTTAAAGCTGCTCGGAAACATGCAACACTAGCCATGTTTGGCTTTGAGAAAAGTCACACAGCACGAAACATTTTGGACGAGTTTAACAAAAAGGTCTTTCACTGGCTGTCCCCAAAAAAACGCCAGATTGGTTATGTTTCCACGGATAATGGCGCCAATGTAGTTAAGAACCTATCTGGAGTGGACGGGCCACTCGACCTCTGCGCACTGTTGCTTCTGGTGAATAGATCACACCAGAAAATTAACCTTAATCATACAAAATTTCATGCACTCTACTAATCAGTTTTCAATGTAACTAACTCATAACATATAACTCTTAACCAATTTAAAACATTTTAACTCAAAATATGATTTTTAATCATCATTCCATTTGTTGGTATCATGAAAATATGTTGAAAACAAATATTAACATTTCACAAATTCAACATAATCTTTCTTGGCAGTATACAGTTGACGTAGCCCGATGCATTTCGAGTCCCTTAGGACTCTTCCTCAGGGGCCTGTGAATATAACCAGTTCTTATCAAAAGCTGATATTTGCAACATATATGATAACAAGTTCAATTTCGAAAAACAATAAGATGTGGAAAGGCAACAATTATGCATTTACATTAATCAGGATGCTTCAATGTGTGATGACATGACCGTGAACTAATAAGAACAGATACCACCACCACACCTCTGTAGTGGACTGTGAACCACCTAAAAAAATATACTCACAACAGAACCAAAGAAACACGACCTTCCTGTAACAAAGAATATGCCTATCTGTAAACAACTGTTTTAAAACGTGCAATAACTTTCAATGACGTGCTCCAAGGAGTCCCTTCTCTTACCTCGGCTCTCTGATGTTGAAACAACCGCGCTTCCGTCTTGATCACAATTTCCGACCACTGCCTGTAAACGAGCATAAGAACCATCCTTAACCATAATTCTCCGGTTTTCAAACCAAGAAAAACGGGGCCAAAGACGCCTCTACCTACCACGAAGTTACTAATCACATCCTCCGTGTGCTCCACTCGATAAAGTTTTCAATGGGACACCGGACCTTCCGGTTTAAAAACACCCTTCTCCTTCGAAAATGCTCACAACAGTGAAAACGGACTACCGAGAATCAACCAATGCTGCCATTTTAGGTCAGTCTAATCCAAATGGCTATCTCTCGACCTCCGACAAATAACGCAAACCATGCATAAACAAACCAAGGACCGCATTATGCTGCCTGCAAACTAATTATCACGAATGAGGTGGAATTTAGAAAGCATGTTCTGCAGGGAAAATCAAGTATTAATAAAAAACGTAATACTGCTAAAAAAACATGATGGTTGAAACAAAGTGATTGAAACAAGCAGGAAAGTGCAGTGATATATAAGGAATTACATAAAAGCATATGTGTATAAAATGATACATGAAGAAACAATAAATAGACATCAATAATTCAGTATGGTGCATCCAATAGTGCATAACATTACAATACTTGATGTACTCATCCTAAAGAGTTACTAGCCAAACCCTCTACATGTACCTCACTTGGTATACAGTATTATAATTACAGGAAACAGGTGTAATACATTTTTTCATTTAAACCTTTTGGTTCCTGTGTCCCTAGGAACCTAATCCAGAATATTTCTCTTTGAAGGAGGGATCTAGTGAGATCCACACCTTCATGACGTTCAGTTCTCTCCAGGACTGAAAACTGCATTTGGGAAATGTTGTGCCTATTCTCTGACCAATGTTTGGCGAGGTTACTTTTGATGTTGACATTTCTAATAGTACTCTTATGTTCAGATATTCTTGTTTTTACTTTCCTTTCCGTTTTTCCAACATAAAGTTTACCACATGGGCATTTAATGTAATAAATCACATTATTGGAGTTGCAATCACTATCATGATGCAGTTCAACAGTTTTACCAGTCTGTGGGTGATGTAAAGTAGTCCCAACTATAACATTGTGACAATGGACGCAATTCATGCACCGTTTCATCCCTTTATGTGTCTGCCTCCTGCTGATGGTTGGAGTCTTCAGCAACTCCTTCACATGTTTTGATCTTTTATACGCAAACATTGGTTTTTGCAAGAAAATACCTCCAAAATCTGGTTCATGTTGTAAAAGTTCCCAATGTCTTGTTATTATGTTTTTAATTTTTACTGAACTCGTGGAGTATTTAGACACAAAAACTTGTCTATACAAAGTTTTCTTGGGTTTTTTCTCCAAAAGACTCTCTCGATTAAATATTGCAATCTTATCCTTTGCTTTCTTTAAAACAACCTCTGGATAACCTCTGCATGCGTATTTTTGTTCTTGTAAATCCAAATGTTTTCCCAAAGTCTCAGGCTCTGAACAAATGCGTTTTATTCTCATGTATTGCGACAGGGGCAGGTTCACTTTTAGATTTTGAGGATGAAAACTCTGAAATAAAAGAGAATTGTTAACATCAGTTTCCTTCCGGAACACCTCAGTGCGCAATCTTCCTTGTCTTAATGTTACTAGTACATCCAAGAATGAAATTTCGTGATCACTGATGGTGTGGGTGAATTTAATTTGGTCCACATGTGTGTTCAAAGTCAAAATTTTCCGTTCCAACGTTTCTTTGTTGCCTGACCAGAGTACAAAAATGTCATCTATGAATCTTTGGTACACAAGGCTGTGATCTCGCCATTCTTCATCCGAGTAAATAAAGTCAGATTCGAATTTAGCCATGTACGTATTGGCATATGCAGGAGCCCCCGCAAATCCCATCGATGTGCCATTCTGCTGCAGAAAAAACTTAGAATCCCACTGGAAGTAGCTGTGATATAAGCAAAAATGCAGCAATTCTAAAATGAAAACTTTTTCTGCTCTGATGGTTTCAAGTCCCAACAGCGCCCATTCCACGGCTTCCAGTCCTGCTTGATGTGGTATAGAAGTATAGAGTGATTTTACATCTATAGTACATAATAGTAGATCTTGAGTAGTTGAAATATTCTTAAGTTTCAATAAGAAATCATTAGTGTCTTTAGTGTAGGATGGCCAATCTTGGACAAATTGCTGCAAGAAGGTATCAATATATTGCCCCAAAGGTTCAAAAATCGTTCCACAACCTGTAACGATAGGTCTCATGGGTGGATTCAATTTATCCTTGTGGATTTTTGGAAGCATATAAAGGCGTGGCCGCCTCGGATGTTGTACCGTAAGGAATTGTTTCGTGGCACTAGAGATATGACCTGATTCAAACGCTTTATCCAAAATAATTTTCAAGGTTCCTTCTAGTTCATTGGTGGGATCTTCATCTAGTTCCAAGTATGTTAACTCATCGGAAACATGTTCATTGACTTTATTGACATAGAACTCCGTGTCCATCACTATAATTGCTCCTCCCTTATCCGCCTTTTGAATGTGAATGCTTTTATTCATTTGAAGTTTTTCAAAGTGTTCCTTTCGTACTCTGATAAATTCTTGGTTTTGGATCTCTGAAAACGCAATTTCTCTAGATCATTCCGCACTGATTTTTCGAATGCATCCAAGATTTTATGGGATACTGGTGATTGATATTTAGATTTTACTTTGAACTCCATTAATTCAGTGGGTTCTTTTTCCTCTTGTGTTGGAACCACATTGGTGAAAAAATGTCTGAGTCTTAGAACCCTCATGAACTTAAACAGTGCTATTTCACACTCCAAGATATTTGTGTCATAAGTAGGAACGAAACCTAGTCCTCTATTTAAAACTTTTAGTTCTTCAGATGTTAACTCTGTTTTAGATATATTCATTACCAAATTTACTTGGTGCTCCTTGTTCGAGCTCCTTCTTTTGCTTCTCCTTGTTTTTGTTTGGTTTTTCCTGGTGGTTGAGTTAGATCCCCTACCTGGGGAAAAGAAGACGGCTTAGATGTTGCTGCTGTTTGAACGGGTTCTGTTTGTTCAGTGGAGCCAGATGCCTCTCCAATTTGTGTATTTGCTGGTGGTCTGGAAGCACTTAAATCCGTGTCCGAGACTAGACTTTCCTCTGAGGTTGTCATTACCTTCTTTTTTGGTTGATATACTCTTCTTTGGGCGTATACTTCAGCCCAGGTGTAGACCTCATTCAGCTTGTAATCAAGCGTATCCCTCTTGAATTTCCTGAGTTTACCCTCTTGAATTTCTTTAGTATATTTATCCAACGTAGTCTTTATATCATTCAAAGCTATGTCCCAATCATCCTTTTTCATTCTGCCCTCCAAATTATGTTTGATCTCTTCAATTTCATGGGTCAATTCCGCTATGACTCTAGCTAGCTCCTCAATTAGTAACAAGATTAAGTCCAATGAGCATTTATTTAAAATGCGATACCATTTATCCATAAAATCCTTATTCAAATGGAATCTGTAGAGCATCGGTTTTATGGATATCCTTAATCCACGTGGAATCCTCTTCTCCTTGTGATACTGCACCAAGGTTGATGCATGGAGTTTTTGGCTGATTTCTCTTTTTGCTAGAAATTGTAATTGTTTAAGTTGTTGTACTATTGTGTTGCCTTGCACATCCGAAGTTTTTACTTCTTGAATCAACGAATATATGTCGGTTGCTTGTTCAGCTGTATAAACTAATGTTTTTGCCCTCTCATTTGTGAGGCTTGAAATTTGATCAAAAGACATTTTTATGTTTGGGTGGGTGCTCTCTCCGTAGGACAAAGTGACAAAATGTAGAATTCAGTGTGGGTAGCACTCCTCTTTTTTGAAATTATTTTTTCTTTACTTCAAATTATTCTTAACACATGCGTGCTGCGGAGGTGGCACGTTTGTCCACACACCGTGCCTACAACGTAACAACCTATCTGGAGTGGACGGGCCACTCGACCTCTGCGCACTGTTGCTTCTGGTGAATAGATCACACCAGAAAATTAACCTTAATCATACAAAATTTCATGCACTCTACTAATCAGTTTTCAATGTAACTAACTCATAACATATAACTCTTAACCAATTTAAAACATTTTAACTCAAAATATGATTTTTAATCATCATTCCATTTGTTGGTATCATGAAAATATGTTGAAAACAAATATTAACATTTCACAAATTCAACATAATCTTTCTTGGCAGTATACAGTTGACGTAGCCCGATGCATTTCGAGTCCCTTAGGACTCTTCCTCAGGGGCCTGTGAATATAACCAGTTCTTATCAAAAGCTGATATTTGCAACATATATGATAACAAGTTCAATTTCGAAAAACAATAAGATGTGGAAAGGCAACAATTATGCATTTACATTAATCAGGATGCTTCAATGTGTGATGACATGACCGTGAACTAATAAGAACAGATACCACCACCACACCTCTGTAGTGGACTGTGAACCACCTAAAAAAATATACTCACAACAGAACCAAAGAAACACGACCTTCCTGTAACAAAGAATATGCCTATCTGTAAACAACTGTTTTAAAACGTGCAATAACTTTCAATGACGTGCTCCAAGGAGTCCCTTCTCTTACCTCGGCTCTCTGATGTTGAAACAACCGCGCTTCCGTCTTGATCACAATTTCCGACCACTGCCTGTAAACGAGCATAAGAACCATCCTTAACCACAATTCTCCGGTTTTCAAACCAAGAAAAACGGGGCCAAAGACGCCTCTACCTACCACGAAGTTACTGATCACATCCTCCGTGTGCTCCACTCGATAAAGTTTTCAATGGGACACCGGACCTTCCGGTTTAAAAACACCCTTCTCCTTCGAAAATGCTCACAACAGTGAAAACGGACTACCGAGAATCAACCAATGCTGCCATTTTAGGTCAGTCTAATCCAAATGGCTATCTCTCGACCTCCGACAAATAACGCAAACCATGCATAAACAAACCAAGGACCACATTATGCTGCCTGCAAACTAATTATCACGAATGAGGTGGAATTTAGAAAGCATGTTCTGCAGGGAAAATCAAGTATTAATAAAAAACGTAATACTGCTAAAAAAACATGATGGTTGAAACAAAGTGATTGAAACAAGCAGGAAAGTGCAGTGATATATAAGGAATTACACAAAAGCATATGTGTATAAAATGATACATGAAGAAACAATAAATAGACATCAATAATTCAGTATGATGCATCCAATAGTGCATAACATTACAATACTTGATGTACTCATCCTAAAGAGTTACTAGCCAAACCCTCTACATGTACCTCACTTGGTATACAGTATTATAATTACAGGAAACAGGTGTAATCAATTTTTTCATTTAAACCTTTTGGGTCCTGTGTCCCTAGGAACCTAATCCAGAATATTTCTCTTTCAAGGAGGGATCTAGTGAGATCTAGTGAGATCCACACCTTCATGACGTTCAGTTCTCTCCAGGACTGAAAACTGCACTTCTTTTCCCCAGGTAGGGGATCTAACTCAACCACCAGGAAAAACCAAACAAAAACAAGGAGAAGCAAAAGAAGGAGCTCGAATAAGGAGCACCAAGTAAATTTGGTAATGAATATATCTAAAACAGAGTTAACATCTGAAGAACTAAAAGTTTTAAATAGAGGACTAGGTTTCGATCCTACTTATGACACAAATATCTTGGAGTGTGAAATAGCACTGTTTAAGTTCATGAGGGTTCTAAGACTCAGACATTTTTTCACCAATGTGGTTCCAACACAAGAGGAAAAAGAACCCACTGAATTAATGGAGTTAAAGTAAAATCTAAATATCAATCACCAGTATCCCATAAAATCTTGGATGCATTCGAAAAATCAGTGCGGAATGATCTAGAGAAATTGCGTTTTCAGAGATCCAAAACCAAGAATTTATCAGAGTACGAAAGGAACACTTTGAAAAAACTTCAAATGAATGAAAGCATTCACATTCACAAGGCGGATAAGGGAGGAGCAATTATAGTGATGGACACGGAGTTCTATGTCAATAAAGTCAATGAACATGTTTCTGATGAGTTAACATACTTGGAACTAGATGAAGATCCCACCAATGAACTAGAAGGAACCTTGAAAATTATTTTGGATAAAGCGTTTGAATCAGGTCATATCTCTAGTGCCACGAAACAATTCCTTACGGTACAACATCCGAGGCGGCCACGCCTTTATATGCTTCCCAAAATCCACAAGGATAAATTGAATCCACCCATGAGACCTATCGTTACAGGTTGTGGAACGATTTTTGAACCTTTGGGGCAATATATTGATACCTTCTTGCAGCAATTTGTCCAAGATTGGCCATCCTACACTAAAGACACTAATGATTTCTTATTGAAACTTAAGAATATTTCAACTACTCAAGATCTACTATTATGTACTATAGATGTAAAATCACTCTATACTTCTATACCACATCAAGCAGGACTGGAAGCCGTGGAATGGGCGCTGTTGGGACTTGAAACCATCAGAGCAGAAAAAGTTTTCATTTTAGAATTGCTGCATTTTTGCTTATATCACAGCTACTTCCAGTGAGATTCTAAGTTTTTTCTGCAGCAGAATGGCACATCGATGGGATTTGCGGGGGCTCCTGCATATGCCAATACGTACATGGCTAAATTCGAATCTGACTTTATTTACTCGGATGAAGAATGGCGAGATCACAGCCTTGTGTACCAAAGATTCATAGACGACATTTTTGTACTCTGGTCAGGCAACAAAGAAACGTTGGAACGGAAAATCTTGACTTTGAACACACATGTGGACCAAATTAAATTCACCCACACCATCAGTGATCACGAAATTTCATTCTTGGATGTACTAGTAACATTAAGACAAGGAAGATTGCGCACTGAGGTGTTCCGGAAGGAAACTGATGTTAACAATTCTCTTTTATTTCAGAGTTTTCATCCTCAAAATCTAAAAGTGAACCTGCCCCTGTCGCAATACATGAGAATAAAACGCATTTGTTCAGAGCCTGAGACTTTGGGAAAACATTTGGATTTACAAGAACAAAAATACGCATGCAGAGGTTATCCAGAGGTTGTTTTAAAGAAAGCAAAGGATAAGATTGCAATGTTTAATCGAGAGAATCTTTTGGAGAAAAAACCCAAGAAAACTTTGGATAGACAAGTTTTTGTGTCTAAATACTCCACGAGTTCAGTAAAAATTAAAAACATAATAACAAGACATTGGGAACTTTTACAACATGAACCAGATTTTGGAGGTATTTTCTTGCAAAAACCAATGTTTGCGTATAAAAGATCAAAAAATTTGAAGGAGTTGCTGAAGACTCCAACCATCAGCAGGAGGCAGACACATAAAGGGATGAAACGGTGCATGAATTGCGTCCATTGTCACAATGTTATAGTTGGGACTACTTTACATCACCCACAGACTGGTAAAACTGTTGAACTGCATCATGATAGTGATTGCAACTCCAATAATGTGATTTATTACATTAAATGCCCATGTGGTAAACTTTATGTTGGAAAAACGGAAAGGAAAGTAAAAACAAGAATATCTGAACATAAGAGTACTATTAGAAATGTCAACATCAAAAGTAACCTCGCCAAACATTGGTCAGAGAATAGGCACAACATTTCCCAAATGCAGTTTTCAGTCCTGGAGAGAACTGAACGTCATGAAGGTGTGGATCTCACTAGATCCCTCCTTCAAAGAGAAATATTCTGGATTAGGTTCCTAGGGACACAGGAACCAAAAGGTTTAAATGAAAAAATTGATCACACCTGTTTCCTGTAATTATAATACTGTATACCAAGTGAGGTACATGTAGAGGGTTTGGCTAGTAACTCTTTAGGATGAGTACATCAAGTATTGTAATGTTATGCACTATTGGATGCATCATACTGAATTATTGATGTCTATTTATTGTTTCTTCATGTATCATTTTATACACATATGCTTTTATGTAATTCCTTATATATCACTGCACTTTCCTGCTTGTTTCAATCACTTTTTTTCAACCATCATGTTTTTTTAGCAGTATTACGTTTTTTATTAATACTTGATTTTCCCTGCAGAACATGCTTTCTAAATTCCACCTCATTCGTGATAATTAGTTTGCAGGCAGCATAATGTGGTCCTTGGTTTGTTTATGCATGGTTTGCGTTATTTGTCGGAGGTCGAGAGATAGCCATTTGGATTAGACTGACCTAAAATGGCAGCATTGGTTGATTCTCGGTAGTCCGTTTTCACTGTTGTGAGCATTTTCGAAGGAGAAGGGTGTTTTTAAACCGGAAGGTCCGGTGTCCCATTGAAAACTTTATCGAGTGGAGCACACGGAGGATGTGATTAGTAACTTCGTGGTAGGTAGAGGCGTCTTTGGCCCTGTTTTTCTTGGTTTGAAAACCGGAGAATTATGGTTAAGGATGGTTCTTATGCTCGTTTACAGGCAGTGGTCGGAAATTGTGATCAAGACGGAAGCGCGGTTGTTTCAACATCAGAGAGCCGAGGTAAGAGAAGGGACTCCTTGGAGCACGTCATTGAAAGTTATTGCACGTTTTAAACAGTTGTTTACAGATAGGCATATTCTTTGTTACAGGAAGGTCGTGTTTCTTTGGTTCTGTTGTGAGTATATTTTTTTAGGTGGTTCACAGTCCACTACAGAGGTGTGGTGGTGGTATCTGTTCTTATTAGTTCACGGTCATGTCATCACACATTCAAGCATCCTGATTAATGTAAATGCATAATTGTTGCCTTTCCACATCTTATTGTTTTTCGAAATTGAACTTGTTATCATATATGTTGCAAATATCAGCTTTTGATAAGAACTGGTTATATTCACAGGCCCCTGAGGAAGAGTCCTAAGGGACTCGAAATGCATCGGGCTACGTCAACTGTATACTGCCAAGAAAGATTATGTTGAATTTGTGAAATGTTAATATTTGTTTTCAACATATTTTCATGATACCAACAAATGGAATGATGATTAAAAATCATATTTTGAGTTAAAATGTTTTAAATTGGTTAAGAGTTATATGTTATGAGTTAGTTACATTGAAAACTGAGTAGTAGAGTGCATGAAATTTTGTATGATTAAGGTTAATTTTCTGGTGTGATCTATTCACCAGAAGCAACAGTGCACAGAGGTCGAGTGGCCCGTCTACTCCAGATAGGTTGTTACGTTGTAGGCACGGTGTGTGGACAAACGTGCCACCTCCGCAGCACGCATGTGTTAAGAATAATTTGAAGTAAAGAAAAAATAATTTCAAAAAAGAGGAGTGTTACCCACACTGAATTCTAGCCAATGTAGTTAAGGCCATGTCGCTGGGTGACTATTTCAGAGTGCCGTGTTTGGCGCACTGTATCAACCTGGTAGTTCAAAAATTCTTGAGTGATAAAGACAGTCCAGCGTGCGAGGTAATGGCCACCTGCCGAAAAATGTGCAACCATTTCAGCCATTCTTTTAAGGCCCGGAAGCATCTGAGGAGCCTGCTACATGAACCTCAAATGCCAGTGAAAGCACTCATCCAGGAGGTGGCAACACGTTGGAACTCAACCTTCTACATGCTTGAGCGTCTGTATGAGCAGTATACGGTACTCGATCACTATTTCTTAAAACAGGGTACAGCTCAGAAGGACCTGAGGATGGGTGCGGCGCAATGGGACATAGTTAAAAGCCTGACAGACATGCTTCGTCCTTTTGAGGTCTTCACGCGTGCAGTCAGCAAGGAGGACTGTAATTTGGGAAAAGCTATCCCATTGTTGTGCATGCTGGAGCACCAACTGAAGGCGGTGTCTTCTGAGTTAGAAAAAGATGATAAAAACAAAGACCCTTTTGTTTTGTCGGAGAAATTATTAGAGCGCCTACGTGGTGATGAACGCCTTAAAATGATCAACTCAGAACAGCATTACATTTGTGCTACTATTCTGGATCCACGCTACAAAAAGGTGCTGGCAGGCCAAGCATTCTTTCCTTTTGCTGATGAAGATGTTAAAAAGTACAAACGTTGGCTAGCCTGGTCAGCCAAGAGGTTTGAAAAAGAACGGCAGGATATTGAAGGAGAAGGCAGTACATCAGCATCAGCAGGCCATCCCCAGTCAAAAGAATCCACTTCTGCACCTGTGGCTCTGGCACAAGTGACCTCTCAGCCGTTAAAGACACCGGCAACCGGATCATCTGCACCACTCACAAGAGTAACATTGGCTGCTGAAGAGGATTGGCTAAGTTGGCTTGGGTATGGTTCTCGAAAAGAGGTCACAAGCACAGCAAAAAGTAACCAAAGTGGAGGAACCGTTGAGGACCTTGAGTCGATGGTGCAGGACTATCTGAATGACTCAACAGAGGTCTTGCTTAATGATGAGCCATTGCAGTATTGGCATGGGAAAAAACAATTGTGGCCACAGCTCTCCAACCTGGCTATAAACTAATTGTCTTGCCCACTCGCAAGTGTGTCTTCTGAACGTGTTTTCAGTGCTGCTGGTGGCATTGTAACTCCCAAACAGAGCCGCCTCTCGCCCAAAAATGTGGAGAGGCTAACAATGATCAAGATGAATCAGCACCTCATACCACCAGATTACAAAGTACGAGAAAGCACGCAGCATGAAGACGAGGAGGACAGCAACGTAGATGAGGGAATTTGTTCTCTGTTCGGTGACGCTGACCTCATCCTGCCTGAATTCGCAGAGTATGATGATGAACTCTTATTCTTATTCCCTGACACCGAGCCCTGAAAATGAGACAATGAATCAATAACTTTCTTTTTCGTCCTTATTCACTTTTATTCCTGTGTGTCTGTCTTTCTTTGTTTTGCACAGTTAATTTAATTCAAACTTTAATCACCTAATCACAAAAACAAGCCCATCAGCAGAACTGTCTTCACTTGTTTGCTTATTGATTTGAAGGTGCCGCAGTCTACATTCCTCAGGTTCACAAGTTCAGAAGAACATGCTCCTCTATCCTCCTCCTCCAGACTCCTATTTGCCTCAAAGCAGAGGGCTGGATTACGCCCAATGAAGAAAGACTCAGCACTTGTGGAGGTGTTCTACTTCTTTGCGGGTGAGTTGACGGCTCTGGGCCCATTGGTGTGAAGGTCTAATAACGGATAAAAGTGTTTTGGACCAAATATGAGGCGGAGAAATTTCTTGCCGTTTTTGCTGACTTGCTTGCCTTTGAGGTGCTCTTTGGCGCGGTTCCGGGTGTTTGTGGGTGAGTTTTGGGGTCTGGGAGCACTGCTGCGAGAGTCTAATCTTGATTGCATTTGCTTTTCAGGAAATCCGTGGTGGAAAACAGGAGTTATGATGATGACCTAGCTGCACAGCGCGTTTGGACCGAAGGCCGAGAGATATTGTAAGCATGAGATTTTGTTTTTTGGCTGTTTGGGGGTGTTGTCGCATGCTTTTTTGCGGGTGGGTTGGCGGGTCTCTTGGGGCATTCCTGTGAAGGTCTAATACCGGATAGAAGTGGTTTGGACAAAATCCATGCAGAATTTTTTTTTGCTATTTCTTCTGACATCTTGCTCAATGTAGCGTTTTCGGGGGCCTGTTTGGGGGGCTTCCTGGTGTTTGTGGGTGGGTTTTGGTGTCTCTGTCAGAGCACTGCTGCGACAGTCTAATCTTGATTGCATTTGCTTTTCAGGAAATCTGTGGTGGAAAACAGGAGTTATGATGATGACCTAGCTGCACAGCGCGTTTGGACCGAAGGCCGAGAGATATTGTAAGTATGAGATTTTGTTTTTTGGCTGTTTGGGGGTGTTGTCGCGTGCTTTTTTGCAGGTGGGTTGGCGGGTCTCTTGGGGCATTCCTGTGAAGGTCTAATACCGGATAGAAGTGGTTTGGACAAAATCCATGCAGAATTTTTTTTTGCTATTTCTTCTGACATCTTGCTCAATGTAGCGTTTTCAGGGGCCTGTTTGGGGGGCTTCCTGGTGTTTGTGGGTGGGTTTTGGTGTCTCTGTCGGAGCACTGCTGCGACAGTCTAATCTTGATTGCATTTGCTTTTCAGGAAATCCGTGGTGGAAAACAGGAGTTATGATGATGACCTAGCTGCACAGCGCGTTTGGACCGAAGGCCGAGAGATATTGTAAGTATGAGATTTTGGTTTTTGGCTGTTTGGGGGTGTTGTCGCGTGCTTTTTTGCGGGTGGGTTGGCGGGTCTCTTGGGGCATTCCTGTGAAGGTCTAATACCGGATAGAAGTGGTTTGGACAAAATCCATAAGGAAAAGCCTTTTGGCACTTTTTGTAACTTAGGGTTCGTTAGGGTTAGCCCTAGCAGCAGGATTGCATGTGTTTCGGGGTGTTCTAGATTTTTGCAACTGAGTTCTGGGGTCTTAGAGCACTCTTGGAGCGATGCTGGCTATGGATACTTTTGCTTGCTTGCAAGTGGTTTGAATACAATCCACGGTGGGTAAGGGGGTATTTGGGCCTACTTTTACTTTCAAAGTACGTTTTGTCACCATTTTTCTGCTAGGCCTTGTTTTTTGAGATCTGATTGGGGGTCTTCTACATTTTTGCAACTGGCTTTAGTAAGGGTCTGGGTGGGAGCACTGCTGGGAAGGTCTAATTTTGTTCTAAAACACAGTTCACAGTACACCGAGCTTGAGGGGAAAGATCCGCTAAATTAATTTGGCCATACTTATTTATCCTTCAAAAGGTGACTCAGACAGAGTACGCAATTTCAAAAATATTGTACTGTCTATTAGGAAAGTCAAAGTGTGACTTTTTGCACCACACAGCGTACATACCTTATATGTATTTATCAGTGGTATTGTAATAGCACTTCCTGTTTTCCGTTCAATAATTACAGGCCGGGTTTCAGTCTGTGCAATGTGGAAAAAAGATGGAGTCAGGCTTCACATTAACAAGCCGCAATTCAACATCCGCCAGGCAGGCAGTGGACAGGGTGTCTTCTGTCAGTGGTCACCAACATTGATGGACGAAGCGTCAGCTGGAATGGAGGAGTGCCGCTAATAAGAGGAATTGTTTGCTGCATGCAACTTACTTACCAAATTCAACAGGACAACTCCAACAACATACAGATACAGTATCCATTGTTTTCTTCTATGAGTGTGACTGCATTTCTTGGATCTCTCTCTGCTTCTAAATTGATCCCAGATTTCTTTATCTTCAATTATTGTTTGACCATGCTGTGCTTTTTTTTTCTTCTCTCAACAAAACCTACCCAAAAAGAAACCCCCATTCCCATCCATTTTCCAAACCCTAACCCTCTTCCCCCGGGCTGTGTGGTTTTGCTTGATGTGTGACTAAATGACATCAATAATTCCACACACTTGCTGGGGAGGATAAGGTCATAGCAACAGCCTGGTGAAGGAATCCGAGGATATATTCTAGACTTACTCAGCTTCAGTACTATTTCTTGTAGTAGTAGGAGCCAATGTCAAATAAATTCAACGCAAGTACTAGTTATACTTGCAATACTTTACCATTTGTTAGGCTACATTGTGGCACTGTTCTAGTGTACTGTCACCTGCTATATTCTCTATCGTACCGTAACCGTTGTAATGCTACAGTAAGGACAAACCAGGTTTCGTTTTCTTTTGTTCCATAAGCATGCAACTGCCACTGTGTCACACCACTAGTACCACCGCAATGAGGACATTTCATCCACCAAGGATTGCCAACCTTAATCCCCATTTCCCGTGGAGCCAGCCCTGGGCCTAGCCCTACTTTCAAACACAAATTACAGGTAAGATAAGCGTTTGGTGGGAGGTAGTATAATGGACTATTAGGACTAGACGAGAGATTGACGGTAGTACTACTAAAGTCCTAGGACTCTTCAGGAAAACAAACTTACTGTTAAACCCCCACCCACCAGACTCAAAAGCAGTAAAAAACAGGTATGGTCAGATAAAGTTAAAAAAATTATATTTATGTAGCCCTAACAAAATAATCTCCCTCAAGACCCTCCCTAACCCCAACGATTGTCTTTCAAAAGTCCCAAAAAGAACCCAACTCCCAAATTCCACCCCCCCCAAAGTCTCTATAAAAAGGGCAAGGGACACTACACTACTGGAGGGTGCTGTTGAATTTATCGGCCAGGGCATCATACTCCTTGCGGAGGGTGGCATGGTCGAAGCGGAGGCCCTCCACCAAGTTCTTGTAGCTAAGGACCTCCTGCTCCAGGTAGGACATTCTTAGGGATAAGCGGCGCTGGCGTGCCTTGCAACTCCTGTGGGGGGCAGCTGATGTCTTTGCTGCTTGGCGGTGGCGGTTGGCTTTGGTAGCCCGGCTCCGCTGGAGCACTGCGCTGTCTGGCAGCCTGTGGGGGCACGGAGGAGGATGCAGCTGTCCCAGTGGAGGATGTTGTGGTTCCACCGGTTGACTGCGTGTCCTCCTCCTCCAGGGCCACCAGCCGCCGATATTCGGCGACAGTGGCATCCAGCCTCCGTTGCCGGGCCATTCGAGCCTGCTCCCTCCGTGATGTCGATTTGGAAGGAGCAACTATATGAAGAAAGAAAGACATAGTCTGTAACCAATGCGCCTTAACATTAATAACACAAAGTGATTGAGCCGAAAGTTGTGTCACAGTACAAGTAGCAAATTGAAAGCACAGTACATAACTATTGAGGACAGTATCTATCTAACCTCCCACTTCTGCATCCTTGCTCTAACATTAGTGGGAGTTTAATGAACAAATTCTACGACCACTATCGACTTCCATTACAGTCGACTATGACAGTACACCAGTCTTATTCTTCTTCTTCTCTCTTGTTTAGGAAAATTGGTACGTTATCTTATGCAAGCCGGCAGAATGCCAGCGCAGTGAACTTGCACCCGAGAAAAACAGACGCACACCATGATGAGTGAGACAGACTTGCGTTACTGTACCGGTCCAGTACATGCAGGTGGTGAAGCTATTACTTTTCTATTACGGGTGGCACTGAGAATACTCTGTTACAAGGGCTACTGCTTAATTAATTTACCTTTCACCCTACAGTGCAAATAAGTACTAGTAAAGGAAAATGAAGAAGCTAAATAATTTGATTATCTATCACTTCACATGGGATGTATTTGATGACATATGGGATGACTTTAGGTGCTTTGCTTATTATTGAGTGAACAGCGATACACCCACACATGAATGACGTACTACTACTAAACTAAAGTTATTAAGAGAGGTACGGAGTGTCCACCGTAATAACCGGATATATGCTGTGCTTGCAGTTGCAATACAAACTACTGCTACTATTCATGGTAGTATTGGACAAATTTACAACTTCTTTTCCTTGCCTTCCCTACACTGGAACGGACGTGCGGGTGCGGTGTTACATGCTCTTCAAGGTAACACTTAGTTCATCCAGTGACCATCTACTCTCTCTAGATACACATATGCTATCTAAGAGTCAGATAATACCATGCTCCAGGCATCCATCCATTCAAAGTATATGCACACATACAGTTTCTGTTTCACCCACCCAGGCTGTTCTCCTTCCACCCATCCTTGCTTCATCATTGACCCAGCCATGCACCATACCATATTCTTTCCTTCCCAGCCACCTCGGGGACCAAGCAAACACATATCATTCTTCTTTGCCAGCCATCATAAAATTTATCGTCCTTCCACACTTACTTACACCCTTCTTTCGCTTTTCGATCATCCCATCCATCAAGTTCATCTAAGATCTTATTGAGATTCTTCTCACCAAAAACTTCACAGCTAAGTCGAAGTACATTTAGAGGAGGATACTACCTGGTTCATTTATAATACACCTGTGCAGAAAGCACACTATGCAGTCTTCAATCTCAATAAGTAAGGAATATATAGCTTACCTCTTCCCGCCACCACCGTGTGAACCCTCACAGGAACGTCCGGCACTTGCACCGCATCCTCCCCAGAGTCCTCGTCCAACACCACCACCTCCGCGCTGGCCCCGCCACCAGATGTTACACCTACAAAGTACATTTAAGAATGTTAGAAATACACCACTCACTGCTATATAATATTTGGTCTAGGAGAAATAAAGAAATGTTAAAAAAACGAAATACAATGTAATAATTTGTAACTGTATACTCTAAAGTAAAAATGTCCCTTTTTCCAGGGAAGGCTGTTGTCTTGCAGCACTTTTTGGCACAACTGATGAATGCTTGTTTTTTATTTTTAACACGCACCACTTTTTCTCCTAACAGACAGAAGCTTGACTTCTAAGAACACGAGCAGGATCAAGTTCAAACCAGGTGAGAGCTCGGCTCGACCACAAGAAATGTGTCCAATTAATCGTCAGCACTAAGCACTTTTCCATTTTCAGTTAAACGTTTAGTTTTATGACAAAGTTGATTTTAATAAATGTGTTTACTTTTAATAAAGCTTTTAAACTTAAATAGACTCTGTGGTTTTTGGTCCTCCAGACTAGAGTGGATGAGCTAAAGGTTTTGGAATTTTTGCAAGCATGAGTCCGTGCCTCTGACACTTCTTGACTCTGACTCCGTACTCTTGTCCTGCGTTGGATAATCTAATCATCATTGGGGATCAATCATCGGTGACTTTGGGAGCTAAATGACTCTGCCACACTATCTAGTCAGTAAGGAGATTGGGGGTTCAACTACAAAGTCTGTTATCACTGAGGTATGTGGAAAGTCGAACAGCACCTATTATAATTGATAAGCTAAGCAATACATTATTTAGTGTCCATAGTTCTGTTTGTGCAGATTTGTCCCTGCAACAGTAGTAGAATGGATTGTCCTACTATCCAAACCAAAAGTAAAGTAGTATCTTATTCTTTCTTGGTGGTCATTCACCTTTTTATTGTTGGCAATTGTCAAAGCATAAACATTTAGAAGACTTGAAAAGACATTATGGACAATCCCAGAGGACTGCACTCAGTGCATAGAGCTATTGCTGACTAGAATGGGAGTCCAATGGAATTGCCAAATGTGCAATCTTAGTTAGCTACACAGACAGACTAATAAGAATAATCTAGTAATACCACAGGGAGTCATAGTCGAGGCAGGATAAGAATTTAGATCCAGTCTACAAGAAGATCAAAGACGATTTAGAAAAAATCGAATGAGGAACGCTAGGAAAAAATAGGTACTCTATATTAAAATTAAAACTTACCGGGGCCAGCAAAGGAGCCCTCGCCTGCCCGATCCTGGCCTGTATCCTCCTGAACAGCACCCTCCTCCTCCTCCTGTGTCCTCTTGCCCTTGGGGGGAGCTGATGTACAACATGAAAGAAAGAAAGACCAGAAAACATGGATGAGATTTGTCAACCAAATCAAACATTTCAAAAGAACAATAAGAAAATATTTTGGAGAAATAGCAAATAGATAGACAACTATTCCACGGGATATATTGACCAATCTCATGTGGTATACTACATTATTCGTATTGCCTGATTTGCGGACCGTTGACTTTGAAAGTTCCTATGTAACTCACTAAACAGACTAATAAAAAGGTTTGCCTAGGCCTGGCAGGCAGCAGTCCACAGCACGCGAAGTGACAGACAAAGTCCATCGTGCTTGCAGATCAGTGAATACTCAAACTATCAATCCACCGACCACCACCACTATTTCTTCTTATAGCCATGTGTCTAAAGGAAGTACTGGACTTCAGTCTGTTGGGGCTGATTTAGAAGTCCCTTGCGGCTCATTTTTCCTCCATTGTTGCGTGACTTTTGTGACGCAGCGGCAGAACAAAAGAGGCGCCATGGTGCGGCGTATATATAAAAAAAAAAATGACGCATATGGGAGATGCATCACGTTGTAAAGCCCTGCGCCATTAGGGGGCGTTCCGGCGCAAGGGAGGGCGTTCCTGCGCAGGAACGAATCCTAAAAGTGGCTGAGGGAAATCTACAAGATGTCAACCAGTCACTTTTAGGACAATGATGCGTGATTGAAACCCTGCGCCTGCTTGAAACCGACGTACGGCTTGATGCAGCATTGGGGAGATAGGGCACCCCAGAGCATTGCTGGAGCTGCGCCATCGTTGGCACGCAACTCCAGCAATGCGCCGCCTTTACGGCACAGATGCGTAAGGCTTCTGTGACGTTTTGGGCCCATGGGTGGTGGTGGTGGCATGGCGCACAATTACTGCCGCATCCCTGCTACTTTGCAGGGATGCGCCGGTAATTGAAAATATGACCCTTAGTGTCTAGCATTACGCAGCTCTTTACACTACACTCATACATAATTTCTCAGGCCAATGAAATGAACACAAAATACAAAACAAATAAGCATAGTAGCAAGCAAGTCTACTGAGAAGGAGAGCAGGGCACCTGAAATGCATAGAAGATTTTGAAATATAATTTACCTACAATGTAATCGGCAGCATTATTGCTCTTGGTAAAGAACAAAGATTTGCAAATAACAGAGCCGGATAAAACAGAGTAGTGATGAAATAGCTAGAAATAGCTACTACTACTCACCAAGCCCGGGGACCTCTACGCCGAGCGCGTCCAGCAAGTCCCGTTCCCGGTCCATGACATCCGTCCAGCGGTGGGTGGCCTGGTTATAGGTACGCCGGACCCCAGAGAGCTTAAACATGGCCCGGCACACCTTCTCCCACCGCTTCCGGCGCTCCCGGATGCCATAGCCGGTTGCGATCTTGCCGCCTCCCAGGATGGTCTTGGGGAGGCGGCGCTGGACGTGGAAGATTAGTGCGGCCACCTCCTCCGCGCTAAAGATCTCCCGTGGCATCACTAGCTCCCCCCTCAAACGCCCGCACGGGAGCCGGGCACGGGGTGCGGGACCCTTCCCCTTCTCAGGGTGCTTCCCGGCTCCCTTTACCATGGTCTGGGCAGAAATGAAGGTAAATAATAAAGAAGAAATAGAATAGGGAAGAAGAAAAGAAAAGAGTTTAAAAAAGTAGTTTAAAATTAACAAAAAGTAGCAGAAAACACAAAAATATAGAGCTAGAAAAATAGAGGGATAGACAATAAGTAAAATAGATCAAATAAACTTCAAACAAGCAAAGGATGGCAGAGATTCAGAGAGGATACAGAAAGCATGCCCAGAACCATAGCAATGAACGAGAAACAAGATGGCCGCGCCCATTCACGACCGCGTGGGTAAGTTCGCGCGAGATTTTCCTCGCGATCACGCGCTAAATTGTACTAGCGAGCAGCACACTTTGCAAGATTACACATAGCGGCCGGAAACGGAATTACGTCACGCAAACAAGATGGCCGCGCCCGTGTACGACCGCGTGGGTAAGTTCGCAAACGTATCACTACAAGCGCCTTGCGAACACGCAAAAAATCACGCGAACATACACGCCGCAAAAAAAAAATTGTGTATTCGCACGCATTCGCGGCTTCCGAAATCGATCTCGCACAGATTCGCGCCCCGCAAATCGCGCGAAATTGCAGAAAAACGATTTTTGCTAAACTGAAAGCAATCACCAGGTGTAAAAGTTCAAACCTAACATTAGTAACCATTCACTCTAGTGCTTCCTGAGGGGCCCCTCCAGAGTTCAGTTGCCTATTTGCAACTATTCTATGACCCTGCTATGACCCAAACAGCAGGCTCATAGAATAGCTACAAGTAGACCATAAAGGTCCTGTGAAAAAAATTTGCACTGCAACAGAAAGCAAATTACAGATAAGGAAGGAAGCAGGTGCCAGCCAGACTGGAAGTTTCAAAATTACTGACACATTAATCACCCCCAAATTAATTCATGGCAGTTGAAGCAGGGCAGGTGTGCTTGCTTTTTTTCACCCCCATAATCTACAGTGATAAACAAACCTAATGGGTGGCAGTGAGGATGTACCAGAGGGTGGCATGGGTGTACCAGAGGGTGGCAGTGGTGAAACAGAGGGTGCTGTGAACCTGTGATGATAAACCAGACGTAGAAACAACATAGTCGCGGCCGTTGCGAGCCGAAAAGTAAGTTCGCAATTGCGAAATGGTCCACAAATACTCGCGAATGCTCGCCAACACAAAAACCGTAAAAATCCGCAAATCCGCGAGAGTTCGCGTATTTTTGCGGATTGCGAATCCGTAAATTTGCAAATTCGCGTACGCGAGATCCGCTAGATCCGCCCATGCTTATGGGAGACATCTGTCATGACCAAAGGCCTAGCCTCAGGTGTAGATGTCAAAATGAAATTTTTTAAACTTGTATTCATGCATGACATATGCAACACCTTCCAGTGGCTGATTGTTGTAAAGTCTACATTTGCCCACACTTTATAAAATACACATTACCATTCTTTGCAGAGCACTGCAAGGAGGCTCTAAGGCCCATAACAACACATACTAACTGCTGACGTAGCAATACGTAGCATGTATCTGAACATTAAGACAAATGAGATCTTTGACAAGCATCACATCACTTCGAGAATAAAGAGATGTGGAATGTGTGAAGCATGTATGTCATAATGCAAGTACAAATGTTTGTGTACATACACGAATATTTGAAAATAGTATAATGGTGTTGTTAGGTCAGAAAGTTCCTCTGCATGGTAAGAGTTGTGTACCCCTGCCCGAGTGCCCAACTGCTATGTTGTCTGGATCCCTAATGCTGGTATATTCCTATAGGTGAACATGAAATATGCATGTGTGCCATGACATAGGCCTGTGACATGATTTGCGGTCTTGTTAAACCAAGAGGGGCACCCATGGAGCTACTGTTATAGTTGTGGAATGCTACTGCCTTCCCCAAGAGTATTCAGTAGTAGTGAACATTTCCATTCTACCCTGAGGCACTGGAGTGGGCCCTAAAGGCTCAGTCCCCTGCTTCTGTGTGTTCAACTCAGCCCTGCCCATCATCAGGTTGGTCTGGAAGTGTGTGCATTATAAAATCATGTACTGAATGCATGTGACCATGCAAGACATATACTAGACACAGGGTGAAATGTGAAACAGTGTATACATGGTAAATGCTACATAAAATGGAGGACTTGGGTTCCTTTTTAGGTAAGGCCATGCTGCCTGGGAAAAACATGAGGAGTAATGGAATCCCACCAGACCGAGTTTGATAGTCCAGCAAAGCTGCAAGCTGTGTACGACATACACTGCAGGAAGGGTGAGACCGTCTCTGTGCTTTTCAACATGTGTTATGAGTCAGTGATAGATCACATGGAAGGTACCTGAATACATCTCAGTAATAGAGAGATTGGGCTGAAAAGGGAATCAAACATTGTGGGGCAGAGGGCCCAAGATTTACCTTTATAATGCCTTTTAACAAATGACTGTTGCTGACATCCAGGTGTGTACCCTGACAACTTATATGAATCAGGTTGTGGGATTAATCAGCTTTGGAGTCCGGCCATGCTGTTCTGCCCTGCTGCCTGCTGTTCCCGAACTGTCATGCATCACTTGAACCTTGAGTGACTATAAGCACTTTCTAGCTGGCCTCCTGACCTGTAGTCTCAGGGACATAAAAGACTTCCAACAACCCTGCCATCTGTGAGTCTGCCTTGCCAAGTGGTGCCATCCCAGTCCTGGACTCTTGAAAGTGGGCCTAAAGTGTTTGCTCCAGTAGAAGCCACACATCTTCTCTCATATTTACTAATCGCCGCTGCTGCGCAGATTAGAACCACTGCTTCGGCTCTGTTGCATGGATCAGCACCGATGTTTTACCACCACTACATGGGCCTTAATGTTGCTGCATTAGTGCAACTGTGTAGTACATCATGCAATGTACATTTGTGTACAAAGCGTCAGAAAGTCAACCCAAATGCAGAGATTCTGCCTGTCACACCTAGGAAATTATGCCATGGGTGTGGCTGAATACCAGGAAATGTAAATATTACTTTTAGTTTGTTAGTGTCTGTTGGTTGGTGCTGGTGGTTTGAGCAGTGCTGTTTGAGATTAGTGGTCTGTCTCTGGATTGTCCATATGATTAATATTTTTTGTAGTGTTTATGCCTAAGTGTATTTTTTTTCTATTTCTATTTCTAATGACATTTGTATTTTTGGGTGTGTGTCTGATTTGAGGTCATAGTTAGTTAGGTATAGTTAGAGATTTATGTTTTGTTTTGTGGGTTAAAGATAGCTTGGGCTTGTGTTGTAGTTGCCATGTCTGGGAAAGGGAGAGGGAAGAAATTTACAAAGGAAGAAGTTGGATGTTTGATCTGGCTGGTAATGCACTTCTTGCCTTAGAAGCTGGCGGCAGGAGGAAGGGTTAGCAAAGGTTACAGACCCAAAACTCATAAAGCTTGATGGAAGTGGGTGCGGTGGAACATGGGCAAAGTGGCTCCCAACTGAAACATAGTTGGGTGAATGTCTTTGCCCGTGTAGTAAATGTGCTTGATCTGTTGGGTTTGTAGATTTGAGGCCCCATAGGTCTTTATTAACATACCATCACCATGTGGAAATGTTGATAACTTAGTTAAGGTACATATCAATATAAAAATGTATTTGCAATGTATAGATGCCTTGTGACACACAAGGCAACACAGAGTGACACCAGGTGGCAGATATATCAAACTGTCACACAGTGCAGCACACTTGGCATAAATACTCTTTTGCATTACAGGGAGCTAGTACTCTTGACGCTAAGTAATTCAAAGGAGCCCTTTATCTCAATGAGTCTTATTATTTTGAAATATCCAACACTGAAGAAAGTTTGGTCTTTTGTTGCTGTTTTCCTTCTCTAATGTGATGGAAACACTGCACAATATGTGCAGTGGGGCTTCTGGGCCTATTGGGATTGCATAGATTTTATGATAATGATATTGCCACTCTGTGCCCAACAGATTCAAATATAACTGTGATACGCAGGCTGCCATTCACGGCACAACTGCTACAGCGCAAGTTCACTGCCATGTGAACATCTACCCTCACAAGGTGCATTTGACAGGCTGAGAGTTATTGTTTTGAAGCAAACCTTGGATCTGTAGAATAGCTTACCTACATCCAAGCAGCCTCCTGGGCGTCAGTCTAATTGGGCCACCGTCACTCCATTCTAGGAAGGTCTGACATGGACACCTCTGTTGGAGGTTTAGTCACCTCTGATAAAGAAGTATAATGGCTATACCTCAGGTAAGTGGTAATGCTGAGGGAATGTGTAGATGTCATAAAATGACTCACACCCCTGCAGCAACACATATTGAGGGATGTATGACATTACAACGCATGCTTTTACCACGCATGCCTTTACAACACTGTTTTTACAACGCATACCTTTACAACGCTGTGACCGGCTGGGTGGGGAAAGGCAGGAGATGAGTCTTAGTTGGTGTCAAACTGGGTTTTATTGAGCTGAACAACCGGTCAGTACAAGTTTTTCGGATATGGATTCGTCGAGGCGACCGGCTTCTCTCACGTCGACTCTTGCGGATCACTCCCTCCTCTCTACGCCGGGTGGGGCTCCGCCTTCCTCTCTCCTCGGTATCCGTCTTGACCCAGGCTCCACCGAAAGGGGTGACAAAACAGAGGGAATATCAGTACAGACGACTAAATAACAACCAGTTTCGGGTCAAGGGGGTGAGGGCCAACTTAGTGCTCGGGGAAGTACCGGGATAGTGAGGGTCGTGTATCAAGGGGGGAGTTACACTAGGGTTAGGGGACACCTCGTCTTTTATACCGCACCCAACCCGCCACCCGGTTACGCACCTCTGTTAGCCACGCCCCTCCAGGGGAGTGGCTGGGCGATGCGTGTGTCCGTTGGCCTCCTGGCTCTGTAGGTCCCGCTGTTCTCCGCAGGTACCCGATACGGCCGCTTCCCGGCGTCTTCCTCCCGGTAGGTGATTCTCTCGCCTCCTCCTCCTCCGCCGTATGTCTCGCCCCCGTCGTAACACCAGCCTCTGAAGCCGCTCCCGCCTCCGATGTTACTCCTGCCTCCGCAGTTGCTCTCGCCTCCGATGTTACTCCTGCCTCCGCAGTTGCTCTCGCCTCCGATGTTCCTCTCCACTCGACTCGCTCCTTCTGCTCCCCGAATACCACCCTCTCGTTCCTTGCCCCTCCGCTGTTCTCTTTGCTCCTCCACACCTCTGCTCCGCTCCACGCCTCTCCTCCGCTCCAATCCACTCTGACCGCTCCTCCGGTGTACAGACACACCTGGTCCTGCAGATGGGCGTCCTTTATGGCGAGTGCTGGCTCCACCTCCTCGTTACACTCTCCTGACCAGTTAAAGGGTCCGTGGTCCGCATCCTCATCGTCGCAGCTATACCTCTCCTCAACTCGGTTCCATGTCGGGGCCTCGGACACCTGTGGAAACAAGAGGGGGGGGTCACAAGTTACGTGCTCACTCCGGGCCACAGGGGGCGGGGGCCACCCGTCCCGGTTACAAACGCATAGTGCTTTGGGGCGCTGGATAGTGAATAGTTTAATTTACTATTCCAACTCCAGTCCCCCTGGATAGTAGGGAAGGTGTTGGATAGTAAATGAAACCTATTCCCTATTCTAGAGCGCCCCCCAGCGCAATGCGTTGTAATGGTTTGCGTTGTAAAAGTTGTGTCGTAAAGGCACTGCGTGGTAAAAGTTGCGTTGTAAAGGATGTTTCCCCATATTGAGATGTAAATTGGACCTTTTCTTGGGTTGTTTATCAGATTCACCTAAAGCTGGGATGTCTCTGAGTGCAATGAGTGAAATGCATGGCTCTATGTTGTGCCTAAGAGGATGTTTTGTACAACTACTCTGACCTTACTTAGTTTGAAATATTGTAGTTGGATAAGTCATTGTAATGAATGTATATTGTACACTTTGTATATACCAAGAATAGGTGCAGGTATGGACAGGCACTTATGATTGCATAACCATGTCAGTAATAGTTTATGATACATGATGTACATAGTATACTTGCCCTAATATGAAGTCAAATGTTCTTCCTAGCTCACAAGACACCAGACATGGCAAAAACCTTGCCTTGTGGCAGACATGGTATGGCCACATCCAAAAGATAGCCCATGGCTTCAGTAGAATGGGCCGCATATATTATAAGGCTAATTCTGCTGACAAGGTGGAGAAGTGTGGCTCACTGGTTAGAAGCGGCATGCCCTGAAGCAGAGGTCGGCCCGGGAGCAGGGTTCAATTCCCGACGCGACAGGGTCTTGGGTCAATGTCCGCGGAGTCGATAATTCTCGCCTAGGTGCCTACGCTATCCATGGGTCCCACTCTGCAACTCTGGGCAATAGCTTGCTTAATCTCCACAACGGCCCTAGCAGCGCCGGGGATGCCTGGCTTCACCTTGGGGGTGCCCTCTCACAGGGAAAGCCATGACGGGTTCCCCAGCGGTATACAGCGCCAGGACGCCCCGAGTGATGGGGTAACAGTGCGCTTTACAAGTATACATACATTTACATTTACATTTACATGTGGGGAGGACATACAGTGGCACAGGCACAGAAGACCTCCACTGCTACAGGATCTCAACGAGCCACTCATCAGCCAAGCACATCACATCCCACCCCTCAATCCTCAGGAGGACAGCAGCTGTAGCTACTGGACAACAACAAATCGAAGGTGCAGCACAGAACATTTTCTATGTTTTGGTTGTGAGGAGGATGCATCACATAGACCGGGGGATTCCCGAATCAAAAAGCAGCCGAAGTAGCAGGGAGATATTTTGTTGAAGTGCGGCGAGCGAATATCCAACCTGATTTACTCTCCCTCTGGACATCCCCTTCCCTGTTTATTAAACCTTTTATATTGTTATTTTTAGTGATAATAGTTATGGTTAGTGTTTAGTGTAGGTTTAGGAATAGTTTAATGTTAGTTTTAAATAAGTGTGACGTTTTTATGATTTTACTACGGTAGGTTTATACTTGGGCGGCGTTTAATGTTATGTGTTTAAAAAATACCAACAAAATAAAAAAAACTATTAAAAAAGTACCAACATATATATATTAGTTTAGGCTTCTGTGTGTTGGCAGTATGTGATTACAATGTAGTCGATGTATTGCACTAAGCTAAGTGTATTAAGGGGAATATTATGGAGATGAAGGGTAGTTCTCTAGTTGGATATTATTTATTTATCATGAAATAGTATTATTGTGTTAGGTGAGTACTTAATGTTCAATGTATCCTGAGTACATTGTAGGAATATATTGTATTGTCAGAGTCCTCTGGACAACTGTAGGCCTTCTCCACATTAGAGTTATGTATGGACCCATTTCCAAACTTTAGACACTGTGGGGCATATTACCAAGCAATAGCGATAATTATCGATATTGCTTGGTTAGAGACAAAATTTTACCGCAGGGCTGCCGCGATTTTTATCGCAGATAAACCTTGGTATTACCAAGGTTTATCGCAAATGCGATAAAAAACGGCCGCAATGCATGAATTTCGCTGAAAAGTCAGCGATATTCATGCATTACCGAGCTAATGCTCTTAGCCATGTTATCCACCTCCCATTGGATAACATGGCTAAGAACTGCTCAGGGCAGGTGTTAGCTTTTGGAGATATTCGCGCTTAGCGCGAATATCTCCAAAAGTTGGTAATAGGAGATAGCGATGTTAGGGACTGTTTCCAGTCGCTAACATCTTGGCACGCCCACTTTGCATGTCATTAGTGATAAATATCACTGACATGCAAAGTGGGGCCCAAGATGGTTGCTATCTCCTACTAGCTGTCTCTAACTGGTGTTAGCGACAGCTAGGTAATAGGGAGATAAACCCCCTTGATTATATGCCCCTGTGATACTTATTTACGAGGACTTAAGCAGCCATTGCGTCACTTTCTTGTGACGCTGCGGCAGCATAAAAAATGCACCATACAGCGCCCTATTTACAAAGTGATGCATCTAGGCAGCTGCGTCACTTTCTAAAGCGCTGCGCTACATTATACCTGTTTCAGGGTTAATGTATGCAGCGTGGGCGTTTCGACACAATAAAGGCTCACAGAAATGGTGCTGTGAAATCTATGAGATTTCACTGTGCTACTTCTACGGCTTCACCGCGTCAAATCCTTGCAGGTGTAAGGATTGACGCAGGACCTTTTACATGGGACTTGCCCATGTGTAATGCCACATTACTGGAGTTGTGTCTTTTTTGCAACACACTTCAGCAATGTGTCATTACTATGCCGACAGATACATCAGGATTCCTGACGTATCTGTTTGATCCTTGCGACATGGAGCACCGTAGTTTAAATACAGCGCATCCATGGTGTCACAAAGAGGGCGCACTGAAAAGTGCTGCATCTCTGATTTTGTCCAGTGATGCACCACTTTTCATTAATGAGGCCCCGTAAGTGGGGCTCAGTATTTGGTTTTACATACAGGAAAACACAGGTAGTCTTCGTTCTGTAGCGCCCTGTGTGAAAGGGAGAGGGCAGGTAAGGGTTAGATTTGACATGATACAACAGAGTTCTGATCCCTGCCTACGCTGGGACTAGCACTGACAGATTCACCTTTGCACCCTAGTGCAAATGGGTCTGCATTGTTGGCTGGTTTATCTTTGTGCACTGCGTGGACAAATTCAATTGTCATTGGCATTTACTTCTTGCTAAGTGTGCTACATCATGCAGCTCACTAAGAACGAGGACAGTACAAGAACTTCTGTCCATATATCTTATAATTTGACCTCCCCTGGGGAGGTTTCGCATTGTTACAGGTTCCCTGGCATGCCACATATGCTAAATTGTATGAGCAAATGATTGAATTTGTTGATGTGTGAATATACTCAGACACAACACATGTGAGGCAGATTAACATAGGTCAATTATTTTGGCCTATGTTGCATTACTCCCCATTTATTAGAATACACAGGGCAAGGCTAGGAGCCTTTACATTTCTTGGTTAATGGCATTCAAGGTATTGGATTGTCCTTGTGCATCCTTGTGTGGCACAGTACAATGTAAATCCATGAGGAATGTGGGCATGAGTATCTGCCTAGTATTAGTAGAACTATCCAGAGTCATATATTGTTGATTAACTTTCGTTTGAGCAGTGAGGTATTCACTTTAGGTAATAGGCGTTTTTACTTTGAAAATGATCAGGACTGTGAGGATCGTTTTTTAACTGAATTATTCTTAAAAAATGTAATTTCGTTTTCTCAAGCATTTAGTGTGTTTTACTGTTGAGTGCATTGACGAGCGGTGTTAACGCTCGGGGGGCCTTTTCTTACCTTTTTGAATTAGGTGAGCGTGTTAGTCTTTTTACACTGACAGGGACACTCGGCTTCAAAAGCAGCTGATGTTGCATTCGCACAGCGGACGCGTGCAGCGGGCGAACGGCTGGCGCGCCAAAGGCCAGCCCGTCTGCGCCAGATCGGACCCAGGGGCCAGAAATCCTGCCAAATTCCCTTTAGATAATTGTTGTTACAACAGGAAACAGCTCGTCAAGCTAAGCGGTGAGGTTAAGAGTGAGTGCGTTCATGGTATGTTACCTGATGGGAAGAGCACTCAATGTCCTTACTGTGTTTTTAAATTCTGCCCTACTTTTTTACCTTCCATAACCATAGAGGACAACAAAAAGATTAGGATGTTCTTACTTAATTGCCCATCCCTTTCCAAACACGGGACTGAAATACATTTACTTTTTGAAGATAAGAGCCCAGACGTTCTGTTTCTAACCAAAACAAGGTTAAATAAGGACTCAGACGCTGCTATAGTGGAAGCTCTGCCCCCCAATTATATCGTTGGAGGTGGAGGTATTGCTATTATCTATAAAAATTATTTTAGATTCAGGTCGACTACAATCCCTTTACCTGATTGCGAGAGCTTAGCCTTTGCAATACGTTTTTCCTCTACCTGTACCTTTTCAGGAATCTTAATATACTGCCGCCCAGGTGCACTAGGTCTCTTCTGCAATGACCTTCCAGATATTGCATTTCCAAAGACAGTGGTCCCTAGACAGCGAAGGATACACATGAAAAATAAATGTAGATCAAATGATTTCTATATTCTCTGTCCAGCCGGACAGGATTTAATATATCATATATTTGTGTAGTCAGTTTATCTATACAATATTGACACCATATACACTATATGTCTTTGACTATACTATATGAAATGTCACAATAGTGTATTCACAATTTATTAGCCTGCAAAATTTGATTGTTCACAGACTGTCTTCCCTTGCCTGACACTCCCCTTTATGTATGTCACACCTGTCTATATGTGGTAGTAGGGCACAGGCTGTGTCCCACTTGATATTGTATAGATAAACTGACGACACAAATATATGATATATTAAAACCTGTCCAGCTGGACAGAGAATATAGAAATCATTTGATCTATATTTATTTTTCATGTGTATCCTTCGCTGTCTAAGGACCACTGTCTTTGGAAATACTGTATGTATCCATGGTCCCTGACCAATTGCTTGACTGGGTTTCCCTTGTGCCTTGTAACTTCCAGATATTGCAGCAAACTGTGCTAGCCTGTCACTGAATTTTTCAATCCTGGGCGATTTTAATATACATATTGACGACTTGTATTCCACCTCCACATCGGATCCTATTGAAGGTTTGGAAACATTTCACTTCAAGCAAAAAGTGCATGGCCACACCCATAATCAAGGCCATTTGATTGACCCCATATTTTCTAATTTACAGAACCTGGTGGTGGATGATCCCATCCCGGTTCCTTGGTCGGACCATTTTTTATTACCAATTGTTTGGACCCCACAGGACCCCCTTTTGCCTTTTGCCAGAACTAAAAATTGTGGCCGTATCTGGTCTAAATTACCTGTGGAAAGTTGGGCAGTGGAGTTAAAAAACACAATTCCTTCACCTCATCCTAACCCTATTGTCGCTAATGACAATTTTAATAGTTGGCTTGAGTCTTCATTGGACATAGTTCTTCCTAGGAAAGAATCCCATCTTCCAGTAGGGCTCAATAAAAAAGCTTAGTATTCCCATAAACTAAGGCAGCCTAAACAGACATGTAAACAAAATGAAAGAAAATGGAGAAAAGACTTTACAGTTATCAGCAAAGTCAAATATAAAGAGGCATCAAAACCTTATAAAAATGAAATTAAGGCTTGTCAAGCACGTTTTTTCCATGATAAAATTGTTTCCTCGGCTAACTACCCTGGGAAATTTTCAAAATTGCTAAATCTCTCCTCACACTTCCTAGTCCCCCCATTGCCTCGGGTAGCGCCTAGTGGCGGTGTGATGAAATTGCAAAATTATTGTCTGCCAAAGTCCAAAACATTTATAGGACTTTTGCACATACGAATTCCACTACTGTCCCAAGAACTTCGAAACAACAAGTCTTGTTGGAAGAGTTCCCTCCATTTACTTTATCTTCTCTTCAGGAACTTCTGAGGCAATTAAAATCAGGCTCTCCCGTAGACCCGGCCCCACCGGCCATTTTAAATCAGGTCTCTGAAATAGTATCTCCGGTTATTCAGGATGTGATAAATGCTTCTCTTCTAGAAGGATTGGTGCCTCCCCTTTGGAAACAGGCTAGGGTCAAGCAGTTTTGGAAAAGACAAATCTTGACCCTGAGGAATGGGCCAACGATAGGCCCATCTCTCTGCTGCCAGAAATCAGAAAGTTAAAGGAAAAACATGTCAATTCTGTACTGTCAGCATTTTTGGAGAAGAATAACTGTCTGCACCCCACACAGACAGGCATTAGATGCCATCAGGCCACGGAGACTGCTCTTATTGCTGTGATAGAGGAGTCTAGGAAAATGCTGCACAGCAGAGGCTGCGCTGCCCTTTTTTTGTTAGATCTCAGCGCAGCCTTCGATACCGTTAACCACCAATGAATGGTTCAAAGACTCAGGGAGGTGGGTGTGGCTGGAATCGCCCTGGACTTGTTTCAGAAATGGTGTGTCCTTGGGGAATCCTGATCGTCACTTACGGTGACAACACCCAACTGGTTGTCTCCCTCAGTCAGCAGGACAAATCTGAACCTAGCCTAACACTATGTCTGGGGAAGATTGCTGAGTGGATGGATAAGTCGTTCTTTAAACTGAATGGAGCAAAGACAGAAATCATGCTTCTTGGTCATTCTGCCCCCGCTAATATAGACTCTCTATGGCCCAGTTGTTTAGGCCCCCCACCTGTTCCGAAAAACAAATCAAGAGTTTGGGAGTCTGGCTTGACTGCAATCTGGACCTCAAAGAACAAGCTCGCAAACTTGCAGCCAATTGCTATGGAATTTCTAGGATGATAACGAAGATTCTCCCTCTCCTTTCTTTTATCGCCAGACGACTATTAGTTCAGGCACTGATACTCTCTCGGTTGGATTATGCGAATGCAGTCTACTTGGGAGCACGACAAGGCACAACTAAGAGACTGCAAATTGTTCTGAACTGTGCAGCCCACCTAATAATGAATATCCCCAAATGTAGTTCAGCCAAGCCAGCCCTCACTACTCTGCACTGGCTTCCTATTCAGGAAAGAATTGGATTTAAGGCTATGTCTATTGTCCATAAAGCTATTTCCGGGAGAGGTTCTTCATTGTATCACTCTTTGGGGCAATTGTACGGCCCCAATAGGATGCTGAGATCTGATAATAAACGTTTACTTGCAGTCCCCATGGTCAAGCGGGCACGAACTGGAGGTCGACTTTTTCATATAATGCAGCCAAGTTATGGAACCGGCTTCCCGACCATATTTGTCTTGAATTGAATCATCTCAGTTTCAGGAAACAGCTTAAAACTTTTCTCTTTCCGTGATTTGTTTTTAGTTTAGTAAGGTGTCACATAAAGCGCTGGGATGCCCTTGGGTAGCCATGCGCTATACAAGTGTGTATTCAATTCACTTCAATATTTACTTTGCTACATTTACGTGGGTCGGTGGAACAGTGTTTTGGGGCCACATACCTCCCACATTCCATTTAGGGGTGCTAAGTATTTGTCTACAGTGAAGAAATATCACTGTATGTCTATCAAGAAAAGGCGGCTTGTTGATTGACACTGACATTGTATTGGGAAACTACATGTTCCTCATACCATTTGAATAGATGTTATTGCTGTAGGTGCACATACACAGACAACATGTGAAATTAACTTACCGTTACTCTTCTTCAGCTTAAACAAAGTTTTTGGGTGTTTTTGCTTTCCATTATGCATGAAGATTTTTGAGAATCTAACATACAAATCTCGAAATGGTATTTTAAAGATTGTTTATTTTAACACAGGTTCTGGTCTTCACATTGCAACAAGTGAATAGATTATTATTTTTGTAAATCAGCATATATGCCAAATTATAATGTATTGTGCTTCGAAATACATTTGGATACAAATGTGACTTCACAATTGCAAGTCATTATTGAGATAAGTGAAGAGGAAAAATTTGCCATCAGCAAAACGTGCATATTATGTTGGTGCAGAAGTCGACAAGATAAAGTGTTGCACAAACAAAGAGTACTGTACTGGATTCCAAAAGAGGTGGCACAGTGGCCTACACATGACAGATGAAAAAACTGGCAAGGGGAAATTGAATTTTTTTTATCAGGAAGTTTGTCTTTGAAAACTGGGGAACTCTACATATTCCACATCTGATGAGTGTTCTGCCTCCTCGAGAAGTTGTAGTGTTGAAATGTGAGGCACCTGAGTGATCTTACCAGCCTCAGGCACACATCAATCAGAGGCAGAAGATGTAAATCCCATGTTCCCAATAACATTTGTGAGTGCCAAAAAGGCCGCATAATAGTCTCTGGCAAGGTTTTGGTGGTTGGCCAACAAAGCAACAACATTGCTATTGAGGACACTCGTTGATGTTAAGAAGGAGTCAATCTTGATCTACAGGGACTGGATGACTGTATTGATGGCTCCCAGCTTCCTGCCAAATTCACTGGTGTCAGATGTAGAAGGCTGCTGTTGTTGTTCCTTCTGCATCATGACACCAGCCATGTCAGATAGGGAGTCATCTATCCCATTGAGCCAAGTGTAGGTGTCTGTGTTTGCCCTTGTGAACCTCTTATTAGAGCTAAGACATTTGCTGCTGTCACTTACTGTTGAAAAGTAACTTGGAGGTCTTCATAGTTCTAAGCTGTTCTGTGAAAGGTTGATGGTCCATGTCCAGACTGTGTTGGTTCATCTAGAGACCAAGCAACTTTCTTTTCCTTTGCCAATACCAGAGGAGAAGCCTCAGAACTGTCCAAGAGCTGTTGGAAGATGCCTTCATACATGGGAGACATGATGGTGTCATCAGTAACAGGCTCATCTCCATTAGATGTTGCTTGTCTCTCTGGTAGGAAAAAAATATTTTCTGAAGATTTCATGATTGAATATGAAATAAGAAATTTTTGTTACATTCGGACAGTCTTTTTCTTCACTGTCAAGTGTACAGGGATATTTGGAACATTTGTTTCTACAAGTGAATATTTCCATGCTGTAAGTTTGTTGCTTTTCACATGGCAATACAGGTATGTTGGTCCCTCAACCTCACTATTCACTAGGGGGGCTATTTCTGTACATTTCACACAACACAAGGCAGCTAGAGAGCTTGCTCCACTGCCTGAAAGTGTGAGTGCAGGAATGGGCGACATTTAACATGTTATGGGGCAAATTCTGCTGACTTCCTGAACTGAAGCAGAAGTTGCTGCCTAGCACCACTGCAGGGACCATTGCACCATGTACCAAGGGTGCCTGAATTTGGTTTAGCCATCAGTTTGTGGCCCAGCACTAACCAGGAGATGTAATATATTGTTTTATTTCACATATTCCTGCAGTCTACCCTTCATTCAGCACAACACATCAAGCTGCATTGCTGTACTGCCTTGCATGCATTTTGTGCATCATTGCATTTTGGGGTCATATTTCACAAACATGCACACAGCACTACACAGCAAGCCACCATACTGCACTTTATAAAAGAGGAAGGTCATCTCTAGACTCCACAATACAAGAAAATAAGGACACTAACAATTATCTCTGAAATGGATAACTTCCTTCACAATTGGAAGAATGCATCAGCTCAAGCCCATTTAATTCCCTCAGAACCCAAGGCGCTCATCTGTAGAGTCCCACAAATCTCTTCACTCAGCACCACTATGTTAAACTTATAAATGACTCCTCTAGCAAGCGCCATTCAGATCCAATGACTCTACATCATTTCTTACTCTGATAGCACCCAGATCATACATTAACTCTCAGGAAAGACCAACACCACCAAACGTTAATACATTATGCCATTGGCCAACATGACTAACTGTGTGAAATAGGTAGCTCATACTCAACCTAACAAGATAGAAGTGATGATATTCTGCATTTTGAGCTCACTCTGGTTGCCCACATGACTAGGCCCCTGCCCCTCACCCTCCAATCACCCCAGAAACCTGACCATAATCCTTGAAAGCAACCTCACCATGAGACTTAAAATTGTCACTTTTACCCTCTACATGCTTTCACATATTTTGAATTTCTCAGAAATGTCTTCACATGGCTCCCTCTTGACACCTTTAAGACCATCAACCAGGCACTCATCATATGTAGACTGTTCTACACCAATGCCCTCTCCTACAGCATCTCTGCACACCTGCTACACAAGAGCCACACTACTCTATGCACCACTGCCAGACTATTACGCTAGCTATCTTGCGGCATGCACGCCACACCTCACCTCACATCAGACAAAGAGACCCCTTCAGACACACAGCCAGTACAAGATGCTCGCCAATACCTACAATGCACTACACTACCAGGGACACACCTAGCTCAAACACCATCTACAGACCACCAGCCAGTCATGCACCTCCCCTCTGCATCACCCACACCCCTGATTTACATTTGAGCAAGACAGGAGGTAGGGTGTCTTCCTACATGACAGGCCACACCAGGAACAACCCCCCGAGCACATCAGGACAACTACCTAATAAAATGGATTTGAGCTAGAAGCTGTACACCTGGCTTTCAAGTGATTCTAAATGCAGAGCATGTACATACTCAGTACCTGGCTACCCTGGCATTAACTGAAATTACACTACAGTACACTTTTGGCTGTAGAGCCCCAACAAAAGCACACTTTTTTCATGGAGCAAGAGGGCCTGCATTGGCACTGGCATATCTGCCAAGTTTCCAATGTCCAAGGTCCATGCAGGATTTGCTGCTCCAGTCATTGTTTTTTACATTGTATTCTGGGACTTGTAGTCCTGTTCTGTAATGGGATAAATTAGACTACAAGTCCCAGTATTCAAAGGAAATACTGGGGCAGCACATCACGCGTGAACATGGGAAACTTGGCAGGCCGGACTGGGCTGGTAAAAGTGGTACTGCCCAAGGAAAGGACAGTTACGGGGAGGATGAGTTAAAATATGGGCATTCTTGCCCTTTCCTTTTCATGCAGCACTGTGCAGCAGAATCTCTTGCTGCGTTACACTGCATGACAGTTTGATAATATATGGTCCCTTGTTTTCACTCACCCTGTAGTTCTAGCTGATCCTCTACCTCTAGCAATGTCCTGACCTTCAACTCCAGCTACCAACTTTTTGGATGCCACCTGCTCCTCTAATTGATCCATCTCCTCTTGGACATTAGGTTCTTCTCTGGTCCTTATGGCAGCATAAAAGTTGCAGGCTAGTTTTTCTTTGATCCTGCGTTTGTAGTTGTGCCACCTCTTCTTACACTCCAGTACAGTCCTTTTGGTTTGTACAACACAGTTTATCTTGTCCACTGTGGACTGCCAAATAGCATCTTTCCTTGCTAACTGCAATTTTGAGGATACAAATAAGAGTTGTTTATTCTTTGTTCCCTCACTGATTATTGTCTGGTTATCCTTATCATTAAAGTTGCACTTCCTCTTCCTCTTCCCTTGGGATGATGGCTGATTATTGAAAGCCAGCAAACAGGATGGTTTTTGGTAACGATTTTTTCCTCAGTCCTTTGGCAACCACCAACAGGTCTCTTAAACAGCTCATTCAAGGAAAGATTTCCCCATGACAATCTATGAGGTCATTACAGAGCTTGAGCTCATTGATTACAACACATCCTCTTTACCAAACAAAAGAACAAAAAGGAAATAAGCACATTATATTTGTAGGTTAATAAGGTAAAAACAAGAATAACAAAAAGGAAAACAGTATGCTAATAAAGAACATAGTCATTACATTTTGCAGGCATCCTCTTGTATCTGCTGGAATTACCAACAGTGCTCTCTTCTTGAAAAACAAGGTCCTGAGAAGGTTCAGCAACAACTGTACTAGGAGAACACGTCTGGACATACTCCAGGTACAACCATTGTCCACAGTCACAAAGTTTTTCCTAATAGCAGTGATGGCAAAAGGGCCTAGAAAAGTAGACGAACCCTTATAACCATGCTTGGACAAGAGGACGAAGATCAGCCTTTACAGTGAATGGAATCCCCCAGAGATTTGAAATGACGCACCGCCCAGAACACACTAAGGGCCTCTCTCGCTATGCAGGAGTAATTAATTTCGGCATCTCTAAGAGCCCTGGAGGTAAAGGCAACAACCCTTTCCTCCCCATTAGCAATTTGAGAGAGTACAGCTCCAAGCCCCTTAAGACTGGCATTTGTGGTCAAAATCGTTTTCAGGTTGGCATCAAAGTATCCTAGAGTTGGCATCTTGCCAATCGCAGACTTAATTGTTCCAAAAGCCACCTCACATTCAGAGGACCACTCAAAACGTACACCTTTTTTCACAATGTCCTGATTGGTTCAACAACACTGGAAAAGCCTTGAACAAACTTGGAGTAAAACTCCGCCATTCCAAGGAAAGACCTAACTTGCTCCTTGCCTCCAGGTCCAGGAGACTTAATGATGCTTTCTGCAAGTTCCAACTTGGTTTGTATTCCCTCTCCAGAAATAATGTGACCAAGATAAGCGACAGACTTCAGTCCAATACGACACTTTTCCTTCTTATTTGTAAGACCATTTTCTCTCAATCTCTCCAATACAGCCCTCAAAACAGCTCAATGATCAGACTAATCTATACAGTGAACCAAAATGTCATCCTGGAAAAACATCACATGTGATAAATCACCCATAGCCATTTTCATAATCCTCTGAAAACAGGCTTCCGCTGAAGCCAACCCGAAGGGCATCCTCAAAAATCGGTAGGCTCCCTAGGGACTTACAGAAGAGGTCAGGTGTCTGTAATCGCTATGAAGTACAATCCGGTGGTATGCGTACAAAAGGTCCAGAGCACTAAAAGCCTTGGCACCTTTCAACAAACTGATAGACTCAGAGATGTTGGGAAATGGCTGGCGGTCCACCCAGATCCGCTCATTCAGTCTGCCTAAGTCCACACACATCCTCACAGCGGCACCACCATCCTTAGGAGCTCAAACGATTGGAGCCAACCACTCCAAAGCTTCTATCTCTTCAATTATTCCCAAATCCAACAGTCTCTTGAACTCCATCTTCAAAGGCTCAATCATTATATTGGGCACTCTGCGCACTTTATACACATAAGGCTTGGCCCCATCTTTCAAGATAATTCGATGCTCAAAGCCTTTTAGGCATCCTAGAACATCTGAAAAACACCTCAGGAAAGTCCTTAAAAGATTCACCTCCTTCACTCACATCTTCAACCAACATGGCCTGGTCTTGGGTATTACTGGAACCTGGGTTCAAAATAATACCTAAGCCACGCTGATGTCTCCATCCTAGGAAATTGTCCCCTCTTTCAGCCACATACATCATTCGAACAGTCTCTCTACCCTTAAGTATGATTTTTGCCAACATAACCAATGACATCCGTGCGTGAACCTCCATAACTATGTGGGCTAATGTCAAGAGGAAGCAGTGTTACATTATCTAACCCAACTTTCTCATCCCACTGCTTATTGCCAATCAAGGTAAAGGGCAAACCTGATTCAGTCATGACACCAAATTCTTGTCCATTCACACCAATGTTGCAAAGGGGCATGTTAATCTTCCCAGAGTCGATGTCACCACCACTACCAGTGACACTGGAAACAACAACAGTACGAAACATTTCAGGAGTGCTGCAAATTGTTTCAGGAGTGCTCTCGGCTACACAACTCCTTCCAGAGGACCTATAAACAGGAGCATAATGCCCCTTAATGCTGCACTTTTTACACACAGAATCGTTGGCATAACAGTTAGGATAGTTTGACAGATGGGAATAACTTCCACATCTATAACATCTTCCCCTCTGATTGTCATTGGTGTTCCTTCCCCAATCAGGAAAACACTGTAAAGTGTCAGAATCAGGATAGCGCTGATGTGCATCACATTCAGCGCATGGTTGAATATCTTTGTTAGGGCCACGCCCAGCCTGTGCGTTTCTTCCAGCACCTTTACTTTTGGTGTCTAATGAAAGCCTGGCAACACTGTCAGAGAGTTTCTCACAATTCTCAGTATCAGATGAAGCATGGACATCACCCGAGCTTTGTTTATTGTCTTCGCGATTCTTCCTCATCTCCTTCACCCAGGAAGAAGTATCTTCAACACCCTCCACAATCGCAATGGCTTCAGCCAACGATGGATTCTTAGATAGAAGCTTTTCCTGTATTCTAGTACTGTTGGTGTGCCTCACCAATTGGTCTCTCACCAGGGAATCTGAGAGTTTGCCAAACTCACATGGTCGTGCAATTGGCCCTTGGACCCTCGTGAAGAATCTATGGCGTTCCAAAACCACATTGATGCAAGGTCCAAAATAATGCTCTAACATAGTCATCGACATCTCAAAAACATCAGCAGGCTCTCCTTCACCATTGCCCACTGGTATGAAGTCCATGCTGTCATATATATTCCTACCTTCAACATCTAGATTATGTAAAAGAATGGCTTGTTTCCTGAAGGCAGAGAACTTTTCTCCCCCAATTGCCACAATATAGGAATCGAAGCGGTTCCTCCATCTCATCCATGGCAGGATTGATTCCCCCTTTTCTGGCAAAAATGCAGGGGGCTTGGACATACTTGTTGTTGTGGCCATGGTGAAAGGTAGCAAACAAGAGAGGTTGGTAAGGAAAGTAGAAATGTCACTCGCTCAGAATATCACCTTGCTCAAAATGTCACTCGTTCAAAAGAGAATTAAATCTCACCATTGTGATGTGTTGAGCGCTGTTGATCTGCTGCCACAAAACAGTTAAAATGAGCCATCCTTATCGCCAGTATGGAAAGCCAGCAATCAGGATCATTTTTGGTAAAGACGTATCCCTCAGTCCTCTGGCAACCACCAACAGGTCACTTCAACAGCTCATCCAATGAAAGAATGCCCCATGACAACCTATCAGTTCATTACATTCCACAGCCGGAGCTTGTTGATTACAACACAGATCTTCAGGGTTAGGGATGTTACCCTCCTGGCTCCATGAGGCTCATTCCATGCATCTCTGTATTGAGGACATCGGTTGTGTAGATTGCATTGCTTTTGAAACATTCCTGCCGCACCATTCTCTGAAGCCTTGTGTCAAAATTCATGACACATCTCAGGAACTTGTGCCATGGTACACCATCCCATAATTACAGCGCATCCATGGCGCAGGTAAATGCTGCAACACAGATCTGAAATTTCTGACACAATGCTGCACAATGCAGCGTTGCATCAGTATTGATAAATATTCCCCTGGGGGTATACTGCTTTAGTATCAGGCAATAAAAAGTGCGAAACCCATCAGACGCTTGATCACATTTACAAATATGAGACACAAGGCGAACCACCAAGTTTTGCAGTATCTGAAGCTGTTCTATCAAAGCCTCCATGAGCTTAACATATATATCATTATTGCATTATGATGACAGACCCTGCGATTGAGTTAGTATTCTCTTGGGAATTGAAGCGAAGTATCTACCAAGTATAAAAGCAGAGTGAAGCTTAGTCTTTCTGTACATGGGCGTCAACCTTCAGATCTTAGTCAGGTCAAACTCATGCTCTGTGCTTGCATTAAAACTATTACTTGGTTACAACCATTTCCAGTCTTGTGTACATTCTTTCTTATCAATTAAAGAAGCGAGGAGGCAAAATATTTGACTGTGCACAAAGATACATTTACTGGTAAATGTAACCTTACAACCATCTTTACTTCATTGCTTGCCAGGAACCCACAAAAAGATTCCTAATAGGTGCAAATGCATTTACAAGCGCAGATTTATGCACTACAACTGCAGACAAACCTGCCCGCAAATCACGCTAAAAGCGTAGGAAGGGAGCATCCAATTCACAGATGTCCTTGGAAGTTTGGGAATGCTCACCAAAATGTATATTGGGGTCAATCAATCTATCAATAAAAACTTTATTCAATCTAGCTAAATGACTACGGGGCACATGCATCATCCAAATACCGGTCGCAAAATCTGCCCCTTTGCGACCAGTACTTTTGCTTTTGGGATGCATCATCCCAAAAGCAAACATCACAATTTAAGTAATCGCTAAATTTGTGATTACTTAAATTGGAATTGCATTACGGGAATCGCAAATTGTGATTCCTTAAATGCAATGCATGATACAATTGCCAATAGCGATTTCGCTATTAGGGATCAAAGTTACCATCAATTTAAACTTGATCGTAATTTTCATTGGGGCATGTGTGTGTGCAACATGTG
The DNA here is from genome assembly GCF_964261635.1 of Lissotriton helveticus. Taxonomy (NCBI): domain Eukaryota; kingdom Metazoa; phylum Chordata; class Amphibia; order Caudata; family Salamandridae; genus Lissotriton; species Lissotriton helveticus. The sequence continues at coordinate 129,486,719 of NC_136069.1, forward strand.
GTCACATGGCAATTTCAGGGGTGCAACAGGGGTCCTTTTGGCACCCTTGCACCCTTGAAATTGCATGCACAATTTGCGAGTACCTATTTCGTACTTGCAAATTGGGCATGCAATTCCCATTGATTCCTATGGGCCTGCCGGCCCAAAGGAATGAATGGGAAGCAATTCCTTATTTGCGATTCGCAATTAAAGAGTGTGTAGGAATCGCTATTTTTCTGTGTGATTCCTACATGCATAAGTCATTGCAATTCCTAAATTGCCAATTTTTTTTAAATCACAATTTAGGAATCGCAATAACTTACTTTGATACATGTGGCCCATAGATCATAAAAGTGTGCACATTTATAAAGACAATTTAAGCATCCATTATAAAGTTAATACAGGCTAGTTACTGTGGTACAACATGACAGCTCCGACACAATAGACTTCAAAGTTTAAAAAGTACTTCCCTTGATCGTACAACTATCTTTTACCAGCCCTCTGCAGTTAATTAATAAAAACGTGAAATGACAATTAAAAGAAGTATCCTATTTAAAGAATATATTTAAAAATGACAGTAATTTTGTCAGTATTAAAAAAATCTCAAATCTAAGTAGCATGATTAATGTTCCCGTTAGCAAAAGAAGCTATAGAGTAGTCATAATTTAAAACTGACACATTTCTCCCTTACAGAAGGCGTCTTCTGTGCATGCAGTCCTACAAAAAAGATGATACACAGAAACAGACAAAGGGGTCACAGAGCTTCTTCATAACAAAGAATGCAATTCAACATTGTTTAAAATTGTGCCGCCTTAAAAGAGGAAGAATACATCTAGATCTCTGTTCCTTGTAGTATTCACAGAAAAAAAAGAGATGAAGGTCAGATTTCAGTGACAAATTATCACAGGGACACTGTGCCAAGTCGCTGAAAGAGTACTTTTTGGCTGGAGAGCCCAACATCAAGGGTATTTGATTAGTGTGAAATCTTAAAAGAATTAGGGCCATATGTATCAAGCTAATTAGCATTCGCAAAGGCCGAAATTCTGCGAATTTCGGCCTTTGCGAATGCTAATTTGATAAATGGTATGTATCAAACATGTTTGATGCAAAATAAGGAATAGCAAAATTTGCTATTCCTTATTTTGCGATTGCACTTAGGGAATCGCAAAATTTGCGAATCCTTAAATGCAATGTATCAAACAAAAAATATGCAAAAAATGCCATTAAGGATTCGCAAATTACCACCAACTTCTAGTTGGTGGTAAGTTGCGAATTCTTTTCAAAAAGCTTTTTTCCAAAAAACCAAAGGTGCCATATGACGCCCATATATGCCCTTAGGGCATGTATGTGTGCCATATGCCCCCAAATGTCTTTTTCAGGGGTGCAGCAGGGTGTTCTTGAGACACCCCTGCACCCTTGAAACAATTCCTAATTTGCGATTAGCAAATTGCTAATCGCAAATTGCCCCTTCATTCCTATGGGCCTCCTGGCCCATAGAAATGAATGGGTAATTTGCGATTAGCAATTTGCTAATCGCAAATTAGGAATGGTAAGGAATCGCTATTAAAAAGCGATTTTGTACATACATACCGTTCTGCGAATTCCAAATAGCGATTCCTTAAAATTCGCTATTTGGAATTCGCAAAACGGAACTATGATACATATGGCCCTAAGGGCCATATGTATCATCAAACTATTTTGCATTTCCTAAATAGAGAATTTTAAGGAATCGCTATTTAGGAAATGCAAAACGGTATGTATGTACAAAATCCCTTTTCAATAGCGATTCCTTAGCATTCCTAATTTGCGATTAGCAAATTGCTAATTGCAAATTACCCATTCATTTCCATGGGCAGGAGGCCCATAGGAATGAAAGTGCAATTTGCGATTAGCAATTTGCTAATCGCAAATTAGGAATTTTTCCAAGGGTGCTGGGGTGTCTCAAGAACACCCTGCTGCACCCCTGAAAAAGACATTTGGGGGCATATGGCGCACATACATGCCCTAAGGGCATGTATGGGCGTCATATGGCACCTTTTGTTTTTTGGAAAAAAGCTTTTTGATAAGAATTCGCAAATTACCACCAACTAGAAGTTGGTGGTAATTTGCGAATCCTTAATGGCATTTTTTGCATATTTTTGGTTTTATACATTGCATTTAAGGAATCGCAAAATTTGCGATTCCTTAAGTGCAATCGCAAAATAAGGAATAGCAAATTTTGCTATTCCTTATTTTGCATCAAACATGTTTGATACATACCATTTGTCTAATTAGCATTCGCAAAGGCCGAAATTCGCCTTTGCGAATGCTAATTAGCTTGATACATATGGCCCTTAATCTATGCTGCAGGTTTTTTACACCCTCCTGAGACAAGAATTCACCTTCAGTTATGGGAGGAATCTGGTAGTAAAGTTTCACTACTGTTTTTGCTTGATGAGTCTCCTTTCTTGCATAATCCGCCTTGGCCAGAAATAGGGACTTAAGTTTCTTTTGAGGGAATTTGGAGCACAAGCTCATGTTGTATACAATTTAGGGATGCCTAAGAAATGTAGCGTGGTCTTAACATATTCCAACCAGGCAATTGTGTGGGCTTTGTCTAGTGTCAAACAATTGCGTATTATAACCTGATTGATATCCACAGTATTTTTTTACCATATTGAATGCCACAACATGATCAGAGCAAGTCTTACTGTTTCCGTTATATAGGTTAGGCCCAGTTCTAGATGGCAGACATAGTTAGAAAATGAAGCGTGCCTTTTTAAGAAACCAACCCCTATCTTCTGCAAGGGGTCTATTGGTACCATTCCCCACAGCCTAGCCCCGTATGTTGCTGCTGAAATTGTTTTTGTATTGCATATGTTCTTTATCATCCCTATAGGTTTAGATCGCAGTTTTTTACAGAAGCTGGCGATTGCAACCAGAGTTCTTTCCATTGTTAATGCCCTACACTTTACCATGTGCACCAAAGTTTGTTTATTAACAAATGAAACTCCAAAATATGAGAAAATCTCCACTATTGCTAATTTCCTTGTCCCTATATAAAAAGATGGTAGTCTGTTCGGGGGTAAAGCGCCTGACACCATAACAAAGGGTTTGGACTCATTAACCTTTAAGTCCAGTGATGACATGTACCCCTCATAGGCGTTTATTAAACGTTGAAGCGCAACTCCCGTCCTGGCTATTAGGACTGCATCGTCTGCATGAGCCAGGATCGGTAGTGAGGCTGGGGGGAAGGTTGGGATGTCTACCGTAGATCCTGTTAATGCTGCTTCCAACCCATTTATGTATAACAAGAAGAAGAATGGAGCAAGTACACAGCCTTGCCTGACTCCTCTCATAATCTGGAAAGGTCTTGTGCATTCCCCCTTTCTGCCACACCATACACTTGCAGTCGCCTGCGAGTACATTTCACGGATTATGTTAGTCAGGTGAGGGTTAATGCCCATCTCTAGCATTATAGACCATACCTTCTCATGGCTTACGCAGTCGAAAGCTGCCGAAAAATTCATAAAAGCCATCTAAGTACACCCTGCCTTGGCTACGGTATACTTCGCTATGGTCATGCTAAGATTTAGGCATTGGTCAATCGTTCCTCGTCCCTTCTGGAAGCCATACTGAGTTGATATCAAAATATCTTTTTCCCTCGCCCAGTCTTCTAGCCTGTTCAATAGGACGCTGCTTAACGGTTTACCTGTGAAGTCCAGAAGAGATATCAGGCGATAGTTCTGAGGGTTAAATTTATAACCTTTCGTATGTATTGGGACTATGATGCTTGATTTCCATGATGGAGGCGGTCCCTTCTTAACAATTTTGTTAAATATGATATGTATTGGGGTCATTCACCTAACTGCGATCCAACCTTTACCACACTGTCAAGTGTGGCAGAGGGGTAGGAAAAGGACTTTCTCCAAGGGGAAAAGGGATTTTGCTACAAAGAACAAAAAGTGTGAGTTAACACAGGGGGTTCCATTCCCCAGCTCCATAGAAATATTAATAGGTGCCTGTGGGAGCAGCCATATGACATTCACAGGAGTACATAAGGAAATCTGCACTGGGCACAGATTGTCCTTTATTCTACTGGCTATGTTTGGAATTTTAAAAAAGTGCTACGTTTGCAGCCACAGTAGATGCACACCTAAGAGTGCAGAAATGTGGCATTTTGAATGAATCCTTCCAAGAGTGTTTAACCCTCCAAGTTAACACAATCACGCTCACATTGTGTTTATAAAACTGAACTAGATTACTAAAGATTAGTCATGCAGTCCGAATTCTGGGACTTGAAATTCACGGGGTCCCAAAGAAAACCCCTTTTGCAGAATGCAATTGGGTCTGGTGATCCCAAAAAAGCATACATGTGTGCACACACATTACGCACACACACAAATGCAAGTGCACACAAACTTACACAGACTTATCATATTTAAAGAGCTATACATTAGAGATGAATGCTTCCACCTCCCAGTGCTCGTGTTTCTGTTTTACCCCTCCCCCCACACCCATGCTTCTGCCTGTGGAAGGGTGTTGCTCACTCCATACTGTTCTCCCTTTGGCTGTCTTTGGCTTACACTCTGTGGTCCCTTTAACATGTGGCCTGCAGTTGCTTCTGCAGTAGTGAGGACTTCACAATGTTCAGCTTGCACATACATAAACAATACTTGAAAAGGCACCGGTGGCAAAAAGCAAAGCAGAGCCCAAGGAAACCTGGAACTTCTAAGAGCATGAAAGGATAACAGCCAGCTGAGGCTTCAAGGTAGACAAAGGTACAGCAGCAACCAAAGGCGCACTGCAATGGCAAATACTCCATAATAATTAATTTATTTTAGAGCTGTCTCTTCATAGACAGTCTAAAGGGTGCACAAGTACACTATTCTTTGAGAGAGGGGAACTGGTCAAGGGGAACTGGTCAGCCTGGTTCAGCTGTTACTTATTGTAAGAGACATTCACAGTGGGCTTAGCTCACATGTCAGCTTCTGAGACTTGTGACAGCCATGACATGGGTTTTATATTTTCATTGACAGTGTTTCTTTTTTGTGCATTGCGGGAAAATACTTCATGTTTTTCCTATGTCTGTACAATCAGTGTTCGTCATTGTTTGTACATCATCCTACCCTCATCCAAAAACAAAAAACCCATAAGCTATGTTCCCCAGTGTTTACCAAACACGTTGCTTGTATTTCATTATGCTTCAACAAACAATGTATTATTTCAATGGAGGACTATTGCAGGATATTTAGTGTTTTTCCTATTTGTAGGGTATGAAATGGGCTTATGGAAGATTGTGATAAGAATAAACTTTCTGGGTTCTGCTAATCTCTATTTTGCCCAGTCAAACCATGTCCCTTTCTCAATCCCAAGAAGCTGTCCAGCAGAGAGACAGAACTTCAACAGCGCAACAGTCCTTCTTCCAGTTAGAGTCTTCAAAGGTCAAACACTGTACTGAAGTGGTGGAGTCAGAGGTCCAGTATGTATTACCAGTTGTGCCTTTGAAGTGGGGAAGACCTCAAAGGCAGGTATTTGAAGTACACCTAGGTCCTCATTTCCTGCCCTGGCTCCAGGCTCACTACAAAGGGGTATGCAGCCCTTTGTGTGGAGGTAGGGCACAGCCTATTCAGGTATAAGTGAGGCTGGTACAAGGTCCTCCCTCCCATCCTCCCAGGATGGCCCATCAAGTCACACCTAAGCTCCCATTGTGTGTGGCTGTCTAGGGGAAATACACAAAACCCAGAAGTCGCCCTTCCCCGACACATATCAGAGACAGGCAGCAGGCACCAAATGGCTAATGTAAGGAAATGCAAGTGGCATTTTCAGAGAGGCAATTGAAATAGGACTTCACCATAAGTTGTAATTTCAAATTATGATTCCAGAGACACCAAACTTGAAACGTCTATTTGTTCACAATTGGCAATTACACTTAAAAAATGTAATAACGTAATTCCAAAGTTATCCTATTTGAGAGACTAATCTCTCAAATAGGCTTGCAGTAGTGAAAAACACATTTGAGCGTTTTTCACTACCAAGACATGTAAAACTTAAATGTACATGCCCTGCCTTTTAAATACACTGCACCGTTCCCTTAGGATTATCCAGGGCCTGCCTCAGAGATGATGTATAAATATGAAAAGGTAAAGTTTAGGCCTGTAAGATGTTTATCTTGCCAGGTCGAAGTGGCAGTGTAAACTTCACACACAGGCTCTGCAATGGCAGGCCTGAACCATGGTTAGAGGGCCCCTTAAGCGGATGGCACCATGAGCGCTGCAGGCCCACTAGTAGCATTTCCTTTACAGGCCTCTGCACAAGTATACCAATCTACTAGGGACTTAAAAGTAATTTAGAGATGCCAATTGGGGATGGGGCAATATTACCATGTTTAGGGGAGAAAGCATGAGCACTTTAGCAATGGTTAGTAGTGGTAAAGTGCACAGAGTCCTAAAGCTAGCAAAAACAAGGTCAGAAAAGTGGAGGAGGTAGGCAAAAAGTCGGGAGGGAAGACCACCCTTAGACTGTTAGGTCTAAAAACATGTATATGTTTTATCTACACAGACCCTTTGATGCATATTTTGGTGTTATATTTTTAATTGCCGTGCCTCGAATTTTTATGATTGTTAATTAGAAGGTTTCCAAAGAAACATTTGTCTATATAAACACACACAGATGACAACAGGCCTCTTGGCAGATATAAAAAGTGTTATTATGCCATGTTGTATGTGAAAAGTATTGAGCTACACTTTCAGTACTGTCCACTTTATTTGGTGTCACCACAATGTTGCAGTTACATGTCACTCTCACATTCACTGAATGATTGAAAATAGGATGCCTGGCACGTGGCCCAATGTCAATAGTGTTTAGTGAGCAAAAACGAATTTGAGTCAGCCATTTTTCGAGTCAGTAATATAATAAAACACAACCAAAGAGTCAATTATAGTTTGAATTGTAAATTGGATTTAACCTGTTAAATACCATCTAATCTGTTTACAAAGCTGCATAGATCTACCAATTCAGATATTATATATTTCTATTCTAATGACATTCACACATGTTTAATCTGTGAATGCTGAACACCTGCTATTTAGTAAACCAGACTTCCTAGTTTGTGACTTTGTAGCCACTTGGTTTAGCCAATCCAATCCAGACAAGCTCTATTCGACAGATTATGTCATAAAACCACATACAAAATACAGATAAAAACATAAGTTGTAACAGTAAAACATCTGCAACAGTGTAGAATAAAGCCTCAGTGGTCAAACAACAACACCATGGAAAAAAGAATCTATACAACATTAAAAATCCTTTAAATCTCAAACATTAAAAAATTATTTGAAAAGGAGATACATTCATATTCTTACGAATTACAAAGCGTATTTAATACGGACAGTTTCTCAAATTAATTGTGGCTTCTTCTATGGTAAGTAAGTTGTGTACAGTAAATCACTACCTCATTTAGCCTGGGCTAGACTTGGTTCAGCACTTCCTCCTTTTTGAGTAATGCTAATGTGCAGTCTGCCTTGTTCCCATTTGGCAATAACACCTATCAGTCAAGCAGCTATAGCACTGTCTGTCTCTTGTAACAGTAGCATCTACTCCCTCTGTATGTTTGGTGTCTTTGATGGCTTCGTTGTTAGGCTGCACTGCACCCTGACCTTGATGTGGTGGCAGCTGGCATGCACGTCTCTTAGGAATTGTTTGGGTCACAATTGGAAACCAGATGATGTATCTTGGCTCCCTTCTGAGTCTCTTAGCTCTTAGATGTTGCCTCTCCCATGTCTATAACACATGCAAGACCATACAGGAACACTTAGGCCCTGATTACGAATGTAGGTGTGATAAAAGCATTCAATCCAAAAGATGTTGGAGTTGTAGAGTAGCTTTAATGTACAACCATCAACAGGACACAAGATCAGCAAACTGACTTCCCAGCTTTGGAATGTCAACATTCTAATAAATGATGTAATCAAGTAGGAGAAGTCTTAAAGATACAGTGAACATAACACATCCCCCATTCATAGTGAAAAGAAATAAAAAGAAAACAAAGTAAAGTATAAATGGAAAAAACACATGAAAGATTAACCGAATAGCAAGATAAAGTTTCAAATGGAAAAATTTTACAGGAAAGATAAACCTTTAGCACAGGAAATGACTAAGCTAATGCAGTACATAATCATTGAACTTCTTAGGAAGTTGTATGGATCTCCTGGAAGCAACCCTGTGGTAGCTAGTAGAAGGAACAGAGTCAGGATCAGTGGGGAGACTAGAATTATTATTAAAATGATGTTTGACATCATTGCATTTGACTAATTTGGACATGTTCCAGGTGCAACCATTATCTAATGTGATAACATTTTTCTTAATAGAGACAATGGTGAAAGGCCCTGTGAAATTTGAGACACCTTTGTGACCCAATCTTGGTTTTTTAACTAGAACACTGTCACCCACATTCCATTTTCTAAGTTTGACTACCATCTTAGCATCATATCGTTGTTTATATTTCTGCTGATAGTTGGTCAAAGCTTCTTTCCTCCTTACTGCCTTTTCAATGCTGTCATCACTTCTTTTCTCAGGAAGCCAAGCAGGATTGAGTTTAGAGCAAGCCAATCTTCCCCTCAAAGCTTCAAAAGGCGACCTCTGCATGACAGCATTGGGAGTAGTGCGATGTGCCCACCATGTTTCCCTCAATACACTGGTGAAAGAAACCTTGGACTCTAAAGCCCTCTGTGCACAGCTTTTCACTACTCTATTCATTCTCTCAGTGAGACCATTTGCTTGAGGAGAATAAAGAGCCGTTTTCTGATGTATAATCCCCAACCCATTCAAAAAACAACTCATCTCATTGGAGGTGAATTGTACTCCATTGTCAGTAAGTAAAAACTTAGGTACTCCTTCAGAAACAAATACTTCCTTCAAAAATTCAATCACGGTCTTGGAACTAACAACACCCATGCACTTTGACACTACCCACTTGGAAGTGTAATCCACGAGTAATACAACAAATCTCTCATGAGAAGGCATCAGTTCAAATGGACCAGCAATATCCAATCCCAACTTGGTCCAGACAGTAGTTGGCACCTCAACAGGAGAAAGCGGAGCCTGATTGGTGGTGTGTGATTTGTCATTAACAGCACATAAATGACAATCTTTGACTACAGACTCCACCATTCGGTCCATACCTGGCCACCAGTATCTTTCTCTCAACCGAGCCTTTGTGAGATTCCTACCCAGATGCCCTTCATGAGCAAGATTAACCACCTTATCTCTCAAACTACTAGGGGGCACAATTCTGTCGCCTCTCAAAAAATTACCTTCGAAAAAAGACAACTCATCCTTCACAGTCCAATAAGACTTCAAAACAGATTCAAGCGTATCATAACTTGGCCATCCATTCATGATCACAGTCTTCAACAAGCGAAACACATCGTCATTCTCAACACTATGAAACCATTCTTCCTTGGATATGCTAGACTCCAACACCCAATTTATACAGGTTGTAACATCATCATCAATACACTCACTTTGAATAGGAAGACGTGATAAACAATCAGCAGGTTTGTTATTCTGGCCAGGAATATATTGTACCTTGAAATTATACTCTTGTAAACCTTCACTCCATCTTTTTAACCTAGGTGTCATATGATCACTTTGATGACAAGAAAAAATTTGGACTAGCGGTCGATGATCAGATCTGACAATGAACGGTATTCCCCACAAGTAGAACTTAAAGTGGAGTACAGACCAAAATACTGCTAATGCTTCCCTCTCAATACACGAATAGTTAAACTCAGCTTCCCTCAAAGCTCTTGAAGCAAAAGCCACAACAACTTCTTCCCCATTCACAACTTGAGAAAGTACCGCACCCAGACCTTTGAGGCTGGCATCAGTAGTCAGAATGGTCTTAAGTTTAGCATCAAAATGACCCAAAGTAGGCATTTTGCCTATTTCTCTTTTTACCAAATCAAAAGCCTTGTCACAATCAACTGACCACAAAAAATGAACACCTTTCTTCAATAGAGACCTTATCGGTTCAACCAGACTAGCAAAATTTTTAACAAATTTGGAATAAAATTCTGCCATTCCTAAGAAGGACTTAACTTGTTCCTTATCCACGGGTGTGGGTGCGTTTACGATGCTCTCTGCCAATTCAAGTTTAGGCTGAATCCCATTCCCAGAAATAACATGTCCCAAGTATGTGACTGATTTCAAACCAATACGACATTTTTCCCTTTTTACAGTGAGTCCACAAACATTTAGTTTATCCAACACAGATCTTAAGACTCTATCATGCTCACACTCATCCACTCCATGAACCAAAATGTCGTCTTGAAAAAACATAACATTAGAAAGATTGCCAAGAACCATTTTCATCACCCTTTGAAAGCACGCAGCAGCCGAAGCCAGGCCAAAAGGCATCCTAAGAAATTGGTAAGCACCCAAAGGTGTGACAAATGAAGTCAAATGCCTTGAATCTTTGTGCAAAACAACCTGGTGATAGGCCGAAGAGAGATCAAGTACACTGAAAATCTTGGCTCCTTTCAAAATGCTAATGCTTTCCGCTATGTTGGGCAAAGGTTGTCGATCCACCCAGATGCATTCATTCAAACCACGCAAATCTACACACATCCTGATAGACTTTCCCCCATCCTTGGGTGCTAAAACTACGGGGCTCAACCACTCAGAAGATTCAATCTCTTCAATCACTCGCAAACTCAACAATCTCTCAATCTCCATTTTGAGTGGCTCTAGCATCATGTTAGGTACTTTCCTGACTTTGTGTACACATGGCTTGGCAGATTTCTTAAGAATGATCTTGTGTTCAAAACCCTTCAAACACCCCAAGGCATCAGAAAAAACATTAGGATAGTCAGAAAAATATTTGTCAGTCCCACCCACAAAATCTATCTGAGTGGGAAGAAAACTCGAAAGAAAATCTTCCATCAACATGACTTGGTTCTTGGGGTCTTCAGCTCCAGGGTTAAGAATGATACCTAAATCATGTTGATGTCGCCAACCAAGCAGATTGTCACCCCTGACAGCAACATAAACTTTACCAGTGATACTCTTTCCTTTGAAAGAGATGTTGGCCACAATGTATCCTAAGATTTCTATTCTAGACTTATTATAGCTTATAGGAGATATGTCTGGAGGTAGAAGTCGCACATTACCTAGGCCTACAGCTTCATCCCAAATCTTATTGCCTATTAAGGTGAAAGGAGACCCTGAGTCTGCCATGAGTTTGAAATCAAACTTGTCAATCCTAATATCACAGAACGGCATGAAGATATGTTCCGTGTCAACCGAATCCCCTTCCACACTAGAAACAACAACAGTACGTACAATATCAGAGTTAGAGTCATTGGTGTCCCTTTTCTTACTAGACCTGCACACGCGTGCATAATGTCCTTTGATGCCACAGTTATTACAAATACTGTCCTTTGCAAAACAATGAGGAAAATTGGAAGTGTGGGAAAAACTGCCACACCTAAAACAACGTACTTTCTGATTATTAAAAGTACGCTGTTGGCGAAAATCACGTTCCCTAGACAAATTAGGTTCTTTAAAGGAAGGACGATTCTCCAAGGAACTTTTCTGAGGCGGTGAAGTCTTCAGAGGTGGTTTGCCTTTAGAACCAGCACTGACTTTGGCAATCTCTTCACGACATTCACCATCAAATTCATCTTCATCTAACATGTGTACAGAGTCTGAAGGCTTTTTTTTATTATCAGTCACAGTGTGACCTTCATCTTCTTTATTTTTCCTTATCTCCTTGACCCACGTTGAAGTGTTTTCCATACCCTCCACTATATCCACAGCTTCTTTCAAGGTGGGGTTCTTGGACAATAACTTCTCTTGAACCCTAGAGCTGTTTGTGCAACGAATTAGTTGATCTCTGACAAGAGATTCGGCTAAATCTCCAAAATCACAGGTACGAGAAAGAGTTTTTAAGGAAGCAACATACGTCCCAACACGTTCACGAGAACCTTGCACACGAGTAAAGAATCTGTGTCGTTCAAGAACAACATTGATTCTTGGACCGAAATATTGTTCTAACATAGTCATGGACATTTCGAAAACATCTGCAGGTTCACCATCAGCTCCACCAATAGGTATGCTGTCCATGCTATCATACGTATGCCTGTCTTCAACCCTTAAATTGTGTAACAAAATGGCTTGTTTCCTAAAAGCTGAAAATTTCTCTCCACCAATAGCAACCAAGTAGGAGTCAAATAAGTTTCTCCATCTCTTCCAAGGAAGAATAGGTTCTCCTTCTTCCGAAAGAAATGGGGGTGGTTGTGACATACTAGATGTTGTAGCCATAATTGGAAGATAATAAAAGAAGACCAAAAAAAACAAGCGATGAGCTGTGGTAACTTCTGTGGAACTGAGGGAACCTCCAAAGAATTGATGTGCAGCTGTGCACATCAGCGCGTTGCAGGTGACTTGACCTGGAAGAGAGAACTTTCCTCTGTGTGTGTCCTTGATTTGGAAAATCGATGCGCAGCCGTGCGCATCGGCGTGGAAGCCAAAACTGTGTGTAATTAGTGAAAACACACAGCCGTGTGTATCTGCGTGAGGCGCGTAACCAGGGAGCCTCGATGACGCAGTGAAGTTGTGTTGACGCGAAGAGCGTAACTACGGAAACCCAAAGATGGCCGCCAACGCGATGATGTTGCACGCTGCGGCGTTGACGTTGCGCGTCAGACGTTTGTGGCTCCACAGAGAAGCTGTACTCAGGCAGATTGCACTCGCGCAGGCTGAGGCTTCAGAATGCCGGAAGATCGCTTCTGCATGCGACGTGACGCGAGGCAAGTGTAGCGTTTATTTTTAAAAGTCAACAAGCTGCAAAATGTTGCTGAAAATCAGAATTAAAGTCCTGAAAGAGCGTAAAATGCCCGATTTTTCTCAGGGCAAGCAGCAAACTCTTAAATCCAGCTAGAGAAGGTGGCGTATACAGCATGTACTGTGAGATAGTCCAAATTCGTTTTATCTTCTCATTCCACAAATCCAAGTTAAATTCAAGGGAAGTTTGAGGAATGACAGGTTAGGAAGATCCAAAGTCACAATGATTATATAAATCCAAAATCATATGAGGAAGTTGAATGAGTCCAAGAAGAAGTCCCAATCCAAACAAATAAGAAATCCAGGATTCTGTCAAAAATATGTCCAAATTCACGTCTAGGGGAATTGATGGTTGTAAATGCTTGTCCCCAATCAAGCCTTGACCCTCGTCGCCAGTGATAAAAGCATTCAATCCAAAAGATGTTGGAGTTGTAGAGTAGCTTTAATGTACAACCATCAACAGGACACAAGATCAGCAAACTGACTTCCCAGCTTTGGAATGTCAACATTCTAATAAATGATGTAATCAAGTAGGAGAAGTCTTAAAGATACAGTGAACATAACAAGGTGCAATTTAATACACCTGATAAATAACGATACCACGCTGTACGTTATTTATCGGGTGCATGAGTATATTATGAGTTTAACCGCATGCGCGCTAGCGGTTTTCCCGCTGTGCGCGGCACTTTTAAAAAATCCGCGTTACATGACGAGCTCAGCTCGTCATGAGTGTACGAGAGACGTAACTCATGAGGGGTTAAGGGGAATAACATGAGGATTTTGCTGTTTAACGCACCAAAATCTGCATGATACAGTAAATACTGTAAGCCTGTTCCCTGTTAAATTTCGGTAGGTTTGACCTAATGCATTACAGGACCACATATTTTACTTAAGACATTTCTTTAGCAAATATATGATTCACGAGTCCACACTTGTCTGATCAGATTAGTCCTAAACACATATTTCGCCATGAGAATCAGTATTTTTATCTCGCTGCTGAAGCACCGCCATTAGAAAGCTGTGAATCCCTGGAAAATCAAAGGCAAGTTAACTTCACAGATGCATTTTTTTATGATATAGACATTTTTATTTCCCTCTACTAAAAGTGTCCGTCAAAGTGCAGGTGCAATTTCGCCTTTGCTTAAAGTATAATCCAGTTCTCTTTGTCTTCTCTCAGTCAGACATCAGCACAGTCTGTTAATACCTTTAGAACAAACAGTGTAAGCTCCACAATATTAACTGTGCCCATTTGACATGACGTTCCCATCATTTCTAATAATTCCACTGATAACTGAATAAGAAAATGAAATATTGTTCTGTGACATAGCAAGTTATTAAAAACTCACTCAAAAAGATATCAAACAAGTCTAGATATGCATTAATGCTCTTGTACCCAATACATTATTCGGATAGAATGTTAAATGTTCATGGGTGCCACAAATTTGTACAAACCTAAGGAGAGACAATGTATAATAGTATGTGCATGAAAATGCGCTTTCTCACTATTATTTTTAAAGAAAAGGTGTTATTTGCATTGAAGGAAGTTGACCGATTAGGGTCACCCGGGTCACTCACGATCACCTCTCAGTCTTCCATACCAAATGAAGAGTTGGTCAGACTGTAGAGAATACAAACCAATATCTGTTTATTCAGGTACACTCAGAGTGGAGCCGAGTCTGCCCAGTCGCTTAGGAGTGCTGCAGAGGACTAACTTCAGCAAGCATAAAGATAGATTATGTACATTTCAGAACCAATGAAGGCACGCCCACTGCGGAATTTTCCAAGCAGATGCAGAAAAACAGTGAAGTACAGAAAATACGTTTTGATTCTGAGGTCGGGCACACACTATCTATTACTCAAGGTCGCTCTGCCGTGCCTGCCACTAGACAAGTGGGAGAAGGCCTCTATCTAGAGGGAAAGGTATGCACTAATAAGAACAGTGTATTCATTAGTGAAGCAAAACCTTAGCCTTGGAGAAACACAGCTCAACAGAGGCCTTTTCTCAGAAATAGTGAAGAGTATCAATCAATCAATCAATCATTTGTAAAGCAGACTACATACCTGCGAGGGGCTCAAGGCGCTGGGGAGGGGGGGGAGAGCCGCTACTGATCAAACAGCCAGGTCTCGAGTATCCTCCTGAAGGTCAGCAGGTCTTAGAACTGTCGTAGGCTCAGTGGGAAGGTGTTCCATATCTTGGCAGTGAGGTGGGAGAAGGATCTCCCACCGGTGGTTGTTCTTCAGATGCGCGGAACGGTGGCGAGTGAGAGGTCGGCGGAGCGTAGCTGGGGGTTGGAGATGTAGAAGGAGAGCCGTCAGTTGAGGTAGGCTGGGTCAGTCTTGTGGAGTGTCTTGTGTGCGTGGGTGAGGAGCTTGAAGGATATCCTCTTGTTGACGGGGAGCCAGTGCAGGTTTCTCAGGTGGGGGATGATGTGGCCGTAGCGTGGTACATCGAGGATCAGTCGTGTTGAGGTGTTTTGGATGCGTTGTAGTCGTTTGATGTGCTTGGTCGGGGCTCCCGCGTAGAGGGCTTTTCTGTAGTTGAGTCTGCTGCTGACGAGGGCCTGGGTGACTGTCTTTGTTGTATATGTCGGGATCCATCTGTAGATCTTGCGGAGCATGCGGAAGGTGTTGAAGCAGGAGGACTAGATGGCGTTGACTTGCTTGGTCATTGAGAGCGTTGAGTTGAGGATGATTCCCAGGTTGGGTGCGTGGTCGGTGGGTGTCGGGACTGCCCCCAGTGCCTTCGGCTACCAGGAGTCGTCCCATGCTTAAGGGTTGGAGCCGAGGAAGAGGACCTCCGATTTGTCCGAGTTCAGCCTTAGACAGCTGGTCTTCATCCAGTCGGTGACGGCCTTCATTCGTTCGTGGAGATTGGCTTTGGCTGTGATGGGATCCTTGGTGAGGGAGAGGATCAGCTGAGTGTCGTCGGCGTAGGAGATTATGTTGAGGTCGTGCTGTCGGGCTACATGTGCGAGTGGGGCCATGTAAATGTTGAACAGAGTTGGGCTGAAGGAGGATCCCTGGGGTACGCCGCAGATGATCTTGGAGGCTTTGGAACAGAACGGGGGAGGCGGACGCTCTGGGTTCTGCCGGAGAGGAAGGAGGTGGTCCAATCCAGAGCCGTGTCTCAGATCCCTGCGGCGTGGAGGCGTGCGCGTAGTGTGCGGTGCCAGACGGTGTCGAAGGCGGCAGAGAGGTCTAGGAGGATGGGTGCTGCGGTCTCGCCGTTGTCCAGGAGGGTCCTGATGTCATCGGTGGCGGCGATGAGGGCAGTCTCGGTGCTGTGGTTGCTGTGGAACCCCGACTGGGAAGGGTCCAGGATTCTGTTTCCTTCGAGGTATCGGGTTAGCTGTCTGTTGACGGTTTTCTCGATGACCTTGGCCGGGAAGGGGAGCAGAGAGATGGGCCGGAAGTTCTTGAGGTTTCTTGGGTCTGCCTTAGGTTTTTTGAGTAGGGCGTTGATCTCTGTGTGTTTCCAGATCTCTGGGAAGGTCGCGGTCTCGAGGGAGAGATTGATGACGTTGCGCAGGTGGGGTGCAATGGTGCTGCTTGCTCTGTTGAAGACGGGGTATGGGAATGGGTCCGACGGAGAGCCGGAGTGGATTGAGCGCATGTCTTGATGGTGTCGTCGATGCTCACGCTGGCCCAGGCTAGCAGGGGGTCGTGGTCGATGGTGAACGGAGGGTCTGTTCTGTTGCTGTCTGTTAGGGCTGTCTGGATGTTGAAGCTGTCGTGGATGTCTGCTATCTTGCTGTGGAAGAAGATGGCGAGGGAGTCGCACAGGGCTTGCGAATGTGGGATGTCGTTGGTGTTGGAGCTGGGGTTAGAGAGTTCCTTCACAATTACATCACAAGTACATTTCGATTATAACTCAAAATAGCACCGACATAGAAAATGGCGCTGCAAATGCTAACATAGATAGAACAATGCGCAAACAGGAATTTTTCTATTCTAACAGCATGACAAGCAGTTTTATCAAGATGTAAGTCTACCAAACAAGGTAACAGAGCACTTTACAAAGTTCAACAAACAAATTTCATGCAAAGTGAGTGAATTAAACAATGATAAATACATGTATGTGTATAAATAAATAAATAAATATATATATATATACACACACACATCAGTGTATATATACACATACATATATATAAACTATATATATATACATATATATATATATATATATATGTATATATATATATATATATATATATATATATATATATATATATATATATATATATATATATATATATATATATATATATATATATATATATATATGTATATATATGCATAAGTATATATGGGATGATGGGAGAAGGCGGTAACCTAGTCTGACACACATGTCCACTACATGAATAAAGTTGTACTTTAGGTGCATTTCATTGATGACCTGTTTTGATTTGCTATGGAGGCTCAGCTGCAGGAACATATTTAAGTACTCAATGGTAGCACCAAAAACATCCATGAACTGCCAAGTGGAGCAGGAGCTGTATTCACGTTTTCGATGTACTTCTGGAAGTCAAAGGTGATAATATAAGAACTTGCATCTACTGAAATGACAGCGCCTTTAAGCATTGATTTTGATCGAACACAGTGAGTTATTTTTCCGGTGCGCAGCATGTGTGTGCCAAATGATGGTACAGCCAATACCTGTCCTACTAAGTACGATTCTCTACAAATACATTTTCCCATTACTACACGGCACTTTCACATTTCTGGATGTATTGATATTCACGAATAATTGATTGGCTTATCGAATATACCTAGGTGGTATGGTAGAAAGTTTGCTTGTTGAATATGACGAGAGGGCATCACAGATGTCCGAACATAATCACACATGAGCTACTTTAGCACAATTTATCCCACGCCATTTTTCTGTGCTTTCCCTACAGATAACTGAATGTACGTTACTTAGGCATACCCTCCACTTGGAAATTACAGATTCCAAATATAGCCTACCTGGTACAGAGGGTAAATATAATACTTGGGATCTGATTGGTCCTGAAGAATGCCGGTGTGACCCAACACTGTGGTCAATTTTAGCACGGCTGAAACATGTCAACACTTTGGCAGTAAGGAGGGTTGAAGGGACGGTGGGTCTAGGAATACATTGTTGCACAGAGACACCACTGAGCTAGTTTTATAACTTTACTGCACTTCTCTTATATGATTTATTTTTCATGTGTGTATTGTCTTCCCCTCTTTTTTGCTCCTCCCCAGGCGTTGATCTGCAAAGTGGTATATTGTAAGCAAGCCCAATGATTAAGCATGTCACAATTTTGTGAGTGAGAGCAGTATTTTTACACAGAGCATGTGCCACCTTTTCATCGCTTTTCACTACTCCTCCTAGTGTGCTATAGTTATGAGATTTGGGAGGCAGGAGTAGAGAGATTTAGGGCGATATGCATAAACACATTTTCCCATAGACACAGAATGGACAAAACTATTTGATGGATTTGGCCCTTAGCATCTCATCCCATCATAGTGTGTGGAACCTCAATGATAGCACCAAGAACATCCAATTAACTGCCAAGTGGAGCAGGACCTGTATTGAATGTTTGGGTGTACTTCTGGAAGTCAAAGGTGATAATATAAGAACGTGCATCTACTGAAAAGATACAGCCTGCAATTCAATACTGCATGGCAACAGCGGGCATCCAAAAGCTCTTAAGTGGAGTATACCTTACAACCAAAGCCATGTTCACAAAAGTCACGGACCGTGAAACATCTAAGATCTGATTTGTCTTGGAATATAGGTGCATAATGTTACTTGTATGATTTGAACCGTAGCAATATGGCTACTATGTCTTTAAAAGCATACAACACTTTTGAAATTACTTCCACCTGTGAACAAGACTACAAGCAAGCTGAAACATATCAGGAAATTTGAGGTGCTGCCCTAAATACTTTGGCATAAATCACAAGGTCAACCACTGGAATTTGGCTTCAGCCTCGTCTGTATATATATATATATATATATTTTCTCACCAAGCTCCTGCATTCGAAGGCGCACTCCAGAGCAGTCATTGAGGCAGCCGGCATTTCATTTTCCTTAATTTATTTCATGAGGCCCTACGCGTTTCGAAGGCTTCCCTTCTTGTTCACGGGCAACAAAGTTCTGTTGTAGCTTAAGCATTGAAAAGCACTCCCCTTTTAAGATGTCATCGTCCTCAGATGGGGCGTTTCCTTGTTGTTTAGTGCTTGCTGCATTCTGGGGTATGTAGTGCGCAGTGCTTTCTTTTCCGTAGTGGGTTTAAGCTGCTACAGATTCTTTATAATTATTTTGTATTTGATTAATTTTCGGCCCATAGTGGGCTTTAGGAATATGAATACCGGTTCATTAACGAGCCAACCGTTCTCCCATCCACAGACTGTGATTAGTGCAGTGTCCGTGTGGCCTCTGGTTTGCGAGTGGTGACGCCTTCACGACTGGAATCGCCGTTAAATCATGTTTTCTCACCAAGCTCCTGCATTCGAAGGCGCACTCCAGAGCAGTCATTGAGGCAGCCGGCATTTCATTTTCCTTAATTTATTTCATGAGGCCCTACGCGTTTCGAAGGCTTCCCTTCTTGTTCACGGGCAACAAAGTTCTGTTGTAGCTTAAGCATTGAAAAGCACTCCCCTTTTAAGATGTCATCGTCCTCAGATGGGGCGTTTCCTTGTTGTTTAGTGCTTGCTGCATTCTGGGGTATGTAGTGCGCAGTGCTTTCTTTTCCGTAGTGGGTTTAAGCTGCTACAGATTCTTTATAATTATTTTGTATTTGATTAATTTTCGGCCCATAGTGGGCTTTAGGAATATGAATACCGGTTCATTAACGAGCCAACCGTTCTCCCATCCACAGACTGTGATTAGTGCAGTGTCCGTGTGGCCTCTGGTTTGCGAGTGGTGACGCCTTCACGACTGGAATCGCCGTTAAATCATGTTTTCTCACCAAGCTCCTGCATTCGAAGGCGCACTCCAGAGCAGTCATTGAGGCAGCCGGCATTTCATTTTCCTTAATTTATTTCATGAGGCCCTACGCGCAGGAGCTTGGTGAAAAAACATGATTTAACGGCGATTCCAGTCGTGAAGGCGTCACCACTCGCAAACCAGAGGCCACACGGACACTGCACTAATCACAGTCTGTGGATGGGAGAACGGTTGGCTCGTTAATGAACCGGAATTCATATTCCTAAAGCCCACTATGGGCCGAAAATTAATCAAATACAAATAATTATAAAGAATCTGTAGCAGCTTAAATCCACTACGGAAAAGAAAGCACTGCGCACTACATACCCCAGAATGCAGCAAGCAACAAACAACAAGGAAACGCCCCATCTGAGGACGATGACATCTTAAAAGGGGAGTGCTTTTCAATGCTTAAGCTACAACAGACCTTTTTGCCCGTGAACAAGAAGGGAAGCCTTCGAAACGCGTAGGGCCTCATGAAATAAATTAAGGAAAATGAAATTCCGGCTGCCTCAATGACTGCTCTGGAGTGCGCCTTCGAATGCAGGAGCTTGGTGAAAAAACATGATTTAACGGCGATTCCAGTCGTGAAGGCGTCACCACTCGCAAACCAGAGGCCACACGGACACTGCACTAATCACAGTCTGTGGATGGGAGAACGGTTGGCTCGTTAATGAACCGGAATTCATATTCCTAAAGCCCACTATGGGCCGAAAATAATCAAATACAAATAATTATAAAGAATCTGTAGCAGCTTAAATCCACTACGGAAAAGAAAGCACTGCGCACTACATACCCCAGAATGCAGCAAGCAACAAACAACAAGGAAACGCCCCATCTGAGGACGATGACATCTTAAAAGGGGAGTGCTTTTCAATGCTTAAGCTACAACAGACCTTTTTGCCCGTGAACAAGAAGGGAAGCCTTCGAAACGCGTAGGGCCTCATGAAATAAATTAAGGAAAATGAAATTCCGGCTGCCTCAATGACTGCTCTGGAGTGCGCCTTCGAATGCAGGAGCTTGGTGAAAAAACATGATTTAACGGCGATTCCAGTCGTGAAGGCGTCACCACTCGCAAACCAGAGGCCACACGGACACTGCACTAATCACAGTCTGTGGATGGGAGAACGGTTGGCTCGTTAATGAACCGGAATTCATATTCCTAAAGCCCACTATGGGCCGAAAATAATCAAATACAAATAATTATAAAGAATCTGTAGCAGCTTAAATCCACTACGGAAAAGAAAGCACTGCGCACTACATACCCCAGAATGCAGCAAGCAACAAACAACAAGGAAACGCCCCATCTGAGGACGATGACATCTTAAAAGGGGAGTGCTTTTCAATGCTTAAGCTACAACAGACCTTTTTGCCCGTGAACAAGAAGGGAAGCCTTCGAAACGCGTAGGGCCTCATGAAATAAATTAAGGAAAATGAAATTCCGGCTGCCTCAATGACTGCTCTGGAGTGCGCCTTCGAATGCAGGAGCTTGGTGAAAAAACATGATTTAACGGCGATTCCAGTCGTGAAGGCGTCACCACTCGCAAACCAGAGGCCACACGGACACTGCACTAATCACAGTCTGTGGATGGGAGAACGGTTGGCTCGTTAATGAACCGGAATTCATATTCCTAAAGCCCACTATGGGCCGAAAATTAATCAAATACAAATAATTATAAAGAATCTGTAGCAGCTTAAATCCACTACGGAAAAGAAAGCACTGCGCACTACATACCCCAGAATGCAGCAAGCAACAAACAACAAGGAAACGCCCCATCTGAGGACGATGACATCTTAAAAGGGGAGTGCTTTTCAATGCTTAAGCTACAACAGACCTTTTTGCCCGTGAACAAGAAGGGAAGCCTTCGAAACGCGTAGGGCCTCATGAAATAAATTAAGGAAAATGAAATTCCGGCTGCCTCAATGACTGCTCTGGAGTGCGCCTTCGAATGCAGGAGCTTGGTGAAAAAACATGATTTAACGGCGATTCCAGTCGTGAAGGCGTCACCACTCGCAAACCAGAGGCCACACGGACACTGCACTAATCACAGTCTGTGGATGGGAGAACGGTTGGCTCGTTAATGAACCGGAATTCATATTCCTAAAGCCCACTATGGGCCGAAAATTAATCAAATACAAATAATTATAAAGAATCTGTAGCAGCTTAAATCCACTACGGAAAAGAAAGCACTGCGCACTACATACCCCAGAATGCAGCAAGCAACAAACAACAAGGAAACGCCCCATCTGAGGACGATGACATCTTAAAAGGGGAGTGCTTTTCAATGCTTAAGCTACAACAGACCTTTTTGCCCGTGAACAAGAAGGGAAGCCTTCGAAACGCGTAGGGCCTCATGAAATAAATTAAGGAAAATGAAATTCCGGCTGCCTCAATGACTGCTCTGGAGTGCGCCTTCGAATGCAGGAGCTTGGTGAAAAAACATGATTTAACGGCGATTCCAGTCGTGAAGGCGTCACCACTCGCAAACCAGAGGCCACACGGACACTGCACTAATCACAGTCTGTGGATGGGAGAACGGTTGGCTCGTTAATGAACCGGAATTCATATTCCTAAAGCCCACTATGGGCCGAAAATTAATCAAATACAAATAATTATAAAGAATCTGTAGCAGCTTAAATCCACTACGGAAAAGAAAGCACTGCGCACTACATACCCCAGAATGCAGCAAGCAACAAACAACAAGGAAACGCCCCATCTGAGGACGATGACATCTTAAAAGGGGAGTGCTTTTCAATGCTTAAGCTACAACAGACCTTTTTGCCCGTGAACAAGAAGGGAAGCCTTCGAAACGCGTAGGGCCTCATGAAATAAATTAAGGAAAATGAAATTCCGGCTGCCTCAATGACTGCTCTGGAGTGCGCCTTCGAATGCAGGAGCTTGGTAAAAAAATATATATATATATATATATATATATATTACCTACTGGCGGTCGCCAGTAGGTATATATAGTTAGGATTTTTTCTCTATGGGATTTTTGAAAATTCTATGTCTAATAACTTTGGCGTTTGTGGACGGAATTGGCTGAAATTTTCAGGAAAATGGAACATTTTGTTTCTGAGCAGCCCCTGAAAATTTGGGGGGGGTCGTCAAGGGGGGGCCGAGAAAAAAGGGGGGTCCCAAAACATGTTTTTGCCATGCAATTTTCCATAGGGCGGTTGGCCTCACTTTTAGCTCGAACGGCTGAATGGATTTCCACGAAACTTGGCAAAATTGTAGATATTGTTTGCCCGATGTGCCTTTGCTAGGTCTCAAGATATGTGGTCCTGTGAATTTTGAGTAAATTAGGTTTAAAAAAAGATATATATCTAGAGCCGCGCCCGGTACGCGTACCGGGGAGCGCTCCAGGCGCGCCACGCGACTTGCGCACGGCAAGCTGATTGGTTCTCGGGTGTCTGTAAACATTCGAAACAGTCCGCAGCGGCCGCCATCTTGTGTCTCGGTAGGATTGAGACACAAGAGGTGGCAAGAATCAAAGGGGGGAAATGAGCAAAAGGGGGCAGGGTACACCCCCCTGACCCCCTACTTTTGATGTGGGGGCCATAAATGGCTCCCGCGGGTGAAAAAAAAATTAAAAAAAATTCGATTTTCGCGGGGGGGGGGGGGAGCGCCCGGTACGCGCACCGGGGAGCGTACGGGGGAGCGTACCATGGAGATTAAAAATGACAGACTTTTTAAAAAAAAAAAAAGCTTATTTTTATAAATTGGAGGTAGTTCTGAAACGAACTTTTTTTTGGATTTTGTTGTTTTATATATATATATTTTTTTGTTGTTTTATATTTTTTTTAGACTTTTTAAAACAATTTTATATTTTTTGGGGATTTTTGTCAAGGGAAAAACAAAAACAAGGATTCCAAAACTGCTCAACAGGAGCAAAAAAAATTGAAAATTTAGAGACTGGAAGAGCAGCGGTGTTGCTGTTTCTTTAGGGCAATGAGTTCAACACTCTGCTCCCCATAGCAGAGCAGTTCGTCACACTCCGTGCACAAAAATTTGATGCCTGCAAACACCGGCTGAATGTTAGGGACCATTCTTCCACGGGGTGGTCCCGAAGGTGTTGCTCCACCAGTGGAGGTGCTGCCGCCATCTGTTGGTACATTCCGTGCCAGCTCTCTGACACTCTCCCTGGCAAAGTTGTTAGGGTGTCTTCTTTTCACATGCCTGATCAAATTAGCATTCCCAAAACTATATTTTTTCAGAGGATTGCCTCTGGATAAACTACTCCTACATATTTTGCAGGTTACTTTGGGAGCGTTGACTTTTTTCTGTCCTTCAGGGATGTCGTAAAATTTCCAGATGAAATGTTTTTTTTTCTTTTGCTGAGGAGGGTCCTCATCTAAAAATCCATCTGAATCACTGCTGGATGACTCTCTTGCAGCCATTGCTGGAGATCAGAAAAGTAGGAGATAGAGTAGACAGAACAGCTCTTGCTCTCTCCAAGTACAAAGCAATAGTGAGAGAAATGGGTGGGTTTCACACAGTTTGAAAAAAAAAAGTTCTGAACCAATGAAAAGTGTTATTTTAAAGTCACATGGTTTGACGCGCTTACGCTACGCGCCCCGGGCGCGTCCCGGGCGTGTATCGTAAGCGCATCGGGGCGCTTACGTTGCGCGATCGTATGCGCTTCCGGGTGCGCTTACGCGGTGCGTCATAAGACGCATCTCGCGGCTACGCGATACGTGTCTTATGACGCAAGGCGTGGCGGCTACGCGATACGTCACGATGTTGTTTTCGTTCGCGGCAATAGCGCTTCCCGGACGCGCATCAGTACGCGCCCCGGGGCGCGCCGCAAGATTGCGCTTACCCGTGCGTTCACCTGTCCGCGCCCCGGGAGCGCACCAAAAATAATATTAAAAAAAAATAAAAAAATTATAAAATATAAAATTCGATTTAAAATGTATTATTTTTATAAAGATTTGCTATTAAAAAACCTATGAAATTCACTGAAAAAACCATAGGTTATAGACCATATATAGTTAGGAATTAGCATTTACAAAACCTTGAAAATTCACTGAAAAAACCATAGGTTATAGACCATATATAGTTAGGAATTAGCATTTAAAAAACCTTATTTTACTCACACAAAACCATTGAAATTCCATATATAGTTAGTTGTACTAACTACATATCGCGCACCCGCAATCCACTGCTGATGATGTCACATATTACATCATTCATGACATGGTCAGTGACATCACTGATGACATCACTGATGACATCTCAAATGACATCACTGATGACATCACTGATGAAATCTCATTTGAAATTACTCATGACATCATTCATGTGATGATACGATGAACCTCTTCAGACTCTAATATAACCTTAGATACACTCAGTGTAAACAGACACTCACAGACTGTCACTCATCCATGGAGTTACTCACACACCTAATCAGTCTTGCAAAGAATCAATCACACCTCCATTTCCTCAACTATATAGTTAAACACACCTTACTTATTGAAACATATAATAACATATTTACTCTGTTATACAATCCCTGATACAAGTTCACAATAATCCATACAGCCACTCACACATTCACTGGCTCTTATGCACAGTTATTTATATATGTCAACTACCACATGTACTGTGTTTTACATATGTACTTACTTTGACATGTAGCACTGAGATATCCATTCACTCACCAATACACTCATGCACACAGTAAACCGCCCATACAGCTGTTTCCACATGCACTTTTGAACCCATACATCTAGTGAATCAACTGCTCACACATCTATGCACAGAGTCATACACCTCCCAGACACCCACACACACACTCAGTCTCCCATACAAATACTTGGCCAACTAATCAATAACCCATATAGTTAGTCATATAGCTAATGATCAACAATAGCATCAGATTACAAAACAACAGACACAATGGTGCACAATTTAAAACAGTTTAGTCACTAACCCATGCACTCAGTGAGACACATTTAATCACTCACTTATACAGTCAGTCATGCACCTACTAAATACATCAATCAGACACTTATACATCCACTCATTCTTCAATATATAAGACATATTTTAACTTTACAGAAACATAGTCATTGGATGTTGTCATCAGTGATGTCATCAGTGATGTCATTTGAGATGTCATCAGTGATGTCATCAGTGATGTCACTGACCATGTCATCAATGATGTAATATGTGACATCATCAGCAGTGGATTGCGGGTGCGCGATATGTAGTTAGTACAACTAACTATATATGGAATTTCAATGGTTTTGTGTGAGTAAAATAAGGCTTTTTAAATGCTAATTCCTAACTATATATGGTCTATAACCTATGGTTTTTTCAGTGAATATATATATATATATATTATATATATTATATATATTTATATATATAATATATATATATGATATATATGTATATTCACTGAAAAAAATCGAGAGTTTTACAGACGTTATTGTTACAAATTAGCATTTAAAAAACCTTAGAAATTCACTGAAAAAAAACATAGGTTTCAGGGACGTTACAGTTTGCTGGACATTTCACTCGTACAAAACCATAGAAATTCCACTGTTATAGTTAGTTCAGCTAACTATAGCTCGCGCCCCCGCAATGCAATGCTCATGATGTCACATATTACATCATTCATGGCATGGTCAGTGACATCAGTGATGAAATCATTGATGACATCTCAAATGACATCACTGATGACATCATCCAGTGACTGTGGGTTTCTGTAAAGTTTAAATATGTTTTATATATATATATATATGCCAAGATGTATTGAAGAATGAGGGGGGTATAAGTGTATGGATGTAGGATTTAGGAGGTGTGTGACTGATTGTATATGTGACTGATTAAACGTGTCTTACTGAATGCATGGGTTAGTGACTAAACTGTTTGAATGTCTGTATCAGTCTGTCTGTTGTTGTGTAAGCTGATACATGGGTTGGTCAGTAGCTACGTGAGTGTCTGTATGGGTTATTGATTTTTTGCCTGAGTATTTGTATGGGTGCCTGAGTGTGTGGGTGGGTTTGAGGTGTGTGACTCTGTGCATAGATGTGTGAGTCGTTGATTCACTGGGTGTATGGGTTCAAGAGTGCATGTAGAAACATCTCTATGAGTGGGTGTGGGTGTGTTGGTGAGTAAATGGATGTCTCAGTGGTACATGTGAGTAACTACATATTTAAAAGGCAGTATATGTGAGTGATGGTGTATATAAATAACTATACGTGAGAGTGAGTGATTGTGAGAGTAGCTGTATGGATAAGTGTGTACTTGTATCAGTGAATATACAAGAGAGTAAGTATGCATTACTATCTGCATGAATTAGTGAGGTGGTGTGTGTATAACTGTATAGGTGAGTAAATGGGAGTGTCATTGATTCTTTACATGACTGACTAGGTGTGTGAGTAACTCCATGGATAAGTGGTGGTGTGTGAGTGTCTGAATAGGTGTAAAAGTGCATATGATAGTGTTGTACTGATGAGCGACTGCATGTATAAGTGATTGTATGGGTGAATGAGTGGATGCGTGTATAGACCGAGGAATCAGTGAGTGCATATGTAGTAACTGTATTGGCGTCTTGACTAGCGCTGAGCCCTCAGGCAAGTTTTCCATCTAGTGATGGACACACCTAGCGCGAACCGAGGCCCTGGGGAACTGTTGTCCCCTTGCCCCCTGATGCAGTGCTCCCATACCGGGAACTATCGCGCTCGGGGCAGCAGGGATGCCAAAGAGCTTTGAAGCGGCGAGCCTGTCCTAAAGACATATTCCTAAGGAGCAGCAACCCTGCAGAGGCTAAGCCTCCCATGCCGGGAGGGGCCGGCGATTTTGCACGCACCGAGTGAGCAGTGG
This sequence comes from Lissotriton helveticus, assembly GCF_964261635.1. Taxonomy (NCBI): domain Eukaryota; kingdom Metazoa; phylum Chordata; class Amphibia; order Caudata; family Salamandridae; genus Lissotriton; species Lissotriton helveticus. The sequence continues at coordinate 129,514,321 of NC_136069.1, forward strand.
GCACCATCAGGATCACAGCTTAGGGAACCCTGTGATATCTAGGCTACAGGAGTGGGTCTGGTTTCAGAATTCTAGCTGTACGGTGCAGCTATTAGTTAGTGGCACAACAGTTTTATTGCCCCCAGCCATTTTGTGCACAGAGCTGCTTCTCCATACTGCCTCAGGCCATTTACCTACGAAAATGGCAGCAACTGGCAATGGCTATAGAAAGAGGACTGCACCATAAAAACAAACAAGGGCCCACAGCTGCACCCGAGCCAGGCTCGATCGGGCAATGGCAACAGAAAAAGGAGTGCACCAATAAAACAAACAAGGGTCTACAGCTGCACCCTGAGCCAGGCTCGATCAGGTTGCAAAACCAAAGGGGATGATGGATGGAGTGTTGAACATTGCAAGCACTCACCCCCAGTCAACTGATCTGGGTTTAATCCATCATCATTCTTTAGCCCACTCCGCCACCCCAGTTCAGACATGGCCATATGCAAATCAGTCTGACCCTGTGCCTCATGGGAATAGTCCAGCCCGAACTGCCAACTCATGTCTTCCCTGGACTGGAAACAAGCATCCTGGGACCAGTTTGTGGCTAATCAGCCGTCATCAGCCAGGCTAGCTTGAATCCAGTGGTGAAGTGAGCAAGGGACTCACGTCTGGGCATACCCTGCCAACTTAGGGCGAACAAAGCAAAACCAAAGGGGATGATGGACCGAGGGTTGAACATTGCAAGCACTCACCCCCAGTCAACTGATCTGGGTTAAATACATCATCATTCTTTAGCCCACTCTGCCTCCCCAGTGCAGACATGGCCATGTGCAAATCAGTCTGACCCGGTGCCTCATGGGAACAGTCCAGCCCGAACTGCCAAGCAATATCTTCCCAAGCATCCTGGGACCGGTTTCTGGCTAATCAGCCGCCATCAGCCAGGCTAGCTTGAATCCAGTGGCGAAGTGAGCAAGGGACCCACGTCTGGGCATACCCTGCCACCTTAGGGCGAACAAAGCAAAACCAAAGGGGATGATGGACGGAGTGTTGAACATTGCAAGCACTCACCCCAGTCAACTGATCTGGATTTAATCCATCATCATTCTTTAGCCCACTCCGCCCCCCCCCCAGTTCAGACATGGCCATGTGCAAATCAGTCTGACTCTGTGCCTCATGGGAACAGTCCAGCCTGAACTGCCAAGCCATGTCTTCCCTGGACCGGAAGCAAGCATCCTGGGACTGGTTTCTGGCTAATCAGCCGTCATCAGCCAGGCTAGCTTGAATCCAGTGACAAAGTGAGCAAGGGACCCACGTCTGGGCATACCCTGCCAATTTAGGGCGAACAAAGCAAAACCAAAGGGGATGATGGACGGAGTGTTGAACATTGCGAGCACTCACCCCCAGTCAACTGATCTGGGTTTAATCCATCATCATTCTTTAGCCCACTCCGCCACCCCAGTTCAGACATGGCCATTTGCAAATCAGTCTGACCCTGTGCTTCATGGGAACAGTCCAGCCCAAACTGCCAAGCCATGTCTTCCCAAGTGGCAGCCATCTTGAAGTGGCATTGACCTTCTATAGCAGTCAATGGAAGACTTGTTGGACTTGAAAAAGCACTGGGAATTTCTTCTTACTTATGACCCAGCCAATTTCTTATTTCCTAAAAGTTTACTATCCTAATGATCACAGACATAAGGAAATCTGCTGCTTACTGACCCAGGTCTCTCCTATAGTGCCCAACCCTAGCCAACATGGTAGGTACTGGCCTGACCGCTACTGGAGTAAACTCTTATACCCTGGTTTACCTCCCTAACCTCTCCAAAACGCTACAAAAACTTCCAAGCACTCCACCCTGAAAAATCACCCCGAGACACTGATCAATCAATCAATCAATCACAACACTTGTATAGCGTGCTACTCACCCGGAAGGGTCTCAAGGCGCTTGGGGGAGGGGGGCCGCTACTACTCGAACAGCCAGGTCTTGAGTTGTCTCCTGAAGGCGAGGTGGTCCTGGGTCAGCCGAAGGTGGGTGGGGAGGGAGTTCCATGTCTTGGCCGCCAGGTAGGAGAAGGATCTACCTCCGGCGGTGGCTCTGCGGATACGTGGTACTGTGGCGAGGGCGAGGCTGGCGGATCGTAGCTGGCGGGTGGGCGTGTGGAAGGTCAGGCGGTCGTTGAGGTACTTGGGGCCCAAGTTGTGGAGAGATTTGTGTGCATGGGTTAGGAGCCTGAACGTGATCCTCTTGTTGACGGGGAGCCAGTGCAGGTTCCTCAGGTGGCCGGAGATGTGGCTGCGTCGAGGGATGTCCAGGATGAGTCGGGCGGAAGCGTTCTGGATGCGCTGTAGTCTTTTCTGTAGCTTGGCTGTGGTTCCGGCGTAGAAGGTGTTTCCGTAGTCCAGCCGGCTGGTGACGAGGGCCTGGGTGACCGTCTTCCTGGTTTCGATTGGGATCCATCGGAAGATCTTGCGGAGCATGCGGAGGGTGTGAAAGCATGAAGAGGAGACGGCGTCATCGAGAGGGAGGAGCCCAGGATGAAGCCCAGGTTGCGTGCGTGGTCTGTCGGCTTGGGGGCGGTGCCCAGGGCTGGGGGCCACCAGGAGTCGTCCCAGGCGGAGGGTGATGGTCCAAGGATGAGGACCTCCGTCTTGTCTGAGTTCAATTTCATGCGGCTGTTCTTCATCCACTCCGCGACGTCTTTCATCCCTTCGTGGAGGCTGGTTCTGGCGGTGGCGGGGTCTCTGGTGAGGGAGAGGATCAGCTGGGTGTCATCGGCGTAAGAGATGATGTTGAGGTTGTGTTGGCGTGCGATGGCTGCGAGAGGTCTCATGTAGACGTTCAAGAGGGTGGGGCTGACCGATGATCCTTGCGGGACGCCGCAGATGACTTCGGTGGCCTCGGAGCGAAACAGGGGGAGGTGGACTATCTGTGTTCTACCCGCGAGGAACGAGATGATCCACTCCAGTGCCTTCTCTTGGATGCCGATGTTGCTGAGGCGTTGGACTAGGGTGCGGTGACAGACAGTGTCGAACGCTGCGGAGAGGTCCAGGAGGATGAGGGCCGCTGTTTCCCTGTTGTCGAGAAGGGCTCGGATGTCGTCGGTGGCTGCGATCAGGGCGGTCTCGGTGCTGTGGTTGGCTCTGAAACCGGACTGCGAGGGGTGGAGGGATCTTTTGGTCTCGAGGTAGGCGGCCAGCTGTCTGTTGGCGATCTTCTCGATGACTTTGGCAGGAAACGGGAGAAGCGAGATGGGGCGGAAGTTTTTGAGGTCGATTGGGTCCGCTGTTGGTTTCTTTAGTAGAGCGCTGAGCTCGGCATGCTTCCAACTTTCTGGGAAGGTGGCGGTGTCGAAGGAGGTGTTGCTGACGTCTCGGAGCTGGGGTGCGATGGTAGTGTTGGCCTTATTGAAGACGTGGTGGGGGCAGGTGTCAGTCGGAGATCCGGAGTGGATGGTGTTCATCGTGCGGGCTGTGTCTTCGGTGGTCACTGCGGTCCAGGTGCGGAGGGTCGTGGTGGGGTGCTCTGGTTCGGCGGTTGGGTGCGGGGAAGGAGTGCCGAAGCTGTTGTGGATGTCGGCAATCTTGCGGTGGAAGAACGAGGCGAGGGAGTCGCAGAAGGTCTTGTGAAGGGGTGATGTCGTTGTTGCCGGTGCTGGGGTTGGAGAACTCCTTGACGATGCTAAAGAGTTCCTTGCTGTCGTGGGCGTTGTTGTTCAGTCGGTCCTTCAGTGACTTCTTCTTGGTGGTGCGGATGAGCTGGTGGTGCTTGCGGGTCGCGTGTTTGAGGGCGGCCATGATGTCCGTGGTCTGGTCGAGGAGCCAGGCTTTCTCGAGGGTGCGGCAGGTCTTTTTGGAGTCCTTGAGTTCATCGGTGAACCAGGGGGCCTTCTTGCTTCTGGGTTTGCTGGGGGGGTTCTTCAGTGGTGCGAGGTCGTCGGCGCAGGCTGTCAGCCACTGCGTGAAGTTACGGGCTGCTTTGTTGGTGTCCGGTGTGCTGGCGGGTGGGTTCTGGCTGAGGGAGGTGGTGAGCTGGTCGGCGGTGATCTTGCTCCAGCTTCTGTGAGGAACCTGTTGCGGGTGGTGGTGGGTTGTAGTTTTTCTGAAGCTGAAGTGGACGCAGCTGTGATCGGTCCAGGGAAGTCCGGTGGAGTGGCTGAAGGCGATGTGCTTGCTGGATGAGAAGACGAGGTCAAGCGTGTGGTCGGCGTAGTGGGTGGGGGTGTTCACCAGTTGCTTGAGTCCGAGGTTTGCGAGGTTGTCCAGCAGGGCGGTGGTGTTGCGGTCCTTGTTGTTCTCTAGGTGGAAGTTGAGGTCCCTTAGGAGGATGTAGTCGGCGGAGGGGAGGGCATGTGGGCTGATGAAGTCCGTGATGTCTTCGCTGAATTGTGTGTGTGGTCCCGGGGGTCGGTAGATGAGGGTGCCTCTGAGGGTCGTCTTTGGGTCGGTGTGGATCTGGAAGTGGAGGTGTTCGGCGGCGGCGAAGTTGTCGTTAGAGTCGGTCGTGATGCGGAGGGTGTCCTTGTGGACGATGGCGATGCCTCCTCCGGTCTGGTTGACGCAGTCCCTCCTGATGATCTTGTATCCATCCGGGATGGCGATGGCGATGTCAGGGGCTGAGGAGGCGTTCATCCATGTTTCAGTGAGGAAGGCGACGTCTGGTGATGTTGTGTCGAGCAGGTTCCAGAGTTCGACGGCGTGTCTGTGGACGGAGCGGGTGTTGAGCAGGATGCACTTGAGGTCGCTGCTGGGGTTAGGCTTGGCGGGCGTGGTACATGTTCGGAGGCAGGTGAACTTGCAGGTAGTGCAGGTGAAGGGTTCATGGAAGCGTTTCGGGGCGGCCGGGCAGCAGGCGGGGTTCCAGCCGGCATTGAGTGCGTTGAGGGCGGCGTCGTCATAGATCTGTCGGGTCGTCTTGCGTCGGTGGGGGCCAGGGGTCCTGGCGCTCGGCGCGGTCCAGGCGCGGACGGGCGCAGACGGGCTTACCTTTGGCGCGCCTTCGGCACACAATCGGTGCGCCCGCTGCGCGTGACCACTGCGCGTCCGCGCGGTCGCCATTTATGGCGAAGTGTGAGGGAGGGAGGAGCAGCTGGGAGGCGGGAGCGGGGAGGGCACAGAAGAAAAAGGGGGCGTGGCCGCGATCACGGCGGCGGGAAGCGGGGCGGGCAGAGAAATACTAAACAGCACTGGGGATACAAAAAACAGCGTAAAACACAGGACTTGATAAAAAAGATTAAGGCAGCACAGATGGGAGAAAAAACTGGTGTTAGAGGCACAAATGGGGAGAAATATAGACAAACAGAGTAATTCGCCACAAATACAGAGATAGCACCCGCAGATACGGCGAGGGCCGGGATCAGCGAGGCAGGCTCTGCGAGCAGCAGTGGGGCGAGGAGCACACGCAGCAGCTGGTGGCCGTGCGGCGCGGGGGTGTCCTGGGACAGGTCACACTCACTTGTGCCGCGCGGTCGCAATTTATGGCCAAGTGTGAGGGAGGGAGGAGCAGCTGGGAGGCGGGAGCGGGGAGGGCACAGAAGAAAAAGGGGGCGTGGCCGCGATCACGGCGGCGGGAAGCGGGGCGGGCAGAGAAATACTAAACAGCACTGGGGATACAAAAAACAGCGTCAAACACAGGACTTGATAAAAAAGATTAAGGCAGCACAGATGGGAGAAAAAACTGGTGTTAGAGGCACAAATGGGGAGAAATACAGACAAACAGAGTAATTCGGCACAAATACAGAGATAGCACCCGCAGATACGGCGAGGGCCGGGATCAGCGAGGCAGGCTCTGCGAGCAGCAGTGGGGTGAGGAGCACACGCAGCAGCTGGTGGCCGTGTGGCGCGGGGGTGTCCTGGGACAGGTCTCTGACCTACGTTTCAGTGCGGACAACTGCATAGTCATCAACAACCTCATTTTCTACTCCAGAAGAACCCCATCCTGGCAATACTTTTGCGCACCTCCTCATTGTACTTGCAACCAGGAACATTCCATACTGCACTAAGCTCACAATAGCGCCCTCCGCAACCCTGTGAGCTGACCTCACTATCACCCTCTACAAAAGCGGCATAGTATTGATCCAAGCCTCAACCAAAAACCACAATAAATTTGCGGACCTTTTTTACCCTCCTCAGAAACCATGTGCAAGACACTGGCAGTATGACCAACACCCGCCTCAACGATCCTCTGACCAACCAGCCTAGCATGACTATTTAAGACAAACAATGCAGCTGACCATGGTTAAGCACCTCAATTTCAAAGTAAAACTGTGAGTCCATAAGTTGTGCAAAACACGTCAGGTGCTCGCCGCAGAAATGCTCTACTGCGAAACAGATACCAAAGTTTTTGTAGAAAAGGACTGTGCACCAAATAATAAGATTCAAGAAAGCTTCCAATTTGCCCAAAAAGTCCTTTATTCTTTTCAATCTTATAAAACCTCAGCCAACGTGTGTTGTTCCATTGGAACTTCACCAGGGCTCAATAGTCTCTTGTAGATCCAACGAGGTTCCTAAAATATGTAGTCCGAATATTACCAGGCCTCGTTATCTAAAACAAACTTGTTGTGTGGAATTGTCAGGACAGGATTTTCAATAATCAAAGGCGTTTCTTAGTGGCCCAAAGTCTTGGCACATGTATCTCTGTTTTAAAATATTGAACAGAAGGGTAGTACAGTTAAAGTTGAGTAGGCTAATATGGGAAACATTCTCGTTAGTCCAGATGTCTGCATATAATCAGCCCACGACCTTCGTGTTCGTACGGCATAAATAACCCTCGATAAAGATTGTGACGACAACAGCCCAAAGTAGCGTCCGTCCGTCCTCAGTGTAAATGGGGCATAAATAACCCTCAATAGGGAGTAACGAGAAGACCAACCAGTATAGCTGCTGTCCGTCCTTTGTGCAAGTCGTGCGTCCAACGTATCAAGGGACCAAGAAAAAGTCTAGCGTGACTAACCTCCCACAAACCACCTCTCTAAGGGTTTCCAACTCAGTTCCTCCTAACCGCTCTAGTTCGTCTCCCGGCCTTGCTAACACAACCGCCCGAGACCTTTGGTCTCCTCCCCACTAGCTCCCCATACTGTCTCTGAGGTTTCCAACACAGTTCATCCTAACCCCTCTAGCTCACCTCCCAGCCTTTTGCAACACAATCGTCCCAAGACCCTAGGTCTCCTCCCTACCAGCTCCCCACTCTGACTCTGAGACTAGTAGGCCTCCAATGACCTATGATACAGGTCAAGCTATCCCTGCTAGCCCACAAACCACCCCTCCTATTGCTCCTAACACAGTCCATCCTAACCCTTCTAGCATGTCTTCCTGCCTTGCCAACAAAATCGGCCCTAGACCCCTGGTCCCCTCCCCACTAGCTCTCACTTCAACCGTGAGACTGACACGTTCACAAAGACCTACAACACAGGTCGAGCTAGCCCTTCATTCCTATCCCCTATGCATGACGATAGAAGTGCAGCTAAACTACTGCCCTCCTGTCCTTTAGCACCTCCCCCTTATATAGATATTGATACTCTGCACTCCAGAGCTGCCAAATAATTCAGAGCATCCATTTCTCCATTCTGGATCGACGAACCTCCTTCACCTCGCCGAACTCTCCTTCTCTAGCCTTAAGCCCCTGCTGAACTCCACCCCCTCTTATCACGGAGTTCCCCAAACACTCACTACCTCTATCCTTGAGACACCTTCACCCTCGTAAGCATCCTTGCCACCTATCGGAGGAGGAAACCCTAGCTCCCGTCCTCTCCTACAACTCAACCTTCGCTGTAAGGATTGGACGTAACGGCGCCTAACTTGCAGTACTAGGACTACATATCCTATGATCCTCAAGTGGGAGGAAGTATTTCAGGCGAGGTCGGGCATCGGCTGATGTGCGTAATTCTGATTGATGTTTTATTTCCGGCTTTCGTGGAAGGCGAGCGAGGCTGTCGGTAGGAAGATTCCGCCCCCCCCGCCTTTCTGCTTTGTCCTTCCTTCTGGGGAAATGCTTTGGAGTTACTGACACGGCGATCACAACGTGCGGTAAGATTCTGGCATCCTGGATTTAGAAGCGGAGCTCCCCAAACACTCACTACCTCTATCCTTGAGACACCTTCGCCCTCGTAAGCATCCTTGCCACCTATCGGAGGAGGAAACCCTAGCTCTCGTCCTCTCCTAAAACTCTACCTTCGCTGTCAGGATTGGACGTAACGGCGCCTACCTTGCAGTACTAGGACTACATATCCTATGATCCTCGAGTCGGAGGAAGTATTTCAGGTGAGGTCGGACATCGGCTGATGTGCGTAATTCTGATTGATGTTTTATTTCCGGCTTTCGTGGAAGGCGAGCGAGGCTGTCGGTAGTAAGATTCCCCCCCCTGCCTTTCCGCTTTGTCCTTCCTTCTGGGGAATTGCTTTGGAGTTACTGACACGGCGATCACAGCGTGCGGTAAGATTCTGGCGTCCTGGATTTAGAAGTGGAGCGCGGTGGTGTCCAATCACACGTTACCGTTTTTTAGCTCATTCATTCTTTTGTACCTAGAAGCGGAGCGCGGTGGTGGCCGCAACCGCGCGTCGCCGTTTTCCGTTTATACATTTAGACTTTGCTCTTAGAAGCGGAGTGCGGTGTTAGCCACAACCACGCGTTACCGTTTCTTTTTCTCATGGACCTTGTTAGAAACGGGACCTCTGGCTGGCCAAGGCTTGCGCCAAGGTCAGTCAGGGATCACCATTTCTAAGTCAGGGCTAGGGAGTCACACACCAAGACAACCCCCGCTCACCCTCTAGGTAACGTGGCGCGAGCAGCAAGGCTAATCTCAGAGGCGATGTGTAAAGCGTTTGCGCGCGCACCCCAGCGACAACAACCAAAGGCCCACCACAAAGGAAACTCCACACAAGGTTATATCAAAAATAGCCTTTGTATTATAGTAATAAGAACACATTAGATAACACACATACTTTACAATGTGCCAACAGGCACGGGCAAGATTTACAAGGGATTATGTACAGGACAGGGCCACCTGGACCACTGTCAGGGGTATGCACTTTTCAGAAATAATATTTGTAGGTATAACACTTTAGCACGTCAACATATAATGACTGTAACACAGAAATAGAAAATGTAGCATACAACCAGTAACTACTGGTTGAGGGAAAATACCTCCTACGCCACCCTAAACACTGTAGGGAAATCACGCAGGGAACTAGGACCTTATCATCAGGACCTATGGAAGGAAAACCTATCACCTAAGCAAGTCACATTTAGCAAAGGGAAGGAAACCTGAAATAATCACCTAGGCAAGTAACATTTAGCAAAGGCAATAAAACATCAACATTCCTCTAAGCAGGTCACTTTTAGCAAAGGGAAATAAAAGCACAAGGCATTACCTAAGCAGGTCACTTTTAGCAAAGGTAATAACAAACAAGAATTGCACATGTAACATTAAAACACATTCAGAGGTGCAGGTAGAACATTTGCGCAGAAATCAAATAAGCAGGAATCATAAATTGCGCAGGGTGCACATGGCACAACATTAGAAGTGTCCCTCAGGCCAACTGGCCTCGAAAGGGGCTGAATGCCCTGAGTCTCAGTGTCAGGGAAGGCTGCGCAGGCCGCACAGCACACAAAAGCCTAAACGTAGCAACTGTCCACTAAGTGCTGGACAGTTGTAAATATGAACCTTCAACGTTGGAGCCAGGAGGGCTCAAGAACAATGGTGGGGAGACACAGCGTGGGAGCCTCGGGGCTACAACCAACTAGCTGCCTGTGTCCCCCTAGAGCCTCTGTGGCTCGCAAAGCAAATGTGCACTAATGTAGAGCTTCAGCGCTCTCAGGATAATATGCCCCCAGAGCCTCTCTCAGGGCTCTAAACGCTGTGGGCAATAAACAAATGGCACCCAGGAGCCTCGGGGCTCCAATCTCAATATGGTGACCACGTTGGAGTCCCTCACGGGGGACTCGAGAACCACACAAATGCCCCCCAAGAGCCTCAGGCGGCTCTCCTCACTGGGGCCGCTCTAAGGCCCGGTCTGCACACGGAGGGGGAGGGGCGGGCACCGACAACGTGCCCCGACGCCCTCCTCCCTTTCCTCACTCTCCCCCGGCCCTGCTGCACTCACCGGGTCTCCTGACGGCAGCAGCGCGGGGCTCTTCTCCTCACTCGGGAGCCTCGCGGGCACGGGAGCAGGCTTCCTTGGTCTCCCGCCTGGCCTCGTCACGACGTCCTTCTGCCTGACTTCCGCCCGGGCCGCCAATGGCAGCACGGCCCTGGGGGTCAGGAGGCGGGACTTCCGGGTCGCGGAAGGCAGCGGCCCGGCAACAGCTTTCGGGGCTCCGGGGCTGCGGCGGTGATTCCTTGGCAATGCCGGGTGGGCACCGGCTTGTAATCAATAAAAGGACACGGGGCAATGCCGGGTGGCACCGGCTCTCCAATTAAAAGATAAAGCGAGGTGGCACTCGCTACGCCGAAAATCGGCGAAATCAGGCGGACAGATGCCGGGTAGGCACCGGCTGCATACAGCGCGCTCCCAAGCGCTTAGGGGCCACAGAAAGCGCGCCTAGCGCTAAAAATAGAAGCAAAGCGCTATTGAGCGCTGGGGCACCAGGAAAGCGCGCCTAGCGCTATAAACCAAATAAGAGCGCCTCCAGGCACTCTAAGTCAAAAGCAAAAGCTCCAGCAGGGACTGGAGGCAGGCAGAGGGGCAGGGCAGGGCCAGAGCCAGCACACTGGGTCTCCAGGCAGGGAGACAGTCCAAGTGGCGGTCCTCCTGGCCCCAGCAGCAGCAACAGCCCCCTCTGGCAAGGATCCACAAGTAGAACCATTTCTGTGGGGACACAGCCCCATTTTTATACCATGAATTCCTTTGTTAGGAGGTGCAGGGTGGGGGGAAACCAGTTGCAGCTGGCTTGGGAGTACCCTTGATGGCCCAACCACCCCTTTCATTCACTGGGAAGGCTTGGGTCATTAGACAAACCACAGGGGGGTGGAGCCAGCATTGTGTGGGGAAAAACCCAGCCCATCCAGGACACAGATCTACTCCTCCCACACATCACTCATGCTGATCTCACACTCACCACCGGGCAGACCCATCCAGACTTCCTGGAGCCTGGCATGCCAGCCAGCTCCAGCCAATCACGCTCCACTATCCTCACTGCACACATACATCAATGTCCAGAAGTAGCACTTCCCTTCTAGACACATACAAGCCGCACATACCATTGCGCAGCATTCATTCTCACGAGTTCACACATACCAAACTCGAGCCTGCACTCCCCACACATCAGGAACTACCAGGGCACACACATTCCCCATGCATTCCTATGGGAGGGCAGGCCAGCCATACTACACGCACGCACTTTCACTCTGGGACACAGGGAAAAAGTGCGCCAAGACCCAAAAATCACTACACAGGGTCACAAATAAAGGCAAAAAGATTAGGGGTGAACCTGCCCTAAGGCCCAAGTCTAACACGACCCCCTTCCAGCCAAAACGCAGGGCAGACCGATCACCACCGTGATGGGCTTTCCTGCTTGGGGCGATAAAACAAGGACGCGGGCCCACAACTGCAGGGACACCCTCCTGTTTTACGCCACGGTGAACCCCTAGGGTTCCTTCTAAAACTACTGTAGGGACTAACTGGGGTACCCCACTGATACTCTCCAGCTGCCCTCGGCCAGGACCAGGCCCTAGGCCATCCAGGTACCACTGGATCCTGCCTACTCACAAAGTGGGGGGTAGTAACCCCTGGCACATAACAGCCATTTTCCACTCTTCCTGTCTGCAAGACAGGGCTAGACTGCCACTGGTTCTCCAGCCTAGGGTCTACAACCTTAGGTGGACCAGGAGTCTCAGGGAAGGCTCTCCTCCCCTTACCTCTTCTCCTAGGGTTCCTCCTCCTCCTGCGAGGGGTCCCCTCTAAACAACATTCTCCCAACCTAGGGTTTAACCCCTCAGGTGGTACCGGGGTCAGAGGTGGGCTCTCCCACCCTCTGCACCCCCTTCCAGAGTCCTGCTCCCTCCCAACCGGGGCGGTACCTCTGGAGAAAGAACTGGTTAGGACACTGATTACAGTAGTCCCACCCTTCAGGTCAGGCGGATCCTGAACCTGGCCTTCCAACCTCTGGTCTAAAACCTTCGGTGGAACCAATGCCTGGCACTCCAGGACTTCTGGGGTCTCACATCCTATCCCCCAATCACTCCCTTCACTGGACTTCTGTACTCTCCCTACTGGAGCGGTACTGCCAGACTCTAGAGCCATGGAAGCTCCGCTTACAGATGCTCCAGGTTCTCTACACACTAGGAGATCTCCCTCAAGTGAACTAACAGGCAAGTCTAGGTTCCCTTCCTGGTGTTCCCTAAAGAAACCATCCAGGCTCTGTGACAGGGCTTCGGGCATCTGGGGACTCTCGGTCACACACTCACTCCCGCTCCACTGAGACAGGCAGTCAGCCCCTACACCCTTCTCACTAACCAAGGAGCTAGCTGGGCTACTCTCACCCTCCTCCACCACACTGGGCTGGAAGACACCTGACCCACTATTGTTGGAATCACTCACTGGTGACTCAAAAGAACCTCTCGCACTGTCCCAGCGATCTGCTTCCGCTGCAAGTTCATATGGCTCAGACAATCCACACCCTAACAGGTGCTGGCGCAACCCTGGATAAACAACACTGAGCAACTGCTCTCTGAGAAACATATCGAACAATATGTCCCAATCACATTTCGTGGGCACCCGTACCCAATCACACAGTGCCACACAACAGTCATCCACAAAATCTTCCCAAGACTGGTGAGACGGTTTCCTACTGTCCCTGAACTGCAACCTATACTCCTCTTCTAGGGAAACAGGTACCATACTCGGGGAACTGGGAGTGGGACTGTCTACACTTATATTTAAAAAGCTGCCACCACTGGACTCCACCCTCCCTGGGGAATCCAGACAATTACAACTGTGCGCAGGGAAGAGTCTATCCTCTAGGGCTGCTCTCTCACGGATGATGGCCCTTCTCTCCACCTCTATCCTCTCCTGCGCTAAGAGTCTTTCGATCTCTATCTGCGCCATAGCCTGGGCATGCTCTAACATGAGCTGTTCCATCGCTAACTGATGCTCCCTCTCTTCCTTCCTATCTAACCAATCCTCTGGGGACAGGACAAGGGATGTGGCGCTGGTACTGACACTGGTCTCAGCAAGGGACTCCCTACCTATGGGGTCCTCACCATCTGCTGACATCCATCCACTGTCATCATCATACAACTCACATTCTTCAGGGCTCTCCACAGACTCACCATCCTCATGACGTGCGGCCCGGGCCCTCTCTCTCTCACTGTACTCAAGATCCCACTGACCCTTTTGCCATTGGATCAGGCTGTCCCTAAGCTGGGACTGAGTATCCGACTCACTCACCTCCATGCCTCCCTCTTCACAGAATCTGACCAGCTCTGACCTACTGTACCTAAAAAGACAACAGAGATCAAAGACAGGCTCCATTTTGGCGGACGTTCTCAAGAAGAGTTTGACACAGGGAACCTGGGGGTCTGAGCTTACACAGGAGTACACAATTAACACAATTCAGCAAGATTCCTATCTCAGAACTTGCACTCCACTATCCAGCGTAACACACACTCATTCACACACAACCCTCCCCTCGGACTGGTAAGGCAGTTTCTACCACCCCTGATTATCTCAACCTGACCACTAGCGACACAGGTACCAAACTCTGGGAGCAGGGCGGGGAACAAATGTTCTGGACAGAAATTACAAAATGACACCTTTCAGGAGAAGCAAAACTGAACTTCCCTAAAAAACAATAATCCCCAAAATGTGGTTATCTAAAATTGCAGAGTTTTGAAGTGTGGCCTGTCGCCACTGTGGTACAACGCAAACGCAAGTCCAATCCCACCGCTAGCCACCAATGTTAGAAACGGGACCTCTGGCTGGCCAAGGCTTGCGCCAAGGTCAGTCAGGGATCACCATTTCTAAGTCAGGGCTAGGGAGTCACACACCAAGACAACCCCCGCTCACCCTCTAGGTAACGTGGCGCGAGCAGCAAGGCTAATCTCAGAGGCGATGTGTAAAGCGTTTGCGCGCGCACCCCAGCGACAACAACCAAAGGCCCACCACAAAGGAAACTCCACACAAGGTTATATCAAAAATAGCCTTTGTATTATAGTAATAAGAACACATTAGATAACACACATACTTTACAATGTGCCAACAGGCACGGGCAAGATTTACAAGGGATTATGTACAGGACAGGGCCACCTGGACCACTGTCAGGGGAATGCACTTTTCAGAAATAATATTTGTAGGTATAACACTTTAGCACGTCAACATATAATGACTGTAACACAGAAATAGAAAATGTAGCATACAACCAGTAACTACTGGTTGAGGGAAAATACCTCCTACGCCACCCTAAACACTGTAGGGAAATCACGCAGGGAACTAGGACCTTATCATCAGGACCTATGGAAGGAAAACCTATCACCTAAGCAAGTCACATTTAGCAAAGGGAAGGAAACCTAAAATAATCACCTAGGCAAGTAACATTTAGCAAAGGCAATAAAACATCAACATTCCTCTAAGCAGGTCACTTTTAGCAGAGGGAAATAAAAGCACAAGGCATTACCTAAGCAGGTCACTTTTAGCAAAGGTAATAACAAACAAGAATTGCACATGTAACATTAAAACACATTCAGAGGTGCAGGTAGAACATTTGCGCAGAAATCAAATAAGCAGGAATCATAAATTGCGCAGGGTGCACATGGCACAACATTAGAAGTGTCCCTCAGGCCAACTGGCCTCGAAAGGGGCTGAATGCCCTGAGTCTCAGTGTCAGGGAAGGCTGCGCAGGCCGCACAGCACACAAAAGCCTAAACGTAGCAACTGTCCACTAAGTGCTGGACAGTTGTAAATATGAACCTTCAACGTTGGAGCCAGGAGGGCTCAAGAACAATGGTGGGGAGACACAGCGTGGGAGCCTCGGGGCTACAACCAACTAGCTGCCTGTGTCCCCCTAGAGCCTCTGTGGCTCGCAAAGCAAATGTGCACTAATGTAGAGCTTCAGCGCTCTCAGGATAATATGCCCCCAGAGCCTCTCTCAGGGCTCTAAACGCTGTGGGCAATGAACAAATGGCACCCAGGAGCCTCGGGGCTCCAATCTCAATATGGTGACCACGTTGGAGTCCCTCACGGGGGACTCGAGAACCACACAAATGCCCCCCAAGAGCCTCAGGCGGCTCTCCTCACTGGGGCCGCTCTAAGGCCCGGTCTGCACACGGAGGGGGAGGGGCGGGCACCGACAACGTGCCCCGACGCCCTCCTCCCTTTCCTCACTCTCCCCCGGCCCTGCTGCACTCACCGGGTCTCCTGACGGCAGCAGCGCGGGGCTCTTCTCCTCACTCGGGAGCCTCGCGGGCACGGGAGCAGGCTTCCTTGGTCTCCCGCCTGGCCTCGTCACGACGTCCTTCTGCCTGACTTCCGCCGGGGCCGCCAATGGCAGCGCGGCCCTGGGGGTCAGGAGGCGGGACCTCCGGGTCGCGGAAGGCAGCGGCCCGGCAACAGCTTTCGGGGCTCCGGGGCTGCGGCGGTGATTCCTTGGCAATGCCGGGTGGGCACCGGCTCGTAATCAATAAAAGGACACGGGGCAATGCCGGGTGGCACCGGCTCTCCAATTAAAAGATAAAGCGAGGTGGCACTCGCTACGCCGAAAATCGGCGAAATCAGGCGGACAGATGCCGGGTAGGCACCGGCTGCATACAGCGCGCTCCCAAGCGCTTAGGGGCCACAGAAAGCGCGCCTAGCGCTAAAAATAGAAGCAAAGTGCTATTGAGCGCTGGGGCACCAGGAAAGCGCGCCTAGCGCTATAAACCAAATAAGAGCGCCTCCAGGCACTCTAAGTCAAAAGCAAAAGCTCCAGCAGGGACTGGAGGCAGGCAGAGGGGCAGGGCAGGGCCAGAGCCAGCACACTGGGTCTCCAGGCAGGGAGACAGTCCAAGTGGCGGTCCTCCTGGCCCCAGCAGCAGCAACAGCCCCCTCTGGCAAGGATCCACAAGTAGAACCATTTCTGTGGGGACACAGCCCCATTTTTATACCATGAATTCCTTTGTTAGGAGGTGCAGGGTGGGGGGAAACCAGTTGCAGCTGGCTTGGGAGTACCCTTGATGGCCCAACCACCCCTTTCATTCACTGGGGAGGCTTGGGTCATTAGACAAACCACAGGGGGGTGGAGCCAGCATTGTGTGGGGAAAAACCCAGCCCATCCAGGACACAGATCTACTCCTCCCACACATCACTCATGCTGATCTCACACTCACCACCGGGCAGACCCATCCAGACTTCCTGGAGCCTGGCATGCCAGCCAGCTCCAGCCAATCACGCTCCACTATCCTCACTGCACACATACATCAATGTCCAGAAGTAGCACTTCCCTTCTAGACACATACAAGCCGCACATACCATTGCGCAGCATTCATTCTCACGAGTTCACACATACCAAACTCGAGCCTGCACTCCCCAGACATCAGGAACTACCAGGGCACACACATTCCCCATGCATTCCTATGGGAGGGCAGGCCAGCCATACTACACGCACGCACTTTCACTCTGGGACACAGGGAAAAAGTGCGCCAAGACCCAAAAATCACTACACAGGGTCACAAATAAAGGCAAAAAGATTAGGGGTGAACCTGCCCTAAGGCCCAAGTCTAACAGACCTCTTCTATTAAAAGCGGAGCGCGGTGGTGGCAACAACCACGCGTTACCATTTCCTTTCTCATTTATTCACAGACTTCTTGTAGTAGAAGCGGAGTGCGGTGGTGGTCGCAACCACGCGTTGCCGTTTTTCTATTATCTTACTCACGGACCTCTTGTATTAGTAGCGGAGCACGGTGGTGGCAGCAATCACGCGTTACCGCGTTCTTGGTATCTTTTTTTAACTTCCTGACAGAGTAGATCGCTGTGGTAATATTCCACTCGTTATCGCATCTGTGGATAATTTGTTATTGCAAATTTAAGTTGCCTTCTTTCCTTGGCATTGTGGTTGTGGGTAAGAAAGGAACCTGAACAATACTGAGATATTATTTCTGAAAGGAACTTATGGAAAGGATTCTTATTATCTTACATTTGAATGCAAGAAACCCTTATCTTGATACATCTCTGCTTGACTATGGTATGTGTGTGGGGGAAACTGCTCATTGCTATACATGTATGATAGAATGTGGAAGTTATGATACTTATGAGATATTCTCTGATTACAGGTTTATTACAAGGCAAGAGACAGGTCTGAGGAGTACTACTGAGTTGAGGTTGTGACCAGCTCTCAACAGGTATAGAAGACATTTAGCTAGACCACATGAGAGGAGTCTTATATTTCATGCTCTGTTTATATATGTGTCTTTTGTTGTTTCAAGTTCCTTTCCCTGCTGTCCCTTCCCTTTCCTTTCCCTTGCCTGATAGTTCGAACACCCTGTGTATTATATTTAGGATGTTGGTGATATCAGGAGGTGGACCCTTACTGTGGAGCAAATCCTGACACTCACCACACAAAATCCACTAGACCTCACTGAAAAGGAAATCCTTGACATCCTCCAGGATGACAACACAGCCCCAGTTACCCCTTGCCTATCAGACGTGAGTGCCGAACATCCCATCTGCATGGTCGCTATCAACCCCTGCTGATCAGCTACCCTCCGTAACAGAAGTGTGATTAAAAGCAATCTAGCACCTGTACACCTGTCCGCCCCAACTTCCGACACTCCCTCTGACCCCTCTCTGACTGGTCTCTTAATTAACTGTCAATCTGCAGTAAAGCACACCGCCGATATTGCTGCTTTCATCCTGAACAAAAATTTCGACTCAGCAATTCTAACAGAATCATGGCTAAATGATTCCTCATCCCCATGCCTGGACCTCTAGTCCCTCCCAACTATAACATTGCAAGGCTGAACAGGCAACATAGCAAGAAAGGAGGTGGCCTCGCCTGCAACTATCGCTCAAACCTTCTTGTCAGAGAGCTTCTAGCAGATACCACTGACTCCTGTGAATACCCTCTCCATTGCAGTAACTCCACCCAATTGTGCAACCTGCACATCTTTTACCACCCCCAGGCACGAATGTCTCCTTCACAGATCTCACAGCAAAGAGTTCCTCCAACGCTAAAGACATTTTCCTTGGCGATTTCAACCTGCACTGGAACAATCCCAAGGATCCTCGTGTCAACGCCATTAAAGACCTCCTGGCCGATCAAGCCCTGTCCCAATCTTGCTCACTCCCAACTCACTCGAAAGGGGCCACTCTTGACTGGATCATCTCTAAGGATTCAACCATCAAGCTTATGTCTATAGACCCCGGTGACTGGTCTGACCACTACGCCATTGCTTTCCTACTACCTGGCACCCACAAGACAAGGGCACCACAGCTGGTGATTCCTAAACGCTGGGTCAGAAACACCAAGAACCTGGACCACAGAGAACTGGAGGATCTGTGCAAATCTGAACTCCCCCCTCACATATCACAACGGTCAATGACCTCAACGATCACTACTCTGCGACTATATCAAACATTCTGAATGACCTAGCCCCACTAAAACTAAAAAGAACCCAAATCAAAGATAGAAACCCCTGGTTCACTGGAACCCTCAATCAATCAATCAATCAATCACGGCATTTATATAGCACGCTACTCACCCGGGAGGGTCTCAAAGCGCTGGGGGAGAGGGGTTGTGTCACTGCTCGAACAGCCAGGTCTTGAGTTGCTTCCTGAAGGAGAGATGGTCTTGGGTATGTCGGAGGTGAAGGGGGAGGGAGTTCCAAGTCTTGGCTGCCTGGTAGGACAAGGATCTTCCTCCGGCGGTGGCTCTGCGGATGCGTGGTACGGTGGCGAGTGCGTGGCTGGTTGATCGTAGCTGGCGCGTGGGCGTGTAGAAGGTCATGCGGCGTTGAGGTACTTGGGGCCCAGGTCGTGCAGAGCCTTGTGTGCGTGGGTGAGGAGTCTGAACGTGATTCTCTTGCTGATGGGGAGCCAGTGCAGTTCTCTCAGGTGTCCGGTGATGTGGCTGTGTCGGGGGATGTCCAGGATGAGTCGTGCGGAGGCGTTCTGGATGCGTTGGAGTCTTCTCTGGAGTTTGGCTGTGGTTCCGGCGTAGAGGGCGTTCCCGTAGTCCAGTCGGCTGGTGACGAGTGCCTGGGTGACGGTCTTCCTGATTTCAGTGGGGATCCATCTGAAGATCTTGTGGAGCATGCGCAGGGTGTTGAAGCACGATGAGGAAACGGCATTGACTTGTCTGGTCATCGAGAGGCAGGAGTCCAGGATGAAGCCCAGGTTGCGTGCGTGGTCCGTTGGTTTGGGGGTGGTGCCCAGGGCCGGGGGCCACCAGGAGTCGTCCCAGGTGGAGGGTGATGATCCAAGGATGAGGACTTCCGTCTTGTCTCAAAAATGAGAGGAGAACCCTCCGGCAATATGAAAGAATCTGGAGACAGCACCCCTCTGCCGCACACCTAAAACTTCTCCACCAGGCCAGAAATACATACAACAGGAACATCCTCAACTCAAAAAAACAATTCTTCAGATCAGAACTGGGGAACACCCAGAACAGACCCCACAAACTCTGAGAACTGGCCAAACATCGAAAGAAAACCCCAACTCTCTAATATCATCCGCGGGATTTTCCTAGTTTTTTTCCGACTAAATTAAAGCCTTAGGTAATGACCTTAGTTCCGCCTCATACTATCTACCCCCTGACCTGCCTCCTCCTTCCAAACCGACCCGACAGGCTTCACTTAAGAATCAAGCACACTGGACCGACTTCACACTCTACGACGAAGACTCTGTCTCCAAAATCCTATTTACTTTAAACCCGAACAACCATTTCAACGACCTGCTCCCCTTCAACTGCCTAGCTGCCCGCGCCCAATCCATTATTCCTAGCTGGACTGCAATAATCAATGCATCTCTCTGGCAGGGATTAATTCCTTACTCTCCGAAAGCCGGCCAAGTCCTCCCCATTTTGAAAAAGCCGTTGCTGGATCCAGCCTTCCCTGACAACTTCAGACCTATTTCCAACATCCCTCTCTTAGCTAAAGTGTCGGAGAAGTGTGTGCAACTACAGATAAGTCAACACATCAACAACTTCCACCTACTCTATGACTTCTAATCTGGATTCAGACTGGGACACAGCACTGAAACCACCAGCTCCACATCGTTGATGATGCCGTCCATGCCCTTGACCAAGGCAAAACTTGTCTCCTAATCCACCTAGATCTATCCTTGGCCTTCGACACGCTCAACCATGGAAAGTTACTTGAACGCCTCAAACTCAGGATGGGATTAGATGGCTCTGTCCTAGAATGGTTTAGATCCTTCCTCCAAAACCGATCTCAGAGATTCCTAATTAACGGAAACCTGCCCGCTCACTCTCCGGTCACGGTTGGAGTCCCTCATGGATCAACGCTGTCCCCCACCCTCTTCAACCTTTACCTAGAACCGCTTGCCGAAGTACTACGCACTGCAAATATATCCTACCATATGTATGCTGATGACACTCAGATCTACATCAAAATCTCATCCCTCAAGGAGATTCTCTGACTGAATGAGGCCTGCGTAGTGCACTGTGCAAAATGCTGTGCCAGATGCTTGTCCGCACTGTGCAATCAGTGCAAACTGCATCTTGCACAGTGCAAGCGGTCGTTTTCTGCCGCTCTAGTAGATTTCTACTCGAGCGGCAGCTTTCTCAACGCGGACTGGTAGTTTCTCATCGCGAGCGGTCGCGAGCATACGCGACCACTCGTAATGAGAAACCTGGCCTCCCCGTGTTGAGAATCTCATTGGGGAGGTTTATTTTCCACGCTCGGGATCGTCAACTTGATGTTGCTGATAGCGAACGAGGAAAAAGTCTTGCAGGGATGACATTTTGTTTGCTCGCAGTCGCCAACTTGACGTTGAGGACCATGAGCAGGCGAAAATGTACCGCTGTACTACGCTATGCGTGTTTGCAATGTGCTACGTGCAGTTCCCGTAGTGAGAAGTAGCTCAAACTTCGCAAACTACCCAAGCATAGCGTAGTTCTTCACCCAGGGTTAATTTGTACAATTCTATGATTCTGTAAAGCGCTCTGATACCCTAATGGGTCAAGTTTGCGCTCTATAAAACACACAAATAAAATAAAATAAATGAAATATTAAAGGAAGGTCGCAATATGGCGCATTGTTGTTTTGCGGACGTGATTTCCATGGCCTACGCAACATTCACACTACCTGTGTGTGCACCCTACACACTGCTTGTTGCAATACGGTGCATTGTTTTCCCGACTGGCTTTCCAGAGCCTACGCAACCTTGCCACCTTACAGCGCACCGTTGTTCTGCAGACGTGATTTCCACGGCCAACGCAACATTCAAACTCCCTGCCTCTGCACCGTACAGACTGCTTACAGTAACTCCACAGTATTCCTACTATAGCCTCTTAGTCAATTTTTCTCTTTTTTTCCCCCACTCCTTTCAACTGAGTCATAAAATGGCTGCCAACACTTCCTAGTTTCAACCGTTTGCAGCCAATGAGCTGTACCCTCGTGCTCGTAACCCCTCAGCCAATCAATGTTAGAATTCTCAAATATCGATATCTGTAAAATTTGATATTTCTCAAAAACTACTAAACGGATTTACCCCATTTAAACAAAAGCGTGCTTTCTGGACCAAGACCTTTCTCCCTGCCAAATTTAGCATAATTCAGTTCAACGGATTGACCTGTAGCCTTGCCTAAAATTTCCTATGGAAATTGCATGGAGAAAACACGTTTTGGGACCCCCCCTTTTTTCTCATCCCCCCTTGACCAATCACCCTAATACTTTCAAGGTAGCAGCTGATCAAAAAAGACAAACTTTTTTTGTAATTTCGTAAAGATTCGGCAAACGACGCCAAAGTTAACGTGGTCCTAACTATAACTACCTACTGACGACCAGTGTGTGTGTATATATTTAAACATATACACACACACAACACTGAAGCCACATTCCGGGAGTTGACCTTGTGATTTATGCCAAAATATCCATGTTCTGTGTTCATATATACATATGAACACCGACAATGCTGAAGCCAGATGCCAGGAGTATATGTGATGCTGGCAACCCACCTGGGAAATACTTGAAATTCCAATCCCAAGATTCACTGTGTCACTTGAAGCTCACATGAAGATATATATGGGGGAGTAATTAGAGGTTAGGTTTGCCATTCTCACAGGTGCTGCCTTTGAAGAAGGACGTGAAATCTGAAACGCATCAGCACTGTTTTGCATTTGAATGTTACTTACCAAAGCTGATTGCTGACAATACATTTTCTCTGTTGAGAGGGCACTTTATCTGGAGGCAACTTTTTTGGATTTATTAATACAGCAGGGCCAGCCGTGAGGTGCCTCATTGTGATGGAAAGCAGGCCTGTGGGGTTCTTGTTTGGGAAACGATACACAGAAAAACAGTTTGGCATTATTTGTGAATTACTTTTGGTGTAGAGAACATTGGTAGTAAGATTAAGTCTGAGCACATGTGATGTTGGCAAACCATTTGGGAAATACGTGAACTTCCAATCTCAAGATGCACTATGTGCCTTGAAACTCACATGAGGATATATTTAGGGGAGTAATTGGAAGTTATGCTTGTCATTCTCACGGGTTAGCACTGTACTGCATTTGTATGTTACTTACCGGAGAGGTTTGCTGCCAAAAAATGTCATCTGTTGAGAGTGTACTTCATTTGGGGCAACTCTTTTGCATTAACGTATATGTGTGTTATCTATTGGTTGTCGCCAGTAGGTTGCCATAGTCAGGATGTAGTTTCCACAGGAAGAGTGCTTGTTCATTTGTTAATAACTTTGACATCATTTGACGAATCCAAGCATAGTTTTCAATACTAGCTCAATGCACAATCCAGCTTCTGTCTTAAAAGTTTCGGGACGATCCATCAAGCAGGGGCTGAGAAAAAGGGAGTGTCCCAAAACACGTATTTCCCATGTTAATTTCAAAAATAAATTTAGACACGGCTAGGGCCTGAACTGCTAAACGGAATTACACTAAATTTGAAAGGAAGGAAGAAGTTGGTCCAGGGAAGTGCCTTTTTGTGATTTGGTGTAAATCTGTACAGTAGTTGGGGAGTTACATAAAGACATTTCCAGTTGCATATCTGGGACGCAGATCCTCTACCCCTCCCATTCTCGAGATCTGATTGGCTGCCAACACTTCAAAACAGGCAGTGTTGTCAGCCATCTTGTGACTCGGCTTGAACCGAGTCACAGGCAAAAATATTTAAAAACAGAAAAGGGGGCATGGTAGAAACAACCTGACCCCCAGGCCTCTTGGGGGGGTCCCACAGAGTCAAAAAAGTTTTTTTTGTAATATAACATGTTGGCAGGAGTTGCACTGGATCTGCAGATGCCGCTGAAAAATTAAAAAAACAGAACCGTGGTCTCCCGGAGCCCCTGGGTGGGCCAGATCCCAGGGGCATGCACAATATATATAGGAGGGGTGCGCATAGGGCCCCCCTCCTTGAGCTTATAAAGCCCAGGCACTTCGGCATCACCTGCAAATCAGAGTTGCCTCGGAATCGACTCATCGTTTTCCCCCTACTAACTGGACCCGATGCACTGCTCTCCTCCGTGCAGCAGAACTGTCGCATCGCATCCTCAAGATCTCAGGAGACAACGCATCTCTTTTTTTCGGCGCCTCCCATCGTTGCGGCTGTAGGCCTTGTAAATTTTGTCGCAACAACAGGTACTTTGAGTGAAATCATGCATCCATAGTTGTCTATGGATCCAGTTGCTTGAAACCTTTTTCAAGTTATTATATTAATACTTGTATGTTGGATATTTGTTGTTTTGGTCTTGTTGAGTTTAGATAAAGATACCTTATTTTTCTAAACTGGTGTGGTGTCCATTTTTTGTGTTATCACTGTATTACTGTGTGTTTTGAGTACAAACACTTTACACATTGCCGTTGGGATAAGTCTGTCTGCTCGTGCCAAGCTACCCGGTGGCGAGCAGGGGTTATCTAAAGTGTGTATCCCCCTTACCCTGATTAGAAGCAAGGGTCCCTATTTAGACAAAGGTACCTTCCTCTGCCAACTAGAGACCTCATTTTTAACAGCCTATGACCGAAATAAAGCAAATTAAATAAAATGAAAATATCTACACATAGCATGGATGCTGGTGGTGGTCTGCACCCCCATAAAGAATCATGCCAGAGTTCAAAAGGTTAATAGGCAATAAAGATACCTTTACATTTTGTGTTCATCTTGTCACATTTGCTGCACAAAGTGATCTTGGAAACAAACCTGCTAGGGTACAGGAAATGAACGGTAAAGTAAAGATTTATCGGATTTCATTTAGACCTCACCTGAGGTCAACAAATGCATAGATAAGAATGGTAAAACAATTATATAATTTGAACATTAAAACAATTTTAAAAGACGTTTAAAAAAATTATACGAATTATAGCAAACAAATTCATCAGCCAGTGATTTACAAAACTCGGTTAAACTTTGTGCAGAGCCGAGATTGTGACTAGAACATATAGGCTTTTTATACAGGCACCGGGCTGCAAGCAAAATAGGATTCAGAGAAAACTAGTAACACATGTAAAAAGTCTTGTATTCCTCCTTTACATAAGTCACAAAATCCTGTGGAACTTTCCGATTTATCCCATTCATAAATATTGATATTTACAGGAAGAATCCCACCTCATTAGAATTATGGTGCACCGGACCCTGTGCTCTAAAGAGAAATGTATACATTGTTGAGAGGTTTTATATTCTAGACTATCTAAAAGATGGACAAAGTGTTATAGCTGTAAACAATGATCTACATCCAGATCGTAGCTTTTTCTTGGAGTCAAGTGCTTTAAATAAAGTTTCAAGTGTGCAGGAGTCCAACCTTTCAAAAGTGCTATCCTGCAACCAGACTGGATTAGTGCAATACTTAGATTCTTATTAAAAGTGTGTTAAGAGGACTTGTCTTTAAAAGTCTCCGATTATAAAATATACCTTAAAGGCCCTAGGTCTGCATGTAAGAGGTTATAGACCCAGCGAAGTATATTTGTAATAGCTTTTGCATAAGCACTGATTATGCAGAACTCCAAGTGGATTGCTTGGACAGGGACTGACTGGTTAACTCCTAAGCGTTTACATAATAAAGGGCGATATGTATCAAGCCTTTTGTGATTCGCAAAGGCCGAAATTCGCAGAATTTCGGCCTTTGCGAATCGCAAACGGCCTTTTTGCATGTTTTGGGATGTATGAAACATTCCCAAAATAAGGAATTGCAAACTTGTGCGATTCCTTATTTTGCCATAGCATTTAGGGAATCGCAATTTTGCGATTCCTTAAATGCTATGTATGTAGCATTTTTGGCTAGCGAATTTAGGTTAAGAATTCGCAAATTACCACCAACTTGTAGTTGATGGTAACTTGCGAATTCTTCCAAAAATGCACTATTTGGCATTTTTAAAAGTGGCATGTGATGCACACACATGCCCATAGGGCATGTATGTGCGCCATTTGCACACACACATGTAGATTTCAGGGGTGCAGCAGGGTGTCTTTGAGATACCCCTGCACCCTTGAAATAATTCTCAAATTGCGATTAGCAAATTGCGAAATCGCAATTTGAGAATTATTTTGCAATCATTCCTATGGGCCTCCTGGCCCATAGGAATGCTTTGGAAAATATTCCTTAATTGCGAATTCGCAAAATGCGAATTCGCAAATATGGAAGACTAAGGAATCGCTAAAAAATAGCGATTTTTTTCATACATACCATTTTGCAATTCCTAAATAGCGATTCCTTAAAAATCGCTATTTAGGAAATGCAAAATACTTTCTTGATACATATCGCCCAAAGTGCCTTCTCTCATATTTAGTGGGTGCCATGCTTTGATCGGGATATATTCTAAGGAGTATGTTAGAATTGGTGGTATTTTTGATCAATAGACTTCAAGCAGGGGGGAAAAGTGTCTATTCCCTGAGGAAGAGTAAAATCCCTGTACTGCGCCGACATGAGCATCAGCCTTTATACCTATGTGCCCAAGAAGGGAGGAATTTTGTAAGCTCTGTGTAAAAAGTCTCCCCAAATAAGCCTATTCACTGACGATCTCCAGTGATTTGTCATCTAATGTCCAGTTATAGTGGAGACATTGTTTGAAGTTTTCTTTAGCATAATCGTTTACAGCATTTAAGTTTATTTATAAGCCTATGGGAGTAAGGTAATGAATGGAAAGGCTGGCAGACATCAGTTTCATTTTTTTAACACAAAACATTGAAATATTGGTAAATAAACTATACACATATTTCAAAATATATCAGCAGTTAGAAAAGCAAAAATGAAGCACTTTTTGTAACTGAAGTGTGAAGGAAACAACAACTTTAAAAGGGTCAATGCAAATCAAGACATTTTTACCAATAAAACTGCACGTCTAGGCAAATCTAGTGGCCATTTCAACGGAAAATATACTGTTTATTAATGACACTTCCTCACCAGTGCTCCAAAATGCACCACCAGTTACATACAACACCCTTACCACTCTCCTGCTGAATAGACAAGGCACATTTGCTACACTTGTTTTTTTGAATGATACTTGAATTTTTCTCAATCCCTATGACTTCAGTAATATAACATTGATGGCAGCACCCTCACTCTGGAAATTGCTCCAGCACCATTGCATTTATATGTTTTCTTTGCATGAACCCTTACAACTGAAACGTCACATTGCATTTAGAATCACTACTGCCCCCCTCTGCCTCGCTAAGCATCAATAAACAATCTCCTGGGACATATTTTCCACGTGCCACGGTCGATAAGAAATGCTCCCGTCAATAAACCTTTATGCTCACCTGAGCAAAAATCAATGTATGCTTACTGTTATATACCCATGGGGAAAAGATTGCATTGAATATACTACCGTCCATGGTTCTCAGATGCAAACAAGCATTGGTAAAGTCAATGTGGCTGGCCTTGGCAAGCATGTATTATTTCATTATTTCTTTAAAAAAATAAGCCACAGACATTAAAAGTGTAAGAATAATAAAAAAACAAAAAATGCTGCCATCCATCATCTGTTCTTTTTGCATTTGTCGTCCCAAGTGGGAAGGGTCTGTGACTAGGGTGAATGTTTGATTTTTTAAGCATTCCGTCCATCATCTGTTCTTTTTGCATTCATCTAAAGTGGCATGCATATGTTTGCAAAAATGGGAAATAATGACAGGTTGCAAAAATAAATGAAAGCCAAAGTGAAAGCAGAGTAGGCTTCCCAGCCCTGGCCCTAAAGGGAACAACATCCTAGACGCATGTGAACATGTTTAAAAAATGTTGTTAATCAAACTGAATGTAGCCAATGACTGAAGTGGGCTGACCCATTGACACATGCTGTAGGCTGTGGTGGGAGGAAGCAAAATGTGAATAACAGAGGAACAAAATAATATATATTTATATTTCTTCGTGTATTTTTAATATGCTTCTTAAAACATGCAGCTAACGAAACAGCTGCATTTGTCTCTAGGTCAAACCTAGAAATTTACCGACAGCCGTAGAACACTGGGCAAGCAACTTTATGGCTATTTTCTCGTTGTTTGGCTCAGTTGACAACATGTGGCATGGCCTATTTTACGTCATTTTTTATTTCCTGATGTTTATGCTAGCTTCACCTCGAACAATGGTGCAACTTGGCACACAAAACACTAGCCAGATGTAGGTAATTTTTATTTACCGACCTCTTAAATACCGAGTCATACCGACTCGGTATTTAAGAGGTCGGAAAATAAAAATACCGAGATGTAGGTAATTGCAGATGTGCAATTACCGAATCGGAAACAGTCGGTAATTTCCGATGTGGTAAATACCGACCAGTTAATGCCCATGCATTCCTATGGGCTTTGAAGCCCATAGGATTGATTGGGCATATACCGGTCGGTATTTACCACATCGGAAAATACCGACTGTCACAAGGGTGCAGGGGGTGTCACTTTGACACCCTCTGGCACCCCCAAAAGAGGCTCGGGTGCCATGTGGCAGGCATACCTGCCCTAAGGGCAGGTCTGCCTGTCATATGGCATAGGTGTGCATGCACACATGTGCATGCACACCAGAAACGGTATTTTACCATCAAGTAGTATTTGATGGTAAAATACCGATGTGGTACTGCTTGTGGGACTCAGAAGAGTCCCACCTACATACCAATTGTCCGGAATCAGTAATGATACCGACTCGGTATTTTACATACTCGGTAAATTTACCTACCGGTAAATTTACCGAGTCTGTAAATTACAGGGACCTACATGTCAAATTGCTTTTACCGGGTGGTAACGGCCGAATTCGGCCGTTACCACCCGGGAAAAGCCCACCTACATCTGGCCCTAGATAACATGGGCTCCACATATTTTCACGTTTCTATTCAGAGACCAAAGATCAGTGAACGTCCCGCTTACTCACTATTTTCAGAATTCCACTAAGTCGCCCATTCCCATGGAGGGTTGTGGTTTACTAAACTTGTCTTCCTCTTCTCAAACCTCACCTAATTGAGGTGAGTCCTCCACCGGAGACAAGTAACTCACTTGCCCAATGTGCACAAAACATGCAGTCTCACAGAAACGTATTTATTCCAGTTTATATTCTGTATATATGTAGAGCTCCACCTGCAGATCCATGGCTCCACCTGCTTTTCTTCCTGTCTTCAGGGAACCACTTTCACAATTCTCTCTACAGACTGTATGTGAGCGCGCATGCTGCTTTGGTACCTTGTTTCTCCTGGATTGTGATTTTTGTCTTGGTTGGTTTATGAACCTTACAGCCCACTAGTGAGCATGTTCAGGGGTGGGAATGTTGTGTTTCTCACATCTGGGTCGGCCATCCCTCAGAGACGTGTTTGAGCCAGTTTGAGACATTGGATGACGCCAAGTTAAGCAGACAGGGCAAACTATGCTGAGCCGGTTACAGTCATGTGCACCCTCTTCCTAGGCGTGTCTGGCCCATAGTTGTATGCT
This sequence comes from Lissotriton helveticus, assembly GCF_964261635.1. Lineage (NCBI taxonomy): Eukaryota > Metazoa > Chordata > Amphibia > Caudata > Salamandridae > Lissotriton > Lissotriton helveticus. The sequence continues at coordinate 129,543,284 of NC_136069.1, forward strand.
AGTTGTTTTGCAGGTGGGGAGCGGAAAGCAGAAAAGAAAGGCAAAATTCCGAATACCATATGTGGCAGGAGTTAGTGTCATGGATTGGTTAAGAGTGTCACCAGGGTTTCCATTCTGAAACTATAAAGGTAGGGGAGATTCTCTCACATAATAGAGTAAACATGTGGTATAGCCGGTTTACTCCAGTATGTTTTAACAGTTACACAATATGATGCAAAACACGAAGACGACCTCTGGGATTCTCACACTCTAAAGGTGGATTCTCTGCAATTTTAACAAGAAGTTGTAATGTTGTCAACGTGCAGGGAAATCCAAACAGGATTGCTTAAATCACCACTTTTAGAACTGCACTTTTGTTTTATTAAACCCCATAAATGCCTCAAGTCTCACTCATTGCCAATGGGACTCATGCATTTGAAGGTCAGCTCCAGCTACCACATCCATCAGGTCCACTTCAGTCATCTGTGTAGGAACTGTTTGGTGGTGGCGCTAGAAAGCAATTGCAACACCGCAGCAGCAGCAGCTGAGGACGAAGACTACGAGCAGCCGTGTGGTGCCGTGGAGCTGTGGTGCCTGTGGAGCCCTGTGGAGCCCTGTGCCCAAGCCCGAGCCCGAGTCCAAGCCCGAGCCCAAGCCCGAGCTGGTCCAAACGATCTAAACGGACGGAACAGCGGAATAGCGGTAGCGGCCCGCTGACTCCCGGTTACCAGCGTCTAGCATCCGGCATCAGGGCGGCGGCGGTGGCTTCCAACGGCGGCTTCCAGCGGCGAGGTGAGGTGAAGATGGGTGGGCAGAGGAGTAGAGGAGTGAGGACAGAGGGCGCCCTCGGCCCCGCCTTGCCTTGCCTTGCACAGCCTGCCATCGCTTTTGCCCTTGCTGCAGCCTGAAGCGTTCAACAGGACCCAGCGGAACTCAGGCAAGTTCTATTCAGCAGGTCGCCTCTACTCTCCACTCTGCATTTCTTTATTTACCGCCCAGCACTTTGCGCACATTGCTCAAGATGACAAGGGATTCGATAGACAGCTTCTGCGCCTGACCCTCGGCTCCAGCATCCGCGACAGCTTCAGTTTTGCGCCTGCTCCCCCGTTCCCTGCCTCCACCACGGTCTTACCGCCTGCTAAAGTAGGGGACAGCAGGGGGAAGAGGGGGGTGTGACAGCTGACTGTCTGTGGAGCCTGAGCCTAGGAACTGCTGGGCGGCATCAGCGAGCATCACCGGGAGGAAGAAGGAAGAAGGAAGGAAGCTTCTCTCCGGTTCAAAAGTTTTCCGCTCGCTGATTCATAAGCAGCAGCACAGAGAACCAACAGTGGAATACGGTGGTGAGCCTTTGATCTTTTGACCTCTTGCACCCTGAGTCTCGTCCCGTTCAAGAAACGAGAAACTCTTGAAGCGTCCCCAAGCAGTGACTTAAGGCAAACTCAATCAATCAATCAATCATAGGCATTTATACCGCGCACTACTCACCCGGAGGGTCTCAAGGCGCTTTGGGGGGGGTGGGGTCCGCTACTGCTCAAACAGCCAGGTCGTGAGCTTCTTCCTGAAGGAGAGGTGATCTTGGGTCAGGCGTAGGTCGGTCGGGAGGGAGTTCCAAGTCTTGGCGGCCAGGTGGGAGAAGGACCTTCCTCCTGTTGTCGCTCTGTGGATGCGGGGGACGGCTGCGAGGGCATGATTGGTCGAGCGGAGATGGCGTTTGGGAGCGTAGAAGTTGAGGCGGCTGTTGAGGTAGGTCGGGCCTTGGTTGTGTAGGGCTTTGTGTGCGTGGGTGAGGAGCCGGAAGGTGATTCTTTTGTTGATCGGGAGCCAGTGCAGGTCTCTCAGGTGTCTGGAGATGTGGCTTCGTCTGGGGACTTCGAGGATGAGTCTCGCCGAGGCGTTCTGGATCCGCATGGAGTCTCTTCTGGAGCTTGTACCACGCAAAAATGAAAACCCACAGAGCCAGACTAGAGACATTACTAATGCCCAGTACCCACCACAACTCATGAGGTCAGGTAGGACTAGGGGGTCTCCGGAGCCAAAGAGGAAACCGAAGGCAACAAAAGGAAACAAACTAAAAACAAAAACACACACCCAAGCGCAACTCCCGGCATTGAGCCGAATCTCATTACAACAGAGCAGGAATCAGCCACGATCCCTGAGTTCCATGAGACGGCAGCAGTAAAACCGCAAGCCACAAAGAAGTGTAACCAACCAAAGATCTACACAAAGTTCAGCTTTTTAAGGGACGCAGGTTCAGTCATCTTCTCGTGCAATGATCACCTGCAAGGTTTGCAAACCCCACTGCTACCGTTACCACCGCTACCATCAGATCCGCCTCTACCAATGTCAGCAATGACCACAAGCCCTCCTCCCCCACAAAAACCTATGGCACGACTGCATAAAGGCGGGATCTCGAGGCACAGATACAATAGCACAGTTCAGAGGAACCCACCTATACATGAAAAGCCCAATGATCCTATCCCCAATCTGCAATCACCTCCTGCCCACCAGGCAGGACAGGAAATATGCAGCCTGAGCAGCACCGAGAGGACCCCACTGCCTGAACCCATAATCGACTAAAAAACTCCCGCAGCATTATACTTAGGCGACAAAGCAGGCAATTGGCCACTGCAAAAGGGTACCTGGGGCCGCTCCATCCTCAGAAGAAGCAGTTTTCTCCAAGGAAATATATCTCAGCCCCAGGCCGAGCAGACAAACAATGAGCCACAGCACACCTATCATGTCGGCAAACTCAACAACTGGAAGCGTAATGCCTGGCAGAGCTCTACCACTTACAGATTCGGAGGTCCATGGCCTAGCCGATGTATTGACCAAATCAGGAAGGATGGGTGAAGGGGCTCAGGACCCTAGTCAGGAAACCGATGGCAGGGCACCGGTGTCTTACCTTAACACACTGGAATGGGAAGATATGCTTGCAACCTATAACCTAGAGGACAAAGAGCACCTCCACTTTCACCCACCCCTGGCAGCCAATAACACCAACACCAACAATACCAATAATAGAAATAGAACAACAACAATAGAAAAAACGAGATAGAGCCTAAGCAATCCCAAAACTCCGGCACTTGGAACTCACTGTTAAATACAATCCAGCTAGTTGTCGAAGCCCTCCAATACCAATCAGAAAAAATTGACCTACAACTAACCCTCCTTAACACACTGGCAATTTTCACAGCCGGTATCGATGACAAGCTGGGCAACTTGAACAACCTGATAACGAGAGCACAAACAAATACATACCTCAGCTGCAATTGCAGCCAGGTAGTGGACAAACTTGTTACATTGCCCTCAATGCTAACAGGCCTCATAGGCGACATAAGGAATCTACATACAGAAAATGCAATAAGAGATCCGGGCTCCAATAAACTCGAAGAGGGAGAACCCAGGAGGGAAACATCGGGTACAAGGCCAAATGACCATCTTACTGTCAAAAACGAGGAGATGGCAATCCCGCTAAAACTCAACCCAAAACAACGCCGTCAACAAAAAAGGAAAGGGCGTAACCAAAAACCACAAACAGACACAATAAAATACTTTTCCATTTTTACCAGTACAAAGGCAAAATGCTCGGCTAACAAAATCAATCCAAGTCCAACAGACTGGACAAACCAAATCGCAAACAGCGTAAACCAACAGCAAAAATTAAACAGTGACTCGCCGGATCAGGATGGCAAACGGTCCCAAGATTCTCCAATAGGAAACCAAATAAAACAAAATGTTGCACAAAAAAAAGAGGCAACGATAATCCAACTACCTATAAAAATCAGACAAGAGTGTGATACTCAAAGACAGGCGAGAGAACCATCATCCCCAAACAAGGAGACTGCCTCCCTAGGGCAAGCACCTGGTGATACTGCAAACCGAGAGGCACTAACAAAAGCAGGAACTAAGCAACTATCCATCTCAAACCCCCATGAAGGAGACACAAAAATAATTATTGGTCCAAAGCTAAGCTCAAACCTCGAAGATCCAACCAGGGACACAGTATTCACGACAGCGTACTCCATTCCTAGCCAAACAGCGCAATCATCAGCAAAAAGTCCACATGATACGGGGCATTATCAAAACAAACTTCTTCATCTAAAACAACAATACATCCCCCTGCTATGCCTGTAGAAAGCAACCATCTGGCATCCCATGAAGTACGTTCAGGTGATGGTCCAATAGCCAAAGTACATCATTCACCAACAAAATCTCTGAGACAAGGAAGCATCCAACAGCCGACAGAGGTTCTAGTTTTTCATCCTGAATATATGTCAAAAGGGCAGCAGGACGTGCTAAATTGCAGCAACATCCTCAGACTAATGAAATCCATCACAAAATTGGGGGGCATAAGCACAAAGGACTTAGTCTCTGTAGAATTCTTACCCGCTGCCAACCCACAAAGCCCGGAGGCAACCAAGACAACCTGGACCTCGAGCAATATTGTACATCTGATTTTAACGGAAGCAAATCTCTTCAAAAATTGGGGCATTAATTTGGCCCCCCTACAAAGACCATCCTACCCTTCACCATTTTTGAGCAGGACAAGCCCGGTACCAAGGATACACCAGGTCCAAACCTTCACCGTCCTCAAGGATGCATTGGGAAGCCCACCGGAAAGAAGTAAGAGTAGCCCCTGGCAGCGACCAGCACCACGCCTACCAGCAGCACGCCCAATGGCAGTAGCAGGCCCACACCTAGCACCACTCTCGAGTAGGTTGAGTCCAGTGCCAAAGGGGCACCAGTCTCGCACTTTTAGTACAATTAGGACCATACGAGGAAACTCAACAAAAGGTAGCACAAGCAGCTTCCAAGGTCGGCAGGCAGAAAGCGCATTGGCAGAATTAGAGCATAAGCAAGTTCCAACAAGGGAAATATTGTCCCGAACCATCTTTATACGCCCCGAAGAGGCCTGACGCTACCAACAAACCAGAGATGGTAGCAGGGGGAGGGGAAGGGATCTAACCATAGGCATCTGCTCTTGGAACATTAATGGCCTCAAATCTAAAATGGATGATCCTGACTTCCAGCATTATATCACTCTCTTTGACATTATAACGCTGCAAGAAACTTGGCTCTTAGCTCCTCAGCACTTCCCGGGCTACACCTGCTTCGCCACAGCAGCAGCAAGGACTAGCAGATTTGGCCACCACTCAGGAGGTTTGGCAGCCTACGTCTCTACTACAGCAATATTTTCAGCAAGCCTTATGGATGCATCTACATCTACAATATTAGCTGTAAAGATAAAATTAGTTCTAGGGAACAAGGAAGAAGAGGTTTGCATAATTAACGCAAAAGTCCATCCCAAATATAGAGCCAAAGATTCCTCAATAATTTCCAACCGTCTGGCTGAGTATGTTACCCAGATGGGAAAGCCACTCTTCCTTCTGACAGGGGACCTAAATCAAGATCTACTAGACTCGTCAGCAGGAGAAGATGTACTGGCCCTAAACAGAATTTACACGATACCAACGCAAGGTGCCCCACTACACAGGAGAAAACGTTTAATCAACCGTTTTCTCTACGACCTAGAACATCAAAACCTTCGGGCACTGAATGGAAGATTTCTGTCAGACTCTCCTCCAGTAGAATCTTTCTACTCGATCACAGCAAGCTCCATCCTGGACTACACTTTCGCCAGCCTTGCGTTATTCCCATACATAATGGGGTTTAGTATGGGGGATAAGGGAGAAAGCGATCATCGCCCCAGGAATGTCATATAACATCAAAGACACCAAGTTCAATGAGGCCGGATACAATGCTCGGGGTGACATACTCTATGAACCAAAAAAGGATCAAATGCACGTCAGCTAACTCGACCACTCTGTCTGAAGCTGCACTTTAACTATACAATACTCAAAACTCAACTGCTGTTGGGCACATCACCTATTGGGAGCTCTACATGGGAAGACTGCTAAAAGAACTTGCACCCAAGGCTACCTCAAAAGCCAACCCTCACGAAAAGTGCAGCACAAACAACTTAAAGAAATAACAGAGAGCACAACTTAAGACACTTAAAAGATGTCTAAACCTGACATTACGGAGGCTGAGATTAGCCCCTAATAACATCTACGAACGAGCAGAGCTGAAACACCAAAGGGCTCAGCTCAACCAAACTAAATGGAATATTAAAAAAGATGTTGAAAACGAGGTCTGGGCAAAATTACTACATGACACCAAAACTAACAACAGTGCCCGATTCTGGCAATCAGTGAATAGGATCTTGCGCCCACAGCACAAAGAGTTAGGATCTCACATTACAGAAGAGACTTGGATTAACTACCTCTCCAGCCATTTCAACGACCACAAAGAGTATGCAGGAGCTCAAAAAATGTACAAGAGGAGCATAGAGCCAGATTGCGAAATGCACATGCCTGAGACATTGGGTCAGGTCGATCAAGGCCCAATCATCAACTGCCAAGACACCGCTAGAATCCAGCAGACAGCTCTAATCAAACAGCGGATAACCAAAGGAAGGAAAGAAGGTGCTCCAGGACCGAACGGCATTCCACCAGCCCTTATTAAAGCAAAAAACACAGAGTGGGCGGATATCATGCAAACCCTATTTTCGGAAGTCAGACTTCTAAATAGAATCCCAGAATCCTGGAAGGGGTCGACGATCGTCCCTATCTATAAAAAAGGAGACAAGATGGACCCAAACAACTACCGACTAGTGGCCCTCCTCGACAACGAGGCGAAATACTTTGCGGGCACCATCTTAGAGGAGATCACTCTTTGGGTTGAGACAAACCTTATTATACCACTGAACCAGACCGGCTTTCGGAAAAAGACCGGTAGAGCAACCAACATCCTTGCCATCTCATTAATTATCGACGCAGCTAAAACCACAAAACTCCCGCTGCACTTGTGCTATATCGACTTCAGTGCAGAATTCGATAATATCGAGAGAGGCAGACTATGGGGGAAATTGGAACAATGGGGCTTACCACATCCGACTCTAAATATGTTGAAGCTTCTGCACACTTGCACCTGGGTGCAGGTAAAATTAGGAAGTGGCTCCCATCTGTCCTCAAAAGTTTGTGCCACTAAAGGACTCAAAAAAGGGTGCGGGCTTGCTCCAATATTGTTCAATCTTTTCATGGCGGATTTACCAAGACTACTCGACACCTGCAACTCCCACTCCCCGAGGTTGGGAGGGAAAACTCTGAGCAACCTTCTGTATCCTGATGACGTTGTACTACTTAGCCATACCTATATTGGTCTTCAGCACCTTCTGAGGGAAATGAACATTTATGCATCGAAAAACACCTTAAAAATAAATCTCAGCAAGACTCGCACGCTATCAATCAACACCAATAAAAAACAACAGAAGACCTGGTCTCTTGGGGTCTAAAGATCGAGTCAGCCAGCGAGTATAAATACTTGGGAGTCATATTCGACAGAGAAGGCTCATTTGTGCAGCAGAAACAGGAAACCAGAAGGAGAGGAGCATTGATCGCCGTGACGTTGAAAAATCTAGCTACCCAATTGATGGCACCGACCCTGACCCCTTATCTGAAAGTTATTCAGGCGAAGCTGCTTCCCTCGATCACCTACAGCAGCAAGGCCTTGCGGGGAAGAGACTCCAAAAATCTGGACCACTTACAGGTCAAAGCCTACAGAACAATGTTTTCGCTCCCGCTCCACACCTCCCCGGCTCAAATAAGATTGGAGTTTGGTCTGCAAAAACAAGTTCTAGCCAGGCATGGAGCATACATTATTTGCTGCCACAAACTCAGATCTGCCACTACAGAAACATTAAACTCTTTACTATGGCAGGACATACAAGGCAGGGACGCCTCTCTGGCAAGAACCTACTTGCAGGCAGCGCTTGAAGTTACAAAACTCTCCGCGCCTTGGGACATGCAACTTGGGCATAGTGCTTTTAAAAAACTAGTTTGGAAAAACGTTAAATCACTTTCCCTACTAGAGGACAAGGTTCTCTTTTCCAAAAGATCTCATGCATGGATGACCCTCAACACGTACCAAGTCCTGACACCACAAACATATTTTAGCCAGGGTTACCCAAAAGCAACAAAAATGAGGTTCCTGAAACATAGACTAGGAATTCTGCCAAGCACAGAGCATCTTCCACAATGGCTCAGGATAGATGGCAATGATCTCTGCCTGCTCTGCAACTCATAAAAGGGGGAAATTCTCCATGTCACTTGCCTTTGTGAAGAACTCCATCAAGCACGCCAATTGCTCCTCAAGGACCAGCTTAAGCAAAAAGGGATCAGCACCAGAAGGCAAGCGGTGCTCGCCTGCCTAAATCCTCTAAACACTAAACTGAACTGCAGATACGTCAAATTCCTCGCGATGGTGGAGCAAAGAATTCCAAAACCGCCAAAACCGGGGAATAACAATACAGACACAGGTTATCAAGCAGACGGTCAGAAGGAAGTAAGGGAACTCACTGTCCAACCCTTGTAAAAAAGTGCATTGACAGTCACACTGTACTTTTATTTAATCACATGCTAAACTTTTAACGGTTTTAATCTGTGATATTTTATGATCCTTTTGTAATATGCTTTGCACTGGTTTTAATTAACTATGCATAATAAACTTTACCTTACCTTACCTTACCATAAATGCATTTTGAAAACATGTCTTTAGCATTGCTGTTCAATATGGATAAAACATAGACGATTTTCAAAAATGGACATATTTTAAGAACATAAAACCATCTGTTATATTATTTGCTTGCACATTAACTTTAGATAAGTACATTTACAATCTACATATTAATAATTGCACAAAGAAATCCATGTATATATGAAGTTGTGTGGTGATGCAATCTTTAAACTGGGTGATGTAATTTCCACATGATTTGTATTGATATAGTTTTTTTTTTTTTTAATTCTTTTTATTGTTGCATCAGGAGTATCACATCTACAGAAAAAGACAGCCAGACGGTAGGGTGTCAACATTCCGCCCCAGCCGTCAGTCACGCAACTTTTCTTTTTAATTACGGTATGTCATACCCTGCAGCAGAAGACTTTGCTTTTAAACTAGCAAGAGTGAGAAAAAATAGAAGAAACCCAACAGAATCCTCGGAACAGCAACCCGCCAACCCCTCCCTCCCTCCTCCTCCCTCCTGGTCCCCTCCCTCTCCCGATGTAGCTCACCCGTCAATCCCGCACACAAGAACGGGCATTAAAGTACTCGTATAATACTTATGGGTCCCCAATGTGCATACCATCCCGTCCAGGTTCTCTTCGACCACATTTTACTAGTCCACACAGTCTCAATCTAGTCCATGGTATTGTCTCCACTTAGCCCAGACTCTCCTGAATTTTTTGGGGCAGCCCCTTGCTCGATAAGTAACTCTCTCTGCCGCCATGTACAAATCCAATCCCCGCCGCCATTCCTCCATAACCGGTTTTTCGGGCGCCCCCCAGCATCGTGCGATATCCCTTTTCGCCACCACTAAGGCCAGTACTAGAAAGATAGTCAAGGGGCGGGTTAGGTCCACTTCTGTGATCATACCCAACAATGCCAATCTAGGGTCTCGTGGTAAGTCCACCTCCAGTACATTCTCCAGTTCCAGGAACACAGCCTCCCAGTATTCTTGAATTATTGCACACCCCCATATTGTATGGAAAAAATCACCAGTGTGTCAACGACATCTAAGGCATGTTGTGTCTGTTATCCTACCCATTTTAAAGAGTCTCACCCTGTCAAAGTAGGATCTGTGGAGTATTTTGAATTGTATGAGGCGGGGTCGTGACTTAATTGCCACCTCACGGGGGTGCATGAGGGCGAGTTCCCAGTCTAGATCCTGCATGTCTCCCACATCCGCCTCCCATCTGTCTCGTAGGGCTTGTAGGTCACCTAGCATATTGTTGGTCAGAGTCTTGTACGTTAGGGATATTGCCCCACCCTGCATCTGTTCCTGCAGCAATCTACCCTCCAGTGGTGCATATTCTGGGATATCTGCAAGTGTAATGTTTTGTGTTCTCCACGCGTGCTTCAGTTGTAAGTATTTGTAGTACTGGGTGGTGTGTAGGCCAAATTCTGCTCTGAGCGCCTGAAAGGTTTTTAAGTCCCCTCTTGCTATCACGTCTCCTACAGTGGAGATGCCTATGTCATCCCATCTTCTAAAGCCTTTCAGCTTATTAAGCTCTCCTAGCCACTTACAGCACCACAGTGGTGTCTGTCGGGTGATCCTCTTGTCCCAACCCATTCTTTTTGTCGCTCTGCGCCACGCCGTTAACGTTATCCTAGTGGCGGGAAGGAATTGCTGGCCTACCGTCTCCCCATAGAGGTAGTGTAGTATAGATTTGCGTGACCATTTAGATCTCTCCAGTGCATAGGTGGGGTGATCGGCTGCCGCATGCAGCCACTCGTTAATTGGGGCGAGGTGTTCCGCCCAGTAGTATGCCTCCAGGTTGGGAAGCGAGATTCCCCCGCTATACTGGTGTTGCTGCAGTGTGGATAGGGCTACACGAGGCTGTTTCCCCAGCCACAGGAAGGTGCGCAGGTCCGCATGTATTTTATTCAGAGTCGCCGACGGCAGGGGATAATACTCATTCTGGAGTGCATAGAGAAACTTGGGCAGTAGGACCATTTTATATAGTGCGGCGCGACCCAGTAGGGTGAGTGGGAGCTGTCTCCATCTGTCCATCTCTGTCTTTGTGTCTACCATTATTCGGGCTATATTCGCAGTGAAGGAGCGTTCCTTGTCTAGCGTTATATATACGCCAAGGTATTGGAAGCCGTCCTTAGTGTGGATAAGCAGCTCTGGTAGGCCCTCACTCCGCTCCTTGCCTTGTGGGTCGTAAAGGACCGATTTGTGCCAATTGATCGTGTGTCCCGCCCTCGCCCCGAATTCGCCTAGCTCTCTGAATAGTGCTGGGATTGTCCTGTCCGGATCCGTCACGAACAATAGCACGTCATCGGCATACAGAGATATCTTTTCCTGCGTTTCGTCTGTGATACCCCACCTGAAGCCTCTGATATCCTGATTCTGCCTAATCCGCACCGCTAAGATTTCAATCGTAAGGGTAAACAGGAGGGGGGATAATGGGCAGCCCTGGCGCGTACCCCTACCAATGGGGAATTCACGGGACAACCTTCCATTGACCCACACTCTCGCTCTCGGGTCGGAGTACAGGAGCCAAACCCATTGCATGTATTTGGGTCCAATCCCAAATCGTCGGAGGGTCTCCATCAGGAAAGGCCAGTGGACTGCGTCGAATGCCTTCTCCGCATCCAGGGAGAGAAACCAGTGGGGTTCACTTCTCTCGCGGACCTCCTGTAACCAGTTATGAGTACGACGGAGATTTAATTTGGTCGCCCTATCCGGAAGGAAGCCGGATTGGTCCATATGTACTAACTCCGTAATCACTTGCCTTAGCCGTCGAGCCAGGACAGTGGCCAGAATTTTCGTCTCCGTATTGAGGAGGGAGATTGGGCGGTAGGAGGAGCAGTCGTCTCTGGGTTTTCCCGCTTTGTAGATTGGGATAATAGTGGCCAAGGCTAGATCTGTCGGGAGACTCCCCGCTTGGTACGCGTCTGTGAATAGGGTCTTCATGTGTCGCTGCAACAGATCCGCCGTTCGTTAAAAAAATTCCGCCGGGAAGCCATTGGGCCCGGGAGTCTTCTCCGGTTTCAACGCCGTTACAGCTTCAGAGATTTCCTCCAACGTCAAATCCGCCTCCAGGGCTGCATAAGCCTCCGCGGACAATGTCGGCAACTCCATATCACGTAAGTAGCGTTGGGCGTCCTCACTGTCGCCCAGGTCCCTGGCCCTGTAGAAGTCCTCGTAGTAGGCCGCGAAGGCCTCTGCTATGTCTCCATCTGTGTTTACCCGTCTGTTCCCTGTTGACGTGATCTGATCCACCCATCGCGCTGCTCTCTCCCTCCTACTCAGCCAGGCTAAAAGTTTGCCCGACTTGTCACCTACGTCGTATAACCGGTGCAATGTTGCCAATGCCTGAGTGCGCGCCTCACCCGTGACTAATTCCCTGTATTGTCTCTGTGCGTCAATCAATTTCCTGAGGCGGACCTCATCCTTCTGTTGGTGATACTCCGCTTCTAAATTTAAGATGGATACCTCTTCACTCGCTATCTGACCCTGACGAGTCCGCCTAGCGTCTCCCAGCCTACTCTGGATGCGGTCTCTCAGGACTGGTTTCATTGCCTCCCAGAGGGTAACTCCGGAGTCCACCGATCCCTCGTTTTCGGCCATGCAGACCCGTACGTCCGCACGCATACCCTTAAGTAGTTCCGGTGTTTGGATGTCCCATGCCGCTAGTCGCCATTGCGTCTGCCTCTCCCTTTTCCCTCGTCCCAGTCGTACATATAGCGGGGAGTGATCGGAGATCCCCCGTGCCTTGTATTCTGCTAGGTCTCTGACCGCGATTTCCTGTCTGGACACAAAAATATAATCTAACCTGGAGAAGACTTTGTGTGCCCCCGAGTAAAAGGAATACGCTTCGTGTGTTGGATGGAGCCATCTCCATACATCAGTGAGGCCGATGGTAGTCATTTGCCGGGCTTGGGCTGTTGTGGACCCTACTGTGCGGGGAGTCCCCGACCTATCATTAAAGTCCCCCCCCACTACTTGAGTCGTGTCGGCTGTGTCTAGGAGGATAGTAGCAACTGCCTTCAGTGTGCGAGACTGTAACTTGGGTGGGGCGTACACTGATAGTATCGTGAACCTACGTCTTCTCCACATCCCCTGGACTCCCGCATATGTGCCCTGTGGGTCTAACCAAGTGTGTGTAATTGTGAACGGCGTCGATTTTTTTATAAGGATCGCAACCCCCCTGGAGTCCGCCGTGTATCCTGCGTGTGCCAGGACAGTATATCGTCCTTGCGCAATAAATGCGCACTGATTCCCTCTAAGGTGTGTTTCCTGGAGGAGGACGATGTCCGGTGTCAGTCGTTTGAGGTACTCACTAACTAAACCTCTCTTGATTTTTGACCCCAGGCCGTTCACATTCCATGTTAGCACCGTGACTCCTGTGTCACCCATGTGTGGGGCGTCTAATGTACTTGCCATTGTGTTGCTCTGAGTCTTCCCCGGGTGGGACCTTGAAGTAGGGACGTCACCAGCTGTGGGATGGCATGTCTCTGCTGTTCCTCAACGGATTCCCCTCTCCCCCCCATAACCTTTGTAAACCCCAACAGGAGGCAATACAAGAACCAACTTCCCTCCGCACCCCCCTCCCCACCCCCCTCCCCTTCCAGTTGCATCCCAACCTGGGCCTGAACCATCCAAGGGAGAAGGCCTGTCGCCCTCCCACACATCCCTCCCCACGCTAAACAAGAACCAACACTAAGAACTTAAAGAACGATAGGGGGTGTGTGTCAACTTGCTTGCTCCGTTTCGCCGAGCCGCTATCTCCTCCGATCCCTCTACAGCCATGTTCACGAATGTGAGTCCTGTGTGTCAATATTCATCCCTTGGCCTGAAGAATCCTGTTCCAATTGCTGGATTACTGTGACCAGCGGATGTACTGAGTTGTCCATTGTTTCGTCTTCCTCTCCTCCGGACATGCGGTCCTCCGAGTCTTCCACCTCATCACCTTCTGAGCGGATTCCATTCCTCAGGCAGCTGAATCTCGAGCCCGCCACTGAGTCATTGCCCGGGGACGCCGATCTGTTTCCTCTCTCACCCTCCTTGTCTCGTGTCCTGTACGGTGTTGCCGGAGCTTTCTTCAGCGTCCTCCGCGAACCCCTTCGCTGTGGTTTCGGCATCTCCCAGAGCGGCCCCTCTCGTACTGTCTTGTCCAGCGCGGCTCGGCCTGCCGCCTCTCTACTATTCAGAATGGGTCGCTCTTCGAGCCATTGCCACACATCCTCCGGGTGAGCAAAAAAGATGGATTTGTTTTTATAAATTACCCTGAGTTTGGCGGGGAAGAGGAGCATGTAAGTAATGTTCAAAGACCTCAGCTTTGCCTTCACCGAGTCAAACGAGCGGCGTTGCTTCGAGACCTCCTGACTGTAATCCGGAAAGATCATGATGGTGGTATTCTCCAGGCGGATCTCCCCCAATTTCCTGGCTTCCCGCAGGATCAGGTCTCTGTCCGCATAGTTCAAGAAGCGCGCTATGACCGGTCTCGGTCGTGCTCCTTCCGGAGGTTTGGCTAGGAGCGCCCTGTGTGCCCTTTCGATGATGAAGCACTGGGAGAATTGTGCAGTTGGGAAGGTATTTTTCAGCCATGCGAGGAGGAAGGCGGACATGTTCCTTCCCTCAATCCCTTCTCTAAAGCCCACAAAGTGAAGGTTGTTGCGTCTTGACCTATTTTCGGCATCATCCACCTTCCACAGCAGTTGACGGTGAGAGGCCTGCAGTTCCGCCATGTCCTTCTTGAGCGTTGTGATCGCTTCCTCATTATCGGTCAATCTAGATTCGGTCACCGTTACCCTTTCCGTTAGATTGCGGAAGTCCTGCCGTAGTAGCGTCACCTCGGACCCTACCTCTCCGATTTTCGTCTCCAGGGCCGTCCGGGATGCCTGTATATCGGTCCTGGACGCTTGGATGGCCTCCATTAGCATAGCCGTGTCGTTACGCGCGTCGGGCTGTTGAGACTGCTGTGCCGCCCCGGACCGCGTTGCCGTGAAGTCGTCCATGGGGCCCCGCCTCGTGGATCTGTGCGCCTGGTCACCTTTCCCCATGCTGATATCGTCCGGAGGCCGGGGAGCTCCCTGCGCAGGTCTCCGTTCTCTGTGGCGCCGATGTGCCCAGCCACGTGCAGCGAGTGGCAGTAAAATCTCTCCGGGTGCCCCTGTCCGCAGTGTCGCGCCAGCGGTCTCCTTGGCACTCCTCCCGCCTCAGCTCTGAGCTCCCCCCGGCCTCTCACCGTGCTCTGCTGATCGGCGTTCTTTGCTGCAGGTAGGGGTACGTGTGTCCGGCTCTCACCCACGGGTCCCAGCAAACTGCGTCCTCACCGGGGGGTCCGGGCCTTCACTCCCCTCGTGGTTCTCGGCCCTCAGTCACGTCTCCCTCGTTAGTGCCTGTCAGACCGGGAGTCTCAGCAGCTCGGCCGCCATGTTGGTAAAGGCGGGCGCCGAGTGTGAGTCAGTGTCTGCCCCCCGGCGCTTGTGGGGTCGGCTCCTTTGCCCCAGGCTCACCTCCGCTCCGCCCCGTAGGTGTCTCTCAGTCCTTCCGCGACCCGGGGAGGGCCGCAGTGGGGGGTCCCGTTGGCACTGTCCGCCCTACACACCGCCGGCCGCCATCTTGGTGTAGGTAGCCGGTCGTTCGCGTCCGCCTTGGCGTATCTTCTTCCCTCCAGCGGCGATAACCAGGCACTCTTGGCGGCCAGGGGGGTCACGGAGCCCCTGTCAGCTGGGCACTGTGTGGCAGGACCGAAGGTGGGGCACTAGGAGCGCCGCACTTCACCGAGCGCCGCGGTCGTCATCATGGCCGCCGGGGAGCCTCTGGGGTCGTATTTGTCCAATTCTCGGCTGTACCAGCTCCACACTGTCACTGAGGCATTCCTCCAGGTGTTAGGATGTCGTTTCTTTCTTTTGGCGTCTGTTTGGGACCATGGGGGATAGGTACTGGCGGATAATTGTGCAGCTCGGCCGGAGCTCCGGCAAGGCACGTCTAGTCGGCCATGCTGCTGGCCACGCCCCTCCTGTATTGATATAGTTGTGTATCAATTACATTCCAATTGATGATGAGCTAGCTGTGTAAGGGGTACTTTCAGGACAATCTTTCAAAAATTCCGGTATAGGTTGATATTTATTAAAGATGCGAGGGATATTTGAATCTAGTGATGCTCCCCTGGACAGACTGATATATATTGTTCAGTTGGATATGAACCACTGCAGGCTAACTCCATCCAAAACCAATCTTGAAGAGAAGGTGTTGGGTAAAATGTGATGGTTGACGGTGACAAAGGCTGTAGAGGAATGTAAGTTTAGTGGTAGTGTGCGCCAGTGTCCCAAAGATGCCATTGAGAATGTATTGCCACCTATGGTCTTGTACCTTGCTGTAGATACTACCAAGAGCATATTATTACCAGATTTTACAGCTTCTAATGGCTTGTATTGATGTATCTTTGCGTGTAGCGGAATAGAGAGCGGGTTATGTAGTGCATTATGGATTAAACACACTGCTTTAAAAAGAGACCCGTGTTTGACAAGAAACCAAAGCAAAGAAGCAAGGGCAGCAAACACATGATCTCTGGCCTTCAAACCTAAAGCTAAACATGTGGAGAAATGTTGGCGAAGATGCACATTCCGAATTTGATATTGGGGGTGATCCAAATGAATTCAATTGTTGTAGTTGAGATAAGAAAATGCAAATGTATAAATAGTTTGACAGTGAACAGGAAGATAATATACTTTGAAAAATGCAGCTGCAGAAGCTAGGCTTTTACTACTGTTGCAATGTGTTGTGACAGAGAGCGAGCACTGTCAATTCTCACTCCAAGATTTTTCTCTCCAGAAACAGAAGCAGTCGTTGTGCCCAGTTCTTCTGGCCAGAAACGTCGATTCCAGTAAGACATTGATGGGAGCAGTATCTCCATTTTAATCCCATTCAGTTTGGAAAGGTGATCATTCATCCAGTAATGGACATCCGCTGAACAGTATTTCAAATTAGCAGCGCTTTGATGACAATTCTCTTGAACCTGGACTATATTCTGAGTGCTATTTGCATATATCAGAGAGCTCTGTACCAAAACCAAAAGAATTAATTAAAAACACAAATAGTAGCAGATAAAGATTAAACAAAAGTGGCAATACAAAAGAGCTCTCTGGGACACCCACCTAGGGGTGCTAGAAAATAATTTAAATGGTGGCATTGATATATAGTAGGTGTGATGAGTAAGAAAAGCATTAAATTACTCCAGAGCTGGATTTGTAACATCACATTCTGATAATCTGGTCGACAATATTTTCTATGGCTAGTAAATCGAGGACTAAAGCGAGCCAGGCTAGCCTTGAAAAAGCCATGTCTTCAGTATCTTTCAAAATAGAGGCCAGTAGTTTCAAAGACGTATCTTCTGAGGCAAGTCATTTCTTAATTTCAATCCCAAAAAAGCAAAGGAACGACCTCCCTGTCTTACCCTCCTAATTTTGGGGGTTATGGCCAGATTAGTTTAGCTTTGCTTGAGCGTAAATTCCATTTGGATGATGTAATAATGGGTCAAAGAGCGTATGTATAAAGGCAATAGGAGAATAGAGAGGAAACAAAAAAGGAAGGAAAATGTGTACAGATTTTTCATAAGACAAGTGATAGTCCTTCAATGATAAGCACGGATCATTTTATTGATTCCTTGAACATTTTCTTGATAAAAGATGATCAAACAAAACAGCTAAACAGCCAACGAGTTTCGCCCAGTTTGGGCTTCCTCAGGGTTGTAAATATAACAATAATACAATCAGGAAGTGCATTTCCATGACTTAAACAAGACATAACAATCTAATTTACAGAGTATTTAACATCACTAACTTTTCATCTAATACAATACAGGAAATATTCATTTTGAAGGACAATTACAACAGTCATATAGGACCTTAAGTGTAAAAAAGAAACAAGCCAGATGGAAGAGAAAAAACACAAAAACAC
Source organism: Lissotriton helveticus (assembly GCF_964261635.1). Classification (NCBI taxonomy): domain Eukaryota; kingdom Metazoa; phylum Chordata; class Amphibia; order Caudata; family Salamandridae; genus Lissotriton; species Lissotriton helveticus. The sequence continues at coordinate 129,560,793 of NC_136069.1, forward strand.
CCAGTGTAACGTGCGCGGTATATTAGAATTACCGACACATACTAGTCAAGATAAATACAATACAGAAAAATAGAGGAGAGAAAATAAAGAACGAAAAAAACGATGAATGAAATAAGGGGAGAGAGAAAAAAACAAACACAAAACTGAATCCGATTTAAACGTAATCTGATGTCTCTAGCGTTATGCGAGTGAGAGCCTCCTTGTAAGAACACAACTGGTAATCTTGAATAAACCACAAGAGCAAAAAAGAGACACCAACTAGTATGCACAAGAAAAAAGGAAAGGAGAAAGAAGGGGAGAACAAGGGACGTATATCGCACACTACTCCTTACAATACACCAAGCCCAACATACCACAGTTATGATAACAAAAGAAAAGAAAACAATCCTCACCAAATGCTCAGAATTCACTAGTCTAGTAGTGTTGAGTCCGTAAATTGATAGCAATATTATGAACTGAAACAACAAGAAAAACATATAATAACCAACAGTGAGTAATTATTCAGACTAAAACGCCGCCTAACTGCAGCCTACAAGCACAAATTTGAAACCTAGGTACCTATTCAAAAAAGAATGAAATATCCAACATTTCCGAAGAAACTACCTTATGTAGACAAAGGATATTAAGTTATCCCAGTGGCCAGTACAGAGTATCTGAAACATAAAAACAAAAAAACAAAAAACATAAAGATAGTGTCAGTTCACTGTAAACGGAATTTCAAAGACAAACATTCTACTAGACAAGCACTGCAACATAAATAAATTATTAACGAGTCAATTACCTTTCAAAAGTTCAAGGTCTTCTAGGTATCTTGATTAAACTCGAAAAAAGTAGTGTACACTTTGATATGTGACACTTACGAAGTGCTGAAAGTAATAAAGTATAGATGTATAAGCATAAATCATGCAACGGCAACACTATATTCAAAGTGTGGTCAAGTGTTAATAGACTACTGCAAATTCCAGTTCATCACACCCCATTTTATATAATACGATAACTCCATAGCACGCATGAGACTAATCATATAAAATTTCATAAAACGTCTATACAATGGGTAAGCAAACAAGAAAACAACTATAATTGTGTAAGATAAAAAAAACATGAAATCCCTAACCAAAGGCACATGTACTCTCGCAATTACAAAAATGTCACTTAAAAAAAGTCGCTTTTTACCGTATGCGACTTGAATACAAATACAATGTCAAAAGATATGACTTGAATATAAATACAATATCAAAAGATAATGTTAATGAATAGCAGTGAACAACGCATATCAACATGGACCTGCAATAAAATAAAGAACAAACAATATGTGCATTTTAAGCAGGGAGCCAAAACTCGATTATTCGTTTAGCTCCTAATAACGTTAAAAAGATCTCCTGTACAAATAATCAGACATGGAGAGAATGAACACCGTGTAACCGTGCCACATATCTTCACACTAGCGTAAGAATACTTACAAGTTACGTTTCTGACATGGTCCTACATCAGACGCCAAGTCTTTCTTCCCGTCGACGACAAAGTTTGAAAACCGCGCGAAAACCAGGCACGTGTCATCTAAGCTACTTATACTCCAATTGGTCAACCGGTACGTAACAGCTGAGTAAAGACGTACTATGTTTTTTAGTACGCTTGTTTTTAATAATTTGAAGTGCAGGATGCTTTATTACTCATGCACATCCAAGAGACACAGTTAAATTTTTCGAGCAAACAACATTGCTCACAAAATTTACTTTCAATTATTTAAGCAGCGCAACTTGTATATCAGTTTTTCAGGCGACATCTCATTAAAATAGATACACGTGAGAAGCTTATATTATTATAAAAATTACCAACTCACCAGTATAGTGGCAGAAAATGCAAAAAAAACCAAAAAGGGCTCGTGTGAACCCTAAGAATGGGGCTGTGAATAGCATACTCGAACTCGTAAAGTGATGGGAGCACTCAGCTGAGTGCCTCACGCCACCACTGAAACACAAACGTATTACTTACTCTTTAGGCATTGTCCCGCACAGTTAAAAATAACCAAAATCCTCCAGCTCGTATAATCAATATCTACGAGCAGCCATACTTGAAGTGACATAGACAGTCATTAAAGGGATACTAACTGTTGCTTGATCAAAAAAGTAGCGAACAGCACATAAAGGTGGGGCTGCGAATAGCATACTCAAACTCGTAACGGCTTATGTGATGGGAGCACTCAGCCGAGTGCATCACGCCACCACCGAGGGCTTGAAAACACAAACTTTTTACTCAATCTTTAGACATTGTCCCGCACAATTAAAAATAACCGAAATCTACGAGCAGCCAAACTTGAAATTACATAGACTGTCATTAAAGGGATACTAACTATTGCTTGATTGAAAGATAGAGAACAACACATAAAAGGAACAGATCCCAGCCACCAATAGAATGATTATATAAACATGAACACAAAGAAATACACCTTGATAAAACCACTATTGCTAAAACAATGCAGTAACACGTGTAACAGCTTATCAATGTAGATGCAATTCCCATACAAAGCATATCATTATTTTTTCACACAAGTTTAGCAATTACATCAGTTATTGAGACAAGTCCAACCAGGCATTGGCAAGGACATCTTTTTTTCAATTATATTCACAAACAAGGGAAGATGACATGATTGGAATGTACATTTCTAGAAATGTCATAGAAAAAAGGGCCTTTATAAAAAGAAGACATAGCATCCATTACCATAAATTCAATACCAACAAACATTTCCAAAACACATGAGTTACTAATGTTATAGAAATGTTTGCTGAGCTTAATCACAGACATTAGAAGAAAAGGCGATTCATGATGATTATGACCTGCATATAGTAGAAACACTCCTTCAAGCATCATGATTTCTGAAATATAGTCATGCAGCATCTGATCACATTGAGTACCATATCACTATATTGGAAATTTACAAACAGCAGATCTAACACACTACAAAAGTAATGCATCTCATTGTCAGAATTCAGACCAACAGTATTAGCTCTTAATTTGCAAATCCAGGTAGCCTCTAGTTGACGCAGGCGTAGTTCTCTATTGCCACCTCATCTATCTACAGGAACATGATCAATTGCATAAATCTAAAGTTAGTCTTGGAGATTTCAGAAACACACGAGTGGGCTCCTAAGGCATTTGTGCTGTCATTCCTAATGCAGGCCCGTCGGTGTTCCTGAATACGTACTCGTAACTGTCGCACAGTACTCCCCACATACACTTTACTACAATTACAGACAATCACATAAATCACATATGTGGATTGACAATTGAGAAACGTTTTTATCTCATGTAAATACTCACTATTGTAAGAGAAACGTGACGTCTAATTCAGGCTCTTGTGACAGATATTACAGTTTACACATACATAAAAGCCTCTTGGGCGTCTACGCCAACTCACTGGATCTTTAATTCTTTTGGCAGTATAACTGGGAAACAAAACTTCCCGTAGTGTCCCTGATCTTTTGTAAATCACAGCAGGCTTTTCCCCCGGGAGTGATCCCATTCCTTATGCGCCCATCAAGACCTTCCAATGTCTATGTAAGATTTTATACACCTCATGATTCAACTGTGAAAAGGTAGTTACAAAGGCCAGACGGTCAAAGTTCTTTTGTGTCTGCCTCCTTTTCGGTTTAAGGATATCCTTTCTGTTCACCTTTCTAACTTTATCAAGAGCCTGGTTGAGCACTTGGTTCTTATAACCTCTTTGTTTAAATCGCTGTATAGTCTCCAAGGCGTGTCTTTCGAAATGGGTGTCATCACTACAATTCCGACGGACAAGAATCAACTCTCCCAGGGGAATTGCATTCTTGGTGCTCAAAGAGTGAGCACTCTCACAGTGAAGTGTGCTGTTAACTGCCGTATCCTTCCTATAAAGAGAAGTCAACAGTCTACCCTGTTCAACATATATCTCCACATCAAGGGACTGTATTTTACTCTTGGAACTATTCATAGTAAAGCGAACATTGAAGGAATTGTCATTGGGATATTTAAAGAGAAGTACCAGACTCTCCTGTGACCCGGTCCAGACCATAAAAACATCGTCTATGTAACGTCCCCAAAAGTGGACGTCACCTGTCCACTGTTTGGCATTGTGGGACCAGACATAGACTGTTTCGAACCACCCCATGCATAAATTACATAGGATGGTGCAAATTTTGAGTCCATTGCAGTGCCTTGCTTTTGTTTAAACCCGATTTGATTGAACAGAAAAAAGTTATTGCATAAAATCATGTCAATCATCTCCAAGAGCATCCCATTGTGCTCTAACAAAGTAGCACTTCTGGTTGATAGAAAGCAATCAATCGCAAGTCTCCCAAATTCTTTCTTAATACAAGTATATAAAGATTCAACTACTAGACTAGCGAATTCTGAGCATTTGGAGAGGATTGTTTTCTTTTCTTTTGTTATCATAACTGTGGTATGTTGGGCTTGGTTTATTGTGTGGAATAGTGTGCGATATACGTCTCTTGTTCCCCCCTTCTTTCTCCTTTTCTTTTTTCTTGTGCATACTAGTTGGTGTCTCTTTTTTGCTCTTGGGGTTTATTCAAGATTACCAGTTGTGTTCTTGCCAGGAGGCTCTCACTTGCATAACGCTAGAGACATCAGATTACGTTTAAATCGGATTCAGTTTTGGGTTTTTTTTCTCTCTCCCCTTATTTCATTCATCGTTTTTTTCGTTCTTTCTTTTCTCTCCTCCATTTTTCTGTATTGTATTTATCTTGACTAGTATATGTCAGTAATTGTAATATACCGCGCACGTTACATTGGGTGTTTTTGTGTTTTTTCTCTTCCATCTGGCTGGTTTCTTTTTTACACTTAAGGTCCTATGTGACTGTTGTAATTGCCCTTCAAAATGAATATTTCCTGTATTGTATTAGATGAAATGTTAGTGATGTTAATTACTCTGTAAATAAGATTGTTATGTCTTGTCATGGAAATGCACTTCCTGATTATATTATTGTTATATTTACAGCCCTGAGGAAGCCCAACCTGGGCGAAACACGTTGGCTGTTTGACTGTTTTGTTTGATCATCTTTTATCAAGAAAATTTTCAAGGAATCAATAAAATGATCTGTGCTTATCATTGAAGGACTATCACTTATCTTATGAAAAATCTGTACACATTTTTCTTCCTTTTTTGTTGCCTCTCTATTCTCCTATTGTTTGTATGTTCATGGTTCGCTGGCAGTGGACTTAAGAAGTGGGCAGCATTTGCAAAAGCTATTTGTCTTGATTTTGGTGTATAGCTTGGGTAGTGCAAATAGTTATCCCTTACTGCCATTCTGCTGTTTTTTTGTCGTATGTATACAGGGCAGCCTGATGCATGACTTTGTGTACATAATATCTGGCCTTCTATTTGGTACTCCTGGAGTACATGAAGCCAGTACAACTGATCTAGATGTTGGAAACAGATGCAGTACAGGGAGTATGGTATAAGAGGCGAGCTGCAGCATTTATAACAGTCTGCATCCGCTGAAGGCAAAACTGTGTTGTACCTAAACATAACACATTGCCATATTCCAGCCTCGAAATTATCAGCACCTGTACAACTGTTTTTGTGTCTTCAAAGGCAGGTACCATAACATCATTCTTAGGCATCTAAGCTGTCCAAAGCAACACACTGCTCCCTTGGTAATCTGCCACTCTATAGTCAGTCTATCATCCAGCCAGACGCCTAGATATTTAATCGACTGACTGGGAGTAGGACTTGTGCCTAATTCAGCCGGCCAACTATGGTGGGTTGGCACAACTGGGGTTGATTGCCTAGTATGAGCACCTCCATTTTACTGTCGTTTAGTTTTAGGTAATTAAGCCTCATACAGTCTGCCATTTTCTTGAGGCTTGGAACTGTACTGGAGGAAGAGGATGTAATGCAGAGCAGATAGTCAAATAGAAAGAATATATGCAAAAGTGGTACTTTTCCACAATGTTAGCCAGTGGTAACACATATATGTTATATAAGGTAGGATTTAGGGATGATACTTGAGGAACTCCATGAAGCAGGTTGTATACTGTAGATACAAATGGTTCAGCAATTTCTTTTTTCATTTTTAAAAGTTTTATGTAGCGTGAACTCGACCAGAAGGTGGCAGAGTACTTTACATGAGCACCAGTTGTGTTACACATGGACACATTCATTTTGGTAGGCACTGGGAGATTGAGTGATTTGCTCAGAATCACAGGATGTTCAGCGTCGAGACACAAACCCAGTTCCCCAGCTTCGAGGTCGACCGCTCTAGCCATTAGGCCACATCCACAGCAATTACCTGAAAAGTAGGGCTGTCCACAAACGACAGAAACCATGAAAGAGCCAACCCTTGAATCAGAACTTCTGCCCTTCTGTTAATGAGCAGCTGGTGAAAAAATGTATCAAAGGCGGCACTTAAATCCAACAGAATCATTGTTGCTGTTCCTTCCTTATCCTATACCTGCCTAAATTATTCCATAACCCCTAGAAAAGCTATTTCAGTACTATGCTTTGAACTGAAAGCAGACTGTGAGCGGTGTAATACCTTATGAGCTTCTAAAGGTAAGGAGAGCTGACCATTGATATGGTTTTTCAGGAACTTAGTATGGTAGGGATGAAGGGAAATAGGGTGATAATTAGCCAAGTCCGAGGCCTCCAGGGTAGGCTTCTTTAACAAAGGCAGTACCATGTATTGAATCCAGTGGACATATACAAAAGGACTACCTTGGCGTGGGAACTGGAATCCGTACTACAGCATAATTCATCTAGTACAGACAGAACAGTAAGCTCTGTACTGCATCCCACTCAAAATCCATTCGTAGTGGGTGCAGGAGATCATCTGACTTCACATATCTGGGTAGGTGATTAAGAAGATTTCTATAGCCGATGGGAGCTGTGAGATGGGACGGTAGTTTGATAAGATTGTGTTTGAAGAACAGAAAAGTAGATTTTTAGATAATAATAATAATAATACATTAATGATAAGATTTGTAGCTGAACGTGAGTCACTTTACTTAAAATGCTCAATATTGCTCTGAAAATTGCATTTTGCACAGCAGAACCCTGATATGCATATGCTATTCAAACATAGTCCAATATAGGTGCTTAAATAAAGATTTTGGAGGTGTTGAGGGTGTAGAAACCTAAGCTTTGTTGCCTTAGCCATGCTCTGCCGGTTTGCGGGCTTCGTGAGCTGTGGTGCCTGAGCCAGGGTCTGCAAGTTGTGTGTCTTGGTGAGCTGTAATGCTCTAGCCATGTTCTGCTGAGTAAAGGGATAATGTGGGCAGTGATGCATTAGTCGTGGTATGCTGGGCGGTGGGCTCAGTGAGCTGTGATGAGTTAGCCATGTTCTGACGGGCGGTAGGTCTTGGGGCGACAGGCTCGGTAAGTTCCATACACTTAGCCATAGGGCGGCAGGGCTTAGGCAACTGTGATGCCTTAGCCATGGTCGGCAGGATGGCAGCCTTGGTGAACAGTGACGCCATTTTCTACAGGTTGTTGGTGCTTGGTGAGATGTGATGCCTTAGCTATGGTCCATGGGCTGTTGGGCCTTGGTGAGCTGTGATGGCTTCGCCATATGGCGTCAGAGTGGCAGCCTTGGTGAACTGTGATGTCTTAGCCATGTGCTAAGGGGCGACAGGGCTTGGGGAGCTGTGATGCCTTAGCCATGTTCCGTGGATTGGCGGGCTTTAGTGCGCTGTGATGAATTAGCCATGGGCTGAGGGTTGGCAGGCCTTGGTGAGCTGTGATGCCTTAGCCATGGTCCGCGGGGTGGCAGCCTCGGTGAGCTGTGATGCATTAGCAATGGTCCACGGGGTGTGGCCTTGGTGAGCTGTGATGCATTAGCAATGGTCCACGGGGTGTGGCCTTGGTGAGCTGTGATGCATTAGCAATGGTCCACGGGGTGGCGGGACATGGTGAGCTGTGATGCCTTAGCCATGGTCCGCGGGGTGGCAGCCTTGGTGAGCTGTGATGCCTAGCTGGATAACAGCTCCCTCTGCTCTACAATTCTGCCAGACTGCTATCTTTATCGTGCACTTATGTCGACGCTGATTGCACATCATTTTCCCCTCCAGCGAATTGGTGGATGCCGACTCTAAATCACTGCAACCTATAGCACACAAGGTGGGCTTGGCATAACAAATTGGGGTTAAGCTCAGTGAGGATGTAGGCGTTGTCATTTGGAACAGTCGGGAAATTAAAACATGAGAGACATCTAAGCCCATGGTTATTCCCGCCTTGAACTGCGGAGTGCTTGCAGTTAGCTCTGAGACTAAGTTATATGTTTAGTATTTACAGTGGAAGTTCAATTGTTTCAACTTCTCGTATGAGTGCTCCAATTAGCGGTGATAGTTGCAGGATTAGGCCGCCTTGGGTGTCATCTCAAATCGGGACAATGAGCAGTCTCCACTGACTGATAACACTGTTGACAAAGCCGAACCCAGGCTCTGCTTTCTTCAGCATTTACTTAGTTTTGACCACCCAGATCTGTACTTCAGATTTAGGGAATTTTAGCAAACATACCTTTGGCACAGTAAACACAACTCATTGAGCAAATGAAATGGGGATGCAGACCAAACACGGATAATATAAAACCAGAGTCGATTTTGTCAAAATAAATGTTTGCAAGGCATTGTCATGGATGATGACTCCCAAATACAAACGTGACCCGTGCAGGGAATTTTGGAGCTACAGGTAAAGTAGCATTTTTCTGTTGGAGCTGCTCTCTTCCCAACTCTAAAGGCATTTGCCATTGACCATGGTGTAGTGTAGTTCCTATATTCCCAATAGGCTCTGCGCATTGGAATAATATATTCAGTATTGTAGACGTAGGACTGAGGTTATCTAGGTCTTTACTGACTATAGTAGACTTAAGTTTTTTGCCAGCTAGCTCAGAGTTCACTAGAAACTTTCTCGAATAAGCGAGGAGGAGTTTAACCTCCCTGGATAGACAAGAAGGGATTTCGTTTCTGACAACCATAGAACATGACAACTTTGCTCTCCCTGAATAAGAGTATATCTCTAGAGTCGTGTGAAAACAAAAGACAGCTATTTCACTCAGTCAATAAGTGCGTACTTAGTTTCACCAGATTTGCAGAGAAAAAGAGAGACGGGCGTTTTCAATAAAAGGTGTTATTTATTGAGCAGTCTCTTTCCTCATACAAGAGAAATGAATTGCTACAATTGCAATACTCATAGTTAAGTAAAGTGCATACAGTAAAAGCAGGATTATGAAATAATACTGTAAAAGCATTGATATGGTTTCTTAGCCATATGATACTTTAAAATGGATAAAATAGATACATACATATATACATTGACTAATCGTACTCAACTGGTGCTTCTAACTACGCCTACCTCGGTGTACCTGACCTAAGCCTAATACATGGGAGGGAGTAAGTAAGTAGCTGTTTAAGTTAAGTTTGGTTTGCCAAGAATCTGACTCAAGAATTCTCTGTAAGGGTTTAGTCAGTTCAGTACCTGGGTAATAGAAGGCAGGAGGGCTGGTATCTCTCTCTCAGGACTCGGTATTCCAGTCACCCGCAAGGGTAAGCTGGAAACGCCGGAGGCTGGATTTCTCGGCAAGAGAAAAGACAGCATCTTTCTCAGCGCGTCAAAAGGGAGGGGCAGCGTCCGTGGGCTCTTGCATCAGCTGGGCTCTCGGGCAAGTAGTCGCTGCTCCATATTCACCACCACCGCGTCTTTGCTTAAGGCAGCGTTGGTATATTTATACCTGAAAGGTGCCGGGGTTGACGTAAGGATGGACATAAGACGTCAATAAAGATGTCACTAAGAACTGGTCGTTCTTAAAGTGCTTTACAGGAGTTCTCGGACAAAATCAAAACAATAGCAGGCGGGGATTTCCCAGGTTTGCTGGAGGCTTGGATTTGTTTAAGAACTCGGTGTGCTTTCTAGGGGGCTGGAGGAATAGGCTTGCTTAATGTGACAGCATGCGCTATGACCGAATTATGAAAAGGGTTTCTGTGCCGTTGCAGGGATATTATTGATTTATAACCGGACAAGGGCAAAGAATAGGATATTGATTCAGGTACCTAGATAAAACACACTACACCCACTCCACGAATTCATGTCCATAATTACTAAACTAAGCAATAGTAAACATATCTAACGGTGCATACGTATACCGATCCACCCCAAAATACATTATTTTGCATCTGAAATGGTATATGCGAAATACACGAAAATGAGTATAGGTACTGTATGCTTTCAAGCAGTGTAATCATTCAAAAAAGGATGCACATATATATCAGCATGAATGATTTGCGAAAATTACACATGAAATGGCTCTTAATACAGAAAAAAAAGTGCGAGACCATTCCATCACATATAAATACAGTTTCTTGTAAATATGCTAGAGGTTGAATTTAATATATTGTCTCTAGAGTTCCTAATAATAGAAGCTCTGTTCTCTAAGAATAGTTCTACTTTAAGCAGAGGATGAGTGCCAAAAAAAGGTAAATATTTTGGAAGCGGGGAAAAATTGTTTCGTTTTCAAGGGAAGAAGTCAAAACAGTTCCAAATTTTTAAGAAGCTTTTGTTTTTCAAAGCTGAAGGCCAAATTCAGAGTTCAGGGTACGCTGAGTGCTCATTTGCTTAAAAGTTTATTCTTTCTGTTCGGGCGAGAACATCATTTCAGACAGACTTTCAAAAAAACAGTTTACCGCTTCAGGTAAAAGTTCGACCAAGTTGGAAAAGGTCGCTACCATGCAGTCTTGAGCATGATTGCTTTCAACGATGTTTTGATCAGCATTGCTTACAGAAGGTCGTACCTGGTTGATGCTGCTCTCATCTTGTACTTCACTACCCTTTAATCGCAGTGGTGAAGTCTCAACGAATGCCGTCATCAGGATGGGTAACCGCTGGGGACAACACGATGCATGAGCCTTTACTGGACTGAGCAAAGTATCTGTATCCAATGGTACTTCTGATTGTAGTGTAAGACAGATGTCTAACACGCATTCTTCTCCGCACAGCATACATCTTAACACAGGTAAGATACAATTCTGCCAGATGGGTCTGAATGAAAGAAACCAGGTCATATTCAGATCTCTTAGCCGGGCTAATCCAAGGACTTTAGTTATGCGGTCCCAATAGCGTATAGCTAGGATCGTTTCTTCCATTGTTGCTGGAGTCTTGTCCGTGTTTTGGCTTGCCATAACGAAGCAGGAGAATCAAAAATAAAATGCCTTCTACGAGTCCTAACAGGAGTGGAAGGCCACCAAAGATCGAATGGACAAAATTAGGAAATATGCCCAGGACTGCTTTGAAAGGTGTCAACAGTCCCGAAAAAATTGTCCTAAATTCACTCGCGATACCATTCGTATCAGAAATGTTTAAGATTTCGTTTAGCATTTCTGCGAAGTGTAGGGGGCAATTTGTTGATAATAATGCATGTATCTCTGTCGTTGTCCTTGCAACTTGGAGATCATACGTTTCTTTTGATGACGTCAAGTGCACTGGCGTCTGTAGAAGCACAGTCTTCATTCTGCTTAAAGTATCAATTCGAATAGAAGAGATTTTCAGACTGGGCCAAATTTTTCCCTCCCTGTCTGGAGTGTCGTTTGGAAACAATACTCGCTCACAGCAAGTGACCATGGAACTTACGCTAACTAGATAAGCTTTTCCTGGCACCAGGCCACAACATCTGTGGTCCACAATTAGAACATAGCTCCCGTTAGAAAGCCGTCTAAAGAATGGCTCTATTCGAGTTGCAGGTGTGCCAAGCTGGTGACATGAAAGGTTATTTGAAGTCCCCTCACAGGCCCCATGCAAATTTATGCCCTGACACAGAAGTATACCACTTAGTGATTTTTCACAATTATCACCACTAAGAAATACATTCTGTCCTTTTTCACTATAACATGTGTGTGTGTTAGGTAATTTCCATGATGACTTGATGTATCCTTTACCCAACCTTTCATACTGGCCTTCCTGTATATATTGTTGGCAGTATCGAAATTGGAAAGTCGTTATCGGAATAGTTATTATCCCATGTATTATCCATTCAATGACAGGTCGTTCTGACATTGTCAATGGTAATCTCTCAAGTTTTTCAATGCTCAGAATTGTCTATTCTGCTCCCTTTTGTGCCAAGCTGATTTGTATATCAGTAAGGTTAAAGATAGAGTATAATGACGTTGTGTGGATTAAACGCCAAGGTACGTAGCCTGAACGCAGATTTTGTAACGTCCAGCCAAGCTGTACAATAGAACGCAATTGGGACTGACCATGTTGTAACATTAGCATGTCCTGTTCTATTATATCGATTGCAGATGATACAATCCTGTCTAGTGAATATATTCTGGAAGACAGAGTCATTAACCCATTGTCCACAACAGAAAGTGATTTTTCCAAATTAATACGGTCAATTTCCCGTATTTTCTCTGCTGTTTTAATTTGAGTTACTTTCCAAGCTTCGTTGTAAGCTGCATATATAGAGGCCGCTATGAAACGTTTTTGACGCTGTTTGCGTGGTCCCATAATGAAATCACACAAGTCAGCACCTTCTTTAAGTAAAGTTAAGTGTTGCTTAATTTCTGCCAGTGGATGTCTGTAGCCATTCGAGGCAGAGTTTTCCTACACTGTATGTTGTTACAATCCCTGGATGTTGTCGCTGGGAGTATCTAGGGTCTGGCCTTGACAATTTGAACCCCTGTATTTTGTTCAGGAATCTATCTTGACAATTATTTGTGTCTGTGGGCCAGATCAACCATTTCTTCCAATCAGTGTTCTGTTTTGGTTAAAAATATGGGTTACGTCTATCTCAACATCTGTAGTGCTATTACTATCAGGTGTTGGCTTTGGAATAGACGGTTTGTTTAAGTCTTTAATTTTGGCTAGGCCAAGACAGGTTGTTTGTTGAATTGTGTCATTCAAGAATATAATTTGTTCTGGGATCATGCAGGCTCTGAATAATGATTCTATACCTCGGACTTGCCAGTCTTTAGTACCCCAGATGGTTTTCGTTTCAATGTTTTTGTTCCAAAAATCAAAACCAAATGTATTCATTTTTTCATAAAACGATTCCGAATAGATTAATTTTGTATTTGTTAGCATGGTTTTCATTCCTGTCTTATTTAACAGTTTGGAATAAAATGTTTCTGCGTCACTTGTGTTAAACCCTGAGAAGTATGGAAATTTCTCATAGAATGTTTTCGAACTTCCTTTTGGTGGAGTTGCACAATGTTCCCATTGATTATAATTTAAAACATTTCTAGGCTGAGCAGATTTATGCAAATAATGGTTACCATAGTTGTTGTAGCAGTACATCTGATCATAATTTGATGAACCCTGTAAATAATCATGTTCTGTAAATTTTGGTGACATAACTAAGTATGACATCATATCATTAATACTTTCAAAGTCCCAATCATCAGAGAATGTACTCGGTTTTACAACGTCACTTAATAAAACCTTAAATTGATGAGGATACTTCAAGAGTTCGACCGGGCCATATATATATCGTAATTAGTTTTGTCCCATGCTACCCCACCGGGTAATGGATTGGCTGTGAAGTTCACTGAAGAAAGTTCTCTTTTTTCGATGTGTGAAGACTTGTGTGGCTTTAGGACCAAGTTGATTTTCTGACTTGCTGTGTCCATTGTAACATATTTTCCCTCAATGAAATGTCCCAAGCATAGTACCATGATGAGCCAAAGCAGGAGGAAAAGTACACCCAGTACCACCCAAAATTCAATCCATGGAGAAATCAGATAGGTTTCTTGGAGTTGATGAAAGAGTTCTTTGGCTTTGTCTTTAAAGGTTTTTGGTGATGTTGGCTGTTCCTCAGGTTCGCTCGGATCCTCAGAAAAGTCATCGAAGATGGTGAAGTAGCCTGCTGCAGTTCTGTCAATTGTTGGAATTGCTTCTGGATTTTTCTTTGCTTTTGGAATTTTCTTTGTTTCATCAGCATAGTCTGTGGCTACATCGTTGTAGACAGGTGTTTCTTGACGAGTAGTTGCAATTTGGGTTTTAAGAGGCATAAGTTCCAGGGCTTTGTTGCATAGTCCTTGTTGATTCACTGTAGGTTTATCAAATGTGATTAGTCTCTCAGTTTGAAGCTCTTGATTTGTAGCAAACTTTGGTGTTCTGCTACTTCTTGGGAGTCCACTTGGCCTACTACTTACTATTGACCACATGATTGTGGTTTAACCAGTTCGATGGATACAACTCGGTTCTCCTTTTTACCAGCAAGGGGCGGTAGTACAACTGATCTTGTTCCGTTGACAGCTAAGACAGGTACTGCTTTTCTGTAAGAAGGCCCAAATTCCTTCTTCACCGCGATTTTCTCCCTGACCAGATCCCCAATCTTTGGAATCCAGACAGGCCTTGCTGGGTTTCTCTTCAGTGGCTGTTGGCTGTTGTTTCAACTTTATGTTGCTCAGGTCTTTTCTTGTTTCATTTAAGTCCTGTAAAATAGCCAAACGATCTTTGATATCAAAGCATTTTCCTTCCACCACTGAAGTTTGACTATCGAGGTCCTGGATTTGCATTCTAGTCCCGAACAATAGTTTGTACGGACTGAAACCTCTTATAGAATTTCTTGGCAGATTATTAAGACTACGTTGGACACTTATTAAATGTTTGACCCACCCAACACCCGAACCTAATACCTTTGCCGTTATAGATTGCTTTATGTCTCGGTTTTATCTTTCCACCATCCCATTTCCCTCAGGAAGGAAGTGATAAGATTCCCGCAATGCAATGCCCATGCTGGCCATGGCCTCCCCCCAAGCTCGAGAGCTTAAAAGCAGGACACTGGTCAGGGTGTAGCATGCCAATTGCATATTTGCGTATATGCCGCTATAGACTTGTGAATCTTTTATAACAGTTCAGACGTCAGCCGAGAGCTGGGGTCTACATTTTAAGTGAAGCTAGTCTTAAATAATAATATTAATGGAACGCATTTTTTCTGGGTATTGGTAGTACTCCGGGTATTTCGCCACTGCGGTCTCTGTTGCAGTTTTGACAGTAAAATGCAAATTTGTAGTTTTGCAGGCTCATTCCCGGCCACCAGTATATTGATTGTAATTCTTTCAGAGATTCCTTAATCTTAAGGTGTCTTAGACCCTCACCCATATTTGCCAAAACTCACCCTTGAGGCGGAATCTGGGGTACTCTGCGCTCCCTTGCGCGCTGTTATTAAAATCGCTGAATGTGAGTTGTTATTGATTACGAATAACATACCTTTTTAAAAACTGTAAATATTTTATAGGGAGTTTTTAATATTAGCCCCCACCTTGGAGCGAGAGTCACATCGCCCCAGGCCTCTCTCCCGCATCATACGGCGCCACTGTTGCTAGGCGCTAGGCACTTCCCTAGCAACTTCAGCCGCCATTTTGGGCTGGGGAAGGCTCGCGCTCGAGATCTCCGTCCCTCCCGCCCTCCCAGGATATTTAAGGGCCTCGCATCTTCGCTCTCGTGATATTTGCCAAAACTCACCCTTGAGGCGGAAGCCGGGGGTACTCTGCGCTCCCTTGCGCGCTGTTATTAAAATCGCTGAATGTGAGTTGTTATTGATTACGAATAACATACTTTTTTAAAAACTTTAAATATTTTATAGGGAGTTTTTAATATTAGCCCCCACCTTGGAGCGAGAGTCACATCGCCCCAGGCCTCTCTCCCGCATCATACAGCGCCACTGTTGCTAGGCGCTAGGCACTTCCCTAGCAACTTCAGCTGCCATCTTGGGCTGCGGAAGGCTCGCGCTCGAGATCTCCGTCCCTCCCGCCCTCCCAGGATATTTAAGGGCCTCGCATCTTCGCTCTCGTGATATTTGCCAAAACTCACCCTTGAGGCGGAAGCCGGGGGTACTCTGCGCTCCCTTGCGCGCTGTTATTAAAATCGCTGAATGTGAGTTGTTATTGATTACGAATAACATACCTTTTTAAAAACTGTAAATATTTTATAGGGAGTTTTTAATATTAGCCCCCACCTTGGAGCGAGAGTCACATCGCCCCAGGCCTCTCTCCCGCATCATACAGCGCCACTGTTGCTAGGCGCTAGGCACTTCCCTAGCAACTTCAGCCGCCATCTTGGGCTGGGGAAGGCTCGCGCCGAGATCTCCGTCCCTCCCACCCTCCTCCCACCCCTTCAGATGTATATAAACAACCAAGCTGCCCGTCCGCGCAGCGGGCGGCGCAGCGGGCACGCCGGCGGCGCGCCGGCGGCGCGCCAAAGGCGGACCCGTCTGCGCCCGTCCGCGCCTGGACAGGGCCCAGGACCACCCCCCCTGGCTTTCATCCCCTGCCCCCTGGAGGCATTTATACATCTAATCAGCTCCGACACTGGCGTCCCTCCCAAGACCAAACATGTAATATACTTGATCCGCGGCTCCTTACTGGAAATTCACCTCGATGTTGCCTGAGCTGCTCTGCTTCGATTCCTTTGTATCTGGAACATCCTCTATGCAACCAGAATAAAACTTCGAGATCACACTCAATTGCCCTTATTAATGTCCGTTCGCTCAGTAAACATCGACAGGAAATATCTGAGCTGATAGAGGATAAAAAGCTAGATTTATTATTCTTGACAGAAACCTGGATGGACAAATCATCTGACCCTGACCTAGTAATTGCTGTTCCCAATGGCTTCTCTATCTATAGATTGGACAGACAGCGCAAGAGAGGTGGCGGGATAGCAATCATTGCTCGCGACTTACACGCGGTCAGAACCAATACGATACCGCTCCTCTCTTGCGAAGCTCTTCAATTCTCAATTAAACTGACGCCCTCGGTTAATTTTAAAGGCATCCTCCTTTATCGACCACCAGGGAATAGGTCCGGTTTTATCTCCGACATTAGCTCTGTCTTGGAAGTAACAGCCCTAGATAGCTCCTTCACCATCCTAGGCGACTTCAACTTTCATTTTGACAAATCAGAAGACAATGACACAGCTGCTTTCCTAGCAGATATGACAACCTACGGTCTTTCCTCGCGGGTTAAATTCCCTACTCACGAAGGGGGCCATATTCTTGATGGTATTTTCACTAACCTGGAGGACCTACATGTAACCCATATCCTCCCCCTCACTTGGTCAGATCACCATGTCGTAGTGGCTTCACTGACCACCTATGATACTGGAGCCCCCAAGCGCTAATCCTCGCCAGTCGTATCTGGCCTAGAATGATATCGACAGTGCCAGTCTAGAACCACTCCTGACCACCTCCAATCCTCCCCTTTCACACGACCCAAACATTGCCATTACCCAATATAATGAGTGGGTGGGTTCCGTGACCACTGCATTGGTTCAGGTTAAACAATGCTCCCGCAACAGATCGGTTCCATCAGCCCCTTGGTACTCTGATGTCCTAAGGACACAGAAACAACTGTGTAGGAAGAAAGAAAGGTATTGGCGTAGAGATTACTCTGATGAGGCCAAAATCAAATACAAAGAAATGGTGGCTAAATATAAAACTATGATTACTGAGGCCAAGAATAAGTTCTACTGTGAGAGAATAGAACTATCTAAAAACTCTAATAAGGCCTTGTATGAAACCACCAAACAGCTAGCAGGCTATTCGCCCAATTTACATCCTCCCCCCTCCCAGCCGCTTTGCGATGCGCTGGCTAATTTCTTTTTTAGCAAAGTCAATGACATCTATGCAGCCTTTGCCAACGGTGTTAAAATCCCCCCTAAAACCACCTCTGATTCGGCTTGTATCATTAGAACTAGCCCCTCACTCCTCCAGTTTGCAGAGGTATCCACAGCTCAGATTAGGGACATTATGTCTTCCATCAAGGCGGGCTCTGCTCTTGACCCATGTCCCCTTAAAGTACTATTTCCGGTGATCGAAGTGGTTCTTCCTGCCATCACCACCATTTGTAATATCATGATCACTTCAGGTATTTACCCACTTACGCTGAAAAAACCTCTAATAAGACCATTGCTCAAAAAACCGAATCTCGACATGGACGAACTTAAGAGCTATCGGCCCATTGCCAGCCTCCCATTAAAACTAGCCCGTCTCTTTGGTCTTTCCGAAAACAACTCAAGACCAGGCTTTTTAATCAGTGATTCCCACTTTCCCTCCTTGGCTGAATATGGCAGATATCTCAGCGCCGAGATGCCCAAGGGCCTTCGCTCGCGCTCTATAAATGCTATAAATAAATAAATATGTGCGTCTGCCACTAATAAGTTTCTCCTGTTCGTGTTTGGAATTACTCTATCCCCCACTCCAGGGATTTGAGCAAAAGGAACGGAGTTTGCATCGATTACGTATGTATAATTGAGTGGATAGTCTCTCAGTTTGAACCTCTTGATTTGTAGCAAACTTTGGTGTCTGCTACTTCTTGGGAGTCCACTTGGCCTACTACTTACTATTGGCCACATGATTGTGGTTTAACCAGTTCGATGGATACAACTCGGTTCTCCTTTTTACCAGCAAGGGGCGGTAGTACAACTGATCTTGTTCCATTGACAGCTAAGACAGGTACTGCTTTTCTGTAAGAAGGCCCAAATTCCTTCTTCACCGCGATTTTCCCTCTGACCAGATCCCCAATCTTTGGAATCCAGACAGGCCTTGCTGGGACAGGTGGTTTCTCTTCAGTGGCTGTTGGCTGTTGTTTCAACTTTATGTTGCTCAGGTCTTTTCTTGTTTCATTTAAGTCCTGTAAAATAGCCAAACGATCTTTGATATCAAAGCATTTTCCTTCCACCACTGAAGTTTGACTATCGAGGTCCTGGATTTGCATTCTAGTCCCGAACAATAGTTTGTACGGACTGAAACCTCTTATAGAATTTCTTGGCAGATTATTAAGACTACGTTGGACACTTATTAAATGTTTGACCCACCCAACACCCGAACCTAATACCTTTGCCGTTATAGATTGCTTTATGTCTCGGTTTTATCTTTCCACCATCCCATTTCCCTCAGGAAGGAAGTGATAAGATTCCCGCAATGCAATGCCCATGCTGGCTATGGCCTCCCCCCAAGCTCGAGAGCTTAAAAGCAGGACACTGGTCAGGGTGTAGCATGCCAATTGCGTATTTGCGTATATGCCGCTATAGACTTGTGAATCTTTTATAACAGTTCAGACGTCAGCCGAGAGCTGGGGTCTACATTTTAAGTGAAGCTAGTCTTAAATAATAATATTAATGGAACCCATTTTTTCTGGGTATTGGTAGTACTCCGGGTATTTCGCCACTGCGGTCTCTGTTGCAGTTTTGACAGTAAAATGCAAATTTGTAGTTTTGCAGGCTCATTCCCGGCCACCAGTATATTGATTGTAATTCTTTCAGAGATTCCTTAATCTTAAGGTGTCTTAGACCCTCACCCATATTTGCCAAAACTCACCCTTGAGGCGGAATCTGGGGGTACTCTGCGCTCCCTTGCGCGCTGTTATTAAAATCGCTGAATGTGAGTTGTTATTGATTACGAATAACATACCTTTTTAAAAACTGTAAATATTTTATAGGGAGTTTTTAATATTAGCCCCCACCTTGGAGCGAGAGTCACATCGCCCCAGGCCTCTCTCCCGCATCACACGGCGCCACTGTTGCTAGGCGCTAGGCACTTCCCTAGCAACTTCAGCCGCCATTTTGGGCTGGGGAAGGCTCGCGCTCGAGATCTCCGTCCCTCCCGCCCTCCCAGGATATTTAAGGGCCTCGCATCTTCGCTCTCGTGATATTTGCCAAAACTCACCCTTGAGGCGGAAGCCGGGGGTACTCTGCGCTCCCTTGCGCGCTGTTATTAAAATCGCTGAATGTGAGTTGTTATTGATTACGAATAACATACTTTTTTAAAAACTTTAAATATTTTATAGGGAGTTTTTAATATTAGCCCCCACCTTGGAGCGAGAGTCACATCGCCCCAGGCCTCTCTCCCGCATCATACAGCGCCACTGTTGCTAGGCGCTAGGCACTTCCCTAGCAACTTCAGCTGCCATCTTGGGCTGGGGAAGGCTCGCGCTCGAGATCTCCGTCCCTCCCGCCCTCCCAGGATATTTAAGGGCCTCGCATCTTCGCTCTCATGATATTTGCCAAAACTCACCCTTGAGGCGGAAGCCGGGGGTACTCTGCGCTCCCTTGCGCGCTGTTATTAAAATCGCTGAATGTGAGTTGTTATTGATTACGAATAACATACCTTTTTAAAAACTGTAAATATTTTATAGGGAGTTTTTAATATTAGCCCCCACCTTGGAGCGAGAGTCACATCGCCCCAGGCCTCTCTCCCGCATCATACAGCGCCACTGTTGCTAGGCGCTAAGCACTTCCCTAGCAACTTCAGCCGCCATCTTGGGCTGGGGAAGGCTCGCGCCGAGATCTCCGTCCCTCCCACCCTCCTCCCACCCCTTCAGATGTATATAAACAACCGACCTGCCTGTCCGCGCAGCGGGCGGGCGCAGCGGGCACGCCGGCGGCGCGCCAGCGGCGCGCCAAAGGCGGACCCGTCTGCGCCCGTCCGCGTCTGGACAGGGCCCAGGGCCACCCCCCCTGGCTTTCATCCCCTGCCCCCTGGAAGCATTTATACATCTAATCAGCTCCGACACTGGCGTCCCTCCCAAGACCAAACATGTAATATACTTGATCCGCGGCTCCTTACTGGAAATTCACCTCGATGTTGCCTGAGCTGCTCTGCTTCGATTCCTTTGTATCTGGAACATCCTCTATGCAACCAGAATAAAACTTCGAGATCACACTCAATTGCCCTTATTAATGTCCGTTCGCTCAGTAAACATCGACAGGAAATATCTGAGCTGATAGAGGATAAAAAGCTAGATTTATTATTCTTGACAGAAACCTGGATGGACAAATCATCTGACCCTGACCTAGTAATTGCTGTTCCCAATGGCTTCTCTATCTATAGATTGGACAGACAGCGCAAGAGAGGTGGCGGAATAGCAATCATTGCTCGCGACTTACACGCGGTCAGAACCAATACGATACCGCTCCTCTCTTGCGAAGCTCTTCAATTCTCAATTAAACTGACGCCCTCGGTTAATTTTAAAGGCATCCTCCTTTATCGACCACCAGGGAAAAGGTCTGGTTTTATCTCCGACATTAGCTCTGTCTTGGAAGTAACAGCCCTGGATAGCTCCTTCACCATCCTAGGCGACTTCAACTTTCATTTTGACAAATCAGAAGACAATGACACAGCTGCTTTCCTAGCAGATATGACAACCTACGGTCTTTCCTCGCGGGTTAAATTCCCTACTCACGAAGGGGGCCATATTCTTGATGGTATTTTCACTAACCTGGAGGACCTACATGTAACCCATATCCTCCCCCTCACTTGGTCAGATCACCATGTCGTAGTGGCTTCACTGACCACCTATGATACTGGAGCCCCCATGACAAGCGCTAATCCTCGCCAGTCGTATCTGGCCTAGAATGATATCGACAGTGCCAGTCTAGAACCACTCCTGACCACCTCCAATCCTCCCCTTTCACACGACCCAAACATTGCCATTACCCAATATAATGAGTGGGTGGGTTCCGTGACCACTGCATTGGTTCAGGTTAAACAATGCTCCCGCAACAGATCGGTTCCATCAGCCCCTTGGTACTCTGATGTCCTAAGGACACAGAAACAACTGTGTAGGAAGAAAGAAAGGTATTGGCGTAGAGATTACTCTGATGAGGCCAAAATCAAATACAAAGAAATGGTGGCTAAATATAAAACTATGATTACTGAGGCCAAGAATAAGTTCTACTGTGAGAGAATAGAACTATCTAAAAACTCTAATAAGGCCTTGTATGAAACCACCAAACAGCTAGCAGGCTATTCGCCCAATTTACATCCTCCCCCCTCCCAGCCGCTTTGCGATGCGCTGGCTAATTTCTTTTTTAGCAAAGTCAATGACATCTATGCAGCCTTTGCCAACGGTGTTAAAATCCCCCCTAAAACCACCTCTGATTCGGCTTGTATCATTAGAACTAGCCCCTCACTCCTCCAGTTTGCAGAGGTATCCACAGCTCAGATTAGGGACATTATGTCTTCCATCAAGGCGGGCTCTGCTCTTGACCCATGTCCCCTTAAAGTACTATTTCCGGTGATCGAAGTGGTTCTTCCTGCCATCACCACCATTTGTAATATCATGATCACTTCAGGTATTTACCCACTTACGCTGAAAAAACCTCTAATAAGACCATTGCTCAAAAAACCGAATCTCGACATGGACGAACTTAAGAGCTATCGGCCCATTGCCAGCCTCCCATTAAAACTAGCCCGTCTCTTTGGTCTTTCCGAAAACAACTCAAGACCAGGCTTTTTAATCAGTGATTCCCACTTTCCCTCCTTGGCTGAATATGGCAGATATCTCAGCGCCGAGATGCCCAAGGGCCTTCGCTCGGGCTCTATAAATGCTATAAATAAATAAATATGTGCGTCTGCCACTAATAAGTTTCTCCTGTTCGTGTTTGGAATTACTCTATCCCCCACTCCAGGGATTTGAGCAAAAGGAACGGAGTTTGCATCGATTACGTATGTATAATTGAGTGGATAGTTGACAGGTAGCGCTGAACAGTCGCCTTTTGATGACGTTTTTACTGCCAGCATCGTTTCTTCGTCTACGTATTTTCCTGTACGCTTTTTTGTAGCTACGGAAGCCGGTTTAGTTGCTTTCGCTTTGGCTGTCTCAGCCAATGAATTCCCTGAAACGTGAACGCCATCACGTTCATGACTCAGTGAATGTATCACGTGAGTCTTTGTTAGTTCTTTCTGTAAAAGAACTATATGTTCCCAAAGCGATTTTTGCTTTATTGTGGCACCTGTGTTATCTTTGTAATCGTTTTGAACCCATTTCTGCAAGTCGTTATTGTATGATTTGATGCAGTAATATGAATCGCACACTATTAGTGTCGGGAATTCGCGATCCGCATTATCTAGCGCCATTTTTAAAGCTATTATTTCAGTTTGTTTATCTGAATGGTTTTCTACAGAGTGTGATTTTGTTACCAGAGGTCTCAATTTACCTCCGCGCCACACGTATTTAACAATCTCGCATGTGGAGTTATAGGCTTGTTTTCCCCAAACTGAGGGTTGTGCATGTCCGTCTGTATATATTACACAGGCGTACTGTTGTATTGGCAGAATGTCGAATGGCAGAGGATATTCTCTTTTATATTCTAGATTTTTTAATTTTTTAATTTCCGGCTCAAAATAGTATTTCACTTTGTCTGTAGCAAGAGAATTTTCCCATTGTATCCATTTTGGATTTAATGCCACAGTAGGTAAATTACATGGGCTTGTTAATGCCTCAAAGGCTGATTCTGCTGTTCTAACAGTAATCTTTCTGCCATCAGCTTGGTCTCTTTCTTTTGCTACAGCTGTTTGAACCGCATGAACAATGTTTTCCTTAATGCTGAATGTTTTTTCAGCTTCTGTGTACAAATCAATCAATCAATGACACTTATATAGCGCGCTACCTACCCGTAGGGTCTCAAGGCGCTTGGGGGAGGAGGGGGTGCCGCTACTGCTCGAACAGCCAGGTCTTCAGCTTCTTCCTGAAGGAGAGGTGGTCTTGGGTCTGGCGCAGGTCGGTCGGGAGGGAGTTCCAGGTCTTGGCGGCCAGGTAGGAGAAGGACCTTCCTCCTGTTGTCGCTCTTCGGATGCGGGGGACGGCGGCGAGGGCGTGACTGGTCGATCGGAGATGGCGTTTGGGAGCGTAGAAGTTGAGGCGGCTGTTGAGGTAACTCGGGCCTTGGTTGTGTAGGGCTTTGTGTGCGTGGGTGAGGAGCCGGAAGGTAATTCTCTTGTTGACCGGGAGCCAGTGCAGGTCTTTCAGGTGTCTGGAGATGTGGCTGTGTCTGGGGATGTCGAGGATGAGTCTCGCTGAGGCGTTCTGGATCCGCTGGGGTCTCTTCTGGAGCTTGGCGGTGGTACCGGCGTAGAGGGCGTTGCCGTAGTCCAGTCGGCTCGTGACGAGGGCCTGGGTGACGGTCTTCCTGGTCTCGGTGGGGATCCACCAGAAGATCTTTCGTAGCATGCGTAGGATGTTGAAGCACGCCGAGGAGACGTTGTTGACTTGCCTGGTCATGGAGAGGGAGGAGTCCAGGATGAAGCCCAGGTTGCGTGCATGGTCTGTCGGTTTGGGTGCGGTGCCCAGGGCGGGAGGCCACCAGGAGTCGTCCCAGGCGGAGGGTGAGGAGCCCAGGATGAGGACCTCCGTCTTGTCCGAGTTCAGTTTCAGGCGGCTGGTCGTCATCCACTCGGCTACCTCTTTCATCCCTTCGTGTAGGCTGGCTCTGGCGGTGGCGGGGTCGTTGGTCAGGGAGAGGATCAGCTGGGTGTCGTCGGCGTAGGAGATTATGCTGAGGTTGTGTTGGCGTGCGATGGCCGCGAGGGGGCTCATGTAGACGTTGAAGAGGGTGGGGCTCAGAGAGGATCCTTGAGGGACGCCGCAGATGACTTCGGAGGCCTCTGACTTGTACGGTGGTAGGCGGACTCTCTGTGTTCTTCCGTCGAGGAAGGAGATGATCCATTCCAGCGCCTTGTCC
This sequence comes from Lissotriton helveticus, assembly GCF_964261635.1. Classification (NCBI taxonomy): domain Eukaryota; kingdom Metazoa; phylum Chordata; class Amphibia; order Caudata; family Salamandridae; genus Lissotriton; species Lissotriton helveticus. The sequence continues at coordinate 129,585,238 of NC_136069.1, forward strand.
TGGATTCCGACGTTGCTGAGGCGCTGTACTAGGGTGCGGTGGCAGACAGTGTCGAATGCCGCGGAGAGGTCTAGGAGGATGAGGGCCGCTGTTTCTCCGTTGTCCATCAGGGCTCGGATGTCATCGGTGGCGGCGATGAGGGCGGTCTCGGTGCTGTGATTGGCTCGGAAGCCGGACTGAGAGGGGTCGAGGGATCCATTCGTCTCGAGGAAGGCGGCCATCTGCTTGTTGACGGTCTTCTCGATGACTTTGGCTGGAAACGGGAGGAGCGAGATGGGGCGGTAGTTCTTGAGGTCGGTGGGGTCCGCTGTTGGTTTCTTGAGTAGAGCGCTGAGTTCGGCGTGTTTCCAGCTCTCAGGGAAGATGGTGGTGTCGAAGGATGTGTTGATGATGTCTCGCAAGTGGGGTGCGATGACAGCGTCGGCCTTGTTGAAGACGTGGTGAGGGCAGGGGTCGGTCGGTGATCCGGAGTGGATGGAGTTCATCGTGCGGATGGTGTCTTCGGTGCTGATCGGGGTCCAGGCGTGGAGGGTGGTGGTGGGGGGTGGTTGTTCGGTCATGGTGAGCGTTGGTTGGTTGTTGAAGCTGTTGTGTATGTACGCGATCTTGTTGTGGAAGTATGAGGCGAGGGAGTTGCAGAGGTCTTGTGATGGGGTGATGTCGTTGTTTCCTGCGCTGGGGTTGGAAAGCTCTTTCACGATGTTGAAGAGTTCCTTGCAGTTGTGTGCGTTGTTGTCCAACCGGTCCTTGAATGCTGTTTTCTTGGCGGCGCGGATCAGCTGGTGGTGTTTCCGGGTGGCAAGTTTGAAGGAGGTCCTGTTGTCCGGTGTCGGTTCCCTTCTCCAGACTTTCTCGAGGGCTCGGCAGTTCTTCTTGGAGCTCTTGAGTTCGTCGGTGAACCATGGGGCCTTCTTGCTGCCGGGTCTGCTGGGCGGGGTCTTCAGTGGGGCGAGTACGTCCGCGCAGTTGCTGATCCACTTTGTGAGGTTGTCGGCGGCCTGGCTGGGGTTCGCTGAGCTGGCAGGAGGGTGCTGGCTCAAGGAGGTGGCGAGCTGGTCTGCTGTGATCTTGTTCCAGCTTCTGCGGGCGGCCTGTTGCTGGTGTTGGTGGGTCGTCGTTCTCTTGAAGGTGAAGTGGACGCAGCTGTGGTCCGTCCATTGAAGCTCTGTGGCGTGGCTGAAGTCGATGTCTGTGCTGGAAGAGAAGACTGCGTCGAGTGTGTGTCCGGCGAGGTGGGTGGGGGTGGACACCAGTTGCTTGAGTCCAAGGTTGGCGAGGTTGTCGAGCAGGGTGCTGGTGTTGCGGTCGTTGTTGTTCTCCAGATGGAAGTTGAGGTCTCCCAGGAGGATGTAGTCAGCGGAGGGGAGGGCGTGCGGGCTGACGAAGTCGGCGATGTCCTCGCTGAATTGTGTGCGTGGTCCAGGGGGTCGGTAGATCAGGGTGCCTCTGAGGGTGGTGTTCGGGTTGGTGTGGATCTGGAAATGCAGGTGTTCGGCGCTGGTCAGGGAGTTGTCGGTGCTGGTCGTGAGACGGATGGTGTTCCTGTGGATGATGGCGATGCCTCCTCCCATCTGGTTGGCGTTTCGGCCCCTCCGGACGATCTTGTAGCCCTCTGGGATAGCGATGGCGATGTCGGGAGCTGAGGAGGCGTTCATCCAGGTCTCCGTGAGGAAGGCAACGTCAGGGGTTGTGGCGTCTAGAAGGTTCCAGAGTTCGATGGCGTGTCTGTGGACGGAGCGGGTGTTGAGCAGGATGCACTTGAGGTGGGTGCTGCAGGTGTTCGACTTGGCGGGTGCTGGTGCGAGGCTGGTCCGGATGCAGGAGAACTTGCAGGCGTGGCAGCTGAAAGGTCCTTGGGTACGTCGTGGAGTGGCTTGATGGCATTCTGGGAATCGGCCGGTGTCGAGTGCGGTGAGGGAGGCGGCGGAGTACGTCAGGCGGGTCGGACGGGGTCTTCGTGGGCCAGGGGTCCTGGCCCTGGGCGCGGTCCAGGCGCGGACGGACGCAGACGGGCTTACCTTTGGCGCGCCTTCGGCGCACAATCGGCGCGCCCGCTGCGCTTGACCGCTGCGCGTTCGCACGGTCGCCATTTAAGGCGAAGTGCGCGGGTGGGCGGAGCAGCTGGGAGGCGGGAGCGGGGAGGGAACAGAAGAGAAAAGGGGCGGGGCTAATGGCGGTGGCGGGAAGCGGGAGCGGGGAGGGAGAGCGGGCAAACAGGAAGGAGACAAGCACAAATGCACAAATGGAGGGCAAAACACAAAGCAAAACTGCACAAAAAATACAGGCACCAATGCAGGTCAAAACGGAGGAAAAACAGTTAGACAAACGATCATCCGGCACACAAAGAAAACAAGCACATATTGAGGTCAAAAACCGGCGGAAACCAAAGGGGAGTGCTCAAGGCGGCAGCGAGGCCGGCGCTGAGGCAGAAGGCAGGCACTGGGGCACACGCAGCAGCTGGTGGCCGTGCGGCGCGGGGGTGTCCCACAAGTGGGTCACACTCACCTGCGTCGCACGGTCGCCATTTAAGGCCAAGTGCGCGGGTGGGCGGAGCAGCTGGGAGGCGGGAGCGGGGAGGGAACAGAAGAGAAAAGGGGCGGGGCTAATGGCGGTGGCGGGAAGCAGGAGCGGGGAGGGAGAGCGGGCAAACAGGAAGGAGACAAGCACAAATGCACAAATGGAGGGCAAAACACGAAGCAAAACGGCACAAAAAATACAGGCACCAATGCAGGTCAAAACGGAGGAAAAACAGTTAGACAAACGATCATCCGGCACACAAAGAAAACAAGCACAAATTGAGGTAAAAAACCGGCGGAAACCAAAGGGGAGTGCTCAAGGCGGCAGCGAGGCCGGCGCTGAGGCAGAAGGCAGGCACTGGGGCACACGCAGCAGCTGGTGGCCGTGCGGCGCGGGGGTGTCCCACAAGTCAAATGTGATTTGTATGATATTGGTACCGTTTCTCCCTCATTAGAGGTCAGGTATGTGAATCCGCATCTTCCTGGGATGACCCGGATTACAAAGTTGCGTGTGTTATCGCGTGTTTGCAATTTTGTTTTAGCTAACATGTCTGTTTGCAATGATCTCAAAATTTCTGTGTGTTTTTGAGTCCAATTGATTGTTTTAAAATCTGGTTTGATTAGTTCATAGAGAGGTTTAACCCTCTCTGCATAATTTAGAATGTAAGTTCGTCCGAAATTCAGGAAACCTAGAATTGATTGTAAGTTTTTCAGCGTTCTTGGTGCTTGGATTACAGCACATTTCTCTAAGAAATTGTCTGCCAGGCTTTTGCCTTCACTTGATAATTCATATCCTAAAAACAGGACAGTTAGATGGGCAATTCCTGACTTTTTAAAGTTGAATTTGTAACCCTCTGCTGCGAACCCAAGTATTATGGTGTTCACTCTTTTCAAGTGAGTATCCAAGGCATCATCTGTTAGATAGATGTCATCGACATAAGATAATGCCTCATCATCATACATTTGTAGTAACTCTGTTACTCTCGCTGAGAATAATCCTGGGCTGTTCTTGAACCCCTGGGGGAGTCGACAGAATTTTTCTGCGAGCCCATTATTGAGAAAGCAGTCAAATACCTGCTTTCAGGTGCAATGTTTTGACAAAAGAATCCATTAGAGATGTCTAATGTTGTTTGGTATTTTTTGTGCACGATGTTATTCATTAGTGCTGCACTATGTGAGTTTTGTACTGCAAATGTTTTGCAGCAGGAGTTAAGGTGTCTGTAGTCCAAAACTAGACAATATGTATCGTCTGGCTTGGAGACAGGAAACAAAGGGTTATTCATTTGTGAGGTGCAAGTTTCAATCACCCCCTGGTATTCAAGTTGATCTAAGATCTCCCTGACCTGTTTTTTAGCTTCTTGCTCAATTGGGTACTGCCTTTGTGCAGTTGGTTGACATTTTAACTGGATTTTGTGAGGAGGAGAGTCCTCATCCCAATCAACATGATTTTTATATAATGCAGGAGCTTGGGCTACTGCCCACTTTCTTGTAAGTGTATATCTTTTATGAATTGGAATGTGATTTGAGAAGGCACGCATAATCATTTATTCGCCATGAGGGCACTCCCTGACAAACTCCGGTGGCCAGTCCTTCTCAGCTAAAAGGATGTCATAGCCTTTGGAGAGGTTATCCCAAAATAGACCCCTTATTTTCCTAGTCTTATCTCCCTCTATACGTAATGTTATCTCGTATATTTTATGAGGTTTGCTAACTCTGGTGTCTGCAGTTTCCACCTGAATGTATTCATTCGTGTCCACTGTCTCCAGATGATTCATCAGGATCTTGCGAGCTATGCTCACTTCTGCTGCGCTGTCTAGCATTGTCTGAGCCCACTCTCCGTTTTTCAGCTGTGTCCTCAGTATCCTCGGCATGTTTGATTACTTTAATACTGGCTACCTTCTTTTTTGGAAATTGTAATTTTTTACTTTGATGAGCAGGTTCCTTGTCTTTGGACTTGACGTGCTCTTCCCTGTGTTCTGACCGTCCTCTTCTTTCCGATTTCTGCGAGGAAGTCTGAAAAGATCGAGAGGGACGTGTATCAATATCTTGATATCTATCAGGTTTCTTCAAATTATCCCTATTTCTAAGGTGGTATCTTTTCTCAGAGTGCTCCCTCTGGGGAGACTTGTGTCCTTGGTCCGGAGATCTTTCTCTCCGCCGAGGAGACTTTCCTCTGGACTGGAATCTTTTTTCTTTGGGAGTGGATTGTTTATTTCCATCCCAGCTCTTTTTTGGAGTGTTTAAATTATTTTTAATAAATATTTTTTCAGGATTTTCAGTTAGTTGGGGTTTTACTGGTTTCCCACCCAAACTATCTCTTCCTAGTTCTTCATAGGATTTTTCTATGATTCTGGCAAGTTCAAATGGCTGTTCTGCTATATCTGTTTCTTTCAGTTTCTGGCGGATCGCCACAGATGCTGCTTCTCCTTTTATGTTTGATAATAATAAAGCTGAGACCTGCTTGAAGTCTTTCAGTAATTTCATACCCAGAGTTAAAGCAGGTTCTGGACCGTATTCATTTTGAATCTGTCTTAGCACATCAGGTATTACCGCCATGGACGGAACACCATGGGGCATATTATCAAGGGGGTTTATCTCCGCTTTTTTGGCTTTAAAAGCCAAGAAAGCGGAGATAAAATTATCTCCCTATTACCTAGCTGTCGCTAACACCAGTTAGCGACAGCTAGTAGAAGATAGCGGCCATCTTGGGCCCCACTTTGCATGTCAGTGATATTTATCACTAATGACATGCAAAGTGGGCGTGCCAAGATGTTAGCGACTGGAAACAGTCGCTAACATCGCTATCTCCTATTACCAACTTTTGGAGATATTCGCGCTAAGCGCGAATATCTCCAAACACTAACACCTGCCCTGAGCAGTTCTTAGCCATGTTATCCAATGGGAGGTGGATAACATGGCTAAGAGCATTAGCTCGGTAATGCATGAATATCGCTGACTTTTCAGCGATATCCATGCATTGCGGCCGTTTTTTATCGCATTTGCGATAAACCTTGATAATAGCAAGGTTTATCTGCGATAATTTCTGACGATGCGTAGCATTAAAAAATTAGTTGCTAAGCATCGTTAGCGATAAATATCGCTTGACGTTGGTAATATGCCCCCATGTGTTTTTGTGTAAATGGAAGCAAAGACTGTGCCCCAAGTGTCACAGTCCTCCACATGTGGTGCGATCCCCATTGGAAGACAGATAGTCAGAATTCTGTGTTTCTCAGTAGGGGTAGTATCCGGAAATACTGCCTCTATTTGAGTGATTTTTTGTGCTAACCAGAATGGAATTTGTTCCCGTTTTGCGGGTACTTTACCCAGACATGACTGTATGTTCTGTGGTGTTATTTTATTTGTATTCCCCTGATGAGGGGTCAGCTGTGGAATGTTAATAGCTGGTTGGACTGTTGAAGTTCGCACTACATATTGGACTAATTGTCTATGAATTTTAATCAGTTGATTTAGCTGTGCTAAAAGTTCTGGTATTGACATTTTTCCAATGTCTGGATGTGGTGTGGAGCAGGCTAGAACCGGCCACGTTGCTCCTGGTCTACCTAGTGGACCGAGCCTGGTGATGTGATTATTATGTTTTAGGGCGCCTTTAAACCAGAGCAGGTGCTCTTGGTATTTTAATGGGATTTCCACCTCCTCGAAAGGGGTGTACTCATCCGGAGGTTCCTCTATTTTGTAATAGTGGAACTCATGTGTGACAGCGTTTGCTGCTGGAAAGTTTATCCATGAGTAGAATACCTCTGTCTGCCGATATTCATGTGCCTCAATTCCGAATATGACTGTACCACCTCTCGATGTTAGTCCATTTTCTATTAGTTTAAGAGTTATAGTTTTTCTTATGCTGACCGGGATGAGTATTGCATCCGGGTCATTCTGTAGCAGAGTTGTGTCATCCGCTAGGAGTTGAGCTGCTACTCTAGCTGCCTCTCTTTTTTCTTCATTGTCTGACATTTTATTGACAAGAAGGTTTTTTGTTGCAGATTAAGTTTTCAAGGAAACAAAGATTAGGTGCACAATATTTTGGAACACTGTATCCTTCAACATTGAATAAACCAAAAACTATACATAGAAATCTCTTTCTACTAAGTTCCAGCGGATTTTAACCTTTGACCCACTCCAGACGTCTTTGGAGTATTTACGGGAGAAAGGGTCTGTGTGAAAAAGCACGACTGAGTTACTCTAATGTCTTGCGTTAGATTTATCGCCTTACCAAACCGTTGGGCGCCATGTAGTGTAGTTCCTATGTTCCCAATAGGCTCTGCGCATTGGAATAATATATTCAGTATTGTAGACGTAGGACTGAGGTTATTTAGGTCTTTACTGACTATATTAGACTTAAGTTTTTTGCCAGCTAGCTCAGAGTTCACTAGAAACTTTCTCGAATAAGCGAGGAGGAGTTTAACCTCCCTGGATAGACAAGAAGGGATTTAGTTTCTGACAACCATAGAACATGACAACTTTGCTCTCCCTGAATAAGAGTATATCTCTAGAGTCGTGTGAAAACAAAAGAAAGCTATTTCACTCAGTCAATAAGTGCGTACTTAGTTTCACCAGATTTGCAGAGAAAAAGAGAGACGGGCGTTTTCAATAAAAGGTGTTATTTATTGAGCAGTCTCTTTCCTCATACAAGAGAAATGAATTGCTACAATTGCAATACTCATAGTTAAGTAAAGTGCATACAGTAAAAGCAGGATTATGAAATAATACTGTAAAAGCATTGATATGGTTTCTTAGCCATATGATACTTTAAAATGGATAAAATAGATACATACATTGACTAATCGTACTCATCTGGTGCTTCTAACTACGCCTACCCCGGTGTACCTGACCTAAGCCTAATACATGGGAGGGAGTAAGTAAGTAGCAGTTTAAGTTAAGTTTGGTTTGCCAAGAATCTGACTCAAGAATTCTCTCTAAGGGTTTAGGGCCAGATGTAGGTAAATATATTTTACCGACTCATAAATACCGAATTTTACCGATTCGGTATTTATGAATCGGTAACATATAAGGAGGGAGATGTAGGTAAATCCAGATGTGGATTTACCGAATCTGTAAAAGTCGGTATTTACCGATTCGGTAAATACCGACCGGTAATGCCCATTCATTCCTATGGGTTTTGAAGCCCATAGGAATGAATGGGCATTACCGATTCGGTATTTACCGAATCGGTAAATACCGAATTTCACAAGGGTGCAGGGGGTGTCACTTTGACACCCACTAGCACCCCCAAAACAGGTTCGGGTGCCATGTGGCAGGCATACCTGCCCTAAGGGCAGGTCTGCCTGTCATATGGCACAGGTGTGCATGCACACATGTGCATGCACACCGGAATCGGTATTTTACCATCAAATTGAATTTGATGGTAAAATACCGATTCGGTAAGGCTTGTGGGACTCAGAAGAGTCCCACCTACATATCAAATTTACCGAATCAGTAAAAATACCGATTCAGTATTTTACAGAATCGGTAAATTTACTGATCGGTAAATTTACCGATTCTGTAAAAATATGCCCCCTACATCTCAAATTCCATTTACCGGTCGGTAACGGCCGAATTCGGCCGTTACCGACCGGTAAATGCCTACCTACATCTGGCCCTAGGTCAGTTCAGTACCTGGGTAATAGAAGTCAGGAGGGCTGGTATCTCTCTCTCAGGACTCGGTATCCCAGTCACCCGCAAGGGTAAGCTGGAAACGCCAGAGCATGGATTTCTCGGCAAGAGAAAAGACAGCGTCTTTCTCAGCGCGTCAAAAGGGAGGGGCAGCGTCCGTGGGCTCTCGCATCAGCTGGGCTCTCGTGTTAGTAGTCGCTTCTCCAGATTCACCACCACCGCGTCTTTGCTTAAGGCAGCGTTGGTATATTTATACCTGAAAGGTGCCGGGGTTGATGTAAGGATGGACATAAGACGTCAATAAAGATGTCACTAAGAACTGGTCGTTCTTACAGTGCTTTACAGGAGTTCTCGGACGAAATCAAAACAATAGCAGGCGGGGATTTCCCAGGTTTGCTGGAGGCTTGGATTTGTTTAACAACTCGGTGTGCTTTCTAGGGGGCTGGAGGAATAGGCTTGCTTAATGTGACAGCATGCGCTATGACCGAATTATGAAAAGGGTTTCTGTGCCGTTGCAGGGATATTATTGATTTATAACCGGACAAGGGCAAAGAATAGCATATTGATTCAGGTACCTAGATAAAACACACTACAATGGAAGCAACCTAGATCTATATGACAGCCCATCAGTGAATGTGCAACCAATGTGCATACCTTCAAAATCACTTTCACCGTCATTCTTTATTACAACTTACTAATAATGTGATTTACCAATGTAGCAAGTCTGTTATCTGTTGAATAAAATAAACCCATGAGCTTTTTAGTAACACCATGCCACTTTAAGACCACCTCTTTGTCCACTACCCAAACTCGGCCCCATTGCCTATCCCAATTCCAATAAATACACCACTGAAGACTAAATCAAACAACTAAGGATCCTCCTCCTATGTACTTCTACAATAAACAGAATCTATGCCCACTTGGAGTGGCAGTCCCATAATAAAATATTCAGCTATATTTTTACCATGACCCAGAAATGTCCAACGTTGCCTCTTTCCATGGTCGACAAGCATATGTGACTTCATGCCTCACAACTGCAAGCAAGACATACAACTGTTGGAAGACACCAGTGCCACTCTTTCTGCCTCCATTGAGGAGCATTCCTTTCCAACTTTCCTTCATGCACCAGTTGTACCACAAATCACAGATGGAACCTCTCTCTATCCTCTTATCAGTCACAAAACCTCAACACTCAGGGAAATCTCTATACTGTTTTAACTCCAAAGGTACCTTTTACATTGTTCCACTAATCCTTCAAACACTGATTTTCTATCACCAACTACTCACTCAGTGGAGAAGTGTGGCTCACTGGTTAGAGGAGGCAGACCTGGAAGCAGAGGTCAGCCAGGGACCAGGGTTCAATTCCCGGCTCGGCGGGGTCTTGAGTCCTAAAATGTCCAAGGACTCGATAATTCTCGCTCCGGTGCCTACTCGATTCATGGGTTCACACTCTGCGACTCTGGGCAATAGCTTGCTTAATCTCCACAACGGCCCCTCGCGGTGGGATGCCAGGCTTTCACCTTGCGGATACCCTGCCGGGGTTATCTCACAGGGGAATACCAGGACGGGTTCCCTAAGCAAGCGCTTAGAGACCGCTTGGTGATTTGCGCTATATAAATTCCTGTACATTTACATTTACATTTGTTTCCTCTTTCTCTTCTTGGAGCATGCTTGCCAAGCATTTTCCCCTTCATGCTCCTCCTTTTCCTCTTCCCTGTTCTCCCTACCATTTGCTATAACTTGCTGTAACTAATCTACCCAAACACTACCGTTTACCTCAACATAACCCTCACAGAAGTTCTAATCCTGCAAATTGGAAATCTTCCAAGCAAATGTTGGGGTTGAGATTCCATAAACAAAAGACTTACTGTTAGTGACACTATGTATTAATACTGCCAGTGCTTTCCATTCAGTGTCAGAACAGTCAATTGTTCCTTTTTCCAATGCCTGTAAGCAAAAGAAAGTGCCAAGTTATTGCCTTTGTTCATTTGATTCAATAATGTATTAAAGTTATGTGACTGGTATCAGTGGTCAACACAGAGTAAAAGTATCACACAAATGGCTCCATAGTGGCGAATCCTTTCGCTTAAGTGAATTCCATTAGAAACCCACTTCACTAATCCTTTCTGTAATCCTTCTTTTTAATTTCATGTTGTCTTTTGTCTTGCCACCATATTTCCAAACAAACATTCACAGAGTAACTCCCATTAAACGCAAAGAGAGGCACAACTGGGGTAATGATTGGACGGCCACAATGGCTAACGAAGCTCCGCATCTTCTGCCGCTGATCCTGACCCATCCTGCTCCTGTGTACCTGAAAGAGCCCCCAGCATGTGCCAGTGAGACCGGGGGCCTGCTGTAACCCAGTGATGGAGTGGTGCAGTCTGGGTGGAGATGTACAAGGCGAATGGAGAGGGCCAGCCTGCAGGCGGTCAGGAAGTACATTATGCTAGCTCTCAGGGGTCCTCATCTGCCACTGGGGTTCAGTCACCGGAGAGGGGAGTTAGCCCGACCCGGGTGAGGCCCTGCGACTGTTGACCGCCTGGCCCTTAGGGGGTGCTGTAGTGCCGCAGGCCATGGTGAGGCCCAAAAGGAGAATTGGGAGAGTTGTAGGCAGCCTGAGAAATGAGGTGCCATGGCTCCTTTGATTGAAGGCTGCATCCACAGAGAAGGGGCCTTTGGAGGGGTCCCCCGAGACCTGCTGGACTGGAGACGAGGGATTGAGGGCCAACCCCTCTTGTTGACTTTCCCTGCTTCTCCCTCATGCTGCTTGCAGAGGACCATTACCCATGAATGCTTCTGACAGGAGCTCCGCGGGATCAGAGGAGCCTCCCGTGACCGGAGGAATGGCTGGGTGTGCTGTGGAAGTCTGGGACTTGCGGCTACAGCACAGCCGTGTCTGTGGGGGAATGTATGTGATTGTGGTTGTGGCCATGAGGTGGTGAGGAGGAGAACGTGCACCCCAGCCCCCCGAAGAACAACACACGCAGTGACTGGGCAGAGCGAGGTGTGGGACCATTGCACTGAGAGAGTAACCGGGGCTCGGGTATGAGGTTGGTGCCCGCGAACACAGCCACAGAGATGTGATCTTGGGCAACTTTCTTGTAAGTGGCTACCCACGTGGCACAGTTTGGAGAAGGCCAGGTTGTGTGTGCCTCCTCAGTGGACTGTGGAGGGCTGGTGGGCCGGAGTTGATCCACATCCCTTAGCTTATTCTTGGCCAAAGATAAACTATCTACCTCTAAACAGGACGTGCTGGAGAAGTTAGCGCAGGCTTCCAAGAAGGCTTAGAGTGACCCATGAGAGGGGAGGAGGCCTGACCCCCACACCCTAACACCACCATTATCATGACAGTGATTGCTCACACCCATGATACCCTAGAGGCAATAATAAGGAAGTGGGCACAGATGTTACGATGCTCAGGCAAGATCTAAGCAAGGCGGTGGATAGGAGAAAGACTGCTGAAGCCTGCGTCTCCAAAAGTGGAGAACAATGTCACTGATACGAAGTGAACAGTCACAACCTTGGTCACTATGATTAAAGACGTGGCAGCTCAGGTGGAGATACAGAAGGGTGAGCGAGAGGAACAATTCCCAGAGGACAGCGAAGAGTCCTCCTCTGCAAAATTCTTGAATCAGTGGCAGAGATCCCTTGTTCCAGAGCAGTTTCTGTCATCTTGCTTTGTTATTGAGAGGGCACATCGGGCCCTGGCTCAATGCCACCCCATCCCCGACCCACCTCATCCAGTTTTTACCCAGGTACTAAATTATGTGGACCGGGATGTGAACCTATGACATGTTCATACTAGTGAGACAGCAACGTCTAAGTGCTAGAAAATCCTGATCTTTGCCAATTACACCAAACTTGTTCAAGACCAGTGACAAACCTTTCTGGCAGCTAAACAGAGGCTGAGAGACTTGGGAATCTGCTTCATATTGAGGAAGTGTTACAATAGTCCAATGAAATTGTCACTCTTTGTCCCCATACTCCGCTACACAGGGCCGTGGCATTTCTGGATCGGAAGGTGAGGCGGTACTGTCCAGGACACCCTGTGGTCCAGGATAGGAATCACTCTGATCGTCCTGGAGAGACCAACCAGCATATGCTTCTCATCCACTGGGGGATGGTGGCTCGGAGACTGTTGAGATGGTGCCCGAGGAATATGTGGAGGTGTCTGCCCCATAGTGATGAACCAGATGACAGTTTCTGTGGACCCTTTGGTAGATTTTGGAACTGATGCTTTACTCGGTGTGCCTCTGGGGCGCATAAATTGATCTTCTTATGTTTAGGTGGTGGGGTGTATACTTTTCCCGAGGTACGGCGGAAGGGAAGTTGATCTTGCAGTTTGCTGACACGTCGCTCTTGGTTGCTGGGGCCCTGGGTTTTGGTGTGGCCGGTGCCTGGGACAAACTGAGTTAACATCGTTGAATGTTGGGGAGGGTTTCATTGGGGCTTGCTGGGTTTTGGTTTTCTTTTTGCTTAAGTTGTGAACTGTTGTCGGGGTGTGCTGTGTGATTTGGGCAGCTGTGGCTGTCAATTCCTCCCCTGCAGGCTTATCCCCCTTAGATGGCCCTAGAAATTGGCGTGGACTCGACCACACAACCTCCAATAGAAACAGTCCAGCTAAAACTGCCAAGTCAGGTCCTCTCTGAACTGGAACACAGGCAAACATGCACACTCATACAATCACACACACTTGTGCATACATTCATTTGCAGGTGCAGGTGCAACAGGCCTCCTGATCAGTTGCAGGAAGGCCTCTAGAGCTTGTTTTGTCCCTGTAGCTCCGAATATGAGTTCATTCAGCTGACCCTTGCCTCACTTGAGGTAGCCTGGAATGAAGGGAGAAGGTACAGTCGTCCTTCTCATACAGCAGGGCAGAACCCAGGACACTGGGGAGTCCTCTGGCAGCAGGACAGTCTTTCCTTTGAAGTATCCTCAGATCTAATTGTGTGCTGAAGAGAAGGTCTGACTTTCCAATAGTTAAGCCTGGTGCCAGCTTTGAATTGGGTGAAACTTCTAGACTTCCCTCCACATCTGGGTTTGGAATTTCCTTCCTGCCCCTGCCCTGGTGCCAGGATGTCTGGAGTCACAAAAGGCTAGTGTGAAGTTCTTAGTGTGTGTGCTGAGGCAACTACTTTGATGTGCAAGTGTGGTATGTGACAGCTCTGTCCCGTCCATCTGGTCACAATAGCCAATCCTGTCAATATCCAGTGCCTTTTTGTCATATTGTCCGGGAGGAATACACAAAGGCCAACTGCCAAATACACCTAGTCACCCAGGATACAGGCTACAGGCAGCAAATGTTTAGGTAAGGAAAATGTAAACATTCTAAAATTGGCATTTTCAGAATTGTGAATTTAAATAAGACTTTACCATTAAAGAGTGTTTTAAATTACAATTCTTTAGAGACCTACATTACATATCTTCCTGTTTATAAACAAAAGTGTTCACTTGTTAAATGAAATAAAGTAACCCAATGGTATCCTATGGGAGACCATTAGCGAAAAACACATTTGAGAGTTAAACCTTTTAAATACACTGCACCCTGCCCTATGGGTTGATTATGGTCTACCCTAGGGTGACCTGTATACATTTAAAAGGAAGATGTATTCCAGAAAAAATGGTTTACTTTGCCAGGTTGAAACACCAGCATGTTGTGGGTTAATAATGTATGTCCATCTTCATCTTTACTGCTAAGTCCTTTTCTACCTCCTGATTATGTTTTCCCATTATCTTTCTACCTTCTTTTCCTATCTGACTAGGGATGATATATATTAGATGTACAAATTAGTTGTGCTTTACTTGATCAGAAGAATACAACCTGTATCCATCATCTGGTGTTTTACTCATCATGGCATTAGGACAGTTAAGAAAAACAGGAAGAATCGTATAGAAATGCTTAACTCAAGGTGCCTAAAGATTCCATAATGTGTATATGATATACTAGACACAAATGGGGATGATTTATAAAAGCATTTATGAGTATGGGAAGTAGTACCACATCAGTACTCTTTTGCATAATCTTGGATGCCCAAATGAATCTGTATCAATCATCCAACTCCTTATTAGTAACAGTACAAAGAGGGCACAGACCTTTCTACCTGCACTAACTGCATTTGAATAATCCCTGAATATATCCCATTTTATTCTCATGTTTAGATGTTTTGTGGCCACATTACTAAGGCATATAATTACTAAGGCATATAAGAGTAAGTCAAATGTGTTTTGCATGACTTGGGTAAACCAGAACTGTTCACCAGCCCGGAACTACTTTGTAAAGAGGATGTTGCAGGCGACAAGGAAGCATTTAAAGTATCTGTGCAAAAAAAAAAAAGAGAGGACCATTTCAGACTGAAAAGCTTGAGCAGGCACTACGTTATGATGAAAATCCCAGGTCAATTGGATCTGTATTTAACATTGCATATGCCCATTATGCACAGATGTTTGTTATCTTATTTCTCTAAACTTGTTTCTACAGCTTTTAGTCAGCTGGCATAAATCCTTAAGGGCCATATGTAGGTAGCCCCATTGCGATCGCAAATGCTGAAATTCGCAGAATTTCAGCGTTTGCGATCGCAATTTGGGCAGTGTGCAATGTGGCACACAAAAAGCCACACGCAAAATAAGGAATCGCAAAATTTGCGATTCCTTATTTTGCAATTGCATTAAAGGAATTGCAAATTGAGATTCCTTAAATGCAATGTAGGAAGCACCCAAATTGTGCGAATTGTGGCTTAAGGAATCGCAAAATACCACCAACTTCAGGTTGGTGGTAAATTGCGATTTCTTTGAAAAATGCACTTTTTAGCATTTTTCAATGTGCCATGTGAGTCACATACATGCCCTTTGGGCATGTATGTGGGCCACATGTGCACACATGTTAATTTCAGGGGTGCAACAGGGTGTCCTATTGACACCCTTGCAACCCTGAAATTGCATTCTCAATTTGCGATTCTCTAATTGAGAATCGCAAATTGAGAATGTCTTCCAATTCATTCCCATGGGCCTTCTAGCCCATAGGAATGAATGAGAAGGTATTCCTTATTTGCGAATCTCTATTTGCGTTTCGCAAATAAGGAATAATTGGGATTCGGAAAAAAATTTGCTAATCCTACCTACATTTCGTTTTGCGATTCTCTAATTGCGATTCCCAAAAAAACACAATTTGAGAATCGCAAAACAAAAATTACCTACATATGCCCCCAGAACCTGCTATTTGTACGTCATATGGTTGTTGCACTTGACACTTTACATGCTGTTTCTATTTGTCCTTAATTTGCCAACTTGAGACCTAAGTATATTCGTCCACAACTTTTGCCACTGAATTTTATGCTAGTGAGGTCTGCTCTGTTGTACATATACGGCCAGATTCATCAACGTAAAATCGGCTCGCAAAAGGCCAGATTCTGAGAATCTGGCCCTTTGCGAGCGCAATTTTTGCATTTGGGATTCATCATCCCAAATGCAAAAATCGCTATTATAGAATTCGTAATTTTGCGAGGAATTGCATTTAAGGAATCTCTATTTGAGATTCCTTAAATGCAATTCATGAAACATTTAAAAATTGCGAATTCGCAATTTAGGGCCGCTATTTACCGCGAAGTCAAACCTCGTGGTAAATAGCGGAAACTTAGAAAAATGCACTTAAGTGCATTTTTCTAAGTTGTATGTTACACACACACATGTCCTTGGGACATGTGTGTGCGTAACACCAGCGTCCAATATCATTTCAGGGGTGCAACAGGGTGTCCTTTGGACACCCCTGCACCCTTGAAATCGCAATCTCAAAATGCGAATCGCTAATAGCGATTCACACATTGATATGTCTTCCTTATTTGCGATTAGCAATTAGCTAATCGCAAATAAGGAAGCTGTAGGAATCGCAAAATAAATTGCGATTTGTACATGAATCCCGTTTTGCAAGTCTGTAATAGCGATTCCTTAATAATCGCTATTACAGACTCGCAAAACGGGACTTTGATGAATCTAGGGGATAATTTCTAGACAATTGTCCTGTCTGTTTTTATGTACCTGAGTTCTTAGCTGGGGTGTTTTATTCTACTTGATGAAATAACTGCTGCCTTAATCTTGTGTGTCTTATATGAACTTTGTATATTTATCTGCTTTTATGGTTTACTGCAATAAATTAAATTAAGTGAGTTTGATTGATTGATTGAGTAAGTGCTACTTTAGGTAATCTGACAGTTCCCCAGTCACATGAGTGGGAACAGGCATCTCAGCTGAAACCGCACATCCGGCCAGTCTGCACTGGCCCTGTTGCTCCCATTTATTACCTGCTCAGAACAGGTGGTAAATAGAAGAAATAAACAGGCAAAAAAGTGAAAGCTATGCTGTTCCTACCTGGAAATAATCAGTCTGCATAGATATTCTTCATTCCAGACTGATTGACTTTCCGACCCCAGTTATTTCAGGTTCCCTGGATCATGCAACTCCTAAAAATGACCACAATGTGTTGAGAAGTGCTGACTACAGTGTTGCTGCATTTATTCTCATTTCAGTGTTTGATGTTTTAGCTGTATTTGATGCTTGATCCATATGTAATGCTAATATGTATGTTCTCTGTAGTTAATGTTATACAGTATTTTGAATATTCTAATTCTATGCAATACATTTATAATGATACACTGCATCAATTGCTGAAAATTGCCATGCCCTGTTGTCTGCTTCTGGACAGCTCAGGAGCCATCCTTCATGTCTTGTCTGAAGGAAGATTTACCATTCCCATGTGTTTTTTGGTTGTTTTTGCGCACTGCTTTTTTAACACTGACTCTACTGTATGCCTTGATTACATTCTGAGCCATTCCTAATAATTATGGTTGGGAAATTAGCCATTCAGCCACTCCTAATGTCCTGTGCCCATTTGGATAGTAATAACCAGTGTTTCCGCCACAATGGACTAAGGGCTTCTCTCAGACATCAGTGCTTATCTCTTGCTTCATTATTTGTTCCCTACTCAGCGCAGACCCCAGTATCATGCATCATTATCCTTTGTGCTTTATTATTCTTTTTTAGAAATATCATAAAGCAGAATATTTAATTTAATTAGAAACCACAGTTAAATTATAGTTATGGAGTTGTGGTTAGGAATTAAAATCCAAATTGTTAGCTCCGCAAAACCTAACCCACACCAAATGCAGTGCTCATGACCTCTCCTGTTATGTGACGGATACTATTACATATGTTGTAAATCTTCTTACAGATAAGATTATATTTTGCATTGCTCCTAGCACTATGAACGAGACGTCTATAACTGCAGTATACTTTCTTTTATTTGCCTTTGTGATGGTGGTTGTATCTCACAACCTTGTGCTTTTAAGTTTTGTTACTTATTGGTCTAAATGTTGTAAGGTCATACACTAAGCCTCTTCACATCTAACCCATGGTGGTGATGTGTTGAAAGGTAATTGATACATTTTCAATGTGAACGAAATTTGCCCTGCTGTTATTTTTATTGAAAAGTTTAAAGAAAAATTCTATAATAGGGTCGTAATTGAATAAACATGAAATCATTTAGCAAGGTATTCACACTTGTGCCTGTAAATACCTTGGACTTAAGACCTACATAAATTGATGAACGATGGCTGATTGTGCCACTCCTTTTTTTTACCGTGACTAATAATGGTCATAATCATTTTGCTGAAGCCTGTCCTGGTTTTTAACAATTGGCCCTCATCCTTCTAGACCTCTCCACAGCCTTTGACACTGTTTCTCATCACACTGTCACAGCCAGACTTCACGACGCTGGGATACGAGGAACCGCCCTAAACTGAATCCAATCCTTCTCACTGGCAGAACCCAGAGGATCAGACTCCCTCCTTTCCTCTCCAAAACCACGGAGATCAACTGCAGAGTACCCCAAGGATCATCACTCAGCCCGACACTCTTCAACATCTACATGGCCCCCGTCACTGCCATCGTCAGACAACATGGGCTCAGCATAGTATCTTACGCCGACGACACCCAGCTCATCCTCACCCTCACGAAAAACTCGAAGACACCAGACGCTGCTTCCAGGAACAAATGAAGAACGTCGCAGCCTGGATGAAAGACAGCTGCCTGAAGCTCAACTCTGAGAAGACTGAGATCCTCATCCTTGGACCCTCCACCTCCATCTGGGACAACACCTGGTGGCCCTCAGCAGCCCACCAGCTCCTACAGACCACGCACGGAACCTGGGCATTATCCTGGACTCCTCCCTCACCATGACCCACCAGATCAACTCCGTCGCCTTAGCCAGTTTCAACTTCCTCCGCATCCTCCGAAAGACCTTTAAATGGATACCCCCCGAATGCAGAAGGACCGTCACCCATGCACTCATAACCAGCAGACTGGACTACAGCAGTGCCCTCTATGCCGGAATCAACAAAATTCTTCTTCACAAGCTCCAAACCATCCAGAACTCCGTAGACAGACCCGTCCTCGGGACCCCTTGGCACGAACACATGACCCAACACCTACAAGACCTCCACTGGCTCCCCATCAAGAAGAAGGTAACTTCTCACCCACGCCTACAAATCCCTCCAGAACATCAGACCCAAATACCTCAACGAGAGATTCTCCTTCCATGTACCCTAAAAGAACGCTCGGGCCCGCCGACCTCGTTCTGGCCGAGACCATTCGCATCCGCAGAAATAGAGCTGGCGGAAGAGCCCTCTCCTACATTGTGGCCAAGACCTGGAACGAGCTCCCAGTCAACATCAGATGCTCTCCTTCCCTGCACATCTTGAGGAGGAACCTCAAGACCTGGCTCTTTCTGCTGTGAACCGGAGCAGCAACACCTCCCACCAGCGCCTTGAGACCCTCACAGATGAGTAGCGCGCTTTATAAACCCCTGATTGATTGATTGATTAAAGGGTAGACTACGAACCTTTGAAGGAAAGTTCAACCATTTTGCATGGCAGTGGGTTTTTGCATGGAAAGTGTAGTAAAAGGAGTATAGCTAGGTGTTCATGTCTATGGATGGCATCAACGGGGACACTTTTGGAGGGACAACATTTAACAGATATATGCTGCCCTGGTCAGTTGGCCTGAAATGCTAGTGGTCGAGGTGGATGAGTACATAGTAAATCCAGTTCAAGGAAGAGTTAGTTGGATGGGGGTTGTCATGAATGAACAAATAACGTTCAAGATGTTGCATTTCATGTGTATTAGGAGTGAGCAGAGTGCAGTAGAATGTCTTTAGATTAATGACTCCTGGGAGTTTGGCTTGCACGAGAAAGATATTACTGAAGTAGCTGTAACATAGTAGGTAAAGAGGTCAGAGATATTTCTAGGAACTAAGCACACGTACCTGTTGGCATGAAGATGAGATGGAACATGATAGTCTGAAATGTAATGTGTTGGGTTTGAAGGATGTGACTTTAGCCATTTTGCTGTATCATTTACAGTCATGATGATTTTGTGCTAGCTCCAATGCCATCTCTGTTTCTATTGAACTGTCAAATACAATATAGAGCATCTCCAAGGGGGTGGGCCAAGTTTGAATAATACATTGATAGTTCAGATTGGGGGCGTTGCACACACTAATGCTAAGTGAACCATATAAAGCATAAATTGAAGTTTGTATTAGATTGGTTAGTTATGCGTGGTTGGGTGGTGATAGGTACAATGTATATATGAGGGGATTGGTTGGGGGCCGTAGCGATTTCTGGTATGGTGTTTTAGGTTGTGCAAGATGCCAAGGGTGGTACTGGGTAAAGATGGTGGAAAGTACATGTTATGTTATCTTTTGTTGGATGGTCTGAAACATGGAATGTGCCTACAGCCCAAGGTGCTTTCCCCCTTAGCTACAAGCACCCAGGATGATGGATGGCCTGTGAGAATGGAGGACAAATAATGCTTGGCAGCTATTTAGCGGTCTGCATACTGATTATCAGGTGCTTGGGTGATGTTGCAGGAAGGCGTGAATGGGCTGCTCCCGGTGTATGCCTGGGAGAGTGTTGAGTTGAAGTAGTAGTGGGAATTTCTAGTGTTCAGCTGGTGTGGCAGGAGTCGGGAATGTGAGCATTGATTGGATTATGCTCGACTGATGCTGCAGGATCAGGTAATGAGACCTGCTCCAGGTGGTTTCTAAAACAATTTTTGCACCTGGATACAGGGCATTCGTCATCAACAAAGGCCATTATTAATAGTCACCCTGTTAATGGGCCATTATTTTCCCACTACCAGAGTACTGATTCTGGGTTTGGGAAAATCTGGCCCATTAAGAGTAACAACTTGAGGGCTTGAGTCACGACAAAGCCTATCTTTTTATGTATGGTGTTCTCCACCTCCTAATGCGTAGTCTTTGCAGTCACAGTCTGTGAACTCGAAGAAGAGTAATCCTACATGAATGTGTAAATGTATCTTTGTGAATCAGGCCCCCAGATCTCACAATCTTGATAGGACCTATAACTGCAGTTACTGGACCATTACAATTAAACAGCCACTCGCAATGAGGTCAAAGTTGGGCTCTTATCTTCAGGTCATCTTCCTGCATTTAGCTGGTCCATAGTGACACAATGGGGGATATGTACAAGGAAGTAGCAGAGAGAGGCGTTAGCCTTCCTCGCTTAACGCCTCCCTCAGCCACTTCTGAAACACAAGGCTGCACCATATTTACAAGGATATGGTGCAGCCGTGCGTTTCCCCCTGTCATGGCGCTAAGTTTAGCAACTTATCGCCAATGCAGACACCCTTGCACCGTGTCTGCATGCAGGAGAGGATTGTTTATGTGTAGAACGGTGTCTCTTCCTGCACAAAAACAATCCTAAAATGCCATTCTGTCACTGTCATGTGTGCTGCTTCATGCAGCACAAATAAAAGTCACACAATTTCATTTTTTGTTAAGGATTGTTTATGTACAGAAGGGACACCTTCCTGTACATAAACAATTCATGGCATCTTGCTTTTTACATGGAAAAAGCAAAAATGAGGAGGAATAATGCCTCCTATGTACGCCACCCTTGTACATAAGGAGCAGCATCAAATACAATGGGTGTTGCGGTGGAACGCCCACCGCAACACCTACTGCCCTCCCTTTTCATGCTAACCATAGCGTGAAAAGGTCCTTATTTACAAGGCAACGTTAAGTGGCTTAACGCTGCCTTGTAAATAAGGCGTAGCCTCTATGGCCACCACAACGTCGATAAAAGTGACGTTGTGGTGGCGATAGGGGCTTGTACATATGCCCCAATGTTTCCATTAAAATGATGTTCAAGTTTG
This sequence comes from Lissotriton helveticus, assembly GCF_964261635.1. NCBI lineage: Eukaryota > Metazoa > Chordata > Amphibia > Caudata > Salamandridae > Lissotriton > Lissotriton helveticus. The sequence goes on from NC_136069.1 coordinate 129,606,609, forward strand.
AAGAGAAGCAACCAGTTATCTGGATCTGATTTTATCTGCATCCTTTCATTTTTTTAAACATCTATCTGACAGGAGGTGACAAATGAAAGGCATTAAAACTTCACTTTAATTCAGAACACATGGGTATGCGGGTTGAATAAGCTTCACTCTTACCTCAATGATTACTTACTTTTCTGCTTTCGTCCATCCTATTGCGTAATTTATTTAGCTTCAACTAAAAGTCCTAATAGATGAGAACATTTTGTTTATTAACAGCACAAGAGTAAGCTCAGGTCATTGCAGAAGGAGCATGAAAGAGAGGCGATGAGGTAGTCGTGATGAGGAGGATTTAAAAGCAATCCATCAATCATCATGCAGTGTGTCGTTCCAGACTCCTGGCCTGTTCTCATTAGCTTAACGTAAACAGATTCCCCTCATTACCAACAACTTTCTCTTCAAGCCTTCCTTCTTCATTACCAGCCACTTCACCCTGCTCAGTGTGCAATATTTTGACACCACACTCTTTATCCACCAGACAAGTCTGAAAATCTGACGTTGATCTAATGTGTCTTTATTTTTCCTCGCCTGTGTGCTCATTCACACCCCATCCCCTCCCTCCCCAATTCCTTCCTTCAATCCCTCCGTCCTTACCTCCCCCTCTTCCTCCCACCGTCCTTTTTCTTTTCCTCCCTCTATCCATTCCTTCCTCTGTCCTTGACGTAATCAGGCGCGGTGCGTCCATTGGGGCGTAGGGGCGAAGCCCCACTAAGCCCCATGGACCCACCACGTCGTCACTAGAAGCCAAACACAATTATTTTAAAAAATCGCGCTATCTGCCGGCCGGGAAACCGGGAGACACCCGACCTTCCCGGAGTGCGCAAGGGGGGTGGGGGAGGATCGGGCTGCTGCAGCTGCGCAAGTGTATTTTTGGGCACAAACATGCCCGCGCATGCGCAGATCGTTTTCTTGTGAATTCCCCCTTAGAGAGAGGACCAGGGGGCGGGCCGCAGCCCCCGGGGTTACACAGGGCGACTGGGCGAGGAGTCATGGTGCCCCCCCAGCCAATCCTGGCGCAGGATTGGCTGGTCACTACATAGCCCGGTTACATAACCCCTGACGGATAGCACGGCCGACTTTGGTGCTGGGAAACCAGGTTCGAGCCTCTTATCGAACCATAAAAATGTATACATGACTTACTTTGGTGTTAAATAAATAGATATTTAAAAAAACAAATAAAAATGATGTTCCGACTAAGGTGTGAAATTGGTGTTGAATAAATACATGTTTTTAAAAACAATTAATATTAATCATGTATCATTGGTGCTGGAGTACAAGGTTCGAGACTGGTATTAAACACTGACAAGCTGTGTGCTAAGTTATATGGTCATAAAAATACATGAATGATGGATGCAGGATGGGTGGATGCATGAATGGATGAAGGATGAATGATGGCTGAATGGATGGGTGGATGCATGAATGAATGATGGATGCAGGATGGATGCAGGATGGGTGGATGGGTAGATGAATGAATGATGGATGCAGGATGGATGCAGGGTGGATGGATGGGTGCATGAATGAATGATGGATGCAGGATGGGTGGATGGATGCAGGGTGGATGGATGGGTGCATGAATGAATGATGGATGGATGGGTGGATGCAGGAATGGATGCAGGATGGATGATGGATGGGTGGATGGATGGATGGGTGGATGGATGGATGCATGAATGATGGATGCTGGATGGGTGGATGAATGAATGATGGATGCAGGATGGATGGGTGGATGGATGGATGGGTGCATGAATGAATGATGCATGCAGGGTGGATGGATGGGTGCATGAATGAATGATGGATGCAGGATGGGTGGGTGGATGGGTGGACACATGAATGGATGCAGGATGAATGATGGGTGGATGAATGGATGGGTGGATGCATGAACGAATGATGGATGCAGGATGGGTGGCTGAATGAATAATGGATGCAGGATGGATGCAGGGTGGATGGATGGGTGCATGAATGAATGATGGATGCAGGATGGATGGATGGATGGGTGGATGCATGAATGGATGCAGGAATGGATGATGGATGGGTGGATGGGTGGGTGGATGGATGGATGCATGAATGAATGATGGATGGGTGGATGGGTGGATGGATGGGTGGATGGATGGATGCAGGGTGGATGGATGGATGGGTGCATGAATGAATGATGGATGCAGGATGGGTGGATGGATGGGTGGACACATGAATGGATGCAGGAATGGATGCAGGATGGAGGATGGATGGGTGGATGCATGAATGAATGATGGATGGATGGATGGATGCAGGATGGATGGATGGATGGGTGGATGCATGAATGAAAGATGGATGCAGGGTGGATGGGTGGATGCATGAATGAATGATGGATGCAGGATGGATGGATGGGTGAATGCATGAATGAATGATGGATGCTGGATGGATGGGTGGATGCATGAATGAATGATGGATGCAGGATGAATGCAGAATTGGTGGATGGATGGGTGGGTGGGTGGATGGATGGATGGATGGATGGGTGGATGCATGAATGATGTATGGATGGATGCAAGGTGGTTCGGGCTCGCTCGCTGCGCTCGCTCGCTACGCTCGCTGCGCTCGCTCGCAATATGCAAATTAGTTTACGCCCCACCACTTTCAAATGTCACCAGCCGCCCCTGGACGTAATCCATTCCTTTATGCTTTCTTTCTTTTCTTCTTTCTGTTTTCCTTCTATCCTCACTTTTCTCTTGGGTTCATTTCCGTTCCTCCATCTTTACCTTCCTTTCTAACTAGGGTAGGTCTGGGCAGGAAAAAGGACCGGGAGCCAAGACAGAAGTCGCCCCATTAGTGATCATATTGCTAAAAAGGTGGCCCACATTTGCAAACTGGTGAAGTTCTGAATTTGTACAGGCACGCTGTATATGTGTTTTGCAAAGAATGGGATATTGCATGCCTCTGTCCTTGCTGCAGGCAATGTTTTGGGTAATGGCTTGAAACAACAACCAAACACTGACCCGCACACTGCCCTGTCAGACCAGCTGGTCTGGGTCTGCCAGATTGCCCTAAAGGCTACTTTGACTGTGATTGCATCCACTCTATCAGTTCTTTATTGAAATGTACATTCTAAAGCATTTCCCTAGTGGCTTTTGTTTTGGTTGCTTCTCCCCTTTAGATCCATTCTTATCTGGCCAGTTTTCAGCCCTGAAGAAGGTTTACCTCGGAGTGATGTCTATACCAAAACATGCATCAGCGCCCACATCGAGATCGGTCAGACCAGGACACTTTCAGTAATTGAGTCCTATTGGACAGAGGAACATGGGACCATCTTATAATCAACAATTTAAAATATACGGATGTATATATTCAATACAAAGTTACACCACTGAGTCACTCTTCATCTTCTGGTCTACTGATAATGATATTGTGTTGTTTTTATTGAAGGATATACATGTTGTTTGAATGATTGAAGTATGGGTATAGTTGAGCATGCCTGTTTTGAGTATGCGTGAGTCTCATTGAGACAACCTGGGGTTTGTTGCTGCCTTTGGGTATCTGGGGTTTGTGCTTTAACTTATCTTTATTGTATGTTTATTTTGTGTAATTTATAGTCTATTATTTTGTATAACCGAGTTCACTAATTCATATATTATTATAATGTAAAGAAAAATGAGAAAAAGAAAAGAATAACATTGAAAGTTCTGAACCTTATGAGAAAGATTATACGAAAAGGCATGTTGCCATTTTTTTGTCTGTAGGCTAATGTGGGATATTCTTGCGTGCATTAATGTATGATTCTATGCTATAGCTATGCACATTTACATGGCAGGATTTGATTTTGGTTACTTGTTGACTTCTTCCCTGGTCCTGTTGGTTTATCATTTTTCCGCGGCAATCTGCTTTTGGTTCTACTAGCTCGACCAGATACCTGAGGTTGGCGATTTGCGCTCATTGATGCAATTTTTACTCCAAACATTAAAAATCATATTTCCAGTTCTACTTTCAGGATGTTTGTTGTTGTAGTTTCATTTTATTTATTAAACTACTGTTGTTTTTCTAAATTGCATTAGGATTTTTCCTGTGTTGTGTTTTCACTTTGTTATTGTTTGAGTACTGGATGGACGCTTTACATATTGGCTCTAAGCTAAGTCTGACTGCTACCAGAAAGTTCAGTACAGGTTTATTCATTGACTTTAAAAGTTCACGCTGATAAGGATGGTGAATATTATTTGAGGTGGGTTCTCGCCTCCCCCTCTCCCCCCCACTTAAATGTATTTCATTGGTGTTCAACTGTGGGATTCATATTTGCGTTTCTGCAGTGCCACTCAGCGATTTGTGTTAAACCTAAAATTCCTTTGTATGAACTGTCATCAATATCGATTTGTAATTTCTTTTTAAAGTTTCTTTATTTTTAATTGGCCATTTATTTCCTTTTTCCTAAATTTGACTCATATCCCCATATTTTACACCTTTGATGTTTGTACGAATGGAGGCAGATCTCAAAATCATCAAAATGTCGACTGTGGCAGAGCTGTAAAAGTTGTGAATGGGGAGGGACCTGAAACTGAAAAGGCACCAAGAAAATGGGTTACCAGATAGCCCTCAGAGACTGGGAAGAGGTCCGTATGTTGCATTTTGCATCACGGGTGCAGGAGGATGTTGGTGCAGAAGAGGAGGATGAGATAGAAGAGGAGGAAGAAGAAAACCTCCTTATGATGGCCCCAGAGCCAGAGGAATGAGGGACCATAGGAGTGAGGTCCCCTGCCAGGAGAAGTGTGCTCTCCTAACTTGAACACTGAGGAGTTGAAGGACAGGCAAGCTGAAACAGAGGCGAGGCTACAACTTGCCCCCCTCATCATGGAGGAGAACATCCTGGCCATGAAAGAAAAGAAAGCAGCTAGGCCTGTGGAGAGAAAATGCAGAAACCGAGAGAGCCTTAGGTGAAAAAATACCAGCTCTGTAGGAGATCATTCTGCTGGCACATGAGGTGAGCCTGAAAGAACTGTACCTGATAGACAGGGGGGTCACAGAGTCAAGTGAAGATGGTGGTAGTGACACGTAGGTGCCTGGAGGATTTAGAAGAATCCACATCCCTAAAGACCTAGTTTCTAGCTTTGTGGCGATGGACACCATTGGCAAAAGGTTTGAGATATATGAGTAGCTTTGTGCTAGCACAGAGACCCAAAGGAGGATTAGGGGCTAGTCTTAGGAAGCATATGCCAGTCACTGGGAGGGACACCCTACTAGCCTTAGATACAGCTGACTGGATGAGGAAGTCCTTGTTGTCAAGATTGGCCATACCACAGAGAAATACCCCTTAAGGTTTAGTGACAGCCAGAAACTAACCAGTTCTGGGTACATTTCATAGATTACTCCAGTAAGACTCTAGATGGTTGGGTGAAGAGCAGTAAAGTGAGTGACTATGATTGACTGTGCAATCTGTTAACGAGAGGGCATATGTTCAATAATTGTTTGGCAGAGTTGTGACAACTGCAAAAAACACAGTTGATGGACAGAATGTAGAACAATGTCATACATTCACCCAAGTACAAGGATCTGGGCCTAAATCCATCGTTTTTTGCACTCCACACCACCCTGGGTTAGACACTGGCTATATGCAAATCAGCTCTGACCCTGTGCCTCATGGGAACAGTCCAGTCCGAACTACCAAGCCATGTCTTTCCCAGACCGGAATCAAGCATCCAAGGACCGGTTTCTGGCTATCAGCCTTCATTCAGCCTGGATAGCTTGACTCCAGTGGTGTGGAGAGCCTGGGACTCACGTCTGAGCATACCCAGTTGTGACAACACCAAATCGATTTAAAGCATGCTGTACCCAGAAGAAATTGCAAAGGAGGTTAGTGATAGATTGTCAAAGAGTGTACGTTGGTAGAACCCCAAGAAAGGTAGTCCCTGGTGTAGTCTACCAGGTTGTGCCAGCAGACAACCTTGTGAGGCAATATCCTTTCGCTCTGCTTCCCTTTGAAGGGGTGGGGGTATCAGATTCCTTAAAGGTAGTTATGAGTTTGGCCATGCCTGTTGACTGTCTGTTAGGAAATTACATAAAATACACTATCTGGAAAGAGGTGGAGCTCAGGTCCCACATGGAGATGCTGGGAGTGTGTGACAACATAGTTCATGTTAGCTCATCAGGGGAGTCAGAAGGCCTGCCGAGAACAAGAAGGACAGAAGGTTGAGGTCACATCTCAGAAATTCCCACCGTCCGGGAGGAGCTCAAACCTGATGGTGAAACCCGGAGCCTACAGAGTAAAACATTGCCGCCTTGGGAATCCTACCTAAATTAGTGAGGTGGCAAATTGAACGGGGGCCAACCAAGGCAGACGTCTGCAAGGGAATGCACCACTCTTCAGAGCCTACAACAGCAGACAGAAGCCCAGGCAGGTGGAAACACCTCGGATGATCATGTCAGATACTGGGAGTCTGGTTTCCTGAATAGGAATCCTAGGGTCCACGAGTTTGAGTCAACCAGTGCCTTGGTGGGCCCCCAGTGCTACCAAGCCTTCTTACTGGGGAAGGCCCCCTTGCAGGTAATTTGGGGCAGTGAATAAATGAAATAATGAAATTATATTTCTATAGTGCGTTTCTACCCTGAGGCCTTGCAGTCCAAAACTGTTGACCAGCTGGTCACCCACTTTTATTGGCACCAGGTGAAAATGCGTTTGGATGGATTCTGGAGATAATTCATAACCTACCAGGCCAGTGGGAAGGCGGAGCTGTCATAGCGGCAGCCATCAATGTAGAATCACTCAGCTTGATGATTTTCCCCACTGAAAGAGATCTGACTTCCTGAAAAGTTTCTAAGTCTGAACGCAAAGGGCTTCATCGGAACCGATGCCAAGCAACAACCCTACAATGTTGAGACCTTGGCACAGACTTTGGACTTCACCTGCATTGGTCTACAACTACACTAGAACCTGACTCTTCAACAGCCCACTGTCATAGAGTCCTGCTTCAAATCCAACGTGCAGCTTCACCAACCAATGACATGTCTATGACCACTTTTGCTCTATAAAAGGTTCTAAGTTAGGTGAAGGCAAAGTTTCCTTCAGAAAGCACAAGGTCCCTGCATCCGACCCACACTCCATCACGATTGGCCTTAACCTTTGATACAGTCTAGCTTGATCAGATAATCATGTCTCCTGTGCCTTTAATTCTACATTGGAAATCGTTTTAGCACGGTTGTGGCATTCACAGAATTCCATGAGTTTTCTTGGAATTCCTTGGGGGTCGTAGCTTTCCTAATCTATGAATGTGAAACATACACCTTGTGTAATTCTGCTTAGGTAAACAGTGCATTTACTTTTTTTAAAAATAAAAAAAAAATTTATGTTTCCGAAGAGGAAAATATATTACACTTGTTTCCACCTTTAATACATGCAAATACGTGTATATTTCCAGCAGGGAAGTAGCTACCAACGGTGCAACAGGTGCAGTGGCACCAGCGCCCAGGAAAATTAGGGGAGCACTTAATTCCAACCATGTTAGCTGTTTTTTACTACCAAACCAGGATAGAGGGGTCCCAGTGCCCTAACTTGCATTAGAACACATGGCGCCCTTGTTAAGAAAGAATCTATCTGCACGAGCTGTGTGAAGTTTGTGTGTGCTTACCCACTGCTGCAGGGTACTCCTCCTAAACCCTGCCACATTATCGCCCCATCTCCTCCTGCACTTATTGATGCTGAAATCCAGACTCTCCATGTTTGTTCATGCACCTTTCAAGAATAAAATCATGTGCACCCGATTTTGCAAATTGCTGTTTCTATCCAAATGAGTGACACTGAAATGCCACAAACCTTAAGTGAATCGCCTAATGAACTAAAACCTCGAATGCAAAACATGTCATGCCCTATTGGTGTTACAATCCCACATCTTAAAGTGGTGACTATGAACTTCTGCGCGTCGATAACCTTTGGTGCACAGCACAAAGTGGATTTTCCAATTTAAGTGAAAATACTTGCTCTGAGCAAAATGGTATTGCATCTAAGAGGTGTGCATCCAAGTCCTTATGGAATCTGAGCCTTTGAGAATGCATAGCTGTGCAGCTAGCCTGCGGGTGTTTCATTTGCTCATGAAAAGAGAACAGGCCCATTAGGAATTCATCTGCTGTTAACCTTCAGGCGAAAGACCTGGGACTTGAATGGATATCTGCCCTGAAAATGCGTGTAGACTGAAAAGAAGAAGCGTATGTACGAGAAAGTGTGCACACCTATGGGATTTATGCAGAACGTTCTCTACAGAACACTAGATATAGGGCCCTGTTTTATCTTAAGAGAAAAGTCGGGAGCAGCTTTTACAGCTCTTGGGTAACTTATGCCATGTGTACAGAGGAGATATATTGCCACAGCAAACGTGCTACGTGCTTATGCTGGTGCACAGAAAGATAGGACGAATGGTCCTCTTGATGGAGCACCTCCATACATTGCAAAATTGCCAGGGGAAAATGGGAATTCAAGTCTGGTGGTTGCAAGTAATACTGAGGCACGAGACAGTACATCTCACAGACTCTGTGTCTCAGCTGCCTGGTAGCTGGTTGGCAGACACACTCTTCCCCCTCTGATTTATAATATCAATCCAAGCGATAGCCCTTTACGAGAGGGCTGAGGGGGGCTTTAAATCAAAAGCACGCTATAAAAGAGTCAGGGGGCATAGATGATCCACAGAACCGCCAGCTGGCAGAGCGAGAGAAAACATGGCCGCCTCCAGGCTGTACGCATGGGAGGGAGCTGGGAGGAGAGGGTGGAATTTATCAAACCTGCTGCAGAGTTTTCTTGCACCACTTGGAATCGGCTAATAGAGCTTTCGGATAACTTTTGCAAGTGCAGCTGTAGCTGAAAAGCTGCCCTGGGAAATAATAGCCTGTTGCAATCTTTCAAAGACAGACTTGGCTCAGGAGGAGCAGCTGGTGCTTTGTGTATGTGAGACGCTAGTTCAGAGTGGTTGTGCCTTTTGTGTGTCTGTGTGCTCTTATAGCAGGAGCCATCCTATTTCTGCCACAAAAGACTATTGTGATCTTCTACCTGCTTTCTATTGCTCATCCCATCGCCTAGAACATGTTACCTTGAGGAAGATCCGTGTGTGTTTTGACTGGAGTTTAGTTGAATGAGCTCCCTTTCACAAAACATCTAAAAACTTGGACCTTTTGTAGATGTGGACTCTCACTATCCTGGCTTCCATTTGTTTCTCCCACTGCCGAGAAATCCTGGGCCCGAATGAGCATGCTGCAAAATACATTACCATAACATAATATGTGTGCAAAGAAGCAGTCCTTCATTGACTTCTCAATATGACCTATGGTTTGCATCTCTTAACCTCTTTTCCAATCCTAAACCAGCATTAAGTGTGTTCTGAAAATCTATTATGGGATAATAGGTTGCATTTTCTTGTCACTCCAAGTTAAGGCATAGGCACATGACACAGAGCAGCAACTAGATGTTTGAGAGTGGAAGGGACCATACTGAAATAAAGAATGTATACATTTATATTTAACTTACAAAATGTACTACACACCGATCAATTTAACAATATCCAGAGCTTCTTTTTTTCTAACTGGAAGGATTCAGTGTTTCATAAAGCAGTGATTCTTCCAATAGTATGCGCACAACGTGACATTCCCCCTTCACCATTTTCCAAATTTTCTACCTTCCCCTGCTATGTCCAATAACTCTCGGAGTCATAGCATGTTGTCCAGGGCGTAGCCTTTTATTCACATTAAACCAGGTAATTCATCACAGACCAATAGGATAAAACCATCCTGTTTGGATATATACATTATTCAGAGCATTATGCTTTAGCCACATCAACCTGTCAAAGGCATTAAGTAAACCAGGCACGACATTACTTGAACTTCAGTTTTGGCCGTACACTTTAGCGGCAACATGTCAACGGTATTAAGAATATTAGGCAAAACATTTCACCAGCACAGTTGCATCACTTGAAATCCAGGGCACTGCATAATGCCCAACCTTTCACCAACACTTGAGCTTGGCCTTACAATGGAAATTGAACGACTCATCCCACCAAGCTCTACACTCAGCTGCGCACATTGAGCCAGCAGGCCCCAATGCGCGACAGCAAACAGTTGCATTACTTGAAATCCAGGGCACCGCATAACGCACCGGTCCACCAGGGTGCCTGAACACAGACAGCCTCCCCAAGGTTCTACTCAGTCCATACGTTGCGGGTTAGTGCAGTACAGTCCAGGACCACCTGCAGGTCAGTCCTCCTTTCCTGCCTACTCTGTGCACACGTAGATCCTACCCCCCCCTGGGGTCCATCCAGTCGTGGAACTGTGCATTCCCCTTTGTTGTTAACTATCAGTGCTCCGCCGCTCCGCTAAGCCTCGTTCATCAGCCGGGCGGGTGGGTGGTCGACGAGGTGCCTCTGCAGCTTGCCAGAGGACTGAGTGGACAAAGAGGCTGACTATTCCAGGGCGCAGCCTTAAATACCTCTCCCTGCGCACCCTGAAGACGTCCCATCACTCCTCATGATAAACCCCCTTCTTACCCAACCCGTATTGGGCTCAGTCACATGGCGCAACTAAGGGCACCCCTCCGCTAGGCGCGGGGGTGCCTGTTCATATCTATTGTATGATTGAACTGCTGAATATCAAACCCCAGAATTTCCTGATAGAAGTATAGCAAGGAGCCGGCTTTTGCCTAAGGGTGGGTGTAGCCGGCTTTTGCCTAAGGTTGGGTGTAGTTGGAGGAGTACCACTATGCAGAATTCAGAGTTGAACAAAAACCCAGTGAATATTCCATTCAACTCAGCCCAATTAAAAAAACAGAAACCTCACATATCTTTGATAAAACAAGAAGTAACTCTATCTTTACATGCAAAAATGCATATAGCCATCTCACAAAAGTGAAAATGAAAATACAGCGAGCAGTGAGAGAGGTGATGATTTTGGGGTCCTCCCTAAACTAGAGAGAGAAACAAGCTGATGCCGTGAACACAAAGAGCACATTGTGCTGAATGATTCAGTGTTGGCCCCATCCTCCTAGGACCACCCCAAGCACAGTTATGGACAAAAATACAATCCCAACCAAAGGCCCTGCAAAGCATAATGGGACATGATTCAGAGTGCAGTGAATATTATATTATCCAATATCAAAACATTCCTCAAGCTTGCAGGGGTTCTCCTGGCTCAGCTGAGAGCTAATATTATAATATTCACTGCAATCTAGAATCTCGCCCCATAAGGCTTCGCTGAGCCTTTGGTTGGAATTGTACTTTTGCCCATAACTTTGCTCGGGTGGTCTTAGCAGGATAGGACCACCACAATCTTGAGTGTGATATGCTCTTTATGTTCAGGGTATGTGCTTGGTCCTCCCCCTAGGTTAGGAGTGACCCCAAAATCATCACCTCTCTCATTGCCTAATATTTTTCAAAGTTCACTTTTGTAAATTGATTATGTGCTTTTTAGCATGTAAAGGTAAAATTGTTTTATCAAATAGTTGTGGGTGCAGTAGCTGATTCTGCAGTGGCAGTCACGTAGTGAACAAATCTCTGCACACTTACTTTTGTCAGTCCTTTTACCTGTAACACTGTTTTTCCCTTTATGTTACTCTGTCCTATATTTTGTGCAATTGTTTTTATATTTTGCCTTTCTCTGCCCAGTCTATTGTGCCACTGTTGTTCTCTGCTGTCTATCTCTGCTTTGTCCACTTTTGCACAGTTTTTCTCTTTTTCCAGACTTATCTATTTCCTTTTTTCAGTTGCCTTTTTCTGATTTGTCTATTTTGCCACTGTTTCTAGTTTTCCATGGTCTGGGTTGTCTATATTTGTTTGCCATTTTCTTTCTTTTTTTACCTTTCTGATTCTGACTCTGTACAGATTTTTCCTGATCTTTCTGTTCCCTTCTCCCTGTTGCTCTTTACCTGCTCCTCAAACCACTCGCACTTTTGTGTTCCTCGTGGTCTCCTCCCAGCCCTGCCCATCGCCCCTTGAGCTCCTCCCCACCTCCCAGGACCTACTTAATTGAGGTTGCAGCACAGACACGCACATCTGGCTGGCAGCTGGTGCACTGAAGGTATGGCAAAGGCAAGCTTATCTGTGCCTGTCCATACCTGTACAGCACCCAGCAACAGGCTACCTTGCTCCACTACATAGATCTGGGACCTGCTGCGCAACCTTATGCCTGACCATCTATTCCTCATGGAAACATGACTAAACCCAGCCTGGGCAGTGGACATTGTCTTAGCTAGCCTGGCAAACACAAGATAACTAGAGAACACTGCCAACACAAGAGGATATGTGACCATCATATTCAATGACACCTTTAGCTGCTCCAACCTCGCAGATGCACAACCAGCTACATGGAACACTTGACCTTCAAGCTACAAGGCACAGCCAGCTTCGCCCTATGCAGTACCCTCATATACTGACCACCAGGACCAACTTTGCTTGTGAAATCACAAACTTCATCGAACCCCTCATATTAGAATCCAGCACCTTCATCCTCATGGAAGACTTGAACTTTCATTTAGAGGACCACACTGACTACAACAAACCACCCTCTTCAAAAGCTTCAGGAACCTTAGCCTCACCCAGCTGATCTCTCGACCCTACCACTCAGCCAGTCACCTCCTGTAGCCAATCTACTCCAAACACAGCACGGACAACAAACCAACACCCATAACCTGGACTGACCATGCCATTGTCAGCTTCAACATTACCCTACCCAACCACAGAAAGCCAACCACGCTAATACAGACCCACGGCGAAGGAAAAACACATCAGAAAAGGACAGGTCTTCCATCCTCTTTGCACTCCACCCCAAGCAAACCAGAAACATAACAGAATACATTAGAAACTTCAATGAATGGATTGCCACCTGCATTGACACCTAGGTCCCCCTCAAGAACAGCAAAACAACAAGATCACAAAAACAGGCCAGCTGGTGCACTGAAGAACTCAGAAAATTTAGCACGGAAAACAACTGGAACACAATTGGAGAACAAGCCAAAATGCTGCAGACAAAGACATCTTCAACTCTGCCCTGAGACAAGGCCACCATTACGTCTGGAACATCAAGAGAAGAGCCATCTCCGACGGAATCAAACCCAGCATAAGAGAATTCCCCAAGCTTGAGACCACCACCATCATCATTACCCCCACAGAACACATTTGCAGTGACCTCTGGGACTTCTTTTGCAAAAATGTCATGGCCATGTACGACATCTTCAACCATCAACTAAATACCATGAATCTCACAGTCAGTCTTCTAGTCTCAACAGAAGAATGTACCATGACCAAGTTGAACTACCTTACCACAGTCAAGACCACTGCAACCATGAAGACCATCCACTTTGGAGCTTCATTGGACCCCTGCTCCAACTGCGCCTTCAAAAGAAAAATCTCCCCATCAACATTATCCTCAGTCACATCCTGAATGAGTACATTAATACTGCCACCTTCCGAGAAGCTTGTCACCACCCTGCTGAAGAAACCATCCACAGACCCTGCCAAGCTCATCAACTCCAGAACAATATCCCTCCTATCATACAGTCCTAGAGAAAGTGGTCACCAGACTTGCAGTCTGGATTCTGGGAGAAATCTGACTCAGGAAAAGGATTGGCAGTATTTGAGAGAGAAAAAATCGGTGCAATTCATGTTAAGGTCAAGAAATCTGGTTCCCATTCTTGGATATACTACTAAATGGCTGGTTGAGGTGTGAATTATTAAGAATACAAATTGGTATTACCTGATGGGTAATAAACAAGAGAATAAAAAGGGAAATGGTCAATCTTGATGGACTTGCCGAATGGGTACAAAATGTGACATTGTGCACATATTAGTGGACTGCTTAAAATTGCTACCCTTGCAGAAATGTATTCTACGCCCCATCTTTTCAAAATACGGAATTAAGAACTGTGCCCAAGCCATTGAGCTCCTTGTTGATATGTGTAATTTAGATATTGCAATAGCTTTTGTAAGGTACATGACTGCAGTAAAATGCGTTTGCTTGGATAAATAAAATGAAGGATTTATTGGATAACTAATAATGTGAAGCTAAATTATTAAATGAAGTATAATGTCAATGGAGTAGGTTTCTGGTTTGACTCTAGTATAAGATTTTTAGATAGGATAACTCCTGCCAGAAGTCTACATTTTTACCTAGTGGGCGTAATGAAGTGGTATGCCTCTAGCTTTAATTATTGATGACATTTGGCAATGGTGTTATGTTTATAATTGGATTTTTAAGTATCACTGTTTTAACGAAAATTGTTAGTGAAAATATTTATGGTATTAGAGTTGTATGTAAATCGATATATTTTTGCACCGTTTTAATACCAAAAACCAATGATCTAAATAAACATTACTTAGACTGACTGACAGTTTGGATTCAGACCCAACTTCAGCATGGAAACTGCTATAATAGCAACCCCAGGTGAAATCCACAAAATCCTCGACAGAGGAGAGACCACTGCCTTGATCCTTCAAGACCTCTAATTGGAAATTAACATAGCATCACAATCCATCCTCATTAGATGCCTACCCAGGATCAGCCCTGCCCTGTGGTGGATCTGCTTTTTTTCTGGCAGATAGAACCCAGACAGTCAACCTGTAGCCTTATACTTCAGAATCCCAGAAACTCATCTGTGGATTAACCAAAGGATTATTTCTCAGCCCTGGACTCTTCAACGTCTACATGACCCCTCTGGCCAATGTAGTCCATGCCCACAACATCAACATCCTCTCCTGCACGGATGACATGCAACTCATACTGCCCCTCTCTGGAAAAAACCCTAACACAAGTTCGCAGCATGCATGATAGAAGTAGCCACCAGGGTAAATTCCAACTGTCTCAAACTCAACTCGGACAAGACATTTGTGGTAATCTTTGGAATGTATATCTCTGTGTGGAACTCCACCTGGTGGCCAGTAGACCTAGATCTTCTTCAACCTACAGGCTGCCTAGGAATCATCATCAACAACAAGTTGGACATGTACGCCCAGGTCAAGGCCTTCAGAGCTGCCTACTTCAACTCCTGAAGGTGCTGAGAAAGCCTCTCAAATGCCTCCCAGACAGCACCAGAAAGGCTGTCAACCATTCACCCATCACAAGCAGATTGAAATACAGAAATTCTCTCAATACTGGGATCCCCAATTACCTCATCAAAAGACTATAAATTATCAAAAAGACAGGAGAAAGACATCCTCAACCTTCCACGCAGAACACACATCACCCCACATGTGAGAGAGCTCCAATGGCTCCAGACACACAAATGTGCACAGTTTAAAACTATTTGCCCACACATTCAAAGCATGACCTCAAGAGCCACAATTCCGTCAATCTACCTTTCATGCACCCCCGCTTAGTTAAAATGTGACATTCACACACCACATAAATACACATAAGTGGAACCAGAAGGCAAGCATTCTTGTTCCTCACTCCTAAAGCACGGAACAACCTCCCTCTATAAATCAGAATTTCCTGCTGGCTTCTTGAGTCTAACAAGAATCTCAATGTCTAGTTCTTTGAATGACCACATCAATGATGCTGGAATTCCACCTGCACAATCACCAGGATACCCTCCCACGTTTTAGAGCACTCCACAAACACATGTAACATAACACAACATTGTTATAATGCTTAACATACTCAGGCATGCCATTGCTGGAACATATAAATGTTCAAAGAAAATATCCATCTAGAAAATGTACGTCTTCAAGGTTTTCCTAAAGCAAAGATGTATGTCCTCTCCGAAAATTCCATTTAGTAGCACTCAGTGTTAACCCTAGGATTATTTTTTATATACTCAGCACCACCCATCATAGGAATTCTAGAATACACTTTGTTTGATGTCTGATTAGATCTTCAGATAAAGTAACACACTGTGCACCAGGTGGGTCAGTAGGACACAGAGGTGCAGGGCATGAGAATAGAGCCTGAGAGATGTGGGAGAAGGCAGACTCAGAGAGAGTGAATCTTTTTTGCATATACTCACCTATGGCAATGATAAATATGAGACATGCAATGGCCAGAAAGCTGTTTTTTCCAGGAAGTGACTGTCCACTTCTCTTCCTTATATAAAGCCCTTGAGCTAAAAGGGCAGTCATGTTGAGTATGAGTCTCTTACTGACGTGGCCTGCTGATCTAATCTCTGTTTCCTGAAATAAATGAGTTTGTACGAAGAAGTATTTCTGAATTATTGATGTCCTTTGCTAAAAAATAAAAAAGAATTGCATAATATAACAGCTCTTAGGTATGTAACCACTCTGATGTAAAGTGTTCTGATGAGAGCCAGAAAGGCTAAAATGTCAAACTTGGAGACCATTGTACAGTCAAGATTAGAGTAATATGTATATGAAGTCTTGCTTACATGAGACAACTTTGTGACATTCTCAATCACTTACCTTAATATAGTTTGTGGATTTTCCAACTTTACTTTCCATTGTTTTACCGTACCCTTGATGTGGTTATTGTTTACTCACAAACATGTTGTAGGAGATTGAATATTTTGTGCAGCTTTTTCTCAAGTATTACTTTATACATGCAAGGTAAAGGTATGCCAAATTAGAGTTAGATTTAGGGTCAAGGGTAGGGTTAGGTTTAGAATTAGGTTTGTGTTTAGGGATAGGTTTATGATCAGGGTTAGACTTTAGGTTAAATCTTAGCAATAGGTTTATGATTGAGGCAGCATGATGCATAGTCTGAAGTTAGGGTGAGCCTGAGTTTAAGTGCTAGTATTTGGTTGTTGTTCAGGTTTAGAATAAACAGTAATCTTAGTTCTGGGTCTAGTGTTAATTTCCTGTTGATGTGGTGATGGTGCTTTAGGGCCAGATGTATGAAAGGTTTAGCATTCACAAATTGTCCAAATCGCTATTTCGGGCCATTAGCAAATGCAAAAGCCCCTTTCAGTATGTACGAAAGGCAATTTGGTCAGTCTAAATTGCAAGTCCCCACACTCAAACTGCAATACACATCACTGCTCAATCAATACAAGAAAGCCATTCTCTCTGCCAAGCCCAATTATTTCTCCTCGAAAATCTTGTCCGCCGAAAATCAACCAAGAGAAATCTTTTCAATTGTGCAGGATCTAGCTTTCTCTGACAGAGCTACCCTCAAACCCTCCCCTTCCCAGGCCCTCTGCGATTCGCTCAATAACTTTTTCATCGAGAAAATTACTACTATCAAGTCTAACATCTCACCCCCTTCCCCCTCCTTCTCCAACCCTCAGCCTCCGCCCAACCAGTTATTTCTCGATTTTTTTTCCTCCTCTGACCAGGGAGTTGTTCTTGTCCCTACTTCTAAGGGTCAAGTCCGGATCTCCCTCGAACATCTGCCCTGCATGAATCCTTAGACAAATCTACCTGGCCTGTCCTTTGCCCCCTCTTACCTTTCTCAATGCTTCCCTTGCTCAGGGCATCGTCCCACAATTTCACAAATTTGCTACTATAATTCCCATCTTAAAGAAACCCGGTGCAGACCCCACCTCTATGGCCAATTATCCCCCCATCTCCCTCCTTCCCTTTTTAGGCAAAATACTGGAGCGACATGTCACCAAAGCGCTCAGTGCCTTTGCTGAGGAAACTGGCAGGTTAGCCCCGTCTCAGGCAGGCTTTTGCCCCAGGCACTCTACGGAGTCGGTAGTCCTCTCCGTCATGGACAAACTCAGAGAGGGAATGGACACCAATCTGCCCCTGGCCTTGGTCCTTCTTGATTTATCCGCCGCCTTTGTCAGGGCGGCTGGCATCAAGGGATCAGCCCTGGTTTGGCTCTCTTCCTTCCTGAGGGACCGTACTCAGGCCGTCCACCCTCTGCACCCTCCCGCAAGGTTCAATGCGGCGTACCGCAAGGCTCCTCCCTGTCACCCCTGTTGTTTAATTTGTACATTTTCCCTCTTGTTTTTGCACTACAGCATATGGAGGTCACGGTGTACTACGCCGATGACCTCCAGCTTATTTTTAATTTGACCTCTTCCCCAGACTCCACTCATAATTTCCAATCCATTATGATTTTCATCAGGGACTGGATGAATCACAACCAACTGAAGTTAAATCCAGATAAAACCGAACTGGTCCTTACAGGTGGGTGCTCCAGTCCCTGGAACCCTTCATTTTGGCCTTCTTCCCGGGGTTCTCCTCCCGTCCCCTCTACCTCAGTAAAGACCTTAGGCATAAAATTGAATGATCATCTTACCTTGCAATCCCAGATTAGTTCTGCTGTTTCTTCCTGCTTTATGATTCTCCGCACTATCCGAAAGATTTCACGTTTTTTCTCCCTTTCTGCCCTTAAACTTATTCTTTTAGCCATGGTCATATCCCTTATCGACTATGGCAACGTTTTATACTCTGGTATCCCTGCTTATGATTTACGGCGACTTCAGCTGGTTCAAAATCAGGCCGCCCGACTTGTCTATAACCTTCCCAAATCCCATCACGTCACCCCGTTACTCAAAGCCTTACATTGGCTTCCCATTCGGGAACGTTCCCTCTTTAAGATGGGCTGTATCACCTTTCAGGCCCGGGCAGGGACAGCCCCCGCATTTATTAATTCTGAAATCAAGGCCTATCTCCCTTGTAGAGAGCTGCGCTCTTCCTCCCAATTCCTTCTCTCGTTCCTCGATTCAGGAGGAGGAAATTGGGAGGTATGAAATTCTCCACCCTCGCCCCCGTATTTTGGAACACCCTTCCCTTTTCCCTTAGGTCCTCCTCCCATTATTTAGAGTTTCAAAAAGCTCTCAAAACCTTTCTTTTTTCTCAAGCCTTCCCACACTAGCGGCTCACTTCCTGCCCTTACCATGGGTCTGCATCCCTAGCGCCAAGAAACCGCTTGGTAGTCGAGCGCTTTATAAATATTTTAAAATTCAAATTCAAATTCAAAGTTAGGAAATAGAAAATTAAAAAAACCTTCGAAATTCAGAGTAAAAAGACAAAGGTCACAGGGACGTTATAGTTAGTAAATAGAATTTTTAAAAAAACTTAGAAATTCACTGAAAAAAACAAAGGTTACAGGGATGTTAAAGTTAGGCTCACACTTCACGCGTACAAAACCATAGAAATTCAGCAGTTATTGTTACCTGAGCTAACTATAACTCATGCCCCACAATACAGTGCTTATGGTCTTGCATATTACATCACTCATGACATGGTCAGTGACATCACAGATGTCTTTACTGATGATATCATCCACACACCCTCACATAACTACTCACACCACCATGCAGTCTCTCATAAACCCACTCATATGTCCACATAAGCACTCGCAATCCCGTTCCCATACAACTACTCACACGCCCACTTACTCATCCATACATCCACTGAATCACCCACTCATCAACCCATACAGTCACTCACACACCCAGACATACAGCCACTCAAATGCCCACTCATACAGCCATGCATCCACTTACTCATGCAGTCACTCACCAATACAGGCACTCACACATGCACTCACTCACCCTAACAGACACTGACTCACCCACTCACTTATCCATACTGGCATTCAGACATTCACTCACTCACCTACACAGACACTTACATACTCAATCACACAACCATAAAACCACTCGCACATTCACTTACAAACCCATACAACTAATCACACATGCACACACACATACCACACAAGCACTAACACACCCAGTCATACACCCACACAACCACACACACACGGAATTACATTCCCCCTCAACCCCTAACCCACCCACATACCCCCACAACAACTGACACACCCACTCACACATCCATACCATTACGCTCACACCCAGTCACACACCCATACAACCACTCACATACCAACTAACAAAACTATACAACAACTGAAACCCCCACAACCACTCATAGAACCTCTCACACATCCATACAATCACACATCCACTCACACAAACCCACTTACAAAACCACTTGAACACTCATGCAACCACCAACCAGTCCAACACCCACACAGCTACTCAGAATCTCACCCATACACCACTCATACACCCACTCACACACCCATAGAAGCACTCACACACTGAGACAGTCACACAGCTTCTCAGATCACATGTGTTGGAAATAAGCATGGGCGGATTTTGCGGATCCACGATTCACGGATTTGCGTATTCACGGATCGTGGATCTGCAAAATCCGCGTATTAGCGGATTTGCGGATTTGGGGCGGGGCTTCCATGCCAGTGCACATGCCTCTTGTGTGTATAAAGGTCAGAGACCGATCAGAGCAGCGGATGAAGAAGATACAGAAGCTCCTGGCCACAGGAACAGCACGAGGATTGCGCTCGTGAAAGTCAAGGATGCAAAGGCCTCTGTCCAGCATCACAGCTGATTTTCGATGGTATATTTGGGAAGAGGGCACAGCTGCCCAGCCTTGACAACGCTCACGATTGTTTTTTGGGCCGATGAATGAGTCACTGAATTTAAGCTTCAACTAGGGCACATGCTTAAATGATATCTGTAAGTGCTTCCGGTTGAGGTTTAATTTTTGTGCCAGGACCATCGTGCCAGAATGAACCCTGCCCTTCATATTTATTCAAGAAGACGCCACCGTTTTGTGCCATACCTCGTTGGCTAAATGTATAGTGCTTTCACTACACTACACTACAGCTGCCTAAAGTGCCAGAGAGTTGTCTACAGCGACCAGGTGTGTGTTACTATGCAATAGCGCCGAAGGGCTCAGGGGTCCCTTGAGTGAGCTATAAAAGCTCCTGTCCACAGGAACAGCACGAGGATTGCGCTCGTGACAGTCAAGGTTGCAAGGGCCTCTGTCCAGCATCACAGCCGATTTTCGATGGTATATTTGGGAAGAGGGCACATCTGCCCAGCCTTGACAACGCTCACGATTGTTTTTTGGGCCGATGAATGAGTCACTGAATTTAAGCTTCAACTAGGGCACATGCTTAAATGATATCTGTAAGTGCTTCCGGTTGAGGTTTAATTTTTGTGCCAGGACCATCGTGCCAGAATGAACCCTGCCCTTCATATTTATTCAAGAAGACGCCACCGTTTTGTGCCATACCTCGTTGGCTAAATGTATAGTGCTTTCACTACACTACACTACAGCTGCCTAAAGTGCCAGAGAGTTGTCTACAGCGACCAGGTGTGTGTTACTATGCAATAGCGCCGAAGGGCTCAGGGGTCCCTTGAGTGAGCTATAAAAGCTCCTGTCCACAGGAACAGCACGAGGATTGCGCTCGTGACAGTCAAGGTTGCAAGGGCCTCTGTCCAGCATCACAGCCGATTTTCGATGGTATATTTGGGAAGAGGGCACATCTGCCCAGCCTT
The DNA here is from genome assembly GCF_964261635.1 of Lissotriton helveticus. Taxonomy (NCBI): domain Eukaryota; kingdom Metazoa; phylum Chordata; class Amphibia; order Caudata; family Salamandridae; genus Lissotriton; species Lissotriton helveticus. Next base: position 129,627,838 of record NC_136069.1, read on the forward strand.
GACAACGCTCACGATTGTTTTTTGGGCCGATGAATGAGTCACTGAATTTAAGCTTCAACTAGGGCACATGCTTAAATGATATCTGTAAGTGCTTCCAGTTGAGGTTTAATTTTTGTGCCAGGACCATCGTGCCAGAATGAACCCTGCCCTTCATATTTATTCAAGAAGACGCCACCGTTTTGTGCCATACCTCGTTGGCTAAATGTATAGTGCTTTCACTACACTACACTACAGCTGCCTAAAGTGCCAGAGAGTTGTCTACAGCGACCAGGTGTGTGTTACTATGCAATAGCGCCGAAGGGCGCAGGGGTCCCTTGAGTGAGCTATAAAAGCTCCTGTCCACAGGAACAGCACGAGGATTGCACTCGTGACAGTCAAGGATGCAAAGGCCTCTGTCCAGCATCACAGCCGATTTTCAATGGTATATTTGGGAAGAGGGCACAGCTGCCTGGCCTGTTAACTATTTTACGATGGTGCCGGCAAGCTGCCAGCGCCATCCTAAAATAGTTACTAAATTAGCTTCAACAGGAAGCTCGAATAGATAAAATAAAGCAGATGCACGAGCGCCTGCTTGATTTTATGTATTAGTGCTTCCTGTTGAAGCTAATTTAGTAACTATTTTACGATGGCGCTGGCAGCTTGCCGGCGCCATCGTAAAATAGTTACAACAACAGGCCAGGAAGGCTTGAACTTTTGGCCTCGGAATCCGCCGCTCGCGGATTGCGAATTTTCGGTAAATTCGCGAGAGTTCGCGGATCGCGGATTTACCGAAAATTCACAAAATCCGCGAGCGTAGCGGATTTTGCGCTCCTGCTTAGTTGGAAATAGTATCACTCATTACTTGTATGCCTAATATACTAATCAAACGTTTGTAGTAGGTTAGTATATATGTTTAAAACTCATAAACTCTTAGAAAATACTTACACTCACTTAATGATGTCATCAGTTTCTGTAATTTGAGATGTCATCTGTGATGTCACTGATCATGTAATGAATGATGTCATATGTAAGGTCATAAGCAGTGCATTGCGGGGGCTCAAATTATAGTTAACTCGGGTAACCAAAACTGCAGAATGTCTATGGTTTTGCATGAGTGATGTGAGCCTAACTATAACGTCCCAGTAACGTTTCGTTTTTTTAAGTGAATTTATAGATATAGATATAGAGAGAGATAGAAAGGGAAAGAAAGAAAGTGAGAAAACATAACAAACCTTACTGCCATACGAGGGTGATGCCAGTAGGGCATGGATCAATGGAAGGAGAGCTTGTTCTGTATATGACAGTGATATCTTTTAGGTAACAGTATGAGAGTCAGAGAGATCCCTAGTGAGACTCTATAGTTACTCCTATCACCTAAATTGGGTTTAATGTAAGACACATATTAAAGATCTCCATGTAATTCTTATCTTTATGAATGTGTGCATGTATGCACTTTTGCCCTGTATGTACAGGGAGTTGCATGGTGTGAACCTAGCTAGATAGCAGCAAAGTGTTGTTATGTTATGTTATGTGTAGGCGGATTTATAGAGTGCACAGCTACTCAAAGAGTGTCCTGGCGCTGAGACAGAGAAAAGATGCAGAAACACAGTCAGTGAGAGAGAGACGAGGGTCCTAAAATTGGGATAGTCATCCTGCTTGTTGGAACAGCCATGTTTTCAGTTTCTTTCTGAAAACAAGAACATTTGCTGTTTGTCGAAGCGGTAGAGGGAGACTATTCCAGGACCTGGTCACCAGGACCTGAAAAGAGCGACCCCCACAACGGGCTTTAGCACATTTCGGAGTTACTACCAGGTGTTGAGACGCAGACCTAAGAGGTCTGCCGGGGGTGTAGAATGAGATTCTTTTACGTGTGTAGAGTGCCCCCATACCATGCAGGGCTTTGAAAGCCAGAACCAGAGCTTTAAAGAGTATTCTACAGCGGACTGGCAGCCAGTGCATTGCCTTCAGATGATGAGAGATCCGCTCTCTGGGCCCAAGGCTGAGGACTGCCCTTGCAGCCGAGTTCTGTACAACTTGCAATCTGTTGAGCAGACACTCCAGGAGGCCCAAATAAAGGCTGTTGGCATAGTCAAGCCTAGAAGTAATAAGAGCCTGTATAACTATCTTCCTATTAGAAATAGGTAACAGGAACAGAAACCTGCGAAGCATCTTCAGGAGGCCAAAACAGGTGCCTACAACTGACTGTACTTGTGACGTCATGGATAATGTCTCATCCAGCTTTACTCCTAAGTTCTTTACCGTCTTGACTGGAGTTTGAGGAGGGGACATATCAGGGGGCACCATTGCTTCCAGGCGTCCAGGGGCAGGGTGCAGAAGAAGATGATTTCAGACTTCTCTGAGTTGCATTTAAGATGGTTCAATTGGAACCAAGCGAAAACGACTCTCAGGCATTTATTAATTTTTTCCCCATTGAACGCCTCATTCTTTTTGCAAGTAAACAGCAGCTGGGTGTCGTCGGCGTGAGATATAATTACAGCATTACCAGCTTCCAACAGTGTGGCCAGAGGGGCCATATATAGATTAAAGAGAACAGGGCTCAATATGGATCCCTGAGGCACTCCCACATCAAGAGGAGGTAGGCTCGCTGAGAAAGGGGGTGACCACACCTCCTGATGCCTTGCCTGCAAAAACGAGGACATCCACGTCAACACCGTGCCCCCATACCCGCACTCCTGCAATCTCCGAAGGAGGATGGTCGTGGGGCACGGTGTCGAAAGCTGCCGAAAGATCAAGTAGGACCAGTACCGCCTTGCCACCTTTATCGAGTGTCTCCTTAACAGAATCCGAAATCTCCAGCAGTGCTGTCTCCGTACTAAGGTTCTGACGGAAGCCAGATTGGCTAGAATGGAAGAGATTCTTAGTTTCCGCAAAATTGTAAATAACTGAGTGGACACGTTTCTCAATAGTTTTGGCAAAAAAGGGCCAGTAATTGAAATGGGTCTGTAATTGGTAAACATGGTAGGATCAGCTGTTGGTTTTTTTAATAGAGGGGTGATTTTAGCACACTTCCAGGCGGCCGGGACCCTGCCGCACATGAGTGACCTGTTCATTATCCTATTTACCGTAGGATTCAGAAACTCAGCCATCTCTGCCAGGAATTTCGCCGGACACAGATCGCTCGGCGACCCTGATTTCAGGCCCTTCATGATTGTCAGGGAAGCCTTGAGAGACAGGGGGGGGAAGAAATGAAGGGAAGACTTATCTTTGTCATACTGAGGGACAATCTGTAAGGAGGCTGTAGGATCGGTTACCTCAGGGGCGTCAAAAGAGGATTGAATGGTTATTATCTTGGAGTAAAAAAGTTAGCTAGTTTATTCGTCGAATCCAGGGAAGGGGGGGGGGAGCCCTCATCATGGCCTTCGGGGCGGAAAACTTTTAACTATTTTAAAGATTTCTTTGGCCTGTTTTCCTGCGGACTCAATCTTGGATGCAAAAAAGCTCTTTTTGGCTGACTGAATTTCTTTGTGATAGAGTCTGATGGCCTCTTTATAGATCTTTTTATTCTTTGTATCAAAGTCTCTCCTCCAAACTCGCTCTAGATGCTTGCAGTCCTTACGGCATTGGCGCAAGGCGTCTTTAAACCAAGGGGCTGAGCATCTAGTGTTTTGGAGAGGCTCAGTGTCGGCGGTGCAAGGGCCGTAGTTGCTTGCGCAATCCAATTTGCAAGGGCCTCAGCATCCTCATCAACATCACCCGATAAAGGTAACGGGTGAAGCTCCAGTTTGTGTTTAAAGGCAGTACGGGGGATCTTATTGAAAGATATGGAGGCGCAGGCTGGTCGCTTAACCAGAGCAGAAGGCGCCTTAGTAATTTTTAATAATTTGAAGCCCACCAAGTAGTGATCGGACCAGGGGAGTGGAAAGGGCGTTTCTGTCAAAATAGTACAATTTGCGAATATTTGGTCGAGAGTGTGACCTCTAATGTGGGTAGGGCTATAGACCTGCGGGGTAAGATTAAGGACGTCCAGGGCTTCACACAGTAGGATAGACTCTGAAATGTCCTGTTTATCCATGTGTATATTAAAATCGCCCAGTACCAAAAAGTGTTGAAACCTAGAGGCCACCGGTGCAATAGCCTCACATAGGGACTTCAAAAAGGCCCCTGTAGGCCCAGGGGGTGTATACATAACACTCCTGCTAGACATTGATGAGAAGACAGAGTAGCCTGGAAGCAGAGGCATTCTGCGTCGACAATTCTTTCTAGAGGGATACAGGAGGTCGCTATAGCAGTTTTGCTGATAATAGCTATCCCCCCTCCTCTAGTTCCTGCACGATCTTTCCTAAGGATCGAGTAACCCTGGGGGAGTACTGTAGAGATGGTAGGATTGCTAGTATCCGTCAACCAAGTTTCTGTTAGAAAGATGATGTCAGGACGGGATTTATCTAACATGTCGTAAATATGCAGGTCATTTTTATTTAGTGATCGGCAGTTTAATAATGAAGCTTTAATGAATTTTTGATTTGAAGGCCGATGGGCCTGTTGTGGCCCAGCCGTCTCATGACTGTGGGAAAGAGAGCATCCCTTAAGAGACACGGCAGCAACATTCCAGTGGCAGTCCTGGCGCCGCATCGGGCCTCTGTGCGACCCTAGGTCTAGCCTATTATTGCACTTAGGACCGCGGCCCAGGCCCCATAGCATCTCCCTATCGTAGGTTATTACCTTATTTACATGTTGAACAGGACCGGCAGGGTTCCCAGTCCCAGTCGCCTCCGGGTCGCGGACGGGCGCAGATGGGCTTGCCTTTGGCGCGCCCGCTGCGCTCGTCTGCTGCACGGCCGGATCTCCATCTGAATAAAGAGGCTGTCCACAGCCGGATATGGCGTGGCGGGGGGAGGAGCCGCGTCTCTCCACAACAATAGGTCGCTATGAGACCGTGGTGGACCGGGGACCGGCTGACGGTATCATATAGCCCAGAAAGTAAGTGCAGCACAACGCAATAAAAGATTTCCAAATATTTTTAAAAAACACCCAGAGAGAAACCCTCGAGCTAACAGCAGCCTGTGGAATTCAAGCAGCTTGCTGTCTCAGCGCGGCCGGGCCTCTGAGCCGATTAAAAGCCACCTGGGCGGAAATGGCGTGGCGGGGGGAGGAGCCGCGTCCCTCCACAACAATCGGTCGTTATGAGACCGCGGTGGACCGGGGACCGGCTGACAGTATCATATAGCCCAGAAAGTAAGTGCAGCACAACACAATAAAAGTGTTCAACATTATTTGTTACCTCCCACGTTTGCATTTCACAATGACATTTGATTTCATTTATTTATAATTGGATTTCCTTTCTTACAGATTTACTGTTGTTTCGGCACAAGAGGATTAAATGTTTTGACCAGAATTACACATTGTATGGTTGTATCAGTCCTGGGATTAGAACACAGGACCCCACAGTACATGTCAGTTGTATAGCACCCAGACCACATTATGGGTTTTTCTAGAAGTGAAAAACTACCTTGGTTTATGTAGTTTACCTGGTTATTCAGAGATGCAAGGAATAATAAGGGATTCTTCCTCATTCATGATGATAAACAAACATGCTTTCACATAAATGTTCCCTTAGCTCTCTTCACAGAGCCTTTGCCTAGTCCTCAATATGCCTAGGAATCAGTTATCAGAGCCTGCAAATATGTCACTAGTGCCTCTCTCCCTCTGCCTGCATGAACATATTCATTGAGTGTAGACATGGGTGACACTAGGACTGTGGTTCTCATAATAATATCAGGAACTTAGCCAAACTACATGTCATGCAATCTTTCTTTAAATGAGAGTGAGCCAGAACTACGGGGGAAGGGAACAGATGGGGCATTATGCTCTAGGTTCCATTTTTGTAGGTCCATAGGCTCCATCTGCATCTTTAAATAGATTAGTAATACAACCCTGCACTGTTTATTAATGATGTAGTGGCCAACACAGCCTACCACAAGATGTGGCTAGATATTGAAGCTGAAATTCTTTCTTGTTTCACTGAGTGAATAGTTTTGTGTCTGTTGTCTACAAGCCATTTGTGATGGGGAGCTGTGCAGGGACATTTTCTCCTTTGGCCCCTCCCCGCTGCGTACACATCACAAGATTCATTTTTTCTTCCTCAGGGTCCCTGAACAGCATCTGTTCTGTACTGACACTGAATGGAGCCAATAATCCGCCACGAGAAAGAACAACAACCCGAAAGATGAAGCCAACAAAGAACAGACTGTAGAACCTCGATGAACAGAAATGCATCAAAGTGACCCAAGTGAAACCCCTGAAATGCGGAGAAAGGACTCACTGAAGCAGATGAAGGGAAGCCAGGAGTCAACCAATTCTACGAGCCACCCCGCCACGTTCCTGGAGGAGTGTGGCCCGCCAAGGTATGTGCTGGTATGCTTGGGTAGAGCAGAAGGAGCAAGGTGGCTGACCAGGGGTGCATCAGGCTTGTGCAAATAGAAGACTCTCCAGTCTAAAGTAGTAAAATGAAAAATGGCCTACAACTTCAGTATTGAATGTTTACTTTGAGCAATTCCTTATTAAAACAAAGTGTTTGTTTTTTGTTGTTCTCTTGACCATAAGTATTGTTGAATGAGCTAGTACCCGCCAATTACTAAAAACATAGTGAGGAGTAACTAGGATAGGAATTGAGTGCCAGATGTAGGTAGCCCTTTACCGGTCGGTAACGGCCGAAAATCGGTATTTTCGTGCGCTACCGACCGGTATTGAGCAATCGGGTTGTAGGAGACCGAAAATCGCCCGAATCGGTAAATTTACCGAATCGATAAAGTTACCGAATCGGTAAAATACCGAATCGGATAATTTACCGAATCGGTAAATTTACCGAATCGCAACGGTTTGCGAATCGGTAAATTTACCGAATCGGTAAATTATCCGATTCGGTAAACTTACTGAATCGGTATTTTACCGATTCGGTAAATAAGAAGTGGTAAAATTGAATATTGAGATGTAGGTAAGCTCTTAAATACCGAATTTGCATGAAAATCGGTATTTAAGAGTCGGTATTTACCATGGAGTGAAATCAGGTGGTAACCAGGTTCAGCCTATAAAAAAGGACCCAAAATGCAATTTTTTTGGCACAATGGCGGCATTTTATGTCATTGCAAGACGGCTACAGCCACAGGAGGAAGGAGAGAGGGAATGGCAGAGACAGGAGCAGGTCTACAGGCAGAGGGTCACCTTGTTCATGCTCACAGAGACAGAGATACTCCAGAGGTACAGGTTGGCCCCACACACCATCTTGGACCTCATCAGGGACCTCCAACCACTGTTAGAGCACACCACCCCAAGGGCACACGCTATTCCACCCCACGTGCAGATGCTGTGCAGCCTACACCTGCTTGCGTCTGGGAGCTACCAGAGCGTGGTTGCTGCGGTAGGTGGGGTGACCCAGAGCAGCCTGTCAAGGTTTTTCCACAAATTCCTTGACGCCATGTTACAGAGGATGGACCATTACATATCATTTCCTGCAACCCATGCTGAACTGGTCCAAACAAAATCTGACTTCTACCAGATGGCTCGATTCCCCAATATAATTGGCTGCATAGATGGCTCGCACATTCCCATTTGTCCCCCTGCTGCCACTGAATATATATTCAGGAATAGGAAGTCCACCCACACCATCAATGTGCAGGTGATTTGCAATGCAAAGTGCGCCATCACTGACCTTGTGGCAAAATTCCCTGGGAGTACCCACGACTCCTATATATGTCAGAACAGCGGCATCTATGCACGGCTGACTGCAGGGGAATTTGGTGAAGGATACCTCCTAGGTAAGACACAGTGTCCGACCCCCATAACACCTATTGCAGTAAGAAGTACATGTATGCATGTGAGTAATGTATTCCCATTTCCTTTTAGGAGACAGTGCATATGCCCTTCGCTCCTTCATACTCACCCCCTACCTCAACCCCTTAACACCCAGCCAGAGGAGATATAACCGGGTACACAAGAGCACAAGGAATGTCGTTGAACGAACATTTGGTATCTGGAAAAGCAGATTCAGAAGCCTGCACAAGAGCGGAGGTGCAAGGCAGTATACCCCCATCACCTGCTGTAAGATCATTGCTGCCTGTGCTATGTTGCACAACCTTGCTGTGAAGAAGGGTACTGAGGTGGAGTTGTCAGACTACGAGGACCATGACGACTACATTGCTGTGCCTGAAACACAACCTGCTGGAGTGTCAACACCAAGTGATGGCAGATACAGACGTGAGGAGATTACACGCAAATACTTCTGAGTAAGTAATGAGACACAGACAGGTTGTGTGGGGGTCCAACGTATTTTAATGTAGCCACAACGTTCAAGCACTTAAGTGCAACAAAATTAACATCATGAACGTGGGGAATGTATGTCCCGGGTTACTTCACCCATGACCGGTTATGTCACTTGCGCCCGCGCTTTCCTGAGCCACTAGGATGTTGTTCGCTGTGTTCAGCGTGCCCTGCAGCCTCAGCTGGGCACCTGCTACTCCTCCGTGTCTCCACAACTGCGCTTGATATGCTGCTCCGGCTACTAGTGTCCTCAGCCTCTGCCACGTCCAGGGCAGGATTCTGTGCTGTGTGGGAAATCAGCATTGCCTCTAGTGCACTTGTAATCCTGGCCATGCCCTTGGTGACCTCAGCTGTTTTCTGAGTCAATGCCTCCTGCATATGTATGCCCCTCCTGCATAGCAGGGATGTGGCAGTGGCTAAACGATTGATGGCCGCATTGTGGACACGGGCCTCCCTGCGCCTTGTGTGTTCCAGACTGTCTAGTTTTGTGCATAGCTGTGTCATAGAGTTGCTCATCTGCTGCATCCCTGCTGCAATGTCAGTATTTTTTTTTGCAACCTCTTTATTTGCCTCCACAAGGTCTCTCATGCCCTTACCCATGTCTCCTATTTTTTCATTCAGGGCTCTGAATTGGCGTTGGCAGGCTTGGATGGATTTGCCCTGCATCCTTTCAATGTGCACCATGCTCCCCTCCAGCCCACGGAACACAGTGCCATCACCACGTCCACCTGCACTGCTGGGTCTGGGTTGTCTCCTGCGAGCTGTGACTGTCTCATTTGTGGACTGCAGTGCTGCTGAACTCACATCTACAGGGACTTGAGACTCCCCCTCACCCTCCGCTGCCTCCATTACAGGTAGTGCGGCCACGACACACCTCCTGGATGGTGGGGTTGCAGGAGTGGACAGGAACAGTGATGGTGAGGTTTCTGGTGAGATCACCAAGGGAGGGGATTGTGAAAGCTGTGGAGAGTGCGGCAACTCTGGGGTCTGCACAGTGTCATCATCATGGGCGCTGCCTGTCGTGTCGCCTTCCTCCTGCGAGGCTTGTACTTGACTTGGCCCTGCTTCCTCTCTCTCCTCCCTTGCTGGTGCAGTCCCTTCTGTGTCTGTGGGTCGACTGCCTGATTTTGGCCCTAGGTATAAATAAGCGAATATCAATTGAGTGCTACTGTGTCACAGTCAGTACAATAAATGCTTTACACATTTCACTTCAATTTCTCTGAATTACTTTGACTAACTTGCTGATGTCTGCGCTGTAACACATGGTCTTACATTAGCTGACTAAATTTCCCATAACGCATTGCTCCTGTATAGTGCTAGCAGTACTGGACTGGGGTTAGCTTGTCCACAAAGGGTAAAGGGAAGCAGGTTGGTATGGGGTGTCATGCTGCGCATGCGTCTTACCTTTTTTCCTTGCAGCTCGGGCTGAACTGTCCACATCTCCAAGTCCCAAGATGCTGTCTGCCTCAATGGTCGAGGCCACCAACTCCTCCAGGTCAGTCAGGGGGGGCGCTGGGTTCCTGCCTCCTCCGGTTAAGCCAGCCTGCTTGTGGATTTCAGCCATCTTTTTCTTGGTGAGGCTCCTGATGTCATAAAATCGTTTTTTCAGATTCTCTGTATTCCTGGGTGTGACTCCCACTGCATTCACTTTTTCAGCAATTGCCAGCCAGATTTTTCGTTTGGCAGACTCAGGCACAGTGAGGGATTGCCTGCCAAAAAGTTTGGTTTGCACTCTCACTACCTCCTCCACAAGTACCTGCAACTCCATGCTGCTGAACTTTATTTTTCTCTTTCTTTCTGCCTTCTGGCTTTCACTGCTGCTTGCCATTTTTCTGTTTGTAAAGTTTCAATGAAACTCTCCCTGCTGCTCTGTGTCTCTGCTCTGCTCTGACTGCCTCTCCAGAACCTTCTAATTAGTTGCAGCTGCCTGGGTAGCCACTTCCTGCTAGGGAGGGGGAGGGTGGTAGCACCTGATTGGCTGTTTTCTTAAGTTTCACTTTTGCTTGCTTTCTGATTTTGAATTTACCGATTCGGTATTTACCGATTCTGTAAATACCGAATCGGTATTTCCCATTCATTCCTATGGGCCTTTTGGCCCATAGGAATGAATGGGAAATACCGATTCGGTATTTACAGATTCGGTGAATACCGATTCGGTAAATTCCGACTGTCCGATACCGACTTTTACAGATTCAGTAAATTAGACCGATTTTTTATCTACATCTCAATTAACGATTCTTGAATATCAATTCGGTAAAAAACGGTATTTAAGAATCGGTAAATGTGATTTACCTACATCTGGCCCTTAGTCCTATATATAAAAATTGCACACACTGTGACAGGTTAGGCATTTCCTAAATGCACAGTTTGCATTTAGGAAAGGCTACAAGCATTGCCAAATAGGTATTCACAAATTGAGATTCCCTGAATGCATTCGCAATTTAGGTAGTCCCAAAGAATTGTGATTACCTAAATTGCGAATGGAAAAAGGTACATGCATCAGAAAAGTCCTTTTTCCATTCGTAAATGGGCAGATTCTGCGAATCGGCCCGTTTGCGACCAGAAAAAAGCTTGATGCATGTGCCCCTAATGTTTTGTTTATGTTACATCATCTCAATTGGATATTCAGAGTAGGCTTTATGCTAATTGCAATGTATTTTTACACTTTCATCTTGAACTGTCTTTATGTTCAGTTATTCTTTGCTTTGTAATGAATTAACCAACCTTACGTAGTTGTTTGTGGTTACTATGTGTCCATAGGATTTCTTGCTAGATTGATTGGCAATAATAACAAGTTTCCTCCCCTCTGCATTTCTATGCTGCTAAAAAGAACAATTGGGTTGTGATTCTAGAACAGGTCCAGAATTAATGGGCCCAGTCCTTTCAACTGTTAATGTACCCAACTATGAAAAAGGAACGCTACTTGAACTTCATCTCTTCTATATGCTTTACAGTTACACCTGTTTCCAGATTACCTTCAATGAGGTCCATATTTCTCTTCAACTCATTGCTTATTTATTTGATGTTTTAGTAAGGCCTGCATGTTTCCTTTTGGTTACCTCAGGTAGCTGGGGTTCTAGCCATGGAAGTCTAGGTCACAATGGAATATATTTGCGATTTTGCTCTCCCCTGAGGCGAAAAGCCGGGGGAATCTCTCTTTACCTTTCATACTGATGATTTAGCTTTCAGTCGCTGACTTACAAACGACGAATTTTAAAAATTGTAAAATATTTTAAATTGTTCTTTTTTAACCGGACATTACCTCGTGGGTGAGATTACTTCACTTGAGGTCTCCGGGTTGTTGCCAGACAAAGCGCGCTGCTAGAAGGCGCCCTGACCTCACCTGACCCTCCCGAGGCGCCATCTTGGTGAGGGAAGGTCAGCGCTCCAGTCGATAGAACCCTCCCACCCTCCTCTGCCCAGTTACGAATAAAAGCATGGCACCATCCCGTCCGCGCAGCGGGCGGGCGCAGCGGGCGCGCCGGCGGCGCGCCAAAGGCGCGCCAAAGGCGGGCCCGTCTGCGCCCGTCCGCGCCGGGACCGGGCCCAGGGCCACAACCCCTGCTTCTCGCACCATTTATTCTCGTAATGAACTCATGGAGCTGTGCCCTTCTTATGCTCCGCTATGTACTAAAGCGGATGTATCACTCACTCCATTTGCTTCAGGCACACGGTGTTCACATTGTAACTCTCTATCTATGCTTGTTAACCCCACGCGGCATATCAAAACACGAGCTATGGAGGAAGACACACATATTTCCATGGCACTTGTTAATGCGCGTTCACTCAGTAAACACTGTCAGGACATAGCCGACCTAATAAATGATCATAATTTAGACATCCTTTTTATCACCGAGACTTGGTCCGATGAAGCATCTGCCCCTGACTATGTTATAGCAGTTCCCCCTGGCTTTAGTGCCTATCGGCAGGATAGGCCCAAAGGTAAAGGAGGTGGAATAGCCATCATAGCTAGAGACTTATATAAAACGCGTTGCTCACCTATCCCTATCAATGCATGCGAAGCCATGCATTTTGATATTAAGCTGGCTCCCACGTATAATTTTAAGGGGACATTGATATACAGACCCCCTGGTACTAGATCCGCGTTTCTCACTAATCTTACCAACATCACCGAATCTATAGCGGCAGAAGAATTCACCACGATATTGGGTGATTTCAACTTTCATCTAGAGCTCCACAGTGACAGGGACACCATTTCCCTCGTATCAGACCTTGACACGATGGGCCTCAGACAGTTGGTTACAACTTCTACTCACCTGGCAGGCCACACGCTGGACGGTATCTTCACTAATGTGGAAGGACTGTCCATCACCTCTGTTCTTCCAATGACCTGGACAGACCATTCAGTTATCATTAGTGAACTTACCATCAAAGGTCCGCAGAGTAAAATAAGGTCTCCTGCTTTAAAGGGCACGTTCAAAGCGTGGAAGGACATTAACCCCAATGACTTAAGACTGCTTCTCCACACCACAACCCCTGAATTATCCACTGACCCAACGACTGCCACTAATCAATTTCAAAAATGGTTGGGTGAAGCTTCAACTCAGTTGGCACCCACCAAATCAATTTCTAAGAATAGAAACAGGCCTAAAGCCAAGTGGTATACGAAACAACTAAAAGACCAAAAACAACTTACTAGGAATAAGGAACGACAATGGCGTAGAACCTACGACACTGAAACCAAGGTCAATTATAAGAAAACCCTGGCTACCTATAAATCAATGATAATAACAGCAAAAAAGGATTACTACACTCGCCATATAGAATCTGCCAAAAATTCTAGCAAAGAGCTTTATCTCGTTGCTAAAACCCTTGCGGGTAATGCCCCGGATCTTAATCCACCCCATCACAAACCCTATGCGATGCCTTGTCAGACTTTTTCTTTACTAAAGTTAATGATATTTACCAAGATTTTAATCTTGACCAGGTCCACAGTAGTGTCACTATTTCTCCGGTCACGGCAGTGACACCGGCTAGCACCACTATGACATCCTTTAATGCCCTCACCACCGATCAAGTCAAAAGTATCTTTAACACGATTAAAGCTGGATCAGCTTTGGATCCCTGCCCTACCTCTGTACTTGCCACAGTACCAGATATAGTCATCCCCATTATAACCACACTCTGTAACACTATTTTGGCATCCGGAACCTACCCCGATGCGTTGAAGAACACACTAATCAAACCTCTGCTGAAAAAACCGGGGTTAGACAAAAGCGAACTAAAAAATTATCGCCCGATTGCAAGCCTCCCTTTCCTAGCGAAGGTTATAGAAAAGGCCATGAACCAGCAGCTGTCAGCTTATATAGAGAACAATCATCTGCTGGACGATACACAGTTCGGTTTCCGCAAACATCATGGCACGGAAACCGCACTCATTAAAGCAGCCGACGACATAAGAGTCATTCGTGACCAAGGAGGTACTGCGGTATTAGTCCTCCTTGACTTGTCTGCTGCCTTCGACACGGTCGACCACAAGATCTTGGTCGACCGTGTCGAGAGGATGGGCATTCAGCTTACTGCTAGAGATCTTCTCGCCTCTTTTCTGGCCAATAGAACCCAGGCAGTTACCCTGGGCCCCTTTCAATCTGCCGACTTGTCGTTGCCGTGTGGGGTCCCACAAGGCTCATCCCTGAGTCCGACACTATTTAATATATATGTGTCGGACCTTGCTAGTGTCATCAAAGCCTACGGGATGGGCCTGACCTCATACGCTGACGACACTCAGTTGGTTTTGGCCATAAGAGATGATGGACAGAAGATGGCGGAGAGTTTCCAAGATGGGATGACTGCAATTAGTGAGTGGATGGCAAGAAATTGCCTGAAGCTCAACTCTGATAAAACAGAGGTGGTTATCTTCGGTAAGCTCTCCCCACCCTGGTCGGCAACCTGGTGGCCAGCAGCCATGGGTACACCTCCTTGCCCCTCGGTCAAAGTTAGAAACTTAGGTGTCACCTTTGACAACCAGCTCAACTTTATGGCCCATGCGAATAAAGTGGCTGCTAACGCTCACTTTAATTTACGTATTGTAAGGAAAATCATACCATACTTACCTGAATCAGCAGCAAAAACACTAGTCTCCTCGCTAGTGTTGTCTTCACTAGACTACTGTAACGGTCTGTTGCTCAACGCCCAGAACAGAGTCATCAAAAAATTACAGACCGTTCAAAATGCTGCTGCCCGCGTACTTGCAAAAAAACCCAGATTTGCCCCCATTTCGGACACGCTTAAAAAATACCACTGGCTGTCCATTCACAATAGGGTCAAATTCAAATCTTTGTGCACGGTTTTTAAATCACTTCAGGATTTAGGACCTCGATTCTTTAAAAAACAACTGACTCCGTACAATCCTGTGAGAAAGCTCAGATCCACATCTTCTAACCAGCTAGTGGTTCAACGTAGCCGTACAGTTTCCTGGGGTGATCGCCGCTTCTTAATCTCGGCCCCCAGACTCTGGAACACCCTACCCATTGATATTAGGACCAGTTCTACTCTTCTTCAGTTTAGAAAAAAACTGAAGACATGGCTTTTTAATCAATAATTCACTTCCTGTTTTTTCTGTCTAGGGTGAGACTTTAATGCAATTTCAGCGCCGAGACGCCTAAGGGTAATTGCACGCGCTTTATAAATGGCATTAAATAAATAAAATAAATAAATAAATAAATAAATAAATAAATAAATATGACATTGGAGTCTCCTGTGTGAAGGGGCAGCGTGTCCTATGTTCTTCAGTAGCTTGAGAGGTCTCTCAGATTTTGGTTCAATCCACTCCACTTCTCAGGGCCATACAATCTCAATGGAGTGCCTTCTTGTTTTTGCTGTTTGAAGTTTCTTTAGTTGATTTGGCATGCAGTAGCTGAGTGAAGTGCTTGGTAAGCCGATAGTGGGAGGCTAGATTTTCCTGGGGACCACGTGTAACAGGAATGTGCAAGGTTGTGATGTCTGAAGGCTCAAAGCTCTGCATATGTTTTAAAAAACTGGCAACTATAGAGAGATCCTATGTTGTAGTGGGAACTGCTCTCATTGCCATGAGGGAATGTCTGAATAAAGGGTGGAAAGCTTCAGTCAGCAGCTGTTCCCGGTCTCCTACCTATATCTCTACCTCATCCCTGGAACAATGTTATGAGGGAATCAACTACGTCTCCGACTTCCATTGCCTCGCTGGCTGCTGAGTGCATGGCACAGCCCATCCCACATTGTACCTTAATGCTTACCATTGGCATCTACTGGTAATTGTTGAAGGGTGCAGCCTTCTAATCCACCATTTTCTACTCCTTGATGTAATGGTCATCATGTAGCAAGCCTGGAACCCTGTTGCAGGAAATGCTCATTCAGAGTTGAAATTGTATTAGTTTACTACTTCTGTAGTAGGGAAAAATCAGAAAGATTTACTCATAGTATGAAATTTTCCAGTTTTGCCTCCCAATGCCAGTGTAATATACAAATGCATGCTCAGGGTGGGGGATAATGTTGCAATAGTTCAGGCTGGCTGTGACCAAGATTCTTGTGAGTACCACCTGGTAACTGGATTTATGTTATGGGGGGAATTTCTGGGAGAGGCAGAGCTGCAAGTTGGCACCATTAATCATTGCTTTGGCTCAAGTCATAAATCAGAAATTTGCATCAAAGATAATGCATAAGTGCATTGCGTTCAATGAGATTGATGTAGGTGATCCAGTGCCTCTGTGCAAGACAAGGGACAATGCATCATTGCTCCTCCCAAGATGAGAAACTTGTTTTTGGTCCTTCCTTGGATCGGACTCTCTCCTTCATTCCACATAGTAGGTGGTCTAGAAATATAGTGATTTGCCGGTGCTCTGGTTCATTTTCCAGTCACAATTGGATTAATGTGTTAACAGCATGCAGTTGAAGGTTCAGCATTTATGTGAAGTAGAATACATGACGCCAATTGTGATGGTAGCCAAAAAGAAAGTATTTGAAGCATGTAATGCAGGACCAGGTACACATGACCAATGTTCCAGTCTCTTCATAGAATTCTGCTCTTTACAGTATCATAGGTGGCAGAGGTGTTGATGAGTATTAGAAATGTTTTTATCTGTATTCGTGGAGAGAATTAGTTTTTGTCTACTGTAATCCTGGGCGGAATATGTTCCCCTCCAGCATCTCTAGTCAAGTGAATATGGAGTAAGCGGTTCAATTCCATGTACTCATGAAGTTATTTCATTACTTCCATTTCCATGATTTTACATAGAAGGGTTGGTTAGAGTTCATCTAGTTAGCCAAGATATCTGAGTCTGCCGGTGTTTTCATGAAGTAGAGCAATGATGCATGTTTTTGAGGGCCTGGAACAGATGATATGTTTTCAACTGGGAGAAATTTATGTCTGTCATATCCCAAGGAGTAGGGGGAGAATTGGTTAATACATGGTATGGTTCCACTGGTAAATTTGTCACTTAAAACATGAGTGCCAGTGACAACACATCCTCTGAATCCAAAAGCCAAAATGTAGTGAAATTGAATTGAAGCAGAGATAGGAAGCAAGTCTCTTTAGTGAGTTGGCACTGGGTTGTTGAAGAGATTCTCATCATAGCCCATGGCTTGAGAACAGTACTCCCACATACTGAAAAGACATCACAACGTGTACTCTACTTTTCTTCATGCAGTACTGGCTACCAATTTAATATCAATAATAAAGCCTAGCGGTGAGGGCTTGCAACCGGTCTGCACAAGAAAGGATTATTACTATATTAACTCAATGTCATTAATTCAATCAATCACGCTCAACCTTCTGTAGCCCACCGCTGCAGGACCACCTTCAATAAAATATACCCCAATGAAGGGAGCGTTGTGTTCAGTAATCAGTATTTGCAAATGAAATTAGTTCCCAACGTATTCAATCAAAAGACAGATTTCCTTGAGTCCACGATCCCCAATTCATTGCACGTCACTTTAGGATACTGTTTCTACAATGATTCATAACAGTTCATCAATATAAATTGCCAAGTTCATAGAAGTTCATCAACAGAAGTTCCAAATACAATCAGCCAATGCGTTTCAGCCACCGTAGGACGCCATCAGGGCTATAGTTCAATTTACTTTCTGTGGGACTTCTCCCTATCAAGTAAAAAACTCGGGTTTTTCTTCTAAATTTATGGTTTCCCAAATATCATCGGCACCATATTTCGTTAGGTGGTCCGTGCCTGTCAGATTCCCAATGAACAAGTCTTTAATGTAGCTGCATCTAAATTCAACAACGATTCCCCTGTAAGTAGCTATTATGATAGTCATTTATAAGCACCTCACTGGACAGCGGGATTTATCGGGCCGACTGCATGGAATAAGGTCGTCGTAGCTGAATGGGTCTTGAATTGGAGGGATTGGACTGAAAACAAGAGAGGTTAATTCATTAACCATCAGTGAAAATAATATCAATGTTTATGTTAGTGTTATGTGTTTTAGTATGTATTTTATATGTATGTGTTCCACATGTTTTTTTAAATATATGTATTAAATGTTTAAAAGTTTGTAATTTTTTTTAAAGTAAATGTTGTGTTTTAGTACCGTAGTGGGTTGTGGCTTTATAAGGGAATAGGGTGGGGAGTAATTTAATTATAGTAAATTAAATCATAATTTTTAGAAATGATAAATAATTTTTAATAAAATTTAGCATTTTAGTTCCGGAGCGGGTTGTGGGTTTATTGGGGAATAGGGTGGGAAGTAATTTAATTTTAATTAAGTAATGATTAATTTTTATTTATTGGGATTGATAATTAATTAATTATTAAGTTGTAATTAATTGGTATTAATTGATTAATTGATAAATATATTAATTGTGTTAATTTTTTATTGGAGCGGGTTGTGGGTTTATAAGGGAATAGGGCGGGAAGTAAATTAATTATAATAAATTAATTAATAATTTTTATTTTTTGGTATTGATAATTAATGTATTGTTTATTAATTATTAATTGGTAATTAAATGTTATTGAAATTGATTCATTGATAAATATATTAATTGTGTTAATTTAGGAGCGGGTTGTGTGTTTATAGGGGAATATGGTTGTGAAGTAAGTTATTATAATTAAGTAATTAAGTAATTATTATTTAGTATTTATTGGTTTTGATAATTAATGTATTGTTAATTATTTATGAATTGGTAATTAATTTTTACTATTTATTATTGATTGGTATTGATAATTAGGGTATTGTTAATTGGTAATTATTGTTCATTTATTATTAATTCATTATTTAGTTAAAAAAAAATTAGTTGATAAGTATGTTATTTATAACCCCTTTTCTATCCAACACTTTCCCTACTGTTGCACTCTCTGGAGTGGGAATAGTAATTTTTACCCCTATGCTATCCAACACTTTCCCTACTGTTGCACTCTTTGGAGTTGGAATAGCAATTATAACCCCTACGCTATTCAACACAGTCCCTACAGTTGCACTCACTGGAGTGGGAACAGTAATTGTTACCCCTACGCTATCCAACACTTTCCCTACTGTTGCACTCACTGGAGTGGGAATAGTATGTTTTACCGCTACGCTATCCAACACTTTCCCTACTGTTGCACTCACTGGAGTGTGAATAGTAATCTTTACCCCCAAGCTATCCAACACTTTCCCTACAGTTCCACGCTCTGGAGTGGGAATCATAATTTTAACCCCTACGCTATCTAACACTTTCCCTACTGTTGCAATAATTGGAGTGGGAATAGTCATTTTAACCTCTTTGCTATCACACACTTTCTACACTGTTGCACTCAATGGAGGGGGAATAGTCATTTTTACCCCTACGCTATCCAACACTTTCCCTACTGTTGCACTCTCTGGGGTGGAAATAGTAATTTTTAACTCCACGCCATCCAACACTTTTCCTACTGTTGCACTCATTGGAGTGGCAATAGTAATTTTTACCCCTATGTTATCCAACATTTTTCCTACTGTTGCACTCTCTGGAGTTGTAAGAGTTATTTTTACCCCTACACTATCCAACACTTTCCCTACTTTTGCACTCTCTGGAGTTAGATTTGTAATTTTATTCCATTCGATATCCAATAGTTTTCTGTATTGTTTTAGTTAATGTATAATTTATTTTAAAAAAGATTAAAACTATTGTAGTTTTTTAATTTGTTATACATATTTGTATTTATATTATTTGTGTATGTGTATATATGTATTTATAATTTATAAAATGTTTTTAACAATTTATAAGTTATTAAAGTATTTATTTGTGAATATTATTAAGTGAGTATATATAATATAATTTATATGTATATGTTTAATTTATTTTAACATTATGGGGTCGATTGCGATTCGGGAAACTAATCCGTACGACGATTCAAATTTGTAGCCGTTTCCGTACGAATCGTACTAATCCGTCCGAATCGTGTAGTACGATCCGTAGGTAAAAAATACGTCCAAATCTTTGCGAACCGTACGAAAAACAAGGAAAAAACCATACGAAATGGACCCTGAAAGTAAACCGTACGAATCGTAAACATGCTGTACGACCCGACAAGTATGAGCCAGACCCGGGAATCAGAATGCGATTTGTATGGAAAACGTTGCGTATGAGCTGCGATTCGTACGGAAAACTTCACGCATGAGCGATCCACAAAATCAAATACCCATACGAACCCCATCTGAATGAAGCGCATGCGAACCCTGTAAAAAAGTCGCGTATGAGCGTCCCACAAAATCCAATACGATACGAACCCCCCCCCCGGGAACGAAGTGCACACGAACCTCTGAAAACAGCACAAGGATGTAGAAAACGACTCGTACCGGGACAACATCACGTTGCACACACAAACAAACAGAAGCAAATACAAGTAAACGAGCCGTACTGAACCACGCGGACACTGTTAAACAGCACAAGGAGGGTGAAAACGACTCGCACAACACCACAAAACACGTCTCCAGTGTACAAACCATGGAAATGAATGTCCTGGCCAGATCCAAACAGTCAAACAGAGGGGCTAACTCAGAAACACCCTTTATGACACACCCACCAAAATTTCAAACTAAGCCCCACCCACAAATGGACCAATAAAAAGGGCCAACACACACAAACCATGATCCTTTGCAACAGACACAATTAGCAAGCAACACTGACAACACACCACAAACTGCACACATCCACCTTCACACATACCCCCAATCACATTCTGACCCACACCCCCCCTTACACATTCAGACCCACACACCCACATCTATACACACCGTCACCCCACACCATGTCCGCACAGAAGAATCCAAAGTTCACAAAGGAGGAGATGGTGATCCTTGTAGATGAAGTCATCAGAGTCGAGCCACAGCTGTTTGGCGCATTGGTCAGACGGACCAGCATAGCTGAGAAAACATAGCTGTGGGAGAGGATAGTCAATAGGGTGAATGCTGTTGCACCCATCAGATGCACAAGGAAGGATTGCCAGGCCAGGTGATACGATCTGCGGAGGATGATCAAGCAGAAGATGGATGAGGAGTACCAACAGAGCCAGCACACTAGAGGTGGTAGTCCCCGCAGACCAGTACAGTACCAGCCCTGGGAGGATAAGGTGATGGCCCTGCTACCGCTGGTGGGAGTACATAGAATTGAAGGAGTTGTAGAGCCTGGTGAATACACAAACAACTCATGTAACGTGGGGGTAATGGCATCCACACCCCAAGTACAAAAAATGTCTACACCAACCCCCAAGCACCCACCGACCCACAACTACATCCAAAAACAACGCTAATGCCACTAACATGTGTATGCCCCATTGAGAAAGCAAGGCCATGCCTTGTCCCATGCTACAGGAAGCACAGACCCAGTCCGGTATGCTGGGAGGGTGGGTGTCACAAAATGCATTGTGGGACTTCAAATCAGATCCAATTGCATGGGTGTCCGCAGGGGGGGCAAGTGGGGCTCTTGCTAGTGCGTCTGGTGTGAGCCCAGTCAGGTCCGGACCTAGTCCATCATGATTTTGAAAAAATTACATTGTTCCAGGTGGCAGCCCCCACCGTTGGGTGGGAAGGGTGCAAGGGGGTGTCCGAGAAGGGTGCAAGGCAGAGGGCAAGAAGGGTGCAAGGGGGAGTAGAGAAGTGTGCAAGGCAGAGGGTAGAATGGTGCAAGGTAGAAAATGGTGCAAGGCGGAGGTGGCGCAGGGTACAAGGGGAGGGGGAGAAGGGTGCAAGGGTGAAGGGGAGAAGGGTGCAAGGGGGAGGGGGAGATGGGTGCAAGGGGGAGGGGGAGAAAGGTGCAAGGGTGAGGGCAAGAAGGGTGCAGTGGGGAGGGCGAGAAGGGTGCAGGGCAGAGTGGAGAAGGGTGCGAGGTAGAAAAGGGTTCAAGGCGAAGGTGGAGCAGGGTACAAGGGGGAGGGGAAGAAGGGTGCAAGGCGAAGGTGGCACAGGGTACAAGGGGAAGGGGGAGAAGGGTGCAAGGGTGAGGGGGAGAAGGGTGCAAGGGGAGGGGGAGAAGGGTGCAAGGGGAGGTGGAGAAGGGTGCAAGGGTGAGGGCGAGAATGGTGCATGGTAGAAAAGGGTTCAAGGCGGAGGTGGAGCAGGGTACAAGGGGGAGGCAGAGAAGGGTGCAAGGGGCCGGGGGAGACGGGTGCAAGGTAGAAAAGGGTTCAAGGTGCAGCAGGGTACAAGGGGGAGGGGGAGAAGGGTGCAAGGCAGAGGTGGTGCAGGCTACAAGGGGGATGGGGAGAAGGGTGCAAGGGTGAGGGGGAGAAGGGGGAGAAGGGTGCAAGGGGGAGGGGAAGAAGGGTTCAAGGGGAGGGGGAGATGGGTGCAAGGGGAGGGCGAGAAGGGTGCAAGGGGGAGGGCGAGAAGGGTGCAAGGCAGAGGGGAGAAGGGTACAAGGTAGAAAAGGGTTCAAGGTGGAGGTGGAGCAGGGTACAAGGGGGAGGGGGAGAAGGGTGAAAAGGTGAGGGGGAAAAGGGTGCAAAACAGTGGTGAAAAGGGTGCCAGGGGGATGGTGATGAAGTAAAAAAAATTGCCCACCACTAGAAACATTTCTGTGGACACCCATGCCCAATTCCCCTCATCCCATGTGGCCCAGGTACACACCCATGTACCATGCTCAATGCACAGAGAGTGGGAAAGAACTGACAAGATAGCTGACACTGGGACCTGGTGTAGGCAGCACAAGGCCCCCTGGGACCAGTGCAAACACAAACACCAGGATAACAAGATCAGATATATTTGACAGGAACTCACAACCACTGTCATGGCAGCATGCTCCATGGGGGGACAGTCACACCATGAGGAAGTTCCAAATAAGACTGCAACTGTCAGCACAGACTGTCACACACCCCTTACACAAGCATACCCTCCTGGGACAGGCAATGGAGTTCTCCACTGTCACAATGGTCATGTAACACAACAAAACCAATACCGATTTGCAGAAGCATCCAAGCAAAAAATGCAAGGTGCAGAATCACAAGCCCCTTGCGCTTCTTCCACGCCGCCCTAGCGTCACCTTTTGTGATGCAGCGGCCGCACAAAAGTGGCGCATGGTGCTGTGTATTTACAAGGTGACACATCTTGGCGATGTGTCACGTTCTAAAGCCCTGCACCAGAAGTAAGTGTTCTGGTGCGGGGCAGGGGGTTTGGGCGTTCCTGCGCAGCAATCTACAAGATTTCACTCAGTCACTTTTAAGCACGTGCTACATCAAAACCCAGTGCATGCTTGAAGCAGGCGTAAGGATTGATGCAGCATTGTGCTTATAGGGCCCCGCAGAGCATTGCTGGAGGGGCGTTGGGCCGGTGACGCAACTCCAGCAATGCGCCACTTCTACAGCACAGATGCGTGATGTTGCTGTGCCATTTTTCCCCCATGGTGCTTCGCATTGTAAATGTGTCGCATCCATGTTGGCATAGCTGTGGTGCACAATGACTGGCCAATCCCTGCTGATAGGCAGGGCTGTGCCAGTTATTGTAAATATGCCCCCACATGTCAATGACTCCTGAGCACAGATCAATCTGACCGCGCAACATACCCATCCACAAGTGAACATTGAGGACAATCCAAGGCATAGACAACTGCCAGGTGGAACAGTGCCAACTACAATGTGTATGAAAAATGGATGTTACATTAAATGACATTAACATTGTCTGTCTCTCACACCCACAGGACAACGTGCGGAATTTACCCCCAACAATGGGGGAGATGAATCACAGTCCCAGGCTCCGCAGGACCTTCATCCCACCAACAGCCACGCCTCTCACTACTCCATGGATGACCCCGACCAACCTGGCACCTCTGGTGCCCAAACCCGTGCAGCACCTGGATCAGGAACATCTGCACCAACCACCACCACCATTCCTGCCACATCCCAGCAGACATCTCGGTGCCCTGCCCACAGTCAACAACTGAGCCAGTTTGACAATGAGGGACAAGGTTCGCTAGGCACCCAGGAGGTGGCAAACAACACCACCAATGCCATCCCTCAGGGGTCCCTTCGACCCGATGTGCCCACAACGGCAGGCCAGGCTCATGTGGGCAGGGGTGGTGGGAGTGGCGGCAGGCGGAGGCGATAACATGACCAGCCAGCTGTAGGGCCCGGTATGTCTCAACTACGCAACATCATGGAGGCATACCGGCGGGACACCAGGGAGTTCAGCCAGGTAGTGGGGACCCTCACAGAGATAAAAAACCTGCAGGCCGAGCAACACGCCAGTCAACAAGAACACCAAGGACGGATGGAGGCAAGACTAGCTGAGCTCCTGGCAGTGCAAAGGGACATAAGCCATTCACTCCGTCAGATCGCAGACAACATGGAGCACCCTCCCTGTGTCACCAGGCAAGAAACATCTAGGCGAAGGGAGGGAGGAGGAGGAATCGTCCGACGGAGCGTCCCATGCATCATCAAGGCCTGCATATGAGGGCCCCCCAAGGAAGGTGGGTCGTCCACGGAAAAGACAGTGAGAGGCAGCGGGGCATGCACATCTCCCAGGTCACCTGGTCCGGCACCTTGACCTTGTGTGCAACAGCATCACCTCATTGACTGTCCTACTCTCCCACATGGACTTGCTGGTTGCAGTCTGAACAATAATGCCAAGCACTGTGGTCTGGACTCTGTTGACTCAAACTGCAAGCCGTCACATCTCCCTCTGTGAACTTTGGATTCCCAGCATTTTTGTACGGCACCTATCAGTCACTCACGTTTCACGCACAAGACAGACAAATAAACAAAACAATCACAGGTAAAATTGGTGTTGCAGTCATTTAGCATGAGTCAACAACATACGTGTGGGGATATGTCAAAGTATGCCAGAGTGTGGAACAAACTCAAGCCATCCCTACACTGCGATTTGCGTCTGGTCGAGGACACACATAGGTCACAATGTATCATCAAATACATACATGGAGTGCAATACTCACCTGTGATGGTTACAAGCTGCTTGGGGAGGGTGGGCATGCCATACTTCTCGGACAGACAGTCTTGGAAGAGTTTTATGAAGGTGTAGAGGTCATGGGTCATGTGGATGTGCCCAGGGAGGGAGTACCAGGTCTGTTTGTTGAGTTGGGTGAACTATCTCCCACATACAGTTTTACTGTGGATGTCATGAATGGTGCCCAGGGCAAGGTTGGCTGGACGGAGTTGGGGCAATGGGGTGTTGGATGGGAGACGTCCATGTTCGTTTTTGGGGCTAGGGTTGTGGAGTGCCTCCTGAGTGTGGCTGAGGAGTCTGAAGGTGATCCTGCAGTTGACAGTGAGCCTATTGTAGGTATCTCAGGTGGACGGTCATGTGGCTGTGGCAGGGGATGTTGAGGATGAGGTGTGCGGATGCACCCTGGATGTGCACAAGTCCTCCTGGAGTCTTGCTGTTGTTCCTGCATAGAGGTCGTTGCCGTAGTTGAGTCGGCTGGTGTCGTGGACCTGGGTGAATGTTTCTCTTGCCTAGGAGTGGATCTATCTGAAGACCATTTGCAGCATGCGGAGGAAGTTGCATCATGAGGTACAGATTGTGTTGAGTTGCATGGTTATTGTGAGCGAGGAGTATACGATGAACACCTACTTACGTGCGTTGGCACTGTGTGCTGGTGCGCTGCCCAGGCCGGTGTGACACAAGGGGTTTTCCCAGCTTTAAGGGGACAATCCTCAGATGATGACCTCAGTCTTGTCCAAGTCCAGCCTCAGATGGCTGATGTTCATCCATTCGTCAATGCACCTCATGCCCTCTTGAAGGTTGGATCTGGCAGTGGCTGGGTCTCTGGTGAAGGTGAGGAGCAGCTGGATGTAAATGGCATAGGACATGATGATGAGGTTGTGTGCACATGTGATGGTGGAGAGGGGGGTTATGGAGACATTGCAGATTGTGATGCTGAGAGATGAGCGTTGGGGCATGGGCCCGATGACCCCAGTGTACTATGTGCTGAAGGGGGGAGGCGGACTCCCTGGGCTTTGCTGGTGAGGTACTTGGCGATTTCATCCTAGGCCCTCCTCTGGATCCCAGTGTTGGAGATGTGTGATCTGACAGTGTGGTAGCACATGGTGTAGAATGCCGTTGAGAGGTTGAGGGGGTGAGGGTGGTGGTCTCACCATTATTGAACAGGGTCCAAGATGTAGTTGGTTGTGGCAATGACGGCTGTTGTAGTGGGGTGATGACTGCATCAATTGTGCCTACCTTTACTGTAGTGATGTATTGCACTCTGCACTTTTAAAATTGCTTATTTGCACATTTCCTGTCACTGCCGCCCTCAGCGCTCGGCCCCAGCGGTTCCCGGAAGTGAGGCCGGACCGCATTGCACCGGGGTTGGCGCTCTAGTTTCCTGACTCGCCCGCCCCTATTTATTTGGAGCAGGTAGGCGAGGGACGGTCTATGTGAGCATTATTGAGCCCCTAACCTGCACTGTAATTCTGCCGTCTTTCTATTCGCGCTAGTTTTTTAATTGTTTTTTATTTATCTGCAACTGCCGCCTTAGCGCTTAGCGCGAACCTGCATCAATTGTGCCTACCTTTACTGTAGTGATGTATTGCACTCTGCACTTTTGAAATTGCCTATTTGCACATTTCCTGTCACTGCCGCCCTCAGCGCTCGGCCCCAGCGGTTCCCGGAAGTGAGGCCGGACCGCATTGCACCGGGGTTGGCGCTCTAGTTTCCTGACTCGCCCGCCCCTATTTATTTGGAGCAGGTAGGCGAGGGACGGTCTTTGTGAGCATTATTGAGCCCCTAACCTGCACTGTAATTCTGCCGTCTTTCTATTTGCGCTAGTTTTTAAATTGTTTTTTATTTATCTGCAACTGCCGCCTTAGCGCTTAGCGCGAACCTGCATCAATTGTGCCTACCTTTACTGTAGTGATGTATTGCACTCTGCATTTTGAAATTGCCTATTTGCACATTTCCTGTCACTGCCGCCCTCAGCGCTCGGCCCCAGCGGTTCCCGGAAGTGAGGCCGGACCGCATTGCACCGGGGTTGGCGCTCTAGTTTCCTGACTCGCCCGCCCCTATTTAACGCGTCGATGCGTCGCGCGCGCAGCAGTCGCGCGCTGCGGGCGCACCGTCTGCGCGCCGAAGGAGCGCCAAAGGAGGGCCCGTCTGTGCCCGTCCGTGTCCCGGACGGGCCCAGGGCCCTGCCTCCTCCTTATCCACCCTGTTGTTTGCACTCTGGCTCTCTGAGGTATACGTCTGAGGAGCTGGTCGCCCTCAATACCTTCAGTTGCGATGCCGCCAAACACTGGGAGGTGTTAGAGGCTATGCATCATCGATGCCCGGCATGCGGGTTCCGTTTTACAAGCCAACAATCTCCTGTCAACGCGA
Source organism: Lissotriton helveticus (assembly GCF_964261635.1). Lineage (NCBI taxonomy): Eukaryota > Metazoa > Chordata > Amphibia > Caudata > Salamandridae > Lissotriton > Lissotriton helveticus. Next base: position 129,654,826 of record NC_136069.1, read on the forward strand.
CTAGGACTAATCTAGATATTATTAAAGCTGGCCTGATTAATGCTAGATCAATGGTCAGACATGCAGCCGACATATTCGAGCTGCTTGATGAGAAGGAGTTTGACCTCCTTTTCGTCACTGAAACCTGGCTCACTGAGTCCTGTATGCCGGTGGTTGAACTTGCTATACCACGCGGCTTCAGGATTGCCAGGATGGATCGAGCGATTGGCAGGGGTGGCGGTTTGGCAGTAATTTATCGGGACCACTGGGCAGTGGTGAGCGAACCGCCCGATCTAATTGGCGGCATAGAAATGCTACACTTTGCTGTGGTCCTCTCCCCTCATTTCACCTTGGGAGGTACTCTACTTTACCGCCCCCCTGGCTATGCGGGCAGTTTTGCTGGCAATATTGAGGAGGTCATCGTTCCCCGCGCCCTTAAATTCTCTCGATATCTCCTTTTGGGGGATTTTAACACTCATATGGACGCGGTGGATCTACCGGAAACGATGGGTTTAGCTGAAGTCCTCTCGCTGGCGCACCTTACACAATGGGTGAACTTCCCCACCCATGCGGCTGGTCACTGGTTAGATTTGGTTTGTTCTAACTTTGAGATCACTATGTCACCCCCTAGGAGGGTTACTTGGTCGGACCATGCCTTAATTCTGTTCACCTGGCCCCTAAACTCTAAAGGGCCGAGGGAATTGCCTGCCTCTCAAGTACACTCCCAGCGAATAAATTTAACCACCTTTTCGGATTCTTTTATGTCTAACCGGCCGACACTGCCTTTAAATCTTGAGTCTGCGGTGGAATCATTTAACGCCTGGGTTGAACAAAGTTTTGTCTTGCCCATTAATAAAGGTGGTAGCAAGCGGACCAGGTCGTCTCCCTCTAAACCTTGGTTCTCCCATGCTCTCAGGGAACTCAAATCCGGTTGTAAAAAGCTGGAGCGAGCTTGGCGCCTTGAGTTCCGGCCTGAACTGAAGAGCAATTTGCGGAGGGCTCAGAAGGTATACTATGCCGAAAATAAGGCTGCCAAAAGTAGGTATTTTTCAGGAAGGATTGAGAAGGCGGACAACAATAGCAGAGAAGTCTTTGCCATTGTTCAGAGCTTCCTTTCTCCGTGTGCTGCCTCCCCAGTTCTCCCGGCATCCGATCTCTGGTGTGAGGAACTGTCATGTTTCTTTGACAATAAGATCGCAAAAATCCAAGAGGAGCTCCAAAAATCCAGTGGTCCCCTTCAGCCTTCACTACCTATCATCGATTCTGGTGTGAAGCAACCTGTCAGTCAACTTTCCACCTTCGAGCCAGCTCTGCAAGCTGATGTGTTGGCTATTTTGGAGACATTAAAGTCGGGTTCACCTTCTGACCCGTGTCCTGCTAGGGTCTTGGGAGGAGCGGCGAGCCTGGTGTATCAGGAGGTCACCCAGGTTGTTAATCTGTCTTTGGCCTCTGCTTCTGTACCCCTTTGCTGGAAACAGGCGAAACTTCTTCCTTTGCTGAAGAAGCCTGGCCTGGATCCCCTAGCTACCTCCAGTTATCGTCCGATATCGCTGCTCCCGGCACTAGCGAAAGTTTGTGAAAAGGTTGTTTTTAGGCAACTGAATAATTTCATTGAGTCCTCTCAGGCCCTGCACCCGGCTCAATCGGGTTTCAGGGCGGCTTTTAGCACTGAGATGGCTCTGGTGGAAGTTTCAGAGGCCATTAGGGAGTGTCTGGATGGAGGCGGCAGAGTGGTCCTGGTTTTGCTGGACTTATCTGCCGCCTTTGATACGGTACCCCATGCTCAGCTGCTGACAAGGCTGGCGGAGGTGGGGCTGTCGGGTGCGGTTTTGGCCTGGCTGTCTTCGTTTCTGTCAGAGCGAACGCAGCAAAGATGGATGCCTCCATATGCCTCGTCACCCAAAAAGCTTACTACCGGGGTGCCGCAGGGCTCGACGTTAAGCCCTCTGCTGTTCAACGTCTATATGACCCCGTTGATTTATCTGGCTGAGCAGTGGGGAGCCAAAATAATGGCGTATGCCGACGACACGCAGTTGCTGTTTACTTGGCCTAAGGACTGCTTAGATGCCCGAGTCGTCTGCTCCTGTTTGTCCTATGTCTTCCGGTGGCTTGTCTCAGCCCAGCTTAAATGCAACGAGGACAAGTCAGAGCTGTTATTTTATGGCAATTTTCCGGCCAATTTTAGGGACCTTATTTGGCCGACCGATTTTGCATGTCCCAGCTCTCTCGGAGGCCCGGCCAAAAACTTGGGGGTATGGTTCGGACAGGATCTTAAGTTTGAAGCTCACTTAAAAAAACTTACTGCGACCTGTTTTGCGACCCTCAAGTCACTTAAGAGGTTCCTTCCGCTTCTCCATAGGGAAGCGAAAGAGACTGTTTTGCGTGCTCTGATCCTGTCAAGGCTGGACTATGCCAATACTCTCTTTAGTGGTCTCCCCAAATATCTTATAAATCGAATGCAGATCATTCAGAATGCGGCTGTGCGACTTCTGTTCCATCTTCCGAGAAGAACTAGTGCACATGCCCATCTTCGAAAGCTTCACTGGCTCCCAGTGGCCCATCGCATTGTGTTTAAATCATTGGTCCTGGCCTTTCGGGCTTTGCACCAACAAGGACCACAATATCTGCACAAGAGGTTTACTTTTTATACTCCTCGCCGTGCTCTTCCATCAGCCAATCTCCTTCTGATGTCCATGCCTAAAGTCAGATATGCGAGACTGGGTGGTCAGTCTATTTCTGTCCAAGCAGCGCGGTCCTGGAATGCCCTGCCGCTTTCTTTGCGATCATCAGCCACTTTGGCGGAATTCAAGAAAGGGTTAAAAACCCATCTTTTTAATCTCAGTACCTAGTTCTCTTTTTCTTTTCTTGGATTGGCTCTGTTTAATGTTACATATCGTGCCAGGATACTCTGTAGTAGCAGAGCGCGTAATAAAATATTTTATAACATAACATAACATATAACTGTGGAAGATGGACTGGGGCGGGTTGCCTGGAGGTGTTTGCTTGGAGGGAGATCGTCAGTTGCTCATTGACTGTCTTCTTGATGACATTTGCCGGGTATGGAAGCAGGGTGATGTTCCTGGCAATCCTGCGGTACTGCCGTCCATTGTTAAAGAAGGGCCTGGGTCTCTGGATGCCTCCAGCTCCCATAAAATGTGGCGTACTCAAAGGAGACATTCATGGCGTGCCAGAGGTGGGTTCCAAGGATGGGGTATCATGTGATTGGGATGTTGTGTGGGAAGGGTCCTGAAAGAGAGCCGGAGTGGATTGTGTACATGAGCCGGTGTCTTTGCTGCTCACGGGTGTCCGGGAACTGAGGGGGGTATGTCTTGTGGATAATAGCGCTGTCTGCCTCTGTGTGGCGAGGCTGTTGTGTACGTCCATGAGCTTGCAGTGGTAGAATGTTGTGAGGGTTCCCCTTGGCCTTGCAAAGGTGGGATGTCTTTTGGATGCAGAGCTGGGGTTAGATAGTTCACACACGATGCTTATGAGCTCCTTGATGTTGTGTGTGTTGGTGCATATGCCCTACCTGAAGGATGTCATCTTGTCCGAGCTGATGATATGGTGATGTCTGTGTGTGGTGGGTTTCAGGGCTGAAAGGTAACTGATGGTTGTTTGTTTTACAAGGTTTGCACAAGAGTCCGGCTAGACCTGTATGAGTCCAGTATGTCTGCCTTGTCCCAGGTGGCTTAACTGTTGTTGTACTTCACAGGAAAGTCTGCCAATGTGGCAAAAGTGTTGGCTCAGTCGCTGATCCAGTGTGTGAGGTTGTAGGGTGTAGCGGTAGCGTTGGTTGGAGTGTCCTGGGCGAGGGTGCCACACAGCTCGTCTGTGGTGACTTTGGTCAAGCATCTCTGGGACATCTGTAGCGGAGTGTGGGGCAGTGTGCTGCTTGTCGGAGAACTGGATGCAAATGTTGATGTACCAATGAAGGATGGTGGTGTGGTTGTCCTCCAGCCAGAAGTTGCTATCCCCCTGCCACATGTAGTCTGTGTAGGTGAGGGCCTGCATGCTGATTTAGTTGGTGATGGCTTAGCGGAATTGTGGGTGTAGGCCTGGAGATCTGTTGATGAGTGTTAAACTGAGGGTGGTCAGGGGGTTGGTGTGAAACTTGAAGTGCAGGTGCTTCACAATGCTGAGTGTGTCCCTGTTGTTGTATGTGACTCTGAGGGTGTACTTCAGAATGAATTGCAATTCATCCTGCTGGATTGTTGGTGCGGTCCCTGCGGGTGATCTTGTATCAGTCTGTGATGGCAATGTTGAAGTTGTGTGCTGCGGATGTGTTCAACCGGGTTACTGTAATGAAGGCGATGTGTGGGGCTGTTGTGTTGAGGAGGTAACAGAGTCCAATGGCGTGCTGGTGGATGGAGCGTGTGTGCAGTAGGAGGCACATGACCTGGTTGTACAGACATGGTCTGTGAGGCAGGGCAGCGCGGTGTAGGCAGTAGGAGTTGCACACACAGCATGTGAAGCTGTCGTGTGTGGACTTAGGGGTTGCCTGATAGCAGGTGGTTGATTGTCTGGTGTTCATTGTTTGGAGGGTGGCTGGAGCATGAGTCTGTTGTGTTATGTGGGTCATGCAAGAACCAGAGGGTCTTGCACTGTGCACGTTGCAGCCGCTGACGGGCGCTGACGGTCCTTCCTTTGGCACGGAGGTGGCGCAACAGTGGCACAGACAAGCTGCTGCCTGCATTAAGAATGGGTGGAGGGAGGAGCATCTGGGACGCGTGTGGGTGGAAGAATCAGAGCACTCCGTGGTGCGGTGACGCAGGGGAGGCAGCAGCAGGAATGAGTGAACACCTGACGTTAGAAGGGATGAGACACCAGGCAAAAAGTAGCACACAAACACAAGGAGGTTAGAAAGGCACTGTGTAACAGGTGTATAGAAAGGAAGGAGTGTCTGGTTACTCATGGGTCACTCCAAGAAAATGGATGCAAAATCACCAAAAATGACGGGCACAGGATCAGGCATCAAAAAACCAAGCTGCGCCCAGGACACACAGAGTCAGCAGGTGTTGCCTGCCCGTTGTGGGTAGCAACCTTCACAAATACATACACAACCAAGTACTTCATGCACAATAGGGATCATTAGCCATGAAGAACTGCATGCATGTTGGCAAAATACACATACTACCATATGCACAGTCTGTGTCAATTATTCCTTAGATGACGCATGCAAAGTGGCAAGAGATCTGCGGTGACAGTGATGAGGCACATTGTACTGTGTTGAGCACATTTACTACACAAACGGATCAAATATGTGTTGAGGCCATTCTGCATGAGTCAATGTCCATGGCCAGTGCCATTGCTCTGAATAAATTAACAGTCATGTAATGAGTTTACCTGTACTGCTGGTGAAACAATGTGCACAGGACTGCCTGTGACTGTCAGGGCATTGAAACCTCTGAAACGTGCGATGCTCAAAGTGGTCCATCTCCCGATAGCCCCTTGGTCTGAGTAGAAATGACAGACTCATAAGGGTGATCAGGTGAGGGAAGGAAAGGAAGGGAACAACAGGGAGGGAGATCTGAAACAAAGGTAAACAAGCATAAGGATTCTTGTCACTGAATCACAGAATACCTCAGGACCTATACTGTAACAGTTACACCTGTAAAGGAAAACAAAAGCTACAGTATCCTAGTTGGGATCACAGTAATGAAAGTGCTACTAGATCTGAGGATCAAACAAGGACATTACTACACACTTACAAAGAAGGCTGTTCCATACGTTTACATGTATTTATCCAGCAGTTATCAACATACCCAAAAAAGTCTTAACCGCCACGTAACTGGAAAATTTGAGCTTACTTCTGGACGAGCTCTACAAGCCCCTGCTGTGAAAACAGAGATGAATAATGCACATGAATTCATAGCACATGGAAAGGTGATGAAACACCATAACACACCAAAGATCATGTTGTACGAGTTGCAAAAAGAAATGGCCAATATTATGATCCTGATCCAAGGATTTTGCAAGTAGCACAGGGATCTCAGAAGACACATTAAAGGTAGCAGAGTATTGCAGCGATATGAAGGGGGTATGATGCTCTGCAGGCTGCTTCAAGGCAAGTTAAGCCATGTGGTAATCCTGAAAATCACAGTGTATGAATATGGTCCAATAAACAGAAATTCAAACGCGCTGCGGCGCGACTCACACAAAGCCAACAATCCATAGTTACCCCAGGGAATCAGTGCGGGTCAAGAATGGAAATTACACATCCCCCTCAAGAGCCTTAAGAAGCTAGTCTAACGAGGGAGGGAATTAGGCAAACACAAGGAAGCCCCGCAAGAGCCAGTCATCGGCTCGTCCAACTTGGCTTTCAAATGCCTAACAGAAAAAGCTGCTGGGCTGGAACTCAACAGAGAGAGTAATGAGGAACAATGGCACAAAAGCACCCCTACCGTCACCAGGATATGCAGCACACCACAGGAGAATCCTGGAATTTATGGCACCCAACTGCTGCCACGGAAGCGTTTACATTTGCTACAGCGCAACGTTGTGACGTCATCAGCGCAACGTTCTTGGCTTCACGGAAATAGAAATTTCTTATCAACTTTCCGAGAAGGCTTGCAAAGCAGTGTTCTCCACCGGCCCTGAGGAAGCGACGTGACAGTGACATGACATACTGGCACAAAGGGCAATGCATATACAAATAACAATCCTAGGCAACTGAGGGGTCCTAAAGGATATCAGGTACAATGGCACAAGAAATATAGGCACAACACAATAAACCTAATGCAGTGTACAGGAAGAACTAACAAATACGACTTCAATAATAATATCATTCATTTATTAAAAATATACATCACATGAAAAATATTTATAAAATACATAAAGATAACACAATTGTTAAAAAGATTTGCACATTTACAGATATATAGATAATCATGTATGAAAAAACATAAATGCAATCATAAAAAACAACCAAGTGGGTAAATAAATTGTCTCTACGCGCGTTTCAGCGTAACAAAACGCCTTCTTCGGGAGAACCACTTGCAGATTCTAAAATTAGAACAATATACAGATTACAGATACATGATTATCTATGTATCTGTAAATGTGCAAATCTTTTTAACAATTGTGTTATCTTTATGTATTTTATAAATATTTTTCATGTGATGTATATTTTTAATAAATGAATCATATTATTATTGAAGTCGTATTTGTTAGTTCTTCCTGTACACTGCATTAGGTTTATTGTGTTGTGCCTATATTTCTTGTGCCATTGTACCCGATATCCTTTAGGACCCCTCAGTTGCCTAGGATTGTTATTTGTATAAATATTGTGCCCTGACCTAGGAACTTGGTACCAGTCTCAGGGGGTCCCCTTCTTATATATTCACAAAGGGCAATGCATCCATACGAACAGACAAACAGGACAGTTGACAGAACATGTGGTACATACGCTGGCCCACACCTTCACAACATGTTTGTTGGAAATCAAAATGTACTGGCACACAAGATTAAGTGGATGAGCCAAACACATCCTGCTGCACACAGCGAGGCAGCAATTCCCCATAGGGCCTTTTGTTGTGATGTCCCACACAATGTCAACACGTAGTATCCGCAATGTGTCAGGGGCAAGGTTTACACACATTGATGCCTTCACCAGAGTCCACACTCCACTACAGATGACTGTCAAGAAGGGTGACTGTCATGTCATGGGAGTGGTGCAACATGTAATTTGATCCATGGTGTTGAGACATGTATGCAAGGTACTACAACATGCACAGAAACAGTTCCCACACATTCCCAACACAAAAAAGCCTGTTTGGATCTCTTACCCGAACTGACATTTACATATGTCTGTGCATGGAACGCTGATTTAGCCCACGTTGCAATCATCAATAGAAGGAGGACAAAGATGACATGAACAGACAACAGGCACAGCAACCTGGGAATGGCAGACACACAAGAGTTCACCGGTACAAATCTTTGCATAAGACATGGGCAGTTACGAAAAGGAACTATGTAGGACGGTAAACATCACTTACAACGAAACTTTTACAACGCACTACCATTAAAACGCAACCATTACAACGCAAACTATTACAGCACATTGCTCTGGGGGGCGCTATAGGATAGGGAATAGGTTAATTTACTATCCAATAACCTTCCCTAGTGTCCACGGGGACTGGAGTTGGAATAGTAAATTAAACTATTCACTATCCAGCACCTAAAAGCACTATGCGTTGTAATGGTATGCGATGTAAAAACCGCGTTGTAAAGGCAGGCGTTGTAATAGCCTGCGTTGTAACGTCATACATCCATGTAGGACACATGCAAATTTCAAGGAAAGTCATTGCGCATTACTGTGTGGCATGACATCCGCAGTTGCGTGACACATCAGAACACACATCAAAGTCACTTTGCATACAGTCAGCTGGACAAACACATAGCAACACATGCCACTCAATGCAACAAGCTTGCTCACTTATTCACAGTGACTCACAATTATGAGAAGAAGTTGCGTATGAGCTGAATCCGGATATCATCCTCCTCCTCCTCATCACTTGCATCGTGACCTAGCCCTTGATCCTCAACGGGTGGATGTTCCTGCTCCTTAGGATTCAGGATGAGTGGCATTGCCTTCTCAACTGCCATGTTGTGCAGCATACAGCACATGATAAAGATCTTACAGACCTTGTCCGGTGCATATGGGAGGGATCCGCAGGTCTTATCGAGGCACTGGAATCGGCTCTTCAGGAGGCCAAACGTCCTCTCAATCACTCGCCTGGTCTGCCCGTGTGCATTATTGTACCACTGATCTGCAGCTGTTCTTGGGGTGCGGAGAGGTGTCATTAGCCATGGCATGTTGGGATATCCCGAGTCCCCTACATAGATACATCATGTAAATAAGTGGGTCAGGAGATGCCGTCAGAGCAAAAGATACTGAAACACACAGGACAAATAGAGTTTACCCACCAAGAAGACATGCCCGCTCGCTGCGCAGCTGCAGCATCATTTGTGGCACCCTGCTACGCCTCATGATGAATGCATTGTGTGCCGATCCTGTAAAACGTGCACAAACGTGGGAAATCAGAATGTTAGCAAGACACACCACAAGGGTATTTATTGAATGATAATGTTTACGGTTGCGGTAAGCCAGCTCCTGTGCCTGTGGTGGCATCAAAGCCGCATGTGTCCCATCAATGGACCCAATGACATGTGGCATCCCTCCCAGGGCATAGAAATCACCCTTGACATCTCTCAACTCTTCAGGAGTAGGAAATTTGATGAATTCATCAATGTGCTCCAACATGGCTGCCAAAACATCACGCAGGACACGGCTGAACATTGTCTATGACATTCCACCAACATCAGCTAATTGAAAAGTACCTGTAGCAAAAAAATGGAGTGCTGCCATCATCTTTATCTTGGGGTCAGCGCAGTAGGATACCTGTGTTGCGGTTGGAGATGTGGTGCCAGCTTGTTTGTCAACTCCTGAATCAACTGTAGAGTAAATCTGTAACATCGGATGCAGGCACGTTTCCTCATGGTAGCCAAGTCTGGGAATGGCCTTGGTAGAGGCGGTGCCCTGCAGGACTTATTAGGGAATAATGGAGATTAATAGTCAGCCAGCATCAATGGCAATGTACATAGCACATGCAAAACTGCTACTTGACATCATGTCACTATGGAGTCTGGCGTGTGCAATACATCCTGGACATATATGCCAGCTTTCTGGCACTCCTACAAAAGAGCCAGATACACCTGTTGATTGACAAATATACATGACATGCCCTGAAACGAGCTGCTGGTCTGGTCTGAGTGAACAGCCCGAGATATCACTGGAGTGACACACGTCACCATACCTGCAGTGGAAGGTTGTCATCCCATCCAGACAGATGACTGCAAGGCACATACACAGGTCACATGGAATGTCAAATGTACATATCAAACACATTGCGATTAAGGTGTACACGTGACAACAAAACAACACAGCCATTGTCACGACGCAGACATGTATGCCTGGGGAAATATGATGTCTGATGCCATCAGACCCAACAGCCATGGGAATGCACATGTGGCATGGTGTGCGTAGATGTGAAACCATTCCCATCTCAACTCAGACCCATGTTAGATGCACCAACAGCAGATGCAGTTTACGGAACACAAACACCAAGCTCATAGTAACACATGACACACACCTGACATAGTCACATAGGGTCATGCTGAGTGTGACATGGCAGTTGACAAAGTACCCCAGTCCCTTGCATCAGGAGACAGGTGCCAGTAGTGATGACTCTGCCATCCCATTGTTGCTGTGCTTGACAAAATCTGACCAATGATACACATGAGACAAGTGTCAAGGTTATGTGTGCCACATAGTGCCCCATCACACATGACATGTGTCCACAGGGCATCACACATCAATTGTGCAACAAGATACGATGCCCTGTGCTATATCACTGGCTGCCACACCTAGGGCCTGCACATGAAAGTATGCAATGACAAGTACTTGATAGGCATCCTTGTGCAGACCGTACCCCTACATCCCTGCCGTGTGTGCGCCTCATATCACTATTGTAATTGTGCTATATGTGAGTGTGTGAACCCCACCGTGCCCCTGCATTCGCATCACCATGTAAAATGCACTGTACCCCTGTGTGTGAAAAGCACCACGTGGAAGCACTGTACCTCTGCATTGGCATCAGCTTGTTAAACACACCGTACCCCTGTTGAAAAGTCAGCCCATATCGCACCCGATGCCCAGGCTGCTGGTGCAGGGCGACTCTTAGTTCCCATCTTGAATAATTACCAAACAAAGAGACGGGCACTGGAAGCAGGAAAACAAGAACAGAGTTTATTACTCATGAGTAAGGGTGGGCGGGCAGCTACGCTCCGTCCACGGAGCATGCGTAGTGCCGTCTGCTACGCATTTTGCGGTGCGGGCGTAGTAGCCGGCACTACGCATGCTCCGTGGACGAGCGTAGCTGGCCCGCCACCCGCCTCCCTCCCGCCCTCAGTAAATACCCCCTTCAATGTTTAAATAAGTTTAAAACCACTTACCTGGTCCGCGCGCGTCCCGGGGCTCCCTCGTCTTTTTCAGTGCACGTCTTGAACCCTAATGCGCATGCGTGGCCGCCCGCGCATGCGCATTTCTCGCTAGAAATGCGCATGCGCGGGCGGCCGCGCATGCGCATTAGGGTTCAAGACGCGGGCACTGAAAGAGACGAGGGAGCCCCGGGACGCGCGCGGATCAGGTAAGTGGTTTTAAACTTATTTAAACATTGAAGGGGGTACTTACTGAGGGCGGGAGGGAGGCGGGTGGTGCGTAGTGGGGCTACGCGAAGTGCGCAGGTGGGCGTAGTTTCTCGCCCACTTTGCGTAGCTTCGTGAAGCCCCACTACGCTCACTACGCCCAGGGTTACTCATGAGTGAGAGCCTGTCATTTGGGACACTCGCATAGTGTCTTCGGGAGGTGCTCTAACAAGTTTCTCTGAGGCTTCGTCTTTTATACACAGGTTTATGGCACACACATCCTTCATTACAATCAAGACATTGTGAAGTGTGAAGATGTTCCAACACGTGGCTACAGAAGGGGCCCTTATCCTCCATACAATAGGAGGGGCTGTCACGCAGCTGAGTGTTCTGCTGATTCCTTCGGAATGTGTGCGCCTGATCGAATCTCAGGGGGTGGGGTGGTCATGATCAATAGTGGCTACTTTCGAGAGAGACGAGTGCATACAGTAGTGGGCAAAAAAACTGTATCCTCAGGCTAAGGGATGACCAGCGGTCCATGTAGACAATTAGGTTCAGAGGAAGAGGTCATCAAAGGAGGGTATTCATGGAGGGACAGGAGGTGTTGGTCAGGCGCGGGGTGCGATTCTCAGAGACAGAGTCATGCGGGAGGGGAGGGCTCATGACTTGTGCATGTGAGAGCGGGGGCGGTCAGGGTGCAGGGGGGAAGCTCGCAGGGTCAAGGAAGGGGCGCTGGTGATCGATCGCAAGCAGAGAGACCATGGTACCTAAAATGGCTGTCGTGTACGTGTGTGCATGGGTCTATGCTAGAGGGATAACACAGTCAGTGTTTTAGCAATCCGTTCTGCTTACAACAAGGGGTACAGTGAACACAAATGAACGCCGCTTATGTACATACACATTGCTATTTTCAACAGTCGCCGCTTTTTTACATAAGCAAGTTTAATTTCTACATAGTCGATGCAATAGGCAGAATGCACTACATGTTGATTTACATCTGTTGGTTCTTCATACAAGCCTAGAGATCGGCATAATATTTAGTCGATGTAGAGTCAAGGAAAAATGTTCCGACACATTATAAAATCAAGTTCACATTTTCTCTCCAGTGACATCAACATACAGGGGGAACGCTCTGATACCTTCGGGTCTTGTCAGTACTATAGGAGACTTTTTGAAAAACTAACCACATGAGTGACCGATGAAAACATTTTAAAAGGCAATACAAAATGGTTGAGGGAGGGATTCAATTCGATACAAGCAGTTAGTCCAAGGGGTGAGTAGAAAGTTCTGGAAAGGGGAGGGTCTTTGTCGCAATGTCTTTTAACAGAGTCCGTCTTCTTTTGTTGGCGCTGCTGAGCACCGGCGGTGGAGCTATAGGTCCAGCTCGGATTCATCCTTACACGTTGCAGGGTGCGATCAGTCCTCTGCTGTTAGATCACAGTCCTGTTTCCTAACTTATTTTCTTAGGGGTGCCTCAAGCTGGGCACCTGCGTGTCTTTTCTTTTTCCGTGGCAAAACCTCATTCTATAGTCAAAAGTTTATGCGAAAAGGGTGAGTTTGTTGGATAATCGAGGGAAGAGAGGGCGGAGTGGGGCCAGATCTTTGAACACACCAAGGGACCAAGGGAGCAAAGGACAACGAGCAGGCGAGCCCAACAGTCGGACTCAAAAAGGGGACGGGGGACTTCAGGCACGAGTGGGTCAGCGAGTCGAGGGCTTCAAGGCAGCCCTTCATTCCTCCATCTGCTGAGTTTGAAAGTTATGCCTCGTCCCGCGTCTCGTTGCTCTGCGGCTCCACCTTTGGTTGCGGTCACACGTGTTCCATGATCTGTGGCCAGGCTGTGCGTCACGTCCAGCTCCTCTCCTCCGGTGATTGGATCTTTGAATGGGTAGAAAACAAGTTTTAGAAAAACTGGCAGGAGAAGACATTTATACATCTCAATTCCGTCCCCAATCCTATGTAGGTGGGGAATAAGTTCATCGGTCACAGTCAGAAGTCGTCATTTATGGAGCCTGTAGGAGTGCATTGCTATGGAATTCATAACCCTGTTCGGCGCTCATTCGTGACGTGCGTGGAGAGAAATTGGACCTTTATACACAGTGTATTGTATCAAACTCAAAATCGAGTCCTTATGTAGAGACTCGCCCTTCCCTTTAACCCAAGCATCGACAATCTTACATCTCCCTTCGGGGTCGGCTAACTCTTGTAAGTGGGGCGTTATCGTCATGAAGAAGGGGGAGGGGGTGGACGTAAAACATGCTCTTCTTGGGGAGTGAACGTTAATCAAGGTCATCAATTTCGCTTTCGAGGGTAGATGACATGAAGCTGGGGTTAATCGGGGGAAACGGGGACGCTTTGGGCAGGGAGCTGGGGTCGATCGGGAGAAGTGGGGTACTCTGGACATCCACACTTAAGTGCAGAGGAGCAAAGTAATCTGTGCATTGGGAATTGCATTTTTAGCGAACTGGGAAACAGGAGGCCATTGACGTTATAGTCCCCCTATAAAGGCCAGATTAGGGGACGTTAGTCGTCTGACCCGTCCTTTCTTTCATGACCAACTCGGGTTCTATTGTTTTGCAGAAAGGAGAGGTAGTAATATGGCAAGTTACAGTCGTTTTAGTTCCTGTCAATTTTTCCAAACACCTTTGTGTTCGAGGAAACCCAATTAGGTGTTGTGCCGGGAGGGGCACAACGTTACCATACAAGGAAAGAGGGAACAGGGGGAACTTTAGAGAGAGAGAGAGAGAGAGAGAGAGAGAGAGAGAGAGAGAGAGAGAGAGAGAGAGAGAGAGAGAGAGTGGTCGCACTCTAAATGGTCCATTCTGTGCACGCATGGCATGGAGCGAGAGAGAGAGACGTGTACAATAATGGGCCATTCAGTGCACACAGAACAACAGGGATTAAGTACTACGAAAATACTGACAGAGGGATGACGTAGATCCATGCATCACGTATACACAAACTCAGGCGGAGAAGACAGTACATGTATTATATACAAAAATCCAAGACAAAACATAAAACAATTATTGGCTAAAATTATCCTTTTCTGTATGCTGTGCATCCTTGTCATCCTAAGCTCTTTTTACCTTTTTCTTCTCTTTTAACCGTCGGCTGCCCTTACTGGTGGCTTTGATTGTACACACTTACGCCTTTGGCAATTGGTCATGAACTGACCTGGTCGGGCTAATGCTCACGGTGGCTTATTCGAGTCATTTTTAGCAAATGCGTTTCCAGGCTGAGACAACAGTTGGTGTCATTTGGAGAACAATGGGGCAGCTTTTAGTTACTTGTCTATGAGGATGCGAAAAGGAGGTAGTAGGTCTTTAAGTATCGGCAATATCCCTAGTCCTCCCGTCGGAGGGTACTTGTGTAATCCTTACCTCGGAATTTTCCTTAAACTTTCCCTATTTAGTTAATTGTGGGGGGCTTATTCATTAGCGCACGTCATTTTAGTTGTACTATTCGGGGTGCCAAGCGAAGTTATATTTTGTGGTTTCCCCTTCAGGCTGCCCTCCCAGGCGCTAAGTTCAGAGAGAGAAAATAGTCATGGTTTGCTTGTTGCGGTTAGGTACCATAATCAAACCCTTTTTCCCGTCTCTTCGTCCGCTAGATCACCGTTTTCATACATTGATCGATATTCCGATGTGACCTGCAGAGAGAGGGAAAAAGAAGTGGGCAGGGGCTACATTGATAGACACATTAGCGTGCATAAACCCAGAAAGGCTTTTACTTACTGCATACTCGGCCTATCTCCACGGGATGCAGTCCCTGCCAACTGGGCGTTTAAGCCCCGGTGGACCGTTAGTGTGACTCTTTTTATACAGGTAGCACATAAAGTATAGGCTAAACACCAGGATTTTTAGCGGTTGCTTTTTGGCTGTACAAAAAGGAAAAACGCACACAACGAAAACTTGGACCCTTCATTTTTGCAATATTTCTACGTGCCATACTTTTTAATCCTTTAAACAGTGGTCATTTATTCGAAACTTACTAATTCACACGTGACAACTACGTTTGCTTTTTCCAAAAAATCTTTAATAAGAATGTCGGTGCATAAATACGGGCCCACAACCCCGTGGGCCGGCCACGGAGCAGGCTGGAACTGTAGATGTGGGGATACTTTATTAGGGGGAAACTTAATGGAGTCGGTGGTCGTTAATTTCATAATCTAAAAGTGCGACAAGTGCAACAAAATCATGTCGAGACTTCAGTGTGAGCGAGTGTCATGAGTGTTGGGCTTCCAACTTTCAATAATCGTGATGCGCCAAACTTAACAACAATTCATCGTCCGAATGTTCAATTAATACCCATCTGATGTCAATTTTACCGTCTGAACACATAATCAGTACCCACCCAATATCAATTCATTGTCCGAACATATAACCAGTACCCATCCCAAATCAATTCATTTCCCGAACTGACAGTTCACATCCTGAATCAATTAATTGTCCGAACATATAATCAGTACACATCCTATATCAATCCATGTGGTTAAAAACCTGCATACATATCTCATGACACCAGGGCTGAACAATCGGGGTACAACAAGGAGTTGAAAGTTTCATTTGCATCGGCGCCATTTTGGGTGGGGTCAGGCAGAACCAGGCATAGTCTAAATCTCTACTAACTCGTGGTTGGCCCAGAGCTTCTTTCGGCAGTCCAAAAGTTCCGTTAAAGGGACAAAGAAAGGATCGGTGGTCTGAACCATCAATCAAAAGGGGAGGGAGGCAACAATGTTCCTACCGGGTCATACTGTGCTTTCACCGGAACTGATCCGAACTGTAGTCTGCAGGATTCTAGTCATTCAAACTGAGGCTGGCGCCAGCATGGGAGCGCCGACGTCCTGCGGCTACATTTCCATCGTTCCGTGGGCAATCATGGCAGTCATTCCCCATCGGGGGTATCTGCGGGGGTCGGGGACTCCCGCGGCTCCTCTAGAATCGTCAGGGACGAAAGGAACCTTTATGGTGGAGTCAACAGGTGACCGGGCCATTCCTTCATGCTGGGCCCGCTCTTGTAAAGTAGACCGCCATTTTGAGAGTTCGGCAGCTACCGGCGATCGCGGGGTCAAATGAGCAGACGGGCTCCCACCTGCCGGGCGAGGTGTTGCAGCATCGCCACAGTGGATGAACCCTTTTTCCGGGTGCCTGGAGCGTCGCTGCACCGCAAGAGTGGACGAACCCTTTGCCGGGTGCGAGGTGCGTTGAGGGCGCAGCTGGGGAGCCTCCACCTGAGGAGGTGGGAGAGACTCGTTCGCGCCGCCTCTCCCTCCCGGTGCACCCCACGGCGCCTCGCTTGACATTTGTTATGGCCGGACCAGGCGATGAGGACGGGGGGGGGGGGTCGGAGGCATGTGCAAGACATCCCCCCCAGGGTTGTTGCAGCCATTATGGAAGAAAAAAGAAACGTCCCGTCCGTCTTTGGGCCGGGCCTCTGGTTGATGGTGGCCGGACGCTCCTTGCCACGGCCCCAGGAACGGGTCCCTTAGTCCATCCTTGGGACAGACCTTGGTGCGTGGCGCGTGGCGCCTCTCCTGGGCCTTTCGTGCAGTGGCCTCTCCACTCCCAGGACCTCCATGGATGCTGGTCCAGACTGGGAGAGAGAGGGGGGGTCGAGGACACGGACATTCCCCCCCTTTGCAACTCTCCAGGGTTGTCGTAGCAGTCCCCTTGGCCGGGTCCCTTCGGCCTCGGCCTCTCCTCTGGCTGCACCCTATGTGATGATCTCCGGCCGACAGTTGGCAGCAGGACCCGCCCTATATGTGCTGCTTCCGGCTGGGCGTAGCCGTAAACCTGTTGCACTTTGGAAGTTTCCAGAATGGGGGCGGATGTCTGTTGCTTTGTATCTTTCTCAGGTTGCCGTTATTGGGCGTGGCAGGCGGTGGGACAGACATGTTTTGGGCAGTGAGGGGCGATGAAGCCTCGTTGCCTCGTGGCCGTTGCAATGTCAAGCTTGGCTTCT
This sequence comes from Lissotriton helveticus, assembly GCF_964261635.1. NCBI lineage: Eukaryota > Metazoa > Chordata > Amphibia > Caudata > Salamandridae > Lissotriton > Lissotriton helveticus. Next base: position 129,671,971 of record NC_136069.1, read on the forward strand.
CTTATCATTTTCAGGTTTCTTATTACGGGCTTATTTCTAACGTTTCTTGTTTCTAGGACAATAATAGGTTTTATCATTATGTATTGTTATCGTTTCCTTGTTCGTTATTTAAATAAAAGTTCATCAGTGGCCTACTGATTTAGTTTTCCTATTCCTTTCTTTCCAGGTTGTTTCATGCTAAGTTTAAAGGAAAAACGCACAGGATACAGTGATCACTTCGTTATTATTGTATATGTCCTTTTCACTAGGGGTGCTCTCTGGTCGGGCCAGATGACCTACCTCTAGTAAATGGTCCGGGTGAACTGGCGTATCAATCAGTGGGGAGTAGATAGGCATGACAGATTACAACGGGGGACAAAGGTCCGCATTGCCTACCCTTCACTACTTGCAAACATTTTTCCTACGTTATTTGCAAACAGGGAATACCTCCAAGAAAAGAACCAATTTCCAAACAGTCAATGTTCGGACAAACAATCAATCAATGAGGAACGAAATAGGTACGACGTGTTAAAGGTTTGCGTTACCTACCCTTCACTATCTGCAAAGGGAGAGAGAATATTCCTATTCTTCCCCGTTTGCAGGCATAGAAGATCCTTAAGAGAACCAACTTCGAACAATTCAATGCTCGATTCAAACAATCAATCAATGGGGAGAAAAATAGGTATGACGGATTACAATGGGGACAAAAGTCTGCATTACCTATCCTTCACTATCTACAAAGACTAAACAGAGTATGGCGACTCTGTGCTTGTTTGCAAATAGAGAATCTCTCAGAGGCAATCAATAAGTAATACTAGTATTTTCAAACAATCAATCAATCAATTTCGCAATTTGTCGTGTGTCACGACCTTACCCGGATCGGACCATGTGGGCAGTTCTTCGCCTTCCTTTTTCCAGCGCCCGATCGTTCTCTTTTCTCCATGTTTTTAGCACAGCAGTCCTATGGGATTCCAGTCAGGACAATAGGTCACTTGAGAGAGGTCCGTTCGGAGTCGGTGAAGTTCATTCAATCGGCAGCCGGACGAGGGCCCTCTCAAGGCAGGTATACTCCAATCATTTAGATGTTCACCCCATCGTCTGGACCTCTCTTACCGGACCTTATGTCGCTGATGGCCCCCGCGTTGGGACGCCAATTGTTGAAAAGTCAGCCCATATCGCACCCGATGCCCATGCTGCTGGTGCAGGGCGACTCTTAGTTCCCATCTTGAATAATTACCAAACAAAGAGACGGGCACTGGAAGCAGGAAAACAAGAACAGAGTTTATTACTCATGAGTGAGAGCCTGTCATTTGGGACACTCGCATAGTGTCTTCGGGAGGTGCTCTAACAAGTTTCTCTGAGGCTTCGTCTTTTATACACAGGTTTATGGCACACACATCCTTCATTACAATCAAGACATTGTGAAGTGTGAAGATGTTCCAACACGTGGCTACAGAAGGGGCCCTTATCCTCCATACAATAGGAGGGGCTGTCACGCAGCTGAGTGTTCTGCTGATTCCTTCGGAATGTGTGCGCCTGATCGAATCTCAGGGGGTGGGGTGGTCATGATCAATAGTGGCTACTTTCGAGAGAGACGAGTGCATACAGTAGTGGGCAAAAAAACTGTATCCTCAGGCTAAGGGATGACCAGCGGTCCATGTAGACAATTAGGTTCAGAGGAAGAGGTCATCAAAGGAGGGTATTCATGGAGGGACAGGAGGTGTTGGTCAGGCGCGGGGTGCGATCCTCAGAGACAGAGTCATGCGGGAGGGGAGGGCTCATGACTTGTGCATGTGAGAGCGGGGGCAGTCAGGGTGCAGGGGGGAAGCTCGCAGGGTCAGGGAAGGGGCGCTGGTGATCGATCGCAAGCAGAGAGACCATGGTACCTAAAATGGCTGTCGTGTACGTGTGTGCATGGGTCTATGCTAGAGGGATAACACAGTCAGTGTTTTAGCGATCCGTTCTGCTTACAACAAGGGGTAGAGTGAACACAAATGAACGCCGCTTATGTACATACACATTGCTCTTTTCAACACCCCTGCATTCGCATCACCATGTGAAACACACCGTACCCCTGCATCGCATCACCATGTGAAATGCACCGTACCCCTGCGTCTGAAACGCACCATGTGAAACGCACCGTACCCTTGCATGTGAAAAGCACCGTGTGGAAGACACCCTACCCCTGCATTCGCATCACCATGTAAAAAGGCACCGTACCCCTGCGTGTGAAAAGCAACATGTGGAAGTCACCGTACCCCTGCGTGTGAAAAGCACCGTGTGGAAGGCCCCATACCTCTGCATTGGCATCAGCGTGTTAAACACACCGTACCCCTGCATTCGCATCATCATGTGAAATGCACCGTACCCCTGCATGTGAAAAGCACCGTGTGGAAGGCACCGTACCCCTGCATTCACATCACCATGTGAAACACACCGTACCCCTGCATGTGAAAAGCACCGTGTGGAAGGCAACGTACCACTGCATGTGAAAAGCACCGTGGGGAAGGCACCGTACCCCTGCATTGGCATCAGTGTGTAAAACGCACCGTACCCCTGCATTCGCATCACTATGTGAAATGCACTGTACCCCTGCATTTGCATCACCATGTGAAACGCACCGTACCCCTGCGTCTGAAATGCACCATGTGAAACGCACCGTACCCCTGATTGTGAAAAGCACCACGTGGAAGGCACCGTACCCCTGCATTCGCATCACCATGTGAAACGCACCGTACACCTGCGTGTGAAAAGCACCATGTGAAATGCACCGTACCCCTGCATGTGAAAAGCACCGTGTGGAAGGCACCGTACCCCTGCATTCACATCACCATGTGAAACACACCGTACCCCTGCATGTGAAAAGCACCGTGTGGAAGGCAACGTACCACTGCATGTGAAAAGCACCGTGGGGAAGGCACCGTACCCCTGCATTGGCATCAGTGTGTAAAACGCACCGTACCCCTGCATTCGCATCACTATGTGAAATGCACTGTACCCCTGCATTTGCATCACCATGTGAAACGCACCGTACCCCTGCGTCTGAAATGCACCATGTGAAACGCACCGTACCCCTGATTGTGAAAAGCACCACGTGGAAGGCACCGTACCCCTGCATTCGCATCACCATGTGAAACGCACCGTACACCTGCGTGTGAAAAGCACTGTGTGGAAGGCACCGTACCCCTGCATTGGCATCAGCGTGTTAAACACACCGTACCCCTGCATTTGCATCACCATGTGAAACACACCGTACCTCTGTGTGTGAAAAGCACCCCGTGGAAGGCACCGTACCCCTGCATTGGCTCAGCATGTTAAACGCAACGTACCCCAACATTCATGGCGTGTGTGTGCGGCTCGTATCACTATTGCAATGGTGTCATACGCGAGCGTGTGAAACGCACCGTACCCCAACATTCATGGCGTGTGTGGCATCGTATCTCTATTGCAATGGTGCCATACGCGAGCACGTGAAACTCACCGTACCCCAACATTCATGGCGTGTGTGTGCTGCTCGTATCACTATTGCAATGGTGCCATATGCGAGCATGTGAAACGCACCATACCCCAACATTCATGGCGTGTGCGCATCGTATCACTATTGCAATGGTGCAATACGCAAGCACGTGAAACGCACCATACCCCAACATTCATGGCATGTGTGTGCGGCTCGTATCACTATTGCAATGGTGCCATACGCGAGCCCATGAAACGCACCGTACACGTGTGTGGATCTCAAAATTACTTAGGGGACACATAGGGGACGAGTAGTAGGCCCTGAATGCATCCTGGGTGTCATGGATACTGAGTTTAGAGTAGCTATGTGTCCAAAAGGTGTCCTGCAAAAGTCAGTTGGCCAAAAAAATACAATGTTGCAAATTGATTGTTGAGCTGAAGCTCAAATTTTAAACGATGCGAATGCTGTCAGAGCCGTATCTTTAAAGGGATTGGAGGAAACGTACAATGCGAACAAATCTGACCTATCACATTGTACTCCTCTAACTGAAAGTCCCTCAGCAGCACTAATTTAAGGCAGCATGAACCCCTGAGAGGGCACTTGCCTGCACAGCATTGGAGTGGACGACACTGCTGCTGTCTCTGCATCCTCTGGCATATCATGGCTCGTACTATGGAGAGAGCCCCTGCCTTCACTGAGGAGGAGAACCAGGCCCTCATGGACAGCCTCCTACCACAGTACAGCAAGCTGTATGGGAGACCAGAGGAGCAGGTGAGTGCTGACTTCACTACCTTTGCCTGTGCACCTGTTGTGTGAGTGTCACAACAGGCATTGTGTATTGGTGGGACAAACATGCCATGTGTTTTGGAGTGAGTCCCAGGGGGTGTACATGGTGGTGTCTCTCATGCAGAGCATGATGTAGTTCATGGATGTTCACTCCTCACTTGCATTGTGCTTACTGTGACATTCACTGCATAGTGAATTATACATTCAGCCATGCCAGACCTTGGTGGCTTTATTTCCAAATGTCCTGAGGTGGAACAGTGGTCCCCCCGGAGTGACAGGTGACTGTACTCACAGATGTTTATGACTTGAGGGGACCTGTGGTGAGATTGTCCAAATGATGTGTAAAACCTCATGGATATTGATGTGTGTGAATGTGCCTTGTCATGTGGGTGAGTGTGTATGTGATGTGTTGCACCACTGCTGCATGGCGTATGGAGCAGCTCCGACCATCTGATGTGACAAGTAAGCAGTGCTGTGTACCAGACTTGCAAGGCTTGCACGACACCTGTGACACCCCAGTGGCAAGTGGCACATGTGCAAAGTGAGGGTTGTATCCGCTGTTGTCAGTGACAGGTGAGTGATCTGTGCCAGGGTGTGTCTGTCTGGTGTGCTGAGGGTTCTTCAGTGGACTGAGATATGCGACTGCTTGGCACGTGCTGTCCCACACCGTGCAGTTGCATGTGTTGCCCAGTGTGTGCAATGATCAGTGAGTGTGTTGCACCCATCTGTTTGCTTACAATGCCATGTAGTACATTGTGGCTTGCACACAGGCCAAATTCACATGGACAATGATGCAAGTCCTGTCAGCATTCTATGCCCTGTTTACATTATCAAAGTTGTGCAAGTGTGTGTCTCTGGGACATGGAGCAGGTGTAGTAACATTGTTTCACTGTGTCTTCCTGAAAGGTAACTGCCTACGAGATGAGGGAAATCTTGCGGGACATCATCAAGGCCGTCAGGTTGCGGGGGGCCCTCGCCGGTGGCTACGCAATGTGCAGAAGAGGTGGCAGGACATCCGGTGCGGGACCCGGCGGATCACCCGGGTCCAGGTGAAGCTGTCACCTCCACGCCGGCATGGTGGACGCCGTCACCTGACCCCCCACATGCTCCGTGTCCTGGCGATGGTTTTCCCAGAACTCGATGGGCAGTTGCAGGAGCGACTGCAGCAAGGAGGGGGTAGGTACATGGCTGTTTGTTGTGTTGTGTGTCACCTGCTTTTTGAAGTGCTCTGAAGCCTGGCTACACTCCCACAGTTGGGGTGTCTCCTCAGACAGGTTATATGTGCAGTGTATTTTCGGTTCCCCATAGTCAACTGGTGCTCATTTTCATCCCTTCCCCTCCTTAACATGTGTCCCCTGGTCTGTGTGCAATCACATTTTCACATGTTCATCTAGGGTGCAAGAAAATAAGACTGAACATTGATTTCTGCATCATCTGGGATGGTGGTCTGTGACATGTGTTGGGACCTTGCCTGTGCCATGACCTGTGCACTGTGTTTGGCCTTCATATTTGTTTGCACTGATGATGAGTATCAACATAGGTGTGTGAGGTTTCAACTGCACACCTATGCAGCATGCATGACCTATGTTGTGTCCTCAGACATGATGTACATCAGTGGGAGATGTGCATAGTGCCATGACGGTTACTCATGGTACAGTCAGCTCATTCCAGCCCCACGGATCAGTGTGCCCACTACAGTCCCCTGAGACACCCTGGCCTCCTAATCATGTGTGTCATCCAACACTGTGCCCATTCTATGTGGGTTCAGCATGGGTCTGCCTCTGTGGCATTGGTCCCTGGCATAGTTTGTATTTTTCCTGTGTCTGCTACATGTGTCCACTGGACAGGGATACAACATTTGGCTTGTGCGTACTCACACTGGGCAGTGCCTATGTGCCTATTCACAACAATCTGTTGATGGTTGTTTGTCACAAATATGTATCGCCAGCCCCACGGGGTGAGCTTGGGTTACTTTTGGAATTGTAGCTGCAAAGTTTATGTTCCCCCGATTCAGAGGTCTCACTTCTTGAGCTGTATCAATCACATTGACTGAGGGATGGGGGTGTTGTGCAGGAGAGGTCTACATGGGCCTGCCTGATTTAGCCTTGCCAGGTCTGACCTGTGGGTGAGAATTGGCTGAACAATGATTCACCATGCACTGCCCCTGTGATGGTGACCAATGATTGCAGTTGGGGCTTGGCAGCCTATGTCATTTTGTTCCTGACATGATTCAGGCTCATACATTTTTGCCACATGTATGTCGTTCAGATGCAACGCTTTTTTGTCTTAGTGTGCACACTTCTGTGTTGTCATTTTGCCTGGGGATAACGGTATGTCCACAATGCAGCAATGGTTTTGTACATCACAATTGCTGGCCCAACAGCTTAAGCATTGTCCTGAGTTGGGACATGTGTGCCACTCCACATGACAGCCAGTAGGCTTTATGTGCAAGCAACTGTGTCATCAGGGAATGGATGCCCATGTGAGGATTGACATATTTCAAGTTATGTCACATAAATGATTGTACCTTGGCACTCACAACACTTGTTAAAAGTTGTTCATGTTTAGAATGTGTTAACATGTCGAATTGTGTAAATGACACTTATGTGCCTGCATGATAGATGTCTCACAAGGTAGTGCGCACAAAACAACATTTTCACTTTCTTGAGAAGCTGGCACCTATTCAAAGAGGCCAGTGTTATCGATTAATGGTGTGCCTTGATCTCCATATATATGTCCCCACAGTGGTCTTGAGGTCTTGAAACTCCTTTGTTGTCAATTATACAAACTAATGAGTGTCAAGACATCAAGACCTCCGTTGGGCCATGTATATGGACAATCTGCAACGCCATTTGTTTCTAACAGTGTTTTTTCTTAAAGGGTGCCAGCTTTTTCAATGAATGTGTAAATGTTTTTTATTGTGCATTTCATTGTGAGACATCTTTCATGCAGGCACATACGTGTTCTCTTCACAATATGGTGAATTACCACATTCAATACATGTCGGGTGAGTCCCAGGATACCAACAGTTTTTTATCATTTATTTTTTGCCCAATGTACTTACTGGGCTCTGAGTGTGGTGTCACCTTGGGGAATGAGATGGGTTAATTTGCCATGAGGGGCACCACTACTGTTTATTTATTTGTGAACTTCAGGTGGCATCACTTCATTGTATTGATCTGCTCTCCTGTAAACAAACACTAGCTTCTCTGTGTATTTCTCATTCAAGTTGTGGCCTGGTGTGTTCTTTGGATCATTGTGTCCAAGTAGCATTGTTTCTATACCAACTGGGCAGTACAAGGCTCAAATATGTGCAGAGTTATCAGGCTGTTACTCATGATGCATGGCATTATTTGCAATGTGACCTACACATTTTGTGCTCATGTGCCAGATGTGTACAGGTGACTGATGCATTTCTGTTTCTTCTCCTTGCCCACAGCATCATCACCAGAAACAGGAGGAGACACCTGCATGGACCAAGAGGAGGGACCCAGCCACAGTGCCACCAGCGTGGAGGAGTCAGAGGAAGCCAGTGGCACTGAGGGTGTGGGGAGTCAGTCTGCGGACCTGTTGGAAGGCGAAACATCTGACCACGGCGACGGATCCGATTCTGGCTCCCTGGAGGAGGGGGAAAATGCAGCAACACCGGGCAGCTTCACAGAGTCTGTACCCGCGCCCTCCAGCACCATCTCCACCCTCCCAGTTGCTCCCGTCCCTTCTGTCCATGCAGCCCCCCCATGTCTCCTTCAGCCCCGGCACCGCAGCCCCTGCCCTGTCACCCCTGCTGCCCTCAGTGAGGAGTCTGTGGACTTACTCCGCCAGTTGCATGTTTGGCAGACATCGATGCTGAGTGTCCTCCATGGCCACACTCAAATACTGACCTAGTTGTTGTCTTTCATGGAGGGCATGTCAGCAACAATGTCTGACCAATGTCGGATTATGCAGTCCATGGACTCATCACTGATGGCAGCAGTTTCCCTCCTGCAGTGGTCCATCCCCCCTCCTTCGGACCCATCAACACTCCCCTCTCCCATACCTGTCCAAAGCTCACGCAGGAAGACACCATCACGCACCCCAACAGGCACAGGCAGCACACCCTCACATGTGGCAAAGCGAACACTTCTTGGCACGCACACTCAGGTGGCTGCAGGCACACCCACAGGGACTGGTCTTAGACCGCATACACAGTGCGCAACCATCACAGCCCTCTCCCTCCACTCCAATTGTGTCATCGGGTGTAGGGGTTGGGCTGGACGAACTGGCTGCAGTGTGCAGCACAGAGTATGAGTCCACCTTAGGCGCTGCACACTGCAATGAGGAGGATACGTCCACCCCTGCACCCACCACACCTACCCTTACCACTCCTGTCCCTGCGGTGCCTGGTCCTGCCACTGATGATGCCCCCCAAGGGTCCACATCACATTGAGTACTCTATGTGCAGGCAAGTTGGGGTAGACGGCCTACCTAACGTCCCTCTACAAGGACTAATTTCTGGACTGGCCATTGGCCTTATTTGAGCAGAGACTCATTTTTGGACATCTTTTTTGTTTGTGCTAAATAAAGCCTTTTATTTTACAATCAACACTATTGCATTTCAGGTACTTGATGTTGGTGATGAGGGACCTGGAGTTAGTGTCCTGGTAATGCTTTGGGGTTCTGAAAGATGTTTTTTGTTGATGGTCATGAGGTGGACCATGGTATCTGTGTGCCATCACAATGTCTCTGCAATTAATCATTGGTTGTGTGTGTTCAGTTTGGCTAGAGACATTGTCCCAAGGAGTGTTCCTTCCTCTGTGGCACCAGACACCTTTACTGCAGACAGTTGCACAATTGTTGTGCTGACATGTGTGCACATTTCCTTTTTTGGAGACGGTTCCCTTCAACAATGGCCATGCCTGCTCACAGATCTCTACTGCCCATTCGTCTGTGCCATGCTTTCAAATCACTGTACTTGTGTTTTGAGTATGTACAAATGCCTTCATGGACACATTCAACCTTTTCACCACTATGCATGTGTATAATCACAGCCTACCCCTATGTTGGGGAATGTTATGCAGGGTATTTAGGCACATGACTCACAATTGTGTGCATTGTATCTAAGGGGTTTCAACCGTATTCCTTCCATGATAGACTACATCTTGGTGGTCTGACCACCACCTGGACATTCATATCAGTCCAGGGATGTGCGTGACAGTGTGTGTTCCCTTTTGCTCTCTTTGTTTGGTAGGCTGTTACATCACTATACACTATTGTGTCATGATGGTAGGGTGTGTATCTCGCCAGCAACCTTCATGGGTGGGTATGCATGTGGAATTTGACATCACATCATATGTAGTGTGTCACACTGAGTGTGAAAGTAATCCATCCTCCAGGGAGTGAGACACTGCTGTAAGTGATGTGTTACTATGGCACTATCATTATAGTCACAAGTTAGGGATATGCACATACCCCCATGTAGCTGTGGTATGATGGTGTACCCCTCATATGTCTGGCCTCTGCTGGAAGTCCTCTGCACCCACATCCTCATATGTCTGGGCACTGCTGGGAGTCCTCTGCCCCCACCCCTCATATGTCTGAGCACTGCTGGGAGTCATATCCACCCACCCTTCATATGTCTGGCCTCTGCTGGCAGTCCTATGCACCCATCCCTCATATGTCTGGCCTCTGCTGGGAGTCCTCCGCACCCACCCCTCATATGTCTGGCCTCTGCTGGGAGTCCTCTGCACCCACCCCCATACTGTTGGCCTCTGCTGGGAGTCATATCCACCCACCCCTGATATGTCTGGCTTCTGCTGGTAGTCCCATGCACCCGCCTCTCATATGTCTGGCCTCTGCTGGGAGTCATAGCCACCCACCCCCATACTGTTGGCCTCTGCTGGGAGTCATAACCACCCACCCCTCATATGTCTGGCTTCTGCTGGGAGTCCCATGCACCCACCCCTCATATGTCTGGCCTCTGCTGGGAGTCATATCCACCCACTCCCATACTGTTGGCCTCTGCTGGGAGTCATAACCACCCATCCCTCACAAGTCTGGCCTCTGCTGGGAGTCATATACACCCACCCCTCATATGTCTGGCCTCTACTGGGAGTCCTTTGCACCCACCCCTATACTGTTGGCCTCTGCTGGGAGTCATATCCACCCACCCCCATACTGTTGGCCTCTGCTGGGAGTCATATCCACCCACCCCCATAATGTTGGCCTCTGCTGGGAGTACTATCCACCCACCCCTCATATGTCTGGCCTCTGCTGTGAGTCAAATCCACCCACCCCTCATATGTCTGGCCTCTGCTGGGAGTCCTCTGCACCGACCCCTCATATGTCTGGCCTCCGCTGGGAGTCATATCCACCCACCCTCATACTGTTGGCCACATGGGGTTGATGGTGTGTGTGTGCCTCGTATAATTATTGTGAGGGTGCCATACGCGAGCGCGTGAAACGCACCGTACCCCAACATTCATGGCGTGTGTGCGCATCGTATCACTATTGCAATGGTGCCATACGCGAGCGCATGAAATGCACCGCACCCCAACATTCATGGCATGTGTGCACATCGTATCAATATTGCAATGGTGCCATACGCAAGCGCGTGAAACGCACCGTACCCCAACATTCATGGCTTGTGTGTGCGGCTCGTATTACTATTGCAATGGTGCTATACGCGAGCGTATAAGACGCACCGTACCAGTACACTTCCGTTGTTGCGGTACGTTGTTCTCACCGTATGCGCCATCATCGGTTTCTGTGAACCAGGTCATAGGCGTACAGGACTGGAATGACACGGACGATGAGGTTCATGGCGTGTACGTCACGTACCAGGGATGCAGTTCGGGTCAGACTCTGCTTTTACGGACGTTTTGAACTGCCGTAGAAAAAGGGTTGTACGGAGTGTCACAGAGAAGAATCGTACTTGCTGGGCCGGAAACTGCTGCTTGTTTACATACGGACGTCGCGTAATGCGTGTTCCGGATACAATTTGCACGCATTTTTTTGTCGTACGTTGTTTGGTACGATTCGTACGGAGATCTGTTTTGGGTTCAGGTCGTACTTCATTGTACATACGGGGACGTTGAAGGTGTACGATTCGTGTGGGAAATATGCTCCGTACAGCTATTCGTAGGGATTTTACCGAATCGGAATCGGCCCCTATATGTATAAGTTATGATTTTTAAACATTTTTAGATATTTTTAACTATGTTTTTTTGAATTATATGGATTATTTACTTAATTTTAAATGATTTTTTTGAGATTTAAAAACAATATTTTTTTCGATATTTCTGTACTTACCATGATATAGATAGGATGTCGATTTTCTTGACTTCGATATTTTTGTCACAATATTTTTGTACCTTGATAATGTGGTAGTCGATATTTTGTCAGTGATTTGTTTCAAACGTCTCTGCCTCTATTGACAACACGTAGAATCGGTGTTGGATCTAGCTCTGATCTCTTGACTGGGTGAGAGTATTCTGCTTAATTCAGAGACTCTGTCCATCACCACCCCTTGTTGTAAATATTTTTGTCCACCCTAAGCGTGGAAGGGTATACTCAGATGTGAGTCCCTTGCTCATTGCACCATCAGGATTCAAGCAAGCCGGGCCGAAGACGGCTGAAATGCCAGAAACCGGTCCCCGGAAGCTTGTTTCCTTCCCAGTGTAAGAATTGGCTTTTGTAGTCTGGTCTGCCCTGTTCCCATGATGCACTGGGCCAGGGACAGACTAATTTGCATACAGCCAGGTTCTGAAACTGGGATGGTGCAATGAGCTAGAAAACGGTGTTGGATCTAGCCCTGATCTCTTGACTGGGTGAGAGTATTCTGCTTAATTCAGAGACTCTGTCCATCACCACCCCTTGTTGTAAATATTTTTGTCCACCCTAAGCGTGGAAGGGTATACTCAGATGTGAGTCCCTTGCTCATTGCACCATCAGGATTCAAGCAAGCCGGGCCGAAGACGGCTGAAATGCCAGAAACCGGTCCCCGGAAGCTTGTTTCCTTCCCAGTGTAAGAATTGGCTTTTGTAGTCTGGTCTGCCCTGTTCCCATGATGCACTGGGCCAGGGACAGACTAATTTGCATACAGCCAGGTTCTGAAACTGGGATGGTGCAATGAGCTAAAAAACGGTGTCGGATCTAGCCCTGATCTCTTGACTGGGTGAGAGTATTCTGCTTAATTCAGAGACTCTGTCCATCACCACCCCTTGTTGTAAATATACGATTCGTACGGAGATCTGTTTTGGGTTCAGGTCGTACTTCATTGTACATACGGGGACGTTGAAGGTGTACGATTCGTGTGGGAAATATGCTCCGTACAGCTATTCGTAGGGATTTTACCGAATCGGAATCGGCCCCTATATGTATTAGTTATGATTTTTAAACATTTTTAAATATTTTTAACTATGTTTTTTTGAATTATATGGATTATTTACTTAATTTTAAATGATTTTTTTGAGATTTAAAAACAATATTTTTTTCGATATTTCTGTACTTACCATGATATAGATAGGATGTCGATTTTCTTGACTTAGATATTTTTGTCACAATATTTTTGTACCTTGATAATGTGGTAGTCGATATTTTGTCAGTGATTTGTTTCAAACGTCTCTGCCTCTATTGACAACACGTAGAATCTCTTTGAATGTGAAGAAGAAAGTGTATCAGCAATGCAGTTGGTAAACATAAATGTGTTTTGCCATAACAAGTATGTTCCACATCTGTCCTTAGTGTACAAATATTCCAATAACACTCACAAACCAGAGGGCCAGAGTGTATATCTGTGCTTTGTCAATAAACAGCTATGATCATGTGAAAGAATTCTATGAGCGTTCTCCATGCCACAGTCATCCCAGGAACAATCCAAACTCCCTTATCAGTACTGTTCTAATAGGATAACATGGACAAGTCAGTATACCCATCCAAGAACATCTGCCACATAATCAGTTCATCATATATTAACTTTTCTTTTTTTTGTCCTCATCTCCACCATGGTTGTAATCTGCCAAACCTCTGAACAGGGAAGAAGGGCATATAATGGTGCTGACATGCTGAATCAGTCAAAGACTGGTAAGGGTATAAACGGTACGTGGATCTGCCATGACCCTACAGCTATGCCGTTCACCCTGCCGACCCTAACACCTTGTTACTTATTGGACAGATACTGACCATAAGCCAATTACCACCATTGCTTATATCACCAATATGCCGAGAAAAAAGGCGAAGATGTTTAGCAGGGAGAGTATATCATGGCTTCGTAATCATCGGACCTGGGGGAAAAAAACAAAACAAAACAAACCCAGCACAACTAATGAGACCAATCAAGTAGATGCCAAAAAGCTCTTTTATCTGGTTTCCCAGCCCTGGCGAGATCCAATTTTGATATTTGTAGCATTGAGGTACACCAGTCATGTAAAGACGGAGGAGAAGCCTCTTTCCATCGCTTGCAGATTTCTCTACGGGCCACCAAGATAGAGTAAAACAAGAGGTTTTTGGCAGGACTTCGCTTTTGATCTACTAGCCGAAGATCAATAACCACTGTGAAACCAATGGAGGATGTGAGTTTGTTGCTAATTAAATCCCAAAAACACGTCAGGTGTGGACAGTCATAGAACATGTGTACGTCAGAGGCCGCCACTAGACCACACTGGACACATGCCACCGGTTCCCCTGTTGAAAATTTAGACAGTCTCTGAGGGGAGTAGTAGGCCCTATGAAGGGTGAAAAGGTGGTTCCTGCGGAGCCAGGCTGGTTTGACTAGGTCCCACAAGACATTACAGGACATTAGCCATAAATCGTTCAAGTTCAGGGAAGGCATCAAGGAGCCCCACAGTAGGTCTGGGAGATGGAATTCCCCATCGATCTCTTCCAAGATTAAATTGTACCATAGGGAAACTTCCTTAGATACTGATGGTTTATCGAGCAAAGAGGATTCCAGTTGACTACCTCCCCCTAGAGGCGTGTTGAAACGACGGGGGGCTCTAGCTGACTGTGCTTGGGCCCAGCTTGAAATTTGCAAATACTTCAATCTAGAGAAGTTAGGGCCCACCTTGCTCGCTATGTGTTCCCAGGAAAGCATGGTCCCTTCCACAAACAAGTCACCTCATGTTGAAATTCCGGCGTCTTTTATGGGATTACCAGTACATCGTTTACCCAACCAGGAGCAGCAGGGAGATCCCATATAGGTGATCTGTTCGAATGATATCCTAGTTTGGTTGCAGCTCTGAGATTAAACCAAGTTCTTGCTAGGCCCTGCAACACCTTCAGTTTAAACTTCTTGAAAAATGTAGGGTCTCCAAACTTAAAAAGAAAACCCGACTGCCCCACTCCTTCACCCTGTAGTAATGCTGTAAACATCATCCCTATGCCTTGGTCTGATGGGATTTTTAGCAACATTCGTGCGTGTGTCATCTGAAAAGCCCACGCATATATCTGAAGGTCAGGACCAGCCAAACCACCTTTCTCCCAACTACGCCTTATTTTCTTCCAAGCTATTCTTACACTTTTGTTTTTCCAAATAAATGAAGAGGTGTACCTATCAACTCCTGTTGACAGGAGTTGATAGGTACACCTTAACACATTACCTGTTGACAGGAGTTGATAGGTACACCTTAACACATTACGTTTAGGGACCCTATTTTTCCACCCCATTTTTAATACTACCACCTAGAGGCAGGAATAAAGTCTATTGAAAACCTACTGGGCAGGTATTTTTAAACACATCACCAAGTCCACTCCACTAGCACACCCGCACCACACATAGTCAATTATAAGTGCTCCTACGTAATTCGCAAGTCGCAGCACGCCCCAGCCCGTAGAGGACTGGGATGGCCCCAATGATGAAGCATGTCACCATGGGGCAACCCTGGTGAGTGAGGGGACACCTAGAAAAAGAGCAATTTCTCCTTTTCTATCTACTATACCATCCAGACCAACCCCATTGAGCGTTGTGAATGGATTTATAGTGACTGGCTAGGCTCTCAGGTATCTGGTAACAGAGACCTTATGTTGAAGTCTTGAATACTGAACATGCTAAATGTCACACCACGGGCAACAGCATGTCTATATATAATGCCCTCACACTGATCCATAGCATATGAAAGACTCCTGGTGTACCCGTTGCAGCTGCAATTCTACTTCAAGTCAAAATTTGCATTTTTGCCACTGTACACACACTCTGACCATCTCAGCTGTTTTGTCTACGAATGAATACGTTATTGAGAACTTTGCATGATCCATTAAGATTTTTAAAGACTGAGGGAATGATTTAGAGTTTGGCAGGCAGAATACAGTCCATCAGAGAGTCAGAAGACATTACATACACCACCCTGATGAACTACCACCAACTAAATTTAGAGATCACTGTTGGCCCAGCATTGAACTCTCTACCTTGATATGTACCACCCTCATGGCGGGTCCTATCAGAAACAAAATGGTTGGTGGACATCCGCCCTTGATTTTAATGGCCGTTCACCAAACTTTACAAAAGTTGTTTTTCAGAAACACATTTTCCAGGTGGGAGTTTGCTATTGAAAAAAAGATTAAAGATCTGAACACCCAGAAAGTTTATCCCTTGATGTGGGGGTTATTTTATCTTCTGTCCCACACTGCCAGGTTTCACCTGGCAGTCATGGACAGAAATAAAGGACAGTGCACTGTCTATCCTAAATAGGGTGGGAGATGTAGTGCCAATCTTCTAAATCCCCTACTCTTTTTGGCCATCAGAGTTACCTCTCCATCGATGGAGCCGATAGGGGCGCTACTGGTGGAAAGCAGATGGTGTGCCTGACTCTAACTGAAACAGGAAGGTTGGCAGTTTGGTGGACAGGGATACTCATCAGAGATCCCTGCCCATGAAACTCGTAATCTGGCCCTGAATATTTAGGCCATCACTGTTCACATTACTGCAGCTTCCTCACATGTTGAGCTGCTCTCTCGTCACTTTTAATTTAGAATTTCCAGACTTTGTCTGTCCCATCTGCCCATTTCTTCTGATGGACTATTCTCATGTGTCCTGTCACATATTGTGGTATTTTGACAGCTGTCAGTGTCTTTCCCCTCTTCTTCCTAATGTGCTATTTGTCTTCTGAAAAGTCTACCTCCTCTTCCACACGCGTGACATATTCTATCATAATTTCAGCTTTACCCTCTTGTGTGGTCCATGCTGTCCTTGCTCTTGTATTTCTGTATTTGTCACTGACCATTGGAATTCACTGTCCTCGGGTCTCCTCCCAAAGCCTCCGAGGTATGTCCCTCCAAGTCCAAGTTACATGATCTGAAAACATCTGCCTGTCTGTAAGCAAGTTGTCTTCTGGTTGTGCACTTGTAATATAATATAGGGTGGATTTGTAGAGTGCTGATTGTTACCTGTGAGGGTCTCCAGGCCCTGAGTAGATGAATGTAGGTGTGTGGTGAAGCTGGGGCTGAATACAGGCAGGCTTGATGGTCCCACGAGAAGACTAGTTGAACAGCTAGGGCTTCCGAAGTGAAGTGAGATGGGGGCCCTGATGCGTTAGAGGAGGTTGCTTCAGGATTTGGCAGCTAGGTAGGAGTATGTTTGAGATCCCGTTCTGCTTCTATAGACTGTGGGGGTTATGAGCGAGTTAGAGTAATGCTGAGCAAAGTTATCTAGTGGGGTGGTGGAAGTGAAACAGGTGATTGAGGTATGCACGTCCCGTGTTGTGCAGTGACTTGAACCTGAGAGTGGGAGGTTTGAACTGGCAGTGCTACTGGATGAGGAGCCAGTGGAGTTCTCTGAGGAGTGCTTTGATGTGGGTTTGTGCAGGACGTAGAGAACAAGTCTGGAAGTAGTGCTTTGGTTGATTTGAAGTCTGTGAAGGATATTGGTCGGGATACTGACATAGAGTGCATTGTCGTTGTCCAATCTGCTGGTGATTGGGGTTTGTGTGATGGTACTTGTGGTGTCCAGTGGGACCCACCTGAAGATTTTACGTAACATGCAGAGGATGTGGAAGCATGAAGAGGTGATGATGTTGACCTGGGACTCCATGGTAAGGTTGGTGTCCAGGATGAGAATTAGGTTCCTAGTGTGGTAGGTTGGGGTGGGTGTAGGTCCAAGATCGGCGAGCTACTAGGTGATGTCCCAAGGTGAGCTGTTATGCGCAAATATCAGCCCTTCAGGTTTGTCGGTGTTGAGCTAGAGGCAGTTTTCTTTCATCCAATTGGCTATTCTGGTCATTAATTGTTTGAAGTTTGTCTTGGTGGTGACAGTGTCGTCCGAGAAGGAAAAAATTGAGTTGGTGTCATTGGCGTAGGAGATGAGGTTGATTCCGTGGGATCTGATGATGTTTGCCAGAGAAGTCATGTATATGTTGAAAAGTATGGGACTGAGTGATGATCCCTGTGGGATCCGCAGATGAGGTCCTTGGGTTCTGATGTGAACAGCGAGAGCATGACTCATTAGGTTCTTCCGGAGAGGAAGGAAGCTATCTATTTGAGTGCTGGTCATTGTATTCTCACTGTGTGAAAGTCTGGTAATGAGTGTGTGGTGGGAGTCGGTGTTGAAAGCAGCAGAAAGGTCAAGGAGGATGAGGGCAGCGGTCTGTCCACAGTCAATCGTGGTGTGTATGTTGTCTGTGTGATGAGAACTGTTTCTGTGCTGTGATTGTTTTGGAACCCTGATTGCGAGTTATCCAGGAGTTAGTGGAATTGTAGGTAATTTGAGAGTTGTCTGTTGATGGTCCTGTCGATGATTTTGGCAAGAAAGGGATCATCGAGATGGGTTGGTAGTTGTCAGGATTTCGGTGTCAGATGATGAGTTCTTGAGGAGGGCAGTGAGTTTTGGGAGTTTCCAGCAATCTCAGATGGTGGCTGTTTTGTGGGAAGTGTTGATAATGGAAGTGAACGCAGTGCCGATCGTGGCTCATCACAAGTTGTAGATAAGGTGGCGGCAGGAACCTGTGGGAACCCCTGAGTGGACAGTCTTCATTGTTGCTGGAGTGTCCTCAATGGATAGTGGGTTCCATGCTGTCAGTTGGAAGTCTTTGGATGATGAGGTTAGCAGACAGGGAAGGTCGATGTTGGGGGTGGAAGGGGTTTGAAATTGCTGTAGATCGGGGTCATTTTTTGGAGTCGTTGTTGCAGAGTTTTTGTGTAGGGATGATGGATTGGGTTGTGGCTGTTGGGTTGGTGAATTCCTCGATGTTGGTTAAAAGTTCCTTTCAGTTATTTGAGCTAGATTACATTCTAAGAGTCAGGACCTTTTCTAGGTCTCTTTTACTTGATAGTGTCTAAGTGTGGAGTTGTAGGTGTTTCTTGCGGTGGTTCCTCTGGTGGTTCTCCACTACCTTTTGAGTTGTTTGCAAATTGTCTTGGATTCTCCAATGTCAGCATTGTACCAACTGACTTGTTTATTGGATCTTATGGGTTTGGTGTTTTTTTAGGGGAGCCAGGGTATTGGCGCTGGTGGTTATCCAATTATTTAAGTTGTTGATGTGGTCATTGGTGGGGTCTAGGTCGTTTAGCTGGAGGGTGTTAAGCTATTCTGTTTCTGTAACTTTCTTCCAACAGCGGGTTGGGGTGTTACTAGACTCCGTAGTGGTTGTTGGTGGCCCTGTTATGTGAAAGTGGACAATGTAGTGCTCCGTCCATGTGAGTAGAGTGATGTGGCTGACTTTAACTTTGTCGCTGGAGGAACAGATGGGGTTCAAAGCGTGTCCGGTGATGTGGATAGAGCCTTGTATGAGCTGGGTGAGGCTGATGTTCTGCATATTTTCGATTAAGTATGTGGAGTTGGAGGCTGTGGGGTCATCGAGATGAAAGTTGGGATCGCCTAGCTGTGTGAAGGCTTTGATGCCAATTGCCAGGAGTGCTGTGCGATCAGTGAGGAGGATGCTGAAGTGGGTGCGAGTTCCTGAGGGCCAATAGGCCAGGGTGCCTTTGATAGTGCTTTAACTGTTCATCTGCTGCTTAAATAGCATGAATTCCATAAACACACTTCCTTTGATTTCCTGTCCAGGTCTTTTCACTCCTCTCACCTTTCTAGGGCTCATGAAAATATTCTTCCTCCAGGCTCAATTCAATGTCTTCACACTTTTGGTATATTCAACTCAAATTGTAACCCTTAACTCACATCTTTCTCTTTTTTACCCCATCCCATAACTCCCCAGCTAGCAATGGCTGCTTTCCTTATCCATTTGGTTGCATTTTTGCAGCCCATTATTGCATTAACCCGGACACTCTACAGCTACTGAAATCCTGTATCATGATTAAGCAATAATATCCTCCAGCACAAAGAGTTATTTATTTTCTCATGACAACACATACTTTTCTCCATGACTGCTGAGAAATAATTATTTTTGGTTTCAACAATCATTTTAATGATTTGAAAAAACATATATGTCTCACCTATTAACACTCTACATTTGCAATTAGTCGGGAGATGGTGAGGATGTGTCTGTTATAGGAAGAGTTAGTTTCTTCCCTTCAGCTGCTCATGA
Source organism: Lissotriton helveticus (assembly GCF_964261635.1). NCBI lineage: Eukaryota > Metazoa > Chordata > Amphibia > Caudata > Salamandridae > Lissotriton > Lissotriton helveticus. The sequence goes on from NC_136069.1 coordinate 129,691,642, forward strand.
CAATGCATGGTTATGTGAGAAATGTAAGGGTGTAAACAAAATAACCCACAACATGAGACACAATGCTAACTGCAGCCACCATCATCTTCCAATCATTCACTTCAAGACTGCCCCTCCAATGGTTATCATATATGGTTTGTCAAATTTAAGTTCAAATACATAGAAGTATGCAGGCCAAGATTTATCAAGATTTGCGTTGTCCTCGCATCGTGCACGGTGATGCAAGGACAATACAAAGGCTTCTGTAACATTTGCAAAGGCATGCAAGGCCTGATTTTATGCAGTCTTGCCTAGATTTGTAAAGAAACATAATGCAACACAGCTGCTTCCTCTGCATTATGTTACATTTCAACCTGGGAGGCGTTTTATGGGTGGAGCATGGGAGTTCCTATTCATCCAGCCAGGGATTTCGGAGCATTCCCAGATTTGCTAAATAGTAAACCTGGGAATGCAGCAAAATGCCAAGCCTTCTCCAGTGAAGTATGACTGGAAATCCCTTTATTTCTCTGCATTATTTCCTCTTTCCACATGTGCTACATTCTGGAGCACACATGCAAAAAGGAAATGCTTCTAAGGATTGTGTTTGTACAGGAAGGTGTCCCTTCTTTAAAAAAACTGAAATCCTTCTGCAGCTCATGCTCCCTTGCACTATGATGCAAGGATGCCTATGTTGGCCCTATGTAGCACCCAGTGCACCACTGCAATGAGATAGTAGAAATGCGTCATTCCTTTGTACATATAGGGCATTTATGCTCTTTCACTTTCACGCAACACAGAGCAGCAACTTTTATTACTGCCCTCTAATGCATCAAATATTAGTAAATGTGCTCCCAATGCATTATTTGGAATTCATAACCAAATCCCAAGTCGATAATATGGGGTAGGTCTTAATGAGCAAAGAGACACACTGACCCTCAAAGTATTCCGAAACCCTAAATAGTTTGGGATATGATTGTCTTCATCTATAGTCCAGTTTTCTCTAAGATGAAGTTCAAGCTAAAATATAGTGCTAAATTCCAGATTGACATTTTTATGCAATTTTGCCTAATTTTGCTTCACTATGTAGAATTTTGTGGAATTCTGCAAAAGCAAATTAACCAAATTTTGCACAGATTGTAGCCTGTGAGTGATATGTATGTAATATACTACTGTGGTACTACTTTACATACTACATAATGCAGTTAATAACTTTAGCCATTATGATTAGACTTGGCATCAAATGCCCAAATATGGCCTCACAAGTATCGGCCCATGCCAAGGCAAAACCAATAAGCCCAGTGTTTCTCTTTAGATTATAAACATTAACTAGAAGCTGCCCCCACGCGATACCCACATGCAGGCTCTCCTTATAATGACCAGTAGGCTTGAAAGGCCTGATTCACAAGGATTGTCCTATCATTTCATGTGCAGAGACTCTGCAATCATAAAGATACTATTTGTAAAATACCTTTGTGAATAGCAAACATTCGTAAACTTACACAAACGTGTACGTTTTCCATGTAAATCAGGCCCAGAGATTGTGTGCCCCTGGCACAAAGGCATCCCCCCAGAAAAGCAAGCACCCAGTTCTTGCTCTTGCACCATTTCCAAAGCTTTACCGGATTCCCATCTTCTCCAAGAACAGAGTGTTGTAATCTTCCTTTATCTGCTGCACTCTCCTTTCAGTAGTTCTCTGCCTACCTGCTCAGCTTGTGATGAGGTCATGTAGAATGTTGGTGTGTGTTTGTTTGAGTGGAGTGTCAGTTGATCTGGAGGGCTGAGCAACCAGGAGGCTGCTCCTGGTGGGGCAACTTATGGGACAACTTAAGAGGCACTTAATGAACTTACTATCTTTCTGTAACTTAAGAATAAATATACTTGGTGTAACTACAAGACCCAGACTACGCATCATCTTTCATTACAATACTGGCGACGAGTTGGAGAACTTACGTGATATACATTGAATTGGCGTATACATATGAAACTGGAGGAGTGCAAAAAGAAGCTAACTGACTGTCAATACGAAACTGAAGAAGAGCAAGCAAAAGAAGCCAACTGTCTATCCATAAGAAACTGTAGAAGCGCACGTAAGAGAAGCAAACTGGCTGTCCACATGCCCCACCAGTGACCATAGACCGGTCGGCCCCAACGTGGATGTGCCAGTGCTTGTTCAACTTGGGTGAGTGTTCCCATTTGTGATCGGTTTGCCTGCTAACCTAAGGATTAATTCTGCATAACGGCGTGTGACATTTCCTGATGTACATTGTGTGGAAAAGCTGACCTTTGAGGCAGAGTGAAAAAGCGCAACATCGTGTGCAGAAAGAGTAAATATACAGCAGATCTTGCAGCACGTTTTGGCAGTGGAAGTGAAAGCATGTCTTGACTGTGGAAGAGACGCGGTCCTTGGAGCTCCTTCCAGTTCGCCTGCATGCCTGGAATGATGACATCTTTAGAATTCTTCGTGGTGTTGGTGAAGGTCTCCTTTGACCCTTGTGACGTTTGATTTGAGAAGGCTACCTCCGTCACACCGGCGTCATGTTCAGCGCCTAAGCGTGCCCTATTTCCTTTAGAAAGCGACGCTGAGCGACGCTGTGGCGGTCATTTTGGCACATTGGGAAGAATCCCTTTGTTGTGCTGAGAACCACGACGTTTAGCATTGAAGTTTGGAGATCGCAATGTTTTTGTTTTCCGGTTTGGTTCACGACGTCTATCAGGTCCCTTGCATGAACTCTGGATTTCGTGGATTTTCACCTTGTGGGCCAAAGCGAACCCTGTTGTTTCTGACGCAATTTTGGACATACTCTGGATTTAGCCTGCACCACCTGGACTATGGATGAATAATTACTTGAATTAGACTTTTGGGCAAAGTTTTAGACTTTCGGATGAGGTATCGCTCATCTTCACATGGACTGGACTTTCGGGTGAGGTATCGCTCATTCTTTTACTTGGACTGGACTTTCGGGTGAGGTATCGCTCATCTATCTTGACCACGGTGACCACGTTTATTGTTTTAGTTTGTTGTGTTACTATCTACCTTGTGATGTCTACATTTTGGTTTTCACAACATTGTTTTGGGGGCATGTAACAGTTGTATGCTTGTTTTTATGTTGTGTGGAGCATTATCGGAATGTGTTGTTTTTATGGAAGACGTCGCGAATCTTCCCATATTTACAACATTCCTAATTTGAGACAGCTCACCGGAGCATGAGACTTTATTATTTTTGCTGGTCATTTGTAGTTTTTGTCTCTTGTTTTCGGGTGTGGTGGTTGGTAAATGTGTGTGGTGTTTCTCTTGCCTCTACTGGTGTGTTCCTTTTCACAGTTGTACGTGTGTGTCATGGGTTATAAGATATCCCTAATTTTAGTTTATCGTGGGTTTTAGTAATCCATATTTTGTTTTCCGTGGGCTTAGTTTCCCAAATTCTGTTTATCTTAGGTCTAAAGAAACCTATCAGATGTTTGCCATGGGCATGGCGTTTTCCATAATTTGTTTTCCTTTGGGTATGTATTCCCAATTTTTTTTTATCTATCTTGGGATTAAATATTCCCATAATTTGTTTTCCTTTGGGTGAAGGAGTGCCCAGGGTGTGTTGCTTTTGGGTTGGCATGGCTCGCGGTGTGTTTGCCTTTGTTTCGAAGTGTACATGGGTCGGTGTTTTGGATTTGCAGTTGGCAAGGTAACCCATCATATGTTTGCTTTGAGTTCTAAGTAATCTTATTTAGTTAGTTTTGGATTTACAGTTACCCATAGTTTTTCTTTATGGGTGTTGGCTCTGTCATGTGGCGTTTAGGTACACCGTGTGGTGTGTTGTTCTTGATAACGCAGTATGTAGTTTTTTTTATTGTAATTTTTTGACATGCATTCCTTGTTTTCCTTATTTTATCTGTCATTTGTGTGTTTTACCATCTCTATGCATTTTTGAGTAAAGGGGTAGGATGTGTAGTATGTTTTATTTCATGGTGTTATCAAAGGGGTAGGTGGCATGTTTTATTTCATGCATCTTTCCTCTCTCTTTTGTTGTTCCACTACACTACTTCCTTACATTAGTCTGTTATATCTTCATAGCAAACGGAGGTGATGTCCCTTTTCTTTTCACTGCATCCTCCTATGCTCTAACGTGTGTCTAACAGCTTCACACTTTCTAATTGTTTTTCATATTATAATGGGGGAGATGTGTTGTAATCTTCCTTTATCTGCTGCACTCTCCTTTCAGTAGTTCTCTGCCTACCTGCTCAGCTTGTGATGAGGTCATGTAGAATGTTGGTGTGTGTTTGTTTGAGTGGAGTGTCAGTTGATCTGGAGGGCTGAGCAACCAGGAGGCTGCTCCTGGTGGGGCAACTTATGGGACAACTTAAGAGGCACTTAATGAACTTACTATCTTTCTGTAACTTAAGAATAAATATACTTGGTGTAACTACAAGACCCAGACTACGCATCATCTTTCATTACAATACAGAGCCCGTCGGTACATTTTATACATAGATTTCTGCAGCCGCTGCAGAGCTGTAGAACCAGCTGGAAGTGTTCACAAATGTTGCAAAGAAATGGATTCATACATATTTTAAAATGACCGCTGTGACTGAGCCTTTAGCTTTATAGTTATAAGCGATCGTGTATGGCACAGGTCTGTAAACTGGGTGGCTGAGCCCCTGCCATGGTGGCTGAATTGCTCCCAGTTGGTTGCCACACAAGGCCTAAGAAGAGCATCGTGCTAAAACAGTGCTTTGTTTTTAGTGAAAAATAAACAAAGTGGAATAGGCACTGACCGAGAGGAGCATACTAATAAAACAGTGACTTGCCTTCAGAGAAAAATAAAGCGACAGCGACCCACTCTCTCGAGTGGACCATCATATTGTATTTTGTTATTCATGTCCTTCTAGAATTATCTGTTACATCGGAGTTTGAAATACCTCCAAAGTATCTTCCCCCGTTTCTGCTAAAGGATCTCTCTGCGGATACTTTACATTTTAGGGAGACCATTTTTACACAAGGAATGGCACAGCCTTAAAATGTTTGAAAACCAGTGGTCCATAGAGTGGCAATGGGAGCTGGTCTTGTTGGAACCATGTGCCAGTGACATCTTAGGCCAGAAAGTTCTCAGTGTCTGCCAAGCTGTCCTTGGTGAGTTATCAACCAGTGTTGGCATCATTGCTTATCAGCGTAATCTTGGTACCCTTGCATTAGAGGACATACAGAAATATTCTGAGGAAGTGCCACCAACCCTGGCCTGCACAAACGCCTTCAAGACTTGCAGGCCAGTTACAATGCACATGAGAATATGAGGAACTCCTGCAAGTGTTTGTCACTTCTCAACATGGATGTCAATTCACCAAAGTGCTCCGGGTAGTGGAAGTGACATCACATGCCATTTGACCCAAGATCGTGTCACAGGAAGTGATATTATATGACTTTTGACCCTAGCAACATCACGTAAAGTTATATTATGTGATCAATGAGTGACATCACTGAAGGTAAAAACCTGCAAAGATATTAAGGTAGAAACAAGTGCACTGTAGTTATTAAGCATGTATTGACTAGCTTGCTGTCATGGTTGCATCATAAGTCAGGATCACAGACATAATATGCCTGGGGTAATGCCATAATAGGCCAGTCACTTTAATTATTTTTCCTAAACATAGCTTCATATGCTCAATCGAAGCTTCATATATCAAGGAAATACCATTGTTTGTGAAACACAGCCCTCATTGGGAAGAGGATGTGGCCTATCGAACTAGGGCGGTCGATCGCAAACCTGGGAAACTGGGTTCGAGTCTCGTCAACGAAGCACAACATCCTGTGATTCTGGGCAAATCACTTAATCTCCCCGTGCCTAACATAAATGAATGTGTCCTGTGCAATGTAACTGGTGCACGTGTAAATCGCTCGGATACCTTCGGGTCAAGTTTGCACTATATAAAACTCTGGAGAAAACAAATCATGTGCATAGGCACAAACATCAATTGCCTTGGCATAGTCTCACATTTCCATATACAGCTTCCAAAGCCCAGATAAGGAAATCTCCACATGGCAAGGGAAAGTCAAAAGATGCCTGGAAATAAATCAATATGTGAAGGACTGTGTCATAAGAGCATAACCATTAAACAAAGACTGATTATGCAAGTGCTGGCTCTCTTTATCAAAGTTATTATGCACACACCACAGCCCAGGCACAAATATGCTTATAAAAGAATACAGACCACAAGGATCATCCCTCAGGCCCACCCTGTTCTACATCTAAATAACCCCCCTCGCAGATGTCGCCATATCGGACTCAACATAATCTCCTATGCAGACAATGCTCAACTAATCCTCTTGCTCAATGAGGACCCCTTCAAAGGCAAAACCAACTTCCACAACTCCATGACCAACATAGCCAAATGGATGAGAGACAACAGCCTCAAACTCAACTCTGACAGAACAGAAGTGTTGCTCTTCAGGATGAACACCTCCACATTCAAACACAGCTGGTGGCCAGCAGAACTCAGACCCACACCCATACCACCCGAACATGCATGCAACCTCAGAATCTGCACAATCTTCAAATGGATCCCAATCAACACCAGAAAAACAGTCAGGTCGGCCCTCGTCACCAGCCGCCTTGACTACAGAAAGTCCAGTAACAGATCATACAGAACGATGAATTCAGATTCATCCTGGACCTCTCCAAATAGACTCACATCACCCTTCACCTCCGAAACCTCCACTGGCTCCCCGTCCAGAAAAGATGACAGTTCAAGATCCTCACACTCGCCTACAGAGATCTTCATGACCAAAGACCATCCTACATCAACCACCTGCTAAAATTCCATCTGCCCTTAAGACACCTGTCCTCAATCTCACTCACCCTTGCACACAGCCTCGCAGCAGCAACCACTCCTTCTCATACATCGCCACCAAGACCTGGAATGCCATGCCCCTCCAACTCCGAACAGCAGACAGCCTAACCGACTTCAAGAACGAAACTCAAGACCTTGCTTTCCAACGGAGACACGCCATCGTAGGCGCCCGGATTGCATTTGGGGTAACAGTGTTGTGCTTTACAAATGATTGATTGATTTCACACATAATTTCTAATTCTTTGTACTTTCTCTGTCACAATTGCCTTTGTGCAATGGAAACCTGGGTGCCCAGTCTCGTATTATAATGTTTAGTTTATTAACCGATGTGTGTGGCTTACACTAGGTCTATGGAATATTATGCATTATAGTTATTTTGTGTTACCCAAATAATGTTAGCCGTGTATAAAATCCATGCCAAAAACTGAATTGCCTCTTTGTATTTCATTAATTGCAAAAAAACTTTATTTAATTTTAGACCTGTGTTGCATAGGCACATTCGCTGGTGCAAACCATGCAAACATATAAACAATTCTCAAATGTGTGCAATTAGACACCTTTTGTCTGTGTGTACTTAGCTCTCTGGAACCTTCATACATGAAGCAGTATCTCATGCCTACATCTTCTGCACATTTAATGTGTGTGTCAACAGTTCATACTCTTTCCTGTATACTCCCTCTCACCTATGTGTACCTTACCCTTTTAACCCTTTTAACTATGTGAAACCACTAAGTTCACTTTTATCCACCTAGCACCGCTCTCCTGTGTACATCTATACTTTCTTTACTATATGTGCCTATCCCTCATCTGTACACCTTGCTTTTCTGACCTGAGTGGGCTTAGCCCTTGCCAGCTTTTTTTTGGTCACAGAACACATCTCACATAATCCCATGTTTTATGTGTGCATGCAACCCCACTCACACCTTGGTGTAGGATGATCCTATTCATATCTTTACACCCATTCTCCTTTCATATGTGGACATTTAGCGCTTCTCACCTCTGATCATATGCTAGCTTCTAACTTGGAGACGGTGAAACTCTTCTGCATAGTTACATGAAAGCTTTGCAAGATTCTGCGGAGTTCCGCAAATGGGAGGGAATCGGCAGGTCGCACTACTTCCACTGAATTTTAGCATCTGGAGCTTGTTCAACACTGGAAAATCAGAGGGCGCTGATGCTCAAGTTGGTTTTGTGCCATTCGAGTACATTTTCTACTTGAGCTGCAGCTTTCTCACCACGAATGGTTGCCGTCCGAGTGCCCTAAAATCTCACTAGGGAACACCAATTCTTGCACATGCCCTGAAACTTACCATTGGTGAACTCTGCATGAGAAAATGCACCACCACATGGCGGTTGGTGGAATTTGGCCAAAACTCAGCCAGCTCTGTCAGCAGAGCAGAATTTATCTCCCTCCTCTGCTTCTTACTTAAAAGCAACAACCCCTCTGTTTCCCAGTTGCACCTATTACCCTCCTCAGCTGTTTGAACATAATGGCCCTCATTTATGAAAGCCTTGCGCCACCGGTGCGTCTCTTTTTCCTATGTTAAAAGTGACGCACCGGCGGCGCAAGGTCTTCATACATAAGGCCCAATGTTCTTTCATGAATTAGCACAAAACCTCTTCTAACCTGTTTACAGCAATCCTTCTCTCACTTGTGGACACTGACTGCTCTCACACTTATATGGTGTTACCATTCACAGTGCCCAGTCCTGTAGTCCTTAACTTCCTTTCGTTTTCTTTGTTGGCTCCTTTCCTTTTATGTATGTTCTTATCCCTTTTATTTATGTTTGCTCCTTCCTACAGATTGCAATTCCCCATAAAATAATTTCTCGTTTTTCATTCTATCTCCTGCTTTTTCTCCTTTGTGTTTTTCCCGTCCCTCTTATTTTCGCACCCTTAGTTGAGTGCCCTTTTTCTTTCCTTGCTACTTTCTTTTCTTAGTTTTTGCTCATTTTTACCTCCCATATGTTCTTTGGTTTCACTCTATTTTTAATCGCAGTCTCAGTTCCTTTGAATCACCCTACTTTCCTACTTTGTCTTTCGCCTTCACCTGAGTCCTTTGGCCCCTTCAGCTCTTCATTTCTCTGCATTGTGAGGACTGTCTCATCAATCGTTTATTCATGACAGAGACACAGGGTTCACTTTAGAAAGAAAATTCAATCTTCGCTGAGACTAAAGTTACAATAAGAGCCGCATTGCAGACTTTTCAAACACAGAAAGGACCACCCTCACTTAAAAAAGGTTGTGCATGATAATGGGCAATGTAAACCTCCGTACAAACTCATTACAACATCAGCAAGCGCTGTGCAAGCTTCTGAAATGCAAAACACAAAAATTATGGGCAGTACAATAGAAGCCTTCTTTAAAAAAAACAGATCCAGTGCAGTGAGTAGTGTAAGCCTCCAGCACTAAACAGAAGTAGTACTAAAAACAGGGATTACAGTAGCAGCAAAGTATGACAATATCACATAAAATAGAGCATGGGCAACTGTGAATGGATATGTATTGCATAGTTTACAGGCTGCACCATGTTGTGCCTGGTACCATCAGACAGTTGTTTATTGGGTTCTTTAACCAAAAGCATTTTGCAGACTGGAATATTTAGTTTAGAAAGATAAAAATAAAAGTTAACCCTGTGCTTCTTTAAAAAGTAAAAAACAGCCTACTGTGAAGGTATGACAAGATTGAATCTGAGCAGGAACATTGGTGCAGCAAGATACTATGGGGGCCCAATGTAAGCAACAAGCATTTGCAATGCAATCGGTCTCGCCTTTGGGACCTTATATGTATTTAGCTATGCAGCACATTAGCCTGTGATATGAAACATCTACTATTCTTCAACATGGAGGGAAAGAAGGAACCAAACTGTGTGACACACCAGGTACAGGAACACATGGAGAGAAATATTGCCTTTCAGTGGGAAATGGTATACTGAGAAACTGTGCCAGCATTTAGATCAAGGGGAAACTGCGGCACTCATTCTATTAGATTTGAGTGCCGCATTCGACACTGTGTCACATAACATCTTCCTTAACGCCCTTAGGTCTCTTGGGCTGGACGGCACTGCCCTATCCTGGTTTGCTTCATTCCTTGATGGTCGCACTTTTCAAGTCTTTTCTGCTAAGGCATCATCCAAGATCTGCGTATCAGCACATGAAATCCAACAGGGATCCATTTTAAGCCCCCTGCTCTTCAACATCTATGTCAGACCTCTGGCAGAGATTGCGGAAGAGGCGGGTCTTTCCCTATATTCGTATGCGGATGATTCGCAGACTGTCTTTTCGCTTTCCACCACTAAAGATGCTACGACATCTGCCCTTCACTGCGGCCTACGGCAAGTGACAGAGTGGATGCGCCTTAACTTTTTAAGTTAAATGGGGATAAGACTGAGGTCCTTATCTTGGGCAAGCACAAGGACCTATGGGGCCCTCACCATTGGCCTCAGGAAATGGGTTCCTTTCCCCTAGCTTTCTCCCATGTCCGTAATCTGGGTATCGTTATTGTTGATAGTCTCTCTATGAGACAACAGGTGGCGAGTGTTGCTGCCATCTATTTCACTATCTTGAGGTGGCATCGCAAGATCATTTCGATACTTCCTGCCTCAACCTAACGCACGGTAGTCGAGGCACTCATCAACTCTTGCCTCGATTACGGCAATGTTCTCTATCTCGGTAGCTGCCAAACGGTACTGAGAAAGCTACAGGTAGTCAAGTTCCTAGACAGGCTTCCATCTCGCCGTATTTACATGACCATCACTGGCTTCGAATTGATCAAAGAATTACATTTAAAACCCTGTGTTACATCTTTAAAATCAATCAGGGTGTGGCACCAGCGTATCTGCAAGAGCTCATCCATCCTTACATTCCTTCTCGTCCCCTGCGCTCTACAGCCCACGGAGACTTCGTGATTCCCAGATTTAAACTTGCAAGAATGGGAGGCCGCTCTTTTTCTTGTCTTGGCCCCTAAAATCTGGAATTGTCTTCCGGTATCCTTGAAGAATGACCCATCCTATTTCAGCTTTCGAAGAAATCTTAAAACTTGGCTCTTTTAGTAGCAAATGGTTCTTGACTGGTCATTTTCTAGCAATTTGTGTGCTAGGCACCGGGAAACTCTTTTTGGGTAGCTGCGCGCGTTACAAACCTAATTTAATAATAATAATAATAATAGTCCAAAGCTATCTTTTTAATATAAAATCAGGGCCTTTTGTGGTCATATCGCTGAAAATACAAGATTTGAAAGCTCATGGAAGACCATTTCTATGGCCTGGAATCTAGAGAATGCTAAAGTGATTCTGGTATTTTACTGACTTCTGCTAATCGTTTTTCTATCAAGAAAGTTAAATAGAGTCATTTGCCAGAAAAATGTGAAAAAGAAAGTCCCTCATCAGAAAGCAATTCTGGTATTTTACTGACCTCTACTGGACCGAAACAAACTCCCTAAGCGGAAGCAGACACGTCCTAGGGCTGATATCCAGATCCCACAAAGTGTATATACACATATAAGAATATAGTAAAGTATATACAAGAGGTCTTGAATGCTCGACCTAAAAACAATGGGCCCCTTACCTCATTTCATAGAAGAATGCACTTGTAATTGCCAACCATGTGCCCCCACAGCCTTTGATTGAGCTGGTCCGCCTGCTTCACTACTGATTTCAAATCCCGATTTAAGAATCTGGCAGTAGCGCTATCACAACTGTAATATATAGCTTTCTGGGAAAAATAAATACGTTATTTATGTATTATATATCTGAATTTTATTGAGGGTTGAGAAGCAATTCACATATGACTACAAACCAGCATTACGTCGAGTTACTTTGGCTTCAAGCTCCCAGTATATTTGAAAGAAAGACAATAAATACTTATATGAATCCTCAAAAACAGTTGAGCCAGAGTCCTTGTGGACTACAGGCACAGGACTTGGGTCTCTCAAAAACAGCCAAAGTCCTGTATACACAGATACAACGAGTCCCCAATCTCCAACCCCTTTTGTCAGCCTTTGGTTCTCCTTCTCTGAAACAGTTCTCAGGTCTAGCACCATGTGCATGCCAATGTGAAGCTGCTGCAAAGGTCAAATTAAATCAGGTGCAATCAACCCACCATCCCAGGCCAGCTGACAGATTATTGGGCTCAACCTCACAGGGCTGGCCCCTCCCCCCACACTTCCCTCAGATGGGCTGTAGGCAGCTGAGAAATGGGTACATCCAGCTGTTACCTCTTAAGTAGCTCAAGTGTTGTTGCAGCATTTTTGAAATATAAGCAGCTGGTTTAACAAATGCTGTCCCAGTGAACAGAAGCTGGGATATGTGTATTATGCTGGCCAGAGGTCAAAAGCAACATGCCAGGGTCACAAGCTGAATTCCAGGGGCCGCCCTCATCTACAGACCCCCGGGCCCTGTCCACTCTTTAGCGATTCCATCATCAACTTCATCGCAATACACTTTCTCGCCTCAACAGACTAAATCATCCTCGGCACCTCAACTGTCAACTGGACAACCCCAACAACAGGAACACCTTGTCTCTGCTGGAGAACCTCACCACTGTCGGACTCAAACAACTGCCCACCTCCCCAACCAACTCAGGAGGACACACCATCTACCCCATCTTCTCCACCAGCGACACCATACCCTTCAGCCACACCTCTGACCTCCTTTGGACCATCCACCGCTGCGTTAACTTCTCCTTTGCCAAACACACCATCTACCACCACACCAACTGCTACCCTTGCAGAAGCTGGAACAGGGTAATCGAAGAACAGCACACCACCTCCGTCAGCAGAACCCCACCACCGATATCCACTGACGCTAATATCTCAGCATGCAACCTCCACATATGGATCTCCAACTCTGCAATGCACTGGCTCTCCTCAAGAAAGCCTCAGGCAAGCGACACTCCAAGAAAGCCAACTTGTTCTCTCCCACCCATCATGAGTCCAGACACACCTGTAGACAACCCCAGAAAAGATGGAGGAGTAGCAAGTCTCAGTAAAACCCCTTAGCCTTCAAAACTGCTGTCACCAAACACCACCACCTCATTAGAACAATAAAGAAAGCAGCCCTACAAGAAAGGATCACCGCCAATGCACTCAATAGCAAAGAACTCTTTACCGTAGTCAAAGAATTTGCCAAACCCAGCACAGAAATAGCAGCATTTCTCACCCTCCCAGGACCTCTGCACCTTCTTCCACCAAAGAATAAGGAGATCTACAACAGCTTTGAGAGCCTCAATACCCAAGACACTCTTACCCCACCTGAAACCACCGCACCTAATGACACTGTTCCCCAGCATACCCTGCTCAGCTTGACTCCCTTCACCACTGATGACACCCTCAAGATCACGGAGCGCATTTACTCTGGATCATCCTCAGATCCCTGTCTCTACCACATCTTCATCAGAGCCCGCACCTCCAGTGCCCCAGACCTCTGCCACACCATCAACTGCTCCATCAACTTCACCATCTTCCCAGAAGACTGGAAACACACAGAGATCAACCCCTTGATGAAAACACCCTCTGCTGACCCAACAGACCTCAAGAACTTCAGACCCATCTCTCTGCTCCCCTTCCCAGCTAAGATCATCAAGAAGGCCATCAATGCACGCCTTTCCGAGTTAATCTAAGCAAACTACATCCTGGACCTCTTCCAATCTGCCTTCTGAAGACCACCCTCTTCACTGCCACAGATATAGTCCACACCCTCCTCGACAGAGGCAAAACTGCAGCCCTCATCCTTCTGGACCTCTCAGCTGCCTTCGATACCGTCTCCCACCGCACTCTTCACACAAGACTCCGCGATGCCAGCATCCGCGACAAAGCCCTGGAATGAGTATGCTCCTTCCTCACCGGCCAAACACAAATTCAGACTACCACTGTTCCACTCTCAACCCACACAGATCAGCTGTGGCGTGCCTTAGGGCTCCTCCCTGAGCCCCACTCTCTTCAACATATACATGGCCCACTCGCAGCCATCATCAGTAACCACAGGCTCAACATCATCTCCTACACCAAAGACATCCAGCTTATTCTTGCCTTCACACACTAACCCACAGTTGCCAAGAAAAACTTCCACAACGGGATGAAAGCTGTTGCCACCTGGATGAAGGACAGCTGCCTCAAGCTCAACTCAAAGAAGACCAAAGTCCTCATCCTGGGCTCCACTCCCTCCACCTCACACGACTCCTGGTGGCCGGCAGCACTTGGAAGCCCCGCTTACAAACCACTCACAAAACCTTGGTATCATCCTGGTCTCCTCACTCACCATGAACCGCTAGTTCAAAGCAGTCACCCATGCACTCATCAGTAGCAGTTGACAATGGAAACGCACTTTATGCCGCCATCACCCAGACACTCCTCAAGAAACTGAAGAACATTTAGAACCCCTCCGATGGACTCAGCTTCAACATTCCCTGCCACAGGCACCTCACAGGCCACCTGATAGACCTCCACTGGCTCCCAGTCAATACATGCCTGCAGAGCCCAACACCACGCAAGCCTTGTACACCTCAGCCACCGCCTCGCATTCCACGCAACTACCAGAGTCCTGCGCTTTGCCCAACTGGCCTGGCCACTGTCCCACACATCTGCAAGATCCTTCTACCTCGCAGCAAAGACCTGGAACACCCAGCCACCCCACCTCATGCAATCACCGTCACTGCCCCAATTCAGGAAGGACCTCAAGACCTGGCTCTTCGACTGAACCACAGTGCCTAAAATGGATGAGCAGTCCCCCCCCAACAGTGTCTTGAGACCCTTAAGGGTGTGTAGTCACACTTTATAGGACAACTGATTAACTGATCACTGATGTATAGTTGCTCACAGATGAATAATGGGATCTAAGCCTTTCACTGATGTACTAGTATGGGTCCACAGAGTGTGAGAAGCATGAAACGTACACCCTGAAGCACAAATCTGCTCTACTGGCTAGGTGTTCAAACAATTGGGAGGATCAGAGGGGTGACAATTCATACTTACTTAGTATTGTGATCTGAGAGTTAAAAGGTATCTTCAATGCATGAACCTATCAGGCATTGTGTCTCCCATCGCATTTTCTTCCAGTAAGGTGACACAACATGTGGTGCATGTAGTGGCAGAAAGAGAGTGTGAGTGAGGGACTGGTACTGGAATAGCTGCCAGAAACGAGTGTAACAACTAGGGCCTGATTCACAAAAGTAAACTTAGACCAAAAGTCTAAGTTTAGACCTAATGTCTAACTTCACTACTACTAAAGTTAGACTTAAGATCTAAACTTAGACTTCAGGTCTAAACTTAGACTTTTGGTCTGAGTTAACCTGTGTGAATCAGGCCCCAGTTGTTACACTTGTTTCTGGCAGCTCTTCCATGACCAGTCCCTCACTCACATTCTCTTTCTGCCACTACATGCACCACATGTTGTATCACCTACTGGCCCCTTGTGTCTCGCGTTGTTACCAAATATAAAACAAATGTTCGGTTCTACAGCAAAAAATCACTAGAAACTGCTCATAATCCTTCTGCGAACTGAGTGGGTTGAGTGATTATGGCTAGAGAGAAATTCCTGGTATAGCCACAAATTAATCCTAAATAACTAAATGTGTTCTTATTTAATATCAACTGCATTAGTTTCAATGTTTGAATACTAAATAATGTTTAAATCCAAGATCTTCCTGCCCTGCAAGCTTCCCCAGTTTGTAAGCATATTACAGGAAATGTCAGGTGTTCATGGGTTGCAATGGTACATTGGATTTAGTTCAACTAGAAGAGATATATTAGTTCATTGTAATCCTGGCCCAGTGAAGTACCCGGTAAAGATACACCGACCTCATCTTAATCCTTTTCTACAAAACGTGTTTGCTTCGCTCACTAAACCTTAAGAACCCCGGGGACGGCTGTACTCACCCGCTGCGCTCATTTTCTGCCTCTCTTACTCTCATCTGCACTGTTTTGTGAGAGGATGGCCTCTGTGAGGAGAGATTCTCACCTTTTTTTCAGTTTAAGAAATGTTTATTACATTTTTTAAAGATAATAACAGTACATATGTTATGAATTTGTGGAAAGCAGGTAAATAATATGAGGAAATAAGAAATACATAACATATGCAATAAAAACTAAATAGATTGATAAGAGGGGTATAGTCCTTCAAGAGAGAGCGCTCAAGGAGAACTCAGGCAGGTACGGGGGTATCATTAAAGTCATAGGCCAAAGAAAAAGCTTGTCTAATCAGGAAGGCTAAATGGTATGTCTTAAAGTTGGGGAAATGAATGCCACCTTCAGATTTGGGGCGCATTAGCTTATGCATGGCTACACGAGGGTGTTTATTATTCCATAGGAATTTGGAGCAAAGAGAAGTTATATGGGAGAAATAGGAAAGGGGGATTTTAAAGGGGAGCATAGAGACAGTATATAAAACATGTGGAGCAATCATCATTTTAATTGTATCCAAACGACCCGACCATGAGAGGAATAAAGGAGACCAAGTGTGAAGAAGGGATTGGAGTTTCTGTATGAGAGAAGCAAAGGTAAGCTTGAGGGTTTCTTTCAGGGAAGGTGCAAACCAAATACCAAGGTATTTAATTTTGGTGGGACACCATGCGAAATCAGTACCATTAAACATGTATTGGTAATATAACGCGTTGAGTGGTAGAACTTCAGTTTTGGAGAGGTTCAGCTTATACCCCGATATAGAGGAATACAAACGGACTTCCTCCAAAAAAGGAGGAAGAGAGGATTCAGGGTTGGACATATAAACCAGCACATCATCTGCATAAGCTGACAATTTAGTTTCAGTAGAGGATAATTTAAAGCCAGAAATCTTGGGATTAGATCGAATTCTTTCTAGGAAAGGTTCAAGACACAAAAAAATAATAGGGGGGATAAGGGGCATTCTTGTCTAGTAACTCCAGATAGGGAAAAAAAAATTGAAAATTGATTGTTAACAAAAATACTAGCACGTGGTGAGGAATAAAGGAGTTTGACCATTGATAGAAAAGAGGGACCAAAGCCAAACCATTGTAAGGTATGGAACAAGAATTGCCAGTTGATGCGGTCAAACGCCTTTTCTGCGTCTAAAGAAAGAGCTGCCAGAGGGATTTTAAGTTTTTTACTGTGAGAAATGACATTGGATAACATACGGGCATTATCAGCAGCACGTCTACCTTTTACAGAACCTACCTGATCAGTTTTAATTAAACAAGGGATAAGGGAATCAAGACGTAAAGCCAACATTTTTGCAAAAATTTTGCAATCACAATTGATTAGAGATATAGGGCGATAATTTTTACATTGGGAGTGATCCTTGTCAGGTTTGGGAATGATAATGATTAACGCATCCAAAAAGGATCCAGAAGCCTTCGCATCCAAAATAAACGAGTTAAAGAGTTGTAAGAGTTTTGGAGCAAAAACGGCATGGAAAGAGGAATAAAATTTCACGGGAAGGCCATCTGGACCGGGTGCCTTAGATTTTGTAAGCGAATTAATGGCCCGAGTTACTTCTTGTATAGTAATTTCTTTTTCCAAAAGAGCAAATTCATCTGGAATGGATGGGGGAGAAGGAAGGCCAGCAAAAAAGGACGTTAAATTAACATTAGAAGGATGCGTATCATCAGTATATAAGGCTTGGTAATAATTATGAAAAACGTCAGCGATATCTTCATCCGTTGAAACTAGTTTGTTTAGAGAATCATTAAAAATTGGACCTACATTTTTACGCTCTGACTTTACTTTCAAATAGTTTGCTAGCATTTTCCCCGCTTTATTTTGGCCACCATGAAATTTGGACTTGATTTTGAGAAGAGTGTTACAAGCTTCATTCGTAATAGTCTTATTCAAGTCTGTTTTGGCAGAAATTAAATCTTGAAGGGAGGAGGGGGATTTAGAAGAAAAATATATATGTTCCAGTGATTTGATTTTCTGAAGTTGCTCCTCATATTTTTTCCTATTGAGTTTCTTTTTGTTAGCAACATAGGAGATAGTAAACGCCCTGAAAGCAGCTTTAAAGGCATCCCAGTTGTTAGGAATGGAGGTGTCAGAGGGAATATTACAGGAGAAAAATTCTTTAAAAAACTCCACACTTTTGTTCATAAAAACCGGGTCAGATAACAGAAAGGAGTTACATTTCCAACGACTAAATTTGGAAGAAATAAGGGAGAGGTCGAGTGAGGTAAAACTAGGGGCATGGTCAGAAATAAATGTGGAGCCAATTACAGAGTTTTGGATGGAGGGGATTAACGATTTACTAACCATAATATAGTCAATCCTAGATCGGGTGTGATGAACATTAGAGAAAAAGGTATATTCCAACACATCAGGATTACACAGTTTCCATGAATCAAATAAAGGACGCGAGGCAATGGCAGATTGAAAACTCTTATGGGACTTATCGGGTTGAAATTTACTGGAAGAAAGTCTGTCTGAGAAAGGGTCTAACCATTGGTTAAAATCACCGGCAATAATAAAGTCAGGGGAATCAATGGATGAAATCAAAGTTTTAATATCATTCCAAAACTTAGGGTCAGGACGTGCCGGACCATAAATATTGAGCAATACCAGTGTTTTATTATGGATGTTCACCTTAGCCATTGCCCAACGTCCTTCATCATCATTTTGAGTAGAGATAATCTGTACATTTAAAGCTTTATGAAATAGAATAGCGACCCCCCCCTTTTTTATGAACAGCAGGCGAAAATACAACTTGGCCCACCCACTGCCTTTTCAGCTTTAGAGATTCTACATCAGAACAATGCGTTTCTTGAAGGAAAACAACCTGCGAATTGAGTTTAGATAAATGAGACAATACATTTTGACGCTTGACAGGATGACCAAGACCTCGCAACGTTCCAGGAGACAAATTTACACACCATGGAGGGAGGAGGAGACGGGTGACACATGAATGGAACATATGGTAAGGGAACAACTACGGAGATGGGAATAACAGAGACAAAAAGCACATGAGGTGGAAATTCACAGAATACTCTCTGCACAAAAACACAACTGACTACGATTCAAAAAGGACAACATGAAAGAAAACAATTGAAGAAAAGATCGCACAGGAACAGAGAAACATAGAACAAATAAGAAGAAGAAAAAGAAATCTAGAAAAGAAGAAAAAGGGAGAGAAAAAGAAAAAAGCGGGTAGTAAAGAAGTAGAGAAAATAAAAACGAAAGAAGAATAAACAGATCAAGGCACAGGAGCCTGATCGGAGAGAGATAGAACAACCGAAACGAATGAGGCATGGATACACCAGACAGGGGACATGTCCCCACGAGCAACCAATAAAGGACACGAATAGAAAAAGATAGCAGAATGTAAGAGCTAAACCTCAAGAATGAGAATAAAGATCATAAGAAAGAAACAAAAGAGGATAAGAAGAAGAAGAGAATAGCTGCAGTACAGAGGAAAAGAGCATCAAAAGAGAAATTCAGCATGCGGAACAATTAGATGGCACTGTCCATATTCGAAGGCGCGATACTCTGAAGGTATGCATGGAGCTTTTGAGGATCATCATATGAGGAGGTGCGACCATTATGCGTGATCTTGCAAAAGCATGGATGTAGGATGCCATATTGAATGTTGAGCTGTCTCATGAGAGGACGAAGATTCAGAAATTCCTTGCGTCGGGCATTCGTCGCTGATGAAAGATCTTGTGAAATGAAAATGTTATGGCCGGACCATTGAAGGTGTCTCTTGAGTCTGGCGGCTTTTAAGACAGACATCAACTCCGCGAATTCTAGGAAAAGCATAATAATGCCTTGAGGTTTATTAGAGTGCGAGTTAATGTGGCCCAGACGGTGAGCCCTCTGGATGTTCCTGTAAAAATGTACGTATAAAAGCCACCATATCAGGCCCTTCCAAATTTTCCGGAACACTATAAACACGTAGGTGATTTCTACGATTACGATTTTCCAAGTCCTCCGTGTGTAGCTTAAGTTTATGGATTTCCTGCTCTAATAGTGGAATTTTGACTGAAGCATCCTGGATATCACTCACTCTCTGCTCCAAGTTTAAGACCTTGCCCTCCATAAGCTCCCAACGATCCTCAATTTGTTTAAGGCGCTCATTAGTAGCAGACATAAATGGTTGGAGACCTCGGACTTCCTCAAGGATGGAGTTCAACACCGGGTTTGGTGAATATTTTATGGGAGAAGGCGGGTCATTTTTAAGTCTTTTAGGCTTGGTACCTGTTTGAGATAATTTCGAGGTATGAGAGTCAGCAGCCATGTCTGCAATGATAAATAAAGCAAAGAGAACCGGGCAGGCGGAATAAGCAGGCTAGAGACAGCCCAGGTTAGCACGTGGTACGACTGAGAGCAAAGGACCACCTAAACGCGAAGAAAAATGGCACTCAAGTCGAGCAACTAAAACCACGGAAGGTAGAGCAAGAAGTCTCAAAGCACAGGCTCAGCAGAAATAGAATCTTGAGAAAATATCTGAATAAAGATTCATAAAAAGGGCATTAAAAGAACGTGACCGCCTCCATAGGGTGTATCATAGGTGATAACTCATTAAAGTAACAACTCATGAGGTACAACAACTTTAGCAAAAATACTGTTGTGAATAGGAGCACTCATGAGAAAAGTTCAAAAGCAGTAGAGGAAGCGTTTCCAAAATGGCGGCAAGCATTCCTTTGAGGCACACACCAAATGTGAAGAAAAACGGCAAAAAACATGCAGCGCCGGTCAGATAAGGAAATATATCCAAAAAGCATTGCAGGACAGCACAGTGGAGTAATGTCATATTCAGGAATACCTCATATCAGCAGTATAGTCGGAAGCTGAGGAAAAGTCAGACGCGAGCTCAGCGGCCAAAATGGCGGCCGCCCGCGTCACAGAAAAGAGAGGAATTACCATCGATAATTAGACACACCACCGCTGCATGAAAACGGCCGGAAACAACATCCACACATTCTCGGGGTGTTCCGCTGTAACTGCAGCCACCTCAGGTCAAAGAAGAACAGGGAAAACAGCTCTCACGGCATCCGCAGAGTAGGTCCGTAGCGGAGCTCACGGAGAAGCCGTCCTCACCAGCCGGCGCGCAAGCCACGCCCCAAGATTCTCACCTTAACCTGATTCAAAGCTATGTTTTCAGTAAATGGCAAATGATGCATGCACTTCACTCTGATGACTGCATTAATAATTTAAATGCAGGTATTTCTGATGTTAAGCCCTGTGTGCTGACTACCTCTGAGGTCTTATAATAGAAATAATAATATGGAATCTTGTAGAGCATGTAGGTACTGCTACTGAAGTGTCCCAGCACTAAGGTCCATGCTCCCGCAAGAGAAGGACGCACAGTTTACCAAGACGTCAACCAGACCTGGTTATCAGTAGGGGATACATGTGAGACATTGATGTGAGTATAAGTTGTCTGGCTCTAGTCACGAGACAGCCCCACAGCTTCCACTCCAGCGCTCAGTAAATTCTGTCTATATTTAATTTACTGTTTTATTACAGAATATAAACAAATATGAACAGCATGGACAGGCTACTTCTTTACCAATCACAAAATATACATTTCCTCAATAATCATGTGTGGTAATCCAAATGGCAAAGACCAATTAAACAAGTAATTGCTGAAGGAGGACAACCAATAGCAGCCAATGGAGGCAGGGTACTGACCCAAAGACACATTCTGTTCATTGCTAAGCTCAGACCTAAAATTGAACCCACACTAACAAGCTTGGGTGATTGTGGCATTGAAAACATTAAGTCTCAGGAATGTGGGTAACCAGGCAGAAACCACTGAATGGTAGTGAAACATGTGCACCACATGGTATGAATGTTATTCTTTCTCTATTCTTTGTATTCCTGCCTGAGTTACATGTGCCAGTTAATCATCCATAATAAATACATGTGATTAATGCAATGTGCTTTGTTTATATTATGTTTTGCAATGTGATAGTAAAGCTTATGTGCATGTATTCACAGTAGTTAATCTAACTGTTGACTGCTTTATTTTACATCATTGTTTTAGTGATTTGTAAGAGTTTCTACAAGGTTGACAATTATGGGGCCTCATCTATTGTTTTTATAAAAAAAAAAAATTCTCGCTGAATGCAAATGAGTAAAAAGGCATCAGGCCACGTTCTGTTGTTTATGCTAACAGGTTAAACAACAGTGAAATTAGGCTACAAAAACTAAGAACTAAGGGGCTGATTACGATGTAGGGCAGATCGACACCCCCCGAATGGCGGTGGTGATCTGCCCTACATTTCCCTCCACCCGCCACCCATTTCCCCCCACCAAATTAGTATGGTGGGGGGACACCGGCGGATGGAAAGACCGTTCGCCGGTTTTCCGCTGGTTGACCAGTCAACCGGGAGGAAAAGGGGATAGATATGGTGGCGATGTCTGCTAGAAACCGCCATCCATATGCGGGAAGCAGCCTTTCCGTGGCTGCCACGAAAAGGCATGTGGATTGTGCTGTCGGGCCCATTGCGTGCCCCCAGGTTATTGGGGGGGTGCACATGGGGGGTACCTATGTTACCCCACTACATTGTCATGGACAAGTTGGCAGGCACCGCGCAGTGCCTGTCACCTTGTGCATGACAATGCACACAGTGCATTCCCAGCATTGTGGCGGGCGATGCTGTGAGCACCGCCCTCCACAATGCAGGGAATAGAGGAGGCCATCGTCACAGTGGTGGTAGCATCCTAATTGCAGGTGCGTGACCGCCGCACCACTGGTGGACGGTCCCCGCACCGCTAGGGTGGACTTTCGTCTGACCGCCATCCTAATCGGGCCTTAAGAGTAAAGAATAGAGGGGAGTCATTGCGCCTGACAACACAGGGACAGGCAGTACAGAATTATACCTCTGGTTCCAATTGAAGTGTTACTTAAAATCGGTTTTATTTTCTACTGTACTAGAATTACTTTAGTGCTTAAAGGTAGCAAAATGAGGGTAGAACTGCAATACATTTATAACAGTGCTCATGTTGGAGTGGTTACTCCCATTCACACTTTTAGTAAAGGCTGCTGCTATCATTTTATTAGTCTTCAGGATGGTTGCAATTCATATTAGGTGTATTAGACTCGGATGTTAATTTTAAAATAAATCATTAAAATGTATCTCTAGTGTTCTAGCATTCTTGAGTGTTAAATACTTTCATATAAGAGGGTTTGGGGTTCCACTAACTGTCTTTGTAAAGTCTCATTGGATTAATTGTTATCTGAAACACATCTTGCTAAAATATTGCTCAGTGGGTTGTGAGGTGATTGCAGTGCAACTGTTTTTATGGATTCAGTTGGCAAATTGTCTGAGTCATTGGTGCCAAAGGGTCTATAAAAATGATCTTTGTGTTTCAACAAAAATCTAGAAAATGTATCATTTCGCATGTGGCTGCACAACATAAATGTAAAGGATCATTGAAAAAATTTGAGAGACACACTCAAGGGTCCAAATATTACAGATATCAGAGCTGTCCATTATATTATAGGATACCTCCTTCAGCTCATTTGGGTACTTTCTACATGTTTCAGGTTTGTCAGGCATCTGTTTTATAAAACACTATTCCCCATTTTAATTTCTGTTATTTGAATGTTATGTTTTTTTATCTGTATATTCAAAATGGCATAAGCTCCTATTCCAATCAGTCCAAATCACAGGTCATCAGTCACACAACATGTCCTTGCAAAGAGTATCCCTAATGTGAGGAGTGAATGTTTGTTGTAAATGCACATGCTGCATATCCTTTTAAATATAATTAACTCGTTGCTGGAGATGCCAAATGTGGGCATTTTGATACAAACATGATGTCATACCAGCTAATTATGTACCCTATATTGGCTTGGAAGTTTAGATTATCAAGCACGTCAAGCCTGGTTTGGTGGTCAGCTACCACATGCAGTGCAGAATGTTAGAATGGGTCCCCTAAGTAATGATGGCGTTACCTGGCCTGTGTTGGCTAGGTATGCACTATATTCTGCTTTAGCAAATCTGGCAATTCCAGAAGTAAGACAGTTACTGACTCAGGTAGTATCTGTTTATAGGTAACTTCAACAGTATATCCTATAAATGACAGTTATTGAAGCAGGTGCTCTGGAACAGGCAACACACATGCATGCCTTAATGGAAGCAACCAGTCCACAGTCTATTAATGCTACCATGGCCAAGTTCCCTCAAAAAAAGATGAAATTCTATTCTGGATTGTTCATAAGACTAACCAGTATGATGCGTTACATCATCATATAGCACTCCAGTAGAGCCATAGAATTTGGATCATGTGCTGGACTGTAACACTTGAGGAATGGTTTTGGAAAGCATTTACAATACTACGCATTGTCCACCCTCCTTGGCAGCAATACAAGAGATGTTAAAGTACGCACAGAGAGAGCATTACGCTGCACATGTTCTGTTTCTGTGTAGTAATGCATGGTATGCTATTAGGCATTCCGTATTCCTCATCCCAGAACATCGATCATCCCATAATACATGGGTTTCTTTTAAGCATTAGATATCAGGCTGGTGGGAAGTTAAGATTAACATTTTAAAAGAGAACCTTCACCATGGTACAAAGTATGTTTTTTGTACTTTAAGCATTGGCTAATGTCTGTACAGTGGCGTAGCAGCAGCTCCCCCCCACCCCTGCTCTCACATGAGTTTGCAGTGGGGGCAGCAAATGCAGCAAATATTGCCAGGATCCCTTAACCCCCGCTCTTCAGCAGAGCCACGGGGCAGGAAAGGCAGAGACCGCCACAGGCGGCAAAGTGCCTAACTATGCCAGTGTGTCTACAGGTCTAGAGGAATGAATCAGAATGTCCTGATTTTTTGTGGGATTTTGAGCATTGCCCTCCCCAAACATTGGGTGGATATGAACCAACCACCAAAACATGCCTTCCAAATGATAACCACAAATGTTTTTGATCTTTCTGACCTTCATGTCTTATTTGGAATGGGAGAAGCTCTGCCAACAAGAGCAAGATCCCCTCCTGAGACTACTAAGCCAGGGTGATTGCCCTATTGGGGGAGTCGCTCGGCAGCCCCAAATTCACCCATATCATTTATTTAATGCGATTTTATATAGCGCAAACTTTACCCGAAGGTGTCAGAGCGCTTTACATAAGAACCAGTTGCAAAACATAAGGACTTAGGATTACATGCGTTACATAAAAGAAACAACAGAAAAAATTGCAAATGTACAAGATGTAAAGTCACACAAGGAAGAGATACAAACAGAAAGAAAAATTGCAAATGTACAAAAGAGATACAAATGGATATACTCTAAGAGTCACATATGAATGGTAGAGAGTACAAAGGTCTACTGCATATACTAGTGATTAGAGTTATCTCTATATACATAAGGAAGGGATAAGAATGGATATGCTGTAAGTCACATAGGAATGGTAGAGAGTACAAAGGTCTACTGCATATACTAGTGATTAGAGTTATCTCTATATACAGAAGGAAGGGATACGAATGGATATGCTCTAAGAGTCAAATAGGAATGGTAGAGAGTACAAAGGTCAACTGCATATACTAGTGATTAGAGTTATCTCTATATACATATATACACAGTAGATTTTCTCAGGTCAAGACCCCCCAAAAAAAAGAAACAGAAAAGCAGAGTTCCATTAAGTGGGAACGGAGGGGGGGGGATGCAGTCACAGCACCAAGGGAGGGTGGGAGGGATACAAGGGTATGGAGAAAAGGCAAATCAGAAAAGGGAAGAAACATTTGAGGATCGCAAGGGGGAAACGAGGGAAAAGGGATAAAGGAAGAAAGGAATGGACAAGATGGCGGGTCAGAGTCCAGAGAAAAGCGGCCGAGAGCAGCAGCAAAATGGCGGCCAGGACAAAAGAAAAAGTAAAGAAGTCCAGGAGAGTCCGTGGCGTAGTTTCTTCCATTCGAATGTGTCTGCAGGGCTGCTGCCTGCATCTGGTGTTTTCATGGCTCCGCTGCTTTGTTCTGGGGAGGGGTGTGTGTGCCCCGAGGGCTACTCCGCACGGGCCCTCTCTGCTGGCCCAGAATTGCGGGGGCTGCTGCAGACGTGGGGCAGCCGGGAGCGCGGCCAGGGCTCACCTTTCTCGGCGGGGGCTGCATGGTGATCCTGCAGGTCAGGGAGAACCATAAATCCCTGGTGTGGCGAGGACCCTCCGGCACTGCTCTGGCCCCCGGGGGCGCGGATAGCCTGGAATCCACTTCACAGCGGGCCGGGGGAGCCGCTGTTGTTGGGTGGTGGGTTGGACGCCAGGCTGACACTGCTTCCTGCTCCCCACATTCCTGCCTCCTAGGGGCTCGGCGGGCACCTCGGACACATTGATCCGCGCCCCCGCGCTGCTCTGCCTAGGCTCTGGGGGAAGCCTCTCGCTTCCTACAGCGGGCAGCATACCCTGCTATCTCCAATGATTCATGCTAGCTGCCCGCACCGTGGTGTAAATCTTAATGCCCCGGTGCTGGCGAGACAATCACCGTCTTGGCAGGTGGGTGCAAACGGAGAGCTGCGGGGCATGGCAGGCGCTGCGTTGTGGCAGGGTCACAGGATCTCTAGCCGCTGCGGGCTGCTCGCCGTGCTGGGTTTTACCTGCTGGTGCGGCTTTGTGCTCTGGCATGCCCCCTGGGTACCTTCACGTGGGAGGAGGGCCTCGCCGGATTCTCAGCCTTTAGGCCATTATTAGTGCTTTCTCTTGGCCCTTCTTTCGTCGGGACGCTCGCCGACCGGCTAGGGCAGATTGCCACTGTCGGGTGGCCACTGGCTGTATGGGAGAGGGAACGGGGCGAAGTTGCTGGGTTGTCGCCTGCGCTTTGAGACGTCCGGTGGTGTGTGTGGGGCACGGCCAGATGCAGTCGCAGTTGTTGCTGTGATGGTATCCAAAGTCAGGCTAGACCATCCTCCTCACAACATCTTCCGGCTGTCATTTTCGTCCTGCGAATCAGAGCTTTCTCTACATTGATCTCAGGTTCACTTTTATAGATCTTAGGCTGTTCTGTCTGTGCCAGAGAGAAACAACATCCTTCCAAAGTTCATTAGCAGTATTTCCCACAACCATTTTTTTATATCTCCAGCTTAGACTTGCAAGTCCTTTCTCCCGTCACCGGTTCTCTAAATGTTGGTGTCCATTTCTTCCTCCTGTTGGTCTTCGGTTGTACCAGATTGAGCTGGAATCATTCCCAGCTCTACCGAGCAACGAGCCAAACCAATACTTTCAAAGCTAAATTCCTCAAGTAGGTGGTCAAGCATTTAGATTTTGGCAGCTTCCAGTCTGCTAATTTTGTGATCTCCGCATGATCACAAAACACCCAGCAAGAATGAGTCCATCAATAGTGGATTTTCTCTTGTCTTAGCTTTGCAGTGATTTATCAAAATAATGCCCTCTTTTATAAGGTAGCGTATTAGAGGTCCTGAAAGAAAAACAAAAGTGGCCTTGGACTCATGCAGCTCCCTCTGACCAAAAGCAATTATGCTTCATGGAAGCAAGAGCATTTCTCCTGCTCTCTCTTCATGAAGCGAAGCAGTGTTTACTATGGTAAACTCAATGACCCGGGGGTGGGCACCCCAGGACATTGCTGGAGGCAGCCCTGGGGGGGCTGGAATTCCCCAGGGTCATGGAGGGCTCAAATCTCCTCTTTAGCCCGAGGAAAGTGGTGGTCCCTGGGGGCCGCAACGGACCACCGCATTTATGTGATGTGTGCCCCGGGGAGGTGGTGTTCCCCGGGGCTGTGTGGAGGGGCTTGAGCACCCCCACCTTCATTTTTAAAGATAGCCCCAGGGAGGTGGCGGTCCCTAGGGCTGGGGGGCCACGTGTCTCCCCGCTTTTAATGAATATAGCCCAGGGAGGTGGCAGTCCCCTGGTGGGGGGTCAGGAGCCCCCTCCCCTTTTTTAAACCCCGGTGAGGTGACTCCTGCTGAAATTCTTTTGTTTTAATTTTATTTTTGCCCTGGGAGTCCTTGTGGGACCTCCTGAGCAGGCCTAGGGGGTCAGGGTGTTTATACTCTGCCCTCTTTTCTTGTTTTGAATCCTTTTTTTAACCTTTTTTCTTGTGACTTGGTTCAACCGGGTCACAAGATGGATGCCAACACTTCTGGTTGTAACTGTTGGCAGCCAATCAGAATGCTTTGTGTGGATATATGGATTTCTCAGCAACAACTGAACAGATTTCCACCATTTAACACAAAGAGTGCTTTCTGGACCAAGAGCTATCTTTTTTATTTTTTGTAAACACATTTTATTGGTTATCTCTCTTTGTGTCAGCTTAGCACATAGTCATAAGGCACATTATTTGATTTAACATTTGCTTTCTCTCATTTTGTTTGTTCCTTTGCTACGCGAATAAGCCATTGGCATTCTCAAGAAACAGTACAATGATAACAATAAACTAATCCCCTTCCCCCTCCCCCAAGTCACTTGTTATTGGTTCTACTTGTGTCAGGTTGGGTGAAATGTATAAGCATTTCTCTAGTCGTGTGTGTGCATTGTGGAGTGATTACTGGACCAAGAGCTACTTTTTTGTCAAATTTCGTGTAATTCCTTTCAGCAGTTCGGGCTGTAGCCGTGTCTAAAGTTTCCTATCGAAATTAACATGGAGAAAATGCATTTTGGGACCCCACATTTTTCTTGGACTTGCTTGATGAATCACACTGAAACTTTCAACACAGGAGCTCACCTGACCGCCACATTAGTTAAAAAAATGTCACAAATATTCATCAAACAGCACCAAAGATATTGGCAAAAAAAAAGGTCCTAACTATAACTACCTACTGGCGACCGCATACATATGCGCTCTCTCTTGCTCCATGATTGCCCTTTTTAAATCCCCTTGCCAGTTTTTTTCAGTGACTTTTCTGTGCTCCCTCTGAAAATCAGTACCATAGATGCTAACAGGGCCAGCTATCGGGCACTGTGACTGGTACCAAGACCTTTAGTATGACATATGGCCCTAGAAAGTTTAATAAGGATAAAATAATATTTGTCGGCTCCAAACAACTCAAACAGACACCCATGTTTCCATATCTTGGAGTGCTGTTTGACGAAACAGGCAGATGGAATGACACAATACAATCGAGGAGATTAATGTTCATTAAATCTATTACAGCATTAAAAACATTCAGCAGAATGATGGGCAAAAAACCTGTCAGGGAGCTTTTAACTATATATAGAGCTACCTGCATGGCAGTTGCTACATACGGTGCAGGGGTATGGGGTTATGTTAATACAAAACGCTACAAGTAGTAGAGAATAACTTCTTAAAAAACCCTACTAGCAGTACCATATAGTTTATCAACCTATGTCAGTCACGCTGGGTTAGGGGTACCGTACATAGAGGATACTATTAAGGTTGCCCCGGTAATATTGTGGCACAGGATTTGGTCAACCGAGGAATGTGTGTTCAATCGCTCTATTTTAAAGGATGTTATGGGTCTTGAGAATGCTGGGAGGGTAGCATGGTTAACCTATGTAAGAACTTTCCTTATTAAGATAGGGCATAGGGAATACTATGAGGACCCCCCATCCGTGTGTGAAATATCAAGGAAATTACTCAAAGACGTATGTATGAGTCATCAGTGCGACTTTAGACTTAATTCAGAAATGGTAAAGAAAACTGTAGTCGCACATCAAGAGATTATGATTTCCGATCACATGCAACCTTACATTAAGTTAAAGATGAGCGATTGCAAAAGGTTTTTACTGACTCGTTTTAGACTAAATCTGTTACACCGCTCCCTTAGCTTCCCCGTAGTGAATATCTGGATTAAACAACTGATCAAATTTCTTTGCGACGATTCCTCAGAGCAGTCAGACATGCATATCCTTTTTTTCTGTAGATTTTATACTATCCCAAGGAAAAAATTGATTGTGCCCCGGAATGTACCCAGTGTCGCCCAGCATTTTTACAACTACAAAAATTGGATAACATTTTAACTATTGCACACTTGTCTGCATTTTTTTAATCTGTTTTTAGATTTCGGAAGACAATTATTTAAATTAATTATGATGGGTTATTTTATGTCTCTGTTATGATCCATGTATGAATATCTGTTTTATGATGAATTTTATGTACTTTTATGGTTGTTCTTATCTGATAACCGAATAAAGTTAAACTTGACTTGACTGGTACCGGTCCTAACTATAACTAACTACTGGCGACTGCATACAAATGCTCTTGCTCTCTCCATGACTGCCCTTTTCAGATCTCCTCACCAGTTTTTTCTGTGACTTTTCTGTGCTCCCTCTAAAAATCAGTACCATAGATGCTAACAGGGCCAGCTGTAGGTGTAGTGTGAGTGGTACGGCCGCACAGGGTGCTGCACTCGAGAGGGGCACAGACGTCGGGGGGTTGCTGTTTAACAATACCTTATGATTTAAAAGGCCCCTGCTGAAGAGTTCCTTATGGGTCCAGCTTTTATGCATTTTTAGACTTGTCATCTTTTGGTGTGGTTTCCCCTATCTTTTTGCTTCTGAACTACTGCTTTTGACTGTGCGCTAAATTTCATTTTTGTTGGTTTTAGTACTCTGGGCACTTTACCACTGCTGACCATGGCTAAAATGCATGTGCTCTGTGCCTGAAATGTTATGGTATTTGGTTTCTCCAAGATTGGCATATTTAATTCACTATTAACTCCCTAGTACAGTGCATTACATGTGCCCAGGGCCTGTAAATCTAATGCTACTAGGGAGCCTGCAACACTGATTCTGCCACCAACATGAGTAGTCCTCCAAATCTGCCACAGGCCTGCCATTGCAGAGCCTGGGTGTGCAGTTTTGGCCACACAGCCCCCTTCCTGTTTAAAAATAATAATAAAAGGGGTCAGGCCCTGGGGGATGGGGTCCCCAGGGCCCCAAAAAAGTAAAAGAAAAGGGGGCCACACAACCTCCCTGTTAAAAAAAAAACAGAAGAAAAAACAGCCTGCATCTCGCCGGAGGCCACACCCACCTTCTCCACCACTCTGCAAAAACACCCCCTGGTACGTTGTTAGATAGGAAATTAATGCCACTTGAATACTGAGGGTCCCTGGCGGCCATCTAGCCCACCAGGTACCTCCAATATGCGCCACAGAGCTGCGTTGCAGAGAGGTGGTCCGAGGCCATGCCCCTTTTAAACACCACTCTGCAAACTCAATTCTTGGCACACTGTTGGTGGGGCGATGAGGTCCTTTTGTGTCCTGAGGACCTCAGGACACAAGTGGACTTCATACCCCGAGCAGCATTGCGCCAACAGTTGTGTTTGCAGAGAGGTGTAAAAAAGGGGCGTGGTCTCGGACCAGCTCTGTGGCACATATTGGAGGTACCTGGTGGGCTAGTTGGCCCCGGGGCCCTCAGTATTAAAGGGGAATTCATTCCCCAAATAACAACGCACCAGGGGGCATGTTTGTAGAGTGGTGGTGAAAGGCGGCATGGCCTTTGTCTTCCTCTCGGTAATCCCACTGCGTGGTGCTTACTGCAGGTAAGAGGTAGGCTAGTTGGCCACTAAAGGACCCCCAGCAGAGACGGAGACCTCAATCCCCATCCAAGAGTGCACCAGGGAGCGCGTTTGTAGAGTGGTGTGCAAAGGGGGCGGGGTCTGGTACTAGTACATACCAATGCTGCTGTGTTGGTCTAACTGGAGGTAATAGGAGGGGAAGTAGGCCCCCAAGGACATCATTTGGGGCCAACTACCCATCTTGTTACCTCCACTAAATCCCACACAGTGGGATTGCTAAGACGTCTTCGAAGGCCATGCCGCCCTTTCTCCACCACTCTGCAAACAATCCTCCTGGCAGACTACGGGATGGGGGATGAAGTCCAATTTAGTCCTGAGGGAGTTTGGTGGCCAAGAAGCCCTCCTGGTACCTCCTGTAAGTCCTACGCAGCAGAAATCCTGAGTGGTGGTCGGAGGACCAGCACCCTTTCTCCACCACTCAGCAAACATGACTACTACTTAAGGAAGCATCTTTCTGCACCTCTGACTTGGAGGTAGTTTTAATCCCCCTGCCCTATTATGTACTAGGGCCTTACACAGGAGGTCATGCTAACCACAGGGGTACTCCAACGCATAGTGTTCCCTAGTGTATGTAGGTGTTTTCAACGTACTCTAAGTGACTTTTAGCATAGCACTGGCTCAAGGCCTGGTTAGTCAGAGTCAGTTAACACCAGTACCCTCCAGCAAAACGTTGGGTGCCCAGGAGGATTTTCTATTCCTCTGCTGGTTCTTTCTATACATCTCTTGCTTCTTCTTGCACTTTTATTCGTCTTTCTGGACTACTGTTGCCTCTTTCTGTATTTGTCTTGCTACTTTCTGTGGCGTTGTTCCTCTTAATTCACATGTACTACCTCTATAGGCATAGTTAGAAATTAGCATTTAAAAACAACTTTGAAATTCACTGAAAAAAACATAGGTTTCAGAGACTTTATAGTTAGAAATTAGCATTTAAAAAACCTTTGAAATTCATTGAAAAAAACCAGAGGTTTCAGGGACGTTATAGTTAGTTGGACATTTCTCGCGTACAAAACCTGAGAAATGTTGCCGTTATAGTTAGTTCAGCTAACTATAATTCACGCCCCCGCAATGCACTGTTGATGATGTCACATATTACATCATTCATGACATGGTCAGTGATATCAATGATGACATCACTGATGACATCTCAAATTACATCCCTGATGGCATCATCCAGTGACTGTGTGTTTCTATAAAGTTTTAATATGTTTTATATATATGCCAAGGTGTATTGAAGAATGAGTGGGTGTATGAGTGTCTGGATGGAGGATTTAGTAGGTGCGTGACTGTATAAGTGAGTGATTAAATGTATCTTACTGAATGCATGGGTTAGTGACTAAACTGTGTGAATTTCTGTATCAGTGTCTTTGTTGTTGTGTAAGCAGCTGCATGGGTTGGTGAGTAGCTACATGAGTGTCTATGTGGGTAATTGGTTGCCTGAGTATCTGTATGGGGACCTGAGTGTTTGTGTGGGAGAGTGAGGGGATGACTTTGTGCATAGATGTGTGAGTGGGTGATTCACTGGGTATATGGGTTCAAGAGTGTGTCTATGAAGGATTATATGGGAAAGTGAGTGTGCATATGGCTGTGTTGGTCAGTGAATGGATGTCTCAATGGTATATGTGTGAGTAACTACATATGTGAAAGGCAGTATATGTGAGTGTTGGAGTATGAGAGAGTGATATTGAGAGTGGCTGTATGGATGAGTGTGTGCTTGTGTCTGTGATTGTATAAGAGAGTAAGTATGTGTTAGTATATGTATGAATAGGTGAGGTGGTGTGTGTATATGTGTATAGGTGAGTAAATGGGAGTATGATTGATTCTTTACATGAATAACTAGCTGTGTAAGTAACTGTATGGGTGAGTGGGGGTGTACGAGTGTCTGTATAGGTGTATGAGTACATATGATAGGGCTGTATTGATGAGTGACTCCATGTATGAGTGACTGTATTGGTGACTGAGTAGATGTGTGTGTAGAAAAGTCACGACTGTGTATATGAATCAAAGAAAAGTGTGCAGGTCTTCCGTTGTGTTGAGTCCAAAGGGGGTATTACTGTCTAGTTCTATTATCATGCAAGTCTCTAGCTGCCTCAACATCCATTCTCTATTGCCCACCGTCGTAACTTGGGGATGGCATCAATCACATAATAGGTTAAGCATTTGAGATCATTGCCATGTGTTGCCTTAAAATAACGCGCCACCGGGCATATACATATATATATATATATATATATATCCGTTTCACTTTCTCCAACGAAACCGGGACACATACCACTTCCTGGTGATAACATAAACAAAGGACTATGGTTCGTCTCATCAAGGGAGCAGCCATATTGGAACAGTGTTTTGCTAGTAGAATTCCCAGCAATTGCTGGGAATTCTACTAGCAAAACACTGTTATCACCAGGAAGTGGTATGTGAAACTTTATTTAAATATGTTTTTTGAGGAACACAATTCACCCGTGATCAAGCCGAGTGTTCGGTGAAACGCGTTGGGTTGGTTCCATGCACTGTTGTTATGCTGGAATAAATATGAAGAATATGAAATACGATCTCTTGGTCTAGCGTAATGGTATTTAAAACTGGATAAAGAGTGCATTGTTCGCTTTTTCAAGCGTTACTGTGAAATGGAATATATATATATATATATATAGATATATATATTTGCCACCAAAGTAAATCCGTTACAGAGGGCACACTTTGCACAACAGGTGCGAGTATCAGGGATGGATGTTCCCTGTATTTAATTCACCACCAACTTCAATTATACTCGCACTCCACCAGGATGTTTTAAGGCAGGTTTATTTTAACCAACGCGTTTCAATCTTGCGATCTTGCTCACGGTTACACAACATTTGTCCCTTGTTGTTTTTTACAATTTATACCAGCTGATCATGCTTGCATTATTAGGATGCATTATGGTACTGGTAGTTACATAAACACATTTCATTTACCAGTCTGCTCATATTTGCATTATTAAGGTGCATTATGGTGCTGGTAGTTACATTATACAATTATATCATTTGTTTCACATTTACGGCAAAAAATAAATATATACACATATATGGTTTCTACGTGTCAGTTAGTGCAAAAGAAACTGGTTGGGATCACTTTATGCAAAAGTGCAAGTATTTACAAGAAAACATTGCGTCTGTTTTACATGAAGTTCTATGTTCTCTCAGTGAGGGACATTAACACTTGCCTAATTCAATATAATGGCAAGTTATAATGAGATAAGTACTCATATACTAAAGAGTTTTTAAAGAATTTATATGCTATCACGTAAGTCTGTGTTTGCGCAATGTTGATATTATTTAGGGACTAGTGCCCTTATTTCAATTATCTGCACTTTTGCCTATTTGACCTCTCAAAGTGTTATTTTTTAACCAGAATATCTTTTCAAGCTCATCAGAGGTGCACATAAAGTTCCTCATCGCCATTTAATCCTCCCGGGATTTTCGTTTTGAATCGAATGATCAGTCTTGACTCTAATCTGCGTAGGGTCATCAGTCTATTTCCCCCTCTTTCTTTTATAGGTACAGTTGCTATGCCGCAATATGTAATGTCCTTCCATGTCTTTTTCTCATTGGCATGTGTTAACATGTGCTTGGCCATAGCATACTTCAAATCTTTGTTTTCAATTGCACGAATATGTTCTAATATTCTCTTATGTAGGGGGCAAATAGTGCTACCAATGTACCTCTTCCCACAAAAACATTGGAGTAAGTACACCACATGTGTCGTTTTACAAGTAATGGTGTTTTCTACTTTGAAGAATTTTCCTTTCGCATCCTTTATTTTTGATACATTTCGTCCAACCTGGCATGCTTTGCATTGCATGCATTTTGTAAAGCCATGTCGTCTTTCATCAAGCCATTTATTGCTCTTTTTCTTTTCCTCAAAGTGACTGTTAACCAATTTGTCCTGTAATGACGGTGATTTTCGATAGGTCATTTTTGGAAATTGGCCAATTTCATTTCCTATGTCTGGATCTTTTTTCAAGACATGCCAATATTTTTGTAGTACTTTCCGTATTTTCTGACTTTCCTTCGAGTAGGTCAAAATCATTCTAATTGGCTCTTTTTCAGTTGTTATTTGTTGTTGTGGTATTAATGTTTCAATCTGATTCTTTTTCCTTGCTCTTTGTTCACATCGGTCTATGTCACCTTTATTGTATCCTCTGTTGCTGAATCTGTTTGCTGTTTCTTTGAATTTTTTGTTCATTTCTACTTGGTTGGAACAATTCCTTTTCATCCTGATAAATTCCCCGTATGGGATGTTCTTTTTCAGGGCCATAGGATGGAAACTTTGTCCATGTAACATGCTATTCGTTGCTGTGGTTTTTCTGTGGACAGTAGTCTCAAGTTGACCATTAAGAACATAAACCTTTGTGTCCAAAAATACCACTTCACTTGAGCTTATACTATACGTGAATTTCAATCCTATTTCATTATTATTTAGGATTAGCATGTACTTCAGAAATTCATCATTCGGTCCATTCCATATTAGGAACAGATCGTCAATAAATCGCAGCCAGAGAATAACTCTGGCTGTGAATTGGTCGTTTCCTTCTCTCCAAGCTATCAGTTTTTCCCACCATCCCATCACTAGGTTGGCATAGCTTGGAGAGAAGGAAACTCCCATCGCTGTTCCACATGTTTGAATATAGTATGCCTTGTTGAAAAGAAAAACATTATTGGAAAGGCACATCCGCACCATTTCCATCAGCATGTCACAATGTTTCAGTTGATCTAAAGGTTTTTGTCTCAAAAAATACTTTATTGCAGTCAGCCCCAGTTCGTGATCAATAGAGGTGTAAAGAGATACCACGTCTATGGTTACCAGCCGGTAACCATCCATCCATTCAATGTTCATC
Source organism: Lissotriton helveticus (assembly GCF_964261635.1). Taxonomy (NCBI): domain Eukaryota; kingdom Metazoa; phylum Chordata; class Amphibia; order Caudata; family Salamandridae; genus Lissotriton; species Lissotriton helveticus. The sequence continues at coordinate 129,727,714 of NC_136069.1, forward strand.
AATTGTCTTAGGAAGTCTCCCGTATCTTTTATGTATGACGGTAGGGTGGGCACCATGGGCGCTAAAAAATGATCAACATAAATAGCGACATTTTCATACAGAGATCCACAACTGGAAATTATCGGTCTTCCAGGGGGTTTGTTTAATGTCTTGTGGACTTTCGGGAGAAAGTACAAGGTGGGCATGATCGGGGTTTGATTATTGAGGAACTGCATTTCATTCTCACTCAATAGACCAGCATCCTGCCAGCGTTTTAAACGGATTTCCAAGTCTATTGCCATATCATTTATTGGATTCTTTTTCAGCCTTTTGTAATGTTTGTCATCCGCTAATTGGCGCATTGCCTCTTCCAGGTAATCAGATCTATTAAGGATTACTACATTCCCGCCTTTGTCGGCAGGTTTGATTTCCAGATTTTCATTCGCCATTAACGAATCCAATGCTTTTCGTTCTTCCATTGTTAGGTTTTCTTTCTTGTTTTTATTGATAACATTATTCAGTTGGTCAAGTTCCTCATTTACCAGTTCATAAAAGGTGTCAATTTTATTTCCAGGGTATAAAGTCGGACAAAATTTTGATTGTCTCTTGAAGGTTGTGCCTAAATGTTTACTAGTTGTTTGCCCCATTTCATCTAGAATTTGTGTATTTGAAATGTGTTCCTCAGTTGTATCATGGCCTAATTCATGGGCAGTTCTTAAAGCCGGTGCATCTTCAATTCTCCATATTGTTTTGTCCTCACTTGAGGTATTTTCAGTTGTGGGATTCACACTTTGTATCTCTCGCTTTTTAAAATGCTTTGCGAGTTTAATCTTCCTTATATATTTATAAAGGTCTATTTTGGTTTCCACCGGATCCCAATGTTTTTCCGGACAGAAGGTCAGGCCTTTATTTAATAGAGATTCCTCCGCTCTTGTCAATGTGTGTTTCGAGAGATTAATAATCAAGTATGGTTCCTTTTCTTTTCGATTGTTTATATATTCACTGTTCTTTTTCTCAAGTTGTATCCCTGATTTTTTCCTTTTACCTCGTCTGGTTTTGCGCTTTTTAGTCCTGGTGATTGGGGTCCATTCCCTCTTCCCCGACCTCTCATGAAGCCCCTTCCTCTGCTCTTGCCTCTTCCTTTTGGTAGTTGTTGGTCGTAATGTACCACTTCCATTTCCTCTAAAAAAGATGGTTTTTGACCTTGTGGTATTGTTCCTTCATTGTCACTAAAGTCGGTATCTGATTCACTTGGGGTTACATCCATTCCTGCTGTTTGAGGTTTCTTGTTTGCCTTTAGTTGTAGCTTGAGATTAGTGAAGCGTTTTGCAAACGTTAGGATTGTTCCTGAGGCATAATCATTTTTGTCTCTTCTGTATTTTCTTTCTTTTCTATCCTCCACCTCCTTCTCGTGTTTGTCTAAATTCAATTCCAGTGTTTTCCGCAGTTTTTTTGTTTCATCCTCTTTGTTAAATTCCAGAATTTTTTCCTCAATGCCCTCTACCTTTTTCTTAATCTCATCAATACCTATTTTGGCATGTTTAACGATTATTCTCATCATGTTGTAGGAGCATTGCATGTTGTTTTCTCCCCAGTCCTACAGCATTTCTGGGGTAGTATCTGGGTGGTTTGGGAGTGTAAATATCCTCAAGCCTCTTGGCACCATTTTTTCTTCCAAGTATTTTTCCATTGTAATTATTTCCCAACTTTTAGTTATCTCCTTTTTGAGGGATTTTTCCAATTGGAAGAATAGTTGTTTTAGTGTAATCTCCCCACTTGTTGTTAATACCTCTTGGTCACTCCTTTCTTTTTCAATGGATGTTGTCTTCATGAACATTGCCTTTGCTCTCTGTGCACGTTTGAGAGCTCTCTCTTCCATTTTGATTTTTTGTTTTATTGACTTTTATAAACTTGCACTTGACATATGCCGTGTTTGTTTCACCAATTGTATTTAGTAACTTTGAGACACAGCGTTATTTTTGATATACAATTCAAAACTGTATCCTGCCACTTCCTCGTGAGTTTAAATGCAATTGGGCACCATTCGCGGTAGTTTAAATGAAACAGACTTTCGCTTTGATGACCCAAACCCACTTGTTATGACTTAATGCAAGGCAAAATGATTTACAGCACAGACGTGTTTAAAGCGCTCTCACCTTTCTCGTAGGGTCGCGCTTGCCTGCACTTCACCGTCTGTGCCTCCGTCTTTTCAATTTGCCGAGCCCACTTCTTGGGATCGTATATCCTTTTTGTTCTGTCTGGGTCTCTCTTTTCCGAGTCCCTTCCAACGGAGGTAGCCGCATTCAGTTGTTTGCAGCGGTTCTTTCCTGTTTATAAACAGAACTGTGCAAGCTTGGCGAGTTCTGTTCTAAGCTCATAACCCGTAGATGCCGTTATCACACATAACGTGTTTACCGGCTTCCGCGGTTTCTGCTACAAAAAGCCGAGTGTTTTGCACCAAACAAAGCGGGCGCTTGGATTCGTTCTGACGAGAGCTTGCGGTATTTGTTAGTAAACTTTCATACACTCCTCGAGCTCCGCTTCTCACCCTCGTATCAATCCAGGCGCTCAATTCCAAGAAGTTGTCGGGTGCTCCTCCGTATTTATCAATTTGCCACCAAAGTAAATCCGTTACAGAGGGCACACTTTGCACAACAGGTCTGTTTCATTTAAACTACCGCGAATGGTGCCCAATTGCATTTAAACTCACCAGGAAGTGGCAGGACACAGTTTTGAATTGTATATCAAAAATAACGCTGTGTCTCAAAGTTACTAAATACAATTGGTGAAACAAACACGGCATATGTCAAGTGCAAGTTTATAAAAGTCAATAAAACAAAAAATCAAAATGGAAGAGAGAGCTCTCAAACGTGCACAGAGAGCAGAGGCAATGTTCATGAAGACAACATCCATTGAAAAAGAAAGGAGTGACCAAGAGGTATTAACAACTATTCTTCCAATTGGAAAAAGCCCTCAAAAAGGAGATAATTAAAGTTGGGAAATAATTACAATGGAAAAATACTTGGAAGAAAAAATGGTGCCAAGAGGCTTGAGGATATTTACACTCCCAAACCACCCAGATACTACCCCAGAAATGCTGTTGGACTGGGGAGAAAACAACATGCAATGCTCCTACAACATGATGAGAATAATCGTTAAACATGCCAAAATAGGTATTGATGAGATTAAGAAAAAGGTAGAGGGCATTGAGGAAAAAATTCTGGAATTTAACAAAGAGGATGAAACAAAAAAACTGCGGAAAACACTGGAATTGAATTTAGACAAACACGAGAAGGAGGTGGAGGATAGAAAAGAAAGAAAATACAGAAGAGACAAAAATGATTATGCCTCAGGAACAATCCTAACGTTTGCAAAACGCTTCACTAATCTCAAGCTACAACTAAAGGCAAACAAGAAACCTCAAACAGCAGGAATGGATGTAACCCCAAGTGAATCAGATACCGACTTTAGTGACAATGAAGCAACAATACCACAAGGTCAAAAACCATCTTTTTTAGAGGAAATGGAACTGGTACATTACGACCAACAACTACCAAAAGGAAGAGGCAAGAGCAGAGGAAGGGGCTTCATGAGAGGTCGGGGAAGAGGGAATGGACCCCAAGCACCAGGACCAAAAAGCGCAAAACCAGACGAGGTAAAAGGAAAAAATCAGGGATACAACTTGAGAAAAAGAACAGTGAATATATAAACAATCGAAAAGAAAAGGAACCATACTTGATTATTAATCTCTCGAAACACACATTGACAAGAGCGGAGGAATCTCTATTAAATAAAGGCCTGACCTTCTGTCCGGAAAAACATTGGGATCCGGTGGAAACCAAAATAGACCTTTATAAATATATAAGGAAGATTAAACTCGCAAAGCATTTTAAAAAGCGAGAGATACAAAGTGTGAATCCCACAACTGAAAATACCTCAAGTGAGGACAAAACAATATGGAGAATTGAAGATGCACCGGCTTTAAGAACTGCCCATGAATTAGCCCATGATACAACTGAGGAACACATTTCAAATACACACATTCTAGATGAAATGGGGCAAACAACTAGTAAACGTTTAGGCACAACCTTCAAGAGACAATCAAAATTTTGTCCGACTTTATACCCTGGAAATAAAATTTACACCTTTTATGAACTGGTAAATGAGGAACTTGACCAACTGAATAATGTTATCAATAAAAACAAGAAAGAAAACCTAACAATGGAAGAACGAAAAGCATTGGATTCGTTAATGGCGAATGAAAATCTGGAAATCAAACCTGCCGACAAAGGCGGGAATGTAGTAATCCTTAATAGATCTGATTACCTGGAAGAGGCAATGCGCCAATTAGCGGATGACAAACATTACAAAAGGCTGAAAAAGAATCCAATAAATGATATGGCAATAGACTTGGAAATCCGCTTAAAACGCTGGCAGGATGCTGGTCTATTGAGTGAGAATGAAATGCAGTTCCTCAATAATCAAACCCCGATCATGCCCACCTTGTACTTTCTCCCAAAAGTCCACAAGACATTAAACAAACCCCCTGGAAGACCGATAATTTCCAGTTGTGGATCTCTGTATGAAAATGTCGCTATTTATGTTGATCATTTTTTAGCGCCCATGGTGCCCACCCTACCGTCATACATAAAAGATACGGGAGACTTCCTAAGACAATTGATGAACATTGAATGGATGGATGGTTACCGGTTGGTAACCATAGACGTGGTATCTCTTTACACCTCTATTGATCACGAACTGGGGCTGACTGCAATAAAGTATTTTTTGAGACAAAAACCTTTAGATCAACTGAAACATTGTGACATGCTGATGGAAATGGTGCGGATGTGCCTTTCCAATAATGTTTTTCTTTTCAACAAGGCATACTATATTCAAACATGTGGAACAGCGATGGGAGTTTCCTTCTCTCCAAGCTATGCCAACCTAGTGATGGGATGGTGGGAAAAACTGATAGCTTGGAGAGAAGGAAACGACCAATTCACAGCCAGAGTTATTCTCTGGCTGCGATTTATTGACGATCTGTTCCTAATATGGAATGGACCGAATGATGAATTTCTGAAGTACATGCTAATCCTAAATAATAATGAAATAGGATTGAAATTCACGTATAGTATAAGCTCAAGTGAAGTGGTATTTTTGGACACAAAGGTTTATGTTCTTAATGGTCAACTTGAGACTACTGTCCACAGAAAAACCACAGCAACGAATAGCATGTTACATGGACAAAGTTTCCATCCTATGGCCCTGAAAAAGAACATCCCATACGGGGAATTTTTCAGGATGAAAAGGAATTGTTCCAACCAAGTAGAAATGAACAAAAAATTCAAAGAAACAGCAAACAGATTCAGCAACGGAGGATACAATAAAGGTGACATAGACCGATGTGAACAAAGAGCAAGGAAAAAGAATCGGATTGAAACATTACTACCACAACAACAAATAACAACTGAAAAAGAGCCAATTAGAATGATTTTGACCTACTCGAAGGAAAGTCAGAAAATACGGAAAGTACTACAAAAATATTGGCATGTCTTGAAAAAAGATCCAGACATAGGAAATGAAATTGGCCAATTTCCAAAAATGACCTATCGAAAATCACCGTCATTACAGGACAAATTGGTTAACAGTCACTTTGAGGAAAAGAAAAAGAGCAATAAATGGCTTGATGAAAGACGACATGGCTTTACAAAATGCATGCAATGCAAAGCATGCCAGGTTGGACGAAATGTATCAAAAATAAAGGATGCGAAAGGAAAATTCTTCAAAGTAGAAAACACCATTACTTGTAAAACGACACATGTAGTGTACTTACTCCAATGTTTTTGTGGGAAGAGGTACATTGGTAGCACTATTTGCCCCCTACATAAGAGAATATTAGAACATATTCGTGCAATTGAAAACAAAGATTTGAAGTATGCTATGGCCAAGCACATGTTAACACATGCCAATGAGAAAAAGACATGGAAGGACATTACATATTGCGGCATAGCAACTGTACCTATAAAAGAAAGAGGGGGAAATAGACTGATGACCCTACGCAGATTAGAGTCAAGACTGATCATTTGATTCAAAACGAAAATCCCGGGAGGATTAAATGGCGATGAGGAACTTTATGTGCACCTCTGATGAGCTTGAAAAGATATTCTGGTTAAAAAATAACACTTTGAGAGGTCAAATAGGCAAAAGTGCAGATAATTGAAATAAGGGCACTAGTCCCTAAATAATATCAACATTGCGCAAACACAGACTTACGTGATAGCATATAAATTCTTTAAAAACTCTTTAGTATATGAGTACTTATCTCATTATAACTTGCCATTATATTGAATTAGGCAAGTGTTAATGTCCCTCACTGAGAGAACATAGAACTTCATGTAAAACAGACGCAATGTTTTCTTGTAAATACTTGCACTTTTGCATAAAGTGATCCCAACCAGTTTCTTTTGCACTAACTGACACGTAGAAACCATATATGTGTATATATTTATTTTTTGCCGTAAATGTGAAACAAATGATATAATTGTATAATGTAACTACCAGCACCATAATGCACCTTAATAATGCAAATATGAGCAGACTGGTAAATGAAATGTGTTTATGTAACTACCAGTACCATAATGCATCCTAATAATGCAAGCATGATCAGCTGGTATAAATTGTAAAAAACAACAAGGGACAAATGTTGTGTAACCGTGAGCAAGATCGCAAGATTGAAACGCGTTGGTTAAAATAAACCTGCCTTAAAACATCCTGGTGGAGTGCGAGTATAATTGAAGTTGGTGGTGAAATAGATATATATATATATATATCTATATATATATATATATATATATATATACACACACACACACACACACACACGCACACACACACAGCCACACACAGCCACACACACACACACACACACACACACACATATACTGGCTACAATTATAGTTAGGACCTAGTTTCCATAGGAAACACATTTTTTGTTGTGCCGTTTGACGAATGTTAACAAACCTTTAAAAACTAGTTTGTTACTCACTTCACATAGTTTGTTACTCACTTCACTGCACTGCATTCTTGGAAGAAGCCTTCATACATAAAACAAATCCTCTGCAAAGGCAAAAATTCACTCAAGTTTAAACCTAATTCTTTTGGAAAAAACATATATCTTATGAAACCCTCCAAAAACCAGAAAAAGAGAATTAAAACAGAAGCACTCCTGGAAAATTCAAAAAGAAATCTAACATAATTAATGATTCTTAACCTCTAAATACGAATTATTACAAAGCAAACCAAAAAAGCATTCACAGAGACCCAGAAAACAAATAATGCCCAAAGTCAGGAAGGCAACATACAAACAAATCATATATAACTATATTAATCCAACTGCAGTACAATCATGTAAAAACTCACTAGACTATACCATAATATCATTACAAGCCTAAACATAACAATGTTATTAATCCTACTCACCAAACCACTATAACTCAACCACTAACTTTCAGTAATCATATTGTAGAACACCCCTCAATCTATAATGTTTTGTTAAAAATCAGATGCCATTATCAAAAATGCGGAGTAACATCCAAGGAGCCATAACTTTAGACAGCTTCTGCATACTCAGGCAGATAAAAGAAAACAGAGCTTTAAATGTGGGAAAATGGAAATGACCTGAAACTTTACTTACTTGAAATCAGTAAAGACATTATTTGAAAAAGTCTTACAAATAGAAAAAAATGCTTTTAAATGTAAGTATCATATATATAAAAGATACAATTATTACAATATTTTAAAACATTCATATAATCTATGAATAAATGCTGCTAATTAAATGATAAAATCATGTATTTTCAATATATTATTATTGATGCATTCTATTTCCTAAATACTACTTTCATGTGATACATATTTTCTTCGCATTTTGTTATTAAATATGCATATTTTTATGTATGTAAAATCAATGATGTGAACATTTAATTAAACATTATCCTACACAGTAAAACATGGTTAACAATGACTAGAAGTATTTGCTTTTATTTTTAAATATAATTTTGTTAAATGAAAATATATATGAAAATACATGTTGCCTTATTTATCAGATTTTATTTATATTTTATATATAATGAACATTACACAGTTTAAAAAATTAAAAAAAATTCTATATACATTTTTCAATGTTTAAAAATGTCTACACTTTCTAAGCCACTGAACTGTGTTTAATAACAAATATTTATTAAATACATATTTCAAACATTATTACCTGTGTTCGAACACATCCCAATGTCATGACAGTCTGTGCTGTTTGCACGCCGGTTAATACTCCATCCGCCCTTTCCCTTTTAATATGTGAAAGGAATCCATCCCAAGGGACTTATGTATAGGTGCACTCCCTCTGTTTTCACTAAGTTTCCAATTATCCAGCAGGGACATTAGGGCCCGATTACGATATTGGTCGGTTAAACCACCGGCCACTAATGCGACAGTTAGGAGAACACCAGACAAGTAAACAGCAGTCCAACCACCGTATTTTGCTTTGACCACTGTGCTGTCAGTTGGAAAGTGCTCTGTACCACATTTGGGGCATGCTGCGGCCAAGGAAAAGGGCCGTAGAACATGCTACAGCCATGCAGCAGCTCCTGCACGTCCATGTACTGTGTGCCACGCATGCATGGTATACGATGCACGAGGTGAGTGGGGGCTACTTTTCAGTGGCCCACGATGGATGGAACCTCTTTTTTGGGACCCTCCATATCCCTTTACGACAACCTATTCATGGCAGGATTCCAGACATGAAAAGGCTGCCAGAAAGAGATATTGTAATTCCAATGGCGGTGCCTGCCTCAGTACCACCGCCATTCAGAGATGCTGTCCTGACCACAATCCCATCGGGATCTCTGATCCTGGTGGAGGAGGTTGTCTTATGTCCAACAGCTGTGAGTCTGACCAACAGCATTGTAATGCAGCGGTCGGACCAAATGGCTGTCACCCATCAGATTGCTACTGATGGCCTGTCGGTGGTCTGACTCCATTCATTGTAATGAGGACCTTAGTTTTCATACCAGAAACTCTTGCATAAATTAGGCATAATTTATTCATTGGTCCTCCCCGGTAACAAGTTTAGGTTCACCTGAAGAAAGGTCTCCCTGTGCTTTCTGTCAGTGCATGCAATGGTCTAGGGAAAATGCCCTTGGACACACTGTTCCCGAAATATTGATAGATTTCTGGAACGGTGACAATCTTCGATTCAGCACAATTTTACCAACCCCAATGCCCAACAGCTTTGGTTGGCTTCACTGAGCCCCGAGAAAATAAAGCTCCTGCTTTCCGCTTGCTTTTCTCCTGATGACAACAACACTGAATCCATGTCCTGAGTACTCTTCGTCTTCGTCTTCACCTTCCACCTCACTGCCACCCTGTCCTCGAATCCTGAAAGAAAAGAGCAAGAGGAGAGTTAGCAGCAAACCGGTAAGAAGAAATTGTTGATGCTGGCATCGGATTGGAGGATAGCTAGTGTTAGTGGAATACATGGTGTCCTCTCTGGTCTGCCAGACCTGTGATTGCCTGGAGGAAAGGGTAGACTTGAAGACACACAAAAAAAGACGGTGGAGATTTAAATTGTTGATACCGACATCAGATTGGAGGATAGCTAGTCTTAGTAGTATACAAAGTGTCCTCTCTGGTCTGGTGGGCCTGTGATTGGCTAGAAGAAGAGTTAAAGATCATGTGACAGGATATCGTAATGAGGGATCCGCTTTAAAGCAACTTAAAGACACACACAAAAAAAGACACTTGAGTTTCAAATTGTTGAGGTCGGCATCAGATTGGATGATAGTTAGTCCTAGTGTAATGCAGGGTTTCCACTCTGGTCCGGCGTGGCAGTGATTGGCCAGAATGAGAGTCTGAGCATAAATATGGGTGGTTGACATTCATTAATATGAAAGGATTTTGGCTTAGATGAAACATGCGATGTGATTGGTACTTCCATAAAATGTACCAGAGAGGGAACAGGTTTTTCAGAAGGTTGTGATTGGTTGAGAAACGGGTATAAATAAGGCAGCTTAGATAACCTGCAGGCTAGGTGTAGGACATTTGAACCAGGAAACAGAAAGGATGAAGGTCAGTACTGTGAAGGATCTCGTCCTGGGTCGATAGCTTAGACTATTGATGGGACGATATTTTAGTTTTGTTTTTGAACTCATGTTTTGGTGAAAGTGTGGTCCAATAGTGCTTGTAGCTCAATTGTAATGGGGTCACTAGCTTACTCTTTTTGGAAAGTAATTTATGTAATAGACTAATGATAACAATTGTGGGTCGGTAAGAAAGGTATGGGGTCCTTGAATCAATATATTTTTTGATGAAGAGAATTTTGTCATTGAGGGTATTAAATAGGATACTGAACTAAATCCTTTTGTTATAGATAAGATGGGAGTGCAACATGCCTTCCAATGGTACATAATTGTATCTATGAGGATTAATGAGATAACAACAGGAGCTAACACTGGGTGGATGACAACATTGGGATATTGATCAAGTGAGTAATACAATTTTCGGGCCGGGGATTTTTTACCAGGGAAGAAAGAGGACATTATAAATTATATTTATCGTTTATTTTTATTTTTTAATAAATTGTGTGTTCTGGAACTGGTAGAGAGGGGTGTGCAAGGACATTATGATATTACCTAATCTCCATATACAGGCCAAATGTCTCCTAAAAATGGGAATTTTATGGGCTGTAAGGCCACTGTCTCCTGATCTCCATACATCTCCTATTGATGGGAAATTTGTGGAATATTAGGCCACTGATGGAATTATCGAATGAATTTGTGAATGTAATTATTTCAAGATTGTTACCTGATCTCTATACAAGGGCAAATGTTTGTGAATAATGGATCATGTGGGTTGGTAGGCCATCGGTATAACTTTGGTTACGAAATCAAGAATTGAATGGTTCTGAGAATGTATTAATTATGATTGTTTATGGACTATGACTTACACTGGGATAGTGGAAGCACTCAGTGAATGTATTATATTAGTATGTATATAGGGAGGGAGTCTTTCTGGGATGTGTTTTAATGTTTTTTGTGAGAAAATAGTTAACTGGGGAATGGGTAGTGTAGCACAATTTATATGTATAAAACATCATTGGTGATATGTATGTTTTAAATTTTAGGCCCTGATGGAGTCCCACTGGGAGGAAATGCGTTTGGTTGACAACATTGGGATATTGCTCAAGCCCTAATGAAGTCCCACTGGGACGAAACATGTTGGCTGGGCCGAATGGATTGCTTCTTTCAAACTGGCATTTGTTGAATAAATTGGATTCAAAGCAACTCGCAAGACTCCTGAATAACTTTTATTTGTCACATCATGAGTACTTGATCTATTGCTGGAGAACAGTTTAACCATCTGTTGATTTTGGAACAGATAATCCTGTATAGAATTGAACACTCCTTTTCATTTTTTATTTCTTGACCTTGCGTTGGGGTGGCCTCTTGGCAAAAGGATCACAAAAAAGAGCATTGGAGGAAACAGAATTTGTATTAATTAAATATCAGTGTGTCGTTTGGAGCCCACATTGCCAGTATTCTGTTTACCCCTTCCCTTTAGGGTAATCGCTCAGCCTTGATAAAGTCAAATATCGAGTTGGGTGGTTATCTAAAGGGGTATCAGTAGATTATCTTTGCTTCGCAAAGCCCTGATCTTCAGGTGAATGGATTTGGTCTGACGCCGACCATAGCGTCAAGAAACACAACAGCCCATTAAATACAATTCACATATCAATCAATAAAACAAAAAGAACATATACTTGATATTAAAAATGGTTTACTCTAAAATAAAAACTTCTCAGAAATTATTATATTTAACCAAATATTTAGTAAAATATTTCTATATAATTTTCAAAAATGTAAACATTCAGCATTAATCATCTGACTACTAGGGCTTCTCTCCCTCCCGTGCTATATCCTTTTCATGGATGTTCAGGTGAGTTCATATTTAAACATTCATACCTTTGTTATAAAAAAGATATTGATGCAAAATGTGTATCTTATTGTTTTCCAATGTTCTAAGAATTCTGAAAGGACCTAGGGGTTGTAGATTCCCCTGAAAGGAACTACAAAAATAGTCAAAATGTAGCTAATTATTGGGTTTTTGGAAAAAGTGGAAAGAGTGCTATGCAGAAAAGTGTTTGTGTATTTCTAAAAATAAATCGTCAGTGAAAGGTTTGTTGTGCTAGGATCACCATCTTCCAAGTTTTCAGGAGCAAGCAAAGTGATATAAAAAACAATTATTGTCCCCCAATGCTAAGAGGTAGTCCACTTTCTGAATTTTTATTGTTTTAACCTACTTGCAGTTTGTGGTAGAAGCAGTTGGCAAACCCTGGTGATCCCAGAAGGCTACACATTTCCGAATAGTAGACAAAATTCTGTGAGGGGTCATTAGTGTAGATCTCTCAAGGTTTACAAAAAAACTAAGGGGCCGATTAGGATGGAGGATTTTCCGCCTCCTCCGGGCCGGCGGAAGCCACCTCCGGCCCGGAGGAGGCGGAAAATCCTCTGCGGAGTCACCAAAGACCCACCGCCGCATTACGATGGCTGGTGGGTCTTGGTTTCTGTCCGCTGCTTTTCCGCCGCGGTCGGATTACAACCGCGGCGCAAAAGCTCTCATTTGGCTGGCAGTGTCTATCAGACACCGCCAGCCAAATTAGGAAACATTTGTAAACATGCTTTTCCGCGGCGGTTTTTCTGCCGTGGAAAAGCATGTGTACTTTTGATTTTGGGGGCCCGTTGCGGGCCCCCAGGGTGTGGACGGGTGGGGGGTGCACATGGGGGGTACCTATGGTACCCCCCAGCATTTACATGCACAAAGCGGCAGGCACCGCGCGGTGCCTGCCGCTTTGTGCATGTAAATGTAAAACATGCATTTTAACATTGCGGCGGGTGCTGCTTGAAGCAGCACCCGCCGCAATGTTAAATATCCAGGATGTGACCGCCAGGGTGGCGGTCACATCCTAATTTGCACGGAGGGACCGCCGCAGCCCATACGGATCATCCCTCCACCTCTGGGATGGCGGACGGACGCAAGTCCGTCCGCCATCCTAATCAGCCCCTAAATGTTGGAATAATAAAATAATGAACATGAGAAGGAAAAATAGCTATTGGTTACCAAGTTATCATCTGTAATTTTTTTCAAATATACAAATATATTATACCATAAAGACCGGTAGACCTTTGTGATTGCAAGGATATATAGAGTTAGTAAGTTCGCCAAAAACATGCCCAGAGCCAGCAACTGAGCTGCAGCTTATCTTGATTTTTTTTATTTTGTGCTGACCATACACCAATTAATATGGTGAAATATCATTAATGACAACTAGATAGGAAGAAACTGGGTATGAAGGAAACCTACGCATTTCTAAAATGTGCACAAGATACTAAATTTAGATACAGCTGTTATTTGTACACCTCTGGATTTGGGGTTATCTATATTATTGTGATTCAGACGGTGCAAAATGTCTTCTTTCTTTCACACTGGCTTAAATTTGTAAGGCAAATATGCAGAGTAATCCACTGTGTTACAACTAATGTCATAATATTCTTTCTTCCCACATCTCTTCCAATGAAATGGTGCCCCACTTTTGTGGATGGGCATAAGACCTGTGACACAAAAAATGCAATACGTGACCTGAGACCCTACATTGCACCCAGCAAAATGGAAAAAAAATGAAAAGTGGTTGACTATAGATTTTAGACCCTGGCTAGCCCACCACCCAGGGAAACCTTCCAAACGTAGACATTTATAAAAAATAGTTGCTGGTAGAAATCGGATTTCTGGTTGGCTAGGGCTTGCGCCTAAGCCAGGCAGAAACCACCACTCTAGTCAGGGCAAGGGAGTTATATGCCAAAGATAACCCCTCTCACCCCCTTGGTAGCTTAGCACGAGCAGTCAGGCTTATCCCGGAGGTCATGTGTAAAGCATTTTCGCAACCCACACAGCAACAACATCTGTGTGGTCCTGGAGCTCATTGTTTACTAAGCTGCATCCTGCCTTTGAGGAAGAGGGGGTCTGCCATCAGACGCTCATTGGGAGGTGGAGCCATCATTCGCCTTGCCAGGCACAACCCTCCTCAGATCAAAGGGTCACCCCTCCCCATACTCTGACTGCAGATCTCTCTATTCAAACCACATCTGGCTCAACCAGCCCTGTCCCTCCAAAACCAGACATGCAATTCACATCAGGCAGGCAGACACATAGCACACCGAAATGCTAACTTCTAAAAGTGGTATTTCCCATATTGTCATAATAAATCTGCGCACACCATTGCACAGCATTTATTCTCACAATTTCATCCAGACCATACTGCTCCTCTCATAACAGGAATTACCACTGACACACACTGAGCAGGGAATCCCCATGCATTCCTATGGGAGGGCAGGCCTCTCTCACTAAATGTAACAGAGAGTGCATGCACTTTATACTGGACCACAGTGCTAAAGTGCCCAAAGGCCTAAAACCATTAACACTACACAGAGAAAAAGGCTGGCAGAAATTTAAAAAATGCAAAAAAAAACAGCAAAACACCCTCCCACAAAACGTTCAACAAAGCTATCATACCACACCACCAAAACAAACAGAAAAGGCCTACACTCTTTGCAATAACTTCAATACTCCAATGCAATGTAAGATGGGAAAATACACAGCCAATCAATGCATCCCACGAATTCACAATGCAATTTTCCAGATGACCCAAAAACTGAACACAACTGCCCGTTCCCCTCACAACACATACACTCCAACGGAACGAGCCCACGATCTGTCACCCTAAATCTCTTCCCAGAAGTACTTTTTACAAATATAGGATGCATATTATCAATTTGTTCTCTTTGGGTGGATGACAGTCTTCTGCTCTGATGAGCTAGGTCCAACATTGTTCTGTTGCTAGTACCCCCATCATAAATCATGTGAACCAGGGCACAATACTTATGTTTAATATTTGTACATTGTCCAAACAATGAGTGCACCTCCCTGTGCAAATCATAAAAATATTTTACCTTGAACGTGCTGCATGCTGACCACTCAGTTGTGCCAATATCAAATGCTCCCATCTTCCTTCACCTTGTCACTCAATTATTGGTTGTGGAAGGGCGAGATTTTGATCGATACCTTATCACTATTGATCTAAACCTCGATCTGGTCGACTGAACCTTTGTTGCCTGTCATTGAGGGAAGAAAGTGCATCTCTTACCAAGTTAGTTCACCCAATAAGGACCCCGCTCCAAAAGATCACAAACAACTTCTAGCTTTCAAAAGTTTATTGTAAGGTTAGGATAAGCTGCAAATACAGGCATCTCAGAATGAGATTCACGAGATACACAGGTCCAACTACATACATGTGCTCTCTGAAAGCCCTCAGACGAGCAACGGAAATTACCAGCACAAGTTCTAAGAATAATAAAGCTATCAGCATTGACGCATATTGAGATCTCTCCTTCATTTAAGTTGGAGGAAAAACACACAGGTTAGGCTGTCCCTACCCTGCTCTAGATGGTATCCCTACTTAACCAAGTCTCAACCTAACAAAGGTGTCAGCAGTGAATGACCCCCAAGGGAAGTCACTCACTCTTAGTCTCTTGGTGAAAACCTATAGTTCTCCAGTCATGACCCCTCTCTGCCTACCCATCCGCTCTCTAAAGGGTCCTCAGGCATCTGCTCTAACTCCACCCAGGGGTGCTGTCCCTAATACAAAACAGTCAACAACATTTGAGACGCCCCTCGTGAGACGCCCCTCACGTGGTGTAGCTTCTGGCTTTTTCCATGCTGCTTTGTATTGGGCCTCATACGTTGGAGTTGACCTTGCTTCTCAGACTCTTCTCCGGCCCGCTGATACCCCTTAAACATTCCGGAACCCTCCTCCATGTCTGGGCCGTCTACTGAACAGACCTCTATTCATATTATTTATAATCGGATCCTCCCTTTTCTCTTGCAGACAGACATCTGCAGCCAAGAACCCAACTCTCATAGACTTCCAAAAAGGTTCGCAACATTTCTCGGCCCAGACATGTACGTGTAAATCAATGTTAAAACATTTCAGGCCTACAGCATTTCTCATAATGATTATAGCATTCAACTTCTTCATTAATTAAAGCATGTTAATACTCTTATTCTATTATTCAATAAACACATCTATACATCATGGCCCATTAATGCAATGACCAAAACATTAGTGCAATCTATGTCGTGAAAAGAAACACCTTCCCTTCTAGCTCTGGCCCTGAGGCCTACCACATTCTGCGTTTAACCACATGCCATCTTACATTTTAGCAGCTACACGACATAGATTCAGGAATAATCACATCTAATAAAATCATATAGTGTCACACATTTCTATATTAGTTCCACTTCTACTTAAATCTCTACATTAGCTATACATTCAGAATATAATTGCAGATACTACTAGCACTCATGGCATTTCTCCTCATGATTTGTGCTTACTACGGGTAAGTGTGATACACTCATACATTTAGGTCAGTTTGCGCTCTCTCAGTTCCCCCCTTTGATGACCTCTCGGGGTCATCACTAACATTTAAACTGCAGTTATTGCTAGCATAACTTGTCTCTGCGTTTCCAGAGCCCTCAGACTCCTGTACTGATTATCTTGTATGGCAGCCAATCTCTGCAGCTGCTCTCTTTGGGCCCTTTCTGACCTTCTTGCTCTGTACCATTTGAATACCCTCACCAATCCCCACAATATGATCCCACAGATCAATATTATGATGATAGGTTTTAGTATATACCACACAAAGCTTTTGCCTAAGGTGGAGATCCACCCTCCAACTTCACTCATTCCGTGGCCCACCTTTTCCCAGACATTTTCTCTACTCAAGTCTTCGATCTCCTTGTGAATATCAGTTATGTTCCTAATAACTTTCTCAAGGGGCTTCGAATTGTCTGGAATGTAAGTACAACATTCCTGGACCTTCAAAGCCTTACAGACTCCGCCCTCTTTTGCTAGTAGGACGTCTAACGCAAGACGGTTCTGAAGAACCATAGCCCTTATCGATTGCATCTCTCCTTCTACCAGCATTAAGGACTGAGCAGTGCTGGCAGACAACCTGTCGACGACTGTTGCCAGTCGTCTAATTTTAACATCATTAAGGATTAGTCCCAAAAGAGGGAACATAGCTCCAAAGACATCTCCAACCATTTCTGCATCTCCTATATCTCTCCTTCCCCTCGATGATGTCTTGCCCTCGATGATCTCTAAGTCTTGTGCATGATATATTTTGGGGAAGACAATTGCTAGGTAACATGATCCATACCAGTTGTCAGGTAGTCTCACGTAGGCATTTCTTCCACATACAAAATACACATTTGGAATCACTTGCATTCCCTTCAGGAAATCTTTGGTGTAGTACTCTATATTGAAAGCATGTTCACAGCTGACTTCTCCCACATATACATTTTCGTAATACGTTTTGGCTCGGTGAAGACATAGCTTTCCTTTCTGCGTCTTATCTAAAGCTATTGGACCACTACTACCCTTTCTCTTGTGTGCCTTCTCTTCCTCGGTCCAATCTGTTTTCCATTGTCCTGATTTTTTCAAAATCTTTTGTCTCCTGTAACGATCATCCACCTGCCCTATGAACTTCTTCTCGACTTCTGACACTTTGCATGTCAGGTTATTTCTACGGGCATGTGAAGTATCTAAGGTAATCCAAGGAATGAAGAACTTGGCCAGTCTGTCTTCACTCTTCCAGTAGTCCCATTTGTTCATCTGCTTATAATTTGGGACTTCTGGCAACACTGAATCATAGTTGGAGAAATAGTATTCAAAACTATCTCTCCCATAAAATATACTAAGCAATAAGCTACATGTAATGCCATATGTCAGCGGGAGGTGATGATATCTAATGCCTTCATCTACAGACGCCGGCAACTGCATGCAGACGTAACAGTCCTTAACCTCCATGGCATCCACGTATTCATATAAGAGTTTAGCATAAGCATTTGACCTAAAGTCTCCTTGGGACTCATCTACGTGTAACCTGCGGGCTTCTGCAGCTAATAACGCTTTCTCTTGAGTGTTTTCCCTTTTCTCACCAGCAACAGTGGGTGTAAGCGTTTCTACAGATTTCACATCAGTTACCTTCGCCTCTTCCTCATGTCCCTTTACATAAGAAATTGTTACCACTAAAGCTATTAATATTATCACTCCTACTATTAGTGTACCTATTATACATTTAGCTCTGCGGTTCTGGGTGCCGGCTTCCATTTCGTCAGACAATATAGCTCTCTCTTATCTTGGCACAAAGTTCCTTTCTTCACGTTCCTTTACAGTCTCTTTTTACTCCTTTTGTCTTTAGAATCCACACAACTGGAAGCTGACAACCTTCTTCGCAAAAGTCCTTTAACAGTTCAATAAAGACAACCCTAGCCCTTCTCCATCAACTCAAGGGAAATTCCCTAATATTCTCTGCTTCCTGGGCGCTAGGTAATCTTCTTTTTCTCTGCTCGCTTTATTTACAAAGTCCTTTAAGCATCTACTATCAGGTTTGTGCCTGCAGCTTCGATAGCAAAGTTCAGTATTTCCAAACGAAGATTGTGCTCTTCATGGGCTGTTATCGTTGTACCAAAGTCGGGGAATTGCAATTCTGAAAGAAACATGTGTTTTAACTTGCTGAGGCGGGGAGGTCTGGGGAGCATGAATGTTAGTGACCCTTCTTGTTCGACTCCGGGTACCAACAGTCGTATTTCCACGGTGACGATGGGCTCAGAACTGGACACCACCACCGCTCGAATCCTCCCTGTCTCCTGTTTCAAAGACATTTGTCGCCAGATATGTCCACTCAGGGGTGGAGTATCTTCTGCTAGGCACACGCACTCTTCTTGACCTTCTTCGGTCCGGTGCTTCAGCGCCCTGAGCACCTTCTTCCGGGTCTGAGTCTTCTGATATCGGAGGAAGGGTTATCTCTGGAGTTGACCTCAGGCTAGAGCTCCTTCTTTGCGGCCAATTAGCTTCTCCACGTGCCCTTCTACTCCTTCTTCTTCTTGTCTGTTCTCGCTCTCTGTCAGACCTGTCAGTGTCTGACTCGTACTCCCAGCTACTTTCTCCTTCTGTAGCGTCGTCTGTTTCGCTGTTGTACTGACCGTCCTCAGCTTGGTCAGACTCGTTCCCTGCTTCCGCTGGCACCTCTACAGCTTGGCTAGCCCCCTCTATGGCTTCTCGGTCCTCTGCTGGACGTCTATCCGAGAGAGGAGCTGTTTCTTCCCGAGGTGCTGGAACCCTTCGCGTATGTGACGCGTGGATCCAATTGGGCAGGCCTCCCACCTTCACAGCCGTGTTCGTGATCAGAATGATCTGGAAGGGCCCACGCCAACGAACATCCAGGCAGCTTCTTCTCACATGTTTTTTCACCAGGACCCAGTCCCCAGGATACAGGTCATGGCACGGGCCCTGGCACGATGGAACCTCGGCAGCCTGCACCTGAAGGGACACAGAATGAATGGCGTCAGACAGCCCCTTACAATAGTCCAGGATCATATCATCTGTGATATTTAACAGTGCAGTAGTTGGGACAGATGGCAGCCTCATTGCTCTCCCCATTAACACCTCATGTGGTGACAACCCCGTTCTTCTGTCTGGGGTACTACGAAGGCTCATGAGGACCAATGGCAGGGCGTCAGGCCAACTCAGGGTCGTTGAGGAACACACTTTTGCAATTCTGGCTTTGATCGTGCCATTGATCTGCTCCACAATTCCTGAGGCTTCTGGTCGGTAACTGCAATGCAATTTCTGATCTATGTTCAGAGCCGCACAAATCATCTTCACAAGCTCGCTGTTGAAATGCGTTCCCCTATCTGATTCCAAAGAGGCCGGCACCCCGAAGCGCGGAATGAGTTCCCTAAGCAGTAACTTGGCCACTGTGAGGGTGTCGCACCTACGTGTAGGGTATGCCTCAACCCATCTGGAGAATACACAAACAACCACCAGGACATAGCGGAGGCGGTTGCACCTCGGCATTTCAATGAAATCTATCTGCATTCGATTGAATGGACCTCCAGACCTTCCTATGTGGCTTAGTGCAACTGGTGTTCTTTTCCCTACGTTCAGCTGCTGACAGGTCACACAACGCTGGCACACTGCTTCTGCTGCTATTCTAAACTTAGGATTGTACCAAGTCTGTCTAAACACTCTCAGCATAGCGTCTCTCCCTAGGTGTACGGGACCATGTATGTGTCTGGCCATTGGGCTCACCATCTCATTGGGCAACACTGCTCTGCCATCTGCTGAGACCCAAAAATGGGACTCACCCACTACACATCCTGCCTTTTCCCATGTTTCTTTTTCAAAATCAGGAGCATTTTCTTGCATGTTTGCCAGTTCGTCCCAAGTATCAACAGTTTCCAATATCATGGCTAATTCAGTCCTTACATTTATTCCACCCACTTCCACCTCTGTGAAAGAGTACCCTTGTTCCGCGCAATACCGCGCGACTTCGTCGGCATATCTATTGCCTTTCGAGACGAAGTCCTCATTTCTGGTATGTGCGGTGCACTTTACAACTGCGATACCTGCTGGACATTGCAACGCCTCTAACAACAGGCGCACAAACTCTCCATTGCGAATGGGAGAGCCTGAAGAGGTCATGAACCCTCTTTGAGACCATAACTGCCCGTAATCATGAACCACCCCATAACCATATTGGCTGGCGGTGTATATGGTGACTCGAATTTGATTGCTTGCCAAGCAAGCACGTGTCAAGGCAATAATCTCGGCTACCTGAGCGGAGTGTACTCCTTCCAGGCACCCAGCTTCCACCACTCCAGTAATTGTACAAACAGCGTAAGCTGCTCTCAACTGCCCAACTTCGTCTCTTACACATGAGCCATCGACAAAGAAAATTTCGTCTGGGTCGGTCAGTGGCTCATCTACGATGTCGGGTCTGGGTTTGGTGCATAGTTCAGTCACATCGAGGCAGTCATGGTCTGTACATTCATCATCATCCTCGATATCATTTGGGAGTGGCATCAAGGTGGCAGGGTTCAAAACAGAGCATCTCCTGAGGGTCACATTCTCTGCAGCAAGAATAACTTGCTCATAGCGCGTGAGCCTGCTGTTGGTCAGATGCTGTGTTTTGGTCCTGGTCATCAACAGTTCAACAGAATGGGGCACGCACACCTCTAACGGGTGCCCCATGACGATATTTTCACATCTCTCAATGCTGACACCCGTTGCAGCAACGGATTTGAGACATCCGGGCAACGCTGCGGCTACTGGGTCTAAAGTAGCCGAGAAATAAGCAACTGGTCTACGGGCATTCCCATGGATTTGGACTAACACAGACAACGCGCAACCTTCTCTCTCACAACAGTAAAGCAAAAATGGTTTATTGTAATCAGGCATTCCCAATGCCGGAGCACGACACAGGTCCTCTCGCAGCTGTAGAAATGCCATCAAACAGTCTTTGTCCCATGGTACCGGATCGCTCACCTCCTTATGCGTCAGTTTTTGCAAGGGCTTTGCTTTCAGTGAAAAGTTCGCGATCCACTGTCGGCAATAACCCACCATCCCTAGGAACATCCTGACCTCTCTCTGTGTCTTAGGCGCATTCATTTTCATGATCGCCTCTATCCTGTCTGGTGACACCTTTCGTTTGCCTTTCTCTATTCTGTGTCCCAAGTACTGCACTTCTGTCAGGCAGTACTGCAACTTTCCCGGGGACACCTTGTGCCCATTGGCAGCTAGGTGATTTAACAAAGCAATGGAGTCCTCCCTGCAAGCTTCTTCTGTTTCTGACGCCACGAGGAGGTCGTCTATGTACTGGACCAGAACTGACTTCTGGGGCAGCACTAGACTTTCAAGATTTTTCTTCAAAAGCTGGTTGAAGATCGATGGGCTCTCTGTATACCCCTGAGGAATACGACACCATGTTAGGACGCGACCTTCCAGCTTAAATGCGAAAAGAAAATGGCTTTCTTCGTCCAGAGGGATCGAAAAGAAAGCCTGACAAAGATCAATCACAGTGAACCACTCAGCTTGGAATGGAATCTGAAACAGTATCACTGATGGATTCGGTACCACTGGACAACACGAAACGACTATGTTATTAATCTTTCGAAGGTCCTGTACTATCCGGAATTTCCCATTTGGTTTCTGCAGACCCATAATCGGGGAGTTGCATGGACTACCCACGATTTCTTTCAGTATTCCCTGTTTAATCATGGACTCGATCACGGGTTTTATGCCTGCAATCGTTTCTGGAGTCAATTTATATTGGGGTGTTCTTGGGAACTCAGCATGCGGTTTCACTACAATTTTCACTGGGTCCACCCCTTTGACCAATCCAATCTCTTCCCCAGTGAAGTCCCATACTTCTGGTGCCACTGTCTCTCTCAAGTCCCAGGGGAGCTCATCTACTGTCAAAGTAGGGTACAGCTCCACGCATATTCTTGAGTTTGCAACTTTGAAGTCTGCGTCATCATCATTGGTCAATACCTCCACTCCCTGAGGTGTACAGTATATTGTACAATTCAATTTACACAACAGGTCTCTGCCTAGCAGACACACAGGACTTGAATCGCAAACCACAAACTGGTGCTCATCGCTGTACTTCCCTATTTTCACCTGTACCGGTTCTGTCAATTGGCTGGTTATTCTCCTGTTTGCGACCCCCACCACTTGTATGGTCTCTCCAGACATGGGCAGGTCTGGAACTGCAGCTGATCTGATCGTGGATCTAGTGGCTCCTGTGTCCACCAGAAATGTCGTGGGGCACCCTGCTACTTCTGCTTCGACATAGGGTCCCCTCTGGTCCACCTCCAAGGCTGCCCCGAGGGTGCAGTCTTCTCTTTCCACTCTCTGTCCGGTTAATGGGTCCACATAATAGCACTCTTCTCCTTCTACAAACAGGGGCATCTGTCTATAGGTCTTACCCATATTCCCTACTCGGGGAGGTTGCGGGAACTGGGCTCGGGGAGGAGCCCCCCCCCCTTTGAGCACCTTTCCCTGGTATGGCGTCACCCCTCTCATAGGCGCGCTCTGGACCTCTTCCTCCTCTTCCTCTTGTTCTCCTATCTCTACATTGTAGGGACACTCGCGTTTCCAATGCCCCACCTCGTTACACTGGTGGCACCTAGTCGTTTTCTTCAAGGCAGCTATGTCTATTCTGGGTCTAAAGGTGGAACTCTCCTCATTGCCCCTGTTCTGACTGTACTGCTTCTTTCCTCCTGTACCTGTTCCTTGCTGCTGTTGCTGCTGTCCCCCCTTCCCTGCTGCCTGCATCTGTACCACCATCAATTTTTCTTTTAGTTTCTTAGCCTTGGAGTCTATCTCATCACAGCAGTACCTAGCATATCTCAGTATTTCGTCTAGGGGTCTATTTTGCCAACAAATCAAGTGTTGCTGAATCATTAAACTAATATCCGGTCTCAGTCCCAGGACGAACTTGGACACAAATTGCCCTATGTCTTTTGGATCCATTACATCCAAGCCGCTATACTGTTTAAACGCCTTCAGCAATCTCTCATAATATTCGTGGACTGTCTCTTTGGGTTCCTGTCTGGTTCGGTCTATTTTGACCCAATCTATGTCTTGCATTGGCACTTTCTCTTTCAGCCAAGTCATCACTCTCTCAAATTTTGCCATCACAATCTCGGACGGCCCATTAGTCTTAGCATCTCTCTCCGGCTCCGTTGTGGGCCACTCAGCGCTAACCTTGCATGCTGTCCACAGATCTCCTGGTACTACAATGTCAAACAGCGTGTTCAAATCTATCCATAGGACCTTTGAGATTTTTACAAATCTCTCAACTTGCTTGTACCACTCCACTGGGCTTTCCCGCAATTTGGGGAAGGAGGTGGTAAAAGCAGCTAAATCTCCCCTACTCCAAGGGACATGTACATAATTCCCATTTGCGACTTCACGCAAAGGGTATGCTTCTATTCCCTGCAGCCTTCCTGGTGTCGTACCAAGCGTGCTTCTCCTGACGGTCCCTTTCAGCTTCTGCAGCTATGATGCTCTTGTGAGCTTCCACTGCCTCATCCCACTTCTTCATGTACTCATTTAGCTCTTGAAAGGATTTTCGTCCAGATCCCCTCAGATCCACTGGCCATCTAGGGCCCCCAGGATCCCCTCCTGGATCCCCTGCTGTGTGCATCGGGGTGCTCCACTCTCTGGGTATCGGCATCTGACTTGGGGAATTGATCGTATCGTTCCTCCTTGCCGTCTCTGCTCTTTCTCCGTCCTTCCGTACCCGTTCTTCCCCTCTTGCTCTCTCTGGGTCATATATCGATACTATAGGACCTATGGTAACAGGTACCTGTAGTGCAGCTGGTAATCCGTAGGATGTGGCGCACTCCGTTTCCGGCGCTCTTTGTACCACAAACCTCCCGACTACCTGTTGCACCTGACTAGGCTGGGACAGCTCTTTCTTTGCCTCAGGATCCCACTCTGAACTGGGAAGCGATCCATGCTCCCCTGCATTGCCCCCCTTTTCTCTTTCACTATGCTCGACCTCTCCCCCTGCTCTATTATACGGGGGTGGCCTGTCTGTCAATAATCTGTTTATCAGGCTGTCCTCTGTTTCGCTCTCATCATCCTCTTCTAGGGGGCTTTTATTTCCGGGCACCTCTAACACCGGGTACAGTTTATTTACTTCCATGTTATGCACTCTCCATCTTTTAGCATCCGCATCCCACCTGGCATCCTGCACTGCCCTTACCGATCGTTTCACCCTTTCTTGTCGTCTGTTCATATTTTTTTCATGCGCTGCCCTAATCCATGCATCAAGGGCTTCAAACTGGGTCGGTCTAGGCAAGGGTCTCATTGAGGTCATGACTGATTTTAATCGATGTAACACCTCTAATCTGAACGTCCCGTACTTCGGGAACGTCAGTTCCTCATTTCCTTCCGTAATCTTACTCCACTCTGATATCCAAAGGATCGTATGCAGCCCAACATTCACTGCCATGTAACGAGCCGGCGTACCCTCCGGCGGGGCTTCTTCCCCTTCATCCGATCCCCGCTTCTCTTTTTTAAACGCCGCTCTCAGCCATTTAAAACACTTCATAATTATGCGCACAATATCCAGCCTCGCTACTCTGTTTACTTCCTGATGACAATCCACCAATCCTAACGCGGCTTTGCTAACTTGGCCTATCGCAGCGCGGTCTTTCTCCGGTCGGCCAATCCCAGCTCGACACTTTCTGACGTCTTTGCTAGCTGGCCTATCACAGCGCGGTCTTTCTCCGGTCAGCCAATCACTGCGCGACACTTCCTGACGTCACTTTTCTCCGCTTCGCAGCAGCACCCCTCCTTTCTCAACTCGTCTCCCGGTCATGCATGCGTCCCATTCATACACCGAAAAATGACTACTTCCGACCAAGCGGTCACTTCCCTCGACTGTACGTCCACAGTCTATATGTAATTGTCAACACAACTGACGAAATGTCTATCGTCTCTCTGATAGGTTGCTTACACACACAGTAACCTCCGACCAGCGTCCGTTACTCACGCACTCACTCTTACGTTCCCCCTATCTCGGTCTTTCGGGTGATCAATGGTACCTCATGACCCCCTTCACACTATTTGACAATTACTCTGGGTGTCCGATACACCCGAACCACTTAAGCTCTCCTTGCACTTAAGATTTCCACCGGTTGCGCGCGCTCACAACCTGTTCCACAGTCACTCTACAGACATTCAACTCCGCCAGACATTACAACATAGATACAATACAAAAACACCGCAATCTAACACGCATGACCCTTTATACTCACTCTCGACCGATACTGCTGCTTTTCTGTCTCACGTCATCCGGATCTTCTTCGGCGGGCGATTCTTCCGATCATCGATCTCTAGGGGCCTTGGGGTAAGCTAACCTGGCCTAGGTCACCGTCCTCAAGAAGGCAACCATCCTCTATAGCTACCAACTGGAAGGGCGAGATTTTGATCGATACCTTATCACTATTGATCTAAACCTCGATCTGGTCGACTGAACCTTTGTTGCCTGTCATTGAGGGAAGAAAGTGCATCTCTTACCAAGTTAGTTCACCCAATAAGGACCCCGCTCCAAAAGATCACAAACAACTTCTAGCTTTCAAAAGTTTATTGTAAGGTTAGGATAAGCTGCAAATACAGGCATCTCAGAATGAGATTCACGAGATACACAGGTCCAACTACATACATGTGCTCTCTGAAAGCCCTCAGACGAGCAACGGAAATTACCAGCACAAGTTCTAAGAATAATAAAGCTATCAGCATTGACGCATATTGAGATCTCTCCTTCATTTAAGTTGGAGGAAAAACACACAGGTTAGGCTGTCCCTACCCTGCTCTAGATGGTATCCCTACTTAACCAAGTCTCAACCTAACAAAGGTGTCAGCAGTGAATGACCCCCAAGGGAAGTCACTCACTCTTAGTCTCTTGGTGAAAACCTATAGTTCTCCAGTCATGACCCCTCTCTGCCTACCCATCCGCTCTCTAAAGGGTCCTCAGGCATCTGCTCTAACTCCACCCAGGGGTGCTGTCCCTAATACAAAACAGTCAACAACATTTGAGACGCCCCTCGTGAGACGCCCCTCACGTGGTGTAGCTTCTGGCTTTTTCCATGCTGCTTTGTATTGGGCCTCATACGTTGGAGTTGACCTTGCTTCTCAGACTCTTCTCCGGCCCGCTGATACCCCTTAAACATTCCGGAACCCTCCTCCATGTCTGGGCCGTCTACTGAACAGACCTCTATTCATATTATTTATAATCGGATCCTCCCTTTTCTCTTGCAGACAGACATCTGCAGCCAAGAACCCAACTCTCATAGACTTCCAAAAAGGTTCGCAACATTTCTCGGCCCAGACATGTACGTGTAAATCAATGTTAAAACATTTCAGGCCTACAGCATTTCTCATAATGATTATAGCATTCAACTTCTTCATTAATTAAAGCATGTTAATACTCTTATTCTATTATTCAATAAACACATCTATACATCATGGCCCATTAATGCAATGACCAAAACATTAGTGCAATCTATGTCGTGAAAAGAAACACCTTCCCTTCTAGCTCTGGCCCTGAGGCCTACCACATTCTGCGTTTAACCACATGCCATCTTACATTTTAGCAGCTACACGACATAGATTCAGGAATAATCACATCTAATAAAATCATATAGTGTCACACATTTCTATATTAGTTCCACTTCTACTTAAATCTCTACATTAGCTATACATTCAGAATATAATTGCAGATACTACTAGCACTCATGGCATTTCTCCTCATGATTTGTGCTTACTACGGGTAAGTGTGATACACTCATACATTTAGGTCAGTTTGCGCTCTCTCAGTTGGTTTCTCTATGAAATTGTCAGAGTAACTGGGAGATAGGATCACACGTGTAAGGCAACAGCGTGCTGATCAGTTAGTGAAAATATCTTCGTATGCGCTAACACAGTTCTCTCACCGCTTAATTGAAAGACCCCATTTAAAGATGGTGCCCACGCACTGCGCAATGGTGTGGCAAGAGATCATGTGCAGTGCAATCAGTGCACGTAATTCACAGTTCCGGCCCATGGCTGCCTACAAACTAGCACCTCCTGGATGAAGTTGAAATCTTGGCTATTTGAGAAGTAAGCAAGAATGAAGGGAGAGGTGTGGCGCCGCGGCCAGGGCGACTGACGCTGGACTCTGGGGATCACGGTTCGATCCCCAGCGCCGGCAGGCAGATTAGCCCAGCACCATGTGACTCTGGGCAATAGCTTGCTTAATCTTCCTGACGGCCTCTAGCGCCTAGAGACCCTTACGGGTGATTGTTCACGCTTTACAAATGTGGATTATTATTATATTATTATTATTATCTTATCGGAGCCGTCTGCAGGCACCATGAGACTTCCAAGTTATATGTGCGCCATACAAATGTCCCTGATTTGATTTGATGTGCTCCAGGTACACCAGAAGTTCCAGCTGCGGCGCTGCTGCCTAGATACCAACTCCCCAGCATGCTCATGCAACTCCACTGCTCTAGCCAATCCGGGACGTTGCGGTGAGTTCTTTCCTACATGAATAATATTAAATGAAAGGGTACTCGTTAAGGCTCAGGACCATTTTCATGTCACTCTTTCTGAGTGCTACATAGCTGTCTGGTTCCAGTGCTTGTACAAGTAGAGTTTAAGAAAAAACATACCAGTAACCCGGTGGGAATTCCACTCATCAATAGTACAATTTAACACTGTAAATTCACTCCAGAACAAACATTGGGGCATATCATCAAGGCCATGCGATTATTATCGCTCAGCACTCTTAGCGCGAGGATAATTATCGCCGGCCAACTCTGACTTTTATCGCGGAGATAGCGTGCTATCAGCAACGCTTATCTCCAAAGCGATCAAATTCAGAGCGCAAGCTGCCAAATGTACTATTATCGCTGGAAAAATAGCGATAATCGCACAAGGTTTGGCGAAAGCTTGCTGATAGGCAAGACATACTTAGCCATGATATCCACCTTACATAGGATTTCATGGCTAAGTCAGTTTTGAAGCAGGTGTAAGGAAAGTAGCGATAACAGAGGTTATCGCTACTTTGCTTGTCCCTCTGCAGGTTAGCGTGCCCCTTGATAATTGGAGAAATGTAGCTTAGTGACATTTCTGAAGTTATGTCAGGGCAGGAACGCCCACTTTGCATCTCATTAGAGATGCAAAGATGGGCGTTGGGGGAAAGGGTGAAAACGCAAGGCTTCACGCAATAACATGACCTTGCTGATTAGGCAATAAAATTATCACCGCTTTCCGTCCGAAAACGGATGCTAAAGCGGCGATAATTTTATCTCCGGGGCTTGATGATATGCCCCATTGTTGGTTCCTTTACATTAAACGTGGCCCGTTCACTAAAAGTTCATTCTCATGTATGCTGCCTGTAATCCCAATTGCACCACTCTCCTCAGCTGATCACTTTAGGCAGGCCTGTTAAATTTGCCTGGATAGCCGCTGTCTGATGTTCATAGACACTGGTGGGGCTACCAGGCGCAGTTCTTCCATGCAGGCTTCAATACCTTTTTTGTTGTAATCCTCAAGTTTCTACTGCAGTTCCTTTAGTTTCTTTTAAGTTTCTTTAATTTCTTCTTTTTTTCTTGTTTCTCATGCATAATTTCTTTTCAGCTCGTTGCCAGTGTGTAATGAATAACAGATGGTGCATAGCCAAGTAGTATGGATTAAAGATGATGGTTTTTTAAGATTGTTCCAAGTTACAGAAAACCCCACCAGGAGCAGGATCCGTGCTGTCGAGAACACTCCTTCAACTGATACTCATCCATCCACAAACACTTTCAACATTCTAATGAGCTTGCACAGTGGCTGAGCAGCAGGCACCTGGAAATCTGGGGAGGATGCATAGCAACCAAGGCAAGTCACATTACTTTACACACCTGTCTACTACGTTACGCCTCCCTGCTCGTTTCCAGCTACCAAGGGTTGAGCAAGGGAATCATTTATTGAGACCTTGACTGATCCTCTTATTGTCTTTGTGGCCTTATTACTAGTGTCAAGTCACAACTTATCACTGTTAATAATCCACTTTCAAGCAATTGTTATTGTGTATTTGCCTCTTTGTTCAACATTATATTCACTTTTAAACCCTTTTAAACCTTCAGTGCTCATAGAGAGTCAAACGTCAAACAGTGGAGATATCAGACCTAGCCTTCATGCCTTTCAAGCGGCTACGCTCTCTCAGACCAAAGAGGCAATTCTGGCCTGCAAATCAGGTTCCCCATTGGACGCATGTCCTCCGGTCCTATTACATCATATTATTGATATTGTAAAGCCAGTGATCAATAATATTGTGAACTCATCACTTTCTACTGGTTTTGTACCGGAGGAATGGAAATTTGCTATAGTGAAACCTTTGAAGAAAAAGCCTAACATCGATGTTGATAATCTATCCAACTACAGGCCTATATACTTGTTACCACTCTTGAGCAAGATCACAGAGAGAATAGTTTATAAAGAACTTTCCAGCTATTCAGAGTCATCAAAGATTTCCCATGCCCATCAATCTGGCTTTCGATCAAAACACTCAACTGAGACTGCGTTACTTGAAATATCAGATACCATTAAATTTATAATGGATAATGGCAAGAAGGCAGTCCTGATCCTTTTGGACTTGTGTGCCGCTTTTGATTCCATTTCACACAACATCCTGTTGGCCAGACTGAGATCTTGTGGCATATCCGATTCCGCATTGGCATGGATTGCATCCTTCCTGTCAAACAGGAAGCAGGTGATCTCGTTGGGATCTTTTTTTCACCTGCACGGACCGTGTCCACTGGTGTGCCCCAAGGGGCGGCACTCAGTCCACTTTTCTTCAATATATATATGGCCCCTCTGATTTGATTGATTTCATCCTATGGGATTGAAACCACGTCATATGCAGACGATACCCAGTTAATTTTGTCCCTGGATAAGAATTCCACCGATGCGGAAGAAAACTTTAAAACTTGTTTTGCAGCAGTCATAAAGTGGATGAAAGATAATCATCTTTGCTGCGATACCAATAAAATTGAGATCGTACCTATCGGTAAAAATAATTGTTTTCAACCAGAGGACTGGTGGCCTAATAGCATAACAACCCCCCCCCCCCATCGACTGTGGAGACAGCAAAAAATGTGGGTGTTTGGTTCGACTCTTCTCTTTCATTTAAGCACCATGTACTGAAGACAACTGGGACCTGCTTTGGGCTCATAAAAATGTTAAGAAAGTTCTTTAATCTGATCCCATTAGATGCCAAGCAAACAGTGGCAGTGGCTCTGATACTCTCGCGACTGGACTACTGTAATAGCCTCCTCATAGGAATCAATAAAACTATCTTGAGGAGACTACAGGTAGTCCAGCACGCTGCAGCCAGATTGGTTTTAGGGCTCCCACACAGGACATCAGCCTCAGCCGCCTTGAAGACCCTTCACTGGCTTCCAGTTCACAAAAGAATCTTGGACAAACTACTACAGACGACTTTTAGAGCACATCATCAACTGGGCCCAACTTACATCTCAGCACGATTTAAGCCTTATATCACAGCAAGAACACTAGGATCTAGTGCTGCAAGTTTGCTTAGAGTACCGAACTTTAAATTGGTAACCAGAGGTGGGAAATCAGCCACTGTACTGGGAGCAAATGCCTGGAACTACATGCCAAAGGAACTTAGAGTAATTGAACAGGAGGGACAGTTCAAAAAAGCATTAAAGACTTGGATCTTTGGGATGTCTGATACCTGTTGTTTAGACCTAATCTAGATCCCGTTCCATGTAATCTGATCTTTGTCACTTTCAGCGCCAGGAGACTCCGTTAGGAGTGACAGTCGCGCTATATAAGTAGCATTTCATTCACATGTCCTTGTATTTTAGTGACACTATTGTTCTGAACGTTCCCTCAAGAAACACGGGACAGTCATTAAATGCATCTCAGTATTAGTTTTGCTACTAGTGTAATTTGTGCATCCATGTGCATTATACAGATTATTGTGTCGAAACAGCAACACATTGTGGCCTATTCACTGGAGGATACTCCTGCTGTGTGAGAATATATCTGCACTATGCAGACACCACATAAGTCTCACTTATGGTTTATCAACCAGTTGTCATCTCTGTGACTTGATGAGGCAAAAATATAGGCATGGTCAACTATTGTTGCAGTGAACTAGCCACACCCAAATACATGACATCTGCTGAGCAACACTGTAAATATGAAATGGGAAGGGAAAGTTCCTGATTATGTTAATGAGATTGATGCTTTATGGGGATTTACAACTGGTTTTCAATCCATGCCTTAGACTTTGCTAAACTGAGTGTGGGTTACTTTATGTTCAGTGAAACAACTCATTCCTACTTACACAAGCCAAGCGGAGAAAATTGACAAGGGTTATGGGAAATTCATTTTTTGTGAGAATTATCTTTTTCTATTTGAGCTGTGAGGCATGTAGAATTTCATAACAACGATTCTGGCATAATATATGCTATAGAATAAATAAGCATTTTCTATGCTGTGCCATAAGTATAAATATGTTTCTGTGTATTGTTGCATCTCTTCTTTATGAAAGTCGAAAATAATTCACGTTATTGATGCCAGGTTTTGTGAAAACAATATGCTGGCCTATGTTATAAACGATCCCAGACATAAAATAGGACTTTAGTAAATTATGTTTTTTTTCCCCTCAGAAATCAGGGCCTTTGATTTTAAGCTTTTTCGTTTAACCTAGTGGAAAGCCCTGTGAAGCTGGGAATGCGAGATTTATTTTCTACTGAGCCTGCTACACTATCAACATTTTTCAACCTGGATCGGGGTGCATGGTCCACTGCTGATATAATACTTTGCGGTTATATCAAGAAATCCGTCTGCATCCATTTAAATACAATTAAATAGTTCTCATACTTCCTTAATAAGAAACAGGAATTAGGATTACTTCTGTGGCTGTGTGATCTATAAGCCTACATTTTGCCTACACAGCTTCAATCTCCTTCCCATGGCTCCTCTGTTCTCTAAGACAAAAAACATAAGAGAATTCAGTTGAAAGTTTGAAAAGAATAATTTCTTCAAACTATGAATTGCCTTCTTGATTAAGTGATTAATTACAGTGTCTTAAACTGTCATTTTTGTACCAAGTAAAGAATTTCTGACACTGTAAAATAGTGCATGATTGGAAAAAAATGATGAAGTTTCAGTAATTAGAGCAGATTATGCCACTTGAAGATGTCTCAATAAAGGAAGTAGAGACATTTGATGTGTTGCTAAGAGCTCGAGAGTGCCCGTGATTTAACCCAGAAAACGGAAGCCCCACATTCATCTGATGACTTAGAGCAAACACTGGCAGATGTGGGGGCAGCGTGCCAATCAAAGCACGTGTGTGTGGTTGCTCGTTGGCTCTTGTTGGGCTGAGGTGTTTGGTCATGCAGGCATTTCTTTGAGAAAAATTCATTTGTGACTTTAGTTCACCCAGCAAGACCACTCGTGTTAAAATATAATTAATAATTGCTCAGCTTTCGAACACCTGACTTTTCAAATGCAAATTCTTAGGACCTGATTCACAAAAAGTATGCTTGAGTATTTACAGTAAAATCCTAGAAGTACTACTTCACATACTACAACATGCTATTCAGAAACCTGCGTCAGGAGGTCACCATCGTTGCATCTTTGTTCTTTTCTATACAGAATTCGCTGAGCCAGTGGTGGAGGTTTCTTCACAAGTGAGTGTAGAATTTTAAAGCAAATTTGACAGTCACAAGCAGAGGTGCTTTCAAAATGGAGAATATTTACAACAAAAAGTGTTGGGTTCAAGATCATTTAAGTAGGCATTGCCCACATGGAAATCAAAAATGCCCTTCCAATTCGACTGCAGACCTAATACCACACGTGGCCAGCAGCTGGTACTGCAACACACTCCCATTGAAAACAATGGAAGCAGGCTATAATACTAACATTCCTTAGGAAATGCTATAATTTATGAAATCTACTTAATTAAAAAAATATTGTTATTTTTACTTACTAACACATTTAAATTTAAAGTGAAATAGGCTTCATTTTTAATTGATAAACAGTCTAAAATATTAAAAGTCATTAAAACACAACTTATAACCAAGATTGCTTCCATTTAAATAACAATAAACATGTCAGTGAGGGTGGTGAATTTGATTTTGAAAGTATTGTTTGATGAAAGAATAATTTAAAAATTACTTTGAATTATTAAACTATTGCAAAATTCATTTTAAGTGGTATCGTGCTGTATCATTGGTGTTTGTAAGAGTGGGCGAAATATTCGATGCTATTCAGCGCCAAGACGCCCACGGGTATACGCTGCGCTTAATAAATTGCAAAAAATAAATAATTAAATAAAATCAGTGATGTCATAAAACATATAATGAGTGGTGTAATATGTGAATTCATGAGCAGTGGATGGTGGGGGCACACATTATAGTTAGCTTTGCTAGCTATTACTGGTGAATTTCTGTTTGAAAAGTTAAAGTTGTCACTAACTATAACATTACTTCAGTTAAAATATATATTGTCGTTTCACTCCGTCTTGAGAATTCCTTTCTTTTGGAAAAATGAGCACGGACCATAGTGTTGTGCAGCAGAAGTATATTTTATTACTCCAGGACCTCTACAGCCATGACGTGTGTCTGCCCGCTTCGGGCCTTGATCACATGACATGCTCTGTCAGGTGAGCAGTTTTTTATACCATTTTTTCTCTCTCTTTTTTTACTTTATTTTCCTTTTACTCAACCAGTGTTTAAAGTGACAAGTGCAAATTTACAAGCAACGTAAAAACAGAAGATATGTTCAACTATTAATGATATTGGGGAAATGAATGGCAAAATAATTGCATTCCATGTAACTATTGAGGTAAAATACCATAAGGACATTCCCAATAAAAGTTGTAGAAAATTATATCAAACAATTTCATTTCATCAATTGTGCCTGTAGCTAAAATTTCTTATAGTTGATAATAGGAGAGAACATGATTATAAGAGTGTCTAAAATCATGGATAAAAGAACATTTCGGTATAAATACCTGAATTCCTAAAAACTATCCCTGATTAATGTGCAAATTTTGCAACTACAGTACAATACTCCTGTGGTTTTATGTAAATGTTAGATATTGTAAAGTGCAAGTGCTGTGCAAAATTCCTTATTCTATTACTAATATCCTGAATTAAAACCCATTAAATTCCTACTCAAACAGTACTAACTCACCCTATGTATAAAAACTTGTGCAAAATGCGGCAGTCGTGATGTTTTGATTAATATCAAAAAAGTGTATTCACAATTCTTGAACACCAATGGCAATTAATAACTGGCTTATTGGACTCATAAATTCAAAAATTAGCTGCACTCGCAGTTTAATCAAGTTAGAGACAAGTATATAATTCCTCTGTGGCATCTAGAGCTTTGGGAAAAGGTCGCCAGTAGATAGATATAGTTAGGACCTAGTTTCCATAGGAAAAGCGTTTTTTGTTTTCCCATTAACGTTGGCGCCGGTTGGCGAATCTTTGTGAAATTCTCAAAACTAGTGGCCCGCTCTGGTCAGATCCTGTCTTGGAGGTTTTGGGGTGATTCGCCAAGCGGGGTGGGAGCACAGACAGACAGACAGACAGCACATCGCAGGCAGCTCTCTCACCCAGATCATGCGTTGTGTCACGCGAGGTCTTCGGGAGAGGCTGTCGGACATGACCCAGCTCCAGAGCGTGGCGCGCACCGCTCCCTGCTGGAGCGACGCTGTGCATCTCGGGAGGCAGACGCTCAAGTTACCTGCAAGGACCCTCCGGATGGGTCCGGCGGTGCAAGGACCTGGACCCGGCCATGTAAGTGACTGAGTCTGGGCTCGGAGGCTGCATTCTGTGCGCCGCCGTCAGAGGGACCTGCTTCTCAGTAAACTACTTGATGCTGCTGGAGCCGCCGGAGTGCATGCGGAAGACGTGACAGGACGGGGAGGGACCCAAGGATGAATGCAGCCCTGCACAGGAGAGCGTGACCCTGGGGCTAGGTAGGGGGTCGTCGGCTGCTCCGGAGAGGGTATGGAAACGGGGAACTGGAAGGAGATAGAAGAAAGAGAGAGCTTGCAGCTGGGGATGAGAACGAGAGTGGGGCCGAGGAAAGAGAGGGGAACAAGAAGTGAGCTGGAGGAAGGGTGCCGTGGGAAAGAACCCAGAGAAGAGGCAGGATGGAGTCCCGGGGGCAGGGGTGCAGGAGAGATGGTGAATAGGAGAACATCCAAAGGGGAGGGGTGCTGAATGGACGACGCACTCTACAGGGAAGAGGTGCAGGGATATGAGGTTCCGGTGGTCTAAGCCGTGAGAGAGGGGTGCACCCAGGGGACAGGTGCAACTTCAGTGACATGCATAGATGGATGAATGGTTGACGCAGGAGAAGCGGTGAGAGTGGAGACTGTCCGCAGGGATGGGCGGGATGATGGAGTGGACAGTAGGTGTCCACAGATAGATGCTAAAGTAAGGTCTGGTTTAGGAGGATAACAGGGGGCATTAGGTGATCTAAACATGCATGTGTGGGTTGGGGGATGTAGGGTGCAGAAGGAATTGCTTGGACGGTATTGAAGAATGGAACCAGAGAGAGGATGTGGGTGAGCCTGTGACAGAATCAGCGGGCCAGGGTGGGTGTTGAGTTAGACTGAGAGCCAGAGATTAGAAACAGCAGTAAACACGGCAGCGCAATGTCCGGGTAGGAGGTATTTAAAGTTGATTAATTCTCTCTGTTTGTTTCTGTGCCTCAACAGTGAACATGTCCACTGGGGGGAGGGGCGGGGACAGCAGGATTACACCGTAAAACTTTAAAATAACAGGATTAACTGTTCTGCAGACCACCGACAAACCTGCTCTGAAGGTACCAATCTTAAGTCATAGTTTCCCAGGTCTATTTACGCCCGTCCGGGCTTTTGTCTTAGAATCTGGGACTTGCCGTCGTGGTTATCTCAGCACAATGCCAAGAATACAAGTCCCAGAATTCTGTGAAAAAAAAAAAATCAGACATGTTCTCACTAGTAACGTTTGGACCCAGGAAAACTTGGTAGCTCCCCCGACTAAACAGTATTCATCTTCGGTGGTTCCTTCATAGGGTGAGGAGACAGAGGTCTCCAGACTGAGAAAATAATCACCCCTGAGTTCTCTCTATAGCATGCAGCTTCAATTCACCCAGTTTAAAGGCATGACTGCAAGTACCAAAATGCAAAGGGGGAAATAATAACAGGAGTGGGGGAGCTGCCAGGATCCTGTGACCTGCAGCTTTGCTTACAGATTTCTACAGCAGGTGCTCAACCCACTGAGATCTCTAACCATCAGTATGTAACACTCGGGCTTCCACCAAAAAGTTCTGCATGAGGTTATAAATAGATTTTTCACCATTAACGTTAAGTTGTAGTAAATACCACACAAGAAGAGCATGGAAGATTGGCAGGTAGAGTTGCTGCTGTGTGATTGGTTCACACAGTATCCTCTGCTTTCATTGGTGGTGACTGGCACACAGAAAAACAAACTGTTGACTGATCAGAGAGTCGTTCAAGTCAGGTGTATGTTGCGATAGTGAAGTCAGGTGTGTTTTTGCATCTCACTTGCCTCTTTCTGCACTTTTCTTGCTTCTTTCCACACCACTGTTGCTTCTTTCAGCAATTCTCTTGCACCTTTGTGCACTTCTGTTGCCTCTTTGTGCACCCCTGTTGCTTCATTCTGCACTTACCATGCTTCTTTCTGCACCTGTCTTGCTTCTTTCAGCACCCCGTTATCTCTTTATGTACCTCTTTTGCCTCTTTCTACACTTTTTTCTGGACCTTTTCTGCACTTCTCTTCCTTCTTTCTGCACCCCTCCTGCCTTTTTCTGAAACTCTCTTGCCTCTTTGTGTACCCATCCTACCTTTTCCTGTACCACCCTTGCCTCTCTCTCCACCCCTCTTTCTGTACCTCTGTTGGTTCTTTCTGCACTGCTCCTGCTTCTATCTGCACCTTACCTACGTCTTTCTGTACTTCTCTTGCTTCTTTCTACAACTCTGCTGCTTCTTTCAGCAATTCCTTTGCCTCTTTCTGCACTTCTCTTCCTTCTTTCTGCACCCCTCCTGCCTCTTTCTGTACCTCTCTTGCCTCTTTGTCCACCTCTCTTACTACATTCTGTACACACTTTGCCTCTTTTTACACCTCTGGTGGTTCTTTCTGCACTGCTCTTGCTTCTTTCTGCAACTCACTTGCTTTTTTTCTGCACCTTTCTTGCCTCTTTCGGCACCTGTGTTGCTTCTTTATGTACTTCTCTTGCCTCCTTCTGCACCTCTTAGTTCGAGGTAGTTTTAATCCCCCTGCCATTATTATGTGCTACGGCCATACAGGGGAGAAATACACATTCACTGGATGTCATCAGTGATGTCATCGGTGATGTCATTTGAGATGTCATCAGTGATATCATCAGTGATGCCACTGACCATGTCATGAGTGATGTAATATGTGTGTATCATCAGCAGTGCATTGAGGGGGCGCAAGTTATAGTTAGCTGAACTAACTATAACGGGGGAATTTCTCTGGTTTTGTACGAGTGAAATGTCCAACTAACTATAACTTTCCCTAAAACCTATGTTTTTTTCCCTGAAAAAACATAGGTTTTAGGGAAAGTTATATATATATATATATATATATATATATACCAACACACTCGTTCACGATTCACAAGAACAAAGTCCAGGCCACCAACAGTTTTCAAAATCCGGATTTATTCACAGCTTTACTCGACGCGTTTCGGGAATTGCCTTCCCTTTCTCACGAGTACAAGAGTCTGTTTGCATCCGATCTTTAAAGTAAATCACGTGATTGTGTTTGCAAAAAAAACAATAATGGACATAGTCAAAAGACTACCAGAACATCATATGTCTGGAGCTATGTGATACACTCATCTTTGTAAAATGTGCGGCAATTCATAGTATCAACATTTAGTCATTATTATCATTTCTGTGTGTGCTTTTATATATAAACATTTTAAATCAGATTTACACACATTTAAATTACAGCGGCATTCTAATGTAGTGATACCGACGGTCTTTAGACGCTTCACAGCTGGTTCTTTACACACGGCATTATTTGAGGTTAAAATACATTCACCTCTTTAAGAATGATGGCGTTGCAGGTTTTTTCATTGTCTAACATGGCGGAAAGCAATAAAGAAATGAAAAAATTATATAAGCATATATGCATAATTACAATCTGATGCAGGCCTCGAACTCTCAACCATCAAGTTCGTGTCTACCCGCCTTTGATCGTCAGTATGTTAGAGCTATCCAGCAGCCTATCTTTCGGTAGCTTGAACTCTATTGTACAGCCTCCGCGCTGTGTGTTTGATCACTTATTTCATTCTAAGGACCGATTACACTTAATTTTTGATTCGACCTGCACACGCCGATATTTTCAATACTGCCCCAGTGGGCCACAAGTTTAATCATTCAAAAGTCCGTTAAATGACCAAACCAAATCATTCCTATTACACCAGAGAACACCGTCTATTGTGCCATTTCCCTCGGGTTTTTCCGCAAGTTGATACATACTGCCACACATGTTCTGATTGTGCTGTACTTTCATACTCTCCCACATTCAATGGTACCTGTGACAAATGATAAAATAAAGTGATTAATAACCTTCCATTTTCGTGCCTTTAGTTCATTCATTCACTATTAAAATCAAGGTCAGAGGATAGCTCAGCAGAAAACATAGTTGCACATATATCTCATTTCATCCAAGATGTACACCTAGGGCTTCATCACAGTTGTGCCCTTGGGGCTGTAGGGTATGGTACTTGGCTTGGCGCCAAAACTTTTGCTGGAATATATATATATATATATATATGTATATATATATATATATATATATATATATATATATATATATATATATATATATATATATATATATATATATATATATATATATGGCTCAAGGTGTATTAAAGAATGAGTGGGTGTATAAGTGTCTGAATGGATGATTTAGTAGGTGCATGACTGACTGTATAAGTGAGTGATTAAGTGTGTTTTACTGAATGCATGTGTTAGTGACTGATACACACATTCACACAGTTTAGTTTGTCAATTGGTGTGTAAGTGGTTGCATGGGCTGGTGAGTAGCTAAATGAGGGTCTATATGGGTTATTGATTGGTTTTCTGAGTATCTGTAAGGGGGCCTAACTGTCTGTGTGGGTGGGTAGAGGGTGTGACTTTGTGCATAGATGTGTGAGTGATTCACCGGGTGTATGGGTTCAAGAGTGCATCTGTGAAGGGCTGTATTGGTGGGTGAGTGTGTATGGGTGTGTTGGTGAGTGAATGGATGCCTCCGTAGTACATGTGTGAGTAACATATGTGAAAGGCAGTATATGTTGGAGTATATAAATGACTATCTGTGAGAGTGAGTGATTGTGAGAGTGGCTGTATGGATGAGTCTATGCTTGGATTAGTTATTGTATAAGAGTATAAGTATATGTTTGAATAAGCAAGGTGTTTGGTGTATAACTGTATAGGTGAGTAAATGGGACTGTGATTGATTCTTTGCATGACTGACTAGGTGTGTGAGTAACTCTATGGATGAGTGGTGGTGTGTGATTGTCTGTATAGATATGTGAGTGCATATGATAGTGCTGTATTGATGGTTGACTGCATGTATGAGTGACTATGGGTGAATGAGTGGATTTGTGTGTAAACCTTGGAATTAGTGAGTGATTATGTACTAACTGGTAATGGTGTGTCCATGGTTTCCAAAATGGTAGTTTGTATTTTAGAGAGGGTGTACCAAGGGTTATATTAGGGTATGAGGAGGGCCAATTAGGCTACCAGGTACCTCCAGTAAGCGCCACAGAGCTGCGTTGCAGAGAGGTGTAAAAAGGGGCATGGCCTGGACCACCTCGCAGTGGCACTTACTGGAAACACCTGTTTGGCTAGTTGGCCCCCAGGGGCCCTCAGGGTTGACAGGGAATTCATTTCCCAACTTTAAATGCGCCAAAGGGCGTGTTTGCACACATGTCGCCTCAGGCCTGCCCCCTCCCTTCACCATTGTGCAAACCTGCCCTGTGGCACATTTTAAGTTGGGAGATTAAGTCTCCTTGAATCCTGAGGGTCCCTGGGGTCCAACTACCCCACATGGGACCTCCAGTAAGCACCACAGAGCTGCGTTGCAGAGAGGTGTAAAAAGGGGGGTGGCCTCTGAACACATCTCTGCAATGAAGCTCCCTGGCGCATACTGGAGGTACCTGGTGGGCTAATTAGCCACCAGGGACCCTCAGTATTCAAGGGGAATTAATTCCCCAACTTAAAACGCACCAGGGGGCGCATTTGCTGAGTGTTTCAGGGAGGGGGCGGGGCCTAGTCGCAATGCCAGCTTTTTTTTGTTAAGAAGGGGACCTTCTCTTGCCTATTTTTTGCCCTGAGGACCTGGCCCCCTTTTTTTTTACTAGGGGGCAGTTGCTTGCCCCTCACTATTTGTATATTGATTTGCTAGGTGACACTACAGCCTCGCAGCTGCTGCACTTTTCACTTTAATGCACCCCATCCCCCCAGGATCCCTGGTGTGTGTAGTGGCATTCTTAATTTAATGTATTGTTACAGAATCCAAACCACTGCTGTGGTCAGGCCCTCCTTCTTCTTCCCTGGCTTTTGGTACCACAAAACCTGCCCTGTGTCCACAACATGGCTCAAGTGCCTGCCACGCTCACCCTCGTCGTCTCCTCTCTCGTGAACAAAAAGTCATCGAGGTTTTGCAGCCCCACTCAGGCTCTGCCTCCCCAAAGATTACGCTGAAAGTTTAAAGAACTGAGGGGCATATTATCAAGGGATTTATCTCCGCTTTTTTGGCTTTAAAAGCCAAGAAAGTGGAGATAAAATGATCTCCCTATTACCTAGCTGTCGCTAACACCAGTTAGCAACAGCTAGTAGGAGATAGCGTCCATCTTGGGCCCGCTTTGCATGTCAGAGATATTTATCACTAATGACATGCAAAGTGGGCGTGCCAAGATGTTAGCAACTGGAAACAGTCGCTAACATCGCTATCTCCTATAACCAACTTTTGGAGATATTCGCGCTAAGCGCGAATATCTCCAAAAACTAACACCTGCCCTGAGCAGTTCTTAGCCATGTTATCCAATGGGAGGTGGATAACATGGCTAAGAGTATTAGCTCGGTAATGCATGAATATCGCTGACTTTTCAGCGATATTCATGCATTGCGGCCGTTTTTTATCGCATTTGCGATAAACCTTGATAATAGCAAGGTTTATCTGCGATAATTTCTGACGATGCTTAGCGTTAAAAAAGTCGTTGCTAAGCATCGTTAGCGATAAATATCGCTTAACGTTGGTAATATGCCCCTATGTTTCCTCTCACATCCTCCTCTCGCTCCTGTAGCCTTAGAGCCTTTCTGCCCCAGGCTGTTGTGCTACTGTCCTTTTCCTGCTCCCTCGTCAGATTGCCATCCCTCTCCTGCCACGTGCGCGTCCTACGTTTGTGAGGGTGAGTAAATAAAAAAAAGAAAACAAAAATCAGCATACATAAGTCAAAGCTATTAGCATTGGTGATTAGGGTATTTAGGTTCTCTTCAGGATTTGTAATTCATGCATTTCTTAAAGAAATGCATGAATTACACAGGTAAAGGGGTGGGTGACTCTGCTTTCTTGATGGGTTGCAATAGTTACCACCAACTACTCAAATAGCTCCATGGGTTGAGCGCCCAATACAATGATTTTCACGAAACCTGGAGTCTCCAATCTTTAATACTGGCAAGACAGGCTAGCCCTTCATCCTTCTGAGGTTGCTAAAATACGTGTTGAACGCAGGATTACACCTGGGATGTATAGCGATTTGAAGCTGCAAGCGCTACAGAAACATCCTAACCTTTTGTAAGACCTCAGCAGAAGGCAAAATTGAATTTATTGCACAATGTGTTTT
Source organism: Lissotriton helveticus (assembly GCF_964261635.1). Lineage (NCBI taxonomy): Eukaryota > Metazoa > Chordata > Amphibia > Caudata > Salamandridae > Lissotriton > Lissotriton helveticus. The sequence continues at coordinate 129,770,132 of NC_136069.1, forward strand.
TATGGTTTGGAAAGAAGAGAAGGCACTTTTGATTAGAGAATTAAAGACAGAACTGAAATAGTGTCATGCTTTGGGGGTTCGCAGTTTCGAAAAGCGTTTATAGGCGAGGTCAGAACGTCATCTTGGGAATTGTGAGTGACATTTCTGTTTTCGACTAAAGCATTAATCTTTAGACCCGAAACAGCTGGGCTTGTCATTTCGTCGGGCGTCATTTCGTCGGGCACACCCACCTGTTTGCAAGGGGCTTATGTTGCTTACACCCATCAGGCTGCCTCAAGTGAGGCATTAAGGGATTTCTTTCATCCCTGAATCTCGCCTTTCCTTGGCACAGTGTTCTGGCCTAATGGCTCGTCGGATGCCCTTGCGCCACTGATAGCTCCAGGACAGCTGAACTGGTCAAACAGGCCATCCCTTCCAAGCATTTATCAGCACAGGCTTAATCACTATCAGCCCCTCAATTAAAAGATCATGTGTCCGGCAGAAGAAATGTGGGGGTAGCTGCTCCCTTCCCCATAAAGGAGAAGAAATAGCCCGAGAGATCCAGAGGTGGCAGACCCCCAGGAAAGGGGATTTGACATTTCTGTACATTCTGCCGCTGGCCGCGCGACGCGAAGGGGAGCTAAGCGAAGCCAGCATCTTAGTCCCACATTCCGCGCGCACGCCAGCTCTGGCCCGCCCCCCCCCTTTTTTCAAGTCGTCCTATGGGCGCGGGCTGCCAGGTGCGACGGGCGGCCCCTAAGGGTTTATAACCAGCGCGGCAGCGAGGCTCGGCCTTTCCTCCGGCCGTCGCGTTCCTGGCTGCTCTGCGCTGTTAACGGAAGGGCACCCGAAAGGAATTCCCTGCCGCACCAACACGCTGCAATAATTCGAAACAATCCGTCCCAGCCGGGCCGCCGGTTGAGATTGTGGCCGCACCTACCGTGGTGCATGAGACAGTGGCAGGAATGACGGACTTAGCCCAAATGGGTAAGACTATGGACGATATGCTGGGGTTGATGAATATATTTCAAAAGCGTTTAGACACCATGGCAGCTGCTCAGGAAGGGGCGGTCCCGCTGCCAGGGTCGGCAAGGGATCCAGTGAGTCAAGTATGGGCTCAGTCGGGGACTTCACAGTCAGGAGGGTCGCCTTTTCTGGTCGGGCCGTCTGTAATGCCACCCGCAAACAATGCTTATATTACCACCATGCAGAGTGCTCCACCAGCTAGCCAGCAGAGCACGGCTATGAATGTTCCCCTAACTGTCTCCCCAATCCTCACGGTCACACCGCAGATTGTTAACACTTTTAATTCACAGAATGTGTCAGCAGTTGCCCAGCCGATTGGTACCCCCGCTGTGCACCAAGGCACGGCCTCCGCATGCCCCATGACGGTTGCCCCGCAAATTGTCAATGCTCCGAATTCACAAGGCGTGTCAGCAGATAACCATCAAAGCGTGGCTCCCGTTGTTCCCCAGAGTGTGCCCCCCTTTCTTCCTTCAGGTACCCCACAAGTCATATCCCAGACCACTGCTCTCAACGCACAGGCAGTAGGCCTGGCGCCAGTTGCGGATGGGACAACGGTTGGCACAAGGAATGGTACAGGTGGGTCAGTGAACGGCCCCCCTTCAGTCCCAGCAGGGCCAGCGGGTGTGGTGAAGCATGGCACAAAAGCGGGAGGGGGATGCTCTTTGTCCAGACAGGTTCCCCAGGCGGCAAAGGAAGGTATATGGAGAAGGGAGTACATAGACATCCTGACATTGTTAATGCATGACAGTGCGGGGGCAGACACTAGGCGGATGGGCAAGAAGGAAGAGGACAAGGTTCGTTTTCAGCGCTGGCCTGAAAAGACAATAGAAAACTGGACGGAGGCATTTAATATATTGGCAGCTATAGTAGTGCAGAAGGACCCGGCTCAGAGCGAGGCACTAATGGAGTATGCGAATTCCATCCAACAAGGTGCAAGGGAATCCGGAGGGACGGGTTGGTTCACTTACGACCAGGAATTTAGAAAGTCCATGGCCAGTTGCCCAGAAATAGGGTGGGACCACACTAACATTCAGCTTTGGTTCAAACACATGTGTAGAACTGGGAGCAGCAGGAGGGACGCACCTCAGAGGACACAGAGCGAGGGTGGGGATGCCAAAAGGTGGGAGCAGGAGCAAAGGTGGGAACAGTACCCTAGGCGGTCCTTTCAACAGCCCTTTCGGGGGGGGCGGGGGAGGGGCCACGGAGCAGAAACAAGACGTTTCAATTCAGGGACATGTAGGCTGTTTAACAACGGGGCATGTACATGGGGGAGGGCGTGCAAGTTCGCCCACGAGTGCAGCAAGTGTGGTTCTCAGCATGCGGCAATATCCTGCACCACCAGCCAACACCCTACCCCCACAACAGCACAAGGAACAGAGGGTGCCCGGCAATAGGCCACAGGGAGGGCAAACTGGACGGACTGAGCAGGACAACGTGGCAATTGACAGACACCCCAGGCAACAAAGTAAGCAGGCAGGATACACCAGCGGCCCCTCGGCTACCATAGAACAGGGCAATGGTCCACCGGACAGCTACGAGCCAACATCTGACGACGCATCTTCCCAGCAGGGAGGGGGGGTGGAGCATTCCAAGGGTCCATCTCCCATAGTGCTGCAGAACATTCTACCTCTTCTCAGGGTCTACCCACTCGTCAAAGAGCGTGAGACGCTGGTCAACGGATTTGTGGATGGTTTTAAGATCCCATACAAGGGCCCTCAGGGTCCCAGGGACGCCCTGAATCTGAGATCAGCTAGGGAATTACATCAGGTGGTCAGCGACAAGGTCAGGAAGGAGGTTGACCTGGGGAGGGTGGCTGGCCCGTTCCCTTCCCCCCCCTACACAATTTCTTAGTTTCCCCGCTTGGCGTGGTACCAAAAAAGCAGCAGGGGTCATACAGGCTAATACATCACCTGTCGTACCCAGAAGGCAATTCAGTAAACCATTGGCTGGAAGAAGGGGCATGCTCAGTCTCATACTGCTCGCTAGACATGGCCATTGACCTGATTAGGAGAACAGGCAAGGGAGCATGGCTGGCCAAGGTAGATATCGAGTCTGCATTTCGCCTCCTACCGGTTCACCCTGACAGTCAGCACTTGTTGGGTTTCAGGTGGGAAGGGGCATTCTTTTTCGATCGCTGCATGCCCATGGGTTGCGCGGTATCATGTGCTTTCTTCGAGGCATTCAGCTCCTTCCTACAGTGGGCACTCACCACCAGACACGGCATTTCACAGGTCACCCACTACCTGGACGACTTCCTGTTCTTCGGCAGGGACGGTTCCCATGAATGCGCCGATGCCCTGCAGGCTTTTGAGGCCCTGTCTGAGCATCTGGGAGTTCCGTTGGCACCAGGTAAAACTGAAGGGCCCTCACAGGTCCTCACATTCCTGGGCATAGAGCTCGATACAGTGAAAGGTGAGTCCAGGCTTCCAGCAGAGAAAGTAGGCGAACTGCGAAGGGTCATCAGTGCAATCACTGGAAAGGGCAGTGCAACTCTGGAAGAAGTACAGAGCCTGTTAGGAAAATTGAATTTTGCTGCAAGGGTCATCCCGGCTGGCAAGGTGTTTTCACGCAGGTTGGCAAAAGCCACGGGTGGGGTGAAGAAGAAGCATCACCTAGTACGCCTGGGACCGGGATTGAGATCAGACTTGTGCATGTGGGACGAATTCCTAAAGGATTTCAATGGTACAGTAATATGGAGGGCCCCCTGGGAAAGCAGCCAGGGCCTGTGTCTCTTTTCGGATGCTTCTGGTCGAGTAGGCTTCGGGGTGATCTTTAGAGAGAAGTGGTGTGCAATGAAGTGGCCGAATGCTTGGCGCAAGAAGGGTGTGACGGCAAATATCACGGTCCTGGAGCTGTTTCCCATTGTGGTGGCGATGCACCTATGGCCAGAAGACTTGGGCAACAAGAAGGTAGTGTTCTGGTCTGACAACCTAGCTGTGGTCCAGGCGATCAACGGTTCGACTGCCAACTGCCCGTTAGTTTTAAGCCTGCTGAGAGAACTGGTTAGGGCGGGGCTGCGCAACAATACTGAGTTCAGGGCTAGACCTGTCGAAGGTGTAAAGAATGTGGCAGCTGACGCTCTCTCTCGCTTTCAGCTGTCACGATTCCGGGAGGCGTGGCCGCAGGCCGGGGAGAAGATGACACCGTTCCCGGCAGCACTATGGCGACTACTTCGGTGGGGGAGCGGCTGAAGAAGATGGGCCAACGTTCACTGGCCCAGTCAACTAGGAGAAGATATGAGGCTCAACTAACAACAGTATGAGCAGTGATACAGGCCTTGGGAGCAGCAACTTTGAGTCCAAGGGAACAAGTGGAGGGTTTTGTAGTTTGGTCCAGGGAGACGGGAAAGTCCCACTCCTGGGTGTCCAGCCACCTGGCGGCGCTCAAACACGAAACACGCTTAAATGGCGAGCAGGACACAACTGGGGAGTTCAGGATAAGGGCGGCACTTAAAGGGTGGGCCAGGGACGAGGTCAAGTCACCTGATAAAAGAGCAGGGATAGAGTTCCCCGCCTTACAGCGCATGGTCGATGCGCTGCCGTCTATAACACATTCAGCTTTTGAGACTCAACTTTTTGCAACAGCCTTCTGTTTGGCGTTTTTTGGTGCCTTCCGGGCCAGCGAGCTGGTGGCGAAATCAAAACTAGACAAGTCTGGGAGGGCGCTAGATATGATAGACGTTTGTGCAAGGGACTCATTAGTTTTGTGGTTGCGCAAGTCCAAAACGGATCAGGCCGGCAAAGGAGTTGCCATAACATTGCACCCCAGATACTGCCCAGTCACCTTAGTTAGGGATTACTTGAAAATAAGGCCCTTGCTGGCGGGCGCCTTCTTAATTCACGCTGACGGTACGCCTTTAACACAGTTCCAATTCCAGCGGGTGATGGCAAAGGCGTTGGTCAAAGCAGGCTTGTCGCAGACGGAGGGTGATAAAAAATTTTCAAGCCATTCATTCAGAATAGGGGCTGCCACGGCCGCATTCAGGGCCGGGTTGGGCGAAGAAGGGGTCAAAAGGGTGGGGAGGTGGTCCTCCTCCTGTTACCAATGATACGTTCGCCCTTGAAGTGCTGGATGCTAGGGGCGGGGGACACTAGGCCCTGCAAAGGAAAAATTCAAGGTGTACAGTTATACTTTCAGTCACAATCATGTGTGTTTTGTGCAGTGTTCTGCGATAAGGAACAGAGTAATGCCAACATGGTACAGTCAAGTAAGTTGGCTTGTGTGCAGTGTCAAAGATAAATAAAAGGTTATAAGGTACTGTCAAGTATGTTTGCTTGTGTGCAGTGTTCAGTACAAATAAAAGGTTAATGCCAACGGTGTCCTTTCCTTTCTTGCAGCTGACTGTTGCGTTTGGGTAATGGGCCACTCGTATGTTTCCAGGCTTGAGCAGTGGGCATCATACAGGAAATGGGAGGCTACCTTAACAAAGACACAAGTATTATGGCTGGGTTGCCCGGGCATGAGATGGGGCCAGCTAAGGCGCAGGATCGACCAATGCGTGGCAGCGCAGGGGGGGCCTCCCAACATCCTCGTCATACACTTGGGTGGGAATGATCTGGTAACCATGGGGAGGAGAGCGTTATTCGAGGCTATGCAAAGGGACATGATTGCAATAACGAACAAATTGGGTGCCACTGAACTAATATGGTCGGAGATCATCCCTCGGAGAGCTTGGAAGGGAGCGCGGTCAGCCACTGCACTGGAGCAGGGCAGGAAGAGGGTAAACCGGGCCATGCAAAAATTCATGGAAAGGAGAGGCCTGGGGTTCATCAGACATGCATTGATTCAGGAAAGGACTGTGGGTTATTACGAAAAGGACGGGGTGCACTTGTCAGGGTTAGGCATGGATGTCTTCCTCTTAGACTTGGAAGAGTGTCTAACAGCGGCAGGGTGCCAGTGACCAGGCGGACAAGTACATATGCAGCAAGGCACAGGAAGACACAAGTGAGTGAAGCATCAGTAGGAAGGGTATAAGGTGGTGGGGGGGCTCTGGCATCGGCGGGGGCCTCCTCCAGAGCTGTGGCGGAGTACAGGGCGATCTGGAGGCAGATGGACAGTAGGGGTACCTCTGCGGCAGAAGGACACAGTCAATACCTCTGCCTGGCACAGTAGGGGTGCCTGAGCCAAGAACCTGGAGCCGAGGGGGTTCCAGCGAACAGCGTCGGCGCCCCGTTAGTCCTTCGGGCGGTCGGGGGGCCTGAACCGACCGGGGGTGTGCCTCATCGCTCCGCCCTGACAGGGGGGGCGGGAGTGAACGAAAGAAAGTGATAAGGGACTGCACCGTCAGAGCACCGACTCGCCGTGCAAGAATGGCTCATTAGGCATGCGGGACGGCGAGGGGCTGCCGCATTGGATCGCCCGTAAGATGACCCACCTTATTTCCACTTGTTGTGCAAAATAAACCTGCACCACTGCTTCCCACAAATTTGTCTCATGGTCTCCTTGGTATGTGAGTTATGGGGCGCAGAGGGGGGGTAAGCGCTGGGAGTGTGGGCACTATGCCGCTGGCCGCGCGACGCGAAGGGGAGCTAAGCGAAGCCAGCATCTTAGTCCCACATTCCGCGCGCACGCCAGCTCTGGCCCGCCCCCCCCTTTTTTCAAGTCGTCCTATGGGCGCGGGCTGCCAGATGCGAGGGGCGGCCCCTAAGGGTTTATAACCAGCGCGGCAGCGAGGCTCGGCCTTTCCTCCGGCCGTCGCGTTCCTGGCTGCTCTGCGCTGTTCCCTCCCTGACCCAGACCCAGCGGCAGAGCGGCAGGCAGGCATGTTTGGAACTGTTAACGGTCTAATTTTGTGTTGCAGGCGGAGTCACAGGGCGATCTGGAGGCAGATGGACAGTAGGGGTACCTCTGCGGCAGAAGGACACAGTCAATACCTCTGCCTGGCACAGTAGGGGTGCCTGAGCCAAGAACCTGGAGCCGAGGGGGTTCCAGCGAACAGCGTCGGCGCCCCGTTAGTCCTTCGGGCGGTCGGGGGGCCTGAACCGACCGGGGGTGTGCCTCATCGCTCCGCCCTGACAGGGGGGGCGGGAGTGAACGAAAGAAAGTGATAAGGGACTGCACCGTCAGAGCATCGACTCGCCGTGCAAGAATGGCTCATTAGGCATGCGGGACGGCGAGGGGCTGCCGCATTGGATCGCCCGTAAGATGACCCACCTTATTTCCACTTGTTGTGCAAAATAAACCTGCACCACTGCTTCCCACAAATTTGTCTCATGGTCTCCTTGGTATGTGAGTTATGGGGCGCAGAGGGGGGGTAAGCGCTGGGAGTGTGGGCACTATGTTAAATAAGGGGTTTCTCCGACACCGAGCACTGTCAGTCAAAAAGCAGCCCCTGAAAGCAGCACGAAACCTGCCATGCCAGAAATAAGCCACATTTATACGGGCAGGCAGCTCGCAAAGAAAACACAGTCTGGCAATGGACACAATACTCACAATCCAGGAGGATTCACGGTGTCCTGCCCCCCAGCAGCACAGTAGCAGAGAACTACGGGCTCCACGTCTGGACGGACTCGAGTCGTGTGGTGTCTTTGCCAGAGTTCAATCAGGCCAAGCATGACCTGGAATTGGGACAAGTGGGTATGACTGTGAGTCTCTGGATTTACATGTGTACGATTCATTGGTTGGGTTGTGACATTATTAAAGTCCCCATCTATAATGTGGGTGGTGGGTCTTGACTCTAGCAGTATCTCAGCAACTTTGTCTATCGTGCGCTGTTGTAGCCTCTGGGGTGCTTAACCCCTTGAATGCTCATGACGAGCTGAGCTCGTCATGAGCCACGGCGCTCCGGTGCTCATGACGAGCTCAGCTCGTCATGAGCCGTGGAACGCTCGCATGCGAGGATAATTCCCCTGCTGTGCTGAGCGTTCCACGGGAACGGGTGTGGCCTTTACGAGCTGAGCTCGTCATGAGCACAGGAGCGCCGTGCCTCATGATGAGCTTAGCTCGTCATGAGCATGTGAGCGCTGAGCGCCCCCCCTCCCCCCCAGCACAGCGGGGGAATATCCCCCGCAGCGAAGGGGTTAAACACTCATTAACATAAGCTCACTTTGGCCCCATGTCCCTTGTACCACCACAAATGTACCATTTGGATCTACCCATGTTTTAGTAGTGTGAAAGGGGGTGATTTCTTAATTAGTATGGCGACCCCTTTCTATCCCGTGGAGAATCCCACAAGTTTGGTATATGGTCCCCTCCCCAGGAATGAACATTGTGTGCCTATCAGGTGTATCTCCGGTAGGAAGACAATGTCAGGTTTAAGTCTTTTAAGATATCTAGTTACCAGAACTCTTTTAATTTTGTTTCCTAGCCCGTTGACGATCCACATCAGTATTGTGTAGTTCCCTTCACCCAGTATTGATATGTATGTTTTGTATGACTCTTCTGATGCGTTGTGTTATCAATACAGCCGCCCCTTTCCCTGCCCTCTGTATCCTTTCCGTCATTTTCTAAAGACAACAGCACATGTCGCCAACTTTTTCTTTGATGTCTTTCAACGTTTGACACCAACGCCCCCACCCAACTCTATTCCACTACCCATGCCATGCCCCAATTCGTCAACATGACAACTGCAGCACAGGTATAGCTTAAGAGGTCTGTCTTCCTCTCCCTCCCCCTCCTCCAAAACAATTAACTATAAATCACACGTTATGTGTCTATTGTTGGCCCCACAGCCTCTCGGGCTGAATGCTATAGTGTCTAATGGGCCATACTAGTGTCTTACTATCTCTTGGTGGCCATCTCGCCCCTGCATCTCAGCCTTCTTCGCCACTCTTGGATTGTTGTTGCTGCTGGGTCTTCGGACTGCAGAGTCTGGATCCAACTTCAATCTGATGGATGTCTTTAAGGAGTGGATGGTCTCTATCCACATCAGCCGCGTACTCTTTTTCCGACGGTTCGGATACTACTTGATCTCGGATTGTCTGATGTGTCTACCTAGGGCTTCCTCATGAAGTTCTTCCTCTGATTCCGAATTCTGCGTCTTTTTGTTTGTCATCCGCTTGGAGCAATGGGGTGTTCCAACATAGGCCCCCGGGACGCTACCATGCGTTGCAGCCTTTTCCATCTGGGAGTCCCAGAGCTTGGTCTCTCCAGCTTATCCATTTGGGGTATCCCATTTGGGTCTAGTCGATGTCTCGTGGGTGGATGTTCCTCAATTGAGGCCAATGCCTCCTCCGGAGTTTGGAAAAATTGCGTGGTGCCCTGGAAGATTACTTTACGTTTGGCAGGAAAGAGCAGCATATACTGGATCGCAAGTGTTCTCATTTTTGCATTAACTGCGTCAAAGGTTCTCTGCTGCTTTTGCACTTCATGAGAATAGGTGGGGAACACCATTATTTGTGTATTGTCATATTTGATTTCTCTTCTTTGCCTCAGCTCCCGGAGTAACAAATCACGGTCCTGGAAATTTAGGAAGAGGGCAATTAAGGGTCTTGGGGGGGGCACCCGATGGCATCCGGAAACTTGGCATTCTGTGTGCTCGCTCAATTATAAAACAGGGTGAGAACTGGGCACTCGGGAAAGGCATCTTTGAGCCAAGGAATTAGGAACAGTTCAGGATCTGCCCCCTCTAGAAATCCAATGAAGAGGAAGTTGTTCAGACAGGCCCTATTTTCTGCATCATCTACCCTACAGGTCAACTTCTTCAGTGAACCCGTCAGCCCCGTAACTTCCTTACGCATAGTATGGGACACATCTTCCACTTCTGCAATACAATTTTCAGCTGGAGTCACTCAATTCGAGATCTTGTGCAAGTCATGACACAGAAGCTACACCTCCGAGTGCACCTTGGCCATCTTTCTCTTCAGAGCCTCTCAGGAGACCTGTATCACTTGCAATATGGCTGCATTGTCGGCAAGGGTGTATCTTCTGCCTCTGATCCAGTGGTGGGGGTATCACTTTTGCATAACGGTCCATCTTCCCCTATTTTGTTGGTTTGGGGTCTTTATCTCTCGCCATTGCATTGGGTGCTGACCGGATCCTCGACCAATTGCTATGCGACTTACTGTCAAGTCTCCTCCGTGGGACTAGTGCATGGCATTTACTGATTTTGTCTTTGAGTGAGGGGGCTACTGCCTTTCTGTGCAACTCAGTTGCTTTCCCTCTCTGGATTGTGCCCTTCGATCACTGTCCTGGGAAATTCTATTTCACTGAGAGGGTTCCCGCCGTCCCCCCACTGTGTTCAGGTCTCAACCCTCTCTGAGAGGTATATCGGTGCCCCCAGGATAAGGCTGCACCCTTGCCTAGAACTGTCCAGTAGAGGTATCTGGTGAGTGTTCTTTTATCCTCTTGTACGAGCCCTTTGGGAGTTGATTTGTGTCTGGCCGCCCCTCTGCCTTGCAGGCCCCCTCACCTGTCCCTCAGGATGACTTTCCCTCTCCTAGGTGGTGTTACTGATGGGAATCTCACAACAGCTGCAGGCCTCACACCACCTTTCTTTCTCTCACCTGTGGCCTGGGGTATGCCGCTCTTTGACACTCAGACCATGGCTACCCCTGCGGGCCGCACGTTCTCCATTTCACCGGGCCCCCGGGACATCCGAGGCCGGGCGCACTGCCACTTCCTGGGCCTCAGTGACTGCCTAGGCAATACGCTCGGCTGCGCCTCAGCTGACCTATGTATCCTGGGGATTTAACGATCCCACCACAGCAGTCCATATCCGCCCGCCTCACTAGGAACCTCTCCCTGTGGCTGCCTTCAGCGGCCGTGGTCTGGCAGCTGTGCTCTGACTCGCCCGGCCTCTTCAGGAGCTTTTCCTCTGCCTGGGTTACAAGATTCCTGCGGCAGCTAGGGGCCGCACAGAGCCTCACTGCCTCTTCCCGGTGCCACCCAGATATCTCCCTTTCCCCACACTCCGTTGGCCACTCTTGCCGCAGTCCGTGCTTTCCTTGTCTCAGAAGGGCCTCGAGGACCGATCACGGTCAGGCGCACTGCAACAGTTGGGGTCCCGGTGATTACTTTTGGCACCACTGCACCTCAGCTGACTTCCAATCTCTGGGGATTTGGTGATAACTCCTCTGCAGTCTGCCTCCACTCTCTGTCCAGTTGGCTGCACTTAGTTCCCGTTGTCCACCGCCATCTTGAGCAGCCGTGCTTCATTTCCTCTCAACAGCTCCTGCAGGCTTTCCCCTGTCCGGGTTTCTTTCTCAACCCCTCTGTTGCAGCTGCTGCTGGTCAGGGGACCTGGGACCCCCTCAAAGTCATTTGGTGGCTTTGAGAAGGCAGGATTATAAGCGGGATTGGATTGGGGCTGATGGAGCTGCCGAACGGCACATCTACACAGCTATGTTGCTGGCCATGTCCCCCCTATATATTTTTAAACAATATTTTGAAAAAACAGGGATTTTTTGTATGTTATAAGTAATATAAGATACAATATATACTTTTACTAGTATTTTCCATACCTTTATATATTTTAAGTGTAAACAATTTCAATAATTTTGAATATATTTTTTAACAATTGCATAAGATTGTTTTTAAACACGGAAGTTATTTTTAAAGTTTATTTTCTTATTCCTATTGCTTTATATAGGTAGGTGGTTTTCTGATTGTTCTCTGCACATCAGGTAATAGTGTCTTTGAGCTTATTTGGGGTATTTGGAGTTTGGGGGATGTGTTTAGGGTTAATATAATTAGTGTAGGGTAATGTTTTGGTGTTGTTTAGTGGTTAAGTGTTCGGTTGTAGTTTGAGTTTTTGTTGTGTGGTATGATAGGTCTTAGTATGTTAGATATAATTTTATGCAATGTTTTGTTTTTGTGTTATTTGCATATTTAGCTAATGCTGTGTTATTCCTATATTTTATGATGTTATTTCTTTGGTGAGGGTGGCTATTTAATCCTTTTCACAGGTTTGGTATCAGACTCATGGACTTTTTCCATTTTTTATGTTTTTTAAAGGACTTAACATTTGTTATATTTTACCCAACATTACTTTTCATTTTCTTTTATTTTTTTTGTTTTAATGAGCATTTCTTATAATTCACTTTTTGGGGGTTTTTGAAGGGTTGCAAGAATTGGATATTTTTTCAATTGCATTTTTTATTTATTCTAACATAGCAAACACAACAAGATGATGAACGGAGTGCTGACATTTTCAACCACTCACCACCGGCCAAGAGATCTGGGCCTAATTCATCGTTCTTTTGCTCACTATGACACCCCAGTTTGGACCCATCCATATGCAAATCAGCCTTGACCCTGCTCCTCATGAGAACAGTCTAGTGCGGACTGGGTCCCATGCTCTCCATGCTACTGGAGTCAAGCTAACCTGACTGATGAAGGGTGATACCCCAAAACAGGTCCCAGAATGCTTGTTCCCAGTCCAGGGAGGACATGGCCTGGCAGTTTGGGCTGGACTGTTCCATTGGGGAGAAGGGTCAAGACTGATTTGCATATGGCTAGGTTTAAACTGGAATGGCATAGGGAACAGAAAAACGATGGCTTTAGGCTAAGATATCTGTACTGGGTGAATGTTTGACATTATTCAGCATTCTGTCCATTAATTGTTCTTTTTGCAGTACTTGTAATAAGGCCCTATGTCTTTATGTAGATCCCGATTTAGGTGAAAGTACCACCGTTTGCTTCTATTGACCTTGTTGAACACCAAAGAAAAGGTCCATAAATGCCAGATATAATTGCCTCTTCTTAGCAGTTGAATACATACCTATAAACAACTGCAAGTTAAACTTTTGGTCCACAGTACTTCTACCTACTCTAAGGCCAAACTGTAAGTCAGACACGCCTTATTTTAAGACCAGCCATGATGAAAACCTAGAATTAATAATTCTCCCCATATCTCCACTACGGAATCAATCAGTGAAATAGGTCTATAACAGTGCGGATCATTTCTTTCGCCTTTTTTAAAAATCGGGATGATGATGGACCTGGACCACGATTTCCGGGATGCCATCTATTACTGCTGCATTTAAAACTTTTTTCAACATTTCCGCCCATTTCACAGGGTCAGATTATGTCAAAATCAGAAGGTACCCCATCTGGGTCTGGCGCATGTGTTTTTGGACATACAGGTAATAGCCTCCTTAAGTTCGCCTTACCTGAAAATCATATTGGATTTACCTACCATAGATTCCGCAGTAGATTTGTAAGCTTCAACAGAATCATCGCCATAAATGCCTGAAAAATGCCCCAACCAAGCTTCAGGAGGAATATGACAGCCTAACACACATTTGCAGCACCTGTATAATAAGGATAATTTACTATCTCCCAAATTGGTTCACTGTTTTTAAAAAAACATTTACCTGATGGAGTTGACCCCATGCTTCCTTGAATAATAGTTTTTTTTTTCCAATTGGCTACTGTAGTCTTATAGGTCTTACTACATAAGGCCACTTCCTTGCTAGTTGTTTTTCAAAGCCAGGAGCTTACTCATCCAGATCCATAGAGCATGATTCACAAAAGTAAACTGAGAAAAAAGTCTAATATTTACTAAAGTCTAGCATAATAAATTGGCCTAATTCACAAAGGTAAACTGAGAAGAAAATCTAACTTTACTACCCGTAAATGCCCTTTGTGAATACCGAAAGTTGTTAAGTTAGATTTTCGTCTCAGTTCACCTTTGTGAATTAGGCCAATGTATTATATTGTAAATCAGGCTGTGGAACATAATTCAAAAGAAAAAACATGGGTATTTATATTCATCACATGAACATGAAAATCCGCCAGCACTGGGTGTGTCTATCCTTTTCACTAATTGCAGTGACAGTTTTGACACCTCCACCTTCTAATCTGATTTGAAGGTTCTAGCTCATTGCATTTAATTCAATTCAGTACTTTCGTCACAAGTCAATCATCCTGCCCAAATACAACAATTGCTTTGAGATTTCCTTTTGACTCGAAATCCAAGTAAAGAATCACTTCTATATTTAAAGGAAGTGTGTGAAATCACCGGGCAGGCTAATAGCACCGCAATGAGAATCCACTGGGCAAACACAATTAATCCCTTTTCACTGGAATTATTGCTTTTGTGTTAGAGATCCGCGAGGGGCCTTGTGCACGCTGACCTGGCAGTGATTATGGTACTTCTGTACCTACACCTGAGTCCAAGCAGCTCGCAGGGAATAAAAGAGGCAGCAGAAAGGACGGGAACATTTGGTGGCACAGCAGAACACCAGACTCTTGCTTCTGGTTCATTATAGTCAGGAATTAAGTCACACTGGTAAATGGCTTGCCACTGATAGGTTCTCCAGGGAGAGGAAACACTATTAAATATGCCATTCTAGCTGCTGCCTGGCAGAGACAAATCAAGCAGTGGTTGGGATTAAAATGTAATACTTATTCCATGTTTGGCATTAAAATGTGATTCGTAGTCATTGTTATTTTAAGATGTACACACCTTTCCGGATCCAGGTACATGCATACGCAATTATCTCTAATTATGAATATTTGCAGTGGGAATAGTACACAAATGCAAATTGGACACTGCATTGGAGGTCTGTCACCACACACCTGCCTTCTTTCACAACAATAAATAAAGAAAACCCATCATAAGAACAGCTTCACATAACGATAGACAACCAACCTCAAAACGCTCACTCCAAGAAATTCAGGGGCATATTTATCAAAGTTTTGCGTTGCGCTTGCATCACACAAAATAGCACAAGGGCGATACAAAACCTCGACAGCCGCATAAGGTCACATTTCACGCAGGGCAGCGCAACAAGATTACTTGTTGCATTATGGTTTGGAAGGAATGATAAATATGGCCCTTAATTTTCAATAGCGTTTTCCAATCCCCATGGCAACCTGAATGGAAACCATAGAGGAAGCACAACAGTAAATCAGGGTGCAATACAGCAATATCCTGTCCATTCAGGCTACCTTGAACCCGAGGGCGATACTTCTAGCATGCCAGGCACAGCCCAATGCCCCTGCCACGCCGCATACAGGCTACAACAGCAAGCAAACACGTAGGGCAGACTGCAATTATACCATGTTAACTTAGGGCAGGGTACAAAAGGCGACATCTCTGCTTCAATAGGCAGAGGGCACAACATCAAGAACACAACCAGGGCACTCAGATTCGAATAAACATACAACACTAGAAACACCAACATTCGATGACCCAGAAGCATATGTACCAAATTATGAGCTACTAACCCTAAGTCTAACACAGAAAACAACTACATATCTGCATTTTATTTATTTGCAAAGTTGTATATAGCGCTGGATAGACCTGGAGGTATCAGAGAGCAGTGAGTTACAGTTTACACAGTTACAACAGTTAAAGGAGTCAAGTATAGACATAAGAAAAAAACATACGATTACACAATAATATGAGTTATAAGCATGTGGCATAGCCCAGACACACGTCTTACGAGGAATGGATGGTAGAGGGGGAACGGTAAACAGGGGTAGGCAATGCAGATGGAGTCAGGCAGATGGGGGAGGGAAAGAAACACTACTGGGAGATGAAGAAAATAATGTCAGATGTCCGGCTGGGTAGGTGACTGCCAAGGGGGTGAACCAGACCCAAACTCCTCTATAGCTGCATAGGACAGCTCCACCGGGCATCGGCCAAGGTTGCTCGGACTCCACGGTAAGTACAAACAGTTAGGTTATCCGCCCAGGGGGCATCATCATAGATTCCATCGCAAGCACCGGTCCCGGTGTCAGTGGGAAGCGCTGTCCGCCTCGTCCTCCAGCTCACTCAGAGGTCAAGAGTGGTGAGAGGAGAGGTGGAAAGGACAGTTCCAAAGTCTGCAGAGTATCCCTGACTCTGCACGTCGGGGTTGCCCAGCCCAAGTTTCCTGGGTTGCTATAGGTCTAAACAACGTCTTCTGGTGTAGCACACCGTTTGCAACATGACCTCACACATGAAGTCTTACAAGACTCCCACACCATGCAATCTCCATCCAAGTGGGGACTCAGGGGTATATTACCAACAACTAGCGATAATTTTTGTCTCTAACTTGTTTAGAGACAAAAATTATCGCCGCACATCGGCGATTTTTATCGCAGATAAACCTTGCTATTAGCAAGGTTTATCGCAAATGCGATAAAAAACGGCCGCAATGCATGAATATCGCTGAAAAGTCAGCGATATTCATGCATTATCGAGCAAATGCTCTTAGCCATGTTATCCACCTCCCATTGGATAACATGGTGAAGAACTGCTCAGGGCAGGTGTTAGCTTTTGGAGATATTCGCGCTTAGCGCGAATATCTCCAAAAGTTGGTAATAGGAGATAGCGATGTCTTGGCACGCCCACTTTGCATGTCATTAGTGATAAATATCACTGACATGCAAAGCGGGGCCCAAGATGGTCGCTATCTCCTATTAGCTGTCACTAACTGGTGTTAGCGACAGCTTGGTAATAGGGAGATAATTTTATCTCCGCTTTCTTGGCTTTTAAAGCCAAAAAAGCGGAGATAAACCCCTTGATAATATACCCCTCAATGCCTCAGTCACACTGCACTAGTCTGCAGCTTACTACTATCAGACTGACAAAAAATACTACATGCATCAGACAAAGGCACAACTACAGGCTCCCACACACCTGTATTCCCACAAAACACAAGTCCGGAATAACTTCAATTGACTGGAGAAATAATACCCTAATCAATCACTTAAGGAATTCCAGTGCCTTGCTACCTCAGACCAACAATGCAACACAATCAACTTCAGAAAACAACAGAGAACTCTAAGACTTGTTGTTGAAAATTGGGTTACTGATTGAGGAGGGTGGAACCCTACTCAAGCAGGAACCTTAAACTCAGTCAGGGTGAAACAGAAGCAAACCTCAAATTAGCCTGTGCTTACCCCTCTAGTAGCTTGGCACAAAAGCAGTTAGGCTTAACGTACAGGCTATGTGTAAAGTATTTATGTGGCATTTCAAACAGTATTAAAGTAAAAGCATAACACCAGAAAAATTATTCAACACCAAAATGACAAATATCCAATCAATTGAACCTAAGAAATACAAGTTTAAAGATTTCAGGTAATATTTCAGTTAATTAAAGCACCTAAAAGCACAAAGCACCACTCTGGGTTATTTGGTCGTGCGAGACCAGGTAAAAGTCAGAAGTTTAGGCCAACTATGATAGAACAAGCTCAGGATACAGCGATGAGGTTAGTCCCACTGGCAGCGTGAAGAGCAAGCTTGGCGTCGCGGACGGTCATCGCTGTAGCTCAAAGATCCTGTTGGATGTCACAGTCATTCGTTGCCGCAGCTTTGCGTTGGCGGTCATCACAGTCTGTCGAAGCTGTGCAGATCTCTGGCAGTTACTTTGGTGTGAAGAATCGGGGTTGCTGGAACTTCGCATTGGCGAGGAGCCTGGGTGGCAAAATCTTGGTCCAAATGAGCCAGTTCGCAAAGAGCACAAACCTTCAGGATTTCTCCTATCTTTGGATAGGAGTCAAACTGAGGCCACACTAAGGGTGAAGACCTGAAGGACACATCTTGGGTGTTAGAAACTCACTCCAGTAGAGGCCAGCAGGCTCATACAGGTCAAGTTGCAGTTCCAGGTAGCAGGTCATCTGAGCAATATCAGGGAGACTCTGGAGCTTGTTATGTCCCCTTATACAACACCAGAACACATGGAAACCACAACACCACACCATCCCGTCTTGTCCTCATCACTAATATTGTAATTTGAATTGCTCAGATGGTGCAAGTCAGACATGTGGACAGCACACTTCTTTATCATCTTTACTTCTATCACAAATTACAAGTTGAGCTCCCACCAGGAGCTTGATCGATCTTGTTGATTCTCCAGATTTACACATCCTGGACAGCCAGTCACAAGTGAAGGGGGAATATTCCACATCCTTACACCAAACGCCCAATCACTCATGTAGGGAATAGAGACACAAAGGATAACATACCACCTTTTTGTGCCATGCCACCTTATGAAAGCTTTACACATTCCAGGGTGATGCAGAATTCGTGAACTCTTGTCAGTTTGAGCCCTGGAGATAAGGAGCTGTTTGTGAAGGGCAGTCACTTAATATGAGTAGGATGGAATTAGCCTAGTTAAGTACCTAAGACATGAGTCACACATTTTTAGTTTTTTTAGGTTTTATTTATTTAAAATGGACTTTGACCTCATCTGAGGCCTACGATCTTCACCTAGAACACAGAACCAAGCCATCACAATAGTAAATGATAAAAAGAGTTCCATGATTGAGGTAACTCTGTATTGCACGTAATCTCTTTTCCTTTAAATTAATGTAAAAATGTAAATAATTTAAAACACATTTGCTCGTGAGGAGGATTTCCAAGCAAGTGCATCAGTGCTTGGTGTCAGTCCCTGTTATATCTGTTTATTATTGGATTTAAGGGCCCGATCATGATGACGGAGGGACCGCCACCAACAGCCCGTCGGTGGCAGTCCCATCGCCATTGCAATCATGTTTTCCCCCGTCAAATTTGGATGGTGGGTAGATGTGTGGCGGTCGGAAAGACCGCCCGCCATTGGGCCGACAGTCGAAATGATTCCGACTGCCAATCAGACCTCCTGCATTCCACAGAATGACAGTGGTGCTTGCCAGGCACTGCCATAGGGATAATGATATCCTTTTCCGTCTGTCTGTCAGCAGCGGTTAAACTGCCATGACCAGGTAGGCAGAAGCGGACTTGGGGGCCCCACCTTCTCCCTGGCCCTCCCCCTGGCCCCTGGACATGGGCCCTGGGGGTACCTATGGTGCCCCCTAGATTTACCAGCTCCATGTGGCAGTCACTGCATGGTGCCAGTAAGGTAGTGCAGGGATATGTAACATGTAACATGTAATTTCTCTGTACTGTGACTAGTGCTGCAGACCGCAGCACCTGCCACAATACAGTGAATAGACATTGCGTCTGCCATGATGGTTGTCACATAGCAATTCGGTATTTGGGACAGCCGCCTTCTAGGCAGGTGTTCCCCATTCCTAATGGATCGCAGACTACGAAAGTCAGTCCACCATCCTAATGAGGCCCTAAGTATCTTAATCTGGTCTCTCACAATGCTGGGTATAAATGCAGTACATGAGTCATATTCTGAGTACTTCATTTAAACAGAAAACACAGAGGATATTTATCCATCTCACCATTACATTATTTAGAGGAATATTCCCTATATGAAGGGTACATGATAAATCATCTAATACTATGAGAAATTTGAAATGAGAGATAAGGTTGCACTAGGCCAAAAGAAATATTGGGATATATTGAGTTGTATGAATTTAAAGGCGTACAGTGTTACATGCCCAGCAAGTGACTTACAGCCTGATTCATGAAAAACGGCATTTGCGAGTCTCAAATAGCGATAAAATGCGAATCGCTATTGAGAACTCGCAAATCAGAATTCATGTACATTACGGGGGAAAAAAAGCGACTCGCACGCGGGCGCTAAATCCGTTAGCGACTAACTATAATCGAAGAATAATCGCTATTTCCGGCTACCAGCGTCGGGAATGCGAGTCGCAATCTCGTGCGATCGGGAATGCGAGTCGCAATCTCGTGCGATCGGGAATGCGAGTCGCAATCTCACGCGATCGGGAAAACGGGAAGTCGCTTTTCGAGCACAGTGATGACATCACAACCAGGAAGCAGGCAGTTCCCACCCCCAAACACCACAGTGAGGCAAACCTCGAGGGAGCAAGTCGGAAAGCAGCAGCTAATCTGGTGATTGCGAAATTACTACCAAACTGCTGCCATGTCTGAGGAACCTGTTCCTGGCCCCAGCAACAGCACAGGGCGGAAGAGGAAGCTGAAGTTCTCAGAGCAGGAGCTCGAGAATCTGATAGAAGGGGTGGTGGCCAACCACAACAGACTCTTTGGGATCAACTCCAGGAAGGTCCCAGAGCAAGACAAAAGGAGGATCTGGCTGGGAATAGCCTCCAGTGTGAACTCCGTGGGTGTGGCCGATAGGTCATTGGGGGAGCTCAAGAAGCGATGGTATGACCTCCGAGGTCGTGCCAAGGAGAGGGTGGCGGAGCGCCTTGGAGAGGCATCGGGCACTGGAGGTGGCGGACCTACAGTCCCTCCCAACACACCCTTGGAGGACCAGGTGGAGAACACCCTTGAGAGGGAGGCGTGCGTTGGCGTCACACTTCTGGACTCCTCCCGCCCCAGCCAAGACACCCAAGTTAAGTGGCATGCGACTGCGACCCTGTCCCCTATGACCGTCCCTGACCAAATAGGCTCACATAATGGCCCTTAGTCATGCCTTTGTTGCGCATCAGGAAATTCCCTGAAGCATTGTGGGAGATGTAGTATGTCCACAATGTAGTAGTACCACAATGCAGCCAGACAGGTTCCAAAGTACGCAAATCCACAGCCATCCAGGGATTGTCACCCAGCATGCATGTAACATCAGCACGTCTGACAGTCACATGCAACTAATGAGTATCCACTTACCCTCACAGGTGGCGCAGAAAGCAGCGACAGTGAGAGGCTGCAGATAGATGAGGAGGCCCAGGAGGAGGATTTTCAACCGGAAACCCAGGCACCAGCCCCTGCCGCTGCAACAACACCAGCAGCCAGGCCCCCCACCGTTGTGGCCCCTGCATCTGCCGTTCCACCCACAGCCAAGGCCAGGCCCCCCACCATTGTGGCCCCTGCATCTGCCGTTCCACCCGCAGCCAAAGCCAGGCCCCCCACCGTTGTGGCCCCTGCATCTGCCGTTCCACCCGCAGCCAGAGCCAGGCACCCCACTAATGTGCCTCCAGTCCCTGCCGCACCAGCAACGCCTGCTGTGACACCACCTGCAGCTGGTGCTACGACATCTGGGCCTGCGACAGCGCCAACACAGCGGCCAGCCACTGTGACAGGCCAGCAGAGCAGGCGTGGGAGTTCTCGCCATCACACCACAGCTCCAATCAGCAGGAGGGGCAATGGACAGCGCCATGCCTGTTTGAGCGTAGAAAGACGCATGCTGAGGATCCATCAGCGCCAGTCACAGCAGCAAGGTGCCATTCAGCTCCAGCTGCACAAAATTGGGCGCAATGTGGCCGGAGTGGGAGACCGCATGGACCGCATGACGGCGGCCATGGGCCGCATGACTGCAGCCATGGAGGCAAACACTGCTGCGATGATCAAGCAGCGCAGTGCAACAAGCCGGCGCCACCACCAGCTCATGAGCCGGCTGGCCTCCTACAGCAGGTCTAATTATGTGGCTGCAAATGCCACCTCACAGTTGTCGCGGCGGTCACTCACACAGCAGCACCAACTAGTACAGTGCTGTGAGGACATCACCAGGGTCCTGGAGCACCTCACCACGGCGGTAACGGCACTACACCCTCCTGCTCTACCTGCCACTGTAGGGGGTGACGATGGCAGTGAGGGGGCTTCCAGCGTCAGCAGCCAATCTGCCACACTAGTCCCGCCACTTAGGCGCAGCACCAGGGCAACGCCAGGTACAGGTGCCCCGGAAGAGGAAGAGCCTCAGAGGCGCTTGGGCATAACGCGCAGGAGGCGCAATTGACTATGTCAGAAAAACACTGGCACAGGCTGACTATAAGCCTACCATGTACTTTCACACTGCAGTATGAAGGAATACTGTTAGTTGTAAATAGTTGTATTGATTACCTTTTTTTTGTGAATGAAACACATATATTTATTTTGCAGCACACATTAGCCTTGTGTAATCATTACATTTTGCATGCAATTGTGATTTGTGGGGTGGGGGAAGAGGGTGGGCTAGAAATTGTTCTCTGTGATGTGGTTGCAACGTCTGTGGCCTTCAGCTGGGTTCTCCCCGCGTGCATGGTGCGCATGTGCTGGTGGCCGGTCGTCCCCTTCTGATTCACTGCCTGAGATCTCAACAGGTATCCGGCGCTTGGTTGCAATGTTATGAAGCATTGCACAGACAGCCACAATGCAGCAGCACACAGCAGGACTGTAATACATGGCCCCACCTGTCTTGTGCAGTATACGGAACCTGCTCTTGAGCAGCCCAAATGTCCTTTCTATACAGTTCCTTGTCCGGATGTGCGCAACATTGTAGCGCCGTTGCTGAGGTGTGGCAGGGTTGAGGTAAGGGGTCAGGAGGTATTCCCGTAGGGCGTAGCCACTGTCACCTGAATGAGAGGAGCAGATGTTGATTGCCTGTGCAGCGCAGTGACTTCATTGCAATGTGACATTGTCGACAAAGTGTACTTACCAAGTAGGTGTCCTTCCCCAAACTCTCCCCTGAGCAGTCGTGTGTGGAGTCCGCTGTGCCTGAAGATAAAGGAGTCATGGGTACTCCCTGGGTACTGGGCGATAATGTCAGTGATGATGGTCTTGGCATTGCAGACCATCTGTATGTTGAGGGAGTGGTAGGACTTCCTGTTGCGGTACATATACTCCGTGGCAGCTGGTGGGCAGATGGCGACGTGGGTACAGTCTATGCAGCCGAGGACATGGGGAAAATGGGCTACATTGTAAAATTGTAGTTTTGTCAGGTCCAATTCCTGTTGGCTCGTGGGAAATGTGATGTGGCGGTGGAGCTGGGTGAGCATGGCGTCAACAAAAGTGTGGAGGCAGCGTGACATGGTGGGCTGGGATATCCCCCCAGCAGCCGCTACTATGCCCTGGAAACTGCCGGAGGCCAGGAGGTGCAGGCTGCACAATACCTGCACATGTGTAGGCACCGAATTGTTTCGCCTTGTTGGGTGCTGCATGAGGGGGTCGAGTTCATGTATCAGCCAGATGATCATTTCCCCATTCAGCCTGTATTTAGCATATATCTGTTCTCTGGTTTGGCCCAGCAAGGTGACCCGCTGCCGGTAAATCCTTTCCTGCCTCATGCGTCTCCTCCGTGCTGCTCGCTGTAGCCTTCGCCGCCTCACCACCATGTACATTCCTGGCATTGTGGAACGCCTAATGCTGCTGCTGAATGTCCTTATGTGTGATTGGTCAGGCCTGGACCTGTTGGTGATTGGCCAACGGTTTTTCAAATTTTACTTAATCATGGCTTTTATGGTTACCACCTGCTTTGAGTTGTCCTTAATTTGCGCCGCGCAAACTGCGAATTTGGGGTTTTTCGCAATTGTATAATTTTCATGAATGCCGATAGAGAATATATTGCGTTTCGCTATTTATTTCGCAGATTCCGTGGTTGGTCGCTATTTCCGTATCGCTAATGCTCGACTACCGGGAATCTGCGACTATTATAGCGTAATCGCTATTATATTCGCTATTCTGTGTTTGCGAATTCGCTATTTTGTTCTTGAATGCCAATTCCGTAATTTGCACCCGCAATTGCATTTTCGCAGCGATTGCGGGCGCTATTTCGCTTCATGAATCAGGCTGTATGTCACATAGACGGTCAAAGATGTCTAGGTGACCATCCACTGCGGACACTCATACTACACCCAAAATACCCCAATTCTCTCTATTCAAATTTATCATCTGATCACTAGAATTAAGAATAACCTCTTCCTTAAGGAGAAACATCAAAGAAGACCAAGGAGCATCAAGATATGTATACCCCTCATGGGTTCTATTTGCGAGGGCCTGCACAAAAGCTCCTATGAGATAGAGTTCAAATATAAGTAATTGTACGTGAATAGTTGTGCTTAAAGTGCAACATTACCATGTATATGGCCCAGTGTTGTGAATCACTGGGACTCTAGTACGCACTACACAAAATATAATGTTCCTTTAAACCATTTTGTTTATTTCATCATGTCATAATGCCAAATTCATTGTATTCTCCAATATTCTTCATCAACATCATTAGTTAAATGATACAATTTTTTCACAATAGCATGAAATTATACATAACGCAACTATTCTCTAAACACAGGTCTACAAACAAAAATTAAAGGGACAACCCAATGCATTTCGGGGCATAATTGCCCCTTCGTCAGGGGTCTAGAGAAAAGGGAAGATACAAACAAGGAGAATATTAATCATACAAGCTGAACAATATTGAATCTTTTGTGTCATCAAGATTTTACTTTATCAACGCTTACCTAAGTCCTAAGAAGTAACGTGTATCCTGTGTCTACTTTGTGTAAATATTTAAAGCAGTTATCTGTGAAAAAACCAAAAAGGGTGTATGAACTTGTCCAGTTCCGTAAGCAATGCTGACCTATTTGATATCAAATATTTAGGCAACCTCACAAAAAATAATGCTTTACCTGCGAGGACGTTTTTAGCAGCAATTCTACATAGTGGGAAACAAAAGTGATAAAGAAAACCCGGTTGGCCACATGTATCCAAACGAAATGCATACACGCTTTTTAGAGTAAAAGAAAATATGAGGCTCACCTGCGTGTTATGCGAGACTCTTTACTGCGTGACAAAAACCTAAATCAAACAAGCGGCTGGCGTCAGTACACGTATGCATTTATGTGCTTACGTTATGAAATAATAAAAGATTGAGGCTCGTTTACCTGCGAGTCTAAAGTGCAGGCTTCGATCTCGCTGCCGTTTTCACACGCGAATACTGAAAACGAAGAATAATGAAACTATTATATTCCCTCCACGAGTTTAAAAAGAATCCAAAGGTAATGCTATGATATACGCCAAGTCAAGGCTTACCGTCCACTAAACATAAGGTTCTTTTCAAGACAGTTCCTCCGTCGCCTTGTTTGCTAACCGGAACCTCTAGCGGGCGCACAAGTCCTACCTTACTTTTCAACCATCATAATGGTAGAGAGTAGAAATGGCCAACAGACTACTTGGTTCGCCTTGATAATATTCGTAA
Organism: Lissotriton helveticus; assembly: GCF_964261635.1. Classification (NCBI taxonomy): domain Eukaryota; kingdom Metazoa; phylum Chordata; class Amphibia; order Caudata; family Salamandridae; genus Lissotriton; species Lissotriton helveticus. The sequence continues at coordinate 129,794,770 of NC_136069.1, forward strand.
ATAGGACCTCTATTAAACGCGCGTACAAAACAAATGTACACTTCTCCAGCGAGTGAGCGAAAAAATATTAAAATGTTCAAAAGAACGATATTTTCTCTGGTGCTCGTGTCTACAGTGCATTGTCGTTGTTGTCCGTGCTCACGGTAGATAAAGCATTTTTTAAGAAAAAAAGGGGGATTTAGAGTGATATCTCAAATTGCAATGCATGTGTGTGTTGTCCGTACTCACGGTTGATAAAGCATTTTTTAAAGAAAAAAAGGGGATTTAGAGTGATATCTAAAATTGCAATACATGTGGGTATTGTGCCTTGACATTGAATTTCATCACGATAGATACATCAATTTATGCAAATAACATAATGAATGTAAATATGAATAAACCATATGCATACAGCTACAACATAATATAACGTTGTGAATATTGACTTTCAAATTTTTCTTTTACCTGCCTATTTACAAACTGTGTACACGTCATCATTGAACCTCATTGCCAGTAATGTTAATCTACTTAAAACACAGTGCCTATCTGGACAATCCCATGATCATGTTATATGGGCACTATTGTGTAACTTTGTCAAGTGTGGTAAAAAAATATTTTTCATGAAAAAAAATTTGTGTGTGTGCTTATGCACATGCAAATGTTTTCTGACTTGAACTTAAAGAAAACACGACATCTCCATTTTGTCATTCAGTCCTGACGGAACCATCGTTTGTAATTTCCGGATCCAGAAAGCTTCTCTTTGCAAAAGTATCTTTGCGTTGTCCATGCCCAGTCTCTGGGGTACTATCTCAATGATTTGAAAACGAAGTTGAGCAATATTGTGATTTTTTTCGATCCAGTGTTGTGTGAGGGGTGACGTCAAGCTTTTGTTGCGTATCCGACTTTTATGCTCAGTGAGTCTTAACTTCATTTTTCTATCAGTTTTACCGATATACAGTAGCCCACATGGGCATTTGATCGAGTAGACAACATGTTCTGAGTCGCAATTTGTGGAATGCCTGAGCAAAATCTTCTCTCCAGTCCGGGGGTGTAATAAAATATTGCCTGTGATCACATTATTGCAGTTCTTACAGTTAAAACACCTTGATGTCCCTTTGTGGACCAATTCTCGTTGCAATGGAGTTGGTTTATTGAGAAGTTCCTTTAGATTTTGTGCTCTTTTATATGCGAATAATGGTCGTTCTTCAAATAATGTGCTAAAATCCTTTTCAGCCAATAGAATCTCCCATCTCTTTGAAATAGTCCTTTTTATGTCTCTGGATGCAGTCGAATACTTTGAAACAAAGACCATTCTGGTGCTTGTAGTTTTAGTTTTCCTTTTCAGTAATTCTGTTCTTGGCGTTGTTTTAATTTTTTCTAGATGTGCCTCGAGCAATTTTTTTGGGTAACCTCTATCGAGGTATTTCTGTTTCTGTTCCTGTAGACTTTTGTCACATTGCTCTGAATCGGATGAAATGCGTTTGATTCGCATGAATTGCGAAACTGGCAAATTGTTTATCAAACTGGCTGGGTGAAAACTGGAGTACAATAAAGCTGTGTTTTTATCTGTTTCCTTTTTGTATAATCTTGTCTGGATGGAATTATCTTTGATTTCGACAAGAACATCTAGAAATGATAATGCTGTGTTGCTTACATTGTGGGTAAATTGAATTCTCGAATCCACAAGATTCAAACTGCTGATGTTATTGAGGAGTTCAGATTTGGGACGCTTCCAAATTAAAAAGATATCATCTATGTAGCGTCGATAGTAAATTAAACCTTGTTGCCATGTTGGATCCTCTAGAATGTAATCCAGTTCAAATTTTGCCATATATACATTAGCATATATACATGCCCCCGGGAAGCCCATGGCTGTCCCCGTCAGTTGGTTATAGTACTTGTCTTGCCACACGAAATAACTGTTAAGTAAACAAAATTCCAACAGTTGTAGTATCAAGATTTTCTGCTCATTTGACTTATCTGTTCTCAAGAGAGCCCACTCCATGGCTTCTATCCCTTGTTTGTGCGGTATGGACATATATAACGCCGTCACATCTATGGTACAAAGAGTCCATTCCATGCATCCTGTCGTATCTATATCTGCAAGACTTCTGAGGAAGTCTGATGTATCCTGTAGATATGTTGGCCAATTCTGAATAAATGGTTGCATATGTGTATCAATGAAGATACCTAAGTTCTCAAATATCGATGAACAGCCTGATACTATCGGCCTAAAAGGAGGATCATTGATGTCTTTGTGTATTTTAGGCAGAAAGTAGATTCTTGGTCTCCTTGGGTATATTTGCCTTAGATATCGCTTTGTGGTGTTGTCTATCCATTGCAATTCTTCTGCCTTATTCAGAATCTCATCCAGTCCTTGAACAATCATAGGTGTTGGATCTTGTTCAAGCTTAGCATAAGTGTTGGTATCGTTTACATGTTCATCACCCTTTCGTGTATAGAACACCGAATCCATTATTACAAGACCTCCACCCTTGTCTGCCTTCTGTATTGTTATTTCTTTATTCATTGCCAGCCGTTTAAGGGTGCTCTGTTCTGCTCTGGTCAAATTGTTCAATTTCCGTTTGTAGTTGATTTTATTCAAATCCGCTTTTACCAAAACTTCGAACGTATCCAAACTTTTGTGTGATACTGGTGCCATGAACTGACTTTTAGGTTTGAAAGATCTGTCTATTTCGTCAGTTTTTTCCATAGGATTTACCACAGTGAAAAAATACTTCAATCTAAGAACTCTCATGAATTTAAAAAAGAAATTTCTGTCTCTAGCTCATTTGATTGATATGTCCTAACAAATGAAGTACCTTTGTTTAAGAGTTTCTCTTCAGAATCAGAGAGTGGGTAATTTGAAATATTTACTACGAGATTTTTGTTTGACTCCGCAATCCCGTTTTTTTCAATTGTTCTCTCTCCTTCTCCTTCTCCCTTTCTTTCTCTTTCTCCCTTTCTTTGTCCTTTTCCTCTTCTTGTCTTATTTCTTGCTGTACAAGGTATAAATCCGGTGGTTTGTGGGATGCTTGATCCTTTTCTAAAAAAGAAGAAGAAGTAGATGACGTGCCAGATGCACTCTCGGTGATATTAGATGGTTGAGCTGTTAGTTGTGATGATTGTGGTACTATCGATTTACGCGCTATGTTAAGTTCACTGTCCGATACGACACTCTCTTCTGAAGAGGTTGGCTGTTGTTTCCTACCGGTAAACCTCCTCTTTGCATAAACTTCTGCCCACGTGTATGTTTCATTAAGTTTATAATCGATAGTATCGCGTTTAAACTTTCGCAGTTTGGTTTCTTGTAACTCTTTTCCATACTTGTCTAACCGAATGTTGATGTCTTCCAAGATTCTTTTCCATTGGTCCTCATCCAATCTTTCGGATAATTCTCGTTTGGTAGTAAAGATTTCTTCCTCTAGTTCTCGTATAGTTTTAGCAAGTTCTTCGACCAGCAATAAAATCAAGTCCAGAGAACATTTATTCAAAATCTCAAACCATTTTTCCATACATTTTGGATTACTATTAAGCCTGTATAGCATGGGCCTGATGGCCAATCTTAGCCCTCTAGGAATTCTTCTAACCCGGTGGTATTGGATCAGGGTTGTCGCATGTAGGCGTTGATTCAACTCACGTCTATTTAAATATTCAAGTTGCTTTAATTTTTGTTCAACTGATCCTCCTTGTGTATCAAAGGTCTTTGCTTCTTTAATTAGTTTATAAATTTGACTTGCCTCATCCGCTGTGTAGGCCTTGGTGTTCGCACGATTATCAGTGATCGAAGCAATTGAGTCGAACGACATTTTTGAGTGTGGTGCTAGTACCCTTGAGTTGCAGTGAAAGTGAAATATGAATGAAGAAGGGTTGATTCATAAAGTGCAACATTGTCTTAAAGTCTTCCCTTCACAAACATTTAAAAATGAGCAAGATTCAATTGGGTATACTCCAGGGCATACATTAATGTTAGAGAGTGCTGAATTAGATGATCTAAATGCCTTCTCCCTATGGAATTTAAAGTGCTGCAATAAGCTTGCATGAGCAAGAGCTGTATTGCTCAAGTTTACAAAGTGCAATTAGTCCTTTAAGCTACTGGAGAAGGTTCTACCTAAATTGGACTATTTACTTACTAATCAAAGCCCAAATACCAATTGTATTTCAAAGGTCTTTTCTTTCCACTAAAAGTTAAGGGACTGATCATGAATCTGGACCGCCAGACTCGCAGTGGCCCGACCACTGGATTATGACTTTCAGCGTTGTTCGGGCCATGGACCGCCAGCTGCTGTTCCCTGGTGGTGGTGCGGCGGAGGGGCAATACAATATGCTGAGTGGACTTGTGCAGTCCTGCTGAGCATATTTCATGTTCCTCCACAACCAGCCTTTTCATTTCGGTGAGCCTACCATGAAAAGGCTGGTGGTGGGGAAACAAAAGGGTTCCTACATGGCCTCATCCCCGCCATAGTGATGCATTCAGGGGGCACAACATGTGCCCCCTGTCTGCGTGAACCCCCAGTTGAAGCACGGCATGGAGTTCACAGTCCATGCCGTGCTGGAACATTTTTGCTGTTTCCATTGCAGTGCCCTTTTTTAGGACATCCCTGTGGGAATAGCAAATGGATCGTCTGCCTGCACAAGTTCAACTCGTAATCAGGAGGGTGGTCTTTGTGCAGCTTTGACAGTGCTGAGCTGGCACAGAGCTGGCAGAGCGCCGCCAAACTCAAAATCCGGCCCTAGGATGTTTGTCTTTGGTATATAGATTTTTTAAAAACCCTGGCTGTGAAGAATAGCTGTGCAGCCCCTCCCTCAGGCAACCTGTAGGAGTCTGGTCAAACAAAATGAGATTGTCCGCATACATAAAGGTGTGCTGCTGTTTTGATCCTACTGCTAGGATACAGTTGTTTCCATCCAATAATTGCTAAGGGAAGTCTGGGCGATAGAGTGAGAATAGTGGTGGCAGCACACAACACTGATTTAAACCATTATGCGAAGGGATAGGGGTAAAAAGACCCTAATTAACGCCCAATAAAATGTTATACCCGGTTGAGGAGTAAAGGAAATCTAATTGCTTTAATCAGCCACTCAGAATAATCAGTGATGACAACTTCAAATAGAAAGTCGGTCTATCCACAATATTGAATGCTTTAGAAAAATGTTAAATTAACTTATTTTTTGCAACATTCTTATCCAGTAAAGACTGCAAACAGCTATCTGTAACCAACTGAGTTGTTCTAAAACTAAATTGTTTTAAGGAAATAATGTTTGCTTCCTTAGCTCAATTTTCCAGGTGGTCCAGTATGCTCATGGCAAAAATGTGCCCCACTGCATATAGTAATGCAATTTGGAGATAATGCTCCAGAACTTTCCTATTGTCTTTCTTGTGAAGCGGGACAACATCACTATCTTTCCAAGATTTTGGCAAATTACCAGAGGAAAAACAAACCTCTGATAAGGGGACCAGCAGTTTGGCCCACACTTCAGAAATATTACTAATTACCAAGATTGGAACTTCATTGGGCACCATCATAGCAGGGGATCTGACTCTTTTGAAATACCCTAATATCTGGTCCCAGATAGGAGAGAGAATAGCTACTGGCACTAGAGAAAACATCTCAAACACTTTGGCCTCCTTCTTTGCCTCCTGAATATAGATAGCCCATGTTTCTGTTGCCGTCTTGTTAGATATTGGGCCCTTTTATGCCAGAGTTCAGATCAACAATGTGCCAAAAAGCACTGTGGGCCCAATTATGACTTTGGGGGTGCGGCACCAGGTCTGCCCCACCACCACACCAGCAAAGCCGTGGTCAAACCGCCAGCCAGATTGGGAGTTTGCTCGTGTCTGGCGGGCTTTGTTTTTGGTTTTCCCACGTCAGTGCCGTAAAAATGGGCACCACAATGAGAGCACCAAAAATAGTTCCTGCACTGCATGGACTATAAAGTGCAGGAACTCGTGTTGTGCCCCCTCCCTGTGTGCATCTTCATGGCGTGATGCTCCAGGGGCCACTGTAGGGCCTCTTTGTTTCCTCTCTGCCTCAATTTTCATGGCGATGAAACCGCCATGAAAACCGCGGCGGAGTGGAAAGTTGTAATATGCTTGGCGGGATCACAGTGGTCTGGCCAAACTAATTGTGGCCTCCTGCCTGCCGCAACACCGCCAGGGAATGGTGGTTCCCTGGCCTCTGCAGCAGGGCTGTAGTGGTCCGACCACCGACTCCTAATAGGGCAGTCGGGAGACTGCTACCGTTGTGCCCCGCAAGTCTGGTAGTCCATGTGCAACCATACTCGTAATCGGGCCTGTGTGTTTTTCTCTGATGCCACTTGATGTTAGAAAGACCAAAGTAGGTGATGCTGTCTTTACTTTATTGTCCATCTGTGGGTTTCCTTTTTTGCTTCAGTAATTTTATTTGCAAGCCAAAGAGACAAATATGTACAGTTTGCAAACTAGGTAATTTATTTAATTTGATAACTGTTTTCCACTTTATCTTTTGTTGACCATCGTAAGAAATGATATCACTTATTGACTGGGGTGTGAGCCCTAGTCAAGAAAACCCCAAATTAACCTGTGTTTAACCCAATGGTAGCTTGGCACACAGTACTCAGACTTAACGTGGAGGCAATATGTAAAGTATTTGTGTAACACTTCAAACAGTAAAACACTTTAAACACCAAAAAAAAGAAGCCCACATCACTATTAGAAAAACAGAGTGATTTTTAATAAATTTAACAAGACCAAATAACAAAAATCCAATTAGTGGAATATTGATATTTAAAGCTTTTAGAGAAAATAGCTACCAAAAGGCAGAAAGCGCCAGCTATGGATATCTGGTTCCAACAGATCAGGACAAAGTAACAAGTTCAAGCCGACTGTGATAGAACTAGTTAGGCCCCGCTGAACACAGTACCTTAAATCCTGGTTTGCGTAGCATTACGCGGATCCGCGCTGAACATGTGTTGTACAGCCGGAGCGATGGGTTGGTTCTGAGATGTGGTGAGGCTGCAGGGCGAGGTCTTTTTGCACCGATGTCAAGGATCTCATAGATGCAAACTTCAGAAAGTGTCTTGCAGCCAGGGCGATACATCAGTTCGAAGGAGCTGCACGGCTACAATATGGAGTTAGTTGTTGTGGCTGCCATTGGCAAGAGATGTGAGGACATGCACGGAGGTTGCATCACGCAGTGACCATTACAAAGGTGATGCAGGTTGCAGCAGCGATGCAAGTATTTGCATAGGTCCAATTTGCACACTAGTGGAGATGCATCACTTCCACTGAGAGTTGCACTGCGCAGCACAGGAGATACATCCATTTTGCTGGATCCACAGAGGCTGGAAAAACACCTTAAGCCCACTTTCAAGGGTCCAAGAATTTAACAGTTTTTCACTACCAGGACATGTAAAACTTAAAAGTACAGACCCTGCTCTCTTGGCTGTACTTGGCCTGCCATAGATGTGGCTTATATGCATTAAAAAGAAAGGATTGGGCCTAGCAGGAGGTTTATTTTGCCAGGTAGAAATGGCAGTTTTAGAAGGTGGTTCTGACCATCTGAGATGCCCAAATGTTTCGCTTTTTGAACACCTATTTGTTAAGATTTTACTGTGGGAGAGCCTCATAAGTTGGGACTCACCCACAGCTAACTCATGATGAAAAGGACTGCATGTGTATTTTACCTGTGTGCCCCTGGTGCAAGTAGGCCACTGTGCTGCATCCAGAGTAAGGGGCACCGGGCGGGTGTGCTCTGCTGAGGACGACTTGTGCTTGAGCCTGGTTCCATGGGCAACTGGAAGGAAGAACCTCCAGACTGGCCCAGGACCCTGACTTGCGCCACAAGGGGAGACCAGGACAAGGGACCAGGAGCCTGGGCCTCTGCACAAGGACAAGAGAAGCCCAGTAAGAGAGCCAGGTGAAAGGCTTGAGCAGGGAGCCAGTGAAGACCACTCCCTGCTGCATTCACCCTCCTGGAGATCAAGAGGGCAAAATAAAGTGCTCCCAGTGTTCCGGGAGAGCCACTAGGAGCAAGAAGAGGCCAAAATCAGGAAGATCGGTCCCCTGGGGGCTGTGATATGCCCCCCAGAAGGTAGGCAATCTCTGGCCGACCGGTGACGAAGGTTGTGGGGTCTGCCGCCGGTCCAGAAAATGCCCCGGGTTGGGTCAGGTCCCAAGGGCTGCCCCCAGCAGAAGTGAAGCCAGGGAGCGCCGTCGCGCTCCACCTGAAAATGCCCTGCAGGCTGCCAGGAGCCCACCATTGCCCTCACCGAAAATGGAGGCAGAGGGGCACGGTCATGCCCCCCTCAAAGATGGAAGTTGGGGGGCGCTGTTGCGCTCCGCGTGAAGGAGACCAATCGGGGTGCCAGGAGCCCACCCTGGCCCCCGGCATCCAAGGAGGGTGGGGAGCACTGTGCCCCCCCGCAATGATGACTCTGGGGCCTGGGATCCCAACTCCGGGCCCCAACCCCCCGAAGCAAAACCGGGGTGTGCCATCATGCTCCCTTTGAAGAAGTCCCTGTGGGGCCCGGGACCCGACCTCTGGGCCCCCGAAGACTCCCATGCGACAGCAGGAAGACAGGGGGAGTGCCGTCACACTCCCCTGAAGACCCGCAAGAGTGAGGCCGCCTCCGTGTCTCTCTGCTGGAGTGGGCAGACCGAAATCGACTCTCCAGCTCCAGCGGCGGCACCAGAGGTTGCGGCCCGAGCAGGGGACCCAGCGGGAGCCACAGGACTGAGCTCCCCAGGTGGCTCCCCAATGCTTGGAACCGGTAGAGGTGTGAGGGGGGCCCCAGAAAACAGCAAGAGCAGCTGGGGTGGGATCCCCGAACTGCAGGTCTCACCTGGTGGTCCGGGTGGGACTGGGCCCCCCACCGAAGCCGGGGGAAGCGTTGTGAGGCCGCTGGGGGTAGCGCGGCTCTCCCTGGAGCAGCGGGAGAGCCGCTACTATAATATTCAGTAAGAAAGGAAGGAGCGCGTTATAATGCCTCGCCAGGCATACAGAAGCCTGCAAGGTAACCTGGCTATTTCGGTGTGTGGTGGCCCAAGGAAGAAGAGGGCACTGCTGTTGGTGTGACAAGGTGCAGGGGGAGCTGCAGGAACAACGCAGTTTCCCCCAACACGACAGAAGAGAGTCCCTCCCTAAGTCTCATGGGGACTTAAAAGAAACAACCCCTCAAGGGCTCAGACAGCAATTGCTTTTCCTCGGGGTTGGAACTTTTGTTCTACAGCTGGGGGGTGCCTTAAGGATTGTTTCTATGTGTGAAAGACTGTGCTGGGAATGTCTGGAGAAGGACATCCCCTGGCGGTGAAGTGGTGCAACTGCACGAGAAGTGCATTCACCAATGTTATTTTCTTTAGAGGGACTGTAAGTCACACGTGTAAAGTGGAGTCAGAAGTCAAGTGGGGTTAATTTGCCACACATTCCTGCTAGGGTATCTGGCTTTAAATGCTTAATCCTGTGATTTTACCTGTGATGCCTTTTGTAGAATGTGACTGCAATGCATTACAACTGTTATCAGCTATGAAAAGTGCCGCATTTAAAGTGATGCCCAAACATGTATTCTTGATACTGCGTTAGGGGGATGTATGACATTACAACTAAGCATGAGCGCTAAATCCGCTCCGAACTCTCGCGAATTTGCCGAAAATTCGCAATCCGCGAGCGGCGGATTCCGGGGGCAAAAGTTCAACCTTTCCTGGTCTGTTGTAACTAATTTACGATGGCGCCGGCAAGCTGCCAGCGCCATCCTAAGATAGCTACTAAATTAGCTTCAACAGGAAGCTCTAATAGATAAGATAAAGCAGGTCATCGAGCGCCTGCTTTATTTAATCTATTAGAGCTTCCTGTTGAAGCTAATTTTGTAACTATCTTAGGATGGCGCTGGCAGCTTGCCGGCGCCATCGTAAATTAATTACTACAGACCAGGAATGGAATAATACCGTTGTGGAGGCTGGGCAGGTGTGCCTTCTTCCCAAATATACCGTCGAAAATCAGCTGTGATGCTGGACAAAGGCCTTTGCATCTTTGACCTTCACGAGCGCAATCCCCGTGCTGTTATGTGGCCAGGGGCTTCTGTCTCTACATCTGCTGCTCTGATCAGTCTCTGACCTTGTATACACACAAGAGCCATGTGCACTCGCATGGAAGCGCCGTCCGTTTGGCCACGCCCACACACTCGCGGTGTGCACCGTCTTCCCGCCATTTACCCACTATGATGGGCAGATCACTCAAGGGACCCCTGCGCCCTTCGGCGCGATTGCATAGTACCACACACCTGGCCGCTGTAGACAACTCTCTGCCACTTTAAGCAGCTGTAGTGTAGTAAAAGCACTATACATTTACCCAACGAGGTAGCACTTACTGATCATCCAGTAGAAAGTACTCCAGTTGAGTAGAGGTATGGCACAAAACGGTGGCGTCTTCTTGAATAAATACGAAGGGCAGGGTTCAATCTGGCACGATGGTCCACTCCTGGCATGGAAGCCACGCCCCCAAATCCGCTGATCAGCAAAATCCGCGGATTTTGCGGATCCACGATCCGTGAATCCGCAAATTCGTGAATCGTGGATCCGCAAAATCCGCCCATGCTTAATTACGACGCATGCTTTTACATCGCAGTTTTTACAACGCATATCATTACAACGCATAGCGCTGTGGGGTGCTGGATAGTGAATAGTTTAATTTACTATTCCAACTCCAGTCCCCGTGGATAGTAGGGAAGGTGTTGGATAGTAGCCCCCCAGCGCAATGCGTTGTAATGGTTTGCGTTGTAAAAGTTGCGATGTAAAAGCACTGCGTGGTAAAAGTTGCGTTGTAGAGGATGTTTCCCGCGTTAGGGGATGAACAACCCAAAATGTTAGCTACAAGATGTAGAGGTTTATACTGTATAGTCAGTACGAGATGCTCAGTCAGGGTTATGTGTCCCCAGGGCAAGTGTACCTATGTTTAATGCTTGTTGAGATGATGGGGTGGGTTGCCACTGGGATGGTGCCAGTTGGCAAGGCCCTTGCTCCAGGTTGTGTAAACCCACTGCATTACGGGCAAGACGATGTGCATGCATGGGAGTGGTGGTACTAAACCCCACCCCCCCTGCGGAAGGGGTGGAGATGTTATGCAATGTCACAAAGTATTTCCAACAGCTTATGTATATTTGTAAATTGGTGCATAGTAGTAAGTAGTGTGTGTGTTTAACAAATGTACTCTTACTTCTATAAAGCAAAGTACAGACTGGACTATCAATTATTGAGTGTTATTTCTGTGCACCTGTAATGGCGATTACTAGCCCACACCACCTCCCTTGAGTAAGCCTTAGACTGCTCTGCAACGCTACCCTCTGAGAGTCAGGCGCTACACTAGGGCCTTTGGTTCCCAGTGAAGGACAAATGTGACATGTTATTTGTGCAGGCCTCACAGATACTGCCTCGTTTTCCAACAGGTAGTTTAAAACTGCATGCACAGGCTCAGCAGTGGCTGGCTGAGACATGTTTAAAGGGCTACTTAAGAGGGTAGCATAACCTGTGCTGCAGGACCACTGGTAGCATTTAATGTACAGTCTTTGAGTACATGTGGTACCATTTTACTGGGGACTTATAAAGTAAATTGAATATGGCAATTGGGGATAAGCCAATATTACTATGTTTGGAGGAAAGAGTACATGTACTTTAGCAAGGTGCTCATAGTCCTAAGGCCAGCAAAAACGAGGTCAGAAAAACGTGGAGGACAAGGCAAAAAACATTGGGGGGGGGGGAGACCACCTAAAGCTGACAGGTCTAACAGCCTTCCATTTAGGGGCCTCTTTTTGTCTTGATTTTTAACTGCTAAGCCACATCAGCCGTTAATAATCCATAAATTGAAACTGGGTCATCCATCGAAATCTTGTTCAGGACGTTTAAGAATTAAGCAACTGTTTCAATAAACTTAGAGATATTATGGGGATTCCAGTATAATTTACCATTTTTGTTCCAATATCAGCAGTCCCCATACAAATGTTTTCCAGACATATTGCCGGGATGGAAAGTAAAAGTGCATGGTCACTGTATGGTGTTTCTATAACAGAAAAAATGCAAAATCAGGCCAAAGATCGTTTATGATATGATTTTATAATCTATGATTACAGACCTAAACTGACATTGACTGGTATCTTTTGCTGTAAGGCCGCAACCTGTTTGACTATTTAAAGCAACTTCTCCAAGTAACATTTATTCTTCCAGAAGAAAAGTGCCTTATCTGTCACTCCTGATATTATTTGGGAATAAAGCATCCAGGATATCCCAGCTATTTTCAAGCAGAGTGAGCTGATAGAAATCCATAAGAGCCTTAGAGATCTTTGCATTGAAGTCTTCTGTAATTGGTAACCAACGGTTTTTTCTCTGTTTCTAATTTTAGTTATAAACATAAATATTACTTTGAAAATACAATTATTTATTTTGAGTACCCAGTGGCACATAAGCATTAAAGACAAGGGGAGAATAGCCACATGATTTTTGCCAATTTGGAAATTTGATAGTAAAACATAGGAGACATTTATTTACAGGCAAGATTTTTGAGCTTTACAGTCAAACTTGATTGAGAGTGGTAGCATGACTTCTATTTGTTGAGTGGCAGGGCAGTTAAACACCTACGAAGAGATCTTCTGTGAATCAAGTTTCTTGGAGCCAGATTAATACTGGCTTTTGAGATCTGGGATAGTTTATTTTCCTTTCATCGATTCCTGCCAAGTTCCAAGAAAGAATAGTAATGGTCTTGATAAACAAACCGTAAATTCCGAGCAATAGATTTGTTACTGCTCACCGCTCTGAGCAGCCTTGCCCATGATATATATTTCCTTAGATGATTACCAGGTTGCTGCTGTTCTTGTGTTATTATGGATCTTCCAGTTGTAAACATTTCCAATTTTACTGACCGCACATGATTGTGCAGGTCCCACAGTTGGCCCAAAAGATTGTGGTTTGGATGGTTGGAATCCTGGATGGACATACAATTCATACTATTAAGCTCCCCACCATGGACACTCTCTCGGTGTGATGCAAAATATCGAATACGAAATATCGAGCAGTACAAATATCAAGTTTTTAATAATGTGTTACAGAATATTGTGATGAATAAAGCATTATCGTTGTCAAAAATATCTGTGCTGTTATTATAATTTACAAAAATATATGTTTTGTAAATATTGTTTTTTAATTATCTTTATGAATTTTTGTATATATTTTAATTGTATATGTTATAAATTGTTTGTATAATTGTGGCTAATGTTTTTAACCCCTTCGGTGCTAGTCCTTTCCACCCTGTGCTTAGCATATTTTTGGCTATTTGGGGTAGTTCGAGCTTAGGTCCCTGTAACATTTTGACCACATATGGTATCCAGGCCAAATTTGCATCCTTTTCTTCCAAAATCATGGAAATTCTAAAGATACACAGGATTTGTGGATTCCCCTGGAAGGGACCCAGAAACCAGCCAAAATACAGCAATTATTATCTTTTTTTAAGGGGGAAAAAGTGCTGCAAATGAAAGGGTCTGTTTTTTCCCTGCAAATGGTATCAACAAAGGGTTTGTGGGGCTGAAATTACCATTTTACAAGCTTTGTCATAAAACCAACATTTTTTACACAGTTTTGGCATTTTACTGGGACATAGTCTATTTTTACTATTTTTTTAGGCTTTCAAACTTCTTCCAGTTAATGGTAGAAATGGATATAAAAGCAATAATGGATCCTGGAAAGCTATACATTTTAGAAATGTAGACAAAATTATGAATTCAGCAAGGGGTCATTTGTGTACATTCTTCAAAGTTTCTTTATAGAAACTAACAGTTGAAAATAGGAAACATTTAAAATGATTTGCAAAAACAGCCATTTGTGCCATCGTTTTTACCTGTAACTTCTTCTAATTATGACGGATGTTGGAAAGCAATATACCGTTATATTTGCTGGACCTTTCTGGTTGTGGGGCTATATAGGACTTGTAGGTTGACTAAGTACCCGACGAACCCAGAGTCAATAACTGAGCAGAGTCTTGCAATGCTTTTATCATGTACCGGGTACATAGCAATTAATTTGGGAACATATATACAGTGAAAGACACCTATGTATCTCTGAAATTGGAACAAAATATAGAGTTTCAAAACAGTAGCTATTTGCACATTTCCAAAATTGTTAGTTCCCATACTAGCATGAGAATTATAGGAAATTTTTCAAAGTGATTTATTTTTTAGACATTGTCTTTCATTTGGAAGGCAGAAGTGCATTGAAGGTCAATAGGTAATAACAGTTGCTCTACAATTCTGTTTTACCTTTAGTATCCCGATAAAAATGGTACCTCACTTGTGTGGATAGGTCTAGTGCCCGTGACAGGAAACAGCCTAAAATGACACGTGGACACACTACATTTTCACAGTGAAAACGGACCGATTTTTTGCAAAGTGCCTAGCTGTAGATTTTGAACCGTAGCTCTGCCGGCACCTAGGGAAACCTAGCAGACCTATGATTTTTTTCAACTAGACAACCAGGGAAATCCAGAATGGGGTGACTTGTCAGGCTCTCAGCAGGTTCTACAACCCAGAATCCCTTGCAAACTTCAAACTTTGTAAAAAAACACATTTTCCTTCACATTTCTGTGTTGGAAAGTTCTGGAATCTGCGTGGATCCACAACATTTCACACACCCCACATTCCCCAAAGTCTTCAGAGAAACATGGTACCTCTGTTGTGTGGGTAGTAACTCTGGCAAAGCACTACGCTACGCTCGCATAGTTTGCGAAGTTTCCGCTTCTTCGCTCTACGCGAATTGCACGTAGCACAGTGCAAACACGTGTAGCGTAGTGCAGCAGTCATTTTTTGCTTGCTCGCGACCCTCAACGTCAAGTTGGCGACCGCGAGCAAGCAAAATGGCATCCTGGCGAGACTTTTTCCTCGTTCGCGTTCAGCAACATCAAGTTACTGATTGCGAGCGTGGAAAATAAACCTACCGGCAATAGATTCTCAACGCAGGGAGGTCAGGTTTCTCATTGCGAGTGGTTATGTATGCTCGCAACCGCTCGCAATGAGAAACTACCAGTCTGCCTTGAGAAAGCTGCCACTCGAGTAAAAATCTACTCGAGCGGCAGAAAACTACAGCTCGCACTGTGCAAGTTGCCGTTTACAATGATTGCACGGTGCGGGAAGCTTGTCCGCACTGTGCAATCTTTGAAAAGGGCATCTTGCACAGTGCGAACAGGGTACTACGCAGTTCGCGTAGTGCTACGCATAGCACGCGTAGTGTGAAGTGCACTTCGTGTAGCTACGCGTAGCAGTACTTCACGAACTACGCCCAGGGTTAGTAGGTAGGCCTAGTGCCCGCGACAGGGAACTGCCCAAAACCCAACATGGACACACCACATTTTCACAGTGAAAACTGACCCTTTTGATGAAAAGTGCCTAGCTGTAGTTTTTTCCCTAGCTAAGGCATAGGGCAACCTAGCAAACCTATCCATTTTTTTAAAGCTAGACACCCAGGGGAATCCAGGATAGGGTGACTTGTCTGTCTTTCACCAGGTTCTGTTACCCAGAAACCCTTGCAAACCTCAAACTTTGTAAAAAAAAATTCTGTGGTGGAAAGTTCTAGAATCTGAGCAGTTCTTCGAATTTCCTACCACTCAGCATTCTCCCAGGTCTCCCAATAAAAATGGTACCTCACTCGTGTGAGTGGGTCAAGTACCCACGACAGGCAAGCGCCCAAAACGTATTGAGGAGACATCAAAATTATCTATCACAAAACAACCTGGTTTTGCAAGGGGGGTCACCTGGGAGTTCGGCCCCGCTCTAGGCGGCCATCTTGGGAAACCTACTAAACCCACATGTTTCTGAAAACTAGACACCCAGGGGAGTCCAGCGAGGTATGGCTTGCATGGGCCCCCCAATGTTTTCCTAGCCAGAATCCCCTGCAAATCGCAAATTTAGCTGAAAAAAATAATTTTTCTCAAATTTCTGTGTGGGAAAATTCTGGAATCTGCATGGATCCACCTATATCCTACCACTCAGCGTTCCCACAGGTCTCCCGATGAAATTGGTACCTCAATCACGTGGGTGGGTCAAGTACACCCACGGTAGGCAATGGCCCAAAATGTATTGATGAAACATCAAAATAACCTATCACAAAACAACATGGTTTTGCAGGGGGCGTCACCTGGGTCTATGGCCCCTGGCTCGGTGGCCATCTTGGGAAACACCAAACCCACACATTTCTGAAAACTAGACAACAAGGGGAGTATAGCGAGGTACGGCTTGCATGGGACTCCCAACGTTTTCCTACCCAGAATCCACTTCAAATCTCAAATTTAGCTGAAAAAAATCAAATTTTCCACATATTTTTGGGTGGAATCACCATGCCAGCACAAATGTCCTAACCCACTTTGTTCCCCTCAGTCTCCCGGGTAAAATGATACCTCACTTGTGTGGCTGTCCAATGCAGAATTAGCTAAAAACATATATTTTTTTAAATGTAGCGCTTAGAATTCTCAGTGCTATACCTTTAATCCCTATCTTTTTTTCAGCTAAATTTGAGGTTTGCAGGGGATTCTGGGTAGGGAATCATTGGGTATGCACGCAAGCCTTACCTCACTGGACTCCTCAGGGTGACTAGTTTTCAGAAATGTGTGGGTCTGGAAGTTTTTCCCCACATAGCTGCTGAGCCCGGGGCCAAAAACCCAGATGCCCCCTTGCAAAACCAGGTTGTTTTGTCATAGATAATTTTAATGACTCTACAATACATTTTGGGCCCTTGCCTGTCGCGGGTACGTGACGCATCCACACAAGTGAGGTACCATTTGTGTCGGGAGACGTTGGAGAATGCGGGGTAGGTAGAAGTTTGTGGTCCCACACAGATTCCAGAACTTTCCATCACAGAAATGTCGGGAATATTTGGGTTTTTTTAGGTTTGCAAGGGATTCTGGGTTACAGAACCTGGTGAGAGCCACACAAGTCACCCCATCCTGGATCCCCCTGTGTGTCTAGTTTTCAAAATGTATGGATTTGCTAGGTTTCCCTAGGTGCCGGGACAGCTAAGGTTCAAAATCTACAGTTAGGCACTTTGCAAAAAAGGGTCCGTTTTCACTGTAAAAATGAAGTGCATCCATGTCACATTTCGGGCTGTTTCCTGTCGGGTACACTAGGCCTACCCATACAAGGGAGGTACCATCATTTTTATCGGAAGACTTTGGAGAATGCGGGGTGGGTGGAATTTTGTGGATCCATGCAGATTCCAGAACTTCCCACCACAGAAATGTGAGGAAAATGTGTTTTTTTTTACAATGTTTGAAGTTTGCAAGGGGTTCTAGGAAACAGAACCTGGTGAGAGCCAGACAAGTCACCCCATCCTGTATTCCCCTCCATATCTAGTTTTAAGTAAATGTATAGGTTTGCTAGGTTAGTTTAGGTGCCAGCAGAGCTAGGGTTCAAAATCTACAGCTAGGCACTTTTAAAAAAAGGGGTTAGTTTTCACTGTAAAAACGTGGTGTCCACGTTGCGTTTCGCGCCATTTCCTGTCATGGGCACTAGGTCTACCCACACAAGTGAGGTACAATTTTTATCCAAAGACTTTGGAGAATGCTGAGTGGGTGGAATTTTGTGGATCCATGCATATTCAAGAACTTTCCACCACAGAAATATGAGGAAAATGTGTTTTTTACAATGTTTGAAGTTTGCAAGGGATTCTAGGAAACAGAATGTGGTGGGAGCCAGACAAGTCACCCCATCCTAGGTTCCACTGGGTGTCTAGTTTACAAAAATCTATCACTTGCTAGGTTTCCCTAGGTGCTGGCAGAGCTAGGGTTCAAAATCTTTCACTGTAAAACTGTGGTGTGTCCACGTTGCTTTTTGGGCTGTTTTCTATTGCGGGTCGTAAGCCTGCCCAAACAAGTAAGGTATCATTGTTATCGGGAGACTTTGGAGAATGCTGGGTGGGTGGAAGTTTAAGGATCTGTGCAGATTCCAGAACTTTCCATCGCTGAAATTTGAGGACAATGTTTTTTTTTTACAAAGCTTGAGATTTTCAAGGGATTCTGGGTAACAGAACCTAGTGAGAGCCACACAAGTCACCCCGATCTGGATTCCCCTTAATGTCTAGTTTTAAAAAAATGTACAGGTTTGCTATGTTTACCTAGGTGCTGGCTGCGCTTGGACCCAAAGGTAGGCAGATTCTGAAAAAGAAGTCAGTACCTGGTGGGCTTTCTGCCGCCCTGGGGCTATTGCCCCGATATGCCCCCAAAGGGACAGAAAGACTGTGGCTATTCTTTTGGGGGGATGGGGGCATTGGGATGCCCATTCTGGGAATCCCCCACCTCTATGTACAAAAAAGCCATCATAATCGCTGGTGCATAGTGGGCTCTCTGCCCCCCCGGGGGTAGATAAGGGGCTACTGCCCCCAGCTGCCTCGTGGGAGGGATAAAGACTGTGGCATCTTTTTTAGGGGGTGGGCATTGGCATTCTGGGCAGCCCCCACCCTGAACTTTGCGGGAAATAAATCCCTGCTGGCTAGTGGGCTTTCTGCCCCCCCTGGTGGCAGATAAGGGTCTATTGCCCCATCTACCTCCAGCGGGGGCAGAAAGACTGTAGCATTTTTTTGGGGTGGGGCATTGGCATGCCCATTCTGGGCAGCCCCTACCCCATGCCATATAAAACAAGCATTAGAAATGCAATTGGGCTCGGATTTATTTGAGTTTGAGCTATTGGCATTGTAAATGCCAATGTCTTTTTGCCATGTGTTATGGAGTGTGTGCATGTGGTGTGTAGTGGAAGTATGTTTGTTGAATTGTAATTTTACCAATGGTGGCATGCTGTGCTTTATATGAATATGTTTAAAAGTAAAGTGTACCATACTGCGATTGCTTGGTGGAAAAGTGCACTGCCGGCTGGAGGTGTGTGTGCCTGGTGGAAGGGTGCACTGACGGCTGGTGGGTGTGTGCTTGGTAAAAGCGTGCACAGATGGATGATGGTTGTTTGTGTTTGTGCATGGTGAAAGCATTCATTGACGGCTGGGGGTGTGTTGTTGTGTGTGTTGTTTTCTGTGTGCTGGTGAGTGTGTGGTGGTGAGTCTGTGGGGGTGAGCCTGGGGAGTGAGTGTGGTGGTGAGTGTGTTGTGTTGAGTGGTGACAAGTGTGTGGTGTTGAGAGACTGAGGTGTGTGGTTTGTGTGTGCGTTATGTGTGTGTGGTGTATGTGTGTGTGGTGTTTTCTGCACACTCACACACTGCCCCGTAACATTCACACACTGCTCACCCGCACACTCCCAATGTCACCCTGCATAGTCACACACTGTTTACCCTGCACACTCATTCTGCACACTCACACAATGTGCACCCTGACACACTGTCTCCGCAGTCACTCTGCACTCACTGTCACTCTGCACTCACTGTCACTCTGCACTCACTGTCACTCTGCACTCACTGTCACTCTGCACTCACTGTCACTCTGCACTCACTGTCACTCTGCACTCACTGTCACTCTGCACTCTGCTGTCACTCTGCACTCTGCTGTCACTCTGCAGTCACTCTGCACTCTGCAGTCACTCTGCACTCTGCAGTCACTCTGCACTCTACAGTCACTCTGCACTCTACAGTCACTCTGCACTCTACAGTCACTCTGCACTCTACAGTCACTCTGCACTCTACAGTCACTCTGCACTCTACAGTCACTCTGCACTCACTGTCACTCTGCACTCACTGTCACTCTGCACTCACTGTCACTCTGCACTCACTGTCACTCTGCTGTCACTCTGCACTCACTGTCACTCTGCTGTCACTCTGCACTCACTGTCACTCTGCACTCACTGTCACTCTGCTGTCACTCTGCACCGCCACTCTGCACTCTGCACCGCCACTCTGCAGCGCCACTCTGCACTCTGCACCACCACTCTGCACTGCCACTCTGCACCGCCACTCTGCACCGCCACTCTGCACCGCCACTCTGCACCGCCACTCTGCACCGCCACTCTGCACTCTGCACCGCCACTCTGCACCGCCGCACCGCCACTCTGCACCGCCACTCTGCACCGCCACTCTGCACCGCCACTCTGCACCGCCACTCTGCACTCTGCACCGCCACTCTGCACCGCCACTCTGCACCGCCACTCTGCACCGCCACTCTGCACCGCCACTCTGCACTCTGCACCGCCACTCTGCACCCCCACTCTGCACCCCCACTCTGCACTCTGCACCGCCACTCTGCACCGCCACTCTGCACTCTGCACCGCCACTCTGCACTCTGCACCGCCACTCTGCACCGCCACTCTGCACCGCCACTCTGCACCGCCACTCTGCACCGCCACTCTGCACTCTGCACCGCCACTCTGCACCGCCACTCTGCACCGCCGCTCTGCACCGCCACTCTGCACCGCCACTCTGCACCGCCACTCTGCACCGCCACTCTGCACCGCCACTCTGCACCGCCACTCTGCACTCTGCACCGCCACTCTGCACCGCCACTTTGCACCGCCACTCTGCACCGCCACTCTGCACTCTGCACCGCCACTCTGCACCGCCACTCTGCACTCTGCACCGCCACTCTGCACCGCCACTCTGCACCGCCACTCTGCACCGCCACTCTGCACCGCCACTCTGCACCGCCACTCTGCACCACCACTCTGCACTGCCACTCTGCACCGCCACTCTGCACCGCCACTTTGCACCGCCACTCTGCACCGCCACTCTGCACTCTGCACCGCCACTCTGCACCGCCACTCTGCACTCTGCACCGCCACTCTGCACCGCCACTCTGCACTCTGCACCGCCACTCTGCACCGCCACTCTGCACCGCCACTCTGCACTCTGCACCGCCACTCTGCACCGCCACTCTGCACCGCCGCAACGCCACTCTGCACCGCCACTCTGCACCGCCACTCTGCACCGCCACTCTGCACCGCCACTCTGCACCGCCGCAACACCACTCTGCACCGCCACTCTGCACCGCCACTCTGCACCGCCACGCTGCACCGCTGCACCGCCACTCTGCACCGCCACGCTGCACCGCTGCACCGCCACTCTGCACCGCCACTCTGCACCGCCACTCTGCACCGCCACTCTGCGCCGCCATTCTGCGCCGCCACTCTGCACCGCCACTCTGCACCGCTGCGCCGCCACTCTGCGCCGCCACTTTGCGCCGCCACTCTGCGCCGCCACTCTGCACCGCCACTCTGCACCGCCACTCTGCACTCTGCACCGCCACTCTGCACTGCCACTCTGCACTCTGCACCGCCACTCTGCACCGCCACTCTGCACCGCCACTCGGCACTCTGCACCGCCACTCTGCACTCTGCACCGCCACTCTGCACTGCCACTCTGCACCGCCGCACCGCCACTCTGCACCGCCACTCTGCACCCCCCACTCTGCACCCCCACTCTGCACCCCCCACTCTGCACCCCCACTCTGCACCGCCACTCTGCACCGCCACTCTGCACCGCCACTCTGCACCGCCAATCTGCACTCTGCACCGCCACTCTGCACCGCCACTCTGCACCGCCACTCTGCACCGCCACTCTGCACCGCCACTCTGCACCGCCACTCTGCACTCTGCACCGCCACTCTGCACCGCCACTCTGCACCGCCACTCTGCACCGCCATGCATCGCCACTCTGCACCGCCGCACCGCCACTCTGCACCGCCACTCTGCACCGCCACTCTGCACTCTGCACCGCCACTCTGCACCCCCACTCTGCACCCCCACTCTGCACTCTGCACCGCCACTCTGCACCCCCACTCTGCACCGCCACTCTGCACCGCCACTCTGCACCCCCACTCTGCACCCCCACTCTGCACTCTGCACCGCCACTCTGCACTCTGCACCGCCACTCTGCACTCTGCACCGCCACTCTGCACTCTGCACCGCCACTCTGCACCGCCACTCTGCACCGCCACTCTGCACCGCCACTCTGCACCGCCACTCTGCACTCTGCACCGCCACTCTGCACCGCCACTCTGCACCGCCACTCTGCACTCCGCACCGCCACTCTGCACCGCCACTCTGCACCGCCACTCTGCACCGCCACTCTGCACCGCCACTCTGCACTGCCACTCTGCACCGCCACTCTGCACCGCCGTCATGGTCAGTAAAACTGGAGATCATACAGCATGGACTGGTGGTGCTGGTCCCCTGAGGGGCTGAGAGTGGAAATACAGGAAATGAAAGAGCCAGAGGAATGGATCAACAGATGGGAAGGGCAAGGGAGAGAATTCACTAAGACTAGCAAACGATGTAGGCATGGGAAGTAGAGGATGTATGGGTGGAGGAAAGGCCAAGGCCACGTGGGAGATAGAAAGTAACTGGGCAATATAAAGGAGGTACAAGAAATGGAGTAGTGGGTTAAGAAAAGGTTGTGAGGTAAAAAGGCTGAGTGGGTGGGACGGAAGGGGTGGTTGGGGCTGGGGGCTGGACGGAAGGGGTGGTTGGGGCTGGGGGCTGGGGAGTGGGAACGCTAGACGGGAGAGATGGAAGAAAGGAGCCCAGGCTGGAGTCAAGGATGGAGGGAAGAGCAGCAAAAGAAAGAGGACGAAGCCTATTATTAACCGTCCAAGTGGCCTGCCAAGAGAGAGGGGACAGATTGATGTAAATATTCTGGGCACTAATGTACCCATTGCTGGAAAGACTAACATTCCATGCATCCTATGGATTTTATGTGGCAATGCTTGTCATGTACACACAGTGGCTTGTGCAGCAAGACGGGAAGCAGGAATGGGAAGGAGGGCGGGGTGGGGGATGCAGGGAGGGCACGTTGCTCCTGAACATTGAGCTCTGCTTTTAGGACATGTGAGGAGTGGAGAAGAACACAATGTGCTTGCACGGAGCATCAGAGCACAGACAGCATTGGGGAGGGGCGAATAGAGCAAAGAGGAGGGTATACCTGTAGCAACAGAGGAGGAGCACAACTGGCCGCCCTGGGCCATTACATAGAGCAAAAGCTGGTGAACGGGGGGGGGTGCATCGCCTGCAGCGAGGGGAGGGGGGGGCTGAGGTGATGTAGCAGGGGCAGAAGGAATCGCAGGGAGCATGAATCGCGGTGTGAGGTAGAGGGACGGGGGGTGGGGCGGAGCTAGCTGGCATCGGGTATTACTAGTAGCGGAGAGGAGAGAGTGCAACCAGCGATGGCAAGAAAATAGGAGGGGCGGGGGGAGAGTAGAAAAGAAGGGAGGAGGTGAGACGAACTAAGAAAGGAATGAATTGCACACTTAGGATGGCGAGTCTCTTTATACAAGCTGCAGCCAAAGTGCGAAAAAAGGTATGTCAAGGATTTACAACGAAGTGCAACATTAAAACACACACAATGTGTTCACAGCCTGTGTTTTTTGCAAAGTTCGGTCTTGCCCTCAATTACGAAACCAAAAAAACAAATATAGCTTGGAGTTGCAGTTCGGTTTACCTTACCTGAACTTTGAAATAAGAGTTGCGTGTGGAAGCCCAGTCTGAACTGGAACAGTTTAGATCAGCAAGGGGTGTGTTCCATCATGGTGAGGATCCGAGTTTGTGATCCGGATGAGTGAGGCTGATGAAGCCCTTTCCCGGCCTGGCATGCAGCAGCTGCGCGCTGAGCGCTGCTGAATGGTGAACGCGCCCGGCCATCTGGATTCACTTACGGAGGCACCCTGACAGCTCCTAATTATAATTAATGTACTTCTTTGCGCGCACACGAACGAAATATGCCCAAGATGGCGGAACAAAACTACATTTACCCTATCACTTCAAGCCTATTAAAACGACAACACAACGAAGACGAATCACAGGCCAGATGACAGAACACGCTAAGGAATGTGTGGAATTTGTCTCGCCAAAGCCCTAGGAGATACTTTTTTTTTCTCTTCTTTAACATTAGGATCTCGAAACTCCTCCCACTTACGTGGGCGGAGGCCTCGCCCTAAAAAGATTCCTTGGTGCTTAGTGGGCTTTCTGTCCCCCCAGGGGCAGATCAGGGGCTAGTGCCCCATCGGCCTCCTCGGCTGGGCAGAAACTCCTTCATTTTATTTTGGGGGTAGGATGGGGGCATTTGCATGCCCATTCTGGGCAGCCCCCACCCCGGGCCTAGCCCCCATCTCCCCGCAGGTGGGGTAGAAAGAATCAAACTTTGTGGGGGGAGGGGGCAGGGCATTGAAATATCCATCTTGGGACATTTATTGGGAAATAAACCCTGGTGTCTAGTGGGCTTTCTCTGGTATATAGTGGGCTTTCTACCCACGGTGGCAGATTGGGGATACCGCCCCCATATGCCCCCAGGGAGGGCAGAAATTCTGTCATTTATGGCGGGGTGGGGGCATTGGCATGTGCATATTGGACAAGCCCGCCCATAATTCAAATTAGAAAAAAATCCTTCATATCTAGTAGGATTTCTGCCCACCCGGGGGGCAGATAGGGGTCACTGCCCCTATATGCCCTCCATGGGGAGCAGAAAGACCGAATTTACCAAAATGATAATGGGGGAGGACAGGGCCTTGCCCAAGGGGCAACTCCCCCCTCTCTGCTGCCTAGTGGGTGGATCCCTGCATGGGGATCGCCCCCCTGGGCACTTTTTCATGGGGTAATGCGCTGACAATTAGTGACGAAAGCAGCCGTTTCACAACACTCGTTTTCAAGTGAAAAATGTTCCGCCCCAATGGGCGTGGCCACTTGTGTGGCTTGATGGTATTTGTAGTGTAGTTCTCTTCCTCAAGTGAGTTGTTGCTTAACACCACTGCATAGTTCAAAATAAACCCCAAGTGGGTTAGCGATAACAGTTCTGCCACAGGAATACTGCTTACTCCAGTCAGTCGCTCTCTCCCGTTGCTGTGCTAAAATGTCGAGTGGTGCTTTAGCGGGACTGCGCATAGCACAGTGGCATACCTCTCGCGGCTCAGGCGGGGCCGCAATGTATCCAACAAAGAGTTTGCCTGTGGAGAGAGGCCCACACTCGGGTGAGTATCAGTATAGCTTCATTTAATTGAATGGAGGCAAATCACAACAGCATAGTGCAACCCAAGGAAATAAAGTTTCCACTCAATGCGTTTCGTGCCTCGTGAGCACTTCTTCATGGGGTAATGGGCTTATGATTAGTGAAGAAAGCAGCCGTTTCACAACACTCGTTTTCAAGTGAGTGGCCACGCCCATTGGGGACGGAACATTTTTCACTTGAAAATGAGTGTTGTGAAACGGCTGCTTTCTTCACTAAGAATTGCTCACGAGGCACAAAATGCGTTGGGTGGATACTTTATGTCCTGGTGATGCACTATGCTGTTGTGATTTGCATATCTTGACGAAGCCCTCTGGCGAAACGCGTCGTATGCTGTAGGTTCCCTCATTAAATCTATGCGGAACCACCCCCTGTGTGTGCTGCTTTCTTTACGAATTAAGGATTCGTGGATTGTTTGTAGCTGTGATATATATATATATATATATATATATATATATATATATATATATATATTACCTACTGGCGATAGCCAGTAGGTATATATAGTTAGGATTGTTTTCCATAGGGAAATCACAACATTCTATTGGGAATAACTTTGGCGCCGGTTGAGGAATCTTCCTGAAATTTTCCTTAACTTTGCCTCGCGGCGCTCCGGTCCTTCCCTGAATGTTTGGGGGGGATTCGTCAAGCGGGGGCCGAGATAAAAGGGGGTCCCAAAACGTGTTTTCCCCATGTTAATTTCCATAGGGCGGTTGGACTCACTTTTAGCCCGAACGGCTGAATGGTTTTCCACCAAACTTGGCAAAATTGTAGGGACTGGTAGCCCTATGTGCCTTTGCTATGTCTCAAGATATGTGCTCCAGTGGTTTTAACGAAAATTAACTTCGAAAAAATATATATATCAGTGATGTCATTTGAGATGTCATCAGTGATGTCACTGACCATGTCATGAATGATCTAATATGTGACATCATCAGCAGTGGATTGCGGGTGCGCGAAATATAGTTAGTACAACTAACTATATAGGAGCAATTTAAATGGTTTTGTATGAGTAAAATGTCCAGCTAACTATAACACCACTAAAACTTATAGTTTTTTGAGTGAATATATATATATATATCAAACCAACACATACATATATATATATATTTGTAGCACGATGCTGCTCCTTGTCGGTCCACCTCCCATGGTACCAGTGCCTGCGACGGCGGAAGCGACTGTCTTTAATAATGTTTTTTGGGATAATTCCTGGAACTCCAAAAATAAATACTGCAGCACACCTCCAGACAGCATACATTTTAATTCAAGCACAAAATGACCCTTTTCGGCAAGAAGCCTTTTTCTAGTGAAAATCAAGTGCCCCAATGCCTCTAGAAATAATCACAGTGGTTTATGGAAAGGAAATATATAGGTTCCTATATCGCATATGCATGCAAACAATAATACTTGTCAAGCTCAGTTCTTATTATTGGTAAATTAACTCCTCTGCATATTCTACATAGGTATGTGTTTCCCAAAATATTAAAATGTTGTCTATGAGAATTGATCATGATACATCTTAATTCCAAGATCCCATGTTGTTCAAACTTTTCAATAAAGTTGCATGATTTTTAACCAGCATGATGCAATACATTTTCGCAATGTCCATTTATATATATGAGGGGATACAATTTGTCACATAATTATATTTCATTATTATGATAATCATCTATATCCGAATGGAATACAGAAAACGTATTGAGCTACTTCAGTGACCGCGATGAACAATAAAGTTATATACATTCAAAATTGTCCGTATTGACCTGGAGGCAGAGGGTTATACCTTAAGTGAGCAAAATTTGATAAAGTGTTCAGATTCTATGCTTTCAGAGTTGTTCAATATCAAATTCCATAAACAATAGAAAGATACCCACATGGGTAATGAATTCATCAAATTATTCTATTAATTACAAGTGTACACATGGAATTCCTTCCTTTAAGTTGTGGAGGTATTGATCACCATCAACTATGTCAAATGACGGCACTGCAGAGAAGTGCTGTGATTATGTTTTGATCTCAGACAACGTGAACTCTTAACGCTAAAAATGTGAAATAGTGAGTATCGTGAAAAATGTGTGACTTAAAATGAAATAAAATCCGGTCTGGAATTTATTGAGAGCATCATATCTGCCCAAGGAGAAACATCAATATAACGCATGTTTCATAGATAGTATCTACTTGGAAGCATTGGTAATCAAGACCCAGATCTTATCATAGGTGGGTTGCTGATATTTATCCTAGGTGGGCAGCTAACTCCTCCCCACTGTTTAGTCCATTCGGTATCTTGGTATCAGGATCAATTATATATCTTGATTCCAGGGTGCATAGATGTGTTTCTCTGTCTCCACCCCTCGAGTGTTGTAGAGCCCTGTTTATGCCAAAAAATTGCAACAAATTACTGTTGCTGTTTTGTTTTTCGCTGAAGTGTCTGGCCACAGTATAATTTAAATCCCCATTTGATATTGCTTGCGTGTGCTTGAGAATCCCGAGTTTCAATTGCAGCTTAGTGCAACGTAACATGGTGCAAGCATGACGCAAACCCAAAATGAGATTTATTAATCCCCTCAAGGCCACCTTGCTGGCCCAGAGTGGTTTAATAAATTTTGAGCAATGGAATGCAGTGCAAATTGTTGTGTTGCATTAATCTACATAAGGGTGGCATTTCCATTGTCACTGCGTGAGTGAGTCTACGCAACAACCATGAATTTTGAAGTATTCCCAGATTTACCATGAGTGGCAGACCTGGGAATGCGCCAAAACTGCGATACCTCCCAAGGTAAGGCGTAACGAGAAAAAAAATGTTTATTTCCCCTTGTTTTTTCCTCTTTCTATGTAGTACACATAGAAAGAGAGAGGGAAATGTCTCTAACACAAAAACAATCCTGCTTACAATGTAGGCACCCTTTCACCATGATGCAAGATTGGTGTTAGGCAACATATTTTGCGCCAGCCCTTGGAAAAGGCAGGAATGCACCAAATTATGTTAAACACATCACATTCCTGCCCTTTCCCATGTGGAATAGATGACATCATGTTAGTTTTGCACCTCTCTGGCTGTTTTTATCTGCATTGGAATCCCCACCTGTACTGCTGTATTTTTTGTCAGGTAACCATTTTTAGTTAATGTCAAAAGTATAGCTGACATAAAATACAAAATATTGTCAGAGTTTATACTTGTTTTCTCCAAGAGTTTTAATACTGAGAGCACCCAAAACCAGTGAACCCATAAGGACTTCATATATAACCTCATAATGTCACAGTTGATGAATAATAGAATTTAATGGAAACTTGGGAATATATGAAAGGTCATTGAGTGGAAGCTGTGAGTGGAATAGAGAAAGTGTCTCCCAAGAATATCGGTTTTGGAGCAAGGTAAATATTTTACAGAAACAATGGGTCATATGTATCAAGGCGAATTGCGATTGCAAACACTGTAATTCGCAGAATTTTAGCGTTTGCGATTGCAATTTGGCCTAGTGTAATGTATGAAAGCACAACTGTCTTGCAAATTAAGGAATCACAAAATTTGCGATTCCTTATTTTGCAAATGCATTTAAGGAATCTCAAATTGCGATTCCTAAAATGCAATGTATGAAGCACCCAAGTTGTGTGAATATGGCATAAGGAATTGCAAATTACCACCAACTACAGGTTGGTCCCAAAGGGACAGAAAGACTGTGGCTATTCTTTTGGGGGGATGGGGGCATTGGGATGCCCATTCTGGGAATCCCCCACCTCTATGTACAAAAAAGCCATCATAATCGCTGGTGCATAGTGGGCTCTCTGCCCCCCCGGGGGTAGATAAGGGGCTACTGCCCCCAGCTGCCTCGTGGGAGGGATAAAGACTGTGGCATCTTTTTTAGGGGGTGGGCATTGGCATTCTGGGCAGCCCCCACCCTGAACTTTGCGGGAAATAAATCCCTGCTGGCTAGTGGGCTTTCTGCCCCCCCTGGTGGCAGATAAGGGTCTATTGCCCCATCTACCTCCAGCGGGGGCAGAAAGACTGTAGCATTTTTTTGGGGTGGGGCATTGGCATGCCCATTCTGGGCAGCCCCTACCCCATGCCATATAAAACAAGCATTAGAAATGCAATCGGGCTCGGATTTATTTGAGTTTGAGCTATTGGCATTGTAAATGCCAATGTCTTTTTGCCATGTGTTATGGAGTGTGTGCATGTGGTGTGTAGTGGAAGTATGTTTGTTGAATTGTAATTTTACCAATGGTGGCATGCTGTGCTTTATATGAATATGTTTAAAAGTAAAGTGTACCATACTGCGATTGCTTGGTGGAAAAGTGCACTGCCGGCTGGAGGTGTGTGTGCCTGGTGGAAGGGTGCACTGACGGCTGGTGGGTGTGTGCTTGGTAAAAGCGTGCACAGATGGATGATGGTTGTTTGTGTTTGTGCATGGTGAAAGCATTCATTGACGGCTGGGGGTGTGTTGTTGTGTGTGTTGTTTTCTGTGTGCTGGTGAGTGTGTGGTGGTGAGTCTGTGGGGGTGAGCCTGGGGAGTGAGTGTGGTGGTGAGTGTGTTGTGTTGAGTGGTGACAAGTGTGTGGTGTTGAGAGACTGAGGTGTGTGGTTTGTGTGTGCGTTATGTGTGTGTGGTGTATGTGTGTGTGGTGTTTTCTGCACACTCACACACTGCCCCGTAACATTCACACACTGCTCACCCGCACACTCCCAATGTCACCCTGCATAGTCACACACTGTTTACCCTGCACACTCATTCTGCACACTCACACAATGTGCACCCTGACACACTGTCTCCGCAGTCACTCTGCACTCACTGTCACTCTGCACTCACTGTCACTCTGCACTCACTGTCACTCTGCACTCACTGTCACTCTGCACTCACTGTCACTCTGCACTCACTGTCACTCTGCACTCACTGTCACTCTGCACTCTGCTGTCACTCTGCACTCTGCTGTCACTCTGCAGTCACTCTGCACTCTGCAGTCACTCTGCACTCTGCAGTCACTCTGCACTCTACAGTCACTCTGCACTCTACAGTCACTCTGCACTCTACAGTCACTCTGCACTCTACAGTCACTCTTCACTCTACAGTCACTCTGCACTCTACAGTCACTCTGCACTCACTGTCACTCTGCACTCACTGTCACTCTGCACTCACTGTCACTCTGCACTCACTGTCACTCTGCTGTCACTCTGCACTCACTGTCACTCTGCTGTCACTCTGCACTCACTGTCACTCTGCACTCACTGTCACTCTGCTGTCACTCTGCACCGCCACTCTGCACTCTGCACCGCCACTCTGCAGCGCCACTCTGCACTCTGCACCACCACTCTGCACTGCCACTCTGCACCGCCACTCTGCACCGCCACTCTGCACCGCCACTCTGCACCGCCACTCTGCACCGCCACTCTGCACTCTGCACCGCCACTCTGCACCGCCGCACCGCCACTCTGCACCGCCACTCTGCACCGCCACTCTGCACCGCCACTCTGCACCGCCACTCTGCACTCTGCACCGCCACTCTGCACCGCCACTCTGCACCGCCACTCTGCACCGCCACTCTGCACCGCCACTCTGCACTCTGCACCGCCACTCTGCACCCCCACTCTGCACCCCCACTCTGCACTCTGCACCGCCACTCTGCACCGCCACTCTGCACTCTGCACCGCCACTCTGCACTCTGCACCGCCACTCTGCACCGCCACTCTGCACCGCCACTCTGCACCGCCACTCTGCACCGCCACTCTGCACTCTGCACCGCCACTCTGCACCGCCACTCTGCACCGCCGCTCTGCACCGCCACTCTGCACCGCCACTCTGCACCGCCACTCTGCACCGCCACTCTGCACCGCCACTCTGCACTCTGCACCGCCACTCTGCACCGCCACTTTGCACCGCCACTCTGCACCGCCACTCTGCACTCTGCACCGCCACTCTGCACCGCCACTCTGCACTCTGCACCGCCACTCTGCACCGCCACTCTGCACCGCCACTCTGCACCGCCACTCTGCACCGCCACTCTGCACCGCCACTCTGCACCACCACTCTGCACTGCCACTCTGCACCGCCACTCTGCACCGCCACTTTGCACCGCCACTCTGCACCGCCACTCTGCACTCTGCACCGCCACTCTGCACCGCCACTCTGCACTCTGCACCGCCACTCTGCACCGCCACTCTGCACTCTGCACCGCCACTCTGCACCGCCACTCTGCACCGCCACTCTGCACTCTGCACCGCCACTCTGCACCGCCACTCTGCACCGCCGCAACGCCACTCTGCACCGCCACTCTGCACCGCCACTCTGCACCGCCACTCTGCACCGCCACTCTGCACCGCCGCAACACCACTCTGCACCGCCACTCTGCACCGCCACTCTGCACCGCCACGCTGCACCGCTGCACCGCCACTCTGCACCGCCACGCTGCACCGCTGCACCGCCACTCTGCACCGCCACTCTGCACCGCCACTCTGCACCGCCACTCTGCGCCGCCATTCTGCGCCGCCACTCTGCACCGCCACTCTGCACC
Source organism: Lissotriton helveticus (assembly GCF_964261635.1). Taxonomy (NCBI): domain Eukaryota; kingdom Metazoa; phylum Chordata; class Amphibia; order Caudata; family Salamandridae; genus Lissotriton; species Lissotriton helveticus. The sequence continues at coordinate 129,826,175 of NC_136069.1, forward strand.
GCTGCGCCGCCACTCTGCGCCGCCACTTTGCGCCGCCACTCTGCGCCGCCACTCTGCACCGCCACTCTGCACCGCCACTCTGCACTCTGCACCGCCACTCTGCACTGCCACTCTGCACTCTGCACCGCCACTCTGCACCGCCACTCTGCACCGCCACTCGGCACTCTGCACCGCCACTCTGCACTCTGCACCGCCACTCTGCACTGCCACTCTGCACCGCCGCACCGCCACTCTGCACCGCCACTCTGCACCCCCCACTCTGCACCCCCACTCTGCACCCCCCACTCTGCACCCCCACTCTGCACCGCCACTCTGCACCGCCACTCTGCACCGCCACTCTGCACCGCCAATCTGCACTCTGCACCGCCACTCTGCACCGCCACTCTGCACCGCCACTCTGCACCGCCACTCTGCACCGCCACTCTGCACCGCCACTCTGCACTCTGCACCGCCACTCTGCACCGCCACTCTGCACCGCCACTCTGCACCGCCATGCATCGCCACTCTGCACCGCCGCACCGCCACTCTGCACCGCCACTCTGCACCGCCACTCTGCACTCTGCACCGCCACTCTGCACCCCCACTCTGCACCCCCACTCTGCACTCTGCACCGCCACTCTGCACCCCCACTCTGCACCGCCACTCTGCACCGCCACTCTGCACCCCCACTCTGCACCCCCACTCTGCACTCTGCACCGCCACTCTGCACTCTGCACCGCCACTCTGCACTCTGCACCGCCACTCTGCACTCTGCACCGCCACTCTGCACCGCCACTCTGCACCGCCACTCTGCACCGCCACTCTGCACCGCCACTCTGCACTCTGCACCGCCACTCTGCACCGCCACTCTGCACCGCCACTCTGCACTCCGCACCGCCACTCTGCACCGCCACTCTGCACCGCCACTCTGCACCGCCACTCTGCACCGCCACTCTGCACTGCCACTCTGCACCGCCACTCTGCACCGCCGTCATGGTCAGTAAAACTGGAGATCATACAGCATGGACTGGTGGTGCTGGTCCCCTGAGGGGCTGAGAGTGGAAATACAGGAAATGAAAGAGCCAGAGGAATGGATCAACAGATGGGAAGGGCAAGGGAGAGAATTCACTAAGACTAGCAAACGATGTAGGCATGGGAAGTAGAGGATGTATGGGTGGAGGAAAGGCCAAGGCCACGTGGGAGATAGAAAGTAACTGGGCAATATAAAGGAGGTACAAGAAATGGAGTAGTGGGTTAAGAAAAGGTTGTGAGGTAAAAAGGCTGAGTGGGTGGGACGGAAGGGGTGGTTGGGGCTGGGGGCTGGACGGAAGGGGTGGTTGGGGCTGGGGGCTGGGGAGTGGGAACGCTAGACGGGAGAGATGGAAGAAAGGAGCCCAGGCTGGAGTCAAGGATGGAGGGAAGAGCAGCAAAAGAAAGAGGACGAAGCCTATTATTAACCGTCCAAGTGGCCTGCCAAGAGAGAGGGGACAGATTGATGTAAATATTCTGGGCACTAATGTACCCATTGCTGGAAAGACTAACATTCCATGCATCCTATGGATTTTATGTGGCAATGCTTGTCATGTACACACAGTGGCTTGTGCAGCAAGACGGGAAGCAGGAATGGGAAGGAGGGCGGGGTGGGGGATGCAGGGAGGGCACGTTGCTCCTGAACATTGAGCTCTGCTTTTAGGACATGTGAGGAGTGGAGAAGAACACAATGTGCTTGCACGGAGCATCAGAGCACAGACAGCATTGGGGAGGGGCGAATAGAGCAAAGAGGAGGGTATACCTGTAGCAACAGAGGAGGAGCACAACTGGCCGCCCTGGGCCATTACATAGAGCAAAAGCTGGTGAACGGGGGGGGGTGCATCGCCTGCAGCGAGGGGAGGGGGGGGCTGAGGTGATGTAGCAGGGGCAGAAGGAATCGCAGGGAGCATGAATCGCGGTGTGAGGTAGAGGGACGGGGGGTGGGGCGGAGCTAGCTGGCATCGGGTATTACTAGTAGCGGAGAGGAGAGAGTGCAACCAGCGATGGCAAGAAAATAGGAGGGGCGGGGGGAGAGTAGAAAAGAAGGGAGGAGGTGAGACGAACTAAGAAAGGAATGAATTGCACACTTAGGATGGCGAGTCTCTTTATACAAGCTGCAGCCAAAGTGCGAAAAAAGGTATGTCAAGGATTTACAACGAAGTGCAACATTAAAACACACACAATGTGTTCACAGCCTGTGTTTTTTGCAAAGTTCGGTCTTGCCCTCAATTACGAAACCAAAAAAACAAATATAGCTTGGAGTTGCAGTTCGGTTTACCTTACCTGAACTTTGAAATAAGAGTTGCGTGTGGAAGCCCAGTCTGAACTGGAACAGTTTAGATCAGCAAGGGGTGTGTTCCATCATGGTGAGGATCCGAGTTTGTGATCCGGATGAGTGAGGCTGATGAAGCCCTTTCCCGGCCTGGCATGCAGCAGCTGCGCGCTGAGCGCTGCTGAATGGTGAACGCGCCCGGCCATCTGGATTCACTTACGGAGGCACCCTGACAGCTCCTAATTATAATTAATGTACTTCTTTGCGCGCACACGAACGAAATATGCCCAAGATGGCGGAACAAAACTACATTTACCCTATCACTTCAAGCCTATTAAAACGACAACACAACGAAGACGAATCACAGGCCAGATGACAGAACACGCTAAGGAATGTGTGGAATTTGTCTCGCCAAAGCCCTAGGAGATACTTTTTTTTTCTCTTCTTTAACATTAGGATCTCGAAACTCCTCCCACTTACGTGGGCGGAGGCCTCGCCCTAAAAAGATTCCTTGGTGCTTAGTGGGCTTTCTGTCCCCCCAGGGGCAGATCAGGGGCTAGTGCCCCATCGGCCTCCTCGGCTGGGCAGAAACTCCTTCATTTTATTTTGGGGGTAGGATGGGGGCATTTGCATGCCCATTCTGGGCAGCCCCCACCCCGGGCCTAGCCCCCATCTCCCCGCAGGTGGGGTAGAAAGAATCAAACTTTGTGGGGGGAGGGGGCAGGGCATTGAAATATCCATCTTGGGACATTTATTGGGAAATAAACCCTGGTGTCTAGTGGGCTTTCTCTGGTATATAGTGGGCTTTCTACCCACGGTGGCAGATTGGGGATACCGCCCCCATATGCCCCCAGGGAGGGCAGAAATTCTGTCATTTATGGCGGGGTGGGGGCATTGGCATGTGCATATTGGACAAGCCCGCCCATAATTCAAATTAGAAAAAAATCCTTCATATCTAGTAGGATTTCTGCCCACCCGGGGGGCAGATAGGGGTCACTGCCCCTATATGCCCTCCATGGGGAGCAGAAAGACCGAATTTACCAAAATGATAATGGGGGAGGACAGGGCCTTGCCCAAGGGGCAACTCCCCCCTCTCTGCTGCCTAGTGGGTGGATCCCTGCATGGGGATCGCCCCCCTGGGCACTTTTTCATGGGGTAATGCGCTGACAATTAGTGACGAAAGCAGCCGTTTCACAACACTCGTTTTCAAGTGAAAAATGTTCCGCCCCAATGGGCGTGGCCACTTGTGTGGCTTGATGGTATTTGTAGTGTAGTTCTCTTCCTCAAGTGAGTTGTTGCTTAACACCACTGCATAGTTCAAAATAAACCCCAAGTGGGTTAGCGATAACAGTTCTGCCACAGGAATACTGCTTACTCCAGTCAGTCGCTCTCTCCCGTTGCTGTGCTAAAATGTCGAGTGGTGCTTTAGCGGGACTGCGCATAGCACAGTGGCATACCTCTCGCGGCTCAGGCGGGGCCGCAATGTATCCAACAAAGAGTTTGCCTGTGGAGAGAGGCCCACACTCGGGTGAGTATCAGTATAGCTTCATTTAATTGAATGGAGGCAAATCACAACAGCATAGTGCAACCCAAGGAAATAAAGTTTCCACTCAATGCGTTTCGTGCCTCGTGAGCACTTCTTCATGGGGTAATGGGCTTATGATTAGTGAAGAAAGCAGCCGTTTCACAACACTCGTTTTCAAGTGAGTGGCCACGCCCATTGGGGACGGAACATTTTTCACTTGAAAATGAGTGTTGTGAAACGGCTGCTTTCTTCACTAAGAATTGCTCACGAGGCACAAAATGCGTTGGGTGGATACTTTATGTCCTGGTGATGCACTATGCTGTTGTGATTTGCATATCTTGACGAAGCCCTCTGGCGAAACGCGTCGTATGCTGTAGGTTCCCTCATTAAATCTATGCGGAACCACCCCCTGTGTGTGCTGCTTTCTTTACGAATTAAGGATTCGTGGATTGTTTGTAGCTGTGATATATATATATATATATATATATATATATATATATATATATATATTACCTACTGGCGATAGCCAGTAGGTATATATAGTTAGGATTGTTTTCCATAGGGAAATCACAACATTCTATTGGGAATAACTTTGGCGCCGGTTGAGGAATCTTCCTGAAATTTTCCTTAACTTTGCCTCGCGGCGCTCCGGTCCTTCCCTGAATGTTTGGGGGGGATTCGTCAAGCGGGGGCCGAGATAAAAGGGGGTCCCAAAACGTGTTTTCCCCATGTTAATTTCCATAGGGCGGTTGGACTCACTTTTAGCCCGAACGGCTGAATGGTTTTCCACCAAACTTGGCAAAATTGTAGGGACTGGTAGCCCTATGTGCCTTTGCTATGTCTCAAGATATGTGCTCCAGTGGTTTTAACGAAAATTAACTTCGAAAAAATATATATATCAGTGATGTCATTTGAGATGTCATCAGTGATGTCACTGACCATGTCATGAATGATCTAATATGTGACATCATCAGCAGTGGATTGCGGGTGCGCGAAATATAGTTAGTACAACTAACTATATAGGAGCAATTTCAATGGTTTTGTATGAGTAAAATGTCCAGCTAACTATAACACCACTAAAACTTATAGTTTTTTGAGTGAATATATATATATATATCAAACCAACACATACATATATATATATATTTGTAGCACGATGCTGCTCCTTGTCGGTCCACCTCCCATGGTACCAGTGCCTGCGACGGCGGAAGCGACTGTCTTTAATAATGTTTTTTGGGATAATTCCTGGAACTCCAAAAATAAATACTGCGGCACACCTCCAGACAGCATACATTTTAATTCAAGCACAAAATGACCCTTTTCGGCAAGAAGCCTTTTTCTAGTGAAAATCAAGTGCCCCAATGCCTCTAGAAATAATCACAGTGGTTTATGGAAAGGAAATATATAGGTTCCTATATCGCATATGCATGCAAACAATAATACTTGTCAAGCTCAGTTCTTATTATTGGTAAATTAACTCCTCTGCATATTCTACATAGGTATGTGTTTCCCAAAATATTAAAATGTTGTCTATGAGAATTGATCATGATACATCTTAATTCCAAGATCCCATGTTGTTCAAACTTTTCAATAAAGTTGCATGATTTTTAACCAGCATGATGCAATACATTTTCGCAATGTCCATTTATATATATGAGGGGATACAATTTGTCACATAATTATATTTCATTATTATGATAATCATCTATATCCGAATGGAATACAGAAAACGTATTGAGCTACTTCAGTGACCGCGATGAACAATAAAGTTATATACATTCAAAATTGTCCGTATTGACCTGGAGGCAGAGGGTTATACCTTAAGTGAGCAAAATTTGATAAAGTGTTCAGATTCTATGCTTTCAGAGTTGTTCAATATCAAATTCCATAAACAATAGAAAGATACCCACATGGGTAATGAATTCATCAAATTATTCTATTAATTACAAGTGTACACATGGAATTCCTTCCTTTAAGTTGTGGAGGTATTGATCACCATCAACTATGTCAAATGACGGCACTGCAGAGAAGTGCTGTGATTATGTTTTGATCTCAGACAACGTGAACTCTTAACGCTAAAAATGTGAAATAGTGAGTATCGTGAAAAATGTGTGACTTAAAATGAAATAAAATCCGGTCTGGAATTTATTGAGAGCATCATATCTGCCCAAGGAGAAACATCAATATAACGCATGTTTCATAGATAGTATCTACTTGGAAGCATTGGTAATCAAGACCCAGATCTTATCATAGGTGGGTTGCTGATATTTATCCTAGGTGGGCAGCTAACTCCTCCCCACTGTTTAGTCCATTCGGTATCTTGGTATCAGGATCAATTATATATCTTGATTCCAGGGTGCATAGATGTGTTTCTCTGTCTCCACCCCTCGAGTGTTGTAGAGCCCTGTTTATGCCAAAAAATTGCAACAAATTACTGTTGCTGTTTTGTTTTTCGCTGAAGTGTCTGGCCACAGTATAATTTAAATCCCCATTTGATATTGCTTGCGTGTGCTTGAGAATCCCGAGTTTCAATTGCAGCTTAGTGCAACGTAACATGGTGCAAGCATGACGCAAACCCAAAATGAGATTTATTAATCCCCTCAAGGCCACCTTGCTGGCCCAGAGTGGTTTAATAAATTTTGAGCAATGGAATGCAGTGCAAATTGTTGTGTTGCATTAATCTACATAAGGGTGGCATTTCCATTGTCACTGCGTGAGTGAGTCTACGCAACAACCATGAATTTTGAAGTATTCCCAGATTTACCATGAGTGGCAGACCTGGGAATGCGCCAAAACTGCGATACCTCCCAAGGTAAGGCGTAACGAGAAAAAAAATGTTTATTTCCCCTTGTTTTTTCCTCTTTCTATGTAGTACACATAGAAAGAGAGAGGGAAATGTCTCTAACACAAAAACAATCCTGCTTACAATGTAGGCACCCTTTCACCATGATGCAAGATTGGTGTTAGGCAACATATTTTGCGCCAGCCCTTGGAAAAGGCAGGAATGCACCAAATTATGTTAAACACATCACATTCCTGCCCTTTCCCATGTGGAATAGATGACATCATGTTAGTTTTGCACCTCTCTGGCTGTTTTTATCTGCATTGGAATCCCCACCTGTACTGCTGTATTTTTTGTCAGGTAACCATTTTTAGTTAATGTCAAAAGTATAGCTGACATAAAATACAAAATATTGTCAGAGTTTATACTTGTTTTCTCCAAGAGTTTTAATACTGAGACCACCCAAAACCAGTGAACCCATAAGGACTTCATATATAACCTCATAATGTCACAGTTGATGAATAATAGAATTTAATGGAAACTTGGGAATATATGAAAGGTCATTGAGTGGAAGCTGTGAGTGGAATAGAGAAAGTGTCTCCCAAGAATATCGGTTTTGGAGCAAGGTAAATATTTTACAGAAACAATGGGTCATATGTATCAAGGCGAATTGCGATTGCAAACACTGTAATTCGCAGAATTTTAGCGTTTGCGATTGCAATTTGGCCTAGTGTAATGTATGAAAGCACAACTGTCTTGCAAATTAAGGAATCACAAAATTTGCGATTCCTTATTTTGCAAATGCATTTAAGGAATCTCAAATTGCGATTCCTAAAATGCAATGTATGAAGCACCCAAGTTGTGTGAATATGGCATAAGGAATTGCAAATTACCACCAACTACAGGTTGGTGCTAATTTGCGATTTCTTTCAGAAATGCACACTTTTGCATTTTTCAAAGTAGCATGTGGCGTACACACATGCCCTTGGGCATGTATGTGCGCCACATGTTCACCCAAGTCATTTCAGGGGTGCAATAGAGTGTCCTTTTGACTCCCTGGCACACTTGAAATTGCATTCTCAATGTGCAATTCTCTAATTGGGAATCGCAAATTGGGAATGTCTTCCTATTCATTCCTATTGGCCTTCAGCCCATATGAATGAATGGGGAGGTATTCCTTAATTGCGAATCGCTATGATGTAGGAATATGTAGTATTCGCAAAATGTATTGCAAATCCTACATACATAGCTTTTTGCGATTCCCAAATAGCGATTCTCTAAAATTCGCTATTTGAGGTTCGCAATACCTAACATTGATACATATGGCCCAAAGTCCACATCTGGTAGTGTAATATCACCTACCCTTCCAACGAGAAACAAAAGCTCCCCTATAATCGCCATTTTGGGGGAGGGGGTTGAGAGTGTGGTGTGTCTGCCAAAGCTGATATAGGACTCGAGATATTACTTTCAACACTTGCATCTTATATGCCATAAGCACTTTGTAACATTTAAGTATAGCACTTTATTAATGACTAAGCACTTTAAAGCTCCATATCTATTGTGTTCGCTGCTGTCATATTTTTTTTTATTTTTTTAGACAAATTGTTTATACTATTTTAATGTATTTTCCTATTCGTGATCAAAATGTACTTTCTCTTTTGTGATCATAATATTGCAAAGATTTAAATTAATCATACAATAAACTTCGCATGAACCTGGAAACATGGACTCGAAATAGTATTGTCCTTAGAAGGGTTTGTCTCCTGGAATTATCTGCCACTGTTATTGAAACAGAAGATAAGGGTGGAGGAGTACAATGCGTTCTTTTTGTAAAGAACAATGGAATCTGTCGAACATTTAATCCTGCTCCGATATCTAATGCCCTTCCCAGTACCTTGCTAGTGCATTTATACCCAATTATGGCTCAAGGGGATTTCACAACAATATGCCTGCGTCTTCATTTTTTGTTGTTCATTGTCACTATTTTAGATATTTCACTGCACCGATCAATAGGGTTAATCAAGTATAAGGACTTCAGCATTTTCCCTTTGTTGCTTAAGTGCTTCCAATGTTTACTGGGCAAGGGAATTTTTTTTGCAAGAGTTTCCTTTAGGGGAGCTTATAGTTTTCACTTGTTTGTTCCTATAAAAACACCTTCAAGCTGCTCCCCCTGGAGGCTGCAGTGAACTGTATCAAAATGTGGTTGAAGGAGAACATGCAAACTAAGGATGCACCACAAGCCGCCCTGCACGCCGAAGCCACACAACCTACAAGTGTAATGCTGGACAGGATTGAGAGGCTTCAAGATATCTGACATGCAAGCTGGACACTGCAAAAGGTGTAATAAGGTTTTACAGTTGTGTAACTACGTCATTTGTTAATTACAGGTGACGAGGGACATCACAAGTCTCCTGTAATAAGAACATTAGAGATGGGAATTGTAAGAAATTGGGTTACTAGTTATGCAGGATGTGAGCCCCAAACAAGTGTTAGGTCCACAATTGTCTCCTTACAGGGGACCAAGCACCCCATTGTATCACTTGAATTTCTCAGGATAGCAGAGCAGAGCAGTCCAAGGCCTACTGAGGTGAGGGGAGGTGGTGTGGGCTAGTAATCACCATTTGCAGCCTTAATAATAGCACCCAGTAAATGATTGCCCAGTCAGTGTTACTATCCTTGTCAAAGGGTCATCACAATGATATAAAAAGCAGGCCTATTGGTTTTGTCAAGAGGCTACCACATTATAAGACCAATAAAGCTATGTCAAGACATCACCATCAAATCACTGAAATCAGTAAATATGTTTAAAAACAATTATTATTAATAATGAATTGCACATTTTATCAACATTTACTATCTCCAGTATATATTCAGTAAAGCATTAAAGCTCAACAAAACATATGTCTGGTCTGTCTTTTACACCATGAGGCTACAGAGAATGCAGCCATTGGACCAGCCACTGAAACTGCCTATATTCCTGAGTTGCAGAACAAAGCTACAACTTTAGGAGTGCTTGAAAATGAAGCCAATGTCTGCCAATGTCATACATTCTCGGACCTCGGAGCCTTAGGGTTCATTTTCCATATTATCCTGGGAGAAGGGCCGCAGGACTTACTATGGTTACATTTTCCATTGGTGATGCCCCTGCTCCCCTAGAACCACCACAACCATAGCAACATATGCAAAATCGCCCACAGTCGTGCATTCTGGAGTGTTCCAGTAGGAAAAGCCATTTTCTTTTTTATTTTTATTTATTTAACTTATATAGCGCGTTATAACCACCGGGGTCTCTAAGCGCTGTTTGTCCAGATATACATGATAAGGTATAGCATTCACTGATCCCATTTCTGCGCCTAGGAACTGCTCCATGCTTGCTTGAAGAGTACAGTTTTTAATTTCCTCCTGAAGGATAATAGATTACTTTCCTTCCTAAGCTCTGGAGCCAATTTGTTCCACAGGGCTGGGAGTGTGTTAGAAAAAGCACGACCCCCCACCGTGGTCAATTTAAAACGGGATTGGGACAGAAGGGTAGCATCAGACGAGCGCAAAGTCCTTCCAGGTATGTAGGGGAATAGACGGGATTTCACATAGCTTGGAGCTTTGCCATGCAGTGCCTTGTGTACAATGCACATTCCTTTAAAGACAATCCTCTGGCGGATCGGGAGCCAGTGTAACTCCTGCATCAGGGGGGACGAACGGGCGGATCTAGGTTTAGGCCATGAGTATTAGATTATTGGCTCCGACCTCTTGGTTTACAAGTGGCTGTGAGACTTTTTTTGAAAGGGGTTCTTTGTCCGACCTGGGAGATCATGAGACTTTTTCTACTTTGGGGTAGCACAGGGAGCTCACTACCTCACTGCACTGCTAGCTCACACCTCTGCCAACACTGAGCTGTGCCGCCAAGAGAGCCAGCCTTCTTTTTCCCTCTTAGCCGCGGTCTCTGAGGGTGTAAGGATGGCTGCAGGCAGCAGTCCTCTTGGCCTAGGAATGGGATTCCAGTTCCATACCTTTGCCTGCTGAGCTCAAGACTGGAATCCCTGGCCCCTCCATGAGTCAGCCGGCCTGAGGGTCTGCATGCCCAAAGAGAGTCTGGTGAGGGAGTTGTCGCACTCTCCCACCCTAGCCAAAGTAATTGATTAAGCTTGCACCAAACCCCGGATACTAGCCCAACCAGGGATGTTTTTAACGGCAGCAGCAGAGCCACATGCACTCTGTTCTTCCATGAAGGGTCAAATGTCAAAATCTTTAAATGGACATAAGTTGGGTCCCAATAGGTGATTTCAAAGATCTTGGGCTCATTTTGCTTCTGGGTGCGAGCCCTAGCCACTTGGTGCAAAATCAACAAGCTTCCTGGCGTTTCAAAAGGCCACCTGTGCAGGGATCTAGTTTCATTTGCTTCCTGCATTAACTTTATTCTGTGCCTGGCTTCTGATGGTCCCCTCCTCCTACTGGGGCACAGAAATCCAGGTCTTCCCCCAACTGAACATCACATGGTATAAAAGGGCCATCATCAGTGGCTCTGGAGAGACCCATTAGTCCTGGGTTCGGCTGCAGACATATTTGTAGGTCTACTAGGGCCTCAAGGACCTTGTCCACCCAGCAGTCCATAAAGTTGCTGATGTTGTAGTCCAATCCATGGTATTGATCTCCTTCCTGTTGTGGTGATGTCACCTTAATGCCCACTTCCTGGCTAGTGGTGTGGAATACCCCTTTTTCTAACGTTAAAACTAGTTCTGATTCCCTCTCCTCTGGGTTTGGCTGCAGGCTGGCTAGTGAACCAAATGCAAAGGCAGGCCTGATGTCAGGCTCCCTTCCTATATGCTGGAGGCAGGTTACTTTAAAGCTTAAACTGGCCAGGGCATGGCTCTTTCCCAGCCATTCTATCAGAAAACCCCCCTCTCCTCTACATACAGGCCCTTTTGTTCACAGTCTGGCTCTAATACACATTTCCCAGTGGGAGAGCCATCAGCAGCCCATCAGCAGCCCACGTAGCTGGCAACGCAAAGAACGCCCCTGGAAACCTTGTGCAGGAAAATGCCAAGTGTCTAAAAGTAGAATTTCGAAAATAATAATTTAAAATCTGACCTTACCAATAAAGAGGATTTTGAATCCTCGACGCAGCCACATCTCTGGCCACCTGAGGAACCTGCACTGGCTCCCCGTCCACAAGAGGATCACATTCAGGCTCCTCACCCACGCACACAAATCTCTCCACAACCTGGGCCCCAAGTACCTCAACGACCGCCTGACCTTCCACACGCCCACCCGCCAGCTAAGATCCGCCAGCCTCGCCCTCGCCGCTGTACCACGCATCCGAAGAGCCACCGCCGGAGGCAGATCCTTCTCCTACCTGGCGGCCAAGACATGGAACTCCCTCCCCATCCACCTTCGGCTGACCCAGGACCACCTCGCCTTCAGGAGACAACTCAAGACCTGGCTGTTCGAGAAGTAAGCGGCCCCTCCCCCAAGCGCCTTGAGACCCTTCCGGGTGAGTAGCGCGCTATACAAGTGACATGATTGATTGATTGATTGATTGATTGAATCCACAATTAAAATGAGTGGAAATAAAATTTATTTAGGTTCTACCAATCTGAATTTAAGCATTTAATAAATGTAACAATGTAGCTCAATGATTTCCTATGGCAGCAGTCAGACTTGGTCGGAGAAAATCATTTTTGAGGATCGTTAACTGTAAAGAAATACTCACCCTTAATTTCTGCATGCTCTGCCTATAAATATCATGCAGCTATCTACAGAAGGGTTTTAGTGGCCAGAGAGAAATAGGCACTCTACTGATTCATGCTAGTGTGTGGATGCAAAAGTATGAATATGGTGCAACTAGGCGAGGGGATAAGCCCTGTAACCCATGTGTTGGAAAAAAGTCCCCCACAAATACAAATTAAAGCCAAAGCCTAGGCACACAAAAGCAGTAAACAAATGGTATGTAAGTTATTATAGGAACTACAACACAGTAGCAACAATTGTTAGAGAAATTTCTTCTGGTGCGTTGGATATTATTCAGTCTCTATTTTTCTTTTTCATAGAGCCAATGAAACAAAAGAGGAAACCGGCCGACACGTGTTTCGCCGCTTATGGAAAATAATTCAGCGACTTCCTCTGGGCTGGGAAGGATACAAGGGGTATGAATGATACATGTGTCATGGCAAATCATGTTATACACAAACGCTTTTAACAATATGAATCGGAGATGGCTCTTTGTGGAAATGTACAACTATAGGTGGAAACCCTGTGAAGGGCAGTGGTCAACGGCGGACTCCAGTGGCCGCACCTCTTTGCTGTGTTCCCGTTGTAAATATATAGAAATGCTTTGCCCAGTACCTGGTGCCTGAAAGAGGATTCAGCAAAGATCTACTGAATCCTGCTCCAAAGCATTGGGATTTCTGCTCAAAAGGCCTGGTGTTGGATCTGGAGGAAGGCAATATCCTCAAACTAGCAGCAGATTGCGCCGTTTTGAGGGTGAGTCATGGCACAAAAAGCCTCTCCTTGGAAGAGATAATTGAACTCTATGGACAGAAAAGAGAATGGAAGCACTTCAAAACCATTAGTGAGGAATTCGCTCGCTCAGCTAAATATTACTTTTATGACAATTATTTCAACTTGCCTGGAGTCCTTCTCTGTGCACGGATCGTGGATTTGTTGGGCGAGAGGGAAGGTCCAAAAAAGTATGATTTTTGGAAGGACGTGATTGCTGCAATAGAACACACCTACAATAGCTCTGCTTTTAAAGCCATGACGAAGTTCACCCTGCTGAACAAAAAGAGTTGGCTGAGACTCTGCACCATTTTGGAATATTTGAATGAAGAATATATTTTTTCACCAAAGGAACTTGACTACTTGTTTTTACTCAAATCAGAGGACCTGGGTAGTGCACCGCTCCATTCTCTCTTAGGTATAGGTGGAAACCCCCATCACCAAAAAAAAAAAACTGTGTCAGCAATAGGTTGATAGCCATCGCTGAGGATATATAGCATTTGCGTATGTTCAATTGCGACAATAAATATCCCATTGTGACTTTTCAAATGCCCCCCAAATGACATTAAAATTAGCGAAAAACCATGTGTGAACACTGTGGAAGGGGTGGTTAGAAAATTAGGGATTTTAAGGGAAATAAGTCAATAGACTATGGTGTATGAGAATACTTTTAAAGTGTACCTGTATACGAATGCAACTGGTCTTGATCATCTATAAAAAGAGCAGAGAGAGAGGCAAATAAAGTAAGAGGTGAACATCATAGTAGAAACACGAGAGACAGAAAACCAGTCTCTATTTGACCAGCATGCTAAAAGTATGAGAACAGAAAGGGAAGGAAACCAGCTAGGGGAACATAGTATGCTTACCGCTCACCCGGTGATACTTCCAACTGGGCTGGGCTGTAGACTTAACAGAATTGGCTCACTCTGGGGACATGTATGGGTGAGAGAAGTGAAGATTATTTAAAGTCTAGCAGTGCAGTCCAATATGGTATGCACGACAATAACCATGGTGAGTGTGTGGCAGACGAGACGCCTAAAACAGCAAGATGAGCTCACCACTCAGCCGGCGAAAAGAATCTTCCGGCACACTTGTGTAACTCCAGAAGTAATGGAAAACTTTCAATTGTAACCTGCAATTGAGACATGTAAGGGTACAAAAAATAGTAAGCCTCTCTAAAGGCATTAAAGATTATATACTAATCATGGTCAGAACCGGAAACAGAGAATTAAGGAAAATGACCGTGGTGTCAGAAGTGTTCCACGTTGTAGGTGCCGTAAGGGTGACTCAGTATTTAGCGGGGGATCTTCGCTATCATAAGAAAAATCTGAAAGTCAGATCAATGCTCATTAGTTGCATGCACAGAGAAGATTGTACTTCAACATCAAGAATTATCTATACTAATATAATAAAGAGAGAGCCCAAACCTTTGAGGCGGGTAATCTCAGGAACCACAGCACCAATCACAACACCCAATACAGAGTTGGAAAGGGCAGTTGCAGCAGAAGGACATAGGCTGTGCAGACGCCCACCATATACATTTAAAAGGTAAAAGAACCGTGCCAGCAAAGTAGTCCCTTGTGGGCGTGTCTACGTTGTGCTGTGGGCGTGTGCCGGGTGGTGTGACAAATGCTGGGGGCGTGTGGTACGTTCCGCCCTTCATGCCATGTCTCATATCGTATGCTGTGGGCGTGTGCTGGGGGCGTGGGCGTGTGCGGGGCACAGGATTACTGAAAAAAAAAGCGAGCATTGTGTCCAATATTTCACTGGTTTTTCTTCCCAGGTTCTGTACATTCCAGCTCCGGGTGTCCACCCTGCTCCCTTTAAATACCCCTGCACCCCATAATCATAACCCACCCTTACTCCTTAAAATACCCCAACACCCTTAAACACTAACCCATCTTAACCCTATAAATATACCCTGTACCCCAAAACCCAAACCTATCCCTAAACCCTAAAAATACCCCTGTACCCCAAAACCCAAACCTAGCCCTGAACCCTATAAATACCCCTGTACCCCAAAACCCAAACGTACCCCTGAACCCTAAAAAAACCCTGTACCCCAAAACCCAAACCTAGCCCTGAACCCTTAAAATACTCCTGTACCCCAAAACCCAAACCTACCCCTGAACCCTAAAAATACCCCTGTACCCCAAAACCCAAACCTAGCCCTGAATTCTAAAAATAATCCTGTACTCCAAAACCCAAACATACCACTGAACCCTAAAATACCCCTGTACCCCAAAACCCAAACCTAATCCTGAAACCTGAAAATATCCCTGTACCCCAAAACCCAAACCTAGCCCTGAACCCTAAAAAAACCCCTGTACCCCAAAGCCCATACCTATCCCTAAACCCTAAAACTACCCCTGTACCCCATAACCCAAAACTATATCTGAACCCTTAAAATACCCAAACACCCCAAAACATATACCTCAGTACCCCAAAACATATACCCCTATACCCATACTTACCTTATCCAAACATTAAAAAAAAAACATGCTTTTACCATTCATGCATTCACAACGAATTTCGTTGTAAATGTATGCGTGGTAAAAGCATATAAAATGTAATGCCATGCCTTATAATGGCATTGAGGAGTCATGGTACTTTCGTAATGAAAGTATGCGGAATGATGGTATGCGGAAAGAAAGTTGCGGAATAATGGGTGTTTACCCTTCCCCGGTAAGTACATTGGTGGCACGGCGGCCCACATCTCCAGCAACATACTCATATTTTTTCACCACCGAGTTGAACAATGCACAGGTCTCTCTCATTGATGGCCAGCCCCGAAATACTCTTTTAGACACACCTCCCGCCACAAGTTCTAGAATTGCGAACATGGGAGCTGGGGAGCTACGTTTGAATCTCGGTATCAGCTCAACATCCTGTGATTCCAGGCAAATCGCTTTGTCTCCCCGTGCCTACCACAAATGAATGTGTTCTTCTGTAATGTAAATTGTGCTCATGCCATGTTGTCGAGTTCGCGCTATATAATATTGCAAGGAAAAATAAAGTAGGGAAACTCGAGTTCACACACTACTGAACGCGCACTCTTAAGTGCATCAGCAGTGCACTGTGAATCGGAGCATTTCACAGGCCTGTCACAGATAAGAAATGCTATCAAAACAAAATCCTACAAAACAATATACTACTGGCCGGCAGCAATTCATACCCGGACAATGTCGGGATGGGCTGCTAGTATATGTATAAAGGACATTGTAACTCTTACCCAAGGCATGTGTGCCAGGAAAGCCTCACGGCCGATCACTGTGTTCCGGGTTGTGGACACGTGATCAGTTGGCCGGAAGCCATATTTGTGCTGTTCTACTGGATTTGTTGATTGCTGTAATAGCCCACTACCCCTACTCTGTATATTTAATTTCTAAGTATTTTATAGGGTAAGATGTACAGGTTACCTGTTATAGTTCATAAGCAATTGCATTGTACGCAATCTGCCATTAGTAAAGCTTCGCTGATCATTTTGGTGGACCTGGCTATAACTTTCCATCTCAGACCAGAGTCTGATTGGGTTTTGTGCATGTGTGCCTTCAGTAGGGTGAGTGTCAGTTTTAATACTTTGTGAGCTTTGGTGAGTGGATGGGACTAAAGGCATTACCTACTTGCTTATCTATTTACTCATTTGATATGGGTGCCTATTTCCCAATAACTGTATGTGTGCAACAAAGCTGACAATAGCATATGTTATTAGATGAAAATAGGACAGAATTGACTTGAGCGAAATAGAAAGTTAGTAATGACGAAGAATGAGGATCTGATTACAACTCAAGTGCTTCTTTGGGTACAAATTATGCACCCAGAAACTGCCATTTGCCTGGGGCGCAGTAAAGCTATCAGCAGAGGGAATACATACCAACTGTACGCTTTCACTGAGGGTCCAATTATACGTTTGGCGGTGTGGGAGCAAGTCACAACACCACTGCCCATTCCCACAATGCCAAACAGGGCCACCGGTCGCCTGCCAGATTATGAGTAAAATCGTGGTCTGGTGGCTGGGTGCTGTGGCGGTCCATTGGCGTTGCAGTATAAAGGCTCAAATGTGAGCCTTAATGTTGTACTGCCATGGCACCATGGCACAACGGTTACAATGGCGGTCCAACTGCATAACTTGTAATAAGGCAGTCGGACCGCTGGTGCAACAGTGGCCGGTCTGCCACCGCTGTGCCACGTGAGTTTGGTGGTCTGCGTAAAACGACCATAATTACTATATAACCCCTTTCAGCCCTGATTTGAAGCAGGTTTTACTTGGTTCACAGGGTAAACCTCGAAAGGGATATTTGCAATGACAGTGTAAATTACTTTTCAGACAAGTACAGAAGTTTGAGCTTGAAATGGAAAAGCGGCTCAATTGTATACTGAGCCTCTGGGTACAAGTTACTGGGTACAAGTTACTAAAAAGCTAGGGTGAATGTGAAAGTGTAAGTGTTTTAGTGAAATGTCAGAAAGCAAGCAAGACAGACTCTTAGAATGAATGAGTCCTAGGGAGTACATGAGATAGGGGTAACACTGCTGTGTTGCTATTCCCTTCAATGTTTGTGGAAGTGTATAGGTGGAATAGCAATGACAGTATTTAAGGCGGAATCAGGACAATGGCCATGAATGCCCTGGAAGATTCTTTAGGGTGGGAGACAATTGAGAATGATCTGCATGAGGGTCTTGGGGAAAGGGACAAGCTGCGGCGAAGGGATTCATCAGCCTGTTAACTTTAATCAGACTGCTCCTCAGATCATATATTAGACTGTCATTCTAGGCCTTGTGTAGCCAGTTTATATTAATGACCTACCAGTTACTTAAAATATTACACAAATACAGGATGCTATTTTGATATTCATATGGTTTTTAAATATTTTTACATAATTCCCTTAACAGCAAGCTGTTTCTCTGCACTGTTCTCTGGGTGGGCATTGTAACCTTCTATTCGGATAGACTTATTTTGCAGCAAGGCAATTCCACTGAGCATATTCTCTGGCACAGTACAAGTGATAACCATTGTATGCACTGTTGTAACATGTATGATGCACAATGTTTCTCTTGATTTTAAGCATTGCCTTATTTCCCAGGTACACATGATTACTCCTGTGTCATATACCTTGTCAACCTATGCACTCGAGCAACATTTGGTGTTCCACAAATAAATAATCAATGGGTATCTAAATCAATTTTCTGTCTCAGAGCAATATTCCTTCTGGGTGTGGTGACAGATCTTAAAGCAATGGATTATTTAGTTCATGAGCCCTTACTCTTTAAGATTCGCAAGAAGAGATGGACCATAAATCTTTAAAATTGCTTTGTTTAGCACCTTTCTTTCATAAAAAAACACAATTTCTATTGCTTTGTCCAATATTATACTTCCCCATACACTCCAGAATCCAATACTTCTCCAGAACAAATTGAATCCTTCTTCCTAACTATTCCTAAAGCCCCTGATAATCATACAGATCTCTCCTCTCTAGACGTTCCTATCTCCAAAACAGAAATAATCAATGCCATTACTCTTCTCCCCCAAGATAAAACACCTGGTTTGGATGGCTTTACGGTTAGTTTTTATCTTCATTTTAAAAAAAATGTTAATACCTCACTTACCTCTTTGATCAACCATTTCCTTATCAATGGTGAATCCAAAGGGATCTTTTACCCAGGCAATGTTATTCTTAATTCCTAAAAAAAGATAAGGATCCCTCCCTCTGCAAAAATTATAGGCCTATCTCTTTAATAAATACAAATTGCTAAATTTATTCCAACATGTTTGCCATTCTAATTAACAAAGTTATCCCTGCCCACATCAACATTTATAAATCTGGCTTTGTCAAAGGCCGATCCATTACTGATAATTCGAGAACTATCCTTATCATCCATCTTGCTTCAAAATGGACTCCCTAGTTGATGCTATCACATTGGATGCTGAAAAGCGTTTGACAGAGTAAGCTGGGATTTTATGTTCGGAGCATTGCGTTGGCATG
The DNA here is from genome assembly GCF_964261635.1 of Lissotriton helveticus. Lineage (NCBI taxonomy): Eukaryota > Metazoa > Chordata > Amphibia > Caudata > Salamandridae > Lissotriton > Lissotriton helveticus. The sequence goes on from NC_136069.1 coordinate 129,845,236, forward strand.
GTTTTAGCTCCCCTATTATCCAATACATTCAATTACTTTACTCCGCTCCCTCTACTTCCATTTGAGTAAACGGCTCTCAATCGAAAAAAAATTCTCTTCATAGAGGCACCAGACAAGGTTGCCCCCTTTCTCCCCTTCTCTTTATTCTTGCTTTAGAACCTTTCCTAGAAAAAAATGTACATTTGCCATCTTATACAGGCCTGAAATTTCAGAACATTGATATGAAATTTACTGCCTACGTGGATGATATCTTACTATATATCTCTAATACATCCACCTCTTTACCTTCTCTTTTCTCTTTATTAGAAGAATACTCTTTCATTTCCGGTAACTAACTAAACATTGACAAATCTGAAGCTTTACCTTTAAATACATTTTGCCTTTCCCATATGTTTCACAGTTCTGGCTTTGAATGGAAGCCAAGGAATAGTAAGTTCTTAACAATTCTCTATGCCAACACTATTAGAGAAACTATTCAAATCAACCATGGAAAAATACTTAAAAAGCTCTCTGTACTCATTGAGGGTTGGTCCCCTCTTTTCTTATCCTGGTGGGGGAGGTTAGGAACTATCATGATGATGCTCCTCCCCATTGTTAATTTTTATCTCTCCATGCGCCCCATTTCTCTTCCTGCTTTCTTCTTCAAAACTATATACAGTCTTTTAACAAAATTTTTATGGAACAACCGCAAAGCCTTTCTCTTTCCCATCTCCAACAACCCAAAGAGCTAGGTGGAGTTAACTTTCCCAATCTTAATCGGTATCACTCTGCTTTCACTTTAAAACAAATCCGGCCATTTTTAACAGACTCCTTTTGCCCTTCCTCAACAGCATGGAGTTCCCTTGAACTTGCGCAAAGTTCACCCTTTTAATTTTTTACAGCCACTCGCCTCACCCAGCCTCCGAAGCGATTTCTCACCCCTATATTTAAACATTGCAAAGCCCTTGCCCTCTCACTGTGCTGGTCCTTTCTTTCGCAGGCGGAATTTCACTCCCAAACTCCAATTTGGTATAATAAATTCTTAAAGATTAATAACAGAGCGTTATTTTGGAAGGAATGGATTGACATGGGCATCATCACCTATAACCACTTACTTAAAGACAATTCCCCGAACGATTTCTCAGAAGTTTGTGATTCATTTAATATATCCAACGCATATTCTTCCCAATTCCCCTTGCTAAAGAACACCCTAGCCTATATTATTTCCCAAAACAGCTCACTATCCACTACTGCTCCGACCCTCTCCCCGTTACCAGACTTTTCTATTCCTCTTAAAGCTGCCGTCATTTCCAAATTACTTTCCCATCCATCTGTTGATAGGCCTAAATCTAAATTAGAGCTTCTATGGGAAAAGGACCTTGCCCAGAATTTCTCCCTCCAGGTCTGGGACTCTCTCTAGGTCTAAAATACACACTGTTTCCCGCTCAGCTAGTACCACAAAGACTTTTTTTTTTATAACGTACTTCTTTTCACCCACTCTGTTCTCCATAAATTTAGATTACTTGAATCCAAAAAATGTTGGTCCTGTTCATATACTGAGAGTGATTTCCTCCATATGTTTTTCATTGTCCACTGGTTAAATCCTTTTGGTCTGGTATCTGGTCAAAACGAAATGACATTTTAGACACAGACTTTCCTTTTGAAATTTTACATATTTTTTGGGGTGGTTTTTCACATATATGGAATGTTCAATGTAATGTACGTAAATGTATAGATCTCTATATAGCCATTTCCTTTCAGATCATCACAACCAACTGGAAGGATACTTCAAACATTTCGTACAATGCTTGGTGGAACTTATTATGTCATCCTCATAGACATGACTGTGCGTTTGCCACCGCAGTATCTCTACTAATCAAAAAGGACTTGTTATGGTCTCCTTTAACCAATTTTCTTTCTAGACATACCCCCATGACATTTCTTTTTTTCCTTTTTATTACCTCAGTGTTTTTTTTTATTATTGACTTGCATTTCATTTTTAGTTGTCTATGGAACATTTAATAATGAATCTGTATTTAACATTGCCTTTCCTCTCTCCCCTCCCCCTTCTTCTCTTCTTCCTTCTCTTTTTCTCCTCCCTCCCACAAAAATAAATAAATAAATAAAATAAAAAATATATTTTTTTTTTAACAAGCTCTTCTCCTTGGTATAGATTATAAATCACTCTTTTAGGATCGATTCGTATCTTTGCCTATGTTAATATTGTTCCATCATCCTTTTGCAATGCTTTTCTTTTGTACTGATGTTTTACTATGCTTACCTTATTCAATAAAGCTTTCTAAACTAAAAAAAAACAAACACAATTTCCTTGCAATCATGCCTAGAGGAGTATGTTTGTTCGCATAGTGACTCCAGGAGACATATTACACAAAGTGCTCCGGGGGTGCAGTGGGCACTTGTGCCCGCTTTACGAGCCCCCAGGGCACTTTGGTATTACGGAAAGGGCTGCAGACGTTTGAGCGGCCCCTTCTTTAATTCTGAAAATGATGGCGCAAATACAGCGTCACTGCTTTCTCAAGAGGGCACTCTCTCATTTCCATAGGGGTGTGTCCCCATGCAAATGAGGGAATCCCTTTGCCTCTGTGCCTGCGCGATATTATAGACATGGGTGCAGAAGCAAAGATGTTGTTAAGGGGCGCACTGAATGTACGACACCACAAAGATGGTGCACTGTCAGTGCGTGCCTAGAAACAGCACTCTGCAGCAGAGAAAGGGGCTTCTATGTACACCCCAGACATCCCCTTGCAGGCGGGTGCAGTAACTCACTGCACCCACCTGTAAAGGGATCTCTAATCCCCTTTAAAAATGCAGGCATGTTGCCGCCTGCAGAGAGAAACTCGGAGCGGCTGCTTCAAAGCTGCTTCATTTTTCTGCTGACTTTGCTGCCCCCAGGGCTCTGACTGAAGAGAGATTGTGGAAGCCCTGGTCAATGTTTGGACCATGTCCCAAGATACAAGTGTGGATCGAGAGCAGCACAACTCCTCTATTCCCATTGCCTGTTGAGGGACTGGAGAAGCTATGGGGAGTAAGATGTGGCTGTTGTATTTCAGCAGCAGGCAGTCTTTGTAGGCAGGCAGGCAGACCACTCAAGATGTCTTTTGCGGGAGACCTAAAACCGGTTAACGGAGCGGGACCATATGAACTTTAGTGGGGCAAAAACAAACGCGAGTTATGAAGCAGCTGTGTTAAGTAATCCCCTTTAAAATGTAAAACGTTATATTGTACATGGGAGTCTACAATCCCTACATAATTGCTTGTTGTAAATGGGTTCTGCGTGTTTAATCTGCCTGGATTTGTATTCATTTTTTTATCCCAGTTTTGAAATTTTTACTAAGGGTGAGTATCACTACTTGCATCTCACCCATTATAATCACATGGAAAAATAATTGCGTGTGTTTGCTGCCAGTATCTGCCTTTTGAGATAAGGTTTCTGTGATGCAATAGGGGTAAGGGGCTCTTTGCTGGTGTGCACATGTGTGCTGGTTGGCATGTGAAACTAACATTGTGTGCGGCCCAGTAACACTGCACAGATAGCATGGTGTATAGGGGACTCCGCAGAGTTAGATATTTACCTAGGGTAGTCCTAATGCTAGTTGTGGGCACTCATAGATAAAGAGTCAGTGAAATATGTCTGCAGTGACACTTTATTATACACATGGGGAAATCTAAATCCAGGCCTTTTATCACACTACTCATGCCATGTTAATTACTCTGCTCCCCAGCAGAGGACACAAAGGTACCAAATTAGGGACAGGCCAGGCTCAATGAACAAAGGAGAAAGCCCAGACAACTAGAGCCAACGGAAGGGGATCCTATTTAAAGGGAAAGACCCTGGCAGTGAATGATGTCAAGCAGGGGTGTAGCTGAGGCCGCCAAGAAAAGAAGTGACGATTGACTTATGGACAGAGCAATTTTGAAATGTCCCAGCATGCTGTGCAGGAGGGTTGGGATGGGTGTGGAGGAGTGACGTGGCAGCCTAAGTCTGACCAGGAGTACTTGGCTTCTAGAACCTTCCACCCCCATTAAAAAGCACTTGAACAAGGGAGAGAGAGTGTTTTTACTGGAACTCGACAGCAGCAACAACCATGGACAACTGGAAGGAACAGCTCCCTGATGCCCTAAAGGACTTAGGACTCTGACCACAGTTGACCCCAGGGCCAGTGGGTGTTTCCAAGGGACAGTTAGGCATCCCCCTTAGAAAATATGAGGATCAGTTAGGGGAAGTTCTGCACTTCTGCCCCTGAGAAGGAGGAAAAGAGAACCAGAGGCAGAGGAAAGCTGGAGCAGGGAACCAGTAAAACCAGCTATTATAGATTTGCGTGATGAGGAGTTCTGCTGAAACTACGCCTGGTGGCTGGAACTCACAACTAGAAAAAGAAAAATGAGCCCTAGACCGTACTAATCAGTGCAATGGGACCTGGCTTATGGCCTTTTGAACCTCTGTGAAGTTTGACACCTGCCTTTGACAAACGGTGCAGGTGGGGTTCCTCAGCATCTTCCTGAAATTACCAGGCAACGCAGTGAGAATCTATAACTCACTTCCGCCTCAGCTTCGGACCACCACCTCCTCCCAGGCCTTCAAAATCGACTTCAAAGTTCTCCTCCTCCAAAGACACTTCCAAATTTAATTCACGCCCTCTCTATTATCTGAAGGAAGACCTTCCATTATAGAAAATTCTATTCTCCATGACTATGGAAGTGCCTTCCCAGTGTGTTCTTGTGGTTGGAGTGTTTGCCATTTATTGCAGTATTATCCTTCTACCTGTGTTTGGTACTCTTTTGTAACATGCACACATCACTTTTCTCTTGTAACACACTGTTTGCTACCTCTTACATTTTGTTTGCTTTCGATCCTTGCACAAGTGCCATCATTGCCTACGTAACGTTTGTTCTTGTGCCTGAGTGTCTGTGATTTATTGCAGTATTATACCTCTACTGGTACTTTGTACGCTTTTGTAACTTGCACCATGCCACTTTTTCCTCCTGTATTGTACCGTTTGCTACCTCTTGTATTTGGTTTGCTCACAATTGTCACTTATGCCTCATGTAACTTAACGCTTGCTCTTGTAATTTGTTCACTTGTAATTTTCTCCTCATGTATGATTACTGTTCCTATTGTGAAGCGCTCTGACACCTTTGGGTAAAGTCTGCGCTATATAAAAACGCCTAAATAAATAAAATAAAGAGGTGGGCCAGGGCCCGGAGTTTGTCATAGGCTTCATACTTTCTTAATATGGAGAGAAAAGGTGCATGTCGAGCCCCTGCCCCTGAGAATGAATTGCACCCAGGGGCCCCATCACCCAGTGGGCTGACACAGCTAGTATACAGCCCAGTGAGGGCGGCCACGGAGATACAGGTCCCTGGGGAACTTGAGCATTGGAAAAGGCCAAGAGCACCCTCTTGCCTTGTGCCCATATCTGGTGGGTGGAGGGCATGCAGCAGCCTGCCTCCTACCAGCATTAAATGCTGGCAGGAGAAGGAAGACAGGCTGGTTCCAGGGGAGTAACACAGGCCCCCGCAGCCCACGTGGTTCGGGGGGGCCCCTAGCTCCAAGGGACCCCCTCGGCACTGAACTCTGGCCGGGAGAGCTCCTGATTGAGCCAAGAGGGAGCCCCCCTAAGTACCGTGCAGGGAGGCCCCCTCACTTTTCGTTACGATAGTGGCTGGTTCCTCTGACGTTTGAGGGCGGAGGCAGAGCGCTAGGGAGCCAAGTGGGGTCACAGGGCCTCAAGGCTCCCCTTGCAGCTCCCTCTGCATGAACCTGCCTTGGGGGTGCTCTGGTTAGGACTGCGCACCCCTGCTTAAAAAAAATAAAGAAGAAAACACTCACCTCTGCAACTCTCCGAACTCAACGGGAGAACCGCTAATCAGATGTTTACTGCTCCTCATGGGGATCACCGCATAATACCCTGCAGGGCTTGTTCTACTTTTAAAATGGTGCTGATGGTAGCCCCAGGGGGCCAGGGCACCACAAACAACGAATGAAGCTTCGTGGGTGCTGCAGGAGGGCAGCAACCCTCTATTAACCTTTTGAAAGCTGACGCTCTGTTTCTTGGATCATAAAATCTATGAACTCTCTGTCTTTCCAATCTAAAATTAAGTACTCCTTAAGCTGGAGCTTTCGTTCTTAGCTGGTCGTGCAGCTCTCTTAGGGGCTAGTTCCATGGCTGCATTTTATGTCTTCTAAAAGTGTATGGAAAAGACACAGAAACGTTATGTTACTTATATAGGCATGTTTGAATGACAATGATTTTTTAAATTAATGTTGAAATGTTTTATTGACAAAAAGTATTGAATTTCACAAATTTGAATAATTTTTAGCATGTGGTTATTGGTTTATTTTAACATGGAGAATGTTTGACAAAGCCAATGGGGTTGCTTATATGTGTTGTGATACCCCTTGACCAAGCCACTAGGGATCATTTGTTTATAGTGATACCCCTCTATATTGTGATGTGTTCTCTGGTGTAGGTGGGTGTTACTATAATGTTACGGGTCACATGTGATTGCAGAATGGCAGGTAAGGTATTTGCTCTCTGGCGTATGTATACATTTGTAGATTCATGCGTATTATTTAGTAGTGCATGTGTAATAAACATATTTTCCTTTTTTTAAAGAAAAAACTCAGACTCAACAATCATGTATTGAATGTTGTTTTTCTGAAAGGTGATTACTAGCCCACACCACCTCCCCTGAAAAGGCCATGGACTGCTCAACTTTGCTACCCTGAGGGAGTTAAGTGCTACAATGAGGTGCTTGGTTCATAGTAAGAGGAAATTGTGGATCTATTACTTGTGCAGGCCTCACATCCAGGCCTCACATCCTGCACAAATAATAACTAATTTTCTTACAATGCCCATCTCTGATTTCCTATTACAGTTGACTTATGACGTCCCTCATCACCTGAAATTATGAAACAACATAGTTGCACATCTATAATACCTTATTAAAGTTGGATTCTGAGGTTACATTGCCTACTGGCAGAGCCGGCAGCCAGGGAAAAGGCATGTTATGGAGCATAATTAAAGCTGCAGTTTAAGCAAGCAAAACAAAACCTGGCTTTTCCTCCTTGAGCTGTTTTTTCTTGACAAACAATGATAAGTAGAAAAAAGATTTTAATGGCAACATATTATTTTGATCAAGCTTCAGGTAGTTATAGGAAATATAGAAAGTCTCTACATTTTTATAAACTGTGACCTCAGCATTGTTTTAAAAAACTGAGATGTATTAAACTGATTCTAACATCTTTTTGCAACAAATAAGTACACTTTTTTGGTGTGTTAAAAGTTTCACTAGAAATTCTAATTGTATTCTTTATGTTTACAAACAATCGGCATCTCTCTCATGTGAAGGTGCACCACCCAAAGGTTTTATTAGTTTGTGAGAAGATTCCAAATGTGACCATGCATTATAAGAAATAAAGTACCCTGGCATACATTATAAGGATATTGCAAGCCATCTCATAGTTCCACAAAATTATAAATGAAATATATGATTACATAACTCCTCACTGATTTGCACTATCCTTATAATCTACAACAGGGGTGTACATTGTTCCATGTCTAATGTGTTTATTATGAAAGAGCAGTTACATCATCCTAAACGGGTTTGTGCCCTCATCTCTGACCCGGCAGCATAATTATCAACTTTCAAAAGTAAGGTGATGCCAGCCACACTTTGATAATGTGTAAATGTTTTTGTACTTGTATAGCGCACAGCTACCCGCAGTGGGTTTCCCAGCGCTTGTACGAATACCGCAAGGGAACCCTTCCTGGCTTTCCCTGTGAAGTTTCCACTCCTGGGCACCCCCATGGTGCAGACCAGGCATCCCTCGCACTGTGGGGGCCATTGTGGAGACTAAGCAAGCTATTGCCCAGAGTTGCAGCGTGGAACCCATGATCAGAACAGGCACTGAGGCGAGAATATCCGGTCAGGGGAATTAATGAGCCCCAGACCCGCCGAGGCGGGAATCAAACCCTGGTCCCTGGCCAGAGCTCTGCATCGAGGTCTGTCTGCTCTAAACATTGAGCCACACTTCTCCACATAATATAAAACATTGTGAACTGGATGAATACATGTATTGACAAAACGGGCAGATAGTTATGGTGGCAATAGCAGTTGAATAAATAGAGATGGTGCCTATTGGTTTCGGTTGCTGGCAACTGAGTTTTTGATTATCTGCTTTGATATGATGACAGAAATACTGGCTTTTAGTTATTGGTAGCCACTGTTGGGAGTTTTTATTTTAACCCATGTTTTTCATGCAATGTTACATAGTCCAGTGTCCAACAACTCTTGTTCAGCAACTGGACCGATGTTAGAAGCTACTTTGTAGCCAGCACACTGCAATACTTGCCAGAATAGTGGTGCAGTGCAGCGCAACAAGCCACCTTGCTGTGCTGCACTGTGTGACTGGGAAAGGGCAGTAATGTGCCATATTTAACCCCTTCCATGCTTATGACGAGCTCAGCTTGTCATGAGACACAGTGGAGCTGTGCTCATGACGAGCTGAGCTCGTCATAACTGCTGCAGCCCTCCCATGCGTGGCTAATTCCCCGCCTGTGCGGGCGTTCTATTGTAGGGGGTGGAGTCATGACGAGTCCAGCTCGTCACGAGCACAGCTCCACTGTTCAGCATGACGAGTTGGACTCATCATGAGTACTGCGGCGCCACGCGCGCCCACCCCCACCCCCCTCATCTCCCCCCACCGCATGGAAGGGTTTAAGGCATACTGCACATCCCTGACTTTTCCCTGTGCTGGCACCCATCTGGATTCCTAGCACCATCACAGGGTCCCTTGCACCATGGTGCAAGGGTGCTTGCGTTGCATGTAGGATTGTTCTTGGGCAGGAAGGTGTACCGCACACACAAGCACACCGGATCATAAATATGGGCCTTTGTGTTTTAGTCTATTGATTGCAGAAAGTAAGATAGGACTTTAAATGGAAGTTACAATATGACTTCGTATGGATTTAAAAGTGTCAGTAAACTTTGCAATAAAGTATCAATGTTTTAATTGTACTTCCCTATTGCAGTGGCTCAGCTGTCTGAGAACTCCATCACCCCATGCAGTGACAACTAGGCCTGACATCACCTAAAGCCACAATGAAAAGAGCCAGCACATCAGAGTCGATAAAAGAAAGTGATGACACCAGTAAATAACAAAACACAAAACAGGCATAATGAGCAGAGCTGGCTCAGGAGGCCCTGGGTATGGCCTGCCTACCCTCAGCCGAAATATTCTGTTAATGAGAAAAAAACAGACACAAATTGCTGCAAACCCAGTCTGATCCCAGCCTCCCTGGCTCTCTGAATCCAGACGATTTAAGTGGATTTTCCTCTGCTCTGTGTCTCTCAATCTGGGGTTTAGGGTCTGTGCGGCAACCTTTGTACTCTTTATTGTCTGGTGATAAATACAATTCCACCTCGTTAAGCTGCGTTGTAAGTAGAAATGCAACTGTCAGCTCAGGTGGGCTTAACGACGTGCAATAAAAAATAGGAGAAAAACAAACACGGATACAACAGAATGGTAGGCCACGAGAGAGAGCGAGATTGGGAAATAAAGTCAGGCAGAAAGACAGCGATGTAGATACACTATCAACAGACAGACACTGCTTTACTCCACCACACCCACATGTCATAGCACTCACAAATACGTCATCGTTCACACACAGTAACCTACAGTAACCGCACACTATAAATACACAAACACTTGCATCCACAAACACATACATATGTATACATTCACAAATTCAAACTAAACACACACATCACATACCTTCACGCTCTAAACGAGTACCCCCGAACACAATTACATACGGAAACATGCAGATAAAAACTTCGCAGTGAACTCACACAGCATGTACTAAGAAATTAAGCACGCGGACACAAAGACACAGAACTACAACTCACTGCACATTTTGGGGCATATTTATGAGCCCGTCACTTTTGCGCCCCCGGTGCATCACTTTTTGTGACAGCAGCGTAAAAAATGCACCATGTTGCATCAGATTACAAAGTGACGCATACAGGTAGATGCGTCACTTTGTAAACCCCTGCGCCGCATTATACATGCTCCTGGTATAATGTATGCAGGGTGGGCGTTCTGATGCAAGTAAGCCTTGTAGAAATGACGCAGTGAAATCTATGAAGTTTTACTGCGCCACTTCTAGGACGCAAATGCGTCAATATCGTACGCCTGCCTCCCAGCAGGTGTAAGACTGACACAGGCACATTGAAATGGGACTGGCCCATGTTAAATGACCTATTGCTGAAGTTGCGCCACTTTTGTGACACACTCCAGCGATGCGTCATTTTTGCGCCTACAGATATGTCAGAAATACTGACATATCTGTAACTGCTTGCGACATGATGCAACATATTGTAAATATGATGCATCCAGCATGTTGCAAGGAGGGCGCTATGAAAAGTGACGTATCGCTGTTTTCCTGCAGCGATGCGTCACTTTTCATAAATGAGGCACTTTATATATACTAAAAGGCATACAGCATATAAACTCTCATAAATATTTTTTTGCGATCACATATTTATCATTCACATATATACATTCCAAAATCTCACCACACTATCACAGAGGACAGCACAAAAGCATGTGAGACATAATTAGTGTGCTTACACAAACATACACACACCCACACACCTCTTACAGCATGCAAGGTTTGACATTTAAAATAGGAGAACTGAAGTTTTGAAATACAAAAAGGACACTGTTTTGTTGCAAAATTATCTTTTCGCTACATATTTTGATAAATCGAAAGTTCAGTACGGTTATAGCACGGAATTCTAAGAGACACCATACCATTGTCATGGATCAGATATCCCGTATGGATCACCTCTAACGATACCAATACATGCTTTCCTTGTGCTGTCTTCATGGCCGCACAGCATTGATGAAGCTTTGTCCTACATAGAAGCCATCCACTTGGACCTACTGTAGCACAAAGGAAACTTCTACAAAGAAAGACCCTGCAACTTATATATAACAGCCATTTTGGGTTTCACAATCGCTTCCACCCTGCACCGTGGTCAGCCATTTGGTGTTAAAATCGTTATGAAACAACATCTGGCCTTCAGCCAATCGAGGAATATGGAATTTAGTGACAGGGGCAGATTTACATGCCCCTAGCACCTCCTTGCACCACCATTGCGTCACATTTTTTGATGCAAAGGCGGCACAAATAATGCAGCCAATTTACAATATGACGCATCTAGGGAGAAGCGTCATGTTGTAAAGCCCTGCATCACATTATAGCTGCACCAGGTATAATGTATGCAGGGTGGGCGCTGCCACGCAAAAAGCAATGTAGAACTGATGCAGTGGAATTTACAACATTTCACTGCGTCACTTTATGCCTTCACTGTGTCAAAATCCCTACACCTGCTCAGACCAGGCGTAAGGAATGATGCGTGGCTTTTTGTATGGGACTCACCTATCTATTGTGGCGCATTGCTGGAATTGTGTCACATAAACAACTCAAATAATGTCTTACTTTTGTGCCAACAGATGAATCAGCATTACTGACGCATCTGTTAATCCTTGCGCCATGGAGCACTTTATTGTAAATACAGCGTATCCATGGTGGCGGAAGGACACTTGGCACTGGCGCAAGGAAACGGACCCATCTATGCAGATGCGTCAGTTCCTTGTAAATCTGCCCTAGGGTGTTTTAGGTAATTTCTGAGAAGGTGGTCAAGGAGAAACCAAGGCTTATGAGACACATTCTATAAAAAACAAATGCCAAAGTAAGGGTTAAAGTCTGGAAAAACTTCACCAATAATAACTGGCCCAATATATTAACAAATATTTTTTAAAAGTAGTGATACAGAGTGTACATCATGCATACTCCTAATACATGTACAAGTAATCCAGACCTATAAATGTGTCATTAGGCCATATATAAAACATTAAAAGTCAGGCTGTCTGACAAACACACAGGCATCGCAGCCCTATTTAATTTTGTGCTTAAGTTGAAGTGTTTATGAAAAATTATGTTGTTTTATTTAGCAAAAAAATATGTTTCTGTTTACTAGAACTGTGTTGATGCCTATTGTTCATGAGCAATAAATAGTGATGGCATGTGCCTACTTTGCCACTGTCACCAGTCATCAGGTCTTCAGTGAACATGCACCAGCACCTACAGGATGAGTAACAAACTGAAAATGTAAAACGTCTATTAGGCGGACTAGTACTAGTCCGCCTAATAGACGTTTTACGTATGCCGTATGCCAGGAAATCTGCACATTTTCAAGACCCATGTTATATCCTGTAAAGAAAAGTGGTCTTTGAGTTAATAATTGTAGAAAAATGTTTTTTTGTTGCATGAGCACCCCCTTTTGTAGAATAATGCTGCTGTTTTGTTTTTTATTCTGTGCAATAGGACACTGCTAACCATGCCCCAGTGCATGTGATTTGACCCCTAAAAGGTGTAAAAATTAGTTAAACTTCTAACTACCATATGTGGCTCCTAATGTACCTAAGAGTCTCTAGTGTATGGTACATAATTATTCAGGGTCTATAAGTTAAATGTAACTAGTGCCTGCTGCACTCATTGTGTCACCCACTAGAGTGGCATTGCAAACATAACTGTAGGCCTACCAATGTAGCATCCCTGTTGCAGTTTCAAACTGCAAATGTAACCTCTCAAAATAACAGCTTTTGACTGGCCTAAAACCTTCCTTTTAAATAGTAATAGGTCACCCCGAAATTGCCCTTACTGTCCCAAAGGCAAGGTGAGTTGGTCAAAGTTTAGTGTTAAACATTTTATTACAGCGACTAAGCCCCAAGGCTGGCTGTTCCATGGGAGAACACAGGGTTATTTTATTACATTCAATTATGATAACCATGGTTGGGAAACAGCTAGAAATATAATTCACAGACTCCTTTTAACAGCTATGAAAAATCCAAATTAATGGCACAATTGTGTTTTTAGTAACTATTAAGAAAAAGGTACGATCAGAAAGTTACATTTTCAGTGCCTAAAGCCCCTGAAAGCCCATTTGCATGAGCTCCAGCTATCACCTGGCAGCCGAATAGCTCTCTTGATGACATGTGAAAAGGTTCCCAGAGCAGGACAAAGGTCTTGGGTGTAGGATGTGTTTCAGCTCCTCTGGGCAGTGCAGAAGACGCTGTTTAACTTCAAAGAGGCATGCCCTGAAATAAGCAAATGTTTACTGACACCTGGGAAGGGGCTTCTTTTGTCTTCTAGTTAGGTAGATATCTTCCTAATGAGAGAAAATCTGCCTCAAAACTAGTTTGAAGTGACAGGTGAGTAGTTGCGTATTTCCCTGCCCTTAAGACTTGGGTAGGCACACAGGTTCTGCATTGAGAGGGAAGGGCTCTGCCATGTTTGATTTAGATAAAGAAGTTCAGTGTGGGATTAATTACTGCAAGGCAAGTAGGAACTGCTGAAAACGTGTGTATAGTTAGCCCCAGGAACTTTGTCCAAATTAGTGAGGGAGGGTCCAGATGTTTCCCCAACCCACCAATGCATAAATGTGGCATCCCTGGATACCTTCTTCATAAAACTATGGACCACTTGACATTTGCAAGACAGGAGGCCCACATCCCCAGCCTCCAAACCGCTGACGCCGCCGATGTCAACAACTACACAAGCATGCTGTAGTGTAGTTCCTATATTCCCAAAGGGCTCTGCGCATTGGAATAACATAAACGATAGTTTAGACGTAGGACTGAGGTCGACTAGGTCTCTATTGAATATGTTAGACTTGATTATGAATGCCAGCTAGCTCAGAGGTCACTAGAAACTTTCTCGAGTGAACAGGAAGGAATCAACTTTCCTGAATAGACAAGAAGGGATTAGTTTCTGACAACCGCATAAACATGACAACTTTGCTCCCTCCAGAATAAGGAGTATATCTCCAGAGTCGCGGAAACAATAGATGGCTATTTCACTCAGTCAATCGTGCATGCTTAGTTTCACCAGGAGTGCAGAGAAATAGAGAGATGGGCGTTTTCAATAAAAGTGGTTATTTATTGAGCAGTCTTCTTTCTCATGCAAGAGAAGTGAATTGCCACAATTGCAATACTTGTCATAAAGTAAAGTGTGTACAGTAAAAAGAGTATTATGAAATAATACTGTAAAAGCATTTATATGGTTTCTAAGCCATAAGATACTTAATACGGATAAAATACAAACAATGATAAAAGTTGACTAAACGTACTCAACTGATGTTTCTAAAATACGCCTACCCCGGTGTACCTAACCTAAGCCTAGTACGTGGGAAGGAGTAAGTGAGATATAGTTTTAGTTAAGATATTTTTTGCCACGAATCTGAATCAAGAATTCTCTAAGGGTCTAATCAGCTCCGTACCTTGGTTATAGAATGAAGGAGGTCTTGTATCTCTTTCTCAGGTCTCGATCTCCCAGAAAGTCGCAAAGGTGACTGGAATTACTGGAGCTGGATTTCTCAGCAGGAGAAAAGACAGCGTCTCTTTCAGTGCGGGTCGGCTTCCTTCAGCACTTGTATTAGCAGGGCGTCGGGCAAGTAGATGGCTGATCTGCTCCAAACCACCGTGTGTTTGCTAAGGCAAATGCTGGTATATTTATACCTGAAGGTGCCGAGTTTGATGTAAGGTTGGATATAAGACGTCACTAAGAACTTACAGTTCTTTCAGGACTCCAGCAGTTCTTGGACAAATCAATACAGAAGAAGGGGGAATTCCCGGGCTGCTGGAGGCTTGGTTTGTTTAAAGAACGCGTTGTACTTTCTAGGAGTCTATGGGAGTAGCCTTGCCATATTTGGACTGCATTGGCTATGACTAAATATGGATATGATTCTTATGCCTTTATAAGGATTTGATTTGTTATAACCACATAAGGGCATGAATCAGGAATATTTAATTAGGGTCCTAGATACGTTCATAACAATGCCATGGAGATCTGGAATCTTATCGACTCCCTCTCACCCGACATCACCTTTTTCACGGAAACCTGGACCAATACCTCCTCCTCCCCTGATATCAACATCGCCATCCCGGACGGATACAAGATACAAAGGAAGGACTGAACCAAGCACCTGGGAGGGGGCCTAAACATCGCCCCAAAAGCACCTTCCGCCTCACAACCTCCAGAGAAACCTTCCCCCTTGCCGAACACCTGCACTTCAAGATCCAGATCACCCACAATGCCACACTCTGAGGAACCCTTGTCTACAGACCCCCGTCCCCTGGACACCCTTCGCTACCACCATCACTGACTTCATCGCACCCCACGCCATTGTGTCAACAAACTACATACTCATCGGAGACCCGAACTTCCACCTCGACAACCTCAATGACCCCAACTCCTCCACCCTTCGTGACAACCTTGCCATCATCAGACTCAAACAACTCGTTACCACACCGACCCATCAAGCAGGGCACACCATCGAACCCATCTTCGCCAAAGGAAACCCCGTCCACTTCAGCCACACAATGCAACCACCATGGACCAACCACCACCGCGTACACTTCACCACCAACAAACCAAGGGCACCCAAACCTACATCACAACCACCATGAAGGAACTGGAGCAAAGACACTGATGAGCAACTTAACTCCATCTTCACCCGAGACAGCTACACCTGGACATCTGGGAATGCCGACGCCAACAGCACAGCCAGAGAACTCCACACCTGGATCTCCAACTGTGCAGAAATGCTCGCCCCAGTACGCAACCCTGATAAATAACACCCCAGGAAAGCCGTCTGGGTCATCACCGCCCTCCAGGAAACCAGGCGCACTTACAGACGCCTGGAGAAGAACTGGAGAAACGCCAAGACAGCCGAAAATTACGCCACCTACAAGGATGCCATGACAGACTACCACAACCAAATCAAAACCACCAAAAGGAACTTCATCCACAACAAAAGCCTCCCAAACTCCACCAACTCCAATGAACTCTTCAGAGTCATCCAGAAATTCACCAACCCACGCAGCGAAGCCAAAGACATCACCCCGTCCCAAGACCTCTGCAACAAGCTCGGAACCTTCTTCCACCTCAAGATCAAAAGCCTCTACGACAACTTCACTGACCACCATCAAGACGGCACAGCCTCCTCCCCGCCCCCCAAGGACAACAGCCAACCCACCATCTCCAACTGGACACCCATCATGACGGAAGACACCACCTCGACCATGAAAGGCATCCACTCAGGGGCTCCCACGATCCCTGCCCGCCTCACATCTACCACAGAGCAGCGGACCCCACCGACCTCAAAAACTACCGAACCATCTCGCTCCTCCCCTTCGCAGCCAAAGTCGCAGAGAAAACGGTCAACCAAGAACTGACGCGGTTCATCGAGGATAACTCCATCCTCGACCCGTACTAATCCTCTTTCCGAAGCTACCAGAGCACGGAGACTGCCCTACTCGCCGCCACAGACAACATCTGCACCCTTCTGGACCAAGGACACTCAGCAGCCCTCATCCTACTCGACCTATCAGCGGCCTTCGACACCGTCTCTCACCGCATACTAGTCACCTGACTGAACGACTTCGGCGTACAAGGAACAGCCCTGGACTGGATCCGATTGTTCCTCACTGGAAAAAGCCAGAGAATCAGACTACCACTTCTTCTCCGATCCTGAAAAAATCACCTGCAGAGTCCTACAGGGATCATCACTGAACCCAACGCTGTTCAATATCTACATGGCCCACCTCGCAGCCGTCGTCCGAAAATATGACCTCAGCATCGTATCCTACGCCGACGACACCCAGCTCATTCTCTCCCTTACCCAAGACTGCACCACAGCTGAACTCAACTTCCAGAAAGGAATGCAACATGTTGCAGACTGGATGACCAACAGCTGTCTGAAACTCAATGCCAAGAAGACAAAAGTCCTCATCCTTGGAACCACCTCTTCAGCATGGGACAACACCTGGTGGGCGACAGCTCTCGGGTGTCCACCCACCTCCTCAGACCACATCAAGTACCTGGGTATCATCCTCGACTCCTCACTCACCATGAACCGACAGGTCAATGCTGTCACATCAATCTGCTTCAACATCCTCCACATCCTCCGTAAGGCCTTCAAATGGATCCCCCGAGTCTAGGAAGAGGGTCACCCACGCACTCATCATCAGCAGACTTGACTATGGAAACACACTCTATGCCTGCATCAACAAGTCTCTCATCCAGACCATACAGAACACCGCAGCCAGACTCCTCGGCATCCCCCGGCAAGAACACATCAGCCAACACCTACGAAGACTCCACTGGCTCCCCGTGGAGGAAAGAGTCGCTTTTAAAATCCCAGCCATGCCTACAAATGCCTACACAATGGACCTGAATACCTCAATGGCAGAATAAACTTCCACGTACCCAAAAGAAACCTCTGATCCTCCAACCTCGCATTGGCCGAAACCCCACACAGCCACAGAGCCAGAGCAGGCCGAAGATCCGTCTCTCATATTGCAGCCAAAACATGGACTGAGCTACCGGCAGACATCAGACATGCACCCTCCCTGAACACCTTCAAAAGACCCTCAAGACCTGGCTCTTCAGCTAAACAGACCAGCGGATCCCCCCACCCCAGCACCTTGAGACCCTCACGGGTGAGTAGTGCGCTTACAATACCCCTGATTAGAAGAGGGACTATACCTGCTGTTGAGACCTGTGAGGAGAGATCAAGGGCTGGACCTGCTTCCACTTGTAACCAGGACATTGAAATGGACTTCAAGGGTCAAACATCTGATGTTCTTTTAAGCTACAGGCCTACAAACAACTGCTATAAGCCCCTTTTCCTGAAGAGCTGGGCTGACCAATTCTAACTGGAATTGCCATGGACTTAGCTGGTGGCTTCTACTGCAGTGAGTCTGGACACCCAAGTGCTGTCCCTGAGGTCTTGGGACCCTGAACAATCTTCCTAACATCCTGAACAACCTGGGACTTAAAAATGGTTGGTTCCACAAACCTCCATAGGACCCAGACAAACCTGCTAATACAATCTGATGAAGGTATGATGCAGATGAGCTAAAGTTTTAGGATACTCCCACTGAAAGCTTTGCAGCAGCAGCTAATCTGTTTAAGCAAGATGTCGGGAGGAGGATATCCATCCTCGTGGGGCCCTGTTTTGCTACAGCTTGCAGCCTTGCTCCACTGGGGGAATCTGAGCTCGTAAAAAGCTACTAAGTCAGAACAGAGAAATATTCACTGGGTGAAGGGATCAAAAGTATCAGGTCAGCAAAGGACTGCCATTGGGTGCGAATATTATATATTTCCTGCTTGAAGCTGTCCCACTAAAAGGTAATTAATTCACTGGGAATTGGTCCAACAGTTACCTGGCCTTATGGAGCAATTCTCGGATACAGCCTTCTGCCTTGCCCCGCTGAGGATTTTTTGCTTCCATTTCAGCAACTAAGGGTCGGATTTACATATTGGCGAATGGGTTTCTCTATCAATACGGTGACAGATATCCCTTTCGCTGAATTATAAATCCCATCTTTTTCTATGGGATGTATATTTTGACGGATAGGATATCTTTCATCGTTGTGATGGAGTAACCCATCCGCCAAGATCTATATCAGCCCCTAAATTAGAAGGTAAAACATACTCACTATGGTGAATCTGCTTTCTCTATCTGACCTGTGCTGCATCGTGGTCAGCCTTAAAAGTGGCCTAGGCTCCGGTCAAGCACAACAACCAGATACGCTGTTGTTGCTTGACACTTTTTGGCACGATTTTTATTTAAAACTCTAAAACTTCATATCCCTGGTTCCTCTCACTGTATGTTAGTTATCTTGGTTTCAGTTTGTTGTTGTAAATTGGGTGGGATTTTTATTGTGTTGTGCTTTTGAACTTTTATCTGTTTTGGTACTTCTAAATACTATTCACATTTTCTTAAGCTAAGGCGTTCTGCTCTGTGCCATAGCTACCAGTGGTTGAGCTCATGTTTAAATCACTGAAACCTTTAACCCCTTGAACGCTCATGACGAGCTCAGCTCGTCATGAGGTACGCCTGTCGTACGCTCATGACGAGCTGAGCTCGTCATGTAACGCGGTAAGTGCGAATCTGTAAAACGCTTAGCGCGGAAGGGGTTAATGGACCTAGCAAGACTATTGAGCTTATTACTTGAGCTGGCCTACCATCTCCCCAACTAATAATCCACTTTCTCATGATTATTATTACTTGCTACATTTTGTTATACGGATCAGTTAGGGAACAGGTGGGAGTTATACTAGTACAACTGTGTTCTTATTTTGAATTCTAGTTTTAGTTGCCTAGAAACTTGGGGCCCGATGTAGGTAATTTTTTTTTACCGATTCGTAAATACCGAATCATACCGAATCGGTATTTATGAATCGGAAAACCACATGTAGGTAAATAATCGGTTAAAAATACAGATTCGGTAACATTCGGTATCCACACTCGGTAAATACCGAATCGGTAATCACCGATTCGGTAATCTCCGAATCAGTAACACCATTTAACCCTATGGGGCTCCAGTCCCATAGGAATGAATGGGAGACACCTAATCGGAGATTACCGAATCGGTATTTACCGATTTGGTATTTACCGAATCGGTAAAATCCGATCTCGAAAATTTGAATACATGACATGTGAGCCAGTGAACCAATCAGGGACACCCACCACACCCCACAACAAAGCATCAGAGAAATCAACCAATCAGATGCAAGTACCACATCCCAGTACCTGGTGGTGGCCACACCTATGCAGGTGCAGAGCAACAGAACTGCAGAGAGAGCTGGAGGTGAGACAGAGGAGCAGGCTGCACTGAGCCCAGCATAGCAACACCATGGAGCCCCAGGAGCCACAAAAGGATGAAGGTGACAGAAAGAGGAAGGTGAAATTCAGCCCAACAGAGCTTCAGGTGCTGGTGGAGGAGGTTGTGCAGCATTACAGTAAGCTGTTTGGGAGAAAGTCTCTGCAAGTAGCAGAGTCTGTAAAGAGGAACACCTGGCTGGCAATCCAGAGCAAAGTCAATGCCCTAGGAGTGACTCATCGCGAAATCGATGACATGAAGAAACGGTGGTATGATCTGAGGATTACCACCAAAAAGAACCTTGCCACCCAGAGGAAGGAATCAGCAGCCACAGGTGGGGGGAAGAACCGTGCGCCAAGCCTCACTGAACTGGAGCAGCTTGTGGAATCCACCATGGAGCCTGAGAGTATACACGGGATTGGGGATGCTGATAGCTCAGCCAGAGCTGCAAGAAAGAAAGGTAAGATGCATGGACATTCCCTTATTGTGTTTCTATCTAGGACCCTAATTCAATATTCCTAAATTATGCCCTTATATGGTAATAATAAATAATATCCTTATAAAGGCATAGGAATCATATCCATATTTAGTCGTAGCCCATGCAGTTCACATTAAGCAAGGCTACTTCCCCGGACTCCTAGAAAGCACAACAAGTTCTCTAAACAAACCAAACCTCCAGCAACCTGGGAAATCCCCATTGCTTTTGTTTTGATTTCGTCCTAGAACTCCTGTGAGCACTGTAAAAACTGCCATTTCTTAGTGACATCTTTATTGACGTCTTATGTCCAACCTTACGTCAAACCCAGCACCTTTCAGGTATAAATATACCAGCGTTGCCTTAAGAAAACACACGGTGGTTTGGAGCAGAGCGGCTATCTACTTGCCCGAGAGCCCAGCTGATGCGAGAGCCCACGGACGCCGGCCCTCCCTTTTGACGCACTGAGAGAGACGCTGTTTTTTCTCCTGCCGAGAAATCCAGCTCCGGTGTTTCCAGATACCTTCGCGGGTTACTGGGATATCGAGTCCTGAGAGAGAGATACCAGACCTCCTGCTTTCTATTACCCAGGTACGGAGCTGACTAAACCCTTAAAGAGAATTCTTGAGTCAGATTCTTGGCAAAACAAACTTAACTTAAACTGCTACATACTTACTCCTTCCCACATATTAGGCTTAGGTCAGGTACACCGGGGTAGGCGTATTTAGAAGCACCAGTTGAGTACGTTAGTCAATGTATATATGTATGCATATATTTTATCTATTTTAAAGTATCATATGGCTAAGAAATGTCTTTTACAGTATTGTTTCATAATACTCCTTTTACTGTACGCACTTTACTTTACTATGAGTTTTGCAATTGTGGCAATTCATTTCTCTTGCATGAGAAAGAAGACTGCTCAATAAATTACACCTTTTATTGAAAACGCCCGTCTCTCTATTCTCTGCAATCTGGTGAAACTAAGTATGCACACTTGACTGAGTGAAATAGCTGTCTATTGTTTTCACACAACTCTAGAGATATACTCTTATTCTGAGGGAGCAAAGTTGTCATGTTTTATGGTTGTCAGAAGCTAATCCCTTCTTTTCTATCCAGGGAGGTTAAACTCCTCCTCGTTTATTCGAGAAAGGTTCTAGTGACCTCTGAGCTAGCTGGCAAACCTTAAGTCTAACATAGTCAGTAGAGACCTAGATGACCTCAGTCCTACGTCTACACTGCTGTTTATATTATTCCAATGAGCAGAGCCTATTGGGAATATAGGAACTACACTACATGGCGCCCAACGTTTGGTAAGGCGATAAATCTAACGCAAGACGTTAGAGTAACTCAGTCGTGCTTTTTCACACAGACCCTTTTTCCCGTAAATACTCCAAAAGACGTCTGGAGTGGGTAAAAGGTTAAAATCCGCCGGAACTTAGTAGGAAGAGATTCCTATGTATAGTTTTTGGTTTCGTCAACGTTGAAGGATACAGTGTTCCAAAATATTGTGCACCTAATCTTTGTTTCCTTGAAACTTGATCTGCAACAAAAACCTTTCTGTCAGTAAAATGGTGGAAAGTGAAGACGAAAGGGAGGCAGCTAAAATAGCAGCTCAACTCCTAGCGGATGACACAAGTCTCCAAGACAACGACCCGAATATTATACTCATTCCGGTCAACATAAGAAAAACTATAACTCTTAAACTTATAGAAAATGGACTGACATCACAAGGTGGTACAGTCATATTCGTGGTAGAGGCCCATGAATATCGGCAGACAGAGGTATTCTATTCATGGATAAACTTTCCAGCAGCAAACGCTGTGACACACGAATTCCACTATTACAGATAGAGGAACCTCCGGATGAATACACTCCTTTCGAGGAGGTTGAAATCCCATTAAATTACCAAGAGCACCTGCTCTGGTTTAAAGGCGCCCTAAAACATAATAATCACATCACCAGGCTCGGTCCACTAGGTCGACCAGGAGCAATGTGGCCAGTTCTAGCCAGCTACACACCACACCCTGACATTGAAACAATGACAGACCGGGAACTTTTAGCTCAGCTAAAAATACTAATTAAAATACATAGACAATTAGTCCAATATGTAATGCGGACTTCAACAGTCCAACCAGCTATTAACATTCCACAGCTGACCCCTCATCAGGGGAACACAAACAAAATGACACCACAGAACATTCAATCATGTCTGGGTAAAGTACCCGCAAAACGGAAACAAATTCAATTCTGGTTAGCACAAAAAATCACTCAAATAGAGGCAGTATTTCCGGATACTACCCCTACTGAGAAACACAGAATTCTGACTATCTGTCTTCCAATGGGGATCGCACCACATGTGGAGGACTATGACACTTGGGGTACCGTCTTTGCTTCAATCTACACAAAAACACATGGTGTTCCGTCTATGGCGATAATACCAGATGTGCTAAGACAGATTCAAAATGAATACGGTCCAGAACCTGCTTTAACTCTGGGTATGAAATTACTGAAAGACTTCAAGCAGGTCTCGGCTATATTATTAGCCAACATAAAAGGAGAAGCAGCATCTGTGGCGATCCGCCAGAAATTGAAAGAAACAGATATAGCAGAACAACCATTTGAACTTGCCAGAATCATAGAAAAATCCTATGAAGAACTAGGTAGAAATAGTTTGGGTGGGAAACCAGTAAAACCCCAACTAACTGAAAATTCTGGAAAGATATTTATTAAAAATAAAAATTAAAAATAATCTAAACACTCCAAAAAAGAGCTGGGATGGAAATAAACAATCCACTCCCAAAGAAAAAAGATTCCAGTCCAGAGGAAAGTCTCCTCGGCGGAGAGCAAGATCTCCGGACCAAGGACACAAGTCTCCCCAGAGGGAGCCCTCTGAGAAAAGATACAACCTTAGAAATAGGGATAATCTGAAAAAACCTGATAGATATCAAGATATTGATACACGTCCCTCTCGATCTTTACAGACTTCCTCGCAAAAACAGGAATAATATATTTTTCTATACTAGCAGCTTGGCTTGGTAAGCTTTGTCTGAACAGTGAGTGCCGAGGCCTTCAAGGTTATTTCAACACAGTGGTTGTTGTTCGGTCTGATCAGCGCACGTTCTAGACATAACATATATGCAGCTGTGGCCGCCTCTGATTTTGGCGCGTTTAATAATGCAATGCGCAGGCATGCTCAAACACACTTTGGAGAACATTTGCATGCAGAGAGCTGGTGTAGAAAATGATGTGATCCATTTCTACTAGGACCAGAGGTATGGGGCTGCCCTTGTAAACCCAAGACACCTTCTGCAGATATAAAATAACCTAACAGCAATGGAGTGTGAAATCTAGGTGTAATCTAGTCTATTTCCATTTAGCATTTTAAAATGATTCCTCCTTTTGTATTTTATGGAATAGTAACTATGCTGATAATCTTGTTGCTTATAATATGTCTGCTTGTATTAGCTAAGATACTGCGCTTGAGAACACAGCATTAGAAATAAATATTTCAAACTTGCATGTGTCTTCATTTACTCCCCGTTTTGGACTAGCATGAGTGTATAACGAAAGAGTGTTCATGTGTTCCACATTGCCTGAGGTATTCTAAGTTCGATGTTCTGGGTTGTCTAATCATTGGGGGTATGGAAGAACCAATGAGACACTGATTGCTAGTCTGGTAGAGGATTTTGGCTACTAAGGTGAGTTTTGGCACACCCTATTTCACTGAGGTTCCAAGTCTCTATGCACGGTTCTGTGTAGGAGCAGAATCCCTGCGACATGGAGCCCAAACGATGGCGGTCTTATTACATGACACTTGAGTAGTACTTCATTCAGTCCCTAACCCCTTCGCTATTGTTTCCGGATAATAGTGTTGTCGGATAAACCTACCTATAGGTACATAGGTCTTTTCAAGCTTGAATCTATTCAAACGGTTTCCTTTCGAATTACTACCCAATTGTGCTTCTAAGTTTTACATTGTAGCTTATTCTTCTCTGTGTCGCTATGGCGGACATTGTTATACCGCAGCATAGTCGCATTGCGGTTCGCAATTGTTAGACCTGGCATCTTTGGCGTGGTTTCCCCAGTCTTTTTGGCCTCTGCCTCCTGTATTTTTGATGCTGTGCTGGATTTCGTTTTTCCTGGTTTAAATGCTTTGGACACTCTGCCACTGCTGATCAGTGTCAGAGTGTAAGTGCTCCCTGTGTAAATTGTTATGATGATTGGATATACATGATTGGCATATTTGTATCACCAAGAAGTCCCTAGTAAAGTGCACTGAGTGTGCCAGGGCTGGTGATGACAAATGCTACTAGTGGGCCTGCAGCACTGATTGTGCCACCCACATGAGTAGCCCCAAATGGTGTCTCAGGCCTGCCACCACAGTGCCTGTGTGCAGTCTGTGAACTGCCATGTCCTCCTGGTCAGTGTCCCCACTGACCAGGCCTAACCCTACCCTTTTTGTGCACATTGGTCACCCTTATGGAAGGCCCAAGGTACCCCCCTGGGCAAGGTGCAGTGTATGTGAAAGGCAGAGCATGTACTGGTGCAGGTGACATGCTCGGGTAGTGAATTACAGCCATTTTCGTTTTTAACTATTGTAAGGCTATCTTGCTCCATAGGCTAACATGGGGGATGCTGGCTACAGTGGCTACCAGTAGATCTTCCCATAGGAACAGGATAGGACATACAAGTTTGGTATCCCTAAACTCAGAATTTAATAACACATCTTTTAGGAAAGGTTGTTTTTAAATCCTGTGTTTGAGAACAGCACTTTTAGAAAGTTGCTGTTCTCTTGTCTGACCTTTCTGTGTGCCTTGGCCTGTTTGTGTATTGACTGTCTGGTTTGAGATTGACAGGGGCTGGGGATTCCCCAGGAGGCTGGCTGAGTCAGCACTAGGCTGAATGACTGCATTTGCAACTTGAGTGGTGGGAGGAGATAGCACCTGGGCCTGAATAGGGCTGTGCCTGCCTTCCACAATGCTGGCTCCACCTCCTGCTGGGTGGCTGATGACCCTGCCCCTCACTCTGAAAGGAAAGGAGAAGCCAGGAAAACAAAGTGCTCAAGAAACACCCAAAACTGGTTCAGACTGGGCTCAGCGCCCACTTGCACAAAGAGAACAAAGACTTTTCGGGGTATAAGTAGAGAACCCCTGACAACAGAAAATTAGATCAGCCTGGAATCAAGAAGGAACCTCTGTCAAGGAGAAAGATGAAACTGAAGAAGAAAGATTGTCCAGCTGTTGCTCTGCTGGATTGCCCTGCTGTTGCTTTGCTGCCAAGGAGAGGGGAAGGACTTTGCTTTGTGCTGTGTCCCCTTGCTTGAAGCAATCTCCAAGGGCCTGAGAAGAGCTGGCTCCCTGTTTTGAAGTCCCAGGAACAAAAGAACTTCACCCCCAGCTTCCCCTGAGCTCTACTGAGAGAGTTCTGTCCTTCCTGGAGTGTGTGGCCCATGTGTGGTGCATCTGGAAGTTGTGCCTGTGCTGGGAAGCTGGAAACTAAGCTTTAAAGACTCTGCTCCAGAAAAGTTGTTGCATCACTCACTGCGGAGCGCATCCCCGACAGTGCGAGGAAATTCCCGCCACTACGAAGGCCAAGATCGTCGCAGCGCCTGTTGCCGCTGCCAGAGCCGTCGCATCCTTCGTTTGTGGGACACACCAGACCGGTGCGGGAAGACTACCATCGCTGCGAGTGTCGTCGCAGAGCCTGTTGTCGCTGGGTGAGATCACCGCACCGCTTGCTTGCGGACCGCATCACGTCACTGCGAACCTCGTCGCAGAGTCATCGCATCGAGGAGTTGCGAGAGAGAGATCGCCGCTGGATCGCGCATCGTCGCCCCGGAGATCATCGCAGCCCCTACGAGATCGACGCATCGTGCCTTTGCGAGAACAAACTTCCTACTGAACCTACGCATCGGAATCCATACAAGTAGCCTTCCTCCCCATACAGACCGGATTCGTCACAACACGCCCGCTGCTGCAGCGGGGTTGTCGCATCACCTCCCCAAGGTCTCAGGAGCAACGCATCGCTTGTTTTCCACCACACCAGCTTCTGCTTTTGGAACTTTATCGCAACTAAAGGTACTGTTGGCTAAACGTGACGCAATTGTGAACTTTTCACGCATCTGTGGATTATTTTATCGCAACCTTAAGAACTCTTTTGAAACCATATTCTTGAACTGTGTATGTTGGATTTTTGTCGTTTTGGTCTTGTGTAATTTAGATTAAATACCTTTATTTTTCTAAACTGTTGTGGAGTCAGTTTTTGGTGTTTTCACTATGTTACTGTGAGTGTTGGTACAAATACTTTACACATTGCCTTCTGATTAGCCTTGACTGCTCGTGCCAAGCTACCTAGAGGGTGAGCAGGGTTTATCTCAGAGGGTTTCCTCCTTACCCTGACTAGAAGCAAGGGTCCCTATTTGGACAGTAGTACCTACCTCTGCCAACTAGAGACCCCCAGTTCTAACAGCAATCATTAGCAAGCATACAATGTTGGTTTGGAGGGCATGGCAGTGATATTGGTAGTAAGTGCTGAGGTTGCTTACCCGTTTAAGATATTCTACTCTTGGGTGACGTTTCCTGCAGTGGAAGAAGCTACGCAGGTTTTTCACACTTACCCCACACTGCCGTGCCCTGGGACTGCGTCCCATATAGGACACAGAAAATTCTGATTTCTGCATGGCAGCACCGTGTTTGGTTTGATGGCGCCCTTCCCCACAGTGTGACGGCGGCTAGATTGGGTCCTTTGTCCATTCCAGGCGCTTCCTGGCCGGTTTTGACTGGTTTTGACTGGATTCACCCTGCATCCTCGTGCGGGGAAGGTCGCCGTTGCTGATTTACGGGCCCTATATGACTCTTCCATTAGTATCATTCGGGCCCTAGTTCTATATATTACCCACAATTCCCAGGGCGGGGCCCCTGGTGTTGCGGCCCCTCCAGCTGGACCAAGTGGAATGAAGCTTAGTCCTGTGATGGTCAATGCAGTGATGGGAAAGTGTCCCCAAGATAACGATGATATGCCTTTTTGGCTTGCCGAGAAATTTGACCAGCTGGAGGCTGTTTTTCCTAATTCGACTCCTGTAGAAAAACACAGGATTCTTACTATTAGTTTACCAAGGATTTGGTACCTGAAGCCGGTGACTGTGAGTCATGGGGTAGAATTTTTGCTGCAGTGTACACGAGGTGCTTCGGCACTCCGTCAATTGCTGTCCTTCTGACGGTCATTAAAGGAGGGAGCGGAAAAGGAGGCAGGTAATTGCTTCCATGACTGTATGGAATCCGTCTCAGCCTGGATGTTCGCTAACTGGCTTAAACTAAACTCGGCTAAGACCGAGGTTTTAAAATTTGGCAATAATCCACGGGTGTGGACACCAGAGTGGTGGCCGGGGGAGCTGGGCCTGTGTCCAGTAATTTCAAGGAAAGCCAAGAATCTTGGTATTGGGGTGGATAATAAACTCACTATGGGGGACCAAGTGAGCATGGTGACTTCAGCATGCTTCATGGTACTCAGAATAATCAAGAAAATTAGATTCTTACGGCACTCATAATGTCGCGTCTGGACTATTGCAACAGTTTATATCTTAATGTTCAAAAACAACATCTGAACAGGCTAGTGGTCGAGAACACGGCAGCTAGATTGCTGACCGGAACACCTAGGTCAGTTTCAGTCAAGGGAGAGCTTAAGAAATTGCATTGGCTTCCAATACTGCTTAGATCACTCTTCAAAGCAATTTGTATTGTTTTTAAAGCGGTGAATGGGACAGTCCTGAGTTCCTTAAATCTAAACTTTCATGGTATATTCCAAAGAGAAATCTAAGATCATCCGGGGCCAAACTAGTGCGAACCCCCCCTTTTAAGAAAACTAATTGGGAAGGCAGAAGCTTTGTTCACTGTGCCTCTAAGGCATGGAATGAACTTCCCTTCCAGCTTAGAAACGCCCCAGATATTATTTCTTTACGGAAGGGTTTGAAGACATGATTTTTTTCTCACCACTAGGCCTTATGCTTTTCAGGTAACGAGGGCTTAGTGCCAGGTCACCCTGTGCGCTCTATAACCCTAAATAACATAACATTAAGCGTGTTCAGGACGAACATGGACCTGAGGCTGCGCGGTTGAATTGGGAATGAGACTCGTGGGCTCATTTGATGTAGTTTCCGATCTGGTCCTTTCTAATATAAAGGGAGATGCGGTGAACTTTCAGGTGGGGAATGCCTTACGTGAAGTCCCCGATGCCGACAAACCCCGACAGCTATCGAGAATTATTACGGCTGCGTATAAAACCATTGACCGCAATAGTTTAGGTGTCAAGCCCTTTTCTGCTAAAGATAAGAAGCAAACACAGGGTGCAAAGTCTGAAACAGACGTTCAACCCACAGCTCCAAAGAAAAATTGGAACAGAAATAAAAAACAGGGGAAACAGCAACAGAAACAGGAGTCCCGTCCCCCATCACCAGTGCCTGAGTCTACTGAGCGCATTTATAATTTGCGCAACGCACCACGATTAAGTCGCCTGATCGATTTCAGGTTCCTGATCAACGCTCACCTCGTTCTTTACAGGACACATCGGCCTTATCGTCCAGTGGTGGAGGAGGTGGCAGAGGTCGCGGTAGCCAGCAGAGTCGTGACCAACCCCCCCCGAAGGACGGAAAAGGCAAGCTGGACGATTCTTCACAGAAAAGACCCCAGTTTCAGAAAAAGAAAGTTGTCGTTTTAACAGCGAGATATGCCACAGATAGTGAGAACGCAGCTTCGGAATCAGACATGGGCACTGACGTTATTGGACAGCGCGGCGGAGACTACCATTGTGCGAGAGGCCCTGCGTCCACTACTGAAGGTGACAGTGACTGACCAATATGTTTTTGTGGCGACAGCTGATACCAGAGTAGCTCCCCCTGATAGACATTATGAAATTGTCCTTTTAATTGAAGGTGACATACAGTGTACCATAAAAGGGGTATTTTGGGAAAATCTTACAACTACCTATGATATTTTGTTAGCGGAGGCTGACTGGCCCCCACCTTTTCTTCTCGCAGCTCCGAGAGGGGAGGAGGTGATCCTCAATAGTTTCGCGCACACAGTCTCGAAGGAGCATGCGCTGAATTTTGCAGAAGAGTGGGCTAAAGCCCTTACGCCGGCTCTGTACCATACGCACTGTGGTTGGGATAAATTTTCCCCACACAACGAGATTCCCGTACGGTCTCTGCCACAGCCTCAACCCCAATATCCCATCCGACGTGAAGCTAAGGCTTCCGTTGCGGAAATCCTTGAACAATTGGAATATCAAGGTGTAATTGAAACTTGTGTGTCACCGATAAATAACCCACTTTTTCCTGTAACCAATCCAGACGGTACGTACCGTTTTGGTATTGGATTACCGGCATTTGAACTCGCATTGCCATACCTGTGCAGTACAGAATACCGATGGCTCTGCTTTATTGGATGGTCTTGTGCGAAAACGGTTTAAAACCACACTTGACATATCCAACGTTTTTTTTGCCCACAATTTGGATGGTCTAAGTTCCCAATGGACCAGTTTTACCTGTGGCGGCAAACAACGCCAATTTAAACAACTGGCGATGGACTATAAAAATAGTCTAGGTGTGTTTGCGCCCGTATTTTCTCTCTCTTGGAGAGATTCGACCCAGATGCGTGTTCGTATGTGGCTGACATCTATCTCACAGACGACGAAATGTGGGCGCATCTGTGTCACGTTGACCGCATAATTTGTAACTTTGCGGACTTCGGTTACAAATTTAACTTTGCAAAGTCTCACATTGCAGAGTATACAGTGTTGTTCCTGGGCTACGAGCTCAACCAAGAAGGTCGAGGATTAGCTCCTCACTTCTTGGAGAAATGCGCACAGTTGCGCGCTCCTACAACCCTAAACAAATTACAGTCCTTGCTGGGATTTTTGAATTTCGGGGGTACTTACATTCCCGAATATGCCCAGCGTATCAAGCCTTTGTATGCTTTGATACAACCTACTTTCAACAAATCGTGCTGCCAGCCTGAACATTCAGCCATTTTGCAATCTCTGCAGACAGATCTTCTAGAATCTAACAGCCTGATTCATCAAGCTTAATTGCGCTCGCAAAGGGCCAGATTCTGAGAATCTGGCCCTTTGCGAGTGCAATTTTTGCATTTGGGATTCATCATCCCAAATGCAAAAGTCGCTATTAAAGAATTCGCATATTTGCGAGGAATTGCATTTAAGGAATCTCTATTTGAGATTCCTTAAATGCAATTCATGAACCATTGTAAAATACCGAAATCGCTATTTTGGGCCGCTATTTACCGCGAGGTCAAACCTCGTGGTAAATAGCGAAAACTTAGAAAAATGCATTTAAATGCATTTTTCTAAGTTGCATGTTACACACACACATGTCCTTTGGACATGTGTGTGCGCAACACCAATGTAGATTACATTTCAGGGGTGCTACAGGGTGCCCTTTGGACACCCCTGGCACCCTTGAAATCGCTATCTTATTTGCGATTAGCAAATTGCTATTCGCAAATAAGGAATAACTCCCCATTCATTCCTTTGAGCCTTTAGGCCCATAGGAATGACTGGGGAGTTATTCCTTATTTGCGTTTAGCAATTTGCTAATCGCAAATAAGGAATGTGTAGGAATCGCATTTCTTTATGCAATTTCTACATGAATCCCGTTTTGCAAGTCCTTAATAGCGATTCCTTAGGAATCGCTATTAGGGGCTCGCAAAACGGGAGAATGATTAATCAGGCTGTAAATTCTTACTGACTCGTGATAACCACAGCAACCTGGTGATAAGAATCATCCCTGGGGCGGTGGGTTTCATCTACCTTTCTTTTAACAAAGGAGACACAGTACCTATTGATTACAAATCACACTTGTACACTTCGGCTGAAATGCGGTTTTCCACTGTGGAAAAAGTTTTGACAGCAGTACAAATGGCGATTCTTAAAGAACGTGCACTGTCGCAAGGAAAACGCATGTTGGCTGTTACCCAGTATCCTGCACTGGAGGCAGTGACGAAGGCCAGTGTACCAAATTCTAAAGCTTTACACCCAAGGTGGATACAATGGACAGCATCTTTGATGTCTCGGGATGTCACTTTCATTTTTGATGCCTCCTTACAGTCACAAGAGTTTTTGCAGTATGAGTTTGTTAATACTGCGCCATTGACTATGCGACCTTTGCAGGATTTCCATGGTATCATTTACACTGATGGTTCAGCGCAAGTTGCGCATGGGTCTAAGCACCCATACATCTCAGCTTGCGCCATTGTGGTAGGTACCATGGTGAATGATGAATTCAAGTCCAAAGTCGGCACACGCAGACTTTAGGGAACTGTACCGCACAATTGACCGAGCTCCGTGCTCTGATGCTTGCATTGGAGTACGCTGATCCTAGTGTGACGACTCTTATTGTGAGTGATTCTTACTAATGTGTCCAGTCTTACAATGAAAACCTGTTCTTTTGGATTCAGAATGATTTCCGTGACTCCAAAGGTAGCACAATAAAACATAAAATTATCTGGGTCCGAGTGGCTGAGCTTAAAGAGCAGTTGGCACTTGTGTATGTAATTCACACTCTTGGTCATCAGCGCGTGGGAGTTCACGCTATTGGCAATTCTTTGGCCGATGAGGCCGCAAAATCAGCAGTATCGACATATTTGGTTGTGGCAGTTACACGTTCCAAGAGTAAGATTGATGATGATATCTTGGCGGCTGTGGCCGCGACTGAGAAGGGAAGTAAATATCCTAAGGGGTTTCCTTCAAAGTATACATACCACTTAAGTCCTGATAAAGTTCCTTATGTGAAAATACCGGACGTTGGTGAAAGGTTAATTCCCAACGCGGACCGCAGGTCCACACTGATTACAGCTGCCCATGAAGATGTTGCGTCTGCGTATGCGGGCATTTCGGCTACTGTATCTCAGTTGCAACAACGTTTCTGGTGGCGGAGACTGTACAAACAAACGCGTGATTATGTCCTTCAATGTGGCATTTGCCAGCAGATTAAACCTTCAACTGCTGCGCGTCCGCCCATATGGGAAAATAATACAAAGCTGTCCATCAGAGAATTACAGACAATGTTACTGAATTCTTCCTTTAATATATCCAGTTTGGATCCTAAGGGTTAGTTGCTGTGGCACAAAAGTGCTGATTCGTGCCAACATCATTTTCTGGGTTTGCTCCAGGCTACACACAGGTCAGGGTGGATCCCAGTTTTGAAAGTGGCCTTTCTGTGACGACCTATTCTGTAGGCAAATTATGTCAGAGTTGGCTCAAACATTCCACTTTGGCGTCAGTTAAGCTGCACTTATCTAAATTGACTGACGATGTTGATCTGAATAATTTGATTTCTTGAACGGACCGGCTTCCGGTAGATCAAAAAGATGGATATATGCTATTTAAAACGAAGGTTGGAAACTGTCCCAAAACGAGGCGGCTTCCCGCATTAGAGCTATAGATAAAGCGATTTTAGAGAAAGTGCCAGCAGTTGTAGATAACAGCATTAACACGCTTTCTTCCCGTATTTACACATTAGATAATATTGTGTCATCTGTTGTTGATATAGTGCAAGATGAAGTGTCTGTTTTTTACCATGGTCAAAATCAATTGCGTTCTATTATGCAGTTTGCATGGACTTTGCAAACTCTGAAAGCTGGAAAAGTGCCATGGCACTACATGTATATGTCATCGTTATTTGCCCCATTTAATTTGACTGAAAAGCAACGTTTTATGTCAATGAAAGATGCAACTTTTTCTATGTTACACATTGAAAAATTAGAATCATTACCATTTTCTGTGGCTGAGACTAATTTGGCAACGTGGCTTATCCACGGGTTAATAACTCTACCTTTTCCTCTATTCTAGTTCTAGTTCGAGGCGTGTATGAAGTACTATGCAATTGGCAGATATGAACCTCTGGGCACCGCATATCTCCATGAAGCTTGGTCGCTACCATTTACCTATAGATGCCTTAGGGAGGGAAAAGAGGTTTACTTGAATGTTGAGGATTGTACTACAACACCTGATCATTCACTAATGTTTAGGAATATCCAATTTCATGGCTTGTAACCAGAACGAGCCGAATTTAGCCTGTGTTTTGAAAGGCACACCAGCACCTGCAATCATACCAACATTCACATTACTGGCAAACAGGAGTTATTTACTTTTAAATATTGAGGATTGTTGTGGGATGGTTGCCGGAATTGCTTATCTGGTTTTTGAAATCTGACATTGGGGCCGAAACTGTATGCTGTGCTGCTTACCTCCGCCACCGGACTCGCCTTTCCTGCCATTCCGAGTCCTCCCGCTGCCACGTGCATCATCCTCAGCGGCCGCCGAGCGGAGGACTCGGTTACCCAGTGACCCCTGCGGCGGCGCCTGCAGAAGTCGTCATCTTAGGTGCACAGAGGCACTTTAAAGGTCGGGCTTTCCCGATACTGGGTGTAATCTTTTTGAAATCTGACATTGAGGCCGAAACTGTATGCTGTGCTGCTTACCTCCGCCACCGGACTCGCCTTTCCTGCCATTCCGAGTCCTCCCGCTGCCGCGTGCATCATCCTCAGCGGCCGCCGAGTGGAGGACTCGGTTACCCAGTGACCCCTGCGGCACCGCCTGCAGAAGTCGTCATCTTAGGCGCACGGAGGCGCTTTAAAGGTCGGGCTTTCCCGCAACGCGGGACGCCGGGCAAAGGGCGGGCCCTCTGTAGCCCTCAGGAGCCGAAGGAGGGTGGGCTGGGCCCACTTACTGACATTTCACCTAAGACAAATTGTGTTTTATGATAGTAAGTTCATACATCTTATAGTGTGGCTAGAGGTTTGCTAGATTTCTCGGTTGGGCTCCTATCACTACAAAATTACTTCTATACATTGGTGTGCTTACCGGTTGTTTCTGATAAAAACTGTAACGTACAATGGACTCGAACACCACTAAAGGATTACCGCCATTGGCTAATGGCACTAACAAAGGAACATTGGAAAACTATGTAATTAGGATTACCCCTGATACCAAAAGGGAGAGCATACTTGCAGAGCGGCGTGCTGAGCAACGACGCTCAATCAAATCAATTAAAAACAAATGCTCCTCCCTAGGTCGGTCACAGTTAGACATCTCACTACACACTAGTTGTCCCGTTGATAATGAGGACCCCGACACAACAAATAACAGCATTCTCATCCTCTTACGCGATGTAACTTCTACTCCTGATACGGTTAGTGTACTACACTGACTAGTTTCGCCTTCTTCCTGTAAATCGTTACCAGAGATAGAAGTAATACCTGATACGCCCTTACCAGTGGTAGAGGTTGTGTGTAAAAAGTCAAAAAATTTAAAGCAACCCCGAGTACAAGGTTCACCGCCAAGAAAAAGAAGGAAAAGGGGGAACGAACCACAGAGAAAAAAGATTAGCCACACCGACTTTGGTAAATACTCCAAAGGCCCCTTATCAAACACAACCACTATACCAGCCCCAGGAATTCCATCACAATGTCTGATATTAGATACTCCTGGCATGGACTTAATGGGAACAATGGAACAACTAATTAGATCCTCAACATCGCTGTTAATAGAGAGACTGATAAGATTAGAAGATCGGCTTAGAACCCTAGAGGAGGCACTAGTTACAAATACAGGGCTAACTAAACACACTGCGACGCCTGCACTAGCAACTCCGTCCACGGTACCATCTTTAAACATTATCGTCCAAAAAGAACCAAAATTCACTGAGTCAAAAAAAACGAAATCCCCAAGGATAGTTACCCATAAGCCAACGCATCAAACTGCACAACACACTGCTAGAAAGACCCAGATGGGAGAGAAAATACCAGACTCAGGAACTGCACAAAGTAAGCAGGTTAGAAAAAGTCCAGTCAGGACCACAAAGTTTAAGGGGTGTCAAGTGGAATTACCACCGGAAGCGGTGCCGCTGGTGGTGGTTCTTACAGGAGTCCCAATTTTAGAGGATGGTAACAGGGAAACTTATTCCCAGTTAAAAAATAAAACCATGCATTGGCTCAGGCAGAATCACCCACTCCCCCCAAACTTGAACGGTGAGATATTACATGTTCGACGTCTTTCATGGCTTGGAAGTAGAATAAAGGACAAAAAGGGTGACATAATCGTCGTAAATTTCAGGGATCATAGAGCAGTCAGCAACATTTTAAATTGGTTTCCAGAAAACGATAATAATTCCATCACAACCTGTGAACTGACCTATTTTTATCCTAGATCTTTATTGGTCTCCAACCCGAAGTCTAGGGATAAAACTTACTCTCAGACTAATCACTTCATACCCCTCCAAAACCGTTATGCGGCTCTTTCGGGTCTGGAGGGAGTGGATTGACTCTATCATAAGGCCACATCATACGACAGTGTCGGCAGTAAGTCGGCCGTGTCCCCTAAAAATATTGAGTCAAGTTGTATCCACAATTCCTTCGAGCCCCAGCCAAAACACATCGAGCCCCAGGTTATACTCACTGATTTGGTGGCCAGAGCTACTGGGCCTGACCAACCCCTTTCCGTTTTCGTTCCTGTACAGGACTCAAATATCACTGCAAGAAACACAGGGACTGGGAGATCTAAAGAGAGGGGAACCAGGCCTTCCATTTCCGCTTTGTTCTGGAATATAGCAGGGCAACGTTCAAAAGTAACAATTGAAGAGTGGATGACTTTTATTTCAAAGTTCGATGTCATAGCCCTTCAGGGGACATGGTTGTTAGACGCAATACACATAGAAGGGTTTAAAACCTACTTCTCATCGGCCCAAACGTCGACTTCAGGCAGGGATAAGGGAGGTTTAACCATCTATGTTTCCAACCTCCTGAAAGCAATGGAAGTAGTCATTATAAAATTAGAGCCTAATTTCCAGATCCTTGGCCTAACTTTAAATAACAGAGACAAGTTCCTTATAGTGAACTACTACAACAATCTTCCGGAGAAAGAGGCAGTAAATCTGGTATCTTCGATCCGCTCTATTCTGTCATTATATACAAGGAAGTCTACCAAAGAAGAAGTAATAATTTGGGGGCGGGATTTTAACTTGGGACCCTGCCTAGCTGGTAATAATAACATCTGCGGCATCCTTGATGAAAGGGATAATCCAATCTCCCATTTCAGGCACTCTATTCTTGGAAGCCACTTAAACGAAACCCTGTTTGAACTAGACCTTGTCCAAGCAAATAACCTGGAAAGTGAGGTGTCATCATTGGCTCCTACATTTCATGGACAGGGCCACCAAACAACAATAGATTACATCTTGGTATCAAATGGGGAGAGGATAAGGGAAACAGTATTTTCCAGGCACCTAATCGCTCTGAGTGACCACTATCCACTCAGCATCTCTCTCCCATTATCCTGTAATCCAAAAAATAATCTTGGTTCCATTTTAGACCAAAATAATTTAACGTTGAATAGACTAAACGGTTATCCGCTGAAATGGGGGACAGTTGATCCAGTGGCAACAACAAAGGCAGTGATAATAGGGGCTCTCCCTTCTGTTATGAAATGTCTTGACCCTGACACGACAGATGAGGAACTCTTACTTAATTTTGGTAGGATCGTCAAAACCATAAATGAGGCCTTATGGATAGAAATCAAACACAAACCTAAACCAAGGAAGGGATGGTTCAATCATGAATGCACGTCCGCTTACCTAAATTTAAAATCTGCACTAAGGAAAGCGGCTAGGATCCCACTTGAAATAAGAACTCTTAGGAAAAAATACAATATTGCTTTAACGAATAGGAAAAAAGAACTAAAGACCCTCCTTTGGGCCCAACTTCACGAAAGCTGTGCTCACAAAAACTCTGCCGCTTTTTGGCAAGCGGTCAAGTCTCCATTCCTAACAAATAACACTGACCACCCAAAATTAGACGTAGCGATAGAGGAAAAGGACTGGGTTCATCACTTTTCTAAGATCTTTAAGTCCTCCCCAGAGGATTCCACATCTCAGGACAATATCCCCCAGATTGCCACTATTAGTGATAGATCTGAAGGCCCTTTCCCCATTGATCTTCAGTTCTCCCTTAATCAAGTGGAGCTGGCCCTGTGTGCAAGTAAAAGTGGTAAGGCACCGGGCCTAGACAGTGTCCCTATCGACCTTTTTAAAGCACAGACGGACATTTGGACTCCCCTCCTAACTAGAGTGTTAAATGCAACATGTATTATAGGCCTACCGGACTCATGGTCCAAATCCATATTAGTACCTATTTTTAAAAAGGGGGATAGGGGGTCGGTAACCTGCTATCGCCCCATCTCACTCCTGGACTCGCTGGGAAATGTGGCAGGCCGACTTATTCTCGAGCGATTACAGGACTGGGCGGACGACGGAAGGGTTATCTCAGACCTCCAGTATGGGTTTCGTCAAGGATTGGGGACCATTGAGGAGGCTCTAAATCTGACACTCTTAATAGATAAGTATGTGCACATCAAAAGGGGTGACTTGTATATGGTTTACGTAGACCTTTTGTCTGCTTTTGATTGTGTCTCCCACTCCAAACTTTGGACCTTATTGGGGGACATGGGAGTACCCACGAACCTGATTAAGTTCCTGAGGGAACTCTATTCCAATGCCACAGCTAGGGTTCGCTATGGGGTGGGGGGGGAGCTGACGGGGGAATTCCCAGTGGAGAAGGGGTTAGGAAAGGCTGTGTCCTGGCTCCCCTGCTTATACACCAATGGTTTGGAGGGAGCGATGATCAGGGAATGCCGGGACCTTCCTATGGTAAATGATCTGCCTATACCTGCCCTTCTCTACGCAGACGATGCCGTCATATTAGCTCGTACCCCCCTAGAACACCAAAAGAGTCTGAACAGATATTCCACCTTCATGGCAGGTCTCGACCTGAAAATTAACACCAGTAAAACCTTTGTTATGAGGGCAGGTACCGGCCATAAACAGAGAATGAGGGATATCTGTTTAGACGAGCAAAAACTAGCGACTACACAAAACTATTCCTACCTGGGCATAGCGATAGATAACAAACTATCCTGGAAACCGGCTGTAGAAACCAGAAAATTCCTTTTTTTAAGAACTACTCCAGCTCTTGTTAATTTTTCCAGGAAGTTGGGTAAGAGAGCTCCCCTTGAACTTGTCAAGATCTATAACGCCAAATGTCTATCGGTGGCCCTGTATGGGGCAGGGCTTTGGGGTTTTGTGCCCACAGAAGATATACAAACAGTGGAAAACATTTTTCTGAGGTACCTCTTGGCGGTTCCTAGGAGTACGGGCACCATGGCTTGCCATACGGAGTTGACTCTCCCATATGTAACGGACTTAGCAAAGGTTGAACCGATTTTATTATGGTGCAGAATTTGGACCTCCGATAAAGCTACTCTCACCCAGTCCATCCTTTTCGATTGCCTAGCTTTGAACAATGCCTACAATTCTAGATGGTTGTGTTATATTAAAAAGTCTTTGCAGGATTTGGGTTGGGAGAGATACTATCATGATCCCTCCCTAATTTGCGAGGTATCAAGGAAGACTTTAAAAGCGAAATGCCTAGCCCACTTTGAGGAATTGAGACTAACGAATGAGGCTACGAAACCATCCGTAGCCCATAGCCTGTCTATACAGATGGTAGCCACCATCCAACCTTACCTTACACTTAACATCACAAGCTATGAGAGCTACCTTTTGGTAAGGTTTAGGATGAATTTCTTTCATTGTCTGGTCTCATTCCCCACCTGAAACAATTGGGCTAAAAACCTACCGCTTTGCCCTTGTGACGACTCTTCTTCGCAATCCACCCTACACACCATTCTCTTTTGAAAATGTTACCACGGTTTTAGGAAAAAGTGGCTAGCTCCATTGTTACAGCAAATTAAGATATAATAGGTAAAGCTTTTTATGTTGATCTGAAAAGGGAAAAAGAAATGTTTCCAACTTGCAATTGAGCTATATACTTATGAGGTCTGCTATTTTTAATCTGTATACATAGATTTTTATTATAACCCAAGTACGATGTAATTGAATTGATTGTTGTATGCTTTTTATGATTTATATTTTAAATCGAAATAAAGCTCAATTGAACTTGAACTTATGTGGTTACAGTCAGTAAGCACGTGGTTTGTTGTAAAAATTTAATGTTTCCGCCTCTGCATGGGAAGCTTGATGTTTCCATCTGGCCGACGATTCCGACCTTGAAAGTAGAGTTCAACAAGATGAGCCGTATAAGAGCTCTATTGTCCCAAAAAGAAGTCACCCTCACATCTGCTCGTGAAACATTTGTCCTTTACGTGGCGAACACCCGCACAGAGGTGCATGCTTTATTAAATACAGATTTGCCCTTGCATTTCGTTGAGTTAATTCACATTATCTTTAATGCATCCTCCACCACAGGGCTGGCGCACTTTTTTAAAGTTGTTAGCAGTGGCCTTGTGACTTCTTTTCAAACTATATTTGGTGTGTTCACGGCATTTTTTCATTCTATTTTTTCCAGCCTATTTGGTGGATTTCCCTTATTGCTAGCGCTGGCCGCAGGCGTACTTCTGTTGTTTTGTTTATTTCAAAATGGATGCACGTCCTGTGTTGCGAGAAGATCTGTCAAGACTGTTGCTGCTCCGCAACCGAGTGCTTGAGTATTATGGAGCGCTGCCTCTTGCTACATTGAGTGCGGCTTATGGATTATCGTTAAATTTTTCTTTTTTACATGCATCCAGCCTGTCTTTCATTGCCTGAGTTACGATTTCGACTGGGCCCTGGATTTGTGTCTCTGCAATACGTTGTCTCCCAATGCGGATTATGATCAGTTTATGAGCCCCTTAGTTGCTCATGAATTGCTTTGTTCTGGCAGAGGGATTATGGCCTTTGCAGCGATGCAGGGAGTCCTGGGACGTTGGAATGTTTTCGCAGCGGCGCAAGATTTCTTGGCACGCAGCTTCATTGAAGAAACACCGAGTTGCCCTCTGATGGTGCTAGGGACTCCGGTAATTGAGGAACATGTATGTTCTTTCCCTTTGCTGAATTGGATGGCTGACATGTTTTTGGATGAGAACAGTGACTTCCTATTGGAGGCTGTTGCTACATTTTGCTGGATTGAATGGCTTCTCTTCTCTTTTTTTTTCCCCGCTTCTTCTCCAATGCTGAGGTCAAGAGTTGGACATCAGATATTTTTACATTTTTTCTCTTCTTTCGGTTTGAATTTTTTTTCTCTGCCCAGACCTATTGACTTCACTATGTCCATGGCTAGAATTATTTGATTTGACATACATTCGAATTATGGAGTTTTTGGTTCCTATTTTTTCCCTGTGGCAATTTGAACTTGGTTCTGACTGTCGTTCTTGAACTCCGCTTTCTAAATTTGCTCATTGTCTTATCCGTGCTCAGATCAAGGGAGGGTGTCATGGGGGTTGGGCCTTGCATTTACACTGTGTTAAGTTAATGAGCTTATTAGAAGTTAAACGCCATTTTACTTTCTGATGCCTTTGCACATGGCACACATTATTACAAATGTTTAGAGTCTAGAGGACTGTTTTGCTTCACACGGGAATATTGTGTTTTTCTATACTCGCAGCCTGGCTTGGTAAGCTATGTCTGAACAGTGAGTGCCGAGGCCTTCAAGGTTATTTCAACACAGTGGTTGTTGTTCGGTCTGATCAGCGCACGTTCTAGACATAAAATATATGCAGCTGTGGCCACCTCTGATTTTGGCGCATTTAATAATGTAATGCGCAGGCATGCTCAAACACACTTTGGAGAACATTTGCATGCAGAGAGCTGGTATAGAAAATGATGTGATCCATTTCTACAAGGACCAGAGGTATGGGGCCGCCCTTGTAAACCCAAGAGACCTTCTGTAGATATAAAATAACCTAATAGCAAGGGAGTGTGAAATCTAGGTGTAATCTAGTCTATTTCCATTTAGCATTTTAACATGCTTTCTTCTTTTGTATTTTATGGAATAGTAACTATGCTGATAATCTTGTTGCTTATAATATGTCTGCTTGTATTAACTAAGATTCTGCGCTTGAGAACACGGCATTAGAAATAAATATTTCAAACTTGCACGTGTCTTCATTTACTCCCCGTTTCGGACTAGCATGAGTGTATAACGAAAGAGTGTTCATGTGTTCCACATTGCCTGAGGTATTCTAAGTTCCATGTTCTGGGTTGCCTAATCATTGGGGGTATGGAAGAACCAATGAGACACTGATTGCTAGTCTAGTAGGGGATTTTGGCTACTAAGGTGAGTTTTGGCACACCCTAATTCACTGAGGTTCCAAGTCTCTATGCACAGTTCTGTGTAAGAGCAGAATCCCTGCGACAATAACGCCTGACCACTTCTTCCTCCACAAAAGTAAACAAGTCCTCAGCAGCCTACACTCACAGAGCCCACTCCTTTAGTGCATCAAAGCATGTTCACTAGCAGCAAAAGCCCAATGTGTCCCCTCCTTCGGGGCAATACAACAGGTCCTCTCCAGGAAGCTGGAGGTGCCACCCTTAAAGAGAGTCTATGAAAACAAGCAAAGAGGGGGTGCACTCTAAAGAATCCTGACAGCGCACTTCAATAACCTCAGATGAACTCTATGGGCCCGATTCACAGAACTAACTTAAGACAAAATCCTAAACTTACTACCATTTTGGTATTCACAGAAGGCACTTACTCATTTCGGTATTCACAGAAGTTAGGAGTCCTAACTTTAGGACTCCTAAATGCCTTCTGTGAATACCAAAAGTCTTAAAGTTAGGATTTTTCTCATTTTAGTAGTAGTAAAGTTAGGACTTCTAACTTTAGGACTCCTAAATGCCTTCTGTGAATACCGAAAGTCTTAAAATTAGGATTTTTTTCAATTTAGTAGTAGTAAAGTTAGGACTTCTAACTGTCAGACTTCTGTGAATACCGAAAGTCTGACAATTACATTTTTTCTCAGTTTAGTAGATTCCAGTGTTCCATGCTGTTTTGACCGCGCTTCACGCAGGGTGCGCTGTGGGGAAGTGCTTTGCTTCGTTTCTCTGCCCTGCCGGATTACTGCTTGCGGAACCCGCTGCGCGGGTCCCGATTCGCTGAGGCCACTGCCCTTCTGCCTCTCTGAAGGATTTTTTACTGCCAACTGCGGGGACCTGCAGGGCTGCGAGCGTGTTGTGGGCGCAGGACTCCAAGTCCCAGGAGCGCCCACAACTCCCAATCAACATCAGCTGGGATGCTCTCCCTGCAGGCTCCTCCCCTGGATTGCTGCGAGGCTAATAAAGCTGTCCGCCCTTCTACTCTGGTGGATTCCAGTGTTACATGCTGTTTTGACCGCGCTTCACGCAGGGTGCGCTGTGGGTGAGTGCTTTGCTTCGTTTCTCTGCCCTGCCGGATTACTGCTTGCGGAACCCGCTGCGCGGGTCCCGCTTCGCTGAGGCCACTGCCCTTCTGCCTCTCTGAAGGATTTTTTACTGCCAACTGCGGGGACCTGCAGGGCTGCGAGCGTGTTGTGGGCGCAGGACTCCAAGTCCCAGGAGCGCCCACAACTCCCAATCAACATCAGCTGGGACGCTCTCCCTGCAGGCTCCTCCCCTGGATTGCTGCGAGGCTAATAAAGCTGTCCGCCCTTCTACTCTGGTGGATTCCAGTGTTACATGCTGTTTTGACCGCGCTTCACGCAGGGTGCGCTGTGGGGAAGTGCTTTGCTTCGTTTCTCTGCCCTGCCGGATTACTGCTTGCGGAACCCGCTGCGCGGGTCCCGCTTCGCTGAGGCCACTGCCCTTCTGCCTCTCTGAAGGATTTTTTACTGCCAACTGCGGGGACCTGCAGGGCTGCGAGCGTGTTGTGGGCGCAGGACTCCAAGTCCCAGGAGCGCCCACAACTCCCAATCAACATCAGCTGGGACGCTCTCCCTGCAGGCTCCTCCCATTCCTTTTCAACTTTGG
The DNA here is from genome assembly GCF_964261635.1 of Lissotriton helveticus. Classification (NCBI taxonomy): domain Eukaryota; kingdom Metazoa; phylum Chordata; class Amphibia; order Caudata; family Salamandridae; genus Lissotriton; species Lissotriton helveticus. The sequence continues at coordinate 129,888,295 of NC_136069.1, forward strand.
CTAGTATATTTAGATCTTCAGCTTCCCGCGACTCGGGAGCGCGCGGGAGGGCGCCGGGAGAAGCCCGGGACAAGGGCGGGACCGTCTGTGGCTGTCCGGGGACGTCCGAGGACGGGACGGGCGACCCCACTAAAATTTTTGGACTCAGACTGTAAGGTAGGCTTTTATTCATGGCGGCAAACCCTGAGAACTCCAGCATAGTGGGGTCCAGCAAAAGGACACGACAATTATTTCACTAGGGCTGCTGTGGATCTGGATAAGGATGATTCATTATCCGAACGCAGGATTGAACGACGTCGTTCTATCGAGTCCTTGAAAAATAGACCATTAATTGATCTGGCATCTCCACCCATTATATCGGACATTATTACTGACACACCCCTTGACGATCCATTGTCACTGGATGAATTCCCACTACTTCTTAGAAGCACTTCACCGCCTATGGGTTCCCTATTAATTGTTCCCTCACCTAATGTTTTGCTTCCATGTGTTCCTAGTCCCTCTCCAAATGTGGCCAATGTACTTTGTTCTCTACCTAAGGAGCAGCCGAAAAGGCTAGGTAGACCACCTACCACTTCTAAAACCCTTGGCCCTCCGCCTACTAAAAAGAGGAGGGGGTTAGGAGCTCCCCAAAGGGGCAAGCTCAGTCATACTGAGTTTGGCAAGACATCTAAACTTAAGACCTCTGGCGTAATCGCACCAAAAACTTCGGTACTGACTGATTCAGTGCCCACATCGGTACCAACCCCAGACCCTAACAACATACAACCTGGTAATACCAGAGGGAGGCAAGATGAGGCTGTTTCCATCCCAAGTTTAGTGACTATTCCCCCTATTGATACTGAGCGGAATACAGTTGAGCAGTTGCTTAGGTCCTTTATGCTCCCGATTTTGGATATCTTAAAAAGGGTGGAGCACCGACTAGGCAACTTGGAGGCTCTGTACAATGGCAAATCAAGTGCTCCTATGACCTCTTTAATGTCTACCCCTGTGTCGACTATTTCATCACAGACTCCAACAGTTTCTGCTCCTATTACGCTGGCCCCAAATGACTCCAATAGTGGTAATAATAGAGTCGCTAAACTCCTTGCCAGTAATAAACAGGGCACTGTAGACCCCCCAAGGACTACTGCTAAGACAACTACTGTAAACAGTAAGTCTTCAAATAACAATCAGCAGAAAAACTTGGTCTCTCAACAGGCCCAGGCTCCTGCCCAAACAGCAACAAAAATCATGGCTCAGGCTCCAAGAGAAGCCCAGACGGGCGATGCTAATTCTAGTACTAAGACCAAGTATTTGAGCAGGGGGAGGTTTGTTAAGTCCACTAATGGTATCCCACACGGACCCAATGTAGAATTACCTCCAGAGTCGCTACCTTTTGTAGTTGTACTCATCGGTGTCCCCCCATTAGAAGCAGGCAGAAAGGAGGGCCATCCTCAACTTAAGAATAAGATTCTACATTGGTTAGGTCAAAATAGACCACTCCCATACTACATCGATGGGGAGATAGTCCATGTTAGACGCCTGCCCTGGCTAGGTACCAGGGAAAAAAACACTGAGGGTGACATAGTTGTTATTAACTTTAGGAACCCAGAAGCTGTTAGGGCTATACTAACAGGGCCCCCTAGGAATTTGAATACCGCTATAGTCCCACACGACCTAACTTACTTTTACCCAAGGTCGTATGTGACTCCTGCTCTTTTCTCTGGGGGGGTTCCAGACCACAATGGCATTAGGAACACTCATTTGCCTCCAACTAACAGCTATATGTGTCACTTTCAAAGGCCTCCCCCTCCTAGGAATAATTCAGTGTGGAATATAGTCCCTGCTAGTGGCTGCAGCCAGCCCCCTGTGGGGCCAGAGTTTTTCCAGGGGAATAGAAACATGGACCACCTGATTCCTTTTACTCCACTGGACACCTCGAATAGATATGGAGCCATTTCCGGCCTTGATGGCTGTGACTGACTCCCAGCTATGGCCGCCCCCCTTGCTAAAGATTTTAGTGTTGGTGGTGGGGGGCTAGTGGAGGAGGACATTCAGAGTGGGACAAGGTACTCAATTACATCCCCCCAACGTGGTAGTTCCCCCTCTAGCATAGATGATGACAACTGCACCGTAATTAACCATGAGATCTCTAAGGAACAGACGAATCTCGAAGTGGGTGATCCTATTGTGGAAATTGTTATACCCCCAAACCAGCCAGTTGAACAACAGTGTTCCAATAATAAAAATCTATTGTTGTTATCATGGAATGTGGCGGGTTTGGTTGTAAAGCTAGATAACATGGAGTGGTGTGACTATGTGGATAACCATGGTATCTGTATATTTCAAGAGACTTGGGCTAGGACCATTCAGCATAGAGTGGGTTTTGTAACTTATGCCGAGCCTGCAACTAAAGGTCCTAGAGGCAGACCATCTGGTGGACTGACCATATGGGTGGGTGTCCATCTTGGGTTTTCGGTTAAAAAACTCAACACCAATTCTTGTGACATCTTATGTATTCTCCTAACCCGCAGAAACACACCCAAAATAGCGATTATTAACATCTACCTACGTCCGGTTTCGGGGGGAACGGTTTCTTATACTTTAGAGTCCTTAACTGCACTATTAAACAGCCTCTCAACTGATACCAAGGTGATAATGGGGGGGGGACTTCAATTGCCATTATGAACCACTTGGGGGAGTCTCACAGTTAACAACAGATGAGGATGACGCTTGCCGGATTCCACCCCCAAATGTTTACCAAGTTAAAACCTGGACTCCCATGGCCATGCAGCTCACCTCATTGACATATACATTCTCACTTAGAGCTTGCAATGGCCGCTTCCCGGGGGACAGCCCAGGAAGGAGTACTTACAATGGAATGGGCCATTCATCAACAATAGATTATCTTTTGGTTAGTATGTCCCTATGGCACCTGATTCGATGTTTCCACGTACTCGATCGTGTGGAGAGTGACCATAACCCCTTGGTAGCAGAACTGGATGTGCCAAACCACGACGGGGAGTACCAAGAGGTTGATTTGGTGTCCAGTGCCATTAGGATCACACAGGGTGGTAAAAAAATTCGATGGTCTACGATTAAGTCATCGCCAGACAATCTGGCATCACTGTATAAAAGTGTCATTCCCCAGTTTGAGCGCCTTAATATATTGCATGAAAACGCCTACAATCCTGATAAAGACGTTACATTTTTAACTATACATAAAGAATTAATGCTGACCCTAGCGGCTAGCTTTTCTAAACCGGCAAAACAGACTAACCGACAGGCTTGTGTCACAAATCCCTGGTACAACCAGTCCTGTAGGAAGGCGAAGATTACTCTAATTTCCGCCATCAAATCAGGCCACAGAGCAACCATTATGGCTGCAAGGAACGCCTATAAGAACCTCCTTTCTCATGCAAAATCTGAATGGGAAACAGAGAAATGGAAGGCCATCAAACAGGCATTAATAGCGAAAGATGCCCGAACCTTTTGGAATCTGGTCCACACTGGGAAGCCAGAAGGGAAGGTAAAGATCGATCCTAACATTGCCGAGGAAGCCTGGTGTGCATACTTTGGTGATCTTTACTCTAGCACTGCTTCCCCCTATAATGCATTACCTATAACGCCTTTGAGACCGGGCCTAGAATGCCCTCCCCCCCCTTTACTATGTCGGAAGTTACACTTGCAGTCCAAGGGCTAAAATGTAATAAGGCCCCTGGGCTGGATAAGATCCCTGGTGATCTTTTTAGAGATGAGCCGAAGATCTGGGTCCCCTACTTGACCGTCATATTTAACGCTATTCTTGACGGTCAAGAGCCTCCAAGTACTTGGCTGGGGGCCGAAATTATTCCGATTTATAAAAAGGGATCTCCGTTGGCCCCGTCAAACTATAGACCAATTAGTCTTATTGACGTTACTCAAAAAATCTATGCCAAACTGCTTTTGCAACGCTTGCAAGATTGGATTAGCGAGAATAACATCCTCTCCCACCTGCAAGCAGGGTTCCGTGCTAAAACATCGACCATTGACCAATTACTACGGCTCCAGGTTCTTTACTGGAAGCATGTGGTGATGGAAGGGGGGAGCCTCTATCTGACATTTGTGGACCTCAAATCCGCATTTGACATGGTGGACAGAAACCAACTTTGGAGCATATTAACAACAATGGGGATTCCACCCTATTTATGTCTCCAATTTAAAAGACTCCACGAAGGAACCTATGCAAAGGTTCGTTATGGCAAAAACGGCCAGCTAACAAGAGATTTTCCCATTGAGAAGGGAGTTAGACAGGGATGCGTACTGGCCCCTACGATATTTTCCCTTTTTTTAAATGGCCTTGTTGATGACCTAATTAGTGTACAAAACAGCGACGCCCCTAACTTAGCTGGTGGTAAATTTCCTGCACTCATGTTTGCAGATGACACCCTGCTGCTCTCAAAAACATCTATGGGGATGCAGCGGGTGTTAGACCAATTTACCAAATTCTGTAGGGACAGGAATTTGGTAATTAACATAGACAAAACAAAGTACATGGTGTTTAATGCCACTGCAACTAATTGCCCTCGCCTGACAATGGATGGACGAGCCCTGGAAAGGGTAAATAATTTCACTTATCTAGGCCTGACCTTAAACGACAAAATGAGTTGGGAAACCCAAATGACTAAGGCTAATTTAACCCTTTCTCAGTCTATGGGGGGTATCCTTAAAGTGCAGAAATCTTGTGTCCATAAGCTAGTCAGTGTACCGCTGGAAATATATAAGGTTCAAACCAGATCATCCACCCTATACGGGGCGGAACTCTGGGGCCACTGTCCAGCGAACGAGATTAGTATAACAGAGAATAAATTTATTAGACAGCTGCTCTCCTTACCAACTAACACCCCCCTAGTTCCACTAAGGTTGGATATAAATCTGAGGCCTATTGCAGAAGTAATTGCCTCTCGCCCGCTTCTCTATTGGCGTAGATTGTGGAGTGTCCCGGAGCTTGAGTGCTATAGAGAAGAATTAAAGATTGTGATGGCACGCCCGGGTGTAGGGAGGATAAAGTGGTTATCTTTTATAAGGGGGCAGGCGTCTAGGATCGGCATGGAGAATCTCTGGTCCAACCCGGAGGACACATGCAAATCCATCTCAAAGAGAACCCTGGCTGAGTCTATAAAATATTATAACTTAGAAGAGGTCCTTCGATCCGCCAGGCCTTCTAGTCTCACTGACAGCTTTTTGGATTCCAAGAATGTCTATAGCTTTGAGAAAGAATTAGACATTATAGAACCTGTCTTAGCAAAAAAACTGTTTTTACAGTTCAGATATGGTACACTACCCCTTCATTCTTATACTGATAAATGGAAATTGGGTTTAGCTCGTCCTTGCCCAGGTTGCAACGACCCAAATGAATCTTTAATCCATGTGATCTTGTTTTGTCCTGCTTATTCTGTTATCAGAAAAAAGTGGATCATACAGCTATGTGTGAATCTAGGAGTCAGGAACTACATAGATTATTTTAGAATTTTAAAAACTGATACTAATGCACTGATAGTTACTGCTATTGCCAAATTTTTGTTTTCGATGTGGTTAATTAGACGAAGACTGATTCATTTGTAGTAACCTACTTATTGTAAGTAGACTGCTGTGTCTCAGTAACTAGTTCTTTATCGTGTTTTAAATTTTGTTACCTCATGTATTTTATTGTCTTAGTGCTTTTATCGTCACATTATAAACCGCACGTTAACTGACTTATTGCAAATATCCAAAATGAGATGTAACTGTGTATTAGTTGAGTTGTAAATGTATTTTTTCTATCTTCGATGTACTTTTATGGTTCATTAACAAACCGAAATAAAGTTAAAATGATGATGATGAGTAGTAAAGTTAGGACTCCTAACTTTAGAACTCCTAAATGCCTTCTGTGAATACCGAAAGTCTTAAAATTAGGATTTTTCTCAATTTAGTAGTAGTAAAGTTAGGACTCCTAACTTTCAGACTCCTAAATGCCTTCTGTGAATACCGAAAGTCTTAAAATTAGGATTTTTCTCAGTTTAGTAGTAGGGCCATCAGTCGTCCTGCCAGATTGGGGGACTTTGTGTAAGGTTCTGAAAGCTCAAAATCATATTTGAAATGCTGTTTTTTCTTTATGTTGTTTTTTACGCTACAGTTTTATTGTATATTGGGGGGAAGGTGATGTAGTGTCTTACTTTATCTTTTATCAGAATGTTACCTTGTCACCATGGAACATGACATCCCACGGTTGCTAAGGAGGACTGTGTAACTTGTCAGTTGACAGTTGACAGTCTCCGGTGCTGGATGGGGCCCTGTTCTCTGCAACTTAATAAAGCCTCAACTCAACTCTACTACTTCAGTCTCCTGTGTTCCTGTAGAGTTGAATCTTACACACCTCTTCCCCTACTTCCTCACAAAGGTATCCAGGGCCAACTAACCTATTCCCAAATTTTAGAGGTATTTTGAAAACGATTTTCTTTTCTATCTCTGTTCCTAGTTGAACACTGGCTCAATGGAAAGGGGTTTGATCTGTCTTTACTATGGTTACCCCACTGGATCTATCATGAAACTATAGTGCTGACCCAACAGCCAGTGGCTCTAGCAAACTTGTGTTAGTGAGTTTTGTCTCAACTAAATGTCTGTGAAGTTTAAAACACAATTACTCAAAATGTGAGCCTTCAAAATCAAATCATCCTAATCATTAACACTACAGTATTATTACAATCAGTTGGTAACATTAGTGCAGGATCCATCCGCCCAAAGCTCCCTGGGTGTAATGGGACTGATTGGTGCAATTCCTTTATTTATCTTGGGGCTTCTCTTATGAATGACTCCTGTGCTTGGTGTGCAGGTTCTAATGCTAGAAGAGCATCAGTGCCCTCTTAGGGCAGCATCCTTACTATTATGGCTATTTGAACTGCCAAGCCAGGTCTTCCCTGGACCGGAAACAAGCCTCCTGGGACCGGTTTCGGGGTAACACGCCTCATCAGCCATGCTAGTTTGTATCCAGTGGCAAAGTGTGCGAGGGACCCACGTCAGGGCATACACTACCAACTTAGGGCGAGCAAAGCAAACACAAGGAAATGATGGACGGATCATTTTAATAAACCGTAGACAGTTGGTCCCAAAACTAACAACACTTTTCAACTCTTTCCCTGTATCTACAGGCAACATCGAGTAAATGGCACAGGTGCTTATTTCAGTCATTCTAAAACCCAATAAGGCTAGTCATTATGTAGGTCATATGCGCTATAATCTCTCCTAAATGTAGTTGCTAATCTTCTCAGGAGCATTTTGTTGAGAAAACGTGAAATGGTCCTGCCAGGAATAATGGAACCAGATCTATTGGGTTTCATACCTCGTAGAAGTTGATGTAATAACACAAAAAGATGAAAACATCTGGTAGACAATGGCCATAGGACATGCAGGCAGATGCTGATGACCTCTCAGAGCCTTGAAATACTGAATCGGTAAATTACCGAATACTTAAATCCTATGTAGGGAGCACTCAAATGAGTGCATTTTCGTTTTGAGGATTCATTATTTACCACCCACTACAAGTGGGTGGTAAATATTGAATACCTTTAAAAAAGCAATTTTGTGCTTTCTTAAAAGTGCCATGTGGCAGACATACATGCCCTTAGGGCATGTATGTGCACCACATGTGCACACATGCACGATTCAGGGGTGCAACAGGGTGTCAATGTGACACTCTGCCACCCTTGAATATGCTCCCCCTATTAGCGATTCGGTATTTACCGAATCGGTAATAGTGAATGACTTCCCATTCATTCCTATGGGCCTCCAGGGCTTCCCATTCACTCCTATGGGCCTCCAGGCCCATAGGAATGAATGGGAAGGTATTCCTTATTACCGATTTGGTAAATACCGAATCGGTAATAATGAATATTACCGAATCCGTAAAAGTTACCGATTTTTTACCTACATACTATTTACCAATTCTTAAATACCGAATTGGTAAAATTCGGTATTTAGGAATCGGTAAATAGAAATTACCTACATCTGGCCCTATTTATCAAGATTGAAGATGTCGAACCCCCAGTATAAAATTGTCAATTGTGCCACTGCAGTGTTCGTAGGAGAGTTCTGACTTGGCACAGGAATCTTCCCAGAGAAGCAGGTCCAAAGTTTCTCCATCGTGATTGTCTCTAGACTTTCCCCGACTTGATGTGTTTTCAAGGTTTTGAAAGCGGAAATGCAGTAGTTAGCAGAATACACCTTTTTGTAGGGCTTCTGGACTGGATCTAGTGAATAAGTCCACTGCATAGAGGTTTTCAGTTGTCAATGCTTATCTATTTTCAGAGCCTTTCCACTTTTTCCTCTTTGCTTAAAGCTTCAAAGCTTCATGCGGGCTTTATGGTGAACAACGTTTACAACGCAACTTTTACCACGCAGTACCTTTACCACGCAACTTTTACAACGCAAGTCATTACAACGACTTGCTCTGGGGGGCGCTGTAGGATAGGAAATAGTTTAATTTACTAAAACCTTCCCTACTATCCACGGGGACAGGAGTTGGAATAGTAAATTAAACTATTCACTATCCAGCGTCCCCCAGCGCAAGTCGTTGTAACGACTTGCGTTGTAACACATGCGTGGTAAAGGCATGCGTTGTAAAAGCATGCGTAGTAATGACATACATCCAGGCTTTTCCTACAGCAATGGTTAAAGCTACACCAGTCCTCGAACAAGTCCAGTACACTGAATTGCAAGACAGAATTAGGAGAACAAATTATTCACCTTGCAGTTTTAGCTCTCTACTAACAGACCTATTATTTCTCATACATATCGTACACTTACATTTGGCTTTGCACATGCTCTTGCTCATGTTTTGATGTTTTTGTTGCCCATCTCTGGTGTTTGCTCTTGGTTTGATGACTTTCCTCCTTTTTCTAGTGCTGGTTACACCCAGGAGCATTTTGGTCTCCCAATGTTTTCTATAAATAAGTTGTATCCTGCTCTTATGTTGGTACTCTTTTTTTCTTCATGCATCAGCACCCCATGGAACTGTTTGTGATTCTTTGCTTTCTCCCTTGTTTCTTTTTATTTATTCATTCATTTTATGAGGGCCTGGCAGTTACAAAGTACTACCAGCCCCAGTGTACTTCATTCTTAATCCTCTGCTCCCTGTCCCTTTTTTATATTTTTTTTGTTTTTACAATGAATTGACAACTGCAACGTGATCTAGGCTGCTCACTCTACTTTTTTGCTCTCAGCTGTAATTTTGATTTTATTTTTTAAATGTTTTTGCCTTTCTAGTATATATTTATCCACCAGTGACAAATGTGTGTGTTACATTCTTAGTTTCGTGGTTATGTAATGTACCTTTAGGTGCTCCAGTCTCCTGTCGCATGCCTCTGCATGAGACATGTTTTATTTCAACTGGATTCCACATTCCACTAGCGTTGAAGAATGTGTAGAAGCAACATGTGAGCCAGTAAAAACTGATGTACTCCCATGACCGTGCTGCAAATAAAGGAGTTATATCTTACAAGTTTTAAGAGTTATTTTAACAAATTGGAGACGAGGGAAACCACTCTGCAGCACGCAGTAAGAGTGGTGATTAAACCCATCCATTTGGATTTCAAAGATTTAACTTTTATGGTATGTGCAGTTTTGTCGTATTAATAAGTACTTTGATTGTACCAGCGGCTGTTTTATACATTTCAAGTGCCTTGATAGCACCCGCAGCTGTTCTTTTCTGATTGTATTATCCGGATTTAACATATTTTGACATTTTGGACATTTGAAATACTATCGATTTTGCCTGTGCACAACGTATTTAAATAAGCAATATTCCTACAACCATTACAACGCGGAGGTTTTTCTTTTCTTTCTTAAAATATTTTGCAGTGCTTGTGCGAGTTAATTTTTTTAAGTAAATAACCTTTACCTTCAACGTTATTCTCCCCCGGCAACGTTCTCCTACCAGGAAGCTCCTTTCGTGACGTGTTGCTCATGGCACACACAAATCTCGCGTAACCACGCAACAACGTGACACATCACAGGCTCTGCCGCCATCTTGTTTAGTCCGGTTACCATGGATGCAGAGACCGGATGAAAGAAATATCGGCACTGAATTTTAATCGGATCTTTAGAATTTGGATTCAAGTAAGTGTGTCTTGGTATTTTTTTTTTACTTTTGTGGAAATTCCAGTACAGCGGAGACAAAATAATGCACGTGAATTTTTCCACAAAGTGAATCCTTCCACAATTCTTTTGTTTAAAAAGCATGGTACAGTTAATATAGCTCATTTTAACCGCATTTCCAAATTTCAAGGACAGAGAATTAACTTTCTTTCATAAAACTATGAACATAAGAAACCTGCAGACCACTAGAAATTAATATTAATTATCTAGATGTGTTTTCAAATTTAAAAGTGTCTGTGACACAAAGTACAGCTCAACTATAATTTATTAAGAAGAGACATTAGTTGAGTGTTCTTCCAGTAACGAGTAAAATTCAACTGAAAATAGTTTGGTGACTGTCTCACTGTAAGTTATTCATTTTACTCATTTAATACAAGATGCAATTTGAAACACCGTACATGAAAGCCATCGACGGCGAAAGAATGGGTTCTGAAAGGAAAAAGAACATTCTTTTGCATTGCTTATGATCTGAAGGTCACATCATTTTCAGGTCTCTTCCTCAAATTGTCACACAAAATGAAGGAGGTGGTGATTCTATGAATGTGAACACAGAAGCCTTAGCAAGATTAGAAAAACGATTTAAACCTAATATCAGCATCGCTTTGAATCGGTTCAAATTTTATACCAGGAAACAAAAAGAAGATGAATCTTTCGATGACTTTTTAACATCTCTCAGATCTTTGAGCATTCATTGCAACTTTGGCACCATGACTGACGAGATGATACGTGACCAACTTATTGTTCATGTGAAATGTAAAAAAATTCAAGATAAATTATCGGTTATGGGTGACCCTAATTTAAGTGAAACTATTAACAGACAGCTAAAGCTCAAAAACAATCAGATGTCTGGATGGACACCATCAGAAAGAACACAGAAAAACAAATTCCTAATGAAGAGATTTGCGCCATCGGACATATATATGAGTCAAAACAAGAGTCAACACACACTGTGTGAATAGATCAAAACAACCGCCACACCAAGCATTCAATGTTCAGGGCATGTGTTACAGATGTGGCAATAAGTCTCAATATGCTTCTTTTCCAGGTTGTCCAGCGTTAAAGAAAGAATCTAAAATCTGCAATAGAATTGGTAATTTTAGTAATCTGTGTAAAGATAGACGTCCCCAGTTTCAAAGGAGGATGTTGTTTCTTTCTTTTTTGAAGAAAACATAAGTACAGTTAGAGATGTCAATCTTGATACAGATAAAGGTTTTGTGGTGTCAATTTTAGATAATCACACTCAGGTAGAGTTGAAGTCTCCAAAATGCACATTCAGTGTGTGTGGTATTGATCTATATCTTATGGTGGATTCAGGATCCCCATGGACTATTATTTCTCATGAGCATTATATTGAAACCTTAGCAAATTGTATTTCTATGGATAATCTGAAAGAATCTGATATCATTGCTGAAAGTTTTTGCGGCACAAGGATTGACATGATTGGTTTCTTTTCGGTAGAGCTACATTTCACACAAAGAAAAGCCAATATTAAATTATACATTTCCCAGGTGTGAATGTCTTAGGCTGGTTTGACCAATGGAAATTGGGGATTATGTTAAATTCCCGTTCCAAAGAACCAGTATCATTATGTGAGGATAGTCTTATGGATACCATTTCTGTAGTGGAAAATGCTATGGATGACGATCTGTCAGAAACTGAAAAGGGATGTAACCTTATTAAGTGTTTCAAAAATGTCTTTTGTGATAAATTGGGTAGGCTTAAACATTTTTCACACAGGATTATGTTAAAAACCAATCATTCACCTGTTGTACAAAATCTCAGAAGTGTTCCTATTAATATCAGAGAGGAACGTAAGGTCATGTTAGATGAGTTACTCAAAGAGGGTATCATTGAACCCATAGAATCATCAGAATGGGTATCTCCCATAGTTTTAGTATGAAAACCAGACCAAAAACTGATAGTATGTGTAGACCAAAGAGCATTGAATTCTAATATTATCATTGATTGCACTCCTTTGCTAAATATAAATGAGTTAGTTTCACTTTTGGATGGAGCACAAATCTTTTCCACCCTTCACCTCAGATCAGCTTACCACCAAATTGAACTAATGGAAGATTCAAAAAGACTTACAGCATTCATTACACCACAAGGGTTAATCAAATACACGCAGATGCCTTTTGGGTTTGCATCCGCTGCGTCAGTTTTCCAAAGAATAATGTTTCAGATTTTCAGAGATGTTGACACCTATGTAAAATGTTTTCAAGATGATATTTTAGTATTTTCAAAAAATTCTGCTGAACATGAGAAGCACTTACAGGAAGTCAATGCAAGGTTAGAACATAGTGGTTTAACTCTTAAGGCACACAAGTACAAATTGTTCAAAAAGTCTGTTGAATATCTGGGACATACTCTTTCAGGTAGTGGTGTTATCCCTAAAAAATGTAATGTGGAAGCTATCACTAAAGCTCCCGCTCCAGAGAACAGAGATCAATTACTCTCATTCGCTGGCATGTGCGAATATTACAGCAAATTTGTTGTTAATTTTGCCACTAAAATGGAACCTTTGAGGAAACTGCTGAGAGAGGTTGTGAAGTACAAATGGTCCGATCTACAACAACGGTCATTTGAAGAAATTAAATATGACATCATACATGCCCCCACACTCAAACCATTTCGCATTAACAAAGAATGTGTGATTACAGTTGATGCCAGTCTGTATGGTTTGGGGAGTGTGCTGTCACAAAAGGAGGGAAATGATGAAAGGAATGTCGCTTTTGCCTCAAGGACACTAAATGAATGTGAGCGAAAATATGCCGTCGTGAAAAGGGAATTGCTTGCTTATGTTTGGGCAATAGAACATTTTAGATTATATGTTTGGGGTTCCAAGTGTACGCTTAGGACAGATCACAAACCTTTGGTCAACATTTTATCGGTTGGAGGAGGGTAGAATTCCACAGCCAGGATTGACAGATTAACGTCTAAATTGCAAGAGTATAATTTCATTACGGTTTATGTACCTGGTAAGAAAAATGTGACAGCTGATTGTTTATTGCATTCACCGTGCAAGCAAGATGAAATTAGCATTTTAAATGAATATGATTTTGTACTTACCATTCAGGATGTTTTAAAAGAAAAGTTCCAAGATATTACTGAGACACATTGGCATGAGTGTGAACGGCAAGATAACAAATGGGAAGAACTGAAAGAATACATTAACAATGGTTGGCCAAGAAAAGACAGGGTGAAGATTGAACTCTTACCGTTTTACAATATGTTGGAAGAGTTAGAGTTGGAAAGCAATTTTGTCTTCAAATCAAGGAAGTGTATTCCTCCGGACGGCATGTACAATATTATTTTACAGATTGCCCATAAAACCCATCCTGGCATTTCCTCTATGAAAAGATTAGTTAGAAATTATTTCTGGTGGCCAGGGATTGACAGATTAATTGATAGAACTGTTAGAGAATGTCCAGAGTGTGTTTCTAGTGAAAGAATGTTAAAGGTACACACTCCACCACTTAAGATAGTTAGATGGCCATCTGAACCGTGGGAAAAAAATGTCATTTGATATTTCAGGTCCTTTTCACAAGTTGCCTTAGTGCTCATTGACTACCTCTCAAAGTGGCCTGAGGTAAAGTTTGTTCCTAAAGCCACCACTAATGCTGTCATTAATTTTTTTAAGAGAAGATGTCCATCGTTTTTGGTCATCGATGATGGTGTTCAACTTTCTTCTTTAGAAATGGCTGATTTTCTCAAAGAGTGTAATATTAGTCACAGGTTTACTTCTCTGTATGAACCACAGGAAAATGGTCAGGTGGAAAGATTCAATTGTGTGCTGAAGAGTTTCATTGTGGAGTCTGTCAAATTTGGTGTGAATTGGGTAAGTGCTTTAAGAGAACGTTTGTGGAATTATCGTATTACACCTCACTCCACCACTGAAGTGAGTCCTTTTAAACTTTTCAGAGCTTTGAAGAATGTGTAGAATCAATGTGTAAGCCAGTAAAAACTGGACCTTGAAGAGAGATGTACTCCCATGACCGTGCTGCAAATAAAGTAGTTATATCTTACAAGTTTTAAGAGTTATTTTAACAGTGTGCTAACATGTTTGTGAATGTTTGCAACACAGTGCACGCAAATAAATCAGAAAACATCTTCCAACGGGTTTTTGTTAATCAAACCCATTTCAAGATTGCTAGTCATGCATGTGCATACATTTTGACACATGCTTTCACATACAAATTGCAAAAAACTGAGACAAAGACTAAAGCTCCACCTTTTAGAGCTGAGACATGTTGACTTTGACAATGCCAGTTCTTTCCCCACATTTTAAGCAACTGATTAAGTGCCGATGGGCTCAGTAGGAGTTTCAGAAAGGGCAATCAACACACCATCATTGCCTGACTCTAAACCAATCTACCCTAAACCAATCTCAGAATCCTTCTTACACATCCCATTAGGTTCCAGAGGCAAGATATTCCTGTGGATAAATGTGCCATCATTCTACCAGTGTAGGTTGTGTTCCACAGTCCAATAGAGCAGGGGGACATCTCTAGAAGTCCCAAGAGCCAAGAAAGCCAACTAGGACGATAGAAGTTTCATAATGACCACATATAAACTGTGGAATTCTCTCCCCTGCAGATTAAGGCCAGCCCCACACTGCCATCATTTAGAGAACAGTAAAAATGTGGTTCTTCAAGCAATAGGCATCCACCAACTCTCTGCTTATCCTTCCTGCACATAGCGCCGAGACACCTACGGGTATTTGTATGCTTTAGAAGTTGTTTGAATAAATAAATAGAAGTAAGTAGCTCTCTCTACTTCCCAAATCCAACCACCATCAACTAGTTTTGTAATCCTTATTATAAATGCTGAACTACTGTAGGGACCTGACTCTCTATATAGTGTACTGAAACTAAGTACGCTGTGCAAAGAGTCCAGGGAGACCCAGATTGGTATACAGAGGCAAAATTAGATCATACTACCGTTGTAAATTGATACTTGTAAATTGATACTTGTATAGCGCACTACTCACCCGCAAGGGTCTCAAGGCGCTTGTACGAATACCGCTGTGGAACCCATCCTGGCTTTCCCGTTCTATTTGTGCTAGTGTGGGCGAGAAGTTATGCTTATCAGAGGGTAGTAAAAAGCATTTGTTATACTCACAGAGGCAATAAATGAAACATACACTCAAGAATAAATCTGAGACCAATTTTCAAAAATAACACAGATTTGTATTTAATTTTAAGACATAGAACTTTGTTCACTTGTAAGTACTCTAGTTCTGGTTTTTCAAAGTTTAGAAAATAGCTCACTGTTGTGCGCAATAATGCACAATGACAATATGGAGAAAAACACGTAAATGCATATAAAATCGTACAGTCGGTTCTAGGGGTTCACCTTTGAAGTTTAGAGTCCTATCATGCCAAGGTCCAAGGTTCCACCAGTGGATTGTCGGGACCGCCCCGGAATCAGCCATGAGTGGGGTGCTGAGGTCATTGGTAGCTGGTGTGCTACGAAGAAAGGGACTTTAGGAAGCTGGCTCTGTATATACTATACCAAAGTATGGTATAGTGTCCACTGGATCCCCAGAGGCTTTATAGAGGCTAATGTAGATAATATTAATACTCTCTTTTGTCATAGTGTGGGTGAGCAATTCGGCTTATCAGAGGGCAGTGCTAAGCATTTGTTGTACAAACAGGCAATAAATAATTACACACACTCAATGACTAAAAATGAGTCCAATGGTTTGTAAAAATATTACTTTAGTATATTCGTTTTATTGAACCAAAGATGTTTGTTGCAGTAAAATATGTTTTGCAATATCACTGTTTTTCAATGTAAAAAGTGGAACCTGCATTTTTCAATCAGTACAATTTTATCCTATGGGAGGATATGAATCAGCAATGTGCAGGTAAGTAAACAATTTACAGTATTGAGCTTTTGGATGAAGAATTAGTACCAGTCAAGGTACAGGTAAGTGACCTCACTGAACCACTGGTAGCTCTGGGGCAGTAAGGGGCAAAGGTCAAACTTGGGATCTGGTGCCAATGTTATCCAATGACAAAATGGAGCAGTCGAAGTGGTAATACTTGCAGTTGAGTAGCACGGTTTGGAACCCAGTTTCCGGGGATTAGGGTAAGCACAGGGGAGGCCACAAGGCAGCACCAAACTTACACCTCCAGCGGCTGGGTGCCGAGTGCCAACACAGTTGGGCGCCCAATGAAAACCAATGTGAAATCTAGAACTTGGAAAAAGGCTGCATGCTCAGGCCAGGTGGCTGATCGTTGGAAACCTACAACTGCAGTAAGTTGGGATGTTCTTGAGCATCAGGACCCTATCAGTAGATCTCCCTAAGGTCCATCGGGTTTAGGTGGTAGGGGTGTCCTTTAGCTTTGGAAGTCAGGTTACCAATGTGGTTGTGGTTATCATACAGAGGATGCAGGCATTGTCATGGACTTCGGCAGGGGCAAACCCATGAGGGAATCGTGCTCAAGATTGCTGGGGAAGCTTTTCTGGACCAGTGGCCCACTTGGACTTGAGCCATGGGTGGCGGGTGCAAAGGTGGTCAACCAGCTGTGTTCCTGCGTTGTAATGGTATGCGTAGTAAAACCTGCGTTGTAACAGCAGGACAAGTCAGCACACCACAATGGTCTACTCCTTGGAGACAGCAGGCAGACAGACTCTAATGATAAACTTAAAAATATCCATGCTTCCACACAATTGACTGACAGCCATGCAATTAGGAAACTCCAGAGGAAAACTCTTTTGTTCCATATACGTGGCCTAGAGTATTAACACAGATGGTTTAACATTGTCATATTTTGTTTTTGTGCAGCACACACCATGAACTGATGTTTTTCAAGGTGCTCTCATGTGATGATGAAAGAAAAGGAGGCATTGTGAAATAGTAATTGCCTAGGGTCACTACATGTGGTCAAGTAGAGAAGCCAGGACTGATGCAACATTTTTTGTGTAAATCAGCCTCTACATAGTTATCTCATTCTCTTTCCAGATTTGGATCAAAGCTTAATACTTTGTGATTAGTTTTTGAGGCAGTACTACATCCATGCACTTTGTTAAATGCATCCAGGCTATGCATGTTTCATAACGGATGGTCGCAGTAGTTTTTGAGGAGGGTGATGTTTTAATGCGGAAGTTAAACTGAAAACCAGAGCACTCACCCTTGATCAGTGTGATGGAGCCATTTTCCCCACCTAGCTAAAAGCATGTATTCATTGTCATCCATTCTTGAATTAATTTATCAACGCACTCCTCATCCAACTATTCTTTTACTGAGCCATGCACCTCTATCTCCAATCTATCCATTCAATTAATGGACAATGTTTGATAATGAACAATGTGTTATAAAGCGCACTATTTTTTCAAATTTTGTGGAAGGAGAATTTCCCCACAGCCACCTTGCAGTGGACAGGCTTGCTCACTGGGGTCACACGCAAAATGCAGTATGAGGGCTAGTCTGACAACATTTTCCAGGGCTACTTTTGGTTCTCAGTGTGGCCCTGGTCTCAAAGAATTTCAGGACAGCACCTGGAATCTTGCTACTGTTGCAGATTTTTATTAGGCCTGGGCAAAATTTCAATTATGCCAGAGTTATTAGAGTAATTTCAGTAAATTTGTGTTACCCTTGTAATGCTTCATTATGCCTGCTTGTGCAATTAATTTATGGGAGAAATGCCTGCTGCAAGAGGACTAGAACAGATCACTTCAGGACTATTTTGGACGTTAGGGTACATTTTTCTCAGAGAAAATAGCCCTAAATGAAGGTTTACTCTTCTCACTTATTTCTGCGTAACCTTGCCCAGTATTGTTTCATTTTGCATAATTATTCTGCAGCAAATTGTGCGAGTTAATGATTAAAAATTAGTGCATATGGTACTGTCACGCTTAACTGCATTTGCACTTTAAGACAATTCATTTGGTTTCTCCAGTGGCAGTAATCCAGCTAAGGTGGAGGAGCGTCTCCCCACTGCTCTTGGAGCAGTGTAAAAGAAAAAAGAAAATAATAATAGAAGTTATTTCTGTTATTATCATTTTATATCTAGTGTCAGCAAGGTTGGGCGGGGCTGGGCTCCTGTGCCGTCCTGGAGGAGGAGTAGTTGCTGCAGTCCAAAGTGTGCATGACTGCTTGGCCAACCCAAACAGTCCTGTGCACTTTGTATGTTCCCCACCAGGCTGCATTTCACAGCCCGGTGAGGAACATGCCCAGTCTCCCTTTCCCTGTCTGAGCACCGAGCCATAGCGCTCAGATCAATCACAATGCTGCATTGCAGCTTTGTAATTGGCTTAGGGGAGGGAGCCTGTGTGCTTCCTGGTTCTGGCCGGAGAGACGACGAGGGACAACTGAGGAGAGAAACGTGGTCAGGAGGTCATTTATTTATTTTTGTTTGTATTTTGTACCTCCCTCCCCGTGCCTCCCCTCCCCCACTCTCATTCTTTGCCAGCCGCTACTGTGCTTCTCCTTAGGGAAACATTTTTCCCACTTTTTCCCCCATGATAAAGCACCTTCCTCTTAATAGTTTCAATTGTGTGAATCAAGAATGTGTGTTTGCACTCATTAATGTAGATACTTGTTCACCTAAGTGAAAGTCGGTTGAGGAAAAATCTTTGTGAATCAAGATCAAAGAGTGTGGTGGGTGTCCATTAAGCATTGCAACCCTTCAGAAATCTGGTATACATCATGGAATTTCATTTTAATTTCTTGTGGTGCTTCACTTCATTGCAGGCACGGTAAAGTATAATTCCTCTGACCAACCTACAGGCCCTCCAAGTAATATATTTTGAACACATTTATGATATTCCTCTCAACACACTGTCCTTTTAAAACTCTGATTTTGCACTCTTATAAAGTGGCCTCAACATTGACTTCAGAAATCCTTGACCAGACTGCTTGCCTCAGCCAATTTAGGCCAGGGCACCACCACTGAGTTTTCCTATACAGGTCTGCTCTGTGAGGTATGCAGGAACCAGGAAGAGAAAAAAAACAGTGCCCCACACATATAGGTAGAAAAACTGCTACTCTTCATGGGCATTGGTTTTTGTTACTTCTCATACAGACTCACACTTTACATGTTTGTTTGAGAATAATAAGAAAGGGTGCACAGACATAATATCGACTCCAAAATATCGTCTGGACAGAATATCGAGTTTTAAATATCGTTTGGAGAAAATATCGACTAGACAGAATATCGACAGCCAAAATATCGTTTTTAAGGTAAGTGAAGTAATATCGACTGTAAATAATATAGACAGTGAAAATATCCAAGTATATAATCTAGATA
Source organism: Lissotriton helveticus (assembly GCF_964261635.1). Lineage (NCBI taxonomy): Eukaryota > Metazoa > Chordata > Amphibia > Caudata > Salamandridae > Lissotriton > Lissotriton helveticus. The sequence continues at coordinate 129,907,707 of NC_136069.1, forward strand.
GTAAAAAATATAGTTTTTTAAATAATATTTAATTATTTATAGTGTGTTTATGTTATAATATGTGTGAAAAGTGTCAATTTTTTTTATTATTTTTTTTAATTAATTATTTTTTTAATTATTGTGTAATTTAATTCTGTAGCGGGTTGTGGGTTTATAGGGGAATAGGGTGGGAAGTAATTTAATTATAATTAATTAAATATGTAAATGTATTAATTGGTAGTAATAATTAATTAATTGGTAATTAAATAATATATGTTAATTATTTAAAATTTAATTGGTAATTAATTTTATTTAATTGATTAATTGCTAATTATGTCAATTAAAATAATTTATTTTCTCTAGCGGGTTGTGGGTTTATAGGGGAATAGGGTGGGAAGTAATTTAATTATAATTAATTAAATATGTAAATTTATTAATTGGTAGTAATAATTAATTAATTGGTAATTAAATAATATATGTTAATTATTTAAAATTTAATTGGTAATTAATTTTATTTAATTGATTAATTGCTAATTATGTCAATTAAAATAATTTATTTTCTCTAGCGGGTTGTGGGTTTATAGGGGAATAGGGTGGGAAGTAATTTAATTATAATTAATTAAATATGTAAATTTATTAATTGGTAGTAATAATTAATTAATTGGTAATTAAATAATATATGTTAATTATTTAAAATTTAATTGGTAATTAATTTTATTTAATTGATTAATTGCTAATTATGTCAATTAAAATAATGTATTTTCTCTAGCGGGTTGTGGGTTTATAGGGGAATAGGGTGGGAAGTAATTTAATTATAATTAATTAAATATGTTAATTTAATAATTGGTAGTAATATTTAATTAATTGTTAATTAAAACATGTTTGTTAATTAATTAAAATGTAATTGGTAATTAATTTTATTTAATTGATTAATTGCTAATTATGTTAAATGAAAGGGGTATTTTTAGGGTTCAGGGTCAGTTTTTAGTTTTTGGGTAAAGGGGTATTTGTAGGGTGCAGGGTCAGTTTTCAGTTTTTGGGTAAAGGGGTATTTTTAGGGTTCAGGGTCAGTTTTCAGTTTTTGGGTAAAGGGGTATTTTTAGGGTTCAGGGTCAGTTTTTAGTTTTTGGGTAAAGGGGTATTTTTAGGGTTCAGGGTCAGTTTTCAGTTTTTGGGTAAAGGGGTATTTTTAGGGTTCAGGGTCAGTTTTCAGTTTTTGGGTAAAGGGGTATTTTTAGGGTTCAGGGTCAGTTTTTAGTTTTTGGGTAAAGGGGTATTTTTAGGGTTCAGGGTCAGTTTTCAGTTTTTGGGTAAAGGGGTATTTTTAGGGTTCAGGGTCAGTTTTCAGTTTTTGGGTCAAGGGGTATTTGTAGGGTTCAGGGTCAGTTTTCAGTTTTTGGGTCAAGGGGTATTTTTAGGGTTCAGGGTCAGTTTTCAGTTTTTGGGTAAAGGGGTATTTTTAGGGTTCAGGGTCAGTTTTCAGTTTTTGGGTAAAGGGTTATTTTTAGGGTTCAGGGTCAGTTTTTAGTTTTTGGGTAAAGGGGTATTTTTAGGGTTCAGGGTCAGTTTTGGGTTTTTGGGGTACATATACAATATTGCCTATTATTTAATTAAATGTTGTTACTATATATATATGTTTTAAGAAATATGATTAAAAATATATATTTTTTTTTACTTTCATTAAATATTTAATTAATAAAAGTTATTTTAAGTATTGTTAATTATATTTTAGTAATTAATTTTTTATATTAATGTAATTAAACATTGTTTTTAGTAAAGTCGATATTTTTTACAACGATATTTTTGTAAACGATATTTTGTAGTCGATATTTTGGTACTTACCTGTTTGTACATACAAACTCGATATTTTTGTAGTAGATATTTTCACCTCGATATTTTGGGTACTCGATATTGTGGTAGTCGATATTCTTTCAGTGATCCATAAGAAAGAAAGCAGAGAAGACCAAGAAAACATGGTGCTGCATTGGCACGTGAAACAGGCACAGAAATAGGAAGCTGGAGTTCTCCAAAGGTGGCAGATGGCCTTTTGTTGGGAGGCTGGCAGATTTTAGATTAGCCCTCCTCTTCTTGGTGGCTCTTACTAGAGCTAGATCACTGAGGCAAGGCACTCAGGATTGTTATGTCTTATTGGCACCACCTTGTTCAGACTTTTCTAGAGAGATTGGTCCTGAGGTACGCTCAAGTGTTTGTAACTAAGATCAACATTGTTTTGCCATTATGTTTTCCAAACCCAGTCTTTCATAGGAGTCACTTTGTATGCTTACTGTACCCTGATTGCTTATCTGGAGCAAATATATGCTCTTCATTTCTTTGAACTTTTTAAAATATTTTTTGTCTGGGTAGATAAAGTATCAAACCTTCCATACTTACATTGCTGCTCTTGGTCAACTAATTTATTTCTATGACCTGTAGTATGATAGAAGACAAGCTCCTGCGGTGCATTATGCAACGGATATGTCTAATCTATGGATGGATTATCATGGTTCTTCCCTTACATACATTTGCAGTGGGGTGTCCTGGGCATCTGCATTTTCTTTTGTCTCTGGATGTAGGATGGAAGTGGGTAACATAATAGCCTTGGAGTTTAGCTTCAGGCTCTTGCCTCTCTCTTGTCAGCATATCCACAGTTGCTAAATTACTTTTTAACATCAGTGAAGCTATCCATTCCTATATGTGGCTTACAGCAAGACCTTCCTAGATGGCCCATAAATTGCATGCAGCTGCCCTTCAGTTGTCACAGTTGATACACACCATTAAGCGTTGAGCAGTCCATAGCAGGTAATGCAACCTGCTGCAGTGTACTTTACAAACCCAAACCAGCAGACTACTAGTCTGATAATCCAATAATCCAGTTCACTCTCTTAGCCAGTAGTTTTAGTTTAAGTAAACGTTATTTGGCTATGAAATAGCCATTAAAAACACAATTTATATATATGGACGCTGTGCAAATAGGCAAAAGCCCCAAAATGCATAAGCCAGTAATATATATTAAACACACAAAACCTAATATGATAAATAGCAGAGAATGTTGTAATCAATCTACATGTTGGGAAGGTAACTGACTAAAGTCTAAGCAAGCAGTAATTAGTAAGATCACTCCTCTAACGTCGTTTTCCTGGAGGATACCAAAGCTTGAGGAAATATAGCTACACAACAGCAGGATTCATCATCAGTCAAGGTCTGTAAAAAACGATACGCCTGCGTACAAGACCGTATCTTTCTAGATCTGTTAAAATATATAATAAATCATTTTGTGTAAAGCACAGAAAAAAGGCAGAAAAAGAGAAAGTGTATCTTGGTTTGTTTGGATTTATTGTTACAGGGGTACATCCTCAGATCAAGCTCATGCTGATACCCAGTGGGGAAAAATTCAAGATATTTTATTGTACTGACCCTAAAACTGAACACTAAATAATGTAAAAAACTAAATGTGAAACTAAACCAGGGGCTGGATGTGATGGAGAAAAAACCTCTGTTTTTTTAAAAGAACCCTCACTCACCAACCTAGCTGGTGTCATGTTACATCATCGGGTTCCCACCAGGGAAACCGAATGTCTCCCTGGTGTGCTGCGATGACTGAATTACAGCGGAGCAGGTTTTTTTGGACTGTGTGATAGTGCAAAAAAGGAGGTGAGTAGTGTAGAAATTAAAAGATGGCGAGCTGCACCCTGAACTAATTTTAATAAAAGGGCAGCCAGCAATCATTAAAAATAAGTGGAACGGACATGTGCTGTCCTATAAAGTGATTTTTTTTTTTTTGGAACAACAGTGGTCCCATGCATAGGTAATATACGGACAACAATGAATATAGACACAATGGAAACTATATTTAGTTATGACTTGTCCAGCCGGACCGAGGTCCCAGTCTTTTACTTTAAAACGAATCACACAAAATACCTTCAACAATTCTTTAAAGTAGGGCACAAGCCTGTACCCTAACGCATACAAATTGGCATGGTGAAGAATTAACAAACAGACAGAACAAGGTTTTTAGGCAAAAGCTACGGATTTCTGCAAGTGAAACAGTAACAGAAATTCAATTCACACTATTACGAACATATCACACAAGGTATACATTCACAGTATATGGTGTTTAGAAAAGTCGACGGCGTTTCGATCCCATTATAAAATCAGAGGGATCATCATCAGGACAAAATAATGCCTAAACAGTAAAAGCCCCAGTAGCATAAAGGGAAGGAAAATGGGGAGAAAGGCATACAAGGAACAAATTAGTTGATCTGACAATAATAGTGAAGTAATAAAATACCAGTGATGGTGACATACGAACGAGCGAGGTAATATTGTACCAGTGATGGTGAGGTACAGTTGTTATTTGGTGGGATAAGCCAACCAGTTAAAATGTAGACGACCGCGAGATTTTTTATAATTGTGAGAACGCTGGGAGGTCACGATAAAAATAGCAGCCGCATCCATAAATCGATTACCTCTGAATCGTAGTGAGTAAAAGTGTAGGTGGGTCAGTAAACAGGATGCCAAACAAGTACCGAAGGTGTATGGGCAAACAATGAGTGAATAGTGGGTTTAAAGTGACTAAAAGGTCTTGTGGGCGAACGATCAACCAATTACCGCAAACGCTTACCAATGATGCCCTAACAAAAAGTGTAGGCCAGGCGGAAAATAGAGAAGGTCGAGTGACCGGACAACCTGAGAATAAGGAATAAGAGAACCGGTTATAGCTACTTATATTTTCTACATGCATGGTCCCGAGAAAGTAGGACGTGAATGGCTTCTTACCCGAGATAAGGGAGCCTCGAGGACACGAACCGGCAGTGGCTCGGTTGTGTGTTGAATTATGCGGAAGGTAGGGGATAAAATGCCCGTCATCCTGTGAAGGTAAAGCAAGGTTTATACTATCTGCAGTAAGGCATGCACGGCCCGTAAAAAGTATGGGCGAGAGTAGTTCTTACCCATAATACGGGAGACTTGAAGTAGCGCGCCAGCGGATTGCTCGGTCGCGTTATTTGGGGGAGTAAGCCTAAGAGGGACCGGTAGAAAAGGAAAGAACGGGTCAGTCTTACATCCAATTGGGGAGGACCTCTTACTAACGGTGTGAAACCGTGGAGCAGGCTTACCGTATCAATGGGCAAGGTATCCTCCTTGGCAATTGCTGTGGCGTACCGCTGAGGAAGTGGGTTAACAAGGGTAGTAAGGAAGCTTGCGGTTGGCTGGAGTTGAGCCCTATGTGATAGTAAAAATAAGTGTAGGACCATGTGGCGGCCATATTGGGTGTGTAAAAAAACATGCACCGAGAGTGAACGTCACCAAGTGGACAGAATAAGGTTGAAGGGGGAGGTACAATTGATTGAGGAGGGGTGTACATATAATAGTGAAGCACGAAACACAGGAATAAGACATTGACAATGGATCTGGCCCAGATTACATTAAGTTAGTCCAATCCTCCTGCAGATTGAGCCCCGAGTTCAGGCTGTCAGTTCTCAGGATCCATTTGAGCTCCTCCTTGTTCAACATTTTTGATAGATCTCCACCTCTCGGGGGTAAGATCACCTGGGTAATAACAGTCAATCTTATCTCATTCTCAGTGTGTCCTTTTTCACTAAAGTGTTCAACAAGAGGAGCATTGATGGTTTTGCATCTGATCCTACTCTGATGCTGCGAGATCCATGGTTTGATCTTCTGTTTGGTCTGTCCCACGTAGATCATATCGCATGGACACAGAATCGCATAGATCAGGTTACAGCTATTACAATTTGTAAAGGTTTTTGAGTACATTTCTCGTGTCTTTGAAAACAAAGTTTTTACCTTCAATGCAAAAATCACAAGCCACACAAAAGCCACATTTGGAGTGTCCCCTCAGGGGAGGAAGTAACCATAGGTCATTTAGCGTGGTGTTAGCTGTTTTTGGGAGGGGAAGAGCGGCCCTTACCAGATGGTCTATCAGGTTTTTGCCTTTTTTAAAAGCAAACATGGGGGTTTCTAGATCTAAATTCCCTGAGTTAAGAATATGCCAGTTCTTTTTGATGCTCTTACGGATTTTGTTTGACACGGGGGAGAAAGTAGTGACACAGACTAGTTTTTCAGATGGTTTCTTAGGTCTAGGTTCAAGTAGGGTCTCACGTGGACAATACCACGCCCTTTTCATGGCATTCTTAACTAGGTGGCGTGGGTAGCCCCTAAATCTAAGTTTGCTTGCAAGTATGTTAGCTTCTTTAAAATAATCAGTTTTCAGGAAGCAATTTCTCCTCAATCTCAAAAATTGGGAGTAAGGTAAACTATCCCTTAAGGCTATGGGATGGCAACTGCTGTAACTTAATAATGTGTTTCTCTCAGTTGGTTTTCGAAATAGAGAGGTGAACAGCAAGCCGTCCTTGTGTTCGACACATAAATCCAGGAAGGGGATACTGGTCTTGCTGTGAGTCAAAGTGAAGGTTAGCCCATTACAGTTATTATTCAACCAATGTAGGAATAGTGTAAGACCTTCAACAGGGCCCCCCCCAGATCATAAAGACATCGTCTATATAACGCTTCCACATATGGACCCCTTGATGGAACGGGTTGGTGGAGGGGAGGATAGTGTCACACTCAAGCCAATCCATGTATAGAATAGCCAGGGTAGGAGCAAAAATTGCGCCCATCGATGTACCTTTTACTTGTTGGAAGTATTCATTGTCAAACATAAAAAAGTTTTGAGTAAGGCAGATCTCCAGCAGATGAATAATAAAAAGAGTGGGTACAGTGTGGGGCCGGGGAGTACTCTTGGTCCTGATTAAAGCTTTGCTAAATTTGCAGTTATAAGCAGAAACATGTCGACCATTTCTTCACATTTAATCTAGGATACAGCTGACTCACTTTATAGGCCAGCATGTGTCCGTTCCACTTATTTTTAATGATTGCTGGCTGCCCTTTTATTAAAATTAGTTCAGGGTGCAGCTCGCCATCTTTTAATGTCCACACTACTCACCTCCTTTTTTGCACTTTCACACAGTCCAAGAAAACCCGCTCTGCTGTAATTCAGGTGTCGCAGCATACCAGGGAGACATTCGGTTTCCCTGGTGGGAACTCGATGATGAAGCATGTCACCAACTAGGTTGGTGATTGAGGATTCATTTAAAAAACTGAGGTTTTTTCCCCATCACACCCAACCCCATGTTTAGTTTCACATTTTGTGTTTTTTTGCGCTAATAGTCACTCTTTTGTTGTTGGAAAGAATCTATTTGGGGAAGAAGAGTGATTCCCTTTCCCTTCCTCTCTTGTTGTTTGATGCAATAAATAATGTACCCAGTTCCTATTTATGTTCTACAAATAGTCCAAGGGGTCTCCCCTGAGTTAAAATACAAGTGAACTTTGACAATCGTTATCTTACTTTCTGCCCGCATTCTGTCGGTTGCAGCTCTCTCCAAAAAAAGAAGCTTCACTTGCTTCCTGAAAGGAGCAGTCTGTGGCCCTCTATCCAAAAACATATCTGTTAAGACTATTCTTTCCAGGCATTTTTAATGTAGGCCAACCGAGGGATGGAGAGGTCCTTACAGCAAGGCAGGCAGTCATTAATTATATTCTTTGTTAATGTGGCATCTTCTGAGCTCCAGATGGATAGCCACAAAATGGCCGGTAACTGTGGATATGGTCGCTCAAATAATCTATGTCCAGTTCACTATGGCTAATAAAATGGAAGGTAGATACAGGGGCTGATAATAGCCTCCTACAACAATGATTCTCCTCAGGAGATTTGTGGGATCACCCAGGCCGCAATGGAGATGCACTGTGCAGAGTATAATTGCAATAACAGTTTGAAAGGCCTCCCAAACCTTGGTGACGGCAAGCATAGTAATAACCCAATTTCTCTTGAAAACCTATCTCTACACTGTGCAATGTGAGGGGACCATGAGCACAAACAGTTGAAAGTGATCCCCAAATAAGAAAAAGTGCCAGTGCTAGTTAAAAAGTTTGTGCCAACAGTAATCAAATGTAATTTTGTATGCTTCTGCCCACGTCATTAAAAAAAACTTAGTAAAATTGGTTGACAGATTAAGATTTGAAATAAAATCAACAAAGGAGTGTGTTACAAGATGCAAGGCTTTGGAAGTGTGAGCAATTAAAACTGCGTCATCATCATAAAGCAGCACAGGAAGGAGGATACCGCAGACTAATGGTACGTCAGGGATGATCCCAGTAAGTTCTACGCTAAGATCATTATCGTATAGGATAAAAAGTAATGGAGCTAATACGCACCCCTGGCAGACAATACTAAACTCATCAGAAACTTCCCTCCTGATCCCAAACCTCACCCTTGCCTTAGCACCTGTATGAAGGCAAATCAATAAGTATACTATAGATGGATCCATTTTTTATTTAATAAGCAAATAGCAGTTTTGACCGGTTGGCACAGTCAAATGTCACTGAAAGGTCCACGAAGGCAAGATACAATGTTGACTGTTGGGCCACGGTATACTTCTGGATAATCAGACTTAAATTAAGGCCTTGCTCAACAGTCTCTATGCCACTTCTGAAACTCTATTGACAAACATTAAGTACTTTATTTTCATTAGCCCACCCTGCTATTCTATTATATAAGTCTACCCAGATTTTTCACGGAAATGTAAATCAAGGACATAGGATGGTAGCATTTTTTTTAGCTCCGCCCTATTTCCTTTTTTGAAAACAGGAACAACAACCGAAGAAGTCCAGGAGCAGGGAATCGAAGAATAGTTCAAACTGTTATACGCATTTGGCACCAGTAGGGCCACAGATTTAAAATAACATTTGACAATGTCAATAGGGACACCATCTGACACCGGTGCTTTACCTCCTGCACATTCTTGAATGGCAACATCAACTTCCGGCAAAGAGATATCCCAATGGGGCAGGACAGCCACTTGCCAAAGCCACATGGGAGTAGGACTATCCTCTGTATAGATGTCTGTAAAGTATAACGCCCACTCGTCCCCACTTATGTGGCAGAAGACTGATGTTCCTCCCTTTTCAAAGGAGTGCATACTAGTCACAGCATTTAAAAATGTTTTACTGTCTCATGAGTTGGCTGTAACAGTTAATAATGAGCACTGCTGTTTAAAGACTTTAGCCTGACTTAACAGGTAATAGTGGAGATAATGTGATTTTTGATACACACCATTAAGGATTGAGCGGTCTATAACAGGTAATGCAACATGTCGCAGTGTACTTTACAAAACCAAACCAACAGACCACTAGTCTGATAACACAATATTCCAATCCACTCTCTTGAAAATGGCATGCATAAAAGGTCCTAGGAAACCCAATAATACATGTATCAGCTCCTATCAGGGACTATGAAGGCCTCCTTGTGAGAAAATCATCCTTTTTGCCCTGATCACCCCTATTTTGTGACTGCTACTGGTGATTACTGACTATGATTGTGACCTGGTTTTTGCTAATCAAGGCCCAGGGTCAGTGTCCTGTTTAAAAAGTATATGGTAGTTAGGTGTAATTACAATTGGTTCTGACAACCTATCTGTAAGTCCCTAGTATATGGTAAGACATATAGGTTTAGAGACCCCAGTGGATTTAACAAACTTAAGTGAGGACTGCTGTGGTGTCTATTGTCATCTTAAAGCCAATTCACAAGGTCCATGGGGTCATTTTCGTCTTCTCTAATTTAGCATGAGTTCTGCAGACAGTACGCTGCTTTGCGCACATTACTACATGGCTTTATTTTTGCAAAGATTTTGTTCATACTTTTCACATGAGAACTGCTTGCTCTGTGCGTTTTCTGCCAGTTCCTGGGATTTAGTCTGAACATTTTGAGCAAGGTCGATAAACAATGCCTCATGTTATTCTGTTCTGGTCAGGCCCTAGCACCTAGACAAACCATACCAATGCAGTTCTTGTTTAGAAATCATACTTTGGTATTATGGGGATACTTGCATAGGGAACACACACTTGGAGATGGATCTTTTCAGGGAGAAGAGCGAGACAGCACCTATGATGTCGAACTGCCATCTATAGTCTAAGGTATGGAGTCTGCAGACAAAATCCAGGTATCTTCTAATATTTAATAATACTGCTTTTAGCAAGGGGAGGGAGGTTAGGCTCTATTGCCTTTTCATGATGACATCTCCCTTAATGATGTATGGACCAGCTGCTATGCTAATTTTTTTATTATGCATTTTCCGGCTTCTTGTGGCACGTATGCTGCATGTTAGAGCACGTAGGTATTTTAAACTGATTCGTGTCTCTGTCAGATCTAATTGTGGACACGTACAAGAGTGTGAGCCAAAGGGTGAGTCTTGCAACTGCGAGTCCTGAGAAATTCAGGAGTGTTGTGTTCTGGGGTGTCTAATCACCTGTTTCTCTATGAGTGAGACACTATAGCTAGTCGGTACTGGGCTGAAGGGTACCAAGGTGGTATGATGACTCAGTCCCTATGCACTAAGGTCCCATAATCCTACGCATAGTTCTGTTCTTGGGCAGAATCCCGGGCAGCAGCCAGCCCTGTAATTTCTTTAAAAAACTGTGTCCAAATGTGAAAAAATTAAAAGTGCTTCCAAAGTCTAAACCTATATTTTTATTATATTTAAGTCACTCCTAAGGTCTGCCGTAGGTACCCCAAGGGTCGAGTGCCTCATAATTAAAAGCATGGACATTATAAATATGTTTTATATGATGTGGGGAGGGAAAAACTGCTGTCTTACTTTTGACAGGAGTGAGCAAGAACATGAATTCAAAGTGTCAAAATAAAAGTTACAAGAAACCCAACAATTTGCCATGGTTACATTTATCATAACTATTGCAGGAACGTCGTTTTAGAGCTTGCTTTCTTGAAGATACCAAAAGCAGCCCTGTAGCACCCTCTTCTGATTGGCCAGGCTTGACTGGGCAGAGCCAAGCTGCTCCTGATTAGGTTTGAAGTGGCCTGGGCTGTAACAAAGAGACCATCGGATGGGAGGAGATCTGCTGCTTGCAGAATCCAGGACAGGAAGGGGCCTGGGAAACCAATCTGGTCTTCAGAGGTATGATCTCAGATAGTACAGGAACCAGGCCCAACACCACGTCCTGCATGCCTACCCAGTTAGCAGCCACTCTAATTCAATTAGGAGAGAGGTTGGAAGGGGAGTGTAGGGAAAAGTTAACCACACCTGTGGGTTGGGTTCACCGGTCCTGCAAGTACAAGAGAGATTTTCTACATTTTGATTTGGACTGAGACATGGATTCTAGGACAAAACTATGCCACGATTCTAAGGAAGTGGTCATCACAGAGGGTGGCAACCAAAACCCCGTTGGTTAGAGGTGCCCCCTCAAACCAGCACAGAAACTGGAATAAATATGAGAGAGCAGCAGAGCACCACAGATCTCTGCTTGATGACATCAGAAAAAGAAGGACTTCACTGCTGGACCCTTGGTTTGATAAAAGAGAGGACTGCACTCAAAAGGACTTTGCCTGCTGCACACTCAAGGCTTCACAAAAGAGGACTTTGCCTGGCTTCAAGATTCAAACTCCATGATCAGCAACAGGAAGAAAAGTGTGGGACAAAGTCACCTATATCATCACCAACAAGAACAAGCCAAGCTGACCAGATTCACCTGGACATTGCTGGATTTGATCAGGTGTATTGTGGGAATTATAGCCAAGATGCAACTCAGAGTTTCTGAACAACTGGCTAGTGTTGTGGACCCTCAAGAGACTTTCGAGATGAAGTTCTGGACATTTGGAAACCTTTGGACAACTTTTTGGGAAAAAACTTGATAAGTCCACTAACACCGATGACGAGAGTTAAGCCGACGACATCAAACCCCGGCTCGGCCTGACTTGCGGGTTTACCCCGCTGAAAGCTCCGGTGCTCTTGACGTCGACAACAAAGAAAAATACTTCCATGACTCACCGAGGCATCTCTCAGCAGCAGGCCACCTTCGTCCAACATAAAGCCAACTTGCTGAAGCCAACTGCTCGACGTTGAGAGTAGAAAACTCCAAAAAGTGACTAAGTCAGAAGGTAAAATTTGGACCAGGCCCTACCGCTCATCGTAGATGATCCGCACTCCATTGCGATCAGCCAGAAACTTTTCATTTGTCCCAGTCCATCATGACCAGATAGCCATGATTGGCACATTTCACTTTTAGGTTCTATAAGGCACATTCTTTTAATTATACTTTAAAAATTCATATCTCCTGTTCCCTACTTTGGATATTTGTTGTTTTGATGCCATTTTAAAAATAAAAAGATTCTCTATTTTTATAAATTGGTGTTGGATTTTTATTGTGTGTTGTGTCTTATTTATTTACCATATTGGTGATATTAAATGGTTTGCACTCCTGTCTCCTAAGTTAAGCCTGACTGCTTGTCAGCCAAGCAACCAAGGGTTGAGTAAGGATTAATTTATTTAGACTTGACTAGACCTTATTTGTAATTTTGAGGTTATTTAAAGCTGTAGGTACCTACCTGTACCTACTAATAAACCACCTTCCAAGACTTCTCATTGGCAGGCATCCCATGAGCAAAAGGAACAAATGATGAATGGAATGCTGAACAATACAAACATTCACCCCAAGTCACAAAGATCTGGGTTTAATCCACCATTCTTTTGCTCACCACCCCACACCAGTTTGGATCCAGCCATTTGCAAATCAGTCTTTACCCTGTGCCTCATGGGAACAGTCCAGCCTGAACTGCCAATGGAAACAAGCACCCTGGGACCGGGTTCAGGGCATCACCCCTCATCAGCTAGGCTAGCTTGAACCCAGTGGTGCAGTGAGCACGGGCCCACATCTGGGCATACCCTTCACACATAGGGCAACAAAGGCAAAAGGAACAAATGATGGATGGAATGCTGAACAATGAAAACATTCAAATCAAGTCACAAATATCTGGGTTTAATCCATTGTTCTTTTGCTCACCATGCCACCCCAGTTTGGACCCAGCCAAATGCAAATCAGTCTTGACCCTGTGCCTCAAGGGAATGCACCTTGGAACAGTTAGTGATGGGGAGGTGATTAAAAGCATTTCAAGGATCGCCAGCTCTGTACAGTGGAGGTATAAACAACAATATCATCGTCTCACAAAAAGGCTAGGCTAAGACCCAATTGAAATGCCTACTTCCCTGATACTGAAGTGCATTCATACCTAAGGTCAGTTTAAGTGCGATATCTGGATTACATCATTCGTTCACCATTCTTTTTCTACCACATTGAGAAAAAAAATGACCCCCTTTACTGGCAACAGGTTGTCTCACATAATGGTCTGACAATATTTGAACAGCATGACCATGGTCTAAGGGGTGCTATACTCAAAATCAGCTAGGTCAAAATTTGCAGAACCATAACAGGGCCTTTTAGGGCAAAACTAAGTTGAGACAAGAATTGCTGGCAATGCTCACAATATGAAAGCACCCTGACTTGTGTTCTTTGGACACCATATCTCTTGGGTATCTGCTCATGAATCATGACAACTGTTAGTAATTTCTTTTTTGCTCACCAGTGAAACTAACCATAGTGCATGATTTTATGGATATGGTAGGGTTCACTCCCTAATGGAGGCGCTTTGTTTCAACATCAATGACTTTAGCCGAAGCAGGGATCTTGTTTGCGCTATATAACACTTCCCTCTCCCATTGGAAACCCCCCTTTGTATACAGAGTGAAAGATTAAATAGTTGTTAAGAAAAGAATTGGTCACTATGGGCCAGATGTAGGTAAATCTCATTTACCAATTCTTAAATACCGAATTTTACAGATTCGGTATTCATGAATCGGTAAATGAGATGTAGGAAAAAATTCGGTATTTATTACCGAATCGGTAAAATTCGGAATCGGACTTTCGGAATTTACCGATTCGGTATTTACCGAATAGGTAAATTCCGAATCGGAAAGCAAGCAAAAGTGAAACTTAAGAAAACAGCCAATCATGTGCTACCACCCTCCCCCTCCCTACCAGGAAGTGGCTACACAGGCAGCTGCAACTAATTAGAAGCTTGTGGAGAGGCAGTTGGAGCAGAGAGATTGGGAGCAGCAGCAGAAAGAGTTTGTGCAGTTTAAAACCTGTAAAATGGCAACCAGCAAAGACACAGAGCAGACAGAGAGTAAGAGAAAGCTGAAATTCAGCAGCTTGGGGCTACAGGTCCTTGTGGAGGAGGTGGTGAAGGTGCACCACAAACTGTTTGGCAGGCAGTCCCTCACTGTGGCTGAATCTGCCAAAAGGAAGATTTGGCTAGATATACTTGACAAAGTGAATACTGTGGGAGTGCCCACCATAGTCACAGAGGATTTGAAAAAGAGGTTCTATGACCTGAGGAGCGTCACAAAAAAAAATTGGCAGACCACCACAAGCAGGCATCGCAAACTGGTGGAGGAAAGAACACAGCACCCCCCCTCACTGACCTGGAGGAGATGGTGGCCTCAACCTTAGAGACAGAAAGCGTCTGCGGACTGGGAGAAGTGGACAGCTCAGCCAAAGCTGCAAGTAGAAAAGGTAAGATGCATGCACAGCATTCCCCTCACCCCCTCATCCTTCCCTCACCCCTTGAAGCTAAGTGACCCCAGTCCCAGTGTGCCAGCACCAAACAGTAGCAATGCATCATGGTACATGTAGTCAGTTAATGAAAGACCATGTCATACAGCACATCAACCACCAAGTTAGGCAAATGATTGCAGACATAATGAAGGGCAGGCAACATGTACATCGTGCAATTTGAAAATATTTAATTGTAGTGTCTGTGAGACATTTGCGCTTAGCTGATATACGCTCATATGTCCACAGGTCACACATCCAGAAGGCAGTCACAGGAGATTGAAGGCACGGCACCCGAGAGGGATGAAAGTCAGGAGCCAGGTCCCAGTGCATCACAGGACACAGGTGTACCGAGTAGCCAGCCAACTTCCCAGGACCCTGAAATCACTCAAGATTTGCAGGCATCCCCACGACGTTCACACTCCCCTCTGTTAATGTCTTCACCAGATATGCCAGCATCACTGGATGTTGAAACACCTGCAGCACAACCAAGCAGGAGGCATGTCGTTCTCCCACTGATGGAAATGGAGACAGCTGCCGGTGAAATGGAGGTGGAAGACACACACACCTTGCCTGGAGATGATATCTCTGCCACACTGCAGTCCAGCGCAGAGGTTGTCCGCAGTAGCAAAAGGCGCCGCAGAGTCCAAGGAAGGAGTGTAGGTGCACGTGGGGAGGGGTCCAGTGTGTTCCAAGGCCTGGAGGGGAGCATGGTAAAGATCCAGAGGATGCAGGGAAAGGCCATCATGTCCTGTCAACGCCAAATGCGCAACCTGAATAGCAATATGGAAGAAATTGGAAAGGGCATCAGGGAACTGGTGGAAGTGAACAAGAACATGGCTACAGGGATACATGAAATGACACAATCGGTGCAGCTACTGTGCACCAAACTGGACACAGAAATAGCATCAAGGCGCAGGGAGAAGCAGCGTGCACAGCAACACAACAAAGCAATTCACCGCCTGGCCACAGCCACATCCCTGCTATGCAGGCGAAGCATAAACAGTCAGGAGGTGTTGACGCAAAACAGCAATGAGGTGACAAGGGGCATAGCCGGAATGACTGGTGCTCTTCAGGCGCTAATAAATGCTCAAACAGCACAAACTGCTGCTATTGATGTGCCAGAGAGTGAAGGGAGCACAAGTAGGAGCAGCATGGCAAGCCCCTTGTTTTTTTTTTTGTTTTTTTTCTTTTTCTTTTTTGGTAATCCTCATATATCACATATGGAACTCTTGACGGGACACTGGCTCCTCCATGCACTGCTGGCCGTTCTGCACCGACCCTCATTCGTTTTGGCCTAATGCAAGTTGGATTGCCCGTACCCTCAAGCGGCCACTACCTTCCCCTCCAAACTCCTTTATTTCACCGATCTTAGGAGCGCCCTTTGCTACTTAGGAGTACGGGGAACCAGCAGGGCTCCAGACAAATCATAGGAAAACCAGTCATCGGGATTGCCATGCCACCAAGGCTGCCCAAACATTCGTCTCACTTCTGGGATCACATGCCACATCTGATTTACAAGTTAACATAATCTGCCTCAAGCAATTAGCAAAGGTAGGGGGAGTTGGATCTTTCCATGCCCTACAGATCTCACGCCTCGCTAAAAGGATGATAAAGAATACGAATTTAGTGGTGAGGTCATTCACCTGATAGTTCGTTACCAGCCCAAACATAACTGTAAGCCTTGGAAGTGCTATAGACATTAACAGTACTTCTTCCAAAAATTCCTTTATCTTCCCCCAGTAATCCGCCAGTTCGGAGCAGTCTAAAAACATATGAATATCGTCTGCTCTCAAGAGGCCGCACCTTGGACAGTTATAGTCGATATTTGAGAATTTTGACAATTTCTTCGGTGTTATGTAAACCCTATACATGGTGTAAATGTGATTCCTTTTCAGCGCAGCCGGCTTGATTACAGCCTTTAACACCCTGAAAGAATCGTGCCAGAAATCTAAGAAGGACCCATCAGCTGGGGTAAGAGCGTTACTCCACAATTTACTAATTTCAGTCTCTGTAACATCCTCCCCCTCCAACATTGCCGAATACCAAAATGATATTTGCGATTTCCACTTACCCCTTCTAGCTACCTCTTCAAATTTGGGGTTGGGGGGGTTGTTATCATTGGATAAATCGGGTCTCGTTGTCCACCAGCCTGACAATTGATAATATTTAAACCGTGTCAAGGCTCCCCTAGTTAGATTAAACAGAGTGTCCCAACTTAAAAGTTGGCCATCTCCCTGCAGGTCTCCCCACCTCTCCAACCCTGCTTGCTTCAAAGGTAGAGATAGTTGATCATTAAGGCAAGCAGGGAGGCCTGGTGAGTCCCATATAGGAGCTTGTGGCGCATAATACAAGATGTTTAGTTTAGTCCTTACAAATACCCAATTTTTCAGAGCTGACCTTAAAATCTTCAACCTTACTTTCTTGAAGAATTTTGGGTCCCCAAACTTGTAAAGAAAGAAACTAGATCCCTGAGGGACGTCCTTTAATAAGATAGAAAATAGCAACCCCATTGATGATTGATCCATATTACCCGCCATAATTCTAAAATGCTTAAAATGAAAGGCGTGGCAATACAACATTAGGTCTGGAAATGCAAGCCCTCCTGACTTGAGACCCCTTCTTAATTTCTTCCATGCTATACGGGGGCCTTTAGCATTCCAAATGAATGAGCCCAATTTTCCTTGTAGCTTTTTAATTAAAGGTGCTGGAAAAGATAATGGAATTGCATTAAATAAAAAGGTAACCTTAGGAAGCACTATCATTTTCAGGAGATTCACTCTCCCATATATATTTAAAGGCAGTGAGGACCAACGTTGCAATAAAACAATTGTGTCTCTAATGACCCTTTCTAAATTAATTTTGGGGATTTCCTCTATCTCAGTGACCAGATGGATTCCCAGATACCTCATTTTATTCTTCTTCCCCGTCAAACTAGACTGCTGATTCCATTCCATTATTTCCGTCTTTTCTGCATTGATTGAGTACCCCGAAATGTTACCAAACCCCTTTGCAACCTCTAGTAATCTGGGGATCGCTATATCCGGATTTATAGTGTACATTAACAGGTCATCCGCGTACAATGCCAGCTTAAGCTCCATATCCGCTATCTTGAAGGGTTTAATTATTGGATCAGCTCTTAATAAACAAACGAAAGGCTCTATATACAAGTCAAACAATAGGGGGGATAAAGGGCATCCCTGTCGAGTACCTCTGGAAATATGGACCTGTTCAGTCAATGAACCATTTATTAAGACCTTTGCTGTCGGAGCTGAATATAAGTGCTTGATGGCTGTTATGTAGTTCATCGGAAAGCCAAATTTTTCCATCGCCAACCACATATAGTTCCAGTCAACCTGGTCAAATGCCTTGGCGGCATCCACTGCTACTATAGTCAGAGGCAGCTTCTTTTCTTGAGCCAGATCAATCGCTGCTACCACTTGAAAAGTCAACTCGTTGAGCTGCCTATCCGGAATGAAGCCCCTTTGGTCACTGTGAACTACTGATTTTACTACCTTTGCTAGTCTCGTGGCCAGTACCCCCGCAAATATTTTATAGTCCACATTTAAAAGTGAAATGGACCTGTAGGACTCTATCCTACTTGGATCCTTGTTTGGCTTCAACAATAATGTGACCGTTGCCTCCGCCCATGACCTGGGGACTTGTCCTCCCCTGAGTAGAACTTCGTTGAATAGTGGGGTCAGAACCCCTATGATCTGCTCTATAACAATTTTAAACATCTCCACTGGAAGCCCATCTGGGCCTGCGGCCTTGCCCTTAGCCATTTTCGCCAGCTGAGCCCTTACTTCCCCTTCTTGGATTTCTGAACTAAGATGAGAGCAGTCTGACTCAGATAGCTTGGGGAGCAAGACATTTGCGAACCATGATTCCAACTGATGCTTACCCACAGAAGAACTAGGTCCGTAAAGGGCTTGCATATATCTCTTTGCTTCTTCTCTTATGCAGTCATCTTCGTTGGTTTTTTCCCCTGAACTTGATAAAACCAAACTATCTATCTGATTCCTTGTTCTATCTGCTCGAGCCTTCCAGGCCAAGAGACGCCCACACTTCTCCCCGTAAGCAAACTGCTGTAGATTACTAATGTCCCACTTTTCCTTCAGTTCCTTGTCCAAACCTGCTTGGAATTCAGCACGCAAACTGTCGAGTTCTCTCTGGAGGATTAGCCTGTTATCCGACTCCTCTGCTGATGCCCTCTGTAACTCCTGCTCCTTAAGCTTGATTCTTGAAATCTGTGCTTCTCTTTCCTCTTTCCTCAGTCTATTCCTCCTGATCATCAGGGTTGTTAAAAAACCTCGGGAAAAAGCTTTATATGATTCCCAGACAGTTTGTTTATTTGCTGACCCTATGTTGACTGTAAAAAATTCTTCAGACTTGGCCACCAACTCCTGTCTGACCCCTTCATCCAGCAACAACGTCCGATCTAATGTCCATCTCCTGAAATGTTTTTTCTGTTTCATATTGACTACCATTTCCACCACTGAGTGATCTGAAAGGATTGCAGGGACATATGCTATAGAGTTAACTGCCGAAGTGAGGTTTTTATCTACCAGGAAGAAATCTATTCTAGAGTGATGTCCATATCTTCTACTATAAAAAGAAAAATCTCTTCCCCCTGGGTTTTTAAATCTCCAGATGTCCATCAAGTTGAAATCCCTCATTATATTCTTAAGTTCTAAACGGGTTTTTTTTGGTGGAGAAAATCTCACTCTTGATGTTCTATCCAGATCACTATCAAAAATGAGATTAAAGTCTCCCCCAATAATTATTGGGCCTGTTGTCTCTATTAAATTAGTTTTAAGTTTCATCAGGGCACTCGGGGCGTCTAGATTCGGGCCATAGTAGACTGCGCATACAAGAGGGGCGCTTCCTACCATCAAAGAAGCTATCAACCATCTGCCTGAAATGTCCGTTTCGTATTTTAACAACCTAATCCCTGCGCCTGCTCTAATAATCACGGCCACCCCCCTTGAACTACCGCTTTGTTCCGAGGATATAACTTCCTGGATCCATCTACATCTCCTAAATATTTGACTGCATTCTTCCCTCTCCACATGAGTCTCCTCTAATAGACAGATATGCGCCCCTGATCTAAACAAAAAATCTATGATCCTTTTTGCTTTGGTCCTATCTCTTAACCCATTAACATTCCAGCTTATAAGTTTTATGCTACATGTCGCATCGGCCATAATTCTCTAACATCGCCTTAAGCATTTTGAGCCAGCTCCCTACTTGAGCAAGAATTAATTTCACGCTAATATGAGGATTAATTTTACTTTTTCCCCCTACTCCCCTCCCTCCTCCCCCCCTCCCCTGAGGAACCCCCCCCTCTACTCCTAACGCGATCATGTCGCCCGTCGGGAACTCTCCAAACCCCCCGGGAGGCAACCCTCGTGGTTCATTATGCTATATATGTGCGACAAGAGCTAGTTAAATCAATTCTTCCCCTTTCCCTACTTTTTCCAAATAAACACCCTTTATATAGTTGAAAGAAGATTATTTTTATTTTTTTTTTCCTTAACTTTCCCCCCTTTTTTTTTTTTTTTTTTTAATTATTTTTTTTTTTTTTTTTTTTTTTTATATATATATATAATTTTTTTTTTTTTTTTGTTTCCCCCCTCCTGATTTTCTTTGCCATTTCTTTCTCTACCCTGGAAAGACTACAGGCACCCCGAGGCCCCCACACACACACCGTTAAATGCGTGTTGCTTAAATTCTAAACTAATTATCTAACTAGATTTTGCTCTCAAACCCCCCCCCAGGGCTTTCCAGAGTCCTATTTATCTTACTCCGGCGTTTTCTCACGCATCAAAATAAGAAAGGAGTCAACATCCTGAACTGAATTAAAGTTATGCGTTTTGTTCTTCCAGACCACTCTCAGAAAGGCGGGGAACTTCATCTGGACCTGTGCCCCTAAGCTCCTCAGCTCAGGCATACGAGTCCCTAACTCCCACTGTCTTTGTGCTGTTATTTTCCCTACATCAGAACGGATCATATAATTTGCTGCACCTAATTGTAGGGATTTTTCCTTCAGAGCATTGCTCAAAATCAATTCTTTTACTGAAAAGGATAAAAAATTCACCAGGATCTTCCGTGGCTCAGATCTTCCAGAACGCAGCCTGAAAGGATCTCTGTGGGCCCTTTGAATCTCCCTCTCGAGATCTATTTCTGGACTGTTTTTTAGGACGCCTTCTCGGAGGATTTTGCAGATAAAGGCCTTAACATCCCCATTTTCCAGCCCCTCAGGTATTTTCAAGAACTTCAGATTGTTCCTTCTGGAGTGGATCTCTAATCTTTCCACGTCCATCTGAAGGTCCCTGTTTTGCGCTCTTAGCGTCTCAATATCCCTTTCATGTCTTTGTGAGGCTCCCTTTAGGAAACTAACATCTTCCTCAAGCTCCTCTGTGCGCTTGCTGACATCCACCAATTTTTGCTCCAAACTGGCGCACTGATCATGAATAATCTTTTGGTTGGCCTCGG
Source organism: Lissotriton helveticus (assembly GCF_964261635.1). Taxonomy (NCBI): domain Eukaryota; kingdom Metazoa; phylum Chordata; class Amphibia; order Caudata; family Salamandridae; genus Lissotriton; species Lissotriton helveticus. Next base: position 129,928,659 of record NC_136069.1, read on the forward strand.
ATGTATCAAACTTCTGATCAAGTTTCGTCAGCAAGTCCTCTCTAAGACTTAAAAGAAGAGCACCCACCTGTGACAGACCTGCGTCCGAAGCAGACGCCACTAATCTTACAGGAGGTGAGGGGCTAGCCAAAACGGTCTGTGCCGGCCGCTGACCTAAAGGTCTTCCCTCTATTCTAGTTCTAGTTCCAGTTTCATCATCTTGCACCGGCTCTGGCTCTTCCTCTGCCCTCTCTTGACTCTCTTGAATTGCTGCGTCCTCCAACTGCCCCAACACAGAGTAACTATTTTTTAAAGTCACAGCGAAGGATGTACCTGGTATATCAGCAGAAGTAAGGTCTGATAAGCTTCTGGTGCTTAATGAGTCCTTTGACACAGGATAACTAGATGAACCCGGGGATCCTGGAGAAATATGGCAGGGAATACTTCCTCCTCCTCCTGTCGGGGAATCGACAACCTTCTCCATTATTTTAAAGTAAGCCTTTAGGGAAGGGGTGGGCTTCGGGACTGTCGCGCAGGATTTCAGCACCTTCTGCTTTAAATTTTGCTTTTGCTTTTGCCTTTGCTTTTGCTTAATCGCTTCCCCCACTCCCCCCACTATGTTGCTCCTACCCCTCCTTCTTCCTATCGGGGAGATCGGGATAACACCTGCTGTTACGGTGGCGGGAACCTCAACACCTGAATTCTGTAAGGCGAATCTTGACCTCAACTGGTATCTATTCCTGACCAAAGGTTTGGAGGTAAGGGGTGGTGGGGGGGAGGATGCGTTAAAAGGGATATTGGAGGCTATATTACAAGATCGGTTTAAGGGTACCTTAATCTTATCTTTAGTAGCAGTCTTAATCTTGTACCCCTCACCTACCAGGCTCCCTGTGAAGACAACTGTCTCCTCCCCTTGTCTGGAGTGTACAGGCAAATTCTCAGGTATTAAACTTGCTCCTATGTCCATGCCCTTGTCCTGTGACAAACGCTGGAGCTCACATAATACCTCACCAGCGCTCAGTCCCACACCAGTTGAGCCTCTCTGGAGCCTGAATGATAGAACCCCCTTCACAGCTCCTTCCTGTAACGAGGCACGATACACAAAATTACTAGTTAGTGGGGAGTTGAGGCTTACTCTTGCCAACAGCCTCCTCGCTTGCCCCCACGCATAAGCCCAATCCCTCGACCCCCACACTCTTCTCCCAAGATACCTCCTCTCCTCGCGTGCTGTGAAAGGGGCGCAGACTCCTTTGGCTCCTTTAATTTCACTCTCCGTGGGACCAGAATTAAATTCTGGAAAAAGAAGCCTGCTCGGACACATAACACTCCGAGCACGTCTGCTGCCTCGCTGCCTCGCTCCCCCGCCGGCCGCCGGCCGTTTTCACTTTCTTGCCTCTAACTCCGTCTCCGTCTCCCAGTGCATTCGTCGGTCTCCCCCGCCTCTCCGCTCCTCCAGGGTCCTTGCGCCGGTAGCATTCCACGCCAGGAAGGACGCCGCCTTGACTAGCTCAAATTTCCCGTTTTATTGGAAAAAACAGAGAAAAGGCATCAGGGTGCCGCTCGTATTATACGAAAAAAGTCGCCCGCTCCGCTCTCACCGTTTCTGCGCCTCTGTCGCTGCCTTCATTCGGAAGAAATCACCTCCCGGACCGGAGCTCCCTCGGCAGACGTCAGCCTGCCGCCATGCCCCTTGTTGTAGAGACAAGGAGGAGCTGCAGGCGACAAGGTGAGGCTAAAGGCCAAACGCCCAGCGAACACAGTGAGCCACATACATGTGGCAGTGCTAAGCGTGGACGCATATGAACAATTAATATAATTTGTGCCCTGGATACCTGCGTAGTGACAACATTAAACTACGTTGGGTGCATACTCCACCTGTCTGTGTCTCTTTACTTAAAAAAAGTTGCGTGTGATCTCTTCCCGTCTGTGTCTGCCATCTGTTGGTGTTGCATGTTCAGCTGTGTGCGACTCAGGCAGTGCTTGGTCATCATCATGGTCCTCAAAATCTGATCATTCCACTTCAGTGCCCTTCTTAACTGCAAGGTTGTGCAACATTGCACAGGCTGCAATCATTTTGCAGCAGATCACTGGTGTGTACTGGCGTGCCCCTCCACTCTTGTGCAGGCACCGAAACCTGCTCTTCCACAGTACAAAGGTTCGCTCCACAATGTTGCCGGTTGATTTGTGTGCCCTGTTGTACCTCCTCTGGCTGGGTGTTGAAGGGTTGAGGTAGGGGGTGAGGATGAAGGACCGATGGGCATATGCACTGTCTCCTATTTGTAAGAATAGAAATACATTACTCACATGCACATATCCACATACAGCTGCAATATGTATCAAGGGAGATTCACACAGTGTATTACCTAGCAAGTAGCCTTCGCCAAATTCCCCCGCTGTCAGCCGTGAGTAGATGCCACTGTTCTGAAAGATGTAGGGGTCGTGGGGACTCCCGGGAAACTTGGCAACTATGTCTGTGATGATAAATTTGGAATCACAGATTACCTGTACATTTATGGTGTGTGTGGATTTCCTGTTTCTATAAATGTACTCTGTGGCAGCAGGTGGGCATATTGGGATGTAGGTACCATCAATGCACCCAATGACATTTGGAAAATGCGCCATCTGATAAAAGTCAGTCTTGGTCCTGACCAGTTCAGCGTGCGTTGCAGGGAAGCTGATGTATAAATGCATTCTCTGCAACATGGCGTCCAGAAATGTTATGATAAAGCGTGACAGGCTGCTCTGGGTCACCCCACCTACTGCAGCAACCACACTCTGGTAACTCCCAGACACAAGCAGGTTTAGGCTGCACAGCACCTGCACGTGGGGTGGAAAAGCGTGTGCCCTTGGGGTAGTGTGCTCCAACAGTGGTTGGAGGTCCCTGATGAGGTCCAAGATGGTGTCTGGGTCCAACCTGTACCTCTGGAGTATCTCTGCCTCTGTGAGCATGAACAAGGTGATCCTCTGTCTGTAGACCTGCTCGTTTCTCTGCCATTCCCTCTCTCCTTCCTCCTGGATCCGTAGCCGTCTCGCAATGACATAGAATGCCGCCAATTGTGAAAAAAGTTTTGCATTTTGGGTCCTTTTTTATAGGCTGCAAATTCGGTATTTAAGAGCTTACCTACATCTCAATATTCAATTTTACCACTTCTTATTAACCGAATCGGTATATTTACCGATTCGGTAAATTTACCGATTCACAAACCGTTGCGATTCGGTAAAATTACCGATTCGGTAAATTTTCCGATTCGGAATGTTTACCGATTAGGTAACTTTACCGATTTGGAAAATTTACCGATTCGGACGATTTTCTGTCCCCTACATCACAAATGCTCAATACCGGTCGGAAACGGCCGAAAATCTGTATTTTCGGCCGTTTCCGACCGGTATTGGGCTACCTACATCTGGCCCTACGTTAGTAAATTAGACTTGAGACCCCAATGCTTGACCCCGTTTTTATCTGAAGTAACACCTGAATGGGTGCTTGCTCCCCCACCTCACCCTCTATTAAATTGCTCCATCTCCCTTAAAGGCACTAGGTCATGATTTGATCACCTTTGTTAGTTCATCCACTACCGCCACGTCCCATAACAGGTGTATTCATGTTTATAAGAAAAATTCACATATTTTGGCAAATGAGAAGAAGAGACATTGGGGCATATTATCAAGGGCAGTATCGCCAGTGGCGATATTCTTATCGCCCTCTTAACAAGGCGGCTCTAACATGCATTAGCGCATGTTAGAAGCCGAATTTCTGAAGCTACACATCTTAGCGATATACATTGCTACTGAGATGCAAAGTAGACGTTCCTCTCTAAAACAACATGGAGACAGTTGAAAACACAACTTCCCTCTATTACCAATGCAGCCCTGGACCTATGAAGCGATAATGAAAGTTGCGCTAACCGCGAATATAGCTGGTATTTAACGCCTGATTAAAACCTGACTCAGCCATCTTGACAATGGGAGGTCGATTGTTAGGCTGAGTCCACATCAGCCTATTAGCAAGCTGTACATTAGCGCTGTGAAATCATCCCTGGATTTCACACGCTAATGAGGATTCTCGCAGTCTATCACTGGATTTCTTATCGCCTTTGAGCTAAGCGCGCTCTGCGATATTTATCGCAGTTTGTTGATAATATGTCCGCCGAGTTTGTTATTTGTCAGTGGAAAAGCCATGGTTCAACCACTTCATAAGATATATAGAGTAATTGGTGTGAGGAGATATATCTCCTACCTCTTTCAGTTCAATAAGTATGGGTCCACTATGACTGGCCCATGGCCATGTGTGCTTGCTTGACGAAAAGGAGGACCTCCTGTCTATTTGCTTGTACTCCTCATTTCCAAGTTAATCACCTTGCAATACATCGCATTCTGAAATCCCTGTTTAAAACCCCATCTCTAATTTCTTTAAAATAGGCTGCTTTTGACACACAGTTATTATAAAGACATGACAAACCCATTCAACTGTAACTTATTACAATTAAGTTCTGACATCACAATGCCTGCTGCCAGCATTTGAGTGGAAAGGCGGGGCAGGTCATGTAGCATAATGACTGCAGCAGTTTAGAAAGAATATAAATGAAATGTGGCTTTTCTTTTTTTATGCTCCGTTTTTTTTAGCCACACAGTGCCATGCAGAAAGGAGATATTTATGGCATCATGTTTATTATTTGCACTCAGGCAATTAGAGAAAGCTTTGACATTTCCACGTTTCTACACGTTCCAAGCAACTGTTTGTTTTTTTAAACTGATATGTATAAAATTGTTTTTTTGTCACAAATTCTCAACATGTTTTTGATGTCTTTCATTTTGTAATAGAAATTCTATTTTCTTCTTGTTTACAAACATGGCGTCTCTTTGATATGAAAGAGCTGGTCACCACTGATTTAAGTGGTTTGTGGAAAAGGTGATGATGTGACCATGTGTTATAAGGAATAAAGTACCCTCTTCTGTACATGATAAGGATATTACAAGTCAAATTAGAGTTCCATAACCTCATAAAGAAACTCAGCTTTTGGCCTTGTTCCTGGTCATGGAACTCCAGTGCGACTTTCAATACCCTTATAATGTATGGCAGGGTGTACTTTATACCACATAAGAAACACTTGTTATGTTTTAATGTACATCGCCACAGCACCTTGTACAAAATTGTAATCTGCGTTTAAGGTCTTCTCATGTCTACAATGAATGAGGAGGACACACGCTGTGAGTGGAACGGCCCCGGTCACTCGTCCTCTGTGACCACAGCCATGAGGGAAACGGCCCACCACCTGCCATCCTTGCTGTGAGGGGAACGGGTGTGAGACAACTACAAATTCCAGCAGGACTTGCGACGCTCAGGCGGTCATTGCAGGGCGCCGGGAGGCCCTGTGAAAACCAGTGCAGCACTCTCGCAGCGCGGGACGCGTGCGGGCGGTGCCCGGGCAAAGCCCAGGCCAAGGGCGGGCCCGGCTGCGCCCGCCCGAGTCCGACAGTAGCAGGGCAGGGACACATTATTAAATATCTGAACATCGTGCCCTTTGGAACACTTTAGTTAAATACCGAAGGGCAATTTGTTCTCGGACTCTACAGGAACTGCTGGAAGCCAATAAAACAGAAACAGTGAGTAGCGAGTGGTGAGACGCTTGGAACTGCAAACGAGCAACTGTGCCTTTTCTTGTGCTTCCCAAATCGTTTTTCAATTCCCGGTGGGACTGATGCAGTTTTTTCTTCTTTTGGACATTTTTAGCATAAATATCATCTACGTGTCCTTTTTGCCTTGTTGCTGTTACTAAGTATCCAAGGCGCGAGGTCTTTGTGTCAGTATTTATGTGGTTGCTTTTATCCATACTAATATAATAAAGAGAGAGCCCAAATCTTTGAGGCGGGTAATCTCAGGAACCACAGCACCAATCACAACACCCAATACAGCGTTGGAAAGGGCAGTTGCAACACATTGGCTATGCAGACGCCCACCATATACATTTAAAAGGTAAAAGAACCGTGCCAGCAAAGTAGTCCCTTGTGGGCATGTCTGCGTTTTGCTGTGGCCGTGTGCTGGGGGCGTGACAAACGCTGGGGGCGTGTGGTACGTTCTGCCCTTCATGCCATGTCTCATATCGTGTGCTGTGGGCGTGTGCTGGGGGCGTGGGCGTGTGCGGGGGGCGGGATTACGGGGAGAAAAAGCAAGCGTTGTGCCCAATATTTCATTGTTTTTTCTTCCCAGGTTCTGTACATTCCAGCTCCGGGTGTCCACCCTGCTCCCTTTAAATACCCCTGCACCCCATAATCATAACCCACCCTTACTCCTTAAAATACCCCAACACCCTTAAACACTATCCCATCTTAACCCTATAAATATACCCTGTACCCCAAAACCCAAACCTATCCCTAAACCCTAAAAATACCCCTGTACAGCAAAACCCAAACCGAGCTCTGAACCCTATAAATACCCTTGTACCTCAAAACCCAAACCTACCCTGAACCCTAAAAATACCCCTGTACCTCAAAACCCAAACTTAGCCCTGAACCCTAAAAGTACCCCTGTACCCCAAAACCCAAACCTATCCCTGAACCCTAAAAATACCCCTGTACCCCAAAACCCAAACCTAGCCCTGAACCCTTAAAATACCCCTGTACCCCAAAACCCAAACCTACCCCTGAACCCTAAAAATACCTCTGTACCCCAAAACCCAAACCTAGCCCTGAACCATAAAAATACCCCTGTACCCCAAAACTCATACGTATCCCTAAACCCTAAAACTACCCCTGTACCCCATAACCCAAAACTATATCTGAACCCTTAAAATACTCAAACACCCCCAAAACATATACCTCAGTACCCCAAAACATATACCCCTATACCCATACTTACCTTATCCAAACATTTAAAAAAAACATGCTTTTACCATTCATGCATTTACAACAAATTTCGCTGTAAATGTATGTGTGGTAAAAGCATATAAAATGTAAAGTCATGCGTTATAATGGCGTTGCGGAGTCATGGTACTTTCGTAATGAAAGTATGCGGAGTGATGGTATGCGGAAAGAAAGTTGCGGAATAATGGGTGTTTACCTTCCCCCGGTAAGTACATTGGTGGCACGGCAGCCCACATCTCCAGCAACATACTCATATTTTTGCACCACCGATTTGAAAAATGCACAGGTCTCTCTCATTGATGGCCAGCACCGACATACACTTTTAGACACACCTCCCGCCACAAATTCTAGAATTGCGAACTTTAGAGCTGGGGAGCTACGTTCGAATCTCGGCATCAGCTCAACATCTTGTGATTCCAAGCAAATCGCTTTGTCTCCCTGTGCCTACCACAAATGAATGTGTTCTTCTGTAATGTAAATTGTGCTCATGCCATGCTGTCGAGTTCGCGCTATACAATATTGCAAGGAAAAATAAAGTAGGGAAACTCGAGTTCTCACACTACTGAACGCGCACTCTTAAGTGCATCAGCAGTGCACTGTGAATCGGAGCATTTCACAGGCCTGTCACAGATAAGAAATGCTATCAAAACGAAATCCTACAAAACAATATACTACTGGCCACAGCAATTCATACCCGGACAACGTCGGGACGGGCTGCTAGTATAATATATATAAGTACCACATTTCTTTTATATATTATATTTTTACATTCTTGTTTACAGTATCCCTTAGTGGTATTAACCCAGGATGTATGTCGTCACAACGCATGCTTTTTCCACGCATGCCTTTACAACGCAGGTTTTACAACGCAAGTCGTTACAACGACTTGCGTTGGGGGGCGCTGGATAGTGAATAGTTTAATTTACTATTCCAACTACAGTCCCCTTGGATAGTAGGGAAGGTTTTGGATAGTAAATTAAACTATTCCCTATCCTACAGCGCCCTTCAGCGCAAGTCGTTGTAACGACTTGCGTTGTAATACCTACGTTGTAAAGGTACTGCGTGGAAAAAGTTTTTGTGGTAAAGGATGTTTCCCATTAACCCACAACCTCATTTGCTGTAGGTCCCTTTGTAGCCTAGCGCTGGGTGACCTATAATTAGGCTTTTTAGCGGTAGGATGTCTAAACGCAAACTATTGAAAACCCCTAAAAATAAGGATACCCATGGTCCAACTATCGATGACTATTTAGTTAAGGGGGTTAGTGCCATTGACGTTGAAATTAATAGGGCAGAACGCCGCCTATCTCTTGGAGTGGGCAATGGTGTAGAGAACTTAGCTGCCCTGTAGTTAGATATCACCTCTGATAATGTCTAAGAATCTACCCCTTTCGTGTGTTCTGAGAGCCCTACCCATCCTCAAGACTGACCTTTACAAACTGTGATCTCCCGATCACCACTTCCTAGTGGGTCACCAGCTCCGAAAAGGAAAAAGAATTGCAGGAAAGACCAAACCAAGCCAGGGAACACTGGTAAAACAAAAAAATGGCCATCCTCTTGCGATATAAGTAAGGGACCTGAGAAAATCTGTGCTCCAAATTTGATGTCTAATGAACAAGTTATCCATTTTAAGACAAAAAACTTGAATTAACCATCAAACCATTGGTCGATAAAATAAATAACCTGCTGTTATAGCCACTACATCCGCTAGTGATACAGTTAAATCACACGGCCCCATTAGGAGTACCGTTGACACAGGGACTATTAATCCCACATCTATGGCAGTTAACAATTTGATAGCAAGAGTGGATAGACAGTCTGGATCACAGAATAGAGGGGACGCAGTAGTTAATAAACATTTAATTCCTGCCCCGAATAAAACCAAGAAGAGGGAAGAGCTTGTAGGACCTGTAGAGACATCCGTTAACCCACCGCCAGAATGTAGCCCATACGTGGCAGTTATGGTTAATGTACCACCGCTAGTGGCGGAACAAAAAGAAAGTTACGGCACTAAAAAATAAGGTGGTGCACTGGTTGCACCAAAACTGTGACTTTCCAGTGGGTCATGCTAACCAGGTACTCTTAACTAGAAGGGTAAAATGGATAGGGCCCTCAAGAAAAACCCTGCATGGGGACTGTATTAATATTAACTTTAAGAACCCGTCTTGGGCACGAACGTCCCTTGAAAGAGCAGCTACAAGCCCGCATACTGAACGTATTGCCTCGCTTTACCCCCTTGGTTATTTTTATAGACACCTAAGTTATCCATTGTTAGGGGGCAGGAATACTAGATTAAGTAGACCTAACACAGTACCCAATGCACAGTTATACCCTGTTTTGCCTACATCTAAAAGATTCTAAATACTAAGTACATTAGATTCTAACGACTGACTGGATACAGCAAGTACATCCCGAAGGGGGAGGGCGATACTAGGCTTTCAGATCCAGGTCCACCATTAGGAAGTGGGTCCATTAAAGATTCTGATGTTATCACCATACTTAATTGTCCACCTAGTGTCAATATTGAAATTGTATACCAAGGAGAGTACGAAGCCACACAAAAGGGGGATAGAATAGATGTGAGTAATGGGCTTGGAACAACAGCGACTACATCCTCCAGTGTATTATTAGATGACAGTTTAGAGGTTATTAGTGAAGTTGCTATCAGTGTTCCTACCCGCCCAGGAACTACTTCATCAGTATTACTTCAAGGAACCCCCTTGGCTGAAGGATACACTATTGTCAGTTGGAATATAGCTGGAAACACAAGTAAGACCGATGAGTTAGGATGGAAGGAGTTTATTTGTTCACACGATATAGTGTGTTTGCAGGAAACCTGGAGTACCGTCCATTTTGATGGGTTTACTGCATATTACTTGCCGGCAACCCCATCAACTTCTGGTAGAGCAAAGGAGGCACTGTTAATCCTACTAAAAAATAACCTACCTGTGAGAGTCAAAGGAAGTATTAATATAGGGCACCATTCGCAGTTACGTTGGTTGGACCATAGGGATGGCCAGGATGTCCTATTGATTGATTTTTATAATAATGTATTTGATTCTACTCGTCACAGTCTAGTTATAGAACTGAAACAGGAATTAGACAAAATGGCTATCATGGATATTATTTATTTGAATATTGTGCTCGGCGATTTTAATGTTAATATTTGCCCCCTGTCAATGACAAAAGTTTGTAGGTTCCAAAACAAAGAAGGTAATGATTATCAACACTTTCCTCATACCTCCTACGGTAACACTCTAAATGCAGTCCTGACAGAATTCGATCTGGATATTTTGCAGTATGCCAAGGATGGGAGTGGGCAGGAGATCCCAACCTTTACAGGAAGGTCAACACATAGCAGTATTGAGCATGTTATTGTTTCTGCCAACATTGTAAACCTATGTTCTACCCCGCAGGTTGTTGATTTGTTAATGAGTGACCATAACTCAATTATAATGTGCCTATATTTATGGGGGCACAAGATAGTTGAATCATTTAATGTTATGAATAACATCATTCCGTCACGCCCCAATGGTACTAGAATTAAATGGAAGGGTGCCAACTCCTGTGAAATGTCAAAAAAAATTGTACAGGAATGTGGCAATGAAATAGAAGATAGCCTATTGGTCAGGACCAAACCAATCAAGATCTTTTTCAATTTCCTTACGATCAATGTATGCATCACTAAATTATTAACTGTGACGTCATCCAGGAAACAAACACAGGCCAGGGGTTGGTTCGACCACTCATGTACTGTCTCTCTGAACCGCTTGAAAATAGCACTCTTGAACAAACCAAGGGACAGTGCAGCAGCTTATGCTCTTAGAGCAGAATATAATTTTTATTTAAAACGAAGGAAGAAGGAGCTTCAACAAGAGGCGTGTGACAACCTTGCACCTGCTGCTGAAACCTCTAATAATAAGTGCTTCTGGGATACGGTGAATTCCAAACGTCTTAAAATTGAATCTGTCCTAGAACTTTTAACTCATGTGAGTTGTGAGGAATGGGTGTCCTATTTTTCCAGTATTTTTATTCGTAGTTGTACATCCTTGGTAGATTTAAACATTCAACACAATTGGCCTATTATCCCACTTGATATTACTTTGGATGAAGCTTTGTTATGTATAGGAATAGTAAAGGGGGGAAAGCACCAGGTGCTGATGGTGTCCCTATTGATGTATATAAATCCATACCTGAATTGTGGGGGGCCATACTCACTAGAGTTTTAATGCTGCAGTAACCAAGGGGTGCCCGTCCTCATGGGGGGAATCTGTTATTATTCCCATCTACAAAAAAGGTGACAAATCTGAAGCAAAAAACTACCGACCAATCTCCCTGCTCGACTCCTCAGTAAAAATGATGAGTAGAGTTCTATTGTTAAGATTGGAGGAGTGGATTTTCGTAAATGATACTTTGGTACAGGCACAATATGGTTTTAGAAAAGGGCTAGGTAAGTTAGAACAGATTATTAACTTGGAGCTTTTAATAGGAAAATATACTAAAGTTAAAGAGGGTCGGCTTTTTTATGCTTTGAGGATCTAAGCAGTGCATTTGATTTGGTGGATCATGGCGTTTTATGGCCTGTTTTACTCAACCTTGGGGCCCTGAAACCCATTATTTATTTTTTGGCCAGGCTGTACGAAAATCTATCAAGCAAAGTACGGTACGGCCAGAAGGGTGAATGTACCCCCAATTTTAATGTAAAACGCGGTATCCGCCAAGGCTGTGTTTTAGCCCCATTGCTTATTACATTGTTTATTAATGAAGTTGATGCAGCCCTTAAGATGATACAGGCGGACTCCCCATTAGTGGAGGGCAAGGAAGTGCCAGTCCTGCTTTACGCGGGCGATGCAGTGCTTTTATCTAGAACACCGGCAGGCCTCTGGAGGTTAATTGATGGGTTTGCCGCTTTTATCAATAAGAGGAAGTTGTTGATAAACAAAACCAAAACTTTTACAATGGTATGCGGCCTGAAATATAAATGCCTGAAACCCTTCTTTATTGAAGGTAACAAAGTACAAAACCTGGACAACTTTTAATATCTGGGTATTTCCTTTTCTTCGGATGGGAAATGAAATCATGAAATGTCCCAGGTTCGGGCAAAACTGAGAAAGAGCATATACGGTGTTTTTAAATTTGCTACTAATTTGGGGGACCGCCGTAATAAAGACATGATTGACATCTATAAAGCTATATGTACATCGGTTGCACTTTATGGGGCTGGACTTTGGGGATACCAACCATGTCATGATTTACAAGTGGAAGAGAATTTTTTTGTAAAGAAGCTTTTATGTCTCCCGGTCTCAGCCTCCTCTGAACTTATTCAGTGTGAGGTCGGTCTTAACTATTTGATGGACCTAATAGCCATGAGACCGCTTCAGTTATGGAGATCATTATGGTTAAAAGAGGAGACTATTTTTACTAAGTCTATTATAAATGATTGTTTACGCTTGGATAATTATTTAAAGATACCATGGCTTAATTATTTAGCTAAATCTTATAGGGACATTTTTGATCTCCCTATTCTGAGAATGCACAACGAAACATCTGCTTTGTCAAAACAGGAGTTAAAGAGCACCTTCCTGTCCCATAATAATGAATGTAGGAGGGAAATAGCAAGAAAACAAATCACACATCAGCTTTATCATCTGCACATGGGCTTTCAAGCATATCTTTCACTTGTCACGAGACCTTCCCATCGTTATGTATTAACTAGAATGAGGTTAGGTCTTTTGCATCATCTGGTTGCGTTTCCTACGATGAAACAGCACCCCATTTCCTTTTGTCCCTGTGATGGGATTACAAAACAGAGCACGATGCATTTTTTTACTTTTATGTGACCTGTTTCTGTCTTTTAGAATTGTTTATCTTAAACCATTGTTCAAAAAGTACAAAGCCAATACTATTAATGCTGCTATGACCCTACTTTTTGCACTTAAAGAACCTGAGATTTGTTTTTATACTGCTACATTTATTGTAAGTGCAATTAAGGCTAGAAAGAGTATGCTGTTCTAACGTAAATGTTAACCCCCATAATGTTTGGGGGTGGATCTATCGATTATGCACCTTGCACTTTATACTTTGCACTTCTCAAGCCAACGTGACATGGTCCTTTGTTATTTTAAATATGTTATGCTGCTATGAGTCCATTGTTTACATCAAGAGCTATGCCGTAATTTATGCACTTTATACTGCACTTTGTGAAGTCCCAATGGACTTCTATACCCAAACTATGTAAAGCTGCAATGTGCTTACTGTTTACATTAAGAGAACTGATGCAATGTACGATGTTCAAAGGAAATCAGTATTTGTACGTCTTTTTAATAGGCACGTCGACTTTTATTAATTGTTTTTGAACCTGTCATATGTTTATAAATTGTGCTTTTATGGTTGTAGGTCCCAACCGAATAAAGCTTATTTTGAATTGAAATTGATTGAATTGAATGCATGTAAACCCTTTTCTTATGACAGTGACTGACCCTCCATATTTTGCATTTAATATGGTTATCGTACTTTCTTCATGTATGAGATTTATTATGGGGATCTTCAATTAGAAATCATTATTTTAAAAAGTAATAAAACCTAACTAGTGATGAGGACTGGTATAAATCACGTCCTCTTTGACACAAAAGATCATTTGTAAGTGAAAGTGGCCAATAAACAGCTGCCATGGCTCTAGGAAACAGGTGTGGTCTCCATAACTCGACGACCTAGTGGCGGAACCACTGAGAAGCCTATTTAATGCTAGCACTTGTGCTGAGAGGGTTGTCAGATGCCTATCCAAAAGATTTTCTTTTTGGGCTAAATGATATCTGACTACTCCTGCTCCCTTACTCCTATGTTTCAGGACTGGACAGGAAAGTACAAGGGAAGCTGTGAGGTTACCAGCCAGTAATCCAAGCATTCATGTAAAAGGCCTAAACACAAATGTTCTGCTTGACAAAAAGACACGGAGAGCGTGCCTTGCCTTTCAGATCTGTAATTTCATCTCAGCGCATGTGGAGCGAGTAACGGAGAGGAGCAGAGCCCCATCGCTTAACAAAACACAGAGCATCATTCTGTGGTGCTTTTATTGCTCTGGACACGGTATATTTTTCGGCATCGATGCAGGCTTTGAGAAAACTGTTATTGTCTCTGGGGGCAACGGCATACTGTTTTACGCTGGATAATTCCACACTTCCTTTCCTACTTTTTTCAGCTGCTGTGGCCACTCGGACAGAATATATGTCAATGAAGAGACTTTAATTTGGCCGCCTTGCCTCAGAGGGGCTGCAGAGTGAAAACAGAGGGTGGTGCAAAAGGCAGGCTCCCCCGTCGCCTAGCAACCAGCAGACAGCAGAAGCGTCAGTCGGATGAAACGTGGAAACTCTGCTCCCCAGCTGTAGCGCAACAGTTCAGAAGTCAGGGAAAGGCTGGACGTGGTCCCGTGTACAAGGAACGTTTTCGGCGGGAAAGAAAATCACGGGAGGCGGACTGCCAATAGCAGACAACACACAGGGGAGAGACCCCGACATTCAAGGATGAAGTCCGCGCGAGAAGCTGGCGGAGGAGGCAGTCAGCCCGAAAGAGATCTGAAGACGTCAGCCAAGCATGGAAGAGTGATGCGGGCGCGAGAAGAAGGGGTCATGGCCCACTGCCCGTCAGCTTAATTACTCTTGAAGGGGACATAGGCATGGCGGCAAGGAGATTTCAGGAGGCCTGCACGGCAGGGTAGCCCAAGTGAAGCAAAGCACACTGAAAGAAAGGACTACTGCAAGCTCTCGTCGCCATCCCCTATGCATACTCAAATGGAGGTGGTTGGTCTCAATAAGGCAGTGTCACATAGCCATGCTTTTTCCTCTAAGGCAGAGCTGGCAAACATGCACGTTCCTAGAATTTACATGCTGGACAGTTCCTTGTGCAGTGACTACCTTGTGCACTGACAATGTAAGGATTTAACCACGTGTTTGGAAAGTGTATTGCAGAGACGGAATCACAAAGAGATCGTTTGAAAGCCTCAGCCACAACCTAGATCAAGCAACTTAGGGCTGCACGTGGTTCCACATAAGACAACATTGCTCATCACGTCTGTCCAGGTCATATCCTAACTCAAAGGAATTGATGAGAGCAACCCCTTAAGATCAAGAGGACAGGGTAGTACTGATCATGAAGTAGCTTTTTCTTTTCAAATTGTAACTGTTGGAAATGTCCCTTTCTGCAGGGTCACCCAGAAAACATTTTGCCTTCCTCCTCTTTTTGCTGAATTCGTTTTTTGTTGGCTTTTGGACTCTGGGCACTTCCCACTGCTAACCAGTGCTAAAGTGCATGTGTTCTCTCCCTAGGACATGGTAGCATTGGCTTATTCACTATTGATATATTTAATTTATTTGTAAGTCCCTGTAGGTGCCCTGGGCCTATAAATTAAATGCTACTAGTGAGCCTGAAGCACTGACTGTGCCACCCACTTAAGTAGCCCTTCAAACATGTCCCTGGCCTGCCACTACAGAGGCTGCATTTGCAGTTTTACTGCCATGTTGACTTGGCATTTAAAACACCTTGCGAAGCCTTAGGTTCCCCTTTTAATATGCATAAGGCACATCTAGGGTAGGTCCTAGGCTGCCTCAAGGGCAGGAAGCAGTTTATTTAAAAAGTTGGACAAGTGCTTTTAAGTTTTAAATGTCTAGGTAGTGAAAAAGTCTTAATTCATTTTTCGATGCTACAAGGCCTATGTCTCCCAAAGATTAACATTGGGATTACCTATTACAGTTTTATAAGTGTCATTTCCAATTGATAAAAGACAGATATTTTGAGTTTGGTGCCTCTGGACTCACAATTTAAAATCACAACTTATAGTAAAATTGGATTTTAAGTCGCAAGTCTAAAAGTGCCACTTTTAGAAAATTGTCATGTTCTTACTTCAACCATTCTGTGCCTTCTGCCTGTGTCTGAATACATGTCTGGGGTGGGTGACATCTGGGTCTCGTGTATTCCCTCCAGACAGCCACATACAATAGGAGCTTAGGTTTGACTTGATGGCCTTTAATGGTACATTAACTTGCTAAATGAGGTGGGCGGAGCTATGCGCAGGCCCACCTGCACACAAATAGGTTGTGCCCTGCCTCCACGCACGAGACCTAACACCCTTGTATTGTCAATCAAGTCAGCTTGGAACTAAGGCAAGGGAGGAAGTGGATTACCTGCACTTAAAAACCCCTGCCTAGAAGCATTCCCCAGTTTCCAGAACCAGGGCACCAAAGTATAAATACTGGATCTCAGATGCCACCACTTCAGTACACACTGGACCTGTGGTTACTCTGCCAGGAATAAGGAATGCTGTGCTGCTATAAGTACTGTCACTTTGCTTAACTACTACTCTGCTGGACTCCTGCTTTGCTGTGCTGACCAGCTTCCACATTGTCTGGGAGTGAGAAGGACTGGATTTGCATCTCTGCAACCCAGAACACAGAGTGACTCCAATATCTGGCTGACTAGTCTCTTATTTTCTGAGGTCTCAGGAATACAAAAGACTTCCAACCAACTGACTTCTGCTCCTGGACTCGGCCATCTGTGAGTCTGCCCTGCCAGGTGGTACCACTCCAGTCTTGTACCCTTGGCAGTGGGCCTAAGGTGCTACGCCCTTTCTGGTCCTCATCAGGACTGCAGTGTAGCCTCACAAAGCAACGCCGAGCAACAGGATTTAAGGTATTGAGTTTTTGCATACCCAAGCAGGCTCCTGTAGCCATCCTGCGCTCCATCCAGGTCATCCTGAAGTTGTGACTTTGTCCTAATCAAACTGAACTAGATAACCACTGCTGGCGCTTTGTGAAATGCAGAATATGGGAAGGGATGGAGTCAGCTCACTCGGGAAATGACTTACTTTTTGAGGGCTCTTTACCAGATCTTTTTACTTTGAGAAAGTAGCAGTGTGGCAGTGATCTGATGGCGTGGTGAACTGGTCTCATTGATGAGGTTCGAAGGACCTGAGGATGTGAACATTTTGACACTTCCCTATTGATGAAACGAAAGGCAAGATGGCATTCAGAAGAAGAACCAGGAGACTGAACACCATACAGCATCTTAACAAGGACTAAAAATCACAAAAGGTTCAGTTGAGGTAAGGGAAATCATCAATTAAGTCACCCTAGCAATGTCCTAGGAAAGCTGGTAAGCCCACCTTATTAAATGAGAAACATCACCCACATGATGTGGCATGCTTCCTCATCGGAAAACCTCACCCCACCCTGGTAAGATAATACTACCAGGACGGGCCAACCTCAGATGTGAAGTTCTTGATAAATCTGATGCCTGGATAGGAAAATACCAATGGCTAACCTAAAGTATTCAACTTCATTAACAATGTTTCTGAGAGATTTATTTCTAGCCCTGTTGAAAAATTCTGACCTTGTCCTGCGCACTAGAATGGACAGAAATATGTTGGTTGATGAAAGAATGATCCGGGGCATTTACCCAAATCATCTGATTAGACATTTTAATATCTAGGGCACCTCCCAATAAAGAAAATACTTTTAGCTTTACCAATAGACATTTTAACTATATCTGGATCCTTCTTTCAGTCCAGGCATAAGTTTTCTCAAGAAGCAATGGTATCTACCCACTCTATCTCTTTCCATGTACAGCCCTTTAAATCAACACAAAAGCAGTGTACAGGGAGCTATACAAAAGGGGATGGAGAAGAGGGGGGAATGGATGAGATGCCCTCAGTAGTAATGAGAGTTGTCATGTGCTCTTCTGTTGTCTCACAATTGTCAGTAGATAGTCATTCCAGAAGGCCTAGTACATATATTATCAATAAAAAATTAAAAGAGTAAAAATTTAAAATTATCAATTTTTCCCGGAATAGTTGACTGTGGTAATGATACCTGTTTTCTCTCTTGGGGAGATTCACTCTATTGTTGTAGGTGTAGTATCAGGTTAACCCAGGGGTCACTCAATTGTCATACTGCAAAGAAATGCACACACAAGACACATTAATAAAACTCTTTTACATTCTCTGGTCATATGCTTCTTGGACTCGTGCTTTCCATGTGGCTGTCTGCACAAGTATTTTCCAAATACTTCAGGAGGAACAGTAGGGCATATTTACAAGGGCTTCATGCCACAGGAACATCACTTTTTGTGATGTTCCTGTGGCATTAAGTCCTTTGCCTTATTTATAAGGTTGTCTTAAGCCACTTAACATGGCTTAAAGCCACCTTGTAAATAAGGCCCCCTTTCACACTACACTTAGCTTGTAAAGGGATGGGCAATGGGTGTTGCGGTGGGCAGGCGTTCCGCCGCAACACCTATTGATTTTGACGCTGCCCGTATTTACAAGTGTGGCATAAATGGGAGCAAACACAAGGAGATGATGGACGGAGCGCTGAAACGTTCCAGACTCTCAACCTCATGCAATGAGTCGGCAGGGTATGCCCAGACATGGATCCCTAGCTCACTTTGCCACTGGATTCAAGCTAGCCAGGCTGATGAGGGGTGTTACCCAGAAACCGTTCCCAGGATGCTTATTTCTGGTCCAGGGGGGTCCTGGCTTGGCAGTTCTGCCTGGACTGATCCCATGAGTCACAGGATCAAGACTGATATTCATATAGCTGGGTCTAGACTGGGGTGGCAAAGTGAGCTAAAGAACAATGATGGATTTAACCGAGGTCTGTGAATGGGGGTGAGTGTCTGAAAAGTTTCAGCGCTCCATCCATCATCTCCTTGTGTTTGCTTTGTTCTCCCTAATTTGGCAGGGTATGCCCAGATGTGAGTCCGTTGCTCACTTTGCCTCTGGGTGGAAGCTATCCTGGCTGAGGAGGGGTGTTACCCCGAAACCGGTCCCAGGATGCTTGTTCCGGTCCAGGGAGGAACTGGCTTGGCAGTTCGGGCTGGACTGTTCCCATGAGGCACAGGACCAATACTGATTTGCATATAGCTGGGTCTGAACTGGGGTGGTGAAGAAAGCTAAAGAAGGATGATGGATTCAACCCAGATCTGTGACTGGGGGTGAGTGTCTGAAAAGTTTCAGCGTTCCGTCCATCATCTCCTTGTGTTTGCTTTGTTAACCCTAAGTTGGCAGGGTATGCCTAGACGTGGGTCCCTTGCTCACTCTGCCACTGGATTCAGGCTAGTCTGTCTGATGAAGGGTGTTATTCCGAAACCAGTCCCAGGATGCTTGGTTCCAGTCCAGGGAGGACCTGGCTAGGCAGTTTGGGTTGGACTATTTTCATGAGGGACAGGGTCAAGACTGATTTCCATGTAGCTGGTTCTGAACTGGGGTGGCGAAGTGAGTTAAAGAACGATAATGGATTCAACCCTGATCTGTGACTAGGGGTGAGTGTCTGAAAAGTTTCAGTGCTCTGTCCATCATCTCCTTTGTCTTTGCTTTGTTCACCCTGAATTGGCAGGGTGTGCCCAGACGTCGGTCCCTTGCTCACTGCCACTGGATTCAAGTTTTCCTGGCTGATGAGGGGTGTTACCCTGAAACCGGTCCCAAGATGTTTGTTTCTGGTCCAGGTAGGACCTGACATGGCAGTTCGGGCTGGGCGGTTCCCATGAGGTTACACGGTCAAGTCTGATTTACATATAGCTGAGTCTGAACTGGGGTGGCAAAGTGAGCTAAAGAGAGATGATGGATTCAACCCAAGTCTATGACTGGGGCTGAGTGTCTGAAAAGTTTCAGTGCTCTGTCCTTCATCTCCTTGTGTTTGCTTTGTTCGCCTTAAGTTAGCAGGGTATGCCCAGACATGGGTCCCCTTGCTTACTTTGCCACTGGATTCCAGTAAGCCTGACTGATGAGGGGTGTTACCCCGAAACCAGGATGCTTGTTTCTGGTCAAGGGAAGACCTGGCTTGGCAGTTCGGGCTTGACTGTTCCCATGAGGCATAAGGTCAAGACTGATTTGCATATAGCTGGGTCAGAACTGGGTGGCAAAGTGAGCTAAAGAACGATGATGGATTCAACCCAGTTCTGTGACTGGGGGTCAGTGTCTGAAAAGTTTCCGTGCTCCCTCCATCATATCCTTGTGTTTGCTTTCCTGGCGTAAATAGGAAGCAGTGGCAAAATTAAGACAGCAAAAACCTGGTCTTAACAAGGCATGTTGCATCCTGCACTTTAGTGCAAGGGTGTCTGCGTTGGGGCAATGATTGTGTATATGCAGGAAGGTGTCCCTTCCTACACATAAACAATCCAGAATGCCAATTTGAAACTCCTATTTGTGCTGCATATTGCAGCAGACATAGAAACAGCAAATCACCATGAACAATTGTGTATGTGCAGGAAGGTGTCTCTTCCTGCACATAAACATTCATCATTAAATTACGATTTGAAACTTCCATGTGTGCTGAGCAATGTAGCACAAATAGGAGTTTCAAATCGCCATTCTGGATCATTTATGTGTAGGAATGGCACACCTTTCTGCACTTACACAATCATTGCCCCCAAAGCAGATACCCTTGCACCATGGTGCAAAGGGGCCTTTGTTGGTGCTAGGTAGCTACATTTAGCGTCAGTGCTACGGGAAATGCAGGGGTGCACTGCATTATTGTGAAAATGGCGCATCCCTGAGTTTTCGGAATGGCGAAGCATGGTGTTAGCAATTTAGTATTAGCGCCATGCTTTGCCATTCTCTTGTAAATATGCACCAGAGTTCTTATACAACTGAGTTCTCAGGTGTTTGCACTCCTGTGTGATTAAAAATGATCTTGCCTCAATGATGCCCTCTAGGTTTTATCCTCCAAGTTTATCTTTATTTGAAAAGGTGGCTTGCGACTTTACTATTTAAATCTTTAATGCACATATAAAGAGATGTACTTATTTATTTTTACATTGTTTGCAGTACTTTCTTCAGTGGAGAGAAAACCCTGCTTTTCTGGCAAGTCTTTTTTCTCTGGTAGGGTTTCTCTGAAATTCTATTTAACAAGATAACACTAATCTTGTTTTTCACTGTTTTGTCTCTTATTTTTCATATCTCTAATATGTATCCTGAAATCTGCAATAAGATGGCTTTGTGAAGGAAACAGGATTGGAAATAAGGAACCGAAGATAAGCTGACCAACTCCTTACTTCTTCAACAAACAAAGTAGAGGGTCCCTGAGAACAGGCACACCAGCAGGACCAGGAGGAAGAAACAATGATTTCTGGCTTTTTGTGAAACCTGCTGTTTATGATTTGTATTATGTAAGTATTAGACCTGGCATCATTGGCGTGAGTCTCCCTTCCATTTTTGACGGATTGCCTCCTCTCTTTTGATATGTTTTTGCTGGTTATATGTTTTGGGCACTGTGCCACTGCTATTCAGTGCCACAGTGCAAATACACCCTATGTTAAATGGATGTACTAATTGGTGATTCCATGATTGGGTTATTTGATTTACCTGTCAGCCCCTAGTACAGTGCACCATGGGTGCCCAGGGCTTGTAAATCAAATGCTGCTGGTGGGCTTGCAGCTCTGGTTGTGCCACCCACAGTTTGTGACTGCCATGTAGACTTGGCAAGTGCACCCAATTGCCAGTCCCTAAACCTTCCCTTTGCTTCATATTAGACACTCCTATGATAGGCCCAAGGGCAGGGTGCATTGTAAGTACATGCTCTGGTGTGTGTAGCATGTCCTAATAGTGAACTACAGCCATTTTCGTTTTTCACTATTGCAAGGCTACCTGTTTTCCATAGGCTAGAATGGGCAGTTAGATTATTACATTCTATAACCCTAACTGACTCAGGGAACATGGTAGAAATTCAAATTTAGTATGCCTGAACTCAGAATATTAAAATACATTTTTTGGTAAAGTTGGTTTTAATATTCTGTGTTTGAAAATACCACTTTTAGAAAGTAGGTATTTTCTTGCCTCAATGTCCAGGGCTGCCTCTGCTAGGTTGTGTATTCCTTGTCTGGGTTTGAGAGTGACAGGGCTGGGGGATTCCAGGAGACAGGCTGGGACAGTCCAGTGGTGAATAGAGAGATCTGCATCTAGATGGGAGGGAGGAGTTGCACCTGGGACCTGAATAGGGCTGGGCCTTCCCTCTACAATGCTGGCTCCACCTCCTGTGGCTTGTCTGATGTATCTGCCCTGCACTGTGAAAGGAGAGAAGGAATCTTGTCAGCAAAGTGCTCCAGAGCTGTGCCTTCCTTCCCCTGTGCTGGCTCCACCTCCTGTGGGGCGGCTAATGTCACAGTGAAAGGCAGAAGAGAGTCATGTAAACAAAGAGCTCAGGAACTGGTTTGGACTAGGCAGAGGCCTCTCTGCCTTCAGAAAACAAAGGATTTCGGGGTATAAATATTGGGACCCTGATCCCAAGAAATTAGATCACTTCTGGAATAAGAAACCTTTTGCCAAGGAGAAGAACCAAGGAAGCTGCAGCAGTTTTACTGCCCCTCTGCCAGTGTGCTGTTTGCTGGATTGGCCTGCAGTGGTTGCTTCATTCCCAAGGAAAGGAGAAGGAACTTTTTAAGGACTTTCATCATCTTCAGAATATTCTCCAAGGGCTTGAAATGTGCTTGCCTCCTGCTGAAGTCTCAAGGACAAAATACTTGGGGCCAGATGTAGGTCGGTCGGTAACGGCCGAAAATCGGTATTTTCGGCCGTTACCGACCGGTATATGGGTGACAGGTATGTAGGGGGCTTTCTTTTAACGAATCGGTAAAATTACCGATTCGGTAATTTTACCGATTCGGTAAAATAAAAAATCGGTAAATTTACCGATTCTGAGGCACCGACATGTAGGTGGGACTCTTCAGAGTCCCAGAGGCCTTACAGAATCGGTATTTTACCATCAAATCCAATTTGGTGGTAAAATACCGATTCCGGTGTGCATACACATGTGTGCATGCACACCTATGCCATGTGACAGTCAGACCTGCCCTTAGGGCATGTATGCCTGCCACATGGCACCCGAGCCTGTTTTGGGGGTGCCAGAGGGTGTCAAAGTGACACCCCCTGCACCCTTGTGTAAATCGGTATTTACCGATTCTGTAATTACAGAATCGGTATTACCCATTGATTCCTATGGGCTTCACAGCCCATAGGAATCAATAGGAAATACCGAATCGGTATTTCCAGATTCGGTAAATACCGAATCTTAAAGATTCGGTATTTACACATCTGGAAATACTTACATCTCCCCCCTTCATATTTACCACTTCTTAAATACCGAATCGGTAAAATTCGGTATTTAAGAAATGGTAAATAAGAATTACCTACATCGGGCCCCTAATCTCCAGCTCCCCTCTGAATTTCCTTGCTAGGAATTCTCAACTCCTGACATTTGCGTTTCGCTGGGAGCTGGAAGCGCAACACACCGAGAGGAAGCGAGTCGCTGCCGCAGCTGAAATTGTGACATCACCGGAGAAGCGAGCCTTCACCACATCTCCCTGGAAGCGTGTGTTCATCAAAGCTGCCTGCTGTCGCATCACCGGAAAAGCGTGACGCCATCGAGAGAGTCGCCATCGCATAACCGGAGAATCGTGTTGCAGGGCCTGTCGCGGCTCCAAATTACAGAGTCGTCGCAAGGCTGCCAGGGCATCTACGCATCGTCAGCGCATCGCCGCATCAAGGGCGTCATCTTCTCGCATCGCAACTGGATCATCGCATCGCTTCAAGGCGCCATCTTGCGCACCGCAACGGGCTCTCAGGCCGAGAATCTACGCATCACCTCAGCACCGGTAAGGATTACGGCGCATCCCCTACTCTGCGCAAGCATTGAGGCACGACACATCATCTCCTCCGGATAACAGAACCAATGCATCTACCCTTTTGCGAGCCTTTTGTTTACTTTGCGTTACGCATTCAGTTACTTTGTTGAGAACTTTGCCGCATTTATCATCAATTTGAAGTAAGTAACTTTGATCATTTTTAATGCAATCTTAAGTGTAGTATTGTGGATTTTTGTCATTTGTGTTCTTGTGTTTAAGGCTATATAAAGAATACCTATTTTTATAAAACCTGTGTTGTGTCCATCTGTACTGTTATCACTGTGTTATTGTGTATATTCACAAATGCTTAACACACTGCCTCTGAGATAAGCCTGTCTGCTCGTGCAACCTACCAAGGGGGTGAGCAAGGGTTATTAAGGAGTGTAATCCCCTAATCCTGATTTAGAAGTAAGGGTCCCTATTTGGACAATGGTGAATACCATTGTCAACTAGAGACTCCCAGATCTAACATTGGTGGTCAGCGGTGAGGATTTGGACTTTGCATTTGTGTTTCATATACAGTGATTGATGTACACTACTAGTGAGTGCAGACCAAACGCGACCACATACTTTTTTTTTTTAATCTCTTTCCTTGGACTGTTAGTTTTTCCTGAAAACTCCCAATTTTTACTACCAGGAGTAAACCAGCATCTGTTGCATCTATGGATCTTGAATTTGAGGAAGAGAGGTTGTATACCTATACTGTAAAACAGCTCAAACATCTGTGCAGGAAACTGAAAGTTGCTACATCAGACATTTCTAAAAATGATGACTACCAAAAGGCGCTGAGGGCCTGGGTAGAAGCAAGAAATGCCCCTGATATTGTGATGGAGCCAGTTGGGGATGCAGATGGGTCCATTGAGAGGCCACTGTTTTCAGCTAGGGGAGGGGGACTCTCTCCCCCTGGTAGCAGTATCTCTTCCATAGATCTGTCCCCCAGAGAGTTGGAAGACAGGGAGAGAAATAGGGCACTGAAGCTGGAGTTGGTTAAGCTTAAGATGGAGAGTCAGAGGGAAACAGAGAATAACAGGTTGTCTTTGGAAAGGGAGAGAATGAGAATAGAACATGAAAGAATGTTGAGGGAGTTAGAAATCAAGGCCAAGGGCTTAGAAATCAATCCCTCTGGTAGCAGCGCACCATCTGTGCCTTCTGAAGGTAGGGATACTTTGTTAGACTTGCCTAGTGATCATAGGATGTCTTATGCCCACATGAAAGAAGCACTGATGACAAGGTATGGTTTAACTTCAGAATTCTATAGATAGAGGTTCAGGAATTGCAAGAAGTTGGAGGGAACCACTTGGGTAGAATATGTGTCTTTCTTTTGCAGAGCTATGGATGGTTGGGCGAGGGGTAGCAATGTGGATATTTTTCAAGCGCTCTACGATTTGATTGCTAGGGTGCACTTGTCTGCTAATTGTTTTCCAGTGCTACGCCAGCACCTTATTAATAGCAAGTTGACTGACCCTAGAAAGCTTGCTGAAGAGGCGGACTGCTGGGTCAGTACCAGGGTCCACAAGGGTCTTGTGGGAGACTCCGCCAAAGCTGGGCAGGGTCCCCAGTAGAAGAGTGGGAGGGACAAGGGTAAACAGAGGGAGTTCCAGAAAGGGTCCCAAAGTAATTCCCAAGGGAACCACGGCAAGGGTTCCCAGCCTCCCCCTGAGAAGAAGTCAGGATCCCCGACAGGTAAACCTGTTCATAGGGGGCCTGTTACCTGCTTTCAGTGTAAGCAGGTGGGACACCGTTGGTATGATCCCCAGTGTCCCCAAAAGGGTCAGTATGTGCCACCCCATGCACCACCCCATCAGATGGCCAGTGTAGCCCTGTGTGGGGAGGGGATGGGTGCCCACGGTGGTTGGGGTCCCACAGAAATGTCCCTTGTCTCATTAGGAGACTTTGAGATGGTTCCTAGAACTCAGCTGCCTATTAACACTAAGAAATACAGGCAGTGGGTGATCATGATTGGCCTTAGAGTGGAAGCACTGAGAGACACCGGAGCCAGTGTGACAGCTGTCAAGTGTCACTTGGTGTCTGAAGAGCAGGTGGTCCCCAATGCATTCTTCCCAGTTGTTGCCGCTGACAACACAGAGAGCCATTGCAAAGTGGCTCAAGTTTCCTTTGAGTAGGGGGGTCTCTCGTACTCTTCAAGAAGCTGTGAGGCCCACCATGCCTGTTGATTGTCTGTTGGGCAATGATTTGGAAAGCTCCCCGTGGGTTAAGGTGGAGAAGAAGGCGCATTTGGAGATGTTGCGTCTGCCTGAGTGGGCGTGTGTGACCACTCGGACTATGGCAGCTAAGGATGTTCAAGAGACCCTGGAGCCTGAAAGTATGGCCCAGGGACCTGCCTTAAAGAGAAGAGGTAGGGTGCACGGGGAACCAGCCCTCATTGTTTCCATAGTCCAGGAGGAGGCAGGCCTTGAGGGATATGCCCTGGAACCTACGGGGGAACAAGTTTCTGAACTGGGGAACCTACCTGAGCTGACCCATTGGCAGCAAGAAGGGGGTCCCTCCAGGGAGGAATTTTGTGAAGAGCGGCAGAAGTGCCCTTCTCTTGTGGGTTTGTGGCAACAGGCCACAAACCAGGTAGCAGGTGATCAGTCTGGATCAAATTGGATCTACTGGGAGAACAGTCTCCTATATAGCGAGTCCAAGGTTGCTGAGCCTGGGTCAGCCCGTGTGCTGGTGGTACCCCAGTGCCTCAGAGCCTTCCTACTGGGTTTGGCTCATGATGTTCCTTTAGCTGGTCATCTGGGGCAGAACAAGACCTTTGAAAGGCTTGTCTCCCACTTTTATTGGCCCCAGATGCGGAAGAGTTCAGATACTCATTGTAGGACCTGTTAAACTTGCCTGGCAAGTGGGAAAAGTAGATGGAGGCACAAGGCCCATCTCCAAACTTTCCCTGTAGTCAGTATCCCCTTTGAATGGGTGGGCATTGACATTGTGGGGCCACTGGACCCCAAGACAGCCATGAGCAACAGGTTTATCCTGGTCTTGGTAGACCATGCTACCCGGTACCCGGAAGCCATTCCGCTCAAGACAGTGACGGCCCCCGTGGTGGGACCTGTATGGATGGGGATCTTCTCCCATGTGGGGTTACCCAGAGAGGTGGTGTCTGCCCGAGGTACCAACTTTATTTCTAATTATATGTAGTCTCTGTGGAAGGAGTGTGGTGTTACCTACAAGGTCACCACTCCTTACCACCCACAAGGTAATGGGCTGGTTGAAAGATTCACTGGACCCTCAAAGGCATGATCATGGGTCTTAAGGAACCAATGAGGCATAAGTGGGATGCCCTCTTGGCATGCCTTCTGCTTGTCTAGCGTGAGGTGCCACAAAAGTCCCTTTGGTTCAGCCCCTTTGAACTTTTGTATGGAGACCCGGTAAGAGGACCTTTGAGTTTGGTCAAGGAAGGCTGGGAGCAATCTCCCAGGAAACCTCCCTAGAATGTATATAGTTACATGCTGGCCTTAAGGAACCAGACTTGGCGATTCAGAGATCTCGCTAAGGTGAAACTGGAAGCTAGGCAGGAGAAGATGAAGCGGTGGTACGATAAGAATGCCACTCTGATTGAGTTTCCGCCTGGACAGAACGTTTGGGTCATGGCCCCTGTGGAGCCTTGTGCACTCCAGGACAGGTGGACCGGTCCATATGAGGTGGTGGAGCGCAACAGTGATGTCACCTATCTGGTGAACTTGCGGTCTCCCAGGAACCCCTTGCGGGTCCTGCATGTTAACTGCCTAAAGCCCCACTTAGAAAGGTCCGAAGTGGGCATGCTCCTAGCGACAGAGGATGGAATGGAGGAGGAGACAGAGCCTCTTCCTGACCTCCTCCAACAGAGCAAAATGGGTCAGTGGATGGTGTCAGTCTCTCTGCCATGCTGACCCCTGATTAGCAGCAAGATTATTGCCAACTGTTGGGGCAATTCTCTGATCTATTTTCCTCAGTTCCTGGTGTCACAGAGGGGTGCGTCTATGATGTGGACACTGGAGACAGTCCTCCTGTGAAGCACAAGGCTTACAGAGTGACTGACAAGGTTAGGGCTTACATTAAGGAGGAAATCTCCAAGATGTTTGCTTCAGGGGTCATTGAGTCCTCAAACAGTCCTTGGGCCAGCCCAGTGGTCTTGGTCCCATAGGCTGCCTCGCCGGGTGTCACACCTGAACTCCTGTTCTGTGTGGACCACAGAGGGCTTAATATAGTCACCAGGACTGATGCACACCCCATCCCCAGAGCGGTTGAGCTCATTGATCGGTTAGGGGCTGCACAGTAGCTCAGCACGTTTGATTTGACGCCTGGGTACTGCCAGATCGCCTTGACTGATGGGGCTAAGGAGAGGTCGGTATTCTCCACACCAGATGGGCACTACCAATTCGGGGTTATGCACTTTGGGATGAAGAATGCCCCTGCCACCTTTCAGAGGTTGGTCAACTAGGTGATGGCTGGACTGGAGGATTTCAGTGCCGCCTACCTGGATGACATTGTAGTGTTCAGCGCCATTTGGGAAGAACATCTGCACCACCTCTGGGAATTATTGATGGCACTGCGCAAGGCAGGCCTCACGATCAAGGTGAGTAAGTACCAGATCGGGCAGGGTTCCATGGTGTACCTGGGTCACCAAGTAGGAACCGGCCAGGTGGTGCCCCTACAACCCAAGATTGATACCATCCTGGCATGGGAACCCCCAAAGACTCAGACACAGGTGAGAGCCTTTTTAGAACTCACAGGGTACTACAGGAGGTTTATCAAGGGGTATGGCAACATTGTTGCACCCTTGACTGAGCTGACTTCCAGGAAGCAGTCAAAAAAAGTGAACTGGACTGACACCTGTCAGAAGGCTTTTGATGCCCTGAAGACTGCCATGTGCACAGCACCCATGCTTCAGGCGCCCAACTTTTCCAAAGAATTCATTGTTCAGACAGACGCTTCAGAGTATGGTGTGGGGGCTGTTCTGTCACAGATTAATGAAGAGGGCCTAGACCAACCTGTAGCCTTCATCAGTAGGAGGTTACTTCCACGGGAAGAGAGGTGAAGTGTAATTGAGCGTGAGGCATTTGCTGTGGAATGGGCGCTGAAGAAGTTGAGACCATACTTGTTTGGGACACACTTCCTGGTTCAGACCGACCACAGGCCCATTAGATGGCTAATGCAGATGAGGGGTGAGAATCCAAAGTTGTTGAGGTGGTCCATTTCCCTACAGGGTATGGACTTTACTGTAGAACACCGCCCTGGTACAGAACACCCCAACGCTCATGGTCTGTCCAGATTTTTCCACCTTAGTGAAGAGAACTCCCAAGGGGAAGGGTAGTTCTCCCCACATTTCAGCTGGAGGGGACATGTGTTAGACTTGGCATCATTGGCGTGAATCTCCCTTCCATTTTTGACAGATTGCCTCCTCAGTTTTGATATATTTGTGCTAGTTATATGCTTTGGGCAATGTGTCTCTGCCATTCAGTGCCACGGTGCAAGTGCCCCCTATATTAAATTGATGTACTAATTAGTAATTCTATGATTGGATTATTTGGTTTACCTGTCAGCCCCGAGTACAGTGAACCATGGGTGGCCAGGGCTTGTAAATCAAATGCTGCTGGTGGGCTTGCAGCACTGGTTGTGCCACCCACAGAAGAAGCTTGTATTTGCACACCATATCGCGCTGGGCGCTTGACCATCGCGCTGCTATATTTTAACTGTACCTGTTTGGTATTTTCTTTTGTTTTATTTTGTTAGCCCTTGTTTTTAACGGACAGACTTCTGGCCCCTTACCTGCATACTAATTGGTTTCCCGCACCGCTGGTTTGGCGGATTTGGTTCACGGGTGGTTGTGGGGAACTTTGGGCGCCATATTGGACTGGTGCTGAGGCGTAGGGGACGCCAGCTGCGAGCGCTCTAGCGCTCTGTACAGCCAGAGGGACGCCTACTTAAGGCGACCAATCCGGTGGGTCGGTGATTTTATTTGCACACCATATCGCGCTGGGCGCTTGACCATCGCGCTGCTATATTTTAACTGTACCTGTTTGGTATTTTCTTTTGTTTTATTTTGTTAGCCCTTGTTTTTAACGGACAGACTTCTGGCCCCTTACCTGCATACTAATTGGTTTCCCGCACCGCTGGTTTGGCGGATTTGGTTCACGGGTGGTTGTGGGGAACTTTGGGCGCCATATTGGACTGGTGCTGAGGCGTAGGGGACGCCAGCTGCGAGCGCTCTAGCGCTCTGTACAGCCAGAGGGACGCCTACTTAAGGCGACCAATCCGGTGGGTCGGTGATTTTATTTGCACACCATATCGCGCTGGGCGCTTGACCATCGCGCTGCTATATTTTAACTGTACCTGTTTGGTATTTTCTTTTGTTTTATTTTGTTAGCCCTTGTTTTTAACGGACAGACTTCTGGCCCCTTACCTGCATACTAATTGGTTTCCCGCACCGCTGGTTTGGCGGATTTGGTTCACGGGTGGTTGTGGGGAACTTTGGGCGCCATATTGGACTGGTGCTGAGGCGTAGGGGACGCCAGCTGCGAGCGCTCTAGCGCTCTGTACAGCCAGAGGGACGCCTACTTAAAGCTCCCTGGGGAGCGCAGCGGTGTCGCGCAGCGGTCGTGCCTCTCCCTGTGCCTGAGTCGTGCCAGAGTCCTGCCCGTCTGCGCCCGTCAGCGTCCCGGAGGCGTCCGAGGTGACGGGCCGGACTGGGATCTGGTAGCACGCTCCGTCGAATGTGTTGATTAACATGCTGCACTACTCGGGTCAGGAGCTTCGCTCGTGGCAACAGACTAGTGGCTCCTGCCGCACGGTATTCCCTGCGCGTCACAAGGGTAAGAGTCGCTGCCCTGAGTGTGGTTGGCGCCCGCAGAAACATCTGGCCTGCGTGCCGCGGAAGGAGGCAGTTAGTGCCAAACACCTGTGCTTGCTGCTTAATACTAGATCTCTCGGTCGTCATGCACTGGACATTTATGATCTGCTGGACATAGAAAAAACGTTGTTTTTGATGCTCACCGAGACTTGGCTCGGCGAGTCCTCAAACCCAGATATTGCCGCAGCTATCCCTCCGAATTATAACATCTTCAGGCAGGATAGACTGAAGGGCCGCGGAGGCGGGGTGGCATTGATAGTAAATAAAATTGCCACTTGCACCATCATTCCCTCGGACGCGATTAAGGGTTGCGAATCCCTCGCCTTTTCTATCGTTTTATCACCGCACCAATCTATGAAAGGTCTTCTCGTGTATCGCCCCCCAGGGCCCACTGGCACTTTCTTTGAAGAGTTCCAGTCGGTAATCTCGTCTTTGCTACTTACGGCGGAGCATTGTATAGTCGCTGGTGACTTTAATGTCCACATGGACGACGAAATGGATGTCGATTCTATAAAAATGTTGGATGTTACAGCCCCTCTTGGCCTGGTGCCCTATCATGCTGGACCGACCCATGAGAAGGGACATACCCTGGATCTGACTTTCTCTACGACCCCCATAGAGATCCATGCACCTATCCAGGTGCTATGGTCGGATCACAGGCTGATTAAATTCTATATTCTGGAGGTCAGGAAACCTCCCTGTGCCCCTCGGCAGGTTTCCCAGGGATTCAGGGCACTCCATCGGGTCACCATGGCATTACTGGCACAGGCATGTGCGGCCCATCCCTGTATTCTGACAGGGGATCTTGACGGGGATGTAGAGCGGTTGCAGGCATGGCTCCTGGAGAGGCTTGATGATCTTGCTCCTGTGAGGCCCCCTCGCAAGTTAGATAAACGTGCCTCTGCCCCTTGGTTCACCGAAGCGCTGGTGGCTTCACGTCGACAATGCAAGGTAGCGGAGAGAGTATGGCGCGCGAAATATGACCCGACGGCTAAACTTGCTTACAGGTCTTTAGTGAAAGCTTATCATCGAGATATCCTCTCTGAGAAGAAGGGATATTTCGCGAGGAAAATCGAAGCTGCCTCTAACTCTTGTAAGGAGCTTTTTGCCATTGTGCGGGAGTTTACGACTTCACGCGCTGCGTCGACTCAGACTCCCCCCCTTGAGCCTTGGGTCAGCGCAATTGCTGACTTCTTTACTTCTAAGATCCGACTGATCCAGGACTCTTTCCCTGTGCAGGAGCCCGAGGTGCCCTGCCTGGCGGAGAATGTCTCGGCTATCCCGTCTAGTGCAGGTCCGGTTCTGGCAGTTTTTCCTCCTCTCTCTACGGCCTCTTCGTTGGATTTGATGGCCTGTCTAAAATCAGGTTCCCCGCGGGATGCCTGTCCCGCCAAGTTTATGGCGAAAATGGCAGCAGCCATTAATCCATATGTGAACCCCCTGCTGAACTGCTCTCTTGCACAGGGTGTGGTTCCTCAGTCATGGAAGCAGGCGATGATTATCCCCTGCTCAAAAAGCCCAGATTGGACGCGGAGGTGCTGGCGAATTACAGGCCTATTTCGCTTTTGCCTGCTTTCGCTAAGATTATTGAAAAACATGTGCATAAGGTGCTCGCCGATTATCTGGAGTCCCATGATTTACTGCACCCCACTCAGTCTGGATTCCGCTCTAATCTCAGCACCGAAACAGCACTCCTGGAAGTTTCGGAGGCTATTAAGGAGGTGCTGGATTCAGGTGGCAGGGCGATGCTGGTGATGTTAGATTTGTCGGCGGCCTTCGACACCGTCCCCCACGAGGGTCTCCTCGTAAGACTCTCTGAGATCGGTCTGAGGGGGACGGTGTTCAACTGGTTTCGTTCGTTCCTGGCGGACCGTCGACAAACGGTCTGGGCCTCTGCTTGCTCCGCCGAGATGTCGCCATTGGGTGTCGGAGTCCCTCAGGGCTCAGTCTTGAGCCCGACTCTATTTAACATCCTCATGACCCCTCTGGCGGCTCTGGCGGAGTCTTTCGGGGCTCAGATCGTTTCCTACGCTGATGACACCCAGCTCCTCTTCACCTGTGAGAGTGGTGCGGACTTCGATGGAGGGAAGATCCGGGGTTGCCTTGAGGCTGTTTTTCAGTGGTTCCAACATAACAGCCTCAAGTGCAACTCGGACAAATCCGAGGTCCTCTTCTTCGGGTGCAGTTCAGATCCGGACTGGAAGGTGTGGTGGCCAGAGAACATGTTTCCACCAGCAAGTTCGTCCCAGGTGGCTAAAAACCTAGGGATTAAAATTGACAACGGCCTAACACTGCGCTCTCAGATAATCGGCCTCACTGGCACTTGTTTTGGCCTGCTCCGGATGCTGCGTAAGTTTCTCCCTTTACTATCGGAGGAGCACAGGAAGATTACAGTGCAGGCGATAATTGGCTCGAGAATTGACTACTCGAACATTCTTTATCTCGGCCTGCCAGAATATCTGCTTCAACGGTTGCAGGTGGTCCAGAACTCGGCAGCACGGGCAATTTTTGGACTACCTCGCCGTGCCAGAGCCTCGGGCCTCCTGCAGGCACTGCACTGGCTTCCCGTCCGGAAGCGGATTATCTTTAAGACCTTGACTTTGGCGCATAAAGCTTTGCATGCCTCCGGAGCGAAATACCTTCAAAAAAGGTTGGCTTTTTACCATCCAGCCAGGCCCTTGAGGTCAGGATCCTTGTTCCTCGCCGCAGTCCCTCGGGTCAAAAGGGCGCGTATTGGAGGCCGCTCTTTTAGATTGCTGGCTCCCCAGCTATGGAATGCGCTGCCAGTGGCCTTGCGCAGTACTTCAAACCTGCTGGCCTTCAGGAAGGGGCTCAAAACTTGGCTTTTTACTTCTTAGCTGCTTCTTTGGGTTTTTTTCTCTTCTTTCTGGATTCTTTGTTTTTCTGTTGTCTTTTCGTGTTATGTTATGAGATAGGTGTGCAAACCAAAGCGCCGGGACACTCTTTGAGTAGCCGTGCGCTATACAAAACCAAGTATAACATAACATATAACATAACAAGTGTGTCTCAGGCTTGCCACTGCAAGGCCTGTGTGCAGTCTGTGACTGCCATGTCGACTTGGCAAGTGCACCCACTTGCCAGTCCCTAAACCTTCCCTTTGCTTCATATTAGGCACCCCTATGATAGGCCCAAGGGCAGAGTGCATTGTAAGTAAAAGGTAGGACATGCTCTGGTGTGTGTAGCATGTCCTAATAGTGAACTACAGCCATTTTCGTTTTTCACTATTGCAAGGCTACCTGTTCTCCATAGGCTAGAAGGGGCAGTTAGATTATTACATTCTTATAATTCTAACTGACTGTCGCGTCTCCAAAGTACAGAGTCGCAAGGCTGCCAGGGCGTATACGCATCGTCATCGCATCGCCGCATCAAGGGCACCATCTTCTCGCATTGCAACCGGATCATCGTATCGCATCAAGTCGCCATCCTGCGCACCGCAATGGGCCCGTAGGCCGAGAATCTACGCATCACCTCCGCACCGGTAAGGATTACGATGCATCCCCTACTCCGCGCAAGCATTGAGGCACTTCGCATCATCTCCCCCGGATCACGGAACCAACGCATCTCCCCTTTTGCAAGCCTTTTGTTTACTTTGCATTACGCGTCCAGGTACTTTGTTGAAAACTTTGCCACATTTATCATCAACCTGAACTAAGTAACTTTGATAATCTTTAAAGCAATCTTAAATGTAGTATTGTGGATTTTTGTCATTTGTGTTTAAGTCTATATAAAGAATACCTGTTTTTATAAAAACCTGTGTTGTGTCCATCTGTAGTGTCATCACTGTATTTCTGTGTATATTCACAAATGCTTAACACACTGCCACTGAGATAAGCCTGTCTGCTTGTGCCAAGCTACCAAGTGGGTGAGCAGGGGTTATTAAGGAGTGTAATCCCCTTGTCCGGACTTAGAAATAAGGGTCCCTATTTGGACAAAGGTGAATACCATTGCCAACTAGAGACCCCCAGATCTAACAGTAAGTATTTTTCTACTTTTGTTAATATATGTGTTTTATTGTGGTCTGTAATGTACTATCGTTTTTCAAGTTATGACACATTATTTATATAAACAATAAGAAACAGAAAAGAATTCATTTTGTAAACATTCATCTTTGTGTTTTAGTAATCACTATAAGGGATTATTTCTCACTGTGGCGGGTGGGCTGCTATGCGACTCTTTCATGTATTATCCTTTCATTGTATGTATTCACCAGGCTTATTTAGCATTACTTATTCAGCAATTGCTAAGACTGGCAATGCTTCCCGGTACCTAAACTGGATGTGGCTTAAATACTACACTTGGCCCAATAAGGCTGTAAAGTTCTGCATGATCAAGATTCTTCCTGCTTGAATTAACAAGTCTCTCAAGTAGAGCCTCAACCAAAGCAAGAGCTAGAGCTAGAGCCAACTTCATGTGCCCTTCCTGTTCACCAGCGATGGACTCCAGTCACCAGAGAACACTGACACAGTGCAGACGTAATAAATGATAGAAATTAAATGACCATCTAATAAGACATACAAACTGCAGGCAAAATAAATTGCTGGTATTCAAAGTGAATAATAAAAGTAACAATGAACTAGCACACTTAGATCCAGGTTTATCGCTGAAGAGAAAGGAACTATTTTTAAATGGATACAAACAATGTGCCCATGCATAGTTCAGTCACTCAAAGTGAAGAGAGACAATGGGTCAAGTGGGTTAAGCCATTGTTCCATGCTGAAGGCTGTGGTGGACAGAAAAAAATTATGAATGACAATTTAACAGACCAATAGATGAAACCTACTGACCAAAAGATCCTCTATGTAAACTACGTATGATTTGTTTAAAGATAATAGCCTGCAGAGGCAGATAAAGTTGTCTCAAAGACCAGACCTAAAACTTCAACAAAATTGGGGAGGCAGTGGGGTCTCGAATTGGACATGTGCAGTGACGGCTGGTAAGTTTTAGAGGGAGGGGCACATGGGACACACACGGACACACACATACACATAACACTGACAACCATGCATTCACACGTGGGCGCACGCACAAACACATCCATTCACTACACTATTTACCAAACATTCATACATACATGCATGCACACACCACACATTAATTTAAAAGTAAAAAAAAACTTACCTGCAGCCAGCTCTTCCTCTGGAGGTTTCTGGAGGTTTCAGGAGGCTTCCGACTGCTGCCTTCCCTCATTGGCTGACCTAAGGTTGCAGTCTTGGTAAAGATTACTGTTAGCATGAGCTGAATGCCATTTTGTTCTTGGTAGCCATTTTAGTTAGCCATGTGCTCCCCATGTGCTTTCTCCCTCTTCCAGAGCCTTGCACATGCTCAGAAAGGCCTAGCTGGTAGAATGCCCCTGCTCCTACTGTAGAACTGTCAGGATATTCTTACTGATGTAAGCAGTTTAGTCTCCCCTCCCACTTTGTTGAGCTAGCACATTTTGTAAACCAATATTTGTTAAAAACCATGCTTGTTATGTTATGTTATGTTATGTTATGCAGGGGTTTTGTATAGCGTACGGCTACTCAGAAGAGTGTCCCGACGCTTTAGATTGCGCACTAATCTCATAACACAACAGGGAAAATAAGAGACAGAAATAAGAGAAACCTAAAAGGGGCCGAAACTAAGAGGAAAAGAGCCAGGTTTTAAGCCCTTTCCGAAAGGCCAACAAATTAGGAATGCTGCGCAGGGACACAGGAAGTTTATTCCATAACTGAGGTGCTAGTAGTTTAAAAGAGCGGCCTCCGATGCGGGCTCTCTTCACACGAGGAACCGCCGCAAAAGACAGGGCTTCAGACCTGAGCGGCCTAGCAGGCAAATAAAAGGCCAGCCTCTTCTGCAGGTATTTTGCTCCGGAGGCGTGCAAGGCTTTGTGCGCCAGAGTAAGCGTTTTAAAAATTATCCGCTTCCGGACAGGGAGCCAGTGCAGAGCCTCCAGAAGACCCGAGGCTCTGGCACGGCGCGATAGTCCAAAAATGGCCCGTGCTGCCGAATTCTGGACAACCTGTAGCCGTTGGAGCAGATACTCTGGCAAGCCGAGATAAAGGACGTTGGCGTAGTCAATTCTCGAGCCTATGATCGCCTGCACCGTGATCTTCCTATGTTCCTCCGATAACAGGGGAAGGAACTTGCGTAGCATCCGGAGTAGGCCAAAGCAGGTACCAGTGAGACCGATTACCTGTGAACGTAGTGTGAGGCCATTATCGATCTTAATCCCAAGGTTTTTAGCCACCTGGGACGAACTTGCTGGTGGAAACATGTTCTCAGGCCACCACACTTTCCAGTCCGGATCCGAACTGCACCCAAAAAAGAGGACCTCGGATTTATCCGAGTTGCACTTGAGGCTATTGTGATGAAACCATTGAAACACCGCCTCAAGGCAACCCTGGATCCTACCTCCATCGAAGTCCGCACCCCTCTGTATGTGCCAGGACCTCCTCTTGGTTTATGCTGACTATGTAATAAATGCATATCCAAGGCCCCTGTTCTCTGTACTCCTTAGACTGTCTCCTGCAGTGGCCTGAGGGTACCGTATGACGCAGTCTCCCTCATGTGAGGTTAATAAATGCATTATTTTTATATTACAGCTTCCTTGCCAATTTCTTCTTTGTTGGTTTAATGGACCAGGTGTATCAGTGAACCCCTTAGAAGGTTTTTATTTCTTCAAATGGCGCTCAAACGTGGACCTCATCGGAGAAGCGGCTATCCAAGGGAGTGGTCTTGACAGGAGACAGAAATCTACTGAGGGAGACAGGACATGAATCTACTGAGGACGTACCCTGTGCACGGAGATTGTTTGTCTTTCCAGCCCAGTATATTTCTGGTCTCCCTGATCTGATCCTCCAAGTGTTTGCCGCTCCCAACTGTGAAATTCTTTGGTGTGAGTATTCTAAAAATACCCGTTAGGTCATTCAGAACTTGGCAGTGAGAGGCTGAAGATTTGTGCTTGCTAAGGTCGTCGACATGTGATTTGTTTTGTTTGGCCAAAGACTTTGTAACTTGGAAATATATGTATTGCAATTTGTGTAGGCAGGTAATGAGGAGATTTTTCTCTAAATTGTGAAACCTTGAACGGCACACATTAAGTTAAGTGCTACTTGACGAATAATATTGTATATGCTGCAATATTCTTGGCATGCAGAGGTCGAAGAATGTGCTGCTTTCTTGGAGATACCAATGTGAATCTTGAATGAACTCAGCCGGTTTAGGTAGATTACAAAAGGTATTTCTTTCTTGGTGACTAAGTACCCCATGGAACTAAATATGTACATTAAAAGGAGCCTAATCTGTGCACTTAGTAATAATCATAAGTGGTGATATGCAGAGCGCTTTTTGAGTGTTCTGCCAGCTACAATTTGATGTATTTTGGCTTCTTGAACATGGAACAGTCTTTGGGCTGTTTTTTTGCAGTCTTTTGGGCTACTTTTTGGAAGCTTTTCTTGTAAATATGCTTACAATTAGTATTTATAAACGGTTTAGTTTAAGTAGAGTCTGTGGACTGTCTCTTGGTTTTGTTCTAAGTGTTGATTTGTGGGTTGATTATGTGCTCTTTGTGTAAGAATGGCTAGCCTTAAGCGCGCTGTATTGTGTGTTCTGAGTGTATGACCCCCTTCTGAAAATGTCTGGAATGAGCTCAATGTGGTTTTTTTGTCATCATTCTGTTATGCAAATGTCATTAAATTAATTACGTTTAAAAAAAATCCAAAAATGAATTGTGTAACCTATGCTAAATAGCTACACGCTACCATTATAATTGACAAAATAAGAAACTATAGATATGTGCAAATTGCCATATTGTTAAAGATAAATTAGAATTCACATTCAATAGAATAAAATAGGCCTCATAGAAAGGAAGACAAAACAAAATTGTGTGCTTTACAATAACTAGGACTAAAATAAAAAATGTTAGAGCATTTATCCTTATGTAATAATGTTAAACAGGCATTCACATCACCTCAGTGAATTGGCTGTTGCTGAAATAAACACAACATTATCAAACAATAGATTTTTATCGGCTTAAAATGCCTGACTTTTAAATAGACTGTGGCCCTGCTTACTTTCAACACTATAAAAAAAAGCTTTCAAACAGCTGTGTTTAAGCTGTCTCACTGAGAAGAAGCTGTCTGACACAACAAATGGAGATTAAACTTTGTCAGGACATTACAAATACAGAAAAAGATTTTTGTGTCTCCTGAGAGAGGCGTGGAAATTGACGCCTGCTGGTCAAGAGCACTGCTGAGTCAATAACACATGGCTATTCTTGGTCCCAAGCCACATGGAAACTGCTGGGTCAGCTAGATTTTAAGTTAGTGCAAACACTATATAAAGGCGTGCATTAAAGACTGCTGATTTTAAAAGTTAACCCCTTCGCTGCTAGGCCTTTTCCCCTCCTGTGCTGAGGCTTTTTTTGGCGTTTTGGAGTAGTGCGCGCTTAGGCCCTTGTAACTTTTTGACCACATAAGGTATCCACGCCAAATTTGCGTCCTTTTCTTCCAACATCATGTGGATTCTAAAGGCGCCCAGGGTTTGGGGATTCCCTTGGAGGGGTCCCAGAAATTAACCAAAATATAGTGATTTTTTTGTTTTTTTCAGAAAAATGGGAAAAATGGGCTGCAAATTAAAGCCTCTGGGTTTTTCCCTGAAAATGGTATCAAAAAAGGGTTTGTGGGGCTGAAATCTCCATTTTCTCAGCTTTTAGGGAATGACAGTCTTTTGTCAGAGAACCGAAATTTTTCACTCAGTTTGGCATTTTTCTGGGACATAGCCTATTTTTGCTATTTTTCGAGCTTTCCACCTCCTTCCAGTTAATGGTAGAAATGAGTTTGAAAGCAATAATGGATCCTGGAAAGCTTTACATTTTCAAAAAGTAGACAAAATTCTAAATTCAGAAAGGGGTCATTTGTCTAAATCCATGAAGGTTTCCTTATAGAAACTAACAGTTAGATATTGGAATATTTGAAAATTTGTTGAAAAAAACAGCCTTTTGTCTCAACATTTTCACCTATAACTTTTTCTAATTTTGACAGCTCTTGGAAAGCAATATACTGTTACATCCGTTAGACCTTCCTGGTTGTGGGTATATATATGACTTGTAGTTTCACCAAGAACTCAACGAACCCAGATCCAAAAACTGAGCAGCAACTTGCAATGGTATTTTTTCATTTACTGGGTATAGTGCACTTTGTCTTGGAAAATGTATACATGGAATAATCTGTATGAAAGACACCTATGTATTTATGAATTGGGTACAAAGTATAGATTTCAGAAACAGTATGTAATTGCACATTTTCAAAGTTGGGAATACTCATACTAGCATGAGAATTATTGGTCATTTTTCATAAAGATTTTTTTTTTACACAATGTCTTTCATTCAAAGGGAGAAATGCATGAAAGCCCAATTGGTAATAACAGTTGATTTACAACACTGAATTACCCCAAGTGTCCCGATAAAAACGGTACCTCACTTGTGTGGGTCGGCCTTGTGCCTGCGACAGGAAACGGCGCAAAATGCAACGTGGTCACACCTAAATTTTGCAGTTACAAATTGACCCTTTTTTGGCAAAGTGCCTACCTGTAGTTTTTGCACCCTAGCTCTGCCGGCACCTAGGGAAACCTAGCAAACCTATACATTTTTTAAAAGTAGACACCCAAGGGAATTCAGGATGGGATGACTCGACTGCCTACCACCAGGTTTTGTTACCCAGAATCCCTTTCAAAGCTTAGATTTTGACAAATAAAAACACATTTTCCTCACATTTCTGTGGTGGAACGTTCTGGAATCTGCGTGGATCAACAAATTTCCACCCACCCAGCGTGCCCCCAGGTCTCCCAAAAAAAATGGTACCTCACTTGTGTGGGTCGGCCTTGTGCCTACGACAGGAAATGGCACAAAATGCAACGTGGTCGCACCTCAATTTCCCAGTGAAATCTTAAGCTCTTTGGACAAAGAGACTACCTTTTGTTTTTGAGCCGTAGCTCAGCCAGAACCTAGGGAAACCTAGCAAACCTATACATTTATGAAACCTAGACACCCAGAGAAATTCAGGATGGGGTGACTTGTCTGCCTACCCCCAGGTTTTGTTACCCAGAATCCCTTGCAAACCTAAAAATTTGACCAAAAAAACACATTTTCCTCACATTTCTGTGGTGGAAAGTTCTGGAATCTGCGTGGGTCAACAAATTTCCACCCACCCAGCGTGCCCCCAGGTCTCCCAAAAAAAATGGTACCTCACTTGCGTGGGTAGGCATAGTGGCTGCGACATGAAACAGCGCAAAACGCAGCATGGTCGCACCTCAATTTCCCAGTGAAATTTAGCACGTTTCGGACAAAAAGACTACCTTTTGTTTTTGCACCGTAGCTCTGCCAGCACCTAGGGAAACCTAGCAAACCTATACATTTTTGAAAACTCTACACCCAGGGCAATTCAGAATGGGGTGACTCGTATGCCTAACCCCAGGTTTTGTTACCCAGAATCCCTTGCAAACCTAAAAATTTGACCAAAAAAACACATTTTCCTCACATTTCTGTGGTGGAAAGTTCTGGAATCTGCGTGGGTCAACAAATTTCCACCCACCCAGCGTGCCCCTAGGTCTCCCGAAAAAAACGGTACCTCACTTGCGTGGGTAGGCATAGTGGCTGCGACATGAAACAGCGCAAAACGCAGCATGGTCGCACCTCAATTTCCCAGTGAAATTTAGCACGTTTCGGACAAAAAGACAACCTTTTGTTTTTGCGCCGTAGCTCTGCCAGCACCTAGGGAAACCTAGCAATCCTATACATTTTTAAAAACTAGACACCCAGGGCAATTCAGGATGGGGTGAGTCGGCTGCCTACCCCCAGGGTTTGTTACCCAGAATCCCTTGCAAACCTAAAAATTTGAAAAAAAAACACATTTTCCTCACATTTCTGTGGTGGAAAGTTCTGGAATCTGCGTGGATCAACAAATTTCCACCCACCCAGCGTGCCCCTAGGTCTCCCGATAAAAATGGTACCTCACTTGCGTGGGTAGGCATAGTGGCTGCGACATGAAACAGCGCAAAACGCAGCATGGTCGCACCTCAATTTCCCAGTGAAATTTGGCACGTTTCGGACAAAAAGACTACCTTTTGTTTTTGCGCCGTAGCTCTGCCAGTACCTAGGGAAACCTAGCAAACCTATACATTTTTCGAAACTAAACACCCAGGGCAATTTAGGATGGGGTGACTCGTCTGCCTACCCCCAGGTTTTGTTACCCAGAATCCCTTGCAAACCTAAAAATTTGACAAAAAAAACCCATTTTCCTCACATTTCTGTGGTGGAAAGTACTGGAATCTGCGTGGATCAACAAATTTCCACCCACTCAGCGTGCCCCCAGGTCTCCCGAAAAAAATGGTACCTCACTTGCGTGGGTAGGCATAGTGGCTGCGACATGAAACAGCGCAAAACGCAGCATGGTCGCACCTCAATTTCCCAGAGAAATTTAGCACGTTTCGGGCAAAAAGACTACCTTTTGTTTTTGCGCCGTAGCTCTGCCAGCACCTAGAGAAACCTAGCAAACCTATACATTTTTGAAAACTAGACACCCAGGGCAATTCAGGATGGGGTGACTCGTCTGCCTACCCCCAGGTTTTGTTACCCAGAATTCCTTGCAAACATAATAATTTGACACAAAAAACACATTTTCCTCACATTTCTGTGGTGGAAAGTTCTGGAATCTGCGTGAATCAACAAATTTCCACCCACCCAGCGTGCCCCCAGGTCTCCCCAAAAAAATGGTACCTCACTTGCGTGGGTAGGCATAGTGGCTGCGACATGAAACAGCGCAAAACGCAGCATGGTCGCACCTCAATTTCCCAGAGAAATTTAGCACTTTTCAGACAAAAAGACTACCTTTTGTTTTTGCGCCGTAGCTCTGCCAGCACCTAGGGAAACCTAGCAAACCTATACATTTTTGAAAACTAGACACCCAGGGCAATTCAGGATGGGGTGACTCGTCTGCCTACCCCCAGGTTTTGTTACCCAGAATCCCTTGCAAACCTTAAAATTTGACAAAAAAAACACATTCTCCTCACATTTCTGTGGTGGAAAGTTCTGGAATCTGCGTGGATCAACAAATTTCCACCCACCCAGCGTGCCCCCAGGTCTCCCGAAAAAAATGGTACCTCACTTGTGTGGGTAGGCATAGTGGCTGCGACATGAAACAGCGCAAAACGCAGCATGGTTGCACCTCAATTTCCCAGAGATATTTAGCACGTTTCGGACAAAAAGACTACCTTTTGTTTTTGCGCCGTAGCTCTGCCAGCACCTAGGGAAACATAGCAAACCTATACATTTTTGAAAACTAGACACCCAGGGCAATTCAGGATGGGGTAACTCGTCTGCCTACCCCCAGGTTTTGTTACCCAGAATCCCTTGCAAACCTAAAAATCTGACAAAAAAAACACATTTTCCTCACATTTCTGTGGTGGAAAGTTCTGGAATCTGCGTGGATCAACAAATTTCCACCCACCCAGCGTGCCCCGAGGTCTCCTGAAAAAATGGTACCTCACTTGCGTGGGTAGGCATAGTGGCTGCGACATGAAACAGCGCAAAACGCAGCATGGTCGCACCTCAATTTCCCAGAGAAATTTAGCACTTTTCGGACAAAAAGACTACCTTTTGTTTTTGCGCCGTAGCTCTGCCAGCACCTAGGGAAACCTAGCAAACCTATACATTTATGAAAACTAGACACGCATGGCAATTCAGGATGGGGTGACTCGTCTGCCTACCCCCAGGTTTTGTTACCCAGAATCCCTTGCAAACATAAAAATTGGACAAAAAAAACACATTTTCCTCACATTTCTGTGGTGGAAAGTTCTGGAATCTGCGTGGATCAACATATTTCCACCCACCCAGTGTGCCCCCAGGTCTCCCGAAAAAAATGGTACCTCACTTGCGTGGATAGGCATAGTGGCTGCAACATGAAACAGCGCAAAACGCAGCATGGTCGCACCTCAATTTCCCAGTGAAACATAGCACGTTTCGGACAAAAAGACTACCTTTTGTTTTTGCGCCGTAGCTCTGCCAGCACCTAGGGAAACCTAGCAAACCTATACATTTTTGAAAACTAGACACCCAGGGCAATTCAGGATGGGATGACTCGTCTGCCTACCCCCATGTTTTGTTACCCAGAATCCCTTGGAAACATAGAAATTTGACAAAAAAACCAAATGTTCCTCACATTTCTGTGGTGGAAAGTTCTAGAATCTGCGTGGATCAACAAATTTCCACCCACCCAGCGTGCCCCCAGGTCTCCCCAAAAAAATGGTACCTCACTTGCGTGGGTAGGCATAGTGGCTGCGACATGAAACAGCGCAAAACGCAGCATGGTCGCACCTCAATTTCCCCGTGAAATTTAGCACGTTTCGGACAAAAAGACTACCTTTTGTTTTTGCGCCGTAGCTCTGCCAGCACCTAGGGAAATCTAGCAAACCTATACATTTTTGAAAACTAGACACCCAGGGCAATTCAGGATTGGGTGACTCGTCTGCCTACCCCCAGGTTTTGTTACCCAGAATCCCTTGCAAACATAAGAATTTGACAAAAAAAACACATTTTCCTCACATTTCTGTGGTGGAAAGTTCTGGAATCTGCGTGGATCCACAAAATTCCACCCACCCAGCGTGCCCCCAGGTCTCCTGAAAAAAATGGTACCTCACTTGCGTGGATAGACATAGTGGCTGCAACAGGAAACGGTTCAAATCGTACGGTGGAGAATTTACATTACCTTATTGCAAAACTACCTTGATTTTGGGGGGGGGGGCATCTGAGCTTGTGGCCCGGGGCTCAGTGGTATTCTTTGCAAAGTAGCAAACCCAAACAGTTCTGAAAACTAGACACCCGGGGGAGTCCAGGGAGGTATGGCATGCATGGGTCCCCCAATGTTTTCTTACCAAGAACTCCTTGCAAACCTTAAAATTAGGTAAAAATAGCACTTTTGCAAACTTTTTAGCGTGGGATCGCCGTGCCGGCAAAAAAGTCCTACCACCCTGCGTTCCCCTTGTTCTCCCGAGTAAAAGGATACCTCACTTGTATGGGTGCCCCAAAGCAGAACACCCCAAAAATGAATTTTGAAAAAAGTAGTTTTTAGTCATATTTAAGTTTTACAAATTAAGCCCCCCAGCCTGAGTCACATGCCTTTGGCCCACCCACACAAGTGAGGTATCATTTTACTCGGGAGAACAAGGGAAACGCTGGGTGATAGGACATTTGTTCCGGCAGCGAGATCCCACCCAAAAAAGTGTGGAAAAGTGGGTTTTTTGACCAAAATTTCAGGTTTGCAGGGGTTTCTGGGTAGGAAAACATTGGGGGACCCACGCATGCCATACCTCCCTGGACTCCCCCGGGTGTCTAGTTTTCAGAACTGTTTGGGTTTGGTAGTTTCCAAAGATGCCCGCCAAGCCCCGGGCCAAAAGCTCAGGTGACC
This sequence comes from Lissotriton helveticus, assembly GCF_964261635.1. Lineage (NCBI taxonomy): Eukaryota > Metazoa > Chordata > Amphibia > Caudata > Salamandridae > Lissotriton > Lissotriton helveticus. Next base: position 129,973,458 of record NC_136069.1, read on the forward strand.
CCCTCAAAAAATAAGATTATTTGGCTAAAGGTAATGTTTTGGTCTTCACAGTATGAATTGGGCCTTTTCCTAAAGCAGCCACTATGCCTACCCACGCAAGTGAGGTACCATTTTTATCGGGAGACCTTGGGGAACGCTGGGTGGGAGGTAATTTGTGTGAGCCCAGTGATGCCACGCTTCCCCACACTAAAACGTGTGAAAAAACTGATTTTTTCCAAGCAAAAAATGAGGTTTGCAAGGGATTCTGGGTAAAGGAACATTGGAGGATCCACGCAAGCCATACCTCCTTGAAAGCCCCCGGGTGTCTATTTTTCAGAAATGTGTGGGTTTGGTAGGTTTCCCTAGATGGCTGTCTCGCACGGGGCCAAAAACCCAGGTAACCCCTCTTGCAAAAGCTGGTGAACTTAACATTTTCATCATTGTTAAATTCACCAGCTTTTGCAAGAGGGGTTACCTGGGTTTCTGGCCCCGTGCAAGACAGCCATCTAGGGAAACCTACCAAACCCACACATTACTGAAAAGTAGACACCCGGGGGCTTCCAAGGAGGTATGGCTTGCGTGGATCCTCCAACGTTCCTTTACCCAGAATCCCTTGCAAACCTCATTTTTTGCTTGGAAAAAATCAATTTTTTCACATGTTGTAGTCTGGGAAAGCGTGGCATCACTGGGCTCACACAAATTACCTCCCACCCAGCGTTCCCCAAGGTCTCCCGATAAAAACGGTACATCACTTGCGTGGGTAGCCATAGTGGCTGCAACACGAAAAGGTCCAAATCATACGGTGGAGAATTTAAAATACCCTGAAGCAATATAACTTTGATTTTGGGGGGGGGGCCTGAGTTTTTGGCTCGGGCTGGGTGGTATTCTTTGGAAAGTAGCAAACCCAAACAGTTCTGATAACTAGACACCCGGGAGAGTTCAGGGATGTATGGCATGCGTGGGTCCCCCAATGTTTTCCTACCAAGAACTCCTTGCAAACCTTTAAATTAGGTAAAAATAGCACTTTTCCAAACTTTTTAGCGTGGGATCGCCGTGCCGGCAAAAATGTCCTACCACCCTGCGTTCCCCTTGTTCTCCCGAGTAAAAGGATTCCACACCTTAACAGAGTTACTCAAAAGTCAAACATTCAAGCACTTCTATCTATTCCTCAAAGACACACACATACAGGTTGGATTTGGCACGAGGGCGAGTGATGGTTCAGTACATAAAATTTTATTAACAAGATATTTCAAAAAAATGAAATGGTCTGTCAATAAATAAATGCATAAAAACCGAACCAGTGACTCGCAACTCGTGAGCTGTAAAGCCACGACAAGGCACCAACCGTTTTACAGGCCATTCACGCACCTTTCATACCTGATACAAACCAGACCATTGACAGCATCCGAATGGAAAAGCAACACATTACAACAATCACAATAAGGGACAAGGTAAATTAATTCCTCAGAACCATCGGCCACAGGCGCAGGTAAACCAAAAGAAGGACTAAAATGCATACTATTGAATGTACGCTCTATGCCCAAACATCAATTACAAATATGGGATCTACTCCACACATTACAGCCCGATCTATGTCTCCTCACAGAGACGTGGCTTAAGCCCCATACAACCCCCGCTATCACATTAGGGGTTCCCACAGGATATAAGTTCCTAAATATGGATCGACCTACTAAAATAGGAGGCGGTCTGGCCATGGTTTATAAAGAACACATGAAAGTTACCATACTGGAGAAAAAATGCAGCTCTACACTAGAAATTTTAATTTTCAGAATTAACCTATCCACCAAAATATCCAAGAAAGGAGCACTTATTTATCGCCCACCAGGACCATGTTCAGGGTTTTCTCTCTCCCTCATGGAACTGCTAGCCCCCTATATTAGAGCCAAAGAAGACTTTGTTCTCTTGGGCGACTTCAATATACATGCAGATATTCCAGAACTAGCTGAAACAAAATCTCTGCTTGCAGATTTGTCCACCTTAGGTCTAGAATTACAGAACAGTGGACCCACTCATGAAGGTGGACACTTTCTAGATTTGCTCTTCTCGAACTGCATTATAAATCCTTGCAACACTGCCATCCAGCTGGATTGGACAGACCACTATCTGGTAGAATTCCACCTACCTATTATTAATAAGCATCCCCACAAAAAAATCCTCCCTCCAATATGGCGCCGTCAGTGGCACAGAATTACAGTAGAAGAGCTGCAGAGGGTCGGGGAAAATCCCAAATTTTTGGAAACAGATGATGTGGAAGGCACATTAAGTAAATTCAATAATTCCCTTATTGAGGCAATAGACAAGCTGGCTCCACTTAAACTGCATAAACAATTCCCCTTAAACAAACAGGAGAAATGGTACACAGAGGCATTGAGAACTGAGAAGCAAGGATGTAGAAGGTTAGAGAAAAAATGGAGGAAGACACATCTAGAAGAGGATAAAAAAGCATACCTTGAAGCACAATCAAAATATTATAAAAATATCAGAATGGCCCGCAAGAATAGTCTGGCCCAACAACTGGTAGAGGCAGGAAACTCCTCAAAGGAGTTATACAAAATACTGGAAGCATTTGTCAAACCCACAGCCTGTGTTAGCTCAAATGATTTCTCATTGCCTTTATGTAATGAGATATCACTACTTTTTGAGAGCAAAATAAATACAATCTATGAGAAAATCTTGAAAGCCACTAGCTCCAACCGTGGTACTCCTATCCCCATCACACCTAAACAAAATAAGACGTCCTTATTAACCTTTCCACCAGTCACGGACACAGATCATCCCCTCCTTATTAGCCACATTAAATCAGGCTCCCCTAATGATCTTGTACCAGCCAAAATGATGACCCCCCTATGCTCCCTCTTAGGTCCCCACATCCAAACAATAATAAATCACTCCCTTAGAGAAGGACATGTACCAGCAGAATGGAAACAAGCAGTGGTCAATCCCATTCGAAAAAACGCTACTCTTCCTTGGACGGACCTTTCCAACCTAAGACCCATCTCCCTTCTACCCTGTCTCAGTAAACTCACCGAGAAGCATGTGAACACTCATTTGTCGAAATACATCGAGGCAGCGGAAGGCCTGGACCTTTCTCAATCTGGGTTCAGGCCCGATCACAGCACCGAATCAGCCCTCCTCTCAGTGACCAATAACATCAGGATGTCACTGGATGGAGGGGGCTCAGCGATTCTGGTGCTGTTAGATCTGTCCGCTGCCTTCGACACGGTGTCACATGAACTTCTTCTCGACAGACTGAGCGATGTGGGTGTAGAAGGAACGGCTTTGTCATGGTTGAAAAGCTTTCTCTCGGGCCGTGCACAAGGTGTTAAATTGGGCTCCCATTCTTCAACCTCAAGGGAGCTCACCAAGGGAGTGCCACAGGGCTCATGCCTAAGCCCCACGCTTTTTAATGTGTACGTGGCCCCCTTAGCAAACATTATAAGATCTTATGGATTCACCCCGGTGTCATACGCCGATGACACCCAACTTCTGTTCCCTTTCCAAACCCTCACACCCGCAATTCAAACAACTTTTGCGGATGGAATGAGAGCAGTGGCACACTGGATGGCACAGAACTACCTCCAATGTAACGTGACTAAAACCGAAGTCATGTTATTTGGGGGGGCAACTCTTTTGTGGTCCCCAGCTTGGTGGCCCCTGGAGTTGGGTCCGGTCCCAAGCCCTAAACTGACAGTAAAAACCTTGGTATTAAATTAGATCAGGCACTCCTACTTAAGGAACACACTACCCAAGTGACAGGTGGCTGCTTCCATGTGGTGGGGTTGCTTCGACGCGTCTTCCCTTTTCTGCCGGACAACTACAGGAAAACACTCATTCAGACCCTAATAATAAGCAGAATGGACTATTGTAATGGCCTATATATATCGGCAAATGAGGAACAACTGGACAAATTACAAGTAGTCCAAAACACGGCAGCAAGACTGGCTCTCAATGCCCCCCCTAGAACTCCCTCCCGCCCCCTTCTACACCAACTTCATTGGCTGCCAGTAAAGCAGCGTATCAAATTTAAAATATGCTGCATGATACATAGATGTTTGTTCGGTACAGGCCCCAAATATCTTAAGAAAATATTTGTTCCATACACCCCCGGACACACACTACGCTCCAGCAACCATCAACTGTTACAGGTTCCAAAAATTAGAAGAGCTAGACAAGGTGGTCGAGCTCTATCATACAAAGGACCTATCCTTTGGAATTCCTTACCTACTGTACTGAAATTGATCCCTAGCCTTGAATCTTTCAGGAAAAAACTCAAAACATATCTCTTCACACTGCCCTAAACTAACCTCCTTACCTACAGCTGAAAGTTAAAAGCGACCATACAGTGGAAGCAAAAAGCGCAGAGATATCCCTTCGGGAATTGAATCAGGCGCTTTATAAGCAAATAAATAAATAAATAAATAAATACACCCTAATGCATAAAGAGAAAAAAAACAACTATTACTGCACACCCATCTAATCCGCAAGCACACACACATACTGGTTGGATTTGGCACGAGGGTGAGTGATGATTCAGTACATACAATTGGATACGCAAGTAATTTCATCAAAAATGAAATACACTGCGTATAATTGAAAGTATGATAAACTGAACCACTGACTCACAGCTCGTGAGCTGTAAAGCCACGTCAAGGCACCAACCTCTTTACAGGCCATTCATACACCTTTCGTATGCGTGACACATACAAAACATTCACACCGCCAGCCGCGGACCCATCACATTTCAACACTCACACCAGTAAACAGCGCCATTCAAGGGCCCATCACTTTCACACGCCCACATTTCTGACACTGCAACTACACAAAATGATGGACTGTGTGGAGTGTCACTCAACTAGCAATGTGTGTAGTGACCAACAGAAAGTAACTACTCACACACCGCCTGCCGAGCGCCAGTCCACTCACACCACCATCCAAGCACCAGACCATGCACACTGCCAGCCAAACACCACTCAGCGCACACTGACAGCCAAGTACCACTCCACACACACCACCAGCCAAGCATCACTCCACGCACACCACCAGCCAAGCGCCACTCCACAAACACAACACCAGCCAAGCACCACTCCACACACACCGCCAGTCAAGCATCACTCCACGCACACCACCAGCCAAGCGCCACTCCACAAACACAACACCATCCAAGCACCACTCCACACACACCGCCAGCCAAGCACCACTCCACACACACCGCCAGCCAAGCACCACTCCACTCACACCGCCAGCCAAGCACCTAACCATGCACTCCGCCAGCCAAGCAAAAATCCACGCACCCCCCCAGCACAACTCCAATCCATGCACTATGCCAGCCAAGCACCAGACCACGCACACCACCAGCCAAGCGCCATCCACTCACACCACCAGCCAAGCACCTAACCATGCACTCCGCCAGCCAAGCAAAAATCCACTCACCCCCCAGCACAACTCCAATCCATGCACTATGCCAGCCAAGCACCAGACCACGCACACCACCAGCCAAGCGCCAGTCCACGCACACCAACAATCCAAGCACAATCCTGCACACACCACCATCGAAATTAGAATTTTTTAAAGAAATACCACAAATCAAATGTAGAAACCTACAAATATGCTAACACAAATTCAAAAACTAAATGCTTTGCACTAATGCAAACCTTAAAGCAGACAAAAAAATATTACAGAATACAGACCAGACAGTACACTTACAAGCTCAATGAAACTCCCAAAACTTCTTTTGTGTGTGGTACGATTTAAAACAAGCTTGCACACACAATCCAGGATTTGAAGGACAGTCAGGACAGTGCATACGAGACTCCCTCCGCAGTTCTCTTCGCCAACAGACTCTACATCTTTTAGTAGGATTGTCTTTTGCAGTTGTGGGAGGAATGTATTCTGGAAAGTGGCGATCTTTCAGTCTAGCCACTTCCTCCACCAATCCAAATCTTGGCACACTTGCCTGTTCCACTAGTACAAGGCTGCCTATTATAGTCTCCTGAAACTTAACAAAAGGCATCTTTGACTCAGGACAAGATTTCTGGAAAACAACAAAAGCATTAAAGGATGCCAAGTGGAAAAGATGGATAGCCAACTTCTTGTACCAAACGTAAGCCTTTCGAAGAGCAGCATAAGGTTCCAACCTCTGATCTACTCTGTCAACACCACCCATGTACTTATTGTACTGTAAAATGCACACAGGTTTACGCACTTCAGCAGTCTCACCCCGAACTGGCAGAGCTTCAGTGCTTTCGTCATGGATAGTAGTCAGCATGTAAACATCTCTCCTGTCTGAAAACTTCACAGCTAGAAGCTTCCCATATCGCAATGCAGTAGACTGTCCCCGCACAAGCCTTTTGCAAACAAGTTCTATTGGGAAACCTTTCCGGTTACTGCGCATCGTGCCACATGCAACAGTGCCCACTTTGGCCAACTCCTTGAACAAACGCACACTAGTGTAGAAGTTATCTACATATAAATGGTGGCCTTTGTTAAATAATCGTCTACCTAGTTCCCACACAATTTTCTCAGTCACTCCAAAAGTGGACGGACAAGCAGAAGTGTTAATGCTGGAATCCTTACCGGTGTACACCCTGAAATTATAAACATATCCAGTATCACTGTCACACAGCATATACAGTTTGATTCCATAGCGTGCCCTCTTACTAGGAATGTATTGCCTAAAAACCAAGCGGCCCTTGAACAATACCAAAGACTCGTCCACAGCTATTTCTTTTCCAGGTGCAAAGATCTCAGGAAAATGATCAACAAAGTGATCAAGGACAGGCCGAATCTTAAAAAGACGGTCACAATCAGGGTGATCGCGTGGCAACGCTAAACCATTATCAACAAAATGCATCATGCGAAGAAGAAGCATATATCGATCATGAGTCATAACTGCAGGAAATATAGATGTTGCCATCAAGGGACTAGTGGACCAATAAGAAGACATTGATGGCTTCCTTAGCAAGCCCATCAAAAAAGTTAATCCCAAAAACTTCTTCATCTCTTCAACATATGTGGGAGACCAATGGGTAGCTCTAGAATGGGGCTTAAGGCTGGCACTGTGGTCCCTCAAATACTGCTCTGCATACAAATTAGTTTGCTCCACAATCTCATGCAAAAACTCATCGTCAAAAAACAACTGAAAAAATTTAATTGGCAAAAAATTGTCAGTATTCACTCTACACCCTGGAACACCAGTGAAGTCTGGCAATTCCGGCTGCACCATGCCAGGGGCAACCCAGACGTCATCACTAACATCGGGAGAAAAAGCCACCCTAGCCTGCAGCCCAGATGCCTCTTGCTGCACTACATCAACGGGAACACTAGCATCCCCAGATGCCTCTTGCATCACTACACCAACAGGAATACTAGCATCCCCAGATACATTTTGCATCTCTACTCCAACAGGAGAACTCACATCCCCAGCTGCCTCTTGCATCTCAACATCAACAGAAGAACTCGCATCCCCAGATGCCACTTGCTGCTCAACAACAACAGAAAGACTAGCAGCACCAGATGTCTCATGCTGCTCTACAACAGGTAGACTAGCAGCACCAGATAACCCTGGGCGCACCACAGCAATGTGAAACCTTTTGGGCGCAGCCTTTACCACACTTGCCTCTTCCCGACGAGAAAAAAAGGGAAACCTTGAGGACCTAGGCTGCCGCTCACATGGCTCTTGCCTCTCTACCGGCACATCAATGTCCCTCTCTACCACAGGCACTTCATCAGCACTAGAAGAAGAATCATCATCTGATGATACCATGCGAAGAGAAAACTCACTGCCTGAATCTTCTGCACCTACCTCATGCTCCGAATCGGAGTCAGTGTCTGGACCATGGTCAGAGGAAGACTCAAAAAGCAAACTAACAACCTGCTTAGCAGTCATCCTGCGAGCAGCCATTATCCTTACAAAGCAAGAAGACTACACACACAAGTGAACAACAACCTACACTGTGCAAAGTAAGAAGTAAACATGGTAGAGTCTTCACACAAAAATCAATACACTCAAAAACAATTCAAATCTAACCAAATATAAGAACACTCACCAGCACCTACTCTGCTGAAACACAGCAAAAAGAAAGGAAATCCCACTGGAAAGAAAAAAAAAGTATAGATTAGACAAAGTACACATCAAGCAGCAATACAAAAAAAAGTTAACAATCAAGAAACACAAAGCCACACAAACAGCAATAACTTCACTTTTCATATAAACACATTCATCTAGGAAAAGTAGTACAAAAAACATTTACTTACCAAGCACATGCAACTACACAAGCTGCAAAACCAGCATTAACTGAACCACAACCTACACCAATACAAACAGCAAAAGCCTGGATCAAAAACAAAGAAGAAAAAAAAAATTAATGCTACATTTCACAAACAACATAACAAATGAATAAACAACACACAAATTTACCCCCAAAATCACATCCACACAGATGGGCCATCAAAAAGGGCAAAACGGACAAAAAGTACGGGTTGATTTGCCCACCGGGGGGCCAGAAAATCTAATTTTAAAATCCGACCCACCTGGAAGCGACCCTTGCCCAAGGTGTCACTTCCTACAATCTAAAATAAAATCCCTGGTGCTAGTGGGAGCATTTCCACCGCACAATCGCAATGCTGTGCGCGACCGTGAGGCAGAAATGCCCTGCAAACAGACATCAGGAGAGAGGAAATTCACTTGCCTCTCCCCTGATGCCTCTTTGCAGCCCCAAACCCCCCCAAATATCTCAAAACCAACCTAACACCTCAAGGCGCAGGAAGCAAATGGCTTCCCGACCACCTGGGAATCCCTGAAGATGTTGGCGCGTGCTGTGCGCGCTGACGTCATCAGGGATTCTCATGGGGAGGGGGGCAGCAGAATTACTGTGGTTAACTGTGATGCTGGACAGAGGCACTTGCATCCTTGATTTTCACAAGCGCAATCCAAAAACAATTCCTATGACCAGGAGCTTCTTTCTCCCCATCTGCTGCTCTCATCAGTCTCTGACCATTTATACACATAAGAGACATGTGAACTCACACCGAAGACCCCCGTTTGGCCACGCCCACCAACTAGCGGAGTGCACCATCTTTCCTAAATTTACCCACTATGATGGACAGCTCACTCAAGGGACCTGTGCACACATCGGTGCGATGGCATAGTAACACACACGGTCACTGGAGACAAAGCAGGTGATCGAGTTGCAGCACAAATTCAGGAAAACATTCATCAGCCCAAAAAAAATTGTGACCTTCCCACTATGATGGACAGCTCACACAAGGGACCCCTGCGCACATCTGTGCAATTGCATAGTAACGCACACATGGACACTGGAGACAAAGATGGCGCTCGAGTTGCAGATCATATTCAGGAAAACAATTATCAGCCCAAAAACATTTGTGAGCTTCCCACTATGATGGACAGCTCACTCAAGGGACCCCTGCGCACATCGGTGCAATGGCATAATAACACACACAAAGGTCGCTAGAGACAAAGCAGGTGATCGAGTTGCAGCAGAAATTCAGGAAAACATTCATCAGCCCAAAAACATTTGTGACCTTTCCGCTATGATGGACAGCTCACACAAGGGACCCCTGCGCACATCTGTGCGATTGCATAGTAACGCACACATGGTCACTGGAGACAAAGATGGCGCTCGAGTTGCAGCACAAATTCAGGAAAACAATCATCAGCCCAAAAACATTTGTGAGCTTTGCCTAGGCTGGCGCTTCCCCCGAGGGTGGGGCTCATGACGAGCTGGGCTCGTCATCAGCGTGCGAGCGCCCTGCTCCATGATGAGCCCAGCTCGTCATCAGCCCCGAAGGGGTTAAAAAGACAGTTTCATTATTTTGGATAACAGAGAAAGAGATTAAAGGAAGAGATTTTCTTTCTTATTGCCTTTTTAATAAGCACATCCGTGGTTCTGATGTTAAATAATAACTGTCCTTTAAAAAGTGGCGCAGACTTTTCATGTTTCAAGTAAGGCTTCTGTGCTTACTGTTATAAATGATTGCATTTAAAGGTAATAGCACAGGAATGAGGCTTGCTTTTCCTATGTGGAACCATCAAAAGGGTTGGTGATCATTATTAAAAAAAAAGGGAATTTTGAGTATATGAAAAAAAATGTTTATTAAAAATAAGTGCACTAAAATCGTTTTTTGATCTCTTTAATGCCTAATAATCATACTGTGAACTCCTAGCCTCAAAGTTGTATTTAAGCAGCGCTTTACCGCAATGGGGGGACTAAATTGTAAAATGTCACTTTACCCAGGTGTACAAAACTCATTGTTTAAGGGTGTACCTTATACATTTCTGATTCTCCACTCCTGGGATATCTCGGGGAGACACTGGGGTTCCCTAATATGCCAAAAAGTGTGAGTTATCCATTTTTAAGTGCCCCTACTACCAAAGTCGAATTTGGGCAAAATGTACTTTTTAAAATCAGTTTTGCCACTCAGAGCAGTTTTCAAACTGATCTCAAGCTTCAGTAATGCACACGTGCAAGTACAGAACAAACAGATGACCTCTATACTGCTAGAAAAGCACACCACACACTTTACACAAATGAAAATAAGTATAAAAAACCTGCAGTAGTTATTATCCTACCTCTAAATTACTTGCAAATAGAAATGGAACAGGACTGCTTTTCAGCTGTGAGTCTCCATAAGTCGCTTTGAATTGGAAAAGCAGTATGGAAGGGCCTTGAACCAAATAGGACAGCTGGTAAGGGTTGGAGGTCGAGTTCTGCATTTAGCAGCCTAGCAGGGCTAAAAGCAGTGTTTTGCTTTGACACTTTGGCATCTGAAAAATTCTGAAAGACGAGATGACAGAGCAGGGAGAGAAAGAGAAGCTTTGCTTACTATTTTTGGCAAAAACAAGTTTTTGTGCAGTCATATGAACAGAAGGAAAGATAGTGGTGTATGTGAGCCCTGATTAGAGCATAGCTCTGCCATGTATATAAAAATAATGGTTTTAGCTTAAATATTACTGTGTAAGGGCTACAATAAGGAGGCAATGGAATTCAATTTGCATTCATTCACCCTCATGTTAGACTAGTACAACTGCTAAAGGAATTGGTAGTTGGTTGTTCATGTTTTCTAGCTAGCTCAATTTGCTATTTACCTCCTACCAGTTTGTTTGTGCCCAGTTGCCACAAGTAGGGGTAGATAGTGTCGACAGAAGGTAAACCTGTTTCAGGTTTTCCTACTGTCAAAATGGGGGAAGGATGTTAGCTCCTCTGCATTTAGGACCTCAGTGAAGGCAGAAGCACTGGGATGTGAAGTCTGTACCCCTGCCACTGTCTTGGGCGAAAGACGGGGTCACAAATCAGAAAAGAGAAGTTGTGGATCCAGTTTTTGATGCCCAGCTGATAGAATCAAAGACCAACCAGAACGGCAAGGAGGCTTTTGCTTGAGGTGACCCCCTTTTTGAAACACGGGATGCTTCGGAGATCCCAGCATCAGGCCTCTGAGTCCTGGTCCCAAAGTTAATGCAAGTTTGCACCTTTGTTTGTTGATCAAGAGGTGCCTGAGCACACTGGGTACAATTTGTGGCCCCAACAAAAGAGCAGTGTGCCAGCAGAGCAATACAGGAGGGAAGGACTTGAGTTTAGGGTACAGGAGCTGTGTCTCTGGTGCCTGCTAGATCAAAGTGAAGAAAACTGGTGCACTGCCTGAGACACTGGACATGATCGTTGAAAGACTTTTTCTTCTCAAACTAGGCCTCGACTGTTTTTCTTGAGTTGCGAGTTCTGCAGCTCCACCGTGGGATCAACAAGAGCCTGCTTGTGAGGCTCAAACGGACGCAGGGAGAAGACTCCCCTCTGGCTGGTTGTACAGCGGTTTCAATTTCCCAAGGACTTCTTTTTTGTTAGCAGAGTACCCTTTCGGTCGTCCCATTTTTGAGGAGGAGCAGCCCTTTGCTGCTCCTCTTCCTAATTTCTATGGCCCTGTGTGGTCCTTCTGCTCCCCTGGAGCCAGGATTGTTTTTATAATAATATGTTTTTCTGCTTTAATATTTGCATTTGGAATAATGTTTATTCTGCAAGAGTAAAGTTCATTTGAGCAGTTGACAAATGTTACTTTGCCCTTCTCTTGAGTATATGCATTGATACTCTAGCCCTCATAACAGGAACACTGGAAAAGTCTATTGAAAATGTTTTTATTAGGTATGTGCTGTTGGCTATTCTTAAATTGAAATAGATGGTCACTGAAATGCATGGGAGCCCTGAAAATGTTTTTTTACATAGAATTGGACTAGATGGTTCTAGGATTTGCTTTCTGTTTAGGGTTGACAAATATTGATGGTTCTGTTTGTAATAATAGCCATTACTCTCTCCTGCTATCTCTATGTCAATTATGACCCAATGCTCTGTTCCCTTTGTACTCCTGCTTATACCTTATATATACACGCTTAATGAAATGTTTAGAATGAAAAATGCCCACCTAGCAATGGATTATATTATTGATTAATTTATGATAATAAATGCGCAAACTATTTTCTATGTTCCTTCTAGGTCATAGGAATGTCTTTAGCTCATGCTAAAAGGACTATCTGTTAAAGAGTACAGGAATCGCTGTTAGCATGAGCTGAAAGCCATTTTGTTCTTGGCAGCCATTTTAGTTAGCTATGTGCTTTCTCCCTCTTCGAGCCTTGCGCATGCTCAGAAAGGCCTAGCTGGTAGAATGCACCTGCTCCTAGTGTAGAACTGTTGGGCTATTCTTACTGATGTAAGCAGTTTAGTCTCCCATCCCACTTTGCTGAGCAAGCAAATTTTGTATAACCATATTAGTCAAAAAACATGCTTGTATGTGCCAGGACGTCCCCTTGGTTTTATGCTGAGGATGTAATAAATGCATATTTAAGGCCCCTGTCCTCTGTTCTCCTTAGACTGTCTCCTGCAGTGGTCTGAGGGTACCGTAGGACACAGTCTCCCTCATCTGAGGTTGTATTTATATTACAGCTTCTGTGCTAGTTTCTTCTTTGTTGGTTTAAAGGACCAGGTGTCTCAGTGAACCCCTTAGAAGGTTTTTATTTCTTCAGTCTCAACATCATTGGCGCTGGGAAACCCTTTTTGGGTAGCTGTGCGCCTTATAAGCTTAACAAATAAATAAATAAATAAATAAAATAAACATCAACACAGAGTGGGATGTCACCAATGAGACTGCTGACCCCAACCCACTCTATGATGAAGTGTCACTGATGGACACTTGACCCTGGGCGCTTCAGGGCTTAAACTAAAAAATGAAGCGCCCAGGTGCGAGGCATTCAGTGACGCTACCCCTCGTCACTCAGGGAAGGGCCTCAGGGACCTTTGCTGAGGTTAGGATATCAACCCCCCACAGGAGCTGTGACTTCCTCAGCCCAGCAAAGTTCAGCTCAAGCATCCAGGAGCCTGCGCATTTAGCACATGTCTGGCTCCTGGCTGCCTGACCTGAAATAAACCATTGTTCAGTCTGACAGACACTGTTCATGAGGGGCAAAAGGTGGAGGTGTGTAGCGCTTCACCCTCAATGGATTTGCCGCGGCTGGACATGTGGAAGCCAAGGTTAGTTAAGTGGATTCCTCAATGTATCCTCAGATGAACATTCATGTTGGGGCAACTCGGGTGGTAAAGGCTCTTGAAAGATGGATAGAAATGCTTGAAAATTAAAAGCACGTGGCTAAAGTGATGTGTTGTACAGTGACTGATCCTGAAACATAGCTAACAGAGGTGATGGAAATATATTTTGTGTAGCACCTCTCCCTAAATAAATTTGACAGAGGGCCTAAATACTAACTTGAGTCATCACTTCAAACCCAGAATAGAGATTCAGAAGGCCAAGAAACAAATCTCCCAGGCTCCTCCGACTCAAAAAGCTATGTGAGAACCACAGTTAGAGCTTCCCAGTGTAATATGTAGTAATGGACCATTTACTTGGGATCCAGCCACGGATCGAAAGGCATCTCTCTGCACGCCAAACAGAATTTCAGCAACCACACAGGGACTATTCGAATCCTTTTGGGTGAAAAAATGTGATATAAAGTCAGGCTAGATTTCCTGGAGGCCCACCGGCACATCCAGGGCACGGCCTCCAAACTGGTGTTCCAACCACCAACATAAGGCCCTTATGATTCTTTGAGAGAATGGGATGGTTCCAGAGTAAACTGGCCTGTTTGCTTTCATGATGAGCCCAAAAGCTTGACTTTAAGAGCTTAAAAAACAATTTAAAGGGCCCAGGAACTGTGAGGTGCCTTTTAGGGGTCAGAAGATCATTGAATATGACCCTAGGAGCCTGTTACGTCCCTGAGGCTCAGAACAGGAGGCCAGCAGAATAGCGCTTTCAGTCCCTCTGGAGTCCTGGGTACACGATGGGCTCAAGGTCCAGTACTTCCTCTCCAGACAAGAGTGCAGCAGGTCATCACTGTAAGGTGGCAGCTCCTTTAGAGTGGCAATCCAGCAGAGTGCAGTCCTTTAAGCAGTACAGCAATCCTTCTTCCTGGCAGAGTATCCACAGTTCCAAAGGTGTGCTGAAGTGGTAGTGTCATAGGTCCAGTACTTATGCCCTGGCTCCAGACTCACTACAGGGGCGTATAAAGCACCATAAGTGGGAACAGGACACAGCCTATTCAGGTGTATGTGAGATGGGGTCCAGCTCCTCCCATCCATCCTGCCACATAGCTCATCAAGTCACACCTAAGCTTCCATTGTGTGTGGCTGTTTAGGGGAAATACACAAAGCTCAGCTGACTCCTACTCCAGACATGTGATCAGAAATAAGTTTTGATTTTAAATTGTGATTCCAGAGACACCAAACTCAAAAAGTCTATCTCCATTGGGAATTATACTTATAACATGTGAAAGGTAGGCCTTGCAGGCCTCGTAGAAGTGAAAAAATAATTCAAGTGTTTTTTACTGCCAGGTTCTGCAAAACTTAAACGTACATGCCGGGCCTTTTAAATGCATTGCACCCTGCCCTCTGGGTTGTACAGGACCTAACTTAGTAGTGACATATATGTATAAAAAGGGAAGGTTTGGGCCTGGTAAAAGGTTTATTTTGCCAGGTCAACATGGCAGTATAAACTTCACACACGGGCAGGTCTGAGACATGGTTGGAGGGCTAATTAACTGGGTTGCACAGTGTTGTACCTGCTGCTCAGCCAGTGTGCGTGATGATGCTTTGAAATGTTGGATGAGTGAGGTTGGCAGTTAGAGTATGGGCTGAGCAGCAGGAAGGCTGCTTCTGGTTGGGCTCTCTGTAGCAGGCCCACTAGTAGCTTTTAATTTACAGTCTCTGGAGGACTCATGCAGTGCAATTTACTAGGGACCTATAAGTATATTAAATATGCCAATTGAGTATGAGCCAGTGGTACCATGATTTTTTAAGGAGAGCACTTTATCGCTGGTTTTCAGTGGTAATGTGCATAGAGTCCTAAAGCCAAGAAACACAAGGCCAGCAAAAGTGGAGAAGGAAGACAAAATGTGTGGGAGTGACCATGCAAAAAGAGCCATTTCTAACACCCTGTAGGTAAATTATTGAAAACATAATTTAGAATACAGTTTTGTAACACTACAATGAATGCCAGTGTGTTGACGTTTCAATCCCTATAAGTGTTTCCAAAAGGATTTTTATCAGAATAGGTATGTCAGCAGCCTTCCAGATAAGGTAATCAGGAATATATTTTATTGTAAGGTCCACCTATGTTTGGTCATAGCTATATACTACAGTTGGCTATTTATGCATCAGTAAGAATAATACAGGGCTTGCTCAGGTGGATGGTAACAATGAGGACATCATGTGGCTTCAGTTTAGGACAGGGAATTGGTTCAAGATGATATGGAACGCCAACAACCAAAGAATTTAGTATTGTAACAGCATGGCAAAGGGTAGATGTTGAGTTTTGAGTGTTAGCAACAAAACAACTACAGCATAGGGTACAACAACTGTAATGATGAAGCTGAGGACTATATTCTCAGAAGCCTCCTCGAGCATGGCGGCTGCTGGCAGTTCGCAGTTGTAAGAAATTGGGTTGTCAATAGAGACGGTGGAAGCCACATTAAAATAATAAACACAATCCTTTTAGGGGTGAACCACAAAACCTACTAAATTAACCTGTGCTTAATCCTTTATTAGCCTGTCACAAAATCAGTCAGGCATATCTTATAGGCTAAGTGTACAGTATTTATGCTAAAGTAAAGCATAAAATTGAAAGATGGAATGTTTGAATTAATCTCAGTCATCGGTTATTACTCGGGCCGTATCCCAGTCCATCGTTCTTTCGCACACCATACCACCTCAGTGTGGACCCAGCTACATGCAAATCAGTCTTGACCCTGCTCCAGTGGGAACAGTCCAACCCGAATGCCAAAGCTAGGTTCTCCCTGAAACAAAACACAAGCAACCCAGGACCAGTTCCACCCTTGTTATGGGCTCATCAGCTAGTTATAGCTTGGTTCAGGGCATGGGAAACTGTTCCTGGGTTTCTTGGGTTCCAGTTCAGGAAGGACCTGGCCTGTAAGTTTGTGCTGGATTGTTGCCATCTGCAATAGGGTCAAGACTGATTTGAATATGGCTTGGTTCAAACATAGGTGGCATGGCGGGCAAAAATGAAGGATCTGGGTGTTGCCCCAGGCGATTGCCTCTTGTTGAGATTAATTCAAGTATTCTGTCCATCGCCTTGTTGTTTTTGCATTTTTTAAAGTATTTATGCAGCACACAAACAGTAATAAAGTGAAAACACAACACAAAACAATCCCAAGCCAATAAAAAAATTGGAGAATAAAATAACATCAAAACAAATTAAATCTAATCAGAAGGTCCAGATTTATGAAATTCTAATCTTTGTAGTGAAAGATAGCTCCAAAAAGCACAAAGCACCAACTGGAGCTATCTGGTCGCTTTGTATAGCGACAAAGTCACAAGTACGAGTTAACAGAGATGGAGAGTGGGCCGAGTTTGGTCCGTTGAGAGTTGTACCATTATATCCGTGCGGTTGAGATTCAAGGTCCTACATCAGTCTGTGCTGTGTCGATTTCCATGAAGCAATCCCTCAGATCCTGCTTAAAGCTGCATCGCCTTGTGTCAGTTCTGATAAAGCCGCCAATCCGAAGCTGTGAGCTGCTGCAAAGTAAGGTCCCGCATCGTGCTGTTTCATGCTGTGTCAGTTCCGATGAAGCCACTGATCAGGAACTGTGAGGGGCTGTGATGGGAGCTCCTACAGCAGGTTGCATCACACTGTGTCAGTTCTAATGAAGCCGATGATCAGGACCTGGGAAGTGTTGAGATGTGAGGTTCTGCGTTGGATTCCATTGCGCTATAAAGGTTCAAATGAAGCCTTCAGTTGTGTCGGAGAGGAGTACACTTGAATTCCAGGCAAGGGTCCAGGACATGGGGAGTACGGCAGGGCTCACTACAGCAGAGACCAGCAGCAGGGCTCAGGCGAGTCCAGTGGGACATAGCAGGGCTAGACTCAGGAGTTGGTTGTGTGACTGTAGCTCAAACAGGAGGCCAGTCAACTACCCTTAGGTGTAAATACAAAGAATTTCTTCTGAGCACTCCAAATCAATAATTAATTGTCAATGAAAAGTCTTTCTTCAGATGTTCAGGTTCAGTCGGCACAGTAGGTACGTATTTGTCTCCAAAAAATAGTTTTATTTATTGTTCCAATTCAAAATCCAATGAACACAGCTCCAATTCAAAGAATAAGCAGCCAGCACGTGTTTCGTCTTGCTCAAATTACGCAATAGACTTCGTCAGGGCTTGTAAATTATCTGATCATCCATACAATTTTTCTTCACATTGATTAATCAATTCAGGTAATAATAATAATAATTCTCCTCAAAGTAAAGCAATAAGTCCCCAAATATCTTGTCCTGTTGGAGTTTAATTCAGTCTCGTAACCCCAGTCTCCAGCAGGCCAACATAAAACGTTTCCTCCAATGATGTCCGCTTCGTAGTAATCTTAATATAACATCGCGTAGCTCAGCATCCCATCATATCAACGAACAGTTTACGAGTACGTGATCGCATATTCTCAGCACTTCCCCGCTAACTGACGCCGGCGTTCATCCTGGAGCACCATTGTTGTGCTGCATGTTGTTACTTTCCCTGGATTTGCTGTGCGCCTGTATTGCTTAACTGGTTACCGAAATGTATTTGTTACCCTTAGGTGTATCTCTGGTAGTCCTGGGTTCAAGGGAGTAGATCCAGCCTTACTTCCTCAGGTCAGCAGGGTAGTTCCTCTAATAGCAGGGCAGCAGGCCATAACTTAGTCTGAGTCTTTCACAGATCAAGAAGTGATATGAGAGTGCCACTTTTATCCCTGGTGCCAACCTGTGGGTGGGGGATGCCCCCTTTGTCTCCCTTTCCTCCTTCTTGAGTTTTGCTCCAAACATTCTGTGGTGACAAACAATGTAAAAGGTATATGGGGGCTTAGATTAAGTTGCAGAATTTTCTTTCCAGTCATGGGTATATCCTATCAGGCTACCAGCAGAGGTTACCCATGGTGCCTGAGCGAATAAATTGGTAAGTAGTTGGCAGTTAGGATCTTTGAGTGTAAAAGTATTCAGATGAAGCTGGCATACAGGAGATTTGCATTTGCTTAATACTTTATCTCATGTTGTTTCATTGGTTATTTTCAGCCACAGCACTGTGTATCATAAGAAATATCTGCAAATGGGTATGGGAGAGGATGAGATTGGGGCTGCTGTTCAGGATGTTCCTTTTTGGCCACAAACAAGTTTTGCCATTTAATCCAGGGAGTTATTTCTGTATCATCTGATGAGTTCTAACTTAGCCTAAAAAAGTGCTCTTTATGGGCTTTAGATTATAATGCACATATGGCAGAAAGGATGCCTCATTTGGGAATAGGTCATCACCACATACCGCTAGGGATTTCCAAAGAAGAGAACTAGAGCCTATGGCGTCTTAAGGGTGAGCTGTTAGATGTGCGGAGTTCGACAGATAAAAGTCCATCAACTATCTGACAACTCTGGAACATTTCCATTCTTCAGTGGAGAGCGTCTGACCCACAAACAAGAACAATGGATCAATGGAAACCTACTATTGCGTCTGCCATATTATATAACCTTTTTTAGCAGTCGCAAACTTAAAATCAGGCTGTTTGCAAATGTTAAAGAGATTGGTGGTATGTGCAAACCCTGTTTTGCTAATCTGTAACCTATTACTGACTAGCAAAATAGGGTTTGCGAGTCGCTACTAGGAAGGAGCGTGCCAAGGACATCCATTCCTAATAGCGAGTCGCACTGCTATGTACAATTGTTTTGCAACCGCAAATGGGGGTCGCAAAACAATCACAGCTGCCATCTACTTCAAGTAGGTGGTTAGCCAGTCAAAAAAGGGAAGGAGTCCTCAGGGGCACCCTTTCTCTTTGTGAATGGATGCAAAAATGTTTTTAAGTGGAGGCAGTGGTCATACAGACCACTTCCTGCCCTTTAAGGAAAATGGGCTGCATTTGAAAAAAAAAAAAAATGTTTTATTGAAAAAACAAACACAGACATGGTGCTCTGCTGTCTCCTGCAGGCCACCATTCCTTTGTTATTGCCACTTCCCAATGGGTTGCAAATTGCAACCTGCATCATGAATATTGATGAGGCAGGTCATTTGTGACCCCATTAGGAATCGCTAAATGTGTCTAAGACACATTAGTGCATCCGTTTTGCAAGTCGCAAAAGTCAAAATTTGTGACCCGCAAAAAGCAACGGTTGTACATCTGGCCCTTAGAGTATCATTTTCATTGACTGAACAACATGGCGGTTCGTCTATGTTGCAGGAAAAAAAGAGTATAAACAGCCAAACCCTGTCCACAACAACCGTAAAAAATACTTAAACAACCTTTCCCATCTCCATCTGGCATAGCTGGATGAAAAATAGAAAGTAAGTACAACTTTTTCATATGCATTAGTAAATGCACTATCTTAAGAAGCAATGTAACTAAAGAAACCTTAATGAACACCAAACCATATCTTACAGCAATTTTACCCAGTTCCCCTCCCTGGTCACATGTCTCAGACTACAAACCTATACTAGATGTTCACATAATACACTTTTACTACCCCCACATCTCAAGTCAGTATACGAATGTACATTATTTACCAATGTAAATGGACCCACTAATCTATAATTCTAACGCTCTATATCTAAGTAGTTTTAAATGTTTTTAGAACGTAAATTGTTGGGAATTACCATCCATTACTTGGTGTACCCCCAGATTTTGCCTTGACTTTTCTACTGGATGTAGAGCTCTGTTACCTTTACCCTTGCTAACAAGTGGTTAAATGCCAGTGCTCCCCTTTCAATGTTTTTATTTGCCCATTACTTCATGTTGTGTCCATGCACATCTGTGATCTTTAAGTCCAAGTTAGTACATGACAATGTGATGGATGGGCCCACCACCTCTTTCTAGTGCTATTTAATGTATGGGACTTTTTCTTTATAAGTGTGGTCTATATATAACTGTTGAATTTTACTATTTCTTTGAGCTTAAAATGTTAAATTAACACTGACATTTTCACCAAACTGAAG
This sequence comes from Lissotriton helveticus, assembly GCF_964261635.1. Taxonomy (NCBI): domain Eukaryota; kingdom Metazoa; phylum Chordata; class Amphibia; order Caudata; family Salamandridae; genus Lissotriton; species Lissotriton helveticus. Next base: position 129,993,965 of record NC_136069.1, read on the forward strand.
CGTCACTAATTCCAAGGTTTTTATAACGTAAAATAATATTTTATTACCATACATAAAGCCAATCCCCTGCCGTTCACGGCTTTTTGTTGAGCCCAGTGGAGTTTTGGCTGCAGGGTGTGGGCTGCTGTTAATACATTAACAATAATACATTAACATTAGGCAAGGGGGTCATGTGGCCTCCTTCGCCCAAACCACATGGACCCGAGGACCCCATTCCTGGGGCTATATTGACATATAGGGTAGGGAAGCACATGGGCCCTCTCCCTGAGTCTTAGGAGGGCCCTAGGGACCACATACCCCAGGGCCAAATACATTAATATTTGGGGGAGGCGGCATATAACCCCCATCCCACAGCTTTGATAGACCCTTGGTAGTCCATTCCCCATGGTGGAATTCTATTTATAAGGGGAGGAGAGGTCATATGGAGATAGAGATGAGAGAGGTCCCCCTCCTCGAGCCTTGATAGGCCCCAGTGACCCTATCCCCCGAGGCAGACTTGAATATTAAAGGGGAAGGGAACTACACAAACCCTTCCTCAAGCTTAATAGGGCCTAGGTTTGAATGCCATAATAAAGGGGAGGGGGGCACGCAGCCTCCCATGCTGGGCTTATTGTGGACCCATGGACCCCATCCCTCTGTGTCTGTCTTAATTATAGGTGGGTACCCACTAAGCAGCATGTTGGGATTCGCCGTGAGCTCCAGGGACCCCATGGCACCAGCCAGCTCCCACTATTCTGCTGGAGCCAGCATTGCTCCTGTCCAGCAGGAGCAGCTGTTTCTGCATGCTCCTGCATGGTGGGAGCAAACTGTGTTGGCCTACCCGCAAGAGCATGGACCAGGAAACAGAAGTCTGCTCCCACAGCATGAATGTTTGACATAAGAATGGATTTGGCACTAAAAATATTGCAAAAACGAAAAGCACCATAAACAACTGTCGCTTGCTCTCTGTTGGTCCTGTGCATGGGCAGTACTTCGTTCTACCACAAATAGCATTATCACTGCAAATTGTTGCTGGAAATGGCACATAATTATGCAACGTGGCATAATGGTTTATTTTTGGGACATTCGCCTAACAAGAGTAACACAAATTCTCCAAATTACGTGAATTATGCATGCATAATTTTAAATATTCCCAGGCCTAATGTTCATCCACGAGCCCAGAGAAAAAGGTGAATGACACGTCAATGGAGTTACAGGGTGTACACACCACATCTCGATCTGGAAACCTTGTTGGAAAGGCACATCATTAAGAGGCACAGGCAGAACCATGACATGGTTGACTCCTTAGCACTCCAATTTCAATAAGAAGGGTTGCTGTTCATAAAAATTCAAACTACCATCCCACCTACTGTAAAGGGTATAGCAGGTTTACATTTCTGTGATACTGGCTCATTTCAGTATAGAGCAAGCAACTCCAAGAGATGGCGCAACCACATGTTTCAGCTGTCCTCAGCCAAGTCCTGGATGTTATGTTTGCAACGTTAAATAGTGGTAATGACCGCATGGTTGACGTTTTAGCAAGAGGTTCTGGGAAATTTGTAAATCCTATTGGAATACTGCCTGCTACAACGGTCTCCTGACCTTATTCCAATTCACTGCCTCCCAAACAGAGTCAGCAACCGCCAATGAAAAGGAAGACCTACCGTCAAACCTCCAGCTCAGGCAGCCGCGGCCGGCAGTGGGAGTACCTGCAGGGCGATGACGTGGGGAGGGGGAGGGGCACGGGGGGTAGTAATGTATAGATTACGGAGCTTCCCAGGTAAGTAAGCAATTAAATAAATAAAAGGAATTTTGTTGAGTGCACTGCATCCCCAAATGCGATGTAGTGCGCGCAACGAAATTAGTTTTATTTATTTAAATGTTTACTTACCTGTAAAATTCCGTAATCCATACATTACTACCCCACACCCTGCCCCTCCCCACGTCACCGCCCTGCAGGTACTCCCACTGCCGGCCGTGGCAGAGCTCAGGCCCTTATCTGAACTTTCTGTTCCTACTGGAATCCAGGGAGATTCTGACCCAGTTTAGTGCCCTTGTTAAGTCCTCCCCTGAGTTTCTTTTTAACAGGATTGAAGAACCAGTTCTTGCCCTTGAAAAGGAGCTGTTTATCAAAATAGAAAAGGATTTGGGAAACATTTTAGCCGTGGATGTCCAACAACTGCCTTATTCCCAGGGGAAAGGCATTATCATTAACAATGTCAAAGATCAACCTACCCATTTTTCAGTATCACAAGGATCTAGGCATAGCTTACCCAATTGTGGACACTCACAGCTCAATCGGGTGCGTAACACGCTAGATGAACTTGAGTCAGAAGCTACTTCAAATCGTACTGGGACTCTGCTAAACACAACCCCCTTGTTGGGCATAGAGGAGCCCTCTGTAAGGCCATTAACCAACAATCCAGCCAAATTACTTTTACAGCTCACCCTGAACCAACTCCATATGTCATTATTTTGGACAGTGTTCCTTCCCTACGGAGAGGGGAGGTTGAATCTGAAGAAGCCCTAAGAATTAAAGTTCTACATTAGCTGAATTCTAATGAAGGGAGATTTACCGGCCTTTTTCATGAGATTCTCATGGTGAGGCGAGTGGCGCGTATTGGCCCTGTCCCGCTACACCTCATGAAGACTGTGTGGGTAATAATTTCAGATTGCCTGGATTGGTGAAAAAAACTTCTATCTATACTAAGCTATAAAGTGTATTTGGGACGCCGTGTGAGAGCTTTACTTTTGGGATACTATTATGCAACAAGCGGCTTGTTTTTAATTGGTGCCATTCACCTCCACCCCCAGCTTTGACTCACTAACCATTTTGATGCACTGCAAAATCTCAAGGAGAATGATTGACCACAATCATTTCATGTGTATTAAAGCCCTACTGCAACACAACCTCCTCCATATTTTACCTCGAGTTTGGAATCAGGTACAGCATCCATGATGATTCTTGAGAGCCTAGAGTCCCAAGGAACCATGGTAACACAACCTCCTTCACATTCTGTCACTAGTGTGGGGACTGGTGTGCACCCTCGTCAGTTCCTGAGAGCTCAGTGGCCCCTAGAACCATCGCAACACAACCTCCTCCACATTCTATCTTTACTGTAGGAACAGGTGCAGCGCCCTCATTGGTTCCTTAGAGTTCAGAGTCCCCAGACATTAGAGGAGGAGTACCCACTTTGTTGCATGGTGGCGACTCCCCCTTTAAAATCTGTCATGGAACATTGCGGGGATCCGTTCCAAACTCACTATGGTAGACTGGGTGAACTTCATCTCCGGCTATGTGCTGGTATGCCTTCAAGACACCTGGACCCTAATGGATTTTCATATAAATGGGTATTGACCCATTTGTAATCCTGCACTACTAGTAAACTCAGGGTGCAAGAAGGTTTGCTTGGCTGTCTTGAATTCCGATAAATGTCGTAGGGTGATTTTTAAATTGTTAAACTTTTCCTCCTGGTTTTAATCATTCCTGATCTCTGGGCTGGGCATGGTGGACACTTTGTTGGTCAATTACTATCATAATGTGTTTGACCAAAGAAACACCCAAGCTGTTGTGTGGGTTGAAAAATTAGGCTGGCCAGGTTTTAAATCCTTCCAAGCACTCCCAACATGGAGAAGTCTTGAACAATATTGTTAACTCCAATAACTTAAAAGCATAAAGTGGCAATTGGGGCTATCTGATCACACTAGACCGGGTCAAACCTAAAAGTTCAGACCGACCGTGATGGAGCGCAGGATGGCTACATGAACCAGCCGTAGGCTGTTGCAAAGTGGCTTGGTTGCATCGACTTCGAAGAACCCGTCAACGGTGGGGCTGCGAGCACAGAGGGCAATATATTGGTGTTTATCCATGCGTTCAGTGGTGATGCACAGGTTCTGGCGGCGTAACTTTGAAGATGCATCTGCTCCAATTTGATGTGTAGTCTCGAATTCGATGTCGACGCTGTCACCAAGAGAGATACCCGGACTTCACTGAAGTGCCTCACCCAGTGGTGGTTCCGGAGGCAGAGCAGTGTCTCCAATCCACACAGAGAATGCGATGCGTCAGTTTTGATTTTCACAACTGGGGCGATGCGCCAGTTCCTATATGCGTAGTGGTGGAGATGCATTAGTGCTGACCATTCAAAGGCGTTGATGAGGTAGTTCCATCTCCAGAGCAGTGTAGGGTTGAACAGGCACCTTAGGTCCACTTCCAAGGGTCCAGGACTGGGGAGGTGCCCCTTGGCAGGGCAGATTCACAGATTGCAGATTCCAGGTGCTGTAGCAAATGGGTTGGAAGTCTTTTATGTCCCTGAACCTTCAACAAGCCATTGAAGTCAATCTGGTTCTGGGGTCAAGTGATGTGGGTCCAGTCCTCACCCAGGCAAGGAAGGCAGCAGGTCAGCACAGCACTGCAGGAGTCCAGCAGAGTACCACTTCAGCAGAGTGGCAGTCCTTTCAGCACCACAGCAGTACTTCTTCCTGGCAGAATATCCACAGATCCAGAAGTGTCCTGAAGAGTTGGTGCCTCAGGTCCAGTATGTTTACCCAGTTGGGCCTTTGAAGTGTGGGGACATCAAAGAGATGCTTTTGAAGTGTGCATAGTCCCTGCCCTTCCTGCCCTGTGTTCAGACTCACTACAGGGAGGTATGCAAACCTTTGTGTGGGGACAGGACATAGCCTATTCAGGTGTGAGTGTGAGGCTGTGCTCAGCTCCTACCTACCGTCCTGCCCAAGACAGCCCATCAGGATGTGGATGGCCCATCAAGTCATGGCTAAGCTCCTTTTGTGTGGCTGACTACCAGGAATGCACAAGTCTAGCTGTCACCCACCTCACACACGTATTCAGAGACAGGCCCCAAATGGCTAAAGTAAGAAAATGCCAACTTTTTAAAAGTTATCTAATATACAAGAGGATAATCCTGTTTAGGTGGTAGGGGCGGGATCAAGTTAAATCAAATGTACTGTAAAAATAACCCCTACATCATAGAGAGGTAATTTAATTTGGTGAATGCGTAACCTTTACGTGTGCCATTGGGCAATTAAGGCCTCTGATCTTTGCTTAGTGTACCCCAAGCTACTCCTCTCTCTACTGTATTCCTAGATTTTTAATGTGATATATATGTGCATCCCTTATTATAAAGAGGCATATATACAAACAATGAACATACTCTGACATAAAACAAGTATTGATTTGGCATTGAGTCTTTTAATCTGATAAATCCTCATGTGAATTCATAATGCAAATGTGAAAACATATAATCAGGTAACATTTATACATTAAACACGTACAAATATTTCAACATATCAATTCAATATATAGTGCATGTGAAAACATAACACTCAAACATACATGCCCAAATGAAAATTCAGAAAAGATACATTTGGGAATATATTATGCTCCCTCAAACAATTGATCCCATAGGTATCTTGTGGCCCTATGTGGTCAGAGATAAAGTAAAAGATATTCTAATGTAATAATCTTGGAGGGTATCAATATTCGCTTTGGTTCTCTCGTTTGTTATGTAATATTTTCTTGGGATTATGTGCCCCATGCCACTTTTGTAGCACACCAACACTTGTTGATCTTCACTTTGAGCCTGCTGTTTGTCTCAAAGTTCTTCCTTAGGGATGGGGTATGCTTTACTAGTACAAACAAAGTTTTCTCAGTGCACTCGTTATTCTAACTTAATCATTTTTTAAAGACTGTGGGCCATATTATCAAGAAAGGGCGATACATTATCTCCGCTTTTATCAGCAGGAAACTGCCGCTAAAGCGGCGATAATGGGCTTGATAATATGCCCTTGTGAATTCCCATAGAAGCCCAGGTTCTGGTGTTAATCTGGGCTTCTATGGGAATTCACAAGGGCATATTATCAAGCCCATTATCGCCGCTTTAGCGGCAGTTTCCTGCCAATAAAAGCGACATAATGTATCGCCCTTTCTTGATAATATGGCTCTGTGTTACACCACCTGTTACACTGTTTCTGGCAGTGCCTAATTTAAATCCATGGCTGTGTGGGTCGGGATCGCCCTCCCCTTAGGTGTGTGCACCATTATCTTGAAACCAAAAGAGTTTCTTTTCTTCTTTTTATCTAAAATACATTTTTCTTCAATTTCCACAATAATGATTCATTGATGTTCATTGATCTTTTCAACAACAATTCTTTATAGTTCACAGTTGGGTGCTTTTTCTGGCACCTGTATATTCTAAATACTGAAAATCAACGGTCTTTAGATAACCCAATGCATTTCGGGTCGAAGGAGACCCTTCCTCAGGGGTTTTGAGACCGAGAAAACATTTCCGACGGGCGCCTTTCATACGGCAGTTACTCGCGCGGCACTGAAAGAAGCCGCGCAAATAACTGCCGAGTAAAAAGAAGAAAAAAAACTCTTTTGGTTTCAAGATAAATGTGCACACATCTAAGGGGAGGGCGATCCCGACCCACACAGCCATGTATGCTTTATTGGGACACAGTCATGTTCCTTGATGGATCTTTAGAACAGTCCATATGCCTTTCTTCTGGTGTTGCACTGTGGTTGCCTTTTTGGATGGGTTAACACTGTGTCTTTTCATAGATAAACTGCCTGCTTCTGTGCATGTTCACCATTCGTCCGAAGCCATCGGAAGTTTACTTCCAAGACTTCCTTTCGGCTTTGCGTTCAGGGTGAATTACTTTCCTGTTTCACATGACATACTTTCTGGTCCTGATAGGCCTGAGACATGTTTAAAGGGCTACTTAATTGGGTGGCACAATCAGTGATGCAGGACCACGAGTAGAACTCAATTTACAGGCCCTAGGCTCATGTAGTGCACTTTTCTGGGGACTTATAAGTAAATTAAAAGTGCCAATTGTGTTTAAGCCAATGTTACCATGTTATTAGCTGAGTGCACATGCACTTTAGCACTGGTTATCAGTGGTAAAGTGCTTAGAGTCGTAAAGCCATCAAAAACGAAGTCAGCAAAAAGACGAGGTCAGTAGGCAAAAAGTTAGGGGAACCATCAGTAAAGATGACAGGTCTAACAACATGCCAAAATAAATAAATATTGCCACAGAAAAATGCCGGAAGACGAAAAGGGTGGAGGCCTTGGAGAAGCTGCACATGTATTTTAAAAGGTATTTGAAACAGCTAATGTAGTGTGAATCAAGATGTTGCAAAGGCAATGTTGGGGTGGATGCAAACAGAGAGGACCCCATGCCCTGATACTCTAGTGTGGAATAAAAAACCCAGCAAAGCTGGACAGAGAAACGAGACATTTGCCACACGCACATGTGCTCACATATTTATAGTTTATTGTTCTATTAAGTTAAACCTCTCACAATATTTCCTAATTGGTCAGAAACAGAAAAGTTACAGTTAAAGTGAATTTACGATGCAGGAATGGTCCCTGATTAAGGATGCTGGACGCATTTGTCATCTTGTATTATCTTGCCTTTTATTACAGAGAAATCAAATTACATACTGATTTTCAAATACATAATTCAGAATAATACAACTATTAACTACATCAAGTCATTTCCCTTAAAGCATAGACATGACAGGAGCCCTCACACAACCATTCCACGATAAACAGAGGGGGATATGTACAAGGAAGTGGCGGAGCATGTTTTTTGCCTCCTTGGCATAACAACACAGTCTACCACTTCTGAAATGCAAGGCTGCACCATATTTACAAGAATGTGGTGCAGCCTTACATTTCCCCCTGCGATGGTGCTAAGTTTAGCAACTTAGCACCAACGCAGGCACCCTTGTACTAGTGTGCAAGGGTGCCTGCGTGCAGGGGAGAATTGTTTATGTGTAGGAAGGTGTCCCTTCCTGCACATAAACAATCCTAAAATTCAATTCTGTCACTTTCATGTGTGCTGCTTCATGCAGCACACATGAAAGTAAAAAAATTGCATTTTTTTAAAAGTTTGTTTATGTACAGGAAGGAACACCTTCCTGTACGTAAACAAACCATGGCATTTTGCTTTTTCCATGTGCCATCCTAATGGACCTACAGGTTTGCCTGGCTGGTATTTATACCTTGAAACAAAGTTCTAAAAATGGAAGTCCAAAATCTTTAGGAGGGCAAGGCAACAGGCTGCTGCCAAGGAGGGTTCCATGAAGTTGAATAGCCACTGGACACAGTCCCAGTTAAGCGATTGGTTTTTGGTAGAAAAGCATAGAGATGCAGAAATTCAAATTTTGCTCCCAAGGAAGGTTCCTAGCTGGCCAGATAATTTTGGTACATTCACCCTATCAAGACTTCTGTGTTCATATGTATTTATTGTTTTTGGAGCTCAGATTTCTGAAATAGGGCAAGGCAGCAGGCTATCGCCATATCCACAAGGTCCAGTTGCAGATGATTTGCAATTGCAAAAAAGCTCAGACTGGCGGAAACAGGATTCCTCAGCCCAGCAGCAATGCACCATGGTTGAATCAGATTGGCAGCTTTGTTTCTGTCCACCAGAGGTCTGTGGAGGCAAAAAGCTTCTGAATTCCAGGTTTTCTTCGGAGGAGATCTTCGGCCTCACAGGCTCTTCGCGATCTACATTGGCTTAGGGTCCCAAGCCGGATCAAATTTAAAGCTCTGTGTTATCTTTTTAAAATTAAACAGGGCTCGGCCCCTAAATATCTACAGAGTCTTGTCCAAACTTATAAACCCAGCCGCATATTGAGATCCTCTGCAAATGGTGATTTTGCTGTTCCACGATTCAAACTTGTAAAGATGGGGGGTCTATCCTTCTCCCATCTAGGTCCCAAATCCTGGAACGCACTACCTATCGCCCTGAAATTAGAGACTGATCTATTCCGCTTTCGGAAAAGACTTAAGACTATGCACTTTCAGTAGATCTGTCCTTTCGCATTAGTTGGCCCTTTGTACTGTAATGTGTTCTCTTTTTCTTCTTGTGTCTATCCCTGGCGCCGGGAAACCCACTGCGGGTAGCTGTTGCGCATTACAAGTTCAAATAAATAAATAAATAAATAAATAAATTTCAGAGTAGTAGGGGAAGTCTAGTCAGTCACACCAAAGGGTTCCAAATGCTCTGGAACAGCACTTGGGGGTCAGGACTTCCTCCAGTAGAAGCTGCCAGCAGGGTCCTAGTCAGGCCCAGTAGGAACAGAAACTTCAGAAAAGGTATTTTGTAGCTGATTTTGCCCTTGTGGCTTGAACAGGGGATCAGCCTTTTGATACTTGGTGTCCACTTCTTTGTTCAACATACAAACGGAAGCAGATCCAGTCCTTCAGGGTTGTCCTCAAGTCTTAGGCAGAAGGGGCAGTCCTACTCTGATTCTCCTCAGATCTAGGGGAGTTCAGAACAGAGTACTGGGGATGGGAGCTTTATGCTTGGCACAAGCTTGTGGATGGAAGTCGACTCCTGGATCTTCCCTAGCCAATGGAGTAAAAGTCACCAGAGGTTACCCTACCCAGTTCTGCAGCATGACCTTTGTGCCCTTCGCTGGATAAGTTCAAGATAGTTAAACCCTTCTTCCTTTGTGCAGAGCCTGTGTGCCCACCTCAATAGTAAATCCAGGGAAATGAGCCAAACCACTTCTTCATACACTACAAACTAGTTTTGGGGGCTGCTCTCTCCCCGCTGGGAGTGGTGCCTGGCAGACTGAGGTATAAAAATCAGCAGCCTGTCCAGGTGTTATCTGACATCTGCCTGTGACTGGAGAGGCCCTGTCGAAGTAAGTAAGATTCCTCTCTACAGTCTAAATGGTCTTTCTGCCAGTGGAACAAAACAACACCCCATACCCAAGCCTTTTTCTTTGCTTTGGGAACAGTTTGTTTGTTTGTTTATTGTTTTATGGAGCGCGAACTTGACCCGTAGGGTATCAGAGCGCTCGTTCAGGGCTTGAGCATTCCGAGGAGCTGCCACTGGAGGCTAATGCGAATTAGTCTCCAGAGGCTTTAAGCAGGGAAAACGAAACTTTCTAAAATTACCTATTCCCTTAATGTGTATTAAAAACACAACTTCATCATTATAATTGTATTTTAATAACTATTGCAAAAAGTACTTGAATTAGATTTTGATGTGTTTCCTAGCCAAAGATAATATTATTAAATGTAATAGTGTATCATGCTGTTTCTCTGTGGAACAGCTAGCCTTGCAACAGTGATAATAGCTTTTCTGTGCTATTCACTGTAAAGTCATGTTTAACATGAACTTTCTGCATGTCCTACTTTCAAATACCATGCCCCCTGCTTAGTGGACTACAAGGCCTACTTATAGGTGACCTTTTATTATGTAAATGGAAAGTTTAGACCTGTCAAAAGCGTTTATGTTTACAGGTCGAAGTACAGTTTTTAAACTGCTCCAGTTAGGCTACAATGGTAGGCCAGAAGTCATATTTGCACCACCACGGTAATGGATGGCACAATAGATGCCGCAGTGGCATCTAACTTACAGGCCCTGGGTACACTGTGTACCATATACTAGGGTATTATAGGTAAGTTAAATATGCCATCTAGAGGTATACCAATTTAACTATGTTAGAAGGGTAAGCAGACTAACTTTACTACTGGTTAGCAGGGGTACAGTGCACAGCCAGAACAAACAGGCAAAATCCTGGGATACACCAAGCAAAAGATGATTATTTCCCAAACATATAGTGCCATTTAATGTCGATGGTGTAGTGGGATGTATTTAGTGAGCTACCCAGCATACATGGAGCATAGTGGCAATACCACTTGTGTTTATCATATCAATGACAAGTTAGAACTGCATAATGGCAAGGAAAACGTGTTCCTATTATTACCTGCAAATGATGCTGGTAAATATGGATAAATAAAGACATGCAACATTAGAGGAAAAGAGAGCAACCAAAACCAAGAGAGAGAGGTAACTTGTTAGCCAGTGTCATCATTCCCAAGCTTCTCCTCTGAGTTATAATCAACAAACTTTCTGAATGTTCGAACTGGTGAGGTGATTTATATAGCTTGGCACCCTAATTTCACAACAGAAAAAAACACACCACACTGAAGTTAGCCTGTAATCACTGGTCTTAGTCATATGTTTACAGTGACTTGTCACTGTTAATTATAATGATAGCACCCAGTCATTTAAAGGGGGGAGACCCATAGCAGTATCCATTCATGTTCACACATCACAGTTCTCTGGGATTGACATTAAAACAAAACAAAATTGAAATTTGTGAAAAAGAATAAGGCCTATCTCTTCCGGGGTCAAAACAAAGCAGCCACTCCAGTGGTCATATCTGGTGACATAGTTGGACAAATAGCCCATTTTGATGTAGCAGGTGATGTCTATAAATGCCATTACAAGACCACATCACTTTAACCTATATGTTTGTGAGATTGTAGTCTAATACACCACTGGATACTCTACTGCCCCACGCTCTGCTATTAAACATGTGCCTCCCTTTGATATGCTCTTCCTTTAAGTAGCTGCTTCATTTTCACGGGCCTTTTGTCTTTTGTGAGATGATAATGTTGGCCAACAACCCCACTCTGAAAAGTGTTAAAGCCCCACTGCAGGACACCCTGTTCTTAGGTATTTGTGTTCTCTCTACATTAATATAAGATACAATACAAGTGACAAGTTGAGTGATGTAGGTTTTTGATCAAACTCCCTAAATATATACAGCATCAAGGGGGATATGTACAACAGAAGTGGAGGAGTGAGGCTTAACGCCTCACTCCACGAGTTCAGAAATGCACGGCTGCACCATATTTACAACAATATGGTGCAGCCTTGTATTTCCCCCTGCGCTGGTGCTACACTTAGCAGTGTAGTGCCAAAGCAGGCACCTTTGCACCATAGCACAAGGAAGTCTGTGTGCAGGGGAAAGATTGTTTATGTACAGGAAGGACCCCCTTCCTGTACATAAACAATCTTGAAATGTCACTTTGTCACTTCAATGTGTGCTGCTTAATGCAATACACATTGAAGTCACAAAATATATTTTTTAAAGATTATTTATGTGCAGGAAGGGGGATATTGCTCTACATAAACAATAAAAGGCATTTTGCACAAGGCAGCACACATAGAAAAAGAAAACAAACGAGGAGAAGTAAAGCATTTTTGTGCATTTAGCCAACTTAAGTCCAGGTTTTCCTTGGTCTTAATTTTGGCGCTGACTCCTATGTATGCCACCCTTGTACATAGGGGGCATCATCAAAATGAATGGGTGTTGCGGTGGAACATCCACCGCAATATCCAACGCCCATCCCTTGAAAGGGGGCCTCATTTATAAGGTGGCGTTATGCAAATTAATAAGTAAATAAGGCAAAGCCTCTATCGCCACGGAAACATCACAAAAAGTGACGTTCCCGTGGTAATAGGGGCTTCTACATATGCCTCTAAATGTCACCAAAAATAAATTTTTCAGCATATGCTTATGCAAGACGATGCATGTTTGTGGTTTGAGAGCTTATTGTGACATAATTCGTTTAATGGCTCATTTAAAGGAAAGTGTCATATTAACAACATCATACATTAAATCAGTTTATGTGACTGTAGACGGCTTCTCATTTGATATTTGAATAATTAAGACAGCAATTAATTAGCATTTGGTCTGCACGAGCGGAGCTTCCATAGGATACGACATAAGGGCAGCATCACTACGTGGCACTAAATTACGAGAAAAATGTTTAAAATGTCTTTTATATTAGGTGACAAAGAGGCTCTCTATAAGCAAAATGCAGTGTCGCCTGTGAGTCCAAACATTCTTACATTATTCCTGGCGGCCAATCATAAACCGAAGTACATCGCAGCCTGTTTCAGAGAAGACCGCTTAGTTCTGCTCAGAATGATGAAGTCAGAGGTTCATTTGCTAAATTCTGGGCCATATGTATCATTGAAATTCGCATTCGAAGTAAAATTTGGTGCAAAATAAGGAATCCCAAAATTTGCATTTCCTTATTTTGCAATTGCATTTAAGGAATCACAAATTTTACGATTCTTTAAATGCAATGTATGAAGCCAAAAAAATTGCAAAATGCCTTAAAGGAACTGCAAATTACCACCAACTTCTAGTTGGTGGTAAGTTGCGATTTCCTTGAAAAATGCACATTTCAGCATTCAAATTGCGATTAGCAAATTGCGAATCGCAAATTGCGAATAAATTCCAATTCCTTCCTATGGGCTTCCTGGCCCATAGAAATGAATGGGAAAGTATTCCTTAATTGCGAATTCGCAATTTGCGAATTCGCAATTAAGGTATATCAAGAAATCGCTAAAAAATTGCGATTTTCTTGATACATACCATTTTGCGATTCTGAAATAGCGATTTCTTAAAAATCGCTATTAAAGAATCGCAAATTAGTTCCTTGATACATATTGCCCTCTGAGCCTTATGCAATCCTTCCATGTTATGTAGAAGTTCATAAACACCTTCTGCGCAGAGACAAGGTCAGCCGAGGTAGGTTTCAGATTTGGAGTGCAGTCCCCTGGGTGCATCTGGCAGTCTGTGGACTGTGCCTTCCTCAAACTGAGGAGTCTGCGTTGGTACCAGGGGTGCTTACTGAAGCTTTTCTTGCCTACTTATCCGTTTTGTATAATTCCCAGCTGACAACAGCAGGCTGATTACAAACATTTATGCATCAATTCTTCAGTATTAAATTTCTGAAAAAGATCTTAATTAACAGAGGTTTTGCAAATCTGGGTCATGGTCTGGAACACCATCTTAGTTGCACATTTTGACATTTTTTGCATCCCCACGTGACACCTAGGGGTAGGGAGGGACAAGCGGCCTCAAGACAGGAGATCCTTACTTACAGACTCAGCAGCTCTGCATTTTTATGGGCTCAGAAAACATTTATGGCAGTGGGAAATCAACCAGGTCGGCATCATTTTTGTACCTAATGACTGCATGAGGGATGCAAACTCTGGAGTGACCAGGAGGCAGTCTGCTTACTGCACAGTCCACATGTTGCGAACATCCAGAGATGTGAAACTTTGTCGACAGTCACCAACATTTGCAATGCATTTCGTTGTAACAACAGATGTCAACAAACATGTAAAAGATCGCTAGCCTGGTGCCTTTACAGGGGGAAAGGGCAGGGAAGGGCAAGGAACATTTAGGGGGCGTGTGGAATTTGATTTCTCCCTTGTGAAAAAAAATGTAGGCGTAAATCTACAGTTTTGTGGTATTACTCCTTTTTTGACAATCTGCCTTTACAAAATCTGAAAGATATACCCACGCTCATAACAGCATCACCGGGATACATATCCCCCCTATTGGGGGTAATAACTTGTTGGAATAGTCTTGTTGTACTTTGTTTGCTCATTTTGCACATGCGCACTATGGGAGATTCTTTGCTTAGTTTGTAAAAAAAATAAGTGCCGGGGACCTCGTCAGGGTGTCACCGCACTTTGCACCACACATCGCCAATGTACTTACACAACTACTAACCAGTTGAGTGACAAATCAGACTGTTCGAGGCAGCCAAAGCGTTAAGAATCGCTTGGGTGGAAGGTATTCATTGTTTTTAGTGTATATTGAATAAGCAAAAAAACTGCCTATTGTGCTCATCTTGAAATTACACAAACAGCGCCACCCTGCGGCAGCTGTCATAAGTGCAGGTTCAGGCAATTAAGTGCCGGAGCGGAGCACTGGAAACTACTGGCTCAAATTAAGCACTGAGCAACTCACTCCAGCTTAAAAAAACTCATCACTTAAATCATTGAAACACCCTCATTAATAGAGGATAAGACAGCGCTGGCAACCATGTCTCACGGCTAGCTTGTATTGAACACCTATGCCGCCGCAAGGCCACAACCATATTTTGGCATAGGCGTCAACGTGCCTGTAAAGGAGACATTTTTAAATATCGTCTCCGCATGCTACCTCTGCTCCCACATTTACCGCCTTGGAAGCGGAACACGACAAAGTCCTCCTGCAGCTTATGTGGGACCGGGCACCAAGATCTTCTGCATGTAGTATGCATTTGCTCAAAACTCTTGGAGTAGAGACAATCAATGCTCCCTCCCCTCTTCAATCAAAGAGGCATCCGAACCTGCAGGCTTGGCAGTATTGGCCTGTTTCGATCCAAACTCGATGCAATTAAACTGCTGCTTTGTGAGATTCTTAAATAAGGTAGAAAAGAGGCTGCCCCTTTGTCACATTGTGACTGCAAAACAGGTGAAGTAAAGATCACTTAAGAAAAAACTGGGGCATTGGAAAAAGTGCATACTGCAGTAACTGAACATAAAACCTCTAATGAGAACACTGAAGCCAACCTGATAAAAGCAAAAGGACTGGACCTATGCAGAACCCGTATATCTGCAATAGCACATAGCACCTTAACCTAGAAAACTGCATATAAGTAAGCCACATTGACCAGCGTGTTTAGATCACAGTAATGTAATAGGCACTTTATGATAGCAAGATTATAGCTCGAAAAAGTTTTGCAAGCTTTGCACAGTTGGGTGAAATTGGTATTCTCTTGCTGCTAACAAATCAAGGATTGGCTTGGACTCTTAGACTCTTGGCATAACCACATCTGGATGGAATCTGTACCCAATGGGGTACTCTTTGTACATTAACTGAGTTACTCAGTGAATTTTTTCTATGGCACAATAAGTAAACAGTTGGATGATTTCTTTTAACATTGTTTTAATTTATCTTTTTAGCCAAAATTGTAATGTTTTAAATAAATGTGCAATAAAACTAACCATTTTGCACATGTGGGAAACACCGGCCATTTACTTGTGGAAATGAGAAGCGTATTTCAGTGATATTGCCTCACTGATATAGTTTTTCTGCATACCAAAATATGCACAACTAGGACAGTTGTGGGGTCATCTGGATATCGAAAATTTTACCTGTCATCCCACAGATTTATATTACCACTTTAGGCCCTGATTACAAGGTCAGCTATAAATTCTAACTCCTGAGCAATCAAAAGTTTACACAGGGGTCGGAATTCTAAGCTGTCCATCAATTATTGCAGCCTGGAGGCTTCCCCAGGTGTCTGCAAGGCAAGCTATGTCGGATTTTGATGTGTTAAATAGGCATGCTGCATGTTATGCATCATCTACAAATGAAAAACTGGGAGTATTAGGCATTTGCCATGCTCCCTAAATAGTATACCTGGGCAATGTTTTTTTACAGGTTCTGTAAATACCCCACCCCATCTGGCCCAACTGGGGTCTCTGTTTACCCCGCCAACCTGGTATTGCTTTGAAAAGGGACAGCAGCTAGGGGGACTTCGATTTGCAAAGTTTCTCCTCTTTAAGGTTTATAAAATATTCTTCATAGAGAGTGAGAAATACAATTTGCAAAAATAGCAACATCTCAGATCAAAATTACATTAAATGAGAGAAATGTTTATGACGTTTGCCAAAAGTTAATACCTTTGCAAAATTAAAAGTTAGTTTGCAATCTTTGGGAATCTCTTTGAGTAAAATTGAATTTTCTCCCACTGCCAATTAATAGATAAAAACTGCATGATTTTCCAAAAGATTTGCCTCACTATTTTGCAGATCTCCTACTTCACCACTTGTGTGGCGGCCGGCACAGATCGGGGGTGGTAAGGGGGAGACGGGGGTAGTGGTAGTGTAAAAACAAATTGAAAAACCTACCTTCTCGATGCTTCCTCGCCGCGTCTCTTCTCTGTAGTTCCTCGCTCCGGCCAGAACAGGAAACAGACCCAGGCTCCCCTAAGCAAGCAGAGTGGTGATTGGTCTGAGCGCCGTGGTTCAGCACTCAGACAGACAGTGGGAACCTGGGCATGTTCTACATGCAGGCTGCAATACTGCACCCAGGCAAAGTTTAATACACTGGCATGGACTGTGTACACCTGGATAGAGATGGCCAATATTGCAGGCCGAATATGTTCTACTCACCTGCTTTACTATGTCTCAGTAAAACATAAAGCCAAAAGTTTACCAGCAGTTGTGATCGCTGAATTGTGGGATCTCTATCTGAAGGGGAATTCGTAGCATTGGATGTCTTCAAGGAAGATAGTGTTTCAGTCCTGGGCATTAATTTATATCTTAGACTAAAACATTCCATTAGAGAGTGTTTCCATTCATTCCTTGCCCAGCCACTGGCCCTGTTGTCTGTTGGCTTTAAAGCAGTAGCTGACCAATTCTTCCACCAAGGCCTTATAACCAGACTTTATCGGGTGGTGGTCGCGTATGAAAAGTGGTACAGATATAGGTCAGTAGAAAGAGGGGAGAGTATTTAGGCCTGGAGCTGCCAGATAAGACAAGGGACTTCTGCCGCACACAAGCTGGGAAAATCTCACTTAACAACAGGAATACATTACTGAATTTTATATTTTTGAATATGGGTAATTATACAGCAGTAGGCCTATATGCCGTGAGAGTCGGTGTGGATTCAATTTGTGCCCAATTCAGATGTCCCAGGGTGTGTTATTTTCACATTGAATTTAAATATCTGCAGATAATTGACTTTTGGAACTAAATATTTGGCACTCTTTCTAAGATGAATAACAATCAGATAACCTATTCCCAATAATTGTATTTGTAATTACATTTAGCTAGTGTGTACTACCCCTGACGAGGCATGGAAGTACTCTTTTAGCG
Source organism: Lissotriton helveticus (assembly GCF_964261635.1). Classification (NCBI taxonomy): domain Eukaryota; kingdom Metazoa; phylum Chordata; class Amphibia; order Caudata; family Salamandridae; genus Lissotriton; species Lissotriton helveticus. Next base: position 130,011,449 of record NC_136069.1, read on the forward strand.
AGTAGCACTCTACTCCGGAACCAAAAAAGGATTAGTGGTGAATTAGAATAGGGAGATATTACATGAAGTTGAGCTGTGGACATGTGAGTTTGTTATTTGGATTGAAAAAGAATAGTGGAGGGATAGAAGAGGGAAGGGGTTTCATTTATATAGTGCTTGCTAGGTGTCCAAGTGCTTTTTGCCGGAACCCAGACAGGATTAGTGGGGAATTATCATAGGGAAATATGAAATTACTTTGAGTTGTGGACATGTTAGTCAGAAGTTGGAATGAAAAGGATAGTGGAGGAATAGAAGAGGGAAGGGTCTAAAGAGGGTTTTTTTGGGAACTCATACCAGTAGGAGGAGGTTTGGGATGAGTAAATGGGAGGTGGTGGGGGGAAGAGTCCGAGGGAAAGGTTTAGAAAGGCTTGTTTGGGAGATCTGAACAGTAAAAGAGGTATGCGATGATGCAAGGAGGGGTAGAGGACGGAAGAGTCTAGAAAGAGTTATTTTGTGGCTTATAGTAGTAGAATGGGGTTTGAGATTAGTCAGAGAGTGGAAGTAAAGGATATTTTGAGGGAGGAATAGGGTGAGAAATAGGGCAGTGTATTGGAGATAGTAGTAGAATGAGGCTAGAGATGAGTCAGAGAGTGGAGGTAGAGGATATACCCGAATAGAGTAAGGGGTTTTACAGAAACAGCTTGTCTTATAGCCAAGATAAAAGTGGCACTCATATGGTGCAGAGGTACTATATCTAAGAAGTTAGACTGGCTAACAGACCTGGAGTACCCTAATAATAATACAGACATGTGTGCCTTTACTCTACCACCAATATCCCCCCTCAAGACATTTGGGATCTATTCGGGACCTGCCATAATGAAGATTACACCCAATGTTTAGTTGGGGACACAGTTGCTTTGAATTGTTTGCTGGAGAGGTACATGTTTTCAGGTAAGGGTGCCTATTATGCTTTAATAATTCACTATTCACTAATGTTTGTAGAATCCACAGACTTCTAATTTATTTAATGTTACAATTATTAAACAAAGGATATAAGTTTAATGTTGCAAACCTACAGATATTCACTATTGTGCTTTGCCATCTTCTCTACTTTTGCTATCTTTGTAAAACTCGGGCATAATTGACACTTATTGCAGAAGAATAAAGTTAATGTGACCACTCTTGGTGCTTTCACGGCAGTAATAGGTGTTGTTAAAAATTGGGTTTCTGGTTGGCAGAGGTATGCACCCTGTCCAAGCATGTACCACAATCCTAGTTAGGGTAAGTCTGATACAAACTAAAAGATAACCTGTGCACACCCTCCGTTAGCTTGGTACAGAGCAGTCAGGCTTATCTAAAGAGCCAATGTGGAAAGTATTTTTGCAACACACACAAACACACACATCCACACAGGCACAGAAATACAATGAACACACAACAAAAGACTCTACACCAGGTTTATAAATAGACAATAATTTTATAAATAAATCATTATCAAAATGACAGGAATTCAAGAAGCATAAGTCAAGTTATGAATTTTTAAAGAATAAAAAGAATTCTATTGCTTCAAAGCAATAAGTGCCAATAGGGGTTATCTGGTTGCACTGGACCAGGGTGAGGTCAACAGTTCAGTATGACTGCAGTGGAGGGCAGGCCTGAGACAGGAGTCCCGCAGGCCCGGCGAACAGAGTATTGTGATCCTAGTCAACCATGACGTGTGGGATGCAAACAAGCGATGCATTAAGGTTAAATCTACAGTTGAAGTGATGCATCGATCTTCTCCACACATTGGTGGTGGTGCATCAGTTCCGAAGATGAAGCGTCAAACCAGGTTGTGTTGATTCCGTACTGCGATGCGCCGGTTTTCTCTATGCAGTAGAAAGAATGCGTACATTTTTCCATACTGCTGCAGCAGCAATCCGCGTTTCTGATGCCTCCAGCTCTGGAGGCGATACGTTGGTTCTGAGATTGATGTGCATCTAATTCCACAAAAGGATCAATGCGGCAGTTCTGCTTAATGCAGGCTAGGGATGCGTTGATTTCTCTGATGTAAGTATCTGGGTGTACTTCCAGTGAACCAGGCACAGGGGCAGAGAATATATTAGCCCTGAGTCTCAAGCAAAAGGAGCCACGCCAACAAGCCCGTGGAAATCACTTCAGTTGTAATGCAGAGTCCATCTCTCCCTCAGCAGGGTCAGAGAGCAGCAGGCAGAAGACCAGCACATCAGAAAAGCAGGTCTTCCAGATCAGCAGTCCATCAGAGTGTCAGTCCTTGATGCAGCACAGCAGTTCTTCTGACAGAGTTCAATTACAGGCCCAGAAGTGTCTGATTTGGTGGAGTCAGAGACCCAGTATTTCTGCCCCGTTCTACCCAGCCCTGGTTCCAGACTATCTTTAGGGGTTAATCAGCCCTTTGTATGGGGACAGGACACTACCAATTCAAGTGTAAGTGTCAACTCCTCCGTCAATTTCTACCCAATAATAAAAACAAACGAGAACATTATAAATGCATGCCAAAATACACTGATACAATAGAGCAGCCATCTTGGGGTAAGGCCGGTGATTTGCTTTATCACTTCCAGTGATGTTGCTTTATAGCAAACTAGCAGCCCGTCCCGACGTTGTCCGGGTATGAATTGCTGCCGGCCAGTAGTATATTGTTTTGTAGGATTTCGTTTTGATAGCATTTCTTATCTGTGACAGGCCTGTGAAACGCTACGATTCACAGTGCACTGCTGATGCACTTAAGAGTGCGCGTTCAGTAGTGTGTGAACTCGAGTTTCCCTACTTTATTTTTCCTTGCAATATTATATAGCGCGAACTCGACAACATGGCATGAGCACAATTTACATTACAGAGGAACACATTCATTTGTGGTAGGCACGGGGAGACAAAGTGATTTGCCTGGTATCACAGGATGTTGAGCTGATACCGAGATTCGAACGTAGCTCCCCAGCTCTAAAGTTCGCAATTCTAGAACTAGTAGCGGGAGGTGTGTCTAAAAGTGTATGTCGGTGCTGGTCATCAATGAGAGAGACCTGTGCATTTTTCAAATGGGTGGTGAAAAAATATGAGTATGTTGCTGGAGATGTGGGCCACCGTGCCACCAATGTACTTACCGGGGGAGGGTAAACACCCATTATTCCGCAACTTTCTTTCCGCATACCATCCCTTCGCATACTTTCATTACTAAAGTACCATGACTCCGCAATGCCATTATAACGCATGACATTACATTTTATATGCTTTTACCACGCATACATTTACAACGAAATTCGTTGTAAATGCATGAATGGTAAAAGCATGTTTTTTTTTAAATGTTTGGATAAGGTAAGTATGGGTATAGGGGTATATGTTTTGGGGTACTGAGGTATATGTTTTGAGGTGTTTGGGTATTTTTAGGGTTCAGATATAGTTTTGGGTTATGGGGTACAGGGGTACAGGGGTAATTTTAGGGTTTATGGATAGGTATGGGTTTTGGGGTACAGGGGTATTTTTAGGGTTCAGGGCTAGGTCTGGGTTTTGGGGTATAGGGGTATTTTTAGGGTTCAGGGGTAGGTTTGGGTTTTGGGGTACAGGGGTATTTTAAGGGTTCAGGGCTAGGTTTGGGTTTTAGGGTACAGGGTATTTTAGGGTTCAGGGGTAGGTTTGGGTTTTGGGGTACAGGGTTATTTTTAGGGTTCAGGGCTAGGTTTGGGTTTTGGGGTACAGGGGTATTTTTAGGGTTCAGGGGTAGGTTTGGGTTTTGGGGTACAGGGGAATTTTAAGGGTTCAGGGCTAGGTTTGGGTTTTGGGGTACAGGGGTATTTTAGGGTTCAGGGGTAGGTTTGGGTTTTCGGGTACAGTGGTATTTTTAGGGTTCAGGGCTAGGTTTGGGTTTTGGGGTACAGGGGTATTTTTAGGGTTCAGGGGTAGGTTTGGGTTTTGAGGTACAGGGGTATTTATAGGGTTCAGGGCTAGGTTTGGGTTTTGGGGTACAGGGGTATTTTTAGGGTTTAGGGATAGGTTTGGGTTTTGCGGTACAGGGTATATTCATAGGGTTAAGATGGGTTAGTGTTTAAGGGTGTTGGGGTATTTTAAGAAGTACGGGTGGGTTGTGATTATGGGGTGCAGGGGTCTTTAAAGGGAGCAGGGTGAGATTAGCACACTATATGAGACATAGCATGAAGGATGGAACATACCACACGCCCCCAGCGTTTGTCATGCCCCCAGCACATGCCCACAGCACAACGCAGACACGCCTACAAGGGACTACTTTGCTGGCACGGTTCTTTTACCTTTTAAATGTATATGGTGGGCGTCTGCATAGCCTATGTCCTTCTGCTGCAACTGCCCTTTCCAATGCTGTATTGGGTGTTGTGATTGGTGCTGTGGTTCCTGAGATTACATGCCTCAAAGGTTTGGGCTCTCTCTTTATTATATTAGTAAAGATTGCTTTCCCTGCGGTCTGGCTAAAATACTGCATGATTAACATGAATAAAACTGTCCAGGCATATCCTTGACTGTCCCACTGGTGCAATATTGTCAGGGTTATATTATGGGGGATTAGATTGTGGCAGTGATAGAGGTCTTTGCAACAGGTCCTCAGCTAGTGTGGGATTCAATGCTGTTAAAACTGTGGGAGACCAATCACAGTGCACATTACAATCTGTCAATATTCTTCCTTTAATTTTTGAAGGGCGCATCAGGCTATTCGTGGCATGCAATTGGCCATCAGGTGAAGTTGTCTCTCAGAGGCCTGTCTGTTCTTTGTGCTGCCACTGGCAGAGGATACTTGGATGTCTGCACCAGCAGTGATCACTGATTCACGCTTTGCATGCACACTATCCTTTGTTGAGATTGCTACTATGGAGTATATTTATTAGGAACTGGTGCACCCCTGTATTTTCCCTTGCAACAGTGATAGCAATCGCTGTCTATCGCCTGCACAGACATCCTTGAGCCATTTGCAAGTGTGCCTGCTTTTCAGGGATGATTGTTTTCATGCAGGAAGTTGTTCCTTACTGCACATTAACAATCAATAATTGTGATTTGCTACGTCTATGTCTGCTGCATCCTGCAGCACACAAAGAAAGAGCGAACAACGTGAAGAAATAAAAGTATTTCTATTTGTTCCACCACTTTAATGCCTGCTTTTCAATGGCACTGCCTCAGATGTACTGATTCTTGTAAATCTGGGGCAGCGTCAAAATTCAATCTGTGTTGCATGGAAACACTCACAGCAACACCCATTGCACACCCGTTTTAAACAAAGTACTGCATGAAAAGGGGCCATATATACAAGGCGGCATTAAGCCACTCAAAGTGGCTTAACACCGCTTTGTAGATATGGAGTAGGGCATAGTGCCACCAGAGTGTTGGTAATAGTGACAAACTGGGTGTGCTACTCTCTTGTAAATATGCCAATATGTGATTTTGATAGTAGTGCCCCTGCCTCTCTGTTGAAAGGCAGGGAGCGTGACTGTGTTGTTAGCTCAGCAAAAATGTAGACAGCGGCCTACATGCAGTGTGCACTGTTCCTGGAGAATCAAAATTCTCAATAAGTAAACTATACTTTTTCAATTTGAATAAGTAACACACAAAAACAATTTATATGCTTTCAAAAAAAAAAAAAAGAATTTGAAAGCATATAAATTGTTTTTGTGTGTTACTTATTCAGATTGAAAAAGTATAGTTTACTTATTGAGAATTTTGATTCTCCAGGAACAGTGCACACTGCATGTAGGCCGCTGTCTACATTTTTGCTTAGTATTCACAGATTGTGCAGCCAAAACAATGAGTAGTGATGCACCCTTTAGTTAAGTTAGGATTTAGAGATTATTATGACGAGTAGTTGAGTGCTCCTCCTTCCCCTTGTATTTGTGTTGTTAGCTCACACATTATGGGGCTCATGGGTAACTGACAATTTCAGAGTACATGTTACATGTTACCTAGATCATGCCTGTCAATGAATCTTTGCCATCTTCTGGCCTGACCACTCGCAAGAGTCTGGACAAAAAATGTGCCATGTGTGCTTTGAGATAAGTGCTGCACTTGTATGAAGCAGTGCAGAAGGACCTCAATTAGTGCAGGGATGAATACTTGTAGCAATGCTTAATTTGCCAAAAAAAGAAGTGCCGGGCATTCGTCAGGAGTTCACCGCAGTTTGCACCACACATTCTTACACAACTGCTAACAATCACACTGCTACATGTGTGACAATTCACTGTTCGAGGCTGCCAAAGCATTTAGAATGGCTTTGGTGCCAGTTATTAGTTGTGTTTAATGTATATTAAACTAACAAACAACTGTTTTCTGTTCATCTTTAAACTACACAAACAGCACCACCGTGTGACAGCTGTCATAAGAGCAGGTTCAAGCAATTAAGTGCAGGTGCCGAGCCCCGGAAACCACTGGCTCAAAGTAAGCACTGACATGTAACCATACACACAAAACAAATTCCTGGTCCAGGGAGCCAATTTGAAAAGTAGTAGATTATTTCTGGTCCCTGTTCATTGCTTCTTGTTGGTCCTCCATTCCTATTCGTCCCTTGCTGTCCCCTACTTCTTCTGCACTAACAACCTCTAATTGGGATCCTGGACATTCATACTTCCGAAAACTAAAAGATTCAGGGCCAGATGTAGGAGCCCAAATACCGGTCGGTAACTGCCGATTTCGGCCGTTACCGACCGGTATTTAGGATTTGGCATGTAGGGGACATGTCATTTACAGAATCGGTAAATTTACCAATTCGGTAAATATACAGAATCGGTAAAATACCGAATTGGTAAATTTACCGATTCTGTAAATGAGATGTAGGTGGCACTTCAAAAAGTGCCACAGGCCCTTAAGAGTCAGTATTTTACCACCCAATACTATTGGGTGGTAAAATACCGAATACAGGTGTGCATGCACATCTGTGCATGCACACCTGTGCAATGTGACACATAGACATGCCCTTAGGGCATGTATGTGTGCCACATGTTACACGTGCCTGTATTCGGGGTGCTAGAGGGTGTCAAAGTGACACCCCCTGCACCCTTGCAGGATTCGGTATTTACCGAATCGGTAAATACCGAATCGGTATTGCCCATTGATTCCTATGAGCTTCAAGGCCCCTAGGAATCAATGGGCAATACCGAATCGGTATTTACCGATTTGGTAAATACCGAATGTTACCGATTCGGTAATTCACCCAAAAAAATTACCTACATCTCCCTCCTTCATATTTACCGATTCATAAATACCGAATCAGTAAAATTCAGTATTTATGAGTCGGTAAATAGAAGTTACCTACATCTGGCCCTTTGAGTATGTTGATGAAAGAGTATATTGATGAAATACGGTTGGGCAACTGAATTCGAGATGTTTGTATAGCTCTAAAGCATTTTAAATTGAAAGATGTAGAATAAATGCGATGTAAGTAGAGGTAAAGCCTTCTTCAGCGGCATCATTTTACCAAAATCCCTGGAATAGTGAAGGCGACATGACTAACTCTAGTAGAGATAAGTAGTTACATGACCTTTGAAGGATGACTGTCAGTTGCACATTTGTTTGAACGTTCTTTATCGAAAACCCACACACTTCATTTAATACAAACATTTGCAAAACCAATATATCCAGGTTTAGCCTGCTCATGAATGCAAACACCCAGCATCTGTGCATGCCCGTGTTTGCATGCAGTGGCTCTTGAAAGACAGAGATTTTGGACTTGCCAATTACTTTTTGTTCTAAGTTGCCTTGGGGGTCTCTCAGTGTTAAAAAGCCCACGTTAAGCAGTGTTATTGTTCAGCCGTTTGGCCTGTGATGAACAATATTCTCTGAAAAGGCATCTGAGCTGAAAAGGGATTTATTTTTGTACAAAGGCCGTGGGCCTTGTGCAAGTTCAAACTCGAGCTTAATATTGAGTTTTCTTGTCAGAACAATTTCGTATAGTGCTATATCCCTAGGGCAGGGAGCATTGGTGGGTGGTGTATGCCTGCTCCCCACCTTATTTTTTTTTTTTTTTTTTAGTTATTAGTTTTTTAATATTATTATTATTATTATTATTTATTATTATATTATATATATATATAATATATAAATATTATTATTATTAGCCTCGCGGCTAACTGGTGGATAACAAGGAATTAACCATAGGACAACTAAAGTCATCCCACTAAACATTCTATAATTCAATACGTGTAATACAGCCCAGTGTCGTGTTGGAAGCATTTAAAAGATAAAGCAGGCATTTAGCAGCCATTAAGGCCTTAGGGCCAGATGTAGGTGTCAAAATACCGGTCGGAATCGGCCGAAAATACCGATTTTCGGCCGTTTCCGACCGGTATTTTGACATTGGTATGTAGGGGCACTGAAAACATACAGATTCGGTAATTTTAACGAATCGGTAATTTTACCGAATCGGTAAATTTACAGAATCGGTAAATTTACCGATTCTGTAAATTTTACCGATTCGGTAAATTTACCATTCGGTAAAAATACCGAAAATGTATTTTGTGATGTAGGTAGCACTTCTAACAGTGCTACAGGGCCTTTAGAATTCGGTATTTACCATGCAATGCATGGTAGATTACGAATTCTTGTGTACATGCACATCTGTGTATGTACACCTGTGCCATGTGACACACAGACATGCCCTAAGGGAATGTCTGTGTGCCACATGGCGCAAACGCCAGTTACAGGGGTGCAACAGGGTGTCAAAGTGACACCCTGTCCCCCTTAGCAATTCGGTATTTTTACCGATTCGGTAAATACCGAATCGGTATTTGCTATTGAATCCTAGGGGCTTTAAGGCCCATAGGATTCAATAGCAAATACTGATTCGGTATTTACCGAATCGGTAAATACCGAATCTTACCGATTCGGTAAAAAATACCGAATTTTTACCTACATCTCATTTACAGATTCATAAATACCGAATCGGTAAAATTTGGTATTTATGAATCGGTAAATGAGATTTACCTACATCTGGCCCTAAGTCTCTCACTAAGCTAGCAGTATTCTAGTATCTTATTTATGCCCTTCACGTTTTATTTGAAGCTGAATAGTATTTACAGGGCTGATAAAAGAGATATTAAATATAAATATTTCTTGAACACATGCTCTTACTCTTGTAAAATAAATAAATGATTCTGAAACAAAACGTGCATTTTTGCATCTGGGGTGTCGCCTGCACACATCACAAGCATGACATACTTGCAGTGGGACTTGCACGATGCTGTATCAAACTACTTGGAGTGTTTAGCCTGGTGCTATGCAGTGGAATCATATCCAGCAGTTCCTCTAAGAGAGATATTTCTCTCTCTTACTCTATTGTTTAGGCCTGTCAAGCTGAAACAATCTCTTGTCAAGTCTCTGGGGTGCTGGGCTGCAGCAGATAAGAGCTTGCTTTGTCCAAGCTATCAGGTTTGCTCGGGGGTGGGCAGAACAACTCCATCACAGGCCGAAGACCGGGGATTCTTCACACCTCGCTGGAGCTTGGCTGGGTTCTGCACTAGATCAAGCACTATGGAGTTCCAATTGTAAGGACCAGCTTTACAGTAAATGAGTTTCTTAACCTGGCTTGGTTACCCACACACAATGTACTGTTGGAAGAGTGCCTTGGCACCGCACGACTAAAGAAGACTTGTGTAAGAAATTGAGTTAATAGATGCAAAGGATGTGAGTCCTTCACAAGTAATACATATGCATATAGACTCTTGTCTGGGATTCAAGTTCCACGTTGTAGCACTTGACTCTCTCAGGGAAGCAGAGCTGAGAAGTCCAAGGCCTACTCAGAGGAGGTGGTGTGGGCTAGTAACCACAGGCCAGTGGTACACAACGACATTTAATAAATAATTGTCCAATCAGTGCTTTTTCTTTTGAAAACGCAAAATTACTTTTATTATGCACACTGTTCTAAATGCTATGCATTACATTACAAATATTTACACCAGAAAGATAGAAGTGCGTTTGGTACACCCTTTATTTCACATTACACCGTTAGTGGGTCCTCAACCTTATAAGCACAACAGCCCCATCTATACCAGATGCAGCATCACTGTATATGAGGTGTCATTTTAAATAAGACAGCCCTTCTGGCTTTGTCATGGTGTCACCACATTAGTAAAAGCAGCCACCTTATAATCAATGAGATACAGTACCAATAACCAAAAGCACTAATTATAATGATAAACATTGTATTTTCAACAGTGGCATTTTAAATAAAGCATTTAAATTCAAAATATTTGTGTCTGAGTTTTTTTACTACTATTATTAGACTACCACTGCAGTCATAGGAGCATACACAAAAGGTTACCACACTCTAGACATAAAATTCAAGAGCTCAAGCTCCACCTCCAGGAATGATTTAAATAAAGGGTACACCTCATGCATGGTCATGATTGTAAGGCCTCGGAAGTCCTTGGGTGCAAATTCTGGAAAATCATCTAGGGGCTGCTCCACTTAATTCAGTCCCCGAAATGCATGTTCAACAACGTTGGTGGTATCCCTGTACATTTTGTGGGTACCACAGAAGCAGACAAGTATGCAAATTAGCCTCCTCGTAGAGGATTATGGTGTGCTCTGGGCTCAAAGTGGTGAATATCAAATTAGGGCCAAGGCCAAGTTAATGCAGCTTCAAATCACGTGCCTTTACTTTCTTTTTCCTGGTTAATCCTGGCTGTCCATGTCCACTAGCCAAACATTACTATTAGCGGTCTCCATATCAATCACAGTTCGTTTGTTGCTGAGGTATTACATAACAGTGCATACATGCAGCGCCCGGCTCTTTGCTATTGGTCAAGGGTAGATTGGCATCTGACAACTCCAGACTATTCTTTAATGTACTGAATGAAGCTTCCTCTTTATCTTGTTCCTAAGCGGCAATATCTATAGATGTAGCAAAAGTGTTTGACGGCATTGATTGGACCTTCCTACTCAAATCACTTTCCCGACATGAGCTGGATCCCCATTTCATCTCACTTATTTCTTTACTTTATCAAACTCAGGACTATTGCACATTATGCCCCTGCCATAAATGACTCATACCCAAATTTAAGAGTGCATGTTACTACTCCCAAAAAGAAACAGTAGTAGTGTTTAGCACCACACACGGTCAAACATGATACTGCAAAGACCTGCCGCAGAAAATATTGGAGGTAGGGCCTTAAATTTAGGGGTAGGCATAACTGGGGTAATTCTCTCTAGTGTAATTACGGGTAAGTACCTCACAATGACTTGGAATTAGGCGCTATTACAAGAGAAACATAATCCAGCATTTAGTAATATTTTCTTAGTGCAAAATGCACACTCGCATCAAACATGGGCCAGAGGATGCACAAGAAAATGGCACTAAACACTACAGGACATGAACAGCAATAGCAAGCAGCAGCTCTCCTTTTCTTAGCTCATTGTTCCTTTGCTTTTGCAGTTGAATTTTCGCCTCAAATAACTTCTTATTAGTCAAGCGGGCGTGATTGCATAATTTCAGCAATTTCACATTACAAAATTCCGTCTAGACCTACTTCAAATGAAACCACATAGAAGATAATGTTAAGTTACATTTTTTAAAATCGGCTCTAAATATAAATAAATATAATTCAATGCCCCAAAAATTATACTGGACAGATAATTATGAAAGTTATTTCGATTTTTATCAAAAGCAGGTGCATTAAAAGTAATTTTGGGCCAGAGGTACAAAACTGCAACTTTGCATTCCCTAAATAGTGACTCCTTAGAAATCGCTATATGGAAATGTAAAATTATATGTATGAAATATCCGATTTCCAAATAGCTATTCCTACATAGAAGGAATAGCTATTAGAACGCATACATGCACCCTACTCAACAACATAATATGCCTACGTCTCTCTTCTTCTTTTGATCTTCTATCTCCTCACATCACCAGGGGGGCGGAAAGATAACCATACCGGTGGCAAAGGGACACGGGGGAAACTGGAACGTGCAAGAACGGAGAGAAGAAGATGTAACAAATTGCAGAATGAACTGTCAAGAGCCAAACTAATTAAAGCCAATGTATACAATGCTTGACAACTCCCCCCCCTCTCCCCCCCGTGCGTTTTTTTTCTTCTTTCTCTTTCCCCATGTGTTCTCCACCCAGTACCATGTAAATATGCTCTTTATTTTCAATAAAAATTACAGAAATAAAAAAAATAAAAAAAAAAATAAGAAAATCGCAAATAGGAAATCTCATGGCATTCATTCCAATGGGCCGGTTCAACATTTACAAAATTGTGATTTCCCCTGAGGAAATCTCTATTTTGGAAATGCTAAGCCAAGGGTGGCTATGGGCATCAGTCCTCCTGTGATGCACCCCTAAAATAGTGGTGCACATGTAGGGCACACATATGCTCTAGAGCCATGTGTGCACTCTATTGTGCACTCTATTGCACTTTGAATAAACATTGGCATAAGTCTCGCTTTTGGGACCTCATAAGTATTTAGTTATGCAGAACAATATCCTTGGTGCAACAACATCAACCGCTGCATGGCTAAACACTCATTAGGTCCCAAACGCGAGACCTATTGGCTATGCCAATGCTTGTTTTTCTTTGTACTTTGTATCGGGACTTTGCGACTTTCAACGACTCAGATATGAAGAAACAAATACTGAGGCAGCAGGTGCTATACAAAAAGAAGGCATTCTGATACAGTGATTACTACGGTGCCAGCTTTAACAAGCAACACAGGGGAGGAGGGAAGGGGGGTAAAGGAAGCAGAAACAGCAGGGAGTAGGCCGGGGTAAAACAACATAAGCACCGGTATCTATTGTCTAATTGTGTGCACTGTGTCTGTGGGTGTGGGTGTGGGTACCTGCAATGGTGTGACTTGTAGTATGTGTGCGCCAACGTATGCTCTGTTGGGAGTCTTTATATGTCTAATTGTGTGCATGTGTCTGTGTTGGTGCCTGCAATGGTTTGACAATTAGTGTGTATGCCATGCTCTGTTGGGAGTCTTTATATGTCTAATTGTGTGCACTGTGTCTGTGTGGGTGCATGCAGTGGTGTGACTTGTAGTGTGTGTGGGCGCCAACATGCGCTCTGTTGGGAGTCTCTATATGTCTAATTGTGTGCATTATGTCTGTGTGGGTGCCTGCAATGTTCTGACTTGTAGTATGTGTGTGCCAACGTATGCTCTGTTGGGATTCTTTATATATCTAATTGTGTGCATTATGTCTGTGTGGGTGCCTGCAGTGGTGTGACTTGTAGTGTGTGTCCGCCAACATATGCTCTGTACATAAGTCAAAGGAATTGCCTTTGTTAGTGCTGTTTTGAATAACGCGTTTATTGTGTGCAGCAGAGTCCCAAATGAGGTCTTCAGATCTGGCCCTCTTCTTATGTTGCAATTATCTGGACTACAGCTTGATAGAGTCTGTCCTCCCTGGTAGGCCCACATTCATTGTATATGTATGGTCAGTGTAGTCAGTAAAAATGAGTCTGATGTAGAGGTATGTTTATGGCCATATGATGATGTGTGACGAGGCTGCCTGTGCTGTAGACATATGTCCTGTGCAAGGACAGCACCTAATAATGCAGTTCCATTTCTTGAATCCGAGGAAGCTCATAGATGTATATACTTGCTGGCTCTGCATGTTTTCGCGGCGCACAGACTCCTCAACCCATCATGGGAACTTGCTTTGAGCAAAGCGATAAATGGAATTCTCGATACACTGCACTTGACCTACCCTGAATTGTGATTTTAGCGCAGTCATATTAATTACGAACTACACTGCTTTCTTCGGTCTGCGAATTTCTTGGACCTACAAAGAAACCACTGCTGAGACCAGTGAAAGTGCAGCCAATCGTGATGTTATTGACCAATATCCGAGTTAATATGAAAGTGAGATTGTCCTTCTATTAACCACAGAACTGGTTAATAAGACCGCAAGCAAACTACTTTTATTTGTAAGTAAGTTTACTGGCTTTTATATGCTTTAAGGTAGGACTTAAGGAAAAGTTTAAATTAGAATCTGAGTTTCTGCAGCGTCCAGTGCTGGATAAGAGATTGTGAAACCTAAAGGTTAATAAATGTATGACGCCGTGAATTATTACTTTGAGGGAGCCAGGGTGTGAACTACCTCAGTGAGCGAAAGTTAAAGGGCTATTTGAGAATGGTTGGTTAACACAACTGCGGCTATTGTACAGCTATCACTCAACAAGCATTGGCCGCGCAGCGCTAAAAGTAACGCCACGCGGCCGTGATAGTGAAAGTCATCGCGATCACTCTGAAAGCGAAAGTCATCGTGATCGCGATAATGTGCTAAAGCCCGCTAGGGATGCGCTTGCAGCAGCGCCCGCGCTTGTGCGCGTGACCGTAAGCTGGTGGCCGCTTTGGTAGCACTTTTCAAAGCAGCTACTAAATGTCTCGGCCAGATCAGTGCATGCGCTGGATCAGACGAGACCTAAAAAAAGCCTCTTTGGGTGCTTTTTTAGAATTGCAAATGGTTGCCATTGACTTGGAGCTGATGATAATTGCATTTCCTAAATGCCCAATTCACATTTAGTGAATGTTTGCATGTGCCTAGGAATCACAAATAGTAATCCTTATTTATGATTTCCTAGTTAAAAGATTGAAAAATGTGATTTCTACTGGGTAGAAATTGCAATTTGCGACCACTCAGTGGGCTTTGTAAATATGAAAAGCCCATTTAGCAATTCGCTCCGCTAAGAAATGATAAATGGCTTCATACATCTGGCCCTTAATGTTTTAATTAATTATAGATTTTTTTTAAATATTGATATATATGTACATTATTTTTATATTTTTTTAAAGTTTAAAAATGTTAAAAAGATAATAGTTAAATATATGTATATGTGTAAATTATTATGTTTTTGTGTTTATATTTTTATAAATTAAGTTTATGTGTTATATTTAGTTAAAAAGTATATGAATTTTTATTTATTTTGTTAGAAATAATAATAATATTTAATATATTTAAAATATTACATTTTATATATATTTTTTAATTTATATTTTTTACATCCAGTTTTTACTGCAATATTTTTGTACTTACCTGTTTAAGTATAGGGAGTCGATTTTTTGTATTCTATATTTTTTCATCGATATTTTTGTCATATGTATTTTTAACATTGATATAATGTGTCAGGGAACCGAAAAACGAATTGCACTGTAGTTCACTTTCAGGACATCTCACACACATCAGGACGTGTCCATACACTGCACCCTGGGGTAACTTGGGTCTACCTTCAGGGTGACTCACATGTAATAACAGGGAAGGTTAGGGCCTGGCAAGTGGGTTCACTTGCCAGGTCGACATGGCAGTAGAGACTGCAAGCAGACACTGCAGTGGCATGTCTGAGATCCCTTTGAAAGGCTGCTTCTGTGAATGGCACAATCAGTACTGCAAGCCCACTAGCATCATTTGACTTACAGGCCCTAGGCAAACACAATGCATGGCACTAGGGACTTAGGGGCAGATTTACAAGCCCCTGCACCACCAGTACGTCACTTTTTGTGACGTACTGGTGGCATATTTCACTGCCCCATATTTACAAGGACAGGAAAAGCCACCCTGCATGACTTTTCCTGTCCTTGTAAATATGGTCTCTTTAATTTCAGCACTTTGTGTGAAAGGGGCATTTCTTTGGTGTTGGAACAAGACACATTTCCAGATTTACTAGAACTCGTAAATCTGGAAATGCGTGTGAATGCTACGCCTACCCAGGGGAGGCATAGGGAGGCGTAATGAGCAGAAATGTTTTAATTTCTCCTAATTTTTCCTCATTTTAATGCTTGCTGCATTCTACAGCACACATTGAAAGAGGAAAATGAGTCTAGTGATTGTTTTTGTGCAGGAAGGTGCCCCTCCTGCACAAAAACAATCTCCCCATGATGCAGGCATCCTTGCACCATGGTGCAAAGGTGCCTGCTCCGGCGCATGGCAGCTGTTTGTGCACCAGCACAGGGGAGAGCACAGGTAAACGACATATTACTGTAAATATGTCACATTCCTGAGCTTTGCAAGTTCCGCAGCGTGGCGCAGCCAAAGGGCTTGCGATTCGATGCTGCAGCACTTCCTAGTAAATCTGTCCCTTAGTGCTAAGTCAAACAAGCCAATCATGGAAACACCAATCTATATGCACAATTTACATAGGGATCACTTGCACTTTGGCACCGATCTGCAGTGGCAAAGTGCCCAAAGCAGCTAGACCAGCAAAAACAATAGACAACACACAGCTAAAATACAGAAGGTTTAGGCAAAAAGACAGAGGGAAAACCACACCAAGGATGTCAGGTCTAACAAACTCTATCTGCCACATATCGCTTTTTGCACTGGAACATGTTTTTTACTTTCACCACAGTCAGAGTGGGACTCCTAAGACTTGGACTGCTAGTTAAACCAGGAAGTCACCAATGGTAAATGGGCACTAACCACTATTGCTAGTGAGAGGGAAATAGGCTCAGGAACCTGCCAACTGAACATTAGAACTCCGACCGTTTGACGTAAAGGAAAGTATTTAACTAGACAATTATTTATTGCTGGTATTGGACGTATGTTGAGTTGTGAGCCTAAGTTCACACCCCTGCATCTACCTTCCGCCAAGAAGCCTTAGACTGTTCTAACTATTCTACCAGTTAGAGTCAAATGCTGAGGGGTTACTTGGCCAAACTAATCAGAACCCTTAGTAGTTTGGGCCTCAGGGCACCTGGAGTAAAATGCCTCAACCCTCAAGGTTGGTCCCAGTTGCTCCTGCCTTCCCTGTCTCCCTCTGAAAAGGTTTCCGACACAGAAGCTTACCATGATTCCCTTGTTTTGGCTAGGCAAGAAACAGGCATGGACTTAGTAGAGTTACCACCAACTTTCTCAAGGTTGTCCTCAATGCTAAGGTTTAACCTTTCCAATTCCTGGGTACTTGGCCCCATCTTCCTGGCCCTTACCATTGCAGTTCTATCACTCACAACCTGGTCTTATCAGCATTGACAGATGTAGTATGTGGTGCCCAACCACCTACTAACTTTGCACACTCAACTTTTACTAAGAGTGCCTTGGTGGATATGCAGTTAGTGCAGTGTTGTTGACACTGCAGCTAGAATTTTCCCTAAAAGAGTGGTGCTTCTACACCCCTTTATTCATCAAACAATTCTGGCCTGGTAAATGTTTAGGGAGAAACCAAACAATCTCGTCATCTTCACAGCTGTGGCGTTGCAGCCTCCCTAGGGGCACTCACTCTCAAAGAAACATTGATAGTACCGGGATCCCGCCCTGGGAAGGTTGACCACCTGACCAAGCACCCTCACCGGGACATGAAGATTTGTACAAAAAACTGCAAATAACTACTTACGAAGTGCTTAATTTCTCAGTTTTGTGTTAAGTGTAAAAAGACTACGGAAATAACAAAGCCAGTCAATAGAAACCGCAATCAATAAAAACGTGAAAATTCATATAACAGAATATACAACATGCATTTAGGGCGCTGTACACAAAATGCAAAAAGAAGAGCGCTCTAGATAAACATGAAATTATACAAAAATATACCCAGAACTGTGCAGAAATCTACATGGTAGGATTTGAGTAGCAAACAGTTGGGGATCGGACACATATTGTAACACTCTAAAGAGACACAAAACTAGTTGATTCTGATGATGTCTGTGCCAAGGGGCAGCACAAACAAAAACAGAGTGATAAGGAAAAGCAACTCCACTAAGTGTGGGTACAAGAAGAAAAATATGAGAGGGCAACTGTGTCAAAGGGCAAAAACAGAGGCAGAGAAAGGCACCACAGCAAACTCGTTAACTTAGAAAAGATATTTCATACAGTAAAATAAAGAAATGTCATGGGGTAGTAAAATGGCAAAATGAGCATGCATTTTGAAGGTCGAGATGTAAAAGTTAATTTACAATAATGCATTTTTTATTGTAAATAGATATCAAGCAATGTAGAGGTTTCAGTTTTTTCAACCTCTGGCGAGTGAAGGGTGACTAAGCCATGCCACAAATTTTTTCGATTTGTGGTCTGCAATTTACACACATATGACATGGACTGAATCATTCTATCTACTGGAGACGCCAGAAAAGCATTTATAGTTCCTCTATCAGTTTGTTTCATGAGAGCAATATTGCCGAACAGATGATATGTCTGACTGACTGTTGGAGGCAGGGAAACTGATGTTCTGCTACACATACCCACTTAACTGCGATCCAGAGCAGGGCTGGCTTTAGTGCTGGTGGCGCCCTGTGCGACAGTCTTTTTAGGCACCTCTTCACCACCACTATGGCCTCCTTCTCTGTGAATTCCCTTACTGACACGCTCCAACAGTGCCCCTAATGTATCTCTAGTGACTCTCTCACATGCATTTCATGTTTTATAGTGCTACTCATACCAGTGTAAGGTGTCAGAGCACTTTACATCACACAAGCATAATACAGAGCCAAACAAAAGTGTATAAATCAGTCAACATAAAACAATGAGGAATACAAGCTGTAGGAATCACGTCATCCCATGTCATCTATACTGGTAGGCAGTATATTTGAAGAGTGTTTGTTCTTGAAAAAATAAAAAACTTAACACTAAATAAATGCACCACCATTGCTAGCTTCACTAATAAGAATGTATTGCTTCACAAATGAAACATTTTTAGTAACATTAGGATACTGAAAGACTAGGGTAAAAACAACATTCTAATCTATACGATGCAGTTTGCACACAGCTCTTTGAATGCAGCTTATAGCTCCCTGTGCTTTTTTTAGAGTTATGACTTAGAAACTGAAAGCAAGAAAACTATCTCTGTTGGAAAAGCAGTAACCCACTGGCGGATCCATATAAAATACAGCTTGGTAATTTGGCATTAACTGTCTGTGCTACTTTATCATGTGTGGAAACTGACACTAGACAAAAGATCTCTCTCCAGCAGGAGCATTAATCACCAGAGTTAGCTTAACATTTTTATTGCTGCTTGAAAAATGCTGGACACACAAGGAACTCTGCAGCAGGTGTTTTTTAAAACTGTATTTATAAACGCAGTGCTCCCGAAGGTCAGCATCATCAGGTGTGGGTGCACTGGTTGCACCGCACTAGAGCCAGCCCTGATTCAGACGTCAAGTTCACCACAGTTCTGAAAACCAGACAGAATCATTACTTAATTCTGTTGCCGCGGATCTTATAGGACCTACCAGACAGTAAGGTCCTGATGTGAAGTCCAGCAGAATGAGAGCACATCTATAAAGTAAAGGAGCTTTTGATCTCCCACACTTTCAGTTCCCCTGATACATTTAGAGGTGGGACACTGCCTGGGTTTTAAACAGCAGAACCTCATCTGCCTCCATCAGTGAAAAAACGTATGCCCATTATCGCTGTTTCAGCGGCCGTTTTCGTCCAAAAAGCGGCGATAATGGCATTGCACTATTAGCAAGGTCCCGCTAGCACGTGTTTCTTTGCCTTAACGCCCGGTTCCCTATCGCCTCACCTCACATCACTAATGAGATGCAAGGTAGGCGTGCCCCTCACAACTACATCATAAAATATCAGCAACGGTGCTTCGCTGATTTTTTTCACGCTAACTGGGCCTTAACGCTAGAATTTAACGTCTGTAAATTCCAGACTAAGGCATACCTTCCATGGGGGGTGGATTGTGTGCCTAAGACCACAGGCCCTATCATCAAGGATAGGGCAGTTTGCCATGAAACATCCCTGGAAAACAGGCGTTGTTCCATGGAAAACGGTGCTATCCCCTCTACCGCTGGAATTTTTATCACCTCATTCGCAAAATTCCTGCGATAGACAGCGATAAATAAAAAAGCCTAAGGGCGATTTGCGATATTTATCGCCGTTTATTGCTAATAAGCCCCTTGATTCTTAATCCATCTGCCACAGGACTACTCGGGCGTAGTGTCTCTTGCCTAGCCCTATTTAGGGTGGGGCAGCTGCCAATGATTTTCTCTAGCTGTGTCCATCATGCAGTGCATGCTAAGCAAATAACTGCCACCAAGAGCATGTCATAGGGACCTTTGTTTTGTTTTTCTCATATAAACTTCTGTTCTGGGACTTTGGGGCATATTTACAGGCCTTTTACAGCTACAGGAACATCACTTTGGTTGATGTTCCTGTGGCGGTACAAAAGGGGGTGGTGATAAATGGAGCATCTGAACCAATCAAACACTCACACTCAGTCAACAGATCTGGGTTTAATCCATCACCGTTCTTTAGCCCACTCTGCCACCCCAGTTCAGACATGGCCATCGGCAAATCAGTCTGACCCTGTGCCTCATGGGAACAGTCCAGTCTGAACTGCCAAGCCATGTCTTCTCTGGACCGGAAACAAGCATCCTAGGACCAGTTTCTGGCATTTCAGCCATCATCAGCCAGGCTTGCTTGAATCCAGTGGCAAAGTGAGCAAGGGACTCATGTCTGAGCATACCCTGCCAACTTATGTCGAACAAAGCGGTACAAAAGGGGGTGGTGATGGACGGAGCATCTGAACCAATCAAACACTCACACCAAGTCAACAGATCTGGGTTTAATCCATCACTGTTCTTTAGCCCACTCTGCCACCCCAGTTCAGACATGGCCATCTGCAAATCAGTCTGACCCTGTGCCTCATGGGAACAGTCCAGTCTGAACTGCCAAGCCATGTCTTCTCTGGACCGGAAACAAGCATCCTAGGACCTGTTTCTGGCATTTCAGCCGTCATCAGCCAGGCTTGCTTGAATCCAGTGGCAAAGTGAGCAAGGGACTCATGTCTGAGCATACCCTGCCAACTTATGTCGAACAAAGCGGTACAAAAGGGGGTGGTGATGGACGGAGCATCTGAACCAATCAAACACTCACACCAAGTCAACAGATCTGGGTTTAAACCATCACTGTTCTTTAGCCCACTCTGCCACCCCAGTTCAGACAAGGGCATATGCAAATCAGTCTGACCCTGTGCCTCATGGGAACAATCCAGCCCGAACTGCCAAGCCATGTCTTCCCTGGACCGTAAACAAGCATCCTAGGACCAGTTTCTGGCATTTCAGCCGTCATCAGCCAGGCTTGCTTGAATCCAGTGGCAAAGTGAACAAGGGACTCACATCTGAGCATACCCTGCCAACTTATGGCGAACAAAGCGGTACAAAAGGGGGTGGTGATGGACGGAGCATCTGAACCAATCAAACACTCACACCCAGTCAACAGATCTGGGTTTAATCCTTCACCGTTCTTTAGCCCACTCTGCCACCCCAGTTCAGACATGGCCATATGCAAATCAGTCTGACCCTGTGCCTCATGGGAACAGTGCAGCCCGAACTGCCAAGCCATGTCTGAACTGGACCGGAAACAGGCATCCTAGGACCGTTTTCTGTCATTTCAACCGTCATCAGCCAGGCTTGCTTGAATCCAGTGGTAAAGTGAGCAAGGGACACACGTCTGAGCATACCCTGCCAACTTATGGCAAACAAAGCGGTACAATAGGGGGTGGTGATGGACGAAGCATCTGAACCAATCAAACACTCACACTCAGTCAACAGATCTGGGTTTAATCCATCACCATTCTTTAGCCCATCCTGCCTGAACTGCCAAGCCATGTCTTCCCTGGATCGGAAACAAGCATCCTGTGGCGGCAGGGGCTTTGCCTTATTTACAAGGCGGCATTAAGTCACTTAACGTGGCTTGACGCCGCCTTGTAAATGTCACCCTTTCACACTATAGTCAGTGTGAAAGAGGTGGGCAATGGGTTTTGCAGTGGGTGTTCCACCCAACACCCATTGATTTTGACGCTGCCCCCTATTTACAAGGGTGGCGTAAATAGGAGGCAATGCCAAATTTAAAACCAGGGAAACATGGTTTTAACATGGCTTTATTTCTCCTCGTTTTTGCTGTTTCCATGTGTTCTACATTGAGCAGCACACATAGAAACAGCAAAGTGCCATGAATGATTGTTTATGTGCATCAAGCTGTGACATCCTGCACATAAACAATCATATAAAAATGATGATTTGCAACTTTATGTGGGCTGCCCTAAGAAGCACACATAGAAGCTTCACATCACCATTTAACATTGTTAAGAAGGGACACCTTCCTGCACATAAACAAGCATTTAATAAATGATGACTTTCAACTTCTATGTGTGCACACAAGGCAGAACACATACGGTGCATACCTGCGATTTCAGAATGGTGTCGCACAGAGTTAGCTATTTTGGCTTAATGCCGCACCCTACCATTCTTTTGTAAATATGCCCCTTGGCTTGCAAAAAAAAAGAATGTTGTGTGGATTAAAAATCTCAATGCAGCATATATAAAAACCGCGGAAACGAGGAGAAACAAAGCATTTCTCTTTGTTGCACCATGTTAAAACCCAGTATTTTTGTTCTTAATTTTGGTGCTGCCCCATATTTATGCAGTTTTTGTAAAAAGGAGTCAGCGTCAAATACAATTGGTGTTGCAGTGGAACGCCCACCCCTTTCAAGCTAAGAATAGCATGAAAGGGGTAAACAACCTTTACAACGAAACTTTTACAACGCACTACCATTACAATGCGGTCATTACAACGCAAACCATTACAACGCATTGTGCTGGGGGGCGCTCTAGGATAGGGAATGAGTTTAATTTACTATCCAACACCTTCCCTAGTGTCCACGGGGACTGGAGTTGGAATTGTAAATTAAACTATTCACTATCCAACACCCAAAAGCACTATGCGTTGTAATGGATTGCGATGTAAAAACCGCGTTGTAAAGGTAGGCGTTGTAATAGCCTGCGTTATAACGTCATACATCCCATGAAAGGGTGCCTTGTTTACAAGGCAGTGTTAAGCCACGCTAGGTGGCTTAACACTGCCCTGTAAATAAGGTGAAGCCCTATGGCCACAGGAATGTCAAAAAAAGTATTGTTCATGTATCGATAGGGGCTTGTAAATATGCCACAAAACATTCCCCAGTTGACCTTCAAACCCAAAACATCCCTGAATGCATGTGAGGTGATGGAGATTGAGGTCAAATCTGAGTAGATGTCCACACAAAGGCAATTTATAACAATCACACAATACAGAGATTAAAGGCAATACCATTGTTGCAGCCATTTTTCAGAATAATGGGACAGTACATGATTACTGGGTAGTACATGGTAGATATTTCTATTTACTAGTCCACTTCCATAACCAAGTTACTCTCTTTGTACACTTGACCCCAATGCTCAATTTGAGCTGGTGGTTCCTGGTGGGACCCGCCCACTCTTATTTTTGGGGAACAGCACTATTTTTTCAGCATCAGATTATAACCGAGCGCACAAGAGAATAAATGCACAGATTGGAAAGTCGGAGGATGAGAACAACAACAAAACTATCTCAAAGGTGTAAGCGGGAACCTGCAAGAGTGAGGAGAAATGGGCAGGGAGTGTCTGTTAGTGGATTAAAAATTGCAGGCCTCATTTATGAGTTATTGCCATAGGGCAGCACGGCAGGCCTTCCTGCTGCGCAGCCCTGTGGCAAAAGAAAAGGGAAGGAAAGCGCTGTATCGATGAGATACGACACGTTACTGTCCTTTTCCCCTGTACCAGAGCACAATAGGCTGGTGTGCACCAATGCTTGCACCTTTGTACCATGGTGCAAGAGTGCCTGCGCTGAGGGGATGATTGTTTTTGTGCAGGAAGGGAAACTTTCCTGCACAAAAACAATCACAAGAGGCCTTTTCCATTCTGCAGCACACATGGAAAAAGGAAAAACGAAGAGAAATAAAGATATTTCTCCTTGTTGTGCCTCCCTTACGCCTCCCCTGGGGAGGCATACGTTTTTGGCGCTGCCTCAGATTTACAATTTCTCGTAAATCTGGGGCAGTGTCGAAATGCCACATGCGTAGTTGTGACACATGCCATGACATCGCATTCCATTCCATTCCAAGCAAACTAATACTAGGCACATTGCAACAGTAGAGTAGGGGTTGCATAGCGGAGACATAAATAATACTATTCCCACTTCAGTGAGTGCAACCCAAAATTAACCTTTGCACCCAAACCCTACTGTGAATCTTGGAATTCCATTTTGAGCCCACAAAACACACCCAAAATTCAATTTTTACCCCAAAACACACCCCAATATTCATATTTTACCCCAAAACACACCCCAATGTCCTGATCAGACATCCAAATTCAATACCCACACAAAAAACATATAATTAACCTTTGACTGACATTATCATGCGTTGCAATACAATGCAATGTACAGGCACCTGCGTTGTTGGAGTTGCATTGTTAATGATGTACTGCCTGCATTGTAATGGTCGTCTCCCATGCCACAGGCAACCCATAGGCTATGCTGCTGTGTCTGTCTGCCCCTGGACCGCGCTCAGCACCAAGGAGCCTTCGTCTTGGACACTTCACCACTACGACGCCAGCACCCTCCCCGCCATCAACCCTGGACACCACCTCGCCTGCCAGGACCAACCTCTGCTCCAGAATAGACTGGACATCACCATCGCTATCACTGACGGCTGCAGTATCACCCACAAGGAGCAGTCCGACCGGCAAAGGAGGAGGCATTGCCATCACCTACAGAAGCACACTTCGACTGATCACGCACTCTAATGACCCAAGGGTGAGCATGGACCACCTCAACTCCCAGATCTGGACCAAGCCCAAGTACATCCTCTGTGGCAACCTAATGTGCAGGCCCCCCTTGCCGTGGCCTCCAATTCTCCAATACTAATGTAGTCCTCATTGCACCCCATGGTCTCCCATCCACCGATGACATCCTACACGGTGAACTCAAGTTCCACCTGGACAACCCCAGTGACCAGAACACCACCCCCTTCTGAGGAAGGTCCCCTACATCAGATGCAAGCAGCTAGTCACCTTAACAAGCCACATAGCAGGACACACGGTCGAGCACGTCATCTCCATCAGTGGGTACTTCAACTACAGCCACAACACCTGATTTTCATGGACCGACCATCATTGGTAACATCTCGTCTTTATCGTGCCCACCGGACACCATCGCCTTCACTCACCCCCCCCCCGCAGCTGGATCAAGGCCACCGAAGAACTTCTCGTCAACTCCCTCAGCACCAACACTCAACCAATGCTTCCAAACGATGACACTGCAGAACACAACCACCACCGATGGATCTCCACCAGTTCCGACATTCGGGCATCCCTCATGAACGGCGATGTGTCGTGTCAGTACCTTCTGCTGCCTGGTGACAGGCGCGAGGGTGAAGCAGTGCCACAGGGATAGGCTGGCCCCATTCATTGATGGAGTTGCGTCATGGTTGTGACATGACTGCAGCAATGCGTGACTTTAGCCTAGACAGGTACGTCAGGATTTCTGACATATCTGTCATTACTGTCGTCATGGAGCGCTGTCCAGTGAATACAGCTCATCCATGCTGTTGTAAGAAGTGCGTAGTGAGAAGTGTCGCAACGCTGTCTTGTCACAGCGCTGCAACACTTTTCATGACTGGGGCCCAGGAATGCGCACTATCTTACTGATGGTGAGCATTCCTGCACTGCAGTGGTCATCTCTTGATCTGATGCGGACATGCAACACTGAGAGACGCTGTTTCAGAAGCTTATCGTTATCCCAGCCCCCATGCCCTGGACGCTGACTGCGACTCTTTCTCTTGGTGTTTCCTCGCCCCAGCGCCTCTGAAATAATCCTGATACATGATCGAATTTCATTTGGTAGACCTAAGACGGAACCTTGCTTCCATTAATATACGCGGAGGACATATCTTTTCCTTCTTCTTCTATGTACACTTCACTTACCCGAATGTAGTCTTCTCCTTCTTTTGTTTAGATTCCTGCATTACTATTTAGGTGTCCTCTAGAGATAAATGCTCTACTTTGATCCTAGTCTCTTGTTCTGTGAACTTGAGATCCTCCTAGTTGGCCTCTGGATCTTTCCGCCCTGAGGAAGGTGAGACCCGCACTGGGTCGATCACCAAAATGCTCGTTGGCGTTGTTTCTACTCTATGGACCACCTCTAATTCATGATACTCTTCGTTATCATCCTAATGCTAATGTATCTTGAGGATGCTGGATATATTTGGCGCTACTTAAATGTTTGAGTATTCATCTGTTTTTAGATTATGATCATTGTCATCTCTATCTGTTAAAATTGGTCCATTTGTTCTTATCTCTTGTATTGTTGGTATGAGTATGATTGAATTCCTGATTTTCAGGATGTGCTGGTACGTGAGAGTATGAATCTGTTGGTATGAATGCATGAGTGAGTGTGGCATGGAATGTTATATACGTACATTTTACAAATAAGATGCTAATGAGTTATTAATAAATGTTGATATGTTTCTAATCTGTGTGTTGTGTCTTTTTGTCCAACTCCCTGGGTGTTTGTATATTAGCGACTTATAGCGCATGTTAAATATTATGGCAGAGGAATTTTGCTTTGAGTAGCATTCCTGCACTGTAGGTTTGTCGCACGGCAGCGCTGCAACATTGCTTGCAGTGCTGTCCAGCACCAAAACCTGCTGACATGAGGCCCCAAGTGTTATCCCTATTTTTAAGACCAACTATTTTCTAGTCTTAAGTAACTGGCTCAAACTGCAGTTAGAGACAGGTTTTTTGGTCTTCAGAACTACAAGGAACCCCTTGTGAATATGGAGAAGTGGGGTTGGTGGCCGATTTTGCCCGGGAACGCCTCTCCTGCATATAATTATCGCTAACAGAAGTGGTGATCTTTACAATGGACGTTTTTGCCTAAAAACTATTGCTAACAGCTGTTAGCGACAGCTTGGTAATAGGGCGATAAAATTATTGCCGAATTAGCGGCAGCAAGCCACCGCTAACGCGGTGATAACTACTTGTGAATATGGCCCCAAATAGCATGAGGTTGATGGAATCATTGGCGTTGGAGAGATTTCAGACAAACCTATTGAGGAGCTAACAATATATGGAGCACCCCCCGCTTGTATAGTGTTATTCTTATAGTTTATTAGGGGGAGTTGCAAAGTATGAATATATTTGCACCGGGCTCAGAACTAACTTAGCAACCTGGCAACCGCCACATTCCCCGAACTCTGGAACCACGCTGCGGTCAATCCTCTCCTGAAGAAAACCTCGGCGGACCCCACCGACCTGAAAAAATACAGACCTATCTCCCCACTCCCGTTCCCAGCGAAAGTCATCGAGAAAGCCATCAAAAGCCAACTCGCCACATTCATCGAAGAGCACAACTTCCTCGACTCCTCCCAATCCGGCTTCAGAAAAAACCACAGTATGGAAACCACCCTCCTCGCTGCAACAGACGACACACGCACCCTACTGGACAAAAGAGAAACAGCAGCCCTCATCCATCCTCATCGACCTCTCAGCGGCGTTCAAAACAGTCTCTCACCGCACCCTAATACGCAGACTCCATGATGCAGGGATCCAAGACAAGGCCCTCAACTGGATTTGCTCCTTCCTCTCCAGCAGAACGCAGCGGGTCAGACTCCCCCTTTCCTCTCTGACCCAACACCTACCACCTGCAAAGTCCCCCGGGGGTCCTCCGTCAGCCCTACACTCTTCAATGTCTACATGGCTCCGCTCGCCCCCTTCATCAGAACCTACGGACTCAACATTGTGTCATACGCAGACGACACCCAACTCATCCTCTCCCTATCCAACGAACCCAATACCACCAGACACAATTTACGAGAAGGCATAGAAGCCGTCACCAAATGGATGAAAAACAGCTGCCTACAACTAAACACCAACAAAACAGAAGTACTCATCATTGGCCCTAGCCCCAATGCATGGAACAACACCTTTTGGCCCCCTGCCCTCGGAAGCTCGCCCACCCCCACGGACCACGCACACAACCTGGGAATCATCCTGGACTCCGAGCTGAAAATGGAACACCAGATCAACTCTGTCTCGTCCTCCTGCTTCCACATCCTCCGCCTCCTACGTAAGACCTTCAAATGGATCCCCCTCAAACACAGAAAAAACATCACTCACGCCCTGGTCACCAGCAGACTCGACTACGGCAACGCACTCTACACCAGAATAAACAAAAACCTCACCCGTAAGGTACAGAGTATCCAGTACCCCGCCACAAGACTGGTCCTCGACCTGCCAAGACACTGTCACATCTCCCAGCTCCTGCGCACAACGGCTCCTAATCGAAGCTAGAGTCACCTTCAAGATGCTCACCCATGCCCACAAGGCCCTCCACAACACCTGACCAGCATACCTGAACAGCAGACTCAAATTCCACGAATCCCAGAGGACCCAACGATCTGCCCAGCTCTCCTATGCTGTAGTCCCCTGCACCAGAAAGACCAGATCAGGAGGCCGCTCCTTCTACTTCCTCGCAGCCCGTGCCTGGTACGCCCTGCTGCTCCACCTCAGACAGACAACATCGTTCCTCATCTTTGCAAGAAACCTCCAAACCTGGCTCTTCGAAAGACCCCACCATTGATGGACTGGAGCCTGCTAACCCGACCCCCCACCAGGGCCTTGAGACCCTTATGGGTGTGTAGTCTCGCTTAACAAACGCCTGATTGATTGATTTGATTGATTATCTTGCAAACTGTTGTAAACTTATTGTATCATTGTTTCTTATATGTATTTTCTCTTTTTCTTCTCTATGATTTCTGTTTCCTCTCTATGGCGTGTCTTTGTTCTAGAATTGTTATGCCTGTTTGCTGGTCCAGGGGTTCTCTTGTGTCAGTTGGAGAACTGGTCAGCAGGCATTGAGTCTGTGTTCTGCCGTGCTCTGCATTAAACATATTAATGCTTACCTACAAGGTTTGAAGACTCTACTTACCACACAAACCTTCTGTTATCTGCAAAGAATTTTACCTTGGAACGTTCACAAGAAAATCGTGACCAGTAGTGTGAATCACGCTGCACTAGACAGTCTAGACTTCAGTGTTTTCTAATGGCTCGCATAAATGGAAAGTCTAGAAAAAAATTGCTTTGCTGGGGCAAAGCCAGAAGAAAACTGCGAGGTGCAGCCTAGTTCACAAAGGTGCGACAAGTGAGATCATGAAATGTGATATTTCAACGCAGTAGAGCACATATGTACTGTTATCAAGCCAATATGATGTGAAAATAATATCGGGGAAGACATATTAGGTCGCTAGAAGAAAAAGGGGCGATATGTAAAGAATTCCTCTTTGTAAATATGCGTGAATTTTTTTAAGTTTCTGTAGCAATACAACCTGCCGCCGAAGGTTGTAACTAATGTTTAAGGCCCGGATCCCAAGTTATTGTTTTATAAGAACCGTGGTAGCTGTAATAGTGTGGGGCCCTAGGCCCACATGGTGGAAGAACTGCGACACACACACTAGATGTATCGTGGGTTAGTGAGCCTCGAGCACGTGCGCTCGGCTCCTTTTATTAACTGTGTCACGTGATGTCGTGACATCAGTGGTGGGTGGGTGTTCAGTGTAGGCATACATGGTTAACCCTTAACAGTGTCAGATAGGACACTACATTCCTCCCAAACTTTAATAAAAATTAAGGAAAGGCAAAAAGTCCGAGCCTGTGGGAGGAAGTACATAAATATACAGTAATTACAAATATACAGTGAGTCTCTTCAGCTGCTTGCTTGATGATGGTGATGGAAATTGCTGCTGAGACTTTATTTCTTCTTGGCTCGACGTCCTGGTTCTCGGTGGGCGTGTTCTTCTTTGCTTGCGTCGTGGACGTGTGGTGGTCAGTCCACGGAGATCTTGCTTTTGAGGATGACGTCAAACAGGATGACCAGAAGTTAGACTTGGATGGGGTTGTCTTCAGCTGGTCCGTCGGTTTCTTCACTGTAGGCAGCTTGGCTTCACTTTTCAAAGGGTGGAGTGTTCGAAGGACATTCTTCTCACTAGGACGCCCCTCTCGCGGCTGTTCTCCTGCCACGAGATATCACCGGAGGCCCTTTTACCAGGTTTCCACTGGGCCGGGTATTATTCCACAGCGTTGCTCCAACTCCACAGTCTGCGTGTGAATGGAGGAGTCGATGGGGTACTACCTCGCAAAGTCCGTAGCTCCACCTGAAGGGTAGTTGTTGACTCTTGCCTTTGCGCACAAGTTCCTCATCTTCCTGGGACGTGCAGGTTAGACGGCGATGGACTCATCTCTCGTGTTGGACCCTCTGCCACCGGTGTCCCTGAGGCCTTTGCCCCTTGGATCTCCACGGGCTGGTGTGGATTGGTCAGTTCTCCTTGTTCAGGACATCTGAGCTCCCTCAGCTTCCAGACTTCCGCTCAATCTCAAAGGTGGGTGTTGCCAATGGTCCGGCCTGTGCTCTCCTACCGTCCACGGGTCGTCGGGGTCTTGTGAATAGGTGCCTGTTCTGTTCTTGGTGCTATCAGTGTTCTCCAGGATGTCCGGGTCACTGTACACGATGTTGTAGTGTGTCACCTCTTCTTCTTCTTGTAGGTGTGTGGACTTGTTACACCCCTCTTCACCTTTTCCAGAAGTTGTTGATGATGGCGTCATGCCACATGACTTCTTCAGTTCTCTTCTTCATGGCATCGCGCCACTCTTCTCCTTTTCACGACACAGTGCGGTCACCTTTCTTCCTTTGTCTTGCTGACCAGGCTTCTTCAAACAGCGTGCACTCTGCCTGATTCTGTCGGGTCCTGTCCTGTCTTTAGGACACTGTCTTCTCTCCACTCTTTGGTGACTGGACCGGTCATTACGATCTTCTCTCTTGTCTCCGATTACTTCCAGTTACTCTTGGTGTTGCGTCCGTCTGTCCGGGTCTTCTGATCTCTCGGTTTACGGACGTCTTCTGGCAGGACATATTCACCCTGACTTGGCAGAATTTCTTCTTTCATTTCTGGTGATCATTTTGGGTGATTGGCTTTTGTTTGGGCGCCCCTCTGGCTTGTCGGATCATCCTTTTTCCTGGGCGATCTTCTTTGCTACCAGATGGGGTGGACAGCTTGCTCCTTGTGAGTCTTATTGCTATCCGCGACCGTTGGGATCGCTATTGGTTCTGCTGCAGTGCTTTTGCGTCGGCGCAGTTTCTCCTGCGCTCTTCTTGTGCTCTGCTTTTCCGGAGGATTAGCTTCACCTCTCCCTGGACCTTCTCCGGTGGATGCACTTCTCGTGCTCGCTTCCGGTGAGGCTCTTTAGCTTCTTGGGGCGTTCACCTTGCTTGGTTGTTTCGCCTCCTTTTGGCTGCGGGGTAACTTTACGTTACTCTTCCGGTGCACGTCAGTGTGCAGTGTAGTGGCAAGTTCTTGCTTCGCTTGGTACCGTCGTGATACATCTTCAGTGTAGCTTTGTTCCTTGCGGTTCATTTGATTCTTTGGCGTTGTCGCTTTTCCACTTGCGTGTCGCACTTTTCTTCTTCACACTTGGGTACTTGCCTCGCACGTCTTCTGGTGCTGTGGGTGTGGCTTCCTTACTTTCAGGCGCTGTCCTGTACTGTCCGCGTCCGGGGTACACAGTCGGGTGCCTTTGGATCTTGCTGCTTGCGGTAGACGTCTTGACTCTTCCTCTCCGTCCAGCGTGAGGTTGTCTTCTGCGATTGCGGTGAGCACCTGTGGCCACAGGCGTCACTTCTGCAGTGATGATGGGTCTCCGTCTTGATCCGCGTCGCTGCAGGCTTGCTTTCCTTGTAGGCTGTCCCTTGTGCTTACTTGTGCTTGTTTGTTTCTTGTGGCTTCTTTTGGGGTGCACTGCTCACCAAAGTCCACTAGATGGCAGTGTGGGCTGGATTCCCTTTTGCAACAGCCTGCCTCCTCTTGGTGACTTTCTTCTTGAAGTCCCGGGCTTGCTGTCTTCCCTGGAGTGTGCCTGAGAGGAGGGGGCTGGAGTCACTGCTGACTGCAGGTAAGTCCTTTTTCATAGTGTTTGGGGTTATGGGGCACACCAGTGTTTATAGTGCAGTGTTTATGGTGCACTGCTGTTATGCACTTCGTGCTTCTCTATTTGCTTTTGCACAGCGCTGGCTGTTTGCAGATTGTTCCTTCTTGCGAGGACCCAGAAGGTGGAGCACGTCTCTTCGCCCTCCCTGCCCGGCAGCCTCTCAGTCCTCGCACGGGCAGGGGGCTATGGGCCATATTTAACTATGCGGGGATCGGCACCCGCTGGCTCTCTCTTTTGTTTCCCTCCTTTGGAGCAGCTTAACTCACGCTGCGCAGGGGGAAGGCTGGAGCCAATGTCCGATCAGGTGAGGCAGCGGGTGGGCTCGGCTTTCTTGTCTGCGCCCCGCAGCTCTGCACACGCTGCGGGCGCTTGCCTTGTGAGTGTAATACCCCGCCGCTACAGCAGCTCCTCCTCACACCGACGGCGGGGTCGGGGAACACTGCAGGCCATGGGTAGGCTCCGCTGGCTTAGCAGGGCGTTGCAGTCATCGCGGGTAGGCTCCGCTTGATGCCTTCACTTTCCCCGCCCGCGCTTCACTTCCAGAGGCGGACAACATGTTTTCCACAGCGGGTAGGCTCCGCTTTTAATCATCGGCGCCCCGCACCTTTTGCTATTCACACGCTGCGGGCGCTCTCTCTACAAGGTTAATTCCCTCGCCGATGCAGCCTCACTGCAGGCAGGCCGCGGGTGGGCTCCGCTGGTCTGCCTTTATTTACAGTTTATACTCTGGCACCATGGCCATGCGGGTGGGCTCCGCTGTCGGCCTACAGCGCCTTGCAGCACTTCACACGCTGCCGGCGTTGTTCTTCACCCCGCCGCCGCACTTTTCACACGCTGCGCGGCGGGGACGCTGCAAGCAGGCCGCGGGTGGGCTCCGCTGGCGCTGCTTTTAATTAAAGTTTCTTTTCGGCTGCTTCACGCCCGGCGGGGCGCCTGACCATGCGGGTGGGCACCGCTTATGTTCGATCACAGGGGGGATCGCTCCTGGCATACGCGACCCCCCAGGGGCATTCACAGTCCCCGGGCTCACCTCCGGCCTACGGGCCTGTCTTCTCCTGCGGCCGTGGCGAGTGGGCTCCGCCCGGTCAGCACTCCTCGCAGGGGGCTCAGTCGCGGCCGGTGCAGGTGGGCTCTGTCCGGTTCGCTTTTCATCGGTGACTCGGCCCGGGGCACAGCACTCGCCCCACGGGCCTCTCGGCGGCCGGCGCCGCCTCACCAGGGGGTGCCCTTCACACGGGCAGCATTCTCCTCCCCTTGTGCAGTGGCTGCGGCGCGTGGAGTTCGAACCACTCCCTCGTCGCCATTGTAATAGTGTGGGGCCCTAGGCCCACATGGTGGAAGAACTGCGACACACACACTAGATGTATCGTGGGTTAGTGAGCCTCGAGCACGTGCGTTCGGCTCCTTTTATTAACTGTGTCACGTGATGTCGTGACATCAGTGGTGGGTGGGTGTTCAGTGTAGGCATACATGGTTAACCCTTAACAGTGTCAGATAGGACACTACAGTAGCCACAGCCAGAATGCCTATACTAACAAGTATTAGAACTGAGGAACTTCATTGGAACTCTCAACACTCCAATCAGGTGCTCTCAAGGGCATGGAACGGGCTTTAAAGGACGAAACTCTGGTGTAGGTCTGAGCCGCAGACCTATAACGAGGGGATTACATTAAACAACCAGTAGAGTTAGAAGGGCTACCTTCTTGGGTAGAATATTCTAAATTAAAAAGAGAGAAACCGACAAACAGTACATTTGTTTTAGCAGAAGGTCTGTGCCAGCTATTATTGGCCGAGAGCCACTCTATTGTCTTCGGTGGAGCTCCTAACATTCTAATTATTTTTATTATTAAAAAAAAAAAAGTTAACTTTAGTGCAGTAAAATGAAGTCGACATGTAATATAACCCGCCTGCAGGTACGACAGCTCTGTGTGCTTAAGAGTCATAAGACCTAGGCAAAAACAATATGTGCGTTTTGCTGCGGTAAAGTCCCTTCAGACTCCAAGAAGCACCAGGCGAGATGCCACTGCCTGCGTGGGCGGGAGCAAAGCAAACACCATCCCTCAAAAGCAGTGTGTTCTTCTCTGCAGAAGCGCAAGACAATAAAGAAGAGAGCTTGTGGGTCTGTTTTCTCCTGTGCACTTTTCTGACCTTTGCTGTTTATCTAGCAGGCGGCGTGCCCAAGATGTATCACAGTTTGAATAACATTCCTCGGGTGCTGACTGTCTACCCATTAACAACAATATAACATGCTGCAAAGAGGCTTGTATAACTTTTTATTTGAAGTATTTTATAATTTCACATTTCTACTTGCAAAGAGCAAGGATAGGCCTTGATGAATGAACTTCAGAAAGGCCACTGGTTCTTAATTACACTATTAAAAAAATGAAATACAGAAGTGTACTAGAGCAATGGATAAAATTGCAGCTTGGAAAACGAAGCAACAGGAAAGTTAGATTTGCTACAGAGCTGTTAACAAAAATAAATGTGGAAATGTACTAATTTCAGATTCATTTTTTTACAAAAACCGAAATATATATGAGTAAATACACATACAATTATTTTTTTTTAAATGTGGATAAATACAGATGGAAATGTCCAAAACTTAAGTACCATAAAATCAGGAGGTATAATTCTAAGTTATAAAACACTACTGTTAAGTTTGTTTTTACTATAAAAACACGTATTCAGGCAGGCTTAAGTTAGGAATTATCATTTTCAGGGGTGTTATAGTTAGCTGGACATTTCACTCGTACAAAACCATTGAAATTTCTCTGTTATAGTTAGTTGTACTAAGTATACCTCGCGCGCCCGCAATCCACTGCTGATGATGCCACATATTACATCATTTATGACATGGTAAGTGGCATCACTGATGACATCACTGATGACATCTCAAATGGGTGTGGTGATGAGCAAATATATTTCTCAATGGTACAGGTCCAACAAACTAGAAAAATAAAAGGCAGTGTATGTGTCAGTTGTTGTATATAAATGAGTGTACATAAGACACAATGATTGTGTGAGTGACTGTATGGATAACTGTATACTTGTAATAATTATTTTATAATTCACTAAGCATGACTTACTATCTAAATGAATAGAAGAAGTGGTGTTTGTATAAGTGTTTTGCTAAGTAAATATGTAAGTATGATCCATTGTTTGCATAAGTGAGTAGGATGACTTCATATGTGAATAGGATGCATGCTGTTGTTTAATGTCGATATAGATGTATAAGTATTTTTGATAGTGTTCTATTGTTCATTGACAGCATGTATGAGTGAATCCATAGGTAAGTGATTAGATGTGTGTATACATCTATGAATTACTGAGTGGATTTTTAGATACTTGTATTGCTGTGACAATGGATTTAAATATGATACTCTGTATTTTACAAAGAGTGATGAAAAATTGTAATAGTGTATGAAAAGGTGTATGTGATTATCACGTGGATGAAGTCATCAGTGATGTCATTTGAGATGTCATCAGTGATGTCACTGACCATGTCATGAATGATCTAATATGTGACATCATCAGCAGTGGATTGCGGGTGCGCGAAATATAGTTAGTACAACTAACTATATAGGAGCAATTTCAATGGTTTTGTATGAGTAAAATGTCCAGCTAACTATAACACCACTAAAACTTATAGTTTTTTGAGTGAATTTCAAAGGGTTTTTAAAAGCTAATTCCTAACTATATAACTCCTGAAACCTATGTTTTTTTCAGTGAATTTCAAAGGTTTTTTAAATGCTAATTCCTAACTATATAAGGCCTGCAATCTATGGTTTTTTCAGTGAATTTGCAAGGTTTTTAAATGCTAATTCCTAACTATATAAGGCCTGAAACCTATGGTTTTTTCAGTGAATTTCAAAGGTTTTTTAAATGCTAATTCCTAACTATATAAGGCCTGAACCTATGGTTTTTTCAGTGAATTCGCAAGGTTTTTTTAAATGCTAATTCCTAACTATATAAGGCCTGAAACCTATGGTTTTTTCAGTGAATTTCAAAGGTTTTTTAAATGCGAATTCCTAACTATATAAGGCCTGAAACCTATGGTTTTTTCAGTGAATTCGAAAGGTTTTTTAAATGCTAATTCCTAACTATATAAGGCCTGAAACCTATGGTTTTTACATTGAATTCGCAAGGTTTTTTAAATGCTAATTCTATTAGCGGATAACGTTTTTATATATTAAAACGTTTTTTAAATCTCAAATGCCTGCTTTGCTAACAGAGTTTTTAAGCACAGGCTCTTTTGTCTCTGGTGGCCATCTTGGGAGACTGCATATCAGAATTTTTTTAATGAAATGTAAGAGGATTTGAGAAGTCACTCAAAATGTGCCCTAATTTTTCTTTCTTCAGCACTAATCATAATTTCTATGGCAAAATGAACCCCCTCATTTTGTTCCTTTGCAAATTAAATGTTTTAAGTGTTAACACTTTATTCCAATCAAGATGACTTCAGGTGTGCCATGCTTTTGTCATAAGTAAGACTGTTAGTGCTCTAGTTGTTCTTTAGAACACTCTGGGACATTCTGTTATTGGGCTATAGTTGGGCTACATCTGGCTGATATTTGGGCTACATTTGTTTTTTTTGTCTCTGGTGGCCATCTTTGGGCTACATTGGGCTACATTGGGCTACATTGGGCTACATTGGGCTACATTTGGGCTCTAACATATATATAGCCCAATGTAGCCCAATATATATTTTTTCAAAGTTAATTTTTGTAAAAACCACTGGAGCATATATCTTGAGACATAGCAAAGGCACATCGGGGTACCAGTCCCTAAAATTTTGCCAAGTATGGTGGAAATCCATTCAGCCGTTCGGGCTAAAAGGGAGTCCAACCGCTCTATGGAAATTAACATGGGGAAAACATGTTTTGGGACCCCCCTTTATCTCGGCCCCCGCTTGACGAATCCCCCTGAAACTTTCGGGGAAGGAGCGGAGCGCAGCGAGGCAAAGTTAAGGAAAATTACAGGCAGATCCCTTAATCGGCTCCAAAGTTATTCCCAATAGAATGTTGCGGATTTCCTATGGAAAACGATCCTAACTATAACTACCTACTGGCGACCGCTAGTAGGTAATAATATATATATATATATATATATATATATATATATATATATATATATATATATATATATATATATATATATATATATATATATAAATATATATGTATATAGATCACTCCAGGACTGGCATTAGCGCTAGTGGCGCCCTGTGTGACATTGTCTACTGGCCCCACCAATGACCACCTCTGCAATGGATTCCCTCACTAGCACCATTTAACAGTGCCCCTCAAGTCTCAATAACCACTGTCGCTTAGATTCATTTAGTTTTATAGCAACCAGTGTATGGCATCAGAGCACTTTACACCACACACACACACATTGCACAGAGATAATCGTACATCAGTTTATAGGAAATGCTACATCAGAAAGGACAAGGTGTAGTGTAGCAGTAGCATGTCATCTGTACTGGCAGGCAATAAAGTTTGAGTCCTTATTCTGGGAAAGCACAAATCCAGAAGTTAAAATGTACCATCATTGTTAGGGGTCCTCGACACCAGGCGCACGCACCCCCTCTCCGGTCCATGGGTACTCGCCCCGCCAACCCCCTCCTAAACGGCCCTCTTGGTTCCACGACATCATCTGACATGAAGCAAGGAGTCGGAAGTCTGTGGATAGACGTGTATCATGGTCACACTAGCTCCACCTCTCTACGACCCTGAAGCCCTCCCCTCCCTCCCACCCCAGATCCAACCCCCACCCGTTTGTAAGTCCCCAAGTTGAAGTTAGAATTTGGATAGCCCTTTCAAGACGCCCAACATGAGGGACTTTGAACTAGAGACAGTCAGATACCTCGAAGAACTTCGGTGCACATAACACTGCATAGTCTAGTTATCTCCTCAGGGCATTTACGGCGAAAGTGGCGTGGGGGAGCCCCCCCCCCTGTTAACTGAGTCACCTGTTAGACAATATCCCCTGCCACCTCCAGGCAGCAGAATGGAATGCATCGATAGTACTATAACACTCCTACATTTGCTGCTTGTATGAAATGTAAAATCCAAATAAAAAGGTTTATAAAAAAAAAATCATTGTTAAGGGTTCTCTTTCATAATAAGAATTATTTTCTACCCAAATGAACCCTTTCCGACTCAGATCTGTGGCTGGGGGTGTGTGTCTGAAAAGTTGCAGCACTCCGTCCATC
Source organism: Lissotriton helveticus (assembly GCF_964261635.1). NCBI lineage: Eukaryota > Metazoa > Chordata > Amphibia > Caudata > Salamandridae > Lissotriton > Lissotriton helveticus. The sequence goes on from NC_136069.1 coordinate 130,049,370, forward strand.
ATCGACTTGTGTTTGCTTTGTTTGCCCTAAGTTGGCAGGTTATGCCCATACATGGGCCCCTTGCTCACTTTTTCACTGGATTCAAGGTAGCTTGGCTGATATGGGGTGTCACCCTGAAACCACCCGGCCCCAGGATGCTTGCCAGACTGATTTGCATATAGCTGGGTCTGAACTGAGGTGCCGAAGTGAGTAAAAGAATGATGATGTATTCAACCCAGATCTGTGACTGGGGAAGACTGTCTGAAAAGTTTCAGCACTCCGTCTACCATCTCCTTGTGTTTGCCTCACTTTTTAAAAGTAGCACAACAAGAAACCTAGCTACCACTTTCTTTGCTATTACCTACTTAGACGAGCACCAATACCTGATTTCATTGGTCCTGGTTATTTATTCAACCATTCTTTTATTTTTTCATTTTTCTGTTATCATATATGCCAGAAATAGAGAAAAACGTTTTCTTTCAAAAGAGTACATAAAATAAATTATAAACGTGTAGACAACAATACATGAACAACACATCAAAGTATTACACAAGTCAGTCATTTAAAAAACTACATGCATGCAGCGCTTTTTAAAAGTGGCATTTCTAAAATAATACTGTAAAATCCAACCACCCCAGTAAGCAGGAATTACCACTCCCATTCTAAATATACCAAACATTGCTAGGCCACTTGTTTCCTATCAGGAATTACCAATTAAGCACAAATAAGGGAATTCCCAATGCTAGCCTATGTGAGGAGCAGAGCTCACAGTAGTGAGAAACAAAATAGGCTGTTTGTCAGTACAAGGACATGCTACCCAATAAAGGCACATGTCCTACCTTTTACCTAAACAGCACCCTGCCCATAAGGCTACCTAGAGCCTACCTGAAGGGTGACCTACCTACATTTATAAAAAAAAATGGGTGTTTAAGGCTTTGCAAGTAGTTTTAAATGACAACTCAATGTGGCAGCAAACTGTGCATGCAGGCTCTGCAGTGGCAGTCTTGAGTCAAGTTTGAAAGGCTACATCAATGGGTCGAACAAGCAGTGCTGCAGGCCCAGTAGTAGCATTTAATTTACAGACCCTGTGTATATGAGATGTCACTGTAAAAGGGACTTACAAGTAAATTAAATATGCCAAACAGCTGTAAACCAATCATACTATGTTTAAAGGAGAGAGCACATGCACTTGTTATGTCAAATGTTATGTTAAAAGAACTTGTACAGCGCACGGTCACCAGGCGGTTTCATGGCGCTCAAAACGGAAGGGCGAGAAGCAGGTGCATGAGTTACTCATAGGCTTGTTGGAAGAGATGAGTCTTGAGCAACTTCCGGAAGGAAGCATAGCTGGAGCTAAGTCTGAGGTTGCTCGGGAGAGAGTTCCACAACTTGGGGGCTAGGAAGGAGAAACACTGACCGCCGTGTTTTTTCCGTTTGAACCGCGGGATGACAAGCAGGTTGTAGGAGGAGCACATGCACTTCAGCACTGATAAGTAGTGGTAAGGTGCCCAGAGTCCAGAAGCCAGCAAAAAGGTCAGAAAAATAGGAGGAAGAAAGTAAAAGGTGTGGGGATAACCCTGCAAAAAGGCCAGGTCCAACAAGTACAGTTGTAAAAACAATGTAATGTACTAATAGAATCTAATAAGTATTACCAAGCACAAATTGTCTGTCCCTACGGTTTGAGCAGATGAGTTACCAACACTAAAAACCTTGCCGACTACAGTAATCTGCGAGTTTCCATGTAACAAATCATCTGCCTACAGGCTTTAACACAGTATAGTAACAATCAACCCTCAAGCACTAATTTCCTTTACACAATGCTTCTTACAATAAATAAGTAAGGCCAACTTGCTTTCTGAGAACTTTTCATTAGAAACATCACTACTGCTCACCAGGCAGGACCTTCAACACAAGCCCGAAGGCAGAGCCAAGAATATATTCAAAGAAAGAATAAGTTGCACCACCTACACCAGCATTCTCGACAGATAAATGGAACACCTCATGTTTAAGTTATGCCTCACAGTCATCTTCTCCCTGGAAGAAACCCTCGTATACAGACCAACAGGACCCTGCACCAATTGCGTCAGCGACATCACTGACTTTGTCGCACTCCTCATCATTAAATCCAGCACCTTTGTTCTCCTTATAAACCTTAACTTTCAACTTAATGACAAAATATAGGTTGCCACTCAGTCCTACAATTTAGAACATAATCTCTTCCACAAAGCAACCATCAGACTTCAACTTATCCGTAAGGCCTTTTCTGTCCCTGGGACACTGCGCAGGAGGCTAATCAACTAGCCCTTGGAGTCACTCTGGGAGTCTTGGTTTCAAGCAGATGAGCAGGTCTCAGGCAGCAGGGCAATCCTCTGGGGCCACAGGGCAGGATTCAGGGAGCAGGGCACTCCTCTTGGTGCATCAGGGCAGCCCTATTTTTCTATCTGGTACCCGCTATGAAGTGAAAGAAATGTCTGACGTTTTCCCCCACAGATATGTCTGGATTTTCTTGCCATCCTGTCCTGGTCACAGTCTCTCTAGGGGCCTGGTAGGCCAGTGTGAAGTTATTTGTGTGTGAGCTGAGGCAGGGTCTTTTAAAGTACAAGTTTGGCTTAGCACAAATCTGCCCCTATCCTGCTTGGATGGCCAACTGTGCCAATACTCAGTTTCTATATTGTGTGGCTGTCTGATGAAAAAGTGCACGTAGGCAAGCTGCAAACCACATCTAGGCATATGACCCAGGCAACACACTGCATGCACCAAATGGTTAGGGAACAAAAGACCAATTTTGAAATGTGGCATTTTCAGAACTATTACTTCAAATCAGAGTTAACCATTAAAGAAAATTAAAAATTACAATTACTTAGACCCCAAATATGGTATTTCTACTTGCTCCCAGACAAAAGTTAGAATTTGTTAAATGTAAATTGTAATCCTATGGGAGAGGTAGGCCTCACAGTAGTGAAAAAAATAATTCTACCAGGACATATAAAACCTGAAAGTATATGTCCAGCTTTTTAATTACAATGCACCATACCCTACGGGCTGTTAAGGTCCTACCTTTCGGATTACTTATATGTAATAAAACGGGAGGTGTTGCCCCAGCAAGGGGATTCATAATGTCAAGCATGATTGTAGTTTAACAGAGCCTACAGGCTCCAATGGCAGACCTGGGACATGTTATAGGGGCCTACTTAAGTAGATGGCACACTCTGCTCTGCAAGGCCATTACTAGGAATTAATTCACAAACCATAGATATATGGTACATCACTTTACAACAAACTTATAAGTGAATCAAACATGTCAATCAGGAGTGCTCACTCTCTGTAAATTGACCATGTTATAGGGAGTGAGTGAGCACAAGCACTTTAACCCTGGATCGCAGTTGTAAAGTGTACAGAGTCCTAAGGCCAACAAATATGAATGTAGCAATACAGGAGAGGAAAAAGGAAAAGGTTTGAGGGAAGACCACCCTGATACTGACAGCTCTAACAGAGACCATATTACTCGCAGGTATCCCACCTAGTGCCACAGCAACGTTGCATAATGAGGGAGTGTGCGCCCTAGCCATACCCCCGTCACTAATCACAGGAAGGGAAAAAATTCCTTTTCTTTAAAAAACCCTCACACACTCTAGTAGTATCATTCTTCATCATAGGGTTCACCCTGACCCTTAAAGGTCAGTGTGGCCTCAACCGACTTCCAGGGAACTCTTCTAAGATAAGTACTAGGGGGTGTAACTACAGATGAAAAATCCCTCAACCGCTCCAAGGTGTCCCTTTATTTGCAGAGTGGTTGGGGATGGTAAAACTAAATAATGAAGGGTGTTTAGGATTCAATGGTCTAATGACCCTTCATTAGCCAACATGTTTCAGCCCTACTCTCGCAGGCCTAACCAGGTCCAGGGCTTTCATAAGAGTGATATGTCAGTTGTGCAGCTATTTGCGCTTTTCAATTCATATAAAGTTTGCAATCAAGAGCATGCATAGGCAGTAAATATATTTGCCCATTTTGATCCGACTGGTAACAACAATAGTATAGTTTTCTAGGGTACTATTTGTCTTTTCAGGTCATGAAACCCTGTTACTTTTTTCAAGGCACAGCACGTGCCTCCAACCATATCATTTGCCATTCTGTGACTATTCCAATTTTGGCATGCACTATCCCCATGCACATAGTTCAATCTGTGAAATGAATGTGTCATGTTCACACCAAGCAATTCATTAAGAGAGCACTCACATGCGGCATCATCATCATATTTTACGATTATTTTGCCCAAGTAAGTTTAGTGCCATAACCCTCAATTCACACTACATACCGGGTATCTAGAAAAATCGCAACAACAGGTTGCAACCACGGAAGTATCATCATCTGAATACCATGTTGCTTCAACTCACCCAATTTGTACGAGTTTCTTATACCTTGGGGGCAGGGGATTAAGAGTTGGAATAGATAGAGCAGTACTTATAACATTGTTCAATGTTCCAACACAGCATTTGGTTAAGTGCAACCTGTAAGGAAAAATAATTTACTTCATTATATATATGAAGTAAGTTAATTTACCTTACATCTTTCACTTAACCAAACACTGTGTTGGAGCATTGAATAATAGCATACTTACTTCTCTATCTGCTCCAACCCTTAACCACCATAGGGTTTCATTACAGGGTCTATCCCTTAACCTTCGCCCTGAGGAATAAGAAACTCGTACAAGCGACTTGGGGGCCGATTCCGATCCTGGAAAAATGCTGTACAAATCGTGGTATGGAGCGTTTTCCCCATACAACTCGTACTTGTAAGGAGGCCTCTACAACCTAGGAAGTACGATCCGTACAAATAGACGCACTCCATACAAATTGTAAAAAAGACCATACAACTCGTATATACAAGCAATTCCGATTCGGATTGCTCTGTACACAATGTTCCCATGTATTCCCGGCAGCAGTTTACAACCCGGCAAGTATGATTCGTACAAACGGCACTCCATACAGCTCTTTTTTTACAAGAGCCAAAAAGTGCCGGAAAAACCTTGTACGCCCCGAAAACAGTACGAGACAGACCCCCTCATGTACAGGTCGTACACCCCATGAATACAGGGGTACGGTGCGTATGTACGGTGCGTACGGATGGCACGGAAAGTGGGGTACGGTGCGTACATACGCGATGGGGTACTGGTCGTGTACGCACTGTACAAGCACCGTACCCCAAAATCGTGTATGTACGCACCGTACCCCAAAATCGCGTATGTACGCACCGTACCCCAAAATCATGTATGTACGCACCGTACCCCAAAATCGCGTACGTACGCAGTGTACCCCAAAATCACGTACGTACGCACCGTACCCCAAAAACGTGATTTTGGGGTACGGTGCGTACATACGCGATTTTGGGGTACGGTGCGTACACACGCGATTTTGGGGTACGGTGCGTTCCTACATGATTTTGGGGTACGGTGCGTATGTACACGATTTTGGGGTACGGTGCTTGTACGGTGCGTACACGACCAGTACCCCAAAATCACGTACGTACTTTGCGTACATGCGCGATGTTGGGGTACGCACCATACACACGCCTCGCATGTGGGGGGACCCCTGTACGCCTCATACCCCTATACGACCCGTACCCCGGTATGAGTGGTACCCCCAGAACGAGTCATACCAGGGTACAAGGCGTATGGGGGTTCACTTCGTTGCCCGGTACAAGTCATTCCCCGTATACAGGCCATTTTCCATACAAATCGTATGCTGACAACCCGGTACGAATCGTACTTGACGGGTTGGACAGCCTTTTTACAAATTGTATGGTCTTTTTTACAAGTCCGGGTCGTACAGCTTTTCCCGATCCAATTTGTAAGGATCGGGCCGATCTGTATGTATTTTTCCCGTACGAATCGTACTACACGGGTTGGAAGGGATTTTTACAATTTGTATGGAAACAAATACAAATCCTATTTGTATGGAAAATAAAAATCCAGGATCAGAATCGGCCCCTTGGTGTTCAGATGAGGATGCTTGCGTGATGCCAGTTGTGTTTTTTAAATATTTCTGGTACATACTATTAATGAAGGGTTATGGTACTAAACTTACTTGGGCACAAACTATCGTAAAATATGATAACGCATAATGTGCTGTTTTGCATACTGTCGCTCCTGACTTCAGGAGGACGAGCTGATGCATGCACCAGGAGGGCACACACTGTGAATTATATGAGTGTACTCTTAATAAGATGAATGGTGTGAACATGACACATTAATTTCACAGATTGAACTACATGTGGAGGATAGTGCATGCCACATTTGGATTACTCACAGAATGGCAAATTATATGGTTGGCGGCGCATACTGTCCCTTAAAAAAACGACATGGTTTCACGACCTGAAAAGAGATCTAAAACACGGAAAACCTTGACTTCTGTTGGTACAGGTCGATTCAAAATGGGGAGGTATATTTACTTCCTATGCATGCTCTTGATTTCATGCTTTATAGGAATTGACCAGTACAAATAAACTTGGGAGAGGATACTTTTTGCCATATCACCCTGATGAAAGCCCCGAAGCTGTTTCGGACTCGGACAGTAGGGCTGAAACATGTTTGCTAATGAAGGGTCATAGGAATATTGAATCCTAAACACCTCTTATGATTTAGCTTCACCGTCCCCAACCACTCCGCCAATAAAGGGATACCTTACCGCGGTTGAGGGATTTTTAATCTGTAGTCATGCCCGATGACTTTTCTTATAAGACTTCCCTGGAACACGGTTGAGCCCATAATGACTTTTAGAGGTCAAGGTGAACCCAATGATGAAGCTTGATGTGTGTGTGAGGGTTATTTCAAGAAAATGATTTATTTCCTTTCTCGGCACAGTGATGCAGAGTCTAGTGAGGGTGAACACTCCCCAATCAGGCCATGTTGAAGTGAGACTAGGTGGTATACCTGCGAGTAGTGTGTCATTAGTTTGGGAGGACATTCCCCCCTTTCCTACTTAAAAGGTCAAATGTCAAAGGACCTCTCCACTCTTTCTGACTAGCCAGTGGTTTCCAGCCACTGCCAGTTACTAGTTTACAATGATGCTAACAGAGATCATCCCATGTCAGATATATAGAAATACTAGAAGTGGGCAAATAAATGTAGTAGTATGCACCATAAAACTTGTGACAAAAACAAAGTGTTGGACCGGGCCCTTTCTGCAGTGTCATCCCCAAACTTGTTGCCTGAGTTCGTCTTTGTTGGCCTTAGGACTCTGTACACTTTGCACTCCTATCTAGTGCTAAAATGCTTCCACTCTCTCCTCTAAACATGTTATTCAATTCCTGGTACTATAGAGTGCACAGATACCTCTGAAGAGGTGTCCTGGCGCTAGCAGAATGTTTGCGAGGGTGCGAGAGGAACTGCAGATTACACAGCCATAGGAGAGGAACCAAACAAACACAACAAAGGGTTTTAAGTTTCAGTTACAAGACAGATTCCGAGGGGCAGTAGCGCAGACTGAGTGGCAGTGTGTTCCACAACTTGAAGGCCAGATACGGTAAGAAGCTCCCACGTCTTCTGGCTTTATGTTTGCAAGGAACATACAGTAACTTGAGGTTTTTGGACGTCAGAGTTCTGGACTGGAAATAGGGCTTAAGTGTTCTCCTAAGATAGAGAGGGCCTTTATGAGTGAAGGGTCTGACGACCAAAGTAGGTACCTTAAACTATATTCTCTTAATGACAGGAAGCCAGTGAAGATAGTGCAAGTGAGAAGAAACTGGTGAACGTGGGAGGATCTTCAAGATGAGCCATGCAGCAGAATTCTGGATAATTTGAAGATGTTGGATAAGGAAAGTTGGTAGGTCTACGTGTAAACTAATAGCTTAGTCCAGTTTTACTGAAACCAGAGCGTGGACAACACTTTTTCTGTTAGTTATACACAATTGGCAATTTTGATTTACTTGTAAGTCCCTGGTAAAGTGGAAAAACATGTGCCCAGAGCCTATAAAATAAATCATACTAGTGGGCCTGCAGCACTGATTATGCTACCCCCTTTAAACATGTCTCAGGCCTGCCATCGCAGAGCCTTTGTATGCAGCTTAACGGCCATTTCAACCTGGCAAAATAAACCTTTTGTCAGGCCCACACCTTTCTTTTTAGTACATATAAGTCACCCCTAGGGTAGGCTGGACAGCTGAGGGTGCAGGGTGCAATGCATTTAAATATTAAGACATGTACTTTTAAGACTTAAATTTATATTTCACTACTGCAAGGGCTATCTCTCCCATAGGATAACATTGGAGTTTCCTTATTACATGCCATGTGTGTAATTTTCAAATATGAAGATATTGCCAGTCCCTGTTTGGTTCCCCTGCAATAACAATTTAAAAACCTTACTTATGCTGAATTAAAATTTTAGTTTGGCAACTTTCAGAAAGTTGAAATCTTTCTGCTTTATCTATTTGGTGCCTATAGCATGTCACTGGATGTAGCTGACAGTTTCTGAATTCCTCCCAGACAGTCACACAGTAGGCAGATGGATGTTCGTGAATGGGGCATCTGCGGCAGGGTGGGTGGGTGGAGCTGAGCAGAGCCCCGCTTCCAACTGAATAGCCTATGCTCTGCCTTCACACAAAGGGCCTAACAACACCACATTGTCACTACAGCAAACTTAGAGCTAGGGCAGGAGAGGCAGTGAGGTCCATGCACATCAAAGTCACTGTCTAGAAGCTTCTCTCAACTTCCAGGCCTGGGGCACGAGGGTATAAAAAGAGGACCTCAGACACCAACTCTTCAGTACTCTTCTGGACCTATGGATACTCTGCCAGGAGTAAAGAACTGCTGTGCTGCTACAAGGACTGCCAAGCTGCTGTACTGCTGCTCTAAAGAAACTACTGCCCTTCTGTGCTAATGTGCTACCTGCCGCCCTCTTGTATGTGGAAGTAGAACTGGACCTGCAACTTCATCTTTAACTCAGAAATCCTGAGTGACTCAAAGGGTAGTCTGCTGGCCTCCTTATCTGCACCTCAAGGACACAAAAGGCTTCTCAACCAGCTTATGGACTCCACTGCAGTGAGTTCCTGACCCCCAAGTGGTGCCTCTCAGGTCCTGGCCCCTTGGTATGGCTCATAGGATTGTAAATCAAGCTTCTGGCCTCATTGTGATCATGACCTGGCACTGAGACCACACTGCTTGAACTGAAAATGAGAGCTTAGGGATCTCCTGATTGGATTTTTACCGCTTGTTTTATTTATTACATTTTGCTCTATTGTTCTAACCTGGTATGGGATCCTTTCGTGAGCTGCTTTCACTGTTTAATTGTTTGAAGTGTTGCACAAATATTTACACATTGCCTCTAAGTTAAGCATGACTGCTCTTTGCTAAGCTACCAGTGAGTTGAGCACAGGTTAACTTGCGGTTTGCTTTTGCCTTAACCTGTCAAGGATTGTTGTTGGTGCTTGACCAGGGCTCAAACCCCAGTCAACAAGTAACCCAATTTCTCACACAAAGCATAAACATTTTGATTACATTTACTATTAACGCTGGCATTGTGTTTTCAGAGTTTGGCAACATGCAGATAGTGTCCTACCTTCTGTACGGAAATCTCAATCTAGACCGTAAATGTCTCATTATAGTTAATTACTTTTGGCCATATTCTCAAGGAAGTGGCGGAAAGAGGCATTCGCCTTCTTGGCTTAATGCCTCTCTACGCCACTTCGGAAACGCGAGGCTGCACCCTATTTTCAAAGATACGTTGCAGCCTCGCGTTTCACCCTTCGAAGGTGCTAAGTTTCACAACTTAGAATAAACGCAGGCGCCCTTGCACCAGAGTGCAAGAGTGTCTGCAAGGAGGGAGGTTTGTTTATGTACAGGAAGGTGTCCCTTCCTGCACATAAACAAACCTTAAATGCCAGTTTGTAACTTACATGTGTGCTGCTTCATGAAGCACATGTTAGTTACACAACGGCAATTTAAAAAAAGGTTTGCTTATGTACAGGAAGCGACACCTTCTGGTACATAAACAAACCATGGTGTTTTGCTTTTTCCATGTGTGCTGCACTAGGCAGCACAGATGGAAAAAGCCACCTTAAGACCAGATTTTTCCGGGTCTTAAGTTTGGCGCTACATCCTATTTACGTTGCGCTTGTGAATAGGAGGTAGCGTCAAACTCAATGGGTGTTGCGGTAGAACGCCACCACAACACCCACTGCACGCCCCTTTCACGCTAAAAAGTAAAGGGGGCCCTAATCACAAGGCAGCGTTAAGCCGTGTTTAACCACCTAATGTGGCTTAACGCCGCCTTGTAAATAGGGCTAAGCCCCCATTGCCTCAACAACGTCACTTTGAGAATGTGCCCCTCGGAATGAAATAAAAGATGAAGGGAACACAAAATTCAGCTTTTTCTTCAACTGCTTAAATGATCTGTTTAGGAAGCACATTTTTGACCTTCCTGTCTGGCAGCTGGTGCGGAATGCTGTAGTATTAGCAAGTGTAGTATGTGTTAGTTTGTGTTAAATGTGGAGCATTTATTATTGCAATGTACTGTGTGCTGTATTGAAAGAGTGTTAGGAATGCCGCTAGGAACCTGTAAGGGCCCTGTAAGGGCAGCGTGCTGCTCGGACTGTGCTATGTATTCTTGTTAATATACTTTGGCACAGAGGCATAGCAACGCTACATGGGCCCAAATGAAGGCAAGGCAAATTGGCCACCATCTTTTAGTTTGGTAGAAAAAATAACTATAATTGGGGTGCGGTGGGCACTTACACATCTGGAGCACAGTACCACTGCACCTGTTGCACTACAGACCCCGATTGTATCGGTGCTCCTGACATCATTGACAATGCCAGAACTGACAGTCAGCAATGCAACATCACAACTCAAGTTTAATCATTTATTACAAGTGCGTAAAGATGTCGATTTTGTATTACGAGTCACAGCGGTAGCCGTAGTCTGTAAATGAGAGACAGGTTTTTTTATATGTGGATTGTAAACGGCCATATATGTGTGATATGATGACAGTTCATTCGTGTTTCATTATTACTGAGATTATAACATTTCTTGGTAAAAGCTCGGCCGTATATCACGCCAGCTCTCCATGTCGCTGTGACTTTACACTTGCAAGCTGCACTGCAATGTGCTTTGGCAGGCTCACTTGCTTTTCGTGCCATTTTTCAATCCTGGGTACTGGAGAGATCACACAAATTGTTAAATTATTGGCACCTCGTTTATTATGTATTTTTAATATTTTTAGATGCTTGTGTGAGACAAGCCAGGGGGAATGGAACTTGGCAGTAAGGAAAGCATCTGTTAAACACCCAACAGTGACATTGTGCACACACGTCCAAAGAACACAAGACTTCCTCACGAGAGAGAGAGGAACCTGCTCTTCCATCCTACTCCTTCCCCTCCTTATTGAAGCCTTAGCAAATCTTGATATGTGCTACATTTGTCTCCGACATTTGTCTTAGACGAGTGTCTAAGTGCAGGATTTTTTACACTGGTTATCCTGCCCAGCAGCCCACCAGGGAGGTCTTCCGGAGCAGGGGGACGAAACAGCTAAAGAATCAAAGAAACACTATCATCTCCATCTTGATATGTTATCATCTAAAAGTGTAAAAGAAGGTGATTAGCATGGTGTAAGTTTATGGGCCTCATTTATGAGGCCGTGCGTCACTTTTACGCCGCTAGTGCGTCACTTTTTGTGACGCACCAGCAGCGTAAAAAATGTGCCTTGTTGCACCATACTTACAAAGTGGCGCATCTAGGTAGATGGGCTTGCCCCATGTTAAAGGACACATTGCTGGAGTTGCATCACTTTTGTGACACACTCCAGCAATGTGTCACTTTTGCGCCATACAGATACGTCAGAAATAGTGACGTATCTGTAACTCCTTGTGCCATGATGCGTCATACTGTGAATATGACGCATCATTGGTGTCGCAAGGAGGGCGCAGTGAAAAGTGATTAATCGCTGTTTTCATGCAGCGATGCGTCACTTTTCATAAATGAGGCTCCACGTGTCTAATATGAGACGTGTAGTGCATGGCTTCAACTGCGAGCTGTATCCCAATCTCACAAAGACACTGGCATCAAAGCATTTCTACTATAAACTCAGGGCAGATTTACCAATATTTGGTGCAGCACAACGCCGCAAGACATGTTGTTGCGCTGGTTCAAATGAAGAGGGCAGGAATGCACAATATCTATCAAGAGATGCCACATTCCTGCTCTCTCCTTCCACTGGGGCACTTGTGGCTACGCCAACGCAGGCGACCTTGCCCATGGTCAAGGACCAAAGACACCTTCCTGCACAAAAACAATCTTAGAGGCACTTTCATCTTTCTAAGTGTGCTACAGAAAGAGGAAACAACAAGGAGAAATACAAGGGGGGGCCAATAGGCCCCCACGCAAGCATGGCGGGGCCCGGCCCCTCCCACACCCCGTCCCTTTCGGGGCCGCTTGCCCCGCGCCCTCGCCCCGGAAGTACTTGTGCGCTTCCGGGGCGAGGGGGCGGGGCCGCGGCGGCGAAAGGGTTAAAAGCCTGGGGAGCGCGGGAAGCGGCCTCTTTGTGCCCTCGCTCCCAGGCTCGCTCCTCGCCCCACCGTGGGGCCGTATAATTTTCTTTTCCTGTTTCGTTTTGCAGGTTATGAGGGCGGCGTGAGAACGTTTGGACGTCCGGCGGATCGCGGATCTCCTTTAAAGTGCTTTATCCCTGCTTCGATGGACGAGCGTGGAGGTTGCCCCCCCGTTTTTGCAGTGACCCGACCTGCGGTATAACGAGAGCAGCTGGGCCTGGCGTGCGACCAATACAGTTGATGGGCCTGTCGGCGGAGAAAGCAACTCGCCTGGAGGAAGAGCTGCGTCGGTCGGCGGCGGTGCGAGCGGCTGCCTCCATCCAACTCTCCCCTTTATTGATGGTGAGCGTGCGCCTGGTTGGCAGCGTAATTTATGTCGCATTGTTTTGGTCATTTCGAGTGTTTTTCATGTTGCCTGGCCGGTTAGCTCAGTCGTTAGAGCAGGGTGCTCATACCGCCAAGGTCGTGGGTTCGATCCACCTACGGGCCAGTAACTCGAAATCATGGAAAACTATATCCAATTAGAATGTACATTCATATATGAGATGGTATTTAAAATAACACCTTATTGGCGTGTTTGTTTTAGAAATAATTAATGCTTTTGCCCGGAATTACGCTTGTTCACAACTACTCACAAATGACTGGATATCTGCCTACCGTTTAACAAGATATTGTGTGTCTGAGTTAATTGGAGTGGTCGGTGCTCGAAGCCCTGATAGCTCCGTCGGTAGAGCATCAGCCTTTGAAGCTAGGGGTCCAGGGTTCAATTCCTTGGTCGGGCGCATAGCATCTTAAGCGGGGATTGAGTGCAGATTAATACGTGTTGCACTTTCTTTCAAAAATTAATGTGCTTTTTACTAGCATAAATATAATTCACACCGCAGCTTATCTATACTCATGAATGGCGTGAATGGGCAGTACAAGGAAGACTACAAGCTTTGTCATATATATTAAATTAAACCTTTAAGTGCATATTAATCATACATATTTCATATTTATAAATTGGCCCTAATACAATGTGACATTCAGTCCTTCATGAGACATATTCTGTGATTCTTTAAGTATCTCCTTTCACCTTTTGATCCAGTGGGGACTGTCATTTATGTGTCTGCTCTACTGTAACTATCCTTATGAATTATGTATTTATATTTTATTAAGGCAACCAAATAAATGATTTCACCTTTTTTCAACACGCAGTTTGCCACATTGTATCAGGTCGAAACGTAGTACTTGACGATGTCGAATAACTGGTTGGGCTTTTTAGAGGTGAAACTTCAAACAGGCAGTTGCCGGTCCGCCCTTCGTGCTCCATTTGGATCATATCCCTCAATGTAGTGTCCAGAAATACGATCAATGAAGCAAATTAGCGGTTGCTTAATAAAAATGCACTCTAACAGTGCGATGGGGATACTTTCCAGCAAAGTGTAAAACGAGGGAAGTGAGCAAGCTGACGGAAGTCTGATAAGGAAACGAGGGGCAGATTTATTTGTGTAATTTTATTTGTGTAATTTTAAAATGTTATATGCACGTCAAGGTTGCTAATTACTTATCTTAGGCAGCAAACAGCCATTGACAAAGCCAATAGTCCAGGTATGCTACATGGCTAGACCACAGTTGGTCCTTTACTTGTCATGGTGTCCCCAGGGCTTCAAATGTAAGCTCTTCAAACTTTTAGACAAACCATGGTTGCTATGTACTTATCTTAGGCAGTAAACAGGCACTGACAAAGCCAATAGCCCAGTCTTACAGGTAAGATACTTGTAATAGTAATAATTGTGGTAATGACAGAAAAGACTACAAGTGGGTGGCTAGACCACAGTTTTGGTTCTGTGCTGTACCTGTGGTTGAAGAACAGCGCCATATAAAAATGCATAAGTAAATATTAGTCACTTTGGTAACGATCCTTGGTATTTAATGATGCCACTGCACTTGTAATTCTTTAAAACCGAATTGTCGCGGGAAGGGCCCGGTGCGCCGCACAAACATCATGTTCATGCGCAGGCAGAACTGTCAGGCAGAGGTGAGCTAACATGCAGTTGCTTTAGCAATAGGTTCATGCTCTCAATGGTGCAACAGGTGCAGTGACACAGGGGCCCAAAGTTATAGAAACCCCGCTAAACACCTAATATTGCTATATTTTGCTACTGAACAGGCAGTTACGAGTACTGGTAGCTTGCAGACAACAGCGCATGAGTTGAAGGGTTCAGTGGCGCCCAATCAAAGTTCTCAGAATTCCTCTAAACAGTTCATTTTGCTACTATATAGGTAGTGGTGGATAGCCAACGAAAGCTGAAGAAAAATGATAGGCTCAACTCCTTTCTGTATAAAGAGCCACAGTGGAATAATATTTGATGCTAGCAGTGACGTGATCAGTCCAGTTCAATTTCGAATGCCCAAAGTGGATGTATTAATGTTTACACGTTTATATCAAGTACTGTTTGGCTCCAGTTTGGTGGAAAAGTGTGGCTCAAATGGTTAGAGTTGCAGACCCTGATGCAGAGGTCTAGCCCGGGACCAGGAGTCAATTCCCCGTCTTGGCGGGTTTTGGGCTCAATTTACCAGCAACTGCCAGCCTCTGATGTTCACGAATTTTCATTCAAGTAGAATAGTGGGGCAGGAAAAGTACTATCCCACATCCTATCACACCTGTTTACAAGCAAGTTGGTCCAGTAAATTGTGGACCAGGGTGACCACCTGCTACTGGGGATAGCAATAAGGCAGTGGGACTTTTAAGTAGAATAGTGTGGGTAGGTAAAGTACTATCCCACATCCTATCACACCTGTTTACAAGCAAGTTGGTTCAGTAAATAGTTGGCCAGGGTGACCACCTGCTACTGGGGATAGCAATAAGGCAATGGGGCTTTTAGCTCACAAGTTAATCAAAGGGTGGTTCAGGGCCACAAATAATTGCCTGCTGAAATTGGAAGATCTTTATCTCTTTCTTTAAATCAAGAATGTCCAATGTAGGCCCAGGAGGGCGGTATCCATGACAGATTTGCAGGATAATCAACACGCTTTAAAATGTGTTATATTGAGAGGCGCTGTATCTAAATGCATTTAATATGTTAATTCTAATCTCAGAGATGCTGCCCATTGCATACCTACATTTCGGCAAGAACACTTTACACGATCATTTGTCAGATTGGTTGAGTGCAAGGAGCAGGAAAAGCTGCCCACATGGGGTAAAACGCTGTGAAATTAGGATGAGAATTACTGTGCCCTTGTTTTCCTTTCTGACTCAGCGACAAGACAGTCGTGGTTGCTATTTATTTGGTAAATAGACAATGTAACCATAATTGCTGGTCGGACACTGTAATCTGATCCATGTTTTAACACCCTCCTTGCACTGACCCCGCCACCCCACAATATTTCTTGCTGGGTGCAGGGAATTTTTGTTGTTTCAGAACGTCCTCACTGTTCATAAAATAATAGATCCTGGCTGGTTCAGCAGGAGTGTCTTAGTAAACAATATTGTGTGTCCGCTTCACCTGGGTATCCGCCCCCAGACCAAGCTAATGCTACTTACAGCGGTAACATGGCAGAGTGGTCTACGTAATCGACAATACTAGTTCGGGGTGACCGGTGGGCTTGCTGATTCAAGTTACACTTGCGTGCGTACTTGCCTAGGTGTTAGGCCTCGATTCGATGACAGGACAAAGCTATGAAATGTGTAGCACAAGTTACCGGGCACAGTGCGATTCAAGCCTGGTTACAGTGGTAAAAAACATTTGACGCCCCCAGACCAAGGTAATGCTACTTACCAACGGTAACATGGTAAAGTGGCTACGTAAGGGATATATCTATCGGGAATATGGACAATACTAGTTCTGGGTCACCTGTGTGCACTTGCGTGTCTACTTAACAGCATTTGGCACTAAATTCTTCCCCACCTGTTTTATTGCCTAAGTAAGTCAGCCGTACCAAATGTCAGCCAGGAAATTGCCATTCCATAGTATGCCTGTTAGTTCAGGTAATTTTCTCAAAGGACATATAGCACGCAAAGGACTCACTATAGTAGAGTGGATCTAAGGAGGAAGGTCGAGACCATGCCTAAATCCCATCTCGGATACTGCTGGTGCTCTTATATGGGCAGGAGGGTCGGACAGATTTGCATATGACCAGGGCTGAACTGGGGGAGGCAGAATGGGTTAATGAATGGTAACACATTAAACCCTGATCTGTTGAAACTAATGTTGCATCATGATTTACGAGAGGTGGCGGTATACTAGGAATTGATTGGAAAATCATGTGTGGCAACTGGAGGGCCACCTGTTACATGCAACTTGTTAAGGGAATGAGGCTCAGTATTGGTATCATAACACTAATATATATAGGTTATGGTTGCCCCTTAGTTATATCACGCATTACCATTGTCAGCCACGGTCGAAGCCAACAGTCAGGCGCGAGGGGTTCGATACTTAGAATACGTATATCTCATCAAGTTGTGGTTGGGTGGGTGCTAATCCTATGCTTACAGACTTGGATGCGGCATTGGCAAACAGACTGTTCCTTTTAAACTGATATCCTAATCATCCCTAAGGAGTCATGAGGGCGCTATGGTATTCACTGGGGACTCCATGCTTCGTGTCACTGCACTGAACACTGGGTAGTGTTCGTTAATGAAGGCCATTTTACAGGGCACTCTTCGTAACACTAATCCAGTCACACTACAGGGGACACAAACTGAGGCTATGCTTAACACTTAGTCGGAAGTGTTTATGAGTATGCATCTGACGCTAATCGTATCTCAAACTTAGCAAGTGATGGCAATGTAAGACTAGCACGTGTACAGCAGTTATCGCCAGAAACACTAATGTTTGTGTTTATCTTTTCCATTTATGTATGGCCGGGTCCATGGTGGATATCTGGAGTGCCCCACATCACAACAGCTGCTACAGGTGGACAGCCCAAGGGATGCTTACGTCAGGTATAGGATGACAAGCAACAACGCAAGCGTGATGGGCGAACGATCAAAAGACGCAGGAGGTGCCAACACAGAGTTGATTGTTTCGGTGTGTAAACCCCTTACATTGGGCTGGCGGCAGTAATGTAGCAGGATGTGATTTCACAAAAATGGCAGTATTTGCCGTAACAGGAAAATGTATACCTACAGTAACGGCGCCTGTGCACGCAGGGCCACCAGTGTCAGCATGATATGCATAGATCACCAAATGGTAAGTGACAACGGTAGAGATGGGACAGTACACAAGGGTGTGCATTCCTAGCCTCGGCAACCCCAGGAATGATAGGCCTATGCAACGCCTCATTTCCCCGGTTCAGGAAGTGGGGACTTCCATGGTAAAAGTAGTACCATACACTTAACACTTTCCAGAGCGTAGTGGATAGGTGTGGATGGTTACCAGACTGGACAGTATGCCAGCGGGAAGGGTAGAATGGTAGTACCAGGATACCCCCGGTCACAGCATCTGCAGGGACCCTCGAGAGGCGTGCCCCCACACCCTCGTTCATTGTAGGACATGGGGTAACGATGATAGGACCCAGATTGCACCATGGGGGGCTGCGTTTTCCCCCGGCTGCACGTAAAAGGGGGGGGGGATTAGACGAGTGCACGGAGTCACTCGGTGAAGAATCACTCGATAAAGAGGATCTACACTTGGTTGGAGAAACTATTGCATACACATTAATGACAGAATATCCCACAGGGGGTCATTTCAGGACCAAGTAGACTAACAGTCGGCTGATAATGAGGAGTTGACGTTTATTTAGAGGCTCTACTCACAGGGTGGGGGGTCCAGTGGACAGAGTCAGGGATGCCATAGGGGTAGGGAACAAAATAGCAGGGGTAGAGGGTTTTGGATTAGGAAGTTATGACCTTTCAGTGTAGGCGGTGGGGGGGGGCCAGATAGTCGGTCAACTACCTGGCCTGTGGCGGTAAGGTCATTAATCGGTGAGCAGCATTTTAAGGTCCTTACGGGGGGGCGGACCCATTCACGAAAGGGGCCACCCGCGGGAGGGGCCATTGGTCTCTCTCAGAACTTCAGGGGCAGGATATGATATCCCGTTTTAAAGGGTGCGGGGGAGGGAGTCTACGCTTTCCTCAGGCTGGTAGCCACCCCTCACAACACTATGACGTCACTAAGGTGCGCGAGTGTCTGGGCCCTCCTGTTATGGTTAAATGGAGTTCAGGGAGCGCACGTGGGTGTAACGTGCCCTGGGTTGCGCATGCGCATCTTCAACGTGAGAGCGCAGCTGTAAAAGGATCTGACACCGGTTGGCGACCTTGCCGTAGGACTTTATTAAAAATATTAGAATGCAGTTTAATTTTCAGGATGATTAGATTTGGTAGGAAACACGCTGTACTAGCTATTTGTTAAGGTTAGCCCATCATACCATGTCGAAACGGATGTCAATCTAATCTTCTGAAAAGTGTGCATTTTAATAATTGTCAGAAATGTTTATTTGATTAAAATTTTTGATTTGTTTTTATATTTTAATAAATACGGCCAGGGGGGGGGCCCCGTACCCCCCCTTGACTTCCAAAGACCCCCATGTGTTGACTGGTTGAATTGGGTAATTCAGTCGGTGTTCAAGGGAGGAGGTGGCCGGCAGTCCAAGACCATGATACAAGGGGGGGCCAATAGGCCCCCACGCAAGCATGGCGGGGCCCGGCCCCTCCCACACCCCGTCCCTTTCGGGGCCGCTTGCCCCGCGCCCTCGCCCCGGAAGTACTTGTGCGCTTCCGGGGCGAGGGGGCGGGGCCGCGGCGGCGAAAGGGTTAAAAGCCTGGGGAGCGCGGGAAGCGGCCTCTTTGTGCCCGCGCTCCCAGGCTCGCTCCTCGCCCCACCGTGGGGCTGTATAATTTTCCCCACCCTCCATCCCTTGTTAGCAGTCCTTGGGGCCTGGCAAATGGTAAGTATCAGATTTGTCAAATGTGCCGGACTATAGGTTTAGGGGGCTTGATCCAGTAGGCCTTGTATTTTCCGTTTACTGGAAGGTAGAACAGATGTAAATATTTTGTGCAGTTCCGTGATATTTTAATTAATTCTCTCCTTAGGCCTTTTTCCCGCTTACAGGAGTATGTGTATATGTATATGTTTTGTGCTTTGCTGTGTATTAACAATTTTCTCCTTAGGCCTTTTTTCCTTTTAGAATAGCAATGTCGTATTTTTTATGTGTGTCTGGCGGTAAGGTCATTAATCGGTGAGCAGCATTTTAAGGTCCTTACGGGGGGGCGGACCCATTCACGAAAGGGGCCGCCCGCGGGAGGGGCCATTGGTCTCTCTCAGAACTTCAGGGGCAGGATATGATATCCCGTTTTAAAGGGTGCGGGGGAGGGAGTCTACGCTTTCCTCAGGCTGGTAGCCACCCCTCACAACACTATGACGTCACTAAGGTGCGCGAGTGTCTGGGCCCTCCTGTTATGGTTAAATGGAGTTCAGGGAGCGCACGTGGGTGTAACGTGCCCTGGGTTGCGCATGCGCATCTTCAACGTGAGAGCGCAGCTGTAAAAGGATCTGACACCGGTTGGCGACCTTGCCGTAGGACTTTATTAAAAATATTAGAATGCAGTTTAATTTTCAGGATGATTAGATTTGGTAGGAAACACGCTGTACTAGCTATTTGTTAAGGTTAGCCCATCATACCATGTCGAAACGGATGTCAATCTAATCTTCTGAAAAGTGTGCATTTTAATAATTGTCAGAAATGTTTATTTGATTAAAATTTTTGATTTGTTTTTATATTTTAATAAATACGGCCAGGGGGGGGGGCCCGTACCCCCCCTTGACTTCCAAAGACCCCCATGTGTTGACTGGTTGAATTGGGTAATTCAGTCGGTGTTCAAGGGGGGAGGTGGCCGGCAGTCCAAGACCATGATAAAGACATTCCTCCTCGCTGCATCTGCATTTTCATCACCAATCTTGGTAAATCTTGAAATGTGCCAAAATATAAGTGTGGATGCTTGTGTGACACAAGGACAAATACATTCTTTTTTAAATCTGGCACTATCAGTATATGCATTTTGAAAAATGCTGATGTTTAAATGTATTGTCAAGGACTGCTTCATATTGATGTAAAAACATTTTTATTTAAAATAATGTATAAACTCATTTCCAAAATTGTGTGTGGAAAAGGTGCCTTCAGGATACAATGAATAAAATTACTTAAATGTTGTCACATTTTTTTGTGTGATCGTCCTTCCTATGATGAAGTGATACCGTTGCCTATGCAAATATGTCCTAATTTTATTAGCATTCCAAGTTTAAGGGATGGGTGTCAGGTGCTGATTCTAGACACTGCTTGAAGTTAATACATGAATGGTTTATCCATGGTTCTGAAATTTGAGTTTTGTTGCATTTCCTGGATCATTTGTCATCTGAGTCAGTGCATATTGTTGTGTATGATTGCATCTGGCAAGTGGAGCTGCTGGTATGGCCTTGGTTTGGACCCTTCCATAATTTGATGAGCATGTTTTTGATAGAACTGGTGAGGTGTTTTTGGTGACAGAGCAACACTTACATGCAAAGTAGCATACCAGAAGAGGCCCTTAGTAATCTCAACTATCTGATTATCTATCAACTATCTGTAAGGAAAAACAGTTCCATAGATAGGAACCAAAACAGTGCTACTAATATATTATAAAAATGTAATGCTTAATGTTTTATTTTATGTATGTTGAACATTAAGTTATATCTATTTATATTTTAACTATTATAAAAAGTTTGATGTCATTTAACAATAATTCCGATGGAGTTTTACTTTAAGTCCCTAACTTAATTTGTTTCTATTGGAGTTTTTTTTTAAAAAAAACAGAGGTTGGCCATGTGTGGTCCAGGATCTACTCCAGGTTTGAGCTGGTGTAATTTACTACTGTTTGCTTCCCGTCTTTAGTTGTAGTATCTTTAGAAGTAGAGTTTGTGAATAGCAATGGACTTATTTTATTGTGGATGAGTGCATTTTCCTCCCTATACCCCTTCCTAACTTTCCCTAAACCCCTTCTTATTCCTCCCTAATCCCCTTCCTTTTAGTCATAAGTAGTCCTGATTTACGACCGCTCCCCTCTGTCCCTCCCACATATACTACTAAACTATATCCTTATGTGTGCAAGACTCCACAATTGGAGCAGAGATTTCTACACAGAAATAAGTTAAGTGGTCGAGGTGGCATCTCTGGCATTTAAGTTTGTGCATAGCATATTGCAGTACATTTGTAGTGCTTTTGTAGTGTGATTAACCATAAAACAAAATGTATTTAGGGAATAAGTCCCTATTTTTATAAGAGAGGCGTATGTTATTGTATTTGAATATATACCAATAGATCCCTTGATATGTCTATTTATTACTGTTATTACATGTGTACAATGCATTAAAACAAAGATTTTCAAGAACATTTGACAGGGAGAGCACTTGGCTGCCGAACAAGATGGCGGCCTAGCCCAGGAGCTCCTCACGTCAGTAGTCGACGGGAGCTATTTGGAGCCTGTTTATTTAGCAATTTTGACCTGAACATTGGTGTTTTGAATATCAGAAGGCAGGATGAGCCTATATTGCTGCTCCAATGGCATTTTGGTGACCTCTTTTCAGGTCCGTTCTATTTTTGCTCACTACGGCTGCCTTTGCCACTTCACTCCACTACTTTTAAGGATCTTTTACGATGCTGTGCACTCTTTTGGATTCCCTGCTGTGCTCTACATAACCTACATGAGGCTCACCATGCAGAGGTAATTATTTTCTTCCATTCTTAATTTTTCTTTGACAGTGTATCTTTTCTGACATTGGTGGCTGGGGTATGTTGTTTCCGACCATTTTTCCTTCTATTTTTGGGTCCAACCTCCCTACACGCTTTATGGGCAGATAGAAGAAACTTAAGACGTCTTCTCTTCACGCTACCGGTTCTTCACAGAAATTAACGTCGTTCTTAATATCAGCCAACTGTCCTTTTAGGTGTACTCCATCTACACCCAACATGTCCTCTTCATCAGCAAAAACTGCTCCAACTGAATCCTCTTCTACCCATGAGAGAGTTAAGCAGGACCCCGCCCCTCCCGAGGAATCCTCTTCTCTTATTTCTCTTGACGAAATTCGAGCACTCCATCCTTTTGTGGAGGAAACTAATATGCGCATTCAGTATTTAAAAAAAAATGTTTTAATACAATATGCGATACAAAATGATAGGTGAAATAATGCAGTACAACTCCACTCCTCACCCCCACCCTCCAAACTAGAGCATTAAACATTTACCACAGCGGGGAGAGCAAATAACCTTGAAACAGTGATCCCATTTTAAACTTGCATTTACATCTGGAAAATAGAGTTTTTTTTCAGACTTGATTCTAGTTGTTTGAAAAAAAAAATGCCTGTGCAAAAAAAAATTATGGGACCATAAAGCATAATAGTGCCATGAATCTTTTAGTGATAAAGTGGGCAGTGCATCTGTGCAAAAATCAAAAGCATTCAACAACGTGCATGATTGGTCTATATCAGTTATCTGCAAAGATTGAACTGTTAACAGTTTATAGTACAAACATACAGTAAGTCGGTCAGAAGAAAAAGAGATGCTAGGATTTTGATTAAGCCACCTTGATAGAGCTTCGCAGATGACTAACCCTTTCTTTTTGGCCAGAATACCTTATTTGGCGTGGATAGCCTTCTCAAGGTATAGGTCACTACAAGTCGGGCCAGCCACTGGGAAAATAAAAGGGGATTTGGATCTATCCAAGCCGATGTTATACAAAGTCTGAGAATAGTCATAGCAACCAAAATTGGATCCCCACCGCTCTTCCTATTGATCGTATCTTGTTTACCCAGCAAGATGGTCGTAGGGGTTAGCTGAACATCACGTAATAGGACTACCCTTAGTAAGTTCTGAATCTTATCAAGCAGTGGCCCAAGTTCCATACAGTTGGCAAACATATGGACAGAGTCTGCACTAAATTCATCACATCTATGGCAGTACGTGCCTTTACCTGTCCCCCATTTCGCAAGCTGGTTTTAGTAAACTTTGCCTGCAATTTAGCGGAAGCAAGTCACTCTGGGCGGATCGCAGGACTAAATGAAAGACAATATTGGAAATATCTAATTTTTGTTGCCATTTGCTTGCAATTTTAGCCACGCCGTCAGGCATTTGGCTATTCAATATAGAATGGATATACCCAATACGAGGCGGGAAAGGTTCAATTAGCTTATCAATGAGATCATTTTGCACAAACCCCGTGGGCCCACCTGCCTTGCATGCTAAGAAGTACCTCATGGCATGAGATTTAAAAGCCTCATTATGGCTCATCTTGAATTGGGTTGTAAAATCATTAAAGGGCCGGATTCCTTCGGGGGAGTACAAGGCTCCCAGTTTTAGTATGCCCACGTTGTAACAGTTTTGGAGATAGGATCTCCCAAAGATTGCAGGCAAGTTGGCATTATTAGTTATAGCGGTGTAATGGTTCAATCTACCTAAACCTAGAAGCTTGCGCACATTGGTGAAGACCCTAAAGGTGCCCTATAGGGTTTTAAATCTGACCCACTTGTAGTAACCAAATTCAACCTGTTGCTACAGGCAGCCCCAAGCCTTGACCCCAAGAAGTAGTTCAAAGGGAGACGGGGTCCTGCCCGTTGGAATTGATGGTTATTCATGCAGCAATATTGTACAATTCTGCAGGTCAGTAGGCCAATAGTTTAAACTTAAATTTGGGAGCGCCCAACCCCATCTTTCATGAGGAAGGGATAAAAACTTAGAAGATCTCCTTGGCTGAGAGTATTCCTGGACAAATTGAGAAAAAAGCTTTTTGAATCTCTGAAGTATTACCTTGGTAAATTCATAGGCAATAGCTCTAAAATAATAAAGAAGTTTGGGGAAGAAAATCATCTTAAGAACATTACACCGACCTACTAAGGTCAGATGTAAGTTATTAATCCGATTGAGAGCTCTCTTAGGGGAAAATTTACAAATAACTGACGCATCTGCATGGATGCGTCAGTTTCCTTGCATCACCTCCAAATGTCCTTGTGCCACCATGGATGCGCTGTATTTACAATAGAGTGCACCATGGCGCAAGGAGTTACGGATGGGTCAGAAATTCTGACGCATCTGTTGGAGGAAAAGTGATGCATTGTTTGAGTTTGTCACAAAAGTGACGCAACTCCAGCAATGCGCCAGAAAACATAGGTAGGTCCCATGTAAAATGCCCTGCGTCAATCTTTATGCCTGGTCTGAGCAGGCATAGGGATTTTGATGCAGTAAAGGCACAGAGTGACGCAGTGAAACCTTCTAAATTTCACTGCGCCAGTTCTATGTGGCTTTCAGCATGGGAACGCCCGCCCTGCATACATTATACCTGGCGCAGGTATAATGTGATGCAGGGCTTTACAATGTGGCGCATCTCCTTAGATGAGTCACGTTGTAAATGGGCCGCAACTTTTACGCCATCGCTGTGTCACAAAAGTGATGCAACAGCAGGGCAAAAGTGTTGCATGGCGCTTGTAAATCTGCCCCTTAGTTTCTACCACCAACTGGATCCAATTTTCGCTAACAATTAGGTCAGTATCGGCCACGATGTTTACACCTAAATACTTAGCCTTTTCGACAACCCTACTATCTGTCCATTTGATTTCCTTATTTAGGATATTCTGCGTTTTGCCTTTGTTTAGTGCGTATCCAGAAATCTTTCCAAATCCTTGAGCCTCATGTTCTATAGCAAAAATAACATTCTCAGGATCCAGAGTCACCAAGGCAAGATCATCAGCATAGGCCATAATTTTAGTTGCTAGGCCAAATCTACAGCCAGGATTTCTTGATAGCTTTCAAGTTTTTTGATGAACGGATCTATATATATGGGAAAGAGCAGGGGGGAATAGGGACACTCCTGCCGCGTCCCTCGTGAGATTTCAATCTGCTCCATTAATTGTCCATTTATTGAGATCCTGACTGTGTGGTTAAAATATAAGGCTCGGACAGCTTGAATGGCCTTATGCCCAAAATACAACTTCATCATGACGCACCAGAGAAATTGCCAGGAGACCCAATCAAATGAAGTAAAATTAGCGCAATCGGGTCCCCTGTAATATGTGCAGCGTCGAACAAGGTGATGGTCCGATGAATGTGATCTGTGGTTCCTTTTTTAGGGATGAACCCATGCTGCCACTTGGAGAAAAGATGTTCAATTTTGGTGGATAGTCTGGATGCGAAGATTTTAGAGTAAACTTTAGAATCACAGTTAATGAGCGTGATTGGCTGATAGGAACCCATTTTTAATGGTGATTTATCTTTCATGAAGCAGGTGGTGGAGCACCATTAAAAATAGAAACTATTAAAGTTGTAAGAAGTTATAAAGTTTTGTAAAATTCCACCAGGATACAGTTAGACCCAGCCGCTTTACTATCTGGTAGATTTGCAGTTGCAATTTCTTCCCATGAAGGAGGATCTTTAAGTTGATCATGGTCTTCTGTGCTAAGTTGAGTTAGTGAGACTGCGTCTATATAATTAGTGATCTCAGCCCCTCTAGAATCCAATAGACCGGTGTCCTCTTCAGTATACAGGCCCTTATAAAACTCTCGAAAAGCCCCTCAAATTTTTATTGGGGAGCAGGCAATCTCTCATGTTGAAACCTAGATCAAGTGTATTTCATTGGAGATAAGCTGCTGACTAGTTCTAAAGGCCAGCTGATGGCCAATTGGCTCACTACACTGTGAGTGGAGGCCCATTTTGCAACAACCTTCTCTGCTAGTATCGACCCGATCTCAGACTTAATGGCTACAACTTCAAGTTATGCAGTTTTGATTTCAGCTCCCCTCTGGACTGCCCCAGTCAGTTTTCTCTTCTGCCTTTGCCATTTTGTGCTGGAGCTTCAAGATCTGCTCCTTTTCTTGTTTATTTTCCTTAAGGAATACTGTACGGCCTCACCACGGAGACACACTTTCAGCATGTCCTAGACAACCGTGGCTGGGGCAGACCCAATGTTTATCTTGAGGAACTCCTGAATCCTGCTTTTCATATAACGGGACGGGATTTCCTTGCCGGAGCCAAAACCTTTTATATTTAGGATGAGTGGGTTATGGTCTGATAAAAATTGTGTGGCGATGTCAATAGGACAATCATGGATCAGAGATCCATGAAGCCAGGAAATAATCTAGCCTTGCTAAGGAAAGGTGCGGAATAGTATGTAAAGCCTGTTTGGTTTTAAATCAACCCACACATCTATAAGCCCATGAGTGTGCATTACATTTATTAGAGCTTGGTATACTTTTGGCTTCCGGCCTGTGTAATTCCACTGGTTGTTCGCTCTCCAGTTGCTAGGTAAGTTGATATTTAGGTCTCCGCAAATAACAACTGGGAGGGTCCAATGGGCTAGTTCTCCGGAGATCCAGTTGATTACCCAGGGGTCATCAGTAATGCTCCCATATATGAAGCATAAAGTAAAAGAACATCCAGTCAAAAAACGGCATTCTGCTATGACCCATTTCCGAAGAGGGTTGGACTTCACATAGGTGGATTTCAATGAATGATTCCATTGGACCATAATCCCCACGACTCTTACCCTCACACCCTGGGATATTCCCCCAATTATTCTATGCCCCAAAGAATTTAAAAGGTGTATCTGCGATCCCTCAATATGTGTTTCCTGGAGGCAAACAACGTCCACCCCCAGCAAGCACAACCCTTGTGCCACTTTCTCTTTTGAGCATCGTTCTAGCCGCAGATATTTGCCGAAATAATCCTAAAATTAGTTATAATATTCATATACAAACAGAATAAAGTACCAAAAAATAAACATCATAAGGGTTGCATAAGAATTATACCTAAAATAGATCTGAAGTTCATTATCCTAAATACAGTGATATGTAAAAAAATTCTCTTTTTTTTTCTTTTTTAAACATTTTCACGCTCTGTGTATTTTTACCCAAGTTCAGCCTCAAAAATAGCTAAACATGGCATGCTCGTAAACACCCAGTGTCCCCCCACCACTAATCTACTTACCCAGCGCCCTCTGTCCACCTCCTCCCAAATTTAGAGCAATCAGGATAAACCTGAGGTGTCTAATGTAGGTCCCATCTGCCCATCCATGCCGCTTTTATCAACCAGAAATTTTTGGGTATTGAAGGCGAGTAAAAGAAGGCGCCCCCAAACTAATCCCTAACAAGGGACAGATGAAAAAAAAAGCAGCGGGGCAGCAGAAATTAAGTGATAGTCTTTGTCAAATTAAGAACTAATTAACAGTGCCCCTTTCTTGATTTCATTTCCCCAAGGAATTCTTCCGCTTTGATTTCTGACAAAAAGGTATGAGTAGGCCCATTCAAAATGTCTTTTAGTCTGGCCGGATTCATTAAAAACACCTGAGCGCCCTGCTGCAGGAAAGGGGCGGTTAACTGGCGAATGCACCACCTCCGCTCCACTGTAGCATGGCGAAAATCAGGCTTTGCAAAGAAAGACAACCCACCAGAACCTTTCTGTGAGTTGGGACGTGGATCAGCTGCCTAAGCAAAAAGTTCCCAAAGAACACCAGAATGGCCCTGGGATTCCCCGTTATAGCTGCTACTGTCATTCCGTTTCTTTAAGTCAAAGGGGAAATGGTGGGCTCGCTGGACCTCATGTTCCCAGTTCCAGTTTGAGTGTTCAGGAAAGGCATCTCGCAGGAGTTTCACAATGAAGCGCTGTGGATCGTTCCCTCCACCTCTTCGGGAATCCCTAGTACGCAGAGGGTATTCCGGCACTGCCTGTTCTCCTGCTCTTTTTTTTCCACATCATGTCTGTCAGACAAGCACCTTGGAAAGAGCCTAGATCTATTAAGGCGGTGACATCGGTATCCAGACTTTCCGTGTGGCCTTCGACCATGGTAACCTGATCGCCAATATCAGGGCAGATTTTATTTAGTTTCCTCAGGCCCCCTTGCAGTTTCATAGCGGCCCCCGAGGCGACTGTCAGATTTAATTTCTTCCTGAAACTGCTTTATAGAGTTCACTATTGATGCGAGGGAGTGTTCTTCCATGGATTCCGATGTGGCTCTTGTGTTCTCCCAATGTGAGGCTTTAATAGATTACTTGCTATGGGGAAAAGTGAGCTGAGAATCTGAATAATTCCATTTAAGCTGGCTGGGTCATTTTACCTTGCTGCACACCTTTTTTTTGTCGCTGAACAGTTCCTGTATCTTTGGAGGGATTACTATTGTATTTTTGGTAAATGTTCCTCACTTGAACTAGATTAACATTCTTCAGTCACAGAGTCAGAGCCATCCGACACTGAATAGAAATGTTCGCCGGTAAATTTGGGGGTCTGGGGAGCCTCGGACGCCAGGTTCTTTTCCAAACATTGGATAGAGTTTAAGGCTGTGGTCGTTTCAGGGTTACAGACCAGCTTAACAGAAACAGAAGCAGAAACAGCAGCGCCGGGGGAAAGCGGGATCATTAAGTGTTCCCGTTGGTGGAAGCCAGAGGGGGGCTGCAGGCTGAATAATATCAATTGAGCCAGTAGAACCCTCTGCTCCGGATGATTGATCTCTGGGCACCACAGGCACCACGGTCTGACCTGGAGTGATGATTTCAATTGTATGCACGGCCTACTGTGACAAATTGAGATACCCCTGAATTGCAGTCAGCGAAATACCAAGTTCACCCTCAGGGGGTAATGCATTTTCAACTGTGAGAACCAGCAGTTTTGCCGTAGGGAACAGTTTGGTGATTGAGGGTTGTAAGCAGGCATCACCCTTGAAAGATCTGCGCCCCCATTTACCCCGCTGTCCTTTTTGGGCCCCCAGTCTCCCGTTTACCGCCCTGGGCTGTGTCCAGTCCCGTGGGTCTCCCTGGCTGGCATTGACGAGAGCGGCTTTGGGTTTGGGGCCTCTTGCTCCTCGATAAGACATACTCCGTCTCAGGCGAAATTGAGCCTCAGCACAGAGGCGCCGCAGAGCAGAAAGACAACAGCCGACCAACACACTAGGAGGTCCCCAGTCCTTCTCCTTGAAGTAAACAAACGGCAGCCGCAGCCGTCATCCAAAGCGCTCCGAGTGCGATGTCGGGCTTTCACAAGCAATCCTAGTGCCTTGCAAAGCTGCGCCCCGGGGACAGGCAGCATAGACGACGGCCGTTTTTTTTTTCACACAGCGTGGGCGGCAGTGACGGAGAATCACACAGACGCCATCTTGCTCCTTAGAGTCCCGCATTCAGGATTTGGATGACAAATGGTCTCAAATGGAATCCAGAGTCATGGTTCTTGAACAACGTGTCAGTGATGTGCATGATGAATCTTTAAAAACTGCAGTATTGTAGAAAGAGGTGGCGACACTTAAGGCTCACTCTGAAGACTTGTGAAATAGAAATAGAAGGAATAACATCCACCTCTATGGTTTTCAGGAAGGACTGAAGGGAACGGACCCTGTTTCCTTTTTTACTTTCTCTTTATCTCAGCCGGTTGACTTACCTGCTTTGAAACACTTGAATATTCAGAGAGCTCATCATCTAGGTCCTCGCCCTCTCTCATCCTCCTCGTCATTCAAACCAGAGGGGTCATCATGTTTTTTCTGGAATTTATGGATCTATTGAAAGTTCTCAATGCACAGAAAGCTAAGAAGCAGCTTCTATGGCAAGGTTATAAATATTTTATTTCACAGGGTCTCTAGAGAGCTACAGCTGCCAGGCGGAAGGAGTTGCTAGATCTTCTTCCTCAACTACGCTCATTGGGAGTACGCTTTGGTTTGTTTTATCCTTGCCTCTCAAGTAACTTTCCAGAACAAAATGTTCTCCTTCACTGCTCCTGCAAAACTGCAACAATATTGTCATCTTCATTCTTCTAGCTCTATGGAGACTTCTGCTTCTTCGTCAAGATGAATGATTTTTGTGCTGGAGGGCCTCCTCCTGCACAATATCCCAGTTTTTTGGATGTTATTTCTCTTACGTACTCTTATGCTCAATCTCTTGTGTTTTTCTTAAAACCATATTGTTTTTTTGAGATTACTGACTAACCTTTTTTCTTTTCGAGTCCCTTGATTTTCTTATCCTAGTCCTTTACCTTGTTATTTTCCGTTTGTCTGTCGACTGGTCTCCTTTGCTGTGCCGTCTTGCCCAGTGCTGTCGTCGACCCCCCCAAGTGTTCATCCTCAACAGGTATGTTTCTGCCGTCATCATTATTGTCATGTACAACATCTGAAAAGTGGGCAGTCGACCTACAAAGCTACCAAAGCACCCTCACCATTAATTACCCTTATTGTATTTTGTTGCTGGACAATATTTTGATTATCCTTGTGTGCACTTCTCTGTATGCACCCCCTGCCGAAGACACCTTCCTCACCAGGAAGATATAATATAAAAGAACAAAAACAGACCTGCACCACATATGAAATAAAGAGACAACATGAATTTGAAAACATCAACTTCTGGCAAGATCTTGTTGCTGTTCTTCACTTTATTGTAGATACATTTGGAATTCATAAAAACATCAACCAATGCATTTCGTCCAGTCAAACCTTGGACTTCTTCAGGGTAGAAACAATTTGATGCATTAATGTAAATGACGTCCAAAAGTCAGGAAAAAGTCCTTGAAGAATTTTTTTTGCATCAAAGATCGATATCTGTATGTTAGAACCAGGAGTAAAGAATTATCACACAAAATCCGGGTGGAGCAGACACCTCCAGCCAGATCTAGGAGATGCTTTAATGCCTGCCGCTAGCAAACTACTGGTAGGATCACAATTCCTCATGTTGTTACTCAACGAGGAGAACGCTGCGCTAGTTTCCCAGCTTAGCGACCCCACAGACATCTAGCAAAGGGCCCACGGCAGGGTGGTTTACTTTCCCACCCTCTCTAATGCTACCATGCTTTGGAGTAACAATACAAAGAACTGTGAAGTGAAGAAATGCAACTGGATCTTGCCAGAAGTTGACATTTTCAAATTCATGTATTTTATTGTAACATATTGTCTCTTATTTCATATGTGGTGCAGCTTTGGTTTTGTTCTTGATTATTGACATGTACTGTCTCATTCTTTGATCTTCTCTACTTTCTCCCTCACTTTTTTCCCACTATCCCTGTTTCTCTTCCTTTTCCTTCTGGTATCTTTTTAGGTATT
Source organism: Lissotriton helveticus (assembly GCF_964261635.1). Lineage (NCBI taxonomy): Eukaryota > Metazoa > Chordata > Amphibia > Caudata > Salamandridae > Lissotriton > Lissotriton helveticus. Next base: position 130,080,893 of record NC_136069.1, read on the forward strand.
TTCATGTCTGATGTACCTTATTGTCTTATAAGACCGATGCTGTATTTATATTTATACTTGTTGCTTTATTCAGAGATGTTTCTTGGAACGTTAAAGGAGCAATTAAATAACTAATCCTATAAAGAGGCAGAGAATTTTATCTCATTTAGCTAAATATTCCCATGACTTTGCTCTTCTTCAAGAAACTCACCTTTCTGAACTCAAGGCCTTGAAGTTGAAATAAGGTTGGGTGGGTTCTGTTTTTGATGCTCCTGTTTCAAAGAAAAATGGCGCTATTCTTCTTTGCCACAAGAAGTTGAAATTGGTACCTGTTTCTCAAGACCTTGATCCTGAAGGCAGATGGCTTTTTGTAAAACAAGTTGTTAATTATATTCTCTTAACTATTTGTAATATTTATGACCCTACCAAAGTTCACAATTCCATAGGCCTAACATTTCCCAAAAATGTATTCAACATGCTGATGACTTCTTCATCTTTGGTGGTTAAATTATTCTCCACAAAATGCATAAACAATTCCTATCCTTCATATCCGAGCGTATTTTGGTGGACTCATAGAGAATCTGCAATCCCTCTTTTAAAGAGATTTCTTTCTTCTCTCCTCCTCATGGTTCTCTTTCTCTTTCCAGATTAGAACATTTCTATGTCTCTAAATTGCTCTCCCAAAAACTTATTGCTTCCTCCATCGAACCAATTGTAATTTCTAACTATGCCCCTGTCATTACTGATTTTGATCTTCTCCCAGCACATTCCAAATCCAATAGATGGAGATTCAATAACTCTCTCTGACTCAGCCCTGTCTTTACTTCTTCTTTTTTACTTTTCTGAGGAATTTTTTAAAGATTCATGCCAACCTTACTGCATCTCTACAATTACTTTGGGACACCTTTAAAGCTGCTGCTCGTGGTCATATTATCGATTTTGTTTCTCGGAGAAAGAAATCTCTTCTTAAACCACATCAATCCCTTTTACTTGATATTAAACGATTAGAGCTTCAATATTATTCTTCTCCTCCTTCTAATTTAAAAGAACTCGTCCATGCAAAATTGAAGCATTGCTGTTATTACGGGGGTCGTAATATAAACAGGTAAGCTTCTGGCTAACTATTTGAAAATCCGTAAGCAGAGTCATGTTTTAGATGGAATGCAGACATAATATCGATGTTTAAATATTGATATACCTTTATTTTGATGTTTTAATATTGATATGACAGAATATCGACCATGAAGAATATCGTCGACCAGAATATATAAATGCCGGTAAGAAATAATAAATTAATTGATGTCGATGTTAGTAATATCATTAGTCAAAATATCATTGTTAATAATATCGATTGTTTTTGTGTGTTTTGTACGTTAGTATATGTGTTAAAGATATAGCTAATTTTTGTAATGTATGTTTGAATTTTTTACAAGTAATTTATTTTATGTTAATTCATTTTGCGTATTTTGTTCTGTAGCGGGTTGTGGGATTATAAGGGAATAAGGTGGGAAGTAATTTAATTATAATATATTTGATAATAATTTTTGAGAAGTTAGTAATTTTTTTTAAAAACATAAATATATAGCGTTTTAGTTCTGTAGCGGGTTGTGGGTTTATAGGCATAGGGTGGGAAGTAAATTCATTTTGATTAATTAATTAATAATTTTATGAATTAATATTTTTGTATTTCATAATTGATATTGTTAATTGTGTTAACTAATTTGTTTTTAATTAATTATCAATTGGTTATTAATATTTGATAACTAATTGGTAAATATGTTAATTGTGGAATATTTTGAGGAGCAAGTTGTGGTAGGGAAGTAGGGTGGGAAGTAATTGAATTATAAATAATTAATTAATAATTGTATTGATTCATATTTTTGTATTTAATAATTGATATTGTTAATTGTGTTCATTAATTTTATTCACATCGGATATTAATTAATAATTAATAATTGATACATATGTTCATTGTGTACATTTTTGATATGTTTGTTGTGGGTTGATAGGGGCGTAGTGTGGGAAGTGATTTAATTTTAATAAAAATGATATTCTTTTTTTATATACAATATTTATTTAAAGCAATTTTATAGTGTTAATTGTGTGAACTAATTTATTTAATTGTTTTTATTTGCTTGTTAATTGTTATTAGTTAATTAATTAATTGTTAAATAATTATGTTAATTGTGTAATATTTTACAATATTGGTGGTGACGTTCATAGGAGAATATAGTGAGAGGTAAATTATTTTTGGAAAATTAATTGTTTGTTAATTAATGTTAATTATTTTGCAGGAGTAGGAATACTAAATTATTCCCCTCCGCAATCCAAAACTTGCCCTACTGTTACACTTGGTGGAGTGGGAATAGTAAATTATTCCCACCCGCTATCCAACACTTTCCCTACTGTTGCACTTGCTGAAGTGGAAATAGTCATTTTTACCCACCCGCTATCCAACACTTTCCTTACTGTTCCACTTACTGGAGTGGGAATAGTAATTTTTATATACCCGCTGTCCATCACTTTCCCTACTGTTGCACTCTCTGGAGTTGTGGAAACTAGGAGAAATCGCTGTTGGCATGAGCTTAAGCCATTTTGCTTGTGGCAGCTGTTTTAGTTAGCCATGTGCTTCACCCTCTTCACTGTTGCCTGCCCTTGTATTCTGCTTGAGTCATCAGTTACAGTTAACTCCTTCATCATTGAGCCAGAGCACTGCACATGCTCAGAAAGGCCTGTTGCTGCTAGAATGCACCTGCTGTTAAAGTAACTGTCAGGTTATTTTAACTAATGTCAGCAACTCTGTTACTCCTCCTACTTTGTTGCCTAAGTATTTTCTGTTAGTCCTTATATGTGAAAAACTATTCTTGTGTATACTTGTACCGCCTCTTTTTGAGGCTTCATGCTAACTCAGCTACAAACTGGGCAAAAAAGACCCATGGTTTCTGTACTCCATGGACTGCCTCATACAGTGGCCTGAGGGTACCATATTGACGTAGTCTCCCTCATGAGAGGTTAATATATCTATTTCCTTGATATTACAGCTTCTGTGCCAATTTCTTCTTTGTTGGTTTAAGGACCAGTGAATCAGTGAGCCCCTAAAAAGGCTTTTTATTCCACAGAGTGGGAATAGTCATTTTTACCCACCCCTATCCAACACTTTCCCTACTGTTGCACTCACTGGAGTGGGAATAGTAATTTTTACCCACCCGCTATCCAGCACTTTCCCTACTGTTGCACTCATTGGAGTGGGAATAGTAATTTTTACCCACCCGCTATCCAACACTTTCCCTACTGTTGCACTCACGGAGTGGGAATAGTAATTTGTACCCACCCGCTATCCAACACTTTCTCTACTGTTGCAGTCACTGGAGTAGGAATAGTAATTTTTAACCTCCCGCTATCCAACACTTTCCCTACTGTACCACTCGTTGGAGTGGAAATAGTTATTTTATCCACTTCGCTATGCAATGTTTCCAGTAATGTTATATTTAGGAGCCGATTCCGATTCGGTAAAATCCCTTTCAAATAGGCGTATGTAGCATATTTCCCGTACGAATCGTACCCTTAAACGTACCCGTACATAAGATGAAGTACGATTCGGACCCAAAGCAGATCTCCGTACGAAGCGTAGGAAAGACCATACGACTTAAAAATCTGTACGAATCGCATTCATAACAGCGTACGAAATGAACCCCCTCTGGTACGGTGCGTACACCCCATAATTGCAGGGGTACGGTGCGTACACCTCATGATTGCAGGGGTACGGTACGTAGGGGTATAGTGCGTACACCCCATGATTGCAGGGGTATGGTGAGTACACCCATGATTGCAGGGGTACGTTGCGTAGGGGTATGGTGCGTACACCCCATGATTGCAGGGGTACAGTGCGTATGTGATTGTGTGCCTCCGTACGAATCGCTCATACGCGACGTTTTCCGTACGAATCACGTTCTCATTCCCCGGTCGGGATCGTACTTGTCGGGTCGTACAGCATATTTACGATTCATACGGTTCACTGTGAGGGTCCGTGTCGTACGGATTTTCCCTTGCTTTTCGTACGGTTCGCAACGATTTGGTCGTATATTTTTCAAACGAATCGTACTACGCGATTCGGACGGAATTGTACGAGTCATACTGAAAGGGCTACGGATTCAAATCGGTCGTACGATTGGCTTACCGAATTGGAATCGGCCCCGAATGTAGTGTAAAATATTATTTTGTAAAAACATATTTTTTATGTTTATGTTTTTACTTATTATATATAATTTATTTTTATATTTATATTATAGGTGTACTTGTATATGTACTTATATTTTAAATGATGTTTTAAAAATTTTTTTTGATAATCAATTTTATTGAAGTTTTTATAACAACATATAAGTTCATTGGTTGCAGTACAATAATCATCGGGATAAGCATGAGAGTACATATAGTTGACAGAGAAAAGGGCGCTCCATCAGGGTATAACACGGCAGTCCATACGGTAGGTACAGTTGTATATGTAATAAACTAAAATAAAGGCAGTTCATCAGGGTGGAAGCATATTGAACCATTTACCCCACACTTTACTGAATAAGTCAGGGCACCCCCGGGCTTCGAATAGGGCCTCCTCCTGGATCCCACACCAGTCCACTCCTCTCCTCCAACCTTTTACAGAAGGCGCCTTAGCCTGGGACCAGTGTGCAGCTATATCTCTCTTGGCGACCGCCACAGCTGTCCCCAACAGGTGCTTGTCCACCCTAGAGCCATCTAAGCCATCAAACACCCCCAACAACATACGCAGCGGATCATGGGGAACCTCCCATCCCAGGGCCTGCGTGAGCTCACGCTCCACCCCCCCAAAACGGTGCCAGCGCTGGACAGCACCATACCACGTGATAAAAATTGGCTGGGGCGGAGGCACATCGCGTACAAGCTGGAGAGGATTTCAACCGGGCCTGGAATAGTCGTGTCGGGGTGAGATAAGCTGCATGGAGGTAATAAAGTTGAACCAGGCGCAACTTGGAGGATGTGGTCAGGGTTTTGGGTGCCATAAGGGCATCCCTCCAGTCTGCCTCTTCTAGGGAGCCCAACCAGCCCTCCCATCGAGCCCTGAGTCGATCCAGGGAAGCTGGACCATTGTTCATCAGGGACCGGTAAATACGCGACACTCCCCCCCTCTCCAGATTTCCCATCATCCCCATGAGCCTCCACCAGGCTGAACTCTGGAAGGGAGATCGGTGGTGAGACATGTGTATGAAGTGTGTGTCTGAGTTGTAGGTACTTATAGTGTCGGGAGTGTGGAAGGGCATTGTGTTGCTGCACGTCCGCAAAGGAGTGAATGTGGTTCCCCACCCAGACACCTACGAGCACTGAAACTCCAATGAGGTCCCATCATCGGAACCCCTGCATGGATGAGACCTCCTGCATCCAGGACCCGTGCCAAAATGGCGTCTGCTGAGTGAGTTTCCGGTCCCACCACACGTGGCGAAGAGCCGTACGCCAGGCCAGAAACACCGTCCTGGTGACCGATGGCAGGGCCTGTGGCACTGGGCTACCATATAGAAACCCCTGGATCCAAGGGATGTCCGACGTGCTGAGTTCCACACGGTATGCAGGGTTGGACCAGCCACCCGCATACCAATCATGGATGACAATGAGTTTCATGGCCAGGTAGTAGAGGTGAAGATTGGTTACCCCCATACTTCCATCAAAGGGGTGAATACGACAATGTGCCAGAGATAAACGTGGTCTCATCCCTCCCCAGAGAAACCGGGTGAGGACACCGCCAAGCTCGCGGAACCAACTACCCGGGAGGTGGATAGTAGTGTTTTGCAGTATGTAAAGAAAACAGGGGAGGATCATCATTTTGAAGTGTGCACTCCTGCCCAGGGGGTTAAGGGGAAGGGGCTGCCCCCTCTTGAGATCCGCCTTCATCCGGATGACCAAAGGCGTAACGTTTAAATCTCATTGGAGTTCTGGTAGAAGAGCTATCCAAACGGCAAGGTATTTCACCAAGTGTCTTCTAAGGGGGATGTCCGACTGCCAGTCATAGCAGTCTCTGGAGGGATGTAGGGGGACCAAAGTTGACTTCGCCCGATTAAGGCGGAGTCCGAAGACCTGCTCAAAAGCGAAAAGAACCACCAGGCACCAGGGGCCAGAGCTATCTGGGTCTGCCAAGTAAAGCAGAACATCGTCTGCATATAGGGCTATCTTATCCACCTGGCTCGAGTCCCAGGTCCAACCTCGAATAAGTGGGTCTTGTCGGATAAGGGCCGCCAGGGGTTCCATCCCCAGCAACAATAAGAGTTGCGAGAGCGGACACCCCTGACGCGTACCTCGTCGGATCGGGAATGCCTCAGAAAGCTTCCCATTAATGAGTACTCAGGATCTGGGATTAGTGTATAAAACTCTGTTTAGATTGCAGAACGAGGGACCGAAACCCATCCTGTCCAGCACATCTTGCAGATACTCCCAATTCACGGTATCGAAGGCCTTCTCAAAGTCTAAGAAGAGCAGTGCCAAGTACGGGGTTAGGCGCTCCCGGTGGGCCAGAGCCAGGTGGGGCCGACGAATACAGTGGCGAGTGCCCCTGGCAGGCATGAACCCGCATTGGTCGGGGTGGACAAGGTCCTGCAGGAGGGGTCGAAGTCTCTGAGCCAAGACGGTGGCGAAGATCTTGATCTCCGTATTGATCAGTGAGATTGGGCGGTAGTCTGCACAGTTCAGGGAGGGCGGCTGCGTCTTCGGAATAACCACGATCGTGGTGACATCCGACTTGGGCGGGAATTACCCTGTTTCCGCCACATGGCGGGAAAGATCCACCAAATGGGGGGCCAAAATATCCCAAAAGGCCATATAGTACTCCTGAGGATACCCATCGGGACCACACGTTTTACCGGGGTGTAAGAGTGAGACGATGTCCTGGATTTCCTCCTGGGTGAAGGGGCAGTCCAAGACTTCTGCAGTCTCTGGAGAAAGATATGGCAGTCGGGTACCAGTCCCGTCCAACAAGTCAGCCAGCGAAGAGCCCGGGGAACGAGCTGTGGAGGGTCGCGTAGTAAGCAGCAAAGGTTTGTGCGATGGCTGAGGACCAGCCGCGGCCCGTGGAGGGTGTTTCGGTGGAGCAGAGAGGCAGGGTGGGGCAGGGGCAGGGTGGGGTGTGCTAAAAACCGGAGTATGGATAATTGAAGGTAAGTAAACAATTTAATTAATAAAATGAATTTCGTAGCGCTCTCTGCATCGCAAAATGTGATGCAGGGTGCACTACGAAATTCGATTTATTTATTAAACCGACGAACGCCAAAGCATCTTAGCAGATTCCAACAAGATCCGATCGATCTCCTCGCGTACCACTGCTAATTGTCAGGAGGAATCCCTCGCGTTGTTAGTGAGTTGAGCTGCTTCAAGCTGTGCCACCCGGGATTCCAGCTGAACAAGCTGGGCCTACTGCTCCGACCGTTTCGCGTGGACCAGTCCCCTGGCCACCCCCCGGATAATGGCCTTGCTCGCCTCCCACAGTGTCCTCGGCGAAGGAACCAAGCCTGTGTTGGTGGAGAAAAAACGACGCAGCTCCTGACCAAGTGACTCCACCATCGCAGAGTCCTGCAAGAACCAGGCATTCAGCCACCAAGTTGCTCGTGGGCCCGACGGAGGGAATCCAAGACGGAGGGAGAGGGGAGAGTGGTCCGACATCCCCCCTGGGCAGTATCCCAGTCCCAGAAACTAGCTGCGGCCGGCATCAGGAGAAGGTCGATTCGGGAGTGAGTATGATGGGCTGCCGACGTGTGGGTGTACTGTTCCCCACGGGGGTTCCAAACCCGCCATACGTCACAGAGACCAAGGGCCGAGGACCAGCTGGAGAGGAGCTTTGCGGTGGCGACATAGGCTCCGGACGGGGTCCCTGTCGTATCGCGCAGGGGCTGCAGAACGGCGTTAAAGTCCCCCCACCACCATAAGACCCTGCGGGAGGGAAGAGATCACTTGTGTAAGGTGGCGAAGTGTGGGAGGCAGGAGTGGGGGGGGAAATGTAAAGACATAGGAGGCTCAAGGGGCGCCCCTCAATGGTTCCCGAGATGGCCACATAGCGGCCCAGTGCGTCAGTTTCGGCTGCAGCCAGGGTGAAGGGAAGCCCTTTCCTAAGTAAAATAGCCACCCCTCGGGATCCACGTGTAAAACCAGAGTGCCACCCCCTGTCAAAGCCATAACGAGCTAGGAAGTTGCATTGTGTACCCAGGAGGTGCGTCTCTTGGAGGAAGAGAATGTCCGGCGTGTGGCGGTGAGCAGCGCGGAGGACAGCCGTGCTCCTAATTCGGTCCAAGAGGCCATTGACATTCCATGAGAGGATGTGGATAGGTCTAGTGAGGATGTAAGTCATCTAAGGGAATGGACTGTGGAGGGGCGGATAACTACGTGGGACCCTACCCACCAGGAGGGGAACACCCACCCGAACCTGAGCCCAGAAGCGGGGCCATGGAAGGTGGTGATCTGCTTGGCAACTGTGAAAATCAAGGAAGGAGGGAACTTAACTACCGATAGGAGCCCCCGATGGCGGCCCATAGGCGGCCAAAAATAACAAACTGATGGAAGATGTGATCTGCGTGTCAACTGTGGATCAGGCACAGAAACATGGGTACCAAGAAGAACTGCAACCAGCGGCCCCGTAGGTGGTTAAACAAAGCAAACTATCGAGGAACAATGGTCCCCCGTCCCTCCCAACCCCCCTAGCTCCCTCACCCTACATTTCTGAAGTGGAAGCATCTGTCGCCCAAGACCCCAACTACTAGCTACACCACAAAATGTGATTCGCTACTCTAAAACGGTTAGCAAACAATCAGTCAGGAACATGGCTGAGTCGGACCCCCCTCCATATATATGGATGCAAGCCCACAATGAATAAGCATGGAGTTGATATCCAAAAAGTCACAAGAAGATGTTTCGAATCCAGGATGACAGTGAGAAGGTAAACCTTGGCCGGATCTTCCAGCTGAGCCAAGGGAGAGCCCTCTTCACGGGGCCGGATATAGGTTCACCATTTCAGGTCCTGAAGGTTAGAATGCAGGCACACAACTTGTAACCATGATCACACCCCCTCCTCCCCACCAGAGCCATGGATCACGGGACTGCAAGACAGATCTGAGACCAACACGGCCCTCCGCCGGGTAATGTCTGATCGTGGGGCGCTACCCATGTCAATCAGAGAGGACACTAGGGTGGGGGAGGATGCCCTCTGGCTTAAGGTTTGAATCGGGACCGCCGGGACCGTGCCCCAGGCGACCGAGAGCTCCCCCAGGTGGTTGCACTACCGTCTGGATCCAGTGCGGTGCCCCTGCACCTTGCAAAAAACAACTAGTGATGGACTGAATGTGGATCAATGTCACACACTCCCCCAGTCAAAAGATCTGGGCCCAAATCCATCGTTTTTTTGCACTCCACACCACCCTGGGTCAGATAATGGCTTTATGCAAATCAGCTCTGACCCTGTTGCCCCATGGGAACAGTCCAGTCCGAACTACAACAGCCATATCTTTCCCAGACCGGAATCAAGCATCCGAGGACCGGACCGGTTTCGAGGTAACACCTCTCTTCAGCCCGGCTAGCTTGACTCCAAGTGGTGTGGAGTGCCTGGGACCCACGTCTGGGCATCCCCAGCGCACTTAGGGCGGCAATTGCAAAAAACAACTAGTGATGGACTGAATGTGGATCAATGTCACACACTCCCCCAGTCAAAAGATCTGGGCCCAAATCCATCGTTTTTTTGCACTCCACACCACCCTGGGTCAGATAATGGCTTTATGCAAATCAGCTCTGACCCTGTTGCCCCATGGGAACAGTCCAGTCCGAACTACAACAGCCATATCTTTCCCAGACCGGAATCAAGCATCCGAGGACCGGACCGGTTTCGAGGTAACACCTCTCTTCAGCCCGGCTAGCTTGACTCCAAGTGGTGTGGAGTGCCTGGGACCCACGTCTGGGCATCCCCAGCGCACTTAGGGCGGCAATTGCAAAAAACAACTAGTGATGGACTGAATGTGGATCAATGTCACACACTCCCCCAGTCAAAAGATCTGGGCCCAAATCCATCGTTTTTTTGCACTCCACACCACCCTGGGTCAGATAATGGCTTTATGCAAATCAGCTCTGACCCTGTTGCCCCATGGGAACAGTCCAGTCCGAACTACAACAGCCATATCTTTCCCAGACCGGAATCAAGCATCCGAGGACCGGACCGGTTTCGAGGTAACACCTCTCTTCAGCCCGGCTAGCTTGACTCCAAGTGGTGTGGAGTGCCTGGGACCCACGTCTGGGCATCCCCAGCGCACTTAGGGCGGCAATTGCAAAAAACAACTAGTGATGGACTGAATGTGGATCAATGTCACACACTCCCCCAGTCAAAAGATCTGGGCCCAAATCCATCGTTTTTTTGCACTCCACACCACCCTGCACCTTGGCCACCTCCTGGCCGGGTCGGGCCGTCGTTTTCGGGGCAGGGTGGGGGGCCACACCAGGTAGAAGGAGCCGCTCTTCCGTAAGCCAGTTCCATGCCGCCTGTGGAGTGTCGAAGAAAAAGGTTTCGTCCTGAAAAAACACCTTAAGACGGGCCGGGAAGAGGAGCCTGTAGCAGAGGCCCATAGCCCTCAGTTTCTGCTTGACCTCGTCGTAAAAGACCGGCGTTGTGTCTGCAACTCCCTAGAGTAGAGTAGTCCGGGAAGACCATGAGTTTGGAAGTGCAATGGACCTTGCACCCTGGCGGCCTCCAGAATCGCATCCCTGTCCCGGAAATTGAAGATTCAAGGATAATGGGGCAAGCGGGAGCCCCAGGAGGTGGTATAGGAGCAAGGGAGCGGTGAACTCGCTCCACCACAAACCAGGGGGAGAGCTTGCCTTTGGGGATCCAGGACCGGACCCATGCCTCAATGAAGGTGTCAGTGCGTCCCTTCTCCACTCCCTCCGGAAACCCCAGGAGGCGTAGGTTGTGTCTCCTGGCCCTATTTTCCATGTCCTCTGCCCTGCGATGTAACTCTGCGGTCTGTGCCTGCAGGCGGGCTACCTGGGATTTAAGAGTGCCCATGTCGTCCTCCACCGTGGAAAGACGGGGCTCCACCTCTGTAATACGGGGCGTGGCATTACGGAGGTCTTGCCGGATCAGTGCCACATCAACCTGCACTTGCAGTGATCGCCTGCAGGATAGTGGAGAGGTCCCCTCCGGTCGCCCCAGGTGCCGCTACAGCCCCAGCCGCTGGGTCGCGATCAGGCTTGGTGAATTGGTCCATTTCCATTTGGGTTGAGGGGGCAGTGGCCTGAGAAGTGCGGTTCTTGCCCATGTTCCCAAGAGGTAGGTGGAGGTGCTCGACTGGGGGGGAGGGGGCCACGCAGGAAGCGCCTACGCCGTGGTTCCGCCACCAGGTATTGCGGCCGATCCCTCTCCCAGTCCCCCACGATGGAGGGATGCGTCCGGTCACCAGGGTAACACTCCTCGTCAAGACGATGGCGGCCCTCGAGGCGACCTCAGTGGGCCCTTCTACAGGCCCCAACCTCAAGATCCTGGGCCTCCAGGCAGGAAGAGGGGGGGGCAGACACACACTTGCGCCACCCGACCCAGTAGCTGATCTGCCCACGCTAAGTCTCAGCACCCCTCACAGCCTGCAGCCAATGGGGGGGAAGAGGGGGACCCTCCAGTCCGCAGGTTAAGGTAGGCCAGGGGACCCGACGGGCCTCCAGAGTCAGGCACTCCCCCTTCCGGTATCCAGATTGGTAAAGGGGGCAGCTCACTTCACAGCAGGGCCTGCCCTCCACAGCTACCGCCCTCCATTGCACTAGGAGATTGTTCAAAATGAGACCGGCAGCCCCCCTGTCGCTGTTACGGGTCCCCCAGTGCTTTTCACACACCTCGCACCCCAAAATGGCTGAGGGGGCAACATCCACAGCTGGTCAGAGGAGGGTGAGGGGGGGGCGCCCCAGCGGGGGACGCATACGCAGGTTCCGTGGGGCCCACCAGGTAGCAGGACAAGTCCGGGCTTCAGGACCGGCGCAATCAGCTCACTTGCACCACAGCGCACAGGCACGCTGCCCCCCCCAGTCACAATCTCATCTTCTCTGCGGCCCGACACGGCCGCCAAAGGGTGCGTGGGGAGAGGGGGCCCACACAGCAAACCCCCGCCTCCTCACCCCCTCTGGACCTCAGCGCAGGCCGCCTCCCACTCCAGGCGTCTCTCCAGCCACTTTGGCGGGCACAGCACCCAGGGCCCGGCAGCCAACCACTCCAGCGGGCTTCCAGGCCTGGACTCGCCCTCTCAGACCACCGGCGGGAGCAGAAGCGGCACGGCAAGGGGAGGCGTCGCACCCAGTGCCACCCGACAGCAACCCCCTTTGGTCACCGCCTCCGCAGGGGGAACCTCAGGTGCTGCTCCGCTCCACGAGCTCCATCGATGCACCTCGGAGCCAGCTCTCCAATTCCACGGGCACTGGAGCGGGAGGCCACCCCACGGGCCCGGGCTACAGCTCGGTTCTCCGCCTCGAGTACAATCCGCCGCCGGCCGAGGAGGGCAGGTAAGCAGGGCGGTAAGGGGGCAGTCGGGGTGTCTGACTGAGGAATCAGGCCTCCGGAGCGGGCCGCCATCTTGCTGAAGGAAGGCCGCCCAGAGCAGAGGGCAGTACGGGCAGCATGGGCACCAGGCAGGCCCTTCGAGGGGTCAGGGTGAAGCGGGCAGGATGCAGGAGCAGTCCCTGAGACTTTGGGACATCGATGGTCAGTAATAGTGGGCCGATGCAGGGCGGATGACGGAGGGGGTCCGGAGCACTCTTAGAGTGCGAACACCATCTTGACGCCCCAAGCCACGCCTCCATTTTTAACATTTTTTAATTCAAAATATTATTATTTTTAATATCAAGTCAATATATATAATTTTAAAAAGTGCATTTTTATATATTGTTTACATTTTATTAATTATTTATTAAGTTTAAAGTTTTTTAATTATTTTTTAAGTATGTTTTACCTAATTATATTGATTATTTAATTAATTCTATATTACTTTTAAGAGATTTAAAAAAGTCTACATTTTAGCAAACTATATTATTGACAAAGATATTTAGGATTACATTTTTTTGTACTTACCTGTAGATAGGAAGTCAATATTCTGTCATTCTATATTTTTTCATCGATATTCTGGCAGCTCGATATTCTGCTCCTCAATATTCTGTCAGTGATCCAACTGCCACATAGATTGGAATGAGCGCGCTCTGAAAGCAAACTGTTTGTTTTTAAAACTGTATTGTTTTTGAAATTGTGGAAATAATTGTAATCGGTCTTAATCCTTCCCAAAACTTGCACTTGCATTTAATCTGACCAAGGTGAGCTGGTGTACGCCGCATGTAAGAGTGGGTCACCGAGCACTCGCCATCTTGGTCAGCACTCTAGTTGATTTTAGCAAGGAGGTTTCCCTCCCTACTTAAGGAGATGGAAACGTGAGCGCGCCACCGGCCGCAAGTCATGTCCATCTGCGTCCATCTTCGCACCGGCCGCACACAGCGCCAGCGATGCTGCTGGTTTGGGACACCGTCCAACCGGAAATGTCAGTTACCGTTATTCAAAGTAACAACAAGGTGAGCGTGGGGGTCCGGCTTCTTCATTTACAGAACTGAGAGAAGTAAGTGCACCCCATGTGAAAAATATAGCAGACAACCTCAAATGTGGCCTAACTAATGTTAGATCCCTGGTGAAACATCACCAGGATATACATCTCATGTCTGAATGTCACAATTTGGATGCATTATTCCTAACGGTCATTGATGCCCAATCATCGGCGGCACTGTGCGAGAGAATCTCAGTCTTTTTTAATGATAAAATCAGCAACGTCTACAACTCTTTTTTAGCCACTACTACTATGTCTAAATCCAACGTGGCAGTTAGGCATACACCCTTGTCTCTCTTCTCTGCCTTTGCCCCCATATCTCAGAGGGAAGCAGTGGCAGTGATTCAGGGATGAAAGCCTGGCTCGCCGGAAGATCCATGCCCCCCTAAACTGTGGAAAGAGTTGGCTAATCCCAAGAGTTATGTGCTGTCTACAATCTGGAATGCTTCTCGTTCCTCTGGCATATGCCCTGATTTATGGAAGCATGCCACTCTACTTTCACTAAAAAAGAAACCAAATATGGATTCAAGGGCACTGAATATTAATTACAGACCCATCTCTCTGTTACCGGCTCCTGCAAAAATGCTGGAAAAGGTAGTACAGCGGTAATTGACCAACTTCATTGAAAATAACAATATCCTGCACGATACCCAATCCGGTTTTCGAGCGGATTTCAGTACAGAGACTGCATTACTAGAGGTAGCTGATTCAGTTAGAATGGCATTGAACTCGGGAGCATCAGCTATGCTTGTGCTCCAGGATCTTTCTGCAGCATTCGATACTGTGGACCACGCTATACTGACTCAACGTCTTCTGGCCAGCGGGGTTACTGGCACCGCTCTGGTCTCGCTGAAGTCCTTCCTCGACAGACGCACTCAAAGGGTGGCCCTACTACCGCACCAATTCTTATGCAAGCCTTTGTGGTGCGGGGTGCCTCAGGGTCGGCCCTAAGCTCGCTCCTATTTAATATATATTTGGATCCTTTACTCACTCTGATAGCCAACCTAAGACTCTTTTAAATGCTTTAAAGGCTGCTTAAAAGACATTGCAGGCTGGATGAATAACAACAAATTTAAATTGAATGCCGACAAAACTGAGGTGATGTTCTTTGGCAATTTACTCTGCACCCCTCGAGTGAAGAAAACCCAGTTGGGTAGCAGATCATTTATGTTTGGGGCATCTAAATTGTGGAATTCCCTCCCCAACTCCCTACGTCGGATCTCTTCTGAAATACTATTTAGGAAGGCAGTCAAAACCTAACTTTTCAACCTGGCTTAATTTAATCGCTCCCTGATCACCTGTGGCTATAGCGCTGGGACACCTACTAGGAGGTAGCTGTTCGCGCTTAATAAATGGCAGTTTTATTAACTGAAAGATTGATACAACCTGATGCAGAGGTTGAGCTGGGGCTAGCATGCCCTCCGGGCTATAACGCTTTTCACAAACCATGGCTCACTGGAAGAGGAGGGGGTTGGGAGATATCTATAAGGCCAAATGGAATTTCGCTCCTATGGATGTTGATGAAGTTGAGGGCATTGAACTCTTAGGGTTCTCCCTTAAGGATGTTAAAGGACAATTGCTTACAGGCATAGACTGCTATAGACCCTCTGAATCAATGAGCCTTCAGCATCAAGCACTAATCAACACTTTCTACAGTATGTCACTCACTCATTCCAGAATGATCATTCTAGGAGATTTTAATCTTTAGGAAAATGGGAATCTAGGCCCAACCTTGAAAGATTTACTTCAAGCCTTTGAGAACTTAAACCTGCAGCAGCTTGTGCTGCATCCAACACACCAGGGAGGCCATGAATTAGACTTAATATTTATAGATAATAAGGCTGTAGAGGTGGAAGATATACTACCTCTCTATGTCGGACTGATCATTTCCTTATCTACTTTTTGGTATTGATTCCCAGAACAAGTAATAAAACTGTTCCTACAAAAAACAATCTACGAGGAAGGGAATGGAACAAACTGTTGAAAACAAAACACTCCTTGGTATTCACATAGAATATTTCCTTTGATGCGGAAAACTATCTTAGATTTTGTGATCAAATAAACCATATTCTCGTACAGCTGGCCCCAGTGAAAGGTCCTGGTATAATGAGGAGCTAAAAATACTAAAGAAAGGCTGTAAACAAGCAGAACGAAAGTCGAGGAAACTCTTTGAGGAAGAGGATAAAAAAGCCTTGAAAGCAGCATTGGGCATATATAAAGGAACAATTGCCCAGGCAAAAGTCGAGTACTATGCAAAAACTATCCTAAAGTCGACTAATAGTTCCAGAACTATATTTAAAATAGTGAATGACCTCTCCAAACCTGGCTTTATAAAAAACAAGATCACTGCAACCCAAATCCTATGTGATGGCCTAGCAGTTAACTTCGAGGAGAAGATCACTAAAATTATTGATGGTCTGGGAACAAACGATGGTGGAATTGAATTATCTGAACCGATGATGCCGGTGAGGCAGGAGGAGGGAACAGACAAGGACAAGCCGGCAATTCTGGATCACTTCCTGTTGGACCTGTCAGTCTTAGGGTGGTCTTTCCCTACCTTTTTGCCCTTTAGCCTCTCATTTTTACCTTACCTTTTGTTGGACTTAGGACTTGTGAGCGGGATGGACGTATCAGACGACACAGGTACTTTAGGCAAATACGGTTTTATTTGTTTTAACAATTTCTTTCTCCTTGGGCTTGAACGGTAATATGGAAGCGAAGACTCCTTCTCACTTTCAGGAGATTCGCTCCCTTTTGGTCCTCGATGCCGTCTCTCCAGATTGGTTCCGGCTCAGTTTCAGATGTGGGAAAAAAAAGAAAGGAACAAGTCTCAGTGGAATGCTTCTTCCATAAGATTTACGGGGACAGGGAGTGAGGAATCACACGGTGCTCTGACACGCTAAAAGTGAGCGTCGAGGGTGCGCAGGGGTAGGGGAGTGCTAGGAGGATCCGGTGTGACTAGTGATTTAATTACAAGTGTTTTCCAGCCCACCCCGCCAACCGGGCACGCACCTGTGATAGCCACACTTCTCCTGAAGTATGGCTGGCCGAAGCAAGGGGTCGTTGGCCTCCTGGCTCGTCTGCTTCTCGGCTGTTGGTCTCTTCGGGTCTCTCGCTCCTCCTCTCCTCCCTTTCCTCCAGTCTGACTCTGCTTCCTCTGAATGCTCTTCTCTCCGTCTCGAACTCCGGCGCGCTTTCTCCTGGCGTTCTCTCCTCCATTTCTGTTCCGGGAGGTGTGGCTACGTCATATGTGACGTTCGCAAATGGGGCGGGGACCCCAGCGAATTCAGCCCAGTTAAAGTAACAGGGCTCTGTTACTGTTTCTCTGTGTGGCACAGGCGGCTGTATGGGCTGCTGTTGAGACAAAGAGAAGGATGTGCTTTGCGTGATGATACCCGGCAACACATTACCCTGCCAGTCCTGGGGCGCCCTGTCACATACCACCCCCCTTGGATTCTCCCGCTCGGGGAGAGGGTGTCTGGAAAGGTAGTCTGCATTTTCGTTGTTCACCCCGTTTCTATGACACACCGTAAAGGTGAAGGGTTGTAAGGTCAAGAACCATCGTAAGACCCTCGGGTTATTGGACATGTTCTGACTCATCCAGGTGAGTGGAGCGTGGTCTGTATAAAGGGTGAACTGGTGGCCTTCTAGGTAATACCTCAATTTATCAACCACCCACTTGATGGCAAGGCACTCTTTTTCCACAGTGGGTTATTTCAGCTCTCTTGGGAATAATTTACGGCTGATGTAAACCAATGGGTGTTCAATTCCGTCTGCGGATTCTTGGGACAGGACGGCCCCCACTCCATATTTAGAGGCGTCCGTGTGTAAGATAAACGGACGGGTGAAGTCCGGACTGGACAAGACAGGGCTAGAAGTGATGATACGTTTTAGTGTAGTGAAGGCTTCACGCAAAGCGGCTGTAGGGCAAAGAAAAACTGTTGGCTTCGCTTCCTTTTGTAGAGTGTTGGTCAAAGGTGTGGCTATGTCTGAGAAGGAGGGGATGAAACATCTATAGTATCCTATCAGTCCCAAAAAAGCCCTCATCTCTTTTTTTTTGTCTGGGGAAACGGAACCTGAGAGATGGCACGTATCTTTTCTACCTGAGGTTTGATCATTCCATGCCCAAGCAAATAACCTAAATATTTGACCTTGTGGAAACCAACCCGGGATTTCTTTGAGTTGATGTGAAGACCTGCTGTTCTCAGAGCTGTAAATATTGCCTGTAAGTGTCTGAGGTGCATGTCCCATGAAGGACTGAAGACGATTATGTCATCTATGTAGGCTGAGCTATAGGTCTGGTGGTCTCTGAGGATTTCATTCATGAGCCGCTGGAACGTGGCTGGGGCCCCGTGTAATCCAAAAGGAAGCACATTGAACTCGTAGAGTCCTTTGTATGTTGAAAACGCGTTTTTCTTGCGGTCTTCCTTTCGGAGGGGGACCTGCCAGTACCCCTTCATTAAGTCCAGGGTGCTTATGTATTTGGCCTCCCCTAGTTTCTCTATGAGCTCATCGATTCGAGGGATAGGGTATGAGTCGAATGATGAGATCCGGTTCAAGGCCCTGAAGTCCATGCAGAAGCAAGTGCTTCCGTCAGGTTTAGGTACCATGACAATCGGGGATGACCATTCGCTTATGGAGGGGCTGATCACCCCCAGCAGTAACATCTCCCCAACCTCTCTCTTTATATCCTTCCTTTTTGAAGCAGGGATTCGATAAGCCTTCTGGTTTACCACCTCCCCTGGTTTTGTGTCTATGCGATGTTCGATCACTGTCGTCTTCCCGGGAAGGTCCGAGAAAAGGTCTGCAAAGGGCATAAGAGTTTTGTGTAGGTCTTCCTGTTCTTGCTTCATTAATTCCTCATTTATCACCAGACTATCTATGGTTGTCTGGTCCTTGGTGCTACTCGGTATGGTGAGAGAGACGTTTTTAGGTATCGGTCCCAACCACTTCTTTAAGGAGTTAATGTGGAATGTTTGGATTCTTTGGGGCGTTATTTGAATGTGATATGTATTGTTCCCTATGATCCCAACTACTTTATAGGGTCCCATCCACTCAGCCGGGAATTTCTTAGTACTGGATGAGAGAAGGACTAATGCCCAGTCATCTATTCTCAGGGATCGCCATCTCTTGCCTTTGTCGTAGGCTTTTTTTTTTTCGCCTGGCTTTTCTCCAAACTAGCATACGCCCGTTCCCTGATCTTTCCTATCTGGTTCTTAAGGTGTTGACTGTATTTAAGGAGCGTTTTCACCTCCCCTTCTTTCTCTGTCTCCCATGTCTCCCGTGTCATCTCTAACAGTGTCCTTGGTTGACGACCATAAAGGAGCTCGAACGACGAGCACCCTAAGCTACTTTGTACCTGTCCTCTAATCGTTTATAGAGCTAATGGGAGTATACTGTCCCATTCCTTCCCGTTTACTGACAGCATTTTTCGTAGTGTTGCCTTTAAGGTTCCGTTATATCCCTCTACCAGCCTGGAGACGAGGGGGGTCCCTTGGTCTGTCAGGATTTCTTTGGGAAATCCTACCCTCGAAAACAACTCTATTAGTTTCTACCCGATGGTTCTGGATGTGATGGCTTTGAGGGGAAACGCTTCAGGGAAGCGGGTGGCATAATCCATTATCACTAATGCATATTGATTACCTTCCTTGGTTTTCGGTAGGGGCCCTATTAAGCCCATCCCTATCCTCTCAAATGGTGTTCCTATGATAGGGAGGGGCTGTAGGGGTACTGCTGGGGGTCGGTGTGTGTTCCTTTTTTGGCAAACCCCACATGTTTGACAGTGTTTTTTTATCTCCTGGTATATCCCTGGCCAGTAGAAATATCGGAGGATGTTTTGAGTGGTTTTCTCGTATCCAGCGTGTCCAGCTAACAGGTGAGTATGGGCATAGAACATTATCTGCTGTCTGAAACAGGTAGGTACAAGGAGTTGTAAGTGGGTCGTAGGTGTGCCCTGTCTGTAAAGAAGACCGTCTTGAATCAAGAACCGGGGATATTTGGGGTTGGAGAAACTGTCTTCACTATGGGCCTGTTCCCAGGCATTAAAAAGGGTTCTGTCATTGCTCTGTGCGAATTTGAAACTCCTGTCAGTGGACCAAGGGTCGGGAGATAGGAAAGCAGAGCTCACCTCTGTGTTCCTATTCCCCTGTTCAGAGGGAAAAGGGCTTAGCAAAGTAGAAAAGAGCTCTGTGAAATTCGGGTTGTCCGTACCTAATATCAGGTCTTCGGGGAGTGTCTCGAGAACTCCTACTCTCACTTTATGTGTAGTTCCCCCTTCCAGTTCTAAGGTCACCTTCGCTACGGGGTACGGTCTGACATCCCCATGCACACACTTAATGGCCACCCATTCAGAAGGAACAAGGGGGCATATTACCAACGAGTAGCAATATTTATCGCTAATGATGCTTAGCAACACATTTTTTAACGCTAAGCATTGCCGGAAATTATCGCAGCGATAACTTGCTATTAGCAAGGTTTATCTCAGAAGTGATAAAAATCCTCACGCTAACTGCCAAATGAGAGATTATCGCTGGAAAACCAACGATAATCTCTCAAAGTTTGGCGTTAGCTTGATGATAGGGACTCACAAACTTAGCCATGATATCCACCTTCCATAGGATATCATGGCTAAGTCAGGAAAATACCAGGTGTAAAAAAAGCAGTGCTAACCGCGGTTAGCGCTGCTTTTTTTATCACTAACAGGGTTAGCGAAATCCTTGATAATAAGAGAAATGTCGCTTAACAACATTTTTCCTATTATTTTTCTCTGGAACGCACCCTTTGCATCTCATTAGAGATGCAAGGGGAAGCGTAGAGAAAAAATGTGCTAACATGCGCATTTGCATGTTAGCACCCTGTTGCTGATAGGGAGATAATTTTATCTCTGCTTTCTAGGCCATTATAGCCAAAAAAGCGGAGATAAATCCTTTGATAATATGCCCCTATGTCTCGGGTTTCCACATGTTTTCCCTTTATTACGGATTGTTTACATCCGGAATCAAGGAGGGCTTGTATTGTGTTGCCGTTTACCCTCACACTTACGTGATAGGCACCTCCGAGCTCTGCTGTATACAATACTGGCTTTGGTAGATATCCCACCTCCATGGGCTCCTCCGTGGTTCTCTTCTGGGGGCACAGTCTAGCTAAGTGTCCCCAGGAACCACACTCGAAACACTGGGGCCCACGAAAACTGGGGAGTTCTGGTTTTTGGAACCGATGTGGGGCGTATTCAGCTCCTGTTTTGGCCTTCCTGTCGGTTTTTATCACCGTTGTCTTGTGTGGTTTTTCCGGCTCCCAAGGGGATTTCGGTTGTGACCTCGTGAAGGTGGTTGCCATCTCCATAGCCTGAAGGGTGGTGAGATTTGTGTGCTGACGGAGCCACTTCTGGGTGTTATACGGCAGTGCCTCCAGATACTGCTCCAGATACATTTTATCCATTATGTCTTCTTTGGTTGATGTTGCCGGGGTAAGCAACTTGTCTGCAGCCATCTTCAGGCGGAAGTAGAGTGTTTTGGGGTTTTCGCCCGGTACAACTCTCTCCCTTCGGAACCGGATCCGATAGGCCTCCGAATCGAGGCCCAAATGGTCCAGGATGATCTGTTTAATGTTCGCATATGGCACAGTTTTTGTGGGATTGGCAACTTGGTACGCCGCTTGTGCTTCGGCGGACAGGAGGGGGGCCAAGAAGAACGGCTACTTTTCTATCGGCCATTCACAAGCATGGGCTACCCTCTCAAAATTAAACAAGAAGGCGTCCGGGTCCTCCCCGGGTATATATTTTTGGAGTGAAATCCCTGAAGGGCTTGGGTTATGCTGTACACTTCCTTCCTCACATAGGGGTGGTCGTGTAGGGTCGACTATTATCTTCTGTAATCCCTTCGAGTTGTGCAGAAATTGACATTTTGAATGTTTCTTGGTCAGCTTGGGCGGAGGTGAGGTGTTGCTCCACGGCCCACCCGAGCTGCTCCTGCCCTTTCACAAGGTGTTGCAACAGTTCTTCCATCTTTGTGGCACAGATGGGTTTACCTATGTCCGCATACTCCACCACTGTGAGCGGGATGGACGTATCAGACGACACAGGTACTTTGGGCAAATATGGTTTTATTTGTTTTAACAATTTCTTTCTCCTTGGGCTTGAACGGTAATATGGAAGCGAAGACTCCTTCTCACTTTCAGGAGATTCGCTCCCTTTTGGTCCTCGATGCCGTCTCTCCAGATTGGTTCCGGCTCAGTTTCAGATGTGGGAAAAAAAAGAAAGGAACAAGTCTCAGTGGAATGCTTCTTCCATAAGACTTACGGGGACAGGGAGTGAGGAATCACACGGTGCTCTGACACGCTAAAAGTGAGTGTCGAGGGTACGCAGGGGTAGGGGAGTGCTAGGAGGATCCGGTGTGACTAGTGATTTAATTACAAGTGTTTTCCAGCCCACCCCGCCAACCGGGCACGCACCTGTGATAGCCACACTTCTCCTGAAGTATGGCTGGGCGAAGCACAGGGTCGTTGGCCTCCTGGCTCGTCTGCTTCTCGGCTGTCGGTTTCTTCGGGTCTCTCGCTCCTCCTCTCCTCCCTTTCCTTCAGTCTGACTCCACTTCCTCTGAACGCTCTTCTCTCCGTCTCGAACTCCGGCGCGCTTTCTCCTGGCGTTCTCTCCTCCATTTCTGTTCCGGGAGGTGTGGCTACATTATATGTGACGTCCGCAAATGGGGCAGGGACTCCAGCGAATTCAGCCCAGTTAAAGTAACAGGGCTCTGTTACTGTTTCTCTGTGTGGCACAGGCGGCTGTATCGGCTGCTGTTGAGACAAAGAGGAGGATGTTCTTTGCTTGATGATACCCAGCAACACATTACCCTGCCAGTCCTGGGGCGCCCTGTCACAGGACTCTGGGCGCCTCACCACTGCTAAACAGTGCTGAGGTGCAGGTGCTCTCCCCTAAAACCTTGTGAGGCTGGCATACCTGCCACTGGCCACTGCTACCGCAGTAAGGCTTAATCCTCCATACTCTAACATTGTGAACCTCCCCATATGTGATAACTTCTGACAGGCACCTAATAAGTCTGTCATGTTTGGACTCGGGCGGGGAACCCTTTCCAATGATATATAGGGTTTGGGCACTACTACGCTAGGGATACCACTTTTAAAAAGGGGACCTTTTCCTGCCTACACTTAGATTAGGCTCTGCAGACTCCCCCCTCCCCTCTGCATACTGATAGCCTGCCTGGGTTGGGAGGTGGGAGTGGTGATTCACACCTTCTTCCCTGGGATGAGCTGTGATGGGCTGCCCACTGTAGCCTTAACGGCCTGTCTCTCGTCACTGTGACAGCTAGTTCAGGGAAGGCAGGGAACATACCAGAACTCCCTGGACTCTTCCAGAAGCCCCTGCCCTTAGACCCTTCCAGAGACTTCCACCACTTTCTAGCCCCTGGACTGTAGAATATATAAGGGAGGGTCCTGGCCTCACATTCTTGTTACACTGCTGGACCTGGAAGAATCCCTGCTGGAGTGAGGACTGCTGCGCAAGAGGATTGCCACTGGGAAGGAGGCTGACTGCTCCAAGGAACTGCTGCCCCACAACCTGCTGAGCTGCCCGACTGTCTGCTGATCCTGCCCTGCATGGGAGACTGCAACATCACCACCAGAGTGTCTCCACAACATCCCAAAGGAACTACTTTTCTTTGAACCACATTTTAAAGAGTCTTCAACCTTTTAAAGATTGCCTTGTTGGGACTGCACCCTTTTTAAGGTAAAGGAAACTACCTATCCTTGGACCACAGCGTTTTAAAGACTGCCCTTTGGAACAGCAACAACACTCTCAAGATTTGCCCTGCAACGCTGTGCCTGTCCTCAGCACTGCTTGCCCCGTGATCCTCCCGAGGGCTCTGTGATTGCCTCTGCTTCTGGCGCAAGCCGACTGAAACTGACCCTGAGGTCACCGCCACTGGGACCGGAGCGCGCTGTGTAGCGCTGAGAAGCGAAGAGCTGTGTGGCAGGAGGCTCCGTCGTTGCCCCGGACTTTGAGGCACTGTTAAGCGCTGTGCTAAAGGAGCGCTGTGTGGCCGTGACCCCCACCCGTGCAGCGCCTGCTGAGACTTACAACTGCCCTCCAGGTGGGAGACGGACCCATGAGATGCCTGGGGAGGTACAAGGGACACATCACCACACCGCCGACCCTGGGCTGGAGCACCCCCGGGGCACACTCCGCGGTTGCTACCGGGGTTCCTTCCGGTGTTGGTGCCCCATTCTTCCTCCTTGACTCATCGCACCGCACCAGGAACAAATCCACAGAGATTTTTCGAGGAGCCGGAGGAGGTTCTCCCCCTCCCCCAATGTGGTAGCGGTCCTCCCGAGCTGCACCCTTGATAGCTGAGCTTCTCGCCGGAGATGCATGGGGGGCAAATCTGTGGCTGGGGTGGCTCCCCCTTCGCGCCTCCACCTGCGGGGTCCCTGTCTTTGACCCGGTCTACATCACTCCCCACACTCAAGGGGCACAGGTGCAACAGGAGACCCCAGACACCTAACAGACCGTCGCGAGGTGGGAGACGATGATGGCCACCGCAGAAAGATGAGGTGGCCGTACTCTTACTGAGATGCTCATCAAGGGTCCTCCCCAAGGTGACAAGAATCCCCCCTCCCCACCGGCAAAACCGCCTGCTGACCAGGGATCCAAAACTCTTTTTAACTCACTGCGCGAAGAATTCCAAAAGTTGAAGCAGGAGATGGCCGGTGAGCATCGGGACCTTCGTCGAGACGTGGATGGTTTGGGCAAGCGGATGGCGGCAGTTGAGGAAGCAGAACTTTCTAGGGGCGAAGAAATGGAACTCCAGTAGGAACTCATTCGCCTTCGTGACCAACAAGTGGACCTGCAGGCTCACGCAGAGGACCTTGAAAACAGATCCAGACGGAACAACATAAGGGTCCGCGGAGTGCCATCGAAAGCAGACGGGGTGAGTGTCATTGGCTTCTTAAAGGATATGTTCCGGGGGATCCTAGGAGAAAGTAAGGATTTCGACATCCGCATAGACAGAGCACATAGAATTGGACTGGCACACCGCGCGCCTGCACCCCCCGACATACTAGCTTTCCTACCAGACTTCCCTTTAAAGGAGATAATCCTTCGGGAGGCGCGACAGAAGCAACCCCTTATGTACCAGGGATACCCGGTGTCACACTATCAAGACCTATCGGCCATCACCCTCCATAAATGGAAAGCCTTTATGCCTGTTACGACATTCCTGCGAGTTAAGGGAGTCCCCTACTCCTGTCCTGGGGCCATCCCTTCTGACTGATCTTTAAATGGGATGGGTCCCTACATCAAATGAGGTCCATACAAGACACCTGCGCCCTTCTGGGTATTGACTTCCGTGAGGTCGCCTCCTCGCCATATTACTCCAAGGGACCCCCGCAAGCTCTGTCACAGCGCTCAACCCAGCATGGGTGGCAACGGGTTGGTCGCAGATGCTCGCCCGGAATTTCCATGAAACCGGACCCCGCCACTGTAGCCCAGGAACAGGCCCTGGCCATTCAAGAAGTGTCCAGAGATGCATCGACGGTGGACTGACCTGACAAAGGGAGGGGTTTCTATCGCATCACAACCATGCAGGCCGGGGAGGGGGGTAGACGGGGGGCCGGCGAGGTCGCCAGTGTCACAAGTCCCTTCACGTAACTTTACCACAGGCCTGTTTTTGGGACTACTGGGCCTGGGGCTATGATGCAACAGCGGGTTCTCTATGTTGGGGTTAGGGTGGGGGGGAGGCGGGCAGGGGGTGTTGGGGTGAAGGGAGGGAGAGGAGGGTGGCTGGTTTGCTGGGGTGAAGTTGGGGACGGGGGGGCAAGAGGGCGGGTGGGCTGGGTTGGGGGTATGTGTTGGGTGAGTTGCGGGGCTGAGGGGAGGGGGGTGGGAACCAGTGTGCCAACGGGGGCGGATGACCGCGCGCAGGGTGTATTGCGACAGCAGAGGGCGAATCAAGCCATCATCATTCCATGGTGCTCAGATGGCTGAGCACACCTTGAAAGTTTTAACATTGAATGTGAAGGGCCTCAATAATCCCATCAAGCGGCGAGTGGTACTGTCATACCTAGAGAATTCTGACGCCCCGATCTGCTTGCTTCAGGAAACGCATTTACTTTCTAAAGATTGGCACAGAATGAGGTCCAGGGCATTCCCTAAACAATTCTTCTCCTCCGGCCCTGACAAAAAAGCGGGAGTCACGATTTTGGTTGCCAGGCACATCCGTGGTCAAGTTTGAGACAAAGTGGGGGAGATCAGAGGCAGACTTTTAGCCCAGAGTATCACAGTGGGCAGCATGCAGCTAACAGTGGGATCCCTATGCCCCGAACACGGGTCAAGAGCCTTTGCTACAAAATGCCTTATCAGAGGCCCCCGATCCCTTCCTACTTTTGGGGTGAGACCTTAACTTAGTGATGGACAAAGACAGGGATAGGTCAGGCCAATGCTACGCCAGTACAGGCGCTTTTTTGGCAGCGGGTAGGGAATGGTTAAAGCAAAGGGGGCTAGAGGATTTGTGGCGGGCAAAGCATCCTGGGGCATTACTCTACACTTTCTACTCCCATGTGCACCACACATATGCTAGATTGGACCACTTGATAGGCTCCTCGGGGCTGGAAACTCGGGTGGAGGATGTAGACATCACGCCGGCGGCCATTTCTGACCACGAAGCCGTGGAGATCACGATCAGAGTCCCTAGCATCAAGAGAACTCCTGGTCAGTGGAGATTGAGGCAACCCCTCTTACAGCGCATAGAAGTAGTCCAGCAGCTCCGCAAGCGCATCACTGACTACATTGAGGTTAATGACCGATAAGATACATCTATGATGGCAGTGTGGGGGGCGATAAAAGCAGTAGTGAGGGGCTAACTAATTGCATAAGAGTAGCGGAGGTCAAAGATCATAAAGCCAAACGAGAAGCCCTTACCGCCAAGGTAGTTGAGTTGGAGCGAGTGCATAGTCGCACGGGAGCTCCAAGAATCTGGAAACAACTAAAAGTTGCCAGAGCACAATTGGCAAGCCTAGACACGGATCAGTCAGAGCACGCAGCTCTCCGCCTACGACATACCTATTATATAGGGGGGAACAGAATAGGACGCCTCCTTGCGAGCGTGTTACGGGCCAAGATTCAACGCTCAAAAAATTTAACTTTCTGTAATGAGCAGGGGAACGAAATACATGATGAGGCACGGGCCGTTTAGGGACTATTACGCGTCCCTCTACAAGGCGGACCCCATATCAGTGGATAGTGCTGACACTTATCTGCGCGGCGACTACCGCGCTGAACTCAGCGAACGCGAGTGCCCTGGAAGCACCTATTCGAATCAAAGAGGTAATCAGTGCCATCTCCCGTCTCAAACCCCTAAAATCACCAGGCCCTGATGGCTTTTCCACCGGTTTTTATAAAACTTTTTGCCAGCAGCTTGCCCCGATCCTCACAAAGCTTTTTAATTAATTTCAGTGCCCCGGTAATATCCCGCCTGATATCCTAGTGGCTGATATAATAGTGCTGCCCAAGCCGGGCAAAGACCCCACTCAATGCTCTGCTTTCTGGCCAATTTCACTACTTAATCTTGACCTTCAGCTCTTTATGAGCGTGCTGGCCTCGAGGCTTGGACCCTGTCTCCCGGGGTTCATAGACCCGGACCAATCAGGCTTTATTCCCGGCAGACAATGCAGTGACAACACCAAACGCATCCTTCACCTGATCGACAAAGCCCACTTCCAGCTATCAGACTCTGTACTCCTAGCGACTTACACTGAGAAGGCGTTTGACTGAGTCGATTGGGGCTTTCAGGGGAAGGTTTCAACACACTTCGGGGTGGGTGAGCGTTTTCAAGCCTGGGTTGCAAGCTGCTACCATTGTCCACAGGCGCAGGTTCGCCTCAATGGCATATGCTCCAGTCCCTTTGAAATTCAACACGCCACCAGGCAGGGGTGTCCCCTCTCCCCCCTCTTGTTCACCCTCTACATCGAACCGCTGGCACAGAGAGTGCGTGACCACCCCGCCATCTGAGGTGTAACATTTGGTAGGGAGCCACACTCCATCGGCCTGTACACGGATGATATGTTGGCGGTCACCCCTAGCGTTCAGTGCTGGCCTTCCTGGAGGAGGTTGAGTACTTCGGCAGGGTGTCAGGCTTTAGGATGAACAGAGGGAAATCCCTGATCTTACCGCTGGGTAAAAACGCCCACACTCAGCGGGAAGCACCTGCGAATGGAGGGGGACTGTTAACCCAGATGCAACTCCCGCACCTGGGTATTACCCTTACGCCGTCAACGGACCAGACGGTAGCTTTGAACTATACCAACATAACATCGCAGATTCATAAGGACTTGGGGCTCTGAACGAAGCAGCCGCTGTCTCTGCAGAGAAGGGCCGCAGCAGTGAAAATATCGACACTCCCTAAGATATTATATATCTTTCAGACTATTCCTGTGCTCCCGCCGTCCGGAGCTATTAAAACTTTGCAAGCAGCGATCCAGCACTTTATCTGAGGGGAAAGAGACCGCGCATGAACAAACAGCTGGCGTATTGGGGGGTAGACAAGGGGGTCTAGGGATTCCCAACTTACAACAATACTTTCAGGGGGCACAACTGAGATATTTAGTGAACTGGTATAGGCCCGAATCGGAGAAGAGGTGGCTCTTCCAAGACAGGGCCATGGCCCAAACATCTTTGAGGAAAATACCGTTCCTTCGCCGCCAACACAGACCGTGCTATCTCCAGAACTCGCCCATTAGGCGCACCACACTGAAAGTGTGGGACTCGGTTGCTATTGGACAAAAGCTCACAACCTTCCCTTCGCCGCTCACTCCTCATTTGGACAATCCTGAGTTTCCCCCAGGCACTGACGCCCGATCGTTCCCACAATGGCGAGATCAGCGGGCATCTCTTTGACTTGGAGGGCTTTCTCCCATTCACCGCGCTGTCTCAGGGATACAATATCACCTCGCCACAACTTTTTCAATATTTCCAGATCAGACATTGGCTCGCACAACCCGAGGTTAGCCCTTTTGTAGGTAGGCACATGACTGAGTTTGAGAAATGGCTGGTTACAAAGGATTCAGATCGATGCCTAATCACGGACCTCTACAAGATGCTCTCTCCTTGCGCTGAGACACACCGCACGGCAGGGCAGAGACATTGGGAGGGGGAGTTAGGGAGAACTCTGACGCTTCGGGAATGGCAGTCGATTTATTACAGGGCCAATCACACAGCTAGGAATACAGCGGGTAGAGAGTCAGCCGTGAAGTTAGCCACATATTGGTATCTCACACCTGCCAGGCTACACAGGGGCAACCCATCCTGGAGCGCGTCTTGCTGGAGGGGATGTGGTGAAACAGGCACTCTGACACACCTTCCATGGGATTACACAGAAGTTAAAGCATACTGGACAGCAGTCCTTAACGATATAGACAGTTCCCTGGACACTGAAATTCCACGGTTTCCAGCCTACACCATTCTGGGACTCCCAAATGCACTCACCTTCCCTCTGAAATCCATTAGGGAGTGCCAAATGGGTCTTACGATACAGGCAGCTTCCCAGCACATCCTATCTCTTTGGGGCACTATCACGCAGCCATTCACACGGGCTGGTTGCACAAACTCTGGTTCACATTAGGGATGGAACGCATCCAAGCTACACTCACACAGTCTACAGCCACATTTCACACAGTTTGGTAACCACTGCTCACACTTTCTCTCAAGAATTTAATGAAATTACGGGCCCGAGATACCTCCGTCTACTGCGTCTGACAGACACAACCCAGGCCACCGCTGAGTCTGAGAAGGAAGCGCTGTAAGCAGATCGCAACCAAGAAATCCCACATTCACAAGAGGTGATTCCTACCAGGCATTGCTATGACCGCCTATACTCTTGTTCCCCTGGCTGTGCATCGGTCTCCCTCCCGCCGCCGCTGTTGTCCACCTCGCGGCCGCAGAGCGGAGGGAGACTACACTTCCCAACCTGCCCCGCGACCCGGAAGCCATTAGCGGGGTCACCGCGCCCGGAGGCGCTAGAAATTGACGGCGCTCTCTGCATCGCGGGACGCAAGCGGGACGCCCGGACGAAGCCCGGGCAAAGGGCGGGCCCTCTTAGGCCCTCAGAGGCCTGAGGAGACTGGACTGGACCAGACCCCCTGGTAGTGGGATACCATATGAGTAAGTTGCGCAAAGTTTCTATACTCTGGTGTAATACTGCCACTGTTGGACAATGTCTACTATCGTGCTTAGTATGGCCGTTGCTGTATGTGATAAAGCAGGGGGCCCGATGAATGGAACATTGGACAACTATTTTACCAAAGCTGCTTCTGAAGGTTTAAAAGACTTATCTCTAGCAGAACTGCAGGCTGATCGCCGTCGTTCTATTGAACGTATTAAGACCAGGACTCTCTGAGCCTATTCCTGTTGTCATTTTGGACAGTGAGCTCTGTGCCAATACCACGGATGCCACATCACCTATGGCCAGCGTGCCCCTTTTGCTCAGGGAAAGCTTAGCACCTTCCATCGGTCTAACTCAAACTGAAGCAGTCACTACTTCTCTTGATTCCTCTACTACACCTAATGTATCAAAGGTCATGATTTCACCAACACCCAGGCCAGGGAAGGTAGTAAGAGGAAAAACTATGAGGTCTCTGCCATACACAACCCATGGCCCTCCGCCAACTAAAAAGAGACGAAACAGGATGGATCCAACTAAGCCAAAGCTGAGCCACTCTGAGTTCGGGAAGAAGTCCAACCGTATTAGCACAGAAGTCACGGGAATTACAGTTGTTAAGGAAGCTGCAGGAACAACGTTAGTTCCTCCAACTTTCCTACCATCATCTTCCCACTTAGTTGAGGAATCCAATACTGAACGTGATTCAACGGTTGGAGGGTCTCAAATAGCCCCTACTAGTAATCTACTGGACAGTATAGAACTTATCGTGAGAAGCTATACATTAGCTATAGTTGAAAGACTAAAAGGAGTGGAGCTAAGACTTGGGAAAATGGAGGTAGATCTGGCTATATATGGGAATCCTACTAGGAGTTCAGAAAACAAAGGGCCAAAAACAGCAACAATCCCCTCTCAAGCCTCTACATCGGCATATATTTCTACACCAGACACAGTTGTAGTAGCACCCTCGACCATCACCCCACATATTAACCTGAAATCAGTTATACCGGCTATTTGTAATCACCTGCCTACAAGTACATCATCTGTATCTAAACATCCTCTCAATCCTAACGCAAACCAGCCAAAAATACCTACGACAAGACTGACCACCACACTGAATCGCATTCCTGATATTCCAGCTAATAATCTAGCAAGGGAAATGGGTAACTCATTAAATGGGTCACCAAGATTGGAGGAGGAAGAAGCTAGATACACAAGAGGGGTCCAAGGCAGGAGACCACCCACTGAACTCCCGCCGGAAGCCGTACCCTACGTGGTGGTACTCACTGGGGTACCAGAGTTGTCTGGAAATAAGCGGAAAGGATTCTTCCAACTAAAGAACAAAATAATGCACTGGTTGTCCTTACACAGACCAATAGCCAGTAATATTAATGGCGACATAGTTCATGTTCGGCGTTTGCCTTGGCTAGGTGGAAGACCAAAGTACATAGGGGGAGATGTGGTTGTAGTAAATTTTCGGGACAAAAATGCAGTACAATACATATTAAACTGGCCATATGGCAATGAGAATAACTGTATTATACCGCGCCCTTTAACCTACTTTTACCCAAGATCCATAGTATTCCCTCCCAATCGGAAACCAGTAATGCCCTTTTTGATAATCATTTTTCTAATATGAAGTCTGCTAGAAATTCTGCTTACATGTACCAACCAGTACCAACCCCTGTCTCATCCAGGTGGAACATCGTTCCCCCCAGACACAATACATGTGAATATGGAAGAATGGCTCATTTAATGCCATTCACGCCACTGGAGTTATCAAATAGGTTCGATGTATTTAGTGGTCTGGATGAATGTGATTGAAGTTTAATGAACAGGGAGGAAGATAGTGGTAGCGTAAACATTCCTAGTACTGACGGAGTTAAGGAGGAAGAAGGGAATAGATCCCTGAGGGCAGAAAATACTATTTATGCAACTGGCATTGGGGCTAACAGTAGCCTGTCCTTATCTATACTATCAGGAAATTGCGGGTCAAATGAGGGGCCCTCTTTGATTACACTAGTCTCATGGAATGTAGCGGGGGTACGTGCAAAAATATGTGACCCTGACTGGAATATTTATACGAATAGCTTCGATATTTGTATGTTGCAGGAAACTTGGGCCACGAATCAGGTTCATAAAGTGGGATATAAAACATACCAAATAGAGGCTTTGCCCTCACCAAGAGGACGAGCCTCAGGAGGTATATTAATCTGGATCAGTGTATCTATTAACATTGGTATAAAAATCCTAAATACTGATTCCTTAGATATACTTGGTCTGGAAATTACCACAGAGGACAAAAGGGTGATTAACCTCATAAATGTGTACAATAGCCCTCATTCATCCTATAAGGAGTCGCTATGTATTGAAAAACTGGAGATTTTTATGGACACTTTAGAACCAGATGCAAGCATAATCTTGTGCGGGGACATGAACTGCAATTTTGAACCGATTATGGGTATGGTTAGATTGTATGAAGACGAGGATGCTGCTCATGGGATACCTGTTCTGACTAATAATGGAACAGTTGATGGAACCACACTAGCCCTCCAGATTACAAGGTTGCTCACAAGCCATGGTTTAAGGGCATGCAACGGGCGTATGCCATCTGATAGCCCGAAAGCACCCACTTTCAAGAGGCGAGATTGCGAAAGGAAACTAGATTATGTTATTGTTTCCTTTGACCTATGGCCTTATACAAATGATTTAAAGGTCAAGGAGAGATTCGACAGTGACCATTATCCACTCGAAACTAGCTTCCTTCAAAGCTTATTAAAAGGGTCGGGAGTCAATGAGGGAGGTCTCACTCAAGCACTGCTACCAACAACAGATAATATCATTCTCAGTAACAATCGAAGGGCCGTCAAATGGGCATATATACTGGAAAAAGAGGACTTATTGGCTAATATTTACTGTACCCTTGTAAATACATTTGATTCATATTGTTCGTCTAGATGTGAATCTGGAGAATTTATCAAATTACATAAATCCCTTTTTAATAAATTGCTAGGCCTTCTTACAATAAGACCAAAAAAGGGACTGGCGCAGTAAATGCTAAACCAGTAGGTAAACCATGGTACAATAAGGAATGCCGTGTTGCTAAAACCAATTTGATTGATGCACTCAAAAGAAAAGGTCCTATAGAAATCAAAGATAAAAGGAAATCATATAATAAGATCATGGTAAAAGCAAAATCCTCTTGGGATGAGGAACTATGGTCCAGCATGCTTTTAGCAGCTAAAACCAAGGACCAGAGGCAATTCTGGGAATTAGTGGCTAAGGGGAACAAACGTGTTGGGGAGGAGGGAGTTCTCGGGGATGGGAGGGGGGTTTGTTACTTTTGTCTTTACTAATTTGGCTTCACTGACGATTGCTGTTCATTGCCACAACTCATTGTGGTTATTTACAACAAGGGGTGGTGAGGGACAGAGTCTCTGAATTAAGCAGAATACTCTCACCCAGTCAAGAGATCAGGGCTAGATCCAACACCGTTTTTTAGCTCATTGCACCATCCCAGTTTCAGAACCTGGCTGTATGCAAATTAGTCTGTTCCTGTCCCAGTGCATGATGGGAACAGGGCAAACCAAACTACAAAAGCCAATTCTTACACTGGGAAGGAAACAAGCTTCCGGGGACCGGTTTCTGGCATTACAGCCGTCTTCGGCCCGGCTTGCTTGAATCCTGATGGTGCAATGAGCAAGGGACTCATGTCTGAGTATACCCTTCCACGCTTAGGGTGGACAAAATTATTTACAACAAGGGGTGGTGAGAGACAGAGTCTCTGAATTAGGCAGAATACTCTCACCCAGTCAAGAGATCAGGGCTAGATCCAACACCGTTTTTTAGCTCATTGCACCATCCCAGTTTCAGAACCTGGCTGTATGCAAATTAGTCTGTTCCTGTCCCAGTGCATGATGGGAACAGGGCAAACCAAACTACAAAAGCCAATTCTTACACTGGGAAGGAAACAAGCTTCCGGGGACCGGTTTCTGGCATTACAGCCGTCTTCGGCCCGGCTTGCTTGAATCCTGATGGTGCAATGAGCAAGGGACTCGTGTCTGAGTATACCCTTCCACGCTTAGGGTGGACAAAATTATTTACAACAAGGGGTGGTGAGGGACAGAGTCTCTGAACTAAGCAGAATACTCTCATTGCACCATCAGGATTCAAGCAAGCCGGGCCGAAGACGGCTGAAATGCCAGAAACCGGTCCCCGGAAGCTTGTTTCCTTCCCAGTGTAAGAATTGGCTTTTGTAGTCTGGTCTGCCCTGTTCCCATGATGCACTGGGCCAGGGACAGACTAATTTGCATACAGCCAGGTTCTGAAACTGGGATGGTGCAATGAGCTAAAAAACGGTGTTGGATCTAGCCCTGATCTCTTGACTGGGTGAGAGTATTCTGCTTAATTCAGAGACTCTGTCCATCACCACCCCTTGTTGTAAACAACTCATTGTGGTGGCACAACAAGAGAACGATGGTGGGGCCCCACGGCCCTTGCAAGATATGAGCTATGCTATACAAAGTGGTTCCTCCAGCATGTCATTTACTTTTTCTCGTGGCCTCAATATTGCATTGTACTGATTATGTTTTCCTTGAAACCAATAAAACAAATTTAAACATAAAAGAGAATAATCCCAGGTCCCTAGTGTGCTTCATGCCCCAGCGGGGGGAGAGATCAGGGGCTGTTGCTGAGGGGGAGGCAGAAAGACTGAATATGCCCAAAGTAATATGAGGGAGAAAAGGCCCTTGCCCAAGGGGCTGCTCTGCCCTACCTGGTGTCTGTTGGGGGGTCCCTGCTTGGGGATCGCACTCCTGCAGTGATCCGCAAGCAGGGATCCACTAGAGAAGGATAGCATTGGGAGGGGGAGATTCTCCCCTTTTCAGCAATACATCTCCTGTGTGTTTCAGTGCTTGAGGGGCTGAGATAGCCCCATAAGCCCCGAAGCAGTGAAACTGAAACAAACCCTTCGGCTCATTTCAGTTTCACTTTAAATGTAATGACATCAGCGCACCATGTGCACAATCTCATTTCATTGAAAAAAAATATGTTGAAATCCCTCTGCTCCTTGCAGCTGAGGGATTTAGCAGTGGTGTGCCGAGGACGTACTGATTACATCCTCAGCGCCACAGCTGAGGACGTAAGTATTACGTCCTCTGCACGGATCCGGTTAAAAAGCAGTGTGCTGTGACAACAAATGATGGCTGAATGCTGAATGAATCAAACATTCACCCCCAGTCAAGAAATCTGGGTTAAATCCATTGTTCTTTTGCTCACTACGCTATCCCAGTTCGGACCCAGCCAAATGCAAATCAGTCTTGACCCTGCTGCTCATGGAACAGTCCAGCCTGAGCTGCCAAGTTATTTAAAAATCCGTCACAAACATGGTGGTCTGTGACCCCAGCAGACCATCATCCCTATGAGTTCTAGCCAGTCCCAATGGGGTCGCAAATTGCAAGCTGCCCCATGAAAATTAATGAGGCAGGTCCCAGGCAACCCACTGGGAATCACAAACAGTGTAAAACACACCGTTGTACATAGCTGTTTGCGATTCCCTAATAGCAAAACGCAAAAAGTCTCAAATAGGAAATCACAAACAAAACTCTATGTACATATGGCCCTAAGTCCTGAAGAGTATCAGGGCTAGAAAAATTGAGGGCATGGCTGACAGTTTCTTGCATTTATTTAGCAGTGCCTTTTTGGTTATATAGGGGCATATTATCAAGGACCGGTGTTAAAATTATCGCCATTTTATCGGCAGGAACCTGCCGATAAAACGGCGATTATGGGCTTAATAATACGCCCTTGTTAATGCCCATAGACGCCCATGTTAACACCAGAACATGGGCCTCAATGGGAATTAACAAGGGCGTATTATCAAGCCCATTATCGCCATTTTATCGTCAGTTTCCTGTCAATGAAACTGCGATAATTTTAACACCGGTCCTTGATATTATGCCCCATATTCTGTAGAAACCAGTGTAGGTGTCCATTATACTGAAGTCAAACATAGCATGGGTAAAAACTGTGCAAAAGTTCAGGATGATTTCTGGAGATTAGCTCCAGACTGCAGCTGGTCTGTGTGGTGCGCCTCTCAGAGGCAAAGAGATGGAATCTCACCACAAACAGTGATGTGAATGCAGAGAAGAGCAATTAAAAAATGTATGCCATGGAACACAGATCACGCTTTTAACCAAGCTGGCATTAGAGGCGAGAATTTCATACAATTCTGTCTCTGGCTAAAAAGGAAGAAATCCCCTTTCTAAAAGTACTAGCGAAATTGAGCTGCCTGTGCCCTTGTCCAAACTTAAAACAACGTTATAATTCCTTTACCCCTCAGAATGTACAGTTTCCTATGCAGAAAACAAGTAAGAGTAAAAAGCAAAACGGAGCAAAACATGACTAGAAAATACATTTGCTATTCCTTTCGAAATCAGGGCAGGAAGTACAGCAGACCTCGAGCCCTGCATTCGGGTTCATAGAATGGCAATTTTTTCAACCATATCCTGTACCTCAGAGTGCTACTTTCATAAAAACATTGGACATCTGTGACTTGTACTGAGGGAAGCATGCTGCCCTCCCCACCCCCAGGTACTTGTGCATATGTCCCCTCAATGTCAAATTCGCCAGGTGAAAACTCTGACACAGAGCAGCTTACACTTTATAAATTGATGCCTCCCACTTTAAGGACTAACAGCCTGATTCATGAACGGGCCGTTTTGCGAGCCCCTAATAGCGATTCATAGCGAATCGCTATTGAGGACTCGCAAAACGGTATTCATGTAGGAATTGCTAAATAAATAGCGATTCCTACACATTCCTTATTTGCGAGTAGCAAATTGCTACTCGCAAATAAGGAATAACTCCCCATTCATTCCTATGGGCCAAAAGGCCCATAGGAATGAATGGGGTGTATCCCTTATTTGCGAGTAGCAATTTGCTACTCGCAAATAAGATAGCGATTTTAAGGGTGCCAGGGGTCTCCAAAGGACACCCTGTAGCACCCCTTAAATGCACATTTGAACAGGTGTTGCGCACACACATGTCCAAAAGACATGTGTGTGTGCAACATGCAACTTAGAAAAATGCTTTTAAAAGCATTTTTCTAAGTTTTTGCTATTTACCGAGAGGTCTGACCTCTCGGTAAATAGCGGCCCAAAATTGCACATTCGCAATTTTTAAAAGTGTCATGAATAGCATTTAAGGAATCTCTAATAGAGATTCCTTAAATGCTAATCCTCGCATATTTGCTAATTCTTTATTAGCGATTTTTGCATTTGGGATTGTGAATGTTTAATAATAATAAAAAGTAATAATAATGTAGGAGAAAGACCGGCCCCCGCGTGTGGGGCGTGTGCGCGGGTAAGTGGGGAGGAGCGCAGGTGTATTGCTGGTCAATGTCTCAGAGTGCATGATTTCAGCCCTAAGAAAGGAATTTCATGAATATATGCAGAGCACAAACAAATCCACTCGTACATCTGAGCACCAAGGACCCTGGTTTATATAACTATGAAGTTGAAGGTAACTGCGGATTCCAAACAAGGCCGCCCAGCCTATAACTGTCACTCTTGGGTATGTTTCTATAAATAACAAATCCCTGCAAAAGACGAATACTGTTCTGTTAACAGTGAAGATTGAGGTGCAACGTATACCTGCGCGCTTGTAATGCATCAATACACTTCTAACGTCATCAGAATCAGGTTTCACAAACAATAGGAGGAAGATACTAGACGTACAAAGGTGTCGCCATAGCAACACATGTGGAGAGCGACCATAGTTGTTTTGCTCTTTGTACTGTTTGCTGTGTCTGTGAAGCCCTCCCATCCAGCGTGGATGCAGTAAGTGTTTGTCAAAGGTTCATGCCTGAGACAGGACTTCTCGACGCTGAGGTTGAGCTTAGAGGATAAATTCAGGATATGTTAGACTGAGTCGCTGGCCCACTGCCAGCTGAATAAAGATGCTGCATTGTAAGGCTTTGCTGCACTTTCGGGGCACTCTCATAATCCCCTTCTGTGACTGTGCACAAGAAAAGAAGTGGCCATTCACCCTTAATGAATAAAAGTGTGCTTTTTTTTAAGCAAATACACTATCTAGGAAATGTTTTATTATATTATGCACCATTGG
This sequence comes from Lissotriton helveticus, assembly GCF_964261635.1. Lineage (NCBI taxonomy): Eukaryota > Metazoa > Chordata > Amphibia > Caudata > Salamandridae > Lissotriton > Lissotriton helveticus. The sequence goes on from NC_136069.1 coordinate 130,118,766, forward strand.
ACAGCAACCAAATTTGAGGCAGTGTGTGTGTGCAAGGGGAAACCCCAGCACAGAGCTCTGGCCTGTTGCTGCTGTCTTCAATCAATCAATCAGAGTACTTGTAGAGCGCGCTACTTACCTGTGAGAGTCTCAAGGCGCTGAGGAGAGGGGGTGGGGGGTGCTGCTACTGTTCAAAGAGCCAGGGGCCTCATTTATGAGGCTGTGCGTCAGTTTTGCGCTTCCGATGCGTCACTTTTTGTGACGCATCGGCGGCATAAAACATGCCTCCTGTTGCGCACTATTTACAAAGTGACGCATCTAAGCAGATGCGTCACTTTGTAAACCCCTGCGCTACATTATACCTGCGTCAGGAATAATGTATGCAGAGGGGGCGTTCCCCCGCAAAAAACCTCGTAATAGTGACGCAGTGAAATCTATGAGATTTCACTGCGTCACTTTTAGGACGCTGTTGCGTCAAAATCTTGCACCTGCCTCACAGCAGGCCTAAAACTGATGCAAGCCCTTCCACATGGGGCTTTCCCCATGTGAAAGGACGCATTGCTGGAGTTGCGTCACTTTTGTGACACACTCCAGCAATGCGTGACTTTTGCACTTAGAGATACGTCAGAAATACTGACGTATCTGTAACTCCTTGCGACATGATGCGTCATACTGTAAATATGACGCATCAATCATGTCGCAAGGAGTGCGCACTGAGAAGTGATGCATCGCTGCTTTCACGCAGCGATGCGTCATTTCTCATAAATGAGGCCCCAGATCTTGAGGAGTCTTGGGTCTGCCGTATGTGGGTAGGCAGGGTGTTCCAGGTCTTGACGGCGAGGTAGGAGAAGGATCTGCCACTGGAGGTCATACTTCCTAAGGACTGGGCCTCAAACAAGAATGTCTTGGGATGCAAAGTGCCTACACCATGGTGCAAAGGTGAGTGTGCACTGCATAGTACAGGACTTGTCCTAGGATAGTACCATTCTAGTACACATTTCTATACCAAAAACTATCTCACAACGGTCTCCCACATTAGAAGTGTGCTCTGCAGTTCAGTACACATGCAATATGTTCCTTCTTTGAGAAATGGATACATTTCTCCTTGTTAATGCCTGCTTCAAGGAGGTGTTATTTTGGATTCAAAGCCTGGTATGGTTATCTTAGTAGATCAAACTTTGCATCAAAATCTATGCACAACAACGCACACAACTGCAAGGAACTCTTCAACATCGTGAAAGAGCTCTCCAACCCCAGCGCAGGAAACAACGACATCACCCCATCGCAAGACCTCTGCAACTCCCTCGCTTCATACTTCCACAACAAGATCGCGGACATACACAACAGCTTCAACAACCAACCAACGCACACCATGACCGAGCAACCACCCCCCACCACCACCCTCCACGCCTGGACCCCGATCAGCACCGAAGACACCATCCGCACGATGAACTCCATCCACTCCGGATCACCAACCGACCCCTGCCCTCACCACGTCTTCAACAAGGCCGACGCTGTCATCGCACCCCACCTGCGAGACATCATCAACACATCCTTCGACACCACCATCTTCCCTGAGAGCTGGAAACACGCCGAACTCAGCGCTCTACTCAAGAAACCAACAGCGGACCCCACCGACCTCAAGAATTACCGCCCCATCTCGCTCCTCCCGTTTCCAGCCAAAGTCATCGAGAAGACCGTCAACAAGCAGATGGCCGCCTTCCTCGAGACGAACGGATCCCTCGACCCCTCACAGTACGGCTTCCGAGCCAACCACAGCACCGAGACCGCCCTCATCGCCGCCACCGATGACATCCGAGCCCTGATGGACAATGGAGAAACAGCGGCCCTCATCCTCCTAGACCTCTCCGCGGCATTCGACACGGTCTGCCACCGCACCCTAGTACGGCGCCTCAGCAACATCGGAATCCAGGACAAGGCGCTGGAATGGATCATCTCCTTCCTCGACGGAAGAACACAGAGAGTCCGCCTACCACCGTACAAGTCAGAGGCCTCCAAAGTCATCTGCGGCGTCCCCCAAGGATCATCTCTGAGCCCCACCCTCTTCAACGTCTACATGAGCCCCCTCGCGGCCATCGTACGCAAACACAACCTCAGCATAATCTCCTACGCCGACGACACCCAGCTGATCCTCTCCCTGACCAACGACCCCGCCGCCGCCAGAGCCAACCTACACGAAGGGATGAAAGAGGTAGCCGAGTGGATGACGACCAGCCGCCTGAAACTGAACTCGGACAAGACGGAGGTCCTCATCCTGGGCTCCTCACCCTCCGCCTGGGACGACTCCTGGTGGCCTCCCGCCCTGGGCACCGCACCCAAACCGACAGACCATGCACGCAACCTGGGCTTCATCCTGGACCCCTCCCTCTCCATGACCAGGCAAGTCAACAACGTCTCCTCGGCGTGCTTCAACATCCTACGCATGCTACGGAAGATCTTCTGGTGGATCCCCACCGAGACCAGGAAGACCGTCACCCAGGCCCTCGTCACCAGCCGACTGGACTACGGCAACGCCCTCTACGCCGGTACCACCGCCAAGCTCCAGAAGAGACTCCAGCGGATCCAGAACGCCTCAGCCAGACTCATCCTCGACATCCCGCGAACCAGACACATCTCCGGACATCTGAGAGACCTTCACTGGCTCCCCGTCAACAAAAGAATCACCTTCCGCCTCCTCACCCACGCACACAAAGCCCTACACGACCAAGGCCCGAGCTACCTCAACAGCCGAGTCAACTTCTACGCTCCCAAACGCCACCTCCGATCAGCCAACCACGCCCTCGCCGCCGTCCCCCGCATCCGAAGAGCGACTACAGGAGGGAGGTCCTTCTCCTACCTGGCCGCCAAGACCTGGAACTCCCTCCCGACCGATCTGCGCCTGACCCAAGACCACCTCTCCTTCAGGAAGAAGCTGAAGACCTGGCTGTTCGAGCAGTAGCGGCACCCCCCCCCCCCAGCGCCTTGAGACCCTACGGGTATGTAGCGCGCTTTATAAGTGTCACTGATTGATTGGTGTTTGTGCCTAAGTAATGCACCCTGATGGCGCAAAGCGACACGAAACGTCATGAAGAGCTTATATGGGCTCTTAAAATTGCACTTTTACAGTGCAAAATGCCTTGTGCATGGGAAAGTAAAGAGCGATGGATCGCTTTGTGGCACTTTCCAACAGCTTCTATCCATAGTAAACCTGGGGCTCAGAGTTACAGCAAGAGCTACAGAGAGCACGCTCAGAAACACCGAGCAGCAACTAACTTCTTGTGTCCGACCTGCAGGTAAGCAGTGTTGTCAAGGTGATAGTGTGCACAGACAAGGATCATGATTAAGATTCACCCTTTGTTCATTTTCAGCTAAAATTCCAAGGTGTCCTCTTGAACACCGTGTTTAGGGACACATTAAGTAAACTTTGCCTTGGTGTCAAAAATGTTTTTTGTATCATTTTAGCTACTTTCCTCATTTGGATTGCATCAAAGAAGCTTTGTCCCAGTCTGTATAAACCGAAGTTAAAAGACAAAAAGATTGGAGACGTATTTCAGTACTATATCACACATATACAGTTTGTTAATATTGCTTCACGGAGCATGCACTTTCCTCTACGAATAGCATTTGTTAAAAGAAAATTATAAAAGTGATTTTTCACTGGTTAATTCGCTTTTGTCATGAGTAGTTAAGCTACTATTTTGCTTCAAACATAGCTTTGCCTTTCACATTTATAAGGAGAGAGGGCCTCATTTATGAAAAGTGACGCATCGCTGCGTGAAAACAGTGATGTGTCACTTTTCACTGTGACCTCCCTGCGACACCAATGATGCGTCATATTTACTGTATGAGGCATCATGCTGCAAGAAGTGACAGATATGTCAGTATTTCTGACGTATCTGTAGGCTCAAAAATGACGCATTGCTGGAGTGTGTCACAAAAGTGACACTATTTCAGCAATGGGTCATTTCACATGGGCAAGTCCCATGTTGATAGTGCCTGCGTCAGTCTTAATCCTGCCTCAGGCAGGCATACGATATTGACACATTAGCATCCAAGAAATGGCACAGTGAAATCTTATAGATTTCACTGCATCACTTCTATGACCCTTTCTTGCGTCAATACGCCCCCTTGCATACATCGGGCCTCATTTATGAAAAGTGACGCATTGTTGAGTGAAAACAGCAATGCGCCACTTTTCATTGCTCCCTCCTTGTGACAAACTGGATGCGTCGGGGCAGATTTGCAAGCCCCTTGTGACACTGTTACGCCGCTGATCCAGCGCTCTCACCAAAATATTGCACAAATGACACTATCTACTACCACACAACTTACACTACAACACTAGGCCCATATCAACAATAGAGCGCCTGAATCATGAGGCGATAAGATCTAAGTATGTTGTTTAAACTAACCACAATAATCAAGACCAGCTTGTCTTTTTAGAAAGTTTATTTAAACACATCTAGGAAAACTTAGGTTTTGGTATTTTATTAAACAAGCATTAAAAAATGTCATAAAGAAAGATTTATTCAGAATTAATAAAAAGAGCATAAATCAAGAATTATTATTCATTAGCAGGAATAAGTCAAATTAAGCATTTCCAAAATCCTAACTATCTCTCTGTCTCTACCCTCATCAACTAGAAATAAAGTAATTAATAAAAATGTCTTTCCTCACGTGTAAAGTCCATCAGCATAACATCGTCCTCCAGAATTTCTCGAGCGTAAGCCAACTATGTGTTCTCTGAACCTATTCTTATACCCTAAATTAAGCTGAGCTAACTATTTTTCACATTCCAACAGACGAATTCTAGTTCTCCATTGGTTGAGCCACCTCGTACCACAGTAAACTGTGACACCTCCTTCTTACATGCTCGGGCAAATTCACTAGTCCATTGTTCATTTAGAAGTCTTGGCAGTTCTTCCTTAGGCTGCTACATTTTGTAGCAAAAGCTTCCTTTCAACCTTGAGCCTGTCAGCTCTAAACTCCCGTGGCACGTTAGCAAACGTTAGCAAATTTCTCCAAAGAGTCATCTTTTTAGCAGTTCATTCCAAAACCTTTCAAAATAAAAGCTCAGAGGCCTTTTCCATCCTTTCAGAATTATTTTCACTTGAGCCATTTTCATCATTAGGCCTCTTTTCAAAGAGCGTCAATTTTTCTGCGCCACCTCTCCTGCGCCACTTTTAAAAGTGTACTATTTTTCTGCAGCCATCTCTAAGCTTCATTTGTAAAACTATTATATAAACAAACACAAAGAATAATTAATGAAAGAAATACAGTTTGTTCTGTTGCCTCCCATCATTGCTAATAATTAATCCATTAGTCTAAATTACCTAGCAGTAAAGCACAAATAAAGCAGCATTTTATATCTACCAGTCTTCATGAATCCATAAAACCTTATGTGCACCTAGAATAGTAGAAATGACATCACATAGACAAGGGAAGCAAAATAAGCACATGCCATTATTTTTAAAAACAGCTGCTATTAGTTATGACATGACAATAGACAAGATTAATTTATTATTTTCTACATACATGAGAATGCAACATAATGCACATTTATGAGCACACATGTTAGTTTCCCGCGTGTTCTGTGAAAATGCAACTTTAAACTAGGTTGAATTATTATACACACAGCACAAATTGTTAGCATTATTAATTTATTTATGGAAGTGTGACTTCACGGGTTTAAACAGATTTCTGTTTTCTATCCCGCTCCATCAACTCCCTCATCTGGTGATTAACAAATCACCACACCACCACCCAATATTTTAGCAAAGATTTTATCTAAGATGAACATGATTCAATTTCACCTGTATTAGTATTTCTAAAGACTTATCTCATCAGTTTATCTATAATTCTCATACTGAGTTTTAAGAAACCCCTCTAGTTCTATTTCTTTCTCTTGTGTAACATACAACTAAGTTTCAAAAAAAAGTGTTGCAAAAACTATAACTAATAAAATGTCAGTATTATACTATGTTTGTCTTGACTAGCTGAAACTTTGCTTGTCCTATTGACCTTAAACTTCTCTTTGTTAATTTCTAAAGGAAAAGTAACCACCTAAATCAACCAAAGCTGAATTATTAAGAGCATATATATCAGAGACATCTTACAACATTTTTAAAATTAAGCATCTTGAGCTTGTTGAATGTATTTTCATTAAGCTTGCAAAGAAAAATAAAACAAACATTTTAAAAAATTTACCTAAATTTTCTAAAAATTTCTAACACCCCCCTTTTTCAAATTTTTTTTTTTTTTTTTTTTTTAAACCTTCTAACAGTTTTTCTTCAACCTAATGTCACAATTTAATTTTTCAGCTAACAGAATTTCTTCGACCTTGTGTCATCTAACACATTTTCTTCAGCCTTATGCCAAAAACAGAAACCTAAAATTTAACAGGTATGTACTTCAATCATTGTCACTTTTGTTTTCAATCTCTTTTTGACTCTCATCATTTACCTCCACTACAGGTATCACTTCTATTTTCTTTCCTGCCTCACTTTTCTTTACAGAATCTTTTTGACTTGATATCTCATCAATCTTTTCTTTTGATCTGTATCTCAATTTGAATTTTAGGCCTTCGTTTTCTTCTGGCCAGTTATCACTTTTTCTTTGTAATTTCTTCTTTTGCTTGGTCACATTACATTCTGTTCTCCAAGCTCCTTTTCTGAATTTTCTTATCTGAGAATCTTCATCACTCTCATCAGTTTCAGTGTCAGAAATTTCAACTTCAGACTCAGGTACTTCTTTACTCGGCAGCTTCACTCCGTTAGGAACGTCATCTTTGTAGCTGGTACTTGGCAATTCATTTTCTTCTTTTTCTACAATTACCTTTAACTTCCCAGTTTCAGAATTCTTGTTCCTGCTTTCAGAGCTACTTTTCTGCTTTTCAATACTCTCCTGGTCTTGAATCACAATCTGATCACATTCTTCTTCTGCTTCTTTTTCTGGCAGATTTCCATCATTTTCTGAGTCTTCAGTCACAACTTTCAAGTCTTCTTCATTCAAGGCTTGTTCTCTATTCATGTTCTCCAGATGTCGACCAACTTGTCGATCTTCAAGATCTGGATTCTCTTCAGGCTCTTCTTCAGAATCTGAATCAGCAGTTGTGACACTATCCTCATCAGGATTTTCAGGTGTAGATACACGAAAAGTATGGCCAGTGTCAATCCACCTCTTCAGTCTTTTGCACTTCTCTGCATTTGTTGTGACAAGACTGACTGACCTCCTTTTCTGCCACTTTGGCACTAGAGAATTTCTTTTTAGACGAACCCTTTTCCTGATTCTTTTTCCTGGTAACAATTCAAGTGCTTGCTCTTTTTCTCTTGTTTGTACTTCAGTTTCATCTTCATCAAACACAGAAATCATTTCATCTGATAAATTCCTGCAGTTCTCCAAATTGATGCTATCATTGATAGTCATCATTCTTTTCTCTGGTATGAATGTCTGTCTCATGACCTTGTCCATGATAATATCACATGGACTTAAATCTGTCTTTTTATCAATAGTGTTTCTCAGAAACATCAAAACAAGTGGAAGGACATCTGTCCACTTTGTACCTGCAGTTAGGCACATTTTTGCATTTCTGTCTTTTATAATAACATTCTCATGCTCTTCAACATCTGAAATTTCTAGTCTATGTGTACATTGGAGCAATCTGTTTTCAATATGTCTTTTGCCATCTGATAATTTTTCAACAGTAATTTCATCATTATGTCGCATCTGAAATGTTTCAAACCATTTTGTAATCAAACAGTAAATCACAAAAATGTAGCACAGTTTATCATGCAGTGCCATCTCACAGAAATCCATTTGTAATCTGGTCAATGAACCACTCTCCTGTAATTCTGTTCCCATTCCCACAACTATTCTCTTAATTGTGTTCACTTGCTGGCAAGCCAGACACCTCTGGTAAAGAAATTCCACAAATCTATGGTACATTCTGCTCATGTCAGTAATTATGCTATTTAGCAAAACTACTCTGTCATCTTTGTGTATCCAAATCTCATCCTCATCTCGCTGTCTAAAATCTGTACTCAACCATGTGTTTCTCAACCAAGTTTTTTTTCCTCATGAGTTGCTTCATCTTGTAAGTCTTTGACTCCTTGCCATGTTTCAACTACGGATGTTAGTATTAGTGAACTCAAAGCATGTTCATCATTTATTTTGTGTGCTGCACATATCACGCCAGCAAACCTTTCTGCCAATTGAATATCATCAATCAACCTTTTAATTAAATTTTTATTTCTGAAATACGAACTTGCAGAAGTCAAAGTTTTAATCTGTTGATCAATTGTGTCCTTTACTTTGATGTCTTCACTTAAAAGACCATCATTTTCATTCCAATATTCTGGAAGTGCATTTAATCCTTTTGGACTGTTTTCCTGTTCTTTATTTAATCCTGTATCTGTTTTCTCTGTCTGTTCATTAACAAAAATTTGCAATGGCAATGAAGCCATGTCATTCTGCTGAACCATTACCTGTCGCTGTATTTGTAGCTCTTTATTTAGCTCATTTATCTCAGTCTCCTTTCCCTTTGAGCATAATTTTGACTCATCAGACTGTGTCAAATCAATTAGGTTAATGTCAGACTTCTCACTTCCCAGAACTGAAGTCATCTCTGTTTCTTGCTGAGTTGTAATCCCTACTAATTCAATTTCAAGTACAATAGAATAAACCTTTTCAGTCAATGAGACCTTTAAAACTGCGGGAATAGTTTCATCTTTTCAAAGTGTAGGGACTATCTCTGTTGCCATAATTTTCATGGACTCCTTTAAATCATTTGATGAATTTACATGATCAGGAATATTAATTCCAGAAGTACTAGGCATTTCATCATGCTTTTCTGTCGCATCAATTTTAGTAGAAGTCTGAGCTGGCACTTTATCAATCTGATCTGACACTTTTGGCGTTGTATTAACCTGTTCTGGGGGTCTTCTTGAATTTCTGTTCTGATCCTTATTACAACATCAATTGTACACTGATCAACATTTTCTACTCTGACACTTTTATTATTTATTTTCGCTAATTTGGGAATCTTTAATTTGCTCTCGCATTTGGCTACTACCTTTTTCATTATCTTGTACAAGGAAGACATTTTCTTTAATTAATTTGGTAAATATACTCTTTAAATTTGCCTTGCAGCCCTTGCTGATCAATTAATTAATTATTTACTATCAGGTGTAGAAAACCTTATAATTTGGTCAATTTAATATATCTCCTAATTTACCTGTATCACTAATTATATGAACCTGAAAAGAAAAATATCAATTTGCAAAAAACAGTAGCAACGCAAAATTTTTTATTTATAACAATACCAACATATAATCACATGTGTTTTAAATGTACTTATTTTTCACTTACACATCTTCTGCAACGTATACCTGTGGAAAAAGAAAACCTAATTTGTTTTGCCTTAATTTTCTGTATCTTAATTTTAATAAACCTAACAGCAATATAAAAATTTTATTCAACACTTTAAATGTGACTGGGCATAATTCTAATACATTTGTACATTAATTTTGAGAAATTTCGTTTTTCCCTTTATTTTATATAAATGATACTGCTGCAAAAACCTCAGACCACTCCCTGCAATATTCAGCTTAAATATCTGCCTTCTACTGCACTTAGTTTAGCTTCTCATCCTCTTTCATTTTATTATCTGCAACCCTATGTCTCCTCAGCCTTTCAATGCCCCCACAAATATTAGCAGACACTAACGCGATCACAGCGCTTTAATTTCCCACTCCTCGGCAGACAGGCAACTCCTTAACATTTAATTACAATGCCCACCCGAGCCTCAACCAATCCAGTTGTATCACGAAGCCTCAATCAATCAGGTCGCGGTTCTTCCTGTGACACTGCGGCATTTAATCCAATCAGTGCGCGACTACCTTGACGCTCAGCCAATTATAACCCGCCTTTACTGTTACACGCACAGCCACTGCAGTCTCCGTTTCTCTCATGCTCTGGCCTTAGCGCACATTCGCTCACCTACACCAGCCACAACACGCTTCGTTTTAAACATTATCACATCAGGTAAAATTTCAAAGCGGGGACATTTAATTTTATAAATAACTCAGCAAGCGAGCCACAACGAATCACAGCGCAGCTCTGCTGTGATGCCACGGCCCTTCAACCAATCAGGATGCGACCCTGCTATGACGCTACGCGTCACCAACCAATCAGGGCACAGCTCTTCTCTTTGATCAAGAGGTCACAGCTCTTCCCGTGACACACTGCAGCACTTAGCTATAATCAGTGCGCGGCTCCTCAATAACACGACCTAATAAGGTATGGAACAACAACAAAAATAGGTAACGGTCAACAAGAGCGCACAGCAGAGTATAGGCAAGTAGTCAATTTACAATATCATGCGTATTGTCGGTGCTCAGGAGGAGAATTGAGACCGGTTACCACGATCTCTGAAGAAACCAAAGGCCAATATTTATGTAGTCCTCCGAGCACTCAATATATCAATGTCTATGTCGAATATTATCTTCATTCATCAATGATTATCCAAAATTAGAATCCAGAAATGTCTTTAGAAGTTCAATTTATTGAAAAGCGCAGCCAACACGTGTTTCGTCAGTCCGTAAGACAATGACTTCTTCAGGGCTGCAACCCAAAAATTATAAAAATCAATTCCAAATACAGTAACATATTATAAATATCCATACTCGCTTCAACATACATCTATAGGAGAAGCGTTTTTAAAGTAAAAGGAATGTACTATCAAACCAGTTTCTAGTCACAAAATATCTAAATCCATTTGAAAAAGAAGACGCATATTCGCCAAATTCGTGCTTCTGTACTTGTCAAGTCATAAATCCAAACTGTTTATACTTATTACTTCTCAACAAAAGAGTCATGTGATCACCATGTGATACCTGGGCAACTGGATAACGCATTGCAAACCATCAAATTGAGTATTTAAACCAACTCACCATCAATATAAAAATTCTTTGTTGTCGCAATCAATGAAAGTAACACTTGTCCATTCCCATTCAAATATGTAAATTCAACAACCTACAAGTAAATCCAATATCATATGGTAACTACATGAAAAGTTCAATTATAGATTAAAGTCTCATAAATCCATTACTAGAAGTAGTAAACACTCACCAAGCAATTTCTGGTTATAGTGTTCAAATATCAGCATCTATATCTCAAGTATTCGCTTGGATCCAAGTTTAGTAGTAATAGTTTTTATATGTTATCCTCCGCCACAATGGAGCTCATGTATACCTACAATTCAATAGATTCGTCAATATGGTGTTTAAGTAAATCAGTAGTCACCATCTGACAAGTAACACAACGATATTGGACACCTTATATCCCATATGTACAATGTAATCTCACCTAATCTACAGTATATCGCGTTTGAGATTCTCCACTCTAGTCCTTATTTTCACCATCAAATCGTTAGTTCATACGTGTACGTATCTAAAAATATAAAGACATACATTAGTAAGTATGTCCGCATCAATACTGGCTCTCATCCATTCCCCCAGTTCCGTACTCACCAAGTTTCATCCTCAGGGTCGCGTATTCTGTGGCGTTTAGCGTCGGCGCCATTTTGTAATGTGTTTATATAGCTGTTCATGTCAACGTGGCTAATGCCTAAACTATGGGCGCCATATTGGAACAGTATAAAACGCCCTAAATTCTAATCGGTGTCAGTATAGTACTGATTAAAGATACGTAATTACCTAAACGATAACATACTAAATTCATAAACACTCTCGCCATTAAGTGTAACATATTATCTGTAACGCAAAAAAAGGGCGAGGATCGAAAAACTCTGGCGATCGAGTTCATTTTACGCGCCATCTTGTAATGTCTAGATGGAAGTGACTTACATCGCGTCCTAATCCGCAATTTCGGCAGCGCCATTTTGTAATAGTTGCACCCGTCTATGTAACCATAGTAATCCGTTTCTAAGTAAGTTGAGCAGTATATTCTTCCATCCAGAATAAATCAAATAATGATTAACAGTAACATTATATTACAGTACTATGCTGTACTCCTTAAAGTTAGATTAGTAAAAAATATCAATAGGATAGGACTCGCAATACCGTCGTTGACAGCTTGTTCCCAAATTGCACCAGATCAAAGTTAGAGGTCTAAATGCCAGTAACGGTAATTCTAGTATTTTATCCCATTAAATTATATGCAATGCGTTAACCCTGTAGTCCACGATTCCCACGGGTTACACAGCTCAATGTTAACATCGCAAATTCACAGTTCACCAGTACAAAATCAACAGGTAGCCAGACGATATTTGTCCATAACGCCAAATTATTAAATCAGATTTAGCACAAATGTTGGTTGAGTCAATACTGAAGAAACACAGCACAGTTTCTATAATCCAACATTAGTCATTGTGCACATTGAATTTAGCACACATGTTCGTTGCATCAGTACTACATAGATAAAGCACAGTTTCTATAATTAAACGTTAGACATTGTGCACATTGGATATTGTGTATGTCCTTAAGGTGACAAACAGTATTATATAAAGCATACACAAGTTCTTCATTCATAATCACAATGTACATAAAAGTTGATTAGTTGCCTAGATAAAATTCATATTCATGATCAACATTAAGCCCGCTCTCAACGGCCCTTAGTTTAATCAACCATTGAACCTCACGTCTCCTCAACATCAGAAGTCTGTTCCCCCCACGAGGGTCTGCTCTAATATGATCGATACCATGATAAGTAAAAGAATGCTGATCTCTATTTGCATCGTTTTGTACCAAATGGGATGCAATCGGATAGCGTGTATCACCGTTTTTCAAAGCTCTATAATGTTCAGCAATTCTGTCTCTTAATCTTCTGCGGAAAGATTTATGTAGGGAGCACAATTAGAAGATTAAGAGACAGAATTGCTGAACATTATAGAGCTTTGAAAAACGGTGATACACGCTATCCGATTGCATCCCATTTGGTACAAAACGATGCAAATAGAGATCAGCATTCTTTTACTTATCATGGTATCGATCATATTAGAGCAGACCCTCGTGGGGGGAACAGACTTCTGATGTTGAGGAGACGTGAGGTTCAATGGTTGATTAAACTAAGGGCCGTTGAGAGCGGGCTTAATGTTGATCATGAATATGAATTTTATCTAGGCAACTAATCAACTTTTATGTACATTGTGATTATGAATGAAGAACTTGTGTATGCTTTATATAATACTGTTTGTCACCTTAAGGACATACACAATATCCAATGTGCACAATGTCTAACGTTTAATTATAGAAACTGTGCTTTATCTATGTAGTACTGATGCAACGAACATGTGTGCTAAATTCAATGTGCACAATGACTAATGTTGGATTATAGAAACTGTGCTGTGTTTATTCAGTATTGACTCAACCAACATTTGTGCTAAATCTGATTTAATAATTTGGCGTTATGGACAAATATCGTCTGGCTACCTGTTGATTTTGTACTGGTGAACTGTGAATTTGCGATGTTAACATTGAGCTGTGTAACCCGTGGGAATCGTGGACTACAGGGTTAACGCATTGCATATAATTTAATGGGATAAAATACTAGAATTACCGTTACTGGCATTTAGACCTCTAACTTTGATCTGGTGCAATTTGGGAACAAGCTGTCAACGACGGTATTGCGAGTCCTATCCTATTGATATTTTTTACTAATCTAACTTTAAGGAGTACAGCATAGTACTGTAATATAATGTTACTGTTAATCATTATTTGATTTATTCTGGATGGAAGAATATACTGCTCAACTTACTTAGAAACGGATTACTATGGTTACATAGACGGGTGCAACTATTACAAAATGGCGCTGCCGAAATTGCGGATTAGGACGCGATGTAAGTCACTTCCATCTAGACATTACAAGATGGCGCGTAAAATGAACTCGATCGCCAGAGTTTTTCGATCCTCGCCCTTTTTTTGCGTTACAGATAATATGTTACACTTAATGGCGAGAGTGTATATGAATTTAGTATGTTATCGTTTAGGTAATTACGTATCTTTAATCAGTACTATACTGACACCGATTAGAATTTAGGGCGTTTTATACTGTTCCAATATGGCGCCCATAGTTTAGGCATTAGCCACGTTGACATGAACAGCTATATAAACACATTACAAAATGGCGCCGACGCTAAACGCCACAGAATACGCGACCCTGAGGATGAAACTTGGTGAGTACGGAACTGGGGGAATGGATGAGAGCCAGTATTGATGCGGACATACTTACTAATGTATGTCTTTATATTTTTAGATACGTACACGTATGAACTAACGATTTGATGGTGAAAATAAGGACTAGAGTGGAGAATCTCAAACGCGATATACTGTAGATTAGGTGAGATTACATTGTACATATGGGATATAAGGTGTCCAATATCGTCGTGTTACTTGTCAGATGGTGACTACTGATTTACTTAAACACCATATTGACGAATCTATTGAATTGTAGGTATACATGAGCTCCATTGTGGCGGAGGATAACATATAAAAACTATTACTACTAAACTTGGATCCAAGCGAATACTTGAGATATAGATGCTGATATTTGAACACTATAACCAGAAATTGCTTGGTGAGTGTTTACTACTTCTAGTAATGGATTTATGAGACTTTAATCTATAATTGAGCTTTTCATGTAGTTACCATATGATATTGGATTTACTTGTAGGTTGTTGAATTTACATATTTGAATGGGAATGGACAAGTGTTACTTTCATTGATTGCGACAACAAAGAATTTTTATATTGATGGTGAGTTGGTTTAAATACTCAATTTGATGGTTTGCAATGCGTTATCCAGTTGCCCAGGTATCACATGGTGATCACATGACTCTTTTGTTGAGAAGTAATAAGTATAAACAGTTTGGATTTATGACTTGACAAGTACAGAAGCACGAATTTGGCGAATATGCGTCTTCTTTTTCAAATGGATTTAGATATTTTGTGACTAGAAACTGGTTTGATAGTACATTCCTTTTACTTTAAAAACGCTTCTCCTATAGATGTATGTTGAAGCGAGTATGGATATTTATAATATGTTACTGTATTTGGAATTGATTTTTATAATTTTTGGGTTGCAGCCCTGAAGAAGTCATTGTCTTACGGACTGACGAAACACGTGTTGGCTGCGCTTTTCAATAAATTGAACTTCTAAAGACATTTCTGGATTCTAATTTTGGATAATCATTGATGAATGAAGATAATATTCGACATAGACATTGATATATTGAGTGCTCGGAGGACTACATAAATAATAAGGTATGGACCCCCACAATTAGAAGCGCATTTCCCTCACGCGCTATTACCACACAAAGGCAGGCTTTACTTAATGAAAACACAGCCACGATCCTCGCCCAATCAGAGCACAGCTCACGGAGCCTCGCCCAATGAAAGCAGAGCTCTGACAATGACGCGACGTCGTTTTAGCCAATGACAGCGCGGCGGCTGACGTAGTCAGTCGCTGCAGCTGGCAGCTCTCCCCAGGCAGCAGCCCCTCCTTTACAAAAGGCTCGGGACACACAATAACTTTCTTTTAAAACATTAGCGCACATCTATCAACACGGGGGTATTCATAATTACAATTTAATAAGCCCACAACGCTACGCTTCACTTTTAAAACAGTACAACGCTCGCCAGCATATATCAGCTGTGACGTGACATATAATCAAGTTAATTTTTCTCTAAAATTAGCGCGATCTGTAAAAGGAGGACAGAAATCAGAACGGGAATACTTATAAAGCAAAATATTATTTCGTGCATTAATTGCGCCTCAGCCAATAAAAGCACTGCTTTGCTTTTTCATTCCAGACATATTAACCAATCAGAGCGCGGCAGGCTCTGACGTATACAGCAGCTGCGGTTGCAGGCTCTCTCCCCACACGTTCTCACTCGCAAAATCAGCCCCTCCCTTACAATTTTCGATCGGGGCACTTTTTAATCGTTTTAAACTACGGAGAACAATTTATTATTATAATTAAAGTGTGGGATGTTTATAAAATGAATACTAATCGCTTTTTACTTACTTAAAAATGTTTAACAACGTGGAAAACCTTAATTATAGCCTAATTAACACCGAACATTCTAAAATGCTCCTGAATGTTTTAAAATAGCACAGTTCACCTTTTTATACTTTTCAACTATGCTGAACACCTTTGAATTGAATTTTATTAGCGTGCAGGGCTTTTAAATGTATTTAAACACTGCACAACATCATAAAAAGTCTTAGAATGGTACAGACTTTATCTAGAACATTCCTAAGTACCTTAGAATTACTTTTGGTACATTTTAGTGAATACATAAAACGAAACTCATCTGTCTGCTTCTCTAATTAGGATAGTTTACATACATTCAATTATCCACACTTCGGAATAGTCGGCGCTATTCTCACTAAGGATAATTTTCATTTGCCAGTAGAGCAACTCTTACCCTACCCTTCTAACACGTAAAAATATGAACCCGTTTTTCCTCTGAACGCACCGCGAAGTGACAGTTCTAAGAGTTCCACTTGAACATACCTTACAAAACAATCACGCACTTTCACACTGAAAATTCCCTAACTTCAGACACACATGAAATCCGTACAGGACTCTCACCTGTTTATAGAAATCATGCACCGTTAGCAAAATAACACCGTTATCCGTACAGGACTCTCACCTGTTTATAGATATAAAACATGTACCCCTACAGGACTCTCACCTGTTTATAGATAATCATGCACCGACGTTACCCTGCCCTTCACTCAAGCTCGAATATAACTAATACTCTTATCACAGTGAGTTTTATGGAAGGCGCTTTGTCCCTATTCTCATGCTGCTCTAATTTCTTAGAAAACCCTCACTATTACAAGATTCACACCTAGCCCTAAAATTGTGTTGCACGGCGACAACACTGTGTTGCACGGCGACAACACCTCTGGTACACGGCGATACCAACAGTGATACTCGGCGATATCACAGAAACAGATCAGATATTCTGCATGACTACCTTCTCATCACACAGTTTTGTACCGGTACACACATAGCACAAAATAAACAAACTCAACATGTGTTAAAATTTAATCCTATGAATTTACCAACATATATGTATCATGCATGTAACATGTATGTCAAAAACAACATATATAAACCGTCCGATGGCTACCATGAAATTGATCCAGCGCTCTCACCAAAATATTGCACAAATGACACTATCTACTACCACACAACTTACACTACAACACTAGGCCCATATCAACAATACAGCGCCTGAATCATGAGGCGATAAGATCTAAGTATGTTGTTTAAACTAACCACAATAATCAAGACCAGCTTGTCTTTTTAGAAAGTTTATTTAAACACATCTAGGAAAACCTAGGTTTTGGTATTTTATTAAACAAGCATTAAAAAATGTCATAAAGAAAGATTTATTCAGAATTAATAAAAAGAGCATAAATCAAGAATTATTATTCATTAGCAGGAATAAGTAAAATTAAGCATTTCCAAAATCCTAACTATCTCTCTGTCTCTACCCTCATCACCTAGAAATAAAGTAATTAATAAAAATTTCTTTCCTCACGTGTAAAGTCCATCAGCATAACATCGTCCTCCAGAATTTCTCGAGCGTAAGCCAACTATGTGTTCTCTGAACCTATTCTTATACCCTAAATTAAGCTGAGCTAACTATTTTTCACATTCCAACAGACGAATTCTAGTTCTCCATTGGTTGAGCCACCTCGTACCACAGTAAACTGTGACACCTCCTTCTTACATGCTCGGGCAAATTCACTAGTCCATTGTTCATTTAGAAGTCTTGGCAGTTCTTCCTTAGGCTGCTACATTTTGTAGCGAAAGCTTCCTTTCAACCTTGAGCCTGTCAGCTCTAAACTCCCGTGGCACGTTAGCAAACGTTAGCAAATTTCTCCAAAGAGTCATCTTTTTAGCAGTTCATTCCAAAACCTTTCAAAATAAAAGCTCAGAGGCCTTTTCCATCCTTTCAGAATTATTTTCACTTGAGCCATTTTCAATGGATGCTCATAATTTTAAAAAATATTGCCACAAATTGCATTTAATATTGTGTATGTTTTATTTTGGCTCACAATTTTAACCAATTATCTTACTGTCTTTGCGCACTCGGCGCTCACATTTGGGGTATCTCCTGACTCCTCCTGAAGCGCTGTAGCCCCCACCACAGACGATCAAGGTCTGGTTGGGTAGAACTACTTTGGGCGCCATCTTGTGTGAGGCGAGGAGGCGGCGAGCGGTCTAGTGCTCTGCCCCTCCCGCCCCACAAGCTTAAATGGCTCACCTGTACCGGAAGCGCAGCGGACGAGCGCAGCGGGAGCGCCGACTTCGCGCCGAAGTCGAGCCAAAGTCCTGCCCGTCTGCGCCCGTCCGCACCAGGCCGGGACCAGGGGCCATTCATTCTGCTCCCGAATACATTTGCTATTCGCGCTCAGCTCTATTGAGCCTACAGCCACCCCCCTGCACTTTTACCCCTGCCCTGATTTGTCAAGATGCACCGTTAAAATGTCCCAAATGTGCTCTTACATTAGATTCTGCTACCTCGGTCACAGATTCTCCATCATCCTCTTTTTGGGACACTCCGCCTATTTTACATCAGGCTTCCTTTGCAAAGTCGAAATGCCTTGATTTGAACTTCCTCAGCATTAATTGCCGATCTCTCCCTAAACATAGGAGAGATATTTTTGACCTCCTTGAGTCATCTAGCCCGGCTGCCATGTTTGTTACAGAAACATGGCTTAACGAGAGCTCCGGCCCTGACATCGCCATGGCCCTCCCCAACAACTACACCTTTGTGGGGAGAAACCGTGCGCTCAAGGAGGGTGGAGGGATTGCTGTTATTTTTAAAAGAGATTTCTCCTGCTCATGGGAAGACCTTGATTTTCCAGGTTGCGAAGCAGGTATTTTTAAACTTCTTCTCTCTCCTTCTTTCACCCTGACAGGAATCCTTATTTACCGTCCTCCTGGGTCAGCCTCTGCATGGGCCTCTGCTCTTCCTGAGCTTATTGCCCCTCTGATTGTACAATCCACTAATCTCCTTATAGTGGGAGATTTAAATATCCATTTTAATCAAGTTTCTTGCCCCATTAGTACACGCTTATTATTGGATTTAGCTGCCTTGGACCTTCATTTACTTAATTCAGGCCCTACTCACAAAGCAGGTAACTTATTAGATCCCCTTATTTCAAATCTCGAGTGTATAATTTATCACTCCTCTTCTCCTGTTATTTGGTCGGATCATTTTATTATTGATTTTTCAATTAGAATTCCCTCTTGCTACTCTTCCATGAGTTTAGACCCTCACAAGGCTAGTAGGAATTGGAAACGACTAGACAAGGACAAGTTGAACATCTGCCTTGATATTTCCAAACCTACCTGCCCTATTACCACTACGAAGGAAGTGTCCATTGTCAGCTCCTGGTTGACATCAGCCTTAGATTCCTGTCTTCCTACTCAGAAAAACAAAACTCAGATTCATCACCCTCCGGCCCCTTGGTTTAATGACTCACTTCGCGCGGAAAAATCCAGTTGTAAAAAATTGGAACGCATTTGGCGCTCCAATTACTGTACGACTAACAAAACAATATACAAGGACGCCTTGCGGTCTTACCATTCTGCTTGTGATACCGCCAGAGCGAACCATGCCAACTCGACCATACTCAATGCCCAAAATCGACCAAAGGCTTTGTTTAAGGTGGTTAAAGACCTTTCAGGCATGTCCTCTGCACCTAAAGATCCCTGTCTGGACTTACTCCAATGTAATGCTCTGGCTAAATTTTTCGTGGAGAAAATAGATAAAATCTACGCTATCTTCAATACTACTCCTACTGTTCCTTCCACTTCCATGTCGTATTTATCCAATATTGGTTCTAGCGATACACCTGATCCAACTCCCATGGCCCCTTTTCTTCACTCTTGGGAGCCGATTTCGCTTTCACTCTTACAAAACTACCTTAAAGAAATTAAATCCGGCTCTCCCCTGGACCCCATGCCACCACAAATACTGCGTACTATGGCCCCAACCACCCTCCAAATCATTCTAAACCTTCTAAATGCTTCTTTGATTGAAGCGACGGTCCCCAGCGAATGGAAGCATGCAATGGTGGTCCCACTAATAAAGAAGGCCAACGCGGACCCTAATAACCCTGCCAATTTCCGTCCCATTTCTCTTCTCCCCTGCTATTCTAAGATTCTGGAGAAACATGTTAATTCTCTTCTTACCTCCTATGTTGAATCTTCTAATCTTTTACACTTCTCTCAATCTGGGTTCAGGGCTGGCTTCTCTACCGAGACCACTTTACTTGGTGTGTCTGAGACTATCAGAAGACAAGTGGACTGCGGGGAGACTGTGGCACTCATCCTGTTAGATTTGAGTGCCGCGTTTGACACCGTCTCCCATGCCATCCTGCTGTCCACTTTGAAATCTGTGGGTATTGATGGCGCCGCCCTGGCCTGGATTGCTAGCTTTCTCTCTAATCGTACTTTTCAAGTCTTTTCTTCCTCATCTGTCTCCTCTATCTTTTCCTCCCCTCACGGTGTGCCCCAGGGGTCTATTCTCAGCCCTCTTTTTTTCAATCTCTATGTGAGACCTCTTGCTTTTTTGGCAGAACAAGCAGGCCTCACAATCTATTCTTACGCTGACGATACACAAATCGTCTATTCGCTATCCACTAACAAACATCTCCCTACGTCCTCCTTACAGTCCGGGCTGGAGCAAATTGCCAACTGGATGCATTGCCATAAATTAAAATTGAATGGCGATAAAACGGAGTTACTTCTATTCGGCCCTCTCACTTCGCTTTGGGGCCCTCAACATTGGCCTCATCAGATGGGTCCCACTCCTACCCCTTCAGCCTCAGTTCGCAACCTTGGGGTCATTTTTGACAACCAGCTGTCTTTTAAGCAACACGTGGTAAAAGTCTCTGCCACCTGCACTACCATCTTAAGGTGGCTGAGAAAAATCAGGTGGATGCTTCCAGCTGATACCCTGAGGATAGTAGTCCAGGCCCTCGTCACCTCACGCTTGGACTACGGGAACATTCTGCTTCTGGGTGCCTGTAAAGAGGTAACAAAGAAACTTCAGGTGGTCCAGAATGTGGCAGTCCGACTTCTCTGTAACTTGCCTGCTAGGTCATCGGCTTCTATCCATCTGCGCAAGTTGCATTGGTTACGCATTGAGAGCCGAGTAAAGTTTAAAGCGCTCTGCATAATGCACCATATTAAAATGGGTAAAGCTCCTGAATATCTATCTTCCCTAGTCCAGCAGTATGTTCCGTCCCGTACATTGAGATCTTCTACACAAAATAAGTTTACGACCCCGCGGGTCAACAGAGCTAAAATGGGCGGCCGCTCGTTTGCTCTTTTGGCACCTTCTCTATGGAACTCTATGCCCCAGTCCCTGCGTTCTGAAACATGTTACCTGTTATTCCGCAAGGGAATAAAGACCTGGCTTTTTAACACTTAATTTTGTATTTCACTCCCCCCTCAACTCACTCATTCTCTGTTTATCTTTAGCGCCGGGAAACCTTCGGGTAGCTGTGCGCTCAATAAATACAATAATAATAATAATCATTAGGCCTCTTTTCAAAGAGCGTCAATTTTTCTGCGCCACCTCTCCTGCGCCACTTTTAAAAGTGTACTATTTTTCTGCAGCCATCTCTAAGCTTCATTTGTAAAACTATTATATAAACAAACACAAAGAATAATTAATGAAAGAAATACAGTTTATTCTGTTGCCTCCCATCATTGCTAATAATTAATCCATTAGTCTAAATTACCTAGCAGTAAAGCACAAATAAAGCAGCATTTTATATCTACCAGTCTTCATGAATCCATAAAACCTTATGTGCACCTAGAATAGTAGAAATGACATCACATAGACAAGGGAAGCAAAATAAGCACATGCCATTATTTTTAAAAACAGCTGCTATTAGTTATGACATGACAATAGACAAGATTAATTTATTATTTTCTACATACATGAGAATGCAACATAATGCACATTTATGAGCACACATGTTAGTTTCCCGCGTGTTCTGTGAAAATGCAACTTTAAACTAGGTTGAATTATTATACACACAGCACAAATTGTTAGCATTATTAATTTATTTATGGAAGTGTGACTTCACGGGTTTAAACAGATTTCTGTTTTCTATCCCGCTCCATCACCGCCGTTGTGTCACTTTTGTGACGCAGCAGCGGCGCATACAATGTGCCTCTTTCCAACTTATTTACAACGTGACGCATCTAGTAAGAGGTATCACGTTGTAAAACCCTGCGCTACATTATACCTGCGTCAGGGTGGGCTTTCCATCACAAGGAAGCCCCGTAAAAGTGATACATGGAAATCTACAAGATTTCACTGAGTCTCTTTTACGTCCCTGCTGCATCAAATCCTTACGCCTGCTTGAAGCAGGCATAAGGAGTGACGCAGCATATTAGGTATAGGGCACCCCAATGACACGACTACAGGACTGCGTCATCCTTACGTCGATAGATGCGTCACGCATCTGTCTATCCTTGCACCACGGTGCGCCGCATTGTAAATGCGGTGCATCTATGTTGGCGCAAGGGTTTTTTTGAGTCACGCAAAATAACTGGTTCATCCCTGCTAATATGCATGAATGCACCAGTTATTGATCTGTCCCGTCATATTTATAATATGACGCATCATGTCGCAAGGATTTACAGATACGTCAGAATTTCTGACGTATCTGTAGGCGCACAAATGACGCATTGCTGGAGTGTGTCACAAAAGTGACGCAACTTCAACAAAGAGTCATTTAACTTGGGCAAGTCCCATTTCAATGTGCCTGCGTCAGTCTTACGCCTGCTGTGAGGCAGGCGTAAGATATTGATGCATTTGCGTCCTACAAGTGGCACAGTCAAATCTCATAGATATCACTGTGTCACTTCTACGAGGCTCACTTGCATCGGAACGCCCACCCTGCATACATTATACCTGGCGCAGGTATAATGTGGTGCCATGGTTTACAAAGTGACACATCTACATAGATGCGTCACTTTGTAAATATGGCGCAACAAGGCACATTTTTTACGCCACTGGTGCGTCACAAAAGTGACGCACCGGCAGTGAAAAAGTGACACCAGGGCTCATAATTAAGCCCCAGAGGATTTACTTGTAACTTTTCTCTTCAAGTAACACAGCAGTAGAGCTAATCAGTTACATCCTTTTGTGTACAAGCCAAAGTTTATGTAATCTAGCCATGTGAGAGTATATCAGTGGCCCAAATCGCAAAAAGTCAAAGATATTATCTTAAAAATTATGTAAGCCTAATGCCGTTTAAATTTGGGGTTGGCATTTTTTTAGAAAAAGCTTATGTGGCTATTTATGAACACATAAATGCTAAGGTATTTATTAACACAACCTGATGATATTTAGTTCTTCTACACCACAGGTACTTAATTGTGCAATGTGCCTCATATTTTTTCTCGATTAAAATAAAAAAATCCCATGATTCACGTAAAAAAGAGAACAAATTACAAAATGCACGAAAGCACTGCTGTTATTAAAGACACATATCTTCTGAAGATATCATATATTATATGGCTGGTTCATTTCTGGGCAATTACTATGCTTTATAGCCACATATCCCCAGCTCCTCAGCAGCAGCTGTGTACTGTCAGGGGGGCTGCTGTCCAGATAATGCCCTCCATAGCTGACTTAGTTTCATTGGCTTTCTTAAATATCTCTGAAAAAGAAATTAGATACTGTGCTCTTTCTCTTTAGCAGTTTTTTCTTTGCTTTCCAAATATTTTATCTTAACTTACCATTTGCCAGATAAGCAAAAGTTAATTAGAACATTGTGGGGGGCGTGGCTAGGCGCCCGGAGAGAATGACGGCATCGGCGTGAGTGCTCCGTGCATATCGGAGCGAACCCGCGTTTCTGGTCCCTCTTGAAAACAACAGGAGGCAATTCCCGGCGGCGGAAGGTCTCCGCTATGCATTGAGGCAAATTTCGATGTCCCTGTTACCTGCCACGCCGATATAATAACGCCGACATGTCCAGTCGTGGCTTTCTCTAGGCCGCGACCGCCATCTTGTAAAGGATGTACCGGCAGCGCGTCTAAACATGCGATGTGCTCCTGGCCCCTCAAGCTCTCCCAGGATCTTTAATGCTCTCTACAAGGCACAGGAAGAGCTGTCTACAATTTTAAGGTGACTTCTCACATTGTACTTGACTTTTCTCTTTCTAAACACTGGGATTTACTTTCTCCTCAGTTTTGGCGGCCATTTTGTGCTTACACCCTACAGCCCTGGAGCCTCTATCTTCAATGCTTCTCCTTCCTCCACCCCAAACGGCCCCTTGTTGAGTCCTTTCTTCATCTAAAGGGCTTCCATGGTTATTTCTATACTTTTCATCTCTTCTGGCACTTGCAAAGCACCTTTCTGAAGTACAGTCTGTATCCTGTTCTCGGCTGGCTATTTCTTCAAGGGCAGGTTCATGACGGACTGTGTCAACAAGGTCCAGAAGCGCAATTACATCAAGAACTCTAAATTGTTCACTGCGCTGGCTCATTTAGAAGCTTCTCAGTCTTCCCTCACTGGCGAAACGCTATCCAGCATGGATTCCTCTGCTCAGCCCTCAGCGAAGAACACTCCTAAAAGGTTGAAAAAAGACCCTCCCTCGCCTCCTAAATCCTCCTCGACCATTTCAATGGAGCTATTATTAGAAGAGATACGGGCCTTGCGCCCCTTCATGGAGGAAACCAACGCTAAGTTGCAGGTTTTAACGGATAATTGGTCTTTGATGGATGCAAGAGTGTCGTCGGTGGAGCAGAATGTTTCCTCTCTTCAGGAATCGGCTACTAAAGTCACCCACTTGCAAACGCAGGTCTCCTCTCTTCAGAGGCAGGTGGAGGATCCCATCGCTTTTTTCAAGTCCTTCCTCCCTAAACTTTTACATTTGCCTGAAGATGCCTCGCTCAACATTCAGCGTGCCCACAGGCTTGGTCGGGCTCCCTCCTCTCTTTCCACTTCAACGAAACCAAGAGGTGTCATTATGTATTTTCTAGAATACACTGATCTGATGAAGGTTCTTTCAGCAGCACGAGCATCTCCTCGTCTCACATGGTCGGGTTCCACACTATTTTTTGCTCAGGATTACGCCAAAGCCACTGCAAGCCGTCGCAAGGCCTTCTTGGATATGAGACCTGACCTCCGCTCCATTGGCGCCAGATATGGTCTTTTCCACCCCTGCCTATTCAAAGTTACCTACAACAATAAAACTATGACATTTGAAGACCCGACGTGACTTCGAAGTTTCCTGAACTCCTGTGGTTCGGCTGATATGGATTCCTCCAGACCCTCTTCTTCTTTCCCGCCATGACTTTTTTGACATTGCTGACAGCTTTTCCAGTTTGCTGCATTTTCCAGTTTTCCCAGTTCAACAGTTTTTCATGCTAAGCTTTTGCTATTCTTTGTTCGCCTGACTTTTCCTGTTGTTTCTCTCTCTTTCCTTTCCAACATTTTCCTCATTTTTTTTGTTCCTCACAGATCAATGTTTTCCACGCTGTTCCTCTGGTTGGACGTTTCACTGGCCCTGATTGCCTTGCCTTCTCCAGTTGGCCCTACCTCCCTCCCTTTATGTCTGTTTGAGTCCGTCCCTGCTCCTGATTGTACCTTCTTCCATCCACCCTTTGTAAGTACCGCCCCTTTTCTTTTTGCAATGTCTGTTCCTGGTCCCTATTTTTTTTGGTTTGCTACTTTTCTCATTCTTCTTTGGTTCATTGGTGTCGTTATCTTCTTCAATTTTGTTACGGTATTTTACTCCTTCCTGTTTTCTTTATTTGGCTTGTGTGTATCTATATGATTGTTGTATATTCTTGTTTTAATGTCTATTAAGATTGTTACTTGGAACGTTAAAGGTCTTCATTCTCCTATTAAGCGTCAAAGAATTTTAACTCATCTCACCAAGTTAAATGTAGATACTGCCTTTTTACAAGAAACTCACTTGTCTCAAGCAGAATCTCTCAAACTTAAAAGAGGATGGGTAGGTGAGGTTTTTTTTTGCTCCTGGTGATGGGAAAAGAAATGGTGTGATAATTATGTGCCGAAAGTCTCTTTCTTTTTCTATGATTGATACATAATCTGATCCTGATGGCAGATGGGTTTATGTCAAACTCTCTTTAAGGGGTGTTCCACTCTCTCTCTTGAACGTTTATGCTCCCACAGGTGGTGATCCCACCAAAATATTCTGATGTCAACTTCATTTTAGCCGGAGATTGTAACCAATCTCTCGATCCCTTTGTAGATCGCCATTCCAAGGTCCCCTTTGTTCCTAACAAACCGCACTAGCTTTTTACGCAGGCGATTTCACAACATAAGCTTATCGACGCCTGGCGCTTGTGTAATCCAACTACTAGGGAGTACACCTTTTACTCTCCCTCTCATCACTCTCAATCTAGGATTGATTATATTTTTGTCTCTCACCACATTTCCCAATCCCTGTCCTCTGCAGAAATTGGACCCACTCTGCTGTCCGACCACGCCCTGGTATCGATCAATGTTGATATTTTGCCTAAATCTGCGGGGCCCAAACGATGGCGCTTCAAAATTCCCTCCTTTTGGATCCCAAATTTCTTACTTCCTTCTCCACCTTCTCGGCTGAATTTTTTGAACTGAATGAAACCCCAGATGTTTCCAGTCATACTATTTGGGAATGCTTTCAAAGCAGCGGCAAGGGACTTTATAATTAGCTTTGTAGCTAAGAAGCGGAAACTTGCTCACAAAGGTACTGGGGATCTTCTTCGGGATATCAAGAGACTGGAGCACTCCTATTATACATCTCATTCACATGACAGTTTGACGGCCCTAGTAAATGCTAAAATGAAATTTAACAAGCAATCAACAGATGATGCCTCCTTATATTTGTTGAAATCCAGTGCAAAATTTTATGGGGGCAAGAATAAGGCAGGGAAAATTCTGGCTAATTATTTGAAAATTAAACATAATACGTTGAATATCGAGGCTATTTTTGATAATGATTCTGCCCTCAAACATAAGGATAATGACATTTTATTTACATTTTCCCGCTTTTATGCTACCCTTTATTCTTCTGACACTCGCCCCACTGATTCCTCTTTATCCAATTTCTTTTCTGGTATTCAGAAGCCTCCCACTCTCCCCCCTGACCTAACTTCATTAGAGTCTGACATTTCACAGCACGAATTACTCACAGCCCTGCGACATCTTCAAAAAAATAAAGCTCCCGGACCAGACGGTTTCACTGTTGAGTTTTACCTCCAATTTTCTGATATCCTTTTACCCAAGCTACATTCCCTTTTAGCCTCATTTGTCACCTTAGGTAGCTCCTCTGGCACTTTTTCAGATGCTTACATATGCCTTATTCCGAAAGAAGGGAAGGACGCTAGATACTGCAAAAACTATAGACCCATATCATTAGTAAATATAGATTATAAACTATTTGCTAAAGTACTTGCTGCCAGGTTGGATCCCTTTTTGCCTGATCTGCTTGGCCCGGAACAGTCTGGATTTGTTAAAGGGCATTTTATCTCCGACAATACCAGACTTTTCTTCAATGTTATCTGAAAGTCTCCACGCTTACAACATTCCCTCGCAGCAATTGCACTTGATGCTGAAAAAGCATTTGACAGGGTTGAATGGTCATATCTCTTTTACACACTAAAATGGTTTGGTTTGGGCCCCAAATTTATTGCATTAATCTCCTTCCTTTATTCTAATCCCAGAGCTGCAGTTTGCGTCAATGGATTAATTTCTTCCTTTTTCAATTTAGCTAGAGGTGTTCGTCAAGGTTGCCCACTTTCCCCATTTCTTTTTAATTTAGCCTTAGAACCCTTCCTCTCCAAACTCCGTCAAAATCCAAACATTCATGGTTTTCAAACGCCTCACTGCCATATCAAACTCGCTGCTTATGCTGACGACATCTTACTTTTCATGTCTAACCCTACTCTTTCTGTACCCGCCTTTCTCCAGGAAATCCATAATTACTCTCTGATTTCGGGTTATAAATTGAACAATGACAAGTGTGAAATCTTACCCTTAACAAAATTTACTTTTAAACCTGATTTTGCTGCCTCCAATTTTACATGGAGCTCCTCTCACATTAAATATTTAGGTCTGCATTTCACTCCCCTAAATTCAGAAACAGTTTCCCTTTGCCTTACAAAATGTATCCAAAAACTTAGGGATTTAACCTGTAAATGGCATCCCCTTTACTTGTCATGGTGGGGTCGTCTTGATACTATCAAGATGATGCCATCTCCCATAGTCCTTTATACCATTTCCAATATCCCAGTTCCCATACCTATCAAATTTTTTAGGAAAATTAACTCAATTCTCTCTACTTTCCTTTGGAACAAGAAGAAACCCAGAATTAATTCGTCCCAAATCGGAAGGTGGAGTTAACTTCCCCGATTTTCCCGCATATCATAAGGCTTTTCTCTTGAGGCAAGCCTCTCTTTGGTTGCGTGATCCTGATGATGCTTCTCCCTTATGGGTTTCGCTAGAACGTCTTTCCCTTGCTCCTTTTTCCTTTTCCGAATACTTGTCCTTCTCACGTAAACCGGCCACAATATCCACCCCAATAATTAAATTCACCTCTAAGTTGCTCCTTTCCTCTACTCCAGGTCCCCCTACTACACTCACCAAATTCCTCAATTCCACCATTTAGCATAATAAATATCTCTTAATTCACAATAAAACTTTTTATTGGAAATCCTGGAGACAGAAGGGTCTAATTTGGATATCTCAACTCTTCTCTAATTCTACTTTTCTTTCCTTCCATGCTCTTCGTACTTCCTTTAATTTGCCTGCTTCCTCTGCTCGACAATATTCACTTCTTCGGACGACAATCATGGCGCAATACACTCACTTTGCACAACTACCTCCCCAACATTCTCCTCTCACTCTCGCCTCATTACTTCACTCCTTTTTACGTTCTTCTCCCAAAGCTTCTGCTATTTACAAACATCTTCATACTGCAGACTCTGTTAGGCCAAAATCCAAGACAGAAGAACACTGGGAGTCTGATTTTAACATTTCTTGGCCCATTCCTCTGTGGGATAGACTGTGGACTAAACTTCGCAAATCATCCAGAGCAGCAAACATCACTCAGTCCCTTTTCTTCATATATAACAGATTGCTCTTTACTCCACATTCTCTGAGCAAACAGTTTTCCGATGTCTCAGATGTTTGCTGGTCCTGCCTATCCCCATGCGCTACATTATTTCACATGTTATTTTCTTGTAAACTTGTTCATGCTTTCTGGATAAAAATTTGGTCCAAAATTAACTCTGTTTTTCACACTTCAATTCCCTTTTCTTTTACCCACATCTTTTTAGGCAGCATTTCTCCTTGTTGGGATGATGTTGAGTTTAATGTTAAGATTCTTGATTTATTACTAGCTGTTGCCTTTCAACAAATTACAACTAACTGGAAGAACTTTGCTAACATTTCATTTCGAGCATGGTTGTACAATGTTTGTCACAATCACAGTTTAGATACTGCTTTTGTTTTTCCTATTCATTTAGCAACAAAACGTTTGGAGCTATGGCTTCCTATTACTTTATATCTTGATATATGTGCTATACGGTCAACTTCACTAAGCCCTGCCCAGCAGGAAGTTACTAAGCCTCCCTGATTCCTTTACGCGTTCCTTTTTGCTTCAATATTCGATGTATTATTCTTTTCTTTTTTTTTTTCTGCCAGATTTAATTTTATGCACGGTATTTGCTAACTTGGAGTTTACTGTAACCACTTTTATATTGCACTGCTTTGTTTTATATGCGTGTTATTATTTCCCATTTCACGTCTTTCCCCATTGTATTGACACCTTTTAAGATTAATAAAAAAAATTCTGAACTTAAAAAAAAAAATAGAACATTGCAATGTTGAGAGTTCCAATGAAGACAATGGTGCAGCCCCAGGCTTATAGTGGCTTGTTAAAGCCAGGATGCTCCTAAATTTCAATGCATGTTTCTCCTTTTGATAATTTAGAACATTCTGCCCTTAATGGGTGAAATGTTCTAATAGACTTATAACCCACTGCTGAGGGCTATACCGGTCGTTAAAGGCCCTCTCCCTTGTTATAGGCCATGTCCGTGATGGAGCAAGGTTTTGCATTTAGGCAACTTGCTGGATGAATATTCTCCTTTAATCATTATAAAGTATTAATCATTTATCGTCATACTAATTTATCCGAAGTTCGTACACAATGTAGAAGTGGGGGAAGCTTGCCTATGTGCTTACCAACAAGTAATGGAATGGGACTAAAATGGCTGCTAAATAATGCTTGAAACAAACTGCGCATGCGCCAACTACATGATGTCATAACGCTTGGAGGGAAAGCTTTGCTTCTGCGCACTAATGTACAAAATTACCGCTTCAGAACTCACATGTCTAGCATCTGCTTTGCTTAAAACTAAACTGCGTTTTACACTAAGTGCTAATGCATAAAGAATTATTTTGATTAAATGGGATTAGAGTAGAGATAAGTGGTATACAGTGAAACCATTTTATTTGAGTCTACCATCTTGTCTTTCTGACTTCTCTGTTAGTTCGTTATTGGGCCTAAATCGAGAGGCGAGGCTCAAAACCACATGGGTGACTTGTACAGAGTCTGTAGACAAAAAGCCTGGAGTCGTGATCTCAAGCCTTGGAACGTGGTCTAGGACGATGTTTTCTCAGAGGAAGAAATGACGAAACATCCTGAGGACTCAATGAACAAATGTATAAATGTAATACAATGTTGTTAAATAATATGAGAAACGGGTGGGAATAAAGCTTGGGATACACAAATTAAATGGGCAGGAACATAAGACAATGCTCTATAGAAAAGTATTACATTTAGTGTGGTGTGATGATCATCTCCCTTGGCTTGTCCAATCAGAATACACAATTTACCCAAGGTTGAAACATTTAGGGGTGGAACATGCTACCAGAAGGTATAATTGGGATAGATAGCAAATTGAAATAGGCTGATCGCTGACAGAATGCTGAGAGATAGACATGCTGTCTGATTGCTGATTGATTACCTGAAGTAGACTTAGAATTTTAAATAAAATTTAGGAACAAGAGTGCGGAAGAGGACCGAGGAGGTGAGGGACTAGGAACAAGGTGCGGAAGAGTTGTCGAGGAGAGAACTAGTATCTGAGAGGGTTTGACGCTGGCGTTGAATCCAGAATGGTGATCTGTCCTGTCTTAATCCTGTCCTGAGCAGTTACCTGGTAATCCGTGGGGTCCAAATTCTTGGCCAGAGGGGTCTGATCTCACACCATCCTAGGTAAATATAAATGTATTGTGTCAATGTGCCTTTTCTCTTTATCCTCTCTATCCTATCCTATTGTAAATTAGTGTGGTTATTGGGCCCGAATGTGTGTGATTTAGTTATACTTGTCCGCAGGTTGGTGTCCCACTGGATCAGTTTGCTGGTAGCAGAGGCATTGTTTTTATTGATTAGTTTGGTGAATATTGGTTATATATTTAGGTATTAACAGATTTTGTTTGTATATTGTTTCATGTTGTCTGGAAATTTCCGGGAAATGAAAAGTGGGTGATGAATGGAAATCACACTGCAGAGAGGTCACTTATTGATTTTTCAAAATTAGTAGAGAACAGTGAAAATAATTGCTAGTGAAGTGTTCGCTGTTGACATTTTGGTTTTATATCCCCTAGAAAGAGAAACACTGGAAGAGTAGCAGGTTCTTCTGAGCTTGTATGAAAAGAAAACGGAAGAGTTTGCTAGTAGTTTATGAAGAGTAAGCAGAAGATTGTACTCGTAGTCTACAAAACTAGGTATCAGTTTTGCCAAATCAACAGAGTAGCGAATGTATCTATTTTGTCATCTAATGTAAAACTCTTGTAAATGTACAACAAAGTAAATTTGTGTATTACCTTGTGAAGGGAGGGTCAGTTGCCGGAGCCGCAATGACGTCACAAAGCACCGCGCCGGGATTGGACAGCGGGTGGAAGTTCGAAAAACAAGGAATTGTAAAGGAGGGGTTGGTTGCTGCGCTGACCTCATAAGGTGCCGCGCTGGGATTGGTCGAGACAGCAGGTGTGGATTTGTAAAGGAGGGGTCAGAAGAAAGGAGTGAATACTGACGTTTTACTAAAAGCCGTTCTGCCGACTTTTTGTTAAATTA
Organism: Lissotriton helveticus; assembly: GCF_964261635.1. Lineage (NCBI taxonomy): Eukaryota > Metazoa > Chordata > Amphibia > Caudata > Salamandridae > Lissotriton > Lissotriton helveticus. The sequence goes on from NC_136069.1 coordinate 130,150,907, forward strand.
AACCTGATTGGAGTAAAAGAATAGAAGAGCTAATAAAATTGGAGGACAAAGTATAAACAAAGGTACAAATTAATTAGAAGGAGCATTAAGAATTTTATTTGGAGACTTGATTCAACCTTTATAGGGAATCGTCCGGATACGAGAGATTTAGGTTTTGCTAGACAAGAATTCATAAGAAAAAGGACAAGTATGGAGAAAAGAGAAAAAGGTCCTTTATGCAGAAAATAAAGAATTATTTCAAAAAAGATAAACCTATTAAAACTCGAGAAGGAATTCTTGTCCCACCGCCCCAGACACCAGCTTCAATTATGATGATGGAAAAGGGGTATCACACTTGTGTATGGTTGGAAAATTGGATTGAATATACTAAAGGAGATGGAATATTGGATTTCCCAGAACATGGTACATTTAATGGCAGAATCCTTTATAATTTAAGGAACAGGATGTATGAACTAGAGCCCAGACCTAGATTAACCTAGTGCGAAGCACTAGAGGAATGGGAGATGAAGGCATTTGAACAAGACAGAACTAGGAGTACTAGGGGACATAGGGGATTCTATTCTAAGTCTTGGCATGTTAGAATCAGGTGAAACAGTGGATACAGGCAATGGTTGCAGAAGGATTGTTTCCTGTATTAATGTCAGATGAACAGTCAGGAAGCAAGTGTACAAGGAAAACTAAACATATGACAGGTTGTGATGAATCTGAAGATAAGTCTATGGAAGACATTTTAACAAAGAATCCTCCTCCATATCAGGGAAGACCCAATAGAAGTATACCAAGTGCTCCAGCTTTAGAGATTCCTTTGGTTCTGCAAGTATTGCATGATTCATTAAATGAAAGAACTTTACTGGAAATGGAAAGGGAAGCTATTAACAAGAATACAGAAGAATTGATACAGAAAATAACAAAATTGAGTGTAAACTCAGAGGCGTTAACTATTCCATTGACTATAGGTCCAGTTGTCCCATTATATGGGATAAAAGAACTTGTCCTAATATACCAGTTATGACCACTTCTATAAAAAGAGCCAAGAAAAGAAAATATAATAATTGAAGATCAAGCAAGTGAATGTGAGTCAGTAATATCATTAATGTACTTACCAATCAAGGAACAAGTAAATGAAACCCCATAGAGAGTTGTCCCAAATTGTTCACGAGAAATACAAATGGAGACTTCCACAGGGACTAGAAGTGCTACCCTAGTGTCACCAGAAGAATTAGAACGATGGGCACAGGGAGTGGATAAAACAGTAACGACACCAAACATTCTGGACATTTATAGACTAAAAATAGAATTAGAAGAAATGATAGTGGGAAATGTGGGAATAGACAGGTTAAATATGTATTGTGAGAAAGAGTTGTTATTTGTATGCCGAAGCATACTAAGAACTGTAAAACTATTTCATAAGAAATGAACAGAACTTGCTTCCGAAATAGGCATTGATATATGGAAGTCCAAGGTATTGTAAAAACACTACAGAGCAGAGTTCACTGACAAAGATCTACTGAATATGAATATGTCAGGAAGGAAATTACAGATCTGAGAACTGATGAATATTTGACAAAAATGGCGAGAATTAGACAGGTGGAATGCAAGGTGGACAAAAAAGAAGGAGGAAGCCCAAGCAAGTAAAACCGCATCAGAGTATGTGTTAAGAGAAACTGAAAAAGCAGACAGATGATGTTCTATGCTCAGACGTGAGTCCCTTGCTCACTTTGCCACTGGATTCAAGCAAGCCGGGCTGAAGACGGCTGAAATGCCAGAAACCGGTCCTCGGTAGCTTGTTTCCGGTCCAGGGAAGGCATGGCTTGGCAGTTCGGGCTGGACTGTTCCCATGAGGCACAGGGTCAGACTGATTTGCATATGGCCATGTCTGAACTGGGGTGGCAGAGTGGGCTAAAGAATGGTGATGGATTAAACCCAGATCTGTTGACGGGGGTGAGTGCTTGTATTGTCAACGCTCCGTCCATCATTTCCTTTGGTTTTTCTATGAGAGAAGTACCCGGAGGGGGATATGTATATGTTCCATGGACAAGACAGGATATTTTATCATTTACAAATGATTTCCCAAAATTGAGGGAGAAGCCTGTAGAATGGTATAGACTAGTCAAAAGATTTGTTAAGGTTTCAAAGGTTTTGTTGAAGGATCTGGATGGTTTGTTTGACATAGTTGTACCTGTTGATTTATGGACAGAATGTAAAATTAAAGTAGATTGGCCTAGTGAAGAATATCCAAGAGATGCGAAACCAGGTGCACCATCAGAAGAGGTAATGAAAAAATATAATCAAGTAATCACATTTCTGAAGGGGAAAATACCACCAAAAGAAACTGATTGGGTAGAAATAGATAGAACAACACAGGAAATACATGTGACTGTTCATGCATACTATGAGCGTTTACTGCAAGTGTTTAAACATTATAGTGGATTTGAGAACATGGGTGATAAGAGTATGGGACATTTTGAATATCAATTTGTATCAGGACTAAGACCAGGAATGTGTCAAATGATTCAGACGCACATGTTGTGCTGGCAAATGAAGCCCATAGATGAGGTTTTGAAGTATGCAAAATATTGTGGAGACGAGATTGACAATAAACAAAAAAAATTAGAAGAAAAAGTGATGTGGGCACAAGTAAAACTGGCAGAACAACAGGATTTAAAAATAAATAATGAGCAAAATAAAAGATCAGGACAGAATGAAAATAATGAGGGAAAACGAAGAGGAATAATGAGTAGAGAATAAGCAAATAAAACATTTCCTTGTCATGGGCGTGGAAAATTGGGGCATTGGAAAAACAAGTGTAAAAATATAGAAATGAATAATGGCCCAAATCAAAATTTAAATCCACAGACACAGAATGAGGTGATATTAAGTAAACCGCAGATGGTTGTAAACCCACAGACTCAGTTACCTCCTGCCCCTATGCCAAATGTTATGAACAGAACAAAGTACAGTGTGGACGCGGGATTTCAAGGAGAAAGTGGTAAGACAAATTCTGTAACTTCTTAATTTCTTTTGCAGAATAATAGTTCATGGGAATATGAATTATGACGGTACCTGAGGAGGGGGGAAGAAGAATGCGTTCTTGGCGCATCCTTGCCGGTAGATCAGTCAGGTCCATACATTGATGGGAAAGTAGAAGGGAAATAAATTACCTTGTTATTGGACACTGGTGCTACTGGTCTACTGTGAGAACAGCAGACATTCCAAACCCACCCCTCTCAGGTGAAGCCAGCCAAGCAGTCGGAGTTACCAACAGACAGATCAGAACCCCAGTTACAGAACCAATGGAAGTGTGTATAGGGAATTTCAAAGAAATGTACAAGTTTGTGGTTTTTGATTCCAGTCCTATAAACTTGTTAGGTAGGGATTTACTTTGTAAAATTAACTGCATCATATATCGTACACCGGATAGTGTGACAATTCAGACCCCTGATAAAGATAGTATCTATAAGCTGATGTTAGCAAAACAAGGAACAGAGGTAGATGGAATGTATTCCAGGATGACAAAAGATGACCTACCAGAAGAGCTAAAATCAATAAAAAATCCAAAAATATGGGATTTTACTGGGAAAGAAGTAGGACTAATGACAGGTGTGGACTCAGTGAAAGTGACTGTGAAGGAAGGTGATACCCAAATACATGACAATATAAAATGAGTCCAAAAGTAAAATCAGGTATCATAGCATAAATAGAATGAATGATTCAAAAAGGCATTTTAAAAGAAATAATGAGCATACCTTGTAATTTACCCATAATTGGCATTAAGGAACCTAACGGGAAATATAGGATAGTAGAAGACCTTAGAAAAATAAACAAAATAGTGGTACCTTGTTGTCCTATAGTGCAAAATCCTGCAGTGATTCTGTACCAGATTCCATGGAATGCAGGATGGTTCACAGTAATTGATTTATATCATGCATTTTTCTCTATCCCATTACATCCAGCTGGTCAATACCTTTTTTCGTTTACATTTGAAAATCGAATTTATGTGTATAATCGTGTTCCTCAAGGGTACACTGAAAGTCCTTCAACTTTTAACCACATTTTTAAAAAGTGTCTCAAAACATTAGTAATGCCCAGGAATTCAGTTTTGGTCCACTATATAGACGAGTTGTTAGTGGCATCAAAAACAAGAGAAGATTGTGCCTTACATTCTATTACATTGCTAAACCATCTGGCTGATTGAGGGCACAAAGTATCACCAGAAAAATTACAGTTTTGTCAAAACAATGTAAAATACCTGGGACATAAACTAGAAAGAGGAACAATGAGAGTGACACCTGAAAGAATCAAATTTAAAAAAACGGATGCAGTTACCCCAGACTCAGAAAGAAGTTAGAATGTTTCTTGGTGTTGTAAGATAATGTAGGCAGTGGATTGCAGGGTTTTCTGTACTGGCCAAGCCCCTGATTCAGTTAACCAAGAAACTAGCAAAAAATCTGTTAGAGTGGGATGATGAAAGCATGAAAGCTTTTGTGAAACTAAGACAATGCCTATGTGAAGCTCCTGCTTTGGGAATGCCAGATTATACAAACAAGTTGGCTTTGTTTTGTTGTGAACAAGATAATTGTGCATTGTCAGTTTTGACACAAAGACATAATTTAATGAGACGTCCAGTGCCACCTTACACCCAGTGGCCGCTGCATTAACTGGATGTTTGAAAGTAGTGGCTGCTACTTGCACAAGTCTTGAACAGAGTGAACCAATTGTGATGGGACATCCTGTAAAAGTGTATTTTCCACATTCAGTTGTAATTCTTTTAACACGAACTCGCACTCAGTATTTGACACCAACCCGAATGACAAAATATGAGAGAATTATTCTGGGAGCTGAAAATGTGACTGTAATCTGGTGCACAGTGTTAAATCCAGCTACTCTCTTACCTGATGTGTACAGAGAAGAAGTGAGAGATGATGTTGATCATGATTGCTTAGATCTAACAAAATACTGCACAAAACCTTGCCCAGACATTCAAGAAGAACCATTGATCAATTGTGAAAATGAATTATTCATAGATGGCTCATGCATGAGGCACGAAAAAGGAGGATTGAGTACTGCTTATGCTATTTGTACATTGGCTGGAATAGTCAAAGCATCCTATTTACCTGGAGTCAGGTCTTCACAAGTAGCCAAATTAAATGCCAGATTGTTTGCTTTCACAATTAGCAAGAATGTATCACGGAGACGCATACATAGGTAGGGATGCTATGAGCAGACTTTTCAGACAGATTTGTACAATATGAAGTTTAGGACTGTTGCAGAGAATGTTTGCCAGAGATGTTGAATTTGTCAACAAAATAACACAGGTAGAAAGACAAAGGTTAACTGGGGAAGAATTGGAAAGGCAGATGGACCATTTGTGAAATTGGAAATTGATTTCATTCAGTTACCACCATGTAGAGGACTAAAATACATACTAGTCACAGTGTGCTTATTCTCACGATGGGTGAAAGCATACCCAACCAGAAGAAATGACAGCATCACAGTTGCCAAATTATTGTTGAGGGAGATCATACCATGTTTTGGTTTTCCAGTAACGGTCGAATCAGATATGGGATCTCACTTTAATAGTGAAATAATTTGATTGATCTGTGAAGCATTCAAGATTGAACAAAAGTTGCACTGTGCCTATCGTCCAGGGGCTTCAGGGATAGTGGAATAACTGAATCGTACAATAAAACCAAGGTTGGCAAAGGTGTGCGCATCCACTTCACTGTATTGACCAGATGCATTGCCTCTTGTTCTGATGGGACTCAGAAATATTCCTGACAGAAATACTGGGTTGAGTCCCCATGAAATACTCATGGGAAGAACAATGAGATTAGCTTTCATACCTGGACACAAATTGTTAAGCATAACTGAGGATCTGGTATTGGATTATTATAAAAATTGGCTGACCTAGTGCATTCTGTCTCTCGCCAGGTTGGAGAAGACGCAGAGGCCAGGCAGCCGGATCAAGCACATGATCTAAATCCAGATGACTGGCTGGTAGTGAAGAATCACATCTGTGAACCATGTCTTCCCCCAGGTGCAGTACACCAAAACAGGTCATATTGGTTACAACAACCACAGCGAAATGTGCAGGTTTGCCTAATTAGATCCATGCCAGCCACACAGCTCCTGATAAAGAAATTCAACAACAAGAAATTTAAGTTGAAGGTGCAGAAGGTTGTGCAGCTGAAGAGCCTGAAAATAACAAACTCCGAAGTAGCTGATCAAGAACAACCAAGCACTAGTCAGGAGGGTTGGATACCAGCAGTTGATTCGCCTGATGCAGAAATAAGAGCAAGGAGCAGAACAAAATCAGAGAAGCTAGCGTTTGATGAAGATCAGCTAGAGATAGGAGATCAAGTTCAGGAAATAGAAAACGAAATTGAAGTCTCTGAACCAGAACAGATAAGAACAGAAAGATACACGTAGACTGATTTGAGAGATAATACTGAAGAAGTAAAACGTGAACCAAGTCAAATAAGAAAAGGGACTCAAGAACAGGGAAAAGAACAGATTAGCAAAGAAGCAGAACAGGGTCAATTAGATAATGCGGAACATGTTCAGGTGAAGAATAGTACTTCGAAAAAGTCCTGAATTCAGTCAACTAGAGAGGGATTCAGAAGACGAAGAATATCAAGTTGTGCCACAACCAAACACAACTAAAAGAGTACTCGAAAGTGATAAAGAGAGTGAAAATGCAGTGCAATCCAAAAGAGTAAGAAAAGGTGATAATTGACCCAGATATGTCAAAAGATTGAGATATCACCTTAAGACCATTGATGAAGAACCTGAACAAGTCTATCGGGTCAGAATAGTGAAAAACAAAAGAGAAGAAGTCAGAGACTAATAATATTGAATATTCAATTCAATTCATACAGAATGGACTTATATTATTCTTGAAGATCTGGAGAATTTAGATCTAAATGAAGAAATAATTGCAGATCAAATTAATGAAGGAGAGATGAGGCCTTCTTGAAAACAAAACGAAATTTGCGAATTTCTGAGAGAAAAGAAGAGAAATCTTCTTAAACAATGGCTAAAAATAGAGTTACTAAAAGACCAAAACGAAACTGTTTACAGAAATGTTGTAGAATATGTATATGTAGCATATTATTAGTGATTATAGTATGGTTAGGATTAACAATAGCAATACCATAGTTGATGAGTGTAGAAAAGAGAAATGTTACAGGTATAGATAGGAAACTAGCTAACATAAAAGGAAATAGAGATGAATTTGAAGCATCAGATGAAATAGAAGTACATCACACAGTAACGGATAATTATACAGATCCAAATGTCTTTACAAAATTATTATTTGAATATGTAGATATGATGGAGATTAGTGACTGTTATGTATGCATGAAATTACCAGCTTCAGTAGCAGAAGGAGTTACATATTACCACATATCATTGACATTTGGCATATAATGTAGTATACAAATACATCTATTTTATAAATCAGGAAAATTGCTATATTTTTACTCAAATCTAGATGAGAAAATTTCAGAAGTTCCTGTTAGAAAGAATATGAATCCAGTGCACACTAGATTAACTGCACAATTTATTGGGGAATTCTTCTTAACACAGAATGTAATAGATACAGCAGACGCTCATAAGCATAATTTAACATGGTTAATAGAGGAAGAAAGAAAATGTATTTTTGAATTTAGTAGAAGACAGGAGACAAGATTTCCAGAAGAAAGCCAAAGAAAAGAAACCCAAAATTCCATCATGGGCGCAGAAAGGAAATTCGTATACACATGGCAAGGCTCTGGCTGCAATGGCACTAGACTTTGAACAGAAGGGGAATATTGGTCTCCACAGGTTAAAAACTGCCCATAACAATGTCTTTATTGGTTCCAGTGAATGTGAAACACAATTTCCTGATCATTGGGGGATGGGGACTAAGAGGAGGAACAGATCCAGTATTTCCTGGAATTTATTATATATCTGGGGACAAAGCTCATTTTAAGCTACCAGAAAGATGGTGTGGGAGTTGCTATTTTGGAGTAGTATTTCCTAAAGTTTACCATGTAAAAAGATTCACTGGAAGCAATGAAAACAATAGTGAATTAATACGTAGTAAATGAGCTAGTTTTGCAGAAATTGTAGGAGATATATTCAGTGCATTGATACCTTCAGTGGGAGTAATTCTAAATACACAAAGAATTTGTAAATTATCCACAGTAGTTAATCGACTGACTCTGCTGGTAGGTTTCTAATGATAAATACTGAAATGGTTGCTATCAGATCTATGGTTTTACAAAATCTTCTTGCACTTGATATATTACTAGCAACAGAGGGTGGAGTCTGTAAAATGTTGGAAGCGCAACATTGTTGCAATTACATTCCTAACAAAAGTATAGAAATTATGAAGTATATTAAGAATATTACAAATTTGAAGGAAGAATTAAAACCACTGGAAGTTGATTATGTATGGAAAAGACTAACAAATAGTTTAACTTCAATAGGGTCTTGGTTTACTAGTTTGGGTAATGGAGTAATAGCTCAAGTAATATACCTATACTTGGAATAACTTTGATATGTCTTATAATAATGATTTGGTACAAATGCAGCAAAGGAAGAAGAACATATGAAATAAATAAACAGGGAAAGAAAAGAAAATATGACGAAATTAGGCTGGAAGAATTGAAAGGGGAATTATACAAGAAAATGAAGAATAAGGAAGGGAAAGAAAAAGTAGTAATGGATAAATTAGAAAAGGGAATGGAAATATGCTAAAGGTGGCATTTGATTTGGGTATGGGTGGTTGTTGATGGAATAAATGCCATCAGAGAGGGGATTGATGGAGCAAGGTTTTGCACATAGGCATGTTGCTGGATCAATCCTCTCCTTTAATCATAATAAAGTATTATTAATTGTTTGTCATACTAATTTATACAAATTTTGTATACAATGTAGAAGTGGGGGAAGCATGCCTATGTGTTTACTAACACGTAATGGAATGGGACTAAAATGGGCGCTAAAAAACGTGGGAAACAAACTGTGCATGCACCAACTGCATGACATCATAACGCTTGGAGGGAAAGCTTTTTCTCTGCACACTAATGTAGAAATGGCGGCTTCTGAACTCACATGCTAAGCATCTGCTTTGCTTAAAACTAAACTGTGTTTTACACTAAGTGCTAATGCATAAAGAAATATTTTGATTAAATGGGATTAGAGTAGAGATAAGTGGTATACAGTAAAACCATTTTATTTGAGTCTAACATTTTGTCTTTCTGACTTCTCTGTTAGTTCGTTATTGGGCCTAAATCGAGAGACGAGGCTCAAAACCACGTGGGTGACTTGCGCAGACTCTGTAGACAAAAACCCTGAAGTTGGGATCTCAAGCCTTAGAACGTGGTCAAGGACGATGTTTTCTCAGAGGGAGAAATGACTAAACATCCTGAGGACTCAATGAACAAATGCGTAAATGTAATACAATGTTGTTAAATAATATGAGAAACAGGTGGGAATAAAGCTTGGGATACACAAAATAAATGGGCGGGAACATAAGACAATGCTCTACAGAAAAGTAATAAATTTGGTATGGTGTGACGCCCATCTCCCTTGGCTTGTCCAATCAGAATACACAATTTACACAAGTTTGAAACATTTAGGGGTGTAAAAAGGTATAATTGGGATAGTTAGCGAATTGAAATAGGCTGATCACTGCCAGAACACTGAGAGATAGACATGCTGTCTGATTGCTGATCGATTACCTGAAGCAGACTTAGAATTTTAAATAAAATTTAGGAACGAGAGTGCGGAAGAGGACCGAGGAGGCAAGGGACTACGAACGAGGTGCGGAAGAGTTGTCGAGGAGGAAACTAGTATCTGAGAGGAGTTAGACGCTGGTGTTGAATCCAGAAGGGTGATCTGTCCTGTCTTAATCCTGTCCTGAGCAGTTACTTGGTAATCCGTGGGGTCCAAACTCTTGGCCACAGGGGTCTGATCTCACACTATCCTAGGTAAATATAAATGTATTATGTCAATCTGCCTTATCTCTCTATCCTCTCTTCCTGAGGTACTCGTCATTAAAACGTTTATTAGACTAATTTAGGTAACTGAATTTTTACCTTACCAGAATGATGGAGTTAACACTGTAATTTGTATTTGATTCACTAAAATATTTTCAGATAACATTTTAAAACTAGAACTGAGTCTGTGGTTATTCATTGGAATAAATAGGTACATTGCTTTAAGGTTATTAATTACCATCTCTAATTCAACTAAAATCGATCCATGAGTAAGGAAGGGGTTCAAAATTCTATAGGCAACGGGCATATAGAAAAGCCCTAAATTGATTCCCAGTGGGGTTTTCATCAACTGGATATTATAATTGAGTGTCCGCAGGTTGGTGTCCCACTGGATCATCTGCTCCATGGGTCTATAGCCGTGGTTCAGGGACTTTAACAATCATATAGGTATACTTTAAGATGTAGTATTGATATTGTTAAATAACACGTTAGTAAGATTAGGGTGATAATATTACTATTATTGTTATTGTTATTACTATTATTAATATGATCATCATCATCATCATTATTATTATTATTATTATTATGATTATTATGATGATTATTATGATATGTTTGTTCCTCCATTGTCAGCTTTGAGAGAACATTCAGGGGCAGATATACACAATAGTTCAGACAAGGGTTATCTGTAATTAGAAGTCTATCTCTCTTACATCCTTTCTGTATCACTTCATGTTTAAGCACAACCATGTTTGCCAAAACACGATTGGAGTAAATGGCACGCACAACACACCCACTACTATAAACGAACACTACACATATGCACAACAAACTGGGCACTTTGTGTTCTTGGCAAGGGTATGAGTTACTATAGAAATGCTACATAGGATTCTACACAATTTAACAGTATGATGTTTATACTACCAATGATTAAATGGGATTGAAAACCATAGCCCTGCACTGTGTGGTCTCCACCAGGCCTGCAAATTCACAAGCTTACTGGAAGGCTAATAAGTATCAGCGATATACAGTTGATCTGGAAAATTGGTTAGGTACTCATGCCAGTTACTCATGCCTTGCTTATTTGTAGCAGAATCCCTTAGGTCTTCAGATTCCCATAAGCATTTGAATACTTTCCAGCTTAATCTACCTTATGCACTGTCCGTTCTAAAGACTATGAATCATTTTATGTGGTATTTCCGTTTGGCATGAGTAGATGACTGTGTTCTTACTAATCATCTTTTTGGAAAACACGATGGCAAGTAAAACAGCATCTAACATGTGGAAATTATTGCTTTGCACGTGTGAAGCTTGTTTTGTGCTTGTCTTTGCCTCTAGGCTAAGATCCCTCAAAATTTCCATTTTATTTTAGGTATAATTTTTCATGGCCTTTGAATCAAAACCGTGTGGTTGGTTCAGCGTTGGCTGCTGGAGTCTTCATAAGATAAAATGGCAGGGTGGAGTGAACTTTTCCTTTCCAGATCGCTAAAGTAACTGGGATTCAAATGTGGTGAATCTGAGATAACGGTCTGGTTTTTAGCTTGGGCCAAAAGACAACTTTAAAAATTTTGACAGCCTCATGTTGTACAAGAAATATCATACAAATATAAATACATGTATACCAGATCCCACTCAACACTCTTTCAGTGTTGGTCTGTTGAGATGCCACTCAAACTATGTTCCCACCACAACACAAAGTATAGATCAACAGACCATCACACCACAGCTGTTGAGTACTTTCACTTGGAGTGAATGCATTTTATCTTTGTACATGTATACCTACCTCAAAATAAAGATTGCCCCAATAATAAAGCATTTCAGTCACTAGTACTTCCCAGTGGCTGCTAGTCCCTAGATGTAGTAGCATTTCAGAAAATAATTCCATAACTCTCTAATCATTTATTGCAATTTGCAATGTTGATTTTTAAACACAAGTCATTAGTGTAGGTATACTGCATATTCAAATTTTTAGGTTGAAGCCACACCTCCTCAGGTTTGTGACTGACATTTCAAGCAACCTGTAACTGACTTGAGAGGGACAGGCAAGAAGACATCCCTTTCTGCACAGCAATTTTCTTTTTCTACGCCTGATTCACAATGCAGTACGCATAGAAAGGGGAAGTAACATGGAGAAATAAATATATTTCTTCTTGACACTGGCCCCCGCAGCCCCAGGGACCACCCCGTCCCCCGGGCACAAATTAAGTAAAGGCGGGGTACGTTGCGGACCACCAGCCCCAGCGACAGCCACCTTCCTAGGGCTACAGAGAAGATGGGAGGTGGCCACGGGAAGTCCTCCATGGCCCTTTGGGATGCCACCACCCAGGGTACGGCTCTAGAAGTGTCCCAGGGTGCCCACCCCCCAGGACATTGCAGTTTGCTATGTATTCGTGGGAACACTGCTTCTGCCAAGCCATAGCAAACACTGCTTCATTTTATGGAAGAGAGAGCATTGAAAAATGCTCTTGCTTCCATGAAGCGGAGCAGAATTGCTTTTAGGCAGAGGGAGCTGCATGTTTGCAGTGCCCTCTGTCCAAAAGCAATGCCGGCTCCCGCAGTAGGATGGGAGCCAGCAGATACCACGGGGGCCTTGAGTCTCCCACGCGGTCCCCAATGGTCCTAGCCATACTCCGGGGAATGGGGTCTCCAGGCAATATTGTCCCCTGTAGTGGGGCCACGCAGGCCCTCCTATCAATTTGTATTTAAAACAAAAAAGGATAATGCCTGGTACCGGGGGATGGGGTCCCCCTGGCCAAAACTGGCCCAGGGAAGGGGGGCATGCAGCCCCCTTCCTTTGTTAACAAAAAAAAGGAAAAGGCCTTGCCCCAAAGGATGGGATCTCCTGGGCCAAAATAGGCCTGGGGAGGAGGGCCGCGCAGCCCCCTCCCTTTTCGAAAAGCAAAATATAAATATATGAAGGCCTGGGCAGGTAGATGTGCCCAATAAAAAAGTGGGTCAGGCCCTGGGGGATGGGGTCCCAGGACCTAAAATAGTAAAGGCAAGGAGGCCACACAGTCCCCCTTTGTAAAATACATTTTTTTAAAAGAAGCTGGCAACTTGCTGAAGGTCCTGCCCCCTTTGTACACTGCTCTGCAAACGCACCTCCTGACACCCTGTTGGTTGCGTAATGAATCCCCTTAGCTGCGGAGTGTCCTGGGGGGCCAACTAGCCTACCTGTTACCTCCACTGCTGGTGGGGCGAGGAGGTCCCCCTGCCTCCTAAGGTCCTCAGGACTAAAGTGAACTTCATCCCCCAAGCAGCAGTGCACCAGGAGGCACGTTTTCAGAGTGGTGGAGAAAGGGGGCATGGCGTCTGACCACCTCTCAGCAATCAAGCTGTGTGGGGCTTACTGGAGGTAACAGGTGGGCTAGTTGGCACCCACAGGCAAGGGGACTTCATACCTAAAATAGTATTAGATATTATAAAAAGACAAGGAGACCCAATTATAATTGGTCAGGGACCTTTGGGTAATTGAACTATTTCCAAAGACACTGGTCCCCAGACAGAGAATAAGTAAAAGTCAATAAATATAGACCCAATCACTACCATATTGTAGAAATCTGCCCAGCCGGACAGATATTTAATATGCTATCAATTCAATATTTGCAAAGAGTAAACACGGAGCAGTTTTAAGAGGGACACAAGCCTGCATCCAAATTTTGCAAGAAAGACGTACAACATAAAGTGAAGGGTTCAGGCAAGGGAAATTGTTTGTTTTCAGCACATTTCTCAAAGAACAAACAGAATATACAGTAAACACACACACAAAAATTAGGATATTTTAAACAAGCGTATATGGTGAACAAGGTGTCGACGGCGTTTCGATCACTTAAGGAAATGCTGGGATCATCTTTAGAACATTTTAGTAAGCATGCCTGTGAACATAAGACTTTAATTGCCATACTGTCTATGGAAGCAAGACAGAGGATGACCGGTGTGGGACCTATTGAATTAAGGTCTAGGTGTTGGTACGAGGGAGTTCGCACCGGGAGGCAGAGACCGGGTTACAAAGTTCCTGTGTGAAAATAAACCAAGTAGGAGCAAGCCGCTTGTGCAGTATCAAGCTAATTTCTGAGCCAATGCGGCTAGGGAATTTCCTGAGTGAACATGTTGGAATTTCAAACAAGCCGCAATTGCGGTCTCAAGTCGAGTTCCGGACCAATGGATATCCAGTCTTCAATCTGTCATGACATGAGTGTTGCAGGTCACAGCCAGTCAAATAGTAGTGCACCACGAGGTGCGCTTGGAGAGTGGTGGAAAAAGGGGCGTAGCCTGCAACCACCTCTCAGCAATCCTACTGTGTGAGGCTTACTGGAGGTAACAGGTGGGCTAATTAGCCCCTTAGGACCCTTAGCAGTGTAGGGGACTTCATCCCCCAACCAAGAGTCCAACTGTATTTGCAGAGTGGTGGAGAAAAGGGCGTGGCCTCCCATCAGAACTCAGTAATCCTGCTGTTTTGGACTTACTTGAGGTAATAGGAGGGGTAGTTGGCCCCCAAGGACATCATTGGGGGACAACTGCCCCTCCTGTTACCTCCTGTACGTTCCACACAGCAGGATTGGTGATAAGTTGTCAGAGGCCATGCTCCCCTTTCTCCACCACTCTGCAAATGTGCCTCCCAGTGCACTACTAGTCGGGGGATAATGTCCCTTTGGTTCCAGAGGTACCTAGGGGGGCAAGAAGCCCTCCTGGTACCTCATGTAAGCCCTACGTAGCAGAAATCCTGAGAGCTGCTGGAGGCCAAGCCCTCTTTCCCCACCCCTCTGCAAACATAACTGGTTATTAAAAAATCTTAGAAATTCACACAAACAAAACAAAGGTTACAGGGACGTTATAGTTAGCAAATAGAATTTAAAAACCCTTAGAAATAAAAAAAAACAAAGGTTACAAGGACGTTATAGTTACCAAATAAAATGTAAAAAACCTTAGACATTCACTAGAAACACAAAGGTTACAGGGGCGTTATAGTTAGGCTGACATTTTACATGAACAAAACCAGAGAAATTCAGCCATTATAGTTAGCTGAGTTAACTATAACCTGTGCCCCCGTAATGCATTGCTTATAAGTTCACATATTACATCACTCTTGACATGGTCACTGACATCACTGATGACATCTCAAATGACATCACTGATGACATCAGTGATGACATCATCCACATCATCTCTGAACTACCCACTCACACCCCTATAGAAACTTTTTATACACCCACTGCCACTCCCATACAACTATTCACAAACACATTGACAGAGCCATACCAGTACTTACAAAGCCAGTCAACAATACATAGATCTACACACATATCCACTTGCTCACCCATACTGCCACTCATATTCCAGCTCAGTCACCAGTACCGCCATTGACATATCTACTCAAATCCCTGTACAGAAACTCACACACTGAGTGAGTCACCCGTAGAACTACTCACACACCTACACACTCACCCATACAGTCATTCATACAGGTATGTACTAACCCAAACAGTTACACACACATGCACTTACTTGCCCATGCAAATACTAACACATGCTCATTTATCTATGCAGTCACTGACAGAAACATGTACTTATCCATATAGGCATTCTCACAATCACTTACTCACGCAAACAGTTACTCTTAAATCCAGTAACTCAACTGTACTGCCTTTCACACAACCAGTTACTCTCCCATACTGACACATGCACTCAGTCACCAACACAGCCTTACAGACACTCACTCACCCATACAGCTTCTCACACACACACTCACTACCCCATAAAGGCACTGCCTCACCCACTCACTCATCCATACAGGCAGTCATTCACTTCCTCACCCAAAGACCTGCAGGTGTTGCCGTGGAGGAATTGCTTCACCTTGAAAGTGGAGAGGTTGCATATGAGGCTAGACCTGAAGGAGGAGCCTCTGAGCTAGTTGCTGACTCCAGAGGGGAATTTGAGAGGAGGACAGCAAAGTCGGGCCTTGCAGAGAAGTACCTGCTTAGATTGGTTGACCATAGCTCCCAAACATCCAATTGGAGATGTTGTGGGAGCAGGTCATCTGGCTGGCAAGTACCAGGGGCAGTGGGACCACACCTGGGCCTGACAGGGGCTGTTCCTTGCATGGGAGATGGTCGCACGGTAAGTGCTGGGACTGGGGAGACTACCTCAGGGGACAGTGGCCAGAACCCTGGCTGTGGACTTGGATGGCCACTACAGCTAATCCTGCTGACACAAGAGACCCAGCACAGGAAAAGCATACTGAATATGCCATTGAGTTGACAGAAATGTTTTTGTTTTTTTATTTATTGATTTTTTTTCACCATTTGTGCCCATGGTGGTGGGAGACAGGTTAAAGCAAACAAACATAAATCATACATAATTGTACATAAGAAAAAATGTATACAATAATTATTAAAGAACATTATTATTTAAGTCGCCAACCATTTTTCAAAAGGTGCCCAGTTCTTGGACGCAGTTAAACGACTTTTCTTTCCTCTAAAAGCCTGTACAGAAGTCTCTAGTTTAAACCATGCCAGCATCCTGGTCTTCCAATGACAAAAAGTAGGGGGTTCAGGATTTATCCAGAGTGATGTAATACAGTGTCTGATCATGGCCATAGCGATAAACAAAAACGCTTGCAAATGTCTCGTTTTTTCAAGAGCCGTAGAATATTCATAACCAGTAATTACCATTTCCGCTGAGATTTTAACAGAAGTTTGAGTTATCTGAGTAAGAAAGGTTTCAATTTGATTGATAAACAAGGATAGCTCTGGACATTTATAAAACATATGAACAGAATCTGCAGAATGAAATTTACATCTTGCGCAAAACGACCCTTTACCCCCACTAACAACCCCCCATCTAACAAGCTTTGCAGGCGTATAATAAAGATTATACATAGCCATATAGCTTTGCGTACGCAGAGTGCCTGAAACCAAAACAGACCTAGCTAAAACCAATGGGAATTTTAAATCAATACAGGGTACTCCAAATTTAATCGCCCACTTATTATTTTGGTCATCTAAGTCATCAGGAAGTTGAGATAGGAGAATCTGATATAGACTACCAATTTTTTCTTTCTTTCTTATGGATTCAACGATTATAACTTTTTCAAACATTGTTGAATTTTGAGGAAATATTTTATCAAGAAAACTTCTCAATTGCAAATATTTAAAAAAATGATTGGACTGCAAATTAAATTTCTCTTTCAAAAAAGCAAAAGAAGCCAATTGCCCAAGATCAGCTAAATCGCCTATCTCCTTCACACCAAGAGATATCCAAGTAGTTGCCACCCCCTCTTGAAATATCACTGGCAGTAATCCACAAGCATTTATTGGGGTATAATAATTGATCTTGGGAATATGAAAATGGCGACGGATTTTTTGCCATACCGAAAATAAAGCCCACAATACCTTAAATTTGGTTTTTTTAAAATAGCTCGGTTCGAGAATACGAGTCAATACGCCTTTTGTAGTATCTCCCAATGATATTGAGTATATTGATGGAGATATATGTACCGGAAGCTCAGCAGTATAACCTAATAGAGGAAAAGCAAAATGTTGAATCATAGCTGCCCAATAATAATACAATAAGTTCGGAACAGTCCAGCCCCCACGATCCTGCGGGAGACATGTCCACTTAGCCGCCCTCCTTGGTTTGCGATATGACCATAGAAATCGTTGACATATCCTTTCTGCTTTTATTAAAATTAATCTAGGAATTAACAATGGAAGGGATCTGAAAAGATATAAAAATTTAGGGAGGACAATCATTTTAAGGATATTGCATCAGCCAAACAACGAAAGATGTAAATGATCCAGCCGTTCTAACTTATTATGAAGAGAATCAATAATGGGAGAATAATTCAGATCTGGAATCTGATCCACATCAGGCGAGATTTGAATACCGAGATATTTTGCCTCTGTAATTGTAGGAACATGAGAGATTGGCATAGTGGTAGATTGTAGGATTTGGGTATTTGCAATATTTAACTTATAGCCCGAAATTGAGCCGAATTGAGCTGCCAGAGACTCTAATGCTGGAAAAGATCGGGCGACATTATCAGTTAATATTACAATATCATCGGCGTATGCCAATGCCTTATATTCAATTCCATGGACAGTGATAGGAGTGATAGTCTGTGATTTTTCTATCATACATAAAAAGGGGTCAATAAATAAGGCGAAAAGAAGGGGAGAACAGGGGCAACCTTGCCTGGTGCCCCTGCTAATAGGAAAATAATGTGATTCGGTGCCTGAAATACGGATTTTAGCAGTTGGGGATATATACATAGCTTGCAAAGCCTGGATAAACACTGGTGTGAAGCCCTTCCAGCGTAGAACACCCCATAAATACCCCCAGGAGACCCTGTCGAACGCCTTTTCGGCGTCCAACAGGATCACCCCAAGGGCAGAGTTTGTAACCTTTGCCCAATCTAGAAGAGCTACAACACGCCTGATGTGGTCGGTCGTATCCCTACCGGGAATAAACCTGTGCTGGCGAATAGAGACCAGAGGGAGAATTATTTGGTTTAAACGGAAAGCCAATATCCTTGAATAGATTTTGCTATCAGTATTGATTAGCGCAATCGGGCGATATGATGCAGGATTTAATTCGTCCTTTCCTTTTTTTTTTAAAAGAACAATAGTCGATTGACGCCAGGAGTCAGGAACCGACCCAGTCTGAGCAAGGCGAAAAACTTCTAGCATTTGTTGCTTGAATATATATGAGAACATTTTGTAGAATTCTAAATGAATAAGATCCGGCCCAGCAGCTTTGCCATTAGAGAGGGATTTCATAGCGTTTACCACTTCCTCCCAGCTGATAGGCTCAGCCAGAATTCGATTCTGATCATCTGTGACCTTCTGGGTGTCCATAGATTGAAAAAATTGAAGCAAACTGATTTGTTGTTGGAAAATTATGTTCGTATCCTCTGTGTATAGGGTTGAGTAAAAATCCGCAAAGGCATTCATCACACCGTTAGTTGTGTCTTGTACAATTCCAAACTGGTCTTTGACCGTAATAATCTGACTGGCTACGGCCCTTTGTTGTAGACGTTTTGCTAGCACCTTGCCGGAATTTTCACCAAGCTCATACATTGAGGATAGATATTGAAAGTATTTGGTTGCTATATCTTTATAGAAAGGCTCCAGTAAGTTTGACTTTGCTACAGCAACTGATTTCAAGCTAGCTGCTAGATCTTCCCCCATACGGATGTTAAGACTTAGATCAAGTTCAGCTTGTTGAAGGGCTGCCAGTCTGGTTTTAACTGTTTGCTGCTCTGTTTTCCAACGGTACGAGGCAAATCTCTTTGTTTCACCACACAACGCGGCTTTAAATGTATCCCAGACGGTACCGACCGAAGCAGTGTTACTATTGATTTTAAAAAACTCTGAAATCCACAGAGTGAGTTGTTCCTGATAAGATTTATCTAATAGGAGTTTCCTATCAAAAGTCCATGGTCTAATTTGATTGACAGGGCGATCCCAGGGACAACTAAAAATAATAGGATTATGGTCGGATATAGTCCTTGGGCTAATTTCAATCTTGACAGACCCTACAGTTTGAAGAGATGTAAAGACAAAATCAATGCGTACCAATTTTCTATGAGGTATTGAATAAAAAGTATAGCCCTCTTGATTTGGATAATGATAATGCCAGAGATCAGTCAGACCGTGTTCAATTAAAAGAATCCGAAGCGCCTTGTAAACTTGGGGTTTTCGTCCAACATATGCATTATGTTTTGTTATATCTAAGTGACTGGGGATATTGATATTAAAGTCACCACAGAAAAACATTGGATGGGGCCAGGCAGCTAACTCCATATTTAAATTCCTCAAAACCTGCGGGTCGTCAATATTGGAGGCATATACCGAACAAACAGAAAACAACCGACCCCTAACCAAGAGTTCTGCTATTACCCATCTACCAAAATTATCTTGCTTTACCCTTTTAACTCGCCCAACCCCGGTTTTTAAGATAATAGCAACACCCCTAATTGTAGAAGTTTGTCGGGTATAAGCCACAAGATCATAGCCCAGAAATTTGAGATAAGCCCGATTGCCCCAAGGGATATGAGTTTCCTGCAAGCAAATTAAATCCACCGACATCACCTGCAACATCTAATGAAAAATCCTACGTTTTTTAGGATCGTTGAATCCACAAATATTCCAAGTTGCACATGTCAATCTAGGAGCAGCCATAAGATTTGATTAAAGACAAAAGACAAAAATAGCTCCGAAGAACTATTAACCATTTTATAGAACACATATTTGCAATATCTGCAATCCAGCTGATTTTTAACGGAAAATGAAAAGGTTGGCATCACATTGAATACATTTGAAAAACAGAGGCAGCTTTCCCAAGCCTCAGATCTGTTCAGCTCCGTCCACCACCACCACCACCACCACCACACCACCCGGCAACCCACCCCAATCAACCCAACCACCCCAGCTAAGCCCACCCACCCACCCAGAGACCCCCCATACCCCTCACCCCCCATACCGGGCATCAGGACTGTAGTCCTTGTGATGGTTGAGAAAGCGTATCACTCCGCTCCACTGAACCAGCAGTTTTCCCCCTTTCTAGAAGAATAACAGATAACCTAAAAGACATTAGCGAAAGAAAAGTCAGCATTTTATATATACCTCTCTGGTCATCAGAAAAAGAAACAAAAAAAGATATGACATTGAAATGATTACTGCCCTGCATTTATCAAACAGACAATATAATGCAATGCCTAGGTATAACTATATTGAATCCAAAAAT
This sequence comes from Lissotriton helveticus, assembly GCF_964261635.1. Classification (NCBI taxonomy): domain Eukaryota; kingdom Metazoa; phylum Chordata; class Amphibia; order Caudata; family Salamandridae; genus Lissotriton; species Lissotriton helveticus. Next base: position 130,171,636 of record NC_136069.1, read on the forward strand.
TCCCTAGCAGGTATCTCAGAGAAAAAGAACTTTGTCTGTCCTTTGAAAATAACCTTTAATTTTGCCGGAAAAAGCAGAAATGCCTGGGCTCCCTTAGCCTGAAATAGAGAAATCTGTTGTCGAAGATGCCAGCGGCGAGTGACCGTCTCTGAGGAAAAGTCTGGACGAACAAAGAACTGAGAGCCCTTAGCAGATCTCTTCTTATTGGGTCTGGCAGGATCAAAGATACGTTCACGAGCAAGAAAATTATTGAAGCATACCAGGATAGCACGGGGAAAGGGATTATTGACAGTAGCAGAGGCAGAAGTTTTTTTTTTTATTATTAAATGGAAAACTATGTGCTCTCTGTATTTCGAAATTCCAATTCCACTCGGTGACCTCTGGAAATGCATCGGAAAAAAGCTCCACTATGAACTGCCGAACATCATCACCTTCTTTATTTTCCTCTACCCCCAAGACCCGGAGGTTATTCCTTCTCGCCCGATTTTCAAGATCAGAGAGCTTCCATAAAATATCCTTACGTTGTTCTTTAACCTCTGTAACTAGATCTTTCTGAGTGGCTGCGGCATCTTCGAGGACTGAAATTCGTTCTTCCGCTTCGGCGATCCTGGTGGTGGTCTCAGTACAAGTTTTAATGACACGGCGAAGAGAATTCTGCATTTTGCGGCAGGCCCCCTGGGTGCGCATGTTTTCTTGCTTGGTTGCTTCTCTATGCATCATTATGGTTTGATAAATTGTTACCAATGAAATCTCTTCGGGGATAGCTGAGACGACCTCACTCGTATCTCCACCCAGATCATGATCCTGCATGTTTAATTGAGGGTGTTGCCCAGATAAATCCTTCTGCAAATTTTGCTGAGTGGATTGAGACGGAACCTTAGCGCCAGGAGCTTTACGTACTGTGGCAATATTCAAGTCATTTGAGGCCTCACGCCAGTCAGCAGAGTCACTGTCATAGTCTGACCATTGGAGCTCTGGGTGATCACCATCGTCCTCCTCAGATAAAGAACGCTCAGAGACAGAATAAAAATTCTCAGTGGATTCACTAAGCACAGACCCCCTAGTATCATGAAATTGTTCTATTGGCAACTCCAAAGAAACAGTTGTGAGGCTATTAGAAGATTGGACTTTATTACCCATCATGCACTGAGAGGGAAGAGATTTAGCAAGAGAAATGTCTAGAGCTGAGCCTGGAGTCACAACTACCTCTTTTAGCAAGCTGTTATTATGAGTTAAATCATGAAATTCAAGGGGGTCGATATGGGGAGGGGAGCCTCCAACATTAGACAATATGGGTACATGACAGTGGAGGCGAGCGTGCCTTAGACCTTACTAACCTGCCTACCTCAACAACATGAAACTGACAGACAACTCACTTCTCCACCACCCTGACACAGGGGGCTATACTTATTGCTCAGGTTCACACAAGGCATTCTCTTGACTCGATTAGTTCTTACTCCCTACCTCTGCTAGGAGAGTGGAAATTAGACCACTCCCTGTTTGAGCACATTCTGTCTCACAGACCGCAACAGTCCTGGACTGAATGATGCCTCAACGCGCTGATGCTCAAAGATCCACAAGCGAGAGATCATTTTGAGTAAAAAATAGAACAATATTTATCACATAGCAAAGGAATAATCTCCTCCCCTTGGACTCTGTGGGAGGCACTTAAGGCCACATTCAAAGGGGTCATTATTAGTCACTAAACCGGGGTGAAAGGGAAGAATGGACAGGTGATTGTGGATAGAGAAGTGCAGTTGCTCGAGATAAAAATGTTATATGCAGCTGCACCAGAACTGACTCTCCTCTGCAATATTTCCCACACTCAATCCTCCGTGTGACAGACATTTTTAGACTAGGCATGAATGTAATGGGCAGTGATGTAACTGGGGAGTTAAAACTAATAAGATTCTCGATCGTCTTTGTTCTGCTACTGATACACAAACTCGCATATGACATCTAGTAGATAACATGATTACTGTGTCAACAAAGAACCCCTGATGATGGCCACATTTGCAGCCTTTTACACTAACCTCTACTCTAGAGCCAAAGAAACCACTGAGCCTGATATTGCCTTCTTTATGGAGGACCTGCCTCCCCACTGCCTCATTGCCCTTCCAGACTTTTCACAGTAGCACGAGAATGTTCAAATGTCCACATATCACGGTGTCAACCAATGCATTTTGCAATGATTCCCTTACTCAGGGATATCTAAAATACAAGATTTCATAGAGGAACTCATTAGCATAATCAAAATTAGGAGTTGGAGAGGAGTTGGCCTAACGGCTAGGGCGCTCGACCTCGGACCTGGGGATCTGGGTTCGAGTCTCGGTAACGACGCCAAAAACCTCCTGTGATTCTGGGCAAATCACTTAATCTTCCCGTGCCTAAAATGAAAGTGTGTCCTCATGTAACGTAACTGGTGCTATGTAAAGCGCTCTGATACCTGATTCGGTTCGGGTCTAGTTTGCGCTATATAAAACTCTGCAAAAGAAAAAATAACATTAGCTGAACTGAAAAATGTGTGCATTAAGCATGAGCGTAAAATCCGTTCCGCTCGCGGATTTTCGGTAAATTCGCAATCCGCGAACTCTCGCGAACTTACCGAAAATTCGTAAATCCGTGCGAAGCGGATTTTTTTGCTTGGTCGCACTTGCCAACTAGAATACTATACAATTTCGCGGGAGTAAACACTCGCGAAAACGTAGATGCGGCGGGCAGCGACAATCTCGCAATTGCGAGATTGCAAAATTTGCAATTTCGCACAAGAAATCCACCAGCAGGCAGCATAAACCTTGAAAATTATGATTTTTATTAGAATAACTCCTCAGGTTGACATTTGCCTGCACTTTTTTTTGCAAGGAGTCCATTTTGGGGGGGGGGGGAGGAAGGAAGTGCCCCACAGTCTCCAACTTCCTGTTCCTGTCCAGCAGGCTCCTCTCAGTGCTTTCTTCATGTGCTGGTCACTTTGATTTGGATCTTGACCTGGAAGCACTCAGCAGGTGCAAAAGTTCAAACTCATCATTAGTAACCATTCCCTGTAGTGCTTCCTGAGGGGCCCCTCCAGAGTTCAGTTGCCTACTTGCAACTATTCTATGACCCTGCTCTGACCCTCACAGCAGGCTCAGAGAATAGCTACAAGTATACAACAAAGGTCCTGTTAATAAAATTACACTGCAACAGAAAGCAATTACAGATAAGGAAGCAGGTGCCAGGGATCTTGACCTGGAAGAATTACTTTTTGTGGATGCTGCTGGATATTTGGATTTTTGCAAAACTGAAAGCACTCAGCAGGTGCAAAAGTTCAATCTTATCATTAGTAACCATTCCCTGTAGTGCTTCCTGAGGGGCCCCTCCAGAGTTCAGTTGCCTACTTGCAACTATTCTATGACCCTGCTCTGACCCTCACAGCAGGCTCAGAGAAAGCAATTACAGATAAGGAAGCAGGTTCCAGCCAGGAAGTTCAAATTCAGTAACACATTAATCAGCCCCTAATTCATTTATGTCAGTTGAGGCAGGGCAGGTGTGCTTTTCCACCCATAATCTACAGTGATGAACTAGAGGGTGGCATGGGTGAGCCAGAGGGTGGCATGGGTGAGCCAGAGGGTGGCAGTGGTGAAACAGAGGGTGGCAGTGGTGAAACAGAGGGTGCTGTGATGAACCAGATGTAGAAACAACATGTTCGCGACCGTTGCTACCCGAAAAGTAAGTTCGCGTTTGCGAACTGGTACAAAATCCTCGCAAACTGGCAGAAATCCTTGCGAACACACACAAAAAAATCCGCAAATTCGCGAGAGTTCGCGGATTTTGCGGATTGCGAATCCGTAAATACGCAATTTCGCGGATTGCCAATTCGCAAAATCCGCCCATGCTTAGTGTGCATCTACAAACTCTGTGAACATTATACCTGGTATAATAGGTTATTACATACTGCATGCAGACCGTGGCATGCTTTACCCAACAAAACATAAATGACCTACTAACCCCTTAGTTCAGAAAATAATCTGCATTGAAAAAAACAAAAAAATTATTGTGAAAACACCTTTATATTGCAATATAAGACCTTCAAAAGAAACATAACCAGTGTGTGAAAACCGCCAAGTACTTGTGACTCAAAACGGACCTATACAGCAAAGTCCAGTCTTTTTTAAATGGTAGCAGCATCTTTAAATTACCATCTAACAAACTATCCTTCAGTCAACTTCGGGAGAAACAATTCCGTTCCCGATTTTGTTCAAATGGACAACAGTGAAAACTATCTGTTTTAATCTTCCCTATGACACAATTGCTACTGTGAAAAGCCTGGAACGGCAAATTTGGAAATAATGTGCAAGATGAATTTAAGAATTATGAAAACTTGGAGAATAAAAATTGAGAAAATGTTGATGAAAAGAACATTAAATTGTGCTAAAAAGGTTAAAGATTCATGGACTCATTTAATTCATGTACGTATATGGCTGTGCAGCTTGAGTGGGGACCTGACAAGGCTCCATTACTTTCATGTTCATTAAAACAAAACTGCCATTTTGTCCTGGCAAAATATACCTTTTGCCTGGTCTTCACCTTCCTTTGTAATACGTATAAGTTACCCCTAAGACAGACCTAAAGGTTCATACGGTAGGGTGGATTGTATTCAAAGGGTATATATGTAGATTTGATATGATTTTACATTGGGGTTGCATCACTTTTGTGGTGTAACCATGACACAAAATCCTTTTTGTCATTTACTAGGATCAGATATACTAACTAGGTTATCCTAGTCAAAGATTTTACCTTCTAACTTTAGCCCTTTAAGTCTCTATCCACCACATGAGTACACTTCTAAAGCATCCCTGGGATCTCAGGTGAGACCCTAAGAGACTCACAGGGTGGCAGGTAGAGGCCACAGCAGGGTGAAGTCCAGATCCAGTTTCCCTTGGTCAACTGGGCAGTTGCAGCAACTGGCCTCTTGCTGCTTGTTGTGTCCATGTAGCTTTAACAGTAGGTAAGCCTTATGACCCTTGGAGTCCACGTCTATGTCTGGATTAACAAAGGGAAAATGGATCTAGGCTTTAGGACTCTTCGCAGGTCACATACAGCAGGGCAGTCCTTCTTCGGTTTTCCTCCGATCTAGAGAGTGTTATAAAGAGGGCACTAGTGATGCCATATATATGTCAAGTGCCAGTCAGTCAGTGCCAGTCAGTGAGTGGTGGGAACTCCTAGGAACTCACTAACCAATGGGGTACGTACTTTTGCAGCATGTCCTGTGTGTTTTATTGTACACAATCCCACAATGTCCCTCTCTACCTATATTCAACATGGCAGAACCCTTCTCCCCTGGTCAGAACTCTCTATGCCCACCCTGAGGTCTGGCTATGCTAATGAGCAAACCTTCCCTTGTTGTCACTCTAAACCTGTTTTGGGGAAGTGCAGCCCTTCCTCCCCCCACTAGGCGTTGTGCCAAGCTGACTAGGAAGACAAAAGGAGGAAACCCTAGTTGTGAGCTACATCTGCCAGTGACATGGTAGGTATCTTTTGAAGCTGTGAATTATGCTGGGCATAATCTTCCAGGTCATCCTGTTCAAATAAGAAAAACAACTCTCCATACCTAAAACCTTTGTCCACTATCTGGGAGCAATCTACGTCTCACCACGAGGGAGCAATTCAGCAGTCATGGGGCACAGGACACTGCCAGAAAGGTACATTTGGCAGGAAAATTACAACTTTCTAAAAGTGTAATTTTCAAAATTGTAATGGAAGTTCTGACTTTACCATTAAATTGGATTCAAAATTAGAATTCCAATAAGTTCTTGAGACATTTTACTAGCTGTTCCAAGCCAAAATAAATTAAGCATTATAAGTTGTTATGATGCAATACAGTATTTTCATGTGCATGGGTTAGCATTAGACTGTGAAAAATTAATTTGGAGGATTTTTACTGTCAGGACATCTAAAACAATAAGGGACACATTTGCTATTAATCCACGCAACACATCAGGGGAACTTACTGTGCTGCGTTGCATGAACGGGAGAGAGAGCAGAAAGGCTCACCTTTTACCAAGATATGTAGCATTTCTGCACTCTCCCCGCACTGGTGCACCGTGTGCTGCTTAGCGCGTCTGCAACTACCCTATCACCATAGTGCATGGGTGCCTGCGTTTAGTGGAAGGATTGTTTTTGTGCAATAAGGGATACAATTGTGCAGAAAAAAACAACCTTAGAGGCATATTCTCATTTCCATATGTACTGCAAAATGCAGCACACATGGACAGAGAAAGTAATAAGGAGAAATAAGATAGTTCTTCTCTTTACTCCTCTGTTAACCAGGTGCACCATTTTGAAGCCCACCTAGGAGTAAAAGACTTTGTAAATCAAAGTTTGCGTCAAAATACATAGGTGGAGGCATGAGATTGCAGATGCTCTACCAATGTAATGGCTACCCGACTCAAAGTAATGCAAGGTAGCACCATGCACTGCATTTTGTTAATTGTATTTACTAAACCCCACACAAAGTGGCTTAGTAAATGCCAACAAGCATTTTCTGTCAGGGCTGCACCACAAAAGTGATGTAACCTCTATGTAGAATCATAGTAAAACTGCATTTATACTCTTTAAATACCATGCATCATGCCCTGTGGGCATTTAGAGGTTACCTTAGGGGTGACTTAGTGATATGAAAATGGAAGGTTTGGGCCTGGTAAAAGGTCTATTTTACCAGGTCGAAATGGCAGTTTATAAATTGCACACACACGTTGTAGGGGCAGACTTGTTTGCAATGCTACAGCAGTGGGTGCAACAATGAATGCTTCAGCCCACTTCTAGCATTTAATTTACTGCTCTTGGGGACACATAGTACCAGATGCAAGGGACTCAAAAGCAAATTACATTTGGCAATTAGGTGTATTCCAGTTGTACAGAGTAGTAAGGCTAGCAAAACCAGGTACAGCATAACAAGGCAAACATCTGGGGTGATCTTCGAGGAAGGGAAGATTTTCAACACCCTACTATATGTAGGAACTAGAATTCATTGGTAAATATAAGTGACTTCTAATAATTGATCTTGGTTGTAAATGTTTAAAGTGGGTGTGAAATAATGTATAATCAATCCTAGAGTAAATGCACTCTATGGTAGAAATGGACTTATCCAGTGCTATAGCCGTTGTTGGGGAGCAATTTAATGGATTGAGATTGTTGACTAAATGTTATTATATATTTTCTTATATTTGTTTGTAAAACAGGCTTTGAGCTTTCAAGTATATAATACTAGAAGTCACTTGTAAATGTAAGAGCATTCAAATATATTCTTAGCAAACTAGTCACACTATATATGCTGACCAATAATTCCAATTCCTTATAATAAAGCATTCTGCCATATCCTGTAGTAGGGAGGTCAATGGGGCAATATAATGCATAACAGAGGTAAGAAATTAGATTATTGGTTGAGGGGGTGGGAGCCCCACTCAGGCAACAGCCACGAACCTTGTCAGGGTCAACCACAAAGATCACTAAATTAAACGGTGCTTAACTCTCCGGTGCCTTAGCACAAAGAAATCATGCTTAATGTGGTGGCAAAATGTAACGTAATTATGCCGTACACAAACAACAATAAAGTGAAAATACAATATAAGAAAAATCCAAATCTAATTCAGAAGACTACATTTTAATAAATAAAATGACACCAGAAAAACAAAAATTCAATCACTAGAACCAGAGATAGGCATTTAGAAAAGTTACTAAGCAAATATAGTGCCTAAAAGCACAAAGCGCCTCTCATGATCATCTGGTCATGCTAGACCAGGGGAAAGTCACAAGTTCAGTCTGACCCAAATGGAGCGAGGGTCAGATATATGTACCAGGTTAGTCCTGCTGAATTACCTTCTTAAAGTCTAGTGTGACGAGTTCCATTCACAGTGGAGAATGCCACGAGGGGCAGAGAAAGTGTTGAGGATGGTCGCCTCTGTAGTGTGAAGAGCGGACTGGGTGGTGCAGGCTGTTGCTGCTGTAGCACAAAGAGCTGATCGAGGGTTGTGGAAGGTCATGGCTAGACCTTTGTGTTGTTGCTCACCACAGGTTGTTGTTGCTGTAGTGTGAAATTCAGATCTTGCGCTGCTGGTAAGTGCTGGAGGTCACTGTAGCATTGAAGAGCAGGTCTTCACCAGAGCTTCATGTTCGCAGTAGTCACAGACGGCAGAGACTTGGTGTGAAGGGGCCTGTTTGCAGGCGCGGAAAGTCCAAACTTCTAGATTTCCCCTTTTCTTTGTAAATGTCCAGTATTTGTAAAGCGCGAACAATTACCCCAAGGTGTCAAGGCGCTGGGGGCAATCAGGAAGATTAAGCGAGCTATTGCCCAGTCACATGGTGCTGGGCAGACCCCTGCCACCGGAGCCAGGGATTGAACCGTGATCCCCAGCGTCAGTCGCCCTGGCCGCTGCACCACACCTCTTCCAGGAGCTCAGACTTTTGCCGACCAAGAGTCCAGGAACTGGGGGCACCTCTAAGGGATGAGGAGCTCACTCCAGCAGAGCCCAGCAGGGCTCAGGCAGATCCAGTTGTAGCAGGTCAGCTGGGCAATTGCAGGGGCTTCTGGAGCTTGGTCTGTTCAATGAGCTCAAACAGATAGCCAACTGACCCTTGGATTCACTCAGGTTAGCCTGGGATGAAGGTAAGTAGGTCTAGTCTTCCTTCTCAGGCAGCAAGGCAGTCCTCAATCAGAAGTGCATCTTCTGGCAGCATGGAAGTCTTACTTCTTTTATATCCACAGGCCTAGGAGATTTCTGATGAAAATCTCTGTAGGTCTACTATTCATACCTGATATCAGCCCTTATGTGTCGGAGACCATCCTGCCCTACCCCCATATCTGGTTCTGAAAAGTCCTTTACTTCCTCTGTCACGGCTCCAAGAAGCCTGGGGTGACAAAAGACAGGACATGACTGGTGAGAGATTCCTTCCTGTGTTCAACAGAAAAAGCCCTTTTAAATGTAATTGGAACTAGGTACAGCCCCTCTCAGTCATCCTGCCAGATTAGCCTGTCCTGTTGACACTAAGCTCCTTTTGTTTTACTGTCTGGAATCAATAGACACACCTCAACAGCAGGTCCGTTCACAGCCATGTGACCCAGGACACTGGCAAAAGGAACATATGGTTAGGATAAGAAAATGACAACTTTATAAAAATGGACTTTGGCTCACAATTTGACTTTACCATTAAAGAGGTTTTTAAATTACACATAATTTGAGTGTAAACAGCATATCTCCATATGTTCCAAATCCAAGGCTATCACTTATTAAATGTAATAAGGAAACTGTTTGACCTGTCAGCATTTGGGCATTCTTCCCCCAACTTTTTGCCTCATCTCCTCCATTTTTGCTGAACTTAATTTTGTTGGCCTTAGGACTTTGCGTACTTACCACTGCTACACAGTGCAAACGGGCTCATGGTCTTCCTTTGAAAAATGGTAGAAATGGCTTATACCTAATTGGTATGTTTAGTTTACTTATAAGTCCCTTTTAAAGTTATATACCATATACCTAGGGCCTGTAAATTAGATGCTACTGGTGAGCCTACAGCACTTATTTTGCCACCCACCTAAGTAACGCTTCAAAACATGTCCCAGGTCTGCCATTGCAGCCGCATTTCAGTTTTAAACTGTCATTCCGACTTGGCTTTTAAACTCCCTTGCTAAGCCTTAAACATCCCTTTAATTACAAATATTTCACTCCTAAGGTAGGCCCTAGGTAGCCCATAGGGCAGGGTGGTGTGTATTTGAGTGGTTGGACAAGTACTTTTCAACTTTTCATGACCCAGTAGAGAAAAACAAATGTTTCACTACTGTGAGTCCTACACCTCCTGTAGGATAACATTGGGGATTCCTCATTACATTTAAAATGCTGTAATTTCCATTTGGGAACTGGTGCAATGCCATGTTGTGGTGTGTTTGGAATTGTAGTCAAATACCCTATTTAATAGTAAGGTCCAGATTTTGATTACAATTTTTAAAATGAGTCTGTTAGAGAGTTGGCTTTTATTATGCCCTTAGCCCTTTTGTGCCTGTAGCCTGGCCTGGGTCACATGACTGGGTGTAATTGACAGTTAGACCTCCTCCCAGATATCCCAAAATAGAGGGATTAAGTGTCCCTCAATGGTCCATCGTCTGGCAGGATGGAGGGGTGGGGCTGAGCACAGCCCCACTTACTAGTACCTGTGCTCTGCTTACCACAAAGGGCCTAACAACCCACATTGTCACTGCAGCCAACTTGGATTCTGAGTTGGGGAGGCAGGAAACTCCATGCACTTGAAAGCCACTGTCTGGAAGCTTCTCCTACCTTCCAGAACCAGGGGACGATGGTATAAAAAGGTGACCTCAGACATCAATTCTAGAGTACACTTCTGGTCCTGTGGATACTCTGCCAGGAAGAAGGACTGCTGTGCTGCTAAAGGACTGCCACTCGACTGGACTACTTACCTGCTTCTGCCTTGCTGAATTGCAGCCTTTCTGCCCGGCTGCCTCCTTACCTGGGGAAGAAGAACTGGACTTGCAACTTCATCTTCACCAGAGTGAAACCAAGGCTAGTCTGCTGCCTCCTGATCAAGCCGCAAGAACATAAAAGGCTCCTGTTGGTACATCCCACACAAGCACCTGAACCCAGCTGAAGTGAGTTCCTTTCCCCCAAGTGGTGCCACGCAGGTACTGGACCCTTGATGTGGCTCAGAGAGCTGTTCAAGCATTTACGCTTTTTGCAAGCTCAACAGGACCCGTTCTCAGAGAGACCTCGCTGCTCTCACCGTGATTCACAGTGAAGCTCTCTCAACCCGATTCGAGCTACAGCATCAACCACACATGGGGACTGCAAGCATTAAGCTGCAGCAATGCCCATCCACGACGCCTGGCCTGCTCTTCATAATACGCCAGTAGCCTCCCGCAATACTTTCCCTGCAACTCGCAGCCTATCCACAGCGAACGGGACTGTTGGCCTGGATTTGAGAAGGTAAAACTTTAGTGATCCTAACCTGGTGACTGTAGCCAACCTGCGCTTCATTGATGTTGGCCTGAGCTTGTGACTTTGACCTGGTTCAATGTGACCAGATGTCCCGAGTTGGAGATTTGTGCTTTTAAGCACTATATTCCCGTTCCACTGTTTAGATTTTTTGTTGTTTTAGTATCAAATCATTCATTAAACTTTACTCTATTTTTTTAATTGGTTTGAGATAGTTCTTCTGTTGTGATTTCTTTTTATTACTAAATTTGGGGTAAGACCAACCAAGGATGTAAGGTGTAACAATATATATATGAGCAAAATAACTTTTCATCAAAGATCGTAGTTTATTGTGTTACTCCACTGACATCGATATTTAGCTTTTTCCTACTACAGCATAGGGCAGTAGACTGTAATATAAGTGACTGGCAACCTGTAGTGTGACTCAACAGCTATATTGCTAAGAATAGGTGTGAAGGCACTTAAATTTACTAGTGCATTTTTAAACACCCCAAAAATGTACCTCAATTAGAATGCCCACATTCACATTCACTGCATCTTATACTGTGTTAAACCTCAAATTCATAGTCCCTGCGTTAAGGCACTTCCCAATGGATCAAAAAGCAGGAAAACATTTATTTAGTAAATGGGCCCATCCAAAAACTGAGCTCTACATCAATGGAACAATAAAAGCTCTTTATTAAATAAATTAAAAAATAAAGTGGTACTGAGTCAATGCCACGAAGGATGATAATGTATAATCTATGCAGAGAAATGCAAGATAAGAAATTAGTCCAAGTACCAAGTGGCCAGAAAACTAAGGAGAATAACTGACAGCATCCCAAGTCGAACAGGAAAGATTTCTGGTGCGTCCAAAAAATCAAGGGTTTTAATATTTTATTGTTGCACATGAAATTACTAGTTCTGCATACTCATTGTGGTGAGAGTAATTGTAGCATTTCATCAGCAAATCAGAACACATACAAAATAAATAACATATTGTTTTAACTACTAAGCACTATCCCATGAATAATTATTCAGCACCCTCTTTTCTAATGTAGTTCTGAAATGCTAGACCAAACCTAGATACATGAACAATATTTTGTTATATAAATGAATGGGACACTGTTAACCAATAGACGGACCTTGGTAATGTTGCGAGTGGCCTGGAGGTGCCACAATGGCCGCAAGCGCTGCAGAGAGGCCAGGACATGCAGCCTGCTATACCCTTCCCTTACTGGCTAATCACAGTGGCTGCACAACGCTACACCTTCGGACACAGGTAGGGACTACAGGCCGCCTGCTCTTGTTTATATGCTACTTGTGGGCGGGACTCTGGTACATTGACCTGGGGCCCATCACATATTCCCACCATGCTCCACTGCTGATGTGCCTGTAGAATGATTGGCATGTTCTGCTGGGGTCCTCTGTCATTGGTACCTAGAGGTGCATGGCAACTTACACTTCTAGAGCACCTGGGCATACTATGGTGAACCGTTGATGTGACATCACTGCTGTGGCCTTGCTGGCCACACTTGTATCTCTGGGCCTGCTCCTGATTGCCTCAGGGCTGTATCAGGCCTTATATTCCACAGGTGTACTTGCCAGAGCTGTCTTCCACTGGCCTGACTGAGGTGCTAGCTCATTGGGGCTGCAACCCCTGGACTGCCTGCTGCAAGGGTCGGCTTGAGCACATGACCCACCAAGTGACCCTTTTAGACTATAAATATGCCACTACCAGCGCTTGCATGCAAATCTGGCCATGTGGGCTTACCCACCAGTGCCCCCACAAACATGGTGAACAGGGAACCCATACAGTTTAAATTTATAATTTGAAAAGTCCAAAACCATGGACTCACCTAAGAAAGCAGCAGATATGGAGGTGGGCGCGGCTGGAGATCATAGCGCCATACAATTGTCAGGCATCGATGCCATCATGTCAGAGCTCCGGGCCAATTTCTTGATTGTATGGGGGCGCGTCTGGACTGCAACAACATTGGATTGGACGGCAAAGAGAAGTGCATATCAGGCCTGGAGGATGGGGCGGCCACTACGGCCAAGAGGCTGGAGAAATTGGAATTGCACCTAAATACTGTAGCCATCAAGCATGAGGATTTGGAGGCGTGCAGACATTGCTGCAATCTCGCATAGTGGGGTAGCAGAAGCCACTGACACCAAATGCTTAGTTCTGTTCGTAGAATGCCTGCTATCCGAACTCTTGGGCCGCTAGAACTTCACACTCAACTTTGTTGTTGAAAGGGCCCATACATCCCTCGGCCCTTGTCCGTCTCCTGGTACACCACCACAGCCAATAATAGCAAGACTTCTGAACTTCCAGGACCATTGTACACCCTGCCACTGGAATGCGAACAAGGCCTGCTTCAATACCAGGGATCTGTGATCTCCCTTTTCCCAGTTTTCACGCTGGCGGTTCAGGAGGACACCGTAAATTCACCAATGCGAAACTGGCTTTGCGGAAAATCGGATTGCGCTATGACATGCTCTACCCCACCCACCTTCGAGTGGATGTAAGTGGTAAGAACCAACTCTTCAACACTCCGACAGAGGCCATGACCTTCTGTAAACAACATTTCAATGAATGTTCTCCTCCAAAGCTCAACACACCTGATCTCAACACCACGGCAAGTGTTGATCTGTTTTCCCTGATAAAGAACCAGCTATATTTATTCCTTCCCTTTTTGTTACCCAGAGTTGACATGCCTATGAATTGTTTGGGAAGCCCCACTTATACTCAGGCTGTCACACCTCAGATTGCACCCCATCCGTGATAGTGTTCATTCCATCTCCTCCTGTCTCCTTCCCCCTGAGCCCCCAGAACCCAATCCCCAATGACTCCATAGTCTTTTTTCATAGGTCTTGCTTTCAACATAAAACCCAACCCTATCCAGAGCAGCCAGCACTACTATGTGTAATGTTGTAAGTATATTTGGCATGTACTGTCTTGAGGGTAATGCTATGTTCATTGAAACTGTACATTGGTATGGTCATCGTATCAAAGTAATACTCATGTGTATATTGTTTTTCATCTTTTCGTTTTCATTTTCTACAAGCAATGTTTAAAACTAATGCAAATATGGCCAGAGCATTGTTGTTTTCAATTTCTGCATCTTTATGCCCAAAACCAATTGCAAATGTGGCCAGAGCTTCTGTCTCATGCACCCATTCCTTTCTATGCTGCTTGTAAATGCAGCCGAGATCTCGCGAGATCTCGACGATGTCCAGCAGCCATGTTGGACTATGCCTCCATATTTAAAGCCACACACGGCTTCCAGAAAGTGCTTTGCCTTGAGGATTTGTCACGCACAGCTGCATTATCAGCACGCTCAACTGGACGGCTTTCCTGATCATATTTGCCTCCAACCTTGGCATGTTGGGGAAGCAGCCTTCTCAGCCTTGATCTCTGCAGTTTATGGAACGCTGCTCGCCGCCGAGAACAGTGAGTAAATTAAGCAATTACATGGCAGCACAATCTCAGGAGGTAGCCAACACAAGTAAACCTCCATTCCTCCACGCATCTTTAACTTTGAAACAATTCATTGTCGTTTGATTTCCTTGCCTAAAAGTTGGGCGACCATGTTATATTAAAAGGGTTACGATGCCTTAACAAGCAGAAAGAGACTACTAATAGACTGATACTTACCTGGTGTGAATACTTACCTGTACTGACAGGAGTGATCGTGTACTACTAACAGAGATTTGCTGCATGTGTGAGCACCCGCCTAACACCACTGCTGGGAGGGATCCCTAACAGGGAGAACTAGAGTATAATTTGTCGATTTACCTTACAAACCAATCAATCCCTGGGTGCTACACCGCCGCACATCCTACATCAAGGAGAGGAATTACAGGCAACCAAGCGTCAATATTTATCAAGGACCCCCTGAGTGCATGGAAATAGAGTTCCTAGACCAGGGAAAAGCAAATAATTTGATATGTATCAATCTAGGCAACAGAGCGTAACGAGAGGTCGAAATGAACTGAGCTAAAACATTGGTTTTTTGTAAAAAAGGGGAGTTCAATTTTATTCACAAATTATTAAAACACATTGAAATAATAATACACATTTACAATTTACATTAAACACATGTAACTCAATGAATTGAGAATACACAACAACACTGTTAAAAAGAAGCAAATAATTCAAAGACCTGGAAGTTACATAAAATGAACACAGTTTTTAAGAGAAAAATGTGGCTAAATTAATCTCAAACCACACCACATCACACTGAATACTGACAAAAAGGATGTCCAGAAATAAGCAGGGGATCACAGGTAGGAGCGAGCGGGTGATTATTGACCTCAGGATAGTGCAACAGGGTGGGGACAGAAGACCAGCAAAACCAGAAAACTCATAGCATTTCCTCTTCTATTCAAGGTTGACAATTGGGTGAGGGACAAAAATGGCATCCAACAACCAGGCCGTCTTCCTTAGCCCCTACCGAGACTCCCCTGTGGCATTTTGCAAATCACAGGTAGTAAGGTAGGGTATGCAGAAGTTGATCCATAAAGAACCTGTGAAAAGCAGTGCGGGCATCCAGGTAAGCATGCATTGGTGCTACCCTGACACCTCCACTTTGTTCGGTCATCCTACATGCGGGGTCCTGTCTGCCTTAGCATTGCTACCTTCTGAGGTGCTCACCACGCTGGTGACTCCACAGGGTTTTGTTTGTTTTTGTGTACTTATTCTGGGATTTGCTGGACTTTGTTTTTGGCCAATGTGGGAGTGGAGGGTTGTTGGTGGGACTTTTGGTTATGTAAGTTTGCATCCTTCAGTACTAGAGGACACTGCATGCACCAATGTTGTCATAATCAGAGTATGCTATTGGATGGTGGGGGACACATGATTATGGGAGACAGATGGCGGACTCCAATCTTGGAACATTAGAGGCCTTAACAACCCTTGCAAAGGTAAATAAGTACTGCAATACCTGACACGGCATGGCACACAGATAGCCTTCCTGCAAGAGACACACCTCCTTTCTGGTAATTCACCTACCTTTTGGGTCAGTGCAGATACTTCTCTAGCTACAATTCATACTCGCGTGGAGTCTGTACATTGATACATAAGAGTCTCCCCTTCCATCCCTCTTCCAGTGTCCTTGATGAGGACAGCAGGTATGTTCTTGTGGCTGGAACAGGGTTGTGGGTGCTATTGGTCAACTTGTACACCCCAAATACTGATACAACAGACTTCTTTCAAACAGTCCTTTCCCAGCTAGTGCACATAGATGCTGACCACATCGTTTGGGTGGTGACTTCAACATGCTCCTAGACCCCCCAATTGGACACCTATGCTGCAATGCCTTTGCTTTCTATGTGACACATACATAGTTTGCGACCCCTAGCGCCTGTAACATGCCTTTACCCCAGCGCACATGTTCTACTCCGCACCCCATGATACATGGGCACACATTGTACCTCCCTCGCCCCATGGCTAGGTTTGGTCACACATTTATTTATACATTTATTTATTTGAAAGGTTTTATACGACCCATTAGGGTATCAGAGCGCTGTACATGAAAGCAAGCAATATAACCAGGAGAAGATAAAGAATATCCCAGGTCATGGGAGGTAAACAGCAGTATGCATGCATTGTAGGACATTACAAACCGTACAGTAAACAGGAAGTACAGTATGTTTGGGTGGCTTCAGGACTATTATTGCAAGTAGCTATTTTCAGGTGCAACCCTTTGACTTCTTTTGGAATGTTGCAATCGAGGGTATAGTTCTGATTTCAGGAAGAAGAGAGTTCCATATTGTTGGAGCAAGACCAAAGAAGGATTGGTTGTTACTTTTCTTTTTATTGAATTTTTGAGACTTCAGCAGTAATTAGTCAAACTCCTTAGGGCTCGGTTCAAACCAGACAGTTCAAGTTTTTTTGCCAGGTAGACTGGAGTGTTATAGTGCAGCACCTCGTGTGTCAGGTAGGCTATCTTGAAAGAAATCCTTGCTTCAAAGGGGAGTCACTTGAGTTGAATTAGGTCTGGTGTGATGTGATCACATTTTCTAGAACTTCTGATGAGTCTGGCAGCAGAGTTCAGGGTAGCCCTTAAAGGGGCTAGACTAACTTTGGGAAGCCCAGCCAAGGTCACAAATCCATATTTTAAGCGGGAGGTAACAAGGGACTGGACTGCTAGCTGCATGTTGCCAAGAAGCAGGAACAGTTTGATTTTCCTTAAAATATTGAGTTGGTTATTGGCTCCTCAAGTTATTGCACTGAGGTGGTCTTTCATGCTCAGACGTTTGTCCAGCATTAAGCCTAAAGATCTATTTAAATCCACAACATGTGGAGCGCAATTGAGGCCATTAGTTGTTTGAGCCAGTCTTGAATGGAGGTGGGATGATTGTAGGGGGGCAATCAGTAGGAATTCCGTCTTGAGGGTATTTAGCATAAGGTGATTGTGAGTTAGCCAATGTTGAGTTTTCACAAGAGCAGAGTCAAGAGAGTTGATATCATCTGGTGAGGAAATGTGTAGGTATATTTGAGTGTCGTCTGTGTACATGTGATAATATATGTTCGAACGGTTCAGAATTTCAGTAAGTGGTTCCATATACAGGTTGAAGAGCTTGGGCGATAGTGCAGATCCTTGAGGCACCCCAATTGAGACCGGGGTGTTGTTAGAAAGGGAATGGTTGGCTTTGATTCTCTGTGATCTATTGTGTAGGAATGCAGAAAACCAATTTAAAATCAGGCCCGATAGCCAAATCCTTTTTTCGAGAAGATCATGCTCTCTGACCACTCTCCGGTTCATATGGTGTTACGTATTGCAATGATGAACCACTTTAACCTTAATTCCAGCTCTGTTGCATCAAAGGCCTCCCTCTGGTAGGCCGGCAAGGCCTATATCTGCAGCATCTGTATTTCCAAGCACTCTGGAGTGCTGTGCAACATAGGAAGGAGCCTATCCATTTTGGAGGATGAGCTGGCAGAACTCGAGCACACAGATGTTCAGTGGCATTGGGGGTCAATTTTACACAGGCAAGCTACTCTGTTGGCTGAATATTGGGACCTGGCGGACCGTGAGGCAAACTTTCTGGGAAAATATGCCAGGGCCCGCTATTATGTGGAGGGGTAGAGGTGGGGCTGCATGCTGGTGCAATTGCTCGGCCCCACAAAGGGCACTTCTTATATCCTGAAGATGGAACTGGATGACTGGAAGCTGGGTTACTGGAAATACAGACATTCTCTCCACACTGCTCACATACTACACTAGACGTTTTATCCTATGTAGCGGAAGTGGCAATGGTCTGGCTAAGGTGGTCCCAGGAGCAGTTTCTCAGTAAGCTTATTTTCACCAAGGAAATAGTGCAGGCCATAGAGTTGGTGAATGGGTCTAAGTCCCCTGGTCTTGGAAGACTCACTGGATTATTTTACAAGACTGCTAAACATCTTCTGGCTCTTCACTTACTGCCATGTATGCAGAACACCTAGAAGCAGGGGTGCTCCCCTGATGCTGTGAGAGGCAGTAATTACCTTGCTACTGAAGCCTGGCAAGGACTCACATGACTGTGGATATGTCCGGCCTGCTCAATTTTGAAAGTAAGATTCTGGCTAGGGTCCTTTGCACTCACCACTCTCTCCTGATGGACCAGATTATATCCCCCTATTTAGTCCGTGTTTGTCCCTCACCACTACACAATCTTGAACCTGCGCACTGCCTTCTCGGTGCTTCATATCATCTCCCCATATGTTCCAGCTGCGGTGGCCCTGTTGGTCGCTGAAAAGGCCTTTACTAATTAGAGTTGCCTTTCCTTCATGTTGCCCTTCTCAAACTGGGTACGCCACAAAGTTTTATCTCACTGATAATGCTTTTATATTCCCAACCGGTAGCCAGAATCCGAGCCAACAGCCCACTCACAGCACTGTTTGCCAGTATTAGAGGAATCCTGCAGGGCTGCCCCCTCTCCCCATTCCCTTTGATTATTAGAGTGGATCCCCTGGTGCAGCATCTTCAGGAAAAAACATCTGCATCTTGGTTTACAGTCCAAGCCCAGCCCCCTACTAGTCTCCCTGTATGCAGATGATATTTTGTCATTTTACATCATCCCGCTGTTGACCTGCCTTCCTTCTTTCTTAAGATTGTTCGATTCAAGGGCCTTTCTGGCCTGCATATCAATTGGACAAAGTTTGGACTGTTCCCCCAAATAGAGGCCACTGCACCTGTGCAAGGAAAGTTCCTCCTGGTCTGGGAGGCGGTTCGATCAAATATCTAGGTATGTTCTGGCACTGTGAGAAGGAGCATGTGGTATGACTGAATTACTTCCTGACCATGTATTAACTGTCTTTCCAAGTGGACTGGCGGCTCCAGCTTCCCCTATCAAAGGTGGGTTGAATTGCAATTATAAAAAGGGTAGTTCTTTTGCAGTATTTTCTTTTTTAAACCTACTCATCCTCCTCACTAACAAATTATTTTCTTTTTCTGCATCAGTGAGAGGATTGCTTCTGACACTCATCTGGGCTGATCAGCTGCTTCGGATTGCTTGGGATATCCTGTGTTCCTGTATGACAGTGGGGGATTTGCGTCTGCACTCTCATTTGTACTATTTAGCTGCGTGGTGCCAATTTGCTCACTATTGGTAACATACGGATACTCAAATCCTCTACTCTAAACCTGAAATTGAGCAGACTGCCCCTATGCCCCTGAGCTCCATCTTCCAAGCAGGGCTCCCCTTGGACCCCACAGATATTTCCACCACCAGCCAACCAGCCAGGAAGCTTCTTCATTTATTGAAGGGGGAGCTTCTGTACTCCCCTGCACTACCCCTGGCAGATAACCAGTGGCTCCCCATAATGCAGGAGAAGCTGGTTCAATGCTCACTGATGCAACAAGTCCTGCATACTTTGGGTGATCATTTTCCAGATGGTCATGTTATTTCCCATGGCAACAGCGCGCGCTTTGCTAATCACCGTCCCTTATATGGATCACTTTGTCCTGCACTGCCTCCACAGTACCCTGCGTGCCCGGAACCCTTCATATCCTTTGGTTTCAGATGAGTTCACTACTTTCACACTTGTGATCACTGACAATGATGGGGGTAGATTGGTCTCCAAGTTGTACTACACCTGCACAGCGTTCCTACCATCGCACAATGGGATGTTAAAGGAGGTCTGGGAAGTCAACCTGGAATGCCCTCTGACAGATAAAATTTGGCTTGCTTGCTGCTCCCAGACATGCCTAATTTCACCCAACCACCACTACAAGCTCATATATTATAAATTTCTACGCAGAGCCTACATTTCACCACAAACCCTAGCACGGATAAACCCTACGAGGTACACCGAATGTCCTAAGTGGCATGTTGCTGGGGCAGACTTTGTACATATGACATGAACCTGCGGTCATATTGAGCCCTTTTGGTGCAACATATACACCCACCTCCCCCACATGGTGGACATTGATCTGGCGCCTGATCTGCTATTAGCATACCTAGGATATGTTCAGGAGATCCCAAGGACTGTTAGTCGGTTCACCGCTTTTGCCTTATTATTTGCCCAGCAAGAGATTGCTCTTCATTGGGTGAGCAGGTCTTTTCCCACCGCCGGGGCCTAGTTAAGCTGCTTAATGTACTGTGGCACTAACAGTGAACTGTATGCCTCACTTCAATACCCCTCCTCAAGGCCGAAGGACATTTATCAACCCCTGCTGGACTATCTCCAGAAGTTGGAATCCACAGACTTGGATTCTGAACATGTACACTGTCGCCACCCACCTCGTACAGGCCTTGAAGCTCCCAGACTGTGAGCGGGGACCTCGGCCGCCCCCCAGCACATCGTCAGATTGCCTGATGCCTGCCCCTTCCTTTTATGCATCATGCTTTGCTATTGTCTTCCAATAGCAAACGTCTATGTATGTGTCCTCCATGATATATGGTTGTACTGTATATGTTGTGATGCTCCCCATCCTAGGGTTCTTGCTTGATTTGTTTCAGTCATGATAAAATGATGAACTAAGTTAAAAAAAGGGCAGAATAACAAGAACAGTGGAAATAAATCAGTACATCTTAGATTGACTGTGTACTGCGGAAATGGTGAGGAGAGGAGCGGGAAGCTTGAGTGACTGGGGTGACTTCCATCTTGGAACAGTAGGCTTTTATATCTAAACTGAGGCCTAGTTAACATATTTCAGAAAAACACTCTTCTTCACATCAGATAAAACTTGTTTCAAAAGCAACAGTTCTATATAAATGTATATTTGTGTGATCGGGTATGATAATGCATTTGGTACAATAAAGCACACAAATATAAATCTATAAAAAGCAGTTCTACTGCTAGTACTTTATACATCAAAACTGTCAGCCTGATGTTTTACAAAACAATAATAAAAGCTTATAGGAACTTTAAGTCAACTATCTGAATCCACTAAAGTGCTCGTCTTTTAGTCAAATAATACCAAATCCTCACTCTCTACCATAGAATGCATTCACTTAAAAAAACATACACTTTAAAAGACGTGCTTTCACATCCTTTCACACCCACCTAAACATATACCGACAGGATGAGTTATATAAAGGCACTCAAATTTACCAGTGAAGGCTAGTTCCTACATATGGCAGGCTGTCATCACTTACTGTGGGAAAGAAAGAAGTTTATTGGCATCTATAAGTTTGACTCGTTATCACAAACCAACTTCAGCAGTTTATCCAAGAGTAAAAAGCACAAGTAAAAAGCAAAAGTCATTTGAATATCCAAATTGTGTATGTAAATATGCATGTTAAAGCTACATACCCTAAGCTTGGTGAAAGTCATTTGAAGCAGTTGCCTTCGACTTCAGAGGGTATTGAGTAATGATTTATGGAACTGCAGCTCCATGAAAGAATGTCAGTGCTTTTGCATCTGATTTGAGAATGACATGTAGTAAGACCTCGAAGAACTGCAGCTCTGTAAAATAAATGTAGAAGGCTTTGCACCTGACTGGAGAGGGGCCGCTAGCATCTCTTTAAGGAACTGAAGCACTGGGAAAGAATTTGGAAGATTTTGCATCTGTCTCAAGAGGAACAGCTAGAAAAGACTTGACCGACCGAAGGTTTGAATGACAACAGTACATGGATGCGGGGGGGAAGCCATTATCACGTCCAATCTTACAGTTAACTTATGAGTCCACCATGAGAAAGGCTATAAGCTGAACGGTTTTCCATTAAATACGTCTTTACAGCACCTCTGAAAGGGCCCGATTCACAGAATGAACTTAAGACTCAATCCTAAACTTACTACTATTTTGGTATTCACAGAATGCACTTACTACTTTTGGCATTCACAGAATGAACTGACTACTTTTGGTATTCACAGAAGTTAGGATTTTAAGACAGACGTAAATTAGGATTTTGTCTTAAGTCTGTCTTAAGTGTGTCTTAAGACAAACTTAAGACAAAATCCTAACTTCTGTGAATGCCAAAAGTAGTAAGTGCATTCTGTGAATGCCAAAGTTAGTAAGGGCATTCTGTGAATACCAAAATAATAGTAAGTTTAGGATTGAGTCTTAAGTTCATTCTGTGAATTGGGCCCAGAGTGTGCAGTAGTTCTTTGTTTATCAGCTGTTAGCTGTAAGCTTGGGTATGTGAGTGTGTGTGCATATAAATATATATATTCACCAGGTCTTCGCACACAACTGGAGTGCGGCCTAACATCTGGTGGTGCTCGTAAAATGCCCGTGCCTGGGCATATTTACATTACGCTGCTTCTGTCGCTTTTTATCAACAGAACGGCACTCCAAGTAATGCTTCATATTGTTTTTTTTTCCATATTTCAGCAAGCGGGCCAGATCACCATTACGGTGTTAGACGCATTTAGGCTTTTGCAGCCTTTTTCATGATGCCTGCACAAAGTCAACGCTCCTTTTTAACATTTATTGCACAAACACTGAAAAAAGGATCAAGTGTCATTTCTCTATCTGGCAACCATATTGGAACATGAAATATACATACATATACCATTCTTCCACACTGTGGTCTATACTGAATTCTGCATGTTGTTTAAATAATACAAAAGCTGTTCACACAAGGATACATACAGTCACACAGCGAACCACATAATATATGTTCGAAGTAGTATAACTCAGTAGTAGTGCACCAAGTATAATAATTTAATTTTTGTAGTAGGTTAGTATATATGGTTAAGACCCATAAACTCATAAATACACTTACACTCATTTGATGATGTCATCAGTGATGTCATTTGCGATGTTATCAGTGATGTCAATGATCATGTCATGAGTGATGTCATGTGTGAGATCATAAGCAGTGCATTGCAGGGTGTAAGTTATCGTTAGCTCAGTTAGCTATAACTGCTGAATTTTACTGATTTTGTATGATTGGATTCTGAGCCTAGCTATAATGCCCCTGTAACAGGGCCGGACTGGCTACCGGGAAGTTGTGTGTGCTGCCGTGCTGGGGGCTAATTTCGTTGATGGGGACCTGCATGTGCAAAACGTAATTCGTTTTGCTTTTTGTATTTCAAATCTCACGCAGGTCCCCATCAACAAAATAAGCCCCCGTCACAGAGAAATTAGCCCCAAGCTCGGCAGCACACACAACGGCCCGGTAGCCAGTCCGGCCCTGCCCTTTAACCTTTTTTTTCAGTGAATTTCTGAGATTTTTCAAATTGTATTTTCTAACTATAACTTCCCTGTAACCTTTGTTTTTAAAAAAAAGGAATTTCTATGGTTTTTTACCGAGTAGTCATGTTTTCAGAGTGGTAGAGAAAGGGGACAGACCAGGGGCGCTACTGGACCCCCAAGCACCCTCAGGATCCGGGGAGACTTCATCCCAGAACCAGCAGTGTGCCAGTAGGCACGTTTGAAGAGTGGTGGAGAAAGTAGTTGTGGCCTCTAAAGATCTCTCAGCAATTCTGCCGTGTGGGACTTACTGGAGGTAATAGGACAGCTTATTGGACCCCAAACACCCTCAGCAGCCAAGGGGACTTCATCCCCCAACCAGTTGTCCACCAGGAGGTTCGTTTGCAGAGTGGTTGAGAAAGGGGGGGGTGGCCTCGGGTAATTTTCTGAGCTGGCCTTTTAAAAAATATTTTGCAATGTATTCTGCAATTCGGGGTCACGTGGCCCGCTTCCCTGGGCCAATTTCGGCCCAGGGACCCCATCCCCTGGGGTCAGACCTTTTTTCACCTTTATTGAATTGGGGTGGACCACCCCTCCGGGACTGATTTCAGGCCCTGCTACCCCATCCCCCAGAACTTGTCCATTTTGAACTTTTTGATTCCGAGGAGGGGGCTCGCGGCCCCGCTGACCCAATACCCTGGGGCCTGGCTTTTTTAATTTATTTTTCTCATTTCTTTTAGGGGAGGGGGACTGCACACCCCCACCCCCTTCCTGGTCCTTGCTTTTACACATAGAGAGCAGCTAAACTTGCAGCTTCTTCTGTGTAAAAGCAATGTTGCTCCCCTTCCACCAAAATAGAGCATTTTTAAATGCTCTTGATTGCTGGAAGCAGAGCATTTGGTGCGGCTTGGCATAAGTGGTAAAGCTCCTGCCAAGCCACAGAAAACAGCTTTATCCCTGGGGTGGACCCCCGCCCTCCAGGACATAGCAGGGGCTGGTCTTGGGCAAGGGTGGGGGTCCCTAGGGCCATATTTGGTTCCAGGAGGGCAGCCCCCTCTTTCTTTTGTTTTGGCCCTACCCCGTGCAGGTGGTGTTCCCCGGGGCCATGAATGGCCCAGGAGGGGGCTGCATGGCCCCATTCCAATTATTTAAAACCAAGATGGACACAGGAAGGTGGTGGGAACCGAGGACAATTTTGATAAACTTTCAAACATACGCTGTGAAGGAACTGGTGTTGGGAAGACAATTGAAGGAGGGAATATTAAAATATGAAGACTTTAGCTATCAAATAAGGTCAGATCTAGGAAGAAGAACAGCACAAAGGCAGTGGGATCTCGTATGAGTGAACTTCAGAGCAAGGGAGCCCAGGTGAAGATGAAATTTCCAGCACTTCTAAAAATAATGTGGCGCAATAAGATGTACAATTTTTATAATCTGGAAGAAGTCGATACTTTCCTAGCGCAGATGGAGGGATGAGTACTTTGGAACACAGTGTTGGAGATGTAGACGTAGGTTGGAGATTTTGTATATATATAGGTCTGTTTCTTCTCTACTTTTTGGCACTTTAGAATTCTTTCTCGTTGGGACTGGGGGGATCACGAAGGGCAGATTGAAGCGCCCAGGAAGTAGAAAGGGGGTTTTCCGAGGGAGAGGGGTGGCACAGGGTGTGGGGAGCATAGGGAAAAATGAGAAAAAAATTGTCCTCAGGATGCTAAAAAAGGATTAATGGTTGTGAAGTATCTTCCTGAGATTAATGCAGTTACAACTCGGCTCCTTCCAGCGCCTGTAAAAGTCCATATGAAGGATGGAAGTGCCTTCTGTTTGTGTGAATACTGCTTTCGCACCCTCGGTTTCTGCCCTCTGCCACCTCCTCCCCCACAAGCCTCTCCGTGCCGGGCTGCAGTTATTGTTCAAGCCCGCTCCCCCAACACCGAAGGCAAGGTGCGCTTCCACACGGCGGACTTCAAGTATCTTTTTAATGACTTGAATATGTCCCGGGATAGTGCACTCCTCTCGGGGCACGACAGTGTCACGACTGCCCTTGTGCAATGTGCCCCTCCACACAAACATATATTGCCACTCAGGCGGACACACACTCACACACATCCACACTCTCATAATGATGCTCAACTCAACAACACGTAGACACATATGCAGAGACATGCAGACGGACGAGCTGACACGCACAGGCACACTCACTCAGACACACACTGAGATGCATGCACACAAATGCGCAGACAGACATACACACACAGGAACACACATGAAGAAACCCGCACAGATACATGTGCACATACACAGAGGTGCATATACACAAGTATGTACACACATATATTCGTACGGACAAAAGTGCATTGTGCATGCACAAACATACCATAATTCACGGTGTATTCGTGGGTGGCTGGTGGGGTGGACGGCACAAACCAAAATACATGTTCACAGGGCAGTAGAGGTGGTAGCAATACTATTTCAAAAGTTGACATACAATTAATACAGTTTCTCATATATTTATATTTTCTTTAGAAATAAACGTGATATGTAGCATTACATTTTTTTAATTACGGTTTTAGTGGATACAGGAGTTTTGTAGTGTT
The DNA here is from genome assembly GCF_964261635.1 of Lissotriton helveticus. Taxonomy (NCBI): domain Eukaryota; kingdom Metazoa; phylum Chordata; class Amphibia; order Caudata; family Salamandridae; genus Lissotriton; species Lissotriton helveticus. Next base: position 130,197,754 of record NC_136069.1, read on the forward strand.
CTTTGTTGCTAATTGTATATACAGATATAAAACATAGTTCGAGACACATTGCACATTTTTTAAAATTGCCACAACATTCTCACATGATTACAAGCTGCCTCGGCACAAGCTCTTTCCCACATTGTGCGGGGGCCCCTGGCTACTTCTAGCGGCCCACCGGGATAGGCCTTTGGTTTGTGCAGTCTATTATGGGCCGAACGAGTATAACACGGGACCCTTAATAAAGCTTGAAGCCTGTTTATTGGAAACAGTAGCACACATAATTTTAGTAGGAGATTTCAATCTAGTTCTTAATAAAGAATTATATAGAACATCTCATGTGAAATATGTTATCCCCCAAAAGCATTTGCTAGGCTAAAGAGCATGACAAAAGAATTTAATCTGGTGGATATTTGGCACAGTAAGAATGATGGAATAAGGGACTTGATTTGATTTTGATTTTGATTTTAAAACATTTGTAAAGCGCATCATATACCGTGCGGTTTCTTGGCGCTGTATAGACAAAGTCTCGGCAGAAAAAGGGAATTTGTGGCAAACTGGCCCTGAGATAACATAGGCCAGATTTACAGGGAAAATGCTTGTTTAAACAAAAAAGTTTTAAGGTCTTTGCGGAAAGAAAGATAATGGGAAGCAAAACGTAAATGATCAGGGAGGGAGTTCCAGAAAGTGGGGGCTAGAGTTGAGAAGGTGGCACCTCCCCACTTCTTTCGTTTGAAGCGCGGAACTTGGAGGAGAGATTTGGTCGAAGAGCGGAGTTCCCTGGCAGGAGCGTATTCGTTGATCAAAGAGGAGATAAAAGCAGGAGCAGATCCCTGGCGAGCCTGGAAGATCATGCAGCCAGTTTTAAAGAGGGAACGCTCCTTGACAGGGAGCCAATGAAGCTCTTTAAGGAGGGGTGTGGAGTGGTGAGAGCGTGACAGGCCATACACCAATCGTGCCGCTTGGTTCTGAACCAGCTGGAGCTTCCGCAGGCTGTACGCGGGGATGCCGTTGTAGAGGGCGTTGGCGTAATCCAGCCGCGAAATCACCAAAGCAGACATGATCAGCTTAAGTGCCAGAGGAGAAAAGAAACGGGAGACAGTGCAAATGGTACGGAGAGTGAGGAAACAAGAGGAAACAACTGAACTGACTTGTGAGTGTAAGGTGAGTTGGTTATTCACCCTAACGCCTAGAGTTTTGACTGTGGAAGAAGGAGTGGGGGGAGGACCAAAAGAAGGGGGCCAGAAAGAGGAATTCCAGGGACTGGAGGAACCACCTGTGAGAACCAACTCGGTTTTGTCCGGGTTCAATTTCAGATGGTTGTGGTTCATCCAGTCCCTGATGAAAATCATAATAGATTGAAAATTAGAAATAGAGTGGGGAGAAGAAGAGAGATTGAAAATAAGCTGGAGATCATCCGCATAGTTATATACGGTGACCTCCAGCTGCTGAAGGGCAAAGATTAAAGGGGAAATGTATAGATTGAAGAGTAGAGGAGAAAGTGAAGAACCCTGGGGGACACCACAGGTAATGTGAAGTGGGGTAGCCGTGAAATCTCCCAGCCGAACCGCCTGGGTACGATCCCTCAGGAAGGACGATAGCCAGACCAGGGCTGAGCCCTCGATTCCCGCCGCTCTGACACGTGAAAGCAAGATGGTATGGTCCACCGTGTCAAAAGCGGCGGAGAGATCGAGGAGCACCAGCGCCTGATGTAGATTCTGGTCAAGCCCTTCCCTGAGATTGTCCAGGACCGAAACCACGACGGATTCGGTGGAGTGCCTAGGACGGAAGCCGGCCTGACGAGACGCCAAGCCTCCATTTGCCTCTACATGGGTGCTGAGTACCGAGGTGACATGGCGCTCAAGGACCTTCCCCAGATAGGGCAGTAGGGAAATGGGGCGATAGTTGGCTGGGATGGATGGGTCAGCGCCGGGCTTCTTTAGGATAGGCACTATTGTAGCTGATTTCAGTGCGGGAATCACGACTCCCTGTACAAGAGAGCTGTTAAGAAGAGGGAGTGGGGGCTGAAAACAGATGGAGTAGATCTGTTGTAAAATTCGAGCCGGACAAATGTCTGCCGGGGAGCCAGATTTGACTTTGGGCAGCAGATCTAGAAATGCTTCTTTGGTGAGGGGAGGGATTGAGGTGAGACAGAACTGAACAGTCGGGGGGCAAGGGTCAACAAAGAGAGGAGAGGGAAGGGGGATGTTTGCTTTAATAGTTGCGATCTTATCTTCATCTATTATAGCAAAAAGTATAGACATCATTCCCATATAGATTCTTTTCTTGTAGACCAGGCCTTATATGCAGATATAGATGTAGTGTCGCACACTCCAGCAATCCTATCTGATCATTTCACAGTACTTATATCTGTGAAGCTCCACTAAAAGGAGGGGCAAAGGAGGTGGACGTTAGACAGGATTGTATTATTGGATGAGGAAGTGAAAAGAGATTTGCGGTAAAACAGCGGAATATTTTAAGATAAATATAGGTTCAGCAAACGAGCAACTGGTTTGGGATGCCTTTAAGGCATATTTAAGGGGGATATTGAAGTCTATAACGGAGGAGAAGGAGGTTAGCAAAACAGGAAGAGGAGAGTAAAATTAGGGAGATTAAGATGAAGGAGAGGGATTTGCAGAATGCCTTTCTAGATGATGCAAGTAATTTGTATATGTTGGCTAAAGACTTAGAGGATTTGAAGGCTAAATTCCAGGCTCATCTGGATAAGCAATTACTTGAAAGATGGAAGGCGAGTAAGCTCCAACACTTCACTTATGGAGAGAAATGCAGCTCTTTGTTGGCCTGGAAGGTGAAAGCAGATAGGGCCAGAAACACAATAAGAAGCCTAAATAGTAGTCAGGGGAAGTGTTATGTGCGAACGTAGATATATGCAGGGAGGCAGGAGGGTTCATGAGTGAGCTTTATATGGTGAATGTATCGCCAGACCAAGAGAGTATAGATGAGTGGTTGAAACAGGCAAGGCTTCCACAGAGGAACAGAAGAGAGCCTTGAAAGGGGAGAGTACGGAAAGATATATGCAGGAAGGCAGGAGGGTTCATGAGTGAGCTTTATAAGGTGACTATATCGCCAGACCAAGAGAGTATTGATGAGTGGTTGAAACAGGCAAGGCTTCCACAGAGGAACAGAAAAGAGCCTTGAAAGGGGACATTACGGAAAGAGGAGGTCAAGGCGAAGTACAAAAAAATGGCAAGGGGAAAAGAAGCTGGACCAGATGGCCTTCCAGTGGAGGTATACCTATTTATCTTAGATAAGGTATTGCCTGCTTTAAAATCCATATATAACAGATTTTATGTGGTAGGAGAAAACATCCCTAGCTCTTGGTCAGAAGCCACGATCATGTTAGTTTTAAAACCTAATAAAGAGTCACAGAAGGTAGATTTGTATAGACCTATATCCCTTTTAAATGCCGATAACAAGATCTGCTCGGGAATAATGCTGTACATTGATAGGGGGTCCCAGTACACGTTCATTTAAAAGCAGCAACTAACAGTGCAATAGCAGTGAGATGAAAATAATGCAGAATATCAACACAAAACAAATCAGGCAATCATGCTGGTACCCTGTTGTTTAATCACAATGGACCTTGCACAAAACACAATACATTGCTTGTTTAGAAAAAACACAAATTGGTGCCCCAATGGGAATAATGGCATCACGAGTAGCTAAGGTGATAAACGGACTGGTGCACTCTAATCAAAGAGGTTTTATCCCTGGGAGGCAATTAAATGAGTTAACTTTCCAGATGATGGGAGTTGTGGATATGGCGGAGGTACAAAATATTCCCTTAACTGTAGTGGCAGTAGATGCTGATAAAGCATTTGATAAAGTGAGCTGGAAGTACATTTAGGGGGCCCTAACTAGTTTTATCTTTCCAAAAAACATGGTGAAGGTGGTGCAAAACTTATATCAGAACCCTAGGGCTATGGTGTTGGTTAATGGAGAGCAATGGAATTGGTTCAGTATAACAAGAGGCACAAGACAAGGATGCCCCCTGTCTCTGCTCCTATTTAATTTATATACAGAGCTGTTTGCTAATTTGATCAGGGCAGATGCTACAATTCTTCCTTTTGAATCTAGTGGGTTTGAGGTAAAACTGTCTTCATTCAATGTATAATCAAAATGAAAATGTCCTCTTCAAAGCAAAGGCCTTATCAACTACTCCCTCAATGTGTTATTTCTGTGCCCCTCTCCTCCTTCTATTTTTCTTCATATGTCTCACTAGATTTACAACCACTCTACTATGAAACATCCTGGCTCTGATTGCCTTAAACAGCTTCTGGCTCCTGGTTAAGGTTTGTCCATCTTTTTTACGTTCTTTCCTGTTCTTGTAATATACATTTTGTCAACTCTTTTTCTTTCTCATAGTTTAACTTTTATTTTCATTATTTTGTAATCTTTGCAGTTGTATACATATATTTTTAAGAAATGACTTTGTCCTCTTACCAGTAGCTCTTTTTTGTTTCACCACTTTTTTTGCAGTTTGCTCCTTTTAAGCCTCAGTTCCGCATAGATACTGTAATTGCTTCTGTCACTTTCCCCCATGAGCTCTTGAGGCCTTCTAACTGTCTGTATTTATGTAGATTTTGTTCTGTAAAAAAAGATAAGTGTATTTAAATGTTTTCTCTATTCAAGGTACCAACTACTTTACTACTGAATTACACATAATACAAAAACAGATTTGATGTTATGTTGCAGTTTTATATCTACAGTTGAACTTAGCTATATAAGTACATGCACTTACTTCAATATACCTGTTAGATTTGGGGGTCTCTAGTTGGCAGAGGTAGGTACCTGTGACAAATAGGGACCCTTGCGTCTAGTCAGGGTAAGGGGCTACACTCCTAAAATAACCCCTGCTCACCCCCTTAGTAGCTTGGCATGAGCAGGCAGGCTTATTTCAGAGGCAGTATGTAAAGCATTTGTGAACACAGACAGTAATACAGTGACAACACTACAGATAGACACCAATCAGGTGGTATTATAAAAATAAGTATTTTTGTATAGACTTAACACAAGACCAAACGACAAAAACCCACAATACTGTACTCAAAAAAAGACTTTAAAATGTTATAAAATAGCTCAGCTCTCTCAAGTTGCAAATGCAGCACTTTACTCTCAATGTACCTTAGATGCGCAATGCAAAGAAAACAAAAGTGTCGCAGGGAAGGTGATGCGTTGGTTCCTTACACGCAGGGGAGTGGATGCGTTGGTTCCTTACTGCTGCGCAGGGGAGTTGATGCCCGCTTCCTTACAGTGTGGGGAGTTGATACATCGGTTTCTTCCTGCTCTCCGGTATGATGCAACAAGATGGCACCTCGTCCTCGATGCGATACTCTTCTCTGGTACGATGCGACAAAATGGCGTCTCGGTTGTGATGCAACAACGTTGGTGCGGCGACTCAATGATCTCTGAAGCTGTGACAGGCCCTGCGATGCGCTTCTCTGGTGATGCGACGGCGACCTCTGTGGAGGCGTCCCACTTCTCCGGCAATGCGCCGCGCTTCGGTGATGCGATGATGACAGCAACGGCTCAATTCTTCGGCGATGCAACATGCTTCTTGTTGTCGCGTTGCGCTTCCAGCTCCCAGCAACGCACAGTCTCTCAGAAGGCCTAGCACAACAGCAGGCACTTCAATTCCCAGCAAGGGAATTCAGGAGGGAGCTGGTTGATGAACTCTTGTATCCCTGAGCTCTAGCTCAAGCCCTTGTAGATTCTTCTTCATGTTGATAGAAAGAACACTCAGTCCTTTTCTCCTCTCTTTGACAATGAAGTAACCACTGCTGGCCAACCCCCAAACACACAGCACAATGGTAGTCTCCTCCCTCAGCTTCATGGTTATTCTCCTCAGCAAAGGTTTGTCTTGATTCCCAGAAGTGATCTAAAGGTCTTGGGTCTGGGTCCCAATATTTGTACTACTTTTCTCTTTGTTCTCTGAAGGCAGAGAGGCCTTTGCCTAGTCCAAACCAGTTCTGGTCAGTCCTGGAGCACTTTGTTTGCAGGACTCCTTCTCTTCCTTTGACAGTGCAGGCCAGGGACATCAGACACACCACAGGAGGTGGAGCCAGCATTGTGGAGGAAAGACACACCTCTATTCATGTCCCAGATGCGACTCCTCCCTCCCATCTGTATGCAGATCTCTCTATTCAGCTGTGCTGACCCACCCTGTCTCCTGGAATCCCGAGCCCCTGTCACTCAAACTCCAGACAAGGAGTACACAACCTAGCAGAGGACGGCTTGGATAGTTAGGCAAGAAAATGCCGACTTTCTAAAAGTAGTATTTTCAAACACAGAATGTTAAAACCAACTTCCCTAAAATATGTACTTTATCATTCTCAGTTCAGGCATAATAAAGTCGAATGTCTACCTAGTTCCCTGAATCAGTTAGGATTATAAAATGTTATAATCTAACTGCCCATGCCGGCCTATGGGGAAGAGATAGCCTTGTAATAGTGAAAAACGAAAATGGTTGTTATTCACATTAGGACAAGCCACACACATCAGGGCATGTCCTACCTTTTACCTACAATACACACTGCCCTTGGGCATACTATAGGGATGACAAACATGTATAAAAGGGAAGGTTTAGGGATTGGCAAGTGGGTGTACTTGCCCAGTCAACATGGCAGTACCAGACTGCACACAGGTCCTGCAATGGCAGGCCTGAGACACACTTTACAAGCTACTCCGGTGGGTGACACAATCAGTGCTGCAAGCCCACCAGCAGCATTGGATTTACAAGCCCTGGGTACATTCAGTGCATTGTACTAGGGTCTGACAAGTAAACCAATCAAGCCAATCATGGAGTCACTAATCCATACATCAATTTACCATAGGGAGCACTTGCACTGTGGCACTGAACAGCAGTGGCACAATGGCCAAAAGCATCTAAAACCAGAAAAAACATAAGAGGCAAAAGCAGAAAATGGAAGGGAGACCCACGTCTAACAATACCAAACCACATACTTTCCCATACAGCCGCTCTCATACTCACTTACATTACAAATGCACCCTTATTTTGACCTCACATATTACACCTAGCATGACATGGTCAGTGACACCACTGATGACATCTGAAATGACATCACGGACGACATTGTCCAGGAAAACAGGGACACACCTACTTATTACCCATAAAATATGTCATACCTTCACCACCACACAATCACTAAAAACTCATTCACAGAACCCATACAAAAACGTACACATCGTGTTACTCATCCATATAGCCGCTAACACATCAAGTTATCCATAGAGTGACTAACGGAATCACTAACTCACATATACAGCCACTCATGCACCTACTCACTGAGCAATACAGCCAGTCACAGAGTCTGTTACAGAGACATAGACACACTTACACACCCACTCATAAACCCATACAGCTACTGACACAGTAAATCAGTTAACCATACACCTACTCAGACACACACTCACTCACTCATACATTAACTCACACTGCCACTGACTCACCCATTCAATTACTCACACAGCCACTCAGTTACTTGTACATATACTAATATATATACTCACTCACCTATTCAGTGTCTGAGACAACCACAAACCCAAAGCAAAACACAAAGCTTTATTTATTAGTTACCTTTTTAATATTATACCACCCTCTCCTACAACACAGCTGCACCGTATATCATTTCACACTTACACATGGTAAAAGACCAGTTTATCCCTTATGTAGTAAGATTTAAAATAACATTAACCAAACTGTAGAAGTACATACAGTGTCTCAATTCTGTAAATCCAAAAACACAACTGTTTGTGTGCCTCTCTACCACTGTGTCACAGGTGGATTTGGTATCTCAGTACTTTTCTACTTAGATAAATCAGATTTAAATTTTGGGAAACCGTGCATATAAACATTTGTGCATTGATCTATATCAGAGCACATTGCTCACTAATTCTTGTGAGTACATGCAAAGAATGTGTTACAGGTTGCATATATATAATTCACCAGATGTAAAACATGTAAACACATGGGTATGTGGTTGAGTACATTAATACTCCCTGTATGATTGAAAGAGTACATATGTAGTGCCTAGGTGATCCTCTAAGGGTACATGTATTGTCTGGGTGATTTCTTGAGTATGTGGGAACTTTGTGGGTAATTTCATAACTGCATAGTTTCTGCCTGCCTCTTTGCATGAGTATATCACTACTATGTGGATGTTTAGATGAGTTCATGAATAGTAAGTGCATGACTAATGCCTCAATAGTTCAATATATGCCTAGATAGCTATTGGATGACTAAATGAGTGCAACTCTAGTGCCTGGATGATTGCAGGAGTGCAATTATAGCACATAGGTGATTTATAGAGTGCATGGATAGTGCATATGTGATTGTTTAAGTACATGCATACCAACTGACAGATTTGATGAATGCATGAGTACTGTTTCAGTGACTGGATGAGTACATGGCTGCTGCCTATGTGCTTTTGGTTGAGTGAACAGGTAGTGCATGGGTAATTAAATGAGTGAATTAGTAGTGCCTGGCTGATTAGATTAGTGCATGACAAGTGTCTGAGTGATTGCATGAGTCCATTATTGAAGCTTGAATGATTGGATGAAAGCAGGTGTAGTACTGGGGTGATTGTATTGGTGCAATAGTATTGCCTCAGTAATTGAATGAGTGCATAGGTACTGGATGGGTGATAGGTTCACTGCAATGGTACTGCCTATGTAGTTGGATGAGTATATGGGTTGTGCCTCGGAATTTCGATGAGTGCATGGGTTGTAAGTAGATGTTTGGATGAGAGCATAGGTTTTGCTTGGGTGTTTGAATGCTTGCTTAGGCACAGCCTTGGTGATTGTATATGTGAATGTTTAGTGACTGGTTGATTGGATAAATGCATGGGTAGTGCCTGCATAGTTCAATAAATACATAATTAGTGGCTGTGTGATTGCAAAACTTCATGTGTAGTGATAGAGCGCGCAGGTCACCCGACCAACAATTTCACCATATGCACACTTGGGCCCATAAATTCAATTTACCATATTTATTAATCAGGTAACCTACACTCTACTACCAGTAACCCTTGTTCATTCCTATTTATTTCCAATGTATCTCAATTACCAATCCTCGTCACAGGTACCTATGATCACAATGGATCAGGGAGCTAGCTGGAAAAGATAAGCATTCACAAAATACTCATAACATTTATAATAACCACAGACTCAGGAAGTTTTGAAAACCTTTATCTAGTTCTCTTCAAAGTCAGAAAGCATAAAAGTCACAGTGAGTAAACTATAAATGATCAAAATCATGAAAATCGTGTAACTATGCAGAAAATAGATTATGCCAATCATTTAGAAGTCTAAAGGGTAGTAAGAACAGGGAATATGCTACAACTTTTCAGCAAGGGTTTAGATTTTTTATATCTGGAAGATCTAAAGGACGGGGAAAATAAGGAACATACTAGATATCAAAGTATCACTGGTTCAAAGGTTGGATAAGGATAGAATGTGATCTGAGTTTACCATATAACTATAAGGATGGGTAAGAAAATGGAACACGCTAATGATTCAAACTAATCGCTTCAGTTTGTCTAAAGGGAAGGTAAAGAAGAGGAACAATCTGTATTTTAATAACCAAACGTTCAGTATTTTGACCTAAAGGAGGCTAAAGAAATTGGAACATGCTAATAGACAGTTTAAATATCAGGCTTTATCTTTATTTGAAAAGGGAAGGGTAAGGAAAAGGAACATATGCAATTATAACTTTAGCAGGATCTCAGAGAAAAGGTAAGAAAAGAACGCAAAGTGTTTCTCTCACAGATTTATATTTACCTAGAACCGTATGGAGACCAACCCTGGCCACGGGTCAGTCAAGGACAGTAGGAACCCCAAGGAATGCAGTCGCCAGTAGGCCAGCAGGTGCAGAATGGAAACCCAGGACAGGAAAACCAGATTAGGATCAGGACAGGACCACCAAGGTAAGACCAGCAACCGCAGTTCAGTTGCAACGCCTGCACTACACCTTCTCTGCAGCTATCAGCCAAAACCCCGATTGGGCTATCGAATTCCCCAGCAAAGTGCTTCGCCAGCACTTAAGGTTCTCAAAACCCCAATTGGGTCTGAGAGTCTCTCGGACAGAATGCTCCGCAGCACCTCTGTTTCAATCAGCTAATGAGTGCATAGGGTCAGTGACAGGTCAGCTATTCGGACAAGTCGGACAAATTCTCTAGCTAAACCTAGGCTAGTTATACTGTTTGTGGGTCAGTGTACCACCCCCCAAGTGTTGCAAGTGTAAGGATCCCCAATTTCGATTGGACAAAAGGAAGGACAGGTCCTCACACCTCCTTGGATTTGACTTTCTCAAGTTCAATATTTGCATTTTTAAGACCGCCCCTTGAATTTCGGCTTCCCGTGATGTATTCTGTCCATAACAATGAATGTTCTATTTACAAATACAATGTATTTTCTCTGAGGTGGAAAGGTGAGGTTCCCAGGAGCATCTTCTCAGTCAGTCAGCTCCTTGGCTTCAATTCAAAGGTCACTGCTGTGGAGACTCGCAGATCTTGCACAGACTCAGTTCAAGCAAAGATGGAGTACAACATGGGACAACGGCCACATTTCGTAAAGTACCATGAAATGGAAAAGAACAGTTTTAGAACATGGAAAAAATTAATGCACTGTATACCATGAATCCCTACATTACTCCCATTATTTTATAATAACTATAACATTATTATTAATGCAGAACAAACAGCATAGCAAAAGCTGCGGTGCAAGCTTCAGGCATGTGAGGACACAAAGCATCCATCCTAATTCTACTGCGCAAGTACAAAGAGTTTCCCACCAGAACTGCGAGTACGTCACGTCACATGGGTATGACCGACGCATGCGCAGAAGAAATTCCCGCGTAGCAGCAGCCATTTTAAGTAGCAAGCGTATTAGGATTAGTAAACACATAGGCAAGCGTCTCTGGGACACCCTAAATGTCAGAATAAGGGGTAAATTAATAAGACAAACAGGTTGATTAATACTATTAGGGTTATTTGAGGTTCATGAGTACAAGCAGGTCGCTTTACGTGCAAATCCTTGCTCCATCAATCCCCTCTTTGATGATATTTTATATCATCACAATTAATGGAACCAGATGCCAACTTGTCACAGTTCACCCAGCTCAATTTCTTCAAACATTCGGTTTAACTTTTTCTCAGTCTCTTTATTAGGGTGAGAATTTTTCACCCTTTTATAAATCTGATTATTTAATTCTTCTAATTCAAGCTCATCAACATTTCTTTTCACTCCTCTCTTGTTCACAGTGTATTTCTTTTTGTGTTTTCGACATTTGCAGCAAATTACTATGATGAACACTACTAGACCTATTCCCGCAATTGGCATGAGTATTTTACTCAAAAAACTTTTACCTAGGTTAGAAAACTAATTAACTACAGCACAGAGACCACCAGTGAGTCTCTTCCAGGCACTATCAACCTCCAGTGGTTTAAGCTCCTTTTCCAAATTAGTAATATTTTTCACATATCCTTTAATTTCCACACTTTTGTCAGGAATGTAAGTGCAATAATGTTTCGCTTTCAACATTCTGCAGACTCCGCCCTCTTTTGCCAATAATGTATCAAGAGCAACTCTATTTTGTAAAACCATTGATCTGATCGCAACAATTTCGGTATTGACCATCAGAAACCCTCCAGCAGTGTCAGTTGATAACAGATCTACTACTGTGGACAATTCGCAAATTCTGTGCGTATTCAGGGTCACTCCCCCTGCAGGTATCAATGCATTAAAAATATCACCTACTATTTCACCAACACTTTCTCTTTCACTATGCACTAATTCATTAGTTATTTCAGTGCTGCCATTGATTTTTCAAACATGGTATATCTTTGGGAAGACAATACCAAAGTAACAACTCCCGTACCAATGGTCGGGCAATTTGAAATAAGCCTTGTTCCCGCATATATAATAAATTCCAGGAAACACAGGCTCTGACCCATCTTTGAAACCCCAACCCCCAATTACCTTGTAATTGTGTTCGCATTCACTCGAACCAATGAATATATTGTTATAATAACTGGTTCTTTCCCTTTGAAGACAAAGTTTCCCCTTCTTTTCGAAATCCAGTTAAATAGCAGCATTAGCCCCACCATTTGAGGTGCACCCTATGCTTTCAGCCCATTTAGGAATTTTCTGATTTTTGTCCTTTGCTTTCTTTTGGAAACTTTCTCTTCTTTTCTCTACCATATTCAGAAACGTTTTCTCATTTTCATGTAATGAGCAGGTCAGGTTATCTTTGTGTGCGTCATCTATATTTATTTTACCTACGGTTAGAAAATATTCACTCGTGTATTTGGCTACATCTCTAGTTGTATGTACAGAGTTCAGGTTTCTTCGCACAGGAAGTTCAGAAAATATCACATCAAAGTTTGAATAATAATACTGTAAATGTCCTCTTCTAAAGAATAAACTAGCTAAAATACTACAGGAGATTCCATAGGTTAAAGGTAAATGTTGATAAGTCACACCTTCAGCAACCGAAATAGGCAGCTTCATACAAACATAACAGTCGTCTACTTCCATAGCTTCTACATAATGTACTAACAAGTTTGCGAAAACATTTAAATGAGTTTTGTTCTTGATTCTGTTATAGTGTAATCCTTCCTCATCTGGTGCTTCTAAATCTATTTTTGTTTGCTTAAGGCTAAGTGGCTTCTCTGGTGCATCTACTCTTTGTGGTGCATTTCTAGTGTGTGATTCTACAGTATCTTCTGGTAGGTGATTATTTGGGTACAGGTTCGGGTCTTTAGTCATCATAGAAGGAATGGCTATTGTTAGTCCTATCCAAAGTATTAGTACTATTGCTACACTACATAAACATACTTGGCAGCATGTTTTTAAACAACCTCGTCTCGGTCTCCCATTCACAGAGGATTCAGACATTTTTGACTCTAAAGGAGTTTTAACCCCTCTTTGTAACTTTTACACAGCTTGCTTACTCAGAGCAACTTTCAGGCTGGATTTACTTCTTTGTCAATCTGTTCAGCAATCAGTTCTTCATCACTTTCGTCACTTATTTCCAGATTTTCAAACTCTTGCAACACGAAATAAGTCCATTCAGGACTTTGATACTTGTTATTCAGTCTTTTTATTCGAGCACTCCTTCGCTTGGGTTTTGTTACAACTGGTTCAGTTTGACTTGACACTTCATTTATTTGCTCAGGTTCTTCATTTATTGTCTTTAGTCGCAGTCTCAGTCTTTTTACAAATCTAGGTACTGAGTCACCTTTTCTGAGTCTTTTAACTGGCACTGTGTCTTGACTTTCCTCAAACACTCTTTTGTTTTCGTTCAGTCGTGACACATTTGTTTCAAGTTCGTCTTCAGTATTTCTCCCTAACTGGCTAGGTCCAGGTCTTTCATCGGTTTCTTCTGCCTGGTCCCTAAACTGATTCAGAAAAGGGGGTGGTGATGAACAGAGTGCCTTAATTAAGCAGACCAATCTTACCCAGTCCAAAGATCAGGGCTTGATCCATCACCGTTTTTTAGCTCACTGCACCATCCCAGCTCAGAACTTGGCTATATGCAAATTAGTCTGTTCCTGTCCCAGTGCATGATTGGAACAGGGCAAACCAAACTACCAAGCCAATTCTTATACTGGGAAGGAAACAAGCTTCCGGGGACCGGTTTCTGCCATTTCAGGCGTCGTCGGCCCGGCTTGCTTGAATCCTGATGGTGCAATGAGCAAGGGACTCACATCTGAGTATACCCTTCCACGCTTATGGTGGACAAAATGATTCAGAAAAGGGGGTGGTGATGAACAGAGTGCCTGAATTAAGCAGACCACTCTTACCCAGTCCAAAGATCAGGGCTTGATCCATCACCGTTTTTTAGCTCACTGCACCATCCCAGCTCAGAACTTGGCTATATGCAAATTAGTCTGTTCCTGTCCCAGTGCATGATGGAAACAGGGCAAACCAAACTACCAAGCCAATTCTTATACTGGGAAGGAAACAAGCTTCCGGGGACCGGTTTCTGCCATTTCAGGCGTCGTCGGCCCGGCTTGCTTGAATCCTGATGGTGCAATGAGCAAGGGACTCACATCTGAGTATACCCTTCCACGCTTATGGTGGACAAAATGATTCAGAAAAGGGGGTGGTGATGAACAGAGTGCCTGAATTAAGCAGACCACTCTTACCCAGTCCAAAGATCAGGGCTTGATCCATCACCGTTTTTTAGCTCACTGCACCATCCCAGCTCAGAACTTGGCTATATGCAAATTAGTCTGTTCCTGTCTCAGTGCATGATGGGAACAGGGCAAACCAAACTACCAAGCCAATCCTTATACTGGGAAGGAAACAAGCTTCCGGGGACCGGTTTCTGCCATTTCAGGCGTCGTCGGCCCGGCTTGCTTGACTCCTGATGGTGCAATGAGCAAGGGACTCACATCTGAGTATACCCTTCCACGCTTATGGTGGACAAAATGATTCAGAAAAGGGGGTGGTGATGAACAGAGTGCCTGAATTAAGCAGACCACTCTTACCCAGTCCAAAGATCAGGGCTTGATCCATCACCGTTTTTTAGCTCACTGCACCATCCCAGCTCAGAACTTGGCTATATGCAAATTAGTCTGTTCCTGTCCCAGTGCATGATGGGAACAGGGCAAACCAAACTACCAAGCCAATTCTTATACTGGGAAGGAAACAAGCTTCCGGGGACCGGTTTCTTCCATTTCAGGCATCGTCGGCCCGGCTTGCTTGAATCCTGATGGTGCAATGAGCAAGGGACTCACATCTGAGTATACCCTTCCACGCTTTTGGTGGACAAAATGATTCAGAAAAGGGGGTGGTGATGAACAGAGTGCCTGAATTAAGCAGACCACTCTTACCCAGTCCAAAGATCAGGGCTTGATCCATCACCGTTTTTTAGCTCACTGCACCATCCCAGCTCAGAACTTGGCTATATGCAAATTAGTCTGTTCCTGTCCCAGTGCATGATGGGAACAGGGCAAACCAAACTACCAAGCCAATTCTTATACTGGGAAGGAAACAAGCTTCCGGGGACCGGTTTCTGCCATTTCAGGCGTCGTCGGCCCGGCTTGCTTGAATCCTGATGGTGCAATGAGCAAGGGACTCACATCTGAGTATACCCTTCCACGCTTATGGTGGACAAAATGATTCAGAAAAGGGGGTGGTGATGAACAGAGTGCCTGAATTAAGCAGACCACTCTTACCCAGTCCAAAGATCAGGGCTTGATCCATCACCGGTTTTTAGCTCACTGCACCATCCCAGCTCAGAACTTGGCTATATGCAAATTAGTCTGTTCCTGTCCCAGTGCATGATGGGAACAGGGCAAACCAAACTACCAAGCCAATTCTTATACTGGGAAGGAAACAAGCTTCCGGGGACCGGTTTCTGCCATTTCAGGCGTCGTCGGCCCGGCTTGCTTGAATCCTGATGGTGCAATGAGCGAGGGACTCACATCTGAGTATACCCTTCCACGCTTATGGTGGACAAAATGATTCAGAAAAGGGGGTGGTGATGAACAGAGTGCCTGAATTAAGCAGACCACTCTTACCCAGTCCAAAGATCAGGGCTTGATCCATCACCGTTTTTTAGCTCACTGCACCATCCCAGCTCAGAACTTGGCTATATGCAAATTAGTCTGTTCCTGTCCCAGTGCATGATGGGAACAGGGCAAACCAAACTACCAAGCCAATTCTTATACTGGGAAGGAAACAAGCTTCCGGGGACCGGTTTCTGCCATTTCAGGCGTCGTCGGCCCGGCTTGCTTGAATCCTGATGGTGCAATGAGCAAGGGACTCACATCTGAGTATACCCTTCCACGCTTATGGTGGACAAAATGATTCAGAAAAGGGGGTGGTGATGAACAGAGTGCCTGAATTAAGCAGACCACTCTTACCCAGTCCAAAGATCAGGGCTTGATCCATCACCGTTTTTTAGCTCACTGCACCATCCCAGCTCAGAACTTGGCTATATGCAAATTAGTCTGTTCCTGTCTCAGTGCATGATGGGAACAGGGCAAACCAAACTACCAAGCCAATCCTTATACTGGGAAGGAAACAAGCTTCCGGGGACCGGTTTCTGCCATTTCAGGCGTCGTCGGCCCGGCTTGCTTGACTCCTGATGGTGCAATGAGCAAGGGACTCACATCTGAGTATACCCTTCCACGCTTATGGTGGACAAAATGATTCAGAAAAGGGGGTGGTGATGAACAGAGTGCCTGAATTAAGCAGACCACTCTTACCCAGTCCAAAGATCAGGGCTTGATCCATCACCGTTTTTTAGCTCACTGCACCATCCCAGCTCAGAACTTGGCTATATGCAAATTAGTCTGTTCCTGTCCCAGTGCATGATGGGAACAGGGCAAACCAAACTACCAAGCCAATTCTTATACTGGGAAGGAAACAAGCTTCCGGGGACCGGTTTCTTCCATTTCAGGCATCGTCGGCCCGGCTTGCTTGAATCCTGATGGTGCAATGAGCAAGGGACTCACATCTGAGTATACCCTTCCACGCTTTTGGTGGACAAAATGATTCAGAAAAGGGGGTGGTGATGAACAGAGTGCCTGAATTAAGCAGACCACTCTTACCCAGTCCAAAGATCAGGGCTTGATCCATCACCGTTTTTTAGCTCACTGCACCATCCCAGCTCAGAACTTGGCTATATGCAAATTAGTCTGTTCCTGTCCCAGTGCATGATGGGAACAGGGCAAACCAAACTACCAAGCCAATTCTTATACTGGGAAGGAAACAAGCTTCCGGGGACCGGTTTCTGCCATTTCAGGCGTCGTCGGCCCGGCTTGCTTGAATCCTGATGGTGCAATGAGCAAGGGACTCACATCTGAGTATACCCTTCCACGCTTATGGTGGACAAAATGATTCAGAAAAGGGGGTGGTGATGAACAGAGTGCCTGAATTAAGCAGACCACTCTTACCCAGTCCAAAGATCAGGGCTTGATCCATCACCGGTTTTTAGCTCACTGCACCATCCCAGCTCAGAACTTGGCTATATGCAAATTAGTCTGTTCCTGTCCCAGTGCATGATGGGAACAGGGCAAACCAAACTACCAAGCCAATTCTTATACTGGGAAGGAAACAAGCTTCCGGGGACCGGTTTCTGCCATTTCAGGCGTCGTCGGCCCGGCTTGCTTGAATCCTGATGGTGCAATGAGCGAGGGACTCACATCTGAGTATACCCTTCCACGCTTATGGTGGACAAAATGATTCAGAAAAGGGGGTGGTGATGAACAGAGTGCCTGAATTAAGCAGACCACTCTTACCCAGTCCAAAGATCAGGGCTTGATCCATCACCGTTTTTTAGCTCACTGCACCATCCCAGCTCAGAACTTGGCTATATGCAAATTAGTCTGTTCCTGTCCCAGTGCATGATGGGAACAGGGCAAACCAAACTACCAAGCCAATTCTTATACTGGGAAGGAAACAAGCTTCCGGGGACCGGTTTCTGCCATTTCAGGCGTCGTCGGCCCGGCTTGCTTGAATCCTGATGGTGCAATGAGCAAGGGACTCACATCTGAGTATACCCTTCCACGCTTATGGTGGACAAAATGATTCAGAAAAGGGGGTGGTGATGAACAGAGTGCCTGAATTAAGCAGACCACTCTTACCCAGTCCAAAGATCAGGGCTTGATCCATCACCGTTTTTTAGCTCACTGCACCATCCCAGCTCAGAACTTGGCTATATGCAAATTAGTCTGTTCCTGTCCCAGTGCATGATGGGAACAGGGCAAACCAAACTACCAAGCCAATTCTTATACTGGGAAGGAAACAAGCTTCCGGGGACCGGTTTCTGCCATTTCAGGCATCGTCGGCCCGGCTTGCTTGAATCCTGATGGTGCAATGAGCAAGAGACTCACATCTGAGTATACCCTTCCACGCTTATGGTGGACAAAATGATTCAGAAAAGGGGGTGGTGATGAACAGAGTGCCTGAATTAAGCAGACCACTCTTACCCAGTCCAAAGATCAGGGCTTGATCCATCACCGTTTTTTAGCTCACTGCACCATCCCAGCTCAGAACTTGGCTATATGCAAATTAGTCTGTTCCTGTCCCAGTGCATGATGGGAACAGGGCAAACCAAACTACCAAGCCAATTCTTATACTGGGAAGGAAACAAGCTTCCGGGGACCGGTTTCTGCCATTTCAGGCGTCGTCGGCCCGGCTTGCTTGAATCCTGATGGTGCAATGAGCAAGGGACTGAGTATACCCTTCCACGCTGGCCTTGTTCAGGTGTATGCTGATTTTGGCTTTGTTCTGTTTCAATTTCTTCTTCCTGAACACAATCGTCTAGTCCTGTCTGGTCCTGTTCAAGCTCTTCGAACTCTTGATTTTCTTCCGCTTGAACTTCTGCCCTAATTTCTATCTGTTCCTCTTCTGGCTCAGGAGTTCTTGGAGGAGTGTCAATTTCCTGTTCTCTCCCTATCTGGTCCTCCTCAGAATCAGATTTGACTTGAATTTCGATGATCTGAGTATCTTCCTCTTCACCTGTCTCGTCCTCACTATCCCACTGTCTATCTAAACAGATTTGTCTTCTGGTTCTTATAGGATCTATAGTCAGGTCGACTATTGGGACCCAATCATCTTGACTGGAGCTTGGTTGTTCTTCTTCAGCTACTTCAGGACCTTTATCTTGTGACCCCTCAGCTGCACAACCTTCAGCCTCAGTTTCTTCAGGTTCAGTCACTTTCTTCGTATGGCTGGCATGGATCCAGCGAGGTACTCCTGCACACTTCACAGCTGTGGTGGTTACTAGGATCACCTGTCGTGGCTTTCCCCACCTCGGTGCAAGGCAACTTTTTCGAGTGTGTTTCTTTATTACGACCCAGTCACCTCGATTCAGGTCATGTGCTGGAGTTGTTGGCCCGGCGACAGCATCTCCCCCAACCTGGTGAGAGATAGAACGCACTTGTCAGCCAGTTCTTTACAATATTCTAGCACCAAATCATGAGAAATGCTTATCAGTTTGTATCCTGGCACCCATGCTTGCCGCATTGCTCTTCCCATCGGTATCTCGTGGGGACTCAAGCCCGTGTTCCGGTCTGGAATACTTCTGAGTCCCATCAAAACAAGTGGCAAAGCATCAGGCCATTCCAATTGAGTGTATTCACACATTTTTCCCAATCTTGCTTTAATTGTGCCATTCAGTTGTTCTACCACTTCAGAAGCCTCTGGGCGATATGCACAGTGCAGTTTTTGTGTGATTTTGAATGCTTCACAAATCTGTTTTTTTGGAAATGACTTCCTCTGTCAGATTCAATCGTGACTGGGAACCCGTAACGAGGTATAAGCTCCCTAGGTAATAATTTGGCTACTGTAATGCTGTCATTTCTATGTGCAGGGTAAGCTTACACCCACTTTGAAAATAGGCAGACAATGACAAGTAGGTACTTCATTCCTCGACAAGGGGGTAACTGAATAAAGTCTAATTGTAGTCGAATAAAGGGGCCCTCTGCCTTTCCAATTGTTCCTGGTAACACCACAGTTTTCTTTCCAGGGTTAAATTGCTAACAAACCAGACACCTCTTGCAGAGTGCCTCTGCTATGTTTCTGAACTTCGAATTGAACCATGTCTGGCGGAACATGCGAATCATCGCATCTCTTCCCAAATGTGTGTCTCCATGTATCAGCCTAGCCATAGGAGCAAGCAGACAGTATGGCAACACAGGCATACCATCCAAGTAGACAATGACACCATCTTCCACCCTCCTCTGACAACCAAAGTTTCTCCACCTTTGTTTTTCTTGTGGCTCTGCTGTGTCCTGTAAGTCTCTCACTTCCTCCCATGTATTTCAAGTTCAAGTTCAAGTTCCGTATTTGTATAGCGCACTGTTCACCCAGAGGGTCTCAAGGCGCTTGGGGAAGGGGTTCATTGTTTGTCGAATAGCCAGGTTTTAAGTTCTTTTCTGAAGGAGATGTGGTTTTGAGTAAGTCGGAGGTGAGTGGGGAGTGAGTTCCAGGTCTTGGCAGCAAGGAAGGAGAAGGATCTACCACCCATGGTGGATTTATGGATGCGCGGGACAGCGGCGAGGGCTTGATTGGATGATCTTAGTTGTCGGGTGGGTTTGTAGAAGGACAGTCGAGTGTTGAGGCATTCGGGTCCTAGATTGTAAAGGGCCTTGTGTGCGTGGGTGAGAAGGCAGAATGTAATTCTTTTGTTGACGGGAAGCCAGTGGAGGTCTTTTAGGTGTCCGGTGATGTGGTCTTGGCGAGGAATGTCTAATATGAGTCTCGCTGACGCGTTTTGGATGCGTTGTAGTTTTTTCTGTAGTTTTGCAGTGATTCCGGCGTATAGTGTGTTACCATAGTCCAGTCGACTCGTGACCAATGCGTGGGTGACAGTCTTTCTTGTCTCGAGGGGGATCCAGCGGAAGATCTTTTTGAGAATGCGAAGTACGTTGAAGCAGGAGGATGAGACTGCGTTGACTTGTTTGGTCATCGAGAGAGAGGAGTCTAGGATGAAGCCAAGGTTACGGGCATGGTCTGTGGGTGTGGGTGCTGTGCCCAGGGCGGAAGGCCACCAAGAGTTGTCCCAGGCAGAGGGGGAAGATCCTAGGATGAGCACTTCCGTTTTGTCTGAGTTGAGTTTTAGGCGGCTATGTTTCATCCATTCGGCTACTTCTTTCATGCCTTCGTGGAGATTGTTCCTGGCGGTGTTAGGGTCTTTGGTGAGGGAGAGGATAAGCTGGGTGTCGTCGGCGTAGAAGATGATGTTAAGGTTGTGATGACGCGCGATGGAGGCGAGTGGACACATGTAGATGTTGAAGAGGGTGGGACTGAGTGAAGATCCTTGTGGTACGCCACAGATGACTGCAGTAGCCTCAGAGTTGAATGGGGGAAGTCGGACACTTTGAGTTCTCCCAGCGAGGAATGAGGTGATCCAGTCCAAGGCTTTTCCTTGTATGCCGATGCTGCTGAGGCGTTGTATAAGGGTGCTGTGGCAGACTGTGTCGAAAGCGGCGGAGAGGTCGAGTAGAATGAGGGCCACTGTTTCACCGTTGTCCAGTAGTGTTCGGATGTCGTCAGTCGCTGCAATGAGGGCAGTTTCGGTGCTGTGTTTGGCTCGGAACCCGGATTGAGATTGATCGAGGGAGTTGTTGGATTCAAGGAAGGCGGCGAGTTGGTAGTTGACGGCTTTCTCGATGACTTTGGCCGGGAATGGGAGGAGGGATATGGGTCGGTAGTTTTTGAGATCCGAGGGGTCTGCTGTCGGTTTCTTCAGGAGGGCGCTGAGTTCGGCGTGTTTCCAGATATCTGGAAAGGTGGCAGAGTTGAACGAGCAGTTGATGACATCTTGGAGATGGGGTGCAATGGTGGAGTCCGCTTTGTTGAAGATGTGGTGGGGGCAAGGGTCGGTAGGGGAGCCAGAGTGGATGGAGTTCATTAGGCGGATGGTGTCTTCAGTGGTGATTGGGTTCCAGGCGCTAAGGTTGTTAGATGGCAGAGCAGGATTGGAGGGGGGTGGGTAGGGTTGAGCGCTGGGAGTGTTCTTGAAGCTGTTGTGAATGTCGGCAATTTAGTTGTAGAAGAAGGAGGATAGCGCATCGCAGAGGTCTTGGGAGGGAGTGATGTCGTTAGATGCTGCGGTGGGGTTGGTGAATTCTTTGACGATGTTGAAGAGTTCCTTGCTGTTGTGATTGTTGTTGTCGAGACGATTTTTGAGTGCAGATTTCTTGGCGGATCGAATCAGTTGGTGGTGTTTACGGGTGGCTGCTTTGAGGGTGGACATGTTGTCGGTGGTTGGGTTTTTTCTCCATGATTTCTCCAGGGCATAGCATAGCTTCTTGGATTTTTTGAGGTCATCATTGAACCAGGGGGCCTTTTTGCTGGTTGATTTGATCTGGTGCTTTTTCAAGGGCGCTAATTCGTCAGCACAGAGGGCGATTTATTGCTTGAGGTTGGTGGCCGCTTGGTTTGGGTCCGATGAGAGGGTAGGAGGTTTTTGGTTGAGTGAAGTGAGGAGTTGTTCGGGGGTGATTTTGTTCCAGTTTCTTCGAGGGATAGGTTGTGGGCGGTTGTGGGTCAGGGTGGTTTTGTAGCTGAAGTGGACGCAGCTGTGGTCCGTCCAGTGGAGAGCTGTGGTGCGATCGAATGAGATGTGCTTGCTGGAGGTGAAGATGGGGTCGAGCGTGTGTCCGGCTACATGGGTGGGGGTGTCAACAAGTTGTTTGAGTCCGAGATTGGCCATGTTGTCCAGAAGGGTGGTGGTGTTGCTGTCGTGTTTCTTTTCAAGGTGGTAGTTGAAGTCTCCTAAAAGAATGTAGTTCTCGGAGGCGAGGGCAAGTGGGCTGATGAAGTCCGTGCTGTCATCGCTGAATTGAGTGCGGGTACCTGGAGGCCTGTAGATGAGGGTGCCTCTGAGTGTGGTCCTAGGGTCGGTGTGGATCTGAAAGTGGAGATGTTCTGCGGTAGCGAGATTATCGTCGGAGTTGGTCGTGATTTTGATGGTGTTCTTATGAATGATGGCGATGCCTCCTCCTGTTTGATTGGTGCGGTCTTTACGGGTAATCTTGTAAGCGTCCGGTATGGCTATGGCGATGTCGGGTGCTGATGATGTGTTCATCCAAGTTCCTGTGAGGAAGGCGATGTCCGGTGATGCAGTGTCGAGTAGGTCCCAGAGTTCCGTGGTGTGTCTGTGGACCGAGCGGGTGTTAAGCAGGATGCACTTCATGCGGTTAGAGTCGGAATTGTGCAAGGAGGAAGGGGATTTGGTGAGGGTTCTGAAGCAGTTGAACTTGCAGGAGAGGCAGGCGAATGGGCCGTGAGTACGTCCTGGGGTGGCATAGCAACATTGTGATGCGCGTCCGGGGTTGAGGGCGAGGAGAGTAGCGGCATCATATGTGAATCTAGTGGGTTGGGTGCGGCGGGGACCAGGGGGTCTGGCGCTGGGCGCGGTCAAGGCGCGGACGGGCGTAGACGGGCTTACCTTAGGCGCACCTCCCGCGCGACTGCTGCGCGTGGACGCTGCGCGTAGGACCATCTGACTTAAATGGAGAGTGGAGGGGGGGCGGAGCGTGGGACGGTCAGCTGGGAGGCGGGAGCGGGGAGGAGACTTGGGCCACGAGTAAACACCACAAGAAAATGGTGGCCTATGTAGGAATCGAAACAGGGGCACAGCCGGAGTGCGAGCAGTGCTACAGATCCCCTGTGATCACAAATAACAATTGCCAGGCTATTACAATATCGCCGCAATACAATGTAACTGAGCAGATAGTAGAATAATGAGGCAACGATACCAGGTGCTATGTAGAGATCAATGCGCTCTCAATGCAGATACCAGGCGCTGTATGCAGATACCAGGCGCTGTTCTGAGGCAGGCGGTCTGAGTCAGCAGGATGGGTAAATGCGGTGAGAAGTCAGGAGGTCAGGCAGGGAATGAGGGGAGCGACCGCTACGGAGCAAGTCCAGGTGGTTTATTCCTTCTAGCATCAAAAGTTGGCAGCTGTTTCCGTTTCCCCCCACTTTTATATTGATTGCAATTCGGTACTTTGCACAATGTTGGGCTAACTGGTCAGCATATCGATTATCTGCTGTCACTTTGTCATCACCAGATCTGTGAGCAGCACACTTGACCATAGCCAATTCTTTTGGTAACTGGATTGCTTCCAGTAAATCCTGCACATAATTTCCATTCCTGATAGGGGTGCCTGAAGAAAGTCAGGAACTCCCTTTGCATCCATAGTTGGCCAAAGTCATGCACAACCCCATAACCATACTGGCTATATATATATTTTTGAATTTTCCCAAATTTACAAGCTTTCGTCAATGCAATCAATTCGGCTATTTGTGCAGACTTGACTCCATGTAAATAGGATGCTTCCACTGGACCTCCCAAAGTGCACACTGAGTAGGCGGCGCTTAGGCCTCCTTCCTCATGTCTCATGCATGAGCCGTCTACAAACAGCTCATAATCTTCATTATTCAAAGGGTCTTCTTTTATGTCAGGGCGTGGTTTTGTACTAAACTCGGTCAAATCAATGCAGTCATGTTCAGTTTCCTCCCTCACTTCTGCTGCAAATGAATTAGGTAGTAAGGTAGCTGGATTCAGAATATTACATCTAGCAATGGTCACGTTTCCTGCACCTACAAGGATTCTCTCATACTTAGTCAGCCGACTTGGTGTGAGATACTGAGTTTTAGTTCTTGTCAGCAAAATTACAACAGAATGTGGAACATATACAGTTACTGGATGTTCCATAACAATGGATGCACTCTGTTCAAGACTCATGCATGTTGCAGCTACAGCTTTCAAACATCCAGGTAATCCAGCTGCGACTGGGTCCAATGTGCATGAAAAATATGCCACTGGACGTCGGGTCAAACCATGAATTTGAGTCAGGACTGAAATTGCACAATTGTGTCGTGTGTCACAAAATAGTGCAAACTCTTTTGAATAGTCAGGCATTCCCAATGCAGGAGCTGTACACAGGCATTCTCTTAGATTCACAAAAGCAGTCATGCTTTCGTCATTCCATTCCACATGATCTTTTGCTCCTTTCTTTGTCATTTTTTATCAACGGTCTTGCTAGGACTGCAAATCCCACAATCCACTGCCTGCAGTATCCTACAACTCCTAGAAACATTCTGATATCTTTCTGGGTGTTTGTTAATTCCATGTTTCGAATTATTCTAATTCTTTCTGTAGTAACCTTCCTGATACCTCTCTCTAACTGGTGCCCCAGATATTTTACTGATGAGGTGCAGAACTGTAGTTTGTCTGGTGACACTTTATGTCCACTGAGGTAAGAAAACCCATCAGCCCACCTGCTGGCGAAAAATCGTCATCTGGGTTAAAGTTGGAAACTGGTATCCACTAGGCACCTCTTCAGGTTTCTTTCGAGGAGTGCCAATGTTGGATCCACCAGTGAGATAGATAGTCAGCAGGTGAAATAAGTAGGTTGAAGGGAAAAGTTGCAGTGTTCAAGAAAAAGGAGTGTAAATGTGAAAAATGTGATATTATTAAAAATGCCTATTAGGATGCCAAAAAACAACTTTATTGGGATTGATCAACATAACGGCATGATTAAAAGCAGAGTGAAGATAGTATGAAAAAATTACTATCAATTATCGATGGTGAGTGGTCAACATGTTAAGGCCTCACAAGACCTTCCCCTCGGCTCAGATGATAGACCGAGGCAACGACGGACAGAGCGTGGCCTCTTTGACCTGAGCGAGCGCCAGGCGAGGTGAGGCCTTCCCCATACCAATGATGGGAGAGCTCCTGTCAGAATGATATGAGACTACCATTTAGTAATAACTGACTGGTAGGTCCATTTTTTCTTTGATTCACTGTTGCAGTAGTGTATATTATAGGTCCTGACGAAAGCCTTGTGTATTCTTCACTAGGCCAATCAACAGCAATTTTACATTCTGTCCATATATATACTGGAACTACAATGTCAAAGAAACCATCTAGATCTTTCAAGAGACATTTTTGGACTTTCACAAATCTCTCGACCTGTCTGTACCATTCTACAGGTTTTTCTCGCAATTTTGGGAAGTCATTTGTAAAAGACACAATATCATGTCGGGACCATGGAACATGTACATATCCTCCACCTGGCACTTCTCTCATTGGATATAATTTTTCCACATTTTCTGATTCTTTTAAAACATATTCAGATGTCATTTGCTTTTATCTACTTTCTTCCGTTTTCTTGGCCCACCTGGCTTTCCATTTTTCTAAATCTCCCCATTTTTGCAACAGGTTTAATAATTCTCTTATCTGCACCTTTTTCCCTGACACATTCATGTTTTCCAAATCTTTATCTGAGAATTCTGCTCTGTAGGGTTTTTGCAACACTTTAGATCTGCCAATGTCTATTCTCATACTAGCTGCGGTATCCATTAATTTCTCATGGTACACTCTGGTATTATGGGTTATACTTTTGCAAATGAATAACAATTCCTCTTCACTAAGAGTGTTCAGTCTGTCCAAACCCACATTCCCAGCCATCAGTTCCTCTAATTCTATTCTCAGTTTGTATATATCCAATGGTTTTGGCTGAGGATTTGGTTTTTCTAATTCTCGGGTCCATCTATCTATTTCTTCAGGAGTCACTACCGTGGCACTTCTAGTACCAGAAGCTGACTCGATTAGTACTTGTCTCGAGGTAAAAGGAGTGTTCTTTCTCTGTGAACTCCCTTCAGGTTCCCTTATTGGTAAGTCCATGAGGGAAATCACAGACTCGCATTCACTTGCTTGATCATCTACCACCAAGGGTTCTTTTCTCGGCTGCACTACAGATGGGGTTATGATTGGAGTTTTCAGACTACTTTGCTTGTCCCCGTACAAAGGAACAACTGGTCCAATAGTTACTGGAATTGTCAGGGCTTCAGGACTGGTATTCAATTGTTAAATTTTCTGGATTAATTCAGTTCTTTGTTTAATTAAGCCTCTCGCTCTCTATCCTGAAGTACCTTATCCATGGAGGTTTCATGTACTATCTGCGGAATTAAAGGAGGATTATAACTCGGGGCACTTGGATTTGTCATACTCGATTCCCCCCCATAATTAGGTTTCGGGAATTAGTTTCTCGTATTTAGGGATCTTAGACCATCATTATAAGGTGGTGGATTTTTCATTAACAAATCCTCCAGATATTCATCGTCTGAATCACCCATGGTCATTAAATGTTTTGTTTTCTCTTTCCTTTTCCCTCCCACTGGCTCTTCTACCATTAATACAGGGTACAGTCCTTCTACCATCATGTTCTGTCTCCATTCTTTCATTCTTTTTTCTCGGGTCTCTTTCTTTACCTTCGGATAACATTTTGCTAACCCTTTGTCAATTCTGGGTCTGTCTCGCTCAAAAGCCTCTATTTCCCATTCTTCTAAGGCCATCATATTGCGTCAGACTAGGTCTGGGATGTAAATCATTCATTCGGGTTCTCAAGTTAAACAAAATTCTCCCATTAAATGTACCTACTAAGGGAAATGCTAAAATTCCGTCACTTTTAGTGTATTCCACCCAATTTTCTAGCCATACACAAGCATGGTAGCCTCTGTCGAATAACATAAATGATGCGGGAGTATTAGGTGGTGGAATAATAACTCCTTCTCTAGTTTTGATAGGCTTGTATTTCTTGAAATAATTCTTTACTTTGTCTACAAATGTCATTTTTCTCTTGCCTCCGTACATAATTCTATTTCTATAGTTTTTCCACTGATCCCTCACAAAACCTTGATATCTTGGGTCAGGTCGAATTTCTGGATGAGTTGGTTACCACATATACCTTTTCACAAATTTACAAAATCACTTCTAATACAAATGCGTCTTTTATTTTTCTGCAACCAATCAAATGTCCTGTTTCAAATAATTTCAACCAATGGGTGCACGGCACTTTTGTGCTCACCCCTCCTTTACAATGCAATCTCAGCTACACGCCCGCTGTCTCGACTAATACCAGCGCGGCACTGAGTGACGTCAGTGCAGCTCCGCAACTGACTCCCTCCTTCACAAGGTATCGTAAATTAATTCTTTATTTAAAGTGCAAGTGCTCTGTTTATTTTACAACAAAAAAACATTCGCCACTGTACTCGAGTGTCTAGAAAGAAAAGATTTGTTTCACTGCAAGTAAATCCATCTTGTTTACTTTTCATATACTGCGAGTAGATCCCTTCTGCCTACTCTGTCTTCACACAAGCATTAGAGAACCTGCTACTCCTTCGACTCATCCACTCTGGGATATATATATACTAAGCCAAAAGTTTCACCAGTCAATCAATCAATCAATCAATGACATTTATAGAGCGCGCTACATGCCCGTAGGGTCTCAAGGCGCTGGGGGAGGGGGGGTGCCGCTACTGCTCGAACAGCCAGGTCTTCAGCTTCCTCCTGAAGGAGAGGTGGTCCTGGGTCAGGCGAAGGTCGGTCGGGAGGGAGTTCCAGGTCTTGGCGGCCAGGTAGGAGAAGGACCTTCCTCCTGTGGTCGCTCTTCGGATGCGGGGGACGGCGGCGAGGGCGTGGTTGGCTGATCGGAGGTGGCGTTTGGGAGCGTAGAAGTTGATTCGGTTGTTGAGGTAGCTCGGGCCTTGGTCGTGTAGGGCTTTGTGTGCGTGAGTGAGGAGGCGGAAGGTGATTCTTTTGTTGACGGGGAGCCAGTGAAGGTCTCTCAGGTGTCCGGAGATGTGGCTGGTTCGTGGGATGTCGAGGATGAGTCTGGCCGCGGCGTTCTGGATCCGCTGGAGTCTCTTCTGGAGCTTGGCGGTGGTACCGGCGTAGAGGGCGTTGCCGTAGTCCAGTCGGCTTGTGACGAGGGCCTGGGTGACGGTCTTCCTGGTCTCGGTGGGGATCCACCAGAAGATCTTCCGTAGCATGCGTAGGATGTTGAAGCATGATGAGGAGACGGCGTTGACTTGTCTGGTCATGGAGAGGGAGGAGTCCAGGATGAAGCCCAGGTTGCGTGCGTGGTCCGTCGGTTTGGGTGCGGTGCCCAGGGCGGGAGGCCACCAGGAGTCGTCCCAGGCGGAGGGTGAAGAGCCCAGGATGAGGACCTCCGTCTTGTCGGAGTTCAGTTTCAGGCGGCTGGTCGTCATCCACTCGCCTACCTCTTTCATCCCTTCGTGTAGGTCGGCTCTGGCGGCGGCTGGGTCGTTGGTCAGGGAGAGGATCAGCTGGGTGTCGTCGGCGTAGGAGATTATGCTGAGGTTGTGTTGGCGTGCGATGGCCGCGAGGGGGCTCATGTAGACGTTGAAGAGGGTCGGGCTCAGAGAGGATCCTTGAGGGACGCCGCAGATGACTTCGGATGCCTCTGACTTGTACGGTGGGAGGCGGACTCTCTGTGTTCTTCCGTCGAGGAAGGAGAGGATCCATTCCAGCGCCTTGTCCTGGATTCCGACGTTGCTGAGGCGCTGTACTAGGGTGCGGTGGCAGACAGTGTCGAATGCCGCGGAGAGGTCCAGGAGGATGAGGGCCGCTGTTTCCCCGTTGTCCATCAGGGCTCGGATGTCATCGGTGGCGGCGATGAGGGCGGTCTCGGTGCTGTGATTGGCTCGGAAGCCGGTCTGTGAGGGGTCGAGGGATCCATTCGTCTCAAGGAAGGCGGCCATCTGCTTGTTGACGGTCTTCTCGATGACTTTGGCTGGAAATGGGAGGAGCGAGATGGGGCGGTAATTCTTGAGTTCGGTGGGGTCCGCTGTGGGTTTCTTGAGTAGAGCGCTGAGTTCGGCGTGCTTCCAGCTCTCAGGGAAGGTGGCGGTGTCGAAGGATGTGTTGATGATGTCTCGCAGGTGGGGTGCGATGACAGCGTCGGCCTTGTTGAAGACGTAGTGAGGGCAGGGGTCAGTCGGTGATCCGGAGTGGATGGAGTTCATCGTTTGGATGGTGTCTTCGGTGCTGATCGGGGTCCAGGCGTGGAGGGTGGTGGTGGGGGGTGGTTGTTCGGTCCTGGTGTGCGTTGGTTGGTTGTTGAAGCTGTTGTGTATGTCTGCGATCTTGTTGTGGAAGTATGAGGCGAGGGAGTTGCAGAGGTCTTGCGATGGGGTGATGTCGTTGTTTCCTGCGCTGGGGCTGGATAGCTCTTTCACGATGTTGAAGAGTTCCTTGCAGTTGTGTGCGTTGTTGTCCAACCGGTCCTTGAATGCAGTTTTCTTGGCGGCGCGGATCAGCTGGTGGTGCTTCCGGGTGGCAAGCTTGAAGGTGGTCCTGTTGTCCGGTGTGGGTTCCCTTCTCCAGACTTTCTCGAGGGCTCGGCAGTTCTTCTTGGAGCTCTTGAGTTCGTCGGTGAACCATGGGGCTTTCTTGCTGCCGGGTCTGCTGGGCGGGGTCCTCAGCGGGGCGAGCTCGTCCGCGCAGATGCTGATCCACTTCGTGAGGTTGTCGGCAGCCTGGCTGGGGTTCGCTGAGCTGGCAGGGGGGTGCTGGCTCAGGGAGGTGGCGAGCTGGTCTGCTGTGATCTTGTTCCAGCTTCTGCGGGCGGTCTGTTGCTGGTGGTGGTGGGTCGTCGTTCTCTTGAAGGCGAAGTGGACGCAGCTGTGGTCCGTCCATTGAAGCTCTGTGGCGTGGCTGAAGTCGATGTCTGGGCTGGAGGAGAAGACTGCGTCGAGTGTGTGTCCGGCGAGGTGGGTGGGGGTGGACACCAGCTGCTTGAGTCCAAGATTGGCGAGGTTGTCGAGCAGGGAACTGGTGTTGCGGTCGTTGTTGTTCTCCAGGTGAAAGTTGAGGTCCCCCAGGAGGATGTAGTCGGCGGAGGGGAGGGCGTGCGGGCTGACGAAGTCGGCGATGTCCTCGCTGAATTGTGTGCGTGGTCCCGGGGGTCGGTAGATCAGGGTGCCTCTGAGGGTGGTCTTCGGGTCGGTGTGGATCTGGAAATGCATGTGTTCGGCGGTGGTCAGGGTGTTGTCGGTGCTGGTCGTGATCCGGATGGTGTTCCTGTGGATGATGGCGATGCCTCCTCCCATCTGGTTGGCGTTGCGGTCCCTCCGGACGATCTTGTAGCCTTCTGGGATGGCGATGGCGATGTCGGGAGCTGAGGAGGCGTTCATCCAGGTCTCCGTGAGGAAGGCGACGTGGAGGAAGGCCAGTGAACCCCTTTGCTATCAAACAAGCTCAGACGAACCTGCTGCTCCTTCCGTGTGACCCTTACTAGGTTATATCACAATAGAAGTTTTGCCAGCGAACTCTTTGCTATCATTTATTCATACACTTATACAGAAAACCCTAATTAGTGCTTCCAGTTCTGCCAACCCGCACCAATTTTCCTCGAGCAACTGACCTCACTGCGACGTGGCTTCTATTCTACCACTCGCTATTCTGCCCCCGGGGATTCCAGACAAACATATAACAATCACTAACGAGCTTTGTTAGAACATAAATCAGAATAACAGCATCTCATAGAAAATTTGAAACATTTCATAACATTTCAACAATTTTAGAACATTTTTCATTTGATCGATCGATTCTTTATTTTAGCAGCAAGTTTTAATTTTCACAGTTAGCAGCAGTTTACCTACCTACCTATCTTAACTAGTCCTACCTACCTTTTAACTAGTCCCTAACCATCCGTCTGCTACCAGAAAATTACTGATAGAGCGCGCAGGTCACCCGACCAACAATTTCACCATATGCACACTTGGGCCCATAAATTCAATTTACCATATTTATTAATCGGGTAACCTACACTCTACTACCAGTAACCCTTGTTCATTCCTATTTATTTCCAATGTACCTGACTTACCAATCCTCGTCACAGGTTCCTACGATCACAATGGATCAGGGAGCTAGCCGGAAAAGATAAGCATTCACAAAATACTCATAACATTTATAATAACCACAGACTCAGGAAGTTTTGAAAACCTTTATCTAGTTCTCTTCAAAGTCAGAAAGCATAAAAGTCACAGTGAGTAAACTATCAATGATCAAAATCATGAAAATCGTGTAACTATGCAGAAAATAGATTATGCCAATCATTTAGAAGTCGAAAGGGTAGGTAAGAACAGGGAATATGCTAAAACCTTTCAGCAAGGGTTTAGATTTTATATATCTGGAAGATCTAAAGGACGGGGAAAATAAGAAACATACTAGATATCAAAGTATAACTGGTTCAAAGGTTGGATAAGGATAGAATGTGATCTGAGTTTACCATATAACTATAAGGATGGGTAAGAAAATGGAACACGCTAATGATTCAAACTAATCGCTTCAGTTTGTCTAAAGGGAAGGTAAAGAAGAGGAACAATCTGTATTTTAATAACCAAACGTTCAGTATTTTGACCTAAAGGAGGCTAAAGAAATTGGAACATGCTAATAGACAGTTTAAATATCAGGCTTTATCTTTATTTGAAAAGGGAATGGTAAGGAAAAGGAACATATGCAATTATAACTTTAGCAAGATCTCAGAAAAAAGGTAAGAAAATAACGCAAAGTGTTTCTCTCACAGATTTATATTTACCTAGAACTGTATGGAGACCAACCCTGGCCACGGGTCAGTCAAGGACAGTAGGAACCCCCAGGAATGCAGTCGCCAGTAGGCCAGCAGGTGCAGAATGGAAACCCAGGACAGGAAAACCAGATTAGGATCAGGACAGGACCACCAAGGTAAGACCAGCACCCGCAGTTCAGTTGCAACGCCTGCGCTACACCTTCTCTGCAGCTATCAGCCAAAACCCCGATTGGGCTATCGAATTTCCCAGCAAAGTGCTTCGCCAGCACTTAAGGTTCTCAAAACCCCAATTGGGTCTGTGAGTCTCTCGGACAGAATGCTCCGAAGCACCTCTGTTTCAATCAGCTATTGAGTGCGTAGGGTCAGTGACAGGTCAGCTATTCGGACAAGTCGGACAAATTCTCTAGCTAAACCTAGGCTAGTTATACTGTTTGTGGGTCAGTGTACCACCCCCAAGTGTTGCAAGTGTAAGGATCCCCAATTTTGATTGGACAAAAGGAAAGACAGGTCCTCACACCTCCTAGGATTTGACTTTCTCAAGTTCAATATTTGCATTTTCAAGACCGCCCCTTGAATTTCGGCTTCCCATGATGTATTCTGTCCATAACAATGAATGTTCTATTTACAAATACAATGTATTTTCTCTGTGGTTGAAAGGTGAGGTTCCCAGGAGCATCTTCTCAGTCAGTCAGCTCCTTGGCTTCAATTCAAAGGTCACTGCTGTGGAGACTCGCAGATCTTGCGCAGACTCAGTTCAAGCAAAGATGGAGTACAGCATGGGACAACGGCCACATTTCGTAAACTACCATGAAATGGAAAAGAACAGTTTTAGAACATGAAAATAATGAATGCACTGTATACCATGAATCCTTACATTACTCCCATTATTTTATAATAACTATAGCATTATTATTAATGCAGAACAAACAGCATAGCAAAAGCTGTGGTGCAAGCTTCAGGCATGTGAGGACACAAAGCAGCCATCCTAATTCTACTGCGCAAGTGCAAAGAGTTTCCCACCAGAACTGTTAGTACGTCACGTCACATGGGTATGACCGATGCACGCGCAGAAGAAATTCCCGCTTAGCAACAGCCATTTTAAGTAGCAAGCGTATTAGGATTAGTAAACACATAGGCAAGCGTCTCTGGGTCACCCAAAATGTCAGAATAAGGGGTAAATTAATAAGACAAACAGGTTGATTAATACTATTAGGGTTATTTGAGGTTCATGAGTACAAGCAAGTTGCTTTACGTGCGAATCCTTGCTCCATCAGTAGCGCCTGGGTGATTGAATAAGTGCGTGGATAGTGCGTAAGTGATTGGATGACTACCTGAGTAGTGGCTGGGTGATTGGTTAATTGCCTGAGTAGTGCCTGACAGACTGGGAAAGTACCTCCATTGCTGAAAGATACATAACAGTTGTAACTGTGTCTGTGTCTTACTGTTCAAGTCATTCTGTCAGTATCAAACTAACTATTTTAGTGTACCTAGCCTTTGCTACTGAGATATGTGTGATTAAAGTCTACATATCACAATTGATATATAATTGCATATATGGCTATCTAGGAGCATACATTGCTCTGTTACTCAGCGTGCACACGCATTAGTAACTTTATAAAACTGAAATAACAATTCTCATTTTTTTCAAAGAACAAACCCTTTTCTTAATGGCATACCTACATAATTTATCAAATATTTCTTGTGTCCTTAAAACTTGATTTCTTAATTGCTCCACAAAAACTCACTCTTTTTCAGGGATTCTTCATGGGTACTACTTAAATTCCAAATTTGATTTAGTATAGAGTAGGGGCTAATTCCTTTATGCAATACGCTTATTTTGTTTCCTGTTTATTATTGCAACTAACCATGAAGGGCTTGGTATTTCTGTATCCGAAATTATCTGACCTAAAGAATGAATTAAAAAATAAAAACAATATACTAAACTCTTCACCAAAACGAAAGGTTTTTTAATCAAATCTATACTCTCCTCATTTACTGAACTAAACAACTGTAATGACCATGCTTATTGAGATGTTTTAGGTGTATGCTCAATTCTAAAACAGTGGCAAAGAGCCATGCGCCTGAAGAAGAACATAGCATGGAATTTGAGTTCATTTTTGTTAGTCACAGGATGAAAGGAATACAATTAATTGATTACGATTAGAATGAGAATAATGTGCTTGTGAGTAGAAGGTGGATTCACCGCCTGTGGGATTGTGAATCCTCCATACATCTATCAAATTGTGTCCAAAGTGTGATTTCAGCCCACTTCTACTAGTCTCAGTGTGACCCAACAGTATGTACTGACCTGTGGATATAAGGGAGTATAACCAATGTGCCTGTTTTTTTGCATAAATAAAGTTACCAAGACGTGCAAAGGAAAGAGTAGAAGGGGAGAGGAACAGAGAAAAATGATGTGAGCAACTGAAGCATAAAATAAACAACAATAAACAAGAATCCAGCACAACCTGCCCGAGCTAAGAGGCTCTGTAACCCACCCAGTGCTGCGAACATAGGGACCAGGAGCATCGCAAGAGGGTCTTCCTGGAGATACCTTCAGAAAACATTGGTAAATAAAGATGACTATTCAAATAACATTCAGAAAAACACACAAATAAATTCTCATCAATGACTTGTACACTTACAGGCATTGGTAATAATCACCTATACACCACAAGTTGTTTTGCTACCACATTTGAAACCTACTGGATTGCCCAATTTAAGAAGCAATGCTGTAGCATTGTAGCATACAGTATGTGCTATACACAAAAAGGGAAGAAAAGGTAGCCAAAGGTCAGAGCGATTAAATGGAGTCAGTGATCAGACTTACACCCAAAAACACATCTCGAGAGGAGGGGGCATGTGAAACATCCATCTGCGACCCTCTAAAGTAATGAAATATCTAACAATCTCCATGAAATCAGAATTACTGGTCCATATTAGTATATTTGATTTCTGCAACTGCAAGTAATTTTCAGAGATCTTTTAGGTCATTGGAGAGTCGAGGTATATTGTTGAGTATATTGAATAAGCTCTTAAGTCATGAAGGGCCCACAAAAAAGTGTGGAATAGAAAGGAACCTAAGTTCTTACCTGAGCGTAAGGAAGCCTTTCCTTTGTGTGACTGTCTCTTTAGCATAGTCCTGGCCCACCCAATCTTGGCTCCTTCCCAGGTGATTAATTTGCGTTTTGTTTAAGTATTTAAGGGGCAGATTTATGAAGGCCTTGCGCCGCCGGTGCGTCACTTTTTCCCATGTTAAAAATGACGCACCGGCGGCGCAAGGCCTTCATAAATCTGCCCCTAAGTATTTCCTGCATATGTTGATTTCTCAGAAGGGGCCTCTAATCTTGGTTCTCCGATGTTTCCCAGAAGTAGTCCGGGAATCGCCTGTTCATGGAAAGGTAGCACACTATGCGGCCATCACACCTCCCTTTTGGATCAGCACTAACCACGCCCCTCTCCGATCCACATAATTTTTTAATGTAAATTCAAAAACTCAGAATTTTCTGTAATAGAGTTTACTAAAGCAACTTTTTTCACACGTGGTCACTAAATGGTGTCCACACACTGTTATACTTTTGTAATGAAAAGAAAAATGCCTGATGCACTATAAGATTTTTTTGTACCCTGCCAGATATGGAATCTTCAGTCATGGCTGCTGCACATCAATGCCCTGGGATGCTTTATACATGAAATATAATGTCAAGTGACACTATCAAACAGAGCACGGAGAAACGGAGTCTACAGAATGTATGCTCAGGCATGTCGGATAAAGTGTGGCAGAATCACATTGCTTCAAAGACACAGAAAAGGGCGAACTCTTCCTGGTTTTTATTTTAGTTTGCAATTTCTATTCCTCTTTACGTTTCACCTAACCTCTATTAAAGTAAGGTTGTGCCAGGCGAGTTCAGGTTAAAATGTCGCATAACAATGAGGGAGATAACGGGGATTAAAATAGTGTGTGGATGATGGCTGGGAAAGCTGATTTATTCAGCAAATGCTTTGCAGCAGATTTCACATTTTAAGATTACTAAGTACAGGAAAGGAGTAAGGGAAGAAGACAAGGGGGGGGTGAAGGTGGGAGAGAGGGAGAAAGGAAGGCAGGGAGGGACGGAGTGAAGGAGGAAGGGTGAAAGAAAGGGAGGTAGAAAGGAAGGAAGGGAAAAAGTGTGTAAGGAAGGTGTGAGGAATGAAGGAAGGGAGTAGGAGCCAGAAAGGAAGGAAGGAAAAGGAGCCAGGGGCTGTAGATAGTGATGACTGCAACGAGGGAAGGAAGTGGGAAGTGAAAAAGAAAGTGGAAAGAAGGAAGAAAGGGAGGGAAGAAGGGACAGAAAGAAAGAGTAGAGAGAAGAAAGAAAAGTGGTAATGTAATTAAAATAGTGTGTAGCTGGCGAATGAGAAAGCTGCAAGGAAGGAAAGATGGGAGGAGGAAAGATGGGAAGAGGGAAGGAAGGAAGGGAAGGAGGAAGGGACAGGAGGGATGGAGAGATTGAGGAAGGAAGAAGGGAGGGAGGAAGGGAGGAAGGGTGGGAGGAATGAATGATGGTAGAATGATTAAAGCTAAAATGAGGGAGGAAGGAAGGAAGGAAGGAAGGAAAGAGGGAGCGAGGGGAAGGAAGGAAGGAAGGAGGGAAGGGAGGGAAGGAGGAAGGGAGGGATGAATGGTGGGGGAATGATTAAAGCTGAAATGAGGGAGGGTGAAGGAAGCAAGAAAAGAGGGAGGGAGGGATGAATGAAGGAAGGAGGGAATGTGGTGGAAGGGAGGGATGTATGATGGGGGAATGATTAAAGCTGAAACGAGTAGATGGCTTTTTGAGGAAAAGGGAGAACCAGTCTAGCCTGCAGTAATAAAAACTCTACTGTCATGCCCTGTCTTCCATGAAATGTAATGGTAGAGTTTTCTGAGCCTACACTGATGAAAACAGCAGCTTTGCTCTGAAGCACAGTCTGTGCACCGAGAGAAGCTGAATTTCTGTTGAACCTGACTCCCAGGGCCTTATTTATGAGGCCTTGTGACAGTTTTGTGCTGCCGTTGCGTCACTTTTTGTGACACACCAGCGTCGTAAAACATGCCCCCTGTTGTGCCCTATTTACAAAGTGATGCATCTAAGCAGATACACCACTTTGTAAACCCCTGCGCTAAATTATACCTGTGTCAGGTAGAATGTATGCAGCGGGGGGTGCTCCCAGGCAAGTAAGCCTCGTAGAAATGAAATGTATGAGGATGCAAATGCGTCAAAACTTTACTCTTGCCTTATGGTAGGCATAAGGGTGACGCAGTGCTATATCCATAGCCCTCACCCTGCATTGCTGAAGTTGGGTCACACTTCCGACACAACTCCAGCAGTGTCATTTTTGCGTCAACAGATACGTCAGTAAAACATTATTTTGTTTTTGAGTATGCTCGTAAAGTTAGGCCATTCTGCAATATGAAGATAAAGATGACCTTAGTGTGGTGGGTTTGGAGTTCCATATGGTGCACACCATAAAAATCTGAAAGATACAGTTGCCAGCTGAGTATGCAAAGTTGCATTTTGATGATACAAGGTCGGATAGATGGCAGTATGATTCTGATGGTGGTTAGGAAGCTGATTGGCCAGTGATTAAAAGGAGGGAGAGCCTGCTAGAATACAACCCCGCCTTCTGCCACCTGCAAGCAAATCCATGCTACAACCACCATAGTCTTGTAACCATAAATACCTGAGCACATCCACATATCTGGGAAAGGGAAAGTGGAGACCAGCAAAGGAAATGTCTAGGTCTACAGAGGAAAATAAATGAATGAGTAATGTAGACTGGAATCCAAGACAACAACAACTGAACGTCCAATAGAAGTTCACAAAAGGAGAGTTTGGTGGTCTGACACAAAAGTAGTGGTCATTCACTTCATATGTAGCATGGTTTACCCAAGGATCTGAAGGTTCGGAATATGTTTGTGGGGGTGTATAAAAAATATTATGATTGAAAACTGATGATTATTATCTACATAATTTCTGGAAGGATTGCCCACTGTTGCTTCAGGAAACTCAATAATTTCACAACTTATATCAATCAATGAAGCATTTAAAAAGCACTGCAAATCACCTGTGAGAGTCTCGAGATGCTGCTGAGTGATCTTGTTTCCCAAGGCGTTGAGCGCCATTTCCAGCTTTTTGGTGCCAACGGATTCGACCCCTTTTCATGGCAACATTGCCAGCCTTTCTTGGATCCATCTTCGGATTGAACCCTCTTCACAGCAGCTGCTGGGGCTGGCAGCACACACAGGAAGAGCGCATTGATGCTTCACTCAGGTGAATGGTGGCAAGGGGTTTGACAGAAAAAGCTGACTTTGTGAAGAGGACAGCGAGCACCCCATCATTCCATGTACCCTTTTGGTTATTGGCAAGGAGAGGTGACTTACCGGGAGGAGCTTGGGAATGGAACAACTATCGTCAAAATGTGTAGCTGTCCTGTGGATTTAATAGCCTCTCACCAATAGAGGTGAATCCCTGAAAGTAACAAAAAAGAGCTTGGGTTAAATTAAAACTTGCTGGAATTAGAAGACAAGGTTAAGACAAAGAGGGGATTAGGCATCCCTTGGAGTGTGAATTCTGACAAGCGAGCCAATTGTCCAGGAAAAGTGAGTGTGAGCTCAACCTACTAGAGTGTCGTTATAAGGATTACAAAGATACGGAAGGTGTTAAAAGAAGGTGTTGAGGAGTCTGAGAGGAGTGGTTGACTTCTGTAAGAGAAGAATTAGGCTCTGTTGTTGCGGCTGTAGCCTGCTAATGCCTGATGAGAATGAGCACATGTGTGTACTGTAGTGCTCATGCCCACCTAACTGCTTGCTCGTAGGATTCGGGAGGAAGACACGGACGCTGACCATGGAAATTTGGAAGAATAAAAATCAGAAAATATAAGAGAAAGAAGCGAAACGTGGTGAATCATTATAAGAAGTAAGCATTTGCTTCAATTAGTGTTGCCGAACCCCGACTCAGCCTACTCCCCTGATTCAGCGGTAAAGGCTAGAGAGAAGGCCTGGGGTAAATGCTGTAGCAGAGTTGGGCAGAGTCTCCAGCTCCCCGGAAGGTGGGGGAGGCTGGCAGGAAGAGTAGCACCAACGGTAGTAATATCATTATAGCCCTGGCCATCAGTAAAAACCAGCACAGCCAATAAAAGCTAGTAAAGTCAGTAGAACGTCATCAAAGGCTAACATTACACTCAATATTTTATCACTGGCAGAAAAGGTCTGGTGCAGACTTGAGAAGACCGAAGAGAACTGGGTGGAGGCGGCGACAGGAGAGGACAAAACATTCAGGTGAACAGGCATACAGGCACAGCAGAGGTAAGTGTAAAGTTCTGTCTATTGAGTTTCTTAAAGTAAACCAAAGAGTTGAATAATTACTTTAGGTACTACAAAAAGTACAGCTGGTGCCCTTAGAGTGTAAGGGAAATGTGCTGTGTTGCAGTAGGGATGGCACCTGGCAGAGGTGAACTGCAGAAAGCTCGTCAACGGACATCATGTTGAGAATAGACCCCGGAGAAGCGGTCAAGGAAATACAAAAAGGAAAAGCAAAAAAGATAGCATGCCAGTCTAACAGCAGGGTATCTCAGGAAAGCTTGCAACAAGAAGAGATGGGAGGAGGGTTGCACCCTTCAAACCCCTTCAAGGACTTCGTGAGCAAACATTTCAAAAGAAAGGAGCGACTGCCAAGCCCAGGCATAAAGCTGGATGGGAAACTTATAGATGCCCAGTGCGAGGCCGGGCCGGACTGTTTGATTCCACCAGACCCAGATTTACCCATCCTAATCAACCAATATTTATCCAACCTAAATGTTCTTGCTTTTAATTCAAGGTTGTTTTCATTACCACGCCTAGTCACTCCCCAGATAGATGGAAGCGCTGTGCAACAGTTGAAGATGGTGGGTCAATTAAAGCATAGTGCTTCAAGAGTGGTGGGGGATGAGACCAAGCAGGGGATTCGGCTGGAGAGCCCGGGGCAAAACCCGAAAAGTGGAAGTGAGGAAACTGCAAGCTCGTTATTTGACTCTACTCCTAATTTAGAGATTTCAGCGACCCCTTCATCAACTATGCTGTATGTAATGGTGATTCTACAAAAGTCTTTACATGGACTATTAGAAGTATCTGAAAATGACTCGGTACAACTCGAGTCAGTACAACGCATGCTGCTACATCGCGGTCGTTACAATGACTGCAATGTTACCACACTATGCCATTACAACACAAGTTTTTACATCGACTTGCGCTAGATGGCGTGCTCATATCATAAAAGTGTAATTTACTATTCCAACTCCAGTCCACATAACAATAGGGAAAGTGTTGGGATAGTAAACTACACTATTTGTAATGTTAGCACGCAACAGGCCCCGACAGAAAAATCTGCCGCCACCTAAAGGCTGCTTCCCCCACTCATGCACCAGAAACATAATTGTTCTGCTTTGCAGGTTTCCTATACTACCAAGAAGAGACGGAAAACATTCAGATGGATTGAAGAAAATTTAAATTGTGACCAAAACAAAATTTACACCAGCTGCTCACATGTCTTTTTGGCAATTCATCATTCAATTGGGCATGGCAAGGTGCAATGTCATTTTCAGGGCAGCTGTAAGAATGTGGACCTCTTTTTTGATCAACAACATGCAAATATACCTAACATCTCTAGTCCCACTGGGCAATGATGCATTGGCATTTCAACTGCCTATTTAAAGAGGCCATCTGGTGAATGATGTCACAATACATCTCAATCCAAAGCAGACTGTCATCAAGCAAAGCAATGATCTAGAATACCTATTGTTGGTGAATGTTAGAGGTGCAGGACTGGGTAAAGGTGACTATTTTTGTATACACTGGATGGCCCCATTTAATATTCATCCACTACTAATTTGTCCATCCTATTCACATTAATGCAAAGTCTAAATAGGACAAGTAAGCCTCAAGGGACTAAAATGAATCTTGTTTAGAATAGTTTATTTCATATCCTGGAAGAATGTCTCTGTCTTTATAGATCATATATTTAAACAAGGTTCCTATGGGACTCATTCATCTTATTACCAAAAGAGATAAACCAAGGGCCAGATTTATCATAGTACTGCAATGCCTTTGCATAGTGCTTATTGTCACAAGGGCAATGCAATACTATAGTCTGATTTAACAAGCAACGCAAGTCCAAAATGTGCATTACTCTGCCCTGGGAAGGCATTCTATTGGTGAAGCATAGGCGTTCCCATACATCCACCCGTGTGTTAAGCATTAAGCACAAACCACCATCATTTGATTGCAATTGACTCGGACCTAGGAGCGATTTAAGGTCAACCATAATAAAGCATACAGAAACCAGGTTTGTCCCGACCATATGTTTTAACTCCTGACTAATTCTCTGAAATGGAAGTCAAAGCTCCCCAGCAGGGCAAGGTGGCAGGCTGCGGGTGAGAAGGACTGCACGAGGCTGGATTGAAGTTGGATGAAGCCTATAAAAATCCATTCACAATTCACATCCATGGGAGGCCCCTCATTAATTGGATACTTTTGGCATCTTGACCCAATTGACATTTTTACAGTCCAACTTAGTCACTCCAGTGGGGTAAGGTTGCAGGTTGAAGTTAAAAAGGGTTCCACAAGGCTGGAAACCTTCTTTGCGACATCACTGCTGCAAAAACACTCAGAGTTGAAGCAACTTGAATATTTGGCCCACTGGCAAAACATATTTGTTTACTAGACTTAGGAGGTACGTAGTAAATGCAATACATGGTCAAGGAACTGCATTGAAATTGATGTGTGGTAAAGCTATTACTTTGTAGTGCCTCCATGCTTTCCCCTTCGGACTTGAGCCTCAAGGACAGAAGCCTCCAACAACCTTGCTCTTACTCCTGGTATCTACCATCAGTGACAACTGGTGCCACTCGATTCCTGGACCCCTGGAAGTGGGGCCAAAGTGGTCTACCTGCCTCTGTGGATCCAGCGGAACTGAGACATTTCCTTTGCTGAGCAGCAAAACCAATGCATCGCCGCTGCTGCAAGGATCAGAACAGCCGCATAGACCAACCGCGCAGCCCTATGTTGCATCAGAACTGTCACTGCATTTTGCATCCTTGGTGCCGGCCCTCATATCCCTTGTTGACCATGGCCTTGGAGATGCCAGACTCTGCATCGCAGCCTCAAAGCTCCTCTGAACTCACTCATCACCCTGAATGCAAAATACATCCTCAACTCTGTACTTAGCAATGGAAGCCCACATCAACAGGATCTTTGACGATGACACAGCAGGGCCTCACCCCCCAGCTTCGCCTAATTTCAGGACTGATGCATCGCTTCGGTTCCGATTCGCATTTTCAGCGTGAATCTACGCAACGCTCCATTCAGCTGATCTAACTGGGTCCCTGTAGCTGGTCCGTGCTCTATCATGGTTAGCCTGAACCTGTGACTTTGCCTTGGTCTGATGCAATCAGATATTCACAGTTAGTACTTTACAGCTCTTGATGCGATTTTTCACTAAAACCTTTCAAATTAAAAGTCTCTGGTCCTACTAATTGAATATTATTTTACTAATTGAATATTGTTTTATTTAGTAAAAACAACTCTATTTTTCCAAATCTGTTGGTGGCTCTTTTTCTGGTGTGTTTACACTGTATTACTGTTTGAAGTTGCACAGCTACTTTACAAATTGCCTCTCCTGACTGCTCTGTGCTAAGCTATTCCAGGGTTGAGCTCAGGTTAATTTAGTTGTTGCTTGTACCTTCACCCTGAGAAAAATTGTGGTTGCTGCTTGAGAAGGGTTTCACCGCCTCTCATCCAGTAACCCAATTTCTTGCAATACTGTATCCCTGTAATTTTTTAACTAACAGCTAACCCTGCTACAGTGAAATGTGTTTCTTTTTGTTTAATAATGTTTATTAATGATTACAAACAGGAAGAAAAAAACACAAAGATTGTCAACAGTCAATTACCATGTTAATATTAGATAATACTGATTAAAATCAAACAATAAGAATATTTTCCAAATTGAGAAAATAGCAGTATATGGCAATAAATATAGAACAAGTATATTTTATTTATGGAAAATACTAAAGGTAGAAAGAGAAAGAGAAAAAGAGGGCGAGAAAGAAATAATGGTTAAGATATAGGTGAGAAAGAGGAGAGATATGTAGTAAAAAGGAGCCAGAGCAGATCGGATTTGATTTCTGAGATAACTAGATAGTAGAAATAGCAGCTATTCTATGTTCATCACAAATAACATTCCCCCAAGTTAAAATAGACAATTTAGAACTGTCTCTCCGAATGAAAATTAACACCCTCAATGCAATATCAATAAAGAAATCCAACAACAAAGGTTTAGGACAGAAACAGTCAGAAAGAATCTGATGAAGTAGTTCCAAGAAAAAAAAAGTGAGTTGATAATTGAATAATGCATTGAGTATTTTTTCAGACATTTTGACTAAACTTTTTCCCAAAAGGTAAACATATTGGGACAATAGTGTAACAAATTAATTAAAGTTCATGTGGAAGAAGAACAAGACCAACATAATGAGGAAGAGTTGGAGGAAAATTTAGCAATACACTCGAAGAGTAATGAGGGCTCTGTTATAACTCTGTTATAAATAAAAAATATGGGTTGCGTAACATGAGCAGCTTTCGATGTTTTACCATACTTTATCCCAAGTAGGAGAAGGGAGTGAAAGAGATAATTTGGCTTCCCACAACTATTCACTAGGAGTTCTAGGTCTTATAGGAGTGTGTGATAACAACTTAGGGACTGATTACGATACCGGACGGACCAGAGACCATCCAGCATCGTTGCAGAACTGGAACCGAACGACCTCCAGTCATCTGTTCACAACCCTATACTTTACTATGAGAGCATGCATTCCAAACGGAATGCATGCTCTCACAGCAAAGAGCAGGGGTGCAAGAATCAACAGGGGGGCACTATAGGTGCCACCTGAACCAACAGTCGGCAGCCTTGCTCCATGGGCGCCCTTCTGGGGCCCCTAATGCTGTTTCCCAATTCATTTTTGTGCCAAAAAAGCTGGCACAAAAAGGCAGTGGAAAACTGCCATTGTAATCCCTCGGCTGGAAAGAGCCAGTCAGTAGATTACTGTGGGTCTTCTGAATGGAGGTCGGACTCTCCAAGTCCATCGTAAGCCATTTGGAAGACTGATTTGGATTTCCTTCTGACCAAGCCCATTGAAATGGCTCGGTCGGAAGAGAATCCAAATCTGTGATTACAATGTGGGCAGGAGGGCTACGACCTATGGTCAGAGCCCTTCCTGCCCGCATTGTAATTGGGCCCTTAGTATATAAATAAGCAGCCTTTGGTATAGAGTCATGAGAAATAGTGTGTAGCGGTGTTTGAGCGGTACATAATACATCTGGAGGAAAATTATTGGCTGTTATATAGGATCGATGGGAAGATGATATTAAATTATATTCCTATTAAAATGAAATTGGTAATTTATATGCTGCTTGCAATTGGGAAAAAGGAATGACAGAATTATGTTGTACAAGCAGGTACATAAATATAATACCCTTCTCTTTCCAGTGTTTATAGTAGAATGATTTGTACCAACATTTTTGAAATTTGTTACACCATATAGAAGAGGCAAG
The DNA here is from genome assembly GCF_964261635.1 of Lissotriton helveticus. Taxonomy (NCBI): domain Eukaryota; kingdom Metazoa; phylum Chordata; class Amphibia; order Caudata; family Salamandridae; genus Lissotriton; species Lissotriton helveticus. Next base: position 130,242,244 of record NC_136069.1, read on the forward strand.
AAAACAGTGTGGTGAATCAAAACCTGAAGAAAATATTGTGTGTAGCAGTTTTTGTGAGTATATTAGTAAAGGATTAGTTGATATGAAAGTACAGTTAGACATATAAACCACACCATCAAATGAAATATACTTCACATTCCATCGAGGTATGGGAACATCACAAAAATTCATGAGTTAAGGCAAAAAATTAAAAATGCAGAGTGATACAGCCTAAAATCAGTGACTCGTACAGCACCTTCATTCTTAGGACATTTGATTTAACAAAAACAATATGGGAATCTTTATTATTCCAAAGAAATTTGGTGCAAAGTGAATTTATTTAAGGGAAATAGGAAAGAGGTGTCTTGAAAGGCAACATAGACAATGTCTGCGGTACAATCATCATCTTAATGGAATCCAGTCTACCCCACCACAATAGATGGAGAGGAGACAACGATGAAAGTCATTTCTGCAATTTGAGGTTCAAAACATTAAAGGTATAACTGATTGTGTTCAAAATAGTAGAAGAGTACCAGATACCAAGATATTTTATTTTGGAAAGGCACCAAGTAAAATCAGTATTAGCAAACATATGTTGATAACATGAAGAATGTAATGGTAATTTTTCAGTTTTAGTAAAAATTAAATTTATAACCAGAAACATTAGAGTAGAATTGCACAAAAGTGCAAAAAAGGAATTATGGAGAAAAGGGGGTTGGACATGTAAACCAAAATATCACCCACCTACGCTGACAGTTTAATATCAGTGAAATTATAATTAAAACCTGATATAAGGTTATTGCAACAAATGTGTTCAAGGAACGCTTCTAAACAAAGAATAAATAGGAAATATGATAGAGGGCAGCCTTGACGCGTACCCCTGTGTAATTGAAAAAAAGGGGAGAAGTTACTTTTACCAAAAGCACTGTCACGAGGAGCAGAGTACAACAATTTTATAAAAGAAAACAAGTTAGATCCCAAACCATACCATTGAAGAGTGGTAAACATAAATTGCCAATTAATAGGATTGAAAGCCTCGTCAGCGTCGAGGGATAGTGCAGCTTAGGGAGAATGATATTTATTACCATACATGATAATATTTTAAAACATTCTAGCATTATCAGCAGCCAATCTACCTTTAACAAAATTAGACTGATCAGTTTTAACCAATAAGGGAACAATATACTCAAGACGGGATGCCAGAATCTTAACAAATATTTTACAATTATAATTAATTAATGAGATAGGACGATAGATTTTACAAAGGGTGTAAACTTTATCAGGTTTAGGAATAAGGATAATCAAGGCTTCTAGACAGAAACCAGTAGCCTTGGATCTAATAAAAAAGAATTGAAGAGTTCAAGGAGTTTTAGGGCAAAAGTAGAAGAAAAAGCAGAGACAAATTAGCTAGAGAAGCCATAAGGTCCTGGAGCTTTGGCTTTTCTCAAGTATTTGATGCCATTTGTTATTTCATGTACAGTTATTTTGGCTTCTAACATGATACACTTATGAGGTGGATGAGGAATACTTGGTAGGGCATGAAAAAAAGTATGCATATTATGATCTAAAGGGTTGTTGTCATCTGAGTAGAGATATTGATAATATTCTTGAAAACTGGTAGAAATATGTCTATTGGAGGATACAAGTTTGGTGGTAGACTCATTTCGAATTGGGTCAGTGTTTTTACGTTTTACCCGCTTTCTTTTGTCCACTGTGATATTTAGATTTAATTTTGAGGAGGATGTTCTAAGCATCTACAGTATCAAGTGTATCAAGAGCAGACTTGACTTTATCAACTCATGTAAGGTAGAGGGTGATTTAGTAGAAAAATAAGTATGCTCAAGTGTTTTAAGTTGCTTTAATAGTGCAACATATTTGGTAAGAGCTAGTTTTTTCCATTTAGCTGAATGGGCTATGGCTATGGTGGAGGCATAGAAAGATGCCTTAAAAGCATCCCATGTTTTAGGAATAGAAGTATCTAAAGGGTTGTTAAGTTAAAGAATTAATTAATAAAGGTAGTAGCAGGGTATGCCAAGTCTTGGGTCCCTTGCTCACTTTGCTAGTGGAATCAAGCTAGCCTGGCTGATGAGGGCTGTTAGCCTGAAACTGGTCCCAGGAAGCTTGTTTCCTGTCCAGGGAAGACATGGCTTGGCAATTTGGGTTGGACTGTTCCCATGAGGCACATGGTCAAGACTGATTTGCATATAGCTGTGTCTGAACTGGGGTGTGAAGTGAGCTAAAAAACGATGATGAATTCAACCCAGATCTGTGACTGGGGGTGAGTGTCTGAAAAGTTTAAGCGCTCCGCCAATCATCTCCTTGTGTTTGCTTTGTTTGCCCTAAGTTAGCAGGGTGTGGCAAGACGTGGGTCCCTTGCTCACCCTGCCACTGAATTCAAGCTAGCCTGGCTGATGAAGGCTATCAGCCCGAAACCAGTCCCAGGATGCTTGTTTCCATTCCAGGGATGACATGGCTTGGCAGTTCGGGCTGGACTGTTCCCTTGAGGCACATGTTCAAGACTGATTTACATATAGCTGTGTTTGAACTGGGGTGGCGTAGTGAGCTAAAAAGCGATGATGGATTCATCCCAGATATGTGTCTAGGGTAGAGTGTCTGAAAAATGTCAGCACTCCGTCAATCATCTCCTTGTGTTTGCTTTGTTTGCCCTAAGTTGGCAGGGCATGCCCAGACGAAGGTTCCTTGCTCACCCTGCCACTGGATTCAAGCTAGCCTGGCTGATGAGGGCTATTAGCCTGAAACCGGTCCCAGAATGCTTGCTTCCAGTCCAGGGAAGACATGTCTTGGCAGTTCGGGTTGGACTGTTCCCATTAGGTACAAGGTGAAGACTGATTTGCATATAGCTGTGCCTGAACTGGCATGGCAAAGTGAGTTATAACACAATGATGGATTCAACCCAGATCTGTGTCTCGGGTGAGTGTCTGAAAAGTTTTAGCGCTCCATCCATCATCTCATGTTTGCTTTGTTTGCCCTTAGTTGGCAGGGTATGCCCAGACGTGGGTCCCTTGATCACTTTGCCACTGGATTCAAGCAAGCATGGCTGATGAGGGCTGTTTGCCTGAAGCCGGTCCCAGGATACTTGTTTCCGGTCCAGGGAAGGCATGGCTTGGCAGTTCAGGCTGGACTGTTCCCATGAGGGACAGGTGCAAGACTGATCTGCATATAGCTGTGTCTGAACTGGGGTGGCGAAGTGAGCTAAAAAAACGATAATAGATTCATCCTGGATATGTGTCTGGGATAGAGTGTCTGAAAAGTATCAGCGCTCCGGCAATCATCTCCTTGTGTTTGCTTTGTTTGCCCTTACTTGGCAGGGAATGCCCAGACGTTGGTCCCTTGCTCACTTTGCCACTGGATTCAAGCTAGCCTGGCTGATGAGGGCTGTTAGCCGAAACTGGTCCCAGGATGCTTGTTTCCAGTCCAGGGAAGACATGGTTTGGCAGTTCGGGCTGGACTGTTCCCAAGAGGTACCGGGTCAAGACTGATTTGCATATAGCTGTGTCTGAACTCGGGTGGCGAAGTGAGCTAAAAGACGATAATGGATTCATCCCAGGTCTGTGACTGGGGGTGAGTGTCTGAAAAGTTTCAGATATCCGTCCATCATCTACTTGTGTTTGCCCAAAGTTGGCAGGGAATGTCTATACGTTGGTCCCTTGCTCACTTTGCCACTGGATTCAAGCTAGCTTGGCTCATGAGGGCTGTTTGCCTGAAACCGGTCCCAGGATACTTGTTTCCGGTCCAGGGAAGACATGGCTTGGCAGTTCGGGCTGGACTGTTCCCAAGAGGCACAGGTTCAAGACTGATTTGCATATAGCTGTGTCTGAATTGGGGTGGTGAAGTGAGCTAAAAAACGATGATGGATTCATCCCAGATATGTGTCTGGGGTAGAGTGTCTAAAAAGTGTCAGCACTCCGTCAATCATCTCCTTGTGTTTGCTTTGTTTGCCCTTAGTTGGCAGGGTATGCCCAGACGTGGGTCCCTTGCTCACTTTGCCACTGGATTCAAATTAGCCTGGCTGATGAGGGCTGTTCCCATGAGGCGCAGGGTCAAAACTGTTTTGCATATAGCTGTGTCTAAACTGGGGTGGCGAAGTGAGCTAAAAAGCAATGCTGGATTCAACCCAGATCTGTGACTGGGGTGAGTGTCCAAAAAGTTTCAGCGCTCCATCCATCATCTGCTTGTGTTTTCTTTGTTTGCCCTAAGTTGGAAGGGTATGCCCAGACTTGGGTCCCTTGATTACTTTGCCACTGGATTCAAGCTCGTCTGGCTGATGAGTGCTGTTAGCCCGAATCCGGTCCCAGGATACTTGTTTACGGTCCAGGGAAGACATGGCTTGGCAGCTCGGGCTGGAATGCGCCCATGAGGCACAGGGTCAATACTGTTTTGCATTTAGCTGTGTCTAAACTTGGGTGGCGAAGTGAGCTAAAAAACGATGATGGATTCAACCCAGATCTGTGACTGGAGATGAGTGTCTGAAAAGTCTCAGCGCTCTGTCCATCATCTCCTTGTGTTTTCCTAAACCAATACCCATCGTCCTTCATTTTCTCATTGAGTTGAGACAATTTGTGCATGTAATGAATTTAATTGATTTAACATTGATACAATGAGTTTCCTGCAAAAAAGTAACATGTGAACAAATCTTGACAAATGCAAAAGTACCTTCTGTCTTTTAACAGGATGACCCAAACCACGAACATTCCTTGAGACAACGTTAAACAAATGGGGGAATGGATGAAAAGACACAGGAACACAGGTGACAAACTGTAAAGACACTGAGGGAAACAGAAAAATACCAGTGATTAATAAATATATAACATGCACACGATTTAAATATAAACATAAAAGACACAAAGAAGCTCACCAAAGAAAAGGAATAAAGAGAAGAAAGAAAAATAAAAGAGAAGGAATGAGAAAATTAATATTAGGAGAAAGAGATAGAGCAAAGACAAAGATCCTGATCTACAAGGAAAAGCATGAGTATGGGACGTACCCGCACCTAGAGCAAGATGAGCATCAGAGAGATTAACATGAAGAAAAAAGACAGAAGAGAGAACAGCCATGTATAAATGTTATACAGTGAGAAAGAGGGAAAAAAATAATATGCAAAAGTACAATGAATTCATTAAGAGCACTGGGCAGAGGTTACCATGGCATGAGGTGGAATGCTTTGGAGAAAGGATTTGAGCTTAGCGGGGACACCAAAGTTTTGTGTGGAACCTTCATAAGTAATTTTACGCATACAGTGATGCAAAATTCCGTAATGAATGTGTAATTGTCTCATTTGAGGGCCCAACACAAGAAATCCTTTCCTTCTGTAAAAGTTACATTAGAGAGATCTTGAGATATATATACATATTATGCCCACACCACATAAGGCAACACTTTTCATTTGCCACCTTCATCACACAAAGCAAATCTTTAAATTCCAAGAACTACATTATAATTCCTCGAGGTCTGGTAGAGTGAGGATGGAAGCGACTAAGGCAAGGTCGCGTTGAATGTTCATAGTTGGTTCTAGTTGAAGGTCCAAAAGCTCTGGGAGGAACTTATTCAAGAGACCAAGGAGGTTTGGGCCCTCAAAATTGTCTGGAAGGCCGTATAAACGTAGGTTATTATATCTATTTCTATTTTCAAGGTCCTCTGTGTGTATTTTGAGCTTTTAGATTTCCTGTTCCAGAAGAGAAATCCTGTTAGTAGTGTGATGCAGATCACTGATTCATTGTTCCATGTCAAACATCTTAGCTTCCATGGCCATCCATCTATCCTCAATTTGTTGGAGCTTTTCATTAGTGGCAGTCATGAAGGGCTTTAGACCCCTCACCTCATCTAGTATAGCGTCAAGCACAAGATTATGAGATTATAAAATGTGTGAGGGTTGATCATTTTTCATCCATTTAGGTTTAGTGCCAGATGAGGGATTGGCAGTATTTAAATTATCACTGGCCATTTTGCCATAATGAAGAGGACAGTGTGTTGACTTTGATAGAGACTTAAGTCTGCCCATATAATGCAATTACAGCACGCAAAAGTATGCATGTCGTTTTAGAATAAATAAATAAATAAATAAACTCAACTGGCCTAAAATATGTTGTTGGGAAGCTAAAAGGCGCAATAGTTCACTAAAAAATGCAGTGAAACTCAACAGCATGAAGACAACTCAGACCATATTTGTTGAAGGAGAGTAGTTGAGGAGAGAAAAAAAAGATTGCCAAAAGAACTATATAAATATATAGTCATGTGTCATTGTAGAGCATTCAGATATTGAGGAGTAAATATGCAAAACAAAAAAAGAAAAAAGCATAAAGCATAAAGGAACGTTACTGAGTGTTTTGCTGGAAAAAATGCTGGTTACCTCAGCGGAGTATCATAAGGTGAGAGCAAGCGGCAGGCACCTGAAATGGCGGCCACTCGTAGCTGAGGAGAGAGTCACCACTGCAGCTCTGGGCAAGAAAGGGCACGTCAGCAGCCAACCTTGCCAGCAAACAATGCCAGTGAGAGGAGGCATGTCAGAGCATAAGCAAGCACTTCAAACATGCAGAAACTGCGTGTAGAATACAAAATGGCTCTGAGCTCAGGGAAACGCTGCCATCTTATATGTAACATAATCCACTCCCATCTTTTTACATGTCTAATATTAAACTTTTACTTATCCTACTTTTAAATATAATGCACCCTTCCTTATGGGGAGTAAGGCCAACTTAGCATTAATGTATTAATATCTAAAAAGGAGGGTTTAGTTCTGTCAAAAATGGGTTATATTTTAGCAGGTGAAATTTGCAGTTTTAAAACTGCACAGGCAGGCTACAGTGGTAGTCCTGCAGTTATGTTGCACTGCCACTGTGGGAGTGTATCCAATTTCAACATGTGTTAGGGGTCAGAGAACATGCACTGGGGCCTGATTGGCAGAGCCCCAATGGGCAAAGGCAAAAAAAACAGGAGCATCAGGGATGATCATGCAAAACGAGGCATTTTCCTGCATCAATGTAATGGAATTAATTAAAAACACATTCAGTCACATTCACTTAATGGGTACACAACAATTCCAACATGTATTTTTTCTTAAAATATGCATTTTTCCCATGGAACACAATTGTGCTATATAGTAGGTGAAGATAGTACAGATGACGTATTGATCAACAAGGTAAAATGCTGGTTGTACCCAACAGTTGTTGTATTACATATAGACATAAATATTCTTACCATCTATTCTGCAAGGTATTCTCATTAATTTAATCAAATTACAACCACTTGTCAATGTTTCGACCTGATCATGATTTTGTGGTTCTCATCAAGACCAAAATCCCAAATGAACTTCCAAAATCAATGCGAAACACGGCATTCTGAAGCAAAAGAGCTCACCTCACCAAGACTCTCCTCCCAGTGTTTCCTCAGACAGTTACAAAGTGGCTCTTGTGAATGATGCAATGCTTGCATGTGAGGAAGCTCAGTGCCATTTAAACCGCGTCTCTTCCTCCAGTAATAGAATTTGATTACAATGTACTATCTTTAAGGGAATGAGCCTCACATGACCCTTGTTTAGATATAAGGGGGCAGATTTATGAGGCCCTTGCGCCTCCTTGCGCCGCAATTGCGTCACTTAATGTGACGCAACGGCGGCACAAACAATGCGCCCTATTTACAGCGTGACGCATCTAGGAGATGCGTCACGTTGGAAAGCCCTGCGCCATAAGGAGGCGTTCCTGCGCAGGGGGGGGCGTTCCTGCGCAGGAATGCCTCCTAAAAGTGGCTGAGTGAAATCTATGAGATTTCACTCAGTCACTTTCTGCGTCAATTCCTTACGCCTGCTTGAAGCCGGCGTAAGGGGGACGCACCATGCATTGGAGAGGTGGCCCCTGTGCATTGCAGGAGTCATGTCGCACTTGCGACATGACTCCTGCAATGCGCCGCCCGTACGCCGAGAGATGCTTCACGCATCTTCACTGCCTTGCACCATGGTGCGCCGCATTGTAAATGCGGCGCACCATGGGTGGCGGAGCAGTGGCGCACTGTGGCGCACATTAACTTGCGCAAACTGGGGATGCGCCAGTTAACATAAATCTGCCCCATGATGATTAACCCGGCCCCAGGTGGGTTACCTGAGGTTGCACTTGTTTAGGTGTAATTGGTCCTTATGGAGGCATGCTCAGTTAGTGAGGGATTATCCTCATTAATGCACAGAGAGATGGGGTCAGTATCAATATAGATAAACCCTTGATATGAGTGTAGTACCTAGTCCTTTAAACATGCATAAAACCAGAATATGCCGAATCACATTTTTCCCTTCTCCCTAATTCCTTTCTCCTGTTAGCTAACTAGTGACTCTGAGATTAGAAGGAGGTTCCAGTCACATTTGCCACGCTTTCCCAGTTAATCCATTGATACAACAATATGGCTTTAATCCTTACAAGATACTGTATCCAGAATTCCGATTGCCACAATATTGTGAAAGTAAGTGTTTGTAAGTCAAATATTTTTGCAGGATTTTTGACACTCAATAGTGCAACATTCATCTCAATGACAAAATGTGGGTAACTGGACATCAGGTTATGGAGGTCTCCGCACAAATAGCCACTATTTCTTACATATATTTCCGACTCTGCAACTATCTCAGTTATTTGCTCAATTAAGTAACACTTTTTCACAAAAGTGTTACATCATTTTGACAAACATTGTTATGAAATAAAGGGGCATATTATCAAGCCTGAGCGATAAAATTATCGCCGCTTTATCGGCCGAAAACGGCCGATAAAGCGGCGATAATGGGCTTGATAATATGCTCTCTGGAATTCCAATCGAAGCCGATAAAGTGGCGATAATTGTATCGCACAGGCTTGATAATATGCCCCAAAGTCTTTCCAAGCATGCCTGTTCTCTGAGCTCTTGGGTATGTGGCAGCAGTCCCATTGCTACCTCTGCACTCAAAATGGTTGTTAGCTTTTTGGATAAAATGTTAAAGGAGATCCAGGTTACCAACACTTCCTGAAAGTGAGAATTCTCACTTCTTTGTGGTTTTACTTTTTGGAATAATGCAGGTGATAATTAATTTGATGCTGTGACGTCCTGTTAAAGTCTGTCTTTAAACATTTGGCTTACTCCGTCACATTTCCCCAATGAACTTGAGGAGGCTGTGGGTCTTTGGTAACTAATTAGTTTACCTTAATTGGGGTTGTAAAAGGTTGCAATTATTTTTTTTTGTCTTCGTGAAGGCTTCCGGACAACTTTGCGACTTTGAGTAGTTGAAACCGAGTCAAATTCTCAGGCACACATTGTCATATGAGCTTTTATGTTTTTCTCCCCCGTAATGCCACTGCGCAAAACACTGCAAAATGTAAATTATCAGAAAAAAATGTCTGCATTTATTTTCCAGCATGACATTATGAAGCAAAAATAGAGGTAGCACAAATCATACACCGTGGGTTGTGTTTTGCTTAGCTTTGTTCAATTTGCATGAAAATTAGTTATGTGGAGAACAAAACTGAAACTTTTCAAAGAACAAGAAAGAAGAAAATCCGTAGCTTCATGGTTCTTTCGAGGTGAAAAAAAAACTTTTGCAAAAAACTTTCCTTTGGAAATGTGTACCAGATAGAAGGTTTCCAAGCATGATTTTAAAAGGCACTATGGCCACCATAACACGTGAGCTGGTTTTCGGTACGAGGACACTGGATGTTAGGAATTAATGTATCTGGACCGTAGTCCGCATCTAAATGCGTCCACTGTGGTGAGTGATTCTTTCTAAAATTGGGAATAACTGATTTGGTTTTACATTGTGTAAAAAGACTCATGCAGGTTCCTATTATGGGCTAAATAATGGAAGTTTTTCCTCTTCCATTTGCACCTGCTTTCAGGTCTGCTCACAGCTTTAATTTTACCAGGAATGTTTCTGCCCAATAAAATCAGGCCCTATTGCTGAACTCTTTAATGCTGAGTGGAAGAACTTTGGACCACTTATCATCAGCTGGAATAGTACCACTGGGATGCTGCTCCAGGCTTGTAAGCGGGCCGATTGATTTAGAGAAGAAGGTGCTTGATGTGGGAAGAAAAAGAAGAAAGATGGAAATATTTAAACGGTCAATAAAAATGTAAGGGGCATATTATCAAGGGATTTATCTCTGCTTTTTTGGCTTTAAAAGCCAAGAAAGCGGAGATAAAATTATCTCCCTATCAGCAACAGGGTGCTAACACGCAAATTCGCGTGTTAGCACCCTTTTTCTCTACGCTTCCCCTTGCATCTCTAATGAGATGCAAAGGGGGCGTTCCAGTAAAAAATGATAGGAGAAATGTTGTTACGCGACATTTCTCCTATTATCAAGGAGTTCGCTAACCCTGTTAGTGATAAAAATGCAGTGCTAACCGCGGTTAGCACTGCTTTTTTTACACCTGGTATTTTCCGGACCTAGCCATGATATCCTATGGAAGGTGGATATCATGGCTAAGTTTGTGAGCCCCTATTATCAAGGTAACGCCAAACTTCGAGAGATTATCGTTGGTTTTCCAGCGATAATCTCTCATTTGGCAGTTAGCGCGAGGATTTTTATCACTTCTGAGATAAACCTTGTTAATAGCAAGTTACCTCTGCGATAATTAGCGTTAAAAAATTTGTTGCTAAGCATCGTTAGCGATAAATATCGCTAATCGTTGGTAATATGCCCCTAAATGTTTCCATGCAGGATTTGGTGTAGTTGTCCTGGAGGGCAATTAGCGATCTTCTAATATGCAGGTGTCCCTAAAAGGTGGATATAGCTTTGGCAGGGTAAGTTAGATATTAAGCATGCTTTGCATGTGATGAATTCTAAATTATAAACATCTGACTGAGCTTCCACACCCTCACCAGACACTCAAGGACTCACACAATGAGGCCCATTGAAACAGGAAAAGAGACAGTCATATCATTCTGGCTGGCCTCAAATTTTTTCTGCATCCATATCGAGTAAGACGTTCAAGCTGGTTAATAGCCCTGCAACAGATTTCTCTGCATACTCTTAGAAAATAGCTCAGTGGTTGGATGCTGCTGCCTCATATTTCTATACAGTGCTCGATGGTCATTGGGCTTAATCTAAGCAGGGCCTTCTGTGTCTTTCATCCTATCCTTTCATTTTGACGGGCTTGAAGGTACTCAATGACCAGATCTTCTGGCTCATTGGACTAATTCATCCACTCCAGGGTTGTGTATTTGACCTCATGGCCACAAACTTGAAACCCAGCAGTTCACTCAGCCTTTCTTCCTTCTTTTCATAGAACTACAACAGTTCCTGGACAATTAACAATCCCACCCATGTCCATAATCCTCAAACCTCATCTTACTCCTATTGCAAGAGTCACACCATATCACTTATCTGTTCAAAAGGTGAACAGTTCAGTATGTGGAGCCCATGACTTCTGACCACATGACTCTAAGAGGATAGCCCTATAATGGCACCAGTCTTTCCAAATTTGTTAGTGTTTTTGCGGGCCCCCTTTGGCCAAGAAAAGTGGTCTTTCGATACTCATACAGTGATTCAGTACTTTTCTCAGACCTCCAATGAAAGGGGTCCTTCTAACATTAAGCAATGTTTCTCCTCACATCCAAGAGACAAATCCATAATAATGCAATTTTATATTTACTGCTATCTAAATCTGCATTAATATGTAAGAGAGTACTTTGGGAGTTCCAGGGGGAGCCGCTATTCCAACACAGTCCAGGGAAGGCATGGCTTGGCAGTTCGGGCTGGACTGTTCCCATGAGGCACAGGGTCAGACTGATTTGCATATAGCCATGTCTGAACTGGGGTGGCAGAGTGGGCTAAAGAACGGTGATGGATTAAACCCAGATCTTTTGACTGGGTGTGAGTGTTTGATTGGTTCAAATGCTCCGTCCATCACCACCCCCTTTTGTACCGCTTTGGCCGCCATAAGTGTGGCAGGGTATGCTCAGACGAGAGTCCCTTGGTCGCTTTGCCACTGGATTCAAGCAAGCCGGGCTGAAGACGCTGGAATGCCAGAAACCGGTCCTCGGAAGCTTGTTTCCGGTCCAGGGAAGGCATGGCTTGGCAGTTCGGGCTGGACTGTTCTCATGAGGCACAGGGTCAGACTGATTTGCATATAGCCATGTCTGAACTGGGGTGGCAGAGTGGGCTAAAGAACGGGGATGGATTAAACCCAGATCTTTTGACTGGGTGTGAGTGTTTGATTGGTTCAGATGCTCCGTCCATCACCACCCCCTTTTCTATCGCTATTCCAACACAGAGCACAACACAAAGAGCGAACCCTCCCGAAAGGAGGAAATCATTTTGTAACTCCAGACCATGTGAATTAGGTTCTCATTTTGTATCTGATGTATTAGGCAGAACACTGAATCGACTACCCTCATCCTCCATTGAATATCTTGTATAAAATAGGCATGATGTAAATACTTTAGTTGACTAAGTCAAAATTGTGACGCTATAGCAAATTCCGTGCCTCCCGCCAATGACCATTAGTAAGAGGACCCAAATCCCATTCCCACGCCTCTTGTAAGTGGTCGAAGGAATCAGGGGGCATATTATCACGGACCGGTGTTAAAATGATCGCCGTTTTATCGACAGGAAACTACCGATAAAACGGCGATAATGGGCTTGATAATACACCCTTGTTAATTCCTATAGAAGCCCATTTTCTGGTGTTAACATGGGCTTCTATGGGAATTAACAAGAGAGTATTATCAAGCCCATTATCGCCATTTTATCGGCAGGTTCCTGCCGAAAAAACAGCGATAATGTTAACACCGGTCCTTGATAATATGCCCCCAGGTGTATTACCATCAATGATCGATCCTGTGAGATTTTGTGGACTTGTAGTTCTTCCATTAAAACCTTGGCCTCCATCAGACTAAAGTCTGGAAGCTCCAATAAACCCACCATATAAGGTATAAGTCCATGACAGAGGTGTAAATATGGAAAGAATTGACTTTGATGGAGGCCATATTCCTCCTATAGTCGGAGAATGATTTAAATGTTATATTTGCCTGAAAATCAGCCAGCCTATAATTACCGATGTTGGCTCGCTGTTTGAAACCCTGCAACCTGGCATAGCCACCTCTCTATGGGTGTTTAAAAACTTGAGCTTACAATCCAGGGCTCTAATCTTGTTATTGCACATTTGTAACACCCCGATGGTGGCAGCTGGGAAAGTAAGTTGGGAAAGCCCCCACCCCCCCATTATAGAAGATGACACATCTGTATGTAGCCCAATTGTCAGATTCAGAGGCCTGGTCCCCCTGATTGACATACCTGTATGTCAAACATAACTAAATGCAGCACTCTGTAATATGTTGTAATGTCAACAGCTGATGTACCCACATCATTGATGGACTTAAATCATTTTTGCTGGTTGATTCTAGGTACATCATATTTCCATAGAAAGCCCCTATGAACAGAGTTAAGAAAAAGGTTTATGGGACTACAAACAGGAAATTCTCTAGAGGGTAGATTCAGCGTGGCAAGACCACCATCTAAAACATTGTGGAGTGCCCTAATAACGATAAAGTATGAGTAGTCCTGAATTTAACTTCTCCAATTAGCCTGCCCGTCTGGGGTTGAATATTTCTGTCCCAGTCTCTTTGGGCTCAGTCTCACATAAACACCTAAATATTTAAACTTCTCTTTGACCACCTGGAGGTCTTATGTCCAACCAAGGTCCTGTGGGGATTCACCAATTGGGAATAAGGATGACTTAGCTCTATTGAGGAATCTTGATAGCCTTCCAAACACTTTTAAGATCAGCAGTACTCTCAGACAGACCACTCTGTATAACTCAAGAATATCAGAACGTCAACAGCATAGAGCACCACTTTGTCTGCTGTAACCAGTGACCAGTCAAATCCTCTCACCTGGGCATCCTCCCAATTCCAAGTGTTTCAATCACTAGGACGAAGAGTGGAGGGGAAAGAAGGGCACCCCTGGGTACACCCTGTTCTCTCTCTACAATGAAGTGTCTCTCCATGGAATGGGTGGGCAGGCTTATGTAGGACTTTTTATGGGTGCATGGTGAATCTCTGCTAGGCCGAATCTGACATCTTCAGCTGCAGGCTACGGCCCTTCAGCCTTTCATACTTTTGAGGTCGATAACATGAGCATACTTGAATTGGCTACCAATATACATCTGTAATTTCAGTAGAAGGACACCCATTTGGGTAAATGTGCAATATACAAATACATTTAATGTAATGCATACCAACAGAAAGCCATGTCAAACTCTATCTGCTTTTCTGTCGGCACCTTTTACAGTATTTAGAATGTATATAATAAAATCATATGATTTTGCAAGGTTCTTTTTTCATCCCTTTCCTCACCCTCTGCAAAGTAAGCCTTACATTTGTATCCTGCGTCGTTTTGCCACATGCCTTTATGTTTAAAGGGTCTATATGGCTTAATTTGCATGATTCTTAAGCTCTGTTGTGGAAAAATGTGTCACAGTATTAGGAGATAATGCATTCTTGTTTTTCATTGTTTTATGCAAGCTCGTTCTTTGGCTGTCAAATGGAACAGGGAGAAAAAAATTCTCTTTGAGCTGCCTCCTTCATTTCACCACACATAATGTGCACACGTCTATGCAATTAAGTCTAAAATAAAATCCCTAAAAGTGAAACATGTAAACCATGATATCTAAAATCTTAATGCCACTTTTTGTTCCAGTGGAGTATTTGGGGGAGATGATTGCTGAGGTTAGCCCACATTACTCCAACTCCTTGGGTGTGGCTGTCGCCCAATAGTCGACAGGTGCACTACCTCCCCAGTATGTCTGTCGGCCATTGGGCACTGGGGAGGGTTAAAAAGGCCCCTCTGATGCTTTGCACCAACCGCTTTCCCCTTTTCCCCTGAGCCTTGGGCTGCTCGGGAAGAGCTTCCCGAGCAGCCTGAGCGTTATGTTTTTTGGTTTGTAATGAGGATCAGCGTGCAGGGCTTGCTGACATCATTAAAATGAGCAATTGGGCTTATTTAACTTTCACAGAACCAGTGCTCGGGGCATATCTCAGTCCTGAGGACTGATTCTCATAGGAGAGGTATTGTTTGAAAGAGGAACATCTCCTCTCTGCAAAGGTACCTCTGCCCAGCGAATCCCTGCTTGGGAATCGTCACAGGAGAGCAATCCACAAGCAGGAATCCACTCACTTAGTCACCAGGGACATGGCGAGCTGCTCCCTTGGCAATGTATTGTGCTCCCCTAACACCCCTACAATCTTTCAGCCTTGTAATGGACAATGACCCCCGATTAGCCAACTACATATAGGGTGAGGGCTGCCCACTACGGCATTGCCATGTCCACACGGGCAACATATATAGAACAGCCTTTCTGCCCCCCCAGGGGAGAAGATGGGGTGACTATCCCTGATCACCCACACAGCGGGTCAGAAAGTCCACTAGACACCAGGGATTGTTTTTTAATAAAAAAAAATAGGTTTGGGGGCTGTCTACCAGGGCATAGCCATGCCCCCACCCCAATATGTATATACCAGTATTTCTGATCTTCACCGGGGCACATGGAGTGATTACCCCCAAACCTTCCCTGGATGGCAGAAAGCCCACTAGGCATCAGGGGCTTTGTAATAAAAATATAGAGATGGGGGCTGCCCACCAGAACCTGGCCATGCCCCCTACCCCAAATATATATGGCAGTATTTCTGCCTCCCAGGGGAGAATGGGCTGATTACCCTTGATCTGACCCCCATCGTCCCCTCCCTCAGGAAAGCATAAAGCCTACTAGGCACCAGGGAATGTTTAGGGGTAAAAAATATAGAGGTGGTGGGTCTCCACCCGGGTGTGATCATGCCACACCTGGGCCTGCCCATCAGCTATGATCACTGCCCATGCACGTCATCGAGGGTTAAGCTCTGTGCGTTCGGATACTTAGCAACCCGTGTGTTGTTTCTCTCGGGCTGCTGAGGGGCCACGTCGTTACTCACTGTTGCCTGGCAATTTAATGCTTCCAATCCTGTTTAAGGAATTCCACATTGAAGAGTTGAATTTCCTATAATTTCTTTAAGCTGTGCGGTTATGCTCACATCTTAACAGTGCATCAGTGATGCACACACCAGGTGGTGATTTCGGCTAATTTGCTACTCGCTTATATTACTGGTGATGCGAAACCTACATGCTCAAACAGCGACTGAGTACTATGGTGCTTTCTCATCTGTGATACGCACAACGTAATCATTTACTTTCACAGTGTTGTTCATGTTGCGGTGACTGACTTACACAACCTTAACTGTTCAGTTGAATATCCTTGTTCTGGGGTGAATTATATTTAATTTGTGTCCTATTGTTTTAATCCTCAAAATAACGAAACAGGATGAAGTGCCTCCGCCTCCTTTTCTGGCCACTCCAGAGAACACTCCTGTGGAGTGGGAACTATGGTTAGAAGGGTTTGAGGCTTATATGGAGGCCATTGGTAGAGAAAACTTTACCTAAAAGAAGAAATTGGCATTATTGCAGCATTCTATTGGTACTGAAGGTGAAAGATTTTTAACATGTACCTTCTTTCATTGTGTATGATCAAGATGAGGAAATTGATGAATATCCTTTGGTGATTAAGATGTTGGATATGAGGAAAAAACTACTAGGGAAGTCAGTGGAAAATTTTCGGAGTGATCTGAGGATTTTGGCTTCAACATGTGACTACACGGCTTTTGAGGATGAGATGTTAAGCGATCAGTTGGTTGAGAAAACTAACAGTATTAGGAGAAATTATTGACTACAGAAATTGTAACTTTGGAAAAAGCATTAGGGATAGCTAAAAGGGTAGATACCACTGCCATGGACCTGGATCAAATGGCTTAGAAACATAAGTCCAAGCTGTACATTCTGATGTGGTTGTCAGAAAAAAAGAAAGGAAAATGGACACAAAAAAGAGAGTGTTAGAGTTTACAGGTGTGGCAGTAGAACCCATGGAGGAAATGCGATTTAATGTCCAGCTACGGATACAATGTGTGTGAAGTGCAAAAAGAGGGGTCACTGCGAAAGTGTGCATATCCAGAACTGTATTTTCAAAGGGCAAACAGAAGAAAATACAATATATCAATAATTTGTCAGAAAGACCTTTGAGCTCCGATAGTGAGGAGGAGAGTCAAATTATGATGATTTTGAATGCTGATGTTGACGGTTTTGGAGTGAATGATGTTTTGAAAGTAGATTGCAATACTGCCAAAAGACCGTTGTATCTGGTGGACATTGGGGCTGTATCTGTTCCCATGATGGCAGATTTGGGTTTGGTTTTCACACTGATTGGTCTGAAAGAGTAAAATGGTTTGCAGAATTTAAAAGCTCTCAAGTTAAACCTATAGTGTATGGGAGTACACCAGTGGAAGTATTAGGGGAATTTGAGTGCAACTTAGCTTTCAAGGGCAGATGTATCCCGCCACTGCGTATGTAGCTATGGATGGCTCATGTATTCTGGGATGGCTGGAATAAAGGAACTTATGGATCATACTTGAACCCAATAGACAAGAACAAGTATTATTAAAAGATGAGTTGAAGTATGTGTGGTCAGTGGAAGAGCATGTGTGTGAGAAGGCCTATCCAGAGCTTTTCAGTCAGAAATTGGGCAAAATCAAAGGTTTTTCACACCGCATTGTGTTGAAAGATGTGTGCTATTTGCCATGAGGGCTGAGATGGAACAGGAGTTAAAGTTTTTGCAGGAACCAGGCATTATTGAACCCAATAGCTAATTCACAAATGTTGTCACCCGTAGCTCTGGCCAGGAAGCCAAATGGAAGTTTGAGGATGTGCATAGATTTGAGGGATCTCAGTATGAATATTTGGGTGGATAGAAACACTTTGCCAAACATCATAGAAATGTAAATATTTCTCAAAGGGGCCAACGTTTTTTCACACTTCATATGTCATCTGCATACCATCAAATTGTGTTGCATAAAGACAGATGTCATCTTACATCCTTTGTCACATCTTCAGGGGTATTTGGATTCAAAAGGATGCCTTTTGGCTTGGCTTCTGACTATACTGTCTTTTGTGTTGTGGAGGGCATGTTCAAAGGGGTAGTGAGACAAAATATCGAAATTAAAATATCGATATACAATAATATCGATGTTTTAATTTCGATAGTAAAGAATATCGATGTCCAAAATATCGACAGACAGAATATCGTTTTTTTAAGGTATGTATATTACTAATATCGAATTTTACTAATATCGAAATTTTGTTTAGTGTTATGTATTTTATTATGTTGTTTATATGTTTGTTAAACATGTTTTGTAATGTATGTTTGAAAATTTGTAAATTTGTTTACATTTTGCGTTTTAGTATCAGAGCGGGTTGTGGGTTTATGGGGGAATAGGGTGGGAAGTAATTTAATAATAATTAATTAATTAATATATGTTTGTAAATATTTTTAATTAATAATTAATTGGTAATTAATTAATATCAATTAGTTAATTAATTAATATAATTTTGTACATATTTTTAATTAATAATTAATTGGTAATTAATTAATATTAATTAGTTAATTAATTAATATAATTTTGTGCATATTTTTAATTAATAATTAATTGGTAATTAATTAATATTAATTAGTTAATTACATTAATTAGAGTAATTTTTTTATATATATAATTTTTTGTTATTGTTAATTAATTAATGGGGAAAAATAATATTAATTAGTAAATTAAATTAATTATAGCTAATGTGCTAATATATTTACTTTATTGTTATTGTTAATTAATAATTAATTGGTAATTAAATAATGTTAATTAATTTTGGGTAAAGGAGTATTTTTAGGGTTCAGGGTCACTTTTCAGTTTTTGGGTAAAGGGGTATTTTTAGGGTTCAGGGTCAGTTTTCAGTTCTTGGGTAAAGGGGTATTTTTAGGGTTCAGGGTCAGTTTTCAGTTTTTGGGTAAAGGGGTATTTTTAGGGTTCAGGGTCAGTTTTCAGTTTTTGGGTAAAGGGGTATTTTTAGGGTTCAGGGTCAGTTTTCAGTTTTTGGGTAAAGGGGTATTTTTAGGGTTCAGGGTCAGTTTTCAGTTTTTGGGTAAAGGGGTATTTTTAGGGTTCAGGGTCAGTTTTCAGTTCTTGGGTAAAGGGGTATTTTTAGGCTTCAGGGTCAGTTTTCAGTTTTTGGGTAAAGGGGTATTTTTAGGGTTCAGGGTCAGTTTTCAGTTCTTGGGTAAAGGGGTATTTTTAGGGTTCAGGGTCAGTTTTCAGTTTTTGGGTAAAGGGGTATTTTTAGCGTTCAGGGTCAGTTTTGGGTTTTTGGGGTACAGGGGTATTTTTAGGGTTCAGGGTCAGTTTTGGGTTTTTGGGGTACAGGCGTACAGGGTAAAAATAAAATAAATTAAAATGTAATTTAAATAAATTAAATGAAATTAAAAAAAAAAATTACATTAAATTATTAAGTTTTTAATTTATTTTAAATGTATATGTATTAGTTTTAATTTTTTAATTATGTTTTAATGTTTTTATTTAATATTTGTTAAATTATATGTATTTTAAAATTATTTTTACATTATTATTAATACATTTAAAAAAACGATATTTTCAATTTCGATATTTTTGTACTACGATATTAATTTTTCGATATTTTTGTACTTACCTTTATGAAGATATGACTCCGATATTTTTGATTTCGATATTTTTGTGTCGATATTTTTGTATGTAGATATTCTGTCTGTCGATATTATGTCATAGATTCGTTCAAAGGCTTGCAAATGTGTGCTATTTCCTGGATGACATTCTGGCGTATGGTAGGGACCTAAGGTGTGACAACAGAACTTTGAACAGAGTTTTGACAATATTGACAAATTACCCTGAATTTTTCCAAGTGTATGTTTGCTGTGAGTTCCGTTGATTATCTGGGTTACAAATTGTGATCTGATGAGGTTGAGCCTAAAGAGAGTTTGGAAAAAGCAATCAGAGAGTTCTCAGTACCGCAAAATAAGGAACAGTTGCGATCTTTTTTTGGGATGTTACAATTTTATGCACAATTTCTTCCCAATTGCAGTGAAAAATCACATCACATGATACCACTCAGGAAAACAAAAACACAATTTGAGTGGTCTGTTAAGCATGATCATGAGTTTGATGTGATTAAAAAAGAATTACCCATTGTCAATCAATCAATCATAAAACTTTATTTCGGTTGTTAGACCATAAAAGTGCAGAGTTTTTTAGCCAAGTTTACATGTTAAAAAAAATATAAATTATTTCCTTTAAAAAATAACATTTGATCAATTTATAAAACGTATTACATAAAAGTATGAGCCATATAACTCTATACAGGTTAAAATTTGACAGATGGTTGATAGATTAAAATTGTCCTCGATCTCTGGGGACATGACATTCATGACAATAGAGTCCATTCAATCGTCTGCTCATCGCACATGCTCGTTTAGGTTCCCTGCTAGGTAAACCTAGTGTGAATATTGTTCTACTTAGTGGGCAAAATTAGGAATTAGCTTGGGCCTTCCTTCTTATTCTCCACATTTGGCCCCAAATGTTTGCAAGCACACAAGCGAAAAAGGGTCTTCCATCAGATTTTAAAATGCGTAAGGCTACACACACCATGTTCTCTGGTTCCCAGCTGTTTACAGATAGGAGTTATCCACATTCCTCTAGGGACAGAATATGCTTTACAGGCAAAAAGGATGTGAGCGATTGATTCAGTGTGAGCAGGGCAGCAGGGACAAGCCTTGCTGTGGGCTGTATTACTCAGCCAGAAGTTAGAGAAAGAGTTCAAGGGAAGTGAACCATGCCTAAATTGAATATAGAGCTTTCTATCTGAAGGTGACTGAATAATATCAAGATAGCATACTAAGTAGCACTGCGATTAAAAATCAATAAATTCCTCTCTTGATCTGCCCAACTTACTCTCCCTAGTGTCATTCTGAGCTACCCAATCCCAGGACATGGCTTCCACTTGATTGGTACTACCCACTGTCCCTTTACCCCAATACTATTGAGTAGGCATTTGACATTTCTGATCCAAACAATCTTATTGAATCTATCAAGGGTGCAAACTTTGTAAAGATCCAAAGTATACGAGGACAGTTCAGGAGTCGAAGATTTGAGACCCATATCCAGTTTAAGGGGATGCAATGGTGTGCTTTGGGGGAGTGACACTTAATTTCGTAAGAACTTATTCTCCGTTGTCGTCAGATTTAATAATCTTGTGTGCCCCGCAGCTCAGCTGCGTAGAGGGCACAGCTCCCAGCCTTACTTTTATAAACCTCTAAGGCAGGGGCAATGGGTTTAGTTCCTTCCTTAACGCCCCAGCTATTTGCTTGAACTTTAGATTTGCCAGAAGTTAGATGTTGCTTCCAAGACATGTCCTCGGACAATTTGATACCCAGAGATTCAAAGCTATTCACGCTTTCTAGTGGAATATTGTTTAGAGTTTAGAGTGAGACCCCTTTGTATGATTTATGATGATTCTGCATCATAAGCTTTGTATTGGTGGTATTAATTTCTAGGCCTCTCCCATAAAAAAAAACCTTGAACTGGTTTAGTAGCATCTGAAGGCCCCACTGGTGTTTTCGAGACGAGGAGAGTGTCATCTACAAAGAGAAGCACTGCAATTTTTCCTACTCTAATGTAGATGCTTCCACTGGGATGCCAGATAGATGGTCAATGACTTGGGTAATATATAAGGAAAATAGGGTAGGGGCTAAGATGCATCCTTGGTGGACCCCCCTACTAATTTTAATGGGATCAGCAGCTTTGCCCTGGTCCCCTACAATTGTTATCCTCATAGAGGCAACAAACGAATGACAAGATTTCTAATAGCATCCCCAAGTCCTTCAATGCCTGCCAGAATGTGTTACAAGGCACCAGGTCAAAGGCCAACTACAGATCTACAAAACCTACGTACAGACTCCCTTGGCCCAGTAATACCCCCTTCCAGTAGAGGAGGATAAATCGAAATACCTGGTCAATTGTTCCTGTTTTCTGCAGGAATCCTGCCTGGTCGGAAGAGAGTATAATTAGCCAATGTAATTCTTCAGCAACTTTTTGATACCCAAGATCCTTCAGTTATAGTTACGAATGCTAGTCAGCATGGGTTGGGGGCTGTTCTTATGGCGATTAGAGAGGGCAGAGATGTAGTTATAGCTTTTGCGTCTTGTGCATTGAGAGGGGCAGAATCTACGTACTCTGTCATTGAACGGGAACCCTAGCATGTTGGTGGGGAGTGGATAACTTCAGAAAATATCTGAGAGGAACTGAATTTATTATTTGTGTGGATCATGAACCTTTGCTGGGGGTGTTCACTACGGAAGGTGCCAGTAAAGCCTCTCTTTGGACGGCAAAGTGGCATTCCAGGATGTTATAATTTCAGTTTTGTTTGGAGTACATTCCTGAAGCCAAAAACATTTTTGCAGACTGTTTGTCTAGGCTACCCTTAAAGGACGGGACAATCGAGAAGGTTGTAAATGAAAACTTTTGTGTGGTTGCGGTGTTACAAGGGTCTATGTTTCAATGTATTCTGAAGTAGGAGTGGAATATGGCCGTGCGCAAGGATCAAACTTTGGTCAGGTCGCGAGTATTTTGGGCAAAAAGTGGTCAGATGTTGATATCGAGGAAGATATAAAGGCATTTAAGCATGTTTTCTCTGAAATGAGCAATGCTAATGCTTCCACCAATGTGCCACCTTTTGCATGTTAAGGGGTAGGTTAGTGTCCAGTAAACTTCGTAGGGTTTGAATGTATGATTCTAGTGTGCGGAGTGACAAGTTGCGACAGGTTAAGGAGAGTAAAAATGTGAGTGAGAGGAATCCTGCAGGAAGAATGCAAGTAGTTTTTAGAGGGGGTAATTGGGTGAGGGTGATATTTCCTGGTATATTACCTAAGGAACACTCTAGATGTTCTGTTCCTATGCAAGTTTAGTCAGTAAATAACAGTGTGGTTCAATTGAGTGAGGGCAAGTGGTGGAATAAAGAAAGATTGTCCAAGCAGTATGGTGAGTCCTGTGTATCTGAAGGGCATAGTGAACCATTGGGTTCTGATAGGAGAGAGTTTTGTGAAGGTAAGAAGACAGTCTAGACCGTCTGTATGGCTCAAGGACTATGTTACCAATGTTTTCGATGTGCCAGGTAAAGTTATAAGGTTGGATGGCAGGAAAGATCCTTGGGGTTGGAAAGATCCTTGAAGTCAGAAAGATGAAAAGGGCCACCAGTGTGGTTCAAGGATTATGTGAAGTTGTAATTAGGACTGTGTGAAGATTTAATATGTGTAGGAAGGTGCCCCATCCTGCATATAAATAATCACAAATACTGATTCATAACTCCTATGTGTGCTGCATTGTGCAGCACATATTGAAGTTGCAAATAGTCAATTTTTAATGATTGTCTATGTGCAGGAAGAGATACCTTGTATTAACATACTATAATTAGTTTATGCCATAAGGAGTTCCCATGTAATATTTGGTGTACCCATTGACATACATGGCACAGCCACTGCACATTTTGAAAAAAAGGAATTAACTCATAAGGCGCGTAAGGCTACACTGCCTTGGTTCAAGAATGGCTTTTGAGCCAATTGTTTTGAAAAGTGACAATATTTTTTCAAAATTTCTCAGCAGAGGATCCCCCTAAGCCCTCCTAATAGACGTTCATGAGTAGGATTGAAGTCTGCACTGCCATGGCCAATGCTATTCCTGAACTCTCTGTCTTTCAGTCATAGTTGTGACTTCTCTTGTGGTTCTGCGGCTGGCACTGCAGACAGTAATTGGAGATTGAGTGCAGGATAGCATGGCCATCTGGAAAATTATATATGTCCCTGGGTATTTAATGGCTGCATATTTTATTAAATCTGCCATTTATTTTACTCTTATTTTACATGTTTCAATCTTCTTTGATATTGCTACCTATGATATAATCAGAATCATAGGTCGAGTGACATCACTTCATGTAATGTCAGCAAGGATGATGTTATGTGATGTTATTGATGATGCCATCAAAGACCAAAGTTTGGGCAAAATGCGAGTACTCCCTATATCATCGATCCCATTTTTCTTAAGTGAAGATACGTAATTCATTCATATCTCTCATTGTTAAAGATCAAAGACCATGTGATATCACACCCGCTATCCCTGGCTGCTGGAAATTGGGTTACTGGTTGAAGGGGGTGAAACTGCAACCACAATATCTGTCAGGGTGAAACATAAGCGAACCTCAAATTAACCTATGCTTGAGCCTCTGTTAGCCTGGCACAAAAAAAGTCAGTCTTAATATTGAAGCAATGTGTAAAGTATTTATGCAGCAATAAAGTAAAATGTAATGCATCATTTGAAAGTAAAATGACAAAAATCCAATCAGTAGAACCGGAGAATGCGTTTTTAAAGGTTTAAGAGAAAATAGTGCCTAGAAGCACAAAGCTCTAACTGTAGTTATCTAATCACACTAAACTCAATGAATCAATCAACGGCTTGTAAAGCAGGACTACTCACTTGTAAGGGTCACATTTGGGGGGGCTGTTCATTCACCGAGGCACTGTGGTCCAGTCAGACAGCCATGTCTTGATGTCCTTCCTGAATTGAGGCAGTGACGGTGATTGCCTGAAGTGAAGAGGCAGGGTGTTCCAGGTCGTTGCTGTGAGGTAGGGGAAGGATCTTCCTTCGGCTGTGGTCTTGTGGATATGTGGGATGGTAGCCAGGGTCAGTTGGGCGGAGCAGAGGTGTCTGGGTGGTAAATGGAATGGGAAGCAGTGGTTAAGGCACACAGGTCCCACGTCGTATATGCCATTGTAGGCATGTGTGAGGAGCTTGAAGGTGATTCTTTTGTTGACTCCGAGCCAGTGGAGGTCTCTTAGGTGGCTGGTGATGTGGCTTCATTGTTTTTGCATTTGTCACCCCGAGTGGGACGGGTATGCCCAGATGTGGGTCCCCTGATCTCCATGCCACTGGAGTCAAGCTATCCTGGATGATGAGGGCTGAAAGCCTGAAACCGGTCCTAGGATGCTTGTTTCCAGTCCAAGGAGGACCTGGCCTGGCAGTTCGGGCTGGACTGTGCCCATTGGGCGCAGGGTCAATACTCATTTGCATATGGCTGGGTCCAAACTGGAATGGCATGGTGAGCACAAAATGATGGATTTAGGCCCAGATCTCTGTACTGGGGTGAATGTATGACATTTGTTCTGCATTCTGTCCATCAATTGTTCTATTTGCATTGGAGATGTGACTGTGGCAGGAAATGTTGAGGATGAGTCTGGCAGAGGCATTTTGGATGCTGTGCAGTTTCTTGAAGAGTTTCTGAGTGATGCAACCGTAGAGTGCGTTGTTGTAGTCAAATCTGCTGCTGACAAGTGCTTGGGTGACCGTCTTTCTTGACTTGTGGGGATCCATTTAAAGATCTTTCAAAGCAGGCATAACGTGTAGAAACAGGATAATGAGAAGGCGTTGATCTGGCTGCTCATAGTGAGCAAGGAGTCCAGGATGATGCCAAGGTTTTGCGTGTGGTCTGTGAGTGTGGGCAAGGTTCCAAGTGATGTGGGCCTCAGGAGTCAGCCCGGGCAGAGGGAGTGGAGCCCAAGGTAAAGACTTTGGTGTTCTCTGAGTTGAACTTGAGGCAGCTGTTCGTCATCCATGTGGGAACAGCCTTCATCTCATCATGAAAGTTGTTCTTGCCATTTGTATGTTTGTTGGTGAGGTAGAGAATCAGTTGGGTGTTGTCAGCATAGGTTACAATGTGGAGTTCTTGTTTCCTGTGAACGGGTCCATGTAGATGTTGAAAAGTGTGGGGCTCAGGGTGGAGCCTAGAGGCAATCCGCAGCTGATCTCGGTGGGTTTCGAGAGGATTGGAGGTAGTATGACTCCCTGTGTTTGGCCGATGAGGAAGGAGCGAATCCATTCCAGGGCTTTTTCGCTGATGCTGGCATCATGGAGTCTTGTGCATAGAGTGCGGTAAGAGACATTATCGAAGGCAGCCGAGAGGTCCAAGAGGATGAGCGCTGCACTTTCTCCTCAGTCAAGGAGTGCGTGGACGTCTTTTGTGGTGGCAAAGAGGGTGGCCTTGGTGCTGTGGTTGCTTCGGAAGTCGGATTGGGAGAGGTCCAGGATGTGGCTCACTTTGATGAATATGGAAAGTTGGGTGTTGGTGGCCTTCTCAATGACCTTGGCTGTGAAGGGGAGAAGAGAAATGGGTCTGAAATTCTTGAGGTCTATCGAGTCGGCAGAGGGTTTCTTCAGCAAGGGGTTGATCTCTTTGTGCTTCCAGGTTTCCGGGAAGGTTACAGAGTCGATGGAGCAGATGGTAATTTGGCAGAGTTCATGGGCAATGGTGGTGCCTGCCCTGTTGAAGATGTGATGTGAGCAGGGGTCTGAGGGTGCTCAGGAGTGGATGCTCATCATGATCATGAGGATGTCGTCCTTTGTGAGGGGGGTCCAGCTGAGTAGGGTATGATGTCGTAGGGTGTGGTGGGTTGAGGGGGGGTGGGAGCGTCTTGGGTAGCGAGGCTGTCAAAGCTGTTGTATATCTCCTTGATTTTGCAGTAGAACCAGTTGGCTTTTTTGGAGTGTCGCTTGCTTGGGGATTTCTTCAGGGGAGCCTGCTGGTGGAGGAGGGCCTCGAACCACTGACCAGAGGGTCCGCAGCAGCAGCTACGTGGGCAGCAGCTACCAGGCAGAGCTGTGCGGGGAAGGGAGCACCTGACTGACAGGATCAGTGGATTGCACCTTCACCACGCAGTGGCCGCCATAAGTAGTGTTAGGGGGCTGGCTGGACAGCTGTGCGGTGGGAAACTGTGAAGCGGGATTTGGTGCTGGATAGGGGGTTGGGGCTGAGAGGGAAAGGCAGCGGCTGGGACACCAAAGGAAAAAAGGTACAAATGTGGAAAAGAGGTAAGAAAGAGTGACAAGTAAAAAAGCACAGAAAAAAGGAAAGCAAAAGAGATTGGAAGGTTAAGAGATTAGAAGGCAGAGAGACAGAGGGTAGAGCAGTGGCAAAGTAGAGAAGCTCCCTACCCTTAGGGATGAGGCTCAGGAGGGTGCCTGAGGGTGGAGGAGGGCCTCAAACCACTGACCAGAAGGTAAGCAGCAGCAGCTACAGGGCAGCAACTACCAGACATAGCTGTACAGAGAAGGGAGCAGTCCACTGAAAATCTCTGGGACAAAGTCACATGTTCAGGTCGACCACGATGCAGCATGTGCCTGATACATAGACCAAGTTAGATCTGCTCCACAAAGTACCTTAAATCCTGGTTTCCAGAGTGTTGCAAAATCATGCGTCGAGGATCCATTACACAGTGACAGTTCCAATGAGCTGCAAGGCTGCAGTACGAAATCTTGAATTGTCATTCAGAATCTTGTCAATGAGCTGCTTGCAATGTGAAGGACTGCGTCTAGGATGAATCACTCAGTGGTGGTTCTGAGGATACTGCGGGCTTTGATGACAAGTCTAGCATCATGGATGGGTGACTTCCAGGTGTCAGCTTTGAAGTTGGAGAAGATCCTGGAGGTTTCCACTCCCTGTGATATTTGGAATTTCCTGCCTCCCTGCCTTTGCCCCAGCTTGTCTGTTGTCACAAAAGACTAGTGTCAAACCACTTCTAAGTGTGCCCAGGCAGAGCCTTTGTCATGTGCAAGTGTGTTGTAGGTGACAGCTCCTCCCCCTCATCTAGTTAGAGATGGTCAGTACTGCCAATACCCCTTTGTCTCACTATATGGGAGTAATATACAAAGCCAACTGCTAGCTACTCCTAGTCATGGGACCCGCAATAGAGGCTGCATGGACCAAATGGTTAGGACAAGATAATGCAAAGTGGCATTTTCAGAATTGCGACTTTGTTATTACAGAGGGTTTTAAATTACAATTCTTTGGAGACCAAACTGGACATTCCAACCTGCTCCGAATTGAAAATTATAACTTATTACATTTAATTATTCAATGTTATCCCATGGGAGAGGCAGGCCTTGCAGTAGTGTAAAATAAATGTTGCAGTTCTCACTACCAAGACATAAAAAAATTAAACGTACATGTCCAACTTTTAAAATACACTGCATCCTGTCCAATGGGCTGTTTAGAGCCTATTCTAGGGGTGACTAATATGTATTAAAAAAGAAGGTTAAGGCCTAGCAAAAGGTATATTTTACCAGGTCGAAATAGCTGTGAAAAACTGCACATGTAGGCTGCAATGCCAGGCCTGAAACATGTTGAAAAAGGGCTCCTTAAGTGGGTGGCACAATCATTGCTGCAATGGCCCAGTAGCAGCATTTAAATTAAAGGCCATGGGAATCATTTTTCAAGGGATTTGCAAATACATTAAATGTGCCAATTAGGTGGAAGCCAACACTACCATGTTTTAAGTAGAGAGCACAGGCACTTTGCACTGGATAACAGTGGTAAAGTGAACAGAGTCCTACGGCCAGCAAAAACAAAGTCAGGAAAAACAAGAGGATTGAAGGCAAAAGTTGGGGGGAAACCACACAAGAAAGTCAGGCCCAACCCCAGGGAGCAAGGCTGAGGAGGTGGGTTAGCCACACAAAAAAACAAACACAACAAAAAGCATATTAGCACACAGGCAAACACGCACAGACGCACAAACACACACACATGCACCCCTCAGACTGCCTGCTTTTCATCTTGAACTCTGTAAAGCGTGACAGTCCGTTGCTGCAGCCTAATAAAAGCCATAGCTTTCAAACCCATCTGTATTGCAAGTTAGAACGATTTTAGTAGTGCACATTTAATAAAATGCTCCATTATTTCGTTCTAAAATTCAAACCAGAATGTTCAAGTTCGACTTTCAAATGACCTTCATCAAAGGGCCTTCTTGAGTCCTCTGTCAACATGATTTGACAACACTCCAAAGCACTACACGTAATCACTATTTTTCACTGCTTACATCATGCAATATTTAGGACCTTTTCCTCAGTTAAACTCATTTAATCAATCAATCAATCAATCAATCACTGCATTTCTAAAGCGCGCTACATACCCGTGAGGGTCTCAAGACGCTGGGGGTGGGGGGCCGCTACTGATCGAAGAGCTGAGTCTTGAGAAGTCTTCTGAAGGCCAGCAGGTCCTGGGTCTGTCGTAGGCTGGTAGGGAGAGCATTCCAGGTCTTGGCGGCGAGGTAGGAGAAGGATCTGCCTCCGGCAGTGGTTTTTCGGATATGAGGAACTGTGGCGAGGGCGAGGTTGGCTGAGCGAAGGCTCCGGGTGGGGACGTGGAAGCTGAGTCGGTTGTTGAGGTATGTAGGTCCGGTGTTGTGTAGTGCTTTGTGTGCGTAGATGAGGAGTTTGAAGGTGATCCTCTTGTTGACGGGGAGCCAGTGCAGGCCTCTCAGGTGGGGTGTGATGTGTCTGCGTCGGGGAACGTCGAGGATCAGATGTGCCGAGGCATTCTGGATTAGTTGTAGTCATCCCAGGAGCTTAGTTGTTGTTCCTGAGTAGAGGGTGTTCCCGGTAGTCGAGTCTGCTGGTGATGAGGGCCTGGGTGACGGTTTTTCTCGTGTCGGGAGAGATCCACTTGAAGATCCTGCGGAGCATTCCGAGGGTGTTGAAGCAGGATGCAGAGACGGCGTTGACTTGCCTGGTCATGGAGAGGGTGGAGTCGAGGATGACCCCCATGTTGCGTGCGTGGTCTGTGGGTCCCGGGGCTGTGCCTAGCGATGTGGGCCACCAAGAGTCGTCCCAGGCTGATGGGGTGGGTCCGAGAATGAGGACCTCCGTCTTGTCTGAATTCAGCTTCAGTCTGCTGTCCTTCATCCAGTCAGCTACAGCCTTCATTCCTCTGTGGAGGATGGCTTTAGCGGTGTGGGGGTCTTCAGTGAGGGATATGATCAGCTGGGTGTCATCGGCGTAGGAGATGATGTTGAGGTTATGTTGTCGTGCGACGTGGGCGAGCGGCGCCATGTAGATATTGAACAGCGTCGGGCTGAGGGTGGATCCCTGTGGGACGCTGCAGATGATCTCGGTGGTTTTCAAGTGGAAGGGTGGTAGGCGAACGCTCTGGGTTCTGCCGCAGAGGAAGGAAGTGGTCCAGGCTAGGGCCTTCTCTTGGATTCCAGCGTCATGGAGGCGTGCTGATAGGGTGCGGTGGCAGACTGTGTCAAAGGCAGCTGAAAGGTCCAGGAGGATGAGGGCGGCTGTTTCTCCTTTGTCCATCAGGATCCTGATGTCGTCAGTAGCAGCGATAAGGGCGGTCTCGGTGCTGTGGTTGCTGCAGAAACCGGATTGGGAAGGGTCCAGGATGTTGTTGTCTTCGAGGTAGCGGGTAAGCTGTTTGTTGACAATCCTCTCCGTCACTTTTGCCGGGAACGGGAGCAGGGAGATGGGCTGGAAGTTCTTGAGGTCCTTGGGGTCCGCCTTGGGCTTCTTCAGAAGGGCATTGATCTCGGCGTGCTTCCAGCTTTCCGGGAAGGTTGCGGTCTCGAAGGAGCTGCTGATTGTTTTCTGGAGGTGGGGCGCGATGGTTGTGCTGGCTTTGTTGAAGACGTGGTGAGGGCAGGGGGTCGGATGGGGATACAGAGTGGATGGAGTTCATGGTTTTGATGGTGTCTTCGTCGCTGACGTTGGACCAGGCGGTCAGGCGGCTGGTGCAGGTAGAGGTCGCGGTGGTGGGTGCGGGGGTCTCGGAGTTGAAGCTGTCGTGTATGTCGGTGATCTTGCGGTGAAAGAAGGTGGCCAGGGAGTCGCACAGGTCTTGTGATGGTGGAATGTCGTTGGTGTTGGAGCTGGGGTTGGAGAGTTCTTTCACGATGCTGAAGAGCTCTTTGGTGTTGTGTGCGTTGTTGTCTAGGCGGTCCTTGAAGGCGGTCCTTATGAGTTGGTGGTGTTTGCGGGTGGTGCTCTTGTGGGCTGTGCGGCTGTCTGGTGTTCGGTCGTGGAGCAATTTCTTCCCCAGTTTTCGACAGGTGCGCTTGGAGATCCGGAGGTCCTCGGTGAACCAGGTGGCTTTCTTGTAGGTGTGGTTGGTTGTGGAGGTCTTGAGAGGGGCGAGGGTGTTGGCGCAGCCGTTGATCCACTGTTTGAGGTTGGTTGCGGCGGTGTCGGGGTCGGTGGGGTCGGCGGGTGGTCTCAGGGCGAGGGTGGTAGTCAGTTGGTCCTTGGTGCCTTGCCCCAGCAGCGGCGTGGCAGATGTTGGGTGCGGTGGTGTGTGGTGGGTTTCCTGAAGGTGAAGTGGACGCATCTGTGGTTGGTCCAGTGGGATTCGGTGGTGTGGTTGAAGGAGACGTGGGGGCTTGTGGAGAAGATGGGGTCCAGCGTGTTTCCAGCGGTGTGGGTGGGTGTCGTCACGAGCTGTTTGAGTCCGAGGTTGGCGATCAGGGCGGTGGAGTTGGCATCGTTGTTGTTCTCTAGGCGGAAGTTCAGGTCCCCAAGGAGGATGTAGTCCGTGGAAGCGAGGGGGTGGGTGCAGACGAGGTTGGTGATGGTGTCGCTGAACTGTGGTCTTGGTCCGGGTGGTCTGTAGACGAGTGTTCCTCGGAGGGTCGTGTTGGGGTCGGTGTGGATCTGGAAGTGCATGTGCTCGGAAGTGGTGAGGGTGTCGTCGGTGTTGGTCGAGACTCTGAGGGTGTCCTTGTGAATGATGGCAATTCCCCCTCCAGCTCCATTGGTGCGGTCTCTGCGGGTGATCTTGTAGCCCTGTGGGATGGCTATGGCGATGTCTGGTGCCGAGGTGGCATTCAGCCAGGTCTCCGCCAGGAAGGCCACATCGGGGGCGGTAGAGTCTAGGAGGTCCCAGAGTTCGATGGCGTGCTTGCGAGCGGAGCGGGTGTTGAGGAGGATGCAGCGGAGGTGGTTGGGTTCTCTGGTTGGTGGTTTGGTGGTCTGGATGCTGGTGAATCTGCAGTTCCGGCAGGCGAAGGGCCCTTGGGTGCGCTTCGGGGTGGCCCAGTAGCAGGGGGGTCTCATCCGGTGTTGACAGCGTGGAGGGTGCTGGAGTCGTAGTGCAGTCTGGCGTTACGGGGGGCACGGGGTCCAGGGGTCCAGGCGCGGACAGGCGCAGACGAGCTTGCCTTCGGTGCGCCAGCGGCGCGGCCGCTGCTTGGCCTCCATATGAGGGTCAGAGGGAGAGAGGAGCAGCTGGGAGGTGGGAGCGGGGCGGCCAATGGGGACAGGGGGGCGAGGCCGCAGGGACGCAGCGGCGGGAAAAAACGGCAGGGACAGGGAAGGCGGGGTAAAGGGAGAGGGGTCACAGGGGCAACGGGCACAGGAGTACAGAAAACAAAGGATGGGCACTTAACAAAACAGACTAAAAAAACAGCAGCAGGCGGGGGAAAAAGGAGAGGGGGCACGGGGGCAAAACGGGCTCAGGGGTACCGAAAAACAAAGGAAGGACACTGAACAAACAAACCAAAAAACGGCAGCAGAAACAGAACTCAGTCGCGATGTAGGCGGGCCAGTACGAGCGGATCACAGGTCACACAGGGGGCAGCGTGGTGGTGAGAAGAGCGACCTGCCTGGTGACAGGGTCAAAGGTGGCTCTCTCTACCACTGCGGGCCTCCATATGAGGGTCAGAGGGACGGAGGAGCAGCTGAGAGGTGGGAGCGGGGCGGCCAATGGGGGACAGGGGGGCAGGGCCACAGGGACGCATCGGCGGGAAAAACGGCGGGGACAGGGAAGGCGGGGAAAAAGGAGAGGTGGCACAGCGGTACAGAAAACAAAGGATGGGCACTTAGCAAAACAAATCGAAAAAAGAGTAGCAGGCGGGGGGAAAAGGAGAGGGGGCACAGGGGCAAAACGGGAACAGGGGTACAGAAAAACAAAGGAAGGGCACTGAACAAACAAACCAAAAAACGGCAGCAGAAACAGAACTCAGTAGCGATGTAGGCGGGCCAGCATGAGCAGATCACAGGTCATACTGGGGGCTGCGTGGCGGTGAGACAAGCGACCCGCCTGGTGACAGGGTCAAAGGTCGCCCACTGGATGCTAAAGGAGCTTTTTTTTCCATAACTGATGTTGTTCTGGTCTGTGTATATATTTTTTTATATGAATGGGGTACTTGAAGTATAGAATGTTAGAGAATGAGAGAATAAGATACGGCAGCAATGGAACGTATTCGAAACATTTTAAATGTTGTCATTTCTTGTAACTCTTTCTAAAAACATGTGGCACATTATGTGTATGAATTAGTAATCCACGTCATTATTTGCTAGGCTTCGCACATTGGCTTAGAACTAATTAGCTGAGAAAGTAGAGGCTCGCTTTCAAGGGACACATTGGAGTCAGTAAATTCAAAGAAGGAACCCAGAATGAGTTAACTGGAAAAGGCAAAACAAAAAAACTGAACAAGAAGAAACTACAGAACTGTAAAGGCAGAGCCACATAGAATCCTTCAAGAGAAGGGAAATTATACATCTCTGAATGAACTGTCTTAAACCTACAAGTTGTAATTGGAAAGCAATGCATAGCTAGGAACATAGTATGAATAACTGACCAACTAGGGGCACCTTATATTCTACCCCTCTGACAGGCATCTATCTGCTTGGTGCTGCACCATCTCGTCTTCCCAGAAAGGGCTGTGCCAAAGAGAGCCCGGGCAGGGCGATGAGCAGTGCACTTCTTTTTTGGCTTAAAATGCAGGAGACTACTCCCCATGCCCACGAGATTGTCGGCCTTTTATCAAAAAATCTAAAATAATGTATAAGAAGCCCCATGAACACTTTGATCTATGAAAAGGTCTTTTCAGCCTCGATGCTGGAGCTGGTAGTGCAAGGATGCTCAAAACACATGTTCACATGGTGCTTTAGTCAGCATTGCTGACAGTACACAGAATAATGTGGGTGCTTTCATATAGAGGGA
Source organism: Lissotriton helveticus (assembly GCF_964261635.1). Lineage (NCBI taxonomy): Eukaryota > Metazoa > Chordata > Amphibia > Caudata > Salamandridae > Lissotriton > Lissotriton helveticus. Next base: position 130,275,936 of record NC_136069.1, read on the forward strand.
CTAGATGCATCATGCCATGGGCCATACAGTCACTGGGCATACACGGGGACGACAAGCAACAAACCAGGGGACGCGAACTGTTACACAAAGGGACCGCAGGCAACATACCAGTGATTGCAAGCTGTCATCCACAGGGACTGCAAGTTACATGCTAGATGTTGCAATGGCGACCTCTTTAAAGACAGACAAACACATTCCAAAGCTGTACAAGTAATGCCAATAACTCAATCAATAAGCTCTTCAAGGCCGACAAAAAATGTATAGCTTCCACCTCTTCTCCATTCTCAATGGTGTCTTCTACATTTTGCTGTGACAAAGTGATGATGCACTTTCATGGAAAGATAGCGTCCCTCCAATCAAACAAAGGGTACCACCTCCCCATCACCACTGACACTTTTTCTTGCAGTGACTTTATTTTCATATAAATTCAATTAATTTACATCCCTTCAAGTTAATGAAATACACAAGGAAAGCAATTCTTTAAAGCTGCCACATAACATAAAACATGTCATGCAAAGGACATTAGCCTCTATGAACAAGACATCAGCTGCCTGTCATCAAAGATGTCAATTTTTCTCTCCAGGATGTTGAAGTCCCAAAACAACTCAAATCTGTTGCAAATATTCCACCACTCATAACACCCATTGGTCACTCAGACGCAATGCCTCATGCTGAGGGACTTTCATCTGTGGTTTTATATATGGTTTATAACGTAACGTAACATAGCTTGACAGTGAATCAATCTCTAGCATCCCCTGCCAAGTAAACATTCTGGACTATACAGTTTAATGTTTGGTGTTGGATGCAAGATGTTCTGTCTTTGCAGTTGCTATGGGAATGGTGACTCTGCAAAGCTTGTAGATTAGCAATGATTTAACATTCACTTCCTCCACTACAAAACCTTCATGTTCTCATGCATAATTCTCTGCACTCGTAGCTCTGCAGGGCATTATGTACCAGTGTCTACAGGTACAAAAAATCTCTTAGAAAGTGACTAAGCTGCATATTATGCAGAAATGCCAACACAGCACTGCAGGTATGAAGATAAAATGCAATATTTGGTGCAGTGTGGACTTGTGGGTCACTAGGGATGTCCTCAAGCACGTTAATTAACTTACCAGTAATTAATATTTAGGCTTCTGTTCGTTCTTAATCTCCGGCACCTCTCTTCTCAGGTTGTTAGTCCTGAGGTGACTGCTGCAAGCTCTGCCTCTGCTGCAAGTGAAATCAAATATTTTAGTGGTATGGCCATGTGATTTACTATGGAATTCCTCTAGTACATATTGTATCTTATCTCTAGCTAAATGTCAAATGTAGTTTTTTTCATTATGGACTGCAACTGATGACCCATTCCAAAGCATAACTTGGAGTGGAACTAGGCACACCTTTTGGTTCATTAATTGTGCACCTGATAGCAATCCAAGCCTGGCAGGCTGATGTACATTGTTACAATGCATGCTTTTACCACGCATGCTTTTACAACGCAGGTTTTTCAACGCAAGTCGTTACAATGACTTGCGTTGGGGGGTGCTGGATAGTGAATAGTTTAATTTACTATTCCAACTCCAGTCCCCGTGGATAGTAGGGAAGGTGTTTGTTAGTAAATTAAACTATTACCTATCCTAGAGCGCCCCCCAGCGCAATTCGTTGTAATGACGCGTTGAAAAACCTGCGTTGTAAAGGCACTGCGTGCTAAAAGTTGCGTCGTAAAGGATGTTTCCCCTGGCAGGCAGTGCTGCTTCCCCACCTAGCCTGAAACACGGAGGCTTCCAGGACCACACACTGGAATGCAGAATGGCCTTGACATAGTGCTGCCCGACCCTTCAATTACTGGCCTTTAATAACCCAGGCCGGGCAAGTAGTGTTACTCACTCGACTCTGCTCATCAACTGGGCCTCCTATTTAAAATCATTGAATCCAACATTGGAGGCTACTTTACAGTAGGGAAGAGATTTGCTATTTAACACTGGCAAAAAGATTGACCATCAGGGATAATTGTGGATGCACCTCAATCACAGACAAAGTAGAGCTTAAACTGATACGAACGCAAATAAATGATACACCTAAAATGAAAATGGCATCATTTATATATTCTAGATGGATATTTTCGGTCATAACTTTCATTCAAACCTAAAAAATTAGCTAATGCAAAATCTCAGCAGGCTGAACCATCTAGAAGTAATACAGCCAAACAAATAGTTTCAAATTGGTACCCTGGACAGATGAAATCCTACACCACTGAAGTCACCAACCATACATTTTACATTTTACATCACCAAGGGACTGTTGCTTCAGTCAAAAACCAAAGAGTTTTGAACAAGATGGTCGATCTCTTTGCCATCGAGGTTTGTGGAAATCCTGGAACATTTCCACATTATGTGCTATAAGGACTAAGGGGTGTATTAACCAGAATTGTGGTGCAAGACAGCGCACCAATTCACCTTGCTGCACTGCCCTGCATCACAGGGAAAGGCCAGAAATACACTGTATTTATCCAATACAGTGCATTCCTTTCTTTTCGTCCTGCGCTGGTGCCATTTCGGCAGCTTAGCGCCAATGCAGGCAATCTTGCCCCATAGGCTGCTGAATTTAGAACTCCAGCGCAGGGAGAAACTCATGAGTGCACTCTATTATTGTAAATACGGTGCATCCTTGCATTTCTAAAGTGACAGAGCACAGCATTAGGTATTTTGGATCTAACCCACTCTCCGCCACTTTTGTTGTAAATATGCCCGTATGGCTGCTTCCCTAAGATGTATGGCACCAGATGACCCTATGCAGAATCTCTGGCCCTTACTTAGAAAACCAAACAATACACTCAAATAACTCAAATGCAACAATATACGTTTTTTATCAATCGAAACAGGCAAACCAACAGGCTTTGTCAGTTGTTTCACAGGTCATAAAAAGTCCTACTGACTTTGACAATACTTGAACCTCAAATGAGATTCTTACCTTTGGAGACTTAAAACCACATTCAGTCAGACCTGAAACAAGTGAATTTAACATAAGTTCCCCCTGTGCAAGCATTCATTTTATACACGGCCAGACCTAATTTAAAGCTTCAAGCATTAACATCTTTCTTCTTTTCAAGGTATGACCTTGAATAATAGCCCAACTCAATTTTTAATTACAGGCTGTCTGGATCCATCCCATGAGTTCCTTTGTTTCTGTGGACATCTGTAGTTGTCTAGAAACCAGGATGTCAGGATACAAAGATACTTTTTTTACTTTTTTCTTTTTCATTGTGCCACAGTGGTAATCTTTTGTATTTTTTATGCAGGTGTTCCTGGCCTCCTTAGTGGCACCCAGTGCACAGTACACTCCTTGAAGCCCACCTTGAAGGCTCCTAGAGCTGTGCGTTTATCTATCAATTCTGCAGACCCAAGGATGTATGTCGTTACAACACGTGGTATTACCACGCGTACCGTTACAACGCAGGTTTTGCAACGCAAGTCGTTACAACGACTTACGTTGGGGGGCGCTGGATAGTGGAATAGTTTAATTTACTATTCCAACTCCAGTCCCCGTGTTTAGTAGGGAAGGTGTTGGATAGTAAATTAAACGATTCCCTATCCTACAGCGCCCTCCAGCGCAAGTCGTTGTAACGACTTTCGTTGTAAAACCTGCGTGGTAACGGTACCGCGTTGTAAAAGATTTGCGGTAAAGGATGTTCCCCCAGACCCAACAATCTTCTCACCTTGCAGTGGATTGGGCTGTTCCTCCTTGCTCTCTGCTTACCCACTTTATGTTTTTGTTGTCATGGTTGCCTGAAGGGCGGGATGCTCAGCTCAGACTCGAGTAGTGGCACAGTTGCTTCATGTGGTCGAGGAGTACCCGCAAGGGATGGGGCACTTCAAAGAGGTTTTTAGGGCTTCCCTGAAGCCGAGGATCATTTTCTTGTTTATCCAGGGGCTGTGGAGGCACAGGCTGGGTCCTCAACTTGTAAAAGAAGGATGCAAGATTTCAAAACAACACCGGATTATGCTGTGATCCACCATGGGAGCCAACAAACAAAAGGGTGATTCAGGGGAATCATGATTTTCATCTGCTGGCGTTTGCTTCGGGACACCCGCTTTAACTTGTAAAACTACAGAACATGTGGACAAGTAGAGGCCTGGTTCTTTCAGCCCCTCAGAGCCTCTTGCATCCCTGCCTTCTCCTTTAAAATTAGTCGCTTCAATGCAAGGACTCCTGTCTTGCCCTGGTGCCTAACCCTGGAAATTCCATGACCTGGGTTTCTTCCTCAGCAGCACCCCACAATCACTCTATGGCAGACCAATCTCCTTGACTCTCTTGAAGGATGACTGCATGCCATAGAAAGAGCCCACAGTGCTGACTCCTCCAGGTTTTATTCAATACCAGTGATAAAAAATAGTCAAGAGATTCCCCTTTTACAAATCCCTCAGCAACTCTATTTGGCTGGGCCTGAGAGAGTCAGGAAGATGGTGCCACCAGCCAAGGAGAGAATCTGCAAATCCCAGGAGTACAGTCAGGAGTGGCCGCATCAAGGAAGATACCTAACAGAGAACAAGCTGTTACTGGTTCATCCTCTGTCCTTTCCAGGATCCTTCCCAGCACTACCTGACCATGCAGAGGTTTATGTATGGAGGTGCAGATTTGAAATATTTCTGAGGCACCCATTTAATCTTATGATGCCACATAGGTCATGCATCCTACTGACACCAGAGGAACCAGCCCACTCTCAGTTCCACCACTATTCTGCATTCCGGATAACTTGAAAAATATGACACCCTTCTCCAGAATCTGTTGCCTGTGACCATGCAAGCCTGGGCTCTTCCTTTGAAAATCTTCCAAAGGCCTGAATGCTCGGCAGTATACACATAAGTCTAACCCTTACCAAATGTCACCAGTAGTTGCCCCCTCTTCCTTAATTATTAACCAGCTGCAGGGGATGGCTTTTGAGACTCCAAATAAGTCCAGGTTAGATTTTTTTACACAGGCATTATGTTGCCTAATTGCTCATAACTATTTTATATGAAATGCCTGAGGCTACACCATTTAGGTAAATAATATATTTTACGGGCACAGGGGTGATGTGAACAAACTAAGGGGTACATTTACAAGATTTGCTGCTAACCAGTTTTTGCATTAATTAGTGGCTATTTTCTTAACGCTGTCTATTGCTGAAAATTATCGCCCTGATAGCAACGTATTTACATTACGTCGGTACATGGCAATGGTATCAGCTAGCCACAGCGTAAACTGCCTCTAACACTAGTGTCAAGGCGATAAAAACGTTTACATTACAGAGAAAGAAGTGACGAAAGGCCAATTAGCAGCAAAACAAAATCCCGTTAGTCAGCCCAACGTTACTTTGCAGACTCTAGGCGCAAAAATAGCCTATAAATACACCTCTAATGAAAAAACTGCCAAGATGACCAGTCAGAGTCCGAGGGGAAGAGGAAATGCAGAATCAGGGCCTCCTTTATAAAAAGAGGCGCATCACTGAGGAAAAACAGGCGATGCAGCATTTTGCATAGCGCCATCCTTGCGACACCTTGGCAGCAGATGCCTTGAAGTGTGGACATTCTCCGGGGCCCGGAGGCCTCGTAGGGCCTGCGTCTCAGACCCGGAGTGGGAGGCGGTGGTAGTGTGGAGTTATTGCGGCCTGACGGTGGAGGCGGGCCACATCGGGCCCAAGCCTGTGGGCTGTGGCGGTAGACATTGAGGCATCGGCGATCAACCATACCTGGTTGCGCAGCCTGGCAGGTCTCATAGAAACACATTGTGACATGTGTGAGAAGTCTGCCTGGCGCCCCTTGGAGGTGTGATCGGGAGAGGCGCTCCTGTGCACCGACATAGGGAGCTCTGCATTGCATAACATGCACCACCACTACACCAGAGTGCATGAAGGAGATTGCGAATGGTGAGTCGTACCTCTCTGCAGCACCGGAGGATGTGGTGCTGCCCATATGCTTTGGAGGGTGAGGCCCTTGAGCTGCGCTGAACTTGTGCGGCGGGAGCGCTCCAACTTCAAGCATAAGAGGGCCCTGTTGCAACACCCGCATCGGGAGGTTACCCAGCGAATTTGGCAGCGACTGCTGTACCCAGGCTTTTGTATTCCTGCCTGGCTGAGTCACAGATTCGGGCAGAGCGTGGCAGATTGAGCCTCAGTGTCAATGTTCAGGTGAGTATAAGGTGGGACATGGAGTGGAGGAGACCTCGGAGTCGAATTGGGCACAGGCCTAGTTCCCTGAGCAATCCCTGAACTGTGGCTGACCTACATCACCTCACCGAGGGCACCGCACAAGACTGGTGGAGGACTCCACTAACTGGTTCTAGTCACTAATATTGGCCATTGGTGGCGGTGGGTGCCAGGGGCACGGGGTCGTTTCGGGCCCAGGCCCTTGGGCACTCAGCTTGATCTGCTGTCACTCACTGGGGTACTGGGAAACACGGAATCTGGTTGCCACTGTTAGATGGGAGGAGGCGACCGTGTGGTGCTGCCTTTCCTCACCCCCTGGTAGTGAACTCTTGGGTGTACCAGGGATTTCCATTGGTGCCCCCCGAACGAAGATTCCTGGCTAGCATACAACTGACTGGGGGAGAGGGGCTAGCTGGCCACACTGCACTGCACATCATACATAGTGCCTGGGCATCTGGCGCAACAATGGCCCACCTTCAGACGGGGCAGCTTCAATATTTGGCCGCTCATCTGTATCGTTGAACTGAGCAGCTGGTGATTGCTGGCCACCAGGGCGTGTGTCAGTGGACAGCCTGGACTCTAAACTCGAACAAAAGTGCACCTCTCTTGAGGACTGCAAAGACAACATCACAGTAAACTTCATCCAGTAGTGCACAGTTCATCACAAGCTGACTTACAAGGTACCCAACATTGAGCAAGAACTGTCCAAAGTACCCCTGAGTACCCTGAGTGCAGCATTGGAGGTATAGCAGCTAATGACACATGTGAAATCACTGCCAAGAACAGTGGAGGGTGTGGAGGGCCACTCCCAGAGTAACAACGTGAGGGTGTCAGGTATGCCTGAGGGAGCAGAAGTGGCTTATGCAGTGGCAGATACTGAGACATGGTTGCGTGACCTACTGCCAGCTGGTGCACTCTCCCCATTCTTTGTTGTGGAGCAGGTCCATCAAGTGGCGGTGAGCTTCCCGCTGCCGGGAAGAGGTCCTGGACCCTTTCTCTTCTGCCTCCAGCAGGGATCATGACACTGTCCTGAGGGAGCTATGCAAGCTGAGGGAGGTGAGAGTGGATAACATCACAGTTATTTTCTTCACTAACTATGCCACGGCTGTGCAGAGGCAGAGGGGCTGTCTCTAGTGGTTAAACAATGCCCCCAAAAGCTGGGCATCCAATAGTCCCTCCTCTACCTGTAAAGGCTGGGAGTGATCTCAGATGTTAACAGGCAAATCATTGATGTCGCTGAACAGGTCTGGGCCGGGCTGCAATCTACTGGTCGGCGGGTGCTGCAGACAGGGAATGAAGTGTCTGCGCAACAAGCTATCATTCGTGGAGCCAGTCGTACTAGGAGGCATAGGAGGAGCAGGTGTCCGCAACACAACTACAAGCCACCCTCAATCTGCAGCAGGCTATACAAGAGAGGTGAAAGGTGCTGCATGCAGGTCGTACTCAGAGAAAGGATCCTGACACTTCCCCTGAACGTTCGCCCAGCGACATGGGCTCCACTGCAATATGGTCATCCAGTGCAGAGTTTAAGCAGCCCCCGGATGTGACTCCTCAGATGCAGATAACCTAACCTAATGTTGACTGGTTGTGTGTTTCTCCTTCTTCCACGGTTAAAGACTGCTCCGGGGAATCACTGGTTTTCTGCAGTTCCTGGTCTCCAAATTCCTGTTGCTAAAGTTCAGGTATACTGAGGTCAGCTCTTAGAGGGGATCAGGTCCAGTCATCACTCAAAAGGAATGAAGCAGTTGTTCAGGTGAGCGATGCATGTCATTGGAGGTGGTGGTGGTCTCCCTGATCCCCCGAGCTGCAATGGCAGGAGGTCCATGGAGTCGTTAACCTTGCCAAGGATGAATTATGGGATTTCTTTTATTATCCAAGGGCCTCAGTTATGAGGCCCTAGTGGCACTATTGCAATGCTGTGATTTTGCATGTTTGACGATCCAGTTGTGTCACAGCATGTTTACAAGGCCACCCAAAGCCACTTTATATAGCTTTTCATGGGCTTGCAAATATGTGCCTCTTTCACACATTAAACAGTATGAAAGGGGCGTTCAATGGGTGTTGCTGTGGGCGTTCTAATGGCAAACCAATGGATTCTGAAGCATTCCCAGGCTTACGAGAAACCATAAACCTTCGGAATGCCTCAGAATCTAATACCACCCCAAGGGTGACGTTTGAGTGGCGCTGCGAGTATAAATGTTTTCTTTTCTCCTTTTTTTCCATTTTTCTATGTGTGCGGCATTCTGCGGCACACAGAGAAAGAGGAAATACACTAGATTGATGCTTTTGGGTAGTTAGGTGTCCCTTACTGCACAACATCAATCAATTCCTCAATACAGTCATCCTTACACCATGGCGCAAGGGTGCCAGCATGCGCACATGCCAGCCATTGTACGTCTACTTACGGGTAAAAAAATTCATTTTCTTTACGTACTTGCAGCATAAATTTTGCACCATGTTGCGCCGTATTTACAAAGTGATGCATCTAGGCATATGCGTGACCTTGTAAAGCCCTGTGCCACATTATACCTGCGTCAGGTATGATGTATGCAGGGTGGGTACTCCCACAAAACAAAGTCTCATAAGAGTGGCACAATGAAATCCATCAGGACGTCACTGCGTCAAAACCTTACGCCTACCTTATGGCAGGCGTAAGGGTGGCACAGTAGCATAGGGATAGGCTGGCCCCATGCATTGGAGGAGTTGCGTCATTCTTGTGTACAACTGCAGCAATGCATGACTTTAGCATTGACAGATACATCAAGGTTCCAGACATATCTGTCATTGATTGTGAAATGTAGCCCGGTACATTACATACGGAGCAGCCATGGTGTTGCAAGAAGGGCGCAGTGAAAAGTATCCAATCGCTGTTTTATCACAGTGATGCAACACTTTTCCTGAATGGGGCCCAGGAATGCGCCTTATCTTATAGATTTAGTGAATTCCTGACCTTTTGTTTTGGTGCAGGGCAGCGCAGCAATATTCCTTGCAGCGCTGTCCGGCACCTAGGCATTTTAAATGTGAGCCCAAGTAGTTGCAACAATTTTAAGAACAGCTATTTTCTTGCCTTAAATAACTGCCTCTAATTGGACTTAGCTGCAGCGTTTCATGAATTGGGCCCAGAAATGCTCCCTATCTTATTGATAGGGGACATTCTTGACCTTTGTTTTGGTTCATGGCAGCACAGCAAAATTCCTTGCAGCGCTGGTTGGCAACCAGACATCTTATATGTGGGACCAAGTGTTTGCACCAATTTTAAGACCAGCTATTTTCTGGCCTTATATAACTGCCCTAATTTGACTTAGCAGCAGTTTTAGGGTTTATTAACGTCCTGGGATTTCCTTGTAAATGTTGCATTGTGAGCTTAACAGCAGTTTTTTCACGATAACGCCTACCTTGCATTTCATTTTCATTAAGTCCTGCTAACAGAAGTGGCGATCTTAAATATTCACATTTACGAGGTTAGTGGCAACTTTTCAATATGACAATAAAAAAAAGCTCGCCTCTTTTTCGCCCTCACACACCCAGAAGGATGTCATGCTTCATCATCGGGCTTTTTGTGCTCCTCGTCAGACCAGCGCTGCAATGTCTGACGGGCCCCCGAAGGGTCTCTTTAGCTGAGATCTTTTACAAGAGAACACGCCGTAAAGTGTGTGCAGGTGTGGGGGCGGGATAGATAACGGGAAGGGTTCTACAGGAGAGGTGAAAGTGGTGCGTGCAAGTGGAGTTAAAAGTACCTACCAACGTACCAATGACACCTCGTGGTGTCCTTGGTAAGTTAAAAAAACAACGGGTTAGTGTGTTATGTGAGGCTTCAATGTGCCGGTGTAACTAGTCATGAGGTCGACTTGTTTCACGCTTATAGTGTCTAAACGATCAGTAGCGTTTCTTCAGGACCTAGGAAAAAAGTACACGCCAAACTGTGAAGGAGAACTGATTCAGGGTTACAAAGTGATAACCCCGCTGTGCACGTGGGATACCCTTCCCATTATCTATCCCGCCCCCACACTTGCACGCACTTTATGGCGTTTTCTCTTTTTAAAGATCTCCGCTAAAGAGACCCTTTGGGGGCCCATCAGACATTGCAGCGCCGGTCTGACGAGAAGCACAAAAAGCCCGATGATGAAGCATGACATCCTTCTGGGTTTGTGAGGGCGAAAAAGAGGTAAGACTTGGTCTTCCCCTTCGGGATTGTATCCTAGAAACCGGGGATATTACATCTGCCTATTCTCTCCCTCTCTCCTTCTCCCTTACCTTTACTCTCTTTTTCTTTTTGTGGGCGACATACATGCGCCCATTATCACGGAACTGTATCCCTTTTTGATATAGCCACTCACAAAGGAGCACGGACACTGGACCTTACCAATCTCTCGGTCCCCCCCTCTTCCTCTTGTGATAACCTAATAAAAAAAGCTGTCATATGACAAACAATTGACGCTACGTCAGTTCTTCTAAATATGCCCCTAAATTTCAGTTACTGGTGCTTGCATCACATACAAATTCATTCTATTTTCTAGAGCATAAAGTGCCCTCTCTTCGAATATTTGAACCGAGGTACTGAACGGACATTTAAAAAGATTCTGTTCAGACTGCAGCAGCATTGGAATGATGCAAATGAACTGAACACAATGGACTGTCATTTGAGTCTGTTGCAAAGTTATCCTGTTCCCTGGGTACCCCCATTTTGTTTGCCTACTGGTACTGGTGGTAGCGGACTCTGACTGTCCCTAGGCTCTGGCTAACCAGGTCCATTGCCAGTACTATGCTGAAAACGCACTTAGAATACAGTGAAAACACGTACATACACTAGGGTACACTATGGGTCAGGGTACGCTTATGATTGGCAGACCTCACCTAAAAGGCCCTAGTACATAGTAGGGCAGGGGGATTCCAACTACTTTTATGTCCCTAGTATATAATCGGGCATGGCAATTTAGAGGCCATCAGCCCTTTCTGCACTTGCATTCTTGCACTGGTGAGGCCTGAGGTAAGTTTAAAAACAGCCCTGTGTTGCAGGACTGTTTTGAAATTATAAATTGTGCCCAAACTCGACCTTGGTGTATGGCGCAGTTACAAACTAATAAAATGTTTGTACATGCCTTCAGTTTAGTGAAATTGCACATTTCAGTTACGACATTGTAGTAAAGTGCTTCTCAAACTCGATTTTTGTCCTAGGAGCTCTGTAGAGTGAGGAAATGCAATATTTTTACACATTCATAACCATTAAACTCTCCCTTAGGTGTTCCAGGGGTGAGGTGTTATGTAGATATAGGCAGGGTCCTTATAAAAGATGTTTTATAAGCGCCTGGTGTTGGAGAAATCGCCCAGTTCATTTTCCCCATTGCAGATTCCCAGCCACATAGGTTAACATGGCAAGAAGTTATTAACTAATAATTCCTGTCAGGAGGATCATAAACATATCATTCACGGACTAACAATAATGTTATTGATAAATCAAACAATGTGCTATTGTTGAATGTATCCTAAAATGTACAGACAAGAAGATATAAGACTTTCTTGTCTGTAAGCTAAAATTCAGCCTTCCAGTGTTCTGTCCTGATTGGTCAGAGTTAAGTGGATTAATCAGGCTGCTTTGATGAGGTGATAAGCAGCCCTGGGATGAAGGGGCAGTTCTAGGAGGAGAGGGTTCTGCTACATAGGAATAACAGAGCAAGGGGGAGGGGTCATACACAATAATCTTCAATAGAAGAAGGAGATAGGCAGAGGAAACCAGTTTCATTTACACTCCCACTCTTTGAGACCAGCCAGGTGGCAGGCTCAAGGTAAGACTCTGCTAATGCCGGGGGGGGGGGTGAGAATATGGAGATGAGCCATTCTGGAGGTTGGTTTAGCCAGTCTCTGCTGGGACTTCAGCCATAATGAATTTTGGAGAAATAGTGCTTTCTGTGAGACCATTGTGCCACACTTTGGAGGAAATGGTGATGCTTTGATGTGGCATGCTGCACCTCACTTGAAAGGAGTACCCCCCAGTGTGACCCCAGAGAACACTGAATAACTATCTGAGAAGGGCAGTGCCTCTCAGATCTGCTAATTGAAACTACAGAAGAAGTAGGATCCTTGCTGGAAGTTTGATTTGCACCAACCAGGCCCTGCACTCTGACTGGCTGCTCCTGCTGCACTATCTGGAACTTCAGCCCTGTGGATCAAACCTGTTTCATAAGGACTAAAGGGTGGACTCCTCGCAAGTAACAGGTTAACAGAGCTCACCGGGACCATCACCACCAAGAAACCCCCGCCTGGGGTACTATCAGTGGATTTGTAGGGGTTTTGTCAAAGTGTATTTATGGCATTGAAGTTCCGAACTGTCAAGGACCATCTTGGGGCCCCCAGAGGAATTTTAGGACGAAGTTCCAGAAGTTTGGAGCAACTTTGGAATAAAACTCCATAAACAGACCGAATCGGCCTGGCCAGCCCATCAGGCTACCCTCAACCTTGCGCCGGCCAGCCCTCCAGGTTCATCCAGCTGAAAAGCTCTTGAGGTACGACTTCCAGAGTCTGACCGGCAGTAGCGGCCCGTGGTGGGAGTGCTGCTGGGCGCTGACGTGGGGTGGGAGAGGGTCAGGGTGAGGGGTATAAACTACAGATTACGGCCGATTAGAGGTAAGTAAACATATAAATAAATAAGTCGAATTTTGTTGTGCGGGCTGCATCGCCAAATGCAAAAACTGATGTGTACAAAGAAGTGGTTAAGAATATTGATTTTTGTCTAAAATCCTGGGGGCATATTACCAACCAATAGAGATAATTTTTGTCTCTAACTTGTTTAGAGACAAACATTATCGCCGCACATCGGCGATTTTTATCGCAGATAAACCTTGCTATTAGCAAGGTTTATCGCAAATGCGATAAAAAACGGCCGCAATGCATGAATATCGCTGAAAGGTCCGCGATATTCATGCATTATCGAGCAAATGCTCTTAGCCATGTTATCCACCTCCCATTGGATAACATGGCTAAGAACTGCTCAGGGCAGGTGTTAGCTTTTGGAGATATTCGCGCTTAGCGCGAATATCTCCAAAAGTTGGGAATAGGAGATAGCGATGTTAGCGACTGTTTCCAGTCACTAACATCTTGGCACGCCCACTTTGCATGTCATTAGTGATAAATATCACTGACATGCAAAGCGGGGTCCAAGATGGTCGCTATCTCCTATTAGCTGTCGCTAACTGGTGTTAGCGACAGCTTGGTAATAGGGAGATAATTTTATCTCCGCTTTCTTGGCTTTTAAAGCCAAAAAAGCGGAGATAAACCCCCTTGATAATATGCCCCCTGGTTTCCACAAAAGTATGCACAGTCATGGAGTGACCAGCACCATTACTTCTTTGAAATAATGCAGACACGCTTATGTGTGAATGACTGAGACTTCTTTTCTGATGCTTCCATAGTGGGAGCCTGCAACTCTTCTATTTTAAGCTCTATCTACAGTGTAGGACAAACCTCAGCAGCAAGGTTGGAGTCCTCAGAGTAAACGATATAAGCAGCTCACTACCCCAGTGCTGCTGGGACTGTGACAAGTTGGTTTCAGCTGAGTTGGGTGCTTGGGGGCGTCCGCGCAGAATTAGAGTGGAAAGTTAAAATAAAGGTACTGTCTCGTTGTATGTGCCTAGAGCCCTCTGCCCCCCTTCCTCTCTCTCTGTTTGTGCTTCGAGCTGAAGATTTCCAGCAGTCAGCACTGACATAGCACTTGCTGTTCTGGAAGTGGCTGCAAGATTGATGACCTTTCGGAAACCCAGTTAGTTCCAGCACTGCAGCAGCAGTTACATTCGGCTTCCTGGGGGAGTCACATGGGCCCTGCGTGCATGAGAGTGGTGTGTGTTTGTGTGCCAGTGTTTTTTATGTCTGTGTGTTTATGTTTCGACTTTAACTTTAGATGAATTTCTCTGCATGCACTGTTGTTTCTCGTTTCTGCGTTCAGGAGTCTGAACAAAGCATTTCGATTGTCATTATAGAGTTTTAAATATTGTTTACCTCTTGAATTTAGCCTGTTTCTGGGTGCTGCTAGGTTTGGCAAATCAGAGAGCTGTGGCATTTTGAGATTAAGGGGAAGAATTACAAAAACATTTATGAGAACATTTATGAGAACAGGAAATAATGCTATATGTTACTCTTGTCTTACATGCCTTTGTGAATCTCGCCTATTAATAAAAGTGCAACGAGAGCACAGTGGAGCATATTAGCAAGGGCTGTATCGCCGCTTTAGCTGCACTTTTTGCCGCTACAGCAGCAAATTTTTTATCGCCCATTTACCAAGCTGTGGCTAACAGCAGTTAGCGACAGCTTCCAGGCGGCTTCGGGCCCGCTTTGCATGTCAGCGATATTTATTGCTAATGACATGCAAAGTGGGCGTACCCAAAAAGGTAGCGACTGAAAGCAGTCGCTAACACAGCTATTAGCAATACGCGCGACACGATAAAATAAGCACGCTAACCACGATTAGCGCCAGGATTTTACACCTATTAAAAACCTGACTTAGCAATAATAGACAATGGGAGGTGGATTCTAAGGCTTAATCCTCCCATACCTATTAGCAAGCTTTACTTTAGCGATAAAAGTTTTATCGCTGTTTTACTTGTGTTTTTGGTGGAATTCGCCACTAACGTTGGTAATAACAAGCTAGCTCCGCGATAGGATCCAGCAATAGACGGCGTTAAAAAAATATGCGTTAAGAGCAGTTTGCAATATTTTTCGCACTTCCTTGCTAATATGCCACAGTCTTTTCTATTTGCACTAACTGCATGTGACTATTTTGAATGATCCAATTATATTCCGATGATTTGAGATGTTTTGGGGTCAATTCACCAAGAAATGGAAGAGTAAGGAAGAGAGTAGTACAGGGGTACTACTTGACATACTCCAAAAGGATATTGGTAATAGGCTCCATGGTGTTTTAAGGTCACACATTTCGAATTGAGTTACATTCTATGGGGCAGATTTACAAGCCCCTAGCGCCACTTTTGCATCACTTTTAACATGGGAAAAAAATGATGCAAAAGTGGCGCAAGGGGCTTGTAAATCTGCCCATATGTATTCCCCGCCTAAACTAGCAGCACAATTATGTGACTGTGTAGTGTGAGCCTACCCGTGAGATGAGTATGGGTGGGGGTAGAATTTCTAAGAAGTGACACAGGATATTCGTGGTAAGGTTACCCTGTGAAAGGGTGTCATAGCTTTAGCTGGTAAACCAAAAATACTTCATGCCAAAGTCTTTAATTGTGATTCTCCCCATAATGTGAAGATATTCCCCATTCTTAAGCACTGTTTTTTATTTTGACATACATTCCCATCCTACACGTGCATTATCTCAACATGATGTAATGTATATTATTGACTTGAACTTATTTCCCTAAACAAGTTCCTACACTATGCAAGGAGTGGAGTATGCATAAGGAAAATTGTAATAATACCTTTATAATAACTCCATGGGTCGCTCACCATGTAAAAAAGCTTTCCTTTTCATACAGACACATCCAAGTAAACTGCACAATGTAGTGCTCTTTCCCACAATGTATACACCCCTTGAATGCTAAGTTAGAACTATAAGCATAGATAAGTGTGATAAATAATGTGCAAAATGTTGTTCCATATTCCCAATGTTATTGGCTTATGGCTGACACATATCCCATATGTGGGTCAGGTGAAACACAAAATACAATTTAGAATAAACATATTGAAATTGAATATATTGAGATACCAGACTGGGAAATTTTGAGAAAGGGGTTATTCCGAGAACATAATTGAAGAACCTACAAAGACAGTGAACAAAATCAACACCCAAATGCTATTAGAAAGGGAGAAAATTATTTCAAGTTTATGACATTTGTATCAAAATATTCTACCAAATATGTGCCATAAAGCATTTATTCTATAACTGTTTTCCAATACCACAAAATACCTACGATGGTATAAATGTATTAAGTGGCAATTTGGAAATACCGAAAATTACCAAATCACAAATTCTTTATCACAAATTGCGAATCAATTGTGGTTTATTGCAAACGTTACATAGGCGGCAAATGTCATCACAACCAATAACCACATTGCTTGCAAAGAGAGTGCTGAGAGGAGGATAGAGAAGCATGGTTAGTCAATTTACAGGATATAAAGCCAAAACTCACAAAAAGATGTTTATAAAAAGTAAATAAAACAGGCATTTTTACATGATATTGAAATCCTGATGAAGAAATGTGTAGAAAACGACACTTAGGGGTATATTCACATGAACGTGTGATAAATACCGCAAGAGTAGCGTAAAGCAACTTTCAACATCACAGCCCATCACAGGAAAATAACCCTGTGTCAACGTGGAATTCACAACAAGGCTGTAGCATGCGATAGACACCAGATTAGGCCACAAATGTCCGCGTGAAAATCCACGCCATGCCGCAAAAATGCGGTTCGCGAACGCAAAAAAAATGCGATGAGGCAAATCGCGGGACAAAATTCAGAGAAAACCAGCCACAGGCCTGCAAATCCCACGCCTCATGCGGGAAAATGCACTATAAAAGAAAGAAAAAAAATATGAACCAATTCTAACTGCGTAGTAACATGGATGCACCCGGACCGAGTGCAGAGGACAAGCAGAACCTCACAAGCCCCACGGATGACCAGCATGGAACCCCGTGTTCGGGGAAGGATGAGGAGAAGAGGAAGAGGAAGACGGGTTCAGTCCGCAGGAAGACTGGATCTTCGTCACGGAGGTCATAGGACACCATCAACAACTGTTCTGCACCTCCACTGCGGCACTGGCAGGCAATCATCACCAAAGTCAATGCAGTTGGAGTGTCGAGGAGGTCACTGGCGGAGGTCAAGAGGTGCTGGCATGAAGTTCACAGCCAAACCAAGGATAAGCTCTCCGCCAACAGGAAGGCAGCAATGGCGGGTGGAGGTGGGAGCCCTGCGACACAGGAGGAGCTCGATGACCTGGAGGAAATGCTGGCCACAGTCAGCAGTCTGGAGACGGTGGAAGGACCCAGCACAATATGACCAGCACAAGCCTCGACACCGCACGATATGACCTGACCCAACAGGGTGAGTAACGACCAGGGACAGGGGGACGGGGGACAGGGGGAGATGGGCACAATGGCACATATGCACTAGAATGTGTAGCACACCCACAATGATCGTGGAACATGTCACTGATAGCCTTGGCACACTGCAGCACACATAGAAACTCCAAGTAAGCCCCGTCCACAATGTGCATAAAGGGGCCCCCCTCCATATTACCAATACCACAACTGACCCATGCACATGTGATGAATCCAGCAAAGCAGCGGCTCTGTGACCCACACTGACTATGCAAGTAACACTGCATGACCGATAGCATGACAGCAGCCCAAAAACATGAGATGGCCCACGGATCGACATGGAGGTAGCCCAGTGCAGATCACATCGGTAAAGGAGCACGTCACACTCTGACATGTCCACGTGCACACACAACCCATGCCGTACAATGCACGCAGCAGACGATCAATGCACCAGGCCACAAAATCTGTCCAAGAGCACATATGATCCAAGTCAAAAACAAATCAGGGACCGAAAAGAACACAATTCAAAGGCACACTGCATCAAAGGGAGAAGGACACACAAAATCTGAGCTGCAGGGGTAACTCCCCCACAATGCAGCACACACACATAGCAAACAAAGAACATCAGCAATGACGGCAATGACGTACAAAGTGGAACACCAACAGCATAGGCTATGGCTCACAACAGTTCCCGCACGTGCGTAGTAACTGCCCACTCACATCTGGCATTGCCTGACACGGTGTGATGAAAATGCACGGGTACTACCACACATCCGTCATGCAGTTGAAAAACACACTGACTGCCATCACATAGCCAGCTCCACCAAAACTGTGACAATGTACATTGGCATGCAGTCTGAATGTAAACATCTGCAAAAATCCAAAATGCATGTGTAACTCTATTAACCTGCATCTCACCTTTCAATCAATCAATCAATCAATCAAAGTACTTGTAAAGTGCGCTACTTACCCGTGAGGGTCTCAAGGTGCTGAGGGGAGGGGGTGCCGCTACTACTCAAAGAGCCAGGTCTTGAGGAGTCTTCTGAAGGCGAGTAGGTCTTGGGTCTGCCGTAGGTGGGTAGGGAGGGTGTTCCAGGTCGTGGCGGCGAGGTAGGAGAAGGATCTGCTGCCAGAGGTTGTTCGTTGGATGTAGGGGACAGTGGCGAGTGCGAGGTTGGCGGAGCGGAGCTGGCGGGTGGGGGTGTAGAAGTTGAGTCAGCTGTTCAGGTAGGCTGGTCTGGCGTTGTGGAGTGCTTTGTGTGCGTGGGTGAGAAACTTGAAGGTGATCCTCTTGTCGACGGGGAGCCAGTGTAGGTCTCTCAGGTGGGGGGTGATGTGGCTGCGGGCGGGGACATTGACAATCAGTCGGGCGGAGGCGTTTTGGATGTGTTGTAGTCGTAGGTGTTTGACTGGGATTCCTGCGTAGAGTGCATAGCCGTAGTCCAGTCTGCTGCTGACCAGGGCCTGTGTCACCGTTCTTCTTGTTTCGTTCGGGATCCACTTGTAGATCCTGCGGAGCATGCGGAGGGTGTTGTAGCAGGAGGAGGAGACGGCGTTGATCTGTTTAGACATGGAGAGGGAGGAGTCGAGGATGAATCCTAGGTTGCGTGCATGGTCGGTGGGTGTTGGTGGGTCCGAGGATGAGTACCTCCGTCTTGTCCGAGTTCAGCTTCAGACGGCTGTTCCTCATCCAGTCGGCGGCGGCCTTCATTCCCTCGTGGAGGTTGGTTTTGATGGTGTGGGGGTCTTTGATGAGTGAGAGGATCAGCTGGGTGTCGTCAGCGTAGGAGATGATGTTGAGGTGTCGTGTTGACGGACCACTTGTGCAAGGGGAGCCATGTAGACGTTGAACAGCGTTGGGCTGAGGATGAGCCCTGGGGGGCGCCACAGATGATGTTAGTGGCCTCGGATCGGAAGGGCGCAAGGCGGACGCTCTGGGTTCTGCCGGAGAGGAAAGACGTGGTCCAGTCAAGGGCCTTCACTTGGATTCTGGCTTCTAGGAGGCGTATCTTTAGAGTGCGAAGGCAGACCGCGTCGAAGGCGGCTGACAGGTCCAGGAGGATGAGGGCTGATGTTTCGCCGTTGTCTAGTTGGCCCCTGATGTCCTCTGTGGTGGCGATGAGGGCTGTCTCATTGCTGTGGTTTCCTCTGAACCCGGACTGGGATGGGTCCAAGATGTTGTTGTCTTCCAGGTGGCAGGCCAGTTGCATGTTGACGATTTTCTCGATCACCTTCGCCGGAAACGGGAGCAGGAAGATGGGCCGGAAGTTCTTGAGGTCCTTGGGGTCCGCCTTGGGCTTCTTGAGGAGGGCGTTGATTTTGGCATGTTTCCAGCTTTCCGGGAATGTCGTTGTTTCGAAGGAGATGTTGATGACCTTCCGTAGTCGGGGTGCGATGGCAGTGTCTGCTTTGTTGAATACGTGGTGTGGGCACGGGTCTGACGGAGATCCTGAGTGGATGGAGCTCATGACCTTGCGTGTCTCGTCGTTGTTGGCGTTGGACCAGGAGTTCAGGCGGTTGGCGCTGGTGGTGTTCACAGGGGAGCCGGGGTCTGGCGTAGTCGGGGCAGTCATGGTGTTGAAGCAGTCATAGATGTCAGCGATCTCGCGGTGGAAGAAGATGGCCAGTGAGTGGCACAGTTCTAGTGAGGGCAGTATGTCGTTGGCGTTGGTGCTGGGGTTGGAGAGTTCCTTTACGATGCTGAAGAACTCTTTGCTGTTGTGTGCGTTGTTATCCAGGCGGTCTTTGTAGGAGGATCTCTTGGCTAATCTGATGATGTGGTGATGTCTGCGGGTGGCGTCCTTGTGGACTGCGTGGTTGTCCGGAGTGCGTTCATGGAGCCATATCTTCTCCAGTTTCCGGCATGCGCGTTTGGAGGTCTGCAGCTCGTCGGTGAACCAGGTGGCTCTCTTGCTGGCGTGGTTGTTAGAGGGTTTCTTGAGTGGGGCGAGGGTGTTGGTGCAGTCGTCGATCCACTGTCTGAGGTTGCGGGCTGCGGTGTCTGGGTTGGTGGGATCGGTGGGTGGGTTTTGGGCGAGGGTGGTGATCAGCTGGTCTTCAGTGACTTTGCTCCAGCAGCGGCGAGGTAGCTGTTGGGTGCGGTGGTGTGTGGTTGGTTTATTGAAGGTGAAATGGATGCAGCGATGGTCGGTCCAGTGGAGTTCGGTGGTGTGGTCGGAGGTGATATGGGTGCCTGTGGAGAAGACAGGGTCCAGCGTGTGGCCATCGGCGTGGGTGGGTGCGGTGGTGAGTTGTCTGAGGTCGAGATTGGCGAGGTTGTCGATCAGGGTGGCAGAGTAGACTTGTGGACGATGGCTATTGCTCCTCCGATTCCATTGGCGCGATCCCTGCGGGTGATCTTGTAGCCGTCCGGCAAGGCAATAGCGATGTCAGGCGCCGACGAGTCGTTCCACCGGGTCTCGGTCAGGAAGACCACGTCTGGGACGGAGGTGTCGAGCAGATCCCAGAGCTCGACGGCGTGTTTGCTTACGGAACAGGTGTTGAGAAGTATGCAGCAGAGGTGGTTGGGTCCAGTCCTTGGAGGTTTGGTGGCTCTGTCGCAGGTGAATTTGCAGGTGTGGCAGGAGAAAGGTCCGTGAGTCAGTTTCGGGGCGGCTTGGAAGCAGGTGTGGTTTCGGCCAGTGTTGAGTGCGTACAGGGTGCTGGCGTCGTAGCGGAGTCTGGTGTTGTGGCGTTCACGGGGTGCGGTCCAGGCACAGATGGGCGCAGATGGGCTTGCCTTTGGCGTGCCTTTGGCGTGCCCGCTGTGTGCGGCCTCTGCGCGGCCTCCATAAGAGGGGGATAGGCAGGGAGGAGCAGCTGGGAGGCGGGAGCGGGGTGGCCAATGGGAAGCAAAGGGGCGGGGCCGCAGGGACGCAGCGGCGGGAAGGAGCGGGAAACAGCGGGAAAGCAGGCGGGCGGCAGGGAGCAGGTACGAGGCAGCTGGCAGCCATGTGGTGGCGTGGGGAGCGACCTCCCTGCGAGCAGAGGTCGCATTCACATTGCAGAGGCACAAACAACACCTCATGCAGGGCACACCACGCTTCACTTCAATGATGACGAAGAGGACAACCTGTACATAATGCAAGACACCCTCCAAAGGATAATGGACAGCCTCCACACTTCAACCCTAGGAGCAGGGCAGGCCAGCTACCCCAAGGTGAGCCCACCACTTGCACAGACCACACAGCAGGAAACACACACAACCACGGCTGTCTCCCAGCACTCCCCGACCAATACATGGAGTTCCAGCAACGTGTGGAGTTGCCAGCTGGATTTGGCTGAACAGCTGCGGGTGGGTTTTGAACTCGTGGCAGCCAAACTCGATACCAGACGTGGGTGTCTGAGTCCAATCAGGGACCTCATACAGTCCCTATCGGACACCCCCTGCATGCACCATGCTCCGCCACAGACCTTGGCTGACCTCGCTGGGGCCATGAATCTACTACAAGATTTGTCTGCTCAGACAGGCACCAGCGATCACAGCACAGAGTTGGCACAGATGCGGACGCCAATGGAGACCATGGTGCAGATGCAGGCTGGAAGTATGTCTGCCACGGCTGGACAACAGCAAGTAGTAACTGGGAACTTCAATGCCCTGCAGTGCTTTATCTTGCCATTGCTGTCACTGAGCAGCTCCCAGATGACTGCAGCGGGAACATTGACTCACACAGCTCCTACCCCCATGTGCCCATGGCACACAGTGATGCTGTCCCATCACCCTCGCAGTCTGTTGTGTCAGTGGCACACAGTGATGCAGCCATCACCCCACCTCACACACCGGACATAGAACCCCTATCAGGGGAGTAAGAAGGGGATGGGAAATACTTTGTGAGGAAGGAGGCAGTACAATCCATCACCACTATATGCATTGTCCCTGCCTGGTGATGACCTATGCATCATGTCCTGGGAAATACCTCCAACTGACCCCCGGAACACTCAGCGACATGCACCCGGGCCCCGACACGGACTCCAATTTCATCACTGTTGGCCAATTCCAGACCAATCCTGCTGTGTACTACACCCTCCCACTCCCTAATCACTTCTCAATCACCACAGGACTGTGGTTTGCCCACCACTGGGCTTTCATGTGATGTGGGCTTGGATGGCCATGTACAGCTCCAGCTCCGTCAATCACCTGAATGTGAATTAAACGTTCAGAATCATACAGATGTGTCATTACTATGTTCACTAACATATGGATGAATGGCTGGATGTAGGGACAATGATTGCACATGAAGGTACACCATGGTAACTGACATCTATGCACATGTGTATCCCTGAGACACATGGCAAATTGGATGACTGTGAAGGTGAGTACTAGCTGTGTTGCACATCAACAACAATCTCACGAACCCCCAACGTAGGCACACGTCCATGTGTTGAATAGGGCTATGCGTAAGAGTGACCAAATCAGTAGCAGGTCAGGAGTGGTGTCCTACTTCACATGTGACAACAGAACTTCACGACGCATACCTACTTACACACAACTGTGTGGGCACATTCTGTTATGAGATATGACATTGTCCCAATAGACAGCAAGCCACCGTGGCCACTGACAGTGGTGAGGATTGAGATCCAGGCCTTATGCCTCCAAGGGCTCTCAAACCCTTGTGGTGTCAGAGGGTGGGGGCAGTAGCCCCAGGTGCTTGCCACCCTTTGTCCACTTTCCCTCCTGTCAGGTCAGGTTTGATATCCTGGCACTGACCCACCAGTCCCGGGCATGTATCCGGCGGCTGGACAGGAGGCTGGGGTGGGCTTCCCCATACCCGATCCTTCTCTTCCTTTGGGCTCTCTACCTAGAGCGGTACCCCCTCCTAGAATAGTCAGGGCACATGTGGCAGATGTCCTGCACTATTCACCAGCAACTGGGATTCCAGGTCAGGGGGACACCCCGGACCTGGCCCTTCAACCTAGGGTCTAAACCCTCCAGGCGAACCGGGGTCAGAGGTGATGACTCCCTCCCTCTGCACCCACTTCCAGAGTTCTGCACCCTCCCACTTGGAGTGGTAACCCTAGAAGACAAACTGGTAGGGACACTGCTTACACATGTCCCTCCCTCCAGGTCAGGCAACACCTGAACCTGGCTTCCCAACCCAGGGACCAATACCTGCGGTTGAACACTTGCCCGGTGCACCAGGACTTCATTCACCGATATGTCCACACTGGTAGACAGTACCCACCTGGCCAACACAACAGTGTGGCCCAGTCCACCCCCAGGGTGTGACTTCTGCCCCCCTTCCAGGGGCCACCCTGTCCACCAGAACAACCAGCCACAGGGGCCACTGACAACGGTCAGTGATGAGAGCCAGGCCTCATGCCATTCAGGCCTCTCTAACCTATGTGGCGTCCGAAAGTGGGGGGCAGTAGCCCCAGGTGCCTGGCACCTTTTCTCCACTCTCTCCCATGCCAAGTCAGGCAGGACATCCTGACAGTGGCCCGCCAGCCCAGGGTCTGTAGCCTCAGGCTGACCAGAGATCATGGGTGAGGCTTCCCTCTCCCTACCCCTCCTTCTGGTTCCCGTGCTCTCCTCCCAGGAGAGGCGCCCTCAGAACATAACTCTCCTACCAGTTCAGGACCTTTCTCCAATAACTGGTCTCCCAACCTAGGGTCTAAACCCTCAAGTTGCACCGGAGTCAGAAGCGAGAACTCCCTCCCTCTGCACCCCCTTCCAGAGTGCTGCACCCTCCCCACTGGAGTGGTACCCCTGGAAGTAGAAAGAATAACCTCTGTACTGACCTACTTATTTTTCAAAACTTAGAATAAATCTAATATATTTCTCTAAGGATGCAACATGGATGAAAATATTCACATAGACATGTGATACTTTAGTTTTCTATTTATTTTCATTTAACATCTTAAGAATAAGGAAACATTGTTATCATCTTTTTCATATTTTATAAATATACCAGTGCAAAAAACATTATTGGCAAAAGAAAAAAAAAAAAAATTGTACCCCACAAAGAAAAAAGTACTATCAAAACATCTGTCATACATTCCTCCTCATTCATTCCTAATCTAACATACTCTCAATTATAACAAAGTGCAATGAAAACAGACAAAGGACAACAGTACAACTGAGATCCCATTTAGTTCTATTTGGCTAGGTGTCCAATTCCTTCGTCTTTGATTGTATCCAGATTCATGAATCTTTTATTCCTAGGCTTCTTTCTCCTTTTT
The DNA here is from genome assembly GCF_964261635.1 of Lissotriton helveticus. Lineage (NCBI taxonomy): Eukaryota > Metazoa > Chordata > Amphibia > Caudata > Salamandridae > Lissotriton > Lissotriton helveticus. The sequence continues at coordinate 130,300,329 of NC_136069.1, forward strand.
GTCTTTTTGTGTACGGGTCTCAGGTGTATATGGCCTACTTACGTTTCGGTGAGCCTGGTTATATCACCTTCATCAGGGCCGACATAGAACAAAGACTAATACACACATCTTTAAAACCAAGGGGTCCTTTACATTTCGTATAAAAGAGTCGCTTTCCTAAGAGCAGTTCTTTAGAATGCTATGACCAAGATAGGATAATTTAATCTGCTAACACAGTATTCATTAAAAGGTGAGGAAGCTCTCAGAATGTCTGTTGGGATAATTATTGTAGGGTGTTCGGGGCTGGGTAGGTGGCGTGCTCATTAGCTGTTCAGTTCCTATAAGTTTCTGTCGCAGAGTTCAATATATATTGTTCGTAGTACTTCTCCGTAGTTTTACGTAAAGACCATGTTTTCTCACAGTAGTGTTGGCCTCATGTCCTGGTAGACGCTGCTCGACCAGCAAAATGGCGGCCGCAAGTCTTTAGACTGGGTGTGAGTGTTTGATTGGTTCAGATGCTCCGTCCATTACCACCCTCTTTTGTACCGCTTTTGGCCGCCATAAGTGTGGCAGGGTATGCTCAGACGTGAGTCCCTTGCTCACTTGGCCACTGGATTCAAGCAAGCCGGGCTGAAGACGGCTGTAATGCCAGAAACCGGTCCACGGAAGCTTGTTTCCGGTCCAGTGAAGACATGGCTTGGCAGTTCGGGCTGGACTGTTCCCATGAGGCACAGGGTCAGACTGATTTGCATATAGCCATGTCAGAACTGGGGTGGCAGAGTGGGCTAAAGAACAGTGATGGATTAAACTCAGATCTTTTGACTGGGTGTGAGTGTTTGATTGGTTCAGATGCTCCGTCCATTACCACCCCCTTTTGTACCGCTTTTGGCGGCCATAAGTGTGGCAGGGTATGCTCAGACGTGAGTCCCTTGCTCACTCTAGAACTGGATGCAAGCAAGCCGGGCTGAAGACGGCTGTAATGCCAATAACCGGTCCTCGGAAGCTTGTTTCCGGTCCAGGGAAGACATGGCTTGGCAGCTCGGGCTGGACTGTTCCCATGAGGCACAGGGCCAGACTGATTTGCATATAGCCATGTCAGAACTGGGGTGGCAGAGTGGGCTAAAGAACGGTGATGGATTAAACCCAGATCTTTTGACTGGGTGTGAGTGTTTGATTGGTTCAGATGCTCCGTCCATTGCCACCCCCTTTTGTACCGCTTTTTTCCGCCATAAGTGTGGCAGGGTATGCTCAGACGTGAGTCCCTTGCTCACTTTGCCACTGGATTCAAGCAAGCCGGGCTGAAGACGGCTGTAATGCCAGAAACCGGTCCTCGGAAGCTTGATTCCGGTCCAGGGAAGACATGGCTTGGCAGTTCGGGCTGGACTGTTCCCATGAGGCACAGGGTCAGACTGATTTGCATATAGCCATGTCAGAACTGGGGTGGCAGAGTGGGCTAAAGAACGGTGATGGATTAAACCCAGATCTTTTGACTGGGTGTGAGTGTTTGATTGGTTCAGATGCTCCGTTCCATACCACCCCCTTTTGTACCGCTTTTGGCCGCCATAAGTGTGGCAGGGTATGCTCAGACGTGAGTCCCTTGCTCACTTTGCGACTGGATTCAAGCAAGCTGGGATGAAGACGGCTGTAATGCCGGAAACCGGTCCTCGGAAGCTTGTTTCCGGTCCAGGGAAGACATGGCTTGGCAGTTCGGGCTGGACTGTTCCCATGAGGCACAGGGTCAGACTGATTTGCATATAGCCATGTCAGAACTGGGGTGGCAGAGTGGGCTAAAGAACGGTGATAGATTAAACCCAGATCTTTTGACTGGGTGTGAGTGTTTGATTGGTTCAGATGCTCCGGCCATTACCACCCCCTTTTGTACATCTTCCAGAGCCCCGCATAATGGATAAAACACTCTAGGAAGGGCAGAACTCACTCAGCAGAGTTCAGGGGAAGCTGGGGGTGAAGTTCTTTTGTTCCTGGGACTTCTTAACAAGAGGCCAGCTCTCCTCAGGCCCTTGGAGATCTCTTCAAGCAAGGGGACACAGCAACAGCAAAGTCCTTCCCTTCTCCTTGGCAGCAAAGGGACTGCAGGTCAGCCCACAAACACACAGCAGGACAGTCCTTCCTCTTCAGTCTTCCAGCTTTCAACTTGGCAGAGGTTCCTTCTTGACAGGATGATCTAATTTTCTGAAGTCTGGGTAGCCCTTTTTATACCAATATTCTCTTTGTTCTCTGAGGGCAGAGAGGCCTTGGCTTAGTCAAAACTAGTTCTGGTCAGTCCTGGAGCACTTTGTTTACTTGACTTCTTCTTTCCTTTGAGAGAGAGGGGCAGGGTCATCAGCCGCCCAGCAGGAGGTGGAGCCAGCATTGTGGAAGGCAGGCACAGCCCTAGTCAGGCCCAGGTGCTATTCCCTCCCACCACTCAAGATGATCAGCAGTGGTAAAGTGCCCAAAGTCCTACTGTCAACAACCACAGGTCAGGAAAAACAAGGCAGGAAGAAGCAAAAAGTTTGGGGATAACCCTGCAAAAAGGGCCATTCCCAACAGTGGTGCAAAAATGTACAACAACCATCACAGTGGCAACGCTCCCAGACCACCTAGCCTTGCTGGATGAGTCATGTGTTGTGTGGCGTCTGATCATTGCCCCGTGTGAGGGGGCATGACGCACTGCCCATGGGATCTGCATAGTGCTCTGCCACTGGAGGGCCCCGATTGTCAGCTGTGCTGACAGTGTTCAGGTGAAAATGTGCGACAGGTTCACATGTCGTGCTACATTGCCATGTGTGTACTCTCCCCCAGCAGTGTGTCCTAATTGGCAACGTTGCCAAACGACGCTGTGTTGCTCCGACCATGGACCTGAATCACCTTGCACAGGTGTGTGTACACACGCGTTGTGCCAAGCACATGCATCCAGAGTCCGGACAATAGCAGACATGACCTCTGTTGTGGTGGGATATGTGAGCAAACCCCACAATGCAACAAGTTGTTGGGACATGTGCTGTGGGAAACAATCGGATGTGGCTGCAGGGACTTAGTTACTCATCCATGAATGCCCGCGCTGCTGCATGTGTAATGTGTTCCAATAGTACATCATTGTCCTGTTCAAGGAACACCTGGGTGATCCAATCCATTAACTGGTCCAGGCAGGTGTGCTCAGCCCTCGCCGTTTCATCAATCCGCAATACACCCCAATAGGGGAGCGCCTCTATGTGGTCACTGCACGTGAGGAATTATGCAATCTCCCATGCACAACTGCCAATAAATACGCAGTATGTCAAGGCATCCCATGCATGGCTGTCTTGGTTACACTCATGTTCGTGTTCCAACAGGGGGCGCACACTCAAGTCATTGTCCACATGATGTGGGTTGTGCATGTGCCCGGTATCGCCTGCTATTGTTATTGTGCGTCTCGTAGAACTGGCACTCTCCTCAACTGCAGCAGTTGTGTGAAGGATATGCCACAGCTCTGGGCAATTATTTAAATGTGTGTGCAACGTTACCTCCGACAGGGGCTTCTGTGTGTGGGGTATGGATGAGTTGGATAGTTTATTTGCGCTATGTGTGGTGTGGGAGTCGTCCACATCTATCATGGCATCTCTCTCAAGGTGTTCCAGGCGTGTTCTGGACCAAGGTCAGAGGTGCAGGTGTCCTCCCGCCTTCTGCATTGGGACAATGGAGCTTTCATCCCTGATGTTTGTCTGTCTTCTACTTGCGTTTTCGGAATGTGATGTGGGTTTGGCACTGAGATTGGGACACGGCCTTGGGCTCATGGTGTACGGATGGCGATGCACACACACATGTTGGCATGAGGAGCCAGGTGCCGTGTAAGGCCTTGCACTGCTTGTGCAATTTCACTCAGTCTCTCTCCCTCGCCCCCTCCCTCTCTTTCCTTTGTTGGGCAAATGACACACCTTCTTCTCTTGGGTTTAGTGATCCAGGCTGTGTCCTACAGATTGTCCAGTGAGGACCCACCAGGTCTCATCCGAATGGTGGTTTTGCATTTGCCTGTATGGTGTTATGTGTTGGGGATTGAATCTCCATTTTCTGGCCACACATGTATTTTGATGTTCCTGCTTGTGCGACATCAGGCAGAATATTTGTTTTGGGATTTGTGGTGTTGGTTTTCAGTTTCTTGGTCCGGGGTTAGGGGTGGGCCCGGGGAGGGGTTTTGCAGGCCTGGGTGTGGTGTACGTGGGTGTTGTGGCCCTCTTGGGTGTCCCTGCTGCATGTTCATTTGCTCCATGGCATCTGGTTGTCCTCACGTGTGGCTGTGGGCTGTGCTCCCTTTTGTGGTGCAGCCTCTGGTCCGACTTTGCACCAGGTCAGAGTAGGTGTAAAATTCCTGCTGGTAAACCGCCTTATCGCATGTTTTGTGTTCTTATCGCCGATCTGTCTGGTCATTGTGAATGTTGAGGTGTGGTGTAGTCGCGGGAATGCCTACTCTGCATTTCATTAGCGATAGTTGCGGGGGTCCTCTGTGGCGATCTGTTTTGCGGCTGCTATCGCGAGTAAACTAGTGCTGTGAGCTGCTAGCACCAGCTTGTGAATGGTGAGGTAAATTCATCACGTTAATTCAGCGATTGCTCCTTGTGAATATGCCACTTAATTGTTTGGAAAAGACACTATCAGTTCCCGAGCAGTTGAAGCCAATGACAATACATTAAGGAAAAAATAAAATGCAGTAGGGATAATACAGCACAGTAGTGAAGAGATTAAAAAGTGCTGTTATGACCTTAGACCATATACACAGGAGAAAGTAGCCACTAGGAGGAGAGGTGCTCCAGGAGGGCCACCCACCAAATAACCTTCAACCCCACCCCACCCACTTCCCCCCATGAAGGAGATGGTCTAAACAACCATCATGCATTAATCTATGACAGGAGTCACTACTAGAGGCACCTCCCCTGGAACACAATACAGATACATATTGCCACCTCAATTCCTGGGAAGTTGGGTCACCATAGTCGCCCATTCAACACACTCCCCATACCATAACTGGTGAACCTAGTCCTTCCTTACATTATGCTAGTACATTTAATTTTCAAATGTGTGGTTATATGCCCCACATGTTAAAAAATCCAGGCTAGTTTGCCAATGTTTAGGGATGACATACATTCCTACTAAGGTAACGGAGGTGTGCCTATACAAATGGAAGAACTCCACAGATGACACACAAACATGTAATAAATTCATGTCCTCCTAATATAAAACTAAGCACTAGATTTTCCAACTGGTGGTGCAGTGCAATAGCAGGAAAAGGAATGAGTAGTTAATCCCTAGATAAAGGAGCACATCTAAGCGAACCTAGCATCTGTGAATACTCCATATAAAAGATCTACTTCACCCATATGAAAACGTGTTTAGTGCACGCACAGAACAACATCAACAGATCACCAATTGCCTCCTGGAAGACCACAGACACCATTGATATCATGCCGCCAGCAACCAAGGCAAACAGTGTCATAGATTGAGTTATTACTTTGCTAGGAGATGACACCTTCCAATTTAACAATCATAGTCCAATTCGGTCAAAACACAGTTTGAGAGTTCCCAGAGTAATGTGTTTTAAGTTTATGGAGTGCGGTCAATTTTAAAGTAAAGAACACAACACAATAATATTTCCATAAAATATAAAAAAATAGAGAAAATAGAGAAATAAGGAGAAAGGCACTAATATAATTAAAATAGGATGCGGGGAAGCAGAAATATAAACTTTTAATGTTTTAAGGCTAAAACTGCCTATAAAATTTAAAGTGCCATAGAAAAACAAACGCATGGTCGGCTAAGACTAAGGTATGATTTCAGACTGATAGCAATGGAGGAGAGGTCAGCTACACTTACGTCGTCCTGGTCAAATATTCTACATTCAGACTTTATCTCTCAAATTGGAGCAAGAATCTTCAGGCAGGTAGAAGTCCAAGGCTGAAGACAGCAAGCATATCTCAGAGTCAGGTAAGTCATTGTTGAGCTCCTGTTGAAGTCATTGGATTTGCCGTCACTTTTTCACTGGTCTTTAGATTCTGAGTGCTTCATATTCTTGGCTGAAATTGCAAAGAAGCAGCCATGGCTTAGCCAAAAATCAATGTGGACCTCTTTTACCTGAACTATCAGGAAAGACAGAATTGATGCACACTGGTGTAACAAAGTCATTGGAAAGAAAGTTAAGGAGGAGGTATATATTCATAATTTAATCCAAAGCTAGGTTGATTGGCAAAGATGTATTGGAAGGTAAAATACAACAGGCCATATCAACAAAGAGACTTAGGAGCCTATTTAGAAGCCCCTATCTAAAAAAGTAAAAAAATCTGCGACTTCGCAAATAGGGGGAGCAAATTACCATGAAGTTGAACTTCATGGTAATTTCCAAAAACTTTGAAAATTGCACTTTTGTGCATTTTTCAAAGTTTCCTGTTTCGCACACACATGCCCTAAGGGCATGTGTGTGCGCAACATATGTGCACAGATCACTTTCAGGGGGTGCAACAGGGTGTCCTTTAGACACTCTAGCACCCTTGAAATTGCATTCTCAATTTGCGATTCTCTAATTGAGAATCGCAAATTGAGAATGTCTTCCCATTCATTCCTATGGGCCTCTAGGCCCATAGGAATTAATGGGGAGGTATTCCTTAATTGTGACTCGCAATTTGCGAGTCGCAATTAAGGAATGTTTAGAAATCGCTATTTTTTAAGCGATTTCTACATGCATAGGCTTTTGTGATTCCTTAATTGTGATTCCTTAAAAATCGCAATTAAGGAATCGCAAAAGCCAACATTGATGCATGTGCCTCTTAATGACATAATTATGCTGTTTGCTGTTTCAGGACAAATACTGATGGTATGCATGCATTTCTTCTGAATATTTATCTAAAAGATAATAATAAGACATTTGGGAGATGTCTCTTATTTAAAGAGAACTGCTTATGTATTTTGCTCTCATGCTAGGCATATTGTAATTAAAGGCGTTAGTATGCTGTGAACCCCCAGGTTCAATAGTATGTTTATCCTATTAGCATACTGCGATTAAAATGCACAGCCCCCTGTAAGTTAACAATTATATTCTACCCTATTTTTACCGACATAAATAGTGTTTACATATGTAATTTGTCACTAAATTTCAACATGTTTACTCCTGCTGTGCACCTGACTAACTAACACGTGCAAAAACATCTGGGCATTTTTTATTATTTGCCCACTCCGCTCTGACAATGGTGTCTACATCAATGCAATTAAAGTTGGGATGGCAGAACCAAAAGGTAGCACCTGCCCACCACAAGTATGATTGCATTTCGTCAGACACTATATTAATCCAATTACATTTCGAATTTTGGAGGAGGCAATGTTGAAATAATGAGTGAATATGGAAAAACAGTTGTTTAAAATAAAAGTTTGGCGGGAGGACAAAATTGGACACCATTAGCCCCCCCAAGGTCTTAATAGGAAGATTTATCTAGCAGCATTAATAGACTAATTATATATATAAGCACTTCAGTCATATGTCAAATTAATCCACACAGAGATTCAGAGGCCACTACAAACTGAAAATCTTTACTCATGTATGTAAAATAAATATAAACATTGAGGGTTTAAGTATTGTCCTAACATATTTTGATAATCAGTGATGTTTCTTTTTCATATATTTAACAGTTTGTAAATAATACACTGGCATGTGGATCTTATTAGACATGAAGAGGCAAAGGTATGTGCGTTTAGCAACAGTGCACATTACAGAAAGTGGCGCACACAGGTGCAAAGCTTTGATAAAGTGTTCAAACACAAAAAGTAAATCTTAATGTAACACAAATAGTACTTGGTGCTGCTTTGCATTACTTTGCATCAAGAGGGCATCCTCTCAGTGGTACATGGGCATTTCCATCCTACCAACAATGGGTTTTGGTGCAAAGCCCTATATTGTAACAATAAAAGATGAGGCAGATGCTGACCAGGAGAAATCTTTTTATTTCAAGCTGTTCACATATTGCATGTGCGCTTTTTTTACAGCACACACACACAATATTAGAAAACATTGAAGCATGTATAGGCATAGCATTTTATACTGTAAGGGTAACCGTCCAGCAAAAACCTATGCAACATATCACAAAGACATTTGCACTATGGTGCAAAGGTGTGTATGTGGAGCAAGGCACCAGCACTCTGGAGGAGAGCAGCAGCACCACATCTTAGTAGAAATGGTTCTGTGATGCTCTTGCCTCTCCCTTCCTCTTCCTCCAGCGCAATGCTGTGCAGCAACGTTGGGGGCTGCACCGCTCTGCACACAAAATTATAACTCTGCCCCAAATGATGAAATGTAAAAAATCTGTGTGGACCTTAAAATTAAACAAAAAAGAAAATAATCACAGTTTGCTTACAGGAAAGGATTACTTAAAAGCCACAAGTGTGGCTTTTAAGTAATCACTGGAGGTTTAAAACGGAAAAAAGAAAGCTGATAAGTTAAAAATACAGAAGTTGGGGTCTCATCATAGGCACATGGAACACTTTAGATTCCAGAAATGTATAGAAACCTCTTATGAATGTTGAAGTGTCAATGGCAACTCGGCAAAAATGTAAGGTGATTGATATTCAAAGTTATGTGAATGCATTCTGGATTTTAAATGAGGTTTACAAAATGTTAAATTAACATGAAGTGGATATCAGAAGGAGTAATATAAATTGATATGTGACACAACATTTTAAAACCAAATATTAAATAAAAGGTCGATTTTAAAAGACAACTGGAGGGAAGTATGATGGATTGTTTTTTTTAAACGCAATGTACTTAGAAAGAATTAATTAAAATCTATATTTTACAGTTCATCTTCAGTATACACCTGATTGATAATATTAAATGATCATAGGAAATAGACAGTAAACGGATATTCTACGACCCATGAAAATACTATAGAAACAGGAACGCAATTGCTAAGATTAAGACCTAATTTTCTAATTCAAATTGAAAAAAGGTATGATAACTGTGACAAAGGACTAACGGGAAATCTTGAGATGAGCGATTACACAACTCCTGGTCTATTGACAACCCAGGAGTATCTATTTCTGTTGCGAGGGAAGCATTTTATACAAAATATTTTACTTGGTTATATTGTTGATTTCAATATGTTTTGTTTAACGAATTGGCAATTGAAGAAGAGTAATTACACTCCAAAAATGCATTAAAGTTGAATTACTGTACTGAGAAAGAACACATTACTGATGAAATCAAACATTATTGTATATAATATACATAAAAAAATACTTAAAACAAGGAATAGTTTACAATTGACTGCCTTCTTTAACCACAAAACGTTTTCCAAATCATTTATGGAGACTTAATAAATCCCTGATTGCTTAAAGAATCAATGTTCACTATAAAATGCAAACATATTAATGGCATCAGAGAAAGTGGCAGCGGCGGCCGGTGCAGGTAAGAGAGGTGTGGTGAGTCTACAGATGACTTCATGCGGTGAGAACAAGGCAATGTTTTATTCCTTTTTTATTTTATTTTCACTATTCCGTCATCTGTCAACTTTCCCCCGCCTCTCCCCACCTCCACCCGGCCCACTGCCTCACTGCTCTTAACTGCACCAGCAGTAACTGAAAACTGTCAGACAGTCTTATAAATTTGATTACATATAAAAGATACAATTACATTTTGCAACAGAAATATAAATAAATGGGATTTAAAATTATATAAGAGGTAACCTCACCTCAAAAATAGGAAAAGTTCTTGCCTATTCTTAAACCTCATAAAAGTAAAAATGTCCACTCATGGTTCAATAACTATTCTAAAAAAAATTAAGAATTTGGGATATAAACTTTGGTGATAAGTGTAACCGAAATTGCTTGCAGTAATACTGAGTGCAAGTCCCAAAGTTAATAGAATTCTATTATAAATGGGGCTTCTGGTTGTCTAGGGTATGCACTTAAGCCAGGCAGAACCCACCATTCTAGACAGGTAAGTAAGTTACACACCCATTGATAACCTGTGCTCACCCTCTGGTAGCTTGGCGCAGAGCAGGCAGGCTTACCCTCAGAGGCAATGTGTAACATATCTGTACAACACACCCACACAGCAAATTACTGAAGATGCTTTAAAAATGGACTCCACGCAGTTTTAGAAATATATTAAGTTTGTTTATATAGCATCTGAGACCAAAACGATAAAAGTTAAATCAATAAGTTCAGAGAAATGCACTCTAGAATCAAATAAGCAGTGTTTTAAAATCAACAGGGCTTGATTTATAGCCTTTGCTGTAATTTTGAGAAAAACGCTATGTATTTTTGCTATATTTGACTTCTGATAAATCAAATATAGCCTCGCTGGGGTGGCCTTGGTGGTACTAATGCATTGTAACTCTTAACGACGAGGAGTGCCATCTACCCAAGTTGAGACTGCTCTGGTGCCAGCCCTGCAACTAAAATTATGGGTGCAGACTGGGACAAGGAAGTATGGGCAAATATGGCCACAAGGATTGGTCTTTTTGAGGTTAATATAGTATCACTCCTAATGGTGAGGAGTGCCGTGCAACCAAGTTGGGACCGCCTGGGTCAGAATCAAACACGACAGCAGCCACAGGCCGGAGCAGGGGAGTACTTAGCTGCAGACATCGTCGTGAGGAGCAGAGTCGGGCTGGGATGTGGCTCACCGGGCCATTGCGTGCAGTGCATCAAGGTTGTCTTGGTCATCAGTGGGGTCCTGTTGTGGATCCGATGCAGGCAAGATATTCACGCTGCCAAACGGCACACAGCAGCAGAGGGTGCTTTGGATAAGCAATGCCCAGAGCCACCCACATCACTTGTAGCAAGAGTGTGGGCTCTCTGAGGCACACCAGTCGGGAAATGCTGTCGCCGGACACTTCTTGAGTGGGAAGAGCGGTTTGTAGGAAAATAAATAAAAATGTTCACAAAGTCCAGAATGCTGCTGTTCAGTAGCTGGGGGCAGTGCTGGAATTACTGATGCTTCTGCTTCAAAACAGTCAGTGTACTAAGCTGTTAGCAATTGGGCAGTGTGGTTCTGAAAATTCTGGACTCGTGTAATAAACTTTGTCGTAGCATGACGATTTTTATATCAAAAGACCGAGAATGGCAAGTACACTATGTACAAGCATTTCCGTCATATTCCAGTAACGATTTCATCTCGAAATCGCCATTTCCGTCCTGAACCCATGACTTCCATTTTGTGTACGGCAGCCATTTTGTGAGTTGCCCTCACATAGGCTTATAACTACAGCCAAATTCGATTCCAAAGGACACGTACACCTTAATTGACTTCTATGTGACCTGGGCAAGCTGAAACCATTGCCCCAGGCCGAACCTGCCCGGCCAGTTCCTTTCCCAGTGGCCGAGCGAGATAGCATCAAGGCACCTCATGCCATAAACCCATAAACCCTTTTCATCGCACACACACCATACCTGATCTCGCTCACACCTGTCCCTGTTTCTTTCTCTACGACTTGCTTTACGAGGAGGAGGTGCCCGTTTTTATTGGGGGTCCACCGATATCTGATGAAAATGTTGGGCCTTGCCGGGTAATTTGTTGTGGGCTGGACGAACTGAAATGCGGGCTTGTCATCATGACTCTGCTTTTTCTTTGTAGTGAAAATATGTGAATGGCCTACTGTAAATCTAAGAATGTTTGCCTGAAGCATAATATTTTGTATAAAAAGAGAAGCCTGACTTTGTAAGATTGAGCAGTCTCCTGAGAATATACACGTGTTGTACTTCTAGGACGCCTGTTACTTGGTTGCAGCCAATAAATTCGATCTTTGACTTCACCTAGAAGACTCTGAGTTTCTGTGTCTGAATCAGGAAAGTACTCGAGGTCTTTGGGTGTTGTCCCTGGCACCGCTGGGTTACCGGTTCAGTACCGGTTCTGAAAAACCCAGTACCTCAGCTGGCGCCCAACATGGGACGATACCAACGGTACCGGTCCAAGCCAGAGGTTCGTGAGGAGCTTCGTGTGAAAATTCTGGAGGAAGGCCGCCACTTCATCGACCCCTGCATGTCGACGTGGTCCGAAAGTCTCTGCTGCGAGGTTCCCCGCTTCCCGACAGCTACAAAGGACTGCTGCCCTGGCTATCGCCCTGATTTGGACCCTTGATGTTTGGTAGAGCGAAACGATAGACGAGTCTTCTGGTGACGTCATCGATATCTCAGTTAAGTATAAGTGGAGCGTCTCCCAGTCCTTAGTTGGTTCTTAGTTTTGGGTATCCCTTCGGGATCTTTGATTTGGAACTTGCAAGTACCAAAGCCGAAGGACTCGTGTATTCACGAGAATATCGTAATCGATAATCCTTTGAAGTTTGAAGCTAGACTAGAGAGCGAAGATGCCTGGTCTTAGCAGACTTGGAAATTTGTTTTGTCTTGGTTGTAATAAACGGGATTCCCGATTGGAGGACTCGTGTCCGGTTCCTCCGATTGGAACTCCAACGTATGAACTATATGTGAAACATGGAGTAGGCCCCATCACATACAATGAAGTATGGATCAAATACACCAGAAAAGATGGTGTTTTAAAATGGCCCCAATATGAAATGAAATGAAATGAAATGAAAAATTCCACTTATATAGCGCGTAACTACCCGGAGGCCTCGCAGCGCTTGGTAGTATGGTAGTTTTGACACGGAAATCTTAGATAACCTCGAAGTTAAACTTTTTAAGAAGAAAGCCCGGCCGGCGATGTTTGACTCTTTCCGCCTATGGCGTAAGGAAGCCAAACAGAAAGAAATTAAATTAGCGAAGAAAAATAAGAGAGAAAGGGGTATTTCGATAATGCAAGCTGCTATGCAGTTTAAAGATAACGAAGAGGAACAGATGAGTGAGCAGTTGCACAGGCAAAGTAAAATGGTAATCGATAAATGCTATCCAGTTTTGCCGCCTCTTCAGCAAGATGCAGCAAAAGACCTTGAAAAAGATCCCCTAATGTCGCATTTGTTGAGTTTGCCACCCCCTTATGCGCAAAATGCTACGGCACCTCCGCAGCCTTTAGCTGCACAACCTGTCATTGCATTGCCTCTTGCTCCTCTACAGCACCCACCAGCTGTTCTCCAGTTGGCTCCTGCTCCTCCGGTGCAGCCTCCTCAAGGGCCACCGGCTTTGACATCTGCTCTGCCTTTTCTTCCTACAACTTTGACTACTATAACGACTACCACTCCTGGTACTCCTCCTGACACTGCCTCTGCATCTGTCTTGTCTCACCCTGCTTTTCCGCTTGTCTTTTCATCGACTTCTCCTTCTGTCCGACAGAGAGTGGCTAGTACTGTCGCTAGTCTTTTTCATCCTCTTTTTGGTGCAACAAGTGTAACCCCTGCCTCTGAGCATAAGCAGTTGCGTAGTCAACTGCCAGATTCTAGGGAGAAGGAAGCATTGAGTTATTTGGCACATAGATGGGTTACTGACCCGGAGAAATATGATTTAGAATCTATCATGGATGTCTTCCATCAGTGGGAAGAACCAAAGCAGAGATATGTTTTTGAGAAAATGTGTACTTTCCTTTCTGAGGATTTAGAGGAGAATGATTTGGAATCCAATCCGTCTGAGTTGAGCCATGTACGGTTCGAGTTTTCAAAAGGCGCAATTGTGGGTTCAGATGTTAAGAAAGCAGTTGCGATATTGTTGTCGTTTAGGACTGAAGGTGTTTCCAAGTCTTTGTTTGAGTCTGATTCCTATGTTAAGAAGAGGGGAAGACAGTATCCCATGAGAGAAGTTCCTCCAGTATGGAAGGAAGCAGTAGCAGCTGGTCCTGGTAATGTTCCACCAGCTGTACCAGCACACTTTCAGCGTGTCCGGGTACATGTTCCATGGAAGCGAGCTGAAGTTTTGGCCCTTAAGCAGACATTGCCTGATCCCCGTAAAAATCCTGGCGGGTATTTTCAAGGAATTGTCACAGACTGCAGGCTCTTGCATTATGAATTTAGCCGACATAGACATGTTGTTTGGGAATGTTGTTCCACAGCCTTTATGGGGAAAGATTCGTCATGCAGACCATGATCAGGAATTAGGTGACTCATGGGCTAATATTACTGCTGCAGATGCCCGACAAGTTGGTGGTGCTAAACCTGAGCCTTTAGTAGCAGAACTCCTTGGTAAGATAATTGATTACATGAAAACTTTAATGCCTGCGATGCGTGTGAATTGGGATAATTGTCTGCGTGTAAGCAAAACAAAAACGAAATGGTGTCAGATTTCTTCACCAGGTTTGAAGAAACGTTTGTCGACCACAGTGGTCAAGATATGAGCACAGAAGGTGGTAGCGATTGTTCGTCGATAAGTTTGTGCACAATTTACTTCCCGAGTTGTGTAAAAAGTTGAAGGATTCAGAAAGTTCTTGGGCAGTTTCCTCTTCAGCACAGATATTGGCTACTGCCCAGTACTATGAAAATCGAGACAAAGATGAGAAAGATAGAGCAGAAAAGAAAACTAAAGAGTTGAAAACGAAGGTTCTGTTACAGCAAGCGTATCCGCCACGTGGTGGCCAAAATAGTGGTGGTCAGAGTAACTATCAGAATAACTATCAGCAACCTCAAGAGTTTCAGAGGAACTCGCAAAGAGTCGAGTATACTCAACCACGTGTCCCTGTAGGTCCCAATCAGTGTTCATATTGTAAGGAAGAGGGTCATTTCAAGTATAGTTGCCCTGTTTTGTTACAGCGTGCAAATGGTGTTTCAGGTGCACGAGGTCGAGGTGTTCAACAAGCACCTAGAGGTAGAGGATGTGGAAAAGAATTCAGGCAATAGCAAAATTGAGTGTGCCAAGAACACAGAGAGAAGTGCGTGCTTTCTTGGGTATTACATCATACTGTAGACAGTGAATACCAAATTTTTCCTTGCTGGCCAAACCTTTGGTGGCATTAACGTGTAAAGATACACCGAACCCCGTCCCATGGTCTGAAGAGTGTCAGAAAAGTGTTTCCGAATTGCGCACGGCATTATGTTCGGCTCCTGTGTTGGGTACCCCCGACTACAGTAAGCCCTTTACATTGTATGTCCATGAGAAAGAAGGTTGCGCATTATCAGTGTTGACTCAGTCTTTTGGAGACAAGCAGCGTCCATGTGCGTATTTTTCGTCGACTTTGGATCCGGTAGCTAAAGCATTGCCCAGTTATTTAAGAGCAACAGCGGCAGCAGCTGTTTCTATTCGACAGTCTGCTGGTTTAGTAATGAATAACATGCTAATTGTGATGGTTCCACATGCAGTGGACACATTGTTAAACAGAACCAAGACACAGCACTTAACTAGTGCTCGATTGTCAGGTTACGAGTTGACATTGTTAGCGAGTCATGTGCACATAAAAAGATACAACACTCTTAACCCAGCTACGTTGTTGCCGAGTGTAGAGGAATTAGATGCTTCAGAACAGCATGATTGTTTTCTTAGAACCGAAGAAGAAACGAAAGGGAGAATAGATCTTAGGGACACTCCTC
Organism: Lissotriton helveticus; assembly: GCF_964261635.1. NCBI lineage: Eukaryota > Metazoa > Chordata > Amphibia > Caudata > Salamandridae > Lissotriton > Lissotriton helveticus. Next base: position 130,315,724 of record NC_136069.1, read on the forward strand.
TTGTAAAGTGTGATGGTACCTTATGGGTGGATGGTTCATGCTTCAAGCTTCCGAATGGTGATTCGACTGCAGCATATGCTGTCACGACTTTGTATACGATTGTTGAAGCTGCACGTATCCCACATAATTCAGCTCAAGCAGCAGAGTTGATTGCACTTACAAGAGCATGTGTGTTGTCAAAAGGAATGAAAGTGACTATCTATACCGACAGCCAGTATGCATTCGGAGTGGCTCACAGTTTTGGACGATTGTGGAAAGAACGTGGGTTCCTGACTTCGCATGGAGCTAAGATACAGCATGGTCAGTTGGTGAATGAGCTTCTTGAGTTACTTACTTTGCCGTTACAAGTTGCGATTGTGAAATGTAGCGCACACAAGAAGGTGACTGATGATGTTGGTCGTGGAAATGCATTTGCTGACGAAATCGCAAAAGAAACAGTGAGGAATGTGATGAGCCGAATGGATGTTGCAGGCCCTGCAAGATGGATTGGTGACGTTGGAATGTGTGAAGACACGATAGAGAGTGTGAAATCGATCCAAGCTGAAGCCACAGAGAAAGAGTTGAGTGTGTGGAGAGAAAGTACGGGTAAAATGGATGCCAATGGTTGCTGGATTGAATTGTCAGAGCATCAGAGATGGTTGTTACCCGATGCGTACGTGCTTGCAGTGGTTACAATGGCCCATTGAATGGCTCACATTAGTGTGAAAGGGATTTGCAAGTTGTTGGCTCCAGTATGGCAAAATGCTGGAATTCCTAAGTGTGCAGAGAATGTGGTCAAGAATTGCATGGTGTGTCTGAAATACAATCCTGGTAGGGGAACTCCAACTCCAGCTGGTCATTTTGCACCTCCTACGTATCCGTTCGAGGTTTTGCAGCTAGATTTCATCCACATGGAAAGATGCAACAATTTAAAATACGTACTCGTTGTTGTTTGTGCCTTTTCAAGATGGATGGAAGCCTACCCCCTAAAGGACAACACTGGCTTATCCACAGCTAAAGCCCTTGTGAAAGAGTTCTTCCCTAGGTTTGGAATGCAGAGAATGGTCTGGAGTGACAATGGAAGTGAATTTGTGGGTCGTGTGATGAAGAAAGTATGTGAAGGGCTAGGCATTCATCAGAAATTCCACGCTGCAAATCATCCCCAATCAGCTGGACTAGTAGAATGCTACAACGGGCACGTTAAAACTTAAACTGGCCAAAATTCAAGCGTGCTCTGGTCTTAAATGGCCTGACGCTCTCCCTTTAGCACTCCTTTCCACCAGAATGACTGTGCATTCGCGAGTGGGACTTAGTCCTTACGAGATCGTTTTTGGCCGCCCGGCTAACATATGGGGAGTGCCAAGGCCTACAGAGTTCAGTGAAATCGAATACCCTGTTTTGCTCGACTACTTGTACAAATTGACGGCTAAATTGCGTGTTTTACATCAACAGGTGCATGATACACTGCCTCAGGTCTCTGAAGCTCCAGGACATCAGATCGATCCTGGATCCTGGGTGCTGGTCAAGAACTTCCAGCGAACAAAGAACGACCAGCCCAGGTGGACCGGCCTTCTTTCAACAAGATCAGCTGTTCGTGTGGAAGGAAAGAAGCACTGGATCCACGGCGTACATTGCAAGAGGGTGCCTCTGCCTCTGCCGTACAACCGGTGGGTCCAGGAGGGTGTCGCCGACTCAGAGACTGAAACCGTGCCTCGTTTTCTGCCTTTCAGTGATGCACGTGTGAAAGGAACACTTACTGAAAAAGAGAGTGACAATATTTTGCAACCAGCTGTATCACCGTCAGTTCAATTGGACACTACAGAGCCTGAACTCTTGTTCCGAGACCAGACAGTACCTAGAAAGAATCGCTATAATTAAAGGCCGAGACCTATGGACAAATAACGTTTTTTTTTCCTTCCTCTTCTATTTTTGACAGCGCAGCTCTCCGATCTGAGAAACTTGCTTATTTTTGTTTTTTCGAACCGCCATCCGGGTTCCGCTGCTAGGGTCGCGATTGCCCAAAGTCTTTGGGGTGCAGCTGACGACGTTAGGTCGACAGTTCTGGTTGGTCTAAGGGAGTTGCCCTGGACTGACAGAAGCATTCCTTAGCAGAAACAACCTACCATCGCGAGCAGCATTTTAGAGAGGATGGAGTTTTTCGAGATGGAGAGACCTGCCAAAGAAACGAACTTTGAAACAAGAATATGTAAATTGATGACCAAGAAACGTTTTTTATTATTATGCATTTTCATGTTATTTGGTGCAATAATGTGTTTAACAGGATCTGTCTTATTCTCCTTACAAGTGACATTTGCACCAACTACATCGCCCATACCTCCTCCTACTGTTTCCTCGCATTCCTTTCAATCTCTCCCTGAACACGAATCAGCTAGGAGATTAGAGTTTATTAATAACTCCTTTGTTCAGCTTTTGCACCAACACCAACTAGTAATGAACACGACTAACTGTTGGGTGTGTGGTCTTATGCCTCACACAACGGATACAGGTATCCCTTATCTGGTCCTGCCATTCAGCCACAATGGTTCTGTGTGGGCATACAGAACAATGTTCATCTACGCTCATGAAGTCTACCCCCTACGTTCTGCAACAGACAATCCTAAGAATAGTGCTCTAGTTAAGGGTATAGTAGACATGATTAAGGAAGATATTTCCTATGAGACTATCCCGGGAGATGAGACACTAGTATATATAGGATGGAACGTAACCGGATATGGAGCTACTTTGAGTGAGAAACAGCAAGCTAAGAGATCCTCCCCGATTTGGATTGTACCCCATCAGGGTCACCTGTGTCTGCAAGGTACTGGCAAGAATCCCAGAGCTCAGTTAGGGAAGAGTATCTGCACTGAAACTTATGTTTTTGCATCTCAGACTTCCCCTTCGTTTTTAGCGGCTAAGGGTACCTATTTCATCTGCCATGATAGAGCCTATACATGGTTGCCCCCTGACTTCTCGGGCACATGTTTTGTTTCGTTCCTGTTGCCTCCCACCTACACAGCAGCGGCAGACTACAACAAGACAAGGATAGTTAGAGGTGTCTTGAGTAAAGTAGACACTGCAGGACAAGAATTTGGGGACTTCGTAAAGGGTTTTCTGCCGTTCTGGGGACCAATGGTTAATAGCAGGAACATAAGGCAATTGACAAGGATGGTTGAGTCCACCGTAGTTGAAACTGCCGGTGCCCTTAGTAACTTGACTGCTGAGCTCCAGTCCGACCGTCTTATGACCCTTCAGAACAGGGTCGCTTTAGATGTCATACTTGCAGACCGAGGTGGGGTATGTAAATTGATCCAAACGAGTTGCTGTGTTTTCATTCCAGATAACGCTCCAATAGTGTACCAGGCCATCTCCAAACTGCATAAGATTTCCGAATCTATTCATGTGGACAAAGGAGATTGGTCGTTAATGGGATGGTTCTGGGAACTGATATCCGCCTGGGGATGGAAAATTCTGATGGTCATTGGGATGGTCTTAGCCATTCTTTTCCTGCCCTGTCTGTGCGTGCAGTGTGCTCCTGCAATATGTGGCCTCTGTGCTACATCGTGTGTAAGAAAACCTGTATCAAGAGATGAGCTAAGTACTAGGATGATGTTACATCAGCATCTCAATGATTTTAGGAATATAGACCTGGACTCAGATTAGCATGAGGATAGGGTAATTGCCTATGTAAGGGCAAAAGGAGGGTTTGTGGTTCTGAAAATTCTGGACTCGTGTAATAAACTTTGTCGTAGCATGATGATTTTTATATCAAAAGACCGAGAATGGCAAGTACACTATGTACAAGCATTTCCGTCATATTCCAGTAACGATTTCACCTCGAAATCGCCATTTCCGTCCTGAACCCATGACTTCCATTTTGTGTACGGCAGCCATTTTGTGAGTTGCCCTCACATAGGCTTATAACTACAGCCAAATTCGATTCCAAAGGACACGTACACCTTAATTGACTTCTCTGTGACCTGGGCAAGCTGAAACCATTGCCCCAGGCCGAAACTGCCCGGCCAGTTCCTTTCCCAGTGGCCGAGCGAGATAGCATCAAGGCACCTCATGCCATAAACCCATAAACCCTGTTCATCGCACACACACCCTGCCTGATCTCTCTCACACCTGTCCCTGTTTCTTTCTCTACGACTTGCTTTACGAGGAGGAGGTGCCCGTTTTTATTGGGGGTCCACCGATATCTGATGAAAATGTTGGGCCTTGCCGGGTAATTTGTTGTGGGCTGGACGAACTGAAATGCGGGCTTGTCATCATGACTCTGCTTTTTCTTTGTAGTGAAAATATGTGAATGGCCTACTGTAAATCTAAGAATGTTTGCCTGAAGCATAATATTTTGTATAAAAAGAGAAGCCTGACTTTGTAAGATTGAGCAGTCTCCTGAGAATATACACGTGTTGTACTTGTAGGACGCCTGTTACTTGGTTGCAGCCAATAAATTCGATCTTTGACTTCACCTAGAAGACTCTGAGTTTCTGTGTCTGAATCAGGAAAGTACTCGAGGTCTTTGGGTGTTTTCCCTGGCACCGCTGGGTTACCGGTTCAGTACCGGTTCCGAAAAACCTAGTACCTCAGCAGCTCTGTAAACAAAGGTAACAATGGCGATCTTGTCATGGAGAGGTCTATGATATCCCTGAGACCTTGGGGGAGAGCATGGGGCAAACCAGCAAGCCATTGGAGCTACTCTGGGGTCAATCCCTAGGTCCTTTTCTCAGGGCAGAGGCCAGGAGGCAGCAGAGCAGCTCAACAATGCAGGGCAGCAGTTCCTGGGAACAGTCAGCCAAAGCAAAGTGGTAATCCTTCCAGTACAGCAGCATTTACTACAGCAGAGATTATTGCCGGTCCAGTAGTGTACTGATTTGATAGGGACAGAACCCTCATTCCTATACCCCAAAATGTCTTTGATGTACAGGTGATTTCAAAAGAGCCTCCAGAAGTCCAGCAGGATACCTCTTTCAGCCCAGCCCTGGCTCCAGACTACCAGTAGGAGGTAAATCAGCCCTTTGTCTGAGAGCATGACACAGACTATTCAGATGTAAGTGCGAACCACCTCTCCCCTTCTCAGCCCAGGAAGGCTCTCAGTATGCAGATGAATGGAGATGTATCCCCTGTCTTACCCAGCCCTTCCTGTGAGGTGACTGTCTAGAGAATATGCACAAAGTGTAGATTTCAGCCTGGTCATACGTGGATTACAGGCACACACAGCTAAGTAAGGAGCAGAGAAATCTCCACTTTCTAAAAGTGGCATTTCTAAAATAGTAGTGTTAAATCCAATTCTACCCATAAAGAGAATTTATCATTACTATTCCAACTATATCAAACATGACAAAGCTACTCCTTTCTGGTCAGGAAATGCCACTTAAAAATATATAAGGAAATTATCAATTCTGGCCTATGGTTGGAGTAGGCCTAACAGTCGTAAAAAACAAATGTACCTGTTTGTCACTGCAAGGACATCTAAAACTTAAAAGTACATGCCCTGCCTTTGAATTACACAGCACCATGCCCTTAGGGTAACTTAGTTCCTACCTTAGGGGTGAATTATTTATACTAATAGGGAAGTTTAAGGCTTGACAAGATGGTTTCCATGCCAAATCGAAGTAAACTGCACACACAGGCAATGGCAGGCCTGAGACAGTTTGAAAGGTTACTTCGGTGGGTGGCACAACGAGTGCTACAGGCCCACTAGTAGCATTTAGATTACAGTCCCTTGGTATATGGTACACCACTTTACAAGGGACTTAAAAGTAAACTAAATATGTTAATCAGATATTCACCAATTACACACATGTTTTGGGAAGAAGCACATGCACTTTAGCACTGATTAGCAGCGGTAAAGTGCTTAGAGTACTAGAGCCAACAAAATTAAGGTCAGGAAAAGAGAAGGAGGAAGGCAAAGGTTTTGGGGTGTCACTGCAAAAAGGGCAATTTCCAACAAATTCCTTGAGGTTTGAAAGCTTTATTGAAGTCCTTGTGATTTAAAGGAAGTTTAAAAAGGACAAATATGCCTACAAAAACAATACAGTTTACAATAGGGCTGAGATATATTCAAATAGGAAAGTCCAAAGGAACGCATCAAAGGAAGAAACAAGCAATACCCCATCCAGTTTGGTGGAGTTTTGAGAGAATGTTAAAATGTTTGCATTAGGCAATGGGCAGGACCACAGCCCTCAACACCTCTGTCTTCTCCTCTTCTTGGGCACGCCGCAGTTCTATCCGGCGGCCCGCTGTTGCGGTCTTGGCATCGCAGGTGCGCCCTGCAACGTCTAGACATAATTAAACGTGGGCAGCAGTTCAGCCTGCGGCTCATCTCCCCACATGTCGGGCACTCCACAGATCCATGTGGTGGCCTGCTGCTGTTCCTTTGATATTTCAGGGATGCTCCGGTTCCAGTTTTGGAGCTGCGGCTTCATGTGCAGCGCAGTGCTGGGGCAATATAACACTTACTTAACACTTAGGAAATAAGAATATTACACTCTAGCAGCCATCATATGTTGGGGAGCTATTTTTCTGCAGTCTTCATCCTATAATCCCACCGCCATGTTCCCAGCAGTCCTTGGGAATGGTTTTCTGACATCATTGTAAGATGGCTACTTCCCTTATCTTTTCCATTACCACTTTCTTATCCAAGATGGTGGTTGTTCCCGTACTGTTGCATTATTTCCTTTTTCTGGATACATAATGGGAAGAATCTTTCATCTCTCTGTGCTGCAACACTTCCTGCTCCTTCTGGTGCGTCCTCACTCCTGTTGGTGCATCTATCTCCTGACTGTCGTATCTTTGTTCCTGTTGGCGCTTCCTGATCATATTTGGATTCCGTTGGTGTCTTTTCCCCTTGCCTGGAGTCTCTTGGCTTCTGGTCTGATTCTCCCTCTCTGGTATATTCTGGTCTCACCCGTGGCTTTCTTCGATACCCTCCTTCTCTTTTATGGAGTCTCAGCCTTCAGAAAGAGTTTTCTTTCCTTTGGCGTTTTTCCTCTTTGGGACTCCTTCTGGAAGGCACAGTCTGCTCTGATGTTATATTGTCAGCAGCACCGTGGCTACCAGAAAGGATCGCCCTTACCTCGGGCAGACCAGAACCTGCAGGCGAAATTCGAGAAACATCACAGCGCACCAAAGTTTGTATGAGAAGCTCCAAATGTGACAGTTTGTACCAATATCAGTTACAGATTCAGGGGAAAGTATTTCAAAACTTTTAGTTTCAGAGACAGCCATCATAGCAAAACATGGTGGGGGAAAAGAAAAGTGTATAAGTTGTCAAACAAAAACAAATAGTAAGAAATTGATTAAACATGATTAATCATGCTGCTTCCTAAATCAATTATGAATGCCTTACAAATGGGCTTGTCATTTGCACCAAGTCATTACTAGATATGACCAAAATTAGTAACGTGCTAGTTAGTCCATCCCCCCCGACCCCCGAACAATTGTTCTACAACAACCTACTCTAGAAAAAAACAGAGGACGGAATTATATTGTTTAAACCTTAAGAGCAAGTGGGATCCTATGATTCTCATAAGGCAATACAAATATTTAAGAAGACAGCGTCCAATGAGGTGGATACACTAAAGTGAATTGAAATCTAAAAACACACATGCACTGTGGAGCTGAAAAAGAGTAAACCTGTAATTCTGAAACATTCAGATAATGAAGGTTCTATTGTGATCATGGAAAGATAGTAGTATAAACATCTTTTTGATGCTACCTTAAACTATTACCTCAACCACATTTGAAATAAAGACTTTTGTAGGAATCTGGTGAATAACTGGGATTGTGCACGTGAAAAACAATGTCAGATGCAATCACAACCCTTAACGCTTATTTTATAGTGTCAGCAAAAGTCCCTATGGATAGTCATAATACACCATAGCATCTGATAGTTTACGAATAGGAATCAGTATTTGTACCTTTGACTTGATGGCTTGATAAACATTCACAACAGTAGAAAGATATTAGGATAAACAGTGTTGTAAGACTAAGATGCATGTAGTAAGTTGAACGTTGCAAGGAGTATTGGTGATAATTTCGACGCAGAATTATATTTGCTTGCATTATTGCTGTTAAATATGTTTTGTTGTTGAGTATGATGCCAAAGAAGGGTTATTACAATTCCAAAATACATGAAACTTGATTTGTGCTACTGAAATAGAATTAACTGATAATAAAAATGAACCCTATGATAGCATACATATATACATTTTAAAAATGAAGGATTAATTTTCATTTGGTTGTCCTCCATAATTTTAATATAATTGTAGAGGGATTTATGATTCCCTGAGTGGTAGAAGAGTTAGTAAGTGTGCCGCATAATGAAACAAAAATAATGGATTCAGAGAATGCAGCAGAGAGTCAAATAGGTTTGATTATATGAGTTATCAATGCATTGATTTTTCCTGACCGCTGCTCTGACAATGGCCTAGGGATGTCCATTGGTATAGTGTAAATGTGTAACTACATCTACATAGTGCATTAATGAGTTCAATCCTATCACACATATAGATATTGCTTACATGAAAGTCTTACATTTGCTCACCCTTTACCAATTGGACATATTTGTTAATGCATGCAGTATGACTTTTGCAGGCAGAGTTTACTCTTATAGGTGAATAAATCTTCATGAATCAGTCCAATACATCTCCCAAAATACTCTTTGATCATGGGATAGTGTAATTATGTATGAATGAACAATTGTGCAACATTTATGGCAAGATCAGACGCCGATAAGCTGGACCGATAGACTCATGATAGGTATGCATGTCTTACTTCTGGAAATTCATAGAAAATGCTTTGCAAATGAGACTTGAAAATTCAGGAGAAAATCACACCTAAGACTGAAAAAAGACCTACCAAGTTCAAATTTATCAAAGTAAAAGCATTTGAGACAATGACTCCTGGTGTTTCATTCAACGAACAAGCACATTCTGGGATTGTAGTGTCACTTGTCACAATTACCCAATGAGTTTTATAAAGATGTGTAAAATAAAAGCCCAGAACTTGATGCACATTTGAGGTAAGGAAAACCCCCCATGTGAATGTTTGCGTTTCCGATATTAATATGGAAGAAATTGAGATACAGAATTGCAGCTCTACAGATGTGTACTTATAGTAAGAAGGCTAAAGATGGAATGGCCATGCAAAGAGCACTGAGTTGTTGTAGAAAGGTGATCATTCCACAGAGGATGGTCATGTTCTGTGTTCTGAGACTAAAATGTTGGTCAGTCTACAGACGTGATTCCTCTATAGAATGGCCCAGGATTGATTCAGCTTTGATAAAAATGTTTCCTCTTCCCTAAACTTGATTTTGTGAGCACAGGGTGTACTTATTAAGTGGACTTAAGACCTAAATTCTTACATCTGTCTTTGCTTCGTTCAGTCTGATTGTTTCTCTGTCCTTCCATGGCCCTTCCTGTGGACTGTCTGTGCCTGTGTTTTGTGGTCTACATGGGTGATTGTTTGTTTGTCGTCTGTGCCTGTCAGCCTCTGTCGGTTGATTTGTTGGCATGAGTTCTTGGCTGTCCATGAATTGTTCTGGCATTTCTCTAAATGCACAGCTAGCTCTCCTATGTTTCATACTGTTTGAGTCACTTATCTCACTTGTCTCCATCCATCTTTCTTTCATCTTTTCATCTCCTGTTTACCCCTTGCTGAACTTATATCCAAGGTTGGCTAATGATGACCACCACTCCACTTAAGAGAAATATTTCCATCCACAAGGCTAATCCTTCATTTCCTCTTGCTTGTTTCCCTCTTTCCACTCTCCATACATTAAACCAACATTCCATAACATATATCACGTCTCTGGGCCAGTGCGTATAGGTGACTGCAAGTTCCATGGTCTATGTGAAGGGAAGAATTTAGGTCCATATGTGTCTGATGGTCAGTGTGTTGGTGTCTGTAGGCATGTTGGTATGTGTGCACATAGATGTCTGTTGACATGTTGCTCTGACTATAACAGATAATGTGTACATGGATGTTGTATACCTGTCTGCAAATGCATGACTGTACACTAATGCAAGGTTAGTGGTTTTAACATATAGAAGCAGGGCCTGTGCTACATCAAGGCTAAATAGTCAGCCGCCAAGTGTGCCGTCCACAAATGTGTACCAAAGTGCCCCTGAAGCATCGAGAATAGCCTTTTGCAAGAGAGATAAGGTGACAAAATGGGTATTTGCCGAGAGCAGCATAATGCATGCCTGATGAAAGATGCTCAGGCCTACTGTGTTTCTGGTTTGATGTACACACATACAGAACACAGATGCTCCTCTTTGAAGTGCACTGAACTGAAGTCAAGTGTACATGAAATGCACAGAAAGGAAGATGCCCAAAACACCGATATGCTGCCAGGATGGGTAAATGTATTCCTAAAGCCAGTAAACCAATGCTACACAAATACCACAATTCCACTCAGCCTCTCCAATATGGCTATGCAACTAAACTTTCGGATTCCATTGAACAGATCTTCATATTAACATTAATAGCCCTGATTGCAACAGGCACTGCAGGGTCACGCTTGGTTTGTGACAGGGCGAAAGCTTAAGTGCCATGTAAATAAAAGGTCCCCATTCTTCCATATAGGCCATGCTCACAGTACGCAAAAGGTATCTCATCAATGTCCCTCAAGCATGCTCCCTGGTCTGTGTGAGGTAACCAGAGCAATCCAGGTCAGCATTCGTCTGCAACTCTCTTATGCAAGCATTGCCTTTTGGCCCTCTTAAGTAGGGATCTCGGGGTCCTGAGGCTCCGAGGGCCCCAAGCACTCACTCCTCAAGTTTTGGGTCAGGCCACCAGTATTTGAGGGTTCACTGACCTTGGGAGTATCTCAGTGTGAGTATGACTACGGGTATGAAAAGTATTGCCACTTTTTCCCTCGAAGAGCACCCTATTATCTTGCAAAAGAATGCAAACTCCCTGCTGCTCATCCATGTAAAAATATGAGTTTTTGTGGAACTTTTAATGGAAGTGTTAATTGTGGTTTCAGATTCTTCATGAGAACATAAAAAAGGTACGCACTGATACACATATTACTTGAACAAAAAAATGTAAGGAAGATAATGGTGTCTCATGCAAAATGCTCACAAGATAAGGGCCTGACTTGTTTTCCTAGTACTTACAAGAAACACTAAGTAAGAAATGCACTTACAAATAAACTGCTCACAAATTACCATCCTAACATTTTTTTAGACTACTCATGAGAAAAAAACATAAACAACATATAAGTCAGCGACTACATGAACATCCACAAAGCTACAAGTCACCACCACTTAGCTGGACTTCCACTCACACATACACCCCCCCTCCTTCCCGACCACTTAGCCAGAACCAGGGGGCATATTATCAAGGACCGGTGTTAAAATTACCGCCGTTTTATCGGCAGGAAACTTCCGATAAAACGGTGATAATGGGCTTGATAATACGCCCTTGTTCATTCCCATAGAAGCCCATGTTAACACCATAACATGGGCTTCTATGGGAATTAACAAGGATTATTATCAAGCCCATTAGCGCCATTTTATCGGCAATTTCCTGCCGATAAAACAGTGATAATTTTAACACCGGTCCTTGATAATATGCCCCAGATCCGTTGGGCGTGCCTTCCCTTACCGAGCTCCTAAAGCCTGGAATGACCTGCCCCTGCATATCAGAGACTCCTCCTCAGTTCTTGAATTTTGCAACAAAATGAAAGTCTGGTTCTGACTTCATCATGCCTGGCCATGAATTTGCCCATGCAGCTCCTGCTACAGTGCCAGCATAATCTCCCAGGTGAAATGCACATAACATACCATAACATAACATAACATAACATCCATTCACATATGAAATGCTCGAGAGTTATCAGCCTGACAGTATCATATCACTTGGATGAAAAATCTACGCAGAACATGCTGTATCCTACAAAGTGCTTTCAAATTACTAATGTGACATGGTTTCACTGGACTAACGAAAAAAGCTAAGTAAAGAATGCGCTGACAAATAAGTTGCTTGCGAGTTGAGGTGCAAGCTCTGTGACCTAAGGGTAGGCCAATAAACTAACTCCACAAGACTACTCTTGAGTAACAGAACCCTTTGCACAGCCCCATTTGTGACCAACTGTTGTGGGACCTGACTGCAAGTGACGTGCAGGTTCCACCGACTTACCCATGGGGTTTTCATTAAGTTTTACAGGAATGCAGCACAAAGGTATATTTACAAGTGAATAGCGGAGTGTGGCGTTACAACAAAATGCTAACGCCATGCTCCACCATTCCAAAAACGCAGAAATGTGCCCTATTTACAAAGATACAGCACACCCCTGCATTTTCGCTAGCACTGGTGCTAAATTAATCTGCCTAGTGCCAACGCAGGTAACCTTGCACCTTAGTGCAAGGTTGCCTGCGTTGAGTGAATTACAATCACACATAAACAATCACAAATGGCGATTTGTAACTTCTACGTCTGCTGAGTTGTGCAGCACACATAGAAGTTCCAAATCACCATTATTTAAATGATTGTTTATCTACATGAAGGGACACCTTCCTGCACATAAACAATCAATGGCGTTTTGTAGTTTCTATGTGTGCTGCACAATGCAGCACACATAGAAACAGCAAGAACGAGGAGAAATGAAGCATTTCTCCTGGTGTTAACTTTGATGCTAACTCCTATTTACACCACTCTTGTAAATAGGGTGCAGTGTCAAAATCAATGGGTGTTGAGGCGGAATTCCCACCACAACATCCATTGCCCACCCCTTTCACGCAAAGTTTAGCATTAAAGTGCTAAAGGGGTCCTTATTTACAAGGCAGCGTTAAGCCACATTAAGTCGCTTAATGCCTAGGGCCTTAACGCCACCTTGCAATAAGGCGAAGGGTTTATCACCACAGAAACCTCAGGGATGTTACTGTGGCGATAGGGGCTTGTAAATATGCTGCACAGTTCATAAGCATGTATGCAAACCTGGTTATACTGCATACCCTCTTGGCTGTGCTGGCTGTATGGAATATTATTGTAAATAATTAAATAACATTTCAACCTGCAATGTCACTCTTAATTGCATTATTCTTCTTTCCCAACAATGCTACGAGTATCACTCTGGCTGGCTCCTGCCTCTCTCACAGGCTTTGATTCTTACCTCATTATTAATTTCCAGGAAACTCAGCAGTAAACACATCAGTTTGCAAATTCCATAAGCGTAGGTTAGATTGCACAGTACAAAAGGGGCTGATAGCTTTGTTGGTTTCAGTAAGCAGTAAATTATCTTAATTGTTTCAATTGGTAAAGCACCTGCGGAATAGTTCAGGAAGCTACATTCATGGTTTCATCGGTAGCAATGCAGCCTTGTAAATCTAATTGCCCCATCCATTAAATGTGATCAGTAACATGTCATACTTATGCTGCCACACAGTCAGGATTATTTAGAACCTGGTGGCACATGCTTAAACTGGGGCAAGCTGATTTTGCATTAGAGTTCTAGTGCTAAATTATGCAAAATCTGTAGAATATTTCAATGTAACTGTGTTTTTGTTTTAAAACTATTTTTATATATTATTACAAGGTCTAGCTATATTGCCACTTTAACCCTTGGATCTTTATATACCAACCAGAGAATGTTGGATATATTACCCTTATTTTTTCCTTAATACTGCAATGTTGTGGTTACCACTGGGTAGCTAAAGATAGGACCACGTTTCCATAGTTAATGGAGCTTTTGTTTTGTTAATAACTTTGGCACTGTCTCATACATGAAACTTTCCAAACAAATCTTCTTCCATCACAACTCCTTCCTGGAAAGTTTTGGGTTGATCCATCAAGCAGGGGACAAGAAAAACTAAGGGGTCCCAAAACATGTTTTCCCCATTAATTTTTTATAGGAGCATGTTTTTAGGATTAGGTCTAAATCCATTCAGTAGTTTTGGAGAAATTATGGCTCAAAAACTTTGCATATTTTTTATGCTTTTGAGGATCAAAAAGATGTGGCAGCAGCCATTTTAGGACTCGGAGACTGAGTACCATGTCCTGAAATAAAAGCAAAGAAAAGATTTAAGGGGGTAGGATTGGGATCTCTGCCTCCCAGTGCCTGGTGGGGGGCGGGTTGCAGCGGGACCCTGCCGAGGGTCAAAAACACTTTTAAAAAAAACTTTTAACATTAAGGGCCCTATTCCGATGTCGTTCGGAAGGCCTCCGAATTGGATTTGGCTTTCCCAGATCTGATTTGTAGCCCTTGTTACCGACCGAATCAGTCACAGGTCCAAACAGCCAAGTAGGATGCGAAGATCATTTCCGGGACCTGAACCTGTCTGTATGACTCATTCATAGCCAAATTGTGTAACGCAATGGAGCTGAATTCCGAATGAGCGAGTACGATGCACGATTCGGCCAGCCTCTTCGCCTTGTTCTCAGCAAGACAAAACGACTGTCGGAATCGGAAATCGGGGGGCCGTAACAGACCCTCTTTCACCCGGGGCACTCCAAATCTGTCAGGGGGGTGGTGCCATGTGTCACCCCGATCCAGGCATGCACAGTGTGGCAGGCACCATAGGGTGCCCACCACAGGGTGTACGCTTTTCCCCACCCACCCCTTTTTGCTATGGGAGACTGTGTACACATCTGTACACAGGCTCCCATAGAGTTCAATGGGAGTCTGAGCGAACCAAGTCCGTAAGCATACGGATCCAGCGTACTCGCTCGCTCTGACTCCTGGAACACGTTTTGCTCGGAAAGCCCTCCAGATCAGAGTCGTACGGAGGGCTTTCCTAGCGAGATTGGAATTGGGCCCTAAGTCACAGTGGACTCACAAATCTGTTGGCTGGTCGTATAATAATAGAGAGAGGGGAGTGCACACCCTTGATAAGCCATGGTATGGCTCCAGGGACCCTGCCAAGAGGCTGGCTTCCATCGCAATGTCCTAGAGACCCTATCCCTTTAGAGCACGGGCAGGGAAGTCTAATATGCTTCCACCTGACAAGAGCAAAAATCTGCTCCCACTGGATTGGAGCACAAAAGCTTCATACTGCACATAGTGTCACAGTCAGGGAAACACAGAAGTACTCCTGCCCAGCAAGAGCCAAACAAAAGCTGATCCTGGTGGGTGGAAGCAATGCCGGCTCCCGCAATACCCAGGGTGAGTGCAGGCAGGAGGGCCATTAGTTCTGTGAGGCTTTGGGGAACCCCATGCAGTCCCTAACTTTACATATGCTGCAGGGTGCCCCTAGTAAAAATAAACAATAAACAAACTGTTGCCGGCTCCTGCACTAGTAGGATTCCAGGGGCTGCTGGTAACTTGGGGCTCCACCCAGAGCTGCTAACATATAACATGCTGTGGGTTGCCCTGGGTGGGAAGTGGGACACCTCAGCTTTAAAATTGTTTTAAAAATGTAAAGGCACCTGCATCGCCTATGGAGCTGCTTACAGGGAGCAGGCTGGGACGCGGGGCCTTGGGCTACCAATGCAGGCCCTGAAAAAAAAGAAACATGTGGGTGTCCTGGGTGGGTGCCAGGACACCCATAAAAACAATATAAACCAATTATTAATCAAGAAGTAGCAGGAGCTGTTTTTTTATTATTCACTGCTCCTAGCAAGGAGCATTCCTTAATACCCTGCGAGGGCTTCATTACATTTTTACAATCTTGGTGGTGCCCTTAGCCTTATAAATGGAAGGGGCACCACCAAGCTTTTTTGTAATGTGGTGGGGGTTCTGAAGGGAGTGCAACAGCCTCCCAGCAACATTAAACAAGCATTTGCAATGCAATCGTTCTCGCTTTTGGGACCTTATATGTCTTTAGCTACAGGGCTTGACTGGCTACCGGGTATTTTGGCATGCTGCAGAGCTGGGGGCTCATTTCGTTGATGGGGGCCTGTGTGTGCTGAACAAAATTCCTTTTGCATTGTTTATTTCGAAGCACACGCAGGTTTCCATCAACGAAATTAGCACCCATTGCAGTGACAGCCAGTCCGGCCATGTTTAGCTATGCAGCACATTAGCCTGGGTGCTGAAACATCTACTGTTCTTTAATATGGAGAAAATGTAAGCACCAAACTGCGTCACACGCCAGGTATGGGAACACATGGAGAGAAATATTGCCTTTCAGGTGGAAATGGTATAGTCTGTAGCTCTGGTTTTAATATAAAATCAAGGCCTTCGGTGGTCATATCACTGAAAATACAAGATTTGAAAAAAAATATTGTCTACGGGTGCTCGTGGAAGACAATTTCTATAGACTGGATTCTACAGAATTCTAAAGTGATTCTGGTATTTTTCTGACCTCTACTGGTCGTTTTCTATCTGGACAGTTACATAGAGGCAGATGAACAGAAAAAAAGTCACTAAGCGGAAGCAGACAAGTCCTAGGGCTGATCTCCAGAGCCCACAAAGTACATACACATATAAGTACATACTAAAGTATATACAAGAGGTCTGGAATGCTCGACCCAAAAAGGAGAAAAACTTGAGACTTGTTTGTATAATAAGATGCTATATTTCGGTACCATGGCAACAACTGTAAATCGACTATGCATTGCTAACAGGCACCTTAAGTATTTCAAAAGATTTGTAAAATAATCATGCCAGATATTTCATCACTAGCTGCAGGAAAATACATTGGAAATTGTACCTATGGCACAAACACCTCATACTTTGCTTTACCAAATACTTTAAGACCACACATACTGCAGAGTAAAGAATTTCAGTGTGTAACACAAACTGCATCCATTCAGCAATTAACCCCTTGCATGCTGCCATCGGCCGACGGCAGCACTACCTCGCTAGTGCTGCCGGCCCCGTTCATTTTACGGAAGTGCCGCAATGCCACGAAATAACGGCCGTGGCAAAGGGGTCAAGAACACTTTCGAGGGGAAAAAACAGCAGGGTCTTTGTATTTGATCAGCTAGACCCTCAGTTACCTTGCGAAATGTTCCACTGATATTTGCAACATTTCAAGTAGAACGCATCACTATAATTTTCATTATCAAGATGTGTTTTCACTATAGTCGGTGGATGTACACTGTGGCCCACTACGTATTGTGTGCATTAGAGGGTTCTCATTAAACCAGTTAAATAAATTCAACCCAAAGAATCTGAACATGCAGAAAAGTCACTGAACTCATGCTGGCAAATTCAAGAAACACTAAAAGAATAAATGGAACCTTAAGTAAAAATTATGGGCCCGATTCACAGAATGAACTTAAGACTCAATCCTAAACTTACTACTATTTTGGTATTCACAGAATGCACTTACTACTTTTGGCATTCACAGAATGAACTTACTACTTTTGGTATTCACAGAAGTTAGGATTGTGTCTTAAGTCTGTCTTAAGTCTGTCTTAAGTTTGTCTTAAGACAAACTTAAGACAAAATCCTAACTTCTGTGAATACCAAAAGTAGTAAGTTCATTCTGTGAATGCCAAAAGTAGTAAGTGCATTCTGTGAATACCAAAATAGTAGTAATTTTAGGATTGAGTCTTAAGTTTATTCTGTGAATCGGGCCCTATGTCATTAAACCAGGTAAAGTTAAATACGTAAAAGCAAAATATGTTGTAAAGAAGGAAATACCTCATGTTGGCTAGACAAGTGTAAAAATCCCTAATGTTCACCAGGGACCAAAAAAATGTAAGTGCAGTGAAGTGCACAAAAAGGGAAAAAACACTTAGAAAATAGAAATTTCATAAGGTCACGCATCTATAATATTTCTAATCCATATTTCTCCCAGCTCTCCAGATATATATTTATCACTTGACCGCACAAAATCAGCCTGGTATACAAGTAATTTAAGAGCTGAAAACAAAAGGTTATACTTATCTAAATCACTTTGATTGAATAATCTAAATACAACTGTAGGTTTCAAGCAACAACAATTACACCTCAACAAACATCACCAGAGGTAGGAGACCTGAAAATAGACAAGCAGTTCTCACGTATAAAAATGTGACAAGAACATTCTATACACTCTTGAAATAAAATCTGTCAAGCTACATTTTGAGCCAGTGATTTGTTAAACAACAAATTGTTGGTTTAGTGACAAATAACTTTCAATGTCGCTTTAAAGGTTTTATTTATCAACTTCACTGCTTCAGTTACAAAAAATAACTAATGTAGCTGATAGAATATACAACCTCCCTCAGGTGTCACCCTCTCCTTCCTTTTAATGGAGAGGTGAGCTGGGGGTGTGGGGGAACTAACCCATGCCCAATGACCATTCTGCAGATCCAGCGTGGCTCAGGAACGCCGGATTAATATAGGAAGAGAAGGGGGCTAATTACAGCTGTGAGGCTACACGCCCCCTGCTGCAATGCCTTGTAACTGGAGTCATCAGGTAACACCAGCCCGTACGGAATCAAGGCCGCTCAGTGCTGAGGAGGGAGGGGAAGAAGAGGGAGAAATGGGGGGGCGGGCTCGGCACCTTTGAGCACTGGGCCGGGAACATCTTTCCGCTGAGTACCTGTCAGGAGACAGCCCTCCACCAGGGCACTGCAGAGCTCAGAGTGCAGGGGGTTGACATTCAGGTCTCAGCCTTAAGAGAAGAGCTGTACGCCTTTGCTGCTGAGCACCCAGGGGTGGGGAACAGTTCAGAACTGAACACTGTGCACCAGCCCCTGACCACGGGCTGTGAACAACCATGCACTGGGCCCAGTCCCAAAACAGCTCAGCTCGGAAGAGCAATGCAGGCCATGAAGTGCTTAGAAGTTAGCACTCAGCGCCAGGCTTGGTAGCGGCTCCGCAGTGGCGGCAGAGTGAGGGATGCTTGTCACTCAGAACAGGGGACAGAGCAGTATTGACCGTCAGGCAGAGGGCGGCTCCAGTTTATACAGAGTCACACACTCCGACTGATTCAAATATCCCTGTGCACAATTGTGAAAGCGAAAGCCATTAAACTTAAATGAAATCGGGTGCCATGCTCGCGCTATACACATCAAAGAATCCTAAAAAAAAGTTCCCCTGGGACAAAATTAAAACACGAAAGCAGACGAAAACTGTGGTTAGGTGGGGCTGCTTGCGGAAAAAACGCAAGTGATTTATCGCATCCACAGCCAATCTTAAGCTTGCTAAGAAGAGCAATGCTATAGTTAACAAATGGCAAGAAGCAGGAGAAATTACCCGGGAGTTTCACCGCTGATACAGATTACATGAAATCTCAGAGAGACAGCGCGTGCCCGCTGCCTAGGTGAGACTTAAAAATCAGTAATTCTCCTGGGTTAATAAATCTGTGACCCCAGTAGAGCTTACTGTGGGTTTTAAAGCAGTCCAAGCTTGAGTTGTTTGCTCTTTAGATGGAGCGCATAGCCCCCTTGTGGTGGGTTCTATGGCTGCTCTTTATTGCCGGAAAAAGGTTAAAAAAAAATACTTGAGGTTCAGGTTGATTTTTATTTTAGTAAAGCTTTGTTAAAATATATATCTATATATATATGACAATCACTTCTATTAAATACTTCAAATTGTGACTTTGTATAATGTACATTGAATTATACTTATAGGGGACTTTTAGACAAACATAATATGCCTGCTTTATATAGTGTAATGCGCTGATCCCTTCATTAAGCTAATAGGCCCACATTTTATATTTTGGTGTTCTCATCCTTTGACAAAAGTTAGTAGGTCCACATTACTTAAAATTACACCCTTTTGTAACATCACATGGTTAGGCATGTGTTCCTGCAGGGGAATGGGTGCCAAGCCCTGTCCCCAACTCTCCTCCTCCGGCATTGGGTTTTGGGCAGCGTGGGGTTTGGTGCAGGGTCTGGTCAAAGACTGCGTAAGCAGGGCAATCGGCTGCCTGCATGGGGTTGGGCGTGCAGGCCGTGCCTGAACGCTCCTCCCTGCAAGGCCAGGTTGGGCATGGGCCCTAGGCTAATAGGTCACAAAATCCCCATGCGCAGATTGTCACAGAATGACCCTGCCTAATAAATCTTAATAAGGCGGGTTATAATTTATGACCCACTGTGATTGGCTGCAAAGGGACAGCGGCCTGTGAGGATCAGGAGACGGTTCACTGACAGAATATAGATTGCCAAAATATCGACCTACCAAAATATAGTGGACAAAATATAGAATGCAAAAATATTGAATTCCTATCTACAAACAGGTAAGTACAAAAATATCGAATCAGAAATATAGTTGTAAAAAATCGAATTTTTATAAATGTCTTTAAAGTAATTTAAAATTAATGAAATAATAAATCTAATTAACCTTAAAATTAATAAATCATTAATGTAAGTTAAAAAAATAAACATACAGTTTAATTTTTTAATAGATATATATATATGTTAACGTAATATTAATAAAATATATACAATATTTTTACCATAGGATAGCGGGAGGGTAAAATTTACTATTACCACTCCAGTGAGTGCAACAGTAGAGAAAGTGTTGGATAGCGGGAGGGTAAAACTTACTATTCCCACTCCAGAGAGTGCAACAGTAGAGAAAGTGTTGGATAGCGTAGAGGTAAAAATTACTATTCCCATTCCAGAGAGTGCAACAGTATGGAAAGCGTTGGATAGCGTAGAGATAACAATTACTATTCCCACTCCAGAGAGTGCAACAGTAGGGAAAGCGTTGGATAGAGTAGGGGTAAAATGACTATTACCCCTCCAGTGAGTGCAACAGTAGGGAAAGCGTAGGATAGCGGGAGGGTAAAAATTACTTTTCCCACTCCAGAGGGGGCAACTGTAGGGAAATCGTTGGATAGCGTAGGGGTAAAAATTACTATTCCCACTCCAGTGAGTGCAACAGTAGGGAAAGTGTTGGATAGCGTAGGGGTAAAAATTACTATTCCCACTCCAGTGAGTGCAACAGTAGGGAAAGCGTTGGATAGCGGGAGGGTAAAAATTACTATTCCCACTCCAGAGAGTGCAACAGTAGGGAAAGTGTTGGATAGCATAGGGGTAAAAACTACTATTCCAACTCCAGTGAGTTTAACAGTAGGGAAATTAATGATTTAATATATTAATAAAAATCAATTAAATATAAATACGAATAAAAAAATAATTAAAATTAATTACCAATTTAATATTATATAATAATAAATCAAGTAGAAATACAAAAAAATATTAGGTATTACAAATTAATTACCTATCCATAATTAATTAACAACTAATCAATTTTCAATAACAAAAACTGATAATAATAAAAATTAACACCAATCTTTTATTGACAGTAAATTAATTATCAATACACAAAAAGTATTTTTAATATGTAATTAATTACAATTAAATTACTCCCCACCCTGTTCCCCTATGAACCCACAACCCACTATGAAAAATAAATTAATACAAATTAACCTACTTATCAATTAATCAATTAATAAAAATGAATGACCAATAAAAAATTAATTAACAATAAATTCAAAATGAATACCAATAAATAAATACAAATATTTAATTGGTTACAATTAAATTACTTCCCACCCTATTCCCCTATAAACTCACTACTCACTACAGAACTAAAAAGCTAAATTAAATAAAAAAGAATTAATAATTTCCAAAAATTAATATTTAATTTAATATAATTAAATTACTTCCCACCCTATTCCCCTATAAACCCATAACCCATTACAGAATTAAATTACGCAGAAATTAAATAACATAAAATGTGTTAATTAAAATAAATTAAACATACATTACAAAAATTAATATACAATTTTCACACATATACTAACATACAAAACACTTTAAAAAATTCGATATTGTTAAAAATTCGATATATTTTAATGCCTATATTATATACTTCGATATTTTGACTTCTATATTTTATAAACCAAACTTTGGAATGTGGAAACCGCACTCGGTTGTCTGAATTGTAAATATGGTGATAAAGGTAGTTGGTGCTCCAGAGTATACTCCCTGTGCTAGGAGTTGAATGTGTGCAACAATAATAAGCCCTGTTTGCCGTGGGAGCAGAGTCTCTCCAGTGCATTCAGGAAGAATTCAGTGCATTAATTTAAAGAACTTCGGGGTATATTATCAACAACTAGCGATAATTTTTGTCTCTAACTTGTTTAGAGACAAAAATTATCGCCGCACATCGGCGATTTTTATCGCAGATAAACCTTGCTATTAGCAAGGTTTATCGCAAATGCGATAAAAAACGCCCGCAATGCATGAATATCGCTGAAAAGTCCGCGATATTCATGCATTATCGAGCAAATGCTCTTAGCCATGTTATCCACCTCCCATTGGATAACATGGCTAAGAATTGCTCAGGGCAGGTGTTAGCTTTTGGAGATATTCGCCCTTAGCGCAAATATCTCCAAAAGTTGGTAATAGGAGATAGCGATGTTAGCGACTGTTTCCAGTCGCTAACATCTTGGCACGCCCACTTTGCATATCATTAGTGATAAATATCACTGACATGCAAAGTGGGGCCCATGATGGTCGCTATCTCCTATTAGCTGTCGCTAACTGGTGTTAGCGACAGCTTGGTAATAGGGAGATAATTTTATCTCCGCTTTCTTGGCTTTTAAAGCCAAAAAAGCGGAGATAAACCCCTTGATAATATACCCCTTCGTTCTTCCTGAGTGCACTGGAGGGACTCTGCTCCCACGGGAAACAGGACTTCTATATTTTGACAATCAATATTACATACCTTTAATTCGATATTTTTAACTACTATATTGTGTCCATTCGATATTTTGCCCATTCTGTATTTTTACTTCGAAATTATGTCCATTCTATATATTTTTTTTTGTTGATATTATGGCTAGTTACCTCAGGGGACCACTCTTTTTTTATTCTTGAATTTCCAAACAAAAATATTTTTTAAAGGAGTACCTGTTCTTTAAAGGAGCCAGTGCTGCTTAAATAAAGTTTTACATATGTTAAAACATCATGGACCTCTTTCTCTTTGCGAATCAGTCACCATCTGCTTTGAGGTTTAGGTTACTGATCAATAGTTAGGGCCCGGAACTGTGGTCGCCAATGATTGACTCATCGCATAGCAAATTACAATTTTGAAGGAACACCCCTTTAATGCCACTTTCACTTACAATTCAGTATGGCTCCCAAATTCCAATTTACAAGTTAGAAAAAAAATTCTGATCCATAAAATGGACTGTGTACATTAGAAAATGCCATTTTGCTTTGGCAAAGTGAGTGATTTTGGTAAAAGAGTGTTGGTAATTGTAAACTGCCTTTATACATGTAACTCAATGTTATTTATTTTCTTTTTGCTGATTATGTTTTATGTAGTGGTTTTCTACTGTTCATTTCCAAATTTGGAGATTTTGTTCACCACACATTGATTTTACATTGTTTGCATTCAATGCAAAGATGCAAAAGCAGGGGGTTGCTCTCCTCCTCAATCTGCTGTTTAAAGTTGGGAGTTTGTGAACCTTATGTTTTTATAAAAATATTGAGTGGACTACAAATGCATTTAGTGGAACAGAATTTGACCCAGACCTTTCTGGAAATTAAAGTCTTTTACCATTTTAATGGTGTTCTATTGAGTTTAGTGTGAGCAGACTTCAAAGTGAATTTGCAATCTTTTGAGAAAGTCCAACTTGGTATATAGGACTTGGGGCATTTACAAACATGGGTAAATGTCTGCAGAGTTGGGAGCGGGCCGTCTGTTTGTGAACTTTAAAGGAACTGTAAAACAGGGCAGCATTTTGAGATAATCCCCATAATTTTTCTTGTTTGGATTTGCTGGCTTTAGGACTGTGTGCACTAGGACACCGCTATAAATTGTGACAGCATCTGTGCTTTTCACCTGAAACATGCACTATACATTGGTGTTATTAGGTCAGTAAGGTCATGATAGGTGGTGCAAAAAAAAAATCAGTGTAGTGGAAGGTAATAGTCATATGTGGGATAGAATGGTTCCAGAGATCATCATTATACTATGGCTGGATTGCAGCTTAAATGCACTGCAGAATCACCTTTAAAGGAAAAGTCAATTTGACATGTAGAAAACCTTAGGGACATATGTACAAGCCCCTATCGCCATGGGAACGTCATTTTGTGTAACATTCCCCTGGCGATAGGGGCCTTGCCTTATGTTCAAGGCAGTGTTAAGCCACTTGACGTGGCTTAATGCTGCCTTGTACATAAGGCACCCTTTCACACTATGGTTAGCATGAAAGGGCTGTGCAGTGGGTGTTGTGATGGGATTTCCACCGCAAAAACCCTTGTTGCCCCCTATGTACAAGGGTTGCTTACATAGGAGGCAGCGCCAAAATTAAGACCAGGGGAAATCCTTGTCTTAAGTTGGCAAAACAAGGAGAAATGCATTATTTCTCCTCGTTTTTGCTTTTCCCATGTGTGCAGCCTTGTGTCCCTTCCTGTACATAAACAAAACTTTTTAAAAAATGCCATTTTGTTACTTTCATGTGCGCTGGATTGTTTATGTGCAAGAAGGGACACCTTCCTACACATAACAAATCCTCCCTGTTAGACTTGGGCCTTAGGGCAGGTTCACCCCTAATCTTTTTGCCTTTATTTGTGACCCTGTGTAGTGACTTTTGGGTCTTGGCGCACTTTTTCCCTGTGTCCCAGAGTGAAAGTGCGTGCGTGTAGTATGGCTGGCCTGCCCTCCCATAGGAATGCATGGGGAATGTGTGTACCCTGGTAGTTCCTGATGTGTGGGGAGTGCAGGCTCGAGTTTAGTATGTATGAACTCGTGAGAATGAATGCTGCGCAATGGTATGTGCGGCTTGTGTGTGTCTAGAAGGGAAGTGCTACTTCTGGACATTGATGTATGTGTGCAGTGAGGATAGTGGAGCGTGATTGGCTGGAGCTGGCTGGCATGCCAGGCTCCAGGAAGTCTGGATGGGTCTGCCCGGTGGTGAGTGTGAGATCAGCATGAGTGATGTGTGGGAGGAGTAGATCTGTGTCCTGGATGGGCTGGGTTTTTCCCCACACAATGCTGGCTCCGCCCCCCTGTGGTTTGTCTAATGACCCTAGCCTCCCCAGTGAATGAAAGGGGTGGTTGGGCCATCAAGGGTACTCCCAAGCCAGCTGCAACTGGTTTCCCCCCACCCTGCACCTCCTAACAAAGGAATTCTCTGTATAAATATGGGGCTGTGTCCCCACAGAAATGGTTCTACTTGTGGATCCTTGCCAGAGGGGGCTGTTGCTGCTGCTGGGGCCAAGAGGACCGCCACTTGGC
Organism: Lissotriton helveticus; assembly: GCF_964261635.1. Taxonomy (NCBI): domain Eukaryota; kingdom Metazoa; phylum Chordata; class Amphibia; order Caudata; family Salamandridae; genus Lissotriton; species Lissotriton helveticus. The sequence goes on from NC_136069.1 coordinate 130,340,790, forward strand.
TTGTCTCCCTGCCTGGAGACCCGGTGTGCTGGCTCTGGCCCTGCCCTGCCCCTCTGCCTGCCTCCAGTCCCTGCTGGAGCTTTTGCTTTGACTTAGAGTGCCTGGAGGCGCTCTTATTTGATTTATAGCGCTAGGCGCGCTTTCCTGGTGCCCCCAGCGCTCAATAGCGCTTTGCTGACATTTCTAGCGCTAGGAGCGCTTTTCTTTAGCCCCCAAGCGCTGGGTGCGCTTTATTTCTATTATAGCGCTGTGGAGCGCTTTTGCCGCTTTTTGGCATTAGCGAGTGCCACCTCGCTTTATCTTTATTTTTGAAGGCCGGTGCCTACCCGGCATTGCCCCGTACTTAAATTGGTAAATACCTCGAGGGAGCCCACTCCTCGGGTACTGGGAGCCCGCCTGCCTACCTGGAACGAGCCGCCGCGCTGCCCGCGACGACCCGGAAGTGTTCTGGCCGACCGGCCAATCGCAGCGCGGCCCCTGAGAGGCCGACCGGAAGTCCCGCCCCCGGAGCCGAGTAGCGAGGAGAAGGGCTGCCGGCCGTGTCCCCGAGGCGCCGGGCGAGAGAGAGGAGCCCCCGCTGCAGAGACCGGTGAGTGCCTGAAAGTAGGGAGGGGCGCCGGGACACATTGTCGGTGTCCGCCCCCTCTCCCCCCGGTAGCGCGATCTCGCGCCATTCGATGGAGTGAAGCCACGAGGGCTTCAAAGCAGCATACCTTGGTTCTCTGAGCGGCCCCGGTTGGCAGCGGGCCGCTCCAACGTGGGCAGCATTCGTTTTAGAGCCACGAGGCTCTGAGGGGCCATTCTATTCTTCGAGCCCTGAGAGGCTCCGGGCATTCCTGTTTTCGAGCCCCCGAGGCTCCACGCCGCAGTTGTCTACGAGCCCAGCGAGGCTCATCGCCCACATCGTAGTTAGAGCCCTGAGAGAGGCTCTGGGGGCATTTTATTAATTTAGAGCGCTGAAGCTCTACATTACCTTTGTTTTGCGAGCCACAGAGGCTCTAGGGGGACACAGGTAGCTAGTTGGTTGTAGCCCCGAGGCTCCCACGCTGTGTCTCCCCACCATTGTTCTTGAGCCCTCCTGGCTCCAACGTTGAAGGTTCATATTTACAACTGTCCAGCACTTAGGGGACAGTTGCTACGTTTAGGCTTTTGTGTGCTGTGCTGCCTGCGCAGCCTTCCCTGACTTTGAGACTCAGGGCATTCCAGCCCCTTGCGAGGCCAGTTGGCCTGAGGGACATTTCTAGTGTTGTGCCATGTGCACCCTGCGCAATTTATGATTACTGCTTATTTGATTTGTGCGCAAATGTTCTACCTGCACCCCTGAATGTGTTTTAATGTTACATGTGCAATTCTTGTTTGTTATTACCTTTGCTAAAAGTGACCTGCTTAGGTGATTCTTTGTTCTTTTATTCCCCTTTGCTAAAAGTGACCTGCTTAGAGGAATGTTCGTGTTACCCTTGCTAAAAGTGACCTGCTTAGGTAACTCTTTATGTTTTTATCCCCTTTGCTAAAAGTGACCTGCTTAGAGGATTGTTTGTGTCATTACCTTTGCTAAAAGTGACCTGCTTAGGTAATGCCTTGTTCTTTTATTTCCCTTTGCTAAAAGTGACCTGCTTAGAGGATTGTTGGTGTCATTACCTTTGCTAAAAGTGACCTGCTTAGGTAATGCCTTGTTCTTTTATTTCCCTTTGCTAAAAGTAACCTGCTTAGAGGAATGTTGATGTTTGATTGCCTTTGCTAAATGTTACTTGCCTAGGTGATTATTTTAGGTTTCCTTCCCTTTGCTAAATGCGACTTGCTTAGGTGATAGGTTTTCCTTCCATAGGTCCTGATGATAAGGTCCTAGTTCCCTGCGTGATTTCCCTACAGTGTTTAGGGTGGCGTAGGAGGTATTTTCCCTTTACCAGTAGTTACTGGTTGTATGCTACATTCACTATTTCTGTGTTACAGTCATTGTATGTTTATGTGCTAAAGTGTTATACCTACAAGTATTATTTCTAACAAGTGCATACCCCCGACAGTGGTCCAGGTGGCCCTGTCCTGTACATAATCCCTTGTAAATCTTGCCCGCGCCTGTTGGCACATTGTAAAGTGTGTGTGTTATCTAATGTGTTCTTATTATTATAATACAAAGGCTATTTTTGATATAACCTTGTGTGGAGTTTCCTTTGTGGTGGGCCTTTGGTTGTTGTCGCTGGGGTGCGCGCGCAAACGCTTTACACATCGCCTCTGAGATTAGCCTTGCTGCTCGCGCCACGTTACCTAGAGGGTGAGCGGGGGTTATCTTGGTGTGTGACTCCCTGGCCCTGACTTAGAAATGGTGATCCCTGACTGACCTTGGCGCAAGCCTTGGCCAGCCGGAGGTCCCGTTTCTAACATTGGTGGCTAGCGGTGCGGATTGGACTTGCGTTTGCGCTGTACCACAGTGGCGACAGGCCACACTTCAAAACTCTACAATTTTAGATAACCACATTTTGGGATTATTGTTTTTTAGGGAAGTTCAGTTTTGCTTCTCCTGAAAGGTGTCATTTTGTGATTTGTGTCCAGTAACCTTGTTCCCCGCCCTGCTCCCAGAGTTTGGTACCTGTGTCGCTAGTGGTCAGGTTGAGATAATCAGGGGTGGTAGAAACTGCCTTACCAGTCCGAGGGGAGGGTTGTGTGTGAATGAGTGTGTGTTACGCTGGACAGTGGAGTGCAAGTTCTCTGAGATAGGAATCTTGCTGAATTGTAATTGTGTACTCCTGTGTAAGCTCAGACCCCCAGGTTCCCTGTGTCAAACTCTTCTTGAGAACGTCCGCCAAAATGGAGCCTGTTTTTGATCTCCGTTGTCTTTTTAGGTACAGTAGGTCAGAGCTGGTCAGATTCTGTGAAGAGGGAGGCATGGAGGTGAGGGAGTCGGATACTCAGTCCCAGCTTAGGGACAGCCTGATCCAATGGCAAAAGGGTCAGTGGGATCTTGAGTACAGTGAGAGAGAGAGGGCCCGGGCCGCACGTCATGAGGATGGTGAGTCTGTGGAGAGCCCTGAAGAATGTGAGTTGTATGATGATGACAGTGGATGGATGTCAGCAGATGGTGAGGACCCCATAGGTAGGGAGTCCCTTGCTGAGTCCAGTGTCAGTACCCGCGCCACATCCCTTGTCCTGTCCCCAGAGGATTGGTTAGATAGGAAGGAAGAGAGGGAGCATCAGTTAGCGATGGAACAGCTCATGTTAGAGCATGCCCAGGCTATGGCGCAGCTAGAGATCGAGAGACTCTTAGCGCAGGAGAGGATAGAGGTGGAGAGAAGGGCCATCATCCGTGAGAGAGCAGCCCTAGAGGATAGACTCTTCCCTGCGCACAATTGTAATTGTCTGGATTCCCCAGGGAGGGTGGAGTCCAGTGGTGGCAGCTTTTTAAATATTAGTGTGGACAGTCCCACTCCCAGTTCCCCGAGTATGGTTCCTGTTTCCCCAGAGGAGGAGAATAGGTTGAGGTTTAGGAACCTTAGGAAACCGTCTCATCAGTCTTGGGAAGATTTTGTGGATGACTGTTGTGGAGCCCTGTGTGATTGGGTACGGGAGCCCACGAAATGTGATTGGGACATATTGTTCGATATGTTTCTCAGAGAGCAGTTGCTCAGTGTTGTTTATCCAGGGTTGCGCCAGCACCTGTTAGGGTGTGGATTGTCTGAGCCATATGAACTGGCAGAGGAAGCAGACCGCTGGGAAAGTGCAAGAGGTTCTTTAGAGTCACTAGTGGGTGATTCCAACAATAGTGGGTCAGGTGTCTTCCAGCCCAATGTGGTGGAGGAGGGTGAGAGTAGCCCAGCTAGGTCCTTGGTTAGTGAGAAGGGTGTAGGGGCTGACTGCCTGTCTCAGTGGAGCGGGAGTGAGTGTGTGACCGAGAGTCCCCAGACGCCCGAAGCCCTGTCACAGAGCCTGGATGGTTTCTTTAGGGAACACCAGGAAGGGAACCTAGACTTGCCTGTTAGTTCACTTGAGGGAGATCTCCTAGTGGGTAGAGGACCTGGAGCATCTGTAAGCGGAGCTTCCATGGTCCTAGAGTCTGGCAGTACCGCTCCAGTAGGGAGAGTACAGAAGTCCAGTGAAAGGAGTGATTTGGGGATAGGATGTGAGTCCCCAGAAGTCCTGGAGTGCCAGGCATTGGTTCCACCAAAGGTTCTAGACCGGAGGTTGGAAGGCCAGGTTCAGGATCCGCCTGACCTGAAGGGTGGGACTACTGTAATCAGTGTCCTGACCAGTTCTTTTTCCAGATGTACCGCCCCGGTTGGGAGGGAGCAGGACTCTGGAAGGGGGTGCAGAATGTGGGAAAGCCCACCTCTGACCCCGGTACCACCTGAGGGGTTAAACCCTAGGTTGGGAGAATGTGGTTTAGAGGGGACCCCTCGCAGGAGGAGGAGGAACCCTAGGAGAAGAGGTAAGGGGAGGAGAGCCTTCCCTGAGACTCCTGGTCCACCTAAGGTTGTAGACCCTAGGCTGGAGAACCAGTGGCAGTCTAGCCCTGTCTTGCAGACAGGAAGAGTGGAAAATGGCTGTTATGTGCCAGGGGTTACTACCCCCCACTTTGTGAGTAGGCAGGATCCAGTGGTACCTGGATGGCCTAGGGCCTGGTCCTGGCCGAGGGCAGCTGGAGAGTATCAGTGGGGTACCCCAGTTAGTCCCTACAGTAGTTTTAGAAGGAACCCTAGGGGTTCACCGTGGCGTAAAACAGGAGGGTGTCCCTGCAGTTGTGGGCCCGCGTCCTTGTTTTATCGCCCCAAGCAGGGAAGTCCATCACGGTGGTGATCGGTCTGCCCTGCGTTTTGGCTGGAAGGGGGTCGTGTTAGACTTGGGCCTTAGGGCAGGTTCACCCCTAATCTTTTTGCCTTTATTTGTGACCCTGTGTAGTGACTTTTGGGTCTTGGCGCACTTTTTCCCTGTGTCCCAGAGTGAAAGTGCGTGCGTGTAGTATGGCTGGCCTGCCCTCCCATAGGAATGCATGGGGAATGTGTGTACCCTGGTAGTTCCTGATGTGTGGGGAGTGCAGGCTCGAGTTTAGTATGTATGAACTCGTGAGAATGAATGCTGCGCAATGGTATGTGCGGCTTGTGTGTGTCTAGAAGGGAAGTGCTACTTCTGGACATTGATGTATGTGTGCAGTGAGGATAGTGGAGCGTGATTGGCTGGAGCTGGCTGGCATGCCAGGCTCCAGGAAGTCTGGATGGGTCTGCCCGGTGGTGAGTGTGAGATCAGCATGAGTGATGTGTGGGAGGAGTAGATCTGTGTCCTGGATGGGCTGGGTTTTTCCCCACACAATGCTGGCTCCGCCCCCCTGTGGTTTGTCTAATGACCCTAGCCTCCCCAGTGAATGAAAGGGGTGGTTGGGCCATCAAGGGTACTCCCAAGCCAGCTGCAACTGGTTTCCCCCCACCCTGCACCTCCTAACAAAGGAATTCTCTGTATAAATATGGGGCTGTGTCCCCACAGAAATGGTTCTACTTGTGGATCCTTGCCAGAGGGGGCTGTTGCTGCTGCTGGGGCCAAGAGGACCGCCACTTGGCTTGTCTCCCTGCCTGGAGACCCGGTGTGCTGGCTCTGGCCCTGCCCTGCCCCTCTGCCTGCCTCCAGTCCCTGCTGGAGCTTTTGCTTTGACTTAGAGTGCCTGGAGGCGCTCTTATTTGATTTATAGCGCTAGGCGCGCTTTCCTGGTGCCCCCAGCGCTCAATAGCGCTTTGCTGACATTTCTAGCGCTAGGAGCGCTTTTCTTTAGCCCCCAAGCGCTGGGTGCGCTTTATTTCTATTATAGCGCTGTGGAGCGCTTTTGCCGCTTTTTGGCATTAGCGAGTGCCACCTCGCTTTATCTTTATTTTTGAAGGCCGGTGCCTACCCGGCATTGCCCCGTACTTAAATTGGTAAATACCTCGAGGGAGCCCACTCCTCGGGTACTGGGAGCCCGCCTGCCTACCTGGAACGAGCCGCCGCGCTGCCCGCGACGACCCGGAAGTGTTCTGGCCGACCGGCCAATCGCAGCGCGGCCCCTGAGAGGCCGACCGGAAGTCCCGCCCCCGGAGCCGAGCAGCGAGGAGAAGGGCTGCCGGCCGTGTCCCCGAGGCGCCGGGCGAGAGAGAGGAGCCCCCGCTGCAGAGACCGGTGAGTGCCTGAAAGTAGGGAGGGGCGCCGGGACACATTGTCGGTGTCCGCCCCCTCTCCCCCCGGTAGCGCGATCTCGCGCCATTCGATGGAGTGAAGCCACGAGGGCTTCAAAGCAGCATACCTTGGTTCTCTGAGCGGCCCCGGTTGGCAGCGGGCCGCTCCAACGTGGGCAGCATTCGTTTTAGAGCCACGAGGCTCTGAGGGGCCATTCTATTCTTCGAGCCCTGAGAGGCTCCGGGCATTCCTGTTTTCGAGCCCCCGAGGCTCCACGCCGCAGTTGTCTACGAGCCCAGCGAGGCTCATCGCCCACATCGTAGTTAGAGCCCTGAGAGAGGCTCTGGGGGCATTTTATTAATTTAGAGCGCTGAAGCTCTACATTACCTTTGTTTTGCGAGCCACAGAGGCTCTAGGGGGACACAGGTAGCTAGTTGGTTGTAGCCCCGAGGCTCCCACGCTGTGTCTCCCCACCATTGTTCTTGAGCCCTCCTGGCTCCAACGTTGAAGGTTCATATTTACAACTGTCCAGCACTTAGTGGACAGTTGCTACGTTTAGGCTTTTGTGTGCTGTGCTGCCTGCGCAGCCTTCCCTGACTTTGAGACTCAGGGCATTCCAGCCCCTTGCGAGGCCAGTTGGCCTGAGGGACATTTCTAGTGTTGTGCCATGTGCACCCTGCGCAATTTATGATTACTGCTTATTTGATTTGTGCGCAAATGTTCTACCTGCACCCCTGAATGTGTTTTAATGTTACATGTGCAATTCTTGTTTGTTATTACCTTTGCTAAAAGTGACCTGCTTAGGTGATTCTTTGTTCTTTTATTCCCCTTTGCTAAAAGTGACCTGCTTAGAGGAATGTTCGTGTTACCCTTGCTAAAAGTGACCTGCTTAGGTAACTCTTTATGTTTTTATCCCCTTTGCTAAAAGTGACCTGCTTAGAGGATTGTTTGTGTCATTACCTTTGCTAAAAGTGACCTGCTTAGGTAATGCCTTGTTCTTTTATTTCCCTTTGCTAAAAGTGACCTGCTTAGAGGATTGTTGGTGTCATTACCTTTGCTAAAAGTGACCTGCTTAGGTAATGCCTTGTTCTTTTATTTCCCTTTGCTAAAAGTAACCTGCTTAGAGGAATGTTGATGTTTGATTGCCTTTGCTAAATGTTACTTGCCTAGGTGATTATTTTAGGTTTCCTTCCCTTTGCTAAATGCGACTTGCTTAGGTGATAGGTTTTCCTTCCATAGGTCCTGATGATAAGGTCCTAGTTCCCTGCGTGATTTCCCTACAGTGTTTAGGGTGGCGTAGGAGGTATTTTCCCTTTACCAGTAGTTACTGGTTGTATGCTACATTCACTATTTCTGTGTTACAGTCATTGTATGTTTATGTGCTAAAGTGTTATACCTACAAGTATTATTTCTAACAAGTGCATACCCCCGACAGTGGTCCAGGTGGCCCTGTCCTGTACATAATCCCTTGTAAATCTTGCCCGTGCCTGTTGGCACATTGTAAAGTGTGTGTGTTATCTAATGTGTTCTTATTATTATAATACAAAGGCTATTTTTGATATAACCTTGTGTGGAGTTTCCTTTGTGGTGGGCCTTTGGTTGTTGTCGCTGGGGTGCGCGCGCAAACGCTTTACACATCGCCTCTGAGATTAGCCTTGCTGCTCGCGCCACGTTACCTAGAGGGTGAGCGGGGGTTATCTTGGTGTGTGACTCCCTGGCCCTGACTTAGAAATGGTGATCCCTGACTGACCTTGGCGCAAGCCTTGGCCAGCCGGAGGTCCCGTTTCTAACACTCCCCTGCACACAGACACCCTTGCACTCTGGTGCAAGGGTGCCTGCGTTGGCGCTAATTTGTTAAACTTAGTGCCATTGCAGGGGAAAATGCAAGGCTGCACCACATTCTTGTAAATATGGTGCAGCCTTGCATTTCAGAAGTGGCGGAGGGTGTCGTTAAGCCAAGGAGGCTAACGACATGGTCCGTCACTTCCTTGTAATTATACCCCCTAATTTGTATATTTTAGATTATTGTAAGAAATTGCATTGTTGGTTTACTGGAGTATGAGCCCTGGCCAAGCAATAACAACAATCCTCACGAGTATGATGCACAAGTCAACCATAAATTAACCTGTGCTCAACCCTCTGGTAGATTGGCACAGAGTAGTCAGGCCTAACTTAGGGGTCGATTATGATGGCGGTGAATCTGCATCCTTCGAGCCGGTGGAAGCCACCGCCGGCCCAGAGGATGTGTATTTACCGCCATGGTCACAGAAAACACCCACCGCCAGATTATGATGGCGGTGGGAACAGCGGTGGACGGCAGGTCTGTCCGCCTCTGGTTCGCGGGGTGTTGAGCGCTATTTGGTGGCTGTGTCTGCAAGACACGTCAGCCAAATTAGGATGTGTGTTTAAACATGCTTTTCCACAGCGGCTTTTCCGCCGTGGAAAAGCATGTGGAACTTTGCTTCTGGGGGCCCCTTGCGGGCCCCCAGGGAGAAGGGGGGGTGCGGCGGGTGCTGCTTCAAGCAGCACCCGCCGCAAGGTTAAAGATACGGGATGTGACCGCCAGGGTGGCGGTCACATCCTAATTGCAACAGAGGGACCGCCGCTGCCCCTGCTGGCGGTCCCTCTACCTCAGGTCCGTCGCCATCCTAATAGGCCTCTTAGAGTGTGGAGAAGTGTGGCTCACTGGTTAGAGGAGGCAGACCCTGAAGCAGAGGTCAGACCCGGGACCAGGGTTCAATTCCAGACGCAGCAGGGTCTTGAGCCCAAATATCCACGGACTCGATAATTCTCGTTTCGGTGCCTACTCGAATCACGGGTTCACACTCTGCAGCTCTGGGCATTAGCCTGCTTAATCTCCACTACGGCCCCCCCCGCGGCGGGATGCCTGGCTTTCACCTTGGGGATGTCCATTACGGGTATCTCACAGGGAAAAAGCCAGGACGGGTTCCCAAGGCAAGCGCTGAGATGCCTGCGGGTAATCGAGCGCTATATAAGAACGCATAATAATAATAATAATAATTAGAGTGCAATGCTTCAAGCAGTACTAAAGTGAACAACACAACACAAAAAGAATCCCACCTGAAGTTAGAAAAAAAGAGTTGTTTTTAATAATTAATACAAGACAAAACCAAAATAAATCCAATCAGTAGAATTGGAGACATGCAGATTCAAAGATTTCAATGAACATAACGGCAAAAAACACTAAGCGCCCCAACTGTAGATATCTGATTTCAACGGACCAGGGTGAATTTACAAGTTCAGGCCGACCACACTGTAGCACAGGCCTGCTACAGGGACCCAGTTTGGCCCAATGAACAAAGTACCTTAAATCCTGGTTTGCCAAGCATTGCGAGGATCTAAAGTCAAATATGCATGTGCCGCCAAAGCAATGAATCAGTTCTGATATGCGCCGGTGGTGCGAGGTCCTGCGTCTTGATCGAAGATCCCGTCAACGAGGGCTTGTTAAGTGAAACCAGTTATCAAAGATGCAGCACTCAGTCGGGGTGATGCGTCAGTGTCAAGGAGTAGAGAGACTGCGATGCACAGTCTGGAGTCGTCATTGAGGCTGCCATCGATGAGGGATGCGAGGGCCTGTACGGAGGCTGTTTTGCACAGCAGTGTTTCTGTTGAAGCAACAGTCTATGATACGATGCACGTCTTTAAAAAACAATGAGAAGCTTAAGCTCTGTTCCGCATCCCCTGCTAAATTCTATTCTAAAGGAATCTGAACTTCTGCAGGCAGATGCCTTAGCAACAGCAAAAGCAGAGTACCTTTGGATATTTGCCCACCTTATATGTTAGGTTTGTTATCCCTTCAGTTGGCCCCTGGTATTTGCTCTCTATTCAATCGATCTATCATGTGGGGCAAACTTCCTTTGTTATGGAAAAAAGCACTGGTCATTCCTATTAAAAAAAAAGACTAACTTGCCTTATATGGCTCCTAGTAACTATAGACCCATTTCTATCCTTCATTTAGTAGGTAAATTGCTGGAAATTCAAATTAATATTTAACTCATGAACCATTTGGAAACAAATGTATTGCTGGATCCATCCCAATCGGGGTTCAGACCATCATTCAGCATGGAGACCACTTTGGTCGCAGTGACAGACCATATCAGATGCTGCCATGATGACAACATTCCCTCATTGCTTGTGCTGCTGAGCCTCAGCAGCATTCTATACTGTCTCCCACTCTAGAATGCTTCTGAGATTACAGGAGTCTAGTATTCATGGGAAAGCTTTGTCACAGAACAGGGACTTTCTAACTGACCACACCCAAACTGTTACTTTGGGTTTGTTTAAGTCACGTTCCCTGAAACTTGATAAAGGAGTTCCACAGGGCTCCTGTTTGAGCCTTACACTCTTCAACCTAAATATGCCCCCATTGCAAATCTTGACAGAAAGTTTGGCTTCCTTACTCTGTCATATGCTGATGACACACAGCTGACATTTACTCATGACCAAGATTTAAATAATGCTAAAGCCCGTTTTCTCTGCAGGAAGGTTAGCTATTTCATCCTGGATGACAGAGAATTGCCTCCAACTGAATGCCAATAAAACAGAAATCATGCTGTTTGGTAAGCAGCTTTGGAGATTTGATTGGTGGCCCTCCTAACTTGGTCCAGCTCCAACTCCCAACCTAATGGTAAAGAACCTGGGAGTGAGCCTAGACTATGCACTTACTATGAAAAAACAGGTTGATGCGCCTTCTGGCTCAAGTTTTCACATGCTATTACTACAAAGAATTTTTCCTCTCCTTGCATATTCAGAGAGGAAGGTGTTAGTCCAGGCACTGGTGATCAGTCACCTGGACTATTGTAATGCTTTTTTGGCTGCAATAAATGAGACGGTCTTAAGCAAATTGCAAATATTTCAAAATACGGCAGCACATCTCATTTATAATCTCCCAGCTGGGACAGCTTCCATCCCTCTGCTGCATATGCTCCATTGCCTACCAATTTGTAAAAAGGATCATCTTTAAAGTCTGTTGCCTGTCTCACAAGGCCTTACAGGGCAAGGTGTCATGCTATCTTTCTGATAAGCTTATCTTTCTGATAAGCTCATCCACTATTGTCCTAGTAGAGTTCTGAGATCCAGGGACAAAGCTTTGCTTTCAATTTCACATATTTATTTATTTGGAGTTTTATAGAGCGTGAACCAGACCCGTGAGGGTATCAGAGCACTTTACAGGATTGACTGGTTGTATACAAAAGACTTAGGAGGGGTGGATACAATTGGGATAAAAACTGGTAGATACATTATTCCAAAAAACAAGCAGCTTCAATCCCATGATACATGTGGGATAAAAACAGGTAGATACATTATACAAAAAAAAAGAAGAAGCAGTTCATGGATAATGCCATAATAGTGGGTGGAACAAAGTCACTGAGGTGTATTTAATGCCAGCGTTGAAAGAGGAATTTGCCAATTAGGAAGGTTTTGGCCTCTTTTTTGAAGCGTGCCAAAGAGGGAAGTCTTCTGATGGCGGGTGGGAGTGAGAAGGCTCGATTGTACGTTTTTTTTTCTGCAAGCGTGCCGGTTGAAGCAAAAAGTCTCTGGCAGACAGGGAGTTTCTGGCTCCTCAGGATATCATGAGTTTCTGGGCGAAAAAATGGCAGGGAATTGGAGTATAGAGCCTTGTGAGTGATTCAAGCCAGCTTAACTTGGATTCTGGCCTCGAGAGGAAGCCATTAGAGCTTTCATGTGGGGAGAGATGTGGTCAAATTTCTTTGAACCTGTTAGAAGTCTGGTGGCGGCATTGAGGCAGGCTTTCAATGGGGCCAAAGAGCTCTTGGGTAGATCTGCGAGGGTAGAGCATCCATATTTTACTCTGGAGAAGAGTAGTGCCTGGATTGCCATTTTTAGGTCGGGAGTGTCAAGGAAGGGTTTCAGGTTTCTTAGTTACCTCAGGTGAAATCTGACGGTTTGGCCATCGAGTTGTAATGGCCATGGATATTCAAGCTGCAGTCTAGGGTTATTCCAAGGGATTTAGCAGAGTCCACAATTGTAGGGGGGCAGTTTAACGATGTGATAGCCTTGATCCATTCTTGAATGTCTGCGTTGGTTTTGGTTGGGGAGATAAGAAGAAATTCAGATTTTTTGCGTTAAGCTGGTTAGAGGTGAGCCAATGCACAGACAGCTTCAAGGCCTCATTCAAGGAGAGAATGAACTCAGGAGAAGAGATTTTAATGTAGATTCTTGGCGTTCTCCAGTTCGGTTCTGAAGAATCTTTTTTTTAGTTGAGGATTTTCCTATTGTAGGCATTTCTGGTCTGGCTGAGAAGTTTTAAATGGGCTACTGACGGGTGCTGTTTCCAGTTGCGTTCTGTCTGCTAGAGGGTTCTCCTCTCATTGCTGAGGAATCCGTTGAACCAGGGGTTCCTGTTTTTGATCTGGTTTAGTTTTAGCAGAGCAAGGTCATCGAAAATGTTGGATACAGTTGTGGAATAATGATCAGTGATGTTGTTGAACGTGGTGAAATAAGGGTTGGGGAAGGTCAGTCTCACAGTGGGCAGCCAGTTTCCCATGATCAAGGTTCTTGGTGTCTCTAACCCAACGTTTAGGAATCACGGGTTGTGGTGACCATGCCTTGTGGGTCATATAGAGACAAGCTTGACCACTGATTCCTTAGAGATGATCCAGTCTAGAGAGCAGCGTTTGAGTGGGTTGGGAGTGAACAGGCTTGGGTAAGGGCTTGGTCGGTCAAGATGTCTCTGACGGCATTGACCTGAGGGTCCTTGGGGTCATTCCAGTGTAAGTTGAAGTCGCCAAGGAAAATGTTATTGGCATTAGGGGAAGCCTTGGCTGTGATCATTTCCAAAAGGTGGTCAGTGAAGGTGGGCAGTATGCACAGTTGGGTGGTGTTGTTGCATATGGAAAGTGCAAGGTATTCTGTAGGATCAGCCAGATGTTCAGCAACAAGGAGGTTGGAGCGGTAGATGCAGGCAATGCCTCCCTCTTTTTGGTGTATTGCCTGTTCAGCTTTACAGTGTTGTAATTGGGTGGGACTAGGAGGTCAAGGCAGGGCAATGAGGATTCATTGAGCCAAGATTCAGTCAAGATCGCTAAGTCCGAATTTTGACTCAGTATGAGATCGGCGACATCAGAGGCATGCTTTACTGCTGAGCGACAGTTAATTAGGCGGCTGGATAGTGGGGGGTCGGAGTGTGAGTAGGGGCGGAGATGGGTACTAGCGCTAGGTTGCTATTGATCACTCCTCTGTCGCAGAGGGTAGCTGATCTGTTGGGGTTGGTTGCAACTGTGTAGATAGGCAGTTTGTCACTCAAATCTGTGGAGCATGGGGTTATCAGGGCAGATTCGTAGCTAATGAGGAGGTCTACAACTGTTTCCTCCGTGAGGACTAGAGCGCTAGGCGTAACAGGGGCAGGTTGTAGGTAAGGAGGAGGGCCACAGTTTCTCCTCCGAGAGGTGGCAAGGCTGATTGTGAGGACGCAATTGTGTCAGGGATAGCGGTAATGGGTGAAGGAGGGGCAAGGAGGAAGGGGAGGGAGGAGAGTTCTGCAAGAGCTTGAGATTTGAAAAGGAAAGATCGGTGCGGTGCAGGAGGTTCTTTATATCCATAATGGAGTTGCTGATGCTCAGGGTTAATTCAGCAGCTTTTCGGTGGAGAGTATCAATATCACTATAAGTGGGATGCTCTTGCAGGCAGGGGGCCAAAGGTATGGGAGCAGTTCTGAGGGACCGTGCTGGTAGCCTATTAGTAAGGCTAGGTTGACCAGTGTCATGAACCCTTGCAGGAGTTTCCATATCCAAAACGCCAATTCATTATTGTAAATACAGTGCAGCTCTGTGTTTCAGAAGTGGTGGAGTGCAGCGTTTAGACAACAAGGCTAACTCAGTGCTCTGTCACTTATTTTGTAAATATGCCCCCAAGTGTTACTGCTTAATAGGCAGGGTCAATGCAGGATTTCACCTCGAAGGAGAGAAGCATTGATCATCTTGGACCAGAGTGGGACTAGTGATCTTATCATATCTTTAAAGAGATTGGGGGGAGGGGATCATTGAAGTGATTTGAAGGTTTTCAAGGTAGCGAGAATATTGAATATATGTGTCATTAAGGGGTATGAATTGACTCCAAGAGGCATTGTTTTTAGGGGAGCGACAGGTCACAATGAGAGACAGCTCGGATAAGGAGGAGTCAGAAGCGAGCGATAGATCGATCAGGGCCAACCTTAGATCCGGTTGAATCTTGATCGACTTTTTAACTTAAGGAAAAAGTCTGCAAAGTTATTGCAATGAGGCTGAGGGCAGGAGATTAGAGGATATTGGATAGGCGTTTTATTACTTAATCAGTTCAAACAGCCTTTTGGGTCAATTTTTAGTCCAGTTGGGATTTGAAGAAGGTTGCTTTCGCTGTTTTGATGTGCTTGTTGTAACTACTCCTTCTAAGAATCTTAAGGAGGTCAATAGATGCAGAGGATCTCCAGGAACATTCTGCTAGTCTCAGGTTGTGTCTATCTGCTTTTAGACTGTCATTTTGAACCATGGTTTGGAGTCTTTGTTGGACTTATTCTTTAGGTGAAGGGGGACAATTGCATTCAGGGCAGTCAAGAGGAAGTTGTTGTAGTGTTCAGTGAGTTCGTGAACGTTGGACATGGAAGAAGGTATGGCGGTAGGAACAGATTGGAGTGGGAATGAGCTCATTTGCGTTTGTGTTATGCCGCAATCTTTTCCAGAGTTTTTGTTTTAAAGGTTGCCCTCTTTTGGAGTTCCTTCTTTTTAGGATTCGGAAGGTGATAATGTGATGATCCGCCCAGTCACATGAGTCAATAGTGGAGTTGGCATTGGAGATGATTAGATCGAGGATGGAGCCTAAGTTGTGTGTCACAGAATTGCATCAGGCTGAGGTCAGCCAGGAAGTTTTTGAGACTGATCACCGCCAGATCATTCGGGTCATTCCAGTGAAGATTGAAGTCACCAAGGAACATCTGGGGGCAGTGTAGAACCAAGTTGGACGAGATGGTTTGCATAGTTTGTTCAATCAGAGGGTGGTTATCACCAGGAGGATGGTGAAAAATGTGTAGGTTACATAGGGGTCTATGTTTGCTGATGATGTCTATGCACATATATTCACAGGATGGGAGAGTTGCAGAGGGGGACTGACTTGCTGAGAGACTGTTGTGGTAAATACAGGCTATGCCCCCTCCCGTTCTCTTAACTCAATTGCGTCTAATAATGTTGTAGCTAGGAAGGATTAGGGTGTCAATGATAGGACCTGAGTAGTCATTAAGCCAAGTTTCAGTGAGGATTAGGAGATCTAATACCTGATCTAGGAAGAGATCAGCAAGGTTATTAGCATGTTTCACCGCTGATCTACAGTTGAGCAACATGCATTTCAGGTTTGATTTGAGGTCAGTGGTAGAAGGCTGAGTAATGCAATCAGGGCCCTACTCATAAGGTGGGACACCTTCTGGATCCAATTTTGTCCAATCTTTTCTATGACTGTAGTACTCCTGTGCTTCAGTTAGATTGGTCCGACCATTTTATAATTCCATTCAACCTGCAGCCTTCCACATCTAGGGAAGTGACCCCTCCTACTAGCTCAGGTAGTCTCAGATCTTGGGGCAAGTTGAATATAGAGTATTTTAATACTATTCTGTCTGCTAGCATACCTGAAATCACTTTACCTTTTCTTTCATTAAATACTGCTGTCTCAGACTGGCTAACTAATGCCATTGACATCTGTCTGCCCCCTGTACCCAAACGCAGCTTTACTCATCACCCCCCTGCCCCATGGTTTACAAACGATTTTAAAGTTATTAAGTCTAAATGTGAAGCACTAGAAAGATGATGGAGGAGATCGTACTCTTTAACTTGTAAAGATGCTTATAAAGCTGCTCTTAAAAGTTATTATTCAGCGTGTAAAGAGGCATGCATTTTTTACGTTGCTAACACAATAACTAAGGCATCTAATCGTCCTCGGGCTCTATTTTCGGTAGGGAAGAAGTTAGCTGGCTCTGATACCATCCCTCCTTCTCCTGTCCTCGATGAAAGTCAATGTAACAACATTGCTGACTTCTTTAGTCTGGTCTGCCCTGTTCCCAAGATGCACTGGGCCAGGGACAGACTAATTTGCATACAGCCAGGTTCTGAAACTGGGATGGTGCAATGAGCTAAAAAACGGTGTTGGATCTAGCCCTGATCTCTTGACTGGGTGAGAGTACTCTGCTTAATTCAGAGACTCTGTCCATCACCACCCCTTGTTGTAAATAACACAATAACTAAGGCATCTAATCGTCCTCGGGCTCTATTTTCGGTAGTGAAGAAGTTAGCTGGCTCTGATACCATCCCTCCTCCTCCTGTCCTCGATGAAAGTCAATGTAACAACATTGCTGACTTCTTTATTAAGAAGGTTGTACTTATTTACAAGTCACTCTCTGCTCCTTCCCCTTCCTTGTGTAGTATGGCTTCTGCATTTGACCCTACATATCACAGTAATTGTGACCAGATAGCCAAGATTTCTTCCTGGCACCCATTTGAAGAGGCGTCTTTCTAAAATTGTTTAAACAGTATTAAATCTGGGTCTCCTCTTGATCCTTTTCCTATTAACATCCTTTGTCAGCTGTCTGCCACATCTAAAGGCGTTCTTATCGATCTTCTTAACGCCTCTATGCGGGAGGCCTTGGTACCCCCCAAGTGGAAGTGAGCGATGGTCATCCCTTTGTTGAAAAAGGCCGGAGCAGATCCTTCTGTACTATCTAACTTTAGACCTATATCTCTGCTTCTGGCTTTCTCCAAAATTGTAGAGAAACATATCAATACTCAACAGACACAACACATAGACAAAGTTGGCTTTCTTCATTATTCGCAATCCGGGTTCAGAGCCTACTTCTCAACTGAAACCGCTCTGCTTGGGGTTACTGAGAAACTGCGCCAGCATTTAGATCAAGGGGAAACTGTGGCACTCATTCTATTAGATTTGAGTGCGGCATTCGACACTGTGTCGCATAACATCTTGCTTAACGCCCTTAGGTCTCTTGGGCTCGACGGCACTGCCCTATCCTGGTTTGCTTCATTCCTTGATGGTCGCACTTTTCAAGTCTTTTCTGCTAAGGCATCATCCAAGATCTGCGTATCAGCACATGGAGTCCCACAGGGATCCATTTTAAGTCACCTGCTCTTCAATATCTATGTTAGACATCTGGCAGAGATTGTGGAAGAGGCGGGTCTTTCCCTATATTCGTATGCGGAGGATACACAGATTGTCTTTTCGCTTTCCACCACTAAAGACACTACGACATCTGCCCTTCACTGTGGCCTACGGCAAGTGACAGAGTAGATGCGCCTTAACTTTTTGAAGTTAAATGGGGATAAGACTGAGGTCTTTATCCTGGGCAAGCACAAGCACCTATGGGGCCCTCACCATTGGCCTCAGGAAATGGGTTCCTTTCCCCTACCTGTCACCCATGTCCGTAATCTGGGCATCATTATTGATGATAGTCTCTCTATGAGACAACAGATGGCGAGTGTTGCTGCCATCTATTTCACGATCTTGAGATGGCTTCGTAAGATCATTTGGATGCTTCCTGCCTCAATCCAATGCACTGTAGTCCAGGCACTCATCACCTCTCGCCTCGATTACGGCAATGTTCTCTATCTCGGTAGCTGCCAAACGGTACTGAGAAAGCTACAGGTAGTTCAGAACTCTGCAGAACACCTTCTTTGTCAAGTTCCTAGACAGGCTTCCATCTCACCGTATTCACGTGACCTTCACTGGCTTCGAATTGATCAAAGAATTATATCTAAAACCCTGTGTTACATCTTTAAAATCAAACAAGGTGTGGCACCAGCGTATTTGCAAGAGCTCATCCATCCTTACATTCCTTCTCGTCCCCTGCACTCTACAGCCCACGGAGATTTCGTGATTCCCAGATTTAAACTTGCAAGAATGGGAGGCCGCTCCTTTTCTTATCTTGGCCCCAAACTCTGGAATTCTCTTCTGGTGTCCTTGAAGAATGACCCGTCCTATTTCAGCTTTTGAAGTAATCTTAAAACTTGGCTCTTTAAGTAACAAATGGTTCTTGACTGCTCCTTTTCTAGCAATTTGTGTGCTAGGCGCCGGGATACCCTTTTTGGGTAGCTGCGCGCGTTACAAAACTAATTTAATAATAATAATAATAATGTTGATTTAAATAAAGTTCGCAGTGTTTAAGGCATTAGCATTATGTCTGGGGACTCTGTGTGGGTTAGATGGAATGGATTGTATAGCCTCTGGTATGACTTGCTTGTGATTAGCAGCTCCTGGATGGATAAGAGGGGCAGTTTGGGTGATACGCATAAAGAATTGTTTGAGTGGTAGAGAGGAGTTGTAGTCACGGAGGAGGGTGAAAAGTCCGGATCAGATAGGTAATTCTTGGATCTAGTGAGTCTCGATGGGCTTTAGGGTAGGGAGAAGTATTCTGGATGGGCGTTTTCTGGCCATGGTCGGTCGATTGCATAACAGAGGGAGCCGGTATTTTGAGGTATTGGTTATTCATTTGCAGGATCTCCCGCGAGGTCTTTTTGAAAGATAGGTCACGGGCCATCTCCGAGGTGATGTTTATGAATTTTTGGATGTTAGTTTTGAGTATTAGAAGCTCCAGACTTATTTTGTTTAGCCTAGAAGCAGGCCCTTATCTGGGATCATGGCTATTGGGTATTGGAGGAGGCAGGACTTCCTCAGAGAAGGAGTTCTCGAGCTGTTGGTCAGAAGGGAGCTGCAAGGGGGAGCCCGAATTGGAGCGAGGGAGGAGCATGGTTGGAGGGGGAGAGAGGTTCAAGGGATGAGGATTTGCAAAGGTGCAAGTTCCCTTGCTGTTAATGTGGTTAGGGATGACTGCCATCCGAGTAGAGATTGGGTGTGGTAAAACAGAATTATCTTGGCCAGAGACAGGAGGATGGGGAGTGAAGGAAGTGTTAGAGAGGTAATCAGGGCTATGGTTATCATTAGATCCAGCCATCAGGGAGTGGAGGTAGTCCAATCTGGCTGGACGGGAGATGGAGGGTGAGTCTGTGAGACCTAGCTGATGGAAGAGGGAGGGAGAGTCCATATGGACTGGTGTTCAATGTAGGATAGGTGGTGCTCAATGTAGGAGGGGAAGTCAGCAGGTAACTGTGGCTCAATACAGAGAGTTCTTGGAAGTCCTGAGGGCTGGTAAGGGGGCTGCTATCACTAGAAAGATTGAGAGTGTTACTTTGCTCAAGAGATTTTTTGAGGGAGGAGAAGTTGTCATAAAAGATACCCAGATTCCGATCGGAGGCTTGCTTGAAGATAGTCCCATTGTTGTAAATCGATATTGTGGCATTCCCTCTGTATGTGGGTGAAGGCACAGCAGTGACCCTTAGGCCATGTATACATTTCTTAGCTGAGGCGATCTTGAGTTACGAATGGAACGCCTTTCTCCACTAGGCTCTTCTTTTCATATAAAATATCAGATCACTAATAATAGCCCCTTTTTAATGTAATGTTTATGTTTTTTAATTGTGGAGGCTTGCGTTGAAAGCCTAGAGTCACTGTCTGTTCCAAGCTGGCCTAAAAGATGGGCGAATGAAGAGCTGTGCGGGAGCTTCAAATGATTACGGTATGGGAGGGGGTGGAGGAGAGTGGAAAGGTAACCGTGGAGAAGCTCAAGTAGATAACATAGTGTCACTAACCGTAAACGATGGCCATCATATGGTAGTTGCACTAGTAAAGATGTTTAAGTCGTGCTTAGAGTGCAAGAAGTTACGTCCCGGTGTCTAGAGATGTTGAAACAGAAGTTACTAGTTGATCCTAGCTGGCCTTATCTTGGGGTAGTGAGGTGCTGGGTGGGAGGCCTAGGAGGGGTGAGTGCGGAGCCTAGGAAGATGAACACCATGACCGTGTTTCAGAAGTGGTGGAGTGCAGCGTGAAGCCAACAAGGCTAACACAACGCTCCGTCACTTATTTTGTAAATATGCCCCCAAGTGTTACTGCTTAATAGGCAGGGTCAATGCAGGATTTCACCTTGAAGGAGAGAAGCATCCCAAAAATTGATGCTAGGAGCACTGTGAAATGTGGATCCACATTATGTTTGCACATTCAGAACTCCCAAGATGTCCCCTATGTGTCCCAGGTGTGGGCGGTCATGTAGCTTATATGCCCTGGTGTTTGAGAAATTGCTAATTTCATTTTTCCCATTGTAGATGCCCAGCCACATAGGATAACATTGCAATCGTTTATGAATGCATAAATATTGCTAGGAATTCAATAAATGTCATTCAAGGACTTAGGAGATCGGTATTGATAAATCCAACAATATGCTAATATTGAATTTATCATAGAATATACGTAAAAGAAGTTATTAGACTTTCTTGTCTGTAATCCAAAACTCAGCCTTCTTGTGGTCTTCTCTAATTGGTCGGAGTTAACAGAATTAGCAGGCTGCTTTGATGAAGTAATAAGTGGCTTATGCAGGGAGAGACTATCTGAAGGAGAAGACTCTACTGCAGAGGAATGGCAAAGCAGTGGGGAGGGGTCATAGAACATGAAGCTTCAAAGGAGGAATAGGACAGGCAGGGAATGCCAGTCCCATCTAGCTTGATGGGAGGCTTAAAGAACGAATCTGCAGATGTTAGGCAGTGGACAGCTATGGAAGTGTGCCATACTGAGAGCTGGTTTGATTAGCTCTTCTTGCTCTGCTGAGATTTCACCCATGTTGAATTTTGGAGGAGTAGGGCTTCCTGGGAGAAGATCATGCCACACTGCTGAGGAAGTGGTCATGCTTTGGGGTTTTGTCTTGCACCTAATTGGGCATGAGTGATCTTGTGCTTGGCCCTAGAGTACACTGAATAAATATGTGAGAGGTGCAGAGCATCTCAGATCTACTGCTTGAAACTAAGAGAAGAAGAAGGCTTACCATGCTGGAACCTTGATTTTCACCACCAGGCCTTCGGACTGATTGCACCTGCTGCATTATCCGAAACCACAGCTCTGTGGATGTACCTTGCTTCTGAAGGATTAAAAAGCGGCTACCTGCAAGCTACAAGTTAGCAGAGCTCACCTGGAACATCCCACCAATGTACCCCTGCTTGGAGTGCGTCCAGTAGATTTGTAAGGGTTTTGTCCAGGTGCATTGTGGGAACTGTGGTCCCAAACTTTTAAAGACCATCTTAGAGCTTCCAGACCCTTGAATTGTGTTTTGCACCCTTTGGACCCACAAGAGGAACCTCAGGTAGAGGTTCCGGAAGTTTGGGGAAGTTTGGAGTTCTTCACTTTGGGAAAAAAGCTCCATAAGGTGACCAACTCAACCATGAGAGCCAAACCGGCCATCTTCAACCACGACCCGGTTTAGAACTTCATCCTGCTGAAGAGCTCTGGAGGTCCCACTTCCAAAGTTTGACCGGGTGCTACCTGAAAGTCAAGCGGTGAACACTCATTGATTCTGGACTGGTGATGAGCAACGAGGGACCCCGGCGGAAATTGCTCCAGAAAAGTTTATAACTCCGAAGGTAACATTTTGACCAGGGCCTCCTAGTCAGTGTATCCGCACAGGGCTCCATCATGGTCAGCCTGAAAATGTGACTTTGTCCCAGTCAAGCGCAACCAGATGTCCCAAATGGGCACTAGAGATTGCTATGTGCTAGAAGCGTTTATTCTGTAAAAGTTTAAATCTCCAGTTCCCTACATTGGTTTTTTGTTATTTTGGTGTCATTTTAAAAATAAAAATAATTCCTATTTTTATAAATTGGCATTGGATTTTCATTGTGTGGTGTGTCTTATTTTTTTACTGAAGTGGTGTTTTTGAATGCTTTGCATACCTGTCTCCTAGGTTAAGCTTGCCAAGCTACCCAGGGTGGAGTATGGGAATAAATTACTGAAACTTGTACTGTGCCCTAGACTGTGTTAGTGGCCTTATTGCCAGTGGCAGATGCACATTTCCCACTAATAATAATCCACTTTCCAACAATTAAACTATGCACTACATGCCAGGAGTCGCTCGACTTTGAAAAACCATTCACTAAATTAGATTGGAACGATATATTAATTTTTTTCTTTTTAAATTGCACTTGACCAATACGTTCTGCAATTGGTAAAATTGTTCTACAAGGACCTGCTGATTAAAGTCTGATCAGGAGGGGTAATGTCTGAAAACTGGAAGATACATAGAGGCACCAGACAGGGTTGTCATCTGTCACCAATACTCTCAGCGATAACGATCATGGGACGTATGTATCGTACACTCCTCATGCAGTATCGATGTATGCAGACCACGCTTTGATGTGATTGAACTAACCGCAGAGATCAGTTCCTGTTTTCACACTGGTATTAGATAACTTTGGCGTAATGTTGGTGCTTCATATCAACAAACACAAGACAGTGCTGTTTTACTCAGGAAAGTTATCAAGAGAGGAAGGTGTAAACCTACTGTGCACGGGCCTGCAATGGGAAATTAATATCTGCTAATTCTTAGGCATGCATATTGCACACTCCAAGAAGAAAAGATGTAGCATATTTACAAGGGGGTTGTGCCACCATAACGTCACTTTTTAATGTTCCGGTGGCGCAGTGCCTGCACCATATTTACAAAGCGGCTTTAAGCAACTCGGCATGGCTTAATGCCTTGTAAATATGGTGCCTTATTATGCAGTTTTTTGTGTGAAAGGGGAGTGCAATGGGTGTTGCTGTGGGCATTTTACTGCAACATCCATTACTTTTTAACGCTGCCCCAGATTTACAAGGATGTGTAAATCTGAGGCAGCGCCAAAAAACTAATGCCATGCAAAAGCAGGTGTTAAATTGGCGCAACAAGGAGGAATAGTTTTATTTCTACTAGTTTTTGCTCATTCTATGTGTGCTGTATTCTGAAGCACACATAGGATGAGCAAATCACCTTTAATGATTGTTTATATGCATGATGATGTCCCTCCAGCACATAAACAATCATTCTCTGCAACACAGACACCCTTGCACCATCCCTGCAACACAGGCACCCTTGCACCATCCCTGCAACACAGGCACCCTTGCACCAACCCTGCAACACAGACACCCTTGCACCATCCCTGCAACACATGCAGCCTTGCACTATCCCTGCAACACAGGCACCCTTGCACCATCCCTGCAACACAGGCACCCTTGCACCATCCCTGCAACACAGGCAGCCTTGCACTATCCCTGCAACACAGGCACCCTTGCACTAATCCTGCAACACAGACACCCTTGCACCATCCCTGCAACACAGGCACCCTTGCACCAACCCTGCAACACAGACACCCCTGCACCATCCCTGCAACACAGGCAGCCTTGCACTATCCCTGCAACACAGGCACCCTTGCACTAATCCTGCAACACAGACACCCTTGCACCATCCCTGCAACACAGGCACCCTTGCACCAACCCTGCAACACAGGCAGCTTTGCACAATGGCGCAAGGGTGTCTGTGTTGGCGCAAGGCAGCCATTTTTAGCGCCAGTGCAAGGGAAAACAAAGAGGTGCACCAGATTACCAAGAATACGGTGCATACCTGCATTTTTTTTAATGAAGCAGCGCAGAGCAGCCCTGCACAATTGCTGCAGCGTTGCACCATTTCCTTGTTAAGATATACCAATGTGATTGCGAAAAGGAGTGAGTGTTGAGAGGACTGAATGGATCAGTGCAATGCGGGAACACTATCTTCCTGTAGTTGGCAGGCAGGCTTGCTGTGTCTAAGAAGGTGTTTATTTCACGTTGTCTGTATGTTCTGCAAAATACTTTAAACCTCCTCCGCAAAACTCCTTGCGAAAAACTAGAAAGCTTGTTGAATTCCCTCTCATGAGCAGGCAAGAAGATTATGTCTCGGTCAGAAATCCTAACAAGAGATCAGGCAGGGGGCAGCCTCGGCTTGCCAGACTTAGAGCTATATACTTCTTGGTGGCTCTGCTACAGCATGCAGCAAAAGGGTGCAGGGAAACAAACATCGGCGGAAAAGAGCCGGTAGGCAGTACCAGCTCATTGCCACAGGTGCTGATGAGGGGCGAATGTTTGGGAACTTCCCCCGTGTCAATTAGAGGAATCTTTAATTGATAGATTTACAGACATGTGTAATATAAACCCTTTATTACCTACCAGGAATGAAGATAACATGTGCTTCTTGCAGAAACTCCAATACTCAGCTACACTCAACCAGCCACTTAACCTTTTACAAACATGATTTCAACAAGCTGTCATTCATGCTAATCAATGCAAAGTCTCTAAGCAAAACCAGAAACCATGTCAGCAGCGGATGTAAAACTTGACCTTCTATTCATCACTGAATTCTTGCTTGGTAATTGTGCAAGCCCCATTCTACATGAGGCAGCCTCACTCCTCCACTTCCAGCTGCCAACCTCACACAATGCTGCTTTCACCTGGTCTTAACAGCTGATACTTATATGAATCACAAGATGCTGTATGTACCAGGGGACTTCAAGATGTTGGCTTAACAAACCAGCACTGCAACAAACGCCCTGCGCCTTCTCATCCACATCAAAGCACTTAGCTTCCAGCAATTGAACCAGACTCCCAATTATGTGGCTGGCCACACTTAGGATTGTATATTTGCATCAAAAAGCTTAAAAGGGTCATTAGAAATGTACCCTTGGTTTAGAGGGTTATTCACATCGCCCATCTCTCAGTCAAAATTCCCAGAGCAAACATACATTCTACTGGCTTTAATACAAGCATAGTTATCAGACCATGGCAGACATTTGATGTAAACTAATTGCAAGAATTCATTTGCACCTCCCCACATTCCGTCAATGAAATATCTGTAAAACAGTTCTTCTAATGGTCAGCATGGGCTTTATGACATGATGATGCCTCTGAAAACCATTTACTTATGACCTAAGAGAAGCAGGCCCTGATGACTCAACTCTGATGAAAATCAGAATCCAGAACATCCAGAAAAGATTTTGAAGGAAAACACTCAGATTTGAATCAAAGAAAGTGGCTCCTAAGATAATACATAATATACTGAACCTGTTATCAAAAAGGATAATGGTTACTTTATGAACAATGCTTTCCAAGGCATCTAATCCAACCAAAAAGCTTTTCAGAATTGCCAATTAATTATGTTACCTCACCAGAACTTAAAGAATTGTAAATCCTTCTCAGGGAATCTATGATACCTTAGCAGACCTCTGTCTTAAGAAAGCCACTAACCTTTAGCCTTACTTCATCCTAAAACTGTGCAACATTCATTCAGAGCTAGACTCGCTAAATCAGCCTCCTATGAGCCATCAACCCATTTGATATGCATTCAACCTACTGAATCAGAAAAGAGCATGTCGACCTAATAAAGGCATGAACATAGCTGGATCCTCAGCAGACCTTTGTCCTCCAGTTACAGGTCAATCATACATACGGTGCTACACTGGTACGAAAGATCACCACGGCCTGATCCCTACAAAACTTGAATTCCCACGTAACCTGAAGATATTGTACATTAAACCTATTATTACAAAACAAGGACTTCATCAGGCTGACCAAACCAAATACAGACCAATAGCTAATGGACCCTTCTGAGGTAAACTCATCAACAAACCAGCTTTCAACCAAATATCGAACAAAACAATCTACTATCAGATGAACAGAAAGGATTTATTCCTGGAAGAAGCTCAGAACTCTGAATGGGGTTGATGCTCTACTTGCTACATGACCCAACATCAGCTTTTGACACAGTCGGCCACCAACTATCTCTAAAGGCTTGTGACAAAGGGAAACAGGACTCAGTACTCAACTAGATAAAATCCTTCCTTATTGGCAGGCCCCCAAATTGCCAGGGTTAAAACATCATGACACCTTTACTCTTTACAATGTACCTAGCCACTCTTCAGAAACTTGTGATTTTTTTCAACCTTACCTGCTACAACTACACAATGACATGCAATTCATCGTATAATTTGAAGACTAAGCAAATGCCTATTAGCGATGGAACAAAGGATTCTAGAAAATCATCTCAAACTCAAGTAAATAACAACTGAAAAACTGTCCTGTGGATCATGGCAAACCCACAATCCCATATCGTTTTGTCAGCCGGATGTGGGTCAGTCAGTCAACTACCACTGACTGAAGTGATAACCTGAATGATAATGGAATCCAACTTCTCCCATCAATTTAAAGACACCAAAGTGATGAGAGACTCATTCAATGCAATGAGCATCATTTGACAAATGCACTCCTGCCCGGGGCACTTATATGTTTACAGGCATCTGTAGCTCTTGTTATATTAGGACCACCCTTTGCCAATGGACTCTAAATAGATCTGACAAAAATAAGTTTGCCAAGATAAAACGAATATAGACCACTGCAGCTGACCATTCCTCTTCCTAAACAGATGGGCAATATTGATTACCAGTGACTAGAAGAATGGCCTGCAGGTCCCCTCCATTAAACATCAAGAAATCCATGGGTTGGGACCGAACTCCTGCTGTGAAGTCATTTCTTACAATCACAATTCAGAATATACAATCAAACGAGAACCCTCAGGCCAAGTATGGCCCCTCTCTTTCTTTCTCGAATAGTAAGGAGCTGCTTTTCAGTACAGACATGCATATTATGGAATAAACCACTATGGAAAGTCGGATCCATCAACAACCATTTGCAATTCACAAGAGCCATGAAGCCATGCTCTTCCCATAACCAAGACTCTTGCACCTCGAAGGCCACAGCCATCACTGCTATGTGTATGCTGCTGGTTAATCTATTCCTACACATCCTTGCTTCTTGCCAGTTGCATAAAGTGTGATCACATATCTCTGCGACAAACTTTGAACCCACTCTCCAGGCAACATGCTTGACACTAACAGATGACATAGCTGCAAGCAAACTTGTCTCATCCATGCACCTTTGAATTAATTCAAGAATCCCCTGAACTGCAAAGCACTGTGAGACCTCAACAAGAGGTAGGAAAGGGCTATAGAAATTCTGTAAGACAATACACTGAATACAAACAGTAATTGCATACAGTGACCGAGCTTGTCCACAGATTTACACTGGGAGAGAACAGTTTCTTGCCTCAATCTTAAAGCCAGAGACATGCGCAGAGAGCCAAATATAATTAAAACACAGTAAAGAGCTTATGGGTATGCAAAACTAAATGAACTGCAACTTTGCCCATTTTAAAAGTAATGCAACTACATCTTGGTATAAATTGTGTTTAAGCTAGAGCCGCCATAGAACATATATTTGCTATACAAATGGCCTGACAGCAAGCCTGGCTGGAACACCTGGTATTAAATAAGACCCAAAATATGCAATTTGAATGAAGCACACAGAGGCGGGGATTATAATGTTTTAAACCTACGGACTTTTTCAGTATCCTATTAGGACAGCTTTAGTTTCTAGCACATGTCCATTTGAAGCAAGTGCAGAAGTGTCCAAGGAAATGGTAACACGTGAACAAAGGTGAAGAGAAAAGAAAGTGGTGTCCCCATGGGGCAGTATCACCTGCCTTTCTCTTACATGCTTCATTTCCAGGTGATAAAGTCCCCTCACACATTCATTCAACTATTTGTTGTCCTTGAAGTTTATAACAATTATGTAGGCTGACATGAACTTAATGAGCTTTCAGCACGTTCTGAATTTGTAGGCAACAGACCATAGGAATTAAAAATAAAACTTCAAATCTCAGAATGGGGGTTGGCTACAAGAGCACGGCTGGCTAAAGTTCTAATTCATATTAATGACAAAAGGGTTATAGCAATTCTGGCATATTATGACACGACGCTGAAGCAAAGGCACCAGTCAAAAGTTTCAATTTCTTTTAGTGGCATAAGAGGGGCATGACTGGTGCAACCATCTGAAAGTAAAAGCAAACTTTACAGAAGCAGGACAATGCATTTGATGTTTGGAGGTCCATATATTTTCTTTTTCAAAAGTTATTTTAAGTAAATTGAGAATATGCATACTCCAAATTCCAAATTTCTTTGTCGATGGGGGATGTCATTCAATCAGAATCCTTATTTTTAATACTGTGTGAGTGTGTCTTTCATTCCTAGTTTTACAGCTAACAGCACTGCACTATCTGGGTTTCTGTATTTTTCACCTTTCTCACTGAGATATTGGCTGTTAATCCTATCAGGCCAGTGCTAGTTGGAACTGCTGTATTAAATGCCTAAAGTCAAAGCACACACTGTACTGCACACTGCAGCTGCACGTTCATGTGATAATTTTCTTTATTATCGATGATGACGGTAAATGTGCTTGGTTAGTGCCCCTTCAAGATCTTCTTTGAGTTTCTCGTTGCTCAAACAGGCGTAATTTCTGATATCTATATGTTTCCCTCTTCTTCCTTGCTTGATTTTGCTCGAGAGAATGTGTCACTCATAGTCATTGAAATGTCACTCAAAATTACATTGAAATTATGAAAATGTCACACATAGCAATCTGAAACCTTGGCAGCTATGAAAGCTGGCCATGAGTCACCATACGAACCCTCCCTCCCTCGGGAAAAAGGGTCAGGCTGCAGAAGCATGGAAAAGGCGGCATGAGCAGTTTCCAAATGTAAAATAAATCGAGCACCGATTACCATCAGGGAGACCCACTCAACCTAATTCTAAGCGCACTAGGGCTCCGCATTACGCTTCCTCATATTATTAATGTCCGGGCCCGCATTACACCAGACGGCTGCAGTCTCATTGACGCTGCTGTGCACACAGTTTTTTTACTTGTTTAAATGTTGCATTGAACGTGCGTTTTCCGAGTCGGCTGCAGTCTCTTTCACCCTGCTGCGCACACAGCTTTTTACTAGTTTAATTGTTGCATTGAACGTGCGTTCTCTCACTTCCCTGCACTGCTCCCCGGGCACCCCTTAAACAAGCCCACTCCCACGGTATTAAGCCAGTTTTTAACAACCGTCTCGAGCACGCTGTAATGCACATAACTTGGCCATGCTACTGCACACAACCATTTAAGACAGTCTTAACAATAGTGAATAGCTGACCTCATGTAAAAACCACCACTCCTCCACAGATAATTGGCCATTGCGCCCATCTACCCAAGGGTGAGACCTCCGGCCTGCACACAGGGTGAGTACTATGACTACCCTTAATCTGGGTGTGATTGTTCCAGCACACCGCCTGTCTCTCTTACACACGGCTCATTTTTGTTTTTAGACTGTTTTTACAATATCCCCAACACACCTGTCTTGAGGAAGACCCGTCGCGACCACCCATTGGGGCACCATAGGGTCGAAACTTCGATGCTTTTTCTAGGTCCAGTACCACCAGGATTCTATACTAGTAAAGATAGGAATCTCTGGACTGAATTCAATATCTGGCCTACCCCACAACTTGAATATATGGAACTGCTTTCACTGTATATAATGTTCACCGTTTAAGCACCATGCACTTATGTCACCCATTCACACTTTATATTGATGTTTTTTGATTTTGTTTTGACAGTCTACATATGTAATGGATATATCATTGAATTGAGTTATTCTGATATAAATAACATTGCACAAATCTTTGATCCCATGTCTTAATCATTAAATGCTAAGAAGTCATTCTATTTTTGTTAGAGAGCCGACTCCTGTTTTTTTGATTGCATTCCCCAATTCTATTCTTGTTCTACCCGACATAACCAATCTTTTGCTTAAACATTATTTACCCAGGTTCTGAGGGACACATGGTCACCCCTTTTTTCTTAACTATCTGAGCTAGTCACAAACTGCACTTCTAAAATGATTCGAGCCAAAAAGGACCAAAAACAGCTGTAAATGTGCTACAGCTATGGCCTGGAGTAAATGCAGCACCACACATAGTCATCACTGGTACTGCAACACCTTCCTTTAGAAAATATTTGAGGTACGTTCTTCCTTAGGAAATAATGCTAAAATAAATTGATTTATTTAAACTTAGAAAAATATATATATATATTTTAATGTTAAAAATATATCAATTATAATTTGTTTTATTATACAAATAATGAAACTACCTTTCAAATGTATAAATAAATACATTTTTCTAAAAACTCAATTGCATTAAATAAATTGATATCTGTACATGATTGTATAAACTTAGTATATACTAAAAAAGAATAAACATTTTACAGTCTGTGAATTTATCAAAATAAATCTTTAAAAAAGAATTTAATTTAATTTAACTATTTAAATATGTAATTAAAAATTAAGTTAATATTGCTATAATAGTGTTGTGGCTTTTTATTTATTTTCTCTGACTTTTAAAATAAATATATAACATTAATTAACATTAAGCTTCAAAATAAAACTTTTTAATTATATTTTGTAAACTTCATTAAACCTTAAAACTTTCCCTTATATTTTAACATAGGAAACTCTCCACCCAGATTGAGAAGGTCTCTGCCATGTGCGCAGAAGGTAACTTATCGTCATAAAAAGACTAATAGTGGTAACTTTACAGTTGAATGTCATATTTAAACCTTCTCTACCCCCTTTTTGGAGATAGGACATTTAATTCTACCCTTTTAAGTAACTTTACACTCAGCAATGGTCGATGAATAGCCAAAAGTGGTGAAGTTAATCAAAAGATTAAACTTAAATAAATGTACTCATGTGTTAGTTTACTTTTGTGAACACCCTTGGTGTGTGTATGTGCTCCTGGTGAAAAAGTGAAGTTAACCAATGACTGTAGTGGGCTGACCCATTGCCCTATGCTCTTTGTGTAGTGGGCGGAAGAAAAATGTGAATGACAAGCAACAGGGTAATGAATGTAGGGGTTGGTTGAAAGTCCCTATGGGTAAGTATTATGGGCCTTTTCACAAAGGTAAACTTATTTGTGATTAAATCCTACTCTTACACCTTGTATAAAATGTACTAATTTAGGTTGCTCACCATTTACAAGCATAAATGTGCTACAAAGTGCAGGCTTACATGTCTCCACTCCATGAAATCAGCTTGCGGCACCTAATTTACAAGTGTAAAATGTAATAATAACTTTTCACATGTTGGCAGAGATCACCAACACCAAGACGGACATCTCCCGATGGTAAACGATAGGAAAAGTTTTACAAGTTATTACCAACTTTTATCTAGCTAAATATGAGTGCCAATTAATGTAAAATATTTATTATTTTGTATTTAATACATTTAAATTTTCTTAAGTCTTTTTTTTCTAAAATCCCACATAAAGTATGCAATTTACATTTATTTAGTTTGGAGTGAAAGTCAACGAAATGTATGAACAGAATTATTTAAATTTAATTTAATTATTTTTAATATATTTACATTAATAATTGCATTAAAAAAGGTTAACATATTTTATAATAAACTAATAATTATGATTGATTGATATATATATATACATATATATATATATATTAACATTATTTATTTATAGTTTTCAAAAGTGAGAAAAGTTAATTTAGTTTAGCATTAGTTTCTATGAGGCACTAATTGAAGTTATTTCCTCTATTTTTTTATTGGAGAGTGTTGCAGTACCAGTGGTTTGCCCTATATGGTGCTAGACTAATAGCAGGTCTAAGTTGTAGTACATTTACAACTATTTTGTGTCTTTTTGGTTGTAAAACTATAAAGTTGCAGGAACTGAATAGCAATGGGGTTTAGAATAAATAGTTCCCGAGCACAAAAAGTCTTCTTATAGTCTTTAGAGAAAAGATATATACTTTCAAGAGTCCAATAAGTTAATTCCTTTTATTTCCTTTATCTTTTCTCGTCACACATCTGAGAATTCTTCGTCAGTCATTCAATATTCATCAAATTCACATCAACGTAGCCAATGGAAAAACCAAAGCCAACACGTATTTCGTCATGGGGCACAGTCACCCAAATGACTTCTTCAGGGCAACAAATGAAAGTGAAACAATACAAAGTATAAGCACTGATCTTAGTTCTCAGCCAACCATCACCAATCAGTGGACATGCCACATAAGAGCCAAGGTGTAGAAATCAAAAAACCCAAAAGTTGTGAATAGTGAGAAAGTCACAAAAGTACTACCAGTGTGATTTACACTAAAAGAAAAGATTGCCAAGTGTAATCCCATTATTAGATTTCATAAGAAATAAGGTACAAACGAAACAACAGAGGGGGAAAGGAGTACAAACCAATATTTGTGTTAGAGTGCGTTCAAGTAACGAACAACAGTAATGCAAAGGTTAAAGTTTGTTATATCACCCAAGTAGATGGAAAAACCTATTAAACAAGTAAATTAATGTTATGAAAGAATTCCAAGGTTTATAATCGTGTTAGGATCAAACAATAAACTCACCATATAGATCAAATGTATCAACGGTATAAATACGCCAATTCCAGAAATCAATAATTTTCCAAGTAGAGAATTAGAACTAAATAAGAGATAAAGAATAAAGTAGGGCCCAAGTATTCAAAACAAATAGATAAAAGCGACTTAAGCCTAATCCTACGTACACATAGGCATAGTATCCCAATTTATCATGGGGATAATAAAATAAAAATATTAATATTATAATATCTATAGATTCAATCGACAAGGAATACCAATATAAAGGGAATTTCCGAACGGTTACCTCTATCCATTCCTATTTTGGAGTTCTTCATATGGATAAATGTATAGATGATATTCTGCAATAAAGGTGTGAACCAGTATGTTAGTTAAAAGGTCACTCTAACATGTAGCGACACATGTCATATTTTGCAAGTGATCACCATGGTTCAAAACCCAAGCAATATATTTAGTAATTTGGATTTAACATCAGTAATAGATCGACTTGTTCATTCTAAGGCAACCAAATTAGGGTAAGCCTAAAGAATTTATCATCTTTAGAATTCACGCTCATAGTACCCCTAATTTATCAAATAAAATTGCACATTTAATAAGTACCTCGAATATTATTATAACTCTAGCATGTAAGACAAAATGAACCAGAATGGTTGTATGTATAAAAAATATTTGCATCATACCACACCACGATATCCGACCTAACATATAAATTTAGACAATTCTAAACACAAAACGACATGTTATTAGCGTCGTATATCTACAAACAAAATAAACCAGAACAATTATACATATGCAATTTACGTCAAAAAACGCAATAAACATAAAACTAAAAATAAAAACGTCCGACATTGTATAAAGGTTCAGGCATATCTGCTCAATATGAATGATAGCCTGGACTCCATACATATCGCGGCGCGGCACCAAGCCGACACCGCGAACCACATATGCAAACACAATAACCGTAGTCAGCCCTAGGCAATCCTGCGTTAGATATATTATCTAAGTGTACCAAGTATAATAAATACTACTAAGCACACAAACGTGTAGGTACAGAGCAGCACCGAGACACCATCAATCGGTTACATGATACACGTAGTCCCACAAACAAAACCTCACGCCAGGTGTTAATATCATGCGCCAGCTCGTACAGTAGCATGGTCGACTCACCTCGGAGAGTACTCCCTGCCACATCAAATGCGATCCATATTCGTTAGTAGCCGTCTCGATATCGCACGGCGTTTAAGTGCCCGTTTGCGCCACAGCGTTGTAGTTAAAATCGACATAGGACAATGTTTTCTCATAAACGGCCGCCATCTTAAGCTAGTAAAACCGCATTGGAACGCAATTACTACGAATTATTTACTACTCTAAATATAGTTCAATATAATATAAAAAGGAACCATTAGCATATCGGTGATTCTAAATTCTAAAATGGTAACTCCAAATTAAATTACCTGGTTCAGAATAAGTACCCAACTCGATTTTCAACAAGTACCCAACTTCGGGTATATATTATCTGTCGGACTTTTTGGACAGAACCATAAAAAGAAAACCACTAATGGGTATATGTGCTTCACAGAATCAGAATAAAAACATCATAACAGGATTAGTAGGAAAAAGGAAGATAAAGGAGAGAGTGCATCTGGAAGAAGAAAATGTGTATCATTTATAAGAGAAACATAGTCAAAATGAAGCCTCAATTTGCACATTCCTTTCAAACGTAATCAAAGTCACAATTTAAAATGCAATCAAAATCACAATATACATCATTCGCGATTGTTTGCACTTAATCAAATCAGCAGGTACATTAACAGTCATAGCACTCAGCTATTTACCAGATAGTACAGGTCATAGAACCCTGCTTATAGGACATACATTCAGCTATTTCCCAAATAATACATTTCATAGGACTCTACTTGTAAAAGACAGTCTAGTCATAGTAAATAGAATTCAGATAGTCTTAGGGCATAATTCCGGTATTAGTCAATTAGAGGAAATAATGTAGCTCCTGGTCAACATTAATTCCACATTCCACCGCATGAAGTCTGAGAATCCATCTAGCTTCACATCTTCTCAGTTTTTGTTCCCTATCTCCACCCCGTGGGTCACTACATATAGTCTCCAACCCATGAAATGGAAATCCCAAACTTTTCTTATTTTCAACACAGTTCGCTGCATGACAGCCAATAGGATACCTTTGATCCAAATTTTTAAGAGCACGAAAGTGTTCGCTCATTCTCTCCTTTAAAGGGCGGATGGTACTGCCCACGTAGATCTTTTTACATTTGCAAATAATCGCATATACAACATACTTAGTCAAACAGTCAATACGTTGGTGGATTTTAAAAGTATGTGACCCATTATAGCTGAATTCTTTGATCCCTTTTATCGACATCCTGCACATCTGACAACTACCACAGGGAAAAGAGCCAATATTAAGTTCTCGCAGCCATATTTTTGGCGCACCCCGTTGTTTGGGGTAACTAGGACTGATAAGGCCCTGGATAGTTCTTCCCTTTCTATATGTAATACCAGGTGAATTGGGGATATAGTCCAGTAAGGTTTTATTTGCCAAGAGAAGAGGCCAATTATTTTTCAGAATCATATAGAATTTGTGTGACCATGGGTGATAATTCGTTACAAGACGTAATTTGTTACATTTACTTGCAATGGTTTTTTTAGGGTTTCAATTTGATTACTCTGTCTTTGGCCGGTATTAGTACATTATCAGAATAACCCCTATTACGAAACCTATTCTCAATGTCTGTCACATTCTTCATGAAATCTAGTTCTAGACTACAATTCCTTCTAGCCCTAAGCATCTCCCCATAAGGAATTGCATTTTTTTGGCTTCTGGGGTGTGAGCTATCAGCATGCAATATAGAATTGCATGCTGTAGATTTGCGGTACATTCTGCTCTGTATCCTCCCTTCAGAATGAAATAATTCCAGGTCCAGGAATACTATGCTATTAGGGTCAGAGGTCATAGTAAAAGTCATGTTACACGTGTTATTGTTCATGTGGTCAAAGAAATCCGACAGGTCCTCATCCGAGCCCGTCCAGATTAAAAGACAGTCGTCAATGTAACGGCCATAGTACAGGATATACTCCTGCCACTTAGCCCCCGATGGGCCCCAGATGTGCCCCGCCTCGAACCATCCCATAAAG
Source organism: Lissotriton helveticus (assembly GCF_964261635.1). NCBI lineage: Eukaryota > Metazoa > Chordata > Amphibia > Caudata > Salamandridae > Lissotriton > Lissotriton helveticus. The sequence goes on from NC_136069.1 coordinate 130,376,259, forward strand.
AGACAGGCAAAGGACGGGGCAAATCTAGAACCCATCGCAGTCCCACAGATTTGCAGATACCAGTCTCCATTAAAGAGAAATACATTGTTTTTCAAAATTAGGTTAGACATTTCAATTAACATTTCTGAATGCTCAAGTAATTCTACTGGACGTCGGAACAAGAATTATATATAATAGCAATGGGGTTTAATGTTTTGTCGGCGGGTGCACAACCCTTCTTACCGCCTTACCTCTCCCTAAACCCCTTCGTACTCCTTCCCTAACCCCTCCCATTTTGTAGTAAGTATTCCCTATTTTCCAGCCACTCCCTCATCCCTCTCATATTTACTACTAAAATGTACACCTACTTGTATGGCGAGCTCGACGGTCAGGGTGAAACTTTCTCTACGTAAAGGTAAGGAGAGACGGTGTCATAGACCTGAAGCTGTAGGTTTGTAAATAGCATTTTATAGAACATTTGTACTACTACTGAAGTACTACTTACGTGCGACTATTGCACCCAAGGTGCAATAGTTCAAACTGCTAAATACATTTATGTCAATGTTCTTATTTATTGCACCCAACCACCCATGCACAGCAAGTGCAGATGAAGCCCTCTCCATTCAGGTTCCTGCCTTCCATTCACAGTGCAGCTAGTTAGAGAGTTGTGTGTATTTTCACCTGTATGGCCGCAGGAGCTCCGGCTGTTTCTACCTTCCCACTCTCTTCCTGCTGCCTGCTCCCCAGATGGGCGGCGCGGATCAGTCTGTGCCCGGAGCTGACACCTGAACTGTCTGCCACACGTCTCAGATCAGCTCTATAATAACCACGTTTGCATGAGGAAGTGCAGGGTAGATGGAAGGAGCAAGAGCGCCGGGTGAAGGCGAAGGCCGCTCCAGATAATGATCCTTATTGGTTTCTAGCCTTCTGCAAATTGTTTAGCCTCGCGCTGCCTCCTGGCAATTTGCATAACACGTTCACCCAGGCTGCTTAGCGCTACGTTCCTCTCTGCTCCAAAATGTGCCGCCTGTCTCAAGCTTGCTGTAATCTAATTGTTTTCCAGACAGCTAAATTATGGATTTGAGTCACTCACTGTCTTGACTTCTTGCACACACTGCTCCTGGCATGAGTCACCGGTGAACACAATTTCCATATTATAAGGGGGAACAAAATAATAATTGTTCAGTTTCAGAGATGGACAAGAGACGCAGGCTGCGCGGCAAGGTTTGGCAGACCTCGGGAAACATGATTGAAAGTTGGTGGGGTAGAGTTAGATGGACAGACAGTAGGAGAGAAAGCGAGAGGGGGCCCTACAGACAGAAAGAAAAAAACGAGGGGAGTCTGAGACACCGACATAGAAAGACAGAACCCACTGTAAGAGGACAGGACAGGTAAAGTGATAAAAAAAGCTTCACAGAAAAACTGAAATATAACCAGACAAAGCACGGACTTCAACATCTTTATAAAAAGACAGCTAGAAGTATAGAAACAGACAGTTCCAGCAAACGAGGTAGATGTTATGTAGTAAAACAGGCAGAGGAACTTAACAGAAAGACAGAGGGAACATCAGGGCGAAAGTAACAGCTTTGCAGACATCTTTGCAAATGTGACTTTTCTCATCTCATAGGTTATGGAACTACAGTGAGAAGTGTGGGCTTTATGTGTGCCTTGACCTCTCACGCTGATGTGCATTGCTTCTCCTTTCATTGCAGGCAGCCTCTGGCACAGGGAGGCCTTCTAGTACACACCCAGGACCAAACTATTATTGAAAGAGTGCATAAGTGGCAGCTGCTTATTTGAGACCATGCACTGACCGTCTCCCATAGTAGGCACTTACCTCCTTCTTCTTCTGCTTGCCTCTCGCCTGTGTTTACCAGCACCAAAGTGCACAATGAACAAAAAGTCTATTTAGTGAGTTAACCTGTGAAAGTAAGGAGGTGCATTTCAGGATGTCTCTTATTTATATATGAACATCTTGCATCTGATTCAATCATATTTAGTATATTATATGGTGAGGCTACTACAACCCCCTACTCACTCAGGAGACTGCATTTCCATAGCTTGGATGGTGGTGACTACATATTTCTGCATGGTCATCCACCATGTGGGGCTGCTGCTGCCTGAAGTCAAACACCTAACTGTTTGTTAATATATGAATGTACTCAAATATCACTGATCATTGCTCTCAGGGGAAGTAGCGCTGGAACACCGGATCCATACCCAGAAGCTGGTTTATTGCCCCTCTCCGTCATGACAAATGTGTTGCAGGTTATGAAGCAAACCAGGTACAAGTTTGTAGGGTATTTAGACAGGATATGGGAATCAGGAACATTTTGGAACAAAATATTGTGTCAAGAAAATCTAGGACATAAATATTGTGAAGGAAAGTTTCTATGTGTAAGCAAAATTTTACTATATATAACTCCACATATTGTCACATGGCCCGTAGGGACATTGTCATTTTTCACTAACTTAGCATGAGCACGCTGCAGCTTGCCTGGTACTTTTGCACACTTTACTACACCTTTGTTTTTGCAACATTTAACCTCTTCAGTGCTCATGACGAGACCAGCTCGTCATGAGTCAAAAAGGAGCTGTGTGCTCATGACGAGCTGGTCTCGTCATAACAGCTCGCGCAGCCTACGCCCGATTAATTCCCCGCTTGTGCGGGCGAATTAATCAGTGGGCAGGGTTGTGACGAGACCAGCTCATCATGAGCACAGCTCCACCGGGTCTCATGATGAGCTGGTCTCATCACAAGCACCGCCGTGCTTACCCCCCCCCCCCCACCACCACCCGCACCGTGGTGGAATTACCCCCGCAGGGAAGGGGTTAAAGTATTGCTTCCACATGAGAACTCAGTGCTGGGTTTGCTCTCTGCATGTTTCTGGGATTTTTACTGGACATTAAGTTCAAGGTCGACCAACAACACCCCTTGTTATTTTGTTCTGGCCAGACCTTAGCCCTTAGACAAAACATACAGATGCAGCTGTTGTTTGGAGAACATACTTTGCTTCTTAGTGGTGTACACAAATTAGGTGAGACACACTTGGAGAGGGGCCTTTCCAGGGGGAAGAGCGAGACAGCACCTGTGATGTAGATATACCATCTATAGGCTGAGGTATGGGGTCTGTTGACAAAGCCTAGAGATCTTCTAATATATAATATGCTTCCTAGCAAGGGGAGGGAGGATAGGCTCCACTTTCGTTTGTATGCATAGTATGGCGCATTAGTTAAAATAAATATTTTAAACTATTTTGTGACTGTCAGATCTTATTGTGGACGAGTACAACAGTGCGAGCAAAAGGGTGTGTCTTGTTACCGCGATTCCTGAGAGATCTGGGAGTGGTGTGTTTTGGAGTTTCTAATCATTTGCTTCTCTGTGAGTGAGTAAGAGAGCAAGTGAGACAATATATATAGTCGCTCCAGGGATCATGGGCACTGAGGTGGTGGAATGACTCAGTCCCCATATACCAAGGTCCTATATTCCTGTGCATAGTTCTGTTTTGTTCAAAATCCCAGCAACACTATGTGTACCATGATGATATATATACCTTCAAGGTACATAGATGTGGTGTGAATACATTTATACTTGCCTATTTGCACACACCTTCTTGATATTTTGGTCCTCCAGATTTTTGACACGATAATCTATCCACACTATAATTCTGTTTCCGACATTCTGTCGGTGATCCCCTGAACATCCATCCAACACCTGTTGTTGGGACTCCAATTGGCCTGAAGCTGTAAAAGGTGAATACAAAAGACTACAGAAGTAGCTCACTAAATGTTCAGAGCATTGCAGTTAGGCTAGAGTAGGAATGAGAGACAATCTCACTTCAATAATAATGAGTATACAATTGATTATGGACTTGAACGTGTGCACTTCATTGCATGAAGGAAGTATGGGAATGGGTGAGTGATAACTGGGTCAAACAACCATGATAAAACAGAAATTATTGAGGTTAGTGTTAGGCATGCCTTTGGAGTCCACCCATATGTTTCTAGGAGATTGCACATTATATTAAACACAGACCAAAGCAAAAATCCTGGGTCCCAGACTTTTCAGTCCCTCTCTTTTGGATCACAAGTGACAGGAGTTTAGGTTTTTTCAACTATAGTGTTTGACAAACATGTGGCCTTGTCTCACTCCAGCTTGCCATATATCAGTACATACAATCGAAATTCAACGATGTTGCAGACCACGGAATGCCCGTAACCAATTCTCTACAAGTGTTGACGAAGTGTCAACATCATTTATTTGCGCTTAATGATATTTTAACCTCTAACACGAATAAACATTATTTACATGTGTATACATATTATTTTACATATCATTTTATATTGATATTTAGATAATTGAGTGAATAATATGGCTTTGATTAACTATAGTTGGAATATGCACATTTTACCATTGACAAGAGTAGTTCTCGGTGCCTGACTCAATATTAACGCTGTATTTCTGCTTGCTCTGCATTACTCTCTTTCTGTTTCAGGCACCAGAGTCACTGCGTTCTTGTTACAAATGTTATTCTTAATTTAACTTACAGTTTGAAGGTCGTAGTACAGCAATTACCTGGTTTGGATAATGATTCTCAGCACATGCATGGTTCAGAGACGGAGGAGTTTAATATTCCTTTGTGAGATATTGTGAAGGCCATGATAATAGAAGAATTTGGCTTTATATTATCCATGAGAAGCCGGCTGACACCAGGTACAGCAGGAACACTGATTTTGATTAGTTCTTACTCTGTGAGTACCTGTAGAGTGCATCTCTTTAACTTAATTTCAAGTTTTAACTGAGAGAATTCCAAGATGGCACGAGTCTTATGCCCCTCAAAAGAGCCTGTGGGTCAGCTAGGGGGGTGTTTAGGGAAATTAGCAGTCTCCCCCCCTAATTTACAAGAAACTGGTCCAGGACCAGCTCCCCTTCTTCCTTGGCTGGTGCCTAATCAGCAACAGAGATACTAAAGTTCAAAGGCTTTACTCCCTCGTGCTTACTTTTACGCTTGACTGTGCCTCTAAAGTAAATTACATTCCCAAACCACCTGCTCTTCCTGGGCTACCAGGTATCACATACCTCACCCCAGCTCATCCTGTCATCAGAACTAAGCCGTTGTCTTTAGGAGCAGCTTTCACATCTCAATACGGCAAAGCACTGCAGGGGAAGTTGCTGGCAGGCTAATGCAAATTAGCCTCCAGAAACTTCAGACAGGGAAATAGTAATTGTTTAAAAGTTACTTTTCCTTAATATTTATTTTAAAAGTCTAAATTCACCATTGTACTATATATTTTTTTGTAAATATTAGAAATCGTGGTTGAGCCACTTTTAAAAGTCTAAATTCACCATTGTACTATATTTTTTGTAAATATTAAAAATAGTGGTTGGGCCACTTCTCTAGATTGTCCCAAACCGGAGATTGCAAAAACAATATATTAATCTGCACTACTTTTCCTCATAGGACAACTAGAGCCTCCCACAATGAAAATAATTTGTTGGCGCGTATCACTGTAAGGACATGTCAGAAGCAAACCTCTTCATACCCCATTTTTAAATATTAGGATTCTAAGCTATAGGAAGAGAGATAGCTGCCAGGTAAACTGGAAGACAATGATTAGAATAGCACAAAAGATGGTGTTCAATGGGGTCCCACATCGGGGCATCTCTCAAGTCAAATAGATAAAAGGATAACTGTGATTTACGAAAGTTTAGGCCATATAATGCCACAGGCAGGAGCCTTAAAGCCCCCCCACAGTGGTGTCAGCCAGTAGTCAGCTTGCTTGAAGGCTTTGTTTACAGCCACTTTAGATATGGGATCATATGTCATCCTCTATTCCCATAAGTAGAAGGCGAAGAACACTTAGGGGAGGCATCAAGAGGACATAATTCTGGACCCTACCCCATAGTAAAAAATTCATACGTTGCCACAGCATGAAATCCAGTACAGAAAGCTTGATTAGTGGGAGGAGGTTATCCTCAATCATATTTGTGGGCCCATGTTAATGTGGATACCTGGATATCTATGCCCTTTGGCCTCTCATCTCATATCATGGTACTGTAAGCATGCATTAGTGGAAACTCTGGACAGAGGAAGTGCCTCACATTTTTAGTCCAATAAATCTTGTATTCTGCTAGGGGAGCAAAGTCATTAATAATGGCTATAACTGCTTTTCTGGAGAACTCTGGGTGAGACAGAAGGAGCAGAACAGAGCTGGATGTCATCTGCATATAGTAAGGCCTTAACCACACTGTCTCCTACCCGGATGCTCTTTATCACTGGTGAGAGGCATATTGCCATAGACAAAATCTCAGAGGCCAGTAGAAATAGGAGCAGGGACAGTGGGCACTCTTGTCTAGTACCCCAATGGATTGCAAATGTGTGGGACAGAAAGTCACCAAAGCTAACGTCTGCTATAGGGGAGTAACACAGGAGGCAAACCTTAGCAATAAAGTAATTGCGTAACCTGGTTTTGGACATAGACTTGACGAGTTAGGACCAGGCTGTACTGTCAAATGCATTTACAGCCTCTGGGGCAAGGGCTAGTCTTTCCTCAGGGTCATCCTTTGTTGGCCGTAGGAGAGGTATAGCTTCCAATGAGGGGTTCAGGAACTGTGATCCAGTACAAAGCCCACTTGAGACTAACGAATGATTTGAGGGATCACCTTTTGCAGGCTTGTGGCACAAATTTTGGGTATACTTTTTAAGTTAACATTAAACAAGGAGATGGGATGATAAGTAGCACATTCTAAGGGAGTGTTGTCCTCTGTCAAAAGAAGGGTGATAGTAGCCTTGTTTGAAATGGCTCTCAGGTGCCCACTGTCCAGCACCTCCTGGTAGGCTTTTATGAGGACGGGAACAATGAGAGCCTTGCTTGTCTTTTAGAATTAGTCTGAATACCCATCTTCTCCGGATGGTGTGTAACTGGGTATATATAAAACATTGTCCTTCACCTCCTCCTTGCTGAAGTCCCTCTCAAAAAAGGCTCTGTCTTCTTAGGTAAGAAAGGGTAGTCGCAGATAAGATAGAAAAGCATCAATATGATCTGAAGTTGCCTTGATCACTGAGTTGTAAACATATCTATAAAATGAGGCAAAGTATTCCATGATAGCAATTGGGTAGGTGAGCAGGGCAACCTGCTTGTCACGACTTGTTGGTAAACTAGGCGAGACTGATGCTGATGCAGCTTCACAGCCAACAGATGGCCTGATTTCTACCCATGATCATACCTCCTCCAATGCAGTTCAAGCAGAGTCTTTTTCACTCCCTCATGAAAGAACGTAAGCAAGCATTGTTTGGCTAATTCCAGCTGTTTCTGAGGAGGGTTGGACCCTGACTATATAGGTTATGGACGTCGCAGACGACTATCTGTAGACTGCACTGGTACTCTTGGAAAGGGGCGACCGCTCGGTCCCCCCGAACGTATGGATGGGGGCCCGAACCTCCCGGGAAGCCATTTTGGGCGGGGTGGGCGTGGCCCGGCTGGTATGCCCAAAGCGGCGTAGCCGGAGCGCGCCTTCCCCCGCCCGAGAGGGGTTGTCCTAGACACCTCGAAGGAAGACCACGCCCAGTAGGCGTATCAGGGACGGGTACACGCCCTCCCGCAGAAGGATAAAGGAGCGGGAACCCAGAAGATCGTCCTCTTGTTCCTCGGATCGGAAGGCTGCACCCACTCGTTGCTCGTGAGCCCTCGACGGAACAAGCAGCAATTTTGAACGTGGTAATCCTGTTTTTATCTTTCAGTTTCGACACAGATTTCAGGACCTCGTGGATCGACCAAAGGCGAGGACTCGAAACCATGCCTAGCAAGCAAGCAGGAAAGGGTTCCGAGATGGAGAAGATGTTACGCCTGTTGTCGAACCGGATGGCGTGTATGGACCAAAAGCTCGGTCAAGTCCAATCGCTCGGTAGAGGTTTGGCGGAGGTAAAGAAGCAATTGGCTACAATGAACGACCCAGGTCAGCCGAAAAAGGTAATAGGCCCGGCCTTGCCGGGAGTGGTTGCCGGGTTAAGAGGGAAGCGGGTCAAAGAAAGGGCAGTCTCGGGGGGGGTCCTGGCACCAGTGGTGCCGCCCATCGCTCCCCTAGTACCGGCTGGTAACCCGGTTCAGGAACCAGTTTTAGGCCAGCCTATCCCAGTGGTGATCACCTCGACCGAGGATGATGAAATGCCCCCAGAATTGGCCGCTCAGTTGACCGAATGGATTAAAACAAAGGTGGGGGGCACAGCGACCCCGGGAGATCCGGCCGAAGAGGCCAGAGTGTTAATGAAGCAGTTGCGGCAATCGAGAGATGTCGCGAAAGCGAGTGTTCCTCTTGTTCCCCCACAGGTGGCGCCAGGAGTACCAGAAGCTGGTCAAGAGAAGGTGGCGGCAACAATAGCCGATCCGGGTAAGCTCGCATTGCCAATGGTGGGGGAGGGCTCGATACCCTCTAGGCGGGAAAAGGTTGCACAGCACGTTCCCTTGGCCACGACAGAGTTAATATGGGGAGACAAGTATGTCAACATGTTTTCATTGTTAACGGACCATCGTGAGATGGAGTATGCTAAAACGCAGAAAGATTTGTGGCACCCTAGTGTATGGCGCGCCAAGATGGCCGAGTTCAGGGTGGAAGAGACAGTGACGAACTGGGTTAAGGCCTTCTCTATATTTACCGCAGTTATGGGGGAATGTAAACCTGATGTTATGACTGAGTTGGTTTGCTATCAGAATCGCATTATGGATTTTTATTCAATGTATGAGGGGGAAGAATGGAAAGGCTATGACATGAAGTTCCGTAAAGCAAAGGAATATGATGCTTCTCTGTCTTGGGATTGTTTGGACTCGGTGTCATGGCACAAGCAACTCCTGCCAGGGGCGACAGGTACCTCCTCGCCAGGCAGGAGCGGGTCCGGAGTTGTCCGCCAAAAGCCCGGGGTGCCCTTTCGAGCAGGCACAGGTGGGGGCTATCAGCCTAGAGTTGGCGGGAAGGGCGGACAAGGAGGGGTCTGTTGGGGCTTCAATCGAGGCAATTGTAACAGACCACAGGGGACATGCAAGTTTAAGCATGTGTGTGCCGGCTGTGGGAATTCCTCACACCCGGAAAGTGCATGTAGATCAAAGAATGGCGGGACGGGTGGAAAAGGAGGACCTAAGCAGGAGTGAGGTGGACCTTTGTAACCGATTGCCTACACCAGTTGATCTAATGGTTACGATTCCGTGGTTAAACAAATACCCTGATCATGTGTCCGCTGGGGTGTTGAGGAAGGGATTCTTACATGGCTTCCACATCCCGGTGGGGGAAGTTCGGGGGAATTCCTTTTGTAGAAACCAGTTATCGGTACAGCACAACCCAAGCGTGGCAGAAAAGAAAATAGCAAAAGAAGTCAGTTTCGGACGAGTGGCTGGCCCCTTTTCCTGCCCGCCGTTGGCCGATTTCATATGTTCCCCATTAGGGGTTGTCCCGAAGAAAGATCCGGGGGAGTTTAGACTCATACATAACCTTTCTGCTCCCAGGGGATCCTCGGTGAATGATGCCATAGACCCAGAAGTTTGTTCGGTACGATACGCATCGTTCGACGATGCCGTGGCCATGTTGAACCACCTAGGCCCTGGGGCGCTGATGGCGAAATGTGATATCGAATCAGCATTCCGGTTGCTTCCGGTGCACCCGCAGGATCAGCGCCTGCTAGGTTTTGCATTTCAGGGAAATTATTACATGGACAAATGCATGCCCATGGGTTGTTCCATTTCATGTGCATATTTTGAGATGTTTAGCTGTTTTTTGGAATGGGCATTTACAGAGGCCACAGGGCATAGACATGTTATGCATTATCTGGATGATTTTCTGTTTTTGGGGGCAGCCGATGATATGAATTGCGCACAGGCGCTGTATGATTTCTGCATCCTCATGAATGAATTCGGTGTCCCATTGGCACCAGGTAAGACGGTTGGACCATCTACTTCACTGGAGTTTCTGGGTATTGAGCTCGATTCTGTGGAGGGGTGTTTCCGACTACCAGTAGACAAAGTGACCAAGTTCAGGGCTTCCTTGAGGCAATGCCTGGGTGGGGAGAAAGTGACCCTGCACCAGTTACAACGAACAGTGGGTCAGCTTAATTTTGCCTTAAGGGTGATTCCTATGGCCCGCCCGTTTTCGCGCTCTATCGCGCAGGCTATGGGTGGTCTCAAAGAGGCTCACCACCGTACGAGACTGTCTGGAGAGGTTCGCCAGGATATGCGTATTTGGTTGGCATTTCTGGCGGACTTCAACGGTCGAGTCGTCTGGAGCTCCCCGCCAGAGTCTTCGGAGGAATTGGGTCTATGGACCGACTCGGCAGGGAGCGTGGGTTTTGGCGCCATCTTGGGTGATCGATGGTCGGCACAAACATGGCCAACATGGTGGCACTCCGACGGCCTCACAGGTAACATTGGGTTCCTGGAGTTATTCCCCATCTGGGCTTCTCTGATGACATGGGCCGATGACTTCAGGGGCCGCTCAGTGGTGTTTTGGTCCGACAATATGACTGTCGTAGATTGCATTAACCGACAGGCAGCACGCTGCAAAATGATGTTGAGATTGTTGAAAGAGATTGTGCTGCTGTGCATGAGATTGAATGTACTGTTCAGGGCGAAACATGTGCCAGGTGTACTGAATCATGCGGCTGATGCACTCTCTCGTTCACGTATGCAGGCATTCAGGGGTTATCTGCCCAGAGCAGACTTAGAGGCAGCACCATTCCCAGAAGCAATGTGGCTAATCGGTGCCTCGGATTACAAGACCTCGTGGCAGCGAGTCTAGCCCCCAGGACAAGGAAAGCATACGAAGGAGCGTTTCGTTCTTATTGCACATATTTGGGTCCTGTGGGGAGTCTGCATTGGGGGCAGGAGGAATCCTTCCTGGGGTACCTGGTTGCACTACACAGGGAGGGCCGATCAGTGGCAACGGCCGGTAGGCATAGGGCGGCCATTTCATTCATGGCCCAGGTACACGGCATAAAAGACCCTACAGGTTCTTTTTTGGTGAGGAAAGCCCTTCGCGACTGGCAGCGCCTTGAGGGTTGCAAGAGAGATACGAGGCACCCGATTGGCTTAGACAGACTGTCTCTGCTTTTAGCAAAGCTGGACGAAACGGGTTCCTCCCATTACGAAGCAGTTCTGTTCCGGGCAGCGTTCACATTGGCATTCCATGGGGCCATGAGGGTGAGCGAGCTTGTCGCAAGGAACAAGAGAGATATGGAGGGAGGTTTGTGCAGGGATCACATCCAGATAAGGGGTGATTCGATGGTAATCATGATAGCCAGGTCCAAGACCGACCAGGGGGCTATGGGAGATAGTGTGGTCATACAGCGCAAGCGAGGGTCCCCCGTCTGCCCGTTGAAGTGTGTGGAAGACTATTTGGCGCTGAGAGCGGCCGCTTGGGGGGGGAGCTTGCTCCGACACAAGGATGGCACCCCACTGACGAGATTTCAGTTTCAGAGGGTGCTGGCACTGGCAATCGCTGACGCGGGCATGGACCCGTGCGATTTTGGGACCCACTCCTTTAGGATAGGGGCTGCTACTGAGGCCACAGCCAGGGGTCAGAGTGCCGAGGAAGTGAAACAATTGGGCCGTTGGTCCTCGAATTGCTTTAAGAGGTATGTGCGATTGCACATGTTGTAAGTGATCAATTGACATGCACTCACGTTTTCTGTCTTTTGTTTACTTTGCAGTTTCGCGGGCCTGCCAGGCAGGGCGGAATTGGAGGTCGACCCTACATCAAGAGACCAGCGGTCAGAGATCACCGACTGGGGAGAGGATGGTATGGGTCGTGGGCCACTCATACGTGAGGCGCGCCGGTGATGTATTCAAGGAAGGTGACGCAATTCACGCACCTGGGGAATACGGGTTCAGAGTGGCTTTCCATGGGAAAGGTGGGCTCGTTTTTGACAAATTTGAGTCATTTTTCGAGGGACTTTTAGGGCGGCATAGGTCACCGCCATCTATAGTCATAGTACACCTGGGTGGCAACGATTTGGTGACACTGGGTAGACGAGTGTTACTTGAACGAATCTTGTCGGCTGTTAGCTGGTTGGCTAAAAGAGTCCCGGGGTGCACGATTGCCTGGTCCCACATGATTCCTAGAAGGAGGTGGCAAGGGGGCCTTTCGGTGTCAGCTCTGAACCATTCAGTTAAACGGGTCAATAATAAGATTAATAGACTGTTCCGTTCTGCACAGTTGCATGTCATTCCTCATGGGTGTATCCGGGGTGACCATATGTATCTGTACGATGGGGTTCACCTGTCCAGGGAGGGGAATGATTTACTAATAGGAGATTTGGTTGCATGGCTGAGAGGTTTGAGGAAGTATGACCTATAGGAGGAGTTGGGGGGACCGGATTGTCGGTCAACTATCCGGTCTGTGGCGGTAAGGTCATGATCGGTGAGCAGGAATTTAAAGGTCTCTAGAGTGGGGCGCCACCCACAATGGATGGGAGCGCCCGGGGGAAGACGGCCATTGGCCCCTTCCACGGGGAGGCGGCACCCACTAAGAATGGGGCGCCTAGGGGGAGATGGCCATGGGCCCCTCCCAGGGGGGGAGGCGGTTAAATGCCCCTCCTGACTAATTTCCCGGGGGCCGGATATCCGCGACGGCGGATAGAGAGTATGGGGTGGGGGGGAGAGTCCACGCTGTCCTTCCTACAGAGACCTCATACGGGAACTCGGATGACCCTTAAGATGGCGTCGAGTAGAAAGGGGGCCCCCACCACGACAAGGGAAGTTACAGTTGGCAATGAGGGTAGAGCCCTCTGCGCATGCGCCGCTCACACGGTGAGGGCGGGAGTTTGTAGTAGGGATCTGACACCGGTTAAGACCTTGCCGTTCCCTTAATGCTAGGATGTACAATTTGAATTAGAGTGTATGCATTTTCAGGATGTTAGCCAAAAGTACATGACTGCATCGAAATGTAATAAATGTCAAATTGTACATAATGCATAATGATGAAACTTTTAATTTAATGTTTTAAATTTTGTTTCATATTTTAATAAATACGGCCAGGAGGGTGACTCCCTCCCGTCTTCCAAAAGTACAACGATTGTCCGACTTCCCATCCTTGGGGATGTGTGTTGGGAGGGGGTGGCGGGCATCCCGGCCATATGCCACTTGCTCTTTGTAATAGCTGAGTCCCTCATCATTGCCCCTTTCAGGGTGGCTTTCACTTGTCACCCACAGGGTCATGTGGTAACACACCGAATCCTCATTATCCATTAAGAGGATCGAATATGTTGCCTAAGTTACACTTTTTTTCAAGCTGAGTGTACATGAGCACTCTCAATCTCCGCCTACTTGGAGGAGATGTTAGTATTCCAAAATCCAAATATAGATGGGCTGAGCTGTCATCCAAAAAGCCAACCTCCAGTATATTGCATTGTAGCACATCTGTCAATAGTTGGCTTTTAATGACAAAATAATCGAGGCACGACTTAGGGCCATGGGGGCAGAAATGAAAGGTAGAGTCTCTGTCTGGGGAATATAGCAAGTACCATATATCTGAGAAGGCATGATCTGCCAGGATGTCACGGAGAAGGGCCCTTTCAGCATGAATGCAAGTTTCAGGATGGCTCCTTCTATCCAGAACGGGGTTCGGAGTCAGAATCCAACCCTTACCCAGTTGAACGATGTGTGTCTGAAAGCAGTGAAAAGTATGGTGAGACAGGCTAGGAGCTGGGTCTAATGCAAATTGGGAACATATGTCGAACATATGACCATTGTCTTATTAAAGAACCGTAATTTGGCAAATACCTATCAGCCTTCAACATCTGTCAAAGTTTTTAGCAGTCTACAAGGAAATCTATGACTAGGGCTCCCAGTTTTATGGTATTTCTTTTTTTGACATTTCCGTCTGTATTGATCCATATTTATTTGTTGTTAGCTTTATCTGTATTTATCCATATTTATTTTGGGTTTTGTGGAAAAATGAAGCTGAAATTAGTATATTACCACATTTATTTAACCAGTAAATATGTCCTCATGCTTGAATGCCTGCTAGGTTTCAATGCTGTCTGCACCCTCAGAAGATAATTCAATGTACTTATGAGAAAATATGCAAATTTCAGTACCAACCATGGGCATATTATTTCTGTTAAAGCCTCTTTACTAAAAGTCCTTTCTTTTTTAGCCCCCTTACCTATCAATCCACACATCTATTGGCCTGGCAGTCATGGCAGACAGTATTTAGAATTACTAAAAAAGCAACCCAGTTTCCGTTTTTATCCACATTTAAAAAATAAATACAGACAATATTTGTTCTGTCTGTATTTATCTGTAAAAATCATTAAAAAACGGAAAACAGTGTGCCTTATCTATGACCAATAAGAGTGGTCCCTCTGAATCTCTTGAATGAGTTGCGAGTGGAGGAGGACTCTCCACTGGCTTCATTTAGCCCATTTTTGCTAATCACTGAGCCCACCCATTTCCCTTGAGTTTGAGGGACGTCTGAAGTGAGAGATGAGTTATCTGTATGCGGACGAGCTCAACCTTTTTTGTGTTAAGATATCATTTTCCTGCTAATATAATGTGACAAGCTGTGAACATTCAGAGTAATGATTGACAAGGGTTTGGAAATCTCTGTGTGCTGCCCACACATGAAACTGTAAAAGCAAGACAATCAGCCATGCTGGGGGGAAGGCTAATTAGGCATGTGAAGCCAGGGATCTAACAATGCCACTCCTTTTGATGAGAGCCCTAACTCTCCTAAATGGAAGACTCAGAACTGGAGTGTTCCAGTGAGTGAAGCCACCCTAGAGACACCACACGGTGGAGAGAAGTGCCTTCTGTCAGGGGCAGAAAAGTAAAGACCCATCAATGTATTAAAGTAACACAATCAAATATTCACGGAACGAACACAGCTGTGCTGCGCGGCATGAAAGGGAGAGGGTCGAAATGTGATGTATTTGACAGTACACGCCACATTCCTGCTCACTGCCTTTTCTGGTGCACAATGCACATCCTAGTTCTAATGGAGGCACCCTTGCACCATAGCGTTGTAGGCAGGATTGTTTTTGTGCAGGAAGGAGAACTTTCCTGCACAAAAACAATCTTCAGTGGCATTTTCCTATTTCTGAGAATGCTGCAGAATGCAGCACACTTAGAAAGAGGAAACAATAAGTAGAAATAAAGATATTTCTCCTCGTTGTGCCTCTGGGGGAAGGCATGCAATTCTTACACATTCCCAGGTCTACCAGTGTTGGTAAATCTGGGAATGCATTGGAATACATGGGTGGATGCTTGGAAACACCCACGCTCCACCCATGGAATTCTTCTTTGGAGCAGAGTAACGCAAGGCAGTGACTGGTGCTGCCCTGCATTACTCCAGATTTACAAAGCACAACAGGGCCATGCATGTGTGTCTTGGTAAATCTCATCTAGTTTTTGCTTCAACCTAGCATTATCTTGTGTGGCACAAGGGCAACACAAAACATTGATAAATATGCCCCACTGTGCATTCATAAATTGGTAAGTGATATACAGGGATTGGAGAAAAGGGAAAAAGGCCAAGCTATAGAGGGAAGGGAAAAATACGAGTGATGTAAAAAGTGGGGATCGGAATAGGATATAGAAGAACATTAATTAGTGAGCTAACTACTGCACTTAGCCAACAGAACTGACCACCACTCACATATTGGCATATAAAAATGGAAAAAGAGAGGATAAATAAACAGATACTCTAAGAGCTAGTGAAGTTGTGATCAATTGAGCTAAACGGCCTCTGTAATCTGATTCCAAAATGGTCAGGATGCCCAATAAGAGAATAGAGCTGGGTGACTGTGACTTATATCTGTTCATGTCTTTGTGAAGAGCTTTCACAAGCTAATGGAGACCAGCACAATCTGATTCTCTCTGTGTTGATCCCTCGGCCTGCTGCTGCTTCAGTTGGGGTCGACGTAAGTTCCAGAGGCCCGGAGCAACTGATGCTCTCATGTCGCACTTGGGGCTGCTGCTTGGCTACAAGAAGCCCATTTAGGAAGGACTCTAAATCACCAGGGTCCAAAGAGCCTTAGGCCTTTATGTCTATGGTCACAATTGTGTGGGCAGGATCGAGATGGAAAAATGGTGGGCTCCCATTGCCTAAGTCTGGGTCTGCGAGGCAGAATGCGCTACCGGATGTGCTAGTGGTGCTGAATTGCAGTGCAATATGCATATTTCTGCCTGTTGGCTGAACTCCACAGAGTCTCATGGAGATTTTATGTAACTCCGCTCACCCCTAGTAATAGATCCTCTTTATCTGCATCCTCTCGGGAACACCATAGTTGCACAAATTGTCCCGGTGCGCCCTGTCCTCCAGGTCTGTGACCATGTGGCGCAAGAAGTCTATGTCCCTGCTTCAATCCAGGAAGTTGTCATAGTGGGACTAAACCCAGTCGAGACTTAGGCACACCTCACATCCATTGCAGATATCATTGCACTAATAGTCAAAACCTTTTTCAGGAGCGCCTTCATGGTGGGGGGTTTCAAAGCGTTAGACATCTGGGGAGTATGAAGGTTTGAATCGCCCCACTGTTTCTGAGAAGATACATTGTTGAATGGCTAGTTTAGTCAAGGGTCATGTATGGTTGTAAAGTACCTGCAGTCCCCATTCCTGGAGGCGTTGGAGAATTAGTGCTACCACTAGGGTATGTGCCCACCACGTCAGCAGTGACTTACCCTAAAATTGTACCCAGAGACCCAGTCTGGGTAGAGTGAATTCACTGCTCAAGATGCACCCTCGCTAGCCATAAACAGCAAGTCACAGTTGAGTTAAGTCAGGAGGCATACAGCTTGCCTAACTGGCGCCCTATACAATCACTGCTCTGATAATCTTAGGTGTAAGGAAGGTAGGTTGCCATGCATCCTCTTCCCCCATAGAGCACTCTACTGATGTATCATCCAGTGGTCCCTCATACTTTAGCAATACTATCAGAGGACTGCACACAATACCAGATGGCTCATACTGTACGTTTCTCGCAGGTATGAAGAGACAAGAAGATGCTGTCACATCTTGCAGGGTGAGGCAGGAAGATTGAGAAAATAGACTAGAGTCAGGCTCACCTACCCACAGGCCACATTGGGAACTCGTTGTGGTCCATGGGCACCTTAAAGTAAGAGGTGCACTCATCATCCGCTGGATAGCGAAGTGGGTCTCTTCACTGGGTGGCTGGTACAGAGGAAATGTATTGAGGTATGGCCAGGCAGACCAACCAGGTTTGTATAGCCACTAAGCTGCCTTTGTGGTCTTGTTGTATCATCAAGGCCAGTGATGGGCTTGAAGGCATTCTCACTCCTTACATATTGAGACTCATGTAGTCAAGTTGGAACAGTACAGGCCTCTTGTGTTACTAGCTATGGCCAGGATAGCAAGCCACCCAGGGAAGAGTTGCTCACACACAAGGCAGAGAATGCAGTTTGTGTTGGCTCTCACGGGCAGATAGGGTTTGACCTCTCTCACACCTACGAACACAGGATCATGTTTGGCACAAAAAAGGGAGCAGGACAGCCCTAATTGGCATGAAGGCTGGACGAGAGGACACTGTAGCAGAGCTCTAGCTGGGAGCAGCCATCTAGTTCACTGGGTGCTGAATCCTGTACCTGTCTCTCTCTTATCTTTTCTCCACTTCCCCTACCTATCATATGACTTAATTTTAACTGTCTTCTCAACATTTGTGAGATCTAATATTCTCCAATCAATTTCCACCATCAACAGACCTTATACTTGGCGGGTAGATGTGGTTTAATTATTGCTAAACAGATAAAGGAAGAGGATAAACGAAAATGCAAGGTATAACACATCACCCCCACTTCCCTTGCCATGATTATCCTGGTTTTTTCTGAATGCAATGTTCAGCATTGGGTTAATGGTAGGTAGTGTGCATTATTTATGATTTAAGCCCCACAGAAAACCTAATTACTAAAGAATCCCCCTCCTGGCTCCTGACGTACATGGGTGTACTATTGAACAATTCATACTTTGCTTATAATCTATATAACATTAATCCAACCTGTGAGGTTACGTAGTTTTCGACTCCGCTTCGTATTCAGCCGCCATTTTGTGCTTAGCCGCCATTTTGTGTTGCCTCACTCAGGCAGCACGACTAACGCGGTAAACATGGTGTTTTTGCCTTTTCAGCTGCTAATTGTCTTTCATGATTAAAGAGTAACTCTTGTCCATGTTTACAAAACCGATGTCAGGGTCTGGCCGAGTTCGTAAAGCCATGTCTAGACTGATTAATCCATGTCTTACTCCACTGTTTGGGTCCCACCATTCTTCTTGACTTTATCTTGTTTAACTGGCCTTCACTATTCTCTTCGTGTGTTCTCTTGTTACATAGCCTATCCCTTGAAGCATTCTACACATGTTTTACCACCTGGAAATTGAATTACGGGCATTAGTGTTGATTAACTTGAGGGGAGGAGAGCACACGGGGTCTGAAAGAAGGGTGTGTTTTAGACATTCGATAGCTTGTTTTCGAACTATTCCTATTTGTCAGTTTTGTGTGTTTTGGGAGTTGTCATTGTAAACTTGTTCTGTATAATAGACTGTACGCCATGGAATGAAGTGGCAGTCTCTTGACAATATATACCCGTTTGGTACTTCTTAAACAACTGTGCTTAGCTGCAGCTAATAAACCTGTTATTCTACGCCTAACAGAGTGTCTCGTGTCTCTGTCTGTCAAGGCAGGTGAACCCGGAGATAT
The DNA here is from genome assembly GCF_964261635.1 of Lissotriton helveticus. Taxonomy (NCBI): domain Eukaryota; kingdom Metazoa; phylum Chordata; class Amphibia; order Caudata; family Salamandridae; genus Lissotriton; species Lissotriton helveticus. The sequence continues at coordinate 130,394,927 of NC_136069.1, forward strand.
TAGGCGTGCCCTGCGCCGCTTGGCCCATAAGGTCAGGTTCTCCACCTGCCGCCCAGCGCCCCTCCCTTCTCCACGATCTACTTAATGGAGGCTGCAGCGTGACTACATTGAGTAGGTCCTGTGCCAGCTCCACGTCTCAACTTCTGCAGGCCTGCCGCTTGTAAAGTTGCCTTCGTAATGCTATTGGCAGCCCCTTCCCTTCCCTGCTCACCACCGCTCTCCACTCCACATTCCTCGCTATTGCAAATTGATGCATTTGTAATGAGCATTGCAATGTCATGATTGTATTTTTCATATTGTGCCAGTCAGCCTCTTTTCCTGTCAAATTAGCCTCTTTTTCCTGTCTAGATTAGCCACTTCATGTACCCTTGTTGTTTTTGACCCCCTTGTACTTGCTGTTGTTTTTGCAATCCTTCCACCTCCCACCACCCAGCGCCCCTCCCTCTCCCAGGAACTACCTAATGGAGGCTGCAGTGAGGCCTCGCAGCGGATGTGCCGCCGGCACACCACAGGCAAGCATGTTTGCACCCATCTATGCCTGGACCACAGCAAGCCGCAGGAACCCTGGCCCTCCTTCAACCCACCGCTACTCCACCACTGAGCTCCTGATCCTGGGCAACAGACACAGCAACAACTGCTGCATCACCTCTCCCCTGTCAATGGAAGGACCCTTCACCTGTTGCCACTTCACATATATCACAGGATCCACCACCCACTCCAGAACACCTGCCACACCCACCTCGCCAACCACGAGTACCCCAGAACTGATCAAGTGCATCCTACTTAATGCCTGTCCCTCTGCCAAATGAAATCTAGGACTCCATCCCCTCTCTCATCCCCGATAGAATATTCATTACAGAGACCTGGCTCAAACCGCCCACCCCAGACGTTGCCATTGCAATTTCCACAGGCTTCAAGACATTCACCAGGATCGCACCAACAAACCCAGAGGAGGCATCTCCACTGCCCACAAGGAAACTCTTCTCTTCTCCACCACCGATGACAACATCACACCCATCATGGAACATCCCAACTTCAAACAGACCCCAAGACAACAAACTGAGGTACCCTCACCTACAGCCCCCAGGTCCTCTGCAACACCATCTCTGAATTCAATGCCCTACTACTCATCGGCTCAAAGCAACACATCTTCCTCTGTGACCTCAACTTCCACCTTGATGACACCAATGTCACCAACCTCCTCGAAAGCATGAGCAACATCAGCCTCACCTAACTTGTCACCTGCCCCACACACAGTGCAGGACACACATTGGACCCCTACTTTACAGCCAGCAACAGAATCAGGTTCAGCCATGTCACCAAGTTCACCTGGACCGACCATGCCATGGTCTACTTCACCATCGCAGGTTCCCCAGTTTCCACCACCAGGCCACTGAGCTCCTCTCACTGCAGCTGGAACAAAGTAACATAGACCCAATAGATGGACGCCTTTAACACCACCCAGCCCTACACCCCTACCGATTTGGAACAGTCCACCCAAAACGTCTCCGCCTGGATCTCCAACTGTGGCAACAAAGTCACCCCCATGAAGCCTGCCAATACCAGCAGATCCACAAAACACGCCTGCTGAACTCTGGACTACCAAACGTGAATGCAGTTGACTAGAAAGATAATGGTTCCCCAACAGAAATTCCACAGACTAAACCTCCTTCAAGGTAGCCCTCAACAGATACCACCAATGCCTCAAGGAGATAAATAGAGACATCCTGACAGACCACATCGAGGCAAGCACCGACCACACCAAAAAACTCTTTAAGATCATCAGAGAGTTCTGCTGCCCTTCAGCCACCAAGAACGCAATCTGCCCTTCTCAAGAACTCTGTGACACACTAGCGAACTACTTCCACAACAAGATATAAATCATATATAGTAACTTCCATCCCCAACCACCAACAGATGCCACCCACAGCCATCCTACCACAGCATTGGAATCTTCTCACCACACAGAACATCACAGCTATCAAGACCTCCATTCACTCCAGAGCACCAACTGACTCCTTCCCCCATCATATCTTCAACCTCAGACACAAAGAAATCAGCAGTTCACTCACCTCCATTGTCAACCATCCATCACCAATGCCACCTTCCCTGATGCATGAAAATTACACAGAGGTCCAACCCCTCTTCAAGAAACCCTTTGCTGACCCCAGTGAACTTAAAAATGATTGCCCCATCTCACTGCTCCCATTACCCACCAAAGTCCTTGAGAAGGCCATCAATCACCAGCTCACGGAACACCTAGAAAGAAACAACATACTCAACTGTTCCCAATCCAGCTCCCATGCCAACCACAGCACCGAGACCACCCTAATGGCTACAACTGGTGACATCAGAAACCTCCTAAACTGTGGTGAAACAGCAGCTCTGATCCTTTTTGAGCTCTCATCGGCATTCAACACCATATTCCACCACACCTTCATCAGCAGACTCCACTACGTCTGCATCCAGGCAGAAGCTCACAAATTGATCACGCCCTTCATCACAGAATGCACCCAAAGAATTTGCTTACCACTTTTCACCTCTGAACCCAAGAACATCATCTTTAGCATCCCCCAAGGCTCCTCTCTCAGTCCTACCTTGTTCAATACCAACATGACACCTCTGGCCAACATTGCCCGAACCCACGGACTCAACATCCCAACGCATCCTCTTACTCACAGAAGACCCCATCACAACCAGAACAAACTTCTGCAACTCCATGACAAGCGCTGCTGACTGGATGAGGGCAAACTGCCTGAAGCTCAACACAGACAAAACAGAAGAGCTGATTTTCAGGAATAACACCTTCCTATTGAACGTCACCTGGTAGCTGCCCAAACTTGGACCCACATCGGCTCCAACTGACCATGTTCGTAAACTCGGCATCATCCTGGACACCAAGCTCACCATGAAATGTCATGTCAATGTCGTCTCATCCACCTGTTTCCATACTCTCTGCATACTCCTAAAGATCTTCAGATGGATCCCCGTCAACAACAGGAAAACAGTCCCACAAGCCCTCATCACCAGCAGGCTGGACTACGGAAATCCACTCTACACCAGAATCACCACTCAACTCCTCAAGAGACTCCAGACCATACAGAATCCAGCAGCCAGACTCATCCTCAGCCTCCCAAAAACAGACCTGCATCACCCCCACCTTCGGAACCTCCACTGGCTCCCTTTCCAGAAGAGATTCCACTTCAAGATGCAGACTCACACCTAGAAAGCCCTCCACAACCAGGGTCTAGCATACATCGACCTGAACTTCCAACAGCCCGCCAGCGAACTGCAATCCCTCTCTTTTACCCTCGGTCACATTTGCCGCATTTGTTGAAACCACAGAGGAGGTTGTTCCTTCTCTACCTCATCGCCAAATGCTGGAATGACATCCCCATCTACTTGCAAACCTCACCCTCACTTCAGAAAGTGACTCCACACCTGGCTCTTCGACTAAGACCTGTGATATCTCAGCACCTGGATACCCCTGGTGTGATAAGCCACACTCTATAATTACTGATTGATTGATTAACATGTGCTAAAATACTTCTGTGTTTGAAATCTAGGATACTAGATTCAGTAAAAAGGATTCTTTTTACTGTTTTAATATTGCTGGCCTCTGCTTTGGATGTACCGTTAACTCATATTTCATGTTTCAGAATACTTATTGGAGGTTCACAAGTTTCACTAAAAAAAGAAACCTGTTTCAAACTGTTAGGGCTGTCAGCAGTTAGTCCCCTGACCAAATATTCTGCATCATCATCTTCTCATAGGGGACTTGCGTTGACTGCCATCAATACTCAGATGAGGATAAGAGGTTAGGTTTCAGGTGAGTTTTTGTGATATGAAGTCTATTCTGACTAGTACTTAGTGATGATATCAGATGCCCACAGGCATTAATTAAGGAAGGAAGGTCAAGTTACAAGATCTGACAAGCAGGGAAAATTGTGAATAGCAAGGGAGCTCCGGCAGGGAGAGCCTGTGAGAGGGTGATGGAATTTCTTTGTTCTTTATGTAGGGCCTCTGCCAGTAAGTAAGTGGGCCTTCCTTTCTTTACACTTCATACTACTGATTGAAAAAGAATATTGAAAACATGTAAATAACAAGGGAATGGCCCTTTTAGTACTATAAAATAACAATATTTATTTTAGAAACATAAACCAAGACACTCGCACCACCTGCAATAGACTCTCCTTCCTACACCCTAAACACCTATACTCTATCCTACCTCTTGTTCAGCTCATATAATCGACACCACCCTCAACAGAATTACCCTTCTATAATCCCTAAACAACAACACAACACTATCCCACTGCTTTCCCAACTCATTTCACTGAAGCCACCTGAAATAGATTCACCCTGTGGACTAAACAACACACTACTATACTACCGTTTCCCCAGCTCATCCTCTACCACACCAACCCCAATAGACCCAATCTCTCCCTAATGTAAATACCCCTATAAATTGTCCAAACAGGTTTGCAGGTCATGTTGTGCCCTCCTCCTGTCCCCCGTCCCAGAAACTATAGGACCTTGAGGATTTTGTGGGGGAAGGTGTCCATGAATGTGGGGAGAGGATGGTGTCTGGATGCTATGACTGGTTGCTAGGGGCGGTGGGTGGTGCAGGGTTTGTACCTGTGGTATTCCACAGCCAGCTTGAAGGCGTTTGAGTCTGTTGCCTCCTGTTCCATAAAGACCCCATGGTATACAGAAGGTGTAGTAAATTGGGTTTTTGTTGAGGGGGGAGCATACCCTTCATAATCATCGCCCACAATTGCTGTCAGTACATTAACCTGCGCTTAACTCTCTGATAGCAGCAGGACAGCTCTCTTAAGTGAAAACTAGGCCTAAAGCAGCAGAGCAGTCCTCTGAAGTACAAGACAGTCCTTCTGGGGGGTCCTGCGCTTGCCCAGGAGCGTACTGCAGCATAGATTTGAGATTTCAATATTTATACCTGGTGCCAAACTTTGAAGTGGGAAAAACTTCTAGATCTTCCTACATTTTTGTGAGTATGCTGTTGGCATCACTTTTGAAATGTAAGTGTGGTAGGGAACAACTTCACCCATTCCAATCTGGCAAGATGGTCCATCCTGCCAACTCCTAGTCCCTCTTTATCTCAATATGTAGGAGGAATACACGAAGTACACAACTGCCACTTACACCCAGTGAGGTGACCCAGGATACAGGCTACAGGTACCACATGATTAGGTCAAGAAAATAAAAAAATTCCAAACGTAGTATTTTCCGAAATGCGACTTAAATTGTTACTTTACCATTAAAGAGGATGTAAGAATACAATTCTTCGAAAACCAAGCATGATATTTCTACCTGCTTCCAATCGAAAATTTGCACTTATGTAAATGTAACCCAATGTTATCCAGTATCAGAGGTAGGCCTCACAAAAGTGAAAAACGAATGTAGGCGTTTTTCACTACCAGGACTGGAGAAACTTAAAAACACATGCCCTACTTTTTAAATACAATGCGCTGTGTAGGACCTATCATAGGGGTTACTTATATGAAGTTCCACGGAAATTATGCAGCAAAGGAGGGTCATATTATGCGACAGGGTTCACTAAATTAAGCAGCGTAAAAGAGCAAATTATGCAGTGTAATGTTGCACCTTTTGTGATAGTGGTTCTTTATTGTTTTGTAATTTTTACATTTCTAACACTGTTTGAGAATACGTTGCACCTCATTAGTAGCAGCATAACACTCGCATTTCGCAATAAGCATGATAAAGGTGACCGGTCTTTGCAACTGTCATTCTACTATGCAGTAACACATGTAGCTGTGTATGTAATAGCTTTTGAACTATGTAAGCTAGAAACTATGTGTTTTTCAATATCTGAAGCTTATGCAGCAGATGACGGATTATTCGGCAGATTTTGCAAATCCATAACTATGCAAAAAATGCCACAGCCTAACAATCACATAATTCTAGTAGCCCAGTTCACAGTTATTAAAATGAAGAACTTCCAATTCAACCTAGCAAAGGGATTGTTTTGCCAGGCTGAATTGGCAGGGTAAAACAGCACACAGGCCTCAGTGGCTATGTTTTAAGGGGCTACTTACGTGGGTGGTACAATATGTGCTGCAGGCTCACTAATAGAATTTAACGTGCAGTCCCAAGGTACATGTAGTACCATTTTACTAAGGATTTAAAAGGGAATGTGCCAATTGGGTCTAAGCCAATTTTACCAGGTTTAAAGGAGTAAGCACAAGTACATTAGCAGTGGTTTGTAGTGGTAAAGTGCACAGAGTTGTAAGTGCAATAAAAAAGAATTTCATCAAAAGAGAAGACAAAACATGTGTTATGTTATGTTATGTTAAGTTAACAGGCATTTGTAGAGTGAAGCTATCACTCTGAGGACCATTTTGGCACTAAGCAGAACAGTTGATAGACAGGGTAACTGAGGCTGGAGACATGGATTAGAGGAGTTCTCTGCACAGTGCATCAGGGGCCTTAAAAATACAGGTTTTCTGAACTTTCCTGAAAAGGGTTTCTGATTGGATGAAATGGAGGTGATTGGGAAGTTGGTTCCAGGCTTTGGAGCCAATCACTGGAATTTATTTTCCCCCTTTTGAGACAAATCTAAACGCTGGGGGTTTTAACAAATTAGCGTTAGATGATCTAAGAGTAGGGTATGGTACATAGCGCGCAAACCTAGGCAAAAAGGTAGTGAGGCCTGAGAAGTGGAAGATTCTAAAGGTAATTATCAGGATCTTGAACAGGATTCTTTTGTGGATTGGTAGCCAATGTAGTGCTTCCAGTGCAGCCAATACTGATGACCTCCTGGGCCATTTTAGTACCAGGCAGGTTGCTGCGTGTTGTACAATCTGAAGTTTGTGTAGGACTGACTTGTTAGATACTGCATAGGGGCTGATGCAGTAGTCCAGTCTAGATGTGATTAAGGCCACTACGACTACTTGTCTTGCGAGGCAATGGGAGTATGTCACAGAACTATTTAAGTGATTGTATCATTTGGAAACAGGTCCCAGCCACTGCTAATGATTGCTGGTGGAAGGATAGTGTTGAATCAAATCTGACCCCTAGATTTATGGCGCATGTTACTGTGTTGGGAGGAGGTGTAATGTTGGGGGGCCACCATAGACTGGGGAAAAGTTATTCCCTTTCCCTAATGGCATGATTTCTGTCTTTTCTGAATTACATTTTAGGTGATTGGCTTTCATACAGTGTAGTGAGGTCATCAAATTAACTGCAGACATTGCTAAGTTAGCATTGGATGTATGCCAGTACAACGCGATCTTTTAGATCGCGGTACTTGACATCGCAGATTTTACAACGCAAGTCGTTACAATGACTTGCGTTGTAGGGCGCGGATTTAGGAATTTTATAATTTTATATTCCAACACCAGTCCCCGTAACAGTAGGGAAAGTGTTGGAATATAAAATTACAACATTCCTTATCCCACAGCGCCATCCAGCGCAAGTCCTAGTAACGACTTGCATTGTAATAGCTGCGTGGAAAAGGTTGTGCGGTGTAAACACCGCGTTGTAAACGACGTTTCCCGTTAGCATTAGTTAGCATATGCTTGGCAACTATCTTGCAGCTTTTGCGCATGTTACTATTTAGCTTTATTCTCGTGGATTGGCTGCTGGTGCATTCTCACACGAGAACCATTTGCTTTTCACACATTTAGCTGTACACTGTGCTTCTCGTCTGCACAACGTGCTCAATCAAGTTCGAAAATAATGTATGCTGTTGATTCACTTTGGTCAGTCCCACACCCATAGACATAACATCGAACACAGCTGCCCTACAGAAAATCAAGTGCTTTTAATATGGCATTGAATGCATGAAAAGGCACATGGAGAGATTCATTCTAATGATGAAGAGCTGTGCTTGTCCTGAGATGTAATTCCTTGCATCTAAACTTGGAGTTATGGGATACCCCTACCAAAGCCTAGAGGTCTTCTATGCTTATAATAAACTAGCTTATAGCATGGGGAGGGTGGTAAGGCATAGTAGTCATGTTTCCACTGTCTTTAAAATATGATTTCCCCTTTTGTGCTTTATGGAATTGTAACCATGCTAAGTATATTGTTCTTATGCATTTTGCTGCTTGTGTTGGCTAGTATACTGTAGAGAATGTTAGTTAAAATAAAAGTTTTAAACTATATCGTGTCTCTGTTTACTCACGTTGTGGACAAGTATGAGTGTATAAACAAAAGAGTGTTCTTCTTCCCGCGATTCCTGAGAGGGACGGAGTGAAGTGTTCTAGGATGTCTAATCATTGGTAGATTCGCTGTAGTACGGAGAACCAATGAGACAATATTGCTAGTCGGATTGGGGTTCTGGGCACTGAGGTGGGTTTTCTGGTACACCACTACACACCGAGATCCTGGTTTCCTGCGCATAGTTCTGTGTATATGCAAAATCCCTGCAACACCAGTAAAATACTGTAGTGAGGCATTGACTGAGGTTTTCCTCATCCATTGGGGACTTCAGCTAGTGACAGGGAGGCATTTATTATATTGTTATAACTGGATTAACACTATCTATCATAGCATGTAGAATTAAGGGGGGACAAGGGTCTAAAGGAGAGAAGGATTTACCAGCAAGGGTAGCCTGTGAGTTTGGTATAGGCTAACGGCTTGAAAACCTCGGAATGATGGTCTGTTGTTTCCTAGATCGACATTATTATTAGCGGAAGGGGTGGGGGTGCTGGGAAATCTTGTTGTATTGACTGGACCTTCTGTTCGAAGTAATCCGCTATGTGGCCACAGAGCGACTGTTATGGGTTGGATCTCTTGTTTAAGGGATATGGGATTAGTGAAGGAATTAACTATCCTAAAGATGTTTTTTGTGTTTGAGTTTGCCAGTTTGAGCATTTCGGTAAAGTAGGATTTTTTTGGTAGCTTTGATTTGTTAATGGTATTTTTTAGGAGCTGTTTTGTTTTTGGTTAGTTCAGCCTGTTCATATTGTTGTCGCCATCTATGATCCAGGTTTCTGCAGAGGCCATGTGATTCTTTTAGGTTTTAGGTATACCAAGGAGCAGAGGGTTTCTTGAACGCTCGGTTGTTTTGTGATCCAGGGGATGCAAAGCGATCCCTCAAGGTAGACATCCACTGCATAAAGCATTGGTTGTCTACTACTAGATCCATGACAGCTTAGGCTTACAGAGTGAGGCTTCTCGATTGAGATCTGGAAGGGCTGCCGTGTCCTTCTACCTGGGCCTGATGTTTTGAGTGGTGGAGATGCATTCCTTCAGATTTTTCGTTCGCTGATATATACCTTCTAGAGGTATAAGCTAGTGGTCGGACCAAGTTAGGCTAACTGAGGCTTTGACTGTAAGGGTCATGAGGTTGGAGCAGATACCATCCAGAGTGTGACCCGCTTTATGAGTGGGGGTGAGTATACGCTGGTCCAGGCCGAGTTTATCCATGATTTTCCAGACATGTATTGTGCCCGATTGTTTTGAACATCTAGGTGGATGTTAAGATCTCCTAATAGGGTGAAATTGGAGAATCTGGGATAAAGTGAGCTCAGAATATCTCCAATACTATCCAGGAAGATGTTATAAGGGCCTGGTGGGCGGTAGAGCAAAGCTCCTGCGAAAGTGAATGAGTCCTCTAATTGGAAACAGAAACCAATACATTCTGCACCTTTGAGGTCTGATATTTCAAATACTGAACATTTCAGTGTGCTGTGATGAATATATATGGTCTATCTAGTCTATTAATAAGGTAGCCAGGGGGAAGGGCACACACAATGTCTGGATTACACCAGGCTTTGAGCCAGGTTTCTGTTACGAAAAAGCAATCTGAGTTATCATTTAGGATTAGGGCATGAATGTTTTGGACATGTTTGCATAATGATCGAGCATTGATAAGACTTCCTCGTAGGTAGGTCGAGTTGGGAAAGTTTCTAATCGGTGTGTCCTGTGTTGGCTTAAGGATTGGTTTGCAGTACAAAAGGGGGTGGTGATGGACGGAGCATCTGAATCAATCAAACACTCACACCCAGTCAAAAGATCTGGTTTGCAGTTCTTACAGCAGATTGGATCCTTCCACTTAAGAGCATCGAGAGGGTTTTTCATAGTTGTGAGGGCTGTTTTTTTAAGGGCCAAAAGAGAGTCTGTAGTAAAGCATTTACCTTGTGGAAATTGGGCAGAATTTCTGGCACTGGACGCAATCCGGATGTGCAAATGGGCTTGCCTTTGGCATGCTAGCGGCACGCCCCCTGCGTGTCGCGCCATCCCCCTGTTAAATATGCTGGGGCTGAGGGCTGATGGAGGACACTAGACAATTTCGCTCTCATGATGGCCACCGCCGAATGGCCCTACGGAAGTAGGGAGCACTAAGAGCCAGTCCTCCCTCCACTCACACAGCCGGTTGTTGCTGTGGACCGGGGAGGATTGGCAGGAAAGGTAACAACGCTGGAGAATCAGGTGAGTGTCCAAGAGGATTAAATTCTGCAATACACGACGAGCGCTTAGAGCGCTCACAGAGTTTAAGATTTAAATGTTTAAAATTCAATTGGTCATAGAAAAAAGTTTTACTTAAAAACATAGTCAGTGCAAGAAAGAGTCCTAAAAAATGCTGGCACCCAAAGTACCTGTCAGCAGCTTTTCCGCTGCGCTTCGCTACCATCACCCTTTTAAATAGGCTGGGGCAAGACCACACCAAAGGCTGTCAGGTCTAACATAAGTCCTCCACAATGACCTTTGTTCTAGTCTGGCTCAGCCAAGCAGCAACTCCGACATGACCTTTCCCTATGGGTGTTCTTCCTAAAGAAGGAAAGACATGAATGGCTGTGTAGTCTCAGTCACACAACATTGTAGGTTCTCTCGGGCCACCAAAATTGTGCGATTCTGCATCCCTGTTATGTTTAAGCATAATTACTGTTTGCAGTACTTGGCATTGATTATTTCGCTATTATTTAGATACATAATTATTCACAAAAAAAGTTGTTTGGTCAAACAGATAGAAAGTGTTTGAGAAAATTGATTCATGTAGTGACACAGACACCCTTAACGAGTGTTTAAAAAAGGGCCCAAACTGCAAAATGTGATGCATTAATTTTGGGCAAAACACACAAGATGATGGCCGGAATGTTGCACAATGGCAAAACATTCACCCCCAGTCACAAGTCTGGGTTTAATCCATCGTTATTTTGCTCACCAAGCCACCCCAGTGCAGACACGGCCATATGCAAATCAGTCTTGACCCTGTGCCTCATGGGAACAGACCAGCCCAAACTGCCAAGCCATGTCTTCCCTGGACCGGAATCAAGCATCCTAGGACCAGTTTCTGGCTATCAGCCGTATTCAGTGGTACAAAAGGGGGGTGGTGATGGACCGAGCATCTGAACCAATCAAACACTCACACCCAGTCAACAGATCTGGGTTTAATCCATCACCGTTCTTTAGCCCACTCTGCCACCCCAGCTCAGACATGGCCATATGCAAATCAGTCTGACCCTGTGCCTCATGGGAACAGTCCAGCCCGAACTGCCAAGCCATGCCTTCCCTGGACTGGAAACAAGCTTCCGAGGACCGGTTTCTGGCATTTCAGCCGCCTTCAGCCCGGCTTGCTTGACTCCAGTGGCTTTTCATGCAACAGTATTATTTGAGTCAAGCAAGCTGCATGATTTTGGCCTACTAATGGCACATAATAATAATTCCCGTAGGGGTGCTCTCCTCCTACCAGACTCCCAACCTCACAAAACCCTACTCCTGGTCCTAATTCATTATCAGTACAAGAAATATTGATGCTGGGTTAGGAAGCGAGTGAGCGTTTGGGAAGATTGACTTTAGGGCAGGCTTGGTTTAGGTTTGCTATGGATGGGTTAGGTAGGTAATGGAAGGCACACGATGGACCGGTGTAAGGGATGTTATAAAAGAAGAATCTAAGAAATAACGCGGGAGAAATGCTGTACGTGGAAAAAAGGGATGGGGCAGGACCTACACAGGATGAGAGGTGGTAGGTATTCTACTCATTATGGTGGTAGGTATTCTACTCAGTAATTTTAATTGCTGAGAGGCAGAGACACAATCATGTAAGGTGTCTATCTTAAAAATGTCTTGGAGACTGGGTTTAGGGGCAAGAGAGGAATGCCTTGTTAGGTTTAATAAATGGAACCTTTTCCTCTGGAGTCCCCTTTCCCTGGTCATCCTGTTTTTCACGGATAGGCTCTAGAAAAAAACATTACTTAATATCACTACCGACCGCAAGTTCTGTATAAGTAACAAAATACCTAATGAATTTTAAATTTTTGTTAACCAAAGATATACTTCGAAAAGTTTACACCTACATTTAAAATATTGAAATAGTCAAAAGTTCAACGCAATAAGGAAAAGAGAATAAAGGAAGGGAGAGATGAAAACGAAAAGAGAAGTAGGAGAGACGTTGCTTGCTGCTACAGCAAGACGAAAGAGGTCAAATAAAAGGAAACAATAAAACTGACAGGAGGAAATAGGGGGAGAACAAGAAGGGAATGTAATAGAAAACAAAATGAGGTATGAAATATAAAGGGTTAACATGTCAAAACAGATAAAATAGGAAGGTAATAAACAAACAAAACAAAATAAAAAAACATGGTACATAAGAAACATGAGAATAATTGTTAAATCAAAGAACAAAGAAACATATTAGTAGCATCAGATGTGCCTTCAGCTGTTATGGAGTGGGGTGGAAGGTGTGACTTTGCTTAGCTTCACTGTGGCCTTTATGATTTCCTGAAAGGAGGAAATAAAAACAAGTCAATGATTATTTCTATCTACTACAGTAAGGAAATGTAAGCATTAACAGGCAAACACATCTACTCCTACAGGAATCAATTGTGCCGCCATTATCCTGCAAACATGACTTCCAAAGTTGAACAAATACCTACAAGTGATATTCCTCCTCCTCTACTTTCATTCTTTTTTCTTATTATAAGACAAAAATTACCAAGTTACTGTCAGAGTCCCAAGACTTGTGACTCACAGAGAATACAGTGAAAGAGGACCCATGGAGCAGAACCGCCACACTTGGGATATTACCCCGCCCACCTTTCCTCCTCACTTCCTTCTCAACAACCTAATCCTAAGCATTCTTAGCTGACATGCTGACTGCTGCCACTCTAAGTGACGCCACACTCACGACTCAGTCTTTTGGAAGTTGGGGGGCCATTATATCCACCAAGCAGGAACATGCATTATTTAACATGCACTCCTGACACCATGCCTGACATTACCCACTAATGACTCTGGACCCCGCCTGGGTTTTTTAACATTAGCTCATGTCTCATTCCAACACCTAACTATAACATAACTTTAACCTTTGTTTTTTACAGTGAATTTCTGTTTTTGATCATATTCCATATTGAACCAATGTCTGTGTGCAGCAGGGGTTGAACAGTGTGTAGTCTTCGGCCATGCACAGTGTGAGTTGACCAGAGGGCCTGCCCTTCAGTCAGGCCCTGCACACAACCCGTCAGTGCCCAACCTTTTCAGCCTTGGACCAGCCCATGCACCCAGCTCCCCACATGTGGCCAACTTATGCTATTCATGTACTCCTGTGGCACCCGAGCAGGGAGCCTACCTGCCATGGCTCAGCGAGCATCCTTTTATAGTACTGGTACCTTGGTAGAGGGACCAGAACTGCAGTAGAGGTACCAAAATCTCAGCCTGGTACTAGTGAAGAAAGCTTGTACGATACTGTAGTACCATGACAGGGAAGATTGCACCTCAGGTTCCTTGGAAGTACTGCATTACCTAATGGGAGGGCCTTGCTGGGTCTCCAAGAAGGATAGCTATACCTGACTGACTTTTGTGAGAAGTTTTGGGGCCCCCTTATATCTCTTCATTTTAGGCATTTCACTACACAGGGACCTCAAGTCCTGTAATGGAACCAGGAGCATTTTCTGCATGGAGGCCAGGTGCAACAGGGGTTGGGAGCAGAGCTTGGCTAGAGGTCAGACTCTGTGACAAGCCAATGCTGTTCATGGCAAAAGATGATGAGCAGCAGCAGGATGGGCATCTGCGGGGGTTGGGCACAAAGCCAGGAGGGATGCCAAGCCCTGTAGCGAACTCCATGCAACACGCGCCCAAGGCCACGGAGTTTACCAACCCTGGCAGGGTTGGGTGGTTGGCCAAAGGCCTCACCCTCTGGAAAATCCAACAATAAACCTACACATACCTAGCTGCAATGGGCACAATGACACCCACCAGGCACCAGGCATGATTTAACACCTACCTTGACATTACAAACTGGACCCCATCTGACGTTTCGGGGTGATCCGACAAGCGAAGGCTGAGAAAAAGGAGGATCCAAAAGTCAAATTCCCCATGCATTTTCCATAGGCTTCTTTATACAAGCCTACAGCAAAAACTGTTGAACGGAATTACACCAAATTCGGCAGAAGGCTAGATCTTGGTCCGCAGATTGTGCTTTTTGTGTAAATCCATTCAATAACTTTTTAGATATTAAGGGTCAGAAAATATAGATATTTGGGTGATTGAGCTCACGAGAGTCTCAGAGACTCTCACAAGAGTGCCAATCTAAAAATAGAGTGTTCTGGGAGCTTTATTTTCCTGTGGGCAATCTCTCTCCAGAGGGAGTCAGAGTCCTGAGAGACCTCTGATTGGCAGCCAGTAACATGTGAAAAATGTGCTGGCATCCATTACATGACTCGGGAACTTTGTCCCCTGTCCTAAAGTTACAAACAAAATAATATAAGCGGGCAGAGTAGACATATTTTGTCCCCCATAGGCCTCGTTGAGGGAAACCACCAGACTCTTCCGGGGGCCAAAATCGGATCAAAAAACAAAAATGGTGTCCATGCCGCATATAATTACGATATGCCCCCGGTGCTGTGATTATGAATGGGAGGGGGCTGCGCAGCCCTCTTTCCCGAGCCTCAAAAGGCTCCAGGAAGCCCACCCCAGGGGTCTATTCCTTTAAGGGAGGGGAGCCAAATGGGTCCGCTCCATGAGCCAATAATGGCTTTGAGAACCCGATCCCAGAGGCTGGCCCATATGAGGGTTTCCCATACACCTGTGGTTGAATGTTAATGTGAACTATGATATGTGTAAAGCCATAAAAATGTATACAGTAATGGACTTTGCATTTACACTAAATATATCCTGATGTAGTATGCATAATTTATATTCTTTATATAATTTATATACACCAGAATAGTAACAGTGTGTTTATTTTAAAAAATGCAATCCGTAATATAATTGTGGAGAAAAATAAATCACTTAGAGATGTATAGAAAAACCCCTCTTGTTTTATCTACATGAGATATGAGATGAACGTTGGTACATACTACTTCTTTATGATCCCAAAAGAGTGTTGCAAGATCGTAGACTTTTTTTTAGAGAAGGAATTTACACTTTCCTTTATTACAGTCCTTATACCTTATAGTGCCTATTACCAGGGTGTAGGGAGAAAGTCGACTCTCAAATGAGACTTTTTCACAGTTTAACAACAGTGCCCAATAGTGTGTAAGGAGACCCTTTCATCTAACTGACACAGCTTCACTGCCTAACAACTGTGTTAAGTAGGTAACTAATGTGTAGAGTATGGTGTAAAGAGACACTTCCTTTCCACTCACACCTTTACCCAGGCTCAGAAGTATGCATAGCAGTGTGGGAAAGGTACACACCTCACATGTAAGACCTTATTATTTCATAGCAAGTATCATCCTTCCTACTGAGACATTTCCACAGTGTGGAAAAGTAAATTTTGCCATGTTCTGTGTCCCTACGTGTCATCCATCATATGTTATGTGTGCATGATTAGATATGCATATGTATTCCCTATGTTTGATTAATGACGCAATTACAGTTGTGTCCACCTCTAGTATGCCAGTTTCCAGTTCTCGTGAATACTACGAATATCAGGCCTATGTAAAGTTACGTTGCCACGTTTCTCAGTGTGCACGTTATTTCATTGTAAAGTCCCCGTTTCTAGGCCTCAAAAGGGCCTGGACACCAGATTCAGCTCCTGTCTCCTGTCTCCTGAAGCCCTCGCTGAGGAGCGATCCAGCCCCCACCTGTATCCTCGACCCTTCACTTACTTCCTGCCTCGCAGTGCCCGGCTCAGCCTGACTCTGCCTCTGAGTCTGCCAAGAGTATGTTATGATTCCAGTTATCAGTTCAGTCCTCCTTCTCTGCATTCCTAAAGCTACTGAATCGCATCAATAGTTACCGTCATAGTCTAGCCTTTACGTCTCCACGTAAGAGAAATACTACATTTAATGGTTATTTAATACTCTTCATCACGCACTACATGTAGAATAATGCATGCTCCAGTCTTAGAGTCTGTTAACTTTTCCCTCCTGACTTCTAGTTTATATCAATATGTTCTCTAAACATCAGATACTAGATACTGTTTAGGTACATGTCGCCCTGACTCTCCAGACTTCAGTCTCTGCTCCTAGCACAGAGTTCGAAGCCCCCAGCTTCTCCTAGTAACACGTCATTGCCAGTTTGCGCGCACCATCAGGTTAGAGGTCCCGGCTCCTCAGGTAGCCCCCTCCATGGTTTCCGCCCCATTCATGACATATTCTGTTACGTTTGCATCACATGTCTATGTATACGCCCTGTTACACCCATTTTCACCCTTATCTTTCGCGACTGCTACGCATCACGCCTATTGCTCCACCCACTGCTACGCCCATTGCAATGTAATGCTATGTGTTTGCGTTATGTATATATGCTCATGCACTGTTATTAAAAAGTGATCCCCTTGTCCCGATCCTGACCCCGGCAGCGCTGTCGGGCCCTGCCATCCTATTCCTGTGCAGGTGGTCCTGTCCCTGTCCTTTATGCTGTAATAAACCTGCAAACTCCTACTACCTCGAATCTTGACTCTTATTTATTGAGCTATCTGTTATTCATTTATTCATTCAAAAATAGGGTATTATTTATTTATTTACCACATAATGCCGCCCGAATAGGGACTTGCCCTTTCCCCACGCGTCGGTGAAGCCACGCCGACCCCCTGACCCTCTGCAGTCGTGACGGAACTCTTCTGCGCACCGGCAGATATTTCTGCTTCAAGTATCCCTCAGGCCCACGGAGGAGACGAGGAGGCGGTCCAGCATCCAGACGAGACGGTGGAGGAACGCGGCGAGTCCCGACCAGAGCCCAAGCCGAGAGTCCAAGGTCCGAGGTATCCGGAGGCCCACCCGTAACAGAAGTCCGAAGTTCGTCCGTCCGACGTCGAAGCAGTCCAGTCCAGTCTGAGGCTTTCCGTTCTTGCTGCCCGGTGAGTACCGTTACTGGGGTAGTATCTAGACAGGGTCAATCTAATTGACTCTGGTCCGTGGGTTGGTGGTACACAGTCCCACAAACGAAGTGTCCACTTCGGTGGATGCGGGTCCTGACGTGTCTCTGTATGAGACCGGTAAGTTTCGTACTGTTTCAGCAGTGCATCTAGTTTCTGTTCCAGTCAGTTCTGTTCTCGAGAAAATTCATGTATTCTGTGTCCCGTATTCCAGGTAGTATTCTGTTCGAACTGTTATTTTTAAATGTTCTTCATGTATTTTAATGTCGTGGTATGAATGGGGAATAAGTATCGTGTTTATTGTGTATTGTATTGTGTCTAGATTACAGTCCAGTCATGCCCTTGTTTTCTAAGTTACGTCAGTTAAAAACTAGAAAGGGTCTGCTGGAAGCAGCAGTTCCAGTTCCGCCTAGGGACAGTCCAGGTCATTTTATGTATCAGAAGCATGGCATAAGTGCCATATTATATCTAGATTTATGGGTAGAGTATACCAAACAGTTAGAAGAAAAGTATAGATGGCCCGTATCGGGTACATGGGATGCCGAGTGCATCATGCGAGTAGAAGAGGCATTATGGAAAAAGAAAGCCAGACAGTCACAGAAAGATGCCATCGAGTTATGGCGCAAAGAAGCTCATAAAAGAACCGAAAAAGAAATCAGAAAGTCAGAATTAAGTAGAGAATCCTTAGAACGAGCACAAGAAAAAGAACTAATCGAGATAGGTGAACAAGTTAAAGCCGAACAGTCAGACAGACAGAGGCATGCTCTTATTAGGGGTATGTATCCTCTCCTTGCCGAGGGCTTGCCAAAAGCGACCCCAGAGGCATCCAGTAATTTCCCGCCACCATTAGTTCCGACCAAGCTACGTCACAAACAGACCGCAGCTGATATTTTTATTTCGTCCTATTTGGACGACACAGTCCCAGAATATGCAAATCCTGTTCGCGCTCCGCCAGTCCCTGTAAATCAGGCACTTCCTGCTCCTCCAGACACCGGGGTACCCCTTGCAGTACCTGCTACGGTCCCCCAGGTCCAATCCGCCATACCAGTTCAGCCCGCATTTCAATTTCCTGCCACACTAGTACGAAGAGGATCAGTCGACGACTCTAGTTTAGGGGCCGCAGGGGGAGGTACTCCTCAAAGCCCGCCGCCGCACAAGCGTTTAACGACAGCCGAATTACATATACAAGCGTCACAGCGTACGCCCAGACATCAGACTATAGCAGAAATAAGAAAATCCCTTGCCGAATGCGGCTATGATCCAGTCCCAGGCGAGGATAATATGGTTTTATATTCATTCCGCGTAAGAAAGGTGACCGAGTATCTAGTCACCTTACCGAATATGAAAGAAGATCTTGACAGAATATATCGTTTCATCCGTACAGGGGATGATCCAGAAAGCATTGGCGAGGCCATGTCTCAAAGGAAAGCTGAGACCCAGCTCATGATATTAAAGTTTCTGATCAATTGTCTAATAAGAGAACAAGATTACCCGTCTAAAGATCCGGCTGAAATGAAAACCCTGACAAGGTGGAGTGATAATATAGCCGAGGGTAAGCACAAGACCGTCGGTGCTATGGAGAGTATGTACAAGAAAATCCGTAAAGAAATAATAAAGATACACGAACAACGTAAAGCAGCACAAGTAAGCGAGAAAGAAAGTAACTCTGATCCGGAAGAGGTTGAGGACGAGAATCCCGACAGAATAGCGTATGTAGGAAAATCTAGATTTCCAGATCGCCATTTACGCCTAGAACACAAGTCTATTTTTCATCATCCAGCACCAGAACAAGGTTCTCTAGAACAAGTGTTTCAAGCTACCGATCACATTCTGAAATCACGAATCGGTTACAGTGAGTTAAGTACCATGCATGAACAAGAACTAGTCCGATCAGCAGTCCGATGGATTACTGATTCTACCACTTTTCCAGACGAAATAGTGGCACAAATGTTTCTGAAAATGCCCCCAGCCGAGCAACGACTGGCGGGTATGTATATGATTCAGCACCTCATTACATTGTATGAGGGTCAACACTCTGATCCAGGCCCGTTACATGATATCCTGAACGAGTTACTCCAGTATAGATGGAAAGGTTTAGGTACCGATTTAATTAGTGTCGTTCTAGAACAGCGTCACAAATATAGAACGTTTTTGAATCCGCATTTTGTTCATGTCTCACCCCCAGAAAGTAAACCATTTTACATAGAGAGACAGAATCCGTTACGAGAAGTCCACCCAGTTAGAGGAACGGGTGGCGAACTAGAACGAGTGTTTGTTTACACTCCGATTACAAAGATGGAACTCCTAGAGATGAAGAAATTAATTCCCTGTCATGATAAAGATCCAGCAGGGTTCCATCGAGAATTAAAAGACATGCTCCGTATGGGAGAATACACGTACCCAGATATAATTAAAATGTTAAAGGTCCTGTTGCCCGCAGGGGTGTATGAAAAGCTCAAGGAAAAAGAATGGGAGGTGGGAGAGAAAAAGATCGATTGGGCAGTTCTAGAAGCTGAAGACAAGGCACGAGTACCAGGTACCGGTCTTGGAGCGAAATGTAAAGAATTACCGGAATTATTAATACAAGTTTTGCCTAGACTATTGATAACTAGAAAAGAAGACTGGGATGCAATCTCAGCCTGTAAACAGAAACAAGACGAAGACATTAGTGATTTCTATTCCAGATTTGAGAAATGTTTTAGCATCAACAGTGGCCTCAAGACAAGTAGTGAGTCATACCCTCACCTTTTTGTTACTAAATTAGTCGAGAATTCAAGTCCACAAATTAAGAATCGAGTTTTGAAAGTCGAAAGTACCTGGCAAGCTAATACCCCGTCCCAGATGTTGCAGATGCTCCAATACCACCAGAATAGGATCAGGGAAGAACAAGAACACGAGAGAAAACGTATGAAAGACACGAAAATGAAAGTACTAGTTGCACAATCTGTTCCTCAAGACAGTCAGAAGAGGGGTCCGAATCAAGCCAGTCATCCTGCAGCTCCCGTTAAAGGGAACTGCAATTATTGTAAACAGCCAGGTCATTTTATAAACGAGTGTGCAGTTCTGAAACACAACATAGCCACTGGTAAGACTAAAGAAAGACCACGTCCGCCTAGACAAGAACAAGTTTCACAGATTCCTCAGCCACAGAATGCACCACAGACAGTTACAGCACCGCAGCCTATTGCTGCAACACAGCACGTTACACAGCAGATGTACCAGTATGCACAGTCTGAGTATCCAGAGTACCAGCAGTATTCATGAAACAGCCTAGAGAGGGAGGTAGGCTTGCCTCTCATCGAGATACCTGTAGATCAAGAAGGTCCCTATGTTCACAGTCAAGTATTAGGGAAAGACAGAAAGTTTTTGATTGATACAGGGGCAAGTAGGACCACTATAAGTCACGCCGAAGTTCCAGGGGCTCCGCTCTCAGGCTCAAGAAATGTTTCCCTTGGATTTTCAGGAAAACCCATTGTAAATGAAATATCAAAGCCAGTTACTCTAGAAGTAGGTCCATTGTCCCGTACTACTGATCTGTTACTTACTAAGTCATGTCCAGAAAACCTATTAGGCATTAAAACACTGAAAGAGTTAGGTGCAGTTATATGCTGTTCCCCAGAGGGAATACGTCTGTTCCTACGTGACTTTAAGGGTCACTATGTGTTACGAGATTTTGATCCGAGATTGTCTAATGTTCCGCAGCATCTATGGGCGCAAGGTCCAACTGATGTTGGTTATATGCAAATCACACCCCATCGTGTGACTCTCAAGCCAGGTGTAGTGTTACCACGAATCAGACAGTACAGATTGCCACCTGAGGCTGTAGCAGCCTTATCCAAAATTATTGACGAGCTCATGGCTCAAGGAGTGGTTGTAGAAACTGACTCCAATGTATGCAATTCTCCGATCATTCCAGTCATGAAACGTACTGATCCAAATGCACCCCCAGTATATCGATTAGTGATTGATCTACGAGAACTTAATAAATGTATTATTCCTCAGTACCCAGTGGTCCCAGATATCTCTTCCCTATTAACAGCCATTGATTCCGAAGCCATGTTCTTTACTGTAATCGACCTCAAGAACGCATTTTTCAGTGTCCCTATTCATCCAGACAGCCAGTTCCTTTTCGGATTTTGTTTAAATGGAAGGAGCTATATGTTCACACGAGCTCCTCAAGGTTTCACAGAAAGTCCTAGTATTTACAGTCAAGCACTTAAGAGACAACTAGACAACATTCACATGCCAACTGACACTGCCCTGCTCCAGTATGTCGATGATCTACTGATCACAGCCCGTTCTGAACGTGCTTGCGAGCGAGCATCCCTTACAGTCTTGTATTTCCTAGCCGAGATGGGGCACAAGGTGTCCCCTTCTAAGCTTCAATTCTGTGTCCAGCAAGTGGTCTACTTAGGACACTTACTGTCCAAGAGGGGTAGGCAGTTGACACCAGACCGTATCCAGTTAATAGCGAGTCTTCCTCAGCCCAAGACCCAGAAGGAGGTACGTGCTTTTATCGGCCTCACTTCTTACTGCCGACAATGGATTCCTCAGTATGCATTTCTAGCCAAACCGCTGATACAGTTAACAACACAGGAGGCAGCCGTATCGACTGTACTCCCTTGGACATCTGAACATACACTTAGCTTCAATGAGTTAAAGAAAGCTTTATGCCAAGCTCCAGTTCTAGCTACACCAAACTACAGTAAGCCTTTTACACTTTTTGTCACAGAACGGGAAGGTACAGCATTATCTGTTCTCACACAAGATCAAGCAGGACAATACAAGCCCTGTGCTTATTTTTCGAGCACATTAGATCCTGTAGCCCAGGCTCTGCCTGCGTGCCTCAAGTCAGTTGCAGCCACAGCCCTAGCTATCAGACAAAGTGATTCCATAGTCTTAGGACACTCCCTGACAGTACAAGTTCCACACTCCGTGGAAGTTCTTTTAAACCGAACACAGACTCAGCACTTGACAATTGCACGTTTAACAGGTTATGAATTGACACTGTTCCAGCCACACATAGAAATCAGACGCTGCAACGTTCTCAATCCTGCTACACTGTTACCATCAGTTAATTCGAATCTTGCCACACATGACTGCGTGGAAGTAGTTAACATTACGACAAAGCCAAGACAAGATCTGACAGATATTCCGTTACCAGACCCCGACCTGACACTTTATGTGGATGGTTCATGCATGAGAACAAGTACAGGAGAACTAGTCGCCGCGTATGCAGTGACTACCGACACCGAAGTTATTGAAACACACCGTATTGACACCCTGTCCGCTCAAGCAGCAGAGCTAGTTGCTCTGACACAAGCCTGCATACACGCCAAGAACTTGAAAGTTAATATTTACACAGATTCACGCTACGCATTTGGAGTTGTACACGACTTCGGAGTGCTCTGGCAGGAGAGAGGTTTCATGACTTCTCATGGAACCAAGATTCAGCATGGTCTCCTTATTCAAGCCCTGTTAGATGCCATACATTTACCGACATCTATCGCTATCATGAAGTGCAAAGCACATACGAAAGTTACTGACATTATTTCTCAAGGTAACGATCTAGCAGATCGCACAGCCAAGCTTACAGCACAGACTCCGGACATTCCAGTTAATCCGACACAGACACACACTCCAGATCCGACTACATGCATGACAGTTAAGGACCCTACACAAGATGTCATAGATATCCAGTTACATGCTACTCCCGAAGAATTCAAGAAATGGTCCGAACAAGGAGGGGTCCAGACAGATCAAGGATGGTTAACGAAGGGTAGAGCCACATGGTTTCTCCCCGAATCTATGGTTCAAGTCATCATTAATACTACACATAGTCCAGCACATTTAGGAGAAAAAGCTATGTTAGACAGTATCCAGAACATTTGGTTCAACAAGCATTTACGAGCTGCAGCCAAGCAGAAAGTCCGTACCTGTATGATATGTTGTCAGTTTAATCCAGGTAAAAGTGTCCCGGTGGAACAAGGTGGATTCCAGCCTCCTGACCACCCTTTTGAAGTCCTCCAGATGGATTATATTCAGATGGAGCGATGTCGAGGTTTCAAGTATGTCCTTGTAGTTGTATGCGCTTTGTCCAGGTGGACAGAAGCATATCCAGTCCCAGATTACACAGCCGCGACCACTGCCAAGCAGCTGGTTCGTGAGTTCTTCCCCCGTTATGGACTCCCTAGGGTCGTATATTCTGACAACGGCCAGCCATTCTCATCTGAGTTGATGAAGCATGTTTCCCTTTTGTTAGGGTACCAGTGGAAGTTCCATTGTGTACGCCATCCTGAAGCAGCAGGTCTCGTAGAGAGACATAACCAGACTCTGAAAATTCGCATCGCCAAAGTATGTCAAGAGAAAGGTGTGGACTGGCTAGTAGCTCTGCCAGTCGCTTTGTTCTATATGCGCATGGTCGCACATTCCAGATCAGGTCTGTCCCCGTATGAGGTCGTATTCGGCCGCCCCCCTAACATGTGGGGTACACCTAGACCCCGAAGTATTACCGATGTTTCAAGTAATATGCTGACAGATTACCTAGCTTCCTTGATGTCTGCCCTCAACTCTTGTCGTTCACAGGTTGCCGCCGCATTTCCAGACAACACCGAGGTGGCACCGCATGAAATCGTTCCAGGATCCATGGTCCTTGTCCGGAATTTTGACCGCTCAAGTCCGCTGGAGCCTCGCTGGAAGGAGCCCCGACAGGTCCTCCTCGCCACCCGTACAGCCGTGAAGTTGGAGGGTCGCAAAGGCTGGGTGCACCTTTCACATATAAAGAAGTTTTATGGACTGAAACCCGTCTCAAAGAACATTTCCCAGGATTTGAAGGATTGCCAAAATATTGTTCTCAAGGACTGTCCCGCAAAAGACATTGCTACAAACCCTCCCCTGTTAGAGAAAACTCCGCAACAGGAGTATAAGTTGAAACTCCGGTCTAGTAAAATAAGTCAGCCAGTTTGATTGTCTAAGTCCTCCCCTAGGTGAAACGGTTAGACTGTTTCTGACATGTATAAAATAGACCCCCATAGTGAGAGAGTTAGTCAAAACTCAATTCGATGTATCGTTTTTCTATGTTTCATATTATTTCTCAGTATTATGATTTCCTGCACCAGTTACGCATTTTACCTGTATTTCCCAGTTCTTCATGTAAATAAGTCTGCTAATGCTACCGTAGAGCATACGTTTAGTGATCTACCTCCTCATGAACTCTCTTACCGCCTCGCTATGCGTAATAACTCTTTCATCCGCATGTTACATTACTCACATCAGACCAGCAATGCCACTAATTGTTGGGTGTGTGGTCGACTCCCCCCTTTCCAGACGCCGAAGGGAGTTCTGCCACTCTTTCCTTATCCTTTTTCACATAATGGTTTGTGTGGAGCATGGTCCACGTTAACGTCATCCTCAACAGATATGTCTTTTCTTAACAGTACATGTTTTCCAGACAAGCAAGGTCTTCCCCACAGAACCGGGTTAGATCTAGAAAATGAAGTGTATAATTTAGGTAATTATTCTTCGAATTTCATGGTCCTGAATGTTCAGTCTGATACTACTCCAGACTTACCCGCTATTTCAGTACTACCAGTCAAAGGCGAATTATGTGTCCGAAATAATGGTTCCGTACACGTAGGACATAGTGATTGTACTACTATTGTCAAGTATAGTGACAGTGGGAAATCTATTTTCAAAGCCTCACGTCATTCTTATTTTATTTGTGGTCAAACTGCATATATTCGTCTGCCCCTCGATTGGGAGGGAACCTGTTACATTGCCTTCCTACTGCCACCAGTTTTCCTAGCCCCATCTGATTATCATAGAAACACACATCTAGTACACATTAGACATAGTAGGGAGAAGGGAGTCCCCCATTGTCGATTATACTGAAACTGCCTTAGAACAGTATACAGATTTCAATAGAGGTTTCTTTTTCTTTATAGGACCTATCCAGAATAGTAAACTGATCCGTAGGTTAACCAGAACCCTTGAAGCAGTAGTAAATGAGACTGCCTCTGCTTTAGGTAACTTAACCGAAAAGCAATCTGCTATGAGATTTGTCGTTTTACAGAATCGTCTCGTCCTTGACGTCATACTGGCCGATAGGGGCGGGGCCTGTAGAGTCATCGGATCTAGTTGCTGCATTTTCATTCCAAATAACGCGCCGTCTGTTTATTCAGCTATAACCAGACTCCATAAAATTGCCCATCTGTTACACCAAGATCCAGGCACCTGGACATGGTCCGGTTGGTTCTGGAATATAATTTCCGCCTGGGGATGGAAAGTATTGTCCTTTCTAGGTATTGCAGTAGCGATCATATTCAGCTGCTGCCTCTGTATACAATGTGGCCCTGCGATTTGCGGCATTTGTGCTACATCATGTATTCCTAGTCCCAAGCCCCGTTCTAAATCCCGTTCCAGGATAATTCGAGACGAGCAAATGATACTGTATGAAATGATAGATGGTATCATGAATATTGATGTTTCCTGATGGAAACGTAGTGACAAGGAGGGAATGTGGAAAAGTAAATTTTGCCATGTTCTGTGTCCCTACGTGTCATCCATCATATGTTATGTGTGCATGATTAGATATGCATATGTATTCCCTATGTTTGATTAATGACGCAATTACAGTTGTGTCCACCTCTAGTATGCCAGTTTCCAGTTCTCGTGAATACTACGAATATCAGGCCTATGTAAAGTTACGTTGCCACGTTTCTCAGTGTGCACGTTATTTCATTGTAAAGTCCCCGTTTCTAGGCCTCAAAAGGGCCTGGACACCAGATTCAGCTCCTGTCTCCTGTCTCCTGAAGCCCTCGCTGAGGAGCGATCCAGCCCCCACCTGTATCCTCGACCCTTCACTTACTTCCTGCCTCGCAGTGCCCGGCTCAGCCTGACTCTGCCTCTGAGTCTGCCAAGAGTATGTTATGATTCCAGTTATCAGTTCAGTCCTCCTTCTCTGCATTCCTAAAGCTACTGAATCGCATCAATAGTTACCGTCATAGTCTAGCCTTTACGTCTCCACGTAAGAGAAATACTACATTTAATGGTTATTTAATACTCTTCATCATGCACTACATGTAGAATAATGCATGCTCCAGTCTTAGAGTCTGTTAACTTTTCCCTCCTGACTTCTAGTTTATATCAATATGTTCTCTAAACATCAGATACTAGATACTGTTTAGGTACATGTCGCCCTGACTCTCCAGACTTCAGTCTCTGCTCCTAGCACAGAGTTCGAAGCCCCCAGCTTCTCCTAGTAACACGTCATTGCCAGTTTGCGCGCACCATCAGGTTAGAGGTCCCGGCTCCTCAGGTAGCCCCCTCCATGGTTTCCGCCCCATTCATGACATATTCTGTTACGTTTGCATCACATGTCTATGTATACGCCCTGTTACACCCATTTTCACCCTTATCTTTCGCGACTGCTACGCATCACGCCTATTGCTCCACCCACTGCTACGCCCATTGCAATGTAATGCTATGTGTTTGCGTTATGTATATATGCTCATGCACTGTTATTAAAAAGTGATCCCCTTGTCCCGATCCTGACCCCGGCAGCGCTGTCGGGCCCTGCCATCCTATTCCTGTGCAGGTGGTCCTGTCCCTGTCCTTTATGCTGTAATAAACCTGCAAACTCCTACTACCTCGAATCTTGACTCTTATTTATTGAGCTATCTGTTATTCATTTATTCATTCAAAAATAGGGTATTATTTATTTATTTACCACAACAGATATATATTAGGGTGCATGAATGGATTTCACTGTCCAGTCACAGCTCTCTCCAGGATTACACACATGGGGCAGAACTCTGGTAACACTGTAATTTGAGTAGCCTCGGAGTCAAGGAGAATAATGTACTCAGAGCCATTACAGGTGTGGGGAAAGGCATTCCACCTATTGGCCTAACATTAGATCGTAAGATCCATTCTGTTGCTGAGCTGCTATTGTATTGGGTCTGTTATTGACTCTTAGACAGGGCCACTGGAATAATGCAATTGGGTGGCTGCAGTGATTTTCACATAACTTTATATTTGCCACATTTGCCATAATCCATCATCTGCTGCATAATCTGCAGATTTTAACAAAAAATGTTTTGTTTTTGGCTCAATCTGTTCAGAAATGCGATGACATGTGTTACCGCACAGTGAAAGGCCCTATGCAAAGCTGGATTGATCACCTTTCTGTTGCTCTATTGCTATATTTGGATGTTATACTGTTATTAATGAGATGCAACCAATGCTTACAGAGTGTTATTAAGTTGAAAAATGATGAAGTAACAAAGTAATGCTATTTTAAAATGTGCTGCATAATGCTACATAATTTATTCAACCCTGCTGCATAATTTGGCCTTACCCTGCTGCATGATTCCAGTGGCCCTGCCATTATAGCACTGCAAAGCTACAGGTCCGGCTTTATTGATGTTATGCAGTGTAAGCAAGCACTTCTGAAGATCGAGGGGTTAATGATTATGAAGAGGTTATGGTCTGAGCTGGGATGGGCTATCCCGACTAATGCTGCTCCAATAGTTCAGCAAAGATAGTGGGAGTTGTCAAGCTCATGGATAGATCAGTACAGCCGTAGAAGAACAATACCAAATGTTTTTTAATGCATAAAGCTCAACCCAAGGATGAAATGTTCTTGGATTCCATTAGACCACAGCTATCCAAACTGTGTGTCCCGACACAGTACTGTGTCGCCTGCAAGTGGTGGGTGTGTCGCAGGCGAGTGAACGAGTTTTCAAGAGGAGAATTTGGAGTCGAAGTAGTCTATGATATAGATATGTGCCCTGTAAGCTGGGGTGAGGTGACAGAGGGAGTAAGAGAGAGAGAGAGAGAGGGAGACAAAGGGAGCTAGAGGGAGTAAGACCACCACGTGCCCGCAGTTTGGTCCTGCAGTTTCAGTACAGCACCCTCCCCATTACTGCCTTTACTGTACGTTGGGCTTTTTTGGTGGATGGTACCAGAAACTGCAAATTTTGCACTACCACTGGTGAAGCAGATGAGCACCTACTTTTTTCTGCCCTAAATATGTTGTGCCCAGAAGGAGGTGGATTGCCCCTTTATGTAGGAATATTTTAATCAAAGATCAAATTAAGACCCTCAGGATCTGTTAGAGCAAATCCACCCAAGTGCTAGTGGTCTAACTCTTTAAATTTCTTTCGCAGCCTGGGCCATCAGACAAAAAGATCTGTTGACATTTTAATGGTTTTTGTTGTGAGACCTTGAGTGAGTCTGATACATGCAGATTTCCTATTTTGTTCTTTTTAAACTGTTTAATTTTATGAATTAAAAAAAACTAGAGCTGTTTTATCCATGTGTCATCTTCTCAATGTACTTTTAATAAACGCATGTAATCGTAATGAATGACACATTGTTTTACTTGTTGTGTGTTGATGAAATAATTTATTTTGATCTGTCAATAAACTCTGAAACTTTGACAGACATATAAAGAATTGTGGAGAAAAATCTCTCCACTAACACATGTCTTCAAGACAGCCTTGATGTGCAGTACGGTGTTGGGAAGAAGAGGCCTCTTTCTCAATAGCATTCTCTTGAATAACACCTGTGCATAGTAGGGTATGGGGTGGTACTGGCATCTCTGCACAAATGTCTCTCTGGGAAGATGGATGTCTCTGCTAACAAATAAACACAGACTGCTCTCTTCACTAAATGCTCTTTCTCTAGCATGAAACTGATACATAATAGGATGTGGAGAGGGACTAAACTGTACCATGAGACCTCTGTCCCTGATGGCAGGTGTTCTTAGTTGGCGGTAAGGAGGAAAACTGACCAGTTTGCTAAGACCTCTGCCTTGGATGACACAGCTGCATAGTAGGGTGTCTTCTGTGATTTGCCTCTTCACTGAGTTCTCTCTCTTCTTTGATAGATAGCGTACTACAGTATGGAGATAGACTGGCCTTTCTGCTCAGACCCCCTCTCTCAGATGATGGGTGTCCAAAGGAGGTTGTAGAGAGGAACTGGCCTCTGCACTGACACCTGTCTCTCACACCACACGTGTGCATAGTAGGGTGTGGTAAGGGACTGGCCTCTCTGCAGAGACCTATCTCTGGGATGACAAGTGTATGTCATTGGGTTACGAAAGGACTGTCCCCCTATCCTTAGATCTATCTCTCGGATGATGGGTATGCATAGTAGGGGAAGGACTGGCATCTCTGCTGAGATATCTCTTGAATGACAGATCTACAACTAGGTGGTGGGGAGGAAATGAGCTCTATGCTGAGAAGTTTCTGATAGAATACAGGCATACAAACTAGTGTATAGAGAGACTGCCAGTTCAACCCAGACATCGACCCTGATGTGCAAAGTAGGCTGTGGGTAAGGAATGCGCTCTCTGCTCATCCCTCTCTCCATGATAATGAATGTTCGTATTATAGTATATTGTCTCTGTTGACAACTGTGTCTTGGACAACCGGTGTTCATATTTAAATGTAGGGGGATACTCACTTCTTTCTCAGACATATCTTTATAAGATGGGCATGTGTAGTAAAGTGTACACAGAGCCAAACCTCTCCACTGAAACTTCTCACCAGAGTAACAAGCATATATAATAACATGTGGGAGATAACTTTCCTCTCCAGCAGCTGACAGCAGTGCATAGTATACTATGAGCATGCAGTCACATCTGTGTAAAAACCGCTCTCTTTTATAAACATCTTTATACTACAGTGTGAAGAACCATTAATCTCTCCATAGTACTGTATACATATACATGCCAGTATAAGTCAGCATTGCAACACTGTAACAATATTCAAATATATAAAAGCTATTAAGGAAATATATCAGTTGTAACTATAAACTTTAAAAATAACATTATCAACAACAGCTACATTAACAAACTACATCACCAACTGTAAAACAAACAAAACAGCAAACTTTACTAACTTACAACAGGGCCTATCAGCAACAGCCGTCGATAATTATTGCTAAGCGCGCTTAGCACGAGGATAATTATCGCCGGCTCTCGCTGGATTTTATCGCTGAGCTAGCGTCCTATCAGTGACGCTTATCTCTAAATCGAGAAAACTCCAAGAGATAGCTACTAAATGTGTGATTATCGCTGGAAATCCAGCGATAATTGTTCAGCAATAGGTGATAGCTTGATGATAGGGCAGGGCAGACTTAGCCATAATAACCACCTTCTATTGGTTATAATGGCTAAGTCAGATTGAAAACAAGCATAAGGAAAGTAGCGATAAGCGTGGTTTAGCGCTACTTTTCTTATCGCTGTGCAGGTTAGCGTGCATCTAGATAATTGGAGAAATGTCGGTTAGCAACATTTCTCACGGTATTTTGGTGAGGAACGCCAACTTTGCATTTCATTAGAGATGCAAAGGGAGGCATCGGGAAAAAGGGTGCTAACATGCGATTATGCATGTTAGCACACTCTTGTAGATAGGGCGATAGTTTTATCTCTGCTTTTTTGGCTTTTAAAGCCAATAAAGCGGATATAAAGCCCTTGTTAATAGGCCCCAACATGTTTTAGTTACTCTCATCACCAGCTGCCAACAACTCCTACCCTTTTGCTTCATTTGCCTACTGGATATTGATGTACATCGATCTTCTTTTCCTTTCTTTCATCCACCTTAACCAGCCAAACAATATTTCCTTGAATAGTCCCTGAATCTTCTTGAATAGTCCTTTTTGTCAGACTAGGTGACAAAATAGTCTATGCAAAATTGTAGTTTAATAAAACTACCTCTCCCAAAATATTTACTGCTCAAGCAGATAAACACCTTCCTTATGTAAATAAAGCACTTTTTTGCTGTTTAAGTAAGTAGGTCATTGTGTCATCAAAAACAAGTGGAGCTACACAGAAAAAGCCTCTCCAAGGATACAAATGTTGCAGTAGGCATTAAGAATGGGGAGAGGTTGTAGCATAATGGCTAGGGCGGTCGACCTCAAATCTGGGTAACCGGGTTCGAGTCTCTGCAACAACTCTCAACATCCTGTGAATCTGGGCAAATCACTTAATCTCCCTGTGCCTCACAAAAATGAATGTGCCCGCATGTAACGCAACTGGTGCTCATATAGAGCGCACTGATACCTGATTTTGGGTCAAGTTCATGCTATATAAAACTTTAAAAAAAGAGCAACATCAGTTCTACAATTAATTCATTTGACTGAGTTTCCACACAGTTACTGTTCCCTTTTTCTTCCATAGCAAACAATTTTTGTCTTCCTCCTCCATATATTGTGTGACATGGTTCTTCCGTTTTTCAGAGCTTATATTTTCCATTTTCGTCTTTAGAAAAGACAATATACCAAAAAAAGGAAAAGTTACAATTTTACCCTTGAAATACTGTACTCTCTACTAAAACATCTCAGAGGTGTTAAAAATGTGTACTCTAAGGTTCATAAAAGCACTAGGCCTTGTATTAACAGATTGCAAATTCTTTCTCTTGAAAGTTCAGAAACACTGCCTCTTTTATCGTATGGTAAAACACCATATGGCAGGCTCAGTAATTATCAGTAATTATCCATCAGGGTCTTGTGATCCTCTCTTGAGATCGCACATGACCATGCAGAGAGCTCCACTCCCTGGAGCTTGTGAGCTCTCTTGTAAGTCTCCTGGGAGCGCAACAAAATTTTGGGGAAATAGTAGTGTGTGGGAATGAGTATCCTCTCCACTGAGACCCATCTCTTAAATGGCAGGTGTGTGTAGTAGGGTGTGGGGTAAAGTTGGCCTCTCCAGACAGACCTTTTTAGATGACAGGTGTACTTAGTAATGTGTGTTGATGGACTGCCCTCTCCACTGAGACCTCTGATGATCGAGGTCTCACCCAATTTCGCTTAGATAATGACAGACTTAAGTGCAGGAATTGCATAAACAGATGCAAGAAGAAGACAGGCATCATGTGTCCTATTTAAACACAGCACCTTGGAGAACACTGCTGACATTGGCAGTCCATCTCTATTAGATAGGAATAGCAAATTAGACAAATTAGAGAAAATAGCAAGGCAAGAAATTAGGAAGTGGTGGGAAGCCACCACTTTAGACAAATATCTCGAATGTGGCCAGATATCTAGAGGGATGACGATCATGACAATTTCCAACCCTGAAATGCTACAAAAATGAGCTGTGAACAGGGACAATTGCTCTGTGGTTATGATGCAGATCATAGTAAAATAAGCATGATAAGAGAGTTCAAAGCTACTACAGGAAATTGAGCAACTGACGGAAAATTTACAGAGCACAGAAAGTAAAGAATCTTTTGAAAAATCCATGAAGGAAATAAATGAAAGAGTTATTTAATTAGAAAAACAAACAAAATTGAGGAAACACTGCATGTTTCTAATAGACCAAAAGATTAGGAGGGTGGGAGGATTTTAACAGTTGCCGACCAACCTACTCATGCATTAAGTGAAAAAAAAGATGTCACAAGCAACAGTGAACTAAGTGAAATTGACATCTTGGAAGATGGGAGAATGAACACTCCTGGACTAAGTAATAGCAGACTGAGACATTTTTGGCAGGAACTGCAGATGATAAACCAGGAGAGAAGCCAACAGAACTGCCAAAAATAATGAGGGAAAGGAAGAGGCAGGTGAAGAGGAAAAGGACAAGGACGAGGAACAGACACAAAAAACAAGAAGGAGCCAATGGTGTAAAGCATCAAAACCCGAGGGAAATGTGTTGAGGGGTCAGAAGTCAGGACCATGAAGGCACAGAGTAAGAGTGTTGTGAATCTATCTGATCATTGTTTTTACTGATGATGAATTGTAGGTTTTACGATTAAGTCGCTACTTTTGTCCCACCGCGTCCTATAACTGTTCACAATGCCACAGACACATTCATAAGTTTACTAGGAAACTGAAGTTAAAAGCATGGCATTCTATGAAAAAAGATCAGCCCTCTTGGGGAAATATCAACCTTCATGCCCATCTTGCCCATCTTGCCCTTTGATGCCATTTGTGCCTTTAAGGTTGTGACTATTCAAAATTTGAAGAAATTTACCAAGAAGAATAAAAAGGCGAAGTATAGATGGAAGGGTGATAACTTGGGCACCAATGAGAGAGCAGTCATTAATAGTGTACAATCAGACAATAATATTGTCATCAAAAAAAGGGAAGGATGTGACTTTAGACGTAGGCAGCCTGTATACTGGCATTAAGCAAGAAGAAGTGTTACAGCTTGCAGGCATTTTTTTAAAATCAAGTTTCCTTTCATACTTGTTTAATATTGAAATGATCATTGAGATAGATGATAGAATCTTGTCTAAGAATCAATGTATTCATCTTTGATAGCAAATTATTCAAGCAAAAACAGGGGACTGCCATAGGGACATGTTTTACCCCCATCCTCACTAAACTGTTCCTAGGGTGGTGGGAGGAACAGGTGGTGGCTTTACTTGAAGCATTCTCCTCACATGTCATTCTCTGGGTGCACTTCATGGATGACCCCTTTATTATTTGGAGAGGATGGGTGGTGGTGGGCAGTTTTGTTAGCAGTTTGAATGACAATGAGCTTAACCTAAAATTCACAACCAGGATGAATGAGAGCTCTATTGAGTTTCTGGATGTTAACGAAAAAATAACAAACAATACTGTCAGCACCAATTTGCATAGTAAGAGTACAGCGGGCAACACATTATTCCATGCCAATAGCAGCCACCCCAAATCTCTCATACAATGCATTCCTTATGGAGAGCTATTACGGACTAGCGTAATTACAGGACAGAGGAGAGATTTTTACATAAGAGTGCCACCATGCTCAAACGATTCAGAGAAAGAGGCTACTCAGAACTAATATGACACAGGGCCCTAGAGAAACCTACGAAAGTCCCCAGACATTACCTACTCATCCCCAAAAGACCCTGTGATATGAATTCGGGAACTGGGGACATGAGATTTATCACCACATTCAACCATCACTCTAAAGATATGAGAGAGATTTTAGTCAAACACTGGTGCCTCTTACACAGCAAGGAGAGCCTCAAGGACAAACTGACTGAAACCACAAGATCACTTATAGAAAGGGTGTGTGTTTGAAAGAAAGGCTGAGCAACAATGGTATTCAAAGCAAAACAAGGTGGTTAACCAATAGAAGGGTTTATTTACATCCAAAAAGTGAAGTAATAGCAGAGACACACCTAACTCGAGTGAGATTAGAGAGATTGCCAAATTTCTCAATTGCAACTCCAACTTTACGGTAAATGTATTAATTTGTTCTTGGAACTGGTGGCACATTGGTAGTACCACCCATCCAGTGAACAAGAGGGTACTGGAACATATGAGGGCAATCACTCATGAGGATAGGCATTATCTGGTAGCCACACATTTTGCACAGGTACACAACAAAGACAATGGTCTGTTGAGTTTTTTTTACAATAGATAGAATCGAACCTACCACAAAGGGTGGGGACAGAGAATTAGCTCCAAGAAGGTTGGAGTCAAGATAGATAGTTGAATTCAACACCGGGATACTGGTGGGATTCAATACTGAGGAAGAGATGAATGTTTATCTGGGGGTAATGACATGCTTTTTAGGCAGATGAATATGGAAAGTGCTCTGGTGTTGCTTTTCACATAGACAAGAATTTTAGAGAAGAATTTTACATGATTTTAACCTGCACATTTTTGTTGTTTTATTATCCTCTTATGTTTCTCTCTTCTGTTCTTTCCTTTTTCACTTTCTTTTGCTGAAAATTATCACAGGGCTAATCTATAATACACCGTAATATGAAGTAGGGCAGTAGCGGATTTGCTCCACTAGTGATCCGGAGAATCTTTGGCGGATTTGACACCAACGAGATTGAAAGTGTATAAGACACACAGGTGGGATTTAAGAATCAAGTTATTTGTGTAGAAACAATTAGCGTCATGCATGAACATTGACCCGTTTGGCCCAGGTTTCATATGAATGAGGTGTGAGAGACATTACAAGTTACTTTAAACCAAACCCTTTGGGTGAGGTTGGCGCATGGCTAATCGTAGGACAGTCGATGGGATTGACTGGAAGCTGTTGTATACCCTTATATGGACAAAACCATTTTGACACTTTTTTTTTGGTTTTTCTTTTACTGTTTTTCATCTCTGGATCATGGACTGATTGGATTTGCAACAGCAGTTCTGCCCCTAGATGGGTTTCTGAGGGTTTCAGGAAGTAAAAGGGTTTCTAGAATCAGGTTGGATTCTATAAGTGTGATGCCAACTGGGGCTATATATTTTTTGTTTATTATTTTTTATATATATATATATATATATATATCAGGCCACTACGCTCTCAGCTTCCTGCTCTGGCCTGCTGAGGATGCTCCTTAAGATCCTACCCCTTATCCCATTCCAGGAGAAAAGAATCCTGGTCCAGGTCCTCATCCTCTCTCGCCTGGATTATGGAAATGCTCTTTATCTGGGAGCCCCTCTATCCACCATCTATAAGCTCCAGATCATCCACAATTGTGCTGCTAGTCTGCTTCTTCAGATTCCCCACTGGCAATCTGCCAAACCAGCATTAAGGAACCTTCATTGGCTCCCCATCAGTGCAAGGATCCTGTTTAAAGCCATTTGCCCGGCACACAAGGCCTTCTGGAAGTGTGGCCCGGCTATTTCCTAATCCCTGGTCACACCCTATCACCCAGCAAGGAACCTCCGTTCCAGCCTCACCTTCTCTGCTGTTACGCATAGAATACAAAGAGAAAGATGGGGCAGGGGCTCCTTCTCTTTTAATGCTGCCAACTCCTGGAACTCCTTCCCTCTCCACCTGCGGAACGAGTCCAACCTGTTAGCATTTCAAAAACTCCTAAAAACTCATCTTTTTAAAATACCTTTCTAACACTTCCACAGCGCTGGGAGGCCTCAGGGTAGCCAAGCGCTATACAAGTTTCACTTCATTCATTCATTCATTCATGACACCCAAGCGCATAACACATTTTGGCATGTAACATAAGCACTGTTTTTCACAACTGAGAAGGTACAGCCAACAGCAATGATTATTGGCAGGTACAGATCAGTGAGATGGTTTATCACTGATTGATACAATAGACTTGTTTGCCTGATGCACGTTGGGAGCACTGTGCCGATCCTTGCACTTTCTGCTAATCATGGACATTAAAAATGAAGTGCAAGCAACTCATAGAGTGTGTTTCTACTTTCTGCCAGCTGAGAAAAGTGGCAGTATTAGTACTTTTTATTTGGAGCTCTCATCTGAACACGCACCGCTGCCACCAGGGCTGGAGACTACAGCGGGGGAGTGTAAATATATATATATATCCTTGATGAGTCTGTGTTATTGAACTGGCTTTTCACTCCACTATAATCAGTTCAAACAGTATGCGGCACAATTTGGCTGCATTTCATTCCATTTCATTCAAGTACTGTGCTCCAAGAACAGTGCATCTTACAGCTCTAATTAGTAATATATATAATATATGGGTACTGTGTCCCTACCTGGTCGCAACTTTTCCAAACTGCAGTTTGCCCAACATTTAATTTTGAATTAATTTTTGTATTTGCACTTTCAGAATGGATATAACGAATTCTCAGTGTCTAGGAATTACTTACACATGTTGTGATTATCACTGTTATATGGACTGTGTAATTTAGAAACAGTAAGACACTATGTCGTTATTATTAATTGAAACTTGGTGCCCGTCCTAATGTGTGTTTTTAATAAAGAAAGTAGGAGTTTTTTATGCATTTTTCTAACTTGGTAATTTTGATATGATATTTTAATATCGGTTTTATCCAAGAGTATTTTAGAAATGTGCATTTTTGCACATTTGCACTATATTTGCACATGCACTCGCACTTCAAAAACATATGTATATACTTTTTCACAGAATTTATCAGGGTGTAAAAGTATGTTACTAAGACAACAGACATCAAGAAAAAAAATTGGGAATTTATACAGGACATGTGAACTGAATAAGTGTGATATTACTTGGACAATAAAATAGACAACATAGGTGCATTAATCACATGTTTATGTCCATGAATAAGCAAAATAGGGGAAAGGAGGAGGTGTTTAAAAACTTTTTAACCTTCTTTTTATATATATTTTTTTCAATAGTGCTTTGAGAGTTATTTATCTATACATATTTATATGTGTATATATGCATTATTTATAGAGTTATCAATCGCGATATTTTAACATGTACCTGTTTTCCATGATTGTTTATGAGATCTATAGTATGCCTTTAATGTCTATACCCCTGATGATCTGTGTTGAACTCACTCACACTGTATTTAAGCACGTTATTGGCCCTTTCTTGCCATGTGATCAAGGCTGCGGTGACGTGGCCGAAACGCGTCATACTGGTGGTAATGGGGGAATAAACCACATAGAATTCATCTGTTTGGCGTCTGAGTGGTCTGTACCTGTTGGACAATTCGGCGACTGAGGCTGATACACAGGATTTCTAGACTCTCTCTCTATATATATATATATATATATACACACACACATATACTTATATACACATATATACATATTTATCTATCAATCTATCTATCTATCTATCTATCTATCTCTCTCTCTCTATATATATATATATATATATATATATATATATATATATATATATATATATATATATATATATATATATATATATATATATATATATATATACATATATAAATATATATATTCTGCAAAAGAAAAGTGCTGAAGCCAAGTTATGAAATCCAAAGATTTTATTACAATGTTCAAAGTGGCAGCATGCATATCTAGCCATTCTCCTTATTTATTTTATTTATTTTCAAGGTTTTATATAGCGCGAACAAGATCCTTACAGATATCAGAGCGCTTTACATGGAATGGGAAGACAAAAAAAAACGATGTAATACAGGGGAAAGAGAAACAGTTAAATAGTATATAGACAGTTCTAAGTTCAAGTGAGTTTAGCCAGGAGGATCGATTTGACTTCCTTTTTGAAGGATCCACTGGATGAGATAAGTCTTATTTCTGGCAGGAGGGCATTCCAGATCCTGGGGGCCATCCCTGAGAAGGATCGTTTGTATGTTTTTGTCTTGTGGAATGTTTGCGGAATTTTTGTGTGTCAGTTCAATCGTGAGCCTTCATCACAGGTGAGGCAGGTAACAACTGTTAGGTAACCACGTGATTTAAGTACAAACAGCACCATGTCACTACCAAGACCAGCATGCCTCAAAAATAGAAAATCAATGTCGCAAGACTTGCAATATTTTCAAAGTCCAGGTT
Organism: Lissotriton helveticus; assembly: GCF_964261635.1. Taxonomy (NCBI): domain Eukaryota; kingdom Metazoa; phylum Chordata; class Amphibia; order Caudata; family Salamandridae; genus Lissotriton; species Lissotriton helveticus. The sequence goes on from NC_136069.1 coordinate 130,433,356, forward strand.
AAATTCCATCATTAACACCGCATGTTAAAACATTTCATTTTCAGTGCCGGTATTAAAAAATAAAGTGACAACATGCATAAATTAATGTCCATTCAGTGCACACATGCCACACAAAAAATAGTCTTTAGAAAAGAGAAAGGATCCCAAACCCAAAGAAAGCAGCCACATGCTGCTTCGTTTGCCTCCAATTGCCATAATCCAGGGAAAATCCAACTCGTGGGAAAGAGGCAAATGGGCAAAACACAAGCGTCTGTGAAAACAGCATGCAAATTTCCCTATTGTAGGAGCCTCAGGCCCATGCCTGGAGGCTTTAACTTGCCAGGTCATGGAGCACCATTATGCCAATTAGAGCCTCTCTGCTGATTCAATAACTGGGGCTCTTGTCTGACTTGGGTGCAGGAAGTGTGGGTGAGTCTGTGTTCTGTCCTAACTGTCATTCCCTCTTTGAAGACCAGTTTGGCTACTCCATACCCATCCTGACTTTTGCTCTGCAGCTGCAGATCTCCTTCAACAGATGACCTTTGTGTCTTCTATGTAGGCCACGTCACACCTCATCAGAGCAGTTTGTATCAGCCTGTCAAAGGCTGGCCAATCAGGAGAGGCTACTGGAAGGCTGGATTTTAGTTCACCAGAAAAGCAAGTTCTAAAACTTCTTTTCTGTGATAGCTATAATAAATCAAACCTTGGCAAGTTGTTGGATTTATTCAGTATAAAGATATGTGCCTGTACATTTATATCACTTTGATAAACCTTCTTCATGCCTTAATTATCGACCTGATCTAGTTACTGGGAGCTGTCATCTTGAGTGTTAGAGCTTGTCAAAGAGAGTAAAGAGGTAACAGCAGTCACTGAGTTTTCAGGTTTAGTCTTTCTTTCAATATCTCAACCAAATGACTGATGAATCAAATCTGAAAGTGAGAAGAGTCTCTGGTAAAAGTTCTTACAGGATGCTGGACAGTCACCATGTGTCCCTCAGTGGACACTACATGGAAACGATCAGCATGGTAAGGAGCATCAGATTTTCTCCTTTTTATTTGTCGGTTAATCACTAAATCTCCTCTCTTAAATTTGGTTCACTGATACAACAATGATGTAAAAAATATCGATGTAAAAAATATTGAGTAAAAAGTATAGACAACAAAAATATTGACCCCTATACTTAAAGAGGTAAGTACAAAAATATTGACTAAAAAATATTGATGTAAAAAATATGGGTGGATAAAATATCGACTTTTGTATAAATATAAAAAATTATAAATTAAATATATTAAATATTAAATAAAATGATAAAATAAAATACATTTAATATACATTTTAATCAAATTTAACAAATAACTTAATAAGAAAATAAACACACAAATATAATAATTTACACATATATATTTACTTTAAAACAAAGAAGAAACTATTATTTTTAATTTATGTTAAAAGTTTAAAATATTCTAATAAATAACAATATATATTAATGATTTAAAATATTTAAAAAAACAAATCTGTAATAAATTAAAACATTAAACTATTTAAAAATATTTAAACTTACATTTCTCAATTCAATCACTGCAATAGTAGAGAAAGTGTTGGATAGCAAAGGGGTAAAAATAACTATTCCCACTCCAGTGAGTGTAAAAGTAGGGTAAGTGTTGGATAGCGGAGGAATTAAATTTACTTTTCCAACTCCAGTGAGTGCAGCAACAGGGAAAGTGTTGGAAAGCGGAGCGGTACAAATTACTATTACCATTCCAGGGAGAGCAACAGTAAGAAAAGTGTTTGATAGCAGAGGGTAAAAAAATACTAATCCACTCCAATGACTGCAACAGTAGGGAAAAAGTTGGATAGCGGAGAGGTCAAAATTACTATCCCCACTCGAAAAACTGCAACAGCAGGGAAAGTTTTGGATAGTGAAGGGGTAAAAATTACCATAACCACTCCAGTGAGTGCAACGGTAGCATAAGTGTTGGATAGCGGAGGGGTAAAAATTACTATTCCCACTCCAAAGAGTGCAAAAGTAGGGAAAGTGTTGGGTAAACATTACTATTCCCACTCCACTGAGTGCAACAGAAGGCAAAGTGTTGGATAGCAGAGGGGTAAAAATTAGTATTCCAAATCCAGTGAGTTCAACAATAGGGAAAGTGTTGGATAGTGGAGGGGTAAAATTTACTATGCTCACTCCAGTGGGAGCAAAAGAAGGGAAAGTGTTAGACGGCGGAGGGGCAAAAATTACTATTCCCACTCCAAAGAGTGTAACAGTAGAGAAAGTGTTGGATAGATGAGGGGTAAAAATGTTATTCCCACTCCAGTGATTTCAACAGTAGGGAAAGTGTTGGATAGCAGAGTGGTAAATATGAATATTCCCACTCCGGTGAGTGCAACAGTAGGGAAAGTGTTGGATAGCGGAGGGGTAAAAATGACTATTCCCACTCCGGTGAGTGCAACAGTAGGGATAGTGCTAGATAGCGGAGAGGTAAAAATGACTATTCCCACTCAGTTAGTGCAACATTAGGGAAAGTGTTGGATAGCTGAGAGACAAAAATTATTTTTCCCAGTCAAACATTTAGAGCAAAAATAAAAAATCCTAACAATAAAAGAAATCATAAAAATAAATAAATAATTAGAAAATCAAATATATTTATTATAAATAAAGACAACATATAATATTAATTGCATATGACAAAAATATACATATAACATATAAAACAAAATAATAAATTCATTTATATAAAATAATTATTTTAAACTAGCAACTATTTACAAACAAATAAATTAATACATAAATGTATTTATTTTATTTCCTACCCTATAACACCACTCCAAAAACAAAACACTTAACATAATTAATAATCAGTTAAAAAAATTAATAATTAAAAAAAACTAATAAACATTATTTGACTACACACACTTAAAACACTATAATATCTGCAACACACATAAATTAAACTATAAAATAATAAAACACAAATAAAATGACTTTTTTAATTAAAAACTACGCACTTTCTGTTGATGCCATCATCACTATTACCGCTTTCAGCCATAGCCATTGCCCTACCTTTTGTGCTGCTGCCCGGGGGACCTAAAACACAGGGCTCTGCATCGCCTTTCCCAACTCCTAAACGCGGACAGCAGACTGCCTGGACTACACCATCCAGAGGGCAGTGCGGTCTCGCGAGAGGAGCTGCGCCATCTCTCATCCGGGACTAGAAGAGCCACGGGGGACTCCCCTGGCGCGGGAAGCACTTTCTCTTGCTGCCATCATCACTATTACCGCTTTCAGACATCACCATCACCCTACCGTTTGTTCTGCTGCCCGTGGGACCTAAAACAAAGGACTTTGCAACGCCTTTCCCAGCTCCTAAACGTGGACCGCGGACTGCCTGGACTACACCATCCAGAGGGCAGTGCGGCCTCATGAGAGGAGCTGCGCCAGCTCTCATCTGGGACTAGAAGAGCCACAGGGAGCTCCCGCGGCGCAGGACGTGCGCGGGCTAAGCCCGGGCCAAGGGCGGGCCCTTCCTTGCCCGTCTGTGCCTGGATGAGGCTGGGCTGGGCCCCCTGTCTTGGATTTTGTATGAATTCTCAGGACAAAAATCTGATAGTAAGAGCTCGAATTAATTTCAAAAGATTAGATTTACTCTAAACTAGGTAAATTTCCAGAAGTGAGTTTGGGCTGTGTTAAGCAGAGTTTCAATATTTATATTGTTAATATATTATTTCAATTGATCGTGGATTTGATCATCAGGTTATAAAGAGAAAGCAAAGTTACATTGATCAATCTTGGTCCCCATAAATTGCACTAAGCACAGATTACATAGTGAGATATGGGTAAAAGAAAAATGCCAAGCCCTGTGTAGCAAAAACAGTCCCTAGTGACACCCAACAAACTCTACTGAGCTATCTTACAGGGGCAATGGGGGCCTTGGATAAGCAGATATCTTCAGTAGAAAAGTCATTTGAGGCAGGAACATCGCGTTCAAACTCCGAAACAGAACAATCTAAAGTTCTGGATTCCTTGGGGCATAGCTGATGGCACAACACTGCTCCAAATGGCTGCATTCAACAGATTTCTGAGGAGATTCTACTGAGCGATTCCGATTCCTCACTACAACCTCCCCAGAAAAAAACAAAAGAACCCTGCTTGTGCAGAGAAAATACATGTTGAACAAAATATAGTCAACAAGGGCAAAAGATCATCGAAAGCCAGTGCGCCTCCCATGATGAAACAGGGACACCAATGGAAAAAAAGGGTGGGATTTAGAAAAGGCCCTAGTAAAAGTAAAGAAAATGCTAGTAGAAGGCCTGATGTGCACAGTAACGATTTAAAGAGCTTAATGACCCTGGTCAAATGATTAGATCTTTTTGTAAGAGTCTCCTTAGACCAAATGGGTGTCAGATTGACCCTTATTGAAGATTTCGTTTCTAGTAATAGAAAACAAGGCAATGTTATGAAGTCGATACCCGTAGATCAAGGAACGGTGAATAGGGACAAAGTTATACAAGGTGGGCAGCTAAGTACTCTAGAAACAAACTCTAAAAAAAACTAAATATAATGGGGCAGATTTACAAGCCCCTTGCGCCACGTTTACGCCGCCTTGCGTCACGCAACAGCGGCGTAAACGTGGTGCGTCCCTGCGAGGCATTTACAACGTGACGCATCTAGGGAGATGCGTCACGTTATAAAGCCCAGCGCCACAATGGGGGCGTTCCCAAGCAGGGTGGGCGTTCCGGCGCATGTGCGCCTCGCAAAAGTGCCTGCGTGAAATCTACAAGATTTCACGCAGGCACTTCTGCGACGCTGCTACGTAAATTCCTTACGCCTGCTTGAAGCAGGCGTAAGGACTGACGCAGCATCTTAAGTATTGGGCGGCCCTTAGCATTGCTGGAGTTGCGTCACGCTTACGACGCGACTCCAGCGATGCGCCGCCCTTACGTCACAAGATGCGTCACGCATCTGCCTACCCTTGCGCCACGGCGTGCTGCATTGTAAATGCGGCACATCTGCCGTGACGCAAGGGTAGTTTTGGGTGACGCATTTGTTCTGGCGCATCTCTGCTGATATGCAGAGATGCGCCAGAACTCGTAAATATGCCCCAATGAGTTTTCATTGGTGGGAGTGACAAACCCCAAAGATAGGGTAAATGTCCTTCCCCTACAGACTAGGATGCACAATCAACCGAACAGAATAGAGTCTGGGGACGGGAATAGGGGTATTACGAGGCCAATAGAAGATATACGGTCTAATCCCCATTCACGTGTGCCACAGACTTATCAATATTCAGGGCCCAATTCCCAAGGCCAAACCCGGGATTGTCCTGGATTATACCAACGTCTTGACCTACCACCTGATGCAACTTCCCATATAATCATTTTGGCAAATGTGCCAAAAAAGGTTCCACCAGAAATCGAAACCTGGGAATCATTAAGAAATAAATCACTTCATTGGTTAGGCAGGAGGACTGGTCTAATTGAACAACTTTTTGCAGAGTTTAAAATGGCGAGAAGGGTCCAGTGGGTTGGCAATCGTGGGAAAATGTTCCCTGGTGACTGTATAGTTTTATCATTTAAAACAACTTTGCTTGTTAGGAAAATTCTTTGGATAGGAGGAAATAACTCGTTATCAGTGGGCAGGATAAATGTATTACCACTTGTTTTTTTTTACCCACCCCATATTAGCGATGTGAGCGAATACAATACTAGAAATGCTGAACAAACCCAAGGTTACTCCAATAACGTTTCAACCTTTAACAGGTACAACACGCTAACTGGCTTGGAGGAGATAGACTAACTGGCCAAGTCAAAGTCCAAACATCTAGGGATACAGGAAGATCTTAAACAATAGGATTTGTTCCCTTTGGAATCTGCCCTAATTCATAATCCACGACATTTTACTGTGGCAATTAGTAGTATATTTGATCTTCCCATCCCTCACCTTCGGTCTGTATCAGAGACCTTGGGTTCAGCTTCACATAGAACTACTGAGTTGTAACAGGGAAGAACAGGGAATACGACAAATCCTGACTTCCAAGGGGGGCACATCGAACAAGGTATTAGCTCAGGCAGGAACTCCCAGAGAACCTGGACTTAATATAATTTATTGGAATGTAGCTGGTCTGCGCTCCAAAATTGTTAATGATGTATGGCTCATATTCGCTGGAAAATTTTATGTACTTTGCCTTCAAGAGACATGGGCTGTATCAGCCAAACACATTAATGGATATAAAACCTACTTTTCGTATGTGACTCCCTCTACATCAGGGAGAGCTAAAGGAGGCCTGATAACATTTATCTCTAATCTTTTAGAGATTGGGGAAATAGTTCCTTTGAAACTGGAACCCAATTTTCAAATAATAATCCTCGACATAAATAAATACGACACCTATGTGCTGGTTAATTTTTATAATAACATGCATAAGGTCCAGTTGATAGCAACCTTGAAAGATATTTGTTGTACCCTAATGGAGCTCAACAATAAGAATATCAAAAGAAATGTTTCTGTAATATGGGGGGTGGGGTGATTTTAATCTAACACCATGCGGGCATACCGACAATTTAACCTGTGGTTTGCAAGATGAGAATAGGAATAACCTAACACATTTTCCTCACACAACGAGTGGGGACTGTCTGAACGAGACATTATTTATTTTGGAACTTGGTTTGGCTAATGAATTAGTGGTACCCCCAGTTCCACTCACTCAGACTTTTAATGGTAGAGGAGCTTCCACTACCATAGACTTCAGATATGTATCAAGTAATGCTGCGTCCCGCATCTTGAGTTTTAAAACTCATGACAATGCCACCAGTGATCATTTTCCTAATAGTGTTATAGTGTATTTCCCGTATAATCCAGATAGGATTAATTTAGTGAGAACATACGGTCCGAAAAATCTGATTTATGATTGGTTGAATGGGCACTCCTTCAAGTGGGATAGATTTGACCCACTTGAGATCACAACAGAGGTAGTGAAAAATTCTCTCAAGTCTATAGAGAAATGTTTAGATATTACCTCTTCTCGTCAAGAGATCTTAAGTAGTTTTGCGGTTATAACAAAAGCAGTAAAAGAAGCCCTGTGCATTCAACCGAATGCAAGAAAGGGAAAAACTAAAGGTTGGTTTAACAACGCTTGCACTAAAGCATACTCCAACTTAAAATCAGCCTTACATAAAGTAGAAAGGGACAAACAAGAAATTACTCTCCTTAGCAAGGTATACAATCAGGCAATAAAAACAAGAAAAGCTGAATTGAAACACGAATTATGGGAAGAACTACATAAGAGTTGTATGATGAAGGATAGTACCGCTTTTTGGAAAACAATTACATCTCCATTTCTGTCGGAACCCAGGGATAACTCCAAAATAGAAATAGCCATAGATGAAGCACTATGGGGGAAAGGCCCCAGGCCCTGATGGGGTCCCAGTAGACCTTTTTAAATATAATATGGATCTGTGGACCCCAATATTGGTTCGGGTACTGTTAGCCTCATGCACAGTGGGGCTTGTTGATTCGTAGTCAGACTCAATCCTGGTCCCGATATTTAAAAAAGGAGATCGCTAGAGCCCATCTTGTTACCCTGCCATATCATTATTAGACTCTTTGGGCAAAGTAGCGGGACGTATTTTTCTTGACCATTTACAACAATGGGCAGATGACTATAAGATACTGTCAGACCTCCAATTCGGGTTCAGGGAGGGTCTGAGTACCACGGAGCAAGCCATTAATTTGACACTCTTAATGGGTAAATATGTGAATGTAAAGGGGGGAACTTGTATATGGCTTGTATGGATTTAACTGCAGCCTTTGACTATGTAAGCCACTGGACATAATGGACTATTTTAATAGAGATGGGGGTTGAGCTTCCTTTGGTGAATTGTTTGCGTGAACTGTATTCAAATGCCAGGGTGAGGTTTGGATTAGGAGGGAAATTTACGGCCCCAATTAGAGTGGAGAGTGGTGTAAGGCAGGGTTGTGTGCTGGCACCCTTCCTCTTTACACTTTATACTAATGGCCTGGAACAAGCCATGTTGGAAGGGTGCCAGGACCTACCCTTCTTGCAAAAACACCGAATACCCGCTCTACTCTATGCGGATGATGCAGTGATTATAGCACGATCCCCCCTGGAGCTACAATATGCACTCAATAGGTACCATAGCTACATGGCTAATCTAGATTTAAGAATTAACATAAAAAACTTTTGTAATGAACTCAGGTCCTAGACGGAAGAAAAGGAGAGATGTTTTTATTGAAAATACCAAAGTGGAGAACACTAACACGTACCCCTATTTAGGAATTTTAATTGACAACAAGTGTTCATGGAGGCAAGCAATAGAGGTCAGAAAGTTGTTATTTAGGAGGGCCACAACTGCATTAGTTAATTTTGCGCAGAGGCTCGGTAAAAGGCCACCGGCGGAGATGATTCAAATTTATCAAACTAAGGGGTATATTATCAAGGGGTTTATCTCCGCTTTTTTGGCTTTAAAAGCCAAGAAAGCGGAGATAAAATTATCTCCCTATTACCAAGCTGTCGCTAACACCAGTTAGTGACAGCTAATAGGAGATAGCGACCATCTTGGGCCCCACTTTGCATGTCAGTGATATTTATCACTAATGACATGCAAAGTGGGCGTGCCAAGATGTTAGCGACTGGAAACAGTCGCTAACATCGCTATCTCCTATTCCCCACTTTTGGAGATATTCGCGCTAAGCGCGAATATCTCCAAAAGCTAACACCTGCCCTGAGCAGTTCTTCACCATGTTATCCAATGGGAGGTGGATAACATGGCTAAGAGCATTTGCTCGATAATGCATGAATATCGCTGACTTATCAGCGATATTCATGCATTGCGGCCGTTTTTTATCGCATTTGCGATAAACCTTGCTAATAGCAAGGTTTATCTGCGATAAAAATCGCCGATGTGCGGCGATAATTTTTGTCTCTAAACAAGTTAGAGACAAAAATTATCGCTAGTTGTTGGTAATATACCCCTAAATGTATTAGTACAGCGATTTATGGAGCCGAGATGTGGGGTTATGGAAAGGTGGACGCCCTTCAAAAAGTAGAGAATAGTTTTTTGAGGTTCCGCGAGGTACTTCGACCTTTAGTTGTCATTTGGAATTAGGCCTGCCATACGTTATCGATATTGTAAAATTACAACCGATTCTTTTGTGGCATCGCCTTTGGTCCTCTACAAAAACTGTTTTTAACCGAGGGCTACTGAACGATTGTCTCTCACTCGGAAATTCACACAAGATTGGTTGGCTCTTACATGTTAAAAACTTTTTATATGATTTGGGCCTGGAAAGATATTATCATAACCCCCCCACTGATATCAGAGATTTCTAGAAAAGGGCTTAAAAAAATTATGCTTGACTCATTTGGAAGAACTGCGCTTGGTCACTGAGGCAAATAAAAGCTCAGTTCAACATTCCTTATTAATTCAATCCACCCTGGTCATACAGCCCTATTTAACTTTTATTTGAGTGGTTATGAAAGGTTTCTGTTGACCCAATTTAGGATGAATATATTTCATCGCCTGGTAACTTTTCCCAAAGTCAATGATTGGTCGAAGACGCTAATAACCTGCCCCTCCATTGAAGTATGTACTCAATCATCAATTCATGTGGTCTTCTTTTGCAAATTTTATAAAGCGCCGAGGAATCACTGGGTAATACCGATTTTAAAAATTCTGGGTGTACGACAATATCGCCCTGCTTTCCTTGTGTTGCAACTTATGGGGGTAGAATGTCTTACAAAAAATATAGCCCAATTTCTGAAGTTCTGTATCAGACATAGGTCAAATTTAGAATAGGATTGTGCCGTATATATTGTTCGCTTGTACTCCAACGATTCATTTGAACCTTTTTAACATTATGTCTGAATTTTAGCATATTATATTGCTGGTATGTTTGTCATTAATTTAAGTCATGTCATTTTTTACAAATATTTATTGTCATTAGAGGATGCGATTTTAACTATGAACTTTTATGGTTTTTCTAATTGTGAAAAACGAATAAAGGAATTTTTTATTTGATTTGATTTGAATGAAAAACTATTAACAACTATTAATAAAGTAATTAAAATGTATTTAATACCCACCCTTTACCCCTTCAAAAGTAAAAACACAAAAGAACAATTACCCAAAATAAATATCAAATAACTAACAACTATATATTAATTAATTAAATAAAAATTACTTCCCACACATTAATTCATAAATTAAAAATAAATTGCTTCCCACCCTTTACACATTAAGGGGTCGATTAGGATCGCGGACGGACTTGAGTCCGTCCGCAACCCCTGAGGAGGAGGGAACGTCCGCATGGGCTGCGGCGTTCCCTCCGATCAAATTAGGATGTGACCGCCAGGGTGGCGGTCACATCCTCTATCTCTAACATTGCGGCGGGTGCAGCTTCAAGCTGCACCCGCCGCAATGTAAAAAATCCATGCACAGCATTTGCGTGCACAAAGCGGCAGGCACCGCGCGGTGCCTGCTGCATTGTGCACGCAAATGCAGGGGGGTACCATAGGTACCCCCCATGTGCACCCCCCACCCCACCTTCACCCAGGGGGCCCGCAACGGGCCCCCGAAGTGAAGGTCCGTATGCTTTTCCACGGCGGTAAAGCCGCCGCGGAAAAGCATATATTTTCAGACATCCTAATATGCCTGGCGGTGTCTGATAGACACCACCAGACATGTTAGTGCTTTTCCGCCGCGGTCGCCTTCCGACCGCGGCAGAAAAGCGGCGGACAGATTATCAGACCCACCAGCCATCCTAATTTGGCGGTGGGTCTTTGGAGTCTCCGCCGCGGTTTTTCCGCATCCTCCAGGCCGGCGGACACTTCCGCCGGCCCGGAGGATGCGGAAAAACCGCCATCCTAATCGGCCCCATAATCACCAAAACACACACCTAAACTTTTTTACACAATTACCATAATTAATCACAAATTAATTAACAACCAATTATTAATTAATAATAAATTACTTTGCACATTCAACACAATATTAATACATAATAAATAATCAATACATTTAATAGAATTAAATTACTTCCCACCCTATTCCCCTAATAACCCACAAACTGCAACAAAACAAAAAATGCAAAATTCAAATCACAAAAAATGACTAACTACTAAAAATGTAACACATATATAAAAAAATACAAACACTTCTTATACTAAAAACAAACATCAAATACATATAAAATATATACTAAAATACATAACATTAAGAAAGAAAAATATTTTAACAACTATATTTTTGCAAATGATATTAAACACTTCGATATTTTTAAAATCGATATTACTTAACTTAAGTCGATATTCATGACCACTATATACTTGCTGTCGATATTTCTGGACCACGATATTAATGCCTCGATATTTGTGCAAATCGATATTTTTTACTCTATATTCTGTCTCTGCACTGTTAAATTCAATATTGTCTTGATGTGCCTGCATAGGCTTTCATTTTCTGCTTGTTAACCAAGTCTCTTTTATGAGTTATGTTCTCAATTTTTTTTCTGTTGTTGGTCCATTGAGGTAACTTGGTTGTCATTGCTCTCCAGAACATCAAAGTTGCAGGACATTTGCCTGGGGACGAGTGAGATGCTGAACAATAGGCTTGTAGGGTGGAATTCAATACAATTTTTAAACTGATCCTCTCAAAATTTGCATGCTGTACTGCTTTCTTTAGCGTACTCATAAAAGGTTCAGTGAGTTAGTTGGCCTGCGGCCACAAAGCTTTTCTCTTCTAATGCTTTATGTTTAGATTCTACAAGAAATCCTTGAATTTTCAACTGTTAAATAATGCGCCATTATCAGACATCAAAATGGCTGGAATGCCCCAGGTCTCAAAGATGCCTCCTAATCTCTATATGAATTGCTCGTAAATTGTGGATCAGAGCTCTTCAACTAATGGAAAATGTGATTCCAGCAGATGATGTCCATTATCAAGTAGACCAAAGAAATCAATGACTATTCTCTCCTATGCCTGCTTAGGGAGTTCTGACATGTTGCAAATATGTTTTGTAATATTTGTAGAAAGGTAGGTGCTTAGATGACAGGCTTTGAGTTCCTTTCAACCCCATGCATTTAAATATGCAAACCAAACCCAGTCTTGAAGAGCTTTATGGTAGCAACAATACCACAATGTCCTTTGTGAGGTAATTCAATTATATTCTGTCGCAGACTGTCCGTGATTATGATTCTCGACTCTCGCACTATAACTCTTTCCTGAGTTATGGACAGTTCATCTTCAACGTCTTTGTATTTTTGGTATTCATCATCACTGTTGGGGGTTGAGTGTGTATATATTTCAACTTCAGCATGTCGCGATTATGGCTCATGGCAGTGATGATCTGAGCTAACCATATATAGCAGCTGAAGCATTAGATTATACAATTAATTTTATGTAAGCTTCAGATATCATGGTTGGAGTAACCTGACCTTGTATAGGTACTCTGGAAATGTATTCAGCAGAGTTTTGATCTTTTCTGACCAATGCACAATGGTGTAATTGTTCTCTTGTAATCTTAGTCTCCACTGTTCAATGAGAGAAGCGCATCTTGCGTTTGTATTGCCAAAGATAGTCAGTAAAGCTTGATGATCAGTTACCAGTTGAAAAGGCTTTCCCTACAGGAATACGTGAAAATTATCATAAGCCCATACCATGGCTTAAATTCCTTTTTCAGGTTGTGAGTAAGAATGTTCAGTCTGGAATAAACTTCTACAGGCAAATGCCACAATATGCCTTCAAGCATTTGCATGTCTGCTGTGCTGTGCAAGAATAGCCCCCAGCCCAACTGGGCTAGTGTGAACAGCAACCTCTGTATGAAGATTTGGATTGAAGAAGGCCATTTCAGCAACTGTTTCATTGGCTTGTTTGATTTTCTTGAAACTTCTCTCACATTCTTGTGACCACTTGAATGAAAATTTTTCTTTGTTAACACTCATTATGGAGCACTGATAGTAGCAAAGTCTTGTATGTATCTTGAACAGTAACTGGCCATGCCAAGAAATGAACGTATTATAGAAAAATCTGGCGGGGGATGAGCATTTGACAGGGCTTGTACTTTTGAGGATCAGTGTCATACTCCTATCTGAAAAAATATGATCAAAGAACTTTAACTGTACCTTTGGAGCTCACACTTGGCATTCAAAGTCAAACCTGCATCAGTAAGTTAATTACATACTTGTATGAAAGCTTTATCATGTGCCTTCTGAGTAGCTAAAAAAATCAGTATGTCATCGCTATAATTTAATTCATTCCCAACAGGCTGCATGACACGATAAATGACATTTTGGAAAAGTTTTGTAGCCAAAACTGAGACTCTTGTCCAACATGTGTAGTAAAGGTCATAATATACCTGCAATCTTTTTTTAGTTCCAAATGAGGAGAGAAGAACTTTGTGCCATTTAATTGTGTTATCATGTCTGCAAGGTGTGCACCTGGATGTTGTTCTCGTTCAGATGCCTTGTTTACTTGACGCATGTCGACACATATATGTACAGCTCCTTCACCGTTGTTTTTGGGCACTACCACTATGAGAGAAACCCATGGCATCAACAATCAATGATGTAATGTTTAAATAAGATTAAAGTTCTTTTTCAACAGTATCTTGTAAAGGAAGAGCAATTTGCTCATGTCTCCGAGCAACAGGGTGGACATCTTCATTGATATGCAACTTTATGTTCATAGTTAGAAGATTTCCCAAACAAAGAAATAACGAAGGGAACTGATTTACTATTTCATGGTGAGCATTCATGTTGTAGATTGGGTGTGCATTGAAGGTTGCTTCAGGAATACTCTGGCAGCCATTTTTTCTTTGTGCCGTTATGCACTCACTTTTTCCTTCACTTTACACACCATCAGAAAATGGTTCTCTTTCTATCTGTCCAGTGGAGGGACATTTACCTTTCTACGAAAACGAGAATCCACATCTAAAACATAACTTCTCTTTACATGTAGATATCACTTTGTGTCCTTCAGGCTTTTGCTTTGACTTACTTTTATATTTATGACTGATTCACTCTGGGGCCCCCTGGCGTCCATGTCAGCAGCTGGTCTTTCAACACATTCATCTTCTCGGGCAGCCATCAACACTGGTTCTATGGGGTCTAATAGGGGTCTGTTAGGATGGCGGGCGGACTACAGTCCGCCCGCCACCCTAGCGGTGCTGGGACCGCCCACCAGTGGTGCGGAGGTACCGCACCGCCAATTAGGATGCCACTGCCACGGTGGCAGTGGCATCCCGCATATATTGCATTGTGGCAGGCGGTGCTGTAAGCAGCACCCGCCACAATGCAATACATGCATGTTGTGCATTGGCATGCACACGGTGACAGGCACCGCGCGGTGCCTGCCACCTTTGTGCATGTCAATGTTGGGGGTACCATGGGTACCCCTCAAGTGCAGCCCCCCACCCCGCCACCCCCATGGGGTCCGCAATGGGCTCCCAAGAAAACTCCACATGCCTTTCCATGGCATTTTCTCCGCCATGGAAAGGCATTGATACTGCCACATCAGGTAACGCCACCATATTATGGGCCTACCGGCGGAAAAGGGGTGGACAGTCTTTCCATCCACCACAGTACCCCCGCCATGCTAATGTGGCAGGGGTAAAAGGCCGTCCGGTGGGGTGTTTTGGCAGGCGGATTGCCACTGCCGGTAGGGTGGTGGCGATCCGCCCGCCATACAAATAGACCCCCTAGCAGTTTCTTTCAGCATTCGTCGTCTGAATTAACCTGACAAGCATCCACCATTAACTCTAAAACGCATTGCTTCTTCAACATTAAATTAATGAACTTACAGTGTTTGATGAGTATATCGAGTCTCTCTACAAATTCACAATGGTTTCTTAAACTTTATGGTGTTTTTAACTGAAAATGTATCTTTTGATCTCTGATCAAGCACAAATATGAGTCTTGATGCAGACTTCTAACCCAGATTTGGTTTTCCTAATAGAAACCTGGGCCAATGAAACGTCTGAGCCTGACTGGAATGTACCGCTACCAGCGGGCTATGAACTGGTTAGTGTAGACAGGGAAGGTAATAGGGGAGGCGGGCATAGCAATCATATATCGCTCGTGCTTTAAGGCCACTTTTGACCCTATTCAGCATCTTGAAGCAGAAGCTATGACTTTTAATATTAAAATTGGTAACACCCTGTCATTCCCTGGTCAACTCCTCTACCGGCCGCCGGGGCCTAGAGCCCCTTTCATGCAATTATTGCAAACATTTATGGAATCCTATTTAGATCCCCCTATCTTCACGGCACTCAGTGATTTTAACTTTCATCTTGAGAGTGGTAACAGTGCAGACACATCCATTTTGTTAGACAATATTGCAGGCTTTTGGCTGACCCAGATTGTCACGGATCCCCCTTATAAGGCCTGCCATATACTGGATGGCATCTTTATGAATAACCCCAATATTATCTTGGACAAAATACTGCCCCTAAGATGGACAGATCATAAGGCTGTTTTTATTAAACTTCTTTGTCCGGAGAGGAAAGTGTCATATCAAAGCAGACTGCCGCCTGCTAAAACTCAACCTTGGCATAAAATCAGCAAACGGGATATAGTGGAGGCCCTTGATAGACACCCTCCCATGTTAGACCCAGACAACAATAAGGCTGCTGATAATCCTGATAACTGGATCAGATCAGCAATTGACCTACTGGCCCGAGAACAATCAAGCAAACAACGAAGAAATCAACCCTCAACTACCTGGTACAGTCAGAACTCAAAATCATGAAATCCATATGATGGCGTCTAGAACGCATTTGGAGATCAGACTTCAATGAGCAGGGTAAACTGGATTATAAACTAGCCTTAGTGGAATACAAAGAAGCAATCATTATCACCAAAAATAATTATTTTACTACTGAAATAGAGGTGGCAAAACACTCAGCTAGAGAACTTCTAAAAACCATCATCACTCTGTCCAAACTGCAGCTGGAGAATCAATTTTCTCCAGATCAAGCCTTCTGCAACAAGATGGCTAACTTCTACCAGGACAAAGTTCAAATGGTTTACAAGGATCTTCCAGTGAATGCCCCCGATACAGCCAATATGAGGTTAACAGAGGACACAATTCTTGAGACTCCTTCCTCATGCCACCTGTCAGGTTCCACCCCTCTAACTCATGAGATAGTAAATAATCTGCTATTAACTATAAAATATGGCTCCCTGGTAGCCCCTGTCCCCCCACAATACACCATATGGCCTCGGACAGGGTTTGTACCTACTTGGCGCCACTCCTGAACAGCGTCTTTATGTCAGGTACATTCCCTATTTTTTGGAAGAGAGTTTGTATCAGGCCCATTTTGAAGAAACCCTCATTAGACCCCACCAAAGTAAAAAACAACTGGCCTATATCCTGCCTACCGCTCGCGGCCAAAATTCTAGAAAATCCTTCAATCAAGAACTAACAGGTTATCTAAAATCCAACGTCCTCCTAGACTCCGCCCAACGTGGTTTCAGACCATGTCACTCCACAGAATCAGCTTTAGCCTTGGCTACTGAGGAGACACGTAAACAGCTGGACAGTGGGGGGAGACCTGTCCTCATCCTACTGGACCTTGCAGCAGCATTTGAGACGGTGAAGCACTGAGTATTAACATAAAGACTGAGGAAGATATGATTCAAGGGGACGGTTCTAACCCTACTCACCTCGTTTCTTGCCTCCAGGGAACAGAGGTTGTGCTGGGGTAACTTAACATCTGAGGCGTTCTCTCTCCCGTGTGGAGTCCCGCAAGGATCAGCTCTATCACCGACTCTGTTTAACACTTATGTCACTCCTCTGACTAAGCTGATCAAAGCACACGGTTTCTCGTTGATTTCTTATGCCGACGACATTCAGATAGCTTTATGTACATCTTCGCATGTAGAAACAGTGTCAGGGAGGTTTCACTACTGTCTGAAATACATTATTGGGTAGATGCATCTTAATTAACTTAAACTAAATATAGGTAACACAGAGGTTGTGGAGTTCAGAAGGGGACCTTCAATCTGGAATCAGTTGTGGTGGCCAGCAGAGGCTGGGCTCTATCCTGAACCCACTGGAAAGGTTAGAATCTGAGGAGTCATGTTTGATGATCAACTGAACTTTGCAGGCCTGTGCAATCTCTTGACCTCCTCGTGTTTCTGTATCCTAAAGGATCTACATAAAATTGTTCTGTTTATTCCCCTAGATCTTAGCAAAACTGTGGTAGTCGCATTGATTCTTTCAAGAATCGATTACTGCAATGCGCTTTTTCCTGGCATTGATAAACACCAATTTTTAAACTTCAGTCTCTGCAGAATGCCACAGCACGGGTGCTACTCAACATCCTGAAATACCATTCCATTTCCAACAGTATTAGGGAGCTCCGCTGGCTTCCAGTCCAGCAACGTATTGAATTTAAAGCTCTGTGTCTGGCGCATAAACCACTACATGGAGGGGGTTCGGGTTACTTACCCCCTATCTTGTTGAGATCTGTAGTGTCCTACCCAACCTGGTTACCCGCCAATGACTACATCACACATGGAGCTTAGTTTTACATGTTTTTATTCTACTGTGTGTAACTGCGAACTCAAACATTCTAAAACAAACTTTCATAGCATTCCACTCTTGCACCTACATAAAAGGTCGACGGAGTTCGCTAGTAGCCAAAGGGTTCCATCATAACACTTGCAAGACAATGCACTATTTACGTACTGACTCTCTATAAGTTTCTAATGTAATTACCTCATAGCACATAGAATAATTTAGCTGTCTTAATTCCTCATTCTCATACATATTTTTTAAAACTTTTAGTGCTAATTTCTGAGCATTGGACAAATTGCAAGGTTCTCTCTAAACCTTGTTTCTTAAGGTCATCAATTCCTTCATCATGATGGTATGAAATACATCAATGTTGCCATGGGGCATGGGTGGTATCATTCTGGATTTCAATTTAAAGCCACTTATAGTAGGGATATTCATTTTTATTTCCATGATCTCTTTGATTTGGCTAATTCAACATCAAGGGTATCTCATTCTCCCTCCCTGAGTAACGCTTTAAGGGCCAACAGGCAATCTACATCATTGATTTTGATATCATGGTTCCTAGTGTGGTTACCTGAATAGGTGCCTTTCTTACTAGACATTTCATACAATTTGCAGTTTTAACTTTCAAATTATTAGATAAAAATCAACTCTTGTTTGTGCATAATCATAGCTAGTACAAAAATTCAATCTCACTACGAGAAGGGATCTTTCCACGTCAGTGAGTGTATTTTAGAGGTTCATGACAATACGTTTCTACATAGTCTTTCTCTTCCAGCAGCTGGCTTCCAGAATGTGAGAAATCACACTCATCCTCTTCTCGTGCACGTCCTCTAATTGAGCCTCTTTCTCTGCCCCTGAGGGAAGGACTGTCCACTTTGGGCTTAGGTTGTGTTGGAGCCATGCTACCCACTTAGGGTAGCATGGCACAGAGTGGGAAGGCTAAATCTAGAAGGCAATTGTGGCGTACTTGCGCAGCACACACTACAACACCCCAGCGCAAACCCACCAAAAATGACACCACACCATCTTAGTTAAATAGAAAATAGAGAGGCTTTATCCTTTGGCATTAAGAAAGCGGGCGAAGCTTCCAAAAGTTAATAAATTAGGACTTTGGGCATTCCATTTTTGGATTAACTGCATTAATTAGACAGCACATTGCATTGTATTTCCTCATTGTAGTCAAAGAACAAGGTATTTAAATACATTCAACTAGGCAATCAGCAGGTAAGTATATTACACATAAATCAATAGGTACATGCAGCAGTTTAAACAAAGCAGGTAAGTACATTAAATAATGAATTAGCAGATATATGTATCAATTTGGAACAAGCAGGTAAATACATTAAGTTTTGAATTAGCAGGTATTTGCATCAATTTAAATCAAGCAGGTAAATACATTAAGGTCAGAATATCAGTGGTTCTACATTCAGGGTGTGCTGTGTTCTCCCAGCTCCTGCGCAAGAAAGTGCTTACAGTTGCTGAACTTCAGGGGGGGAGGGGTCTAGTACCCACTCTCTCTATATAAGCCAGTCACACTGTCAGGAGGGAGAGAGGTTCAACTCAGGGGCTCAGTTCTTGGCAGCCCCATCCATCGCAGTTCCCTCTGTGATGGATTCAGTTCTCTGATACTCTGCTTCTTCAACCCCCCAATTAGGCCTTTCCCCGATACCTCTGCGCCCGTCCGGCACCTCTGTCACTCTACAGTCTACAGGGCCGATCTTCCCCTGACCACCCGCTCAGGCCTTACGGCACTTCGCCTGAGGCGGGGGTAGGGGCCGCAGCGGAGCCGCGACGCAGACACCATGGAGACCCCACAGCATGTGGGCCTCCTCGTGCTTTCTCTCCTGCCCTCCGGAGAGACGGGCTGGCAGTTAGTTCGGCCTCCCGAAGGACTGCGGCGGCTTTCCCTCCCCTGAGGAAGCTCTGGCTCGGGCAGAGAGGTGACGCGCTAGGCGGAAGTCCGGTTGCTAAGCGATCCCACCCAGCGTCTCTCTCAGAGCCTCGCGTTGCTCGCATTGCTCCTCTTCTCCTCGCGGCTTGGCCCTTCTCAGCACCCAGGCCAGCGGCGGTGACATTTCTGCAGCCTTGGCACCTCAGTGCTTCAGTGAGGTGTGAGGGGGGTTTGATTAGTGCAGCGCTGGCGGAGATGGACAGCAGACGCGCAGGCAATGTCAAGGAGCTTCTGACAAGGGCCAGACAGGAGGTATGGGCAAAGGTTAGGTCCCAGCCTCACTTCAGGGGTCGTAGGAAGGGTCCCTTGCTCAGCACTTGCCCTCTCAGCCTACAGCGCCCACCCTCCTAGGCTCCCAGGTCTGGGTCAAGGTCACTCTCACCAGCTGTCCAAATGGAGCAGTCTTCTTAATGTGGGGACACACTGGGGCGTTGTGCTCTCTGATCTTCTCTCAGACAGGGCCAGATCAACAGGTAGGAGGGCAGCACCCCATAACCAACCCGCAGCCTCTAGGAACAGTCAAGTTAGCCTGTGACACAATCCCCCTGACGCTTTAGTCTGCACTCCAACCAGCCCAGCAGTGTGACAAAATGGCCGTCCAGTATCCTCCCTTATGTAGCCTGGGCCCAGGTCACTAGAGTGGACCGGAAGGTTCTGGAACCCCCTAATGCTATCCTATGGGCCAGAGCTCTGGGGTCATTTCTAGCAGGCATCCATTTTATGAAGCTCACCCATCCCACCATTTTAGGAAGGCACACCTGTGCCTCAGCACTGATTGGCAGTGATGAGGCGCCCGGAGACCTAAGGCCACACGAAAAAGAATTGGTGAGAAAAAATGTGAGGCAGAAAGAGAAAACATAGGGGGAGACCAACCAAAAGCTGACTGGTCTAACATGCGTCCCCCCAGCTGAAAGTGGGGAGAGCTACCCAATCCCTTGGGTGTTCTCGTCACTAAGGGATAAAAACCTCGAGAGACCATCAGCATTGGCGTGGTCCACTCCAGGCCGGTGTTCCACCCTACAGTCCATTTCCTGTAGGGAGATGGACCACCTGGTTGTCTGGTTGGACCAGGACCTGTCTTTCAAATCTCAAGCCAGAAAGACAGCCGCCACTTGTTTTGGCATCCTTCAAACTGCCTGTAAATTCTCCCTATCCTACCGTTTGAAGCGAGGAAAATCATGGTACAGGCCCTTGTCTTGTCCAGGCTGGACTATGCCAACGCGCTATATCTGGGGTCCCCGATGGCCACCATTGCCAGACTTCAAACTACCCAGAATCGGGCTGCCGGATTACTGTTGAATGTTCCCAAAATACAATCGGCCAGACCAGCTCTTAAGGCTCTACATTGGCTTCCTATCCCGGAGCGCATTTATTTTAAATCACTATGCATCGCCCATAAATCCTTTCATGACCTAGGCCCGCCCATCCTTAAGAACATTCTACAGTGGTATGAGCCTAATAGAACCCTGCGTTCTAAATCATTAATCCTGGCATCTGTTCCTAAAATCAAAAAAGCCAGAAGTGGAGGCCGACTATTCTCTCTTAATGCCGCAAAACTGTGTAACTCTCTTCCACTCCCTCTTCGGGCCAAACGCAATCATCTTTCCTTCCGCAGATCTTTCAAGACGTGGCTATTCCCTTAAATCGCGCTGATCATCTGCCCTGGTTTCTACAAGCGCTGGGATGCCTTCGGGTAGCCATGCACTATATAGATACCATTTCAATTCAATTCACCTTAGCAACTTGGGATTCTCGCCCCTCATTTGCATAAGCCACCGGAGGGGCCGGTGGCCGGTCTGAACAAGAAAGTGCGAACCAAACAGGTATGGCCGCAACTTCTTCAGGGCCCAAACCACCGCAAGTGCAGTGATGGTCCTCAGAGGAATAGCCTCTGGGTACCGGGTGGCATGATCCACCAGAACCAGGATAAACCTGTGACCGGCAGAAGTTGGTGGATCCAATGACCCAACAATGTCGATGCCCACCCTTTCAAAGAGGGTGCTAACAACGGGTAGTGGTTCCAGGGGAGCCTTCAGCTTAACCCCTGTGTTCCCACTGGCTTGACAGGACACACACGTCCTACAAAAAGTGGCGGACGCGACCCTCATCGGAGGACAATAAAAGTGTGGAACAAGCCGGGCAAAGGTCTTGTCCTGGCCCAGGTGTCCTGCCACAGGAATGTCGTGAGCCAACTCCAAAAGGAAGGCTCGGTAACCCTGGGGCACTACCAAGGCCCGGGACGAACCGTACACCAGAGCCTTGGGCTCACCGTAGAGGTGGCCATCCTCCCAGTAGATATGAAAGTTCCCTGACGCTCCGAACCAGGAAGTGTTGGCAGCCATCTTATGACTCGGAGGAATCGAGTCACAAGAAAAGAGTAAATAGAAAGGTGAAAAACAATAAAAGGGGCAGGTTACAAACACCCTGATCCCCTAGGCCTGCTCTAGGGGACCCACAAGGACCCCCACGGCCCAAAAAAGCATTTTTTTAAAAATGTGCCAACTTTGCGTGGGTGTTGCGAATCCGGCCGAAAAAAATTAAAGAAAATGAAGCGCAGGCTCCCGCACATCGTTATTCTTAAGCCCCCGGGTGGGCCAGGTCCCAGGGGCAATGCCTATTTAATTAGTGTGGCCCTCGTGGACCCCCACAGCCCCAGGGACTGCCACCTCCCCGGGGCTTAGTTTATTGACTGCAGGAGGGCTTGCGGCCCCCCACAGCCCCGGGGACCACCACTTCCCCAGGGCTTTGTTTTAAAAATAGCACGGGGCTCCTGCCCCCCACGCTGTCCGGGGACCATCACCTCCTTGGGGCATGCCTAATTAAGTGCGGGGGCCTCACAGGCCCCCCCAAGCCCCGGGGACCGCCACCACCCTGGGGCATTCTTGTAAAAAAAATGATACTTGTATAGCGCACTACTCACCCGCAAGGGTCTCAAGGCGCTTGTACGAATACCGCTGTGGAACCCATCCTGGCTTTCCCTGTGAGGTGTCCACTCCTGGGCACCCCCAAGGTGGAGGCCAGGCATCCTTAGCGTTGTGGGGGCCGTTGTGGAGATGAAGCAAGCTATTGCCCAGAGTTGCAGAGTGGGACTCCATGATTGGAATAGGCACCGAGGCGAGAATTATCAGGTCCGTGGAATTTTGAGCCCAAGACCCGCCGAGGCGGGGAATTGAACCCTGGTCCCGGGCTAGACCTCTGCATCAGGGTCTGCCGCTCTAACCATTGAGCCACACTTCTCCACCATTCTTCATTAATGGGTGGGCCTCGCGGAACGCCCGAGCACCGGGGACCACCACCTACCCGGGCTTTGATTAATTTGAGGCTGGGGACTCGTGGGCCCCCACATGCCCCAGGGACCACCACCTTCCTGAGGCTATGCAAATTGAGGGAGGGGGGCCACGCGGCTCCCCTCCAGGAGCCCTTGATGGCCCTGAGGACCGCCACTCCCCACTCCTGCAATGCCCTGGGGGGCCCACCCCCGGGCCATTGCCGTTTACTATGACAGGGCGGGAGCACGGCAGAGTGGGTATGTAGTTATTGGTGTTAGAGTGTCTATGGTTTTGAGAATGGCAGTCTGTAATTTAGAGTGGGTGTATCAAAGGTTATATTAGGGTGTGAGAAGATGAATCAGATTATCACATGGATGATGTCATCAGTGATGTCATCAATGATGTCATCAGTGATGTCACTGACCATGTCTTATGTGATGTAATATGTGACATCATCAGCAGTGCATTGCGGGGGCGCTTGTTCTGGTTTTGTATGAGTGAAATACCTAACTAACTATAACGTCCTTGAAACCTATGTTTTTGTTAGTGAATTTCAAAGGTTTTTTAAATGCGAATTTCTAACTATAACGTCCCTGAAACCTATGTTTTTTCAGTGAATTTCAAAGGTTTTTTAAATGCTAATTTCTAACTATAACATCCCTGAAACCTATGTTTTTTCAGTGAATATATATATATCTATATATCTATATATATATAGATATATATATATATACACACACACACACACACACACACACACACATACAGACACTGAAAAAACCAAAGGCTACAGGGACATTATAGTTGAGGTCAGATTTCACTTATACAAACCCAGTGAAACACTAGTTACACCAGTATTCAATCAAGCACTGCAATCAATGATGATCCCAGAGTCCTGGAAGGGTTCTATAATTTCACCTGTCTATAAAAGTGGGGATTGGTAACTTCCAGACAACTATAGACTAATTACGGTGCAAGATATTGAAGCTAAGCTTTTTGCATCAATTCTCCTCAAAGAGTTAATAGATTGCGCAACAGACAAGCACTTAATTCCGCCGAATCAATTGGGTTTCCTACAAGGCCAAGGGACGGCAACGAATATTTTAATACTGGGAACATTAATGGAAAAATATAGAACGAAAAAACAGCCATTATATTTATGTTTCGTTGATTTTAAATCTGCCTTTGACTGTGTGGATAGGCAAATTTTATGGAGGAAATTGCGTCACTATGGTATTAGTCCCGGCCTTCTAAAAGCAATTCAATTGTTATATACTGCGGCCTGGACTAGGGTTCGCCTAGGCAACCGCTCAAGGCTTTCTAGAAAAATTAATACATCCCAAGGCTTCTAGCAAGGTTGTGTTTTATCACCGTATTTATTTAATTTATTTTTGTCAGACCTCACAGTAGCATTGGACAATGAGTTAGCACATTCACCAAAGCTGGCAGATAAACAAATATCAAATTTATTATATGCCGACGATGTCATCCTGCTAAGTCAAACAAGGATAGGGTTGCAGCGATTAATAAACAAAACTTCAATCTATTCAATTGAGAATAAAATGATAATAATTTAAACAAAAACTTAAGTAATGGAAGTCTGCAATAAGGTATTGAAGCGCAGTAAACATAAATTGTATCTGCAAAAGTGGTAGCTAGAAAAAGTGCAATGCTATAAATACCTTGGCATACTTTTTGATGAGAATGGATCTTTTTCACACCATAAAACAGCGATGAAAAAAGAGGCAACTGTGTACAAGGGGCCTTTTGCTTACTTTACAGCTCCTTGTGAGGTCCAACTTATCTCCCAATACTAAAAGTAATAAAAGCGAATCTGCTCCCTAGCCTTACCTCTGGAAGTGTAGTTCTCTGTGGTTTGGACTCTACATTATTAACACCTTGGCTGTTTGAGATATTCCTCTGCTGAGCTGAAAGTCAATAGAAACGGGTGTGGTCATGACGAGCTCAGCTCGTCATCAGCACACGAGCACTGTGCCTCATGATGAGCTCAGCTCGTCATGAGCATGGAAGGAGTTAAATAATGCTGTCACAAAAACTTTTCAATATTTGTTTTGACTTCCATCTAATGCATCCCCTCGTCAGATCAGGCTGGAATATGGCTTCTGCAACCAACAAATTGCAAGGATGGGTCAATATGTAAAGACTTGGAAACAAATTAAAACTAATATTTATAATCCAATGTGCTGTCTTATGTGGCAAGAGATGCAACAGAATCAAAAGTCGTCCTTTTATAAAAATCTTCAGATTGCTTTGAAAGAATTGTCAATTCTTGAGATCTGGGAAATGTCTCTAACCGCATGAGTTTTTAAGAAAATAATTAACACATACGTAAAATAGCTATCTCTTCTGAAAGACAAAAACTGAGCTGTGGTTTACTTAATAAATCCCCTGTTTGTATCCGGAGTTGTGTCCTGCTTGCTTTCTAGCGGAGGTGAGCGCTTGTTGTGGATTTGTATTACCAGATTGCTGATATGGGCTGAGGACACACCCTCTCGATTTGGTGCTCCGCGTTCATCATCAAAACTGTGGAGGAGTACGAGAAGTGCAAACGCGGTGCCCCCCCAAGCAAAGTCATTGCTATTTGGAGGTTATTTCGGCGAGAGGAGAGAGTAGGCAGCATGGTGCTGCCTAATAAAGGTACGAACAGAGGTTTAATTCAGACAATCAAACCAGAGAGTTGTGTGGAGATACATAGTCCAGCGCCATGAATTTGGGACATCACTTGATGTTTTGGTCTTTCCCCATCACTGAATGCGGCACCACGATGGACTACAGTTCTCATCATGCAGTTCTCCCTGAGCCACAAGCACATATTCGATACCTGCATTAAGGAGGTGGATCCGAGAGACTGCTACTTAGGGAGTGGTCTCAGAGTCGAAGTCCAGGATTTACTAATCAGCCTGTGAGACCGGCACTGATGACGGCCATTCCGGCTAGAAACGCGTCTGCCAAGGCGTTTCACAGACTGCGAGGACTGAGCTGTGGTTTACTTAATAAATCCCCTGTTTGTACCCGGAGTTGTGTCCTGCTTGCTTTCTAGCGGAGGTGAGCGCTTGTTGTGGATATATATATAAATATTACAGCTCCCCTGACACAAAGCCAGAAAACCAGCACTCCCAGTAAATTAAACCACTTTGGTTTATTGCACACAAACAGAAAAACGCTTTTCGGCTTTTGCCTTTGACAGTTTCAAAATATATATACATACATACATATATATATATATATATATATATATATATATATATATATATATATATATATATATATATATATATATATATACATATATATTCCAACACAGTCAGCTTTGTATAGCCAAAGACGGAGAGCACGCAGGTATCCTTCTAAAGATGTTTATTGTAGACCCCTCACTCCTCCGACAGACGTGTTTCGCCTCACGGCTTCGCCAGTGTTGGTTTGTTATGTGCAAAGTGCGGCCATTTCTACTCACGATACACCCTCCACATTTCATCAACATAAAAGAGGGACCACTGCACGAGTTACGAGTGCATCGGCCATCTTTTAATATATACTGTTCAATATGAGATTGTGAGAAAATGCATTGAAATAAAGTGCTTAAGTGCTTATAAAATAGACAACAAACAGAAAAGTGCAAAAAGCGGGGGGCAACTGCACATCAAATTATGAAAAAATGGTTAATATACCAAGATGCGACACGTATAGTTAATATATGAATATATAAATATAGAAATATAGAAATAATTCATAGATATTATAGAATGGTCATTTTGTAAAGTTTGCATTGTTATTTCATAGCCTTTTGTTTAAATATACTTAAACGACCAATTTGTGTCACAAACATGCACAATTATATATTTTCAATTCATTTCGATAATGCCTCCCCATCGGAATATCTAGTCCTGTATGGGCAAATGTCTCAGTATTTGTGTGAGCGTTTAGATGAAGAAACCTATTTTCCTGTTGGTGATTTTGATCTAAAATCTACTAAAGGAATAGCTCACTTTCTTACATTCTCATGATGTTTTCTTAATTCGAAGAGTTCAGCCTGTTACATCGCCTTGTGTTTCAGTTTTCAATGTATCCATGTGTCCTCTTATATATTCATAGATGTACCCACATCTCTTCATCATTGTTCAAACCCCAAGAGGCCCTGGTTTGGAGATCGATGATATATTTGGATTCCAGGATCCTAAGTGCCTTTACTCTGTCTCCTCCTCTTTCCTTACGATCCACCTGATCTATGCAGTAAAAACTTAATAGGTCCTTGTTGCTCTGATGATATTTAGGAAAATGACGTGCTACAGGGTAGGTCTTATCCTTATTAGTTATAGCACGTATGTGCTCCAATATGTGCTTTTCCGCGTGGTGGATCGTGCTACCTATGTAGCGTTTAGCGCATGGACATTCTAGGCAGTATATGGTGTATTCCGAGTTGCAGTTGAGAAGTTTTTTGATCTCTCTAGTGGGTTTAACATCGTTCGGTCTTCCTAAATAGTTTGATACCTTTTTACTATGCTTGCAGGCTTTACAGCGTAAACATGGAAAAAATCCCTTTGCATTTAGTATTTTGTGGGACTGTGGCAGAGTTGAGAAGTGACTATGGACCAGATGATCCCCAAGTGATTGGCAAAGTCGGTAGGTTATTGGTGGACAGTCAGGGAGATGCTTCTTTAGAACATTATCTGTTTTTAGGATGTGCCAATTTTTCTTGAAAATGTGCACAACCTCTCCTGATTTGATGTTAAAGTACGTAATCATTCTGGTAGGTTCTTCTCTTTTAATTACAGGTTTCACTACCAGAAGGTCCCTCCTGTTTACCTTGGCTACCTTATCTTCAGCCTCCTTTAGAATGTTGTTTGAGTACCCCCTGATATTAAATCTGGTTCTGGCTTCAGTTCTAGCACTTTGGTAGTCTTCCTCTGCTAAGCAGTTACGCTTCAGGCGTAGGAATTCACCAAAGGGGATGTTTTGTACCAGACTCCTGGGGTGATGGCTTGCTGCATGCAACACAGCGTTACCCGCCATGGGCTTCCTGTATAATCTAGTTTGGAGGACTTTGTTGTCTACAAAAACCTCCAGATCCAGATAACAGACAGAGGTTGGACTCATGGTGCTGGTGAATCTCAAGTTTCAATCATTGTCGTTCAGCGTGGCCCATGCTCCTCAGCCGAGGAGCGGTCACCGCGCCAGACAACAAAAAGATCTTCTATATATCTGGTCCATAGCAGTATTTTATATGTCCAGTGATCATGGGCGTCGCCCCAGGCCACGTGCTTCTCCCACCAGCCCACCAATACATTTGCGTAGCTGGGGGCGAAGCACGTGCCCATTGCGGTACCCCTCGTTTGTTTATAGACCTTGCCTGCAAAGAGAAACATGTTATTATATAGACAGAATCTTATCATGCTAAGCAGCATCTGGTTATGTTTATTATTATTATTATTAAATGGGTTTTGTTGAGCGCAGACTACCCGGAGGCCTCGTAGCGCTGAGTATGACTGGGGGGCAAGTGAGGACAGTGAGATTTAAGTGAAGAGGATGGTTTTTAGTTCCTTCCGGAATTTTAGAAGGTTAGGTTCGCTGCGCAGGGAGGCCGGCAGGGAGTTCCATGCCTTGGCCGCATTCCAAGAAAAGGAGCGCCCCCCCCCCCATCTGGCACATTTGACTTTGTTCTCAGTAGCCAAAAAGGCTGTACTGGAGCGCAGCGACCTGCGAGGGAGATATGGAGTAGCCAGCGAGCAGATCATTGCTGGTGCTTCCTTCCACATGGCCTTATGCATAAAGCACATTGATTTAAACAGTATTCTGGCCTTAATGGGCAGCCAGTGGAGTCTTTTTAGGGCAGCAGTCCCTGAGTCCCGCCTATTGAGGCCCAGCAGGAGGCAGGCTGCTGCGTTTTGCGTGACCTGGAGCTTCTTCGTTGTAGTGGCCGGAGCCCCTAGGTACAGCGCATTCCCGTAGTCCAAACGGGACAGAATGATGGCTTGCACCATGATCCTGCGGGCTAGTGGGGGGAGAAGTGGTAATACTTTCCTAAGCATACGCATCAAGCCGAAGCAGGTGGCAGATATGATGGTTGCTTGGTGATTAAAATTAAGATTAGCATCAAGCCAGATGCCCAGGCTCTTTATATGCGGTTTGGACTGAGGCTGGGTGTTTATAATACTTCAAAGGTTTTCTTTCCAAAAAACATTTCACTGCTGCAATCCAATCTTCGTGGGCTATACATGTATAAAGGTTGGTAACATCTAGCGTGATAAGAAGCATGTCTGGTTCCCACATTATGTTGTCCATAAGTCGGAGGAAGTCATGCGTATCTCTCACATACGAGGCTAAGTCTTTCACGATTGGAGCCAGAAAATAATCAATGAATTTCGAAGTGTTCTCCAATAGGCTACCAATAGAGGATACGATCGGCCTCCCTGGTGGACTTTTGACGTTCTTGTGGACCTTGGGGAGGTGATGAAAAGTTGGTATTGTTGGTGCCTCATATTGTAGGAATTGAAATTCTTCCATGTTTAGCATTCCTTCATTTTTCCAGCCCTCCAACAGGGTTTAATAGTCAATGGTGCATTGGACATATTCAGATTTCTTAATTGTTGTATAACACTCAGTGTCTGTGAGTTGGCTTAGTGCTTCTTGCAAATAGGCCTCTTTTTTGAAAATCACGATGTTTCCCCCTTTGTCGGAGGGCTTAATTTCCATGATTCCATCATTGTATTGCCTCCCATTCCTTACGTGTTATATTGGAAGTTTCTTATCTATTCCATTCTTTGTTTTCACTAGTTTCTCCAGGTCCATGAGAATTGCTTCGTTAAAAACATCTATGGCATCATGTGGTGTATTGGGTATTTTTTTTATTTTTTTCTTTAAATTACTGGGGTCTCTCATTTGTATGACCCCCGATTCCTCTACCTGTGCAGTTAGATCACCACCAATTTCCGTTTGAGTTTGGTCCATAGATTGGATTGTGAGCAAAGTCTCTAAATCTTCTCTGTGTAATTCCACAGTGTCCTCGCCTACATTGTTGTATTCATCTCACATGCTGTTTGTACTAGGATGTAGGAGAAATATTTTTCGGAACTTCAATTTTCAAATATATTTAAATAGGTCTATCCGTGTTTGTACTTGATCGAATCCCGCAGATGGACAGAAACGTAGTCCTCTTTTGAGTACTTTTGTCTCTTCCTCCGTTAGTACCCGATTCGATAGATTGATGATATTATTGTCCTCTGTTTTCATTACCATTTGTTCCGCCTGGCCCGACTGCGTGTTACCCTCAGTGAGGCAGTAGGTAGATCTCCCCCTCTTGCCCCTCCTTGTTTTCCTTTTGGGTTTTGTTGTGGGGGGTGTGTTCGCTGTTGGGGTCTGTGCCGAGATTCCTTGATTACATGATATTTGTCAAAAAAAGGACGCTCATTCGATCTATCATTTGCCCTTAGATTTGTTGTCTGCTCCCCCTCAGACGCATCTGCTTCTGATTCTGAGGTGTCTCTGTTGTTGACACTTGGGGTGCCTTGTATATATATATATATATTCACTGAAAAAAACATAGGTTTCAGGGACGTTATAGTTAGTTGCACATTTCAAAACCATAGAAATTCAGCTGTTATAGTTAGTTGTGCTAAATATAACACGCACCCCCATAATGCACTGCTGATGATGTCACATATTACATCACTCATGACATGGTCAGTGACATCACTGATGACATCTCAAATGACATCACTGATGACAACACTGATGACTTCATCCAGTGACTGTGTGTTTCTGTAAAGTTTAAATATGTTTTATATATAAATTACTGCTCTGTAGAGACCTAGTGTAGACTAGGTCTGAAAACCGGGAGCTCACCCCAAATGTCCCTAAGGTTTCAAATGTGTGAATACTATAGTTCAATTTATTCAAATATTTACGAAAAGAAATGTACTACAATCATCTTGATTTCAAAAAAAGTTTGACTTATTTAGTAGCCATTATTGCAAAACATATCAACAAGAGTATTTACATAGATGACATAAAAATCAAAAGTTCAATTTTGCAATCAAATTGTGCTTCATACATCAAAATACACAAAACAAATTTTTTTTATCATTTCCCAATGCATTTCGAGTCAAAATGACTCTTCTTCAGGGGATTAACTGATGTAGATGTGAATCTGTACTTTAATCAGTAACGCACGTCTCAGTCCGAAGTCAGGCACCGCAAATTTAAAAAAAAACAATTGTATGCCTCTAGAACATAGTATAATGTACATGTTGACAAATAGAATTAACACTCATTACCACGAGACGTGTGCAATTATGTGAAATATTAGTGATCCTCAAGAACGTATGAAAGTCAAAATAAAAAACTACGAACCCCCTTAAAAAAGTGGTGCGCTGTGAGGAAACGTGTGTGATACACAACTTAGATGAAATAAAAGTGCTTTATATATTAGTTAACCGCACCCGTGTGCCAGTGGAAAATAAATAAGTGTGTAACCATGCAACTCAAACTGCATGTCAAAACGAAGACCGGGCGTGCCGCCTCGGAGCAAGGGTACAAGTGAATAGCGGTACTAAACCCGTGCATGTAACTTCACCAAATCTAAGTTTCATGAGAGAATCAACTATCTTACCGACAAACTGATACTGCCAGGTAGACGGAATCTAAATGAGGCGTCAACTGTTATAATATCCAAACGCTATAAAAAATATTTTGTAGAACGTTACTATTACAACCGCACATGCGGAAAGCAACAACAGCCATAAGGGAAACTGGTCATTAGTCTTACCGCTGCTCAGCAGTGTTTGGCTATATCCGATAGTTGCTCCCTCGGTTGAAGATAACCCTGCGTTCACGACGACCTAATACGAAGGAACAGTGGGGGAGGATTAGGAGAGTACTCACTGAAATATTAACTAGTAGGAAATTCTAGAAACACGCCATGAAGGCGCGGACGCCTTCCTCACCTGCTCAAGTCGCGACCTCTAACCTCACATTACTTCCGGTATCAACATCCGGCGCGGGAAATGATTCTTTAAGTGCTCTAGCGTAACGTGAGAACTAACGTCTCCATTTAAAAAACACATATCCTTGGATATTCCTGTGCCTAGGGGGATTAAAAACTTCACCAACTAACAAATAAAAAAAAAGAGTGCAGTACAAGCTTAAAAATTAACGATGTGGGGAAGTGAATAAAAGTGAGCAGGTCATATTATGAGCATATGCCCAAGTGAAAATAAAAATAAGAATAAAGATAAAAATAAAAGTAAGGTGAGAGCAGTGTAGGAATGCAATGTCAATCCTGTACAAGGATAGTGATCAACAATCACAAGAATAACGTTGTAACCACACAATTAGATGTTAGCTCAGCTTGATTGATATGTGATCAATGATTGTCCAACATTATAAAAAACATACCATCTCATACTGGTCATTAAGCCCACCTGGCATCAACGTACCCAACCTTTTAATCCAAAATGTCTCCCTACGAGCCAGGGCTACATTGTGGTCTACGCCCTTGTGTTTCTCTACCACTTCTAAAATGGTGAATCTAAGTTGAGGTATTGAATGATTGGACCTAGTCCAGTGTGTGGCTAAACAGGATGCTGTTGACCTATTGCGTATCGTGCTTTTATGCTCGATAATTCGAGTTTTGACCTTACGCGAGGTTCTACCCACATAGGTGAGTCCACATGGACATAATATAGCAAAAATTACGCCTGTGGTGTTGCAATCACCACTGTGTCTCAGACGGATTGCTTTGCCTGTGTGAGGATGCTTAAATTCTTTAGTCACAATTGCATTGTTGCATTGTCCGCAATTATAACATTTCCTCATCCCTTTGTAATTGTCTTTAGAGTGGTGTTGAGGACTCTTCAATATTTCTCTGATGTTTTTTGCTCTTGTATGTGCTATAATTGGAAAAGTCTTGAATAGGTTGGAAAAATCAGGCTCATTGGCTATCATCTCCCATCGTTTTCTAAGGATCTGTTTTATCCTTTGTGATTGAGTTGAATGCTTCATCACGAAAACTATTCGGTCATTAGGAGATTTTTGTGTTTTCTTCAATAAAGTGTTTCTGTCCATAGTGGACACCTTGTTCACTGCAGTTTCCAATATTTCTGTCGGATAACCTCGAGCAGTGTATCTTTCCACCTGTTCTTCAATCATGTTTTGACAATTGGTGGATTCAGAGGATATTCGTTTTATCCTTATGAGTTGTGAAGTCGGTAAATGATCTTTCAGGTTTTTTGGGTGACCACTTGTGTAGTGCAATGCATTGTTTACATCCGTGGGTTTACGGTAAATAGTGGTTGAAATGCCTTCCGGTGATTTTTTTATCTCAATATCCAAAAATTGGATTTGTTGTTCCTGGATGTTATGGGTAAATTGTATTCTGGGGTTACAATTGTTCAGTTCTCTGATTAGTGTTTCCAACTCTGTCTTTGTGCCACGCCAGATTATCAAAATGTCATCAATAAATCTTAGAAACAAAATTAAATTTGCCGTCCACCTGTGGTTAGATAAAATGTACTGCTGCTCAAAATGGGCCATGAAGGTGTTAGCGTATGCAGGCGCCCCTGAAAATCCCATGGACGTGCCAGTCTTTTGCAAAAAAAAATTTGATTTCCAAGAAAAGTAGCTGTGATACAAAGAAAAGTGTAAGAGTTCTAACAGAAAGATC
This sequence comes from Lissotriton helveticus, assembly GCF_964261635.1. Classification (NCBI taxonomy): domain Eukaryota; kingdom Metazoa; phylum Chordata; class Amphibia; order Caudata; family Salamandridae; genus Lissotriton; species Lissotriton helveticus. Next base: position 130,466,771 of record NC_136069.1, read on the forward strand.
CCCAATGGCTGATCCACATCAGATTGTAACAATCTCCATTCTATAGCTTCCAAGCCCTCTGTGTGTACTATCGAAGTATAAAGTGCCACCACGTCAATGGTGCACAGTAATGTAGTTTCTCCAATGAGGTGGTTAACTTCTTTAAGTTTCAGTAAACAGTCTGTCGTGTCTTTTAAGTATGTGTCCCAAGACTGGACCAACGGTTGTAGATGATGGTCGATAAAGCGACCTACAGGTTCGTGGATAGAACCCCATCCTGCCACGATGGGTCTAAAAGGCGGATCAGTGATGCTCTTATGTATCTTGGGTAGCATATATATATGCGGTACTTGCGGTGTCTACACTAGGTCTCTACAGAGCAGTATTACAATCAGTTGTGGGCTCAACTGACCACTGGGTAGCTCCCCATACAGACCATTTATCACTGATAAATGATTGCATAATTTGGTAGAAATCAGGAGTGCAGGCTAGACGCTTACATTGCAGTTATATATAAATTAGCCAAGGTGTATTGATGAATGAGTGTGTGGATGGAGATTTTAGTAGGTGCGTGACTGACTGTATAAGTGAGTGAATAAATGTGGCTTACCGAATTCATGGGTTAGTGACTAGACTGTGTGAATGTCTGTATCAGTCTGTCTATTGCTGTGTAAGCTGCTGCATTGGTTGGTGAGTAGCTACACAAGTGTCTATATGGGTTATTGATTGGTTGCCTGAGTATTTGTATGGGTGCCTGAGTGTATGTGTGGGTGGGTGGGAGGTGTGTGACGTTGTGCATAGATGTGGAGGTGCTTCATTCACTGGGTGTATGGGTTCAAGAATGCATGTGGAAACATCTGTATGGGTGGGTGAGTGTGTGTATGGGTTTGTTGGTGTATCAAAGGTTTTATTAAGTTATCAAGAGGTGCATCAGATTTTCATGTGGATGATGTAATCAGTGATGCCATTTGATATGTCATCAGTGATGTCACTTACCATGTCATGAATGATGTAATATGTGACGTCATCAGCAGTGCATTATGGGGGCGCGAGTTATAGTTAGCTCAACTAATTATAACGGCCACATTTCTATGGTTTTGTACGAGTGAAATGTGCAACTAACTATAAAATCCCTGAAACCAATGTTTTTTTCAGTGAACTTCAAAGGTTTTTTAAATGCTAATATGTAACTATAACGTCCCTGAAACCTATGTTTTTTTGTGAATTTCAAAGGTTTTTTAAATGCTAATTTCTAATTATAATATTCATTACACCTATGGTTTTTTCAGTGATTTTAAATTATCATTCCATTCTCAACCTAGTGAAAACAGCCGATATGCCCAGTTTTCCAGCAATAGCTTCTGCAAAAACAAATTGCCACAAATGACAGCAACAACTAACGGTAATAATATGCAGAGTAGGAGTTCCTGTGCAAAAATAACACAAAAACACCACTTCCCGATATTTTCAGCGAGCAGCCAAATCTGGGGTGCAATCCAAAACAGGCAGTAAGCCTTGTTAGCAGTAGGAATCTAACATTTGCCTTTTACAAGGATGACTACCTACAGTGTGAATGGGAGCCCAGTCCAGAATCACATCTGAAGAACCACACATGTCATAAAGTTAGTGATCATGCATCTCCGACACCCAAGAAGGCCACAACACCAACTGCCACCAGTCTCACCACATCCCCCTGGACCACCCCCCCTCCCTACTACTACCGCAGAACAGGACAGCGGACCTTCCAAAAATGGCATGGTCCCTCAGCCACACTATACTTGAATGTTGGCAGATGTGGCAACCATATATGTGTGAAGGACGCAAATCACCCATCAATAATAATGCACACAATACCAAGTGTAGCAGTGATGTGCTGGACAGACCTCACTATGCAGAGCACAAACCTCTCCATATGTACATATACTGTTGGTGCTTGTAGTGTCGTAGACAATAGACACAACCATGTTATCCCAGGCTGTGGGGAAGATCTCGGTCCTGTAGCTGTGTTGTCTTCCCCTGGAAGAGGAAGCGGAGTGGGCTGCTCCAACATACATCACTCCAGCATAGGAGTATAAATAAATAGGTCGGAGCTCTCGGCTTGGTTCACTTGTGGGAAGGCCAAAGCATCTGCCAGAGCAACGGCCCACACCCTGCCACGTGGCTGCTGCCATGACCGCGGGCTTGCTCAATACAGGCCCCCTGCGAACACAGCGGCACAGCACTGTAGACTGAAGTCTGTACAGACTAATGCCTTCGATCTACACTGTGGACAGCAGGGCTCACAATGGAGTGGTGATTGCAAATGATGCAGTCCAATACGCAAGACACATTGCTCCGAGTGCGGACCCCCCGGACCACACATGATCGCAGGGTGCTCACAGGCTGAGCACGAAAGGTACCACTAACTTAGTGCACAAGAAGTCAACACCACGTGGCCTTATTAAAACAGAATTCATTAGACAAAAGACATTGCTCCAAGTGCGGCCCGCCCGGACCAAGAATTATCGCAGGGTGCGCACACGCTGAGTGCTTAGGGTGCCACAAACACCCTGCAGCAAAAGTCATCGCCATATAGTCTTATTAAGGCAGAATACAGTAGGCAAAAGACATTGCTCCCAGTGCGGTCCACCTGGACCATGCATCATCGCAGGGTGGGCACACACTGAGTGCTTCAGGTGCCACTAACTCACTGCACCATAAGTCATCGCCACGTGGACTTATTAAGGTAGAATTCAGTAGGCAAAAGACATTGCCTCCAGTGCGGCCCGCCTCAACCACGCATCATCGCAGGGTGTGCACATTCTGAGTGCTTCAGGTGCCACTAACTTACTGGACCATAAGTCATCGCCACGTGAACTTATTAAGGCAGAATTCAGTAGGCAAAAGACATTGCTCCCAGTGCGGCCCGCCCGGACCACGCATCATCGCAGGGTTCGCACACACTGAGTGCTTCTGTTGCCACTAACTCACTGCACCATAAGTCATTGCCATGTGGACTTATTAAGTCACAATTCATTAGACAAAAGACATTGCTCCCAGAGCAGACCCCCGGACCACGCATTATTGCAGATTGCGCACACGCTGAGTGCTACAGGTGCCACTAACTCACTGCACCATAAGTCATTGCCATGTGGACTTATAAGGCAGAATTCAGTAGGCAAAACACATTTCTCTCAGTGCAGCCGGCCCAGACCTCGCGTCATCACAGGGTGTGCACACACTGGTTGCTTCAGCTGCCACTAACTCAGTGCACCACTTATCATCGCTGGCTGCAATCACGCTGAATTGCCAATAACTGTGTAGCTCCACTCAACGCAACGTGGCTGTGGGCCCTTGCTGACTGCTGCCTCTTGCCTACACTGCGGTCATCAGTGCTCACAATTAAAATTGAGTCTTCGTTCATTAATTGCAGAGTGCAGTAGGCAACTAAGTATAAAATCCCTCAAACCTACACAATATCCTTTTAGTATCCTTGCTTCAAGAACTTGTTTTATATCAGTTATAGCTTTACTACAATGACCAAATTCATCTTGCAAGTCCAAACGAACACTGAATGGCAGTCTACACCGCAGACAGGAGAGCTCACAATTTGAATTCAGTTTTGATTTATTTATTGCAGAGTGAACTGTACTCTAAGTCGCTGGATTTTCTCAAGAGGAAGTCACAAAAAGCATTCCTCGATGTCTATGCTAACTACTGCCTTTGATCTACACTGCGGATAGAAGGGCTTACAATTCACATCGAGTCGCAATTGCAGATGACGCAGTCCAGTAGGCAAGAGACATTGCTCCCAGTGCGGCCCGCCCAGACCATGCATCATCGCTGGCTGCGCACACGCTGAATGCTTTTGATGCCCCTATTTCAGTGCAGCACAACTCATGGACCCTTTATGATACAATATTGTTTGTATAATTTCACATCTGGTGCCTCTACGTCAGTGTACCACAAGTCATAGACCATTTACGATAGAATCTTTTGTGTATCATTTCACATCTAGTGCCCCTACCTTAGTGCAGCACAAATCATCAACCCTTTATGATTGAATCTCTGTGTCTGATCCAATGATTACTGTTGTACTTGTTGCCAGCACCAACCATTCCCGGAGGGCTTGCTTACACTCACCTCACATGCATCCAGCACAGACGTCACTGGACATGTGACCCTGGTAATAAAAAGGAGCCAAGCGCAAGTGCCCATACCCAGTTCCACTATCTATCTGTGTCTGTGTGTTCGTTATCTATGCAACGTGCTGCCCCTGGGTCCTACCGCATTACATTGTGTTTTGGACAGCGAATGCAACCAACTTACCTTCGACAGTGGGGGAAAACTTTGGTAATGTAACTTTGTCTTGATCATTGAACTAGTACGTACGTAGAGACTGGATCATTAGAGCACTGCAAAGAGAGTGTATTCTGAATTTATAAGTGAGTGGGGATTGTCGGACTGATTGTATAAGTACATATGTTGGCGCAGCCTAACTCCGACAACAAACTTGTATCTAATTGGCTGCCCTCCGTGTGCCAGAAAATGAAATTTGGGCTTTGCATGGCCCTGTATTGATACAGCTACAACACTCCACTGAATGTGCAATAAACCGTCATATCCACACAGATGTGTCATGTCCACCATCTTTCTTGTATGGAACTATGGATGAATGTAGGATCAGTGATTCCTAGTACGTTCCATGTTGGCCAAATTGTGGGACTTGGCTCACAGAGTGACACATTGGAGCCTGCGACCCGGGTGATGGCAAAACTACAACAAAAACACCCACACGGCCGCATCAGTTGATTCCTCATACAGCTCACAATGGAGCCACGCCCATAGCTACGGAGTCATTCTTCACAGCCTCACGCAGGACTGGCATATGGCAGGCCAGCCAACTTTGCTTATGTTTACAGGGAAAGACAACAACGCTACATGGCCCAGATTTTCATTGTAGTGATCTGCTGGTCACAGGTCTAGTTGTCAGTATGCCACAGCCACTCCCCCACAGCTGCTATACACCCACACCACACCCATCCAGCACAGGCGTCACAGGACATGTGACCCCACCAATAAAGAAGACTGGGCGCACGTGTTTTTTGACATTTTAGAGTTGCATGTACTGGGTGCACTGCAGCCGGCACAGTCATACTACCATGGTGATGGCCCTTCCCGGTGGTCCGTACACCTCATGTTTTGTGTGCCGTGCTGGACCGCAGTGTAGGCCTGAGCCATGGAACAGCAGGGTCCTACCGCCATGTGCGTGGGCACACTGGTCACTGAGTTAGTGGCACCACAAGGACAGAGCGGGTGTGCAACCTGCGATGATGACGGGTGCACTAGTATGTCCTCTGCCATGGCAAAATCAAGAAGCAGCACCAAATGTAAGACTTGTCGGCCTGCATGATGTGGTGAGTGCCCTATCCGCGAAAAGGTGAGCAATGAGGCATGGGTGCACAGTGGCGGGCAGATACCTCTGGGTGGCGGGAGTGGATGGGGTGCAGCAGCCTGGATGAACATAGGCGGCACAATGATTTAGGCGTACGCAGTCGCATATACTCTGCCATTACTAATTTTGTACTATGTTTGAGATGTGGGAGCTTGTGGGCTCCACTAGGTCCCGGCACATGGTTGGAGACACAGCGGTGGCGTAAAGGTGAGCTGTGAGCATTTTGTCCACAGTGTGGACACTCATTGACCCTCCTCATCTCTTCCTTTCTCTCCCTCACACTATTTCTCTCTCTCTTCCTCTCACACTGTTTCTCTCTCTTCTTCTATCTCTCTCGTTATCGCTCTTTCTCTCTCACTCTTCCTCTCTTTCTCTCCTGCGGAACAGTGATGTGGGGAGAGGGAGCGTGAAGGGGGTATCTCGCAGAGAGAGACCTGTGGTATATTTCCAGTCTTGGCTTCACAGATACAACTGCGGCCCAAGAAGTCGCACCTGAAGAGCTCCGAGCTGACAAGTGCTTCACAGAGGGAAACCTGCGGGCCCAAGAAGGTTGTTGGGGGTATGCTGGTGATGTGGGAAGAGGGTGCGTTACCTGCTGATGTTGAGAGACGCAGCATGAAAGGGGTATCTTGCACAGACAGAGCTCCGTTATGTTTTCAGAGATAACTCGGACAGATACCAGCTGGCGGACTGAATCAGAAAATGGCTGTTCAATGCTCATATAGTGTGACTTATGAGCAGTTCGCACCCAGGCTTGCAGAGGGATAACTGCGGCCTGTGGGCTCGACTCGCAGAGGGAGAACTACAGGCCGTCTACTTCCAAAGGAACAGCAGCGTAGTAGCTCGAAGAGGTAGAGGCACAGCAGCGTACTAGCTCACAAAGGTAGAGAGCTGCAAGCCGACGGAATGGCTTCTAAAGGCATAGCTGCGAAGTGGTGATGTTGGGCAGAGGGATCATGAAAGGGTTATCTCACACAGATAGGGCTCCGGTATATTAATTTGACCCCGGGACCGTTCTTTTATATTTTCACTCGATGTAAGGAAGCATGCTGACCAAGATCTTTCTCCCTGCCAAATTTGGCATAATTCAGTTCAGCAGTTTGACCTGTAGCCTTGTATAAAGTTTCCTATGGAAAATGCATTGAGAAAACATGTTTTGGCACCCACCCTTTTTCTCAGTCCCCCCTTGACCAATGAACCCCAAACTTTCAGGATAGGATCTGATCATCAAAAAAGAGAAACGTTTTTGAAAATGTCATAAGGATTCGTCAAACGAGGCCAAAGTTATAAGCACAACGAGGGCTCCAGGAGGGTGGCAACAATATAGAAAAAAGACTTCCGCTGTTATGTGTAGCGAAAAAAACATAAGTTTCATGAACACATGTTGTTGTTTTTTGTTAGGGGATTCCTATGTGAGTTCGAGGACATAAGTTCATGTCACATAGCCCACTGGGGCAAAACGCTGTAATTTCTATCGAAAGGAGTGAACCCACAGGTGTGAGATAACTCTCTGCCAAGGAATGTCAGAGTTTAAAGATATATGGTTATGTTACAAGGCCCACTTGGGCATAATATACAGCAAATTTGAACTCCGATCTGAGGAGCCCGTTAAAATCATTTTATTAATAATGTCTGTTAAACCACATATCAACCAGCTGTAAAAACTCACTTATTTATTATGGAGCTGCACTTATGTATTTTAACGAACTGCATTTGAAACATGTGCTACCGCAAATAAAAAGTGATGTCATAGACGTTTTTGAAAGAAGCATCAATAAGGAACTGCAGCACATAGCGATTCACACGAAACACAACGGTTGGAACAATACGACACCCACACAAAGAAAGGCATTCGAAAATCTGAGGAATGACAATACAATTGTCATAAAAAAATCCGATAAAGGCGGAAACGTTGTAGTAATGTCGAAAAACAAATATATCGAAGAAGGACTAAGACAACTAGGAGACACTAAAAAATACAGTAGAAGCAATCGTATGGAATACGAACAGTCAAAAAAAGCATTTAATATTCAATTGAATGAGTGGAGAACTAGAGGGCTCATAGAAAAAGAGGAATTCCAATTTTTGGAGTGCAAATACCCAAAACTCCCGGCCTTGTATCTTCTCCCGAAGATTCACAGGGATAAAGATAATCCACCGGGAAGACCAATAGTCTCCTCACGAGGGAGTTGTCTAGAGAATGCGTCTAGATACGTAGACTACTTCCTACAAAGTCTGGTTCAAAAACTCCCGGCACATGTAAAAGATTCGGGGGATTTCCTTAAAATCATAAGAACGATCGAATGGGACACTACCTATTTCCTTCTATCGTTAGATGTAGTAGGACTTTATACATGCATTCCACACCAACAAGGGATAGACGCTTGTGAGCATTTCTTGTCAGAAAGATCCATCTCCGGGGGCCTGGCTTGGACGCTGGTGAAATGGCGGCGTAATTCTGTCCTCCTCCCGGCAGCTACGACCTTTCGTCACCAAAAGGCTGCAACCTGACCACCTTTCCTGAACCAAACGGAGATCTAGATGTCGGAGCTTCACCCCAGTCGGCGCTGAAAATCTGAGCCGAATCCGAGCCCGGGGAGCGGAGAAAAAGCTACCGTCTGTCCTGACCGCTGGACGCTGCAGAGCGGGTCGGAGCCCCAACCCGGCTACACCCGCGAGACCTCCCGGAGCCTCCCGGAGTACCTGCTTCACCGTTGCTGGGAGAGCAGACTGTTAAATAAAAACGAAAACGGCGATGACTCCATTTCACCACATTTCAGAGGATGGGTCGTGAGTACACCGCGATTGCAAAGAGGCTTTATCGGCAAATGTAAATTGTTAAACGGCGCGAAAACTACCATTTAAAATGGCGGCCTGCCGGCTTTCCTGATTTCGCGCACAGGCACCTTGCGGTCATTTTACACGCAGATCATGCTCCCTATCGTATGTACAAACTATGTACTGAGCGAGATGCGGTCTTTGATGAACTGACGAAAGCGAGTGATTACCAAGCCAGCGCACGTGGAATACCACTGTATTATCAGCAATCTACTGGGTCCTGATTTCCCACAAGAATGTTGGAGGTCTGAATCTGATATATATATTAGCCCCTATGTGCCACACTGCTAGAGTCCCCAACAGCAGCCTGTAAACGATATACAAAATGGCGGCTACTACTGTAGTTCCTCCGTGTGGGGCTGTGTATCAAGACTGGCTATAATGCGCATATAACCTTCAGGAAAGCATAGCGCAAATCACAATCCACAACTCAACAATAGACATAAAGACACATTTAGGCGCTATGAATTACACTATGACCTTCAAATAGGGGAGTTCGCTCATTCGATTTATTCGATTCATGTGCTACCCGACGATGGTGCAACAAGACCCAGACACAGCGTTGTGCGCTTTGTGAGCACAAGGTGCGAATTGTCATCTCTAGGAACTACTCTGCACTAACTGCTGGCGAAAAGTGCTACTGTAGTACTCCCAAACCTGACCAACCACTAGAATAAATAAAATAAATAAAGGATATAGTCACCAGCACTTCCCACCAACGGGCTTCAAAATGGGGGACAAGGACAATGGGAAAACATCCAAGCGCCTGAAGTCTGACCCTCCGACTCCGGTCAAAGGGAAAAAGGAAATAGCGGAAGCCATGGACACTATCTTAAGCAGACTGGAGGAAGTTAGAGACCTAGCCAAATCTACCAAAGATGAGGTTGTTGCAGTTCGCCAAGACATCAAAGATATCAACTCGAGGCTGATGGAAACAGAGAACAGGATAAGCAAACTGGAAGGTTCCGAAAATAAAACCTGTGGTGCCATCAAGAAGCTCACCCTGTGCTTGGATCATCTAGTGAGGAAGGTTGCGGAGTTGGAAGATAGAAACAGGAGGGGAAATATCAGAATTTTTGGTATACCAGAAAAAGCGGAGGAATCCCTAGGATCATGTATACCCTTCCTTGAGCAGTGGTTCACACAGGCCACAAATCTAACTTTCGCTCAGCCACTGGAGTTCGACAGGGCTCATAGAGTTCCGGGGCGAGTCACCAAGGATCAGAAGGGCCCGAGAGCGATAGTGTGCAAGCTGCTGAGATATCAACACACAGAGCAGATTCTTGCCTTCGTTCGTAAGCATAACCATGTCCTATGGAAAGGGCACAAAATCTTCATTTCACAGGATTTTAGCAAAGAAACTATGGAAATCAGGAAAGCTTTCCTTGCTCTGAGACCACAATTGAAATCACTTGGATACATGTATGGTTTTATTGGGCCGACCAAGTTCAAGGTAACTCTTCAGGGTGTAACCCAGGTGTTCTCCTACTATTCAGCCAAGGAGATGGCAACATGGAGGTTCCCCCTCGGCCCAGATGAGCGCTTCTACATCCGGCCTAGGATGAGCTTCGATTACCCTATAATAATGGACCCAGGTTCTCCGTCTGCCTGCTACCCTGCTGGACCCGTGATCGAGCGCACTCCCTCAGCGCCTGGTATCGTTACCGCTAAGCGCTATCAGTGCCCTGCCTGCGCTACATTGATTTTATCAGTTCACTTAGCCAGCCTGTTGGGAAATCTTAATTGTAGAAGCTGCTCGCTTTTGGTGACGTTTGCGCTGCTCTGTGCCTGATACTGCTTTTCAGAAGGATTTCATTGTGACTGCCGGTCCGCGGCTGGGCCCAGTTTCGTTTTTCCATTTAAGAGGCCATTTTGCTGTTGTTGTTGGTCCACTCCCAGCCCGTAGCTCCCCCCGCTCCCGCCTCCCAGCTGACCCTCCCGCCCACAAACAGAGTAAGACCGTCCTTCCTCCCCTCCTTGCGCTGTGACCACCTGGGCTTGTCCCGAAGCGGTCGCTCACCCACGCTCCCACGCCTGCTGCCAGCTTGCCTACCTCAGTGCTGCCTGCTACCCTGCTGGACCCGTGATCGAGCGCACTCCCTCAGAGCCTGGTATCGTTACCGCTAAGTGCTATCAGTGCCCTGCCTGCGCTACATTGATTTTATCAGTTCACTTAGCCAGCCTGTTGGGAAATCTTAATTGTAGAAGCTGCTCGCTATTGGTGACGTTTGCGCTGCTCTGTGCCTGATACTGCTTTTCAGTAGGATTTCATTGTGACTGCCGGTCCTCGGCTGTGCCCAGTTTCGTTTTTCCATTTAAGAGGCCATTTTGCTGTTGTTGTTGGTCCACTCCCAGCCCGTAGCTCCCCCCCGCTCCCGCCTCCCAGCTGACCCTCCCGCCCACAAACAGAGTAAGACCGTCCTTCCTCCCCTCCTTGCGCTGGGACCACCTGGGCTTGTCCCGAAGCGGTCGCTCACCCACGCTCCCACGCCTGCTGCCAGCTTGCCTACCTCAGTGCTGCCTGCTACCCTGCTGGACCCGTGATCAAGCGCACTCCCTCAGCACCTGGTATCGTTAACACTAAGCACTATCAGTGCCCTGCCTGCGCTACATTGATTTTATCAGTTCACTTAGCCAGCCTGTTGGGAAATCTTAATTGTAGAAGCTGCTCGCTTTTGGTGACGTTTGCGCTGCTCTGTGCTTGATACTGCTTTTCAGTAGGATTTCATTGTGACTGCCGGTCCCCGGCTGTGCCCAGTTTCGTTTTTCCATTGAAGAGGCCATTTTGCTGTTGTTGTTGGTCCACTCCCAGCCCGTAGCTCCCCCCTGCTCCCGCCTCCCAGCTGACCCTCCCGCCCACAAACAGAGTAAGACCGTCCTTCCTCCCCTCCTTGCGCTGTGACCACCTGGGCTTGTCCCGAAGCGGTCGCTCACCCACGCTCCCACGCCTGCTGCCAGCTTGCCTACCTCAGTGCTGCCTGCTACCCTGCTGGACCCGTGATCGAGCGCACTCCCTCAGCGCCTGGTATCGTTACCGCTAAGCGCTATCAGTGCCCTGCCTGCGCTACATTGATTTTATCAGTTCACTTAGCCAGCCTGTTGGGAAATCTTAATTGTAGAAGCTGCTCGCTTTTGGTGACGTTTGCGCTGCTCTGTGCCTGATACTGCTTTTCAGTAGGATTTCATTGTGACTGCCGGTCCTCGGCTGTGCCCAGTTTCGTCTTTCCATTTAAGAGGCCATTTTGCTGTTGTTGTTGGTCCACTCCCAGCCCGTAGCTCCCCCCCGCTCCCGCCTCCCAGCTGACCCTCCCGCCCACAAACAGAGTAAGACCGTCCTTCCTCCCCTCCTTGCGCTGTGACCACCTGGGCTTGTCCCGAAGCAGTCGCTCACCCACGCTCCCACGCCTGCTGCCAGCTTGCCTACCTCAGTGCTGCCTGCTACCCTGCTGGACCCGTGATCAAGCGCACTCCCTCAGCGCCTGGTATCGTTACCGCTAAGCGCTATCTGTGCCCTGCCTGCGCTACATTGATTTTTATCAGTTCACTTAGCCAGCCTGTTGGGAAATCTTAATTGTAGAAGCTGCTCGCTTTTGGTGACGTTTGCGCTGCTCTGTGCCTGATACTGCTTTTCAGTAGGATTTCATTGTGACTGCCGGTCCTCGGCTGTGCCCAGTTTCGTTTTTCCATTTAAGAGGCCATTTTGCTGTTGTTGTTGGTCCACTCCCAGCCCGTAGCTCCCCCCCGCTCCCGCCTCCCAGCTGACACTCCCGCGCCCCTCCCCTTCCTCCATCCTCTTATGTCAGATGCCTTTGCGCGCAGCGTTCACGCGCTGCGGTCGCGCCGAAGGTGCGCCAAAGGTAAGCCCGTCTACGCCCGTCCGCGCCTGGACCGCGCCCAGCGCCAGACCCCCTGGTCCCCGCAAAGCGCACCCCCCCAGTATTATCTACGACGCCTCCACCCTCCTATCACTAAACCCCAGCCGACTCCCTAACTGCGCCCAAGCAGCACCAGGACACATCCATGGACCCTTCAGCTGCCACTCCTGCAATTTCACCTGCATCAAGACCCACACCAAACCCTCAAACACCAAACAGAGATCCAACAACAACCACCTTAACTGCATCCTTCTTAACACCCGCTCGGTCCACAAACACGCCATCGATCTCTGGAACATACCCAACACCACCTCCCCGGACATCGCCTTCCTAACAGAAACTTGGATGAATGCCTCTTCAGCTCCAGACATCACCATAGCCATCCCGGATGGATACAAGATCATCCGTAAGGACCGCCCCATCCAAACAGGAGGAGGCATCGCCATCGCCTACAAGAAAACCATCCGTGTCTCAACCAGCTCTGATGACAACCTCGACATCGCCGAACACCTTCACTTCCAGATCCACACCGACTCCAAGTCCACACTTAGAGGCACCTTCCTCTACAGGCCACCAGGACCCCGTACAAAATTCAGCGAAGACATCACTGACTTCATCACCCCACACGCCCTCCCCTCGGTAGAATACATTCTACTGGGAGACCTTAATTTCCATCTGGAAAAGAGCAACGACAATTACACTACCACCCTTCTGGATAATCTCGCCAATCTCGGACTCAAACAACTTGTCAACACCCCCACACATTACGCAGGACACACACTCGACCCTATCTTCACTTCTAGCAAGCATATCACCTTCACTCACACCACACCCCTCCACTGGACTGACCACAGCTGCGTTCACTTCATTTACAACAAGACCACGACCCACTACCACCCCCAACCAACTTTGCGAAGAAACTGGAACAAAATCACCATCGACCAGATCTCCTCATCGCTTCTTCAAAAAACCCCTGCCCACTCAACGAACCCTAACCAAGCCGCTATCAACTTCACACAATGGCTAACGCAAACCGCCGACAAACTAGCACCCTTGAAAAAACATCAAATCAAAGAAGGAAGCAAGAACGCCCCCTGGTTCAACGATAACCTTAAGAAATCCAAGAAGCTCTGTCGTTCCCTTGAGAAAACTTGGAAAAAAGACTCAAGCACTATCACCCAAGCCGCCTTCAAAAACGCCACCCGCAAACACCACCAACTAATCCGGACAGCCAAGAAAGCAGCACTTAAAGACCCACTAGACAACAACGCCCACAACAGCAAGGAACTTTTCAACATCATCAAAGAATTCACCAACCCCACCGCCAGCTCTAACGACATCACCCCCTCTCAAGCCCTCTGCGACTCCCTCGCCTCATTCTTCCATGACAAAATCGCCGACATTCATAACAGCTTTGACAACCAACCTATAAACCAGTCCACCCCACTCATCTCCAAACCTGTACCTCCTCCGAATAACCTTTTCGACTGGAACGCAATCACCACAGAAGACACCATTCACCTGATGAACTCCATCCACTCAGGATCCCCTACAGACCCATGCTCCGATCACATCTTCAACAAAGCAGACTCCATTATCGCACCCCATCTCCGAGACATCATCAACTGCTCCCTCAACTCCGCCACATTCCCAGAAAGCTGGAAACACGCCGAACTCAGCGCCCTTCTGAAGAAACCCACAGCTGACCCCACCGAACTCAAAAACTACCGCCCCATCTCGCTCCTCCTATTCCCGGCCAAAGTCATTGAGAAAGCCATCAACAATCAGCTCGCCGCCTTCCTCGAAACCAACAAAGCACTCGACTCCTCTCAGTCGGGCTTCCGAGCCAAACACAGCACCGAGACCGCCCTCATCGCAGCAACAGACGACATCCGAACTCTACTGGACAACGGAGATACAGTCGCACTCATCCTCCTTGACCTCTCTGCTGCCTTCGACACAGTCTGCCACAGCACCCTGATACAACGCCTCAGAAACATCGGAATTCAAGGAAAAGCACTGGACTGGATCATCTCGTTCCTCGCTGGAAGAACTCAGAGAGTCCGCCTCCCCCCTTTTAAGTCAGAGGCCTCCGAAGTCATTTGCGGTGTCCCGCAAGGATCATCTCTTAGCCCCACCCTCTTCAACGTGTACATGAGCCCCCTCGCGACCATCGCACGTCAACACAACCTCAACATCATCTCCTACGCTGATGACATTCAGCTGATCCTATCACTCACCAAAGAACCAAACACCGCCAAAACCAACCTACATGAAGGGATGAAAGAAGTAGCCGAACGGATGAAGCACAGCCGTCTGAAACTGAACTCGGACAAAACGGAAGTCCTCATCTTAGGTGCATCCCCTTCCGCCTGGGACGATTCTTGGTGGCCAACGGCCCTAGGAAAAGCCCCCAAACCGACTGACCACGCACGGAACCTGGGCATCATCCTGGACTCCTCACTCTCGATGACCAGACAAGTCAATGCCGTCTCATCATCTTGCTTCAACATCCTACGCATGCTCAAAAAAACATTTTGCTGGATCCCCACTGAAACAAGAAAAACGGTCACCCACGCACTGATTACTAGCCGTCTAGACTACGGAAACACCCTTTACGCCGGTACCACAGCAAAACTGCAGAAAAAACTTCAACGCATCCAAAATGCTTCAGCCAGACTCATACTAGACATCCCCCGCAAAGACCACATCTCCGGTCACCTGAAAGACCTGCACTGGCTCCCCATCAACAAAAGAATAACGTTCCGTCTCCTCACCCACGCACACAAAGCCCTCTACGAACTTGGACCAGATTGCCTCAACACGCGCCTTTCCTTTTACACCCCCACCCGCCAACTGCGGTCGTCCAACCAAGCCCTCGCCGCCGTCCCCCGCATCCACAAAGCCACCATGGGGGGAAGATCCTTCTCCTTCTTAGCGGCCAAAACCTGGAATTCCCTTCCCATCCACCTCCGCCTCACTCAAAACCACCTAGCCTTCAGAAAACAGCTTAAAACCTGGATTTTCGATAAATAAACCTCCCCCCCCCCCTTCCCCAAGCGCCTTGAGACCCTCTGGGTAGGTAGTGCGCTATATAAATTCTGACTTGACTTGACTTGACTTGCACTACACTCCAAGAACTCAAAGTCTATGACTATTGTGACTAAATATTAGGTCTGCTCCAAAATGTGTCCTCTTCCTGTTGGATATACTGACCTGAAATGGGTATCTGGTTGTACGACCCTATTTGTTCATTTATGGTTCACCACTTTGTTACCGGTTACATGATGCATTTAGATGAATGGCAGTGCTTCTTTTCTTGATTCGACCTTGTCAGTATAGTCTGCCTGGAGCCAGTTATAGTGCCTACTGTTGAGATTATTATGCTAGTATTCTTACGCTTAGATATTTGCGTAACATGTTTTATCTGTGTTATAGTCGGTAGTTATTGATGAAGTAATTCAATCACAGTACTACAACCACTATAGTGACCTTGCTGGTTTCACTGTTATACTACTTTTGTTATATCTACTTATCCACGTATTTGTTAGACCTTTAATCTGAAGTATGTTTTGCAGCTCTTATGATTAATAGGTTTGAGTAAGCTGCTTGGAGGCGGCCTCGCGGTCGTTCCCGAGTTGCCATGTTCCTTTTCTACTATTGGGGTGGGAGGGGAGGGTTGTGGGAAGGGGAGGTGGGCGGAGTGAGGATGAAAGGGGTATGGGGGGGGTGTTTTTGCATTTTGTGTATTGTTTTGCTTTGGTTTCTCTAATTTGCGTCCTATTTTTCAACCTAATGTGCTTCTTACAGCCAGTGCGGCTCTTACTTACACTAATATTGTCCTCTGCGTAAAGCTGGACCAACTGTGTATAGGCCCACGTGCAACCTCTAATACTAATACAGCTCATAGCAGTAAGTCAGAATGTTACACACACGACAGATGATGGCTCACACTATAGACACTCCCATAGGGACGACAACCATAAATAACCTTAAAGTGCTCTCACTGAATGTGAAGGGTCTGAATCAACCGATTAAACGACAAAAAGTACTCGATTATCTCCGTAGACAACATGGTGATATAGCCCTACTACAAGAAACAAGACTAGAGGCCAAACACTTTCATACCCTACGTAATAAATTATTTACTGAAGTGGTAGGCTCCAGTGCTGTGTCTAAGAAAAACGGGGTAGTAATATTGCTAGCCAAGAAGTCCAATGTGGAGGTGGTTTCCTCCTCTGTAGACACCAAAGGCAGATGGATCTCGGTGAAACAAATCAAAGATGACACCGAATTCTACATCACAACGGTATACGCCCCTAACACACATGAACCTTCCTTCTGGTCAGAAATCACAAAACAGATAGACACTATTTCGGACTCATCGGTTCACATACTAGCAGGGGATTTCAACATTCCGCTTGATCCGGCCTTGGATAGGGACTCTAAGTGCACCTTCCGACCAGGCAAAGCCCATAAGGAATTCAATAAGCTATGTAACAGATTTAATATGATAGACACATGGCGTATACAACACCCCGATGGTAGAGACTACTCTTTCTACTCTCCACCTCACGACTCGTTTTCAAGAATTGATTACATATTATTAACTAGGAATGCCGTAGCCAGAATAGAGGAAACAGACATTGCACCACGACTCGTTTCTGACCACTTTTGCATTTCACTTACTCTATCGAATATTAAGCCAAGAATCCGCCAGTCAATGTGGCGCCTCAATGACGCCATTCTGAATGATGAGAAGCATAGAGAAACTATAGAATGCGCCCTCAAAGACTTCTTAACAATTAATAAAAAAGGTGACACCTCTGACTTAATTCGGTGGGAAGCTCTAAAGACCACCATAAGGGGACTGATCATAAAGATATCATCTGCAATAAACAAAAATCATAATGCCGCCCTCTTAACTCTGCAAAAAGACATCTCTATACTCCAACGCGAATACCTGCACAGCAGAAGTGCAAAATCACTGTCTGAACTGACCAACCGAAAATATACCTATAATAAATTAGTGAGTGAAAGGGCGGGAGTCTGGCTAGACAGAAGGAAACGCTTTAAAATCTGTGACTCTAATAAGGCGGGGAAAGGATTAGCAGCCTACCTTAAATTTAAAATTCAAAAGAACGCGCTAAATTCCTTAATGGATGATAAAGGCACCCCCAATTCGGACCCCGATAAAAATGCCGATTTATTCAAAGATTTCTATGAGAAGTTGTATGCCAGGAATATAAATGTGGATAAAGGGAAAGTAGTGGATTTCCTCTCCAAGTGCGCACTACCAACACTTACCCCCTCAGAGCAAGAGTCCATAAACGAACCGATATCTGAAGCAGAGGTTGAAAGCGCGATCAAGTCTCTTAAGAGTGGGAAAGCCCCTGGCCCCGATGGATTTACGGCAACGTTTTATAAATGTTTCTCACACACGCTTACGGAACCAATTCTGAACGCGTTTAGTGAGATTAGACCTACGGGAGAGGTAAAGGGAACGATGGCTGAGGCGGTGATAGCCGTGATTCCCAAAGAGGGGAAAGACTCTAAACTCGCCAAAAACTACAGGCCCATATCGTTAATAAACTTGGACTGTAAGCTTTTGGCATCAATCCTTGCAAAGCGCATCCAGAGAGTACTGCCCTCCTTAATCCACCCCTCACAAGCCGGCTTTCTGAAAAATAGATTGTCCAGTGACAACACCAGAATCCTAGCTCACGTGATAGAAAAGGCTAAGCTCCTCTCCACGCCCACTGCTGCAATAACACTCGACGCAGAGAAAGCGTTTGACAAGGTGGACTGGACATACCTGGAAGTGGTACTTCATAAATTCGAGTTGGGCCCTCTTTTTACTAGAATGGTAATGTCGCTATATGCCTGTCCCACTGCTAGAGTGAGGGCCGGTGGAGCTTTCTCCTCACCTTTCAAACTAGAGCAAGGGACCAGACAGGGATGCCCCTTGTCCCCATCCCTATTCCTCCTGGCAATTGAACCCTTTCTGTGCCAAATTCGGGAGAATCCTGACATCCCGGGAATCCCATTCAATGACTGTGTTATCAAACTCACGGCATACGCTGATGATGTTTTAGTGCTCAGTGAACAGGCTGATAGAGCTATACCTGCGTTGCTCTCCACGATTGAGGAATTCTCCGGTGTCTCCGGGTACTCCCTGAATAAGGACAAGACTGACGTGAAACTGCTAAATAACAGGAGTAATAGAAATATTTTAGGCGATTCTCGGCTCACCTGGCATCCGAAGAGCTTCAAATACCTTGGCCTGGAGTTTGAGAAGGACCTAATCATGACACTGAAAATCAATGAAGATATACTCTTCAAAAAAGTAAGCAGGCTCCTAGAAGGATGGTCTCCGAAATTCCTGTCATGGTGGGGTAGAGCGGAGACATTAAAGATGATGGTCACCCCCTTAATCAATTATATGGCCAGCATGCTCCCTATGACTTTTACAGAGGACTTTCTACAAAAAATAAACAAATTATTTAGTAACTTCCTATGGAAAGGGAAAAAACCCAGAATCTCTATGAAAAAACTGCAACTCCCAAAACAAAAAGGTGGGCTAGGATTACCCAACTTCAGGAACTATCAAACGGCCTTCTTATGTAAACAGGGAGTATAGAAAAGGCTGTCATAGGTAAAGCCCCTCTTGCAGCAATACTCACCATGGACCTGTCACACCTCACGCACTCCAAATACATCATGCTCAACACCAAAAGGGCTCCTCTCAGATTAGACCAAACACATAAATTCGGCCTACAGATAAGGAAGTCGGCTTCCTCATCTCTATGGTGTAACCCACTCATAAAGATCAATGGCTCATCCCCTCTTTGGAAGCATTGGTCAGACAAAGGAATCAATGTGGTCTCAGATCTCTATGACGGACACATGCCGTTACCTTTCTCAACGATCCAGTCTAAACATTCCCTTGAACCAATTGACTTCTATGCTTTCCTAAAACTAAAGTCAGCTATGTCTACGCGCACGTTCATACAGTCGACACCGTGGTTAAAAACGATGCTCCCTCACCTACAATCTTCAGGTAATTTTGTATCTAAAGTTTACAAATTGCTCGTGCCGACGCTGAGCAAAGCACTGAGACGAAACAAACTTAAATGGGAAGCAGAACCTAACAACACCGGAATAGTTATTAACTGGGATAAGATCCATGCTTCAGCCCTCACACACAAAGTATCACCAATCCTCTCGCAAACCAAATACATGATACTCAATAGGGTGTTCTGGACCCCCCACTTGTTGGAATTGCTCCCTAGCTGATGGGGACCTGCCACACATGCTATTCCACTGTCCTTTGCTGCATAAATACTGGTACAACGTCTTTGACTATATTGAACACATATTTAACATCAAACCGACGAGGGAATTCATCTACCTAATTCTGGGGGCCATAGACCCATTGTTAGTAAAAGACCACGATCGCCAACTCCTTGACCTGTTCCACACCCTGGCGTGCAAGGTCGTCCTCTGTCACTGGAAGGCAGCTTCCGAGGTCTCTTTTAATGCTTGGAAGGAGTGGTTAGCTTGTATCAGAGGAGTAGATAATCCGGCCCTGAACTCTTCCCTGTGGCAAGCTACCAGCAAGGGACTCTCGACCTCTCTGGACGCAGCCTCCTTTTACTTTGACCCGCCATAGTATACCCATCACTTGTTAGGCACATGACCATATATCAATAGTAAGTTCCTGCACACTGTTTGTTGAGCCCCATTCTGGTTGCACAACCTATTTCTTATATTGCTAGGCACATTAGCACGACGGTTGTCTATACATTGTATATTTTTGAAAACCGATTGTTAATTAAAGTCCACACTGAGATCATTAGGATGTTGTATTGTATCATCGTATTGCTGAGCGCTAATCTTGATTGTCATAATCAGTCATTTTACGTCTACTGTGTATAATGTCACCTCAAGTATCAATACCATCTGTATGAATGTCAACTTCTCAGTTATGAAGGTGTGGCTCTGGATCATTCTCTGTGTTACTTTATTTTTCTTTGACCACTGAAATGTAATGGCATGATTGTTTTGAATTATTGTTTGTACATTTGCTTTCCTTTCCTTATTTTCTTCTTGTCTAATAAAAATGATTTGAACACAAAAAAAAGAATGATCCATCTCCTATGTCGAACACACACAAATGCTTATTGAAATTATGAGAATCTGCTTGACTCAAAACTTCTTCCTATTTGATAGTAAAATCTACAGGCAAACCCTTGGCACTTGCATGGGAACCTGTTTTGCGCCATGCTTTGCGGAGCTTTTCATGGGACATTGGGAGAAGGAGGTTGTATACAGAATGCCCGTGTACAAAGCAAAGGTTGTCAGATGGTTAAGATACATCAACGACATTTTTGTTGTATGGAGAGGGACGGAAGCTGAAGCTGGGAGTTTTGTAGAGTCACTCAACGATAATCAGCTGAATCTAAAATTCACGAGTCATTGGGAAAAAGACAGTATGGAATTTCTTGACCTTAATCTTAAAATAGTGGATAACAAACTAGAGAGTACCCTGTACATAAAAAGCACGCCAGGGAACAGTTTACTCCATGCCCGTAGTTGCCATCCTAGTTCGCTCATTAGAAGCATTCCAGTGGGCGAATTATTGAGAGCGAAAGGCAATTGCAGTACAAAGTAAGGTTACGATGAGGAAGAAAACAGAATGTCAGAAAGATTCAGGATCAGGGGGTACTCTGAAAAGATCATAAATAAAGCAAAGATTGCAGTTTCAGAGAGAAGTCGAGAATCACTGTTATCTGAGAGAACAAATGAAGAGGAAGAGACAGGAAATAAAACTTGTTTCATTACGACCTATAGCAATCAAGCTTTTATGATTAAAAAGAGCTTAGGCAAATTTTGGCCAATCTTAAAAACCGACCCAGACATTGCAGAATATCTTTGAAAGATCAGCTTTGTAGAGCAGTTGAAAGCAAAAATACAAAAATAACCGGAATACAAGGTTTTTACACCTGTAGAAACTGTAAGGCATGCAAAAACAGTCGCAACCACAAGGAAGTGACCCTATCACCAAATGCACAAAAATTTAAAATAAAAGAACACACGTCATGCAACAAAGAATATGCAGTTTATGCATTGTTCTGACCATGTAAAATTATTTAAATCGGCAGTACAATCCACAAGGCAAAAATCAGAATTTTAGAACATTTAAGAGCAATAAAGAATGGCGACAAAGCTTACCCAATCGCCAGAAATGTTCAAAGCCACCACAAACAGGATACATCGTTACTGAGCTTCGGTGTGTTAGACATGATTAAATTAGATGAAAGAGGTGGTAATAGAGTACAAAGCCTGCGAAGGTTGGAGTCAAGACTGATCATACAGTACAAAACAATGACCCCCCTAGGGCAAATTGTGACGAAGAACTTGAGTTACATCTAGGGTAATAAGAAATGTTACAGTTGGTATTTCAGAACGAGATTAGGCTAAGTGTTGCTCTGTAAAGAAACAAGAATTACTAAGTTGAAAATAGAAATGTTTCTGTCTTTTGAGCTAACCGTAGTTGTTCACACGATATCAGTATGTTTGTAAATAGAAATGAGTTGATTGATCTCTCGAAGAGAATAATTTATAGGTATATTTATAATATGTATTTATTAGTTACAGTTTGTTATATATTTTCGTTTTTAGAACACATGAGCGCAAAGAGGCGGTTCGTTATGGAAATAGCCGAATGAAACTATCTTACCAGATTATGCAACAGTATAAGAAAGTATGATTAATAGCTGAGATCTTTGAGGTTGAGGTACTAGCCCACTGGGGCATGACAACTGTTGTTTTGTTTTTTTAGGGGATTCCTATGTGAGTTCGAGGACATAAGTTCATGTCACATAGCCCACTACACAGAAGAATATATTGCCAGATTGATCCAAGAACAAGCAGAATTCGACTATCTGGGCACAGGAGTAACACCCACCGATACTACATTGAATGACAAACTCTCACAACTAGAAAGATTGGAGAAAAACTAATACGGACAAGACTTCATGGCCACCTACTAACTAAATATCTTGCGGCTAATATAATTCCAAAGGACCTTCAAGTCAAAAATGAGCCGGGGATCTTTATAGAGCTTCCAAAATTCAGAGAGGGCTTCAGTTTTGTGGCTAATAACTGCTCCCGACACTGGATGGTGTTGGGAGCTGAAACGGCTTTGGAATACGTTAAAAGACTAATCCAACAGATTGCTGAACTTAAAAAGGAAATGTTGGATGATAGAGCCTTGACCAATGCAAAGGAGGCACTGGAACGGGCAGAAAAAGCCACAGCGGAATTTAACACAGTAACCCTTAACAAGAAGTTAGAAAAACTAGTCAAAGACATTAAATCTTATGATAAAAAACTGACTTATCCCTACATCAACAATGATTACTACGTCCAAGACGCCCAAGGCTATTATGCAAATCGCAATCGCCAAATATCTAGAAGATTTGCAACTTTTTCTAACTCTTCATTTGGCAGCGGACCTGAAAGTGAGTCTGAAAACACCAACCTAGTCCCCAGAGGACACCAACAAGGGAACAGCTACCTACAACAGGAACCGGTGTTTCCTCCTGGAGCACACTACCCTACAGGAGCCCAATACCAAGGTCCCTCCACATCGTCTTTTTTAGGGATCCTTCCTGGAACAACAGAGACCCCAATTCTCGACGCCCATCAAGATGGAACCAGGGAACGAACAACCGCAGAGGCAACACGAGGGTACGATTCCATCCTCAACCCCAGCAGAATCACGGCGAGATCAGCACCAGACAGAAAACATACAGATGGTAAAAGAGATACCAACTATTTCCACATTGGAAGACCAGGGGATAGAACCGCACACCAATACGAAAAATCCGATTGTCAACATCTCGGACCACATTCTCACTAAATCAGAGCATGACATCCTATCAAAGGGACTATCTTTTGTACCCACTACCCCACCTAATACTTTCAACGTGAAACTTAAATTTCAACAATTCTTTCGGAAGATCAGGCTAAAATATTTCTTTTATCAGAAAAAGGAAAAATACATCAGAAAACCTGCAGCCACTAACTTCTGACCCGGATCCACATTCAATCCGGCTAACCATCTTACGAATGAGAGGATCCTTGCCTACGAAAAAATCGTCATGACTGAGGTAATGGACCTATTAAAAGAATCTAAATATATCAAGCACAACATCACCAAAGCTGAAACACATACCCTTACTGTCCTGAAAACCAACCAATCTATTGTGATAAAAACAGTGGACAAGGGGGGGGGCTGTGGTAATACAAAACAGAGAGAACTATATAACTGAGATTCTAAGACAACTGAATTGCGAAGACAGCTATACCAAAATACCTGGCGACCACACGAAAGAGATTGGTAAACTAATAAAGAACCTGACCACACAGGGAGTAGAAGATGGATTCCTCTCCGACCCAGAGTCACGTTTTCTGAACAAATCACACCCAAGAATTCCAACTATCTATACAATACCCAAGATACACAAGGACTTGATCAACCCACCGGGAAGACCTATCGTCTCCGGTTGTGAATCGATACTGGAACCTATAAATCAATATCTGGACAATTTTCTCCAACCGTTCGTCTTGACAACCAGATCATACCTTCGCGATACCATGCATACCATCCAAATATTCGAGAATCAACCATTTAACAAACAAGAGCAACTGTTTGTCACGTTGGATGTATGCTCACTTTATACGAGCATACCACAAGAGGAAGAAATGGAGGTAATAAGGAAGACATTGAATACCCGACAAGCACCCCATTGGGTACCTGCAGAATTCCTAATACAGCTACTACAAATAGCAATGTCCAAGAATTATTTTATGTTCCAAAACCAATTTTACATCCAATGCAAGAGAGTAGCTATGGGCGCTGGCTTTGCCCCTAGTCTGGCTAACCTGTTTATGGACGATTTTGAATGGAAGCATATCTACTCCTACGGAAATCCATATTCTAACTGTATAACCAAATGGAATAGATACATCGACGATGTTATGATGATCTGGACCGGCACCGAAGAATACCTAAAAACGTTTTTTTTTGTTGAATTTTTATTGAAATTAAATAAACATACATAAAACAAACCAAACCTCACAAGGCAAAAACATAATAGTACATTATCATGGGTCCATGCGGGCAGAGCTCAAAGGACAGATGGATACATTTCAATCGGTTAGTACGGGGATAGGGGCGGACAAGGAAACAAGCGGAAGCATTGACAATAGATGAAAAGTGAATGTCAATTAGGGGGACGAAGACACATCAATGGGTACATCCTGCGGGGGAGTACATATTTTACCACGATAGGCGTTCCATTGGGACCAGATTCTAACCCATTTCTTGGGCCGTCCCCGGGAAAGGAAACTGTCTTCTCTCAGAACATGCACCAGTCCACATTCTCTTTCCACTTGGATAAGGTGGGCGGTCTATGTGAACCCCAGAGCTGGGCAATGTCCCTTTTTGCGACCATATTCCCAAGGGTCGCCCATACAATCTGTGCCGAGCCGTAGTCATTAGGCTCCCAAACATTCAACAAACAACGCCTGGCCTCGGGCTGCAGGGACACACCCGTGACACTCTCCATGACAGCATGTACTCGGGACCAGAACTTAACCATCACCGGGCATTCCCACAATATGTGGAGAAAGGTACCAGACATCCCACAGCCACGCTTACATAACCCATCCAAGGAAAAACCCATTCGAACCAGACAAGGCCCAGTGACATACACTCGGTGAAGTATCTTAAGCTGGACAAACCGCAAACTAGCAGGAATGGCGACCTCCTTGGGCGAGGACAAACCAAACTGCCAGTCCTCATCATCCAATTCCAGTCCGTCCGCACACCACAGGGCCCTGAGGTGAACCAGCAAGTCAGCTCTGTTGTTGATGAGTTTTTTATAAATCAATGGGATCGTGCTGTCGGGCACATGACCATCCAAAATGCGGTCCTCCAGAGGGGAAGACTCAGGAATATCATCACCCGCAGCAAACACAGACAACAGAGCATTACGGATCTGGGCGTACCTAAAGAATTCATTGTCACCAAGCTCATACTCCACTTGCAGCACGTCAAAGGACTTGACAGTACCCTTCGACCACAGATCAGCCACTCTGCTGATACCAATCATATCCCATTTATCAAAGCCTTTCGTTTTCCACAAATGGCCCAAACATTCCGAATCATACAAAGGGGTGGCCCGAGTGAACCTGCCACACCAACCCAAGGCCGCATTCGCATCAAGCCACACTCTCACTGCAATCTTAGTGGGACCGGTCAATGTTCCACGGAGTCCTCCAGAGTACAACGCTCTGCTGAAGGGCCCCCCCTGGCAGAATAAATTTATCCATGGAGAACGCCGGGGCAGGGCCTGGTGCGTATGTCGCATGATTAATCGCACTAAACTGGGATGCCCAGTAATAACGTCTGATGTCCAGGAGGGCTATACCGCCATCATACCATGGAAGCGTGAGTTTACAAAGAGCAATACGGGCACGCCCGTCCCAGACCAGTTGTCTCTGTAGGCTCTCCACTTCACGAAAATAACCCGAGGCAATCGGGTCAAAGGAATTCTGAAGCGCGTACAAAAATCGAGGCAGAGACATCATTTTGAAAAGCGCCGCTCTACCGAGGGGCAACAGCGGCAACCTATGCCAGAGAGCCACATCGAGCGTGAGCCGCTGAAGGGGGGGTAATAGATTAAGCTAGTAGCGCTTAGAGGGGTCCAAGAAAACATAAATCCCCAAGTACTTAAAACCGGCCTCAGATACATGAATCGGAAATCCACGCGGCAGTGGAGGGAGATCCCCCGCCAAAACGTAGACGCAGGATTTAGCCCAATTAATAACAAGACTGGAGTTCTTTCCGAAAGAGGTCAGAACATCAAAAAGTACATTCAGGGACTTTTTGGGGGATGTGAGATACAGGAGGATGTCGTCCGCGTAGAGCGAGACTCGATCCTCGAAATCAGGAGACCAACGGATGCCCCGCATAGAAGGTTCCCAACGGAGTCACTCCGCCAAAGGTTCAAGAGCGAGAGCAAAGAGCAAGGGGGACAGTGGACAGCCCTGCCGGGTACCCCGTCCAAGCGTAAAAACGCAGGACACTCTCCGATTAACAACTACCTGGGCCAGGGGACTCTCATAAAGAGGTTTCACCCAGGCTATGAAGCCCGACCCAAACCCGAATTTCGAGAGGGCCGCCCAAAGGTAGGGCCATTCGATAGTGTCGAAGGCCATGGTAGCGTCAAGAGAAGCCAAAATGGCAGGTTCAGTAAGCGTCCCGGCTCTCGCGAGAACTCCGTGGAGTCTGCGCAGATTCAAAGCAGTGTTGCGGTGCGGGATAACACCGGATTGATCTGGATGGATCAAGTCCCCGATCACAGTGACTAAGTGATTCGCTAATAGTTTAGCCAACATTTTGGGTTCGGCGTTCAGCAAAGAAATAGGTCTGTACGAAGTACAACGATCCCGTGGCTTACCCTCCTTAGGAATGACTACGATAGTAGCGAGTCGTTGGTCCAAGGGGAGGGAGCCAGACTCAAAAGCCTCAAGGAACATGTCCCGTAAGTAGGGCGCCATTTTATCAGGTCGCAGCTTGTACAATTCAATGGGAAACCATTGGGGCCCATCGCCTTACCCGAACGGAGAGAACGAATAGCCACAGCAACTTCATCCACTGTAAGTGGAGCATCCATGAGGTCTCTGTCAGCGTCAGAAAGGCGAGGCAAAGCATTGTCCCGCAACAACAATCGGGAGTCCTCTTCATCCCTATCACAAACAGAGCTGTATACAGTCTCAAAGTGGTCCGCAAAACACTGAACGATCCCATCTGGATCAGTGACACACTCTCCATCAAGCCGCTGAATCACAGGGACCACACGATTAACCCTCTCTTTTTTGTCCAACCACGCAAGCAATTTACCCGCTTTGTCCCCCATATCATACAGTCGTCCCTGCTGCTCCCTATACATCACTTTCGCAGCATCAGTTACCAGAGCCTTGTAGTCAGCTTGTTTCAATGCAAGGGAGTGCAACTTCATACTGGTCATACGCCCAACCGAAGATCGTCCTCCAGAGCGGCTATCTCAGATTCCAATTGCACATCCTCCACATTGGCGGCCTTCTTAGCAGCGACAATCAAGGACAGGGACTGACCATGGATAACAGTTTTAAATGCTTCCCATAGCGATACAGCAGAAGAAACAGACCCCACATTTTCATCAAAATAATGCTCAATAGCTTTTACAAGTTCCGAACGGGTCTTGGGATTGCGAAAGTACCATGGATTAATAGGAGCAACTCGTCCCTCATCGCCTGCCCCAACCTCATACCGGAGCCATAAGGGGGAGTGATAGGAAATACCCCTAGGGAGCTGACGGATTTCTCTGATGGAGGAGGATTGGACTGATGGCATTAAGAAATAGTCCAATCTGGAAAGGCTGCCGTGTGCCCCAGAGTGGAAGGTGTACTGCAACTGTGTAGGGTGAAATAGTCTCCAAGCATCCACAAGCCCAAAGGTCTCTAGCAAATCACTCAACCACATTTGTGCCCTGGGTAGATCTCTGGGAGGGTGACGATCAAGGGAGCCAGAAACAACCGAGTTCAAATCCCCACCCAAAATAAGAAGGCCCTCAGGGAGGTCCAAAAGGACTCTACACAGATCCGCGTAGGTTAAGGCCTGCAAACCCGGGGGGACATAAACTGAAAGTATGGATAACGTCTTCCCCTCCCACCTACCAGTGAGCACCGCATAGCGCCCCCTATCGTCAAGTTTAACATCGTCAACTGCAAAAGGGAGAGAGGACCGAATGAGAATACCAGCCCCCCTGGACCCAGAAGTAAACCCCGCATGTGCCACCAACCGATAGCCGCGCCTATTCATTGCCTGACACGCATTGCCCATTAAATGCGTCTCCTGTAGGAGGACAATATCAGGAGAATGTCGCCTGAGGAATCGCAAAAAAATACTCCGCTTAATTCTGTCCCCTAACCCATTGACATTCCAGGATAACAGTCTCAACTCGCCACCCCCATCCCCGAAAAGTAGACAGAGCAGGACCCCGATCAGTGCAGATGAAAAGTACAATACGATGCCTCGTGAGTAAACAAAAACATACACACACACCCCCACCATCCCTCAACTTGAACGTGTTACTCCCCCCACCCAGCACCCCTGCGTACGACTAATAAGCCACCCCAACTTGCAGTGTGCCTGTCGCCCCATTACTAAACTAAGCTACGGAAAGAACCTAGGAGGAGGAAGAGTCCCCATTCACCCCACGCCACCCCCAGGCTGATCTAGGCCTAACAGAAGACCCAAGTCCAGACTCAGCTGAAACAGCAGAAAAGTTCAGACGCCAGGATCCACAGATAAAATCCTCATTCCGCCACACCCCCGTCAGCGCCTTCGGGGTGTCCAGTATGTCCATCTCTTATAGGCAGAGAGTCAAGCCAGTCACTGACATTTTCGGGGCGATCAAAAAAGAACACACGTTCCCGATATTCAATCCGAAGCCTGGTAGGGAACAACAGGGCGTACTTGAGACCTAAGTCCCGCAATCGTTTCTTCACTCCCTGAAATCCAAGTCTTTGCTTCTGGACAAGCGGTGAAAAGTCAGGATAAAAAGAGACGGAGGCATTTTCAAAATTCACTGGACCCTTGTCCCATGAGGCCTGCAGGACAGCATCCCGGTCTCGAAAGTGGAACAACCTGGCAATAATGGGCCTCGGGGGAGCACCCGGCTTAGCCTTCCCGCCAGGGACTCGATGAGCGCGCTCAACCACAAAGAACTTGCTGAGTCCAGCGGGAGAGAGATAGTTGGTAATCAAGTCCTCCACCAAGAGGTCAACCCCCAGGATCTCGGGATTCTCCGGGACACCAATAAGGTGCACGTTGTTGCGACGGGCCCTGTTTTCGTAGTCCTCAAGACGACGAGCCATCAGGTCATGCGAGGAACGCAGATTGCCGATCTCAGTCTGGGCTTCTGTGACATCCGCAGTAAGACTAGATGTCTTCAAGCCCAATGACTCGACCCTCTCTTTAGTCTTCGCAAGATCTGCTCTAATCAGCGTGATGTCAACAGCCACCGTGTCGATCTTAGAGGCGAGGGCCTCGTACTGATGTCCCATAGAGACCTGCATGTTGGCAATGGCACCCATGACGTCCTGTAAGGATGGTTCCGAAGACGCCGAAAGGACGGTCTTAGGATTATCCGAAACGCGGCCCGCAGCACCAGGCGACCCCTTGACCTGCTAGTAGTGATCCATAATGTTCGTCTGGGTTTGGCCGCCACGCAGAGGTGCCTTTGTCTTACGCTTCTCCAGAGGCTGTCCAGTCGCCATATTGGAAAAGGGACCCCGAAGGGGTCCCCGGGACCTGGTGAAAATGGCCGGTCATGGAGCGTCCAGACAGTCAGCAAGACCAGATCAGATGGTTGCAGGCACAAAAAAGGGGCCGGGTTGTGGGCAGTTAGTCAGGCCAGCACCACCCAGCAAAGTGAACAGGCCAGCCGAAGGTGGATCAGGGCTACACCTCTGCCAATCTGAGCCGGGAGCATAAAACAAAACCGAAAGTCAGGAGGGGTCGACCAGAGGGGACCCCCTCAGCCGTTGTTGTTCAACTACTCCACGGCCTGCCAAGCAACCGAGCCCCCGGTCCGCCTCGGGGTAGGCCACAAAATGTAGAGATGATGCAAAAGTGGACCCCAGCATCCAAATTCGATTTTTCATAAGGTACGGAGATCAGCAAGGATGTACGAACAAAAGCCTGTACTCGAAATCAGGATTTAGTCAGGATATCCGTGAAGGGCGGCGCGGGTCTGGGGAGCACTGTGCTCACGCGACCATCTTGGATGCCCGCGAAGCTCCTCCTCCCCTAAAAACGTTTTTGATTTGGCTAAATGGCCGCTCAACAGACATTCAATTCACGATGGCATGCAGTCGAGACTCTCTACCCTTCCTCGACCTGACGTTGGAGGTGGAAGATGACAGAATAATAATGAATCTATATAAGAAACCAACAGATCGCAATACATTATTGCAATACAATTCTCACCACCCCAGGAATCTACGGGATAATTTACCTTACGGTCAATTTTTACGCATCCGTAGAAATTGTACCAAACGATGTGATTATTTCAAGGAAACCGACATACTGATCATCAAACTAAGAGACAGAGGATACCCCGAAGGCCTCCTTAATAGAGCACGAAAAAGGGCATGGAACCGACCCAGGGAAATGCTAATAGAAGTGCTAGAAAAACCAGAGGCAACTGAGAGACTGATTTGTGTAACCACATTCAATACCAGGAGTCATGACATCAACAAAATAATCAAAAAATATTGGAATTTGGTGGGACCAGAAATTGGGATCCAGAATACACCCATGTGTACTTTCAAAAGAGCTAAAAACATTAAGGACCATGTGGTCTCTTCTTACTTGGATACTCCAAAGAACAGTAACATCAGGAGTCAACTGGGATTGCCACCCGTCACAGGACACCATAGATGTGGGAACTGCAAAGTATGCAGATACACCAAGACGGGAAAATCCTTTACCCATAGAAGTAAGACATACACACTGACGAATTTTACCAACTGCAATAGCCAAAATCTCATCTATACCATTAAGTGCCCTTGCCAGATGATGTATGTAGGCCAAACTACCCAACGAGTCAAGAATAGGATCCTACAGCATCAAAGCAGAATCAGGTGTAAAGTTCAAGGAGCACCACTTGTCGAGCACTACAATACTTTTAACCACTCACATGACCAACTGGAATAGTGGGTACTGGACAAAATTGAATTGCACCAAAGAGGGGGCAATATGGCCTCCATTTTGAACTACATCCTAGACTCTGTAACGCAGGGACTGAATGGCCATGAGGAAACTTGCATACAAATGAGCAGGCTTTAATCACGCACGGTATGTACCTTGCTATAAACTGTATACAACTGATGACATGTAATTCTAGCTGCATACACCTTGTGATTATGTCAGATGTGCATGCTTATATTGATGCTTGTGAAGAACTGTGTGATCCAGCATAACATGTCCACACGAGCAACATACTTGATCTATGCTCCATTCAAACCACGGCCACACCGGGTCTTCTATGAGGCCCTGGCGAAACAACAGGTTTCCTGGGTTTTCTATCTTGCCCCACACGTCGTCACTGACGTGTTAACAGACGTGCCGCATTGCACGTACACCACACGCAAACTGGATTTAACAGGTAACCAGACGCGACCCATTTGAATTCATTCACGAACCGGAGACAGATACAGACGGCTGCTGTTATGCTCCTCAAGTAAGTCTGACTCCACCCTGAGATTCACCACGGATGCCCCCGTCCCCTAGTTCAAATATACCAGTTATTGGTATATTTGGCGAAGTGCAACCGCCGTAAGCGGTAGGGCTACCAAGCCGGAGCCCCCCGCACATCCTTAGATCCATTTTAACTGTAAAGGGTAGTGAAGTTCTGTCATCTCCCTTTGGGCTGTTTTAAAGAAAATAAGGGATTATCACTAACCAACACCTCTTACTGTTTAGGTGATAGCGGCTGCGGCACTTCAAACCTGAATTCTCCACCGGCTGGTGAGAAATTCTCATACTAAGGTAAGTGTCCCTATGAACCATGTGTGTTCATTTTTTTAAACCCGTAAATGCTTGGTACTTAATATTACAATTAATCTACAGATACCACGCTTGAATAAAGGAGAGGGTAGATACCACCCCCCGGAGGCCACGTTTAGACGCCTCGAATCTTCTAACAAATTATCAGGTGAGCAGGCCCGGCTGGGCTCTCAACTCTTGCTTGACAATAGTGCGCACACCCAGTACTAAAATGGGCACCTTCTAGTCAATTTCAGGTTGTCCCTTCCCTTGTCCTGATGAAGACCCAAAACGGTTGCTCACAAATCGGCACCAGACCGCAGGGTCAAAACGTCGACGTTATTTCACCAATTGGTCCACACTGTATCCCAACAGAAAAATATGAATAAATATACTGTTTGAGAAAGTTGAAGTTATTTTTGGACCTATGCTTTTATTTATATTTCCATGAAACTGTATCACAAAAACAGTCACCCGTAATCCCTGATCACGCTCATTCACTTCAGCACCTTTTATTGCTATCACGTTTTCAACCTATATGGACAACCGAGCTTTTTATGTTTGAAATAAGATTTGCAGTGACTGAATAATTACAACTTTGCGAAAAGTAAAACTTGTGGTGTGTGTCCTTTTTATGAAAATATTTCCATGATTAACAATGTGAAAAATGTATGTATATAAAAAAATACTAAGTACAGTATAAACTGAGCAAAGAAATTGTTCGAATCCGACATACCATCATTTGCATATAACATAGCCCACTGGGGCAAAACGCTTTAATTTCTATTGAAAGGAGTGAACCCACAGGGGGGAGATAACTCTCTGCCAAGGAATGTCAGAGTTTAAAGATATATGGTTATGTTACAAGGCCCACTTGGGCATAATATACAGCAAATTTGAACTCCGATCTGAGGAGCCCGTTCAAATCATTTTGGGCCCGATGTAGGTAAATCTTTTTTACCACTTCTTAAATACCGATTCATACCGAATTGGTATTTAAGAAGTGGTAAAAAAGAGGAGGGGAGATGTAGGTATTTCAGATTCGGTAAATACCGAATCGTTAAGATTCGGTATTTACCGATTATGTAAATACCGAATCGGTAATGCCCATTGATTCCTATGGGCATTGAAGCCCATAGGAATCAATGGGCATTACCGAATCGGTATTTACCGAATCGGTAAATACCGATTTCAGCAAGGGTGCAGGGGGTGTCACTTTGACACCCTCTGGCACCCCAAAAATAGGCATGTGCGCCATGTGGCACACAGACATGCCCTAAGGGCATGTCTGTGTGTCACATGGCACAGGTGTGCATGCACAGATGTGCATGCACACCTGGAATCGGTATTTTACCACACAATTGGATTGGGTGGTAAAATACGGATTCTTAAAGCCCTGTGGCACTCTGACATGTGCCAGCTACATCTGCATTTACAGAATCTGTATTTTACCGAGTCTGTATTTACCAATTCGGTAATTTTACCGAATCGGTAAATACAGAATCGGTAAAATACCGATTCTGTAAATGCATGCCCTACATCTGAAAACCCTAATACCGGTCGGAAACAGCCAAAAACGGCTGTTTCCGACCGGTATTAGGGCTCCTACATCTGGCCCCAAATTACTAATGTCTGTTAAACCACATATCAACCAGCTGTAAAAACTCACGTATTTATTATGGAGCTGCACTTATGTATTTTAACGAACTGCAATTGAAACATGTGTTCATGAAACTTATGTTTATTTCGTTACATATAACAGCGGAAGTCTGTTCTCTATATTGTTTTGAGCACAAGCTGCCACATGATTATTTAAACCTGTCACTATAGTAACACAAACACTCGTAAACAAGGGTTTTCACCCGAAACGCGTAGAGTGAAGATCGCCTTTAATCTGCAAAATTAAAAGGCTACCTGGAAAGAATAGTGTTTGTGTCTTACTGCCGCCGAAAAGCGAAGGTTCCTGACTTGATATATATATACATATATACCCCACTATTGGTCATTTGATGCCCTCAAAACCCAGCTTGTCATGCAAAAGGGCATTCTCACTAAGAGAATCATTGGTCAAATCGAGCCCTGAAGTAACCACTGTAACACCATGGTTTAAAGCTATTAAGGGTTTCAAGAAGTGTGCATCCTGTAAAGCTTGCCAACATGGTGTCAGCAAAACGCAATATCTGACTCCTTTTTCTGAAATTCCTCAGCCAATCACCAAACAACTCACTTGCATGTCAGAGTACACCGTTTATGTGCTGGAGTGTCCTTGTGCCCTGCGATATGTGGGTAGTTCCAAGTTGCAGGTGCACAAAAGGATTCTCCAGCACATAAGGGCAATCAATACTGAGGATGCCTCCTATCCGGTGGCACGCCACTTTAAAGAAGTTCATGGCAAACAGAGTCATCTTTTAAGGTATTTTGCCATTGATGCAATCCCACCTTTACGTAGAGGTGGTAATAGGGAAGCAAAGTTACGAGCCCTTGAGACGAGATATATTCTAGATCTAGACACCAGGGCCCCTATGGGTCTGAATAAAAGTGTTGATTTTTACACACACTTATAATATCTCTGTTACTCCCTGGCACATGCTTCTACAAGTGACATCTTGCCCACTAACAGTATAATACATTTATAACTGTACTCTGACAGCTGATTTGTCCTATTTTTCTGAAGAACTTCATTGCTTAAGGCTGGGACACTGGTCATAATATGTGAGAGCTTCTAAACTGTAAATTCCACACTTGCTCATTGTGACGGTCAGTCCACGGTGGTCAGAAGTTATGAAAGTATGACATCATACCCTAAATCAATTTGTAATATATTTCAGGATGTGGAAAACTTGATTTTATGAAATGTTATGAAATCTATGTTTCCCCTGGGATAAGGCCTTGTCTTGCATATACAATTATATAAGATCGTGTAATCCATGTTAAGGCTGTTTACTATATCTATCACCCTGCATTTTTTAACCTTCCAATCATGCTTACGTATTTTCAGCACTTGCACTTTAAAAAACATGTGTCCCTCCCTTAACGTCATGTGATCAAGGCCTCTGAGAAGGCCGAAACGTTATGCTGGTGGCGATTTTAAAAATATAATAAAAATATCCTTTCACCCTAGCCTGGGTCAACTTTCGTTTGTTCAGCTGTCGACGCCGGAGGATTGCGGGTGCGCTAGCTGCTTGGAGACGAGTGTGTTCCATATATATATATATATCAAAGAAAACGCGACCGCCGATGACTGCGGTCAAAAGTCGGGCACGGACCTCCTTCTCCTTCTCCTTTACAACAACTTCTCTTACTTCCAAGTCAAGTAAGAGACGCCAAACACCATGGAGTGTAGCAGTGCAGAAAGTTTATTGCAAATCATTGAGCAAGTGCTCTCCCTGACGCGTTTCGCTCCGCGAACGGAGCTTGGTCACATGACGCGATCGGAGCAAATGGATACAATATATACAAGATAAAAGCCAAAGCGCCTAAAGAAACAGGTCACAAAGGTGCACAACAATGTGGACATCATATATACAAACAGGAAGTATTAATACAGAACAATACCACAAAGGTACAAAAAGGAAAAAGAGGAATTGCAGCATAGTGCTCTAAGTAAGTGATAAACTTCAAATCTAAGTGTAACACAATCACATCGTAATGGCAAATTAATCATTTCAATCAAATAAAAAAGGAAATCTTTTAGATTTGAAAAAACTTTAGCACAAATGGAGAGCATGGTGCTCCACCAACATAACAATCATGCCGCTGAGTTCAAAGAACTGTATAGCATTCAAAGTTGTGCTATGACAAATGCAAGTGCATTAAAAAAGAATTTACATGATTGCCATTAGATTGTGAATTCCAAAGTTCCATACTTCCCATGATTGATTCGATGTAATTATCAAAGGTTGTGGTCAATATAAGTGCTGGTTAAGTGAGATATTAAAAAAATAAAAACAACAATCAGCGGCTAGGAAGCCCAAAAAGAAAACCCAAACCAAAAGCTTAGTTCATCCTGAACATCTCATCTTACATATAGTTTCATCATTGATAGAAATCACTTTAACAGTTTAAATTTTTCCGAATAGATTCAAAAAGAAATAAAACTAAGGCGGAAGCATACAAATACATTAGTAATCATCAGAAAATAAATTTTACAGGAAATGATGCAATTCATCAAATGCATTCAGCCCATTAGGGGATCTAGTATCCAGTAGCATAATAAAATAGGCCTCTTTTTGTCTGAGTGACCGTTCACGATCCCCACCTCTTCCATTATTTGGTACAGAGCATAGCAGCGTATATTTCAGATCTTTAAGTTTTTTATCATGAACAGCTTTAAAGTGGCGTGCCACAGGGTAGTTCATTTCTGAATTTACTATGGCTCTTATATGTTGCAGAATACGCTGGCTGGCAGGTAATTTTGTACTCCCTATATAGGAGAGTGAACAAGTGCAGGTAAGCTTGTAAACAACAAAGTCACTGCGACAGGTAAGATGTTCAGTTATTTGTATGGGTGACTCACTAAAAGCTGATTTGTAGTGAGTACTGTTCTCTGCAAAATTGCAGGCCCGGCATGATGCACACCTAAAAAAAACCTGTTTTAATACACAAAGGGGTTTTGATGGAAAGTTCAGGTTGACTTTTTACCAGGGCATCCTTCATGGAGGGCGCCCTCCTAAATGTAATAGCTTGTGTTGATGGTAGCAGAGGGCTCAAGATAACATCTGTTAGTACAATCGGCCACTCTGTTTTAATGATTTGCCGTAGTTTCTGTGCTTGGGAACAGTAAGTGGTTATAAATCTTACTGAGCCGGTGGAGTCTGGGGAAAATCTGATGTTTGGAGCCAGTAGCTGCTCCCTTGCACGTTCTCCAACTTTTGAGAGTGC
Organism: Lissotriton helveticus; assembly: GCF_964261635.1. Classification (NCBI taxonomy): domain Eukaryota; kingdom Metazoa; phylum Chordata; class Amphibia; order Caudata; family Salamandridae; genus Lissotriton; species Lissotriton helveticus. The sequence goes on from NC_136069.1 coordinate 130,503,447, forward strand.
ACGATCCAGTATATCTCGATTGTACCCGCGTTCCAAAAATCTTTGCTTAGACTCAGCTAAGCATTGATTACTCATCACAGGATCACTGCAGATTCTTTTGATGCGAATAAATTCGCCCAATGGAATACTTTGGATGGTGTGGGGCGGGTGTGAGCTCTGGGCATGAAGAATGGCATTGCCCGCAGTGCTCTTTCTAAAAAGTTTAGTATGGATTTGTCCCTGTTCTACGTAGACCTTAACATCCAAAAACTCAGCACAAGTTGAAGTTATAGTGGCAGTGAACTTTAAATTTCTGTTGTTAACATTAATGTCATCAACAAAAAGAGCAGCTTGTTCTGGTGTACCCTTCCAGACGATAAAAATATCGTCTATAAATCTCCAGTAGTGGATAACATGCTCAAGCCATTTGCTATGTGTTTCCTTTAGAACGTGCTTCTCCCACCAGCCAACATGTAAACATGAATAGCTGGGGGAGAAGCACGAACCCATAGCCACACCTTGTTCTTGATGAAAAATGTCCTTACTAAATTGAAAATAATTGTTAAACAAACAAATGCGAATCATTTCCAACAACATTGAATTGTGTTCCCTGAAAATTGCCTCCCTGGTATCCAAAAAATGTTCTGTCGCTTCCAAACCTTGAGCATGATTAATACTTGTGTAAAGTGACTCTATGTCCATAACCAGAAAACAAAAATCAGTACACCAAATGACCTCACCATCTTTAACAAAAAAATCAGTGGTGTCTTTCAAATAGGAAGGGAGTGAAATCATATGTATTTGGAGGAAAAAGTCAACATATTTGGAAATGTTCTCATTCATACACCCTTGTGCAGAAATAATAGGACGACCTGGAACCGGGGAAATACATTTGTGGATTTTGGGCAAAAGATAGAAAAGAGGAGTGATGGGATGTGGTACTTGAAGAAATTTGGCCTCCTCCTTTGTGAGAAGACCAAGTCTTTGCCATTGATTGATCCTTTTTCTAGTGCTGTCATAAGTTTTCAGCATCACAAACTTGGTTGATTTGGTGTAGCAAAGAGAGTCATCCAATTGGCGTTTTGCCTCCTGAAGATAGTCAGGTTTAGCCCATAATACGGTGTTCCCACCCTTGTCTGCGCTCTTCACTATCACATTCGTATTTCCTTGAATTTTCTTGATCAATGTGTTATACTTCAAATTATTGAAGTCTGTTTGTCTTTTTCCTTTTCCAAGAATAGGTCGGTTCAATGTTTTTAATTCAGTGATTACCCTATCACTGAATATGTCCAAGGCGTCTTTAGGCATAAGGGGTAAGAAAGTGGATTTACCACGGAATGGGGTAGATGGTGACTTATTTACAGGAATAATCTGACTGACTGTAGGGGTGTCTTGAGAACTGTCTTCACAGGCCAAAGAGATTAAAGTTTGTAGACCTGCAAGGTTGCTATATTGCTAATATATATATATATATTACCTACTGGCGATAGCCAGTAGGTATATATAGTTAGGATTTTTTCTCTATGGGATTTCTGAAAATTCTATGTCTAATAACTTTGGCGTTTGTGGACGGAATTGGCTGGAATTTTCAGGAAAATTGCACATTTGGTTTCTGAGTAGCCCCTGAAAATTTGGGGGGGTTTCGTCAAGGGGGGGGAGAAAAAATGGGGGTCCCAAAACGCGTTTTTCCCATTCATTTTTCCATAGGGCGGTTGGACTCACTTTTAGCTCGAACGGCTGAATGGATTTACATGAAACTTGGCAAAATTGTAGATATTGTTTGCCCGACGTGCCTTTGCTATGTCTCAATATATGTGCTCCAGTGGTTTTTGAGAAATTAACGTTTAAAAAAATATATATATCTGTGACAGCGCTCCGGTTAGCGCCCCGGTTCGCGTACCGGACGCGTCACGGAACTTCGCGAAGCGAAGCTGATTGGCTCTCCGGTGTCTGTCAACATTCTAAACAGTCCGGAGCGGCCGCCATCTTGTCTCTCGGTAGGATCGAGAGACAAGATGTGGTGAAAAACGAAGGGGGAAATGAAGGAAAGGGGGCAAGGTAGACCCCTCCTGACCCCCTAGGATTGATGAGGGGGATATTAAAGTGCCCCGATGTTTTTGGAGCGTCCGGTTCGCATACCGGGTAGCGTCCCGGTAAGCGTAACAAGGGGAAACCAAGAGAAACAGTAAAAAAAAATTAAGGGAATAGATTTCCAGCAAACTTGGCAAAATTGTAGGGACTGTTTGTTTGATATGCCTTTGCAAGGCCTCAAGATATGTGCACGTGTGGATTTTGTCTAATTAAGGTTAAAAAAAACTATATATCTGTAAGCGTGCTCCGGCGCGCTTACGTTACGGGTTTTGTTTGCGCTGCAGAGCCGATACGTCACGGTTATGCGACGCGTCATGAGGCGTCTCACGTGGCTACGTGATACGTCACGTAATAAAGAATATATTTTACAGCTATAGATATTAGCTTTTAAAAACCAATGAAATTCACTGAAAAAAACATAGGTTATAGACCATATATAGTTAGGAATTTGCATTTACAAAACCTTGAAAATTCACTGAAAAAACCATAGGTTAGAGACCATATATAGTTAGCTGGACATTTTATTGACATAAAACCAATGAAATTCCATATATAGTTAGTTGCACTAACTATATATCGCGCACCCGCAATCCACTGCTGATGATGTCACATATTACATCATTCGTGACATGGTCAGTGACATCACTGATGACATCACTGATGACATCTCAAATGACATCACTGATGACATCACTGATGACATATCAAGTGACATCACTGATGACATCATGACTCACCAATACCAGTTACTACATACGCACTCACTGATTCCTACATCTACACACACATTCACTCATTCACCCATACAATCACTCATACATACAGTCACTCATTATTACAACACTATCATATGCACTCATACACCTATGCAGACACTCACACACTGCCACTCATCCATGGAGTAAGTATGTGTTAGTATATCTGTGAAAATGTAAGCTGTTCTGTGTTTAACTGTATAGATGAAGAAATCAAAGTGTGATTGATTCTTTACAGGACTGACTAGGTGTGTGAGTAACTCCATGGATGAGTGGCAGTGTGTGAGTGTCTGCATAGGTGTATGAGTGCATATGATAGTGTTGTAATAATGAGTGACTGTATGTACGAGTGATTGTATGGGTGAATGAGTGAATGTGTGTGTAGACGTAGGAATTAGTGAGTGCGTATGTAGTAACTGGTATTGGTGTGTCAATGGTTTCAAAAATGATACTCTTTATTTTACACTAGGTGTAACAGTGGTTATATTAGAGTGTAAGGAGGTGCATTGTATTATCACATGAAGTATATCATCAGTGCTGTGATCATTGAGGTTAAATGAGATGTCATCAGTGATGTCATCAGTGATGTCATCAGTGATGTCACTGACCATGTCATGAATGATGTAATATGTGACATCATCAGCAGTGGATTGCGGGTGCGCGATATATAGTTAGTGCAACTAACTATATATGGAATTTCATTGGTTTTATGTCAATAAAATGTCCAGCTAACTATATATGGTCTCTGACCTATGGTTTTTTCAGTGAATTTTCAAGGTTTTGTAAATGCAAATTCCTAACTATATATGGTCTATAACCTATGTTTTTTTCAGTGAATATATATATATATATATATATATATAGAGAGAGCGGTCGCCAGTAGGTAGTTATATTTCCAACCTGGTTTCCATAGGTAAAGCAAATATATATATATATATATATATATATATATATATATATATATATATATATATATATATATATATATATATATTACCTACTGGCGGTCGCCAGTAGGTATATATAGTTAGGATTTTTTCTCTATGGGTTTTTTGAAAATTCTATGTCTAATAACTTTGCCGTTTGTGGACGGAATTGGCTGAAATTTTCAGGAAAATGGCACATTTTGTTTCTGAGCAGCCTTTGAAAATTTGGGGGGGGTTCGTCAAGGGGGGGCCGAGAAAAAAGGGGGGTCCCAAAACGCGTTTTTCCCATGTTAATTTCCATAGGGCGGTTGGCCTCACTTTTAGCCCGAACGGCTGAATGGATTTGCACGAAACTTGGCAAAATTGTAGGGACTGGTAGCCCGATGTGCCTTTTGTAGGTCTCAATATATGTGCTCCAGTGGATTTTGAGAAATTAACGTTTAAAAAAAGATATATATCTGTAAGCGCGGACCAGGCAGCGGTCTGGTTCGCGGACTTTTCGCGCAACGGAGCTTTGTGAAGCGAAGCTGATTGGTTCTCCGGCGTCTGTCAACATTCCAAACAGTCCGTAGCGGCCGCCATCTTGTCTCTCGGTAGGATCGAGAGACAAGAGGAGGCGAAAGCGAAGGGGCAAATGACCATAAGGGGGAATAGTAGATCCTCGCTGACCCCCTAGGTTTGATGTGGAGGTTTTAAAAGGGCCCCGCGGGGCAAAAAAAAAAATAATAATAATAATCGAACGGCTGAATGGATTTGCACGAAACTTGGCAAAATTGTAGGGACTGGTAGCCCGATGTGCCTTTGCTAGGTCTCAATATATGTGCTCCAGTGGATTTTGAGAAATTAACGTTCAAAAAAAGATATATATCTGTAACAGCGCTCCGCTTCGCGTACTTTTCGCGTTACGGAGGTTTGCGAAGCTGATTGGTTTTTCGGCGTCTGTAAACATTCCAAACAGTCCGTAGCGGCCGCCATCTTGTCTCTCGGTAGGATCGAGAGACAAGAGGAGGCCAAAGCGAAGGGGCAAATGACCATAAGGGGGCATAGTAGATCGTCCCTGACCCCCTAGGTTTGATGTGGAGGCTTTGAAAGGTTCTCGCAGGGCAAAAAAATATATACCGTTTTTTTAGTTTTTTTGCGTGGAGTGCGCTCGGTTCGCGAACCGGGAAGCGTTCTGGGGAGCGTACTTTCTTGAAAATTAGTGAAAAAAGTTAGAGTACAATAATAATTGTGAGTGATCAGATGTAGGGTAGCTCTGAGAAGAGCTTTTGGGTTTATGGTACATTTAGGTACTTATAAGTAGGTACCAATGCACATTCTTAAATTCAGAGTGAAAACTCTGTTGCCCTCATCTGAGAAGTGAACTCCATCTCCTCTGTAGATATCTTGCATGTAGTAACGCAAGTTATTGTTGTACAGGGAGCCCATTCCATGGTCTCTCATGTAAGCTGAAACAGATTTGTTTACATGCTTCCTCGATTTCTCAATTTGTGGACAAAATTGGTTCGACCACCTCCATTTCTGTCTTTGGCATATATTTGAATATACCAAGGCAGTCTGAGGAAAAAGTGCCATCAATTGCTCAAAGGTGTCCTTTAAAAGCATTTCCAGACCTACCCCAGTCAAAGTGCCCAAATCATTACCTCCACAGTGCACAATTAACAGGTCAGGTTTTGGCAAATGCATAAAGGTTTTCACCAATGGTATCAATTGGTGACATTTTAATCCTCTGTGGCCAAACCACTTAATTTCCACATCTTGTAAATTGAGGTTAGGTAAATTCCTGTTTTCAGCGTACCTTTGAGCCCAATAGATGTAGCTATGTCCAACAATCCAGACAGAAAACATGGCGAGAGAAGGTTCTCCTGCAGTCAGATGAAGTGTGGCAATGAAATGGCAGTTGAAAAAATGAGAGTGTAAAATGAGAAAAACTGAGGAGTTTCTGTGTTAATGAAGCAGTAAGAGTGATTGGTGGATTTTGATTGCTGAAAACAGAAAGTTAGTGTGCATGGATGAGTTCGTTGAAAGATGTATTTTGAGTGGCGAAGAAAAAATCATTAAATGAAAGAATGCTTTGGATATGCAGGTGCACTGAGAGTTCAGAGTTCAATTGCAACATTGTTGTGTGAGAGGTCTTGCAAGAGGTGGTTGCTATGCAGAAAAAGCAGAGAGGGGGCAGAGGGGGGAAGGGTTTTGCTTTGAAAAAAAGTGAGGGAAGAGTTTTGATTGGGTGACATGAGAGATCTGTGTGAGGAATTACAGCATTTCTGTGCTTTTGATAGCTGCAGACTCTGGAGTGCATACCTTTTGCTCTGCTGAAGACAAATTGGTGTGTTTCTGAGACTGTTTTGAAACTCAAAGTACTTGCTAAGGTGAGAAAAAATTTCTTTAATTTAGATAGAAAATAGTGTGCTTTAAGGAGAAAATTATGAAGAAAGTTGTGTTTTTCAAATGTTGCTTTGTCTCAAGTGTTTCACAAATAGATTTTGTTTGTTTGAGAAATTGTAATTGGAGAAAATGTGAAGTATTAGTACTGACAGGGCTTTTATGTGCATAGGAGCTGTGGAGTGTTTTCAAATTATGACTTGTAAATCGTTTTTGAGAAAAAGCAATGGTTTTAATATTGATGAGAAGGACATAATGGTGTCTGCTTCTTTATAAGGTAATTGAGAGTCTTTCCCATTTCAATGTAAGAAGTTTGTCTGTGGAGCAAATTGCTTGTAAATATGCTCCCACCTGTGCATGGCAAATTTAGATTTTGAATGTTTCCGTTACATAGGCATGTTAAAGGTGACTGAAACATGCTGCAAAGGCAATCAAAAAATGCTTTTATGTGTCTTAAGGACATTTTAAGTCATTTCCCCATGTGCAGTGTTTTCAAATTATGAGTTGAAAATCGTTTTTGAGGTAAAGGAATGTTTTCAAAATTTATGTGCGCCATATGACCCCAAATTTTTTTTTCAGGGGTGCAGCAGGGTGTTCTTGAGATACCCCTGCACCGTCGGAAAAATTCGTAATTTGCGATGAGGTAATTGCTAATCGCAAATTGCACCTTCATTCCTATGGGCCTCCTGCTGCATGGAAATGAATGGGTAATCTTGCTGAAATGCAAAGTCGAATCTGTATTTAAAAGGGTCTGCACCTCTGTACGGGTGTTCGCTATGTGAAGCACGAAAGTTTCACGGGCCGAACTCAAGGCCACCTCTCTCTGAGACAAAAGAGCTCTTATTCTTGCCATGCTGTTGAAATGTGCTCCCAAGGTTGGTATTTGTGGCCAGATTGAAAACTCCCTATGTTCATGTGTGGGAGGAAATAGAACATTTCTGCAGCAAATAACCCGTTCATTTACTGTTACGATAAAATGAATACTTTTAATTAACCCAGAACAATCTTCATTATTGAGCATCAAATAACTACCATTTTCCAAGAACTTGAACGTGGGGATGATAGCAGGAACTGGCGTGCCTTGCAACACGCAAGCCATATTTGGTCGGTGTTTGTTGCATGAACCGTGTAACTGTCTGTGCCTACACATTAGTGAATGATCTGGCGTCTCAGTGCATTCCTCTCCATTCAGATAAAGTTCTTGATCATCTTTGAAAATCTGTATGTGTATGGAAGCGACCAGACTTGATGAAGAAAACCACTACCTAAAGGTTAATAACGACCTATTGGTATATATTTCATACAATTTGAAAACTTATATAAAGCAAAAGGCAGCGTTATTAAACCGTGGATAAGGCACGTTGCCAAAGCAGTCAACCTTTTGGATTTATACTGGAAATGTGAAAGGAAGAATTACGGAGTAGGGCCTGTAAATCTTTAATAGACAACGAGTAAAATTACTCCAACCATCGTATTCCTCTAACTCCGGGATAGTAGGGGTGTTTAATTTTTTAGAAGTAGCCAATCCAAAGCATTTGGTCTGGGAAATTGTTTCATTCACAAACAACATATGTTTTGGGATGAGACATGCACGGTGGAAAGCCTCAGTGCCTTGTACCTGCCAGGTTCGTGAACCCCAAACTGATGTAGATCCTGGATATTTTTACTCTGTATTACGTTAGCATGGTCTCATTACTGGTTTAAACGCCATTTTTCCTTTTTTGTAACTTCTGCACACGACACTTAGTTGTTGCTTTAGCTTTCAGCCTACCTGCGTCAAGATCTATGCCTGCTTCAAGCAGGCGCAGGGTTTTGATGTAGCTTTGTCCTATCTGATTGTAAATGCGGCACACCGTGGGTGGCAGAGCAGCGGTGCACGTTAACTGGTGCATCCCTGGGGATGTGCTAGTTAATATAAATCTGCCCCTTTACATTTAATTATGTGCAGGGGACACAGAGTAGGTGAGGTTTATCCAAGGTTAAGAAGAGATGAGTCCTGTTCAGTGAAAAATTGAAGATAGGCTTCAGTATATTATATACTTAAGTAGTGTGTTAAGTTTTTGATGACTGTTATTAATTTACTGTTGGGTAATAGTGGTTAATAACATTTTTTATTATATTTTACCACAGATTCAACTGCACATTATTTCAAGATTTTAGGATGCCTAGCAAAGAAAGAGTAAGAAAGGCTGGAAAACGTCAAAGACAGCAGGAGCATGGAATATTGCAGCAGTCCTCTAACAAAAAGATTTGTCAAGTCACCAGAAAGCACCGGGTAAGAGTCGAAAAACAGTCACAAGAAATATGTGTAGTAAAAAAAATATTACTACAGAAAATGTTTCACTCCAGAAAAGGAGACCGAATTCAAATGGTAAGGAAAGGCCAATGAGAAATGTTACTGCTAGAGTAAGAGATAACTCTATGCATGAAAGTAGAAGGAAACAACAGTTTAGGGATATTCGTAAACGAATGTTCCGGAACAGGATAATTGGGAATTTGTTAAAAAATATTAAGAAAGGTCAGCAGAAAGTGGTTTTTTATAAGAGAAAAAAAATAGTTGAGAAAGTTATTGATCAGGCCTTTGAAATTAAACGTAAGTTATTTATTTTGACAATCAATAGAATTAGGAAGCTAAACAAGGTAATTTATGATTTCAAAAGAAATAGTAGATGGAAGAGAATAGTTAATCGTAGTAATTTTTGTGAAGTTTTTTCTGGAGAATGGATGCATAGTTCAAGCTCTGAGGCATTTTTTAATGAGGAGAGTTATTTCCAGGATAATGATTTGGTGCATGCAGTTGACACCAGTGGTCGAGCTTATGAAGTGAAAGATGGTTGTCCAGTTGAAAAAGAAAAACTTGTGAGAACAGAGATAGAAGAGGTGTTAGGTAATGAGGTTTTAGGGAGACGTCCTAAGGGTCCTGTGTACACCTGGAAGTGTAGTAGTATTTGCAGTGTACGACAGGATTCCATCAATTTGCTTTGTGATTTTATACGGTCATTTAGTAAGAAAAGTTTGAAGCAGAAAATGAAGTTGTTGCAAGAATTAGATCCTTGCAGAGTGAGAGAAGTGATAGGTTTGCATGGTCATTCACTGGCTTGTCTTTCCAGGAGAGTATGCCAGAGTGTTTTTCATCATTTCAGGATGCTAGCAGTGCATCATAATAAAGTGAGGAAATTAGTTAGAATGTTGTATTATGCTAAGAGTCCAGCAATTATGCTAAAACAATTATGCGCTGCTCTTTTGCATGGTTCTGAAATAGATGTGAAGAATATATGTGAAGAAATTGAGTTTTGTTACTTTGGAAGTAAAGAGGAGAATGTTGAAATTGACCAAGAAGAAGAGAGTAATGTGGAAGATAGTGTACAGGTTTCCAGTACAGATAATTTCCAGAGGGAAATTGCGACGTTTGAGGTGAAATCAAGTGAGAGGCCAAATTTCACTTGTGTGTGTTGTCGACGCACTTATTATAAGAATCAGACTAAGTTAGTGGATTTATATGGAAAAAGTGAAAGGGAAAATAATAGTGAATGGAAGGATTTTACAACATACTTGATGGTAGAAAATTGTTTTGATTTGGGATTGGATCAACGTGTGTGTACTTATTGTTGTAACAAATTAAATCAAAACCAGATGCCTGCTAGAGCAGTTCATAATAATCTGGAATTGGTTGAAATTCCTTCTGAATTGAAGGATTTAAATACTTATGAATCTATTTTGATTCAAAGTATCCATCCCTTTCAGGCTATTGTAAGAATGGAGCCAAAGACAGGGAAATTGCCTCCATCAGATTTACAGAGAGGATTAAAGGGAAGAGTTGTTTATTTGCCTCTAGATTTGAAGAAAAACATTAACACAATTGGAGTAGAAAAAGTGGAAGAGGAACCTCTGGTTATCTTAGTTAATGGGGTTCCGACAAAGAATAAGAAAATATGGCAAGATTTAGTAGATGTTAGGAAAGTCAAAAGGGCAACATTGTATTTGAAAAAATATAATAAATACTATAAAAATGTATATGTTGCAGAAGAGGAAGTAAGTGAGGAAGAGGATAGCGATTTGTGTGCTGGTCAAATTGAGAAAGTAGAACCCTGTACTAGTGAAGAAATATATGAACATTATAGTGTTCATCCTTTGCATTCCAAGGAAGTCATGGGGAATGCTATTGAGTTGTTTCAAATGAAACAAGCGAAAGGGAGTCCCATTAGTGTTTGGGAGGAAAGTTTGGAAGCTCGGTGTTTCCCACAGCTTTTTCCAACAGGTCAGGGAGGAAGATATGATGAGCGACCTCATCAAATTCCTGCTTCTGAATACCGGACTTTGCGATTGTATGCAGGAGATCCTAGGTTTCGACAATGCATTCCTTATTTGTTTCATCTCCTGTTTGAAAGCGATCTGTCTGGACTGTCATATGCAGTGAACCACATCTTGAAAAGTGGTATACACATGCAAAACATCTCGGCAAGTGACTTTATGGATAAAGTCAATGTCCAAGACAGCATTTTGGATTCTCACCTGATTAATCTCATGGCGTGTCAGCGTGGTACTAATGAGTACTGGTACCGTCGTCATGGTGATTTAAAATGTATGCTGAGGAACTTAGGAACTCCCACATGGTTCCTCACTTTGAGCTGTGCTGAGTATGGCTGGGAAGACTTACTTGAATTTCTACGAGAGGCAAATGCTAACGTAGAAAACATCGAATTCAAGACACCCGGAGAACTGTGCTCTTTGGATCCAGTCAATGTATGTAGGTACTTCAATCATAGATTTGAAGGTATGATGTCTTTCATCATGAATAAGAAGAATCCACCTCTTGGAGAGGTGTTGGATTTCTTCTGGAGGAAGGAGTACCAAGCAAGAGGTGCTCCTCATATACATATGTTGCTGTGGATCAAGGATGCACCTAAATTTGGAACGGATGCAGACGACTCAGTGATGAGTTTCATAGAACAGTATTCTACGTGTGCTGTTCCAAACGCAAAGGAGAAAAAAAGCCTAAGAGAAAAAGTTCTACGTTTCCAAAGCCATCGATGTGGAAAGTACTGTCGTCGTAAATTCCGGAACAAAGACAAGTTCTACACCAAATGTCGTTTCGGCTTTCCACGATCGGTGATTTCTAAAGGAAGAGTGAACAGTTTGATGTCTTCGCTGCGACATAATGTGATGAAGAAATCACCTAAAAACACATACAATTTGAAGAGGAACGAAGAGTCTAAGTACATCAACGACTACAACCCGGTGATTTTGTCCATGTGGAATGCTAACATGGATATACAGTTTGTGGCTGATAACTGTATGGCTGTGGCTAGGTATGTGACATCTTACATCACCAAAAAAGAGAAGACAGAATTGAAGGATATGTGGGAGGACATTTCCCATGAAAAGAGCCTCAGCAAGAAGTTGTACAGTTTCAGTCTGAAGATGTTGTCGCATCGAGAAATCGGAGCTTACGAATGTTCTGACCGGTTGTCTTCAGCAAGTCTCTATGCCAAGTCCAGGAGTATCGTTTGGGCGAGTGTTGGTCTTCCTGCAACGCGTAATCGAGTTCTGAAACCTGTGCGGGAAATTGAGTATTTGGCGGAAAAGGAGCCAAACAGTACCGACATTTTGAAGAGCAACATGTTGGATACATATTATCCAAATCGAAGCAGTCACCTCGAGAATGTTTGTCTGTATGAGGTTCTGCAAAATTACATATTCAAGAGGAACATCAAAGAAGATACTGAGAAAGGAGTGTATGCTGTAATAGGAAGTGAGGGATGTCTGGTCAAGCAAAGAAAATGCCACTTGATAAACCATCGAAAATTGAGTGGCGAATCTCCTGAAAAAAAGGAGTTTTTTTATTTAGCACTTTTGCAACTTTTTAAGCCTTGGCGTGCAGAAGAGGAACTGCTTGGAGATTTCCTCTGTTACGAAGACTCTTTCAATGCTGCCAAGGAGACCATAGAATGTCCTGCTTTTCCCAAATATGTAGAAATGTTGAATGTGGAAATTGAGCAGGAAGCAACGATTGCAGCCGAGATTGCCAGAGACAGTTCTCAGGACAGTCAGAGTTCTGCTTCATTGAGTCAGGATCCACTAGGAGGACCTCTTATCGAAAATGAAGCTGCCACTGCTATGAATGAAGTGGAAAGAGCCATGGCACATGCTCAGGAGGATGCGGTTAACTTAGAAGAGTTGGAAAGACAACTCAACGTTGAGCAGAGGAAAATATATGACGAACTTACCATGCAAATTGATCATGGATTAAGTCATGATAAGAAAGAGTGCTCATGTACGTCGTTGAAGCCTGTCCGACTGTACGTGAGTGGAGAAGCGGGAACTGGAAAAAGTTTCCTTATTAAAGCAATTTCATGTTATTTGCAGGAAAGGACAGAGTCATCGCTGTCTTGTGTTGTCACCGCTCCAACTGGACTGGCAGCACATAACATTAAAGGGATTACTTTACATCGTTTACTGATGCTGCCAGTGGAGCATGACAACAAATTAGAATATCACAAGCTATCTGGAGATGCTTGTTTTGAAGTTTCAAGAGTCTTGAGGAAAATGAAACTTCTTATCATTGACGAAGTAAGCATGGTTTCCAATGTTATGCTTGCCTTTGTGCATTTGAGAATGCAAGAAGTTCTCAAAACAGAGTATGATGTGTTATTTGGTGGCAAACACATCATTGTTTTTGGAGATCTTCTGCAGCTGACACCAGTGAAAGGGCAACCTGTGTTCAAAATGCTCACGCATGAAGATACCAGGAAGTGCTTAGGGAGTATTGGCAACGTCAATATATGGTTAAACTTCAATTATGCTGAACTGCATGAAAATATGCGTCAGGCAAAGGATGAAGTTTACAAGACTATTCTACAAGATGTTAGAATTGGAAAAGTGACCGAGCATGGGAAAGAAGCTTTACATGCACGATTACTGACAAATTTATATCCAGACGAAGATGTTGTGCCTGAGAATATTTTTCAGAAAGTTACTGAGAAAAAATCTGGAATATGTTTGATGCCAACTCTTGCAGAATGTGCCAAATTCAACAACAAAATGTTGCATTTAGAAAAGCAAGAGATTGTGAAATTGGAAGCTATTGACAGAGTAGAGCATATGGGATCAACAATTATTTTGTCTGAGAATCTGAAAACAAAATTGGATTCATTAGAGAAGAGTATATCTAAAACTGCGGGTTTTGAAAAGACTCTGAATGTGTGCTTGAACTGCCGTATAATTTTAAGAAGGAATTTACATGTTGAAAGAGGTCTGGTAAATGGATCAATGGGTAATGTTGTTGATTTTGTGAAATACAGAAATAGAGATGGAATTGAATTTTTAAAAATTAAATTTGATGGCATTGAGGAAGTACAGCTAATTGCTCGTTGTTCTGCTAGATTTTTGCTTGTAAAAGACTTATATGTTCGTCGTAAGCAGTTTCCTGTTTGCTTGGCATATGCGGTGACAATCCATAAATCGCAAGGTTTAAGTGTAGACTGTGCATTGGTGAATATTGGCAGTTCTGTGTTCAAGGAGGGTATGGCATATGTGGCATTGTCACGAGTTAGGACTTTATCGGGATTGTACTTGATTGAGTGTGATGTCACAAACATTTGTGCGGATCTAGATTGTGTTAAGGAATACAATAGGTTGAGAAGAGAGTATGCGCCACATTTGCCTCAGTATCCTTTGTTTGAGAAACGTGTGGTAGGCCGGAAACGAAGAAATGTGACCAATACTGGGGAGGTTGTAGCAAAAAGACGAAAAGTTGATGAACCTGAAATTATAAGCAGAAACAAAAAGGATTCTGTTGAAGATGTTGTTGGTTTTCAATTTGAAAACAGTTCTGGTGTCAACTGCTATGCTAATGTAGTGGTTAATGTTGTCTTTTCTCTAGAAACTTTAAAAGAACAGATTGTGGTCAATTCGGATCAAAGATTTTGCAGTTTGTTAAATTCTGTGTTAGAGAAATGTAGCACTGATAGAACAAACATAGAAAGTGTGTCTGAAATTCGAAATCTGTTAGACAGATGTTCAGGCCAAACACAATTCTCTCAAAATAGTCAGCAAGATTGTCAGGAGTTTTTAATGTATATGCTTGATGTATTGCATGATGAAGGTGTAGATGTAGATCACCTGTTTGGGCTTTCTTATCAATGGCAGCATGACTGCGAGAACTGTAGGGTATCAGCTACTACTAGTGTAGACTCAGAAAGATTTATATATTTAACTTTGCCAGACAGTAAATCAGTCTCTTTTAATAAGCTAGTAAAAGCAGCTGATCACAACATGGAGTGTAGCCAATGTAAATCTGAAATGATGTCCACTTTATTTATACGAACATATGGCCAGTATGTCATTTTAATGTTCCAACGATGTAGGCCTGATGGAACAAAATTGACAACTTTAATTAAAAATTTTGTGGCTTCACAGTTGTCAATATCAGGAAGGACTTTTGTAACTGTAGCAATTATATATCATGATGGTCCTTCAATAACATCAGGACATTATACAGCTTATTTAAAGTGTAGAAATGGCTGGTCATTCTGCAATGATTCTGTTTTAATTTTCAAAAAAAAATTGCCATATGACCTTAAAAACTCTTACCTGGTGTTTTTAAAACCAAAATTTTAGGGAAAGAATCTCGGGATGTGCTCTGAGGAATTTCAAGAAGTTCTTATGGCTCCTACACTATTTGGCCTTGAGGATAAGTGTAGTACAGAGACATAACTTCTAACCATAAGACTGGACGTCATGGAAAAATAACTGCACTTTGAATGAGTTCAGAAAAACTATTTCTTTTTATAAGCTAATTGAAGCAGCGAATCAAAACATGGAGTAGAGGGAATGTAAGTCTGCAATGCTGTCTACTGTTTTACATTGCTTTGTGATTAAAAGTGATGTAGAGAATTAAATAATTGTACTAGTCATAAAGGTAGTGTAAGTCTGCTTCATAGTAAGCAGTATCAGTGTGATAGGAAATGTAGAACATGATTGAGCAAGAAGGGGAAGATATTACTAGTCCAGGATTGTGTAAATGATCTTCAACATTTTAATTCTGAAAGTTGCGGAAATGCGAAAAGACGGGATTGGCTTACAAGAAATCCAAGAGTTATACATGGCTCTGACACGATTTGGCCTTGTGGAATCGTGTGGTAGAGAGCGAGAAGTCATTTATTGTATGTAACATGTTTTTGAAAACGATGGAGGTTTTCTTTCAGAAAGTGGCGGGTTGAAAGTAATAACAGCACAACAGAGTGTAAGCTGTTCATAGGACATCCTTGGCCGTCATGGAAAGTAAGTTAACTTTAAGGAGTTCTGAATTCTGATTTGTAATGTATGGGTTTTTTAAACACAATCATTTTGATTGTGTTTTTTTTTCCCCGCTGTTATATGATGAATACCTTCAAGTCACTGTTTTAGTGAAATTTGATACATTCTGAGAACAGCAAAAATAAACCATTTAACATGTATAATTAATTCTGTTCTGTTTGCATTTATGATGTACATGTAGAACTGTGTAGGAGGCATGGAGAAGGTGAGGCTTCTGTCAGTGTCAAAGTTGTTGCATACAGTGCTCATATTCTACGTAGTCTTTTATATTTCATTACTTTCACTGTTTCTGACAGATCTAAAAAATTTTTTTTTAAAAGAACAGTAAGTATAAGGGAAGGAAACAGACAGTTATGTTAAAAGAAACACAGCTATAGGGAATAAACTAGGGATACTGTTACCCGCAATCCTCTGCTGATGATGTCACTGAGCATGTTATGAATGATGTAATATGTGACATCATCAGCAGTGGATTACGGGTAATAGTATCTCTAGTTTACTCCCCTATAGCTGTCTTTCTTTTAACATAACTGTCTGTTTCCTTCCCTTATACTTACTGTTCTTTTTTATAAAAAATTTTTTTTGGTTCGCTTCCGGTTCGCGTACCGGGGAGCGAACTGGGAAGCGAACTAAGAGAAATAGAGGTTGGCACAGTTGCAAATATTGTACCAATTTTTTTATAACGGGGAGGTAGTTCTGAAAAGAACTTTTTTTTAAATTGTTTTTGTTGTTTTATATTTTTTTTATTATTTTTCTGAACATTTTTTTTACTTTTTTTGAATTTTTCTGAACAGTTTTATATTTTTTTTGTTTTTTTTTCGGAGGGGGCAACGAAAACGATTCATTGTAAAGGGCTCAACAGGAGGAAGAAAACAAAAAAAAGAATTTATTGTTTGGTGAGTTTCGGACAAACATGAGCATGATTGTTAATAGCTCTGTTGATCAGAGTGATGCTACTTTCTGCGTAGCAAATGATTCCACTGCAATGTACGCAGACTTGTTTTACTTCACGAAATCTCGTTTGTATATTTGGCACCATCTCCCTGCCCTCTGGTCCCGTTACTTCCGGTACAACAGATCTTCTGGCCATAATAGGGAGATTATCTAGGTCGTCCTGTTCCTCTTCTTCCTCTTCTTGCTGAATTATAACTTTAGCAGGTGGTCCACTCTTCCTTGGATGTGGTGGAGGTGGTGGGGAAGCACCAGCTGAAGCTAGTAAAGAAGCCATTGCTCACTGGTAACAAAGGGTCTTTCTCTCACAATGATGAAAGTCAGAGTGAGGAAAGAAGGAGGGATTTTCACCATTTGGGAAAAAAAATAGTTCTCAACCAATGAAAAGTGTTCATTTTAGATCATATGACCTAGTCTTACATCATTAGGAAACCGAAAGTGAAATGAACCAATGAAAAGTGTTATTACCAAGTCACATGACCTGCTGTGTTTACGTTACGCGCTTTGCAGGGCCTCCCGGTTTGCTTCCAGAAACCTGTGCTTTGCGACTCGGTAAGCGTACGAGTTCGCTAACGTAGCACGTCATATGACGTATCACGCGACAACGCGAAACGTCATGCGGACGGGAGGCGTCACGATGTTGTTTTCTAACGCGGCAGTTGCGGTAAAGAAACGTTTACCGGCTCGCGGTCTATTTCGCGGCATCAAGGTCAGCTAACGGGAAGCTTCCCGATTCGCGAAGCGGTAACGAAGAAAAAAAAATATTTTAAAAAAAAAATTATTCATAAACATATAAAATATATTTTTGGATTTAAAGAAGAATACATTTTACAGCTACAGATATTAGCTGTTAAAAAACCAATGAAATTCACTGAAAAAACCATAGGTTATAGACCATATATAGTTAGGAATTAGCATTTACAAAACCTTGAAAATTCACTGAAAAAACCATAGGTTATAGACCATATATAGTTAGGAATTAGCATTTAAAAAACCTTATTTTACTCACACAAAACCATTGAAATTCCATATATAGTTAGTTGCACTAACTATATATCGCGCACCTGCAATCCACTGCTGATCATGTCACATATTACATCATTCATGACATGGTCAGTGACATCACTGATGACATCACTGATGACATCTCAAATGACATCACTGATGACATCACTGATGACAACATCCAGTGACTGTATGTTTCTGTAAAGTTAAAATATATCTTACATATTGAAGAATGAGTGGATGTATAAGTGTCTGGATGAAGGATTTAGTAGGTGCGTGACTGACTGTATGAGTGAGTGATTAAATGTGTCTCACTGAATGCATGGGTTAGTGACTAAACTGTCTTAATTTGTGCATCATTATGTCTGTTGTTCTGTAAACTGCTGCATGTGTTGATCATTAGCTATACGAGAGGCTATATGTGTTATTAATTGCTTGCCCAAGTATTTCTATGGGAGATTGAGTTTGTGTGGGGGTGGCTGGAAGGTGTGTGACTCTATGCATAGATGTGTGAACAGTTTATTCACTAGGTGTATGAGTTCAAGAGTGCATGTGGAAACAGCTACATGGGCAGTTGACTGTGTGCATGAGTGTATTGATGAGTGAATGGATATCTCAATGCTACATGTCATAGTAAGTACATATGTAAAACACAGTACATGTGAGAGTTGGCATATATAAATAACTGTGCATGAGAGCCACCGAATGAGTGAGTGGTTGTATCGATCATTGTGAACTTGTATCAGGGATTGTATAAGAGAGTAAATATGTGTTAGTATATGTTTCAATAAGTAAGGTGTGTTTAACTGTATAGTTGAAGAAATGGAGATGAGATTGTTTCTTTGCATGACTGACTGGGTGTGTGAGTAACTCCATGGATGAGTGGAAGTGTGTGAGTGTCTGTATACACTGAGTGTATCTAAGGTTATATTAGAGTCTGAAGAGGTTTATCGTATTAGCACAAGAATGATGTCAAATGAGATGTCATCAGTGATGTCATCAGTGATGTCATTTGAGATGTCATCAGTGATGTCATCAGTGATGTCACTGACCATGTCATGAATGATGTAATATGTGACATGATCAGCAGTGGATTGCAGGTGCGCGATATATAGTTAGTGCAACTAACTATATATGGAATTTCAATGGTTTTGTGTGAGTAAAATAAGGTTTTTTAAATGCTAATTCCTAACTATATATGGTCTATAACCTATGGTTTTTTCAGTGAATATATATATATATATATATGCACAGCAAATCCTCGAACCTTCACGCCGACGGCGCAGCGAAAGAAGAGAGCAGACCCAGCGTTTCCAGGCAGGATGTTAAATTTATTTAAGACCTTTTCAAATGACGCGTTTTGAGTACCATGTACTCTTGTTCACACACATATATATATATATATATATATATATATATATATATATGTATATATATATATATATATATATATATATACTAGCAGCCCGTCCCGACGTTGTCCGGGTATGAAATAGAATGTGTGTAATGTGTGTATTTGGCAAGGGCAATTTATTTTAAAATCTCGCGGTAGACAAAAATTTTTGTTTCATTAGAATAGGGACGGAGAAGGCCCAGCTGCAGCCCTGGTTGATGTTAGCAGGCGCGTGTAATTGGTGTAGTGACCCGCCGCCTGGGCCCGGCTACAGCCCTGGCTGATGTTAGTAGGCGTGTGTAATGTCATTGAATGAGAGAGTTATCATCCGCGGGTAAATCCGTTTAATGAGAGAGTTGAGTGACAGCGAGTAGGAGAGGCTGCAGTAATTGTCCCCGCAGACATGCTCACTTGCGTGTTCCCCCGCTTAAGGCCCAGATGCAGGCCTGTTTGATGTTAGCAGACACGTGTTCCCTCGCTTGAGGCTCAGCTGCAGCCCTGGTTGATGTTATTGGGCGCGTGTAATAAGTGTTCCTATTTGCCGCCTGAGCCCGGCTAGAGCCCTGGTTGATGGTAGCAGGCGCGTGTAATTTCGTTGAATGAGAGAGTTCAGTAACAGCGCGCAGGAGAGGCTGCAGTAACGTTACTGCAGCCTCTCCTGAACGCGTTTGTCACGCCCCCAGCACACGGCCACAGCAGACGATCTTCTGATTAATGAACGACCCACTTGGCATGAAGGGCAAAACGTAGCACACGCCCCCAATGTTTCTCACGCCCCACGCGTGCCCCTTGATGCGGCACAATTGCGTTCACATGGCATGAAGGCCGGACACACGCCCCCCAGCGTTTCTCATGCCCCCAGCGTGTCACGCCCCCAGCATGCCCCTTGATGCTGCACAGCAACGTAATTGGCGCTTGTATATATGACTCACATGGCATGAAGGGCAGACACACGCCCCCAGCATTTGTCACGCCCCCAGCGTTTGTCACGCCCCCAGCACACGCCCACAGCCCACGATGTGATGGCCGTACCACACGCCCCCAGCGTTAGTCATGCCCCTAGCCCACGCCCACAACACAACGCAGACACGCCCACAAGGGACTACTTTGCTGGCACTTTTCTGTTACCTTTTAAACGTATAGAGGAGTTGGCCTAACGGCTAAGGCGCTCTACCTCGGACCTGGGCATCTGGGTTCGAGTCTTGGTAACAACGCCAAACATCCTGTGATTCTGGGCAAATCACTTAATCTCCCCGTGCCTAACAAAAATGAATGTGTGTCCTTATGTAATGTAACTGGTGCTATGTAAAGCGCTCTGATACCTGATTCAGTTCGGGTCAAGTTAACGCTATATAAAACTCTGCAAAAAAAAATATATATATATATATGGTGGCCATCTGCATAGCCTATGTCCTTTTGCTGCAACTGCCCTTTCCAACGCTGTATTGGGTGTTGTGATTGGTGCTGTGGTTAGTGAGATTACCCGCCTCAAAGGTTTGGGCTCTCTCTTTATAATATTAGTATGGGGATATATATACATATATATATACTAGCAGCCCATCCCGACATTGTCCGGGTATGAATTGCTGCCGGCCAGTAGTATATTGTTTTGTAGGAATTCGTTTTGATGGCATTTCTTATCTGTGACAGGCCTGTGAAATGCTCCGATTCACAGTGCACTGCTGATGCACTTAAGAGTGCGTTCAGTAGTGTGTGAACTCGAGATTCCCTACTTTATTTTTCCTTGCAATATTATATAGCGCAAACTCGACAACATGGCATGAGCACAATTTACATTACAGAAGAACACATTCATTTGTGGTAGGCACGGGGAGACAAAGCGATTTGCCTGGAATCACAGGATGTTGAGCTGATGCCGAGATTCGAACGTAGCTCTGAAGGCTCTAAAGTTCGCAATTCTAGAACTTGTGGCGGGAGGTGTGTCTAAAAGTGTATGTCGGTGCTGGCCATCAATGAGAGACCTGTACATTTTTCAAATGGGTGGTGAAAAAATATGAGTATGTTGCTGGAGATGTGGGCCGCCGTGCCACCAATGTACTTACCGGGGGAGGGTAAACACCCATTATTCCGCAACTTTCTTTCCGCATACCATCACACTGCATACTTTCATTAAGAAAGTACCATGACTCCACAATGCCAATATAACGCATGGCATTACAATTTATATGCTTCTTACCACGCATACATTTACAACGAAATTTGGGTATTTTTAAGGTTCAGGGGTAGGTTTGGGTATTGAGGTAGAGGGTTATTTATAGGGTACAGGGGTATTTTTAGGGTTTAGGGATAGGTTTGGGTTTTGGGGTACAGGGTATATTTATAGGGTTAAGATGGGTTAGTGTTTAAGGGTGTTGGGGAATTTTAAGGAGTAAGGGTGGGTTATGATTATGGGGTGCAGGGGTATTTAAAGGGAGCAGTGTGGGATTAGCACACGATATGAGACATGGCATGAATGGCGGAACGTACCACACGCCCCCAGCATTTGTCACGCCCCGAGCACACGCCCACAGCCCAACGCAGACACGCCCACAAGGGACTACTTTGCTGGCATGGTTCTTTTACCTTTTAAATGTATATGGTGGGCGTCTGCATAGCCTATGTCCTTCTGCTGCAACTGCCCTTTCCACCGCTGTATTGGGTGTTGTGATTGGTGTTGTGGTTCCTGAGATTACCCGCCTCAAAGGTTTGGGCTCTCTCTTTATTATATTAGTATAGATATATATACATATATATATATATATATTTTTTTCTCCGGATTCATTGGCGCCATCACTCTCCTGTAACATGCACATGTATATCTATCATCCACACACCTTCAGAAACGTCAGCGTTCTTCAGCTACCACATAGCCATGGTCATGATAGTGAGCGCCATCTTTGGATCAGTTTTTAAAGACACCACCTGTTCAAACATCTATCGACA
Source organism: Lissotriton helveticus (assembly GCF_964261635.1). Taxonomy (NCBI): domain Eukaryota; kingdom Metazoa; phylum Chordata; class Amphibia; order Caudata; family Salamandridae; genus Lissotriton; species Lissotriton helveticus. Next base: position 130,525,193 of record NC_136069.1, read on the forward strand.
TAGACAAAGTAGTTCCAACAGCATTTGTTCTACAGAGTCACAAATTGTAAAACAAAATTTGCACCAAAATACAATAGATCATTGCAAAAAATATAAATATAACATATTTTACCCTTGGTCTAATATAATTCATTGTCATGAAGCAAAAAAACAAGCATTTCCAATTAAATAGGTCTCGCATTTACGAGACTTTGAGACATTGGTACAGTAAATGTCAATCATTTAACTTCTCGCAAATGCAAGACCTACTGAATTGCATATATTTTTTGTGCCCATGCGCCCCATGCCGAGCTTGCACTTAATAGAGGCCACGCCCCTTTCTTTAGAGAAGCTGTGTCTAAAGAAAGGGGCGTGGCCTCTATTAAGTGCAAGCACAACATGGGGCGCTTGGAAACAACCCACAAAAAAAATCTGTAAAGCAATAGGTGTCGCATTTGCGAAAAGAAAGTTTAAGCTATTTACAATGCCAATAGCTCAAAGTTTCCTAAATTCAAGACCTATGGCTTTGCAAACAAGGGGCCGCCATTGTCCCGCTTGCTTGGAAATGGAAAGCATGCATGGCGCGCTTAATATAAGGGAAGCATGTTGTGCCTGCAGTAGGGCAAAACCCATTAAAGAAAATAGTGCTTATAGAGTACATAACACAGACAGTGTAATAAATTAAGTAAAACGGCCAGTCCTCATTGGAAGTTACAAATGAAGAAAAGGTGGTACTAAGGAGGGGCAAACAAGCCGATTACCGAATCAGAAGCCAGCATTTCCAAAGGACAAAGACACAAGCCAATAAAAAATATGGGCGGAGAGTGGGTGGAGCTTCAAGTACATACTCTAATACAGCATGCCTCGCAGAGCATCTCAAGCGCTGCCCAGGCTCGACCTAAAAAATGAAAAGAATATGACAATAATAACGTTACTGGGTACACCGTCTATCACACTGTAAGTAAGGTGTTCATTGTTGCCTTGATGCACTTGTCTGAAGTGTTTTGCTACTGAGCAACTATTGTCCTGATTAATAATTTCTCTCAAGTGCTGGAGTATTCTTTTGTTATGCAGTCTATGTACCTCTTCTGACAAGGGCATTGCAGCACGTACACTACAAAATCATCTCTACAGCCATTGACGTTTGAGGTGCTTTTCAATTCCTCATCAACTATCAACCAAATTTCAGTTTTTTTCAATATTTGAATGCTATGCATTGCATACATTTAAAAAAGCCTTTCTCTTGCTTAAGCCAGCCTCCTATTTCTTTCTATCTCATGTCACTATGCAATAACATGCCCGCACTGAGAGTGGACTTTGCAAGGCTACTGCTGGTTTGTTTGTTATTATATCTCCTATTACCAGATCACTTTTCAGGAAAGGCCAATATTTATGGAAGATATATATAGATATATATATATATATATATATATATATCTATATATATATATATATATATATATATATATATATATATATATATATATATATATATATATATATATATATATATATAGATGTATATATATATATATAGATGTATATATATATTCCAGATCGAGAACTTGGTATATAGATTGATAGATAGACAGATAGATAGACAGATAGATGGATAGATAGATAGATGGATAGATGGATAGATAGATAGATAGATGGATGGATGGATGGATGGATGGATGGATGGATGGATGGATGGATGGATGGATGGATGGATGGATGGATGGATGGATGGATAGATAGATAGATAGATATGGAAAGTTACAATGAAACGTACACATTCCTCATTAATAATAATATCCAAAAATTAATTACATTTCTTTTTAAAAAATGTTAAGCATCACTTACCTGTAACTGTCATCTCAGTGTTGAGCTGTTTTTTTGGTCATGCAGGTGAAGTATGTCCTGTTGCTGGTCAATGACAGCATAGATGTGTGCAACCTGCTGCTGGGTAATGTTGGTGTGTCAGCATGCAGCTGTGCTGTAACTGCCTCCAGGAGAGTGTGCCCTTTGCAAGGCAGTATCTATTGCCGAGCCAGCTTCCTGCTCACAACCTGAGTGTGGAGGTAGCACAGCACTTAGAATACAATTGCACCCACCTCTTTCTTATAAACAATGTCATGGGTGTCGATTGGAGTGGGAGTCCGATCCGCTGCCTACCTATTGTAGTAATGAGGTATACACAATGAGTAGGTTCAAGCAGGATTTATTGATAAGAAGGACAGCTTAAACAACCACAGCTGCAAAGAGATGTCTTCATCATATCCAGCTCAGCAACAGATGAGATTCAAAGGAAAACATTCTAAAGGCTTAACACTCTACTCAGTGACATAGTGAAATTCCAGAAAGCATGAGGAAATGGATTACCACACACCTCCCCCCTTTTGGAAAAAAAAAAAACAAAACAAAACAAAAAGCAAAAAAAAACAAAGTGTACAAAAAGAAATCAGGTTCTAATGTAATCTTTAAACTTTGAAGGAGCACATTTAATACGCTCACTACGTCTCAATGAAATGTCTTCCTGCTCAACACATGGTTGATTGTCAAAAGAGACACAAGGAGCTGGTTCTTCAGATCTAAGCATAGGATCAGAATTATTTACAATCACTTTATCTAAATTGTCATAAACTTCATGTGTACCAGAAAAACAATCAGGATTATGTTCTGAAACAGGTTTGACTGAGCAAGGACTATTAGAGAGAGGCTTGTATGGAACAAATTTCTCTAGGGAAGTAGATGTAGGAGTTTCTCTTTGTGAAGAAGTAACGAGGGGTTTGCATAGAGAAATTCTTCTTAAGTTCCATATTTTGCCCCCCTCGACTCTGACTGCTTTGCTAAAAACTTCAATGACTCTGATAGGATCAGACCATCTGGACACATTCTTGTTGAACAAACCACCCATTTTAACACGTACTCGATCACCAACTCTTACCCGGCAAGTATTGTACTTCTTTTTGGACGAATGTTGGATCATACTTTCCTGGTGTTTTTGGATTTTCTCTCTCAATACCTTAAAATCTACCTCGTAGGGAGAATCACCTTTTAGCCACCATGGAAAAAGACGAGAACCTGGTTTTCTTCCACGCAATAGTTCGAAAGGAGATAGCCCAGTGACTGAATTGGGGGACAACCGGTAAGTTAATAAAGTCGCTTGAAGCGCTTTTTTCCATTTCAAACCACTTTTAATGGCTAATTGGCAAGATTCTTTGATGACTCTGTTGAACCTCTCAACTTGGCCGTTGGCTTGTGGAAAATAATTAGAGGTTCTTTTGTGGACAATACCACAATTCTTGAGGAAACTTTCAAACTCATTGCCAATGAATTGTGGGCCATTGTCAGAGACAAGTTCCTCCGGCAAACCTTCCCTAGCAAAAATCTCATCAAGAAACTCAATGACATGCTCAGATGAGGTTTTTTCAACAATTTTAAGTTCAGGCCACTTGGAGAAGTAGTCAATTAAGACTAGAGCAAACATCTCTTTACCAGACTGGTATCTAAAAGGTCCAATAATATCAATTGCTAACCTTCGCCAAGGACCATTGGCGTACTCAATTGGAGAAGTGTCAACAGCCAAACTCTTTACAGATTTGTCACTCAACGAGCAAGGTGAACAATTTCTGACCCAGCTATCTACCATTGAATCAATACCAGGCCACCAGTAGTGTTCCCTAATCCTTCTTTTGGTGGTGGACATTCCCATGTGCCCCTCATGAGCCAATCTGCAAATTTTCTCTCTGAGACTTGTGGGAGGTATGATTTTGTCTGATCTGAGAATAACGTCTCGAGATAACATTAAATCATCTTTAACTTTGTAAAACGACCCCAACTCACCAGAAAGTTTCCTTTCTTCAGGCCATCCCTTAACCAAATACTGCTTGACAAGATTCAAAACAGCATCGTTCTCCATGGCCTCTGACCAATTTTTCTCTGTAAGGATTAAACTACTATCCTGATCAGAGATTATATTGATATCTGCGAATGAATATGCAACATCACAATCAGAACTATCACCAACTTCTACACTGGCTGGAAAACGTGACATGCAATCTGCATGAACATTTAAACGACCAGGAATGTAAACAACCTCACAACGGTATTCCTGTAATTTTGCCGCTAGTCTCGCTAAGCGAGCAGTGAGAACTCTTCCACCACCAGCAGATAACATGGAAATCAGGGGTTTATGATCAGTTTTTAAAGAAAACTTTGTACCCCACAAAAATTGCCTGAAGTGCTGCGAAGCCCAGGTGCAAGCAAGCAGTTCTCTCTCTATTGTTGAGTAATTCCTCTCAGCATCACGCAGAGCTCGTGAAGCATAAGAGACAACGAACTCGCCAGATTTATCTTTTTGCATCAAGACAGCCCCTAACCCAACATTGCTTGCATCAACGTAGACAATACATTCTTTTCCCACAGAATAAGGCTTCAAAAATGGTGCTTCAACAATTTTGCGTTTCAAAATGGTAAAAGAATTCTCTTGCTCTTTTCCCCAAACAAATTTTGTATTCTTTTTTAGAAGGATTCTCAAAGGATACACAATATCTGAATAGTTTTTAACGAATTTCCCATAGAATTCAGTAAGCCCTAGGAAAGAAAGTAATTGTTCCTTAGAATTTGGGGAGGGAGCATTGACAATATTCTGAACATGATTAAGTTTAGGTTTGATACCAAGGCTTGATATTTCGTGTCCTAGGTACTCAACTTTGTCTTGTCTGAATTTGCACTTTTTAAATTTCAAAGTGAGACCTTTAGAGCGAACTTTCTCCAAGACACAAAATAAATTAGCATCATGATCAGAACGATTTTCCCCAAAAATTAAAATATCGTCCTGGAAAGCTATTGCCCCTTTGCAGTCTGTTAATAGTTCTTTCATAAGGCGCTGGAAAACGGAGGCTGCACTAGCCAACCCAAAGGGCATACGTAAATACTGAAACATGCCTTCAGGGGTGACAAAAGCAGTTAATTTCCTTGAGTCTTCATCTAATTCTACTTGGTGATAGGCGCTAGCTAAGTCAATAGAGGAGAATACTGTAGCGCCTGACAAAGCGGAAATTAGCTCGTGAATATTTGGTAAAGGGTGTTTATCAATCCAAATTTCCTTGTTGAGGCTGCGTAAATCCGCACATAAGCGGAGTTCGCCAGAACTCTTAAGGGAAATCACAATGGGTGAAACCCAAGGGGAAGATTCAATTGGTTCTATAATGTTCCTTTTTACTAAATCATCCAGTATTTCCTTCAGTTTGGATCTGTAAGCTAAAGGGACATTTCTTACTCTGTGTCTGACAGGAACAGCGTAATCATTGAGAACAATTTTGTGCTTGAAATCAATGTATTTCCCAAGTTTGTCGCTAAAAATCTCGGGAAATTTCTCGAGTACACTCTTAGTAAAATCTGGGTTAATGGAAGTATTGAAAGTTAAATTGACTAGAGAGTCAGTTATATGTTTTTCATGACGGGGCTCTTCAACATAAACAGGTGGAACAGAATTTGGATCCAACTTGATACCTAAGGCACGTTGATGAGGCCAACCAAGTAAGGAAACACCCTTAGTGGCAACATAAATCTTAACTTTGACATCCCAGTTTTTGAAAAATAATTTAGCCCAAAAGTAACCCTCCAATGCAATCCTGCGTCCTGTGTAACCACCAGGATATATATCTGGACTGAGGAGTTCCCTATTGTGCCAACATTTTTCAAAAATATCTTTGCCAATGATAGTGTACCAAGCACATGAATCAACAAAAATGTCAATAGGTTTGTCGTCCACGAGAATTGTACAGGAAGGAAAATTATTCTGAATACATTCATCAACAGAAAGTATACAATTTAGACTATTCAAAACTTCTTCTTCTTCAGGAGAAATATAGTTAATCCTATGGCCAGATCTACACACATTACCGAAGTGTCCTTTCTTCTTACATTTGATGCATACTTTTTCCCATGCAGGACAACCCCTGTAGTTGCCAACATGGTTAGTGCTACCACATCTATAGCAAACAACTGTACTTTTTTTTGTAAAACTCTTATTATCATTAAAATTCTTAACATATTCTTTCTTAAATGTAGGCTTAGGATTAAAAGTATTCGGAGAGGATTTAACTATGGCAACTTCAACATCTGGAACATTAGTTTTTAAATTTTTCTCTCTAATCTCAGATACAAAAATTTCAGAGTGTTCTATACCCTTAGCTATGTTTACAACTGCAGCAAGGGTAGTCTCAGTACCTAACCAAAGTCTTTCTTGGATCTTTTTACTTTTGGTTTTCATCATGATTTGGTCTCTAAGAACTTGCTCATATGATATGGTTTCGAAAGAGCAAGTGCAAGCAAGAGAGCGTAAAGCTGCCACGTAGTCTTCTATCGTTTCATCCTGTTTCTGTTCACGAGAATAAAATTTAAACCTTTCCATCACAGTATTTATCCGTCTACCAAAACGGATTTTCATTTGCTTCGAAGCTTTATTAAACACATCCATATCTCCAGCATCTTCCAAAGGTGGTAGATTATCAAATTCTTTTATTCCAGCTCCACCAAGACAATGTCTTAGAAGAGCAAGTTTCCTTTTTGCGGAACAATCCTCATTTTCCAAAACATCTACATAGGCAATAAACATGGGAAACCAAAGATCCCATTCAATAGGAGGATCGCCTGCAACTTGTAGAAAATGAGGTGGTGCAGCAATGTTAGACATTTGTAAATATAAATCAGGGCAAAAATATGAATAATAAAATGTAATTAACTGGACTTGAAAATCTAAAAGTAGAAAAATTAATGTTGGTGGTGTGCAAATCACCGTAGTAAAAGATTTGCTGAAGTGGAGTTCTCAACTTTTAACTATTGATGTCTTGAAGTTTGAGTGTTAAAAGCTTTTACATTTTTTTTTTTTTTTTTTTAAAAGTCGTTTTTTCTCTCTTGAAATGTTGTTGAAGTCTTTGACAACTAGCGTTAATTTGTTAAAAGGAACGCTGATTAACGCCGTAGGATTAGAAGAGGAAAGAAAAACAAGTATGAATAATGTTTCTACTGACACGAAGATTATGCTTCAGACTTAAGCAAGATGGCCGCCGAGAGCGTCAGTAGTGCGTGATGACGTGCGCAGTGACGCGTCTGATGAGTGGAGCTCTGCATAAACAATGGTGAAGGAGCAGGTTGAAGAACGCTCGTGAGATACCTCGTGAGTTCATAAAATGAGCGAACTGCAAGGCGCTCGAGAGGCGGAGCGTTCGAGGTGAGTCTTTTAAATATAAATATGGAACTGCAAGACGCTCGAGCGACGCTCGAGAGTAATCTATTTGTTGTAAACGAGCACTTCACGTAGACTGTACAAGCTCTTTACTGTCAAATTTTCATGACACCGCTCGATAGTGCGGTCGAAAAGTAAAGGCACAGTGCGGAGAATTAAGTACAAATAGAAATGACTCACGTTTGAGCTGGCTCACGTTTAAGGATCAGTCAGATTTGGCTTAAAGTTGAGGTTCAAACCGATGTATAATGATGGTCCACGATCTGTCTGTATGACGGAGAATCTTCTCAGTAGATAAACGGAGAAAACGTTCTTCTTTTTAGGTAAATTCCAATTTTCGCCAAAAATAGGAAAAAAATTAAGCGAGTGAACGCTGCCTTCAATAAAATCACTGCTCCCAACGTCGCCAATAATTGTGTAGTAATGAGGTATACACAATGAGTAGGTTCAAGCAGGATTTATTGATAAGAAGGACAGCTTAAACAACCACAGCTGCAAAGAGATGTCTTCATCATATCCAGCTCAGCAACAGATGAGATTCAAAGGAAAACATTCTAAAGGCTTAACACTCTACTCAGTGACATAGTGAAATTCCAGAAAGCATGAGGAAATGGATTACCACACCTATGCCATAAGTGGGAGTGGGGATGGGTGACAATTTAAAACAAAACAATGAAAACAGGAATGATTGTGAAAAAATATTTTTTTTAATGAACAGATGCAGAGTAAAAGTGACAAACTGAAGGGCTAAATCTTGGTTTCATGTTGGTGGTGCTACCAATGAAAACAACAGCAGATTCAAAAATAAGGGGCACAGGTTATATTTAGACTATCATGCTTTAGGTTAAGACTTATGATAACTGATAATACCCTCTAAAAATATCTGCACAACCTAAAATACCATTCATAGAAAGGAAATTGACAGAGAAAGAAAAAAAAATTCTGAAGCTGCCAACACACTGTAATTTTGTTCTGCATGGAAAAGAGACTGGTCTAAGAGGATTCTGCTTGAGTTTTGTTGTTTAGGGATGTTAGCAAAATGTTGTTTCTATTTCTTTTTTTTTGTTGCCTCCAGTTTTGTTTGCTTGAATTAAGGGTGCAGTAATTAGAAGCATTACATTTGGTCTTATCTAATTATTTCATACAGTGTAGAGAATCTGGGAATACTAAAATCATTTTTGATCTTTGGGAGTGTTTAATTATTTCACTGATTGTTGAAATGGCTACCTCACACGAATCTTGGCCAATATGTACTATCATATTTACCCTGAGACACAGACTAGGTAAACCCATAGGATATATCAGCCCAATTTTTAGGCTGTGGGGTTTTAGGTTTAAACCTATAATAACTGATAAAACCCCACTGAAAGAAAAATAGCCCTCACCGGTGAAAACATATAAACACTGAAAAAACACCTGCACAACCGCAAACTAAATGCCATTCAAAGAAAGGAAAAAGAAAGTGAAAGTGTCATTTTGTTCTTACTGAAGGGGTCAATAAAATGTAACTTTGTTATACAAACTAGCAGTAAGAAAGACTGGCTAACATTATTCTGCTTGTGTTTTGTTCTTTAGGGATGTCACTAAAATATTGTTTCTTCTTCCTTTTACTTTTTTCAGTTTTATGGCCTTTGGTCTAAAGATGCAGGGTTTAGTTTCATGTTTTAGGTCTATTTTCATTATTTTATAAACTGTAGAGAATCAAGACATATCAAACTCATATTTGATATTTTGGCTGCATTTGATTCTTTCCCTGATAGGTAAAATGACTTGTTTCATAAAAATCTTTCCTAATATGTGTCATCACATTTACCCACAGAGAATGGGTAAAAACCCTTAATACATCAGACCATACTTTCCAGTGGGTCAGTATTGATAGTAGGTGAATTGCCAACACCGCAGGCTTTAAACATTAAATGCAAGGTATAGTGACAAGTATATATATCACCAAGCATCTGGGATAGTGGTGAAAACATGACACCAGACTTTTGGAAAACATGGAACGCAGTGTTACTTGGTAATCTCTGCAAAAAAGGTTCTTTCCAAGTTCAACAAAGATTGTAGTGATATTGTTTGTATTTGCAGTGATTCAGCTACGTATATAAAAAATGTGTGTGATGACCTGTCAAAATTGATACCCGAGCTGAAGTGATTCCCTGTAGGAGATCCTTGCCACTTGTTAGTTGGCATGCTGAAAGCATCTTTACAATCTTCAGAGTTAATGAGGGATGCTATTGACTTTTTAGTCCATTCTGGTGCACTGTTTTCTTATGCCCAGGAACTAAAACGCAAATATTTATCATTTCGTGCTTTATGTGGCATCAAAGAAAGAGTCATCCCAACTGTGTCCCTTGGCTGACGGTTCTCAGCCCAAGGGGCTATGAATGCTGAGAGGGCTTTTTCACAGAAGTTTACATGGGAAGGAAAGCGCGAGCGCACATGACCAAAGACTCACTGAAGAAGTATTGTATGGTGTACTACAATAAGATTAATTTGCAAAAATCTCTTTGGACCTCATATACACTGTACGTACACTGTCTATATACCAGTGGATCGCCGGAGGTTCGCCAGAGGTAAGCCCGTTTGCGCCCGTTCGCGCACAGGACACGCCAGGCGTCGGGAACTCTGCTTGTCTGGAACACCTTGCCCCAATTTACTCTCGTGACGATCTTATACGCCTGAACACCGGTACTCTTTTAAACGGTATGCATAGATCTACTGGTAGGCACCCTGATTCCATAACTTGCGGCCTGTTGAATGTGAGATCGCTTATTAAGCACTGCGACGAGATTGCGCTTCTAATAGACACCTATGATCTAGACGCACTCTTCATGACTGAGACCTGGACTACATCGACCAGTGCGGTGGAATTGGGTACAGCTTGCCCCCCGGGTTTTAAAATAATACATAACCCTAGAATAGGGGCTAGAGGAGGCGGCATTGGATTAATCTTCAGAGAGACACTCAATTTCTCTCAGCTTACCATCAAGGCCATTGATGGATGTGAGGTACTCGGCCTCTCCATCAAGGGTACAGGAGGTGTGTTATACACGGGACTGTTATGCTACAGACCCCCAGCGGGGACGATATCAGCTGTGTCTGAGCTTATAGATTTGATCTATGACTTGTCCCACTCCCATACCAGGCTGATGGTGCTAGGGGATTTTAATCTTTGGCCTGATGGACCGACAAAATCCGCTTTTTCAGAGCTAGTCCAAGCCTGCCGCAATATTGAGCTTCCACAGCTAGTACTCTCACAAACCCATTCCAAGGGTCATATCCTGGACCTGATCTTTGCTGATGCAGGTCAAGTGTCTTTGCGGGATGTTATATCTCAAGGTTGGACGGATCACTCTCTCGTCCTTTTCTCCCTTTCTTGTCCTGTTGTCAGGGCGGCTAGGGGTAATGTGGGTGGTGCCAGAATGGGTAGACAATGGTCTAGACTTCTTGCGCTGCCCGCACCCCCTAGTTTGCTGCCGGAAGGCTCTGTACTGGGAGATACGGTGGACATGAGCTATGAGACGCTTTGCCAGCAAATCTCGGCCTCCCTGGACTCTTTGGCGCCAATGCGTAAAATCAGAGCCAGGACCAATCTGGCGATGCCATGGTATTCAGAGGAACTCCGGCAGCTTAAACTTCAGTGTAGACAAGCTGAGCGTGCTTGGAGAAAACAGTATCTGGAACCATGCAGAGCCCATTTTAACACCTTAGGAGCTAGTAAACAAACCTCCCCAGTGCTGCGCTGTCCATTATCCAGTGCTGAACTGGACGTCCAGCGGTCGCACGCAGCACTGGGGAGGTAGTGCCCGTGACGACCGTTGGCCGACGGCAGCACCTAAAGGGTTAAACAAGCGCTGGCGACCTATAAAGTCCAGATCAAGCTGGCTAAGGCCAGACACTTGGAAGAACTATTACTGGCCGCGGCAAATAAGTCTCAGACCCTATTTAAGGTTGTAAAAGATCTGGCCCATCCAGCTTGTACAAAAAACAATATATCCGCCTCCCAAGCTCTCTGTGACTCGTTGGCACAGGCCTTCGAGGATAAGATTGTCACCATCTTAAATAATCTTGCTATGCCATCTGGTCAGACTGTGCATCAATCAAACTGTGCCAAGATGGTGGAGGAGAGCGCTAAGCTAGCGGAAATGAACATCTTGCCCTTACCGTCGTATGAAGATTTCTTTTGTATTGGCCGATGGCATATCTTCGGGATCACCATCTGACCCGCTTCCACCAAAATTCTGGAAGCTCTGCCGGGAAGAACTTTTTCCACCTCTTTACTCCATCTGCTGCCAGTCCCTCAGCTCGGCGCGGGTGCCAGACAGCTGGAAATTGGCGGTTGTCTTTCCATTACTCAAGAAGGAAAATTTGGACCCCGCCGGCCCAGCCAACTACAGACCCATCTCTCTGCTGCCATTTCCTAATAAGATTCTTGAGAAATGGGCCACAAAACATCTTTCCAACTTTCTTGAGGTTAACAACTGCTTGGATGTGGCCCAGTTTGGCTTCAGACCAGCGCATGGGACTGAGGCGGCCTTGGTGACCGTTCTTGACGACCTGCGAACGCGGGCCGACCAAGGTCGGGCAGCCTTTTTAGTGCTGCTCGACATGTCGGCCGTGTTCGACACGGTCAGCCATACAACATTGATCAGGAGATTGGCGGAGGCGGGAGTATCTGGGCTGGCCCTTGAATGGCTGATGTCATACCTCGATCATAGACACCAGCAAGTGGCCATCCCACCCTTTAAATCAAACATCAGAAGGGTTGGTCAGGGCGTATCTCAAGGGTCAGCCATCAGCCCCATCCTTTTTAATCTCTACCTCCGCCCCCTGATCATGTTGATTAAATCTTTTGGCATCACGATCACCAATTACGCTGACGACACCCAGCTCATCTTTTCCCTTGAGGGTAAGGATGGGGTGTCCCAGGAGGCCTTTCATCACTGTATGAACACCACGGCTGAATGGCTGGCCAATAACTCCCTGCAGTTCAACAGCGCAAAAACTGAGGTGCTGCACTGCTCCCTGGACCGCATCCCCAGACCACTTCCGCCAGATTTCTGGCCTCCTGATTTTCAGGGCACTAGTTCGCCCGTAGAGTCGGTCCGTAATTTGGGGGTAGTGTTTAGCACTAACCTGCAGCTTGATGCATCAGTGAATCGAACAGTGGCCACCTGTATGGCGCTGCTCTGCTCGCTGCGTAAGATTCTGCCCCTGCTCCCTCCACATGTAAGACCAGAGGTAGTTCGGAGCATAATCCTAAGTCGCATTGACTACTGCAACGCACTGCTCCTGGGAGCTCCGGCTAATTTAGTCGGAAAATTACAACAGGTGCAGAATTTTGCCGCAAAACTGGCCCTTTCACGCCGCCGCCTGGACTCCTCTACCAAGGCACTTAGGGACCTCCACTGGTTGCCAGTCTCCCAGAGGATTGCCTTTAAAGCATTATGCCTGGTGTTCAGGGCCCTACATGGGCAGGGTCCGCCCCCTTTGCGGGACCTCTTTTCCTGGTACACCCCGCCTAGACTGCTACGCTCAGCCTCTTCCTACCTGGTGGTTGTACCTAAGATCTTGAGGTCCCGGACGGGCGGTCGGTCTTTTAGATTTGTGGCTGCAAGATTGTGGAACTCCCTTCCTTTAGGTTTGAGAGGTTTTGAAAATTTTAACTCTTTTAAAAAAACTTTGAAAACTCATCTGTTTCCCAGGGCAATGTAATTGTATTTGCTGTTGTAAAACATCATGTATGTGTAAGTGTCAGGACAGTCTAAGCGCCAGGATGCCCGTTGGGTGACAGAATTCGCGCTATACAAGAATACCTATACATACATACATACATGTTCTTTCAGTGCAGAAAGCAACAATGATAAAAGCAAAACGTTCCATAAACACCGGAAAAACACTTTTTCTGTTGTTTTTAGTGGAGTGAAAATGTGTAACCACTGATAACAACTGTTTTTTAATATATTTAAAACACTGAAAAACCCCCACCAGAATTGACCAAAAATAGAAACTGAAAACAGGACAGCCTACCAATTTTCTAACAATTTACTATTGATAGCAGCTCATCTGCCAAACTCTCCATGCTTTAAACATTCAATGGAAAGTGTAGCGGCATATACCTGTGAAAAGAGTGCTGTCAGCAAGCACCAGGAAGAGTGGTAAAAAATGACACAAGACAACAACCTTTACATTGCTAATTTTACACCGCGATGCAATCACAACGCGGTCATTACAATGACCACGTTGTTACGACTCAGTGCCATTACTATGCATGTCATTACATTGACTTGCAGTAGATGGTGCTCTAACATAAGGAATAGTATAGTTTACTATTCCAACACCTTCCCTACTGTTATGTAGGCTGGAAATGAAATAGTAAATTATACATTTCTAATGTTATGGCGCCATCTATTTGCAAGTCGATGTAGTGACTTGCATAGTAATGGCATTGCGTGGTAGCAATATGGTCATTGTAATGACTGCGTTGTGAAATACCGCGTAGAAAAAGCTCGCATTGTAAAGTGCTATATTCCACAAGACTTTCCACATACCAACAAAATTCATAGCTGCAAGATGTCCCATTTTTATGTGTGATACCTTCAACTTATCCGGGCCTTTTACGAACTACACTTTATTTCTGGAATGTTTGAGCCCATTCTTACAATGTTAACAGCAAAGTTTGAAGCCCTAGAATGCAAGGTGATATCTAAGGTCAGGACTAACTTAAATTCAGATATTTGCCATGGGAATACTTGGCAGCTATGGAAGTCAACACAACAGCAGCGCCACATTGATGTAGTCAGTGAATGAGTAAAGAAAAGAAGTGGTAACAATGCTTAAAGCATCAGGTTTCAGGTGCCTTAGATTGTAAGGCTATCAATTAATCTGATAATATTCAAAACTGTAAATGTTTCACAAGGTACAATGCAGTTGGCAGGGTGGACTACCACTACAATGTCACAATTTTCAGAAAGGAGTAGGTGAATGACCCCCAAATGTGTTTAGGAATTTGTTTATTGAAACAATTGAATATAGGACTCTTTCTTTTTTAATCCATGAATAGTTCTGTAAACCAGACAGAATCCTGACAGAGTGAGAGGTAATGAGATATGAGAGAGGCTAATGTGATTTGAATTTGAGTGAGAGGGCAATACACATATGTTCTGTGCTTAAAACAGACCACCATAAGTCAATTGGCCGCACACCGATGGAAAGACACACATACACCACATTACTTTTCCCTTAAATAAATATATGCTTTATAACAATGACTGCAAAAAGCAACATGTTTTGCAAATACTGACAAACACAAAATTTGTTTATTTTGAGGGTTGGGCAACTGAATAAACACTGATAAGCACTGACTTGAAAAGGTTTGGAAAGCATTGAGAAAACACACCTGAAATCCAGTAGTAAATAGTAAAGTTAACAAAAGCTAGTTGTTGATTGAGTCCTTTTTTTTACCAACTTTGCCGGGTAAGGAAGCCTAGAGATTGGCCGACAGTTGTTCAACTCTTTAGTGTTAAGGTTGGCGTTTTTTAAGAGAGGGAGAACTCACGCTGACTTCCAGCAATCTGGAAAGACTCTCTGTTTGAACATTACTGCCATAATGTCAGCCAGTCGGAGTGATAATGGTGTTGAGGACATATGGATTATTTTGGGTGGGCACGGATCATGAGAGGAGCCTGATTAAATAATGGGGATTAGCATCTTTATTTGCTCTACTGAAGGACGATCAAAATTATTACATTTTATGTTCTATGGGTCTGGATTAGGGCACTGTGTTTTAGTTGAGTTATTAGTAGTAAACTGATTAAAGATGTTAATAACTTTCTCTTGAAAGAAGTATGCCACAGAGTCACAAAATGGTGATTGGTTGCTGCATTGAAGGTATCAGTCACTTTACATTTTTAGCACTTGAAAAAGGGTTTTATTTTCGTATCATGTTGCTCTAGTTTGGCCTGTATAATTTATTGATGTTGTGGCTATAATTAACTTTTTATGCTCTGATAGTTTATCCTTGACAACTATTGCCATTTGCGATCCAGTCCACGGCATTCTTGTCTTGATTTTTTAACGGGCTCCCCATACCATGGCTTTTTTTTTCTATCCTAGGCTTGTACTTGATGGGGGCTATGGTATACAATGAGTCATGGATCTATGTAGAGGAATTCTCTGCCATTTGATCTCCATTTTTTTGCAATTTTTGGCACTGAATTGGTAAGCAATAGATTTAGTTTGTCTGCTGGGATTTTATGGCAGACTCTGTTTGAAGATGATGAGTTTGTAGGGGCGTGGGATAGTGTATCCTGAGAGGATATCTGCCATTTAACTGCAAATAGGCTGTCCAGATTATTGGAATAGTAACTGGGACATTGATATAAGGGTTATTAGAAAAGATTGCTTCTAACATGTGTCCTGCTTAATGGGTGGGGCCCTTCTTTATTAGCGGAAATCCCATACCATTCATAGACTGTATCAATCTGATAGAATCCAAGTCTGAGCAGGACTTCAAGTGAAAGTTGATGTCTCCCAGGACCGAGAAGTTAGCGTTCAGCACAGAGGACTCCAATTAGGCACATAGGGCCATATTATCAAGAAAGGGCAATACATTATTGCCGATTTTATCGGCAGGAAACTGCCGCCAAAGCGGCCATAATGGGCTTGAAAATATGCCCTTGTGAATTCCCATAGAAGCCCAGGTTAACAGTTTCCTGCCGATAAAAGCGGCGATAATGTATCGCCCTTTCTTGATAATATGGCCCATAGTCTGTCCTCAAGGCTGGCTCTCGGTCCCGGAGGCCAATACACCAATAGGCCATTGAAATACTGTGTATTCTGAATTACGATAGAAAAGAGCAGAGCTTCAAAACCATCCCCAGTATCTGGGGTGAAAGCTGCCTGGAAATGCTTGCAGTAGAGCACCAACAGCCCTGCCTCTACTCTCCCCTTGTCTATCTAAGCAGAACATATTGTACCCTGGGAGGGTGGCAGCTGCCATTTCTGACACGATTTGAGATTTGCCCAGGTTTCAGTAATAGATATAAGATCCGCTTGGTAGATCAGTACAAAGTCCTGGAATTGAATAATGTGCTTAATTACGGATCTGGTGTTCAATAAAATACAATTTACACTATTGCAGATGGGGGAATTAGTTAAAATAGGTTTATATCTCTAGCCCTTTAGTTTGTAAGGGGGTTCTAATGGTTCAGATAAAAAAACATATTGCATTAGAGCAACTACATGCCCTTTCAGTATGATCTGTTAGCAAAGAGGGACATCTTTTAGGGAAACAGGGGGTCTTTCCTTCAGATCCAAGGTTAAGAAGTGTTTCTCTTGAATAAGTCAGCGTCTGAGCTAGGTTTGGATTTAATCAGCCAGGGGGACAGGCACTGAACGCGTTACAGATGCGGATGAGCGCAGACGAACTTGCCTTGGGCATGCCAGTGGCACGCCTGCTGCATACGGATGTGCTGCCAGAAGACTTTTGAAGCCTGTCATAAGAGGGGTGTGACCAGAGGTGTGGCAAGCACCAGTCCCAGTGCACTCAATTTGTAAAACAGGTGAGGGATAAACAAAAACAACCAGAGGTCCAGCAACCTCTGACCTCTGGCACAGGCTTTCCTGCGCCAAAGGACTACTGGTAAACAAACAGTAAAATGCAACTAAAATGGGAGAAAGCAAATCAAACAAATCAGAAGTGCTAAAATGGGCCAGAGCCACTTCTTCATGATGGTGCAGCCACTGGAACCAGGCAACTCTGGAAATGGCCGCGTCAGTGCCTTACAAGGAAAGTAAAGGTTGCACCAACATTGACTCGATCTGAGTGGATGTTAGCGCTGGAAGGCCTCCGGGTAGCCATGCACTTTACAAATGCCCTTTTCATTTCATTTCATTTCAAAAGTGCTGAAATGGCATCAATTAGAAGAGGCCGTGGGCGGCTATGACGGAGTTCCACGCCTCCGCGTAGCACCTGGCATCCTTGCTCCTCCTTGCTCATCCCTCCCACATACTGATGGTGGCAGGTAGCTGGCGTTTTCTGGAGCTCCCGGCTTCTCCGTTGATCTGGCGTTTCAGCACATTGGAGTGGCGGTGATAGTTCGTGTTTGAGGAGGCTCGAGACAGCGAAGTGCAGTGGCATATTTTTTCTGGAGCCCGAGCCCGTGTCCAGCCTGAGTCCTGCGGACCTGCGCCTTGCTGGCAAGCACCCTGCCGAAGATCGCAGCTTCTGCTGCTATATTGATTTGAATTCAGCAGCGGCGGTTGGTGGGTGAGTGATTCCAGCCACACAATCAGCGTTTATGGCGGCAGTCTCAGGGCACGGGCATCGGGAGGTATGAGAAAGCGGCACTCTTGATTAAGGCCTCTGAATGTGAAAACTTTGAATAACTGCGAAAAATACTTTCAAATCAGTGGGTCTTTCGCTGTGACTTTTACTTGATTGTCAGTCCCTTCCTTGGGGGCCAGGACTACAACATCCAGCATGCTTTGCTTCCCTTATCGCTTTTAGTGCCAAAGGTGCTGAAGGGGCTTGTAACAACTAATTGTAGGTGACCGCCACCCTGCATTGAAGACCTTTTGCGAAAGTTACAGAAAAGAAGAAAAAAACAAAAACAGCATATTGCAGCAGGATTGACGGCCTCTGAACATAGATTTATCGCCTTATAGAGTGTCTCTTGCTCTGCTACTCCACGGTCACTTTTATTTACTTAGGGGAAGCTGAATTGTAGAAGTTTTTATTTTTTCTCCAAAGGAAAAAGGAGAGAAAAAGGAGATACAGACTGGACATTATGGGCAAACTCCTCAATGCACAAAATAAAGCGAAAGCCCGTCGATAGTAGGTGAAGGAAGCAGAGAATGCCACTAAACTAGCGGATAAAGGTGAATGTAAAGAAGATGTTTCCTTTGAAAGCTCAGATGAGTTGGAGGGGTCTTTCACTGCATCGCTTACCCAAACCGGAGGAGAAAATTTGGGGCAAGCTGAGACAGGGAAGGTGAACACTGGCTCGGAGGTATCCCAATTTGCCCAATCTGCTCAAGATGGCCAAAATGAAGTAAAAAAGGCTAAGACACCTGGTGCGCTTAAGGGACCAAAGCAATTCCCTTTGTTTGAGAAAAAACCAAGTATACATTCCATTAGCAGTCCTACGCAACCAGTTCTCTCAGCATTAAGCCACCTTCCAGAAACACTGGCCGTTACTGTGTTCTCAGGGAACTTGGACCCAGCGCTCAATGCGGTGCCCAATAATATCTCAATATCTAAAGATTGAGGATTTAGTCTCCACCTTCCCACTCCGTCTTCAAGAAGCTGAAAGCCGAATCTCAAATCTGGAGGACCAGATGACGGAGGCTAAAAAAGATGTCAAAGTGATCTCCAAGACTACATGAGCACTGGAAACAAAACTGGATGATCTGGAAAATTATAACAGAAGGTCTAACCTCCGAATAGTGGGGGTTCCGGAAGGGATAGAGGGATCCAATATGGTGCAGTGGGTGACTTCCTTCTTAAAACAGAAAGTGATCCCAGAACATGAAGGGGACTTAACAAATACTAGACCGCATCGGGTACCTGCCCAACCTTTCCCCAATTCAACACTCCCTCGTACAATCTTGTTAAATTTTTCAGATGTCCGGATAAAAGAAACTATACTATCTAAAGCCATCCAGCAAAGACAATTTGCAGTAAATGAGACAATTAAATGCCAAATTTTTTCAGATATGTCCGCAGCTGCCGCACGGATAAGGAAGGAGTTCGTGAAAATTCTTCATCTGTTTAAAGCCAAGGGAGCCCAAGCTATGATTGCTCAGCAGTCTAAGCTGAAAGTGCTGGTTAAGGGCACATTTTAAATGTTATCAGATGTAGATGAAGCACAGGATTTGCTGAAGGAAATTTCACATGGTCAGAAGGGGTAGAATTCTTTATGTTAACTATTCTGCTCTAATAACGCTACAAAGTTCAAGAAGTGTTTCGAATTTCAGGGGGGAAGCGGGGAGGCGGAGGGCAAGAGGTCTCAGGGGTTAAGGGGTGTAACAACAGGACACCCCAATGTCAGGGGGTAGGGTTCTGTGGCTGGCGTGGGGGAGGGAAGTAGGGCCGCAGGATGGGGGCGTTGGAGGGGTAGGTGTCACAGGGAGGCGGTGTTGGTCGAGGGGGAGGGGAACGGTTCGAAGGGGTGGTGGGGGTGAAAAAAGAAATGAAAAAAATGAAGTCTTGGTGTTATTTTGTTTCATTATTTTGTGGTTGACAGGTTTCTGGCTATTCATAAAATGCAAAAAGAGAGAATCGGACGGAAAATATGCAAATATGCAATTAATTTTGAATATCAAGTAGGGAGTGTTTGAAAATCATTTCTTTCAATGTTAATGGCTTAAATAATAAAAAGAAAATGCGGGCCATAGAAATGTGGATCAAGACCGAAAATCCTTCTGTAATACTATTACAGGAGACACATATCCTGTCTCCAAAACTCAATGAATTTTCAATGTTTATGACTTGGGCCTCATATTGAGGATTTTCCTCGCTTTCGGAATCCAGGCGAGGGGTTGCGATATTTCTAAATAAGAATATCCATGCTGAAATTATACAAACAGAAGAGGGCGGCCCAGGACGTTGGTGCTGGGCTACATGTAAGATTAAAAATAGACAGAAACCCATTACTTTTGTAAGCTTTTATGCACCAGTAGATGATAACTCTAGAGCCTACGAAGATCTGTTCCAATCTTTACTGATGGTGGCAGGAGATATTGTCATCGGAGGTGATTTTAATGTCCTCATGAATTTAAAGTTGGATTCAACTACTCAATCAAGAAAGCAGCTTAAACCTAAATCACTGAAAACCATTCTTAACTATAAAATAACACTAGACCTTTGTGATCCAAGGCGTACACAAAACCCGTCAAAAAAGAATACACATGTTGGTCAGGGAGATTTAAGTCTTCTTCTCGGATTGATTTTTTTCTTGCTTCTAGACAACTTAATTTGCGTCACCAGAGGACTCTGCATAATGGGTTCTCTGATCACGCAATGTTAGTCATTGAGTTTGCTTTAGGGAAAAACTTAAAAACTCCTAAACGTTGGGTGTTTAATAAAACATATTTGAATGACGAAACATGGGTCGCTTCATTAAAATCAGACATCAGAGATTTTGTCTCCCGCATTGTTGAAACAGCCCCACTTAATGTTGTCTGGGATGCCTTAAAGGCTTTCATTCGCGGAGCCGTGATAGGTAAAGATGCAGCCGTACTGACAGCCACTAGATCCAACAAGATTTTGTTGGAACAAAGAATACAATTGCTAAGCGATTTAAGGCAGCTGAACCCCTCTCGTAGTATTCAAAACCAACTAAATGAAGCAAAACGGGAACTCAGTGCAAATTTCTATGCCCAGAGCGAGGAGATTTTTCATAGTCAATCCCAGAAAATATATGAAGAGAGCAACTTTACTGGGAAGTTATTAGCCTGGCAGGTCAGAGAGCCAGCGGCTGCAAATTTGATAAGAGGTTTAAAATGCCCAGTGACCCATATAGATACAGCAGATTCGGCTGAGATAGGGAGGATAATGCTTTCCCATTACAATAATATTCATAGTCAACAACATAGAATAGATCAGCAAAAGTTAACTGACTTCTTAGAAAAGCACGCATTGCCTTCTCTCCCCCAAACTGAACAATTGACAATGGCGAGTCTATTTTCTATGGAAGAAATAGAATTGGTAGTGAAAGACCTCCCAAATGGCAAGGCCTGTGGTCCAGACGGTCTGCCCGCTGTGTTTTATAACGTTTTTTCTGTGCCTTTTCGGATATTTATTTGCAATTATTCAATTCTATGCTGGAAGTAGGCCCAATACCAGATTCTTTTCGGGAAGGAACTGTGGTGAGCTTTTTGAAGAAGAGGAAAGAAGCCAAAGATCCAAACTCGTATCGACCCATTACCTTATTAAATTCTGATTACAAAATCGCTACAAAACTACTATCTACGCGTTTTAATCAAATATCATCAGATTTGATCCATCCTGATCAGAATGGTTTTATTGCAGGCAGGCAACTGATCACGAATACGCAATATTTGATTGAGGCTTTAGATTACTTTGAGACACGGGGGATTCCAGCATTCATTTTGTTATTAGATGCTGAAAAAGCTTTTGATTTGGTGGTTTGGGAGACACTTTTTATTATTTTGCAATATTTTGGTATTCCAGATAAAATTATAAACCTAATCCGGAATCTCTCTACTGGTGCCAAAGCCAATGTCATCATAAATACAGTAATGGTTGGATCAGTTTTAGTCAAGCGGGGCACGAGGCAAGGTTGCCCATTATCACTCGTTCTTTTTGCGTTTTTTATTGAACCCTTAGCAGTCGCAATTCGGAATTGCGTTCATATTCTCCCTCCCGTTCCTTTAATGGCTAAGTTCAAACTATACGCTGATGATATTATGTTGTTAATTAAGCCCGAATTACAATAGCAAGTATGGGTACTCCAGATTTTTGAGGAATTTGAGGCTTTGGGGGATATCGGATCAATAAAAAGAAAACAGAAAATTTGGTATGTGGAGGCAGAGACTCAGAACTGCATCCGGATATAAGTTGCTGCATTAATACTAAACCTAAAAGATACCTTGGGGTTTTTTCTCCGCTTCAGTCAAAGATCTGTGTAGGCTTAATTTTGACCCCCTTCTTCAAAAGATTTGTGTAATGTTTGCGCGGTGGAACTCACTGCCATTGTCGATCCTTGGCCGGGTCGCTTTGATAAAAATGTCTGTTCTCCCTTTATTCAATTTCTTGTTTTCTACGATCTCTTGTTTTTTGCCAGGAGTTTTTTTTTCTAGGGTAGAATATGTTTTCGGCCTTTGTCTGGGCGAAAAAAACACCCCGAATCGCAATCGGCACTCTCTATGAGGAATTGGATCAAGGAGGTCTCTCTTTGCCAAATCTTAGGGATTACTATAATGCATATTTCGCACAGTATTTGTCAACATTTAAAAACCAAACTCAAGGCCAAAATCTATTTATAAATTTCTTTTTTGATTTAATCTGCATTGAAAATCAGATACCTCCCCCCCTGCAGGTACTCAAATCTCCCAAATTAGTGCGCTATAAGACACTGTTATGGTGTTTGAAATTTTTTTGCACTATGCTTAAAAGATTTTCTCTTCCCCTCTGTAACTCAACAACCCTGCTGTCTAGCATGTTCCCGTTCATAGGGATTAAAGGAGCGTCAGAGATAGCTGAAAGATAGGCCAAGGCAGGATTTACTAAAGTAATCGATTTTTTAAGAAATGGATTATGGATAACCCCGATAGAGATGGCACGTTTAATTCACTGGAACTTTTTGTTGGTCGGGTCTTATAATATGATTTATAAAATTCTGGGGCAATTGGATTCCACACAGTTCAATCAGCCAACCCAATTGGTCAACGACCTGTTTGTGAATGAAGGTCCAAGGAAACCCGGGGATTGGAAGCACTGTTTAGCACAGAGTAGGGAGGTGGATTTAAGCCTAAAAGCAATAAAATAATGGCAGGAACAAGAAAATCATGTATTATCTTTGAATACCTGGAGGACTATCAACAAATGTAATTTTAATACACTAAGGGGTGCCAATTGGCGTACAATGTTATTTTTTGGTAAATGGTTATTGTCCGTACACCTGCGGCCATTTCTAAAATGTATGTAAATCATTTACCCAACTGTTTCAGATGTCTACAACATGCTCTGGCCAACTGGTCCCATGTAATGGTTCACTGCACTAAAATCAGGGTATTCTGGGATGACATTTTTGTTTTCTTTCATACCTATTATAAGATTATGATTTCCTTAAATGTAAAATTAATGCTTTATGGTTTTGATCCGGATCTCAAGTTCTCTGATCAGCTAGCTAAACTAGTGCATATTGCAATGGCAGTGGCTAGATCTTTGCTATTGCAGAATTGGCGGTCAGAACAGATCCCATCCATGCAGGAATGTTTACAGAAAATGAGGAGAGTCAGGAAAAGCGTACAGATGTATGCATTGCGGGTAGGGGGAGTAAGAAAATGTGATAACATTTGGGGTTCTTACTTTGATTAATTACTAAATAGGATATCGAAGATGGAAGTAAACTTCAATTATTGATTGTATCTGCAGGCTGGATATGTTATATGATGAATTTTGTTTCTGTATTATTGATCGATAATGTCACTAAAGGACTTCAATAAAAAAAATAAAGTGCTGAAATGGACCAGAGCCCTTCTTCAAGATGGCGCAGCATACGGAAAATGAAAGTTGCACCAACCTTAACTCGATCTTTTACAACTACAACACATCTCTAAATTGACCAATAAGCAGAAGTATAAAGCCATGATAGTGAGTGAAAGTGCTATTTTCTGATATCCCAGAAGCTGCTTTGTGTACCATGACCTCCCCCTTCATCTCCAAATTTCTGTCTGGGACCTTAGTACCCCCAATAGACTCTGGCAACATCCCAAACCATTATGAACCAAGTAGCTCTCAAACCCTCAGTACCCTGATTCTATATGTGCATTGGAAGCCACCTATGTCTCAAGTGCTATACGAGTTCATTTGGCCCCATGATCCAATGGAGTAAATAAGGGCCGAGCTTCAAATCAAAGAGGAAACAGGAAGTATCACTATCATCACTGACTCTGAGGATGATGTATTCTGATAGCATCACAATAGCACTTGCACTTCCTTTACGCATCTTTGTTTATTTCCTATAACACTTATGCATTCCTCATCAAGACAGCAGCAGTTGCTAACCATCAAGCAGATATCCTGAAGTGTATTGTCAGTATTTCCACAACGTTTACTACCATTTCTCCGCTTCCTATCCATCCCTCTAGCTTGTATGGAGCACATAACTGCATGGTTAGCATTGGTAGCAATGGGGTAGGAGGGGACAAAATGGTGCTTTGCAATTACTCTATTGTGGCGTTTGAATTTTGTCACACTTTTTGAAAAAAAGCCTCTCACTTTTATATGAGATTGGGGTTTCCAAAGGTGGTAAGTGGTGCCCTTACAGGTGTAAAAACATATCACTGGTTCCAGATTTGGTGCAGATGACACATCTTTGCCTTCTAGCCTTCCAAGGTTGGTAAATTACGAATCATTAGAATAGGTTTACATGAAATTAAATTCTCATTTATTTATTCACAAACAAATAATTCAGGAAATTATGACAGTGGTACATTAAGTACTCCAATACATCACATTTAGTCGTGAAGATTATCTAGTAGGTAGAAAAATCATTTAAATGTTTTCTCCACAGGGAAAATATTTCCTAATGGAAAAAACATTTCTTTACTCTCCCAATAAATATGGAATTGATTCCTCCCCAAAGTTCCTTAAACAAGCATCTGCAAATCAATAGGTCTTGCATTTACGCAAGTTTGAGCTATTGGAATTGTAAGTGACAATACATTTTATTTAAGTTTTGGTTTTTAAAACATAAAGAAAAGGCATTGTCATTTACAATGCCAATAGCTTAAACTCTCGCAAATGCGAGACCTATTGCATTCCAAATGCTTGTTTAAAAGTGTGTGTTGGGGAAGGGAGTTGCAAACAGAAGGTAGTAAAAGGAACACAGATGGGGAGGGTGTGGGTAATCAAAACTGAGGGTGTGGTGTGGGGAAGCAGACATGATGGTGCGGTGGGGGAACTGGCACGGTGGGCATAGGGAAGCAAACGATAGACAAGAGCAATGTGACAAGCAGGGGGAGAAAAGAAAATGAGCGAGAGCAAAGTTAAGCTTGGGGAGAAAGCACACCCTTAACAGGAACTGGAGAACTGCTCAGTAAAGCTCTCCGATACCTTCTGGTTGGGTTCGTTCTTGCGATTGTGAGAGAGTGTGTCCAAAGAGACATTTGCAGCCAGAGTTTCTTTCTTTTTTGGATCCATTTCACAGAGGAACCAATCATGAAAATATGGTAAGAACCCTTTATTGAAGTCATGGTTTTTAGCAAGTAAGCAGAGGAGCTAACCTAAACACGCCAGATCTAGCGGAATTTACCTCACACATCTTTGACCTCCCTAAAAGTATCGCTGAGTTTCCCCCTTCTGTCTCCCATGGCCCCGGAAGAGATCCCCGTTTGCTACCAGTTAAACAAGTGGTAGTCACAGCTGCACATGAGAGACCCTCCTGCTCTCCTGCAATTAGAGAAAATCAATAAAGAAAATAGTAGTTACAGACTAAAATAAGACGTCCATGTATCAACCGAAGTAAATGGACCAGTCCTCATGGGACGTTACAAATGAACAACAAAGTTATTAGGCGTGGCGTACAGCAAAAAGTTCAAGTGTTGAATGGTTTGAGGAGATTAGAAAAGTTATGGGTGCTCCAACAAGTGACGTAACCGTCCGTGTACGTCTTAGTTAAATCCTATTGTAAGACAACTAAAAAGCTACATCAAAGATACCACCGAATTTCTCAACAGACTTGCTGAAATTGACATAAGACCTGAGGAACATTTGTTACTTTGTACCGCCGATGTGAAGAGTCTCTATACATCTATTCCACATGGTGGTGGAATCGAAGCTATAGAAAAAGCTCTCCTAAACAGAAAGATAACAAACTCTCTACAGATTTTCCTCATGGAACTTACAATATTCACATTATACCACAGTTATTTTAAACATGACCAACAATGGTACCTCCAAATGTCCGGCATGTCAATGGGCAATTGCGCAGCACCGATGTATGCCAACCTCTACATGGCAGAATTTGAATCTACCCATATATATGAGAACTCAAACTGGGCAAACAACCTAAAACTTTAATACCTCAAGGTATCAAACAATTTTGGCAGCGCAGAATCGGCGGTGAAGCTATGGACAAGTTCCTTTGAAATAAGGAGACGGTGGGGATCTATTATAATCCGAAGTCGACCTGATGTTACTTATGATGAGACTTCATCAACCTCGACTTTTTCACCTAATGAAGATTTAGATACACTTTTTATGACATTATTTGAAAAGATGAACAGCCATTGTTGAACCAAAGGCACTTTTCTGGATAAAGGGGAACTGCCAATCAAATTTCGGAGAGATATATGAACGCAGTTTTACCACCATTTGGTTTAGTAGGGACCACACAAAGCCTTGAAAAAGCTCTGTGGGCGAAACGCGCGTCGGCTGCCATGGTTCTTCTTGTGAATTGTGAAAATTAAACAAAACCTCAAGACAGAAGATTGGATTGGACAATTTGTCTCCTTATTTGTGAACTATATCAAGACACATACATGCGTATAGGATATAGGGCGGGTTAAAGAAAGTATATATCAGTGTAAAAAAATACTCTTACACCCTCCTATTTAAAAATAAAATTAATGGTGTGCTTAGGTATGTTGTATATTTATGTGTGACCTGGGATTCATCTGAATCCAAGGACCAATTGACGCCTCGGTGGGTAGGTGTTAGATACCTCGATAGCACCCCGGCCTTAGTCGCCAGGAATAACATTGGACTCTCTTTGATAATTGGCATTAATTTGAGATGTGCGGTTCGATCTAAGCAAACCCACAATCTGTGTTTATTAACCTAAAACTTTATGTTCGTTATATACGATCTATTTTTCATCTGGAAAGATACCCATGAAAACCTAGAAATAGCCCTCATTGATTTGAACACCAAAGACAACCGCATCACCCTCACAAGGAACATCGATGAACACGAATAAACATTCCTGTGAAAATCACTGAAAAAGGATTGGAAACAGACCTCTTCCGGAAAATTACTGATCGCAACAACACCGTACATCACAGCAGCTTCCACCAGAACTCGCTCAAAAGAAATTTGCCATTTAGTCAGATGTTACGAATCAAACGAATTGTTTCAGATCCTACAGCCTGCACTAACCAAATGAAAAGAATGGCCACAAGATTCCTTAACAGAGGTTACCCACAAGAGGATATATCAGAGGCTATGGAAAAAGTGTCAACTATCTCACGCCAGGAAGCCCTCAAAGGATCTTCAAAAAAAGAGGAGAAAAGAACAGTACTAGTTTCTAGATACTCCACATCCAGTAAAACATACAAGAGTATCATCCTCAAACACTGGCGCATACTGTCATCTGAACCCCATTTTGGCAATTTATTTGAAAGTGCTCCTATCTTTGCATACACCAGGACAGCAAACTTGAAAGAAATCTTGTCTAAAAAGCCCAAGAAACAAACTGTTTACACTGGCACACGTCCGTGCCATAATTGCAACAGCTGCAACAATATAATCAAGGGAAACCGCGTGAGTCACCCCATGAAAGGGTTCCAAATCAAACTACATGTGGATGCGACATGCGATTCAACAAACTTGATTTACCTACTAAAATGTCCATGCGGCATGATATATGTGGGAAAAACCACCAGAAAAATAAAAGTTCGCCTCAACGAACATAAATCGAACATACGCACCAATAATCAAAAATCCAGCGTAGCAATACATTTTAACGAACTTAACCATAATGTGGCCCAGTTGAAATTTATGGTGCTAGAAATCATTTGCAAAACGGAAGGAAAAGACAACAATAAAGTACTTTTACAACGAGAGACATCTTGGATCTACAGATTACAGGCGATGAAGCCATACGGTCTTAATGACCGAATTGAACTTAGTTGTTTTTTGTAGTACCTACCACGGTGCATGTGTTTTTCACATATATCTTTTGTACAATGTAACTTGGGCATGTAGAATATGTATTCTAATTCTTTTTTTGATAGTTCACTCCTTTTTGATTGAGTACTTTTCTTGTTATCACTCCCTTACAAAATAGCCGCCACGTTAACCGACACATTCTAGTCCCTTTTTCATTTCCTTAACACACTCCGTGAGCCACACTTAAATCCCCTCCTTCACTCCGTTACAACTCCGTCAGCTACGAGTAACTTCGCTGCGGTCTCCTGAGCCGATTTCACCATTCCTGCACACGAAGTAAGTCGCTAACTCCGACAGAGACCCATCAGTCTAACCAACTCGGGGGTCTGAGCTGTTCCCTAACTGCATGATCATTCTTTTACCTTTCAGGAACATGAAATCCTTTACGAACTAGGCACGTAAGCATTTTCTTTCTTACCCAGTTTCTCACGCAAACCGAACTTTTGTTTTTTCGCCCACATCGGGATATAAGATTTCTATACTATGAATGGACCTACCACTTTGCATGCGTCCTTGCACGCCTTCAGATAAGGTAATGAATGCTATTATACTTGATTGTAATCGTTTTTGAGTTAGATTCCGCATTATAAAAGCGTGTTATTGTGTTTCACAGAGCTCCTTGACAAAGGGCACTTTCCGCCCGAAATGCATCGGAGCCCGTTTTGGAATTATCAACAAATTGTTTTTTGAGAACAAATAAATGAATTGGAACTTATGATCCTTTGAACTGTTTCAACTATTGATCGATTAAACATTTAACCAGCAGAAACAAAAACGGAGTCTGTCTCTTTATGACGAACCCGAATGGTGTGCCCAGTTTTCAAGGATGCGTTTACACCCCAGTCACGTTACAAATGAAGACAAGGTGGTACTAAGGAGGGACTAACAAGCCTAATAACGAATCAGAATCCAGCATTTATAAAGGACAATGACATAAGCCAAGGACAAATATAGGCAGGGAGTGGGCGGGGCTTCAAGTACATACTCCAATACAGCATGGCTCACAGAGCTGCCCATGCGCTGCCCAGGTTCGACCTAAAAATGGCATGTCAGTGCATGTTGAGGGGCTAGCTGTGAGTTGTTTGGGAATACCCACACACCAAGGGGGTCGTGGTCAGAATGAGCAAAGTTTTGCAGTATGCACAACTAATAAACACCTTCCTTCCCATTCCCACCACAACTCTAAAACAGTAAGTAAAAAACATTCCTCATCCCTAAAGGTACTTTGTGAACACCAAATTTCACTGCACCTTCTGTATCCGAAATGAACCTGAAAGTGTGTACCATGGAGGCTGACATGCAAAGCATAAATGCTTTATATTTTATTGCTGATGGTCTAACATTTTCCCCTGCATGCTTTGCTGGCTGCTTCATTATCAAAACACATTAATCCCTGAAGTAAACATGACACCAAAGTCTAACAGTTCTCTTTATATGTAGATATTTGATATATGCCGAGGGCGAGTTACATGAAAGTCAATACTGCTCCACAATGAAGTATTGATTTTAGTTGTAATAAGGCAAGGGAATGAATTTATTGTGCTACCAGTCGACCATGAGAAATCTTTGAAAATCAGCAGATTAAACACTGAAACCAGCTGCAGCTCGCATCTGCGAGAAGGGCATCGGCGTCCTCAAATGATGAGCTGTATTGTCAATTAAAAAATGTAGAACCAATTCAAACATTGACGTTCCCTGTTTAGACAATTGGATTGAGTAAAATATTGATCCCACTGAAGGAAGTGTTGAAATTACATACCAGCAAAACGGTTCGAACTTAACATTTATTAACAAGTAAAATGAAAACAAAGAGCAATCAAGGGAGAACAAGAAGGCATAAACATCTGAGCCAACTTCCGGCTTTGTGTTTCTAGTGGATCTAATTGTGCCTCGCTGACAGATGGAGAGCATATCACGCGCTTGTCTCTGCAAAGATACATTTTAACCAAATGCATGGGGGCAGCGAGTACAACAAAATTCATCCCACTTTGAACCCTACCCCAAATAACTCTGAGTAAGTGAGTGAGGGGATTAAGCTTAGCACTCGTTCTGTTGCTTCTCAGAGGAGATCCTGAAACACAGTGATTTTGCTCATCCACCCATCTATCAATCCTAATATCTGTATTGCTTCCTTCCTTCTCTCATCCAGCCCTCCTTCTCCTCACCCAACAGTGTTTACCATAATTCAACTATCCATCAATCTTACCCATCAATTCCTCCCCTCGTCCTTCATATTCACAATTTACACAGCGAGCATATGCACCTTAGCACTGATCAGCAGTGGCAAAGTGCCCAGAGTCCTAAGCCAACAAAAACAGGTCATAAAATTGGGAGGCAAAAGGGCAAAAGTTTGGGTATCAATGGGCAAAAAGGGACAGGTCAAACACTCATCAATCGTATTAATCCATTCCGCCCCTCGTCCTTCCATCTATCCAGCCACCCCGCCAACCATTCAGCCTTACTCTTCTTCTTCAATCCATCATGAATGACTTCCATCCATCCCTGACCTCATATTGTGCACTGTGACCACTCTCATGATGAATCTTCAATCTTTCATGCCTTTTATCCATCCTTCTGAACTTCTTTCCATAATTCCATCACCTTTATTTTTCTCATCCAACCATATTCCTAATTCATGTCAGCCTCCCATTATCCTTTAGTTCAATTCACCTTTCTATCTATCCTTCTCTCCATCATCATTTTGCTCATCCAGACATCTCTCATCTCCTGATCATCCCTTCATACTTCCATTCATTTTCGTCCACCAATTCATCCATCCGCCCACCTCTCAATTCATCCATTCTCCATTCTTCCATTCCTCGCTTCTTTCCTGTAAGAGCAGCTATATTGTGCTTTTTCCACTAGTATCTCAACTCAAAATCAAAGTACACACAGACACAATTTAAAACATTTAATGTACACATTGCCCAGTGGCGTCCAGCCCCTGGTAAAGCTGCTGAAGTAGGTGGTCCATAATGCTCCTGATAGAGGGTAAAATCCACACACTTAGGGGGTCATTTGGATAGCGGGCGGATCGCCACTGCCCGTATGACGGTGGCGATCCGCCGGCTAAAAATATCCGCCCGCTTAGGATTTCCCCCTCCACATTACCATGGCGGGGGAACCGCAAGGGGGACCCCGGCGGACGGAAAAGCTGCTAACTTGGTGGTGGTGTCTGGGGATACCGCCATCCATATTAGCATATATGCAGGGTTGTGCCTTTCCGTAACGGCAACGCCGCCACAGAAAGGCAGGTGATTTTCACCATTGGAGGCCCATAGCGGGCCCCCAGGGATTCTAGGGGGGTTGGGGGTGCACAGGGTACCTATGGTACCCTGCAGTTCCATGCACAACATGGCAGGCACCACGCGGTGCCTGCCACATTGTGCATGGAAGTGCATGACATGCCTTCTTGGCATTGCGGCGGGCGGTGCTGAGAGCACCGCTCGCCGCAATGTCAAGAATGCAGGATGCGCCCGCCAGTGTGGCGGGCGCATCCTAATGTCAGCAATGGGACCCCCGCACGAATGGCGGGTGGTCCTATTCCACATATGGATGGCAGGCGGACAAAGTCTGCCCGCCATCCTAATGACCCTCTATGTTCCACTTGAGCCCTCATTACTAGTCATATGGAGTCATAGTAAGGCATGGTTTAATGTGTTATCTCCGCTCAACCTAACTATAAAGTTATTTCTCATGCAGATTTAGTGCATTATGTATCCTACCCAGTTTTATCATTTGCAGATTGGCTGCATGGTAAGTCCAGGTGGCATATGGCATGAGCTATGGTATTGAAAATGTTACATATAAACGTCTGTCACCTGTGACCATAAGAGGAATAGTTCTGCTGGCTCAGCACAGACCCAAGCACTTGTTTTTAGGTGACTGCAGTGCCTAATGTGAAGTAAAGTTAGACCCTGATTTTACAGACAGTACAACTCGGATACAGTGAGCAGGGTTTCCCCTTTTCTGTTTCTGAGCGGTGCTGTTTAAAATAATGCACTAACTTGGAGAAATATTGAGTTAACTGGCTGGATTGCGCTGGGATGCATCTAATGTTGATAAATCTAGTACGGTGTGTCTTCTTACTGAGATATCTTCTGGGGTTTCTGTTGAGGCAATTTATTTGAAAGTAGTCAAAACCTTTTCCCCCACCTTTTAGCCGGAAATTCATGTGATCAGTTCCACATCGCTGGTATGTGGTCAAATTTCTGATTCCTAGAAGGCAATAGTTATAATTCCTCTCTTGAAGTAGTTTATGCTGGACCTTTTACAGACTTCTAACTACTGGCCTAGCTCTCATCTGCCCTTTCTTACTAAGATAACAAAGAGATGTTCATATCAACAATGCACTAACTTCCTGGAATCTCACACTTTGCTTAACTCACAGCAATCAGGTGGTTTTTGTGGTCTAAGCACTGAGACTGTTTTGATCATGGCTTTTAGTGATATCTGGCTTATGTTGGATGAGGGCAGCAGCGCCATCCTCATCACTCTTGACCTTTGTGCCACGTTCAACACGGTCTCTTATGATTTCTTATTAACTAGTATGAGGGATGTCAGCATAGGAGCCAGAGTGCTTCATTGGTTTAGCTCTTTTACGAGTGAACAAGCACAAGCTGTTTCTCTGACTGTCTCACACTCTACTTTTAAACCTCCTACTTGGTGTCCCTCAGGGATCGTTCCTTAGCCCAAACTTTTTCAACATTTATGTTGCCCCTCATGCATATCTTGTAGCATCCTTTGAACTGCAGTTTTTTATATACACTGAAGACACCAAAATTATTTTTAAGTGCAAAGGCTGACTTTTCGATTTACAAAAACAAGCTCAGACTTGTTTGGTAGCTCTGGCCACCTGGGTGAAGAACAATTCTCTCTCTAAATACAGAAAAAACCGAAGCACACGTCTTCACTAAACCCAGCCTTTGGTCTCCATGCTGCTGGCTGAGTACTTTTGAACCCAACCCCCCAGGCAAGCCGAATCAGTACATTATTTGGGTATGACTTTCAGTTCTACCCTTCGTTTAAAACTCACATTTGTAAACTCCCATTATCATGGGTTTTTTTTGGGAATATTTTTATTTTTGAGTTTCATTTCCCTGGTTTTTAATTGTTTGCCTATGCGCCCCCCTGCCCACTCACCTGCACTATAATACTGGTGTAAACACCGCCGTTTAAGCGGGTCCGGTTCTGAGGAGCTTTCTTACGCGCTCGCCATCTTGAGAGCGAAGGGAGCGAAGGGGTGAATCTTGGGGGCCATCTTAGAGCGGTCTAGCGCTCCGGCGAAGCGGGATATGCCTACTTAAGGTGTCTGCGGTTGAGGGTTCTGCCCTGACTAGGTAGCTTACCAGCATCTACCAGCGCTGTTGCTCGAGCGTTCCGCTTTTTAACTCTCCCGTTTTTCTATCTTTGTTTATTTGAGTTTCATTTCCCTGGTTTCTAATTGTGTGCCTATGCGCCCCCCTGCCCACGCACCTGCACTATAATACTGGTGTAAACACCGCCGTTTGAGCGGGTCCGGTTCTGGGGAGCTTTCTTACGCGCTCGCCATCTTGGGAGCGAAGGGAGCGAAGGGGTGAATCTTGGGGGCCATCTTAGAGCGGTCTAGCGCTCCGGCGAAGCGGGATACGCCTACTTAAGGCACACTACTCTGAGCGCAGCGGTGACGAGCAGCGGGCGTGCCTTCCCTGCGCCTGAGTCGTGCCAGAGTCCTGCCCGTCTGCGCCCATCATCGCTAAGGAGGCGCGGGGCGTGGCCGAACCCTTAGTTACAGTCTTTCGGATTATGGTGCCTATTATCAGATACCGAAGAGAGGAACTGCTGGCCATTAGGAGCCGGGTCACTAATTGCGTCCATACACCGGTTGGCCCTTTATGTGGTCCGTACCGGTGCACATGTGGTGGATGGTCCTTGCTTTCGTCTGCCCCCATTCGAACGGTGGAGACGCTTGGTTCTCACAGGCGCTCGATAGGACTGCGGGATCTCGTCATTTGGAACCTAAATGTGAGATCCTTGGTTAAACATCATTTGGAGATACATGATCTTATCAAGGACGGGTCTCCTGATCTGTTTTTCATGACAGAAACTTGGTTGCAGGATACAGATACCGCTATCCTGAATTTGGCCTGTCCCCCGGATTATTTCATCTACACGTTGAATCGTGAGACTAGAGGGGGGGGGGGATTGCGCTGGCCATCAAGTCATGCTATCCGTGTAAATGGAAAGCTTGGAAAATACCGGGCTGCGAGAGCGCTCTTTTTAAAGCTTCAATTAGTGACCACTTCACCTTTTCTGGTATTTTGATTTATCGACCTCCGGGCTGTGACACTGCTTTCAGGGCTGCCCTCCCTGATCTAATTAGCACTAAGCATGGGCGGATTTTGCGGATCCACGATTCGCGGATTTAGCGGATCCACGGATCGTGGATCCGCAAAATCCGCCTATTTAGCGGATTCAGCGGATTTGCGGATTGGGGGCGGGGCTTCCTCGAGTGTGTGGGCGGGGCCAAACGGACGGGGCTTCCACGCGAGCGCACATGCCTCTTGTGTGTCTAAAAGGTCAGCATCGATGGTATATTTGGGAAGAAGGCACATCTGCCCAGCCTCCCAACGCTGATGAATGAGTCACTGCATTTGCGCTTCAACTAGTTCCAGCGACCAAGTGTGTGTTACTATGCAATCGCGCCGAAGTGCGCAGGGGTCCCTTTAGTGAAATGTCCATCATAGTGGGTAAATGGCGGGAAGACGGTGCACACCTCAAGTGTGTGGGCGGGGCCAAACGGACGGGGCGTCCATGCGAGCATGCCTCTTGTGTGTATAAAAGGGCAGAGACCGATCAGAGCAGCAGATTAATTTTTGGGCTGATCAATGAGTCACTGAATTAAAGCTTCAACTAGGGCACATGCTTTATTGATATCTGCAAGTGTTTCCTGTTGAGGTTTATTTTTTTGTGCCAGGACCGTCGTGCCCGAATGAACCCTGCCCTTCATATTTATTCAAGAAGACACCACCGTTGAAATAATTTACGATGGCGCCGGCAAGCTGCGGATTTTGCGCTCATCCTTAATTAGCACTATGGCATTAGGATGCTCTAATTTTAATATTATCAGGGATTTGAATCTCCATTTTGACTGTCCGGCTGCCCCTGCTATTAGTAGCATCTTGGCCGATTTAGAGGCCTTACAACTGAACCAATTGGCCACTTCGCCTACTCATACGAAAGGGCATATCCTTGATCCTTTTTTTACCACCTTGGAGGGGGTTAGAGTCTTAGGCCCGATTCAGATCGCCTGGACTGACCAGGAGTCTCCTTTTAAGCCGCAGGAAAGAACTGTGCTTAGGCGATACTGAAAACAACTGAGACTAGAGGATTTCTACCAGCTTCTGGAAGAGACTCCATTGGGACCCCTAACAGAGGTGGAGCGAAGCTATGACCACTTCTGTGAGTGGATTACCCACGCTCTTGATTCTCTGATCCCCATGGGCTGGGCTAGGGGTCGTACAAAAGAGCCCAGTCCTTGGTATGATAGTTCTCTAGCGCATCTTAAAAAAGCCTGTAGACAGGCGGAAAGGGAGTGGCGTAAGGCGTATGATCCGATGAAAAAGGTATACTACCTCGCCAGAATTAAAATATACCATAGGGCAGTGTGTAGAACACGTGCTACCTTCTATGCCCAAGAATTCCAGAACAGTTCTAATCCTTCGAAACTTATTTTCAAGGTGTTAAAGGACTTGATGGCCAAACGAGCCACGGTGGCGGAAATCTGTTCGGAATTTCATTGCGAGGATCTGGCTTCCTTTTTCCTAGAGAAAGTTCGGGCCATATACCGAACTTTCCCGAAGGGCACTGACAGCCTGGAGCCGGTCAGTGGTAGTCTGGGTGGGGGTGAGTGTCTCACCACTTTGCCCCCTTTATCGACTGAGACCTTTAACTCCTTGCGCATTAAAATCAAATCGGGTTCTACTGCAGATCCGATGAAACCGGCTCAGCTCAGGAGTATGTCCCTGCTATGCCGTGCCCCTTTGCTCTCTTTGATTAATCTGTCTCTATCTTCAGGTGTTGTTCCCACTAGGTGGAAACAAGCTGTAGTAACACCGATTCTGAAGAAGACGACGTTAGACCCTCTCAAACCTGAGAACTATCGCCCGGTCTCCCTCCTACCTTGGGCTGCGAAAATAACTGAGGCTCATGTGAACGGAATTCTTTCTGACCATCTCACCAGGGCTACATCCTGGACCCTACCCAGAATGGGTTCCATGCGGGACATAGCACGGAGACGGCCCTACTTGCCATGGTGGAACATCTGCGCTTGGTGCTTGATGAGGGTCGGACGGCGGCACTGCTGTTATTAGACCTTAGTGCCGCGTTCGACACGATCTCGCACAGGATCTTGCTTCAGCGCCTGGAAGAAGAGGGTGTCGTGGGGTCTGCCCTAGGTTGGCTCCTTTCATTTCTTGCCGATCGGTCCTTTAAGGTGGCGATTCCGCCCTGCCAGTCTAAATCGTATCCGTTGGAACTGGGTGTCCCGCAGGGTTCTTCGCTAAGCCCAACTTTCTTCAATCTTTATGTGAGGCCGCTGGCAGCGGTTGTCAAGGAATGGGGCCTGATGATGGTCTCATACGCAGACGACACGCAGCTGGCGGTCTCGTTGAGCGGAGACCCTGACATGGAGGCACCCAGGTTCCGTGATGGACTTTTAGTAGTAGCCAACTGGATGACGACCAACTGTCTCCAGTTAAACGCCAAGAAGACCGAGGTTATGGTGGTCGGCAAGCAGGCGGAGTTATGGGGGGACAGGTGGTGGCCTCCTGAACTGGGGGTGACCCCTGTTCCGGCATCGGAGATAAAAAATCTTGGGGTTTGGTTGGAGCCATCTCTCAGTTTCAGTTGCCATACCAGGAAGGTAGCGGCTACTTGTTACGGTATCATCAGAGGTTTAAGACCAATTATGAAATTCTTCGACACCCCCACAAGGCAGCTAGTGGTCCAAGCGTCAGTGTTGTCCCAGCTGGATTATGCCAGCTCGCTCTTGGTGGGGATTAATCAGTCGGAACTCATCCGGCTGCAGCGAGTTCAAAACGCTGCAGCCAGAGTAGTGATTGGATTGCCAAGGTACTGTTCGGTCGCTAAAACGCTACGCTCTCTTCATTGGCTTCCGATGAACCAGAGGATTAGATTCAAGGTGCTTTGCCTTGCGTTTAAAATCCTCAAGGGCTCATCCCCCCAAATACTGGAGAATCTGGTGAGGCCATATGTGCCCTCACTAACCCTTAGATCCCTGGGCCAAAACCTGGCAGTGGTTCCGCGCTTCAGACTGAGCAGAGCCGGCGGCCGTTCCTTTCGAGTGTTAGCGGCGAAGTTTTGGTATGTTCTCCCCCCTCACATTCGTGTCCTTAAAAATCTTTTTTTATTTAGACGGTCCATTAAGACTATTCTATTTGTCTAGTTTCTTTGATGCTCTCTTTGATCTATTCCTGCAGCTTTTTAACAGTGTTGTGTTGTGGGTACCTTGCATGGCGCCGGGACGCCCCTTTGCTGGGGCAGCTGTGCGCGGTATAAGTTAGGATAACATAACATAACATAACATCTTCTCTGTTTTTCACATCATGCACAAACAAGTCAGCAGGTACAGAATAGTCACATTCGGTTCAAAGCTTTGCGGGAGAAAAACATAAGTAATAACATGATAGAGCATATCACCACCCATTCTAGCGTTGCTCGTGCAATTAATCAGTCTGAGTCCTCATCGTCCCCAGCTGGACGTGGCGGCTCACAAATACAACCTCTGAATTTGTTCCAGGCCCCCCAGATTCCCTCCCACTTTTTTGGGCAACCTCGATGGATGTAGACAGCCCTCTCCGCTACCATCGCATCATCCATATCTTTGCAACATTTGTTGAGCGTCGGGGAGACCGCCGATCCCCACAGCATAGCAATATTGCGCTTTGCAATCATCATGCCTATCATTACCCAGTCCAGCTGGCGTTGGTTCAAGTCGTTAGGCTCCCACACGTTCAACAAACAGCGGCGAGGCTCCGGCAACAAGGAGATATCAATCGCTTGGGAAATAGTGCGCATTACTGCTGTCCAGTACATTGGCATGTGTCTACAGTCCCAAATAGTATGAAAGAACGTTCCTTCCTCCCCACAGCCACGAAGACAGAACTTATGCGTAGCCTTACCTATTTTGTACAGGGTCGTTCTCGTGTAATATGTGCGGTGCAATATCTTTAGTTGGACCAGCTTTAACCTGGAGGGGATAGCAGTTACACGTGGTGAGGCGAGGGCCTCCTGCCATTCAGAGTCGTCAAAGAGGCCCACCTCTCCAGCCCAGTTCAGTTTCAATGCTGGCATTACGTCCGGAAGATTATTAATGAGTTTCTTATAAGTAAAGGAGGTAGCCTTATCGGTCATGTGGTCTGTCAGAAGCCTGTCTTCAAGCGGGGACGACTCCTGCAGGACAGTGCCCACTGGGATAACCGAGTGTAACGCGTGTGCAATCTGCAGGTACCTGAACCTCTCCGTCAGTGACATCTCATACTGCGCTTGCAGGTGGCTGAAGTCAACTACGTCACCCTTTCTCCATAGGTCACCTACCACTGATATGCCAATGGAGTCCCAAGCCTGGAACCCCTTGCTGTTGAGAAGGAAGCCCAGTTGCCAGGAGTCCCACAGCGGTGTCATTTGGGTGAGAATGTCATTGCATTTAAGACGTCTATTGGCCTTGTACGATAACTGTACTGAGTGTTGAGTCGGGCCCACCAGATCCAATGGAGGCGGCGGGAGTAAAGATTGCGGAGCAGACCCCTACCATCAAGAGAATGCCTGTCAGCAAAGTACGTCGGCTCGGTCTGCGGGGCATGTAAGCAAAAATTGATCTGCTTAAGGTGTGCCGCCCAGTAATAGAGCTGAATGTTCGGGAGCACTATCCCCCCATCGTACCGGCTTCTGGTCAGTTTATCCTGGGCGATTCGAGGTGGCTTTGCCCCCCAAAGCAGGTGGGATACCGTCGCAGCGATCGCCTTGAAGTAGGTCGGTGGTACCAAAAAAGGGCAATTCTCTAGCACATACAGAAAGCGCGGGAGCGCCATAATTTTGTACAGTGCCGACTTTCCTAGGAGTGTGAGGGGAAGAGTCTGCCACACTCTGACGTCACGTTTGAACCTGTCCAATAGTGGTCGAAGGTTCAGATCATAAAATTCAGCGGGGTCCGACGTAATGAGAATACCCAGATATTCAAATGGTGCCGTCGCAACCCGCAGGGGACAGCTCATGGGCAGTGTGGGAGGTGGGCCAGACAGTACATGAAGGACGGACTTGGTCCAGTTGATCTTGTAACCAGACACCCTACCGAACTTCTCACAAACATTTAATATTCCAAGAATAGATTTTTTGGGGGAGGTGAGATATAAAAGTATATCATCGGCGTATAGAGATATACGGTCCTCCCACCCATCGGACCATTGGAGTCCCCTGATAGAGGGCTCCCATCCCACCCAAATCGCGAGAGGCTCCAAAGCAACGCAAAAAGCAGTGGGGACAGCGGGCACCCCTGCCTTGTGCCACATCCCAGTGGGAAGTCTCGTGAAATGTGCCCATTGGCAGCAACATGCGCCAGCGGTCTAGTATATAGTAAACGAACCCAGGCACAGAACTTGGGGCCGAACCCCATATGTTGGAGCACCGCAAATAGGTAAGGCCATTCGATTGTATCGAACGCCATAGTTGCGTCCTGTTGTAGTTCTATCTAGGACCCTAATTCGATATTCCTGATTTATGCCCTTATGTGGTTATAATAGATAATATCCTTATAAAGGCATAAGAATCATATCCATATTTAGTCATAGCCCATGCAGTCCAAATTAAGCAATGCTACTTCCCCAGGCTCCTAGAGAGTATAACGAGTTCTCTAAACAAACCAAGCCTCCAGCAACCTGGGAATTCCCCATGGCTTTTGTTTTGATTTGTCCTAGAACTCCTGTGAGCACTGTAAGAACGGCCCGTTCTTAGTGACATCTTTATTAACGTCTTATGTCCAACCTTACGTCAAACCCGGCACTTTTCAGGTATAAATATACCAACGTTGCCTTGAGCAAACACACGGTGGTTAGGAGCAGAGCGGCTATCTACTTGCCCGAGAGCCCAGCTGATGCGGAGAGCCCACAGACGCCGCCCCTCCCTTTTGACCCACTGAGAGAGACGCTGTCTTTTCTCCTGCCGAAAAATCCAGCTCCGGTGTTCTCAGCCGCCCTTGCGGGTTGCTGGGATATCGAGTCCTGAGAACGAGATACCAGACCTCCTGCTTTCTATTACCCAGGTACGGAGCTGACTAAACCCTTAAAGAGAATTCTTGACTCAGATTCTTGGCAAAACCAACTTAACTTAAACTGCTACTTATTTACTCCTTCCCACGTATTAGGCTTAGGTCAGGTACACCGGGGTAGGCGTATTTAGAAGCACCAGTTGAGTACGTTAGTTAATGTATATATGTATGTATATATTTTATCCATTTTAAAGTATCATATGGCTAAGAAACCATATCAATGCTTTTACAGTATTATTTTATAATACTCCTTTTACTGTACGCACTTTACTTTGTGCTGAGCATTGCAATTGTGGCAATTAATTTCTCTTGCATGAGAAAGAAGACTGCTCAATAAATAACACCTTTTATTGAAAACGCCCGTCTCTCTATTCTCTGCACTCTGGTGAAACTAAGTATGCACGATTGACTGAGTAAAATAGCTGTCTATTGTTTTCACACGACTCTAGAGATACACTCTTATTCTGATGGAGCAAAGTTGTCATGTTTTATGGTTGTCAGAAGCGAATCCCTTCTTGTCTATCCAGGGAAGCTAAACTCCTCCTTGTTTACTCGAGAAAGTTTCTAGTGACCTCTGAGCTAGCTGGCAAAACTAATTAAGTCTAATATAGTCAGTAGAGACCTAGTCGACCTCAGTCCTACGTCTACACTGCTGTTTATATTATTCCAATGCGCAGAGCCTATTGGGAATATAGGAACTACACTACATGGCGCCCAACGTTTGGTAAGGCGATAATCTAACGCAAGACACTAGAGTAACTCAGTCGTGCTTTTTCACACAGAACCCTTTTTCCCGTAAATACTCCAAAAGACGTCTGGAGTGGGTAAAAGGTTAAAATCCGCCGTATAGTTTTTGGTTTAGTCAACGTTGAAGGATACAGTGTTCCAAAAATTGGGCACCTAATCTTTGTTTCCCTTGAAACTTGATCTGCAACAAAAAGCTTTCTGTTAGTAAAAATGACGGAAAGTGAAGACGAAAGGGAGGCAGCTACAATAGCAGCTCGACTCCTAGCGGATGACACAAGTCTCCAAGAAAATTACCCGAATGTTATAATCATTCCGGTAAATGTAAGAAAAACTATAACTATTAAACTTATAGAAAATGGACTGACATCACGAGGTGGTACAGTCATATTCGTGATAGAGGCCCATGAATATCGGCAGACAGAGGTATTCTACTCATGGATAAACTTTCCAGCAGCAAACGCTGTAACACACGAATTCCACTATTATAAAATAGAGGAACCTCCGGAGGAATACACTCCTTTCGAGGATGTTGAAATCCCATTACATTACCAATAGCACCTGCTCTGGTTTAAAGGCGCCCTAAAACATAAAAATCACATCACCAGGCTCGGTCCACTAGGTAGACCAGGAGCAACGTGGCCGGTTCTAGCCAGCTACACACTAAATCCTGACATTGAATAAATGTCAAGTGAAGAACTTTTAGTTAAAATAAAAGAATTGAATGAATGAATGAATGAAAATATACTTGGTATAGCGCATGGCTACCCTAGGGCATCCCAGCGCTTTGACCCAGGCAACATCATCAGCACTCATCGGAAAAGAAAAGTTTTTAATTGTTTCCGGAACATGAGATGGTTCGGTAGGAGTCGGATGCTCTCAGGAAGATTATTCCAGAATTTGGCCGCTTGCAAGGAAAACCGCCGACCCCCCCGTACGGGATCTCTTGATCCTCTGGACTGTCAGAAGGTTGAGTTCACTGGACCTAAGGGTTCTGAGGGGTCGGTAAGGGCAAAAGAGAGGGCGAAGAATATCTGGGCCGTTGTTTGTGATGGATTTGTGGACCATACACATGGCCTTAAAACCTATCCTCTCCTGAATCGGAAGCCAATGAAGAGCACGCAGAGCAGGCTTAACCGAGCTGTGTCTAGGAACTTTGACCAGAAGTCGAGCAGCGCAGTTCTGGACTGACTGCAGAATTTTGACAGTGCCTAACGGGGCGCCAAGATAGAGTGCATTGGAGTAATCCAATCTGGAGATGATCAATGACTGTACCAGGAGTCGTCTGGAATCACTAGGAAGGAGGTTGAGAACCTTCCTTAAAGTCCTAATCAGGCCAAAGCATGTTGCGGCTACCTTCTTTGCCTGCACTTGAAAGCCGAGAGAGGGATCAAGCCAGACTCCCAAACTCTTGATTTGTTTCTTTGGGGTCGGAGGGGGTCCCAGGCAGCTCGGCCACCATGGATTAAGGTTCAGAGGAGCCTTGTGACCCATGATCATGATCTCGGTTTTAGTCCCATTTAGTTTCAAAAATGAGGCTTCCATCCATTCGCAGACCTTAGTGAGACAGGGGGACAGATTGTTTGGTCCAGAGGTCCCGTCTTCAGACCTAGTGAGTGAGACCACCAACTGGGTGTCATCGGCGTAGGTGACCAATTTTATTCCCCAGGGAAGCACCACCTCAGCCAAGGGCCTCATATAGATATTAAATAAGGTAGGGCTTAATGAGGATCCCTGGGGAACGCCGTAATGAAGGGGGAACTGTCTTGAAGTATACTCCCCTTCAAAGACAGAGAATGTTCTTTCGGCTAGGAAAGATTGAAGCCATTTAAGGGCAACTCCAGAGACGCCAGCCTCGCCAAGGCGGCTGATCAGCAGGGAGTGGTTGACCGTATCGAAGGCTGCGCTGAGGTCCAAGAGGACCACCGCAGCGCAGCCTCCGGCATCTACAATCTTCCTCGCTTCCTCGACTACCACCACCAGGGCGGTCTCAGTGCCCTGTTTTGTTCTGAAGCCAGTTTGAGTAGGGTGAAGTACTGCCTCGTTCTCTATAAAGGCGGATAAGGCAAGATTGACATGCTTTTCTGTGATTTTACTCATCCCTGGCAACAGGGAGATGGGGCGATAGTTTGACCAGTCATCAGGGTCGAGATTAGCTTTTTTTAAAAGAGCTTTGACTCTGGCCTGTTTCCACTGTGGGGGAACCACTCCAGTGGAAAGGGAAGAGTTGATTACGTCCTTTATAATTGGTACTACCACCTCAGAGACTTGTTTTAGGGCAGAGGGTGGGGCAATGTCTGTAGGAGAGCCTGATTTCAGATTCTGCAGAAGTTTTTCTACTGTTGAATGATCTATCAAGGGCAGAACATCCAGAGAAGGTGAAGAGACCAATCGAGTAGTGAGCTCAATGGAGAGTCCTAGATCATTTATAGCTTCCTTCGCACAGAAGGAGGAGTAGATGGTAGCAACTTTTAAGCTAAAAAAATTGGCTAACTCCTCGCACCGTTTTAGAGGATCAGCCACTTCATTCAAGGGACTAGGCGGAGTTACCAGAGACTTGAAGATTTTGTACATTTCCCTAGGGGAGTTAGCGGCTTTTGATATCTCAAGCTGGTAAAAAGAGGCTTGGGCTAATTTTAGTTGGGTCTTATAGTTCCTAAGGGTAGCTCTGTATTCCGCTTTATCCTCTGGAGTGAAGTTCTTTCTCCACTTCCTCTCTAGCCTCTTACAGTTCCGTTTAAGGCATTTCAATTCTGCAGTATACCAGTGCATTTTATTGGAACCTCCACGGTGCACTATTTTGTGTTTAGGGAGAGTGAGGTCAAGAGATGACTCAAGCCACTTATTGAAGGACCTATAAGCTTCAATCTGATTATCCTTCTTAATTAACGGAATGGAGTCTTTTAAAACTGTTGCTAACTTTGACACAGGCAGTTTTGACCAAGTCCGACCAGTTTTGATTGTAGTTGTAGCAGGATGGACAGCATCCATGGGCGTCCATACAAATGATAGCAGTGCATGATCTGACCATGGAATAGATAGCGACTCCTTCCACTGCAAGTCAGTAAGATTGGTGTAAAAATGGTCAATCAAATGGCCAGCAGAGTGAGTGGCTCCCTCCACAATTAACACAGGCATATAGAGAATTAGTTCAATTGGCAATGGAGGATATAACATACCTCCAGAAATTGAAAGAAACAGATATAGCAGAACAACCATTTGAGCTGGCCAGAATCAAAGAAAAATCCTATGAAGAACTAGGTAGAGATAGTTTGGGTGGGAAACCAGTAAAACCCCAACTAACTGAAAATCCTGAAAAAATCTTTATTAAAAATAATCTAAACACTCCAAAAAAGAGCTGGGATGGAAATAAACAATCCACTCCCAAAGGAAAACGTTTCCAGTGCAAAAGAAGGTCTCCTCAACGGAGAGAAAGATCTCCTGACCGAGGTGACAAGTCTCCCCAGAGGGAGCCCTCTGAGAAAAGATACAACCTTAGAGATAGGGATAAATTAAGAAAGCCTGATAGATATCAAGATATTGATACACGTCCCTCTCGATCTTTTCAGACTTCCTCACAGAAATCGGAAAGAAGAGGACGGTCAGAACACAAAGAAGAGCACGTCAAGTCCAAAGACAAGGAACCTGCTCATCAAAGTAAAAAAATTACAATTTCAGAGAAAGAAGGTAGCCAGTATTAAAATAATTAAAGATGCCGAGGATACTGAGGACACAACTGAAAAACGGAGAGTGGGCCCGGACAATGCTAGACAGCGCAGCAGAAGTAACCATAGGTCGCAAGATCTTGATGAATCTACTGGAGACAGTGGACACGAATGAATACATTCAAGTAGAAACTGCAGATACCAGAGTTAGCAAACCTCATAAAATATACGAAATAACATTACGTATAAAGGGGGACAAGACTAGAAAGTAAGGGTCTCTTTTGGGAT
The DNA here is from genome assembly GCF_964261635.1 of Lissotriton helveticus. Taxonomy (NCBI): domain Eukaryota; kingdom Metazoa; phylum Chordata; class Amphibia; order Caudata; family Salamandridae; genus Lissotriton; species Lissotriton helveticus. Next base: position 130,570,069 of record NC_136069.1, read on the forward strand.
AACCTTTCAAAAGGCTATGACATCCTGTTAGCTGAGAAAGACTGGCCACCAGAGTTTGTCAGGGAGTGCCCTCATGGCAAAGAAATGATTATGCCGGCCTTCTCAAATCATATTCCAATTCATAGAAAATATACATATGCAAGAAAATGGGCAGTAGCTCAAGCACCTGCATTATATAAAAATCATGTAGGATGGGATGAGGACTCTCCTCCTCACAAAATCCAGTTAAAATGTCAACCTACTGCACAAAGGCAGTACCCAATTAAACAAGAAGCTGAAAAGCAAGTCAGGGAGATCTTAGATCAACTTGAACACCAAGGGGTGATTGAAACATGCACCTCACAAATGAACAATCCTTTGTTTCCTGTCTCCAAGCCAGACGATTCATATCGTCTAGTTTTGGACTACAGACACCTTAACTCATGTTGCAAAACATTTGCAGTACAAAACTCACACAGTGCAGCACTAATGAATAACATCGTGCGCAAAGAAATACAAAATGACATTAGACATCTCTAATGGATTCTTTTGTCAAAACATTGCACCTGAGAGCAGGTATTTGACCGCGTTCTCAATAATGGGGTCGCAGAAACACTTCTGTCGACTCCCACGGGTATTCAAGAATAGCCCGTGATTATTCTCAGCAAGGGTAACAGAGTTACTACAAATATATGATGATGAGGCATTATCCTATGTCGATGACATCTATCTCACAGATGATGACCTGGATACTCACTTGAAAAGAGTGAACACCATAATACTTGGGTTCGCAGCTGAGGGTTACAAATTCAACTTTAAAAAGTCACGAATTGCCCATCTAACTGTCCTATTTTTAGGATATGAATTATCAAGTGAAGGCAAAAGCCTAGCAGACAGCTTCTTAGAGAAGTGCGCTGTACTCCAAGCACCAAAAACGCTGAAGAACTTACAATCAATACTAGGTTTCCTGAATTTCGAAAAAACATACATTCTAAATTATGCAGAGCGGGCTAAACCTCTCTATGAATTAATAAAACCTGATTTCAAACCAATCAATTGGATTCAGAAACACACAAACATTTTAAGAACATTGCAAACAGACATGTTAGCTAAAACAAAATTACAAACTCACGAAAACATACGCAACCTTGTAATCCGAGTCATCCCAGGAAGATGCGGATTCACGTACCTGACCTCTAATGAGGGAGAAACGGTACCAAAAGCTTACAAATCACACTTGTACACACAAGCTGAAATGAAATTCAGTCGTACTGAAAATATTCTGATAGCGGTTCAAACTGCTGTAGCAAAAGAAAGATCCCAAGGCAGAAGAATAACTGTTTTAACAGCAGAATCAGCCCTTGAGGCATTAACAAGCCCACGCAATTTGAATGCTGTGGCATTAGATCCAAAATGGATACAATGGGAACATTCTATTGCTGCAGAAGTACTATTTTGACCCGAATATGAAAAAATTTAAGAATCTAAAATATGAAGAAGAATATCCTCTTTTTTTTTTAATTATCAAGAGGGGGGTGGATCACTTGTCCTGCTGAACCCGGATTAATCGGTATTCGGTGCGTCCCTTGGTAAAAGAACCCTCATGCCCTCGAGTTGATCAACGTAAACAAGCGGTATATCTTGTTTCTCCGCTTTTGGCACTCGGGTGTCTGCATAATCATCGGGTTTTTTTAGGTATGCAGCCTCCACCCGGAGGTTTTTAGATCCAAGGTTGTGCAGTAGTGTCCAGTGATAGTGGAAGTGGTGATGTTTAAAATAACACAGAGTCCAGAATTTGAACTTTATTGATCTGGGGTCTGGGTTAGCAAAGATGAAAACTTTTTGGTATGCGTAATGGGAATATTAGGATTCTCTACGCTACCGGTCTTCGTGTTAATAAAATGGTCGACATGTTTCAGCCCTTTCGTCAATCGATCAGTGGGCTTTCTTCAGGACCAGGGTGAGTTAGTGTGAAGAAGATAAATGTATCCCTTCCTTTCAAAATTACACATTTCGTGCCTTCCCACGTTTTATTACGTGCTTCCTCGGGTCCCCATTGAGTCTTATGACGGCCTTTCTCTCGCGGTCCGTCTTACGCTACTTGTGCTGACTCTGCCGTTGGAAATCCAATCGAGATTCTGCCTCTGAAACATTACGCCTGTATGATATATACAGATGAATCAGCACAACCCGCAGTTGGGGGTAAGCAAGCTTACAGTGCTGCGTGCGCGGTTGTTAAATGCCAGTGGCACGAAGGAAAATTGAGACCATTGGTAACTATGACTCAATCTGTAAAAGATAGTTCGGCTCAACGAACTGAACTACTAGCTTTAAAAATGGCGCTCAATATTGCGGATCGCGAATTCCCCACACTAATCGTGCGTGATTCGCATTACTGCGTCAAATCTTACAACAATGACTTGCAGAACTGGGTTCAAAACGATTACAAAGATGACACAGGTGCCACAGTAAAGCATGAAAAGCTTTGGGAACAGGTAGTTCTTTTGCAGAAAGAACTACAAAAGACTCACGTGATACATACACTGAGTCATCAACGTGATGGCGTTCATGTTGCGGGGAATTCATTGGCTAACAGAGCCACAGCGGAAGCAGCCGTAGCCACAAAAAAGCGTTCAGAAAAATACATAGACGGAGAAACTATGCTGGTGGTAAAAGCGTCTTTGAAAGGCGACCATGCAGCATTACCTCTGAACTATCCACTCACTTATACATACATAATTGATGCAAACTCCGTTCCTTTTGCTCGAATCCCTGGAGTGGGGGATAGAGTAATTCCAAACACGAACAGGAGAGTCTTCTTGATTCAAGAATGGGAGAGGGTCTAATGCACCAAGAGATCTTGGAATCTCTGAAAGAATTACAATCAGAATACTGGTGGCCGGGGATGAGCCTGCAAAACTACAAATTTGCAATGGGCTGGCCAAACTGCAACAGAGATCGCAGTCGCGAACCGACCGGAGTAATGCCAGGACCCTTCTTTTAGAAAGAATAAGGCTATCTATACGCAAAAATCAAGCAGGAGAAATGCGTCCCATTTATATTTAAGACTAGATTCACTTAAAATGTAGACACCAGCGCTCGGCTGACGCCAGAACTGTTATAAAAGATTTGCGAGTCTTTATCGGCACATACGCAATTGGCTACATTCTGATCAAGGTCCTGCTTTAGCTCTCGAGCTTATAGGGAGGCCATGACCAGCATGGGCATTGCATTGCGGTACTCTTGTCCATTCCATCCTGAGGGAAATGCGGTAGTGGAAAGAAAAAACCGGGACATAAAGCAATCATTAACGGCGAGGGTATTAGGTTCGGGTGATGGGTGGGTCCAACATTTAACAAGTGTCCAACGTAGTCTTAATAATCTGCCAAGAAATTCTCTAAAAGGTCTCAGTCCGTATGAACTATTGTTCGGTACTAGAATGCACATTCAGGTCCTTGATAGTCAGACTTCAGTGGTAGAAGAAAAATGCTTTGATATCAAAGACCGTTTGGCTGTTTTACAGGACTTAAATGAAACAAGACGAAACCTGAGCAATGAAAAGTTAAAGCAACAGCCAACAGTCACTGAAGAAAAACCACCTGTCCCAGCAAGACCTGTCTGAATTCCAAAGAATGGGGATCTGGTCAGAGAGAAGACCGCGGTAAAGAAGGATTTTGGGCCTTCTTACAGAAAAGCAGTACCTGTCTTAGCTGTCAGCGGAACAATATCAGTTGTACTACCGCCCCTTGCTGGTAAAAAGGAGAACAGCGTTGTATCCATCGACCTGGTAAAACCACAATCATGTGGCCAATAATAAGTAGTAGGCCCAGTGGACTCGCAAGAAATAGCAGAGTACCAAAATTTGCTACAATACAAGAGGTTCAAACTGAGAGACTAATCACTTTTGATAAACCTGCAGTTAATAAAAAAAGGACTATGCAACAAAGCCATGGAACTTGTGCCTCTTGAAACCCAAATTGCAACAGTTGGTCAAGAAACACCAGTCTACAACGATGTAGCCTCAGACTATGCTAATGAAACAAAGAAAAATCCAAAAGCAAATGAAAATCCGGAAGCAATTCCAACAATTGACAGAACTGCATCTGGCTACTTCATCAATTTTGATGATTTTTCTGAAGATCCAAGCGAACCAGAAGAAACGCCAGCAATGAAAACTTTCAAAGACAAAGTAACTGAACTCTTTCATCAAGTCAAAGAAACCTATCTGCTTTCTCCATGGATTGAATTTTGGATTGTGTTAGGTGTACTTTTCCTCCCGCATTGGCTCATCATGGTTCTTTGTTTGGGAAAATTCATTGAAGGAAAATACAGTACAATGGACACAGCAAGTCAGAACATCAACTTGGTCCTAAAGCCTCACAAGTCATCTCACATCGAGAAAAGAGAACTATCATCAGTGAACATCACAGCCAATCCAATATCCCGGTGGGGTAGCATGGGACAGAACTGACTTTTACATTTTTGGCCCGATTGAGCTCTTGAAATATCCACATCAGTTCAAGGTTTCATTAAGTGACTTTGTAACACCAAGTACTTTCTCTGATGATTGGGACTTTGAAAATATAAAAAATATGATGTCAGATTTAGTAATGTCAGCAAAATTTACAGAACATGATTATTTACAGGGTTCATCAAATTATGAAGAAATGTACTGCTATAATAATTTTGGTCATCACTATTTGCATAAATCTGCACAGCCTAGAAATGTTTTTAATTATAATCAATGGGAACATTGTGCAACACCACCCAAAAGCAGCTCAAAAACATTTTATGAAAAATTCCCATACTTCTCAGGGTTTAACACAAGTGATGCAGAAACGTTTTATTTTAAAATGATAAATAAGACAGGAATGAAAACAATGTCGAAAAATACTAAATTGATCTATTCTGAAACATTTTATGAAAAAATGATTACATTTGGTTTTGATTTCTGGAAAAATAACATTGAAACAAAAACCATCTGGGGTACAAAAGAATGGCAGGTCCAAGGTCTAGAAGCATTGTTTAGAGCCTGCATGATCCCAGAACAAATAATATTCTTGAATGACACCATTCAACTGACATCCTGTCTTGGCCTAGACAAGATTAAAGACTTAAACAAACCGTCTATTCCAAAGCCCATACCTGAGATAGTAAGAGCACTACTGATATGGAAATAGACATATCCCATATTTTATACCAAAACAGAACACATCCTGATTGGAAAAAATGGTTGATCTGGCCCACAGACACAAATAACTGTCAAGATAGATTCCTGAACAAATTACAGGGGTTAAAACTGAACAGGCCAGACCCAAGATACTCCCAGAGACAACATCCAGGGATAGGTACAACATACAGTGTAGGGAAACTCTGCCTCGAATGGCTACAGAAATCCACACTGGCTGAAATTAAGCAACACTTGACTTTACTTAAAGACGGTGCTGACTTGCATGATTTCATTCTGGGACCACGCAAACAGCGTCAAAAACGTTTCATAGCGGCCGGTATATACGCTGCGTACAACGACGTTTGGAGAGTAATGCAAATTGAAACAGCAGAAAAAATACGAGAAATTAATCGTATTAATTTGGAAAAATCACTTTCTGTTGTGGACAATGGGTTAACGACTCTGTCCTCCAGAATATATTCACTGGACAGTATCGTATCATCTGCTATTGATATAATAGAGCAAGACTTACTAATGTTACAACATGGTCATTCCCAAATACGTTCTATTGTACAGCTAGGCAAAATCTGCGTTCAGGCTACGTACCATGGCGTTTAATCAACACGACGTCATTATTCTCTATCTTTAAGCTTACTGATAAACAAATCAGTTTGGCACAAAAAGGAGCAGACTATACGATTCTGAGCATTGAAAAACTTGAGAGATTACCATTGACAATGTCAGAAAGACCTGTCATTGAATGGATAATACACGGAATAATCACAATTCCGATAACAACTTTCCAATTTAAATACTGCCAAGAATATATACCAGCGGGCCAGTATGAAAGTTTGGGTAAAGGGTACATCAAGTCAACATGGAAATTACCTTATACACACACATGTTATAGTGAAAAGAAAAAGAATGCATTTCTTAGTGGTAAAAATTGTAAAAGATCACTAAGTGGTACACTCCTGTGTCAAGGCATTAACCTGCATGGAGCCTGCGAAGGGTCTTCGAATAACCTTTCATGTCACCTGCACGGCACTCCTGCAACACAGATAGAGACATTCTTTAGACAGCTTTCTAACGGGAGCTATATTCTAATAAATGGCCACAGCTGTTGTGGCATGGCGCCAGGTAAAGCCTATCTCGTAAGCGTGAGTTCCATGGTCACTTGCTGTATGCAAGTATTGTATCCAACCAGCAAACCAGATATGGAGGCGGCAATATGGCCTCATTTGAATATCTCTTCTATTCGAATTGATACTTTAAGCAGAATGAAGTCTATTCTTTTACAGACAACTGTGCCTTTGACCTCGTCCAAAGAAACGTATGATCTGCAAGTTGCAAGGACAACGGTAGAGATACATACCCTTTTATCAACAAATTGCCCCGCGCATTTTGTAGAAATGCTAAGCCAAATCCTAAACATGTCAGATACCAGTGGCATCGCACATGTATTTAAGACAATTTTTTCGGGACTGTTAACACCCTTTGAAACAGTTCTGGGCATCTTCCCCAATTTTGTCCATTCTGTCTTTGGCGGCCTACCTCTAATTTTGGGACTCGTAGCAGGAATTTTGTTTTTAATTCTTCTGCTCCGATATGGCAAGCCAAGTCGCAGACAAGACTCCAGCAACGATGGAAGAAACGATCCTAGCTATACGCTATCGGGACCGCATAACTAAAGTCCTTGGATTAGCCCGGCTAAGAGATCTGAATATGACCTGGTTTCTTTCATTCAGACCTATCTGGCAAAATTGCATCTTACCTGTGCTTCGATGTATGCTATGCGGAGAAGAATGCGTGTTGGACATCTGTCTTGCACTACCATCAGCAGTACCAATGGATACAGATACCTTGCTAGGTCCTGTAACGGCTCATGCATCGTGTTGTCCCCAGCGGCTACCTATTCTGATGACGGCATTCGTTGAGACTTCACCACTACGAGTATGTGGCAGTGAAGTACGAGATGAGAGCAGCATCACCCAGGTACAACCTTCAGTGAGCATTGCTGATCCTGATATCGATGATAGCAATCACTCTCACGACTGCACTGTTGCAGCATTTTCAAACTTGGTTGAACTTTCACCTGATGTCGTAGACCAATTTTTTGCGAGTCTGTCTGAAATGATGTTCTCCCCATAACTGAAAGAATAACTTTTTAAGCAACAAGAACACAGCGTTCCCTGAACTCTGAATTTGGCCTTCAGCTTTGAAAAACAAAAGCTACTGAAAACAATTGGAACTATTTTTCCCCTTGAGAGCAAAATAATTTTTTTTCACTTTCAAAATATTTACCTTTTTCTGGCACATTTACTCTGCTTAAAGTAGAACTATTCTTAGAGAACAGAGCTTCTATTTTAGGGAGTCTAGAGACAATATTTTACCTCAGCCTCTAGCACATGTACAGCATTTGTATTATTATGTGATGGAATGGTCTCGACCTTCTCTTCTGTATTAAGAGCCATTTCATGTGTAAATGTTCGCAATTTCATTCAGCTGATATATATATGCATTTTTAACTGAATGATACCACTGCTTGAAAAGCGTACAGTACCAATACTCATTTTCGTGTATTTACCATTACCATTTCCAATGCGTATTATGTATTTTGGGGTGGGTTGGAAAACACATGCTCATTTATATGTTTACTATTGCTTAGTTTTAAGTAATTAGGGACATTAGATCGTGGAGTGGGTGTTGTAGTTCTATCTAGGACCCTAATTCGATATTCTTGATTTATGCCCTTATGTGGTTATAATAGATAATATCCTTATAAAGGCATAAGCATCATATCCATATTTAGTCATAGCCCATGCAGTACAAATTAAGCAAGGCTACTTCCCCAGGCTCCTAGAGAGTACAACGAGTTCTCTAAACAAACCAACTCTCCAGCAACCTGGGAATTCCCCATGGCTTTTGTTTTGATTTGTCCTAGAACTCCTGTGAGCACTGTAAGAACGGCCAGTTCTTAGTGACATCTTTACTGACGTCTTATGTCCAACCTTAGGTCAAACCCGGCACCTTTCAGGTATAAATATACCAACATTGCCTTAAGCAAACACACGGTGGTTTGGAGCAGAGCGGTTATGTACTTGCCCGAGAGCCCAGCTGATGCGGAGAGCCCACGGACGCCGCCCCTCCCTTTTGAAGCACTGAGAGAGACGCTGTCTTTTCTCCTGCCGAGAAATCCAGCTCCGGTGTTCTCAGTCGCCCTTGCGGGTTGCTGGGATATCGAGTCCTGAGAACGAGATACCAGACCTCCTGCACCAGGTACGGTGCTGACTAAAAGAATTCTTGACTCAGATTCTTGGCAAAACCAACTTAACTTAAACTGCTACTTATTTACTACTTCCCACGTATTAGGCTTAGGTCAGGTACACCGGGGTAGGCGTATTTAGAAGCACCAGTTGAGTATGTTAGTCAATGTATATATGTATGTATATATTTTATCCATTTTAAAGTATCATATGGCTAAGAAACCATATCAATGCTTTTACAGTATTATTTTATAATACTCCTTTTACTGTACGCACTTTACTTTATGCTGAGTATTGCAATTGTGGCAATTCATTTCTCTTGCATGAGAAAGAAGACTGCTCAATAAATAACACCTTTTATTGAAAACGCCTGTCTCTCTATTCTCTGCACCCTGGTGAAACTAAGTATGCACGATTGACTGAGTAAAATAGCTGTCTATTGTTTTCACACAACTCTAGAGATACACTCTTTTTTCTGAGGGAGCAAAGTTGTCATGTTTTATGGTTGTCAGAAGCTAATCCCTTCTTGTCTATCCAGGGAAGTTAAACTCCTCCTAGTTTACTCGAGAAAGTTTCTAGTGACCTCTGAGCTAGCTGGCAAAACTAATTAAGTCTAATATAGTCAGTAGAGACCTAGTCGACCTCAGTCCTACGTCTACACTGCTGTTTATATTATTCCAATACGCAGAGCCTATTGGGAATATAGGAACTACACTACAGTCCAAGGAGAGGATGACTGCCGGCTCTCCTATAAGTGCGAACGTGAAAGACCGCATGAAGACGACGGAGGTTGAGGGCCGTGCTCCGATGCAGCATGAAACCAGATTGGTCCGGACTAATCAGTGACGTGAGATGGGGAGTCAATCTTAACGCAAGTAATTTGGCTAGTATTTTGGGCTCAGCATTGATGAGAGATATCAGACGATAGGAAGCGCAGTCCGTCACCGGCTTGCCCGGCTTATGAACTGCAACAATCGTTGCTAGCCGCTGATCTCTCGGCAGCTCCCCGCGCTCGAGGCTATCAGATAACATGTGCAGAAAAAAGGGGGCCGTCGATCGTATCGTTCTCTTATGTAGTTCAACTGGAAGCCCGTTCGGACCTAGCGCCTTGCCGGACGCCAGTGCGTAGGTAGCGGCCTGCAACTCCTCCGTCGTAATATCTGCCTCTAGAAGCAGCGCCGCCTCAGAGGAGAGCTTGGGTATCGTGAGATCTTTAATGTAGTCGTATGCCTCCGCGACCGTATAGGACGTCTGGGGGGTGTAGATCCGCTTAATGGTCAGCCAGTATATTGACTATACCATCAGGATCAGATACCATAGGGCCAGTGGGGGACATCAATTGCGCATTGACTTTGGACGCCCTGTCCTTCCTGTCTAGCCAGGCCAGCATCTTCCCCGCCTTATCTCCCAGCTCGTATATCCTATATCGAGTGGTTTGGATCCTAGCGTGTACTATTTCCCTCTGCAGGGACAGGACCTCGGCCTGTTTGAGCCGGACCTTGCGGGTAGCTCCCAGAGACGGGTGGGCCTCCTGATGCGCAATAGCCAGAGATAATTCCGTCTCAAGTCCGTCTAACGTTGCTCGTTGCTCCCTCTTATGCCCCGTGATCGAGGCCATCGCTTGCCACCGGAGGACCGTCTTATAAGCCTCCCAGAGCGTACTAGGGGAGTCCACCAAACCTTGATTTTCTTGGAAGTACTGCTTAGTAGTGCGGGTGAGTGCCGTCATGACATGGACCACCTGCAGGATTCCGGCGTGTATCGGAAACATACGCCTTCTACCCGTTTGGCAAAGGGAGTATTTTAAAAGAATTGGGGAGTGGTCTGAGATACCCCTTGGACGTATAGTGACCTCCTCCACACCTGCGAAGGCGTCTGAAGACAATAGAAAATAGTTGATGCATGTGTGACAGGTGTGTACTGAAGAGTAGTAAGTGAAGCGGGTCTCAACCGGGTGCTTGAATCTCCATCTATCTGTAAGACCAAGGGCTTCCACTAGACCAAGAAGACGTCGCCCACCCTGCAGCTCCGTCCTAATAGGGAATCTGTCTAGGGTGCCATCAATGATATCATTAAAGTCGCCCCCCATCAGAAGCGCCGCAGCAGGTAGCGCAAGGAGAAATGCTGTGAGAGCTGAGTGAGCTTGTGCGTGGAGTGCCGGGGGTACTTACACAGAGACCAGATTGAACATTCGTCCCTCCCATTGACAGGTTAACGTTGCGAAGCGGCCCTGGTCATCTACTCGTGTTTGGTGCACCAACAGGGGAACGTTTTTCTTTATGAGGATCCCAGTGCCCCTTGAATCTGAGGAGAAATCAGCATGGGCCACCATTTTGTAACCCCACCTATCCATTGCTCGGACTGCTGACCCTACCAGGTGTGTTTCCTGCAAGAATACCACTACGGGGCCACATCGTTTCAGATACTGCAGCACCAGACCCCTCTTCACCTTATCCCCCAAACCACGCACATTCCAGGTAAGCAGAGTGAGGGCCGGGAGATGAGCCAGCAACTCCTGCGAATTAGTCTCAGCCATTATCCGTGGGGAGGCGTGTCAAACATCTAGTACTGCAAGTGTCCCGCAAAGCCGACATAGTGTAATATAAAGCTGTCCCATAAAGAGGAAGGTCAACAAACCAAAGAACAACCCCTAGCAATACAATAGGAATAACAGAATCAGTTGCAACCATACCCTTCTCACCCAGATAACCATCCCCCTCCCTGCCTCCCTGCTCAGCGAACCTAAAACTGCCCGAAATGAAATGAAATGAAATGAAATGAAATGAAAAAGAAATTTCTAGAGCGCACTGCGGCCAAGCGGCTTCCTGGCGCTAAGGAACACATCAGTATCTGCCAAGGGACCCAGGGGGATTAGCCAGGGAAAGCTTGAAGAAAGAAAAAAGTTTTGAGGGCTTTACGAAAGTGTGAGAAGATAGGGATGGATCGAATGGAGAGGGGGAGATTGTTCCAGATCTGGGGGGCCCGCACCGAGAAACGGGTGCCCCCGGTGCGGGATTTACGGAAACGGGGGACGTGAACAAGAGAGAGGGAGGAAGAGCGGAGAGAGCGACTGGGGGCATGAGAAGAAATTAAGGAATTGATAAAAAGAGGAGCAGAACGGGCATGCGCCCGAAAGGCAAAGCAAGCAAGTTTAAACTGGGACCTGAAATGAACGGGGAGCCAGTGAAGGGTTTTGAGGGCAGGAGTGATGTGGGAAAACTTAGGAAGACGGAGGACAAGACGGGCCGCCTGGTTCTGGATGGCCTGGAGACGGCGAGTTTCGTAGGCGGGAATGCCAACGTACAGGCCGTTTCCATAATCCAGGCGGGATGTAATGAGGGCAGTGATAATGACTTTGAGGGCATCAACAGAAAAAAACGGGAGATTTTGCGAATGAGGCGGAGGGAAAGGAAACAGGAGGAGACAACGGAACTGATATGAGTATGCATGGAAAGATCGTTACTGATCTTGATGCCCAAAGTCCGGACAGAGGGAACTGGGGAGGGGGGAGGACCAAAAGAAAGGGGCCAGTGAACTGAAGACCAGGGGTTAGAGGGGCCACCGGTGAGAACGAGCTCTGTCTTGTCGGGATTGAGCTTCAAATGATTGAAGCTCATCCACTGGGAAATGAAGACAAGAGTGGAGCTAAACTTAGAGAGAGAGTCAGTAGGGGAAGAGAGATCGAAGACGAGCTGGAGGTCATCTGCGTAGTTATACACCGAGACCCCCAGCTCGAGAAGGGAAGAGATAAGGGGGCGGATATAAAGATTGAAAAGAAGGGGGGAGAGGGAAGAGCCTTGGGGTACCCCACAAGTGACCGGGAGGGGGGGTGCAGAAAAGTCAGAAAGGTGAACTGCCTGTGATCTGCCCTGAAGAAAGGACGCGATCCAGGAGAAGGCAGTGCCCTGGATGCCCGCTGCGCTGACCCGGTTGAGAAGAATGGCATGATCGACCGTATCAAACGCAGCGGACAGATCCAAGAGGACTAAGGCCTGGGGAAGGTTACTATCGGCCTTCCCTTTCAATTCATCCAGGACCGCAAGGACCACACCCTCAGTAGAGTGGCCAGGTTCTCCTCAATGTAGATGGAAAGGCAAGATGTCACATAGCTCTCAAGAATCTTCCCTAGATAGGGAAGAAGGGAGATCGGCCTAAAGTTCGATGGAAGGGAGGGGTCCAGGCCAGCTTTCTTCAGGATAGGAAGAACAATGGCAGATTTAAAGGAAGAGGGGACAGAACCCAAAGCCAGGGAAGAATTGAGAAAAGTTAGGGGAGGGGTAGGACAGCTAGTGTAAAGAGTTCTGAGGATCCGTGCAGGTGCACAATCCGCAGGGGAGCCGGACTTGACCTTGACAAGAAGGTCAAGGAAAAGCTCAGGTGAGATGGGTTTGAAGTGATCCAAAGCAGCGGGAGAAGGGTAAGAATGATCCGGCAAATCAGGTTGAGGCACGATCGGAATGTTGGCCTTGATGGTAATGATTTTATTGATGAAGTAATCATTCAAGGAGTGACAGAGAGATTGAGAGGGAGCAGGGGAAAGGCATGCTCGGTCAGAGGTGGCAAGACTGCGAACCAGTGAGAAGATCTCACGAGATTTATTGGCCGAGAGGGCTACGCGCTCCGTAAAATATTTGGATTTGGCCGCTAAGATGGCCATCTTATAGTTATTGAGGTTGGCTTTGTAATTGAGGCGGAGGATAGGACAGTAGGTGCGGCGCCAACGCCGCTCAGACCGCCTAAGCTCTAATTTCAGGGATCTGAGGTCGTTGGAGAACCACTTGTGGGCGTCATGAAGGCGGGCTGATCTGATCTTTTTGAGTGGAGCGGCCCGGTCACAAGCCGAGGAAAGCCAGATGTTAATGGCATCCGCCTGATTTTCCAAAGAGAGGTCGGTCAGGGTAGGAGCCGATGAAGACAGAGAGGAAGAAAGATCAATAAGATCAGTCTTGTTCCAGCTCCGATCCCAGATGTTTTTGGGCAGGGGGGCCTTCTTGGTTTGACCTAGGTGGATGGAAAAGGAGACCAAGAAATGATCTGACCAAACACAAGGGGAGATAGAAGTGGCCGAGAGATTACAGCGTAAGGACCAGATCTGGTCCAGAATATGACCGTGGGTGTGGGTAGGGGCAAAGACGTGGGGTAAGAAGTTGAGACAGCGAAGGGTGGCCGAAAAGTCTTTAGAGGAGGAGTCCTCCCTCGGATCACCCGGCCAAAAATTGACCACCTCAACAAAGCAGAGTGCTCCTTCCCACCCATAGTTGCAATACTTGCGATCAGGGGAAAGAGTCCTACGAGTCGTCAGCCTGTCCGGAGTCCCTCAGGCTCCCCCAGTCCAGAACAACAAGGCATCCGGAGCGCCAACGTGCACGTTGCCACCTTCAATGTAAAGGAGTCGCCACAGTATAGTTGTGTTCATTCCTCCTCCGGGGCAAATTCTTGTTGGGTCTCTTGGCCACCAGGGCCCGGACTATCTGGCGAGTCTTCTCCCTCTCGGCGGCGATGCGGCCTAGGCCTCAGCTCCTTTCTGTTCGCAGGGCGCCATCCCTCTAGCCACTCCTGCGCTGCCACCGGTGTATCAAAAAACCAGGTCTGTCCATCAGCCACTACCCTCAGTTTGGCAGGGAAAAGCATGGAATAGGGCACCTCTCGCACCCGGAGCAGTTTCTTAACCTCAAAGAAGTCCCGACGCCTCCTCGAGACAGCCGCTGTATAGTCCGGGAAGAAGGAGATGGAAGAGTTCTGAACCCGGACAGGGGGAGAGATTCTCGCCGCCTGAAGAATAGCATCTCGGTCCCTAAAGTTAAAGAGATGGGCCAGGACACAGGACAGGTCTCGGGGGGGCCCGGGCTTCGGCTTTCCCCCAGGGACCCGGTGGGCACGCTCAACGGAGAAGAAGTGGGAAAGGCCCTTCGGCTGCAGCCTGGTTTTAATCAGCTCCTCAATATATAGATCCATAGCCTTCCGTCTCTGGAATACCTATGATCCATACGTTGTTCCGTCTTGCGCGCCCCTCCTGGTCGTCCAGCTTCTCCATCAGCATCCTTTTGTCCTTTTCAAGACGGGCCACTGACATTTGCAAGTCCGAAGTGTCCTGGACCAGAGATTTTGACACTATCTGCGGTTTACCCCGTGGCGGCGTAGTGTTAAGTCCTTTATCGTAGGCATACTTGTCTAGCTTACCCTGGACGGTGTGGTTCCTGGGCCCCCTGCCCGCCATCTCGGCGCAGGTCAAATACAAAAAAGTTCATATGGGGAATACTTACAAGCAAAAATAAACTGCACCTTACAATCCGACTTTGAGATTCAGGAAAAGGATAATACAGAGGGATTTATGTAAAGAGGTTATTGGAATATGGACGTACAAAGAGCAAGATTAAGAACCAGTACAGTCCTCAGGGTGGATCTCTTTAAATCTAGTACTAGGAAAGCTAGAAATGTTGATACTGCCAATAATTATGTAAGATTCATTACAATATATAGCAAAGGTAATAAAGAAATCAACAGTTTACATAAACATTGGGGTATTTTACAATGTGATAATGATTTACAAGAAATACTACCTTCAAAACCTTCAATTACTTATAGAAAATCACCAACCCTGAGAAATATCTTAAGTCCTACTGACACAATTAAATGTATACCTTGTATTCAGGAGCCCGTTGCCTCCTCTTGGTTAAGTAATTTACCTGTTAGATGTTTTAAATGTTCAAAATGTATCTTTTGTAAATACGTTTTTAACAACACTACTACTGTTTCAGATTTTTGGGGAAATAAGCAGTATATGGTCAGTGCTTTCATTAATTGTAATACAACACATTGTATTGATATAATGTACTGAATCTGCATAAAACAATAACTTGGTTCTACAATCCGCGAATTAAATGAAAAATGGAAGGAACATGTTAGGGCAACCAAAAATAAAGATCCCAAGTACCTCCTGGCAGTACATTTTAATTTAGAACATACACTTACTGATCTACATGGTGTCTGATTTATAGGTGTAGGATTTGTTAAACCAAATAGGAGAGGAGGGGACAGACACAAACATGTCAGAATAAGAGAGACCATTTTGATTTAAAAATATCAATACAATGAATGTGGGTTTCAATACACATAAGGAATTCTATACTTTACTGTAAAGGTCGGACTGACTGGTTATGATAAAGATAACTTCAACTGATGTAAGAAGTATAAGAAGAAGATGCATGTTTTTTGCAAACTAACACGCATGGCTCAACTGTCAAATTTGAGTCATGTAGATAAAATTTTCATGGGTTCTCTTCCCAATAAATAATTAAAATGCAGCTCTGTTAAAATCTGTGGAATTCTGGTATTGACAATGTAAGTGGATTGATTGGGTATTTTGTTGACAATGTATACTGATGGGAGTTTGAGTCCCAGTAGAAATTTTTTTAATATAATCAAAATACTTTCTATCAGGGCAGGGTAAAACATTGATATTGTAAAACATTGAATGTTTGAATTTTTGTTGAAAAGCTGGTAATATAACTTTACAAATATTTGCACTGAAAAAATTGCTGTAACACTTTACAATTATAAGGTGGATGCGTGGTATTAGGTCTATGTACTAGGTTCTCCTTTTGAGCCATTTAGCTATTGGAATAATAAATAAAATATAGCTCTGTTTAAATCTGTGGAATTGTGATAATGACAAGGTAGGTGGATTGATAGGCTGAAGCATTAAAACTATATACGGACGGAAGTTTGAGTCACGGTCAAACAGCATTTAATATGATAAAAATATTTTCAATCTATTCAAATGGCTATACAATTTTAATTAAATTATAAGAAGTGAGAAAATATATCATTTTAGTCTAGAGAGACACTATATTTATTTGTTTGCAGATAATGGTTTGTGTAAGTTGAAGTGAGCAATTTTACGCTCCATCACAGTTAGAAGTTTAAAGATATATTGACTAGAACCCGTGGGCTACATGGATTTTGATTTTTAAACTTAATTGAATAATTTATTAATTTAGTGGGACTGCTAATTGCTGATTAACTGGTATTTAAAGGCCGAGATTTGTTTTGCCTTTTACACAAGCGAGACACAATAGACCATGGCTACAGCCCCTACTAGGTAAGTTTTTGGCTCATGCCTTGTTATTAGAGGAGCTCATAATTCAAGTAGGGTAGACTTTTACAGAAGAGTGATTGTGTGATATATTAGGATAGTTTGGACAGCATGTTGTTCGTGCCCTCCCCTCAAGTTCTTGTGTCTTTGTTGCTTTGGTATATCGAAATATATTTGAGAGATTTGCTGATGTCTGCTCTGTATTCGCTCAATCAAACCCATTGAGCAGTGGTTATGACCTCTATGCTGTACGTTTTACGCAAGAGTACAGTATATATTTGAGTGGTGTGATCTGGTATAGGAATACACAATCAAACGTTATGGAATTACCTACTTGCTTATACTGGTATAAGGAGAGCTCTCTGGATGAAGGTTTTTATATTAGGATTTTCTATCTATATTTCAGTTTTATGGGAACTGGCGTAACAGACAGTGTTTAAGCCTATTTGGCAGCGTTGTGTCTTACCACTAGACACATGCATTACATTACTTCATTTGAAAAAGGTATTTTGGGTTTTGATTTGGGAAATACAGTTGAGCTCAAAGCGGTTCATTTTACAGTATATGGTAGAATGTTTATGATGCATAACAGATATTCGCACAAATATGTATTCCTTTTTCAGATAACAGATGTCATTTCAGATGATTAGGTAGTGTTCACAATGAAGAATGTACATTTTTAAACTTGAAGGCTCTATTTGATACATAACATTAGAAGGTACATTTAAATGTTTAAATATTTACATATACATAAGAGAAGCTGGACAAAATGACTAACACTGTGTTAATTATTTTAAACAAGGAGGTGATCCAGTTCCACAATTCCAAAACTGAATTTTAAAATCTATATTTAACTACAAAATCTACTCTATCCTTGACTTTAAATTTCAATCCATTTTACTTTTTTATCGAAATATATTTGCCCTCATAAATCAAATTTGAATACGCCATGGTGCACTGAACTATGGATTTAGGATGGGTGTATAATATTTTATGCATATGTTAGTGATGTTTTCTCCTGGCTATCCAACAGATACAAATTAAGATACTAATATAAATAAAAATAAAACTTTTACAAGCCTATACAGTGACATGTAGTTATTTACATTCTCTGCGCAGAACAGGGGTGCAACTGGAGTGCTAATGGAAGTAGACTTTATAAAGTGTGTAAAAATGACCATGTTGTTGAAATTTATAAATTGTTGGCAAGTAATGCCAATGCCTATTACATGTAAAATGGTCAAGATGTTGAATTCCAGCGCATTGTATTTTTATGAACATAACATGTTAAGAATAGTGTCATTCACTTCAAATGGTTGGTTTTCTTTCCCTTCCTTCTTTCTGATAGTATTTGTTTCATTTCAGTTTTTCTATTTCTTCACTTCTATTTTTTTATTATTTTATTTTTTCATCTTGTATGAACTTGAGAGATGGTATTCATATATAATTTTATTTCTTTGCTTTATAGTTGTGGGTTTCAATGTAGAAAACTACAAGTATATATCTCGTTTTAATTTTTTGTCGGAAAATTTGTTCTAACATATAGGGGCCGATTCCGATTCGGGAAAAACTGCTCCGAATAGCCGTTCAGAGTGTTTTTTCCATACGAATCATACCCTGCAACGTCCCCCGTATGTACGACGAAGTACGATTCGTACCAGGAGCCGTACTCCATACGAGTCGTACAGAGGCCGTACAACTCTATTCTCCGTACGATTCTCCCTCGGAACCCGCTGTACGCGACATCTGTGCGTACACGGTGCGTACCCCTGCGTTCATGGGGTGTACACACCGTACCCTATGTACGATGGGTGTACGCACTGTACCCCATGTATGCTGGGTGTACGCATCGTACATGGGGTACGGTGCGAACACCCATCGTACATGGGGTACGGTGCCTACACCCCATGATCGCAGGGGTACACACCGTACCCTTGCGATCATGGGGGGTACGGACCGTACAGTGTGTATGTGTTTGTGTGCTTTTCCGTATGACTCGCCCTTACCTGACGTGGACCGTACAAATCGTGTCCTCATACCCCAGTCCGGATCGTATTCGTCGGGTCGTAGGGAGTGTGTACGAGTCGTACGGCATGTGTACGAGTCATACGGTTCACTGTTTCAGCCTTGCAATACGTACGGATCGCGACGATTCGGATAAATTCACAGACTACGGATCGTACTACGCGACTCGGATGGACGGGTACGATTAGTACGGAGATGGCTCCGGATACAAATCGTACGGACATTTTGTTTCCCGAATCGGAATCGGCCCCATGATGTCGACACTAAGAGAATACCATGTATGTTTATATATAACAGTGCTGAAGAAGTGAGAAACTTGTAAAACACGTGTTGGCTTGACTTTGGAAATCATGTTCTTAAATCAAGAACTTGAAAAATGTTTGAAATGAAGAATTTTTCAAATAAAGAATATATATGGACTTCTTCATTGTAATGTATGTCCTTCTCAGAACATGAACTAAAATAATACAATTAACTTCTCCCTATAAAAGACACAGGTATATTTGCATGCAGCTGTGTGTCTTTTCACACAGTCTTGGCTACATTTCTCTCTTAAACTCTTATGCTCAGCATCACTGCCATGTCATATTTTAAGCCCATCTCCAAACTGCACACACCTCACCCAACACCTCCATATAGGACAATCGAGACCCAACACCCTTTTGTATCATACTCTCAGTAATGGTACTCTGGTACCTGATGCAAATTAGAGCACTTCAAGTGGTAGGAAACACTATATAAAAGGCTGCAGTATTTTCTCTTCCTTCTAAAAGTGAGGTTATTTTATTTACAGCATATTGTCCTTATGTCATCTTATTTTCTTTTTCTCTATAGTCTTTGCCTCCTGCCCTCTATCTACAACTCTAGCATCATATGTTACACTCACTTTCACTCATACTGCCACACTCACCTGTACAAGTTTTTCACTTATTTCTGCATTTTCTTAATTTCTTCTTATGCAATACTGTTTTAACCAGGACTGTGTTTTTCTCTCATGCCATTCCTTGAAATGTTCTTATGGTTTTGGAGTAAGAGGTTTTATTGGGGCAATGGAGCTGCGATGTCACTTCAGTTGACCATACAATTTTTAAATTTTGTTAAAGAGAATCATATGGTGCGAACTAGACCCAGGTATCAAAGTGCTTTACATGAGCACCAGTTTTGTTACAGATCGACACATTCATTTTATTTAGGCATGGGTAGATTAAGTGATTTACCCAGCTCCCCAGATTCGAGGTTGATTGCTCTAGCCATAATACTACATCCTCTCCCTTAAATCAAATGACATCAGTCATTATATCTGCAAATGGTGGATCAATAGTGTCAGCTTGTAATGGACTAAGTTCATCATATCAAACGGGGTGTGTTACACAATTGATCTTGCATTAAAAAGCATAATATCAAAAGCAGACTCATCACATAATTCCTGAACGCTAAGATGTGTGTTGTGTATTCTGCTGCTTCAAAATTAGCAAATTATTTTAAATAAAATTTCTTTACCTTTCAAATGACATTGCTTTGCAAACAGCCATAGCAAATGTGCCAACATTACTATAATCGTGCTGGCACACTATAATTATATGTAAAGATGGGCAGGACAGATCCTGTTGTCTTCTTGGTACAATTGCGCTATGAAAAAGGAAGTTCATTCTTAGTTTTATGTTTGCCAGAATATGTCTTTCTACTGACATATTTCCAGTATTTTTTTGCAGATAAATTATATAGATTTTCTTAAATACTCAGTCTTTGGGAAACTAAATCATGCAGATTGTCTGCAGAGCTGACAATCCCCTTGGCCAAGTTTAGCAAGAATATACATTGTTGCATTCAAGTTTTGCCCCTTTTTTGCCTACTTGATTATCATTTTTTCCTGGAGGACAAACATCTCCACCTACACTGCCATTGATTTTCCTTTCTTCCCTTGCACTCAAATAACACACACTTCCGGTGTGAGTGTTTCTATGTGGGAATGGCCATGTAAAATGTTTCTAAATACCCAAAAATTGGTTATCCAGATATCGTTGTGACTGTTTCAAACATTTGCATCATCCCTTTTCCACCCTTAACTGCAAATCTCCACCTGTAGAAAATAAAAACTGTACACATGTTTTCTTCTGTGGGTGTAATGAGATTGGGGTATTATGCCAGCACATATTTTTGTACAGCTAAATTCAATGTTATGCATAACGTGTTTAAGAATCTGATTCAAAGATGTAAATTCTATGCTACAGTCACAACAATGTTAAAGGTTTTCAAATTGAAACAGCATATTTGCATCAGAATTCTTTAAGCAGATTTTCATTAACAAATCATTCCATTTTACCACATGCTGTAAATGACAGATGTTACTATTATGTGATCGTAGTACTCAAAGTACAAACCTTTTGGGAGCATGAAAGGTTTGGTCTGCCTTGCCAGGGTTTGAATTTATAATCTGCCAATCAGCATTTTGTTTGCGTAACCTGCCAATCGTCATCTTGTTAAAGCAGCATTCAGCTGATTCAGATATTCTTGCAGCTACAAATAAAAAACACATTTCTTCTAAGTGACTGCATTTATTTCATACTGTATTTTATACTGTAGTCTTTTGTTTCATTGCACCATGTGAAAATTCTGATTTTTGCAACAGAGTAAGGTACGTTCATCCATATTTAAAAATGTTAAAAAATGCATTTGGATGAGATTTTCTTCCCAGAAAACAATACATCATTGAGAGTTTGGTGGAGTGGCAGGAACCCTTCAATTCTTACACCCCAAAGAACATCTCAGCAACACGCTTACAGTTGAGTAGATTGGGTACAGTGTTAAGCATACATTTCATGAGGCTAGTGTCCTAAGATAAGGCACAAAACTGCATATAAAAAATACAGTCAATAAGGAATAACAATTTCAATGAGTGAGTTCTAGGGTGGAAATAGAAAATGTATAGAGATTTATCACAAAAATTCAAAAGTGCAATACAGAGATTGCAAAGAGCAGTTGCATCAAGGCATTGCCGTGCAAGCTTTCAGCAATGAAGCAAAATCGAAAATATTTTAACTCTCCAGTGAAGAGCAAAATCAGAAAGAAATCTTACGGCATCCCTAGTAGCATTGGAATGTCTTCGGGTTCTTCCCCAAATTTGAGGGTGTGCGAGCAAAATCTTACCCCAAAATTTGAACACCCCAAAATGTGTCTCACTTGTTTCTCCTACAGTTGGCTGAACAGTGTTAAACCTCATTTTCATAAGCCAATATGTGCCTACAATAAGGTACCTCATCAAACATCAATTAGAGTAAAATCAGTTCATTAAATAATGGGGTTCACTCAATAATTGAGTTATAGATCAATGAACAGTTAAAGGGTTTAATTTCAAAGATTAAAATTCAGTTGTTGTAGGCATGGGTGTAGGCATAGGCAATTGTATCAAACAGTCCTCCTATGTGAGCGGGAACTCTGAGAATAAATCATAGTTTCAATTCACTTTGTAATTTCAGACATTTTCCAATGAAAATGAAGTCGAGCAACAAGTAAAAGAAGAAACATTTATGCACATACAAAGGGAATGGTTCTTTTATTTTCTTCTATTCTCTTCTTTAAACAAGGCTACTTGATAAGGGAAAGATGCTTTCTTTACAAACAGTATTGAGAATTTCAAATTTTTTCTTCTGCCCTCAACGTGTTCTTTGTTTCTTCACAGGTGGCAAGCCTTTCATATAGGAGACCCTCGGAAGAAAGAGGTGTGGACAAGTAAGTGCAAAAAAAATCCTTATTTCCTCCCTTCTAGTTTATCTCTTCATCTTTCCTTTAGGGCATTCCTTACCCTGGAGATTTCTCTATAGCCTTAACTTCCAATATCACCTATACTTTTCTGGTTCCTCTTATTTTCAAATAAATGCCGGACTACCTCTCAGTGTGGATTTATCAGTGGATTTTGTTAATCTATATTTGGCTTTTCCTATATCTCTTTTCTATTTGTTTGTCCTATTTTGGGTTAAGGAATAGTAGATGTATAGTAGCTAAACTACAGGGGTGGGTGGAATGCAGGGAGTTTGATTCCACAGAATCACGTGGAATTACATTAAGATTCCACTAGATTCAACGGAATTCTATGCTTGGACAGAGTAAGCATTTTTTGCCCTATTTTCTTAGCGCAAAATGAAGCCTTGTGTCAAGAAATAAATGCGAGAAGCACAGTAAAATGTCTAAACGTGCTCACTCTTCCCACAGTGATTAGAACCACTGCATACCACTTGGTATACTTGCATACTCGGCGGTGCTAAACATTTTGATCACTGTAGAGTACGTATGGGCTCCAAGTGATATGCAGTTGTTTCTAAACATGGAAGGACTGGTCCCTTTTCCCGCTGTGTTTAGAAACCATTGCATACCGCACAGTGCCCTTGCATACTCTGCAGTTATTAAACTTTTAATCACTGCAGAATAAGTATGGGTGCAGAAAAATATGCAGTAGTTTTCAAGCATTGAGGGACTATTCCAACTTCCTCTGTATTTAGAAACCACTGCTGTAGCGCCACTGAGCCCACTTACTTTAATCTCACTTTATCTCCTATCTCTACACCTCAAATTAATTTATTGATCCTCTGATGGATCTTGAATCGTGCTGAGACGGGTCGGATATAAGGGATCCAATCTAGTTGTCCAATGAGGACCAAGAATTGCATAACTCATAATTAGATTGTTATATATATAATTCTCAGAACTAAGTATACAGGTAAAGTATTATAACTGCTAGATCAAATTTCCTGAAAACATTTAGTCGAATTAAAATCATGCCAACCAAAAATTCAGTTAGAGCTAGACAGAATCGTAACATTATAATCCGATGACCAGTGATCTCTCTACTGGAATTCCTATCCCTCATTACTGCTCAACTGGAATGTGCAATCAATCATTGGAGGCTAATCATAGATAGAGAGGCAGAAACAGGGTTGAGGGTGGTTGGATTTTATCAGTAAATTAAAAAAGGGTAAATACATTAATATCAGGAAATTATTATATTTAGTTCTTGTGAGTCCTCAATTACCAAAGCTCTAGGAGAGCTCAGGAAAGGCCATGAATCATATCAGCTCAAAGTTCTCTCCCATGAGGGAAGGAGTCAGGGAATAGTACACACAGCATATGCGTTAGCCAAGGAAAACCAGGAGAATCTGCAAGGAAAATGATTGATGTCTCTCAGTTCTGAAATGTACAGGATCTACACATAGAAGGAAAAGAAAGAGTAGTCTATTTTCGCCCACACTCTTTATTGCACAATGCATTTTATATTTCTTAATTTCTGAGGTGACACCTCCTGGGTCACCTCATCTGGTCTGACCACTCAGTCCATTGGTCAGTTCATATAGGGTGATTGTCATGCAGCATAAAGTAGACACATTTTGTAGAAATACAGGCAGTGCAAATTACATAAATATCAGGCCATCCGGTAGGAATATTACTCTTAAACAAAGATCCTTTAGCAAACGCACATGAGCAAAGTCAAAGGGACTGTTTCTCAGGCAAATATTCCCAAAATAGCAGAAATTGTGTCAAACAGTCCTCCCATGAGAATGAAGTCGAGCAACAATGAAAAATGCATGCATGCAGGCAGGCTTGCATTGAATTTGAGCTAATATAAGCAATATATGAAATAGTGAAAAAAGTTTTCAATATGAGAAATATGACATTCAGGTATTGTATTCGGCTAAATTTCGTCTTAGAAAAGGGTTCATTTAATTGTAAATTATACATGTAACTATAGCGTATTACTACATTTTCAAAGTATCAACATATAAAACTATTTCACACCATGAATTGTAAATCTCGTTTCTAATAATTTTCATTAGTACATATATGAAGATTATTTCCTGAAAGTTTCAGAGCATTTGGAATTAACATAAACGTGCAGCACCTGTTTCTCCTTTCTCACTTAGTACACGTTTTTCACCCATAGAAAGATGAAGCTTAAACATGAAACCATTCAAAATTACACATAAATATTTCTATGCCATGTTAACCTTCATTAATTCATCAGACACTTCATTATTCAAAGAGGATGGCTAATGAAATCTCAAATATACGTGAGTCATCAAATTTACTTTTGTATTACACGTTAAAAGAATACACCAATATGATTTAGTGAGAAAAAGAAGTGTTCCACTATAAACATCTAATGAAAGTGATAAAGACTGCTCTTCTTTGTAGTTTTAAAAAAAAAATCAACGGTAAAAATTCAAATGAGTGAAATGGAAAGAATAAAGTGTAAAAAATAAAAATAAAAATAATTTTCCTCACTACAACAAACCTGTACTGTGCTGTTTACAAAATAACAAAATTAAAGATCAACCCATTTATGGGGGAGAATATATATTTTTTTTTTAAAAGGAGGAACCTTTGCTCAAAAACTCTCCACCAATATGATTTAGTAAACATGAACCTATGTTATCCATGTGTTTCCATCTACTCTACACTTTTATCTGCATGCTTTTATAATGCAGTAACTAAGTCTTTTTATGATCTATTTCTTCAAATTCTCCAACGTATAGTGAGCACCAATTATGCACATTGTCAATTTTCTCTCAAAAGTTACAAAAACGGTTTTATGTGTCTACTAAGGGGTTCAGCAGTTTATCCACTTCATCACCACTGCATAGCACTCAGCGCCCTTGGATTCTCTGCAGTGAATGCAGAGTTTTTACGGGTGCCGAGTGTTTAGTAAATGCAGCAGAATAGAGGGGCAGTGACTCTATGTTTCAAAAACACTACATTTAAGTAGCAAATTTGTTCACCGAAGTGGCTGAATTTATCAGTAATTCCTACTTACATGAGTAACGCAGAATTACAAAATTCCTCTGATTCCACCAGAGGAATTAAAATTACGACCCTGTCACTCAAGTTAAGATTACAAATTAGACCAAACCATCCTTGTGCTGAAGGGAACTCGACTTGTACCACGGTCTGATCTTACGGCAACATAAAAAGATCTTTATGCCTGTGAATGGGCATGTGACTACAAAGAGGACAGGTCTTAACAGGTCTGTTGAAAAAATTGAGCAAATGGATCATGGGATAAAAGGAATAAGGAAAAAGCAGAGTAGCGGTGCATTTCTATTTGGCAAAATACATGTAGGGCCGTATGTACCAAAGTATTTCCGAACGGTGTAATTTGCAAATTCATTCGCAAAATGCCATTTTGGAATGTATTTTGGTGGTGTAAAAAGGCGATTTATATCCAGTAGAAATCTCATTTTGGAAATCACTAAATAGGAAAAGAACATTTCAACAAGGTTTAAATCAGCTATCATTGGGGTCAGCCTCCTAGCAGCCACACCAATGTAGAGGCAATGATTAAAGTTTTCCAGGCAAAGTGTGTTTCGCTAGCTTGTTATGGATACACAATCTGGGGCTATGTGCCTTCTTCACTGCTCCGGGTTGTCTAGAATTCCTTCTTGAGAAATCTTCTGAAAGTTCCATTGAGCACCCCGTCTAAGATTCTACATGAGGAAATGAGTCTGGGGTATATAACCGGTCTGGCTGGGCTTTGTCCCTTGTTATTATTGTTGTGCATGTAGTTGAAAGAGGATCTGCCTCTCAATAGGCTCACTATATGAGATTATTTGGGCTTGGATGGCATGCCAAGCATTCGGTGGGTTGCATATGTCAGGCGCATTTTCAATTCGTTGGGTCATCCTGAACTGCTCACCAACCCGGAATGAATAGTAAGGAGGTACATTGTACGGTTAATACAGCCTTTCAATAACAGGGCTGCTGCAGATCATGAAAACGTGGCCGTTTACAAGCGCACCATCTGCTATTTTATCATGATGAAATCTGTTCCAGGTCTGGAGCCGTATCTGTTCTGTGAGATGTCTAATTTTCATCATAGGTACCTACTTTAGACTTAACCTGTTCCGTCAACCCCTGCTGCCCAAAGGGTCTTGGTGTAAAGTTTCAGTCCTTCCGCCATTTACTTGTGACAATACCTCCCTCCCTGACACTCTTCATATCGTCATGCTATGCCCAATATTTAATCATCTTCGCCATAAAGTCATCTGTACACTTCTTATGCCCATGAGTATTAACCAAACGAGGCCTGCTTTCCTCTTTCTTCAATTCTTAAAATCTCCCACTAATTGTTTTTATTTGACCCACCTTTTATCTGGGGCTATGCAGGGGGATTTGTAGAGGGTTCTTTCAACTGGGTTGATCCTTTTTAGCTTGTTTTATGCTGTGTTCTTTTTTTATGTCTTTTAACTTTCCATAGTACCTTGCTTGTCCTCTTCTATACACTCATGCATAATTAGCAGAGGAGATGATTTTATGATTTTTCTTTTTATGTATTCTTATGTGTATACTTGTGTGATTTTCATAAAAAATCAAATAAAATGTTACTGGCTGACTAATAAGAAAGTCGCAAATATGGATTTTCAAACAGCGATTTGCTAACACCATGTACAAAGGATTTCCTAATTGCATACATTCACAAAATGGCTTCTTAGGAAATGCAATTACCACAATCTGTATCAGGTGATAGCCAGGAGCAAACTATGAAAAGTCAACCAAATGTATCTGGCTCTTTCAGAATAGCGGCTGTGTATGTCCCGACAAGGAGGATGGGATTTTGGCTGGTGGGCAGAGAAGGAGGAGGAGATAGGAGCGGATATTTAGGATGTGGTTCACCCTTTTGGAACAGACTGAAGAGGAGATATATGAGAAGTCCAGTGGGCATATTATAAATGGCCAGCGATAATTATCGCTGGTCATGCTTAGCGATAATAATATTATCGCAGGCTATCTCTGGAATTTATCGCCCTGGTAGCGCATTATTAACCATGTGTTTCTCCAGGGCGATACAAATTCCAGAGATAGCGAGGTTATTGCACTTTTGCAGGGAACATCGCTGGTTTTCCAGTGATGTTCATTGCAAAACGGTGATAACTTCGCTGATACAACCCACAGGGTCGTAGCAGCATAATCCACCCCTTATGTTAGGGATGGTTAAATCAGGATTTTAGCAGACGTTAGATTTTGGCGAAAACTACAGTTTTCGACAAAATCTAATCTGTCCTAAAATCATGTGGGCTGCCTTGTAAATATAGCGATGTAAACATCAGCAATCTTTGCACAGTAGTCCATCCGGGGTACACCCAATAACACCCACTTTGAATCTCATTGGAGATGCAAAGGGAGGTGTTGGGAAAAAAGGTGCTAACATGCGATTATGCATATTAGCACCCTTTTGTAAATAGGGCCCTAGTTTTATCTCTAATTTGTTGGCTTAAAGAGCCAAAAAAAGCAGAGATAAAGCCCTTGTAACTATGCCCCCAGAGTCAGTAGTGAGGTAATTACTGGAATGAATTGCTGAGTTACAACCTCAGCTACAGACCTCAACAGCCAGAAACAATGCAATCCCACCACATGTTTAGATATTGTGTAGTCTACACCATTTAGCTTAAGAAAATTACCAAGGCATAATAGCATTGGCAAGGTGGGTGTCACAAAGTGCATTTTCAAGGTTTTTGCAGAGGTTCTGGATATCATCGTTAGTAAAGTAAACCAACATACGTGCTTAACAAATACTCCCCAATATTTTCAACAGCCAAAATTCATATTTTACAGGGTAGCACAGTTTCCCAATGTAATTGGCTGGGTTGATGACACACATATTGCCATACGTCTCTCCTCTGCAAATTAATTAATTCATAGATATGGGAAAAGCACCCATTCACTCAATGTACAGGTAGTGTGTGATGTCTCATGCATCATAACAGAACTTATAGCCAGATTTCCAGGCAACACAGATTACTCCTTTATGTTCTGCCACAGTGGAATACATAACCGTCTGTCTCAGGGTGACTTTGATGATGGCCTGTTACTTGGTAAGAGAATAGCAAACTCATTTCATACAGTGTCCATAAGTGTGTTTGTAATGACCAAATGGTTTCTCCATTTCATATTAATTAAGGAGACAGTGAAAATACCTTGCACCCTTGGACACTGACTACATACTTTAATCCAAGGGCAAGAATTGAAAGACAGTACAACAGGGCACACATGACAACACAACCAATCATAGACTGTACCTTTGGCATACTGAAGCCTAGATTCAGATGCCTCAACAAGACTCGGGGAGCACTGCATTGCAGACCTGAGAAGTGTTGCAAAATTATTGCCATTCTCTACAACATAGTCATGAGGAGGGGTCTGCAAAATATCAACATCGAGCCCGATTCAGACGAAGAACAACCACCACTATAAATTCCGTAGGGGGGACACTTGCAGTGGAGGGTCGGGCTTAATACACAGATATCACTAAAAACTATTTTTAAGGTAAGAAGAATGAGCACATCTGAGAAATAGACAAAACATAGGAGGTTAATGTTCTGTGCATGACTGAAAGATCATTTTTTAATTAGGATGCAACAATGAATTTCCTCCTCAACTGTATTCACGGTGAATATCCTATTGTTTCAACAAAGTAGCAAAGTGTAGAAAAGAAACATTACAAAGTATCCTCATAGTTCTGAGTTTCTATGTTGTTGACTTTTTCTGTTCTCTGGTGCGGGTTGCTTTCTCAGAAGAACTGGGTTGTGAAGGAGGGGATATTTCAGTTCCTGATGTGTTTCAGCTTGTCCACATGGTACATCATCCTTCTTGCACGGATGTGGCACTGATGCTAGATCCTTCCTCACTCTCAGGTGGCAGCAAAATGGACTGCAAAATGTTAGGGAGAGACAGGTTGTGTGTCTGTATGTTTTCAAGGGCAGTGGTTAGTTGTACTAGCCAGCGTGCAAAATCTTGGCAGCAGTGCCCCATGTCAATTTGTATATTGACAGTTCTCCTGACAAGAGTGGCCATGGCTACTGCCAATCAATTGATTGAATGAGCGAAGGCTTCATAGCATGCCATGTGCTCCCTGTACCTGCGTCTTTGCAGACGTTGCTCTCTTTGCAGACGTTGCTCTCTCTCCATATCAGCTGCAATTGCAGCATCGACCTTGACATACTTTCCAGGTGCCCTTCAACAGTCTGAATCTATTTGGCTTGCAGGCGCTTTACTAAGATGTTGGATTTCTCAAGGTCTCCAAACAAAGGAGAACTGTTTGCCATGTCATCATTAAAACATTATCATTGTGGACTGTTGCTTGTTGGACTCTATGGTATGTGTGTGTCCTGCCTACAGATGGACTTGTGTTCCTGCTTTGATATTGCTCCTCATCACCTTCCTCAAAGTCTGCTAGTGGTGCCATGTTTGCTTTCCTAGTATTTGGAGTTTTTAAATTTACATCTGTATAGTGTAGGATGCTCCACCTACAGTAAAAGACTTTTGGTGACTGTCTTTTTGGAGAATGTAGTAACACTTGTGGGTATAGCAGCCAGCTTTAACACATTAATATTGGGACCTGGGACACATGACCCATTTTTAAATTGACATTTGAAAGAATCACACGTGGGATAGAAGTGCATTGCCATTATCCACTTGAGAAAAGCATACGGTAGTTTCCATTTTAAGGTTATACAAATAAGGTTATTTTATCATAAAATAAGGGTTTCAGATTTCAATTAATAGTCACAACCTGCCCTCCCCGCTTTGCTCCATAACCCTTCTGCTCACATGCTGCCTTGATTTGTCCCTGCCGCTACTTGGCTGATACACTGTTCTTGCTTACTCTTTTCCTCCCAACTGAAACAATGCACCTGCAAATGCCTTCCCCTGAACTGCATTGCTGCTGGAGACGAGTCCGCTTTCAGGATCTGGACAATACCAAGCACGTCTTCTACCACCCTGGTGGGGCACTGCACAAAAAACACGAGGCAAACACTGAATGAAACTGCACAGTATTTAGAATCAGGCTCTTAGTCACATATCTGCAGCACTAACAGGATGGATGTTGCCAGCTATGAAGGCTACGCTCTTCACTTTATGCGTTGGTGTGTGAAACCCCACAGCACCTACATGCATGCTGTCCTAAAGTCTCTTTTCAAGATTCTGTGGGTTTCCTGTTTTCTTGTGAAACTTTCCTTTCAGTTGTGTATAAGCAGGGTTTGTATTTTAACTTTAACACGAAAGAGTGAACCTTTGAAGATGGAAGAGTGGACATACACAAGTACCTGCATTGTCACATGGAACATTACTTCAGTTTGGGATTACATATATTTTACAGGGAAAATCAGGAACATTTGGCTTTCTCACAGGATATAATTTATCACCCAAATCTGGTTCTAGAAATTACTTCATCGTTACCAGAGGTAGGGAACAATATTTTCCATAGATAGGTGATTTTATTCCTGTGTGTGTCTGAATTAGAGGTGTGCAGCATGCCAATGTCCTATCCAAGGCAAATTTACTTTTTTTAATTTTACCTGTATCTCGAACCATGATGCTGGCAAAGCTTTAGAAAATAGGACCTCTTTGCTGCAGAGGAATACTCTCATTGCTGAGCTGTGAGCATCGGCCTCAACAGCCAATTACTATGCTGTTGACTCTGCATGAATATCTTTCTGGAATTGGTGCTTCCAAAGTAATAGTCCCAAAAGCAGGGTAAGGAGTTGCTTGGCCAAGAGTGGCTAGGGCATTTCCTTGTGGCTACTCCAGAAAAGGGATCCTTAAGTAAGAGCAGAGAAGCACAATTCCTGGTAATGTCATTTTGGGTGGTACAAGTAAAGAAGAGGCTGCTACTTAAATCGGGTGGTGAGGCGGGGAGGGAGGGGGGGAATCAGGTCCGGGAAATGAATAAGATAAAATTCATAAAAAACACTTACCTAACTATGCCCGGTGTTACCGTCGATTCTCCTATGATCCTCTTCATCTTCTTGCCTTCTTCCTGCCTGGAGGCCAGTAGCAGGAAGTCCCTGGGCTCCCCTGACCAATCACAATGCTGCAATACAGCGTTGTGATTGGTCTGAGTGCCGTGATTAGGCTTGGGATTCTGGGGTTTGTCCTCCTCCAAGGCTGTAATGCATCCTGGATGGCGAACATGGCAAGTGAGCATGACTGTTTTGGGCGGCCCTAGGGGGCCGGTCAAAATGTCATGCACACTTAGGGCCCAATTCACAGAACTAATTTAAGACAAAATCCTAATCTTACTACCATTTTGGTGTTCACAGAAGGCACTTACTCATTTTGGTATTCACAGAAGGCACTTACTCATTTCGGTATTCACAGAAGTTAGGAGTCCTAACTTTAGGACTCCTAAATACCTTCTGTGAATACCTAAAGTCTTAAAATTAGGAATGTTCTCAATTTAGTAGTAGTAAAGTTAGGACTCCTAACTTTAGGACTCCTAAATGCCTTCTGTGAATACCGAAAGTCTCAAAATTAGGATTTTTCTCAATTTAGTAGTATTTCACTCACTCCTGTTTGAATTCGATAATATAAATCAGTTTTGTTTATACGGAAGTATGGGCCCAATTCATATCTTGGCGGATGCTGACGGCCCATCGACTATTGACGGTACATCTGCTGCCAGAACCGTACTACCGCCTGATCTATATTTTGGCGGTTGGACGGACAAAAGACCACCAGGGCCCCACCATCACAATCTCGTGCAGACTCTTCTGTCGACAGAATGAAGAGCCAAAAATCGGCAGACGCCAGGATAATAGTCGCAACTCCACCATCGCGATCACAAAATTGCTTTCCGTCAGCGTTACCACGGCGGCCAAACCTCCACACTTGAGCAGGTGATGTCCCTCAAATAAAAGGGGCTAAGCAACCTCTCCCATCCTTCTGCATTGTTCAAGGCACAATGGACCTGCTGGTGGGAGGAGCAGCATTCCGGCTCGTCGATCACGATGACTACCGACCAAGACAGCGCCGCCATACAATGCATGTATATAGAAATGTATGCAATAGGAGCAGTCTGCATTATTGTGCTTGTCAAGATATGAACCATACTTTGTTTTCGATCCTTATATGCCTCTTCTGAAGAAAACTGCAATGTCGAAAGTAATTTAAATTTAAATGCAGTGATGGTCTATGATGATACATTTTAGGCCTATTAAAAGTACTTGAAACCATGTTTTTGGTGTTATTGTTTTGTCATCAGGAAGGTACTGCATGATGTGAAGTGAGTGTAGCTGGAAACATTACCTTTTCATAATAATAAGAATAAACCTTAATCTCTTAACGGCTGGGCCTCACCCCCATCCTCCCCCCCCCCCCCCCCAAGTGCTGAGTCCTGTTTTTAGCTATTTGGGGTGTTGCTTGCTTATGCACCATAACTTTTTCCACATAAGGTAGCCACACCAAATTTGCTACTTTTTTTTTCACATCCTGGAGATTCTAAAGATACCCAAGGTGTGTGTACGCCACTTGAAGGGGCTGAGAAAATTATCAAAATATAGCAACATTTTGAGATTTTTGGGAAAAATAGGAAAAAAGTGCCCTGGAAAAAATCTAGGAGGCAAGATGGCGATCTGACACGGATCGCAGTGCTCACGCATCAGGGCTCCTGACCAGTCATGCAGAGAGAGCTCTGATCACGCTACCATGACGATTGGGAAAAATCGGAGGATCGGAGGATCTGAGGATCTGTGATGTCCAAGTGACCAGTTTAGTCAATACCAGAAGCACACTTTTGAAGAAGACAATTGGAGACGGTGTGATCGAGTCTGAGCAAGTCATGAAAAGTTTCACAGTGCAAGCATCACAAGTCTAGCGCACCCGAATCGATCGGAATCCCTCCACGCGCCACGCAGTCTGTGTATATTATTCTTATATCGGCTGGGCAATTTTACGAAATGTATTAACATTAATTTGTAAATCAGATTGCTGCTCTTGCCGTACTCACTGTACAGGGACCACAGAGATCGGTAAAGGAGGAATGCAGGTTTCAGCAGAGATGGCTCCTAAGATCGCAGCTCCACCTCCCCTTTTGGCTGCCGCTCGTGCGAGGGCCGCGAGGCAAGTTCAGCGCGAGGCAGCAGAGCGCCGGGGGGCAGAAAGGCTGACGGCTACACAAGAGAAGACGGAGAAGGCAGATAAATCTGCGCGACCCAAGAAGAACGAAGCCGCGCCTACAGCACTCGACTCTCCCAAGCCAGGGTCCATGACCCGGAAGAATGACACACGGAAGGACGCCTCAGGACCGACCGTGGTTGAACTCATGCGGAGAGGCTCCAATATGCTTCCGCGGCAGGCCCCACACGCTGACAGCCTAAACAGCTCGAACAGCCTCACACCTAGCCTCTCCACCACCGCAGACACGCAAACGACGACAGCGGGAAACAAAACCATCGAAGGAGATGGTGATCACCCTGGGGGCACCTCTAATGCTGCAGACTCCTCAATCACACCACAGGGACCAGCAACCCCCGAGGTGAGCACAATCACAAATATTAGTATAAATAGCAATATTGTTGCAATTTATGACATTGGGATGCCACTTACAATAGAGGGAGATCCTGGCATAAATGTGATTACTAATGCAGATTCAGGTGAAAGGTGTGGCCCAACCAAAGCCCAAACATCCCAGCATGAGGGTTTTAGTACAAGTCTTAATACAAGTGAGCGAGACATTTGCAAGCAGCCTGATTCTATAATCACAAACCTTAGCCAGGACTTAAATAACGACGTGAATTTCATCAATCCCAAGGGTGGTACATCAACTAATACTCCGGTTAATCCTGACAAAACCAGCATTATACATAATGACCCTGAAAAAGAAGCCAGTGACTTCTTTTCCTTTTCCGATGAGGCAGAATTGGAAGCTGAGTGGGATGACATGTCGGCCTCATACCTAACTGATGAATCGGATAGTTTGACCGACAGGGGAGCGGAAGAAGTCTCATGGGGCAGGCCTGGATTGAGACCATACTCACACCGAACAGCTAACCCCTGCAATTCCAGCAATTCCAATAGTTCCTGCAACTACAGCGCCTGCATCTATCGACGCAGTCCTACAGGCGATAGCTGCACATCGCGAAGAGACCTCGCAAGATGGGCGTAGGGCGCAAGCAGCCCTCCGCAAAGTACAAGTAGTAGTGCGGAAGCTGGTAAAAACGTGCAGCTCTTTCGGGGATCGACTGACCGAGGTTGAGGCCAGAACCCTTGCTAATGAGGCCGAAGTTGTTGCTATCCAAGAGCGGGTTGAATCAAATGAAGCGCAGCTAGGGGATATCAGATGGAAATTGGAGGATTTCGAAAACCGCCAGCGCAGAAACAACTTGCGCATTTTGGGGGTTCCTGAAAAAACCGAGGGGGAGGACACCCGTACCTTCATGATAAACCTCTTCCGTGATTCCCTGCCAGATCTCTCCACCTGGAACTGGGACATTGAGGTCCAACGAGCCCATCGTATGCCACTCACCTTAAAACACCCCGCCAAACCTGGAGCATACCCGAGGGCTATTCTTGTTTACTTTGGTAATTTTTTGCTTAGGCAGCGGTTTTCGAGAAGGCCAAGCCCGAAGCAAAGCGTACTTCCAAAGATATTTCATACTTTTCACGTCCTGCTTTCTGCCATACCACCGTAGAAAGAAGATGGAGGCTTCGCCAACTTATAAAACCTTTTCAGGACAAAAAAGCAACAGTGTATCTCAATAATCCTGCACGGCTCAAGGTTATTTATGGGGGGGCAGACAACGTTTTTTGTCTCGGAGATTGTTACTAAGGATTACCTTGATGGCCTAAAATAATCATACAACCTGAGAAGCGGTGAAATGGCAAAATGATCGCTCTAAACTTCACTTTAAGGGGCATACCCGGAGGAATCCATAAATGAATGGCAAAGAGGTGGACATGAAGGGTGTGGAAGAAAAGAAAGAAAAAAAAAATGTTTACAATAAGGGAGGTGGAAAAAAAGAGAAAAGGAAACCAAAGAAAAAGAAGAAAATTATTTGTATTATTATTATTTTTTTTAAACTAAAAAACTTATGAAGTGATCTAACTTCAGCTTAGCCACTTTGTAATTGCTGAACTCTATGGACACTGTGCGTTAGCATTGATACTGTGTGGGGTTGGGGGTCACTTAATGTATTGCATTACCCGAGGTGTTGGTCACTTACATAGAAAAAGCCAGGTAGGCACTCAGAATGGTAGCTTTTTGGATTACTTACTATTGCCTATGATATTAACTCTAGGAATGAGCTTTCTTATAGTTTTCCTTTATCCTTTTTTTTCTTATTTTGCATATTGGTTAGGACCTGATAGCGTGTCGCACTCTCATCACATTTAGACTCCAATTTAGTCTTTTTGCCTTAATTTGGGAGGTGGGGGGAAGGAATGGTTGGGCAGAGTAAAGGGAGGGTGGGTGGGAAGGGGAACAAAACACTAAAAACGCAAACAACTCCATACAAAAAACTGTGAGAACATCTAATTTAAAGAACCACAATAATACGCTTTGTAATACACTTTGCAATGCAAGTTCAAGCTCAAGTATCAGTACGCGCTTTATGGGCACAGGAATTCTATGGAATGGAAACAATATTAACATTGACAGACTGAAGGGTTCAAACTATTTAGCTTCATGGGGAGGATAACTATCTGTAGTTGGAATGTAGCAGGGCTACATGACATAGAAAAGCGGGGGCGGTTGATCGAGATAATTAGGCGGAATTCTTAAGACATTATATGTCTTCAAGAAACCCACCTATCTTGGGAAAAGAGAAACTTACTCAAAATCCAGGGGTACAATGTTCTTGCAACCACAACACAAACGACAAATACTCGGGGGTAGCCATACTAGGTAAGAACTATTTAGGGAAACCTATACGTCAAGCCATAGATCAACATGGTAGAGATCACTCTTGGGCTAACCCTCTGTTCAATATAGGGCTCAAACCTGGATGAGCCCTCGGTATTTGAGACCCAAGAACTTCAGCTTGCTGGTTGGTCAGGACCACTGGTATTTGCCGGATATTTTAATATTGCACTCGGCTCTACCTGTAATGTTATGTTATGTTATGTTATGTTATGTTATCCAAATTTATTGAGCGCACAGATGCCTCAGCAAAGGGGCGTCCTGGCGCTAACAGAACAGAAAACCGGATAAAGCAGAATCAGAAAGAACAAACACAACAAATTTTAGAGATCCAGAGAAAAGAGGAAAGTTTTTACAGCTCTCCTAAAACCCAAAAGGTTGTCAATCGCACGAATATAAACAGGGAGGGAGTTCCACAACCTGGCAGCAAGCACACGAAAGGAGCGGCCGCCAGATCTGGACCTCTTGAAACGTGGAACAATAGCCAGATGCAGGTTAGAGGATCTCAAAGAGCGAGTGGGGATATACGGCAAGATGAGATTCTCCAAAATCTGGGGAGAGGAGAGTTTAAGAATTTTAAACAAAAGACAAAGGCACTTAAACTTAATACGCTGAGCCACAGGGAGCCAGTGGAGCTTTTGAATGGTTTTTTTGGCAGAGCAAAATCTGGGTAGGCCTACAAAAGCCCTGGCAGCAGCGTTTTGAACACGTTGGAGTCTTAATATTTCAGCCTGATTAGCTCCAAGTAAGAGGGAACTGGCGTAGTCCAACCTGGACATAATCGTGGCTTGTACAATGAGCTGTCTGGTGGGAGCGTCAAAAAACCTAAAAGTAGGTCTAAGTTTACGAAGAGTGCCAAAACAAGTGGCAGCCACTTTTTTAGTGTGGGTAACAAAATTCAGTTGGGAATCGAGCCAGACCCCTAGATTTTTAACCTCAATGGCAGGAGTAGGGGTCGGACCGAGTTCAGATGGCCACCATTTATCATCCCAGAGATGACTCTGCTTACCAACAATGAGCACCTCGGTTTTTTTGGCGTACAGTTGGAGGTAATTGTCTGTCATCCATCGGGCCACTGAGAGAAGACCCTCACAAAATTTGGCAGCCTCAAGATCAGAAGCCCCACTTATTGCAACCGCCAGCTGCGTATCGTCAGCGTAGGATACCAAGGTGAGGTTCCAACACTTAGCGACAGCAGCCAGCGGCTGCACATAGAGGTTGAATAAGGTGGGGCTGAGGGCCGAGCCCTGCGGAACTCCCTGGTCAATAGGGTACGGTCGAGATTCATAAGGTGGAGTGGTGACCTTGAAGGTGCGACCAGATAGAAAAGATCGGAACCATTCCAGTGCCACATTGTCGACACCTGCCTCAACCAACCGCTGTAATAAAACAGCATGGGAGACCGTGTCGAACGCGGCACTGAGGTCAAGAAGCACCAGTGCCGCGGTGTTACCAGAGTCTATCAGAGTCCGAAGGTGTTCGACCATAGAAAGCGGCGCAGTCTCGGTACTATGACCGGGCCGAAACCCGTTCTGCGACGGGTCTAATAGATTCGCAGAGTCAAGATGATTGGATAAGATGGTATTAACGTGTGCCTCAGTCAGTTTGGCAGCCCAAGGAAGGAGAGAAATAGGGCGGTAGTTCTCCAATTTCAAAGGATCAAGGGCAGGTTTTTTTAGGATGGGAATAACCTGCGCCTGTTTCCAGATAACCGGGACCATACCTGAAGATAATGAAAGGTTAACAAGATCTCGCAGCGGAGGGAGACAGAGGGAAGCAGATTCTCTAAATGAAGAGGGTCGAAGGGGATCCAAAGGAGAGCCTGTTTTAACTTTAACTACAATTTTGTTAAATTCCTCCATCGAAAGTTCTGGAAGATAAGACAGGGACATAGTGGTTTTAGAAACAAGTTCCTGATTATCAGATGATAAAGTTGTGCCGGTAAAAGAGCAATAAATGTCCTTCACCTTTTTTACAAAAAAGACAGCCAAATCCTCACAATGGGAAGGAGAGCAGATCTCAGTGGCTGGGGCTCTACTAGCTGTGAGATCATTGAGCACCTTAAATATAAGTTTAGTAGGGTTGGAACTGGTGCTGAATTCAAGGGAAAAGTAAGCAGCACGGGCCTTACATATCGCTTTGTGATAAGTCTTGATCCTAGTAAGATATAGAGTTTTCTTTTCAGGCTGGTAAGACTTGCGCCAAGCTCTTTCAGCTTGTTTGCAAGATATTTTTAAAAGCCGAAGTGAGTCATCATACCAAGGGCTAGATTTAGTACGCCGATGTTTGCTCTTGGAGATAGGAATTAGCATATCCAAAGTTTTAGTAAGCCAGTTGCAGAGGAGGGCATAACCAGATTCCACATCTGTAAAGGAGCCCAAAGGGTGAAGTTCAAGAAGCCGATGAAAATCAGCCAATTTCAACTTTTTCCAGGGACGTCTAAAAATGGCAGGAGTGGGGGCTCCAAGGGGAGAAGAGTTGAGCGCGAAGTGTATTTCAATTAGGTGGTGGTCAGTCCAGGCCATAGGCTTAGGAGTCAATACAGTAACCGAAGATAGGTTAGTAAAAAAAGGGTCCAAAATATGGCCACCCACATGGGTGTGATGTTTAACTAGTTGGAATAACTGAAGAGCCTCCAAGTCAGCAAGAGTAGTGCTAACCGCAGGAGAGGAGAGAGAGACAAAATGAAGATTTAAATCACCCACCACGCTAAAATTGGCAGTTTTTAAAGCCAATGCGCCAACTGCATCAGGAAGGGCGGCCATGAAGAAAGCATCCGGACCGGGCGGCCGGTAAATGAGTAAGCCGGAAAAAGTAAAATGGTGATTAACAGTGACAGAAAAATGGACAGATTCGCAGCCAGCTATGTCCATCACCTTCCACGTACATGGGTAGCAAGTTTTAATCGCAGCCGCAATGCCACCACCTCTCGAGTTACGATTGAATCTAACCAAACATAACTTCACCGGTCGAAAGCCTAGAGTATTCAAGGCAATCAGCTCACTTACAACCAGTCACAACCTTGTTGATATTTGGTCCCTTAAACATCAGGGGGATCCAGGCTATACTTTTTTTCACATCCCCACAACAAATATACCAGAAACGATTATATATTTACTACTAGAGACATTTCTGGTTTAGCAACTATTATTAAACATCCTAAGCTAATCTCTGATCACAACGCCCTGGCTCTCACACTCAATTTAACCTGCACCACAAGAAAGCCGTTTACCTGGACATTTGATAGGAAACTGTTGGTCAATAGTGACTATATTAACTTCATCAGGAAATGGGCACAGGATTACTTTGATATAAACCGCTACAGCGCATCCAGGAATATTGTATGGCAATGCTTTAAAGCCGCTCTTAGCGGGGAAACTCTTAGTTATGTAGCCAGAATTAAGAAACAACAGACTGCTGAGTATACCAAGAAAGTAGGGGAGCTTGCCAGATTAGAATCGGCACACACAACACTAATTGCTAAGGGTGAGCGTAGTGGGCATAGTGGGGCTTCACGAAGCTACGCGAAGTGGGCAAAAAACTACGCCCACCCACGCACTTCGCATAGCCCTACTACGCGCCACCCGCCTCCCTCCCGCCCTCCCTAAATGCTTAAATGACATTATAAATGAATTATAAAACCACTTACCTTGTCCGCTGCGTCCCCGGGGCTCCCTCTCGTCATCGCGCCGCCGGCGCGCGCGTCATGGATACTAAAGCGCAAGCGCGGCCGCCCGCGCATGCGCATTTCTCGCAAGAAATGCGCATGCGCGGGCGGCCGCGCATGCGCATTAGTATCTAAGACAGCGGCGACGAGAGGGAGCCCCGGGGATGCGGCGGACAAGGTAAGTGGTTTTATAATTCATTTATAATGTCATTTAAGCATTTAGGGAAGGAGGGAGGCGGGTGGCGGGCGTAGTGTTGCCTGCTTCGCCTACTTTATAAAGGGCGAAGTAGGCAACACTACGCCCACTTCGTGGGCGTAGCGAAGTTGCCCGCCCAGGGTTACTAATTGCACAAGGGACAGATGGGTGAAACCTACTTCGCCAGATTTTAATTCTTAAAACTGACTTAAAGAAGGGACTAACTCAGAAGTCCGCTGAAACCTTTACAGCACATCAAAGCAACCTATACGAAAATGGTGAAAGGGTCGGTAAGCAATTAGCTCTAAGAACGAGACAGAAGGCCTCCGATAATGCAATCTCCTCTATAAAGGTAAATGACCAAGAATATACACAAACAGAGGATATAGTGGAGGTGTTTCAACGCTATTATCAAAACTTATATCAGAATGATATCACCCCCAACGGGGAAGATATAAAGAGGTTTCTAAATGACTTTCTAACCTGTACAGATAACAGCCTAGATATTACCACTAGGGACAAGCTTGAGAAAGAGATTTCACCAGCAGACATTGAACTTGCACTTGCAGAACTAGCCTCGGGTAAAGCAGCAGGTCCTGACAAGATCCCGCTGGACCTGTACAAAATCCTAGGGAACTTTATACTACCACTGTTACTAGATCTATTTCTGGGAATACAATGGAATGGCATTACACCCGCCTCTTGGTAAAGACACTAGTATTATTATCTTTCCCAAAAAGGGCAAACCCACTGATTCCCCATCATCCTACCGTCCAATCTCACTGATAAATTCCGCTTCTAAACTGTATGCAAAGATCTTGGCCAACCGGCTTAGGGGGGTCGTTGCACACCTGGTCAGCCTGTGGCAACACAGCTTTATTCCAGGGAAGGGTACCACGGATCATATCCGCAGAGCAAACTCACTATTTGATATTATGTCAGTGACGGGTGGCCAGATGTCAATGATTCTTCTCGATGCCGAGAAGGCATTCGACAGAGTATCGTGGGAATTGATGTGGACTATTCTAGAACACTATAACTTTTGGCATAATTTCATCAAATCAGTCAAAGCTATGTACATTGACCCAAAGGCTAAACTTCAAATTATGGGGTGCGAATCGGGCACTATTCATATATCAAGACATACAATGTATGGATACCAGAAGTACTAAAAAAGCCATCTATCTAGGGGTTTGCATAACCGCTGAAGTTCAAAATATTACTAAGATCAATTATGAACCTCTTATTAACTCAATCAAACAAGACCTAACAAGGGTAAACAGTCTTCATCTATCTATTATAGGGAGGGGGAATTATGTTAAAATGACGGTCTTCCCTAAGGTACTGTATCTATTTCGCGCAATCCCTTTATTAGTCAAAGACAATTTTATTAAAAGCCTTGACTCCCAGATTTCCAAATTTATTTGGCAAAACTGCAAGATTCGGAGATCGCTCGCATTTTTATCCCTACCACAGGACAGAGGGGGGCTCGCAATTCCATAGCTACTCTTGTATTTTTGGGCAGCCTTTCTGCAACAACTCGCACCAGTGATTAACCCAGTATGCAATATAGATGAGTCGGCATACCGTCTGAATATGAACTAGCCCTTGGTCATAAAGCTAGAGGATTACTCTTAAGACAACTTGAACCCAGTTACTTTAAAAAAGTTAAATTTAAAATTATTATTGGTGCATGGAAAGTCTGGTAAAAAATTGCTAAACGTATGCAAATCCCAAAATGATGCCGCTATACTCCACTATGGCATTCATCTCTGCTTCCACAAAATGTAAACGATATGATCTCCACTAGCTGGGAAAGACGGGGGATTATCTCCCTTGTCGACTTCTTAGGTACAGATATGAAGGCAAGTTTTACTGCCCTCCAAAGTCAATATAATATACCTGGGACGGACTATCTAAAATTCTACCAAGTAGGAACTATTGTTAACTCCAAGTTGTCCAGTATAAACTGGGATAGAGTACCTCTCATAGAAAGTATCATCAGGCCCTCTACCAGAATTGGTACAATCTACACTTCCCTTCATGAAAAATCACCTGATGACTTAGAACGCACTGAAATTTTATGGACAAACAAACTTGATAATCCAGACGTCGACATTGATAAGATCTTAGTATTGACATCACAATTGTTACTCTCTACCAATCTAAAAGCACAACTCTATAAAACAATATACCATCTCTTCTATACTCCAGCAAAATTGCATTCATGGGGGAAAGGGTTAACGACCACTGCCCTAGGTGTAATTGTGGCCCGCCACGCTACTGCATAT
Organism: Lissotriton helveticus; assembly: GCF_964261635.1. Lineage (NCBI taxonomy): Eukaryota > Metazoa > Chordata > Amphibia > Caudata > Salamandridae > Lissotriton > Lissotriton helveticus. The sequence goes on from NC_136069.1 coordinate 130,612,438, forward strand.
GTTTTATGAATGCGACAAGCAGACAGTATTTAAGAAAATTATATGGGAATTTTGGGTGGAGGTTTTTGGCCGGGAACTGCCTGAATCCCCCACTATTTACATGCTTGGATATGATAGCACGCTCAATCTAAACCCTAACAAGGAAGCTAGTCTTTTTATTGGAACCGCGTTATACAGAATTATACTTGCCGCACGATGGAAAGATGGCGACCCTCCAAGCTTTCAAATGTCGCTAGCTCGCTTTTTGGGCGTATATAATCACGAGACAGCAATATATGCCACCAGTGGCTTGAAGTCCAAAAAACGAGGCGAACAAATCTGGTCCCCTATTACAGCTTGGAGCATCGCAGCAATCTCAAATTAAATGTCCAAAATTCTATTTGGTGTGCTTCTTGTCTGTTAGTATATGATCCCTTTACTTTCCATATGTCTTCTGTCCTATATCTTTAAAACATCTATCACAGTAGATTTGTCTGCATTTGTTTTTATTATGTGTTTTTCTTCTTCTTCTTCTCTCTTGCTTTTCTCATAGTCTATAGGCAAAATTTTACTACTTGGTTTCTGCAGTTAATTTTCTTGTTCACCTTTCGTTGTAAATGTTTGTTTTTTGTTGTATTGGAGTTGTTTAATAAAAAAAAAGGAAAAAAGTGCCTTTTTTATACAAAAAAGGCATCAATAAATGGTCTGCTGTGCTAAAGTCACCATCTGTTCTAGCTTTCAGGAACATGCAGAGCTGAATACAAAAAATATTTTTTTACCATGGTTTTGGCATTTTTCAAGGAGATAGTCCATTCTGTCCTATTTTATGTGGTCTCAAACTACTTTCAGTTTGTGGTAGATAGTGTAAAACCAATGGGTGATCCAGGAAAGCTATGGATTTCTGAAAAGTAGACAAAATTCGAAATTCAGAAAAGGGTAATATGTATAGATCGTTTAAGGTCTTCTCTGACTTTTTGTCTTGATGGCCAATTTACAAAAGCATTATACAGTTACATCTACTTGAAGTTTCCGGTTGCTTAAGTGGCTTTCATTAGGTTTTTTTTTGCCAAGAATCCGTTGCAAACCCCAAACTTTGACTAACCAACACATTTTCCTCACATTTCTGTGACTGGAAAGTTCTGGAATCTGCAGGGAGCCACAAACGTCCTTCCATTCAGCATTTCCTCAATTCTCACAATAAAAATGGTACCTCACTTGTGTGGGTAGGCCTAGTGCCCACATAAGGAAACAGCCCAAAACATAACATGGATATATCACATTTTCAACTCAAAACTGACTTTTTGCTAGGTGGGTAGGTCTGGATTTTGGCCCCTAGCTAAACTGGCACCTAGAGAAAACTAGCAAACTTCCAAATGTTGTAAAACTAAATACCTAGAGGAATCCAGTGTGGGGTGAAATGTGTGGGTCACACCATTTACCTAGAACCCCCTGTAAACCTCCAACCCTGACTAAAAAAACATATTTTCCTCATATTTCTGTGATGAAGACTTCTGGACTTTGCAGAGCAGTGGTGTAACATAGGCCGCCGAAGCCCCTGTGGTGGGGGGCCGGAGCTCCAGGGGGCCCCCTCAGCAAAGTACCCTGGCCTGAGAGTTCTTGACTGAGTCTGTAGAGGGGCCCCTCCATGTAATTTGCAGGGGAGTCCCCTCAAGCTTCGTTACGTCACTTGTGCTGGAAGCCACACATTTCCTACCACCCTGAGTTCCCACAAATCCCCCAATAAGAACGCTACCTCAGTTGTGTGGGTGTGGTTTTTAGGTGTGCATTAGGGACACCACAGCCCGGCTCCAAATACTACAGATACCCACATTGCTTAGCTAGCAACGTAGCTATGTAGGGTCTTTTGTGTCATGGTCCTATGGCACAAATGACCTATGGCCATAGGACCATGACACAAAAGACCCTACATAGCTACGTTGCTAGATAAGCAATGTGGGTATCTGCAGTATTTGGAGCCGGGCTGTGTTGTCCCTCATGCACACCTATAAACCACAGACATTTTAAAAAACTAGACAGCCAGGGATTTCCCAGGTGGTGTGCCTTGCATGGATGACATGAGCCTTTCTTACCCATAATGCCCTGCAAACCTCAAACTTTGCCTGAAATCATGCATTTTTCTTAAATTTAGGTGATGGAAACTTCAGGAGTCCCAGAAATTTTTACCACCCAACAATGCCCCACTTGTGCCGATCAAAATTCCTTGTGAGGGGACTTTGTTGTAATGCAGACAACATAAACCAAGTGAATAAAGAATCAGAAAGGATTTATTATTATTAAATAAGTTTAAAGGTAAATAACCCACAGAAAGAAAGAGGATCCAGATGCGATGCTGTCAGGTCAAGGAACATAGACCAACTGCAACGCATCTGGAACAGAACCTAGAGTGTGGATGACATAACAGAATACAATACACGAGCTACTTAAAGATACATAAGCACAGATACAACATCTCCCTTCCGTAAACAAAACAAATCTAATACAAATAATAATCCTTGTATTTGACAGGCATCACAATGTTTCTCTTATCACAAGAATGAGAAGTATCAGAATTAAAATTATCAATAAAAATGTCATCAGAACTATTTACAGAGCAATCAGAAACATCCTGTTGTGCATGACTGTTTACATCATTCCCTTCATTTTCATTTTAAACATTTTGATTATAAAAATCTGAATTATTTTCCCTTGAAACCAAACCTTCTCTTGAATCTTCTTTAAAATTACCTTCGAAACATAAAAATGATGATGCATCTAATTTTTCTTTATTATGTACTTTCTTCAAAATGATGTCTTTTTGATAAGGTTCAATTTTAATGACAGCACTTTTATTCCACCATCCTCTGTTTTTGATCTGAACAGATGAATTAGTGACCCAAACAACTTGTTGTGGAAGACTAAATTTCGAAACTCCTTTCATAACTTTCTTAAGTTTTCTGATAATAACCCAATAACCAATCTTAAATATTTTCATCTTCTTGTCAGGTGTATTTGTTTTTAATTTGTATCTCTTCTCACAATTGTCACGAACACAGTCATCAATAGATTTTTCAATTTTTAAACCTTCATCCTTCTTCAAAGAGAACATAGTATTACTAAATACAGGTTTTAAAATGTTTTTGCATCTCTACCTTTTAATAAAAAGAAAGGTGTAAACCCAGTAATTGAGTGCGGAGTATTTAGAAAACTCCACACTTTTTCCTGAATAAGTCTTCTAACATCTGAACCAGAAGATAAAGCCATTTGTATTCCTTCTTTAAGAAATGTGTTTGCCCTTTCTACTAAACCATTAGCTGAAGGAAAATACAAAGAAGTTCTTTCATGCTTAATGTTATGTTTTTTTAAAAACTCTTCAATTTTTCTCGAAACAAAATGTGTACCATTTTCAGACACTAGTTTTTTGGGATAACCTTCTGAACAAAATGTGTTTTCCAAAAATTTTATTACAACTTCCGTTCTAGGATAATTCACAAGATCATATACTATCCACTTTGAATAATAATCTGTAAGTACAATTAAATATTTCATGTCACTACTTAAAATGTTATATGGCCCTGAAAAATCTATAGCCAATTTCTCCCAGGGTTGGTCTCGAAGTGTGTTAGTAGAAGTCGAATTCTTAGTATTTTTCCAATGCTTATCCGACAACAAACACTCTGGACATTTGTTTACAAATTTATCAACAGAAGCATCCATACTTGGCCACCAATAATACTTCCTTAACAATTTCTTAGTACCTGACATTCCAGGATGACCCAAATGTGCTCTCTCAACTAAACCATCAATAAGTATCTTTGGAGGCACAATACATCCGCCTCTTGTCACAATATCATTCTCAATTGTCAATTCAGAAGACACTTGTTGAAAAGGTACTAGGTTCTTTTCTAAATTTCTTAAAGGTGGCCACCCATTAATTATGTATCTTTTAACTTTATTCAAAACAAAATCGTTCTTGTACCCATCAATCCAGTCTTTTTCATCAAAAACACCTTTTGAATTTTCTGAAGCATCTATATCTGAAACAACAACACACTCATCTTCCTGACTTTCACTTACACTAACTGAATCATCTACAGGTAGTCTTGATAAACAATAAGCTCTAAAATTGGCACCACCTGAAATGTGTTTCACTTTAAAATCATACTCTTGCAACTTTGAGATAATTCTAACCAATCTAGAAGATGCTAGCCCAGCACCATTTCCATTCATTAAAAATATTTATGGCTTGTGATCAGTTAAAAGATCAAAATGTCTTCACCATAAATAGCTCCTAAACTTTTCAATAGCCCACGAACAGGCTAATGCCTCTCTTTCTATGGTACTATAGTTAATCTCGGCCTTGCTTAAACTCCTTGAAATAAAAGCAACGGTTTTCTCCTTCCCATTCACATTTTGAGTAAGTACACCTCCTAGTCCTACCGAGCTTGCATCAACAGTAACTGTACATTTTACGCCACAAGTATAAGGCTGTAAAGCTGGAGCATTTTTGATCACATCCTTAATATTTTTAAATGAAACTTCATGTTCCTGATTCCATACAAATTTTTCATTCTTCCTTGTTAAAATTCTGAGTGGCTCCACAGCAAAAGCATAACCATGCACAAAACGAGCATAGTATTCACTGAGTCCTAGAAAAGACCTCAGTGAATCTTTATCATTTGGTGCCAGGGCATTAATAATTGAGTTAATGAGACTCATCTTTGGTTTAATTCCATCTTTAGTAATAGAATGCCCCAAGTAATCCAATTCATTTACTAAAACTTACATTTATCTCTTGAGACTGTCATCCCTCTCATTTTTAAAACACTAATTACTTTTTCAAGAATCTTATTATGTTCCTCGATACCCTTACCCTTACCAAAGATAAGAATATCATCTTGAAAAGCCTGTACCCCTTTGATGTCTCCAAATAATGAGTCCATTAGCTTCTGAAAAACACTAATTAATATTCCCTTTAGTTTTGTAATTCTCCTGTGTTCTTGACTTGTTAGTGACACTACATATTGCTTCTGACATATTTTCCGTTCCTTTTATGACTTTACTTGACATTGATGATCTCTCATTTCCAATGGCAATGCCAATTACCTCGGTTAATGTGGGATTTCTACATGCTAAAAGACGTTCTTGGACCTTTTTTGAGAAACAGTGGAAAACTAACTGATCTCGCAAATATATTTCAAGCATGTCCCCAAAATCACATTTAGATGCCAAGATACGTAAATTAGAGACATAGTCTTCGATGCTTTCATCTTCTAATTGCTTCCTCTTGTTAAAACTATGTCTCTCAAACATAATGTTAGGTTGTTCTATAAATCTCTTTTCTAACCTTTTTACAGCTTCTGTATAGTCATCCCACGGTATAAATTGTCCTGGAGGAGGTTCAGATTCTGGTAAATTATCAAAAATTTCTCTTCCAGCATCACCCAATAAACCATAAAGTACTGCTTTTTTTCTTTCTTTAGAGTAATCCTTTCCATCTATAGCAATGATATAGCTTTCAAACGATTTAAACCGTTGCTGCCATTTTACAGGTGGTTTTCCAGCATTTTGTAGAAATAGATTTATCTGGTATGGTTGAATCTGATATGCCATGTTTCTTCTTAAATTAAATACATTTTTTAAAAGTACTATTGTATGTCTCACCTTAATGTTTCAAAAATCCTCAATATTGTTTCACTTGAATCCAAAACGGTTTATTTTTTTAAATGTGTTGAATCGCTATATAAATAACCTTTTAATTAAACTCTTAAGGTTATATCCTTTGTCTCGATGTGGTAACTATGCTGTTGCGATGTTGCTAGGCAAAACACTTCTCTCAAAATGGCCGCCACGTTGCATCACTTTGTATAGACCTAATGTGATGATGTATTACGTTCCAATGCGTGCACACGCAATCCTCCTGTCTGACGAATATCTTTCCTTAATCCGCTTTGCTCGCGCTGCTTCACACGCGCTGCTCCTCACGCGATGCTCAAACGCGAAGCTTCACACGCGCAGCACTCGAATCCAAACAACTTCCAACTGTTCAACGCTATTCCAGAAACTTGAGAAAGGTAAAGCGATCTTACCCTAAGTTTCTTTTTCTTCCGCGTTGCTGCAATGTGTGAAGCTTCTTCATCTGTTTTAATTTCAATCGCTCCTTTTATCTCCTCGGTGGGTTTCCTTTAAAATCCAAATCTTCCGATGTCAAAATTGATCCCATCCGCGTCGCCATATTTATGTTGTAATGCAGACAACATAAACCAAGTGAATAATGAATCAGAAAGGATTTATTATTATTAAATAAGTTTAAAGGTAATTAACCCACAGAAAGAAAGATGATCCAGATGCGATGCTGTCAGGTCAAGGAACATAGACCAACTGCAACGCATCTGGAACAGAACCTAGAATGTGGATGACATAACAGAATACAATACACGAGCTACTTAAAGATACATGAGCACAGATACAACAGACTTCCACTGACCTTAAATTGATACGTTCCTGCTACAGGCATTAGGCCCGGCTACACAAGTGGTGCAGCATTTGTATCTGCATAAGTGGGGAAACTCTGGGTCATAAGAATTTTGTGGATTCCTGCAGATTCTAGAAGTTTCCATCACTATTATGTAAGGAAAATGTGTAACTTCAGGCAAAGTTTGAGGTTTGCATAGCATTTTGGGTAACAAAACTTAAGGTGGTCAATGCAAGACACACCACTCTAGAAAGATACTATTGGTCCCACTGGGTTAGGGGTATGACTCAATGCCAGGGTTCGGCTGTCACATCATTTTGTTTGTGTTGGTGCCATTTTGATATCCCTGGTGTCTAGTGGGCTCTCTGCCCCTGGAGGGCACAGCTTGGGGTAATATCCTATCTACCCCCCAGGAGGGGCATAAAGTCTATTAGGTGCTGGCTTACTTACTTACTTTTAAAGAGAAAGGTTATATTGTTCTTCATGACAGTTATAATGTGAAAGGCATATTTAAAGTGGTGGATCAACTTTACAGTAGTTTGTGTATCTTCATGTTTAATACCAGGCCATACAATGGATACTTGCAAAAACAACAGGTGATGGACAGAATGCATAACAATGTCATACATTAACCCCAGTACAGAGATCTGGTCCTAAATCCATCGTTTTTTTGCTCACCATGCCTTTCCAGTTTGAACCCAGCCATATGCAAATCAGTCTTGACCCTGTGCCCCATGGGAACAGTCCAGCCCGAACTGCCAAGCCAGGTCCTTCCTGGACTGGAAACAAGCATCCAAGGACCGGTTTCGGGCTTTCAGCCCTCATCAGCCTGGATAGCTTGATTCCAGTGGCATGGAGAGCAAGGGACTCACGTCTGAGCATACCCGTCCCACTCGGGGTGACAAAAGCAAAAACAACAGGTGATGGACAGAATGCAGAACAATGTTATACATTTACCCCAGTACAGAGATCTGGGCCTAAATCCATCGTTTTTTTGCTTACCATGCCTTTCCAGTTTGAACCCAGCCATATGCAAATCAGTCTTGACCCTGTGCCCCATGGAACAGTCCAGCCCGAACTGCCAAGCCAGGTCCTCCCTGGACTGGAAACAAGCATCCAAGGACCGGTTTCGGGCTTTCAGCCCTCATCAGCCTGGATAGCTTGATTCCAGTGGCATGGAGAGCACGGTACTCACGTCTGAGCATACCCGTCCCACTCGGGGTGACAAAAGCAAAAACAACAGGTGATGGACAGAATGCAGAACAATGTCATACATTCACCGCAGTACAGAGATCTGGGCCTAAATCCATCGTTTTTTTGCTCACCATCTCTTTCCAGTTTGAACCCAGCCATATGCAAATCAGTCTTTTCCCTGTGCCCCATGGGAACAGTCCAGCCCCAACTGCCAAGCCAGGTCCTCCCTGGACTGGAAACAAGCATCCAAGGACCGGTTTCGTGATTTCAACCCTCATCAGCCTGGATAGCTTGATTCCAGTGGCATGGAGAGCACGGGACTCACGTCTGAGCATACCCGTCCCACTCGGGGTGACAAAAGCAAAAACAACAGGTGATGGACAGAATGCAGAACAATGTCATACATTCACCCCAGTACAGAGATCTGGGCCTAAATCCATTGTTGTTTTGCTCACCATGCCTTTCCAGTTTGAACCCAGCCATATGCAAATCAGTCTTGACACTGTGCCCCATGGGAACAGTCCAGCCCGAACTGCCAAGCCAGGTCCTCCCTGGACTGGAAACAAGCATCCAAGGACCGGTTTCGGGCTTTCAGCCCTCATCAGCCTGGATAGCTTGATTCCAGTGGCATGGAGAGCATGGAACTCACGTCTGAGCATACCCGTCCCACTCGGGGTGACAAAAGCAAAAACAACAAGTGATGGACAGAATGTAGAACAATGTCATACATTAATCCCAGTACAGAGATCTGGGCCTAAATCCATCGTTTTTTTGCTCACCATGCCTTTCCAGTTTGAACCCAGCCATATGTAAATCTGTCTTGACACTGTGCCCCATGGGAACAGTCCAGCCCGAACTGCCAAGCCAGGTCCTCCCTGGACTGGAAACAAGCATCCAAGGACCGGTTTCGGGCTTTCAGCCCTCATCAGCCTGGATAGCTTGATTCCAGTGGCATGGAGAGCACGGGACTCACGTCTGAGCATACCCGTCCCACTACGGGTGACATAAGCAAAAACAACAGGTGATGGACAGAATGCAGAACAATGTCATACATTCACCCCAGTACAGAGACCTGGGCCTAAATCCATCGTTTTTTTGCTCACCATGCCTTTCCAGTTTGAACCCAGCCATATGCAAATCAGTCTTGACCCTGTGCCCCATGGAACAGTCCAGCCCGAACTGCCAAGCCAGGTCCTCCCTGGACTGGAAACAAGCATCCAAGGACCGGTTTCGGGCTTTCAGCCCTCATCAGCCTGGATAGCTTGATTCCAGTGGCATGGAGAGCACGGGACTCACGTCTGAGCATACCCGTCACACTCGGGGTGACAAAAGCAAAAACAACAGGTGATGGACAGAATGCAGAACAATGTCATACATTCACCCCAGTACAGAGATCTGGGCCTAAATACATCGTTTTTTTGCTCACCATGTCTTTCCAGTTTGAACCCAGCCATATGCAAATCAGTCTTGACCCTGTGCCCCATGGGAACAGTCCAGCCCGAACTACCAAGCCAGGTCCTCCCTGGACTGGAAACAAGCATCCAAGGACCGGTTTCGGGCTTTCAGCCCTCATCAGCCTGGATAGCTTGATTCCAGTGGCATGGAGAGCATGGAACTCACGTCTGAGCATACCCGTCCCACTCGGGGTGACAAAAGCAAAAACAACAGGTGATGGACAGAATGCAGAACAATGTCATACATTAACCCCAGTACAGAGATCTGGGCCTAAATCCATCGTTTTTTTGCTCACCATGCCTTTCCAGTTTGAACCCAGCCATATGTAAATCTGTCTTGACACTGTGCCCCATGGGAACAGTCCAGCCCGAACTGCCAAGCCAGGTCCTCCCTGGACTGGAAACAAGCATCCAAGGACCGGTTTCGGGCTTTCAGCCCTCATCAGCCTGGATAGCTTGATTCCAGTGGCATGGAGAGCACGGGACTCACGTCTGAGCATACCCGTCCCACTACGGGTGACATAAGCAAAAACAACAGGTGATGGACAGAATGCAGAACAATGTCATACATTCACCCCAGTACAGAGATCTGGGCCTAAATCCATCGTTTTTTTGCTCACCATGCCTTTCCAGTTTGAACCCAGCCATACGCAAATCAGTCTTGACCCTGTGCCCCATGGGAACAGTCCAGCCCGAACTACCAAGCCAGGTCCTCCCTGGACTGGAAACAAGCATCCAAGGACCGGTTTCGGGCTTTCAGCCCTCATCAGCCTGGATAGCTTGATTCCAGTGGCATGGAGAGCACGGGACTCACGTCTGAGCATACCCGTCCCACTACGGGTGACATAAGCAAAAACAACAGGTGATGGACAGAATGCAGAACAATGTCATACATTCACCCCAGTACAGAGATCTGGGCCTAAATCCATCGTTTTTTTGCTCACCATGCCTTTCCAGTTTGAACCCAGCCATACGCAAATCAGTCTTGACCCTGTGCCCCATGGGAACAGTCCAGCCCGAACTACCAAGCCAGGTCCTCCCTGGACTGGAAACAAGCATCCAAGGACCGGTTTCGGGCTTTCAGCCCTCATCAGCCTGGATAGCTTGATTCCAGTGGCATGGAGAGCACGGGACTCACGTCTGAGCATACCCGTCCCACTCCGGGTGACATAAGCAAAAACAACAGGTGATGGACAGAATGCAGAACAATGTCATACATTCACCCCAGTACAGAGATCTGGGCCTAAATCCATCGTTTTTTTGCTCACCATGCCTTTCCAGTTTGAACCCAGCCATATGCAAATCAGTCTTGACCCTGTGCCCCATGGGAACAGTCCAGCCCTAACTGCCAAGCCAGGTCCTCCCTGGACTGGAAACAAGCGTCCAGGAAAGACATGGCTTGGCAGTTCGGGCTGGACTGTTCCCATGAGGCACAGGGACAAGGCTGATTTGGATATGGCCATGTCTGAACTGGGGTAGTGTGGAGTGCAAAAAAACGATGGATTTAGGCCCAGATCTCTGTACTGGGGTGAATGTATGACATTGTTCTGCATTCTGTCCATCAACTGTTGTTTTGCATTTGTCACCCAATGTCATACATTCACCCCAGTACAGAGATCTGGGCCTAAATCCATCGTTTTTTTGCTCACCATGCCTTTCCAGTTTGAACCCAGCCATATGCAAATCAGTCTTGACCCAGTGCCCCATGGGAACAGTCCAGCCCGAACTGCCAAGCCAGGTCCTCCCTGGACTGGAAACAAGCATCCAAGGACCGGTTTCGGGCTTTCAGCCCTCATCAGCCTGGATAGCTTGATTCCAGTGGCATGGAAAGCACGGGACTCACGTCTGAGCATACCCGTCCCACTCGGGGTGACAAAAGCAAAAACATCAGGTGATGGACAGAATGCAGAACAATGTCATACATTCACCCCAGTACAGAGATCTGGGCCTAAATCCATCGTTTTTTTGCTCACCATGCCTTTCCAGTTTGAACCCAGCCATATGCAAATCAGTCTTGACCCTGTGCCCCGTGGGAACAGTCCAGCCCGAACTGCCAAGCCAGGTCCTCCCTGGACTGGAAACAAGCGTCCAGGAAAGACATGGCTTGGCAGTTCGGGCTGGACTGTTCCCATGAGGCACAGGGACAAGGCTGATTTGCATATGGGCATGTCTGAACTGGGGAGGTGTGGAGTGCAAAAAAACGATGGATTTAGGTCCAGATCTCTGTACTGAGGTGAATGTATGACATTGTTCGGCATTCTGTCCATCAACTGTTGTTTTGCTTTTGTCACCCCGAGTGGGATGGGTATGCTCAGACGTGAGTCCCATGCTCTCCACACCACTGGAGTCAAGCTATCCTGGCTGAAGAAGGCTTATAGCCAGAAACTGGTCCTAGGATGCTTGATTCCGGTCAAGGAAAGACATGGCTTGGCAGTTCCGGCTGGACTGTTCCCATGAGGCACAGGGTCAAGGCTGATTTGCATATGGCCATGTCTGAACTGGGGTGGTGTGGAGTGCAAAAAAACGATGGATTTAGGCCCCGATCTCTGTACTGGGGTGAATGTATGACATTGTTCTGCATTCTGTTCATCAACTGTTGTTTTGCATACAATGGATACTTGTCATATACATTTCTACATTTCACATAATTTCAATGTACTCAAGTTAAAAAACACAAATTTAGCTTTTTTCTCATAGCAACATATAGTTTTTTTTATAAACTAGAGTGGCTCTCACTGTGTGCAAACATTTGTATATCCATGGAATTTCTAATCTTTGATGTGTTTAACTAAGGACTTGCAAGTTACAGGACACAACTGACATTATTTCAAGGAGATTTACAATTTAAATATTATTTGCTGTGTACTGTAGTTTGCTTTTACTTACCTATCTCTATCTCACCTCTAATTGCTGCAAAGCCTTCAGTGTGAGGATCCCATACATCTTTTTCTTCTTCGGCAGGAGGTGCATAAGCCTAGGAGAACCACCACCAGTCTGCTGGGCTGCTAGCTGGGCTTTAGAGGCCAGAGATCTGACCCTCCCCTGCAGATCATTCCAGCACTTCCTAATCTCCTCCTGTGACTGCCTGGTGTTAGACACAGCATTAACTCTTGAGACAATTCTGTCCCAAGTTTGCCTTTGCTGAGTAATAGTTGTAGATAGGACAAGTGGCCCAAACAAGTGGGGCTCTACCCTAATGATTTCATCCACCATGACTGTGAATTCTGTGTTTATACATCTGGGGCTTCTTCTCCCAATCATGGTTGACAACAAGTACAAATATTGTAGTTTTAACAAAAAAAGGAAATATGAGATATTAATGGAAAACAAATCCAAATAAGTAGCAAAAGGTGAATCTAGTGATCTGTCTCCAAAACAACTATCTGCTGCTGGCTGCTTTTGAGCAAAGGCAAAGGATGATGGTATAGCATGGGGTGTGCTTTATAGTGTGCTCAACAGGTGTCATTTCTTAAGACATTTCTATCAGGTGGGTAACGATACACTGTGGAAATCCCATTCTGTGATGTATTTCCTCCAACGCTACAACGCATCGAGCCCACTATGCTGACGCTGATATATATATTTGGTGGGCGGAATCCTGCCACACCAACGCTGATGGAGTGTTATATGACAGCAGAAGATTTATACCTGCATGCGTGGTAGTACTGCTAGGACAAGGGATCTCCCTACTACACAAAGGACAGTGGTTTTACCACTCTATATATAAATCGAATGGGACATACTCTGCAAGACCGGCAGGTGAAAATAAACCTCTGTCATGGAAGGCAGACAGGCGGACCGCCAAGATATAAATTGGGCCCTGTGTCTCAAAATAGATATTGGGTCCAACTTAGCAGGATGATTGTTAGTTTAGTCATTAAAACGTGAATGGTTAGAACATTTTCCTGTGCTAAAAAAAAAAAATAATTGTCTCACATTTTCTAAAGGTTTTCTCAGGTGGGACGCAAAATATAGCATGCATTTCATTTCCATTTTAAATGCATGGGTACACACTGCCTAAATGTGTTATGTTGCATGAGATCACATGCAGAATTTAGTAAATGTGGACCATGCTTTCCAACACTGCATATTGATCATTTATTTTTAAACATTTCTATTTTGATTACACATGCAGTACTGACAAAAAGACAAATATTTAAATATACTGACATACATGTCTGCAGTTTATTTGTATGGATATACTAGAATACGTTTTTTAGATTTTAGAGTTAGATTACATTTTTTTTTTTAGTTCAAATCATTTTTATTGAAAATTTTGGAAAAAAGAAATAAAAGACAATACCATGAATCTTCCATTACATAGATTGATTCAACCATAGTAGTAAGTGATTCAACCATAGTAGTAAGGGTTAGATTTCATTTTTAAACATGTAATCTTTGGGTCAGAGGTAGGCAAAGTATTGTCATTTGTGTGCAAGAGTGTCAAATCTAGACACTTCGCACTGCTAAAGCCAGACAACATTTTCTGATTCGATCCAGCCAGTGCTAAATTTGAGCTGTGGTTTCTGTGGCACTAGCAGTAATTGGCAACATCGGCACTTATGACACTGCTTCATGCTATCGTTGTTTTCCTAATTTTGAGACAAGCACAAGAATAGTTGTTTTTAATTCCATATGCATTAAAATGACTCATACCCGCCACCCAAGCCATTCTCATAGATTTGGGGGCCTGGAATGGTCTGAATTGTCACACTTGTAGGAGTGCGATGGTTTGTAGTTGTGTTGATACCCGTCATTGTCAGCACTGGCTAGGGCAATTATTGGGGTAGGCTGCACTGGCTTCCTGACACTGGGACTTATTTTTTGTTTTGTAATTTTTTTTGTTTACTTTATTTATTAATTTTCATAACAAGCAAGGTACAGTACAGTACAAGTTAGCCATGAATAGTACAGGATATTCCATTATTGTCCACGTACATGTAGGACAGTTACCAAAATCTCTACAACAGTGTCATTCCTGGTTTACCAAGGGAGGTTCTTCTGCATGCCTATACTCATGTAAGTGTTTATTATGCTATGAGTGTAATCTCATAATCTGTCTCAGTGTGCTGCGAGGAGGTATCATCTCTAGTTTATGAGCAAGCCGGGACCTGTAATTCAAGCAAGTATGAGCAAAGTGGTTGCCAGATATCCAGTGGTCTGCAGGCTGGGGTTGCAGTTGAGCATAAAGATCAATGTTAGTATTACAGTATGTCATACTAGACAACAAGGCTTTTAGCGTTGGTGGGTGTTTACTAGCCCAGTGCACCACAACCCCTCTTTTTGCAAGCATTAGGGCAATTGTAACGAAGCGCCGCGCTGACTTTGGAAGATCATGGACATACCCCATATGGGCCTGAAGTGGAGTGGGCGTGCTATCCTGTTCCATCATAAGGGACAGCTCCCCGAATACTGCACTCCAATACTTGGTAATCCTATCACAAGTCCACATCATGTGTGCAAAGTGTGCAAATAGGGAGTGGCACGTGGGGGCGCGTTGAGTCCATCCGGTGCACCTTAACAGGAGTGATGTATGCACGCCATATAAACTTGAAGTGTAACAATTTGTGTTTGTGATTAAAGGAGACTCTGCTTGTCTGCTCGCAATAGTAACGCCATTGAAAGTCAGAGAGAGGCTGGCCCAGGTCCTATTCCCACACAGCATGTATCCCTGCATCTCTATTAGGTAACAGGGCAATGGCAGATTTATACATCTTACACATCAGGTGCTCCCCGCTGGTATCTTTGATGAGTAGCATTAGTGGGGGGGGAATTCAGGCAGTTCGAGGGGGGTAACTGGAAATCTGAGCTCTAAGCGCCCCCTGCAGCCTCTGCAGTACAAACTGGTCCATAAGTGAGGACTCTCTAAAACGGACGTCCTCAGTACGTAAGAAGACGTGTCCGTTGGGGAACAAGTCCCCGAACGCTACCAGGTTGTGTTTGGACTAGGTGCGCCTTCCCTGGGCCTAATCCGTGATAGGTAACCAGAGGTTCCCTGCCAATGGTATAGCGGAGGAATAGAAAGGATGGTTCTGGTTGCCCGATAAGTCTTTGCCAGGCCCAGCTTGTTGTGGAGATTGTCTGAATATCGCGTGGGTCGCAAGGGAGGGCTACTGGTAGTAGCGCTGCCAGGGGTGTAGGGTGCATGAGATCTGCTTCAGGTCTAAGGAAGGTGACCCGCGCGACAGAGTCATACCAGTGCGTCGGGAAACTGCACTGGGCGATCAGATAATATATGTGGAAATTCAGGACCCGGAACCTACCACATTCATACTGTAATGTTAATGTGTCCCAGTTGATCCGAGGTTGTTTTTCGCCCCACACACGTCTTATTAATTGCGAGCAAAGTTTTGAGAAAAAAACGCTGTGCAACCGAATTGGGATATTTTGAAATAAATATAAAAATTGGGGCAGCACGACTATTTTGATTAGTGTCATTCTACCCACCAAAGTGAGAGGTAGTTTCAACTAGCGTTCAACTTTCCCGCCCAGTTTCTCCATCGCCGGGACATAATTAAGCTGTATTATTTGTTCTCGGCTCTTTGTTTATGTGTATACCCAAATATTTGACTCACACCATGTTAGTGGGTATTTTGTGTTCCTATCGCATTGGGTAGCTGTCAATGGGAACATTTCCAATTTGTCCCAGTTTATGTATAAACCTGACAGGACACTGTAGCTGGTTATTTCTCGAAATGTGGGTCCTTGATTATCATTGGGATGTCTCATATAGAAGATGATATCGTCTGCATAAAGGGTGATGAGCAGTGGTCCTGTTTTAAACCGCAGGCTCCGAGGATGTGCCTGTCCTGTAAATGACGTGCCAGGGGATCTAATGCTATTACGTACAGCAACGGGGAGAGTGGGCAGCCCTGGCGTGTCCCCCGAGTGAGTGCAAGAGGAGATGTCAGGGTACCATTTAGCCAAATGCGCGCCACAGTTTCATGTATAGCAGCCTGACGATAGAGGGAAACCTCTGTGGTATTCCCAATCTAGTCAGTGTGGAGTATAAAAATTGCCATTCAAGGGAGTAAAAGGCTTTTTCTGCATCCAACAGGATAGCTGCAGCAGGGACAGTGGGTGCAATTCTCTGGAGGGTGGCAAAAAATGTGCGCAAGTTCATGGCATTGGATTTGTGTGGGATGAACCCTGACTCGACTGGAGATATTGTCTGGTCAATATTTGCCAACATTTTGGCAAATATTTTGTTATCAAAATTTAATAACGAGAGCGGCCTATAGGAGCCACATTGTTGTGGGTCTTTACCTGCCTTGGGGAGAAGCGCTAAGACCGCCTCTCAAAGTGTGGGGGGAGCTTACCAAACTCCATGGCCTCCAGATAAACTTCCAGGAGATACGGGGCAGGAAATTGCTTATATATTTGGTAAAAACTACCTGAGAATCTGTCAAGACCCGGCGCCATTGGAGCCATCCATCGCATATATTGCTTGGGTGACTTCTTTCTCCATAAAGGGCTCTGCTAAAAAATCTTAGTGGGCCGAGTTAAGCCATACCATAGCTATTTCGTTTAAGTAGCTTTTATTGTCCTTGGTGTCAGCTGCTACTCTGGATGTATACAATTCAATGTCGTAAGATAGCAATGCATTCTGTTTGCCAATAGTGTCTGATATGTGTTTGCTGTCAGGGCCTTGAAGGCCCGAAATGCATGTCTGGCACTTGGATTGCTGCATCAATCTCTCTAGTGTGAGTTCTGGTCACTCCCCATATCGCCTAGCGACTGCATAGTTTCCAGATAGTGTGATTCGTGCTCTGCTGCCGCATGAAATTCAGACATTAGGGTAACCTGACACTGTAAGCTTGATGGGTGCTGTAGTGTTGGGTGGTTTTGATCTAGCGCTGATAACTGCTTTTCCAGTTGTGACAGCGTGCGACGTAGGTCTCTGAGTATTCCGGCACTGTCTGAGATATTTATCCCACTTATGTATGCCTCAAAGGCCTCCCACAATGTGGCTTTAGTTTTCACCATGTCCACGTTAATTTCAAAATATTCTACGATTGCCTAGCGTAGCTGGTATTTGAACAGTGCATCTCAAAGGACCATCTCCCGAAATCTCCAATGTCTTTACACCCCCACTGCCCATGGATTCCGCAGTTGCATCAGACCTGGCGTGTGATCAGATAGTGTGTGTGGTAAATGCTTTATCAAATGAAGCTATGGGGTCACATTGGGAACAAGAAGCCAGTAGTCCAGTGTGGTCCATGTGTTGTGTGGGGCGGAATAGTGGGTGCCCGCTACTTGTGTGGGATGGTGATGTTGCCAAGCGTCGGTCAGCCGGTATGCTTCCCTAAGATCTGTCAGTGTACACCTGGCCCTGGGTTTTCTGGCAGGAGTGGTGGCTGTGCTATCCATCTGGGGATCAAGTAATATATTGAGGTTGTCCCATGCATATCTGGTCCGCTTCCATATAGTCTATTTGTGTCAGGAGGTTGCGGTAAAAATCTAGATCCTCAACGTTTGGCATATACATTTACTAGGAGTACAGTGTCTCCCAATAAGAACCCCTTAACCAATAAATATCACCCTGCTGTGTCCACATGCACTGCCACTGCCCTAAACGGGGCTCGCTTATTAAACAGTATCGAGACTCCCCTGGCATAAGTGCTATAGCCAGCGAAGTATCTATGAGAGTCCCAGCTTGCTGCCAAACTAGAAGGCATATTGGGGGGTAAGTCTGTTTCTTGGAGAAAGGCAATATCAACCTGGTGTCGCAGTAGGTAATGGACTACTTGTTTACAGTTTACGTGTATTATTCAACCCCCAAATGTTCCATGACAAAAGTGTGATGTTTGCAAAGGGATGAACCCTATTCTCTGTAATCACTGCTGCTTGTGGATATGTATGATGGACCTGCGTGATGGCACTTGTACGGTTTGCATATCAATAGTGAGAACATAGATTGTAAAAGCATCCTATCAAACCCATTCACCCCTACCTATCCCCAGTTCCACTACATATTACATACCTAAAACCCCAAAAGGATACTAAACATTTAGAAAGACTAAACATAGTATATTCAACGTTGTAATTGCAAATGTGCAAACGCACTTGGGGAGTGGCAACACTACCCTGAGTCCTGGATTCTGTATGATATGTGTGAACAGTGTTACTGACGATAGCCATGCCCAGGGTGGCAAAACTTATGCAACTGGACATTCAAATGTAGGGAAGTAGTAAATCATTGCATCATTGTGTGAGCCACAGGGTGGATGCACCTATACTTAGCTGGCAGAGAACAGTTCCACGCTGGCCCCAGAGTCAGAGATAAGAGGGGACTGGCATGGGGAAAGCGATCATCGGGACCCCCTTGATTTGGTGAAGGTGCAGCAGAATTCCAGGGCTCCTGTTGGTGTATAAAAAACCTGGGACTACCAATCTATGTCCACATTGAAACATGCTGGGTACAACATCCCATATTTCAGTCCAGTTTATGAAGTGTGACTTTGACTCCCGTAGGTTCCCAGCGAGCGACCTGTACCATGGCGGTGAAGTCTGTGCAGAACGATATGGAGGACCCCTGCCATTCCATTGTTCCTTTTTCCGCTGCCAGCCGCAGCGCAATGTCCCTATCTTTGAAATTTAGAAGCCGAACAATTATCAGCAGTGGGGGGCAACCTGGATTGGGACATGGCCCAAGTGTGTGATGCACGCTCTCGACCACAAAGGTAGTATTGAAGGATTTGTGGCTGAATAGGTCAATCATGAGTTTTTCCACAAAACCATCAAGGCAGCCTGAGCTTGTGGACTCGGGAAGTCCTAGTATGCAAACATTGTTACGTCTTCCCCGGCCTCCAAGTCTTCGTTCTTAATAGCTATGGTTATTTTAAGTTTCTCCATGTGCTCCAATCTCTTAGTGGTCTGAGCAGTTCCATCTTCCAAATCGGAGAGTCTACTCTCAATGTGATTCAACCTGGCACCCATTTTGTCCAGGTGCGTATCTAGCACATAGAACAGCATTTCCAGGGCTTTGAAACCAGCCCTGAGTTCCGCCATGAGGGGGTCTGTTCCTTGTGTGGGAGTAGCAAGGGGCACATGCACATGTCCACCCTCCACCATTGCTGGGCCCGAAATATCAACCCCTCGGCCAACCATGTCACAAATCAATTTACGCTGCTTGGGGTCGCCGCGGACCATGTCTGCTCAAGAAGAGGTATTATTGAGCTCCTGCTCAGCGCAACTTTAGTTTACCCAGTGACAGCAGGAAATGGAGTATATCTGCTGGTCTTACGTCTTCTTGTGGTGGCCTTACAACTGTAGGGGGTATGAGACTGTCCCACAGTGCTGCACCATTCAGCCTGCGTGCTGATGTTTTATAGGCTTCCTCTCTAAAGTAGGCCAGGAAGGCCGCACTTTTTGTGGCCAGCTGCTACGCTATGTCCATTGTGCGAGATCATGCATGGTCGTAGTGTGTGGCTGGTTCTGTTATTGAATCTACTCCCCTCCAAGGAGCACATACACTTCCGTGCTCCCCCGTTCCATATGGTGCTAGATGGGGGGGTCGGGATGGGGTCTTAACGAAGACGCAATACCCTGCAAGCCTTCCATTCTTTCCCCAGCGTGGTAGCGAAAACCAGGGGGGGCAGTGGGAGGATGATGTGTTCCGCTTGTACAGTGGGTGACTGGAGCAAAGGCAATGAGGGAAGGGGGAGTGACAAGCCGAGTCACATCAGCCCCGCCCAGTGGCCGGCCTCCAGGTTCCGCCGTTGACCCTGTCACCACTGGGCACCCGGGGGATTGCTGACCGGCCTTACCGGGAATTAAAGCTGGGCCAAATGTGGCGCTCCCGTCTGTCTGAGCGTTTTCCTAGGATTGCTGTTGTCTGCTCCAGCTCCTGAGTACCCACAACAGGCATGCCCCTGATATCTCCATCAGCGCCGGTGCAGGGGGATGCAGCCCAGCTGCCCGGCGGGCCTCAGCGGCCGCTCACGGGGCTGCACTGCCGCTCAGCTTCTCCCAGGCCCAAAGGCCCAATGTCATCATCAGCGTTCTTGATGGTTCCCACTCTCGCAGATCTATATTTCTGGTCCGTTTCTGCGCCCCTCATGGTAGTGCTCAATTCCACATATTCGCTGCCCTCTTCACTAACGTAGAGACCACCCAGGCAGCCAGGATTTCAGGGAGTTTGGTGGAGCTCCAGAGCTACGCGGCTATCTTGGTCGGTAGCTTGGCCACTCCCCCTGTTTTTTACAAATTAAGCACTGGGTACAGCTTTGCTCATGTTAATAAACAAGCTGGCTTTCCTAAGTGGGGACATTCCAAACTTCAGCATGGTGGAGGGGAAGGGACTGGTCCATGAGAAGTCAGGGACCAGCCAGGGCAAAGATGGGCTAATGTGATGTGGGAGACAATACGAGGGGTAGGGGTTGAGACTGAAGTGTTACAAGGTCGGAGGCCTTGATACATAACTGATGTCCATTGGCGGGAGCCCACCTGCTGTCCTTCACTGCAGCAGAAAAGTTTTTTTGGTAGCCACATAAATTACCTCTCTCTGGCCCTGGTTAGGAGTTAGGCAGAATAGGTGAGGTATATACTGCACGCAGTAAATACCATTCCCCTACAGGTAGGTATTTATCACCTGTGGTATATACCTCCTATTCAGACTTTTTAGCTTGAGGCATAACAAGGAGAATCTGTAATTGCCACTCTGAATTCTGCTTGTATTTCCTTTTATTGTCGCTTTTTCGCCCAATAAATGTATGCAGGTTTGACCTGCCGGAATTTATCGGAGGAATACTGTGAGGTTATGATGGGTATTCTACAACCTATGATTTCAATGCCTGTTCAAACACAGGTTTACTGAGGGATCAGAATTTAGCCCTAAACTCGTAATCAGGGCCTTTGTATGTTTTTTTTAACTTCATAAGCTTGGCACCTAGGGACGCTTAAAAGTTTTACAAATATTTGCAACACAACTTCGCACATAAAGGATATGGTTTTGTTTTGCTTAAAATAATGTCTAAATAGACTTCCCTGTTTTCAATGTTTTTGGACTCTACGTCTATATTTTATTTCTATACTCGAACCTAGGGCCATATTATCAAGAAAGAGCGGTACATTATCGCCGCTTTTAACAGCAGGAAACTGCCACTAAAGCGGCGATAGTGGGCTTGATAATTTGCCCTTGTGAATTCCCATAGAAGCTCAGGTTAACACCCGAACCTGGGCTTCTATGGGAATTCACAAGGGCATATTATCAAGCCCATTATCGCTGCTTTAGCGGCAGTTTCCTGCCGATAAAAGTGGCGATAATGTATCGCCCTCTCTTGATAATATGGCCCTAAAAGTTTAGGTTTATTTTGATAGATCTCTTAGAGGCATCCTGAGCAGTGTGGATAAACTCACCAGTTATTTTTCAGAACTCAGGATTTAGATGTGCTTCGCAAGGCAACACACAATGCAAGCATTAACAGCTCGTACCCAGGATATTCTGAGTTTGACTAAACGCACAGAGGGGACCAGTGACCCAGATATGTGAAGGTGTATGAATGTATGCTGACTAAAGCAACTTTTGAGTAGTTAATTCCGAAATTTGCTGACCCTGCAACATTGGCCTGTGTAAATTATGTAACCACAGATCACAAAATATCACAGAGCGAATTTCACCATGGATGACTTTTTAAAATCTGTGTGGCTTATTTTACAAGCATCTTCAGCAGCCTTTGCGTCACTTTTAAAAGGGGAAAAAGTGACGCACTTGCGGCGCAATAGACGTGTATATAAGACAATATATGTATTGCAATCAACATTGTGTTACCCTAACTGGACCTTAGAGGGTGGAGATAGGAAGATGCCAAAAGATCAGATAGATCAGGTTGGAATTCACACCATTTACACATTTGAATAACACAACTAAGATTGGAATTTGCATATTTACAACAGCATTGCATTTGACATATTAAGGTTCTTATTTACAAGCCTATTGCACCACTTTTGCGTCATTTTTAACATGGGAAAAGTGACATAAGGGGCTGGTAAATAAGCCACTACATTATTAGGCACATGGACATTATTTGAAGTCCAGTACCTGGGTGGGATTATGGCTCGGGTTCCAAAGAGTGTAGTTTGTTTTAGCCTCATCTGCTTTTAATGTAATATATGTTTTTCATTGCTCACGGTATGGGATTGAAACTCACCCTACCTTCCCACATCTTTTTGAGATGCTTCTCATTTCACTAGCCTCTGACAATCAATCTAATTTTGGACGCACCTGAGGAGCAGGTTTGTACCAGGCATGGAAAGCAAAGGACCACTTGCTAAGATCCATTGTCTCCATCAAGTAACATCTCAAGCCCTGCTGCATCCCTTACATTCTGTCCATCACTTCTGGAGTGGCGCCATGGACTTAATGCATTTAGGATTCCTTGCCCGCCTGTGTGTACATCACTAACTCAATTAATCATTATTTAGCTAATTATGTACAATAACAGACTACACCATTTAAGTAATCTATTATGCCAGCTGACATTAATCACCTAATCTACATACATAATTTGAGGCGGATACTAAAACAGAGAAAAACATCTTTGTCTGCCGCTTGTGCATCTCAAGGCATCATCAAGCCATTTTGTGCACTCTTTGTTTGATTTGTATCTCTAATTTAATTTTCTATTTCACTTAAAACAATTAGGTTTTATATGTGTTAAATACTATCCAGAAGCATTACAACGACATGCATAGTTTTCCTAATGTGGAATTATTCTCTAATGAACGGCATGCATGTAATGGGAGCTTTCATGAAAACACTATTTCCTCCAATTCTCAATTTATCTAAACCAATATGCAGCAGAATACTAAACGCATTTGAATAACTAATGATGATGTATAATATAGTATAATTTCAATGTGTACTTAGTATTTTTATGTAGTGTTAGCCTAATTTTAAAGACTACGGGGCCGATTCACAGAACTAACTTAAGACAAAATCCTAAACTTACTACCATTTTCGTATTCACAGAAGACACTTACTCATTTTGGTATTCACAGAAGACACTTACTCATTTCGGTATTCACAGAAGTTAGGAGTCCTAACTTTAGGAGTCCTAACTTTACTACTACTAAATTGAGACAAATCCTAATTTTAAGACTTTCGGTATTCACAGAAGGCATTTAGAGGTCCTAAAGTTAGGAGTCCTAACTTTACTACTACTAAATTGAGAAAAATCCTAATTTTAAGACTTTCGGTATTCACAGAAGGCATTTAGGAGTCCTAAAGTTAGGACTCCTAACTTCTGTGAATACCGAAATGAGTAAGTGCCTTCTGTGAATACCAAAATGAGTAAGGGCCCGATGTAGGTAGCCCTTTACCGATCGGAATCGGCCGAAAATACCGATTTTCGGCCGTTTCCGATCGGTAAAGGGCTATCGAGATGTGGGGGCACATTTTCGGTAATTTTACCGAATCGTTATCATTTCCGAATCGGTAAAGTTACCTAATCGGTAATATTTACCGATTCTGTAATGATAACGAATCGGTAGAACTACCGAAAATGCAATGTAGGTAGCCAATGTTCCATCAGCACATGGCCTACAGAATCGGTATTTTACCATGGAATACAAATCCATGGTAAAAAACCGATTCCTGTGTACATGCACATCTGTGCATGTACACATGTGCCATGTGACAGACAGACGTGCCCTTAGGGCATGTCTGTGTGCCACATTGCACACATGCCCGTTTTGGGGGTGCTAGAGGGTGTCAAAGTGACACCCCCTGCACCCTTGTGAATTCTTAAATTATCGATTCGGTAAATACCGAATCGGTAATGCCTAATCATTCCTATGGGCTTCAAAGCCCATAGGAATGAATGGGCATTACCGATTCGGTATTTACCGAATCTGTAATTTAAGAATTGTTAAGGATTCGGTAACGAATCCAGATGTTGGGACCTACATCCCATTTACCGATTTTGGAATACCGAATCGGTAGGATTCGATATTTCAAAATCGGTAAATGGGATTTACCTACATCGGGCCCCTAGTGCCTTCTGTGAACACCAAAATGGTAGTAAGTTTAGGATTTTGTCTTAAATTAGTTCTGTGAATTGGGCCCTAAGTGTGCATGACATTTTGACCGGCCATCTAGGGCCGCCCAAAACAGTCATGCTCACTTGCCATGTTCGCCATCCAGGATGCATTACAGCCTTGGAGGAGGACAAACCCCAGAATCCCAAGCCTAATCACGGCACTCAGACCAATCACAACGCTGTATTCCAGCATTGTGATTGGTCAGGGGAGCCCAGGTACTTCCTGCTACTGGCCTCCAGGCAGGAAGAAGGCAAGAAGATGAAGAGGATCATAGGAGAATCGACGGTAACACCGGGCATAGTTAGGTAAGTGTTTTTTATGAATTTTATCTTATTCATTTCCCGGACCTGATTCCCCCCCTCCCTCCCCGCCTCATTCACAGAAGGCATTTAGAGGTCCTAAAGTTAGGAGTCCTAACTTTACTACTACTAAATTGAGAAAAATCCTAATTTTAAGACTTTCGGTATTCACAGAAGGCATTTAGGAGTCCTAAAGTTAGGACTCCTAACTTCTGTGAATACCGAAATGAGTAAGTGCCTTCTGTGAATACCAAAATAAGTAAGTGCCTTCTGTGAATACCAAAATGATAGTAAGTTTAGGATTTTGTCTTAAGTTAGTTCTGTGAATCGGGCCCTACATTCCACTTGAAGGACCTGTTTCACAGAGAGGGCAAGGGCTTATTGTGAAAACCTATAATTGCAACAAATGGTAAAAAAGAAGTTGCCAAGCAAAGCACAATGCAAAATTAAGACGGCAATTTCGGGTGGACAGTGACTATCACATGAAGCAAACATGGCAGAAGATGGCGACTGTGGAGTCTTTATTAACCAACTGGAGGCTAATTCCAGCAGGTATACAAATGTGTGCGAACCAAACCAGCAAGACAAGTGATGACGGCCATCTGGCTGGTTAAAAAAAGTAAAAAAAATATTAGGAGGACATTCACTTAGCCATGTTTCGTACATGACAGCTAAAAGCTCAAATTTGCATCAAATGTGTTATAAACAAACCAAAAATATAATAAGGAAACCCCCAGAAAGATAAAACCAGGGATGGGCGGAACTCACAGAGTAGTTTTGTTTGTTTGGCTTTTAAATTTAACAATATTGCACCAGCTGCATTTCTCCCCGGGCCAACTCGGGTTTTGTCTGTTTGAGTGGAGTGAGTCGGCGCGTAGCGGGGGGGGCCTTTCTGGCGTGCCGCTGACGTGCCGGAGGTGCGCCTAAGGCAAGCTCATCTGCACCGGTCCGCGCCTGGGCGTTGCCAGGACCCCTGGATGTCAGGCAGCAGACCCAAGTAGTGAAACAGGGGACTTGGGGAGATACACTAAGCAAGAACTCCTCAAGATCAGGCATGCCAATTCAGATAAGTGCATACATCTGCAAAACACCATGTCATGTGGGGCTATGGAAGGTCCCCTTACATGTAAATCATGCAGCTTTCAATGTATGAAACAGGAACACTTTCCTACTAACAGCATGATGTAAGACTGGAGCAGTGGTCAAAGTCGACAGCCCGACCAGACTGACTTCTCCCGCTTGACCACATCGGAAATCCGAGGTTGGAATTGCCTGTTATTCAATGTTAGATCTCTACCTAAACACGCAACTGAAATATGGGATCAGTTCTCATCTAAACTCCCTGATATTGGGTTTTTAACTGAAACCTGGATAAAACCCAGCACGATTGCAGTGGCTCTCCCGAATCCAAAGGTTGGATAGATAATCTAAGGCGGGGGGGCATAGCTATAATCCATAAAGACTACATCAAAGTATCCATACTCTACCAAATTAGCAATGGCACAATGCAAAATTTTGTTTTTAGAATTGATCTGCTCTCCCAACGTAGCTGGGTTGATGCCCTTGTCTTCCGGCCTCTGGGTCCCCTTTCTAACTTCTCGCTCCAACTCATGGAACTCATATCTCCGCATGTCATTTCTACTAGAAAATTTCTGCTCCTAGGTGATTTCAATGTCCATAGTGAGAACGCCACAAACCAAGATACTTCTACTTTCCTGGCAGACTTAACATTACTGGAATCAACAATGGCCCCACCCATATCGCTGGGCATACGCTGGATATTATCTTTACTAACTCCCCCAATTTCATCTGTGGAGCTACTCCTCCACTAACCAGGCTAGCCTCCCAACCACAGGTATGCTTATTCCTCCACCCTTCCTCTGACTGCCAGGGTTGAGATAAAGCAGTGAGAAGGGCCGGTCTGCCATTTAACCCATGAAGTTTTTCCCAGAGAGCTGGAGCAGTTGGAGGCTGATTGTTCAAGACCCAGGGCCACCTCTGAGTCCTCAACAAGACTCTCCAGCTCCCGGGGGATGAAACAGACAGTAGTTCGTGTACAGGGTGAAATAGAGAGAGAGAGAGCGGGACAGACAGGCAGAGAGAGACGTAGAGAGAGAACACAGAGGGACAGAAAAAACTGAAAGAAGAAACAAAGAAAAAGTCATAGGACTGGTTTGATAATTTTTAGAGGGTTTTTTCTGATTTTCAGTCTGTCCCTGGCAGTCAGCTATGATTTCTAGGAAATGCTGTTGTAGGAAGGAGAGCCCGATGGCTGCCACAACACCCGACATATGTCTGCAATGCAAACAAAGTCTTAAACATTGTCCAGAAAGCGGGAATTCAGTATTGGGATAATTCACAAGGTAAAGGCTTCTGGGAAAGGTAGTCTTTGACAGAAAAATCATGATATTTCTCACACATTTTGCCATGGTTCTGAAATAAAAGGTAAGTTTATTATACTGACCATGTGCATGGAGGTCAGTACCATGTTATAGCACTACATTGGAAAGCCTAGTCCCAAGCCCATTATGGGTGGATATGAAAGTGCAGGGAGGAAATCACAACACCATACCTCACTGTTCCAAAGACCAACATTTATTTATTTTATTTAAGAAGTTTTTTATAGCGCTAGCCTAACCGGAAGGTATCGGAGCGCTTCACAGCAAGTACAGAGCAGTGCAAAAGAATGCAAACATAATACAGTAAGCAAGACATTCAGGGTACGAATCATAAGAGAGGATGCTGGCGAGTTTCAAATACAAAGTCTTCAGAGAGAGCAGCAGTGACGCTTTAAACACTCCAAGCTGCTCCTATCTGTTCGATAGGGAGCGGTCGAGGAAAAGGATTTTGAGCTGGCTTTTGAATTTAGGAAAGGAAGGAATAGTTCTGATTTGGGGGGGATAGAGTTCCATATTTTGGGTGCATTTCTGGCAAAGGACCTGACCGCAGTTTTTTGTGTGAAGGGCTTTGTGTTTGAGGCAAGCTGTTCCAAAGTTTGCCCGCATTTCTATTGGTAGCCACTTGAGTTATTTTAGTGCCGGAGAGATGTGAGCAAATTTCTTTATTCCAGTTACCATTCTGGCGGCCGCGTTGAGGGTTGTTTTCAGAGGAGCAAGATGAGTTTTGGCTATTCCCGAGAGGATTGCATTTCCATAGTCCAGTCGAGACAACACCAACACTTGGGTGGCTTGTTTGAGATCTTTGGGTGGAATGAAAGGTTTAATTTTGTTTAGTAGTTTCAAGTTAAGGAAATCACTCTTTGCCGAGATCTTAATGTGTTTGGTCCAGTCTAGTTTGGAGTCTAGCGTAATGCCTAATGATTTAATGGAGTCAGCCAAGGTGAGGTTCCCATTGAGTGCATCGATATCTTTTAACCATTCAACCAGATCATGGGGTAGATCGATCAGTTAGCTTGAAGGTATCCGGCATAATTATTTTTATACCCCTTGTGTATGTGGCTACATATCCTACTGTGTGAATCAGTCTGTCTTCAGAAGTACCTAGACCTGTTCTGTTTCTCTGATCTGGAGTTTTGCAATATCCAACTTTAAAGGCACTCTCCAAATCCAATTATAAACGGAACTACCATTTGGGTTTTCAGGAGAACTTTGATTTCTAGTGCTAGACACAGTAATCATTGTTTATTAGTTTTGTTCATAGCGTGTTTTAATTGTTCTGTTATGAAAGATCACCATAATCTACAGGCCACCAACTTTCTTCTTGGAGGCACTAGTATTTGTAGGAAGATGTTGATCCTCTTTGTTCTCCATTGTTTATAAACTGTGTAGTCTTCAAAATCAACCAATCACAACAAACAGTGTATTTTGAGTGTAAAGAGGATACCCGGTTCTCATAAAGGCTGCTTCCATAGTGTTCAGGGTGTGGTGAGGCCCCGCAGAAGTTCATGATTGGTTGAGCAAACCATCCAGGATACTTGGTGGGCAAGTACTAGGTGAGTAGATGGGGGTGCCAACTTTCGGTCCATTGGCCTGAGATGTCACTGCAGAGGATGAGGCAGATTGTAATTGAAGAGGTTATAATATGAATATAAATCAGGACCATTCAGCTTTCATCCATGTTTCAAGAAAGCCCAATGGTTGTTCTTGTAATTGGAGAAGTATCCGGAAAGTTGGTTGCACTTCCTTTGTCCTAAAACACGCATCTACGAAACAGAAGTTGACTGGAATTTGCATAATTCACAGAAGTGGCAAGAAGGTGTTTGTGGTCTTTGGGTTGGTGAACAGCTGATATACTGCTTTGGACCTGTAACTGAAGCATACAGTCCGGTAGGGTCCCAATGGAATTAGCACTCAGAGAAAGTGGCAAATTCTAGGCTCATCCGCTCTACAGCCCTGACCAAAGGGAGACTTAGGAAATAGGCTTCCTTGTTTGTATCTGTGTTAGGCTTACAAAGAGACCTGCTATTTATAATTTCTATTTTCTTCGCACTTTATCACCTAACTTGATGAGTAGTTGGGTTACTGGTTGGGGAGGAGGGAGAGCCCTACTCAAGCGGCAACCACTATACCTGTAAGGGTGATACACAACAAACTCAAAATTAACTTGTGCTTATCCAACTGGTAGCTTGGCACAAAAACCATCAGGATTCATTTAGAGGCAATATGTAAAGTAATTATGCAGCACTCAACCAGTAATCAAGTGAAAACACAACACAAGAAAAATCCCACACCAACTTAGAATAATAGAGTACAATTTAATTAGTCATTTAAGACTGAAGCAACAAACGTACAATCAGTAGAACTGGAGATATGCAATTTTATATATCAAATTAAAAATAGTGCCTAGAAGCACAGAGTGCTAACTATGTGTATCTGGTCCCACCGAGCCGTGACAAAGTCACTAGTCCAGGACAACCCCGATAGAGCACAGGCCAGATAAATTAACCAAGTTAGGCCCGTAAAACAGGAGTACCTTAAATCCTGGTTGCCTAGCGTTGTGTGATCCTGCCTCGAGGTAGCGTCGGCAGTGGCAGTTCCGCAGAGCTGTGAAGTTTTAATGGGAGGTCCTGGGTCATCATTGAGAATGCCGATGATGAAAGGCTTTGGATACGAAGTCCTGCACTGAAGATGCCTTGCACACTGGCCTCCTCCGAAGACGTTGTGGGAATTGCAATGCAGAGTCCCGCGTTGTCATCGAGGATGCCATTGACGAGGGGCTTGTGATGGAAAGGCCTGCATCAAGGATGCATCATACAGCAGTGGTTCCAAGGAGACTACGGCTGCAGTGAAAAGTCCTGTATTGGGGATGCGCCGTTCAGAGGTGATTCCATAGTGGAGCTGCAGAGAGATGTGCTTTGCTGTCGGTTCTGCTACAGGGCTTCTGATCAGGAGACAAGCCAGCTGACCCCTGTGGTCACTTTGGTGGTCCTGGGCTCAAGATGCAGGTCCAGTCCTTCATTAAGGCAGCCGGGCAATAGAGTAGCAGTCCTTCTGGCAGAGCAGCACAGCAGTCTGTAATAACTCGAAGGCACACAGCACTGATTGAAGATAAGGCTTTATTCACAGCTCCCGCCAGCACGTCTCAGCCCTGGTCAGGTACATACAAAATGGGCGTGTCCCCAAGCCACCAACTGTCACCACCCGTTACGCACCAACGGGCAGCACGAGACCTATGCCTCGCGCGTCGCACACAGGGCGCGCGAGGCGGACTGGCTCACTACATATCTCCTTTCCCTAAAACAAAGAGGAAAGAAAGAAGAGACAGAAGAGAGGAAAAGCAGAGAACAGGAAGAGAGCACAGAGGAAGGAGAGAAAATCAACGTCGGTATCTAACAGGAACTCTGATCGCTCTAGAGCTCCTCCTCACCGTTGAGGGTTGAGGAGAAGAAAGCTGAACACTGAGATCACTTGGAGGATTAACAAGTGAAACATTTTTAGCATCATTAGAACACTGCGGATTGTTCTTATCATTTTTCACTTTTACCACCATTTTAACATTCCACCAGTGCTGCCCGTTAACCCGAACAGCACTTCCACACACTTTGTCCACCACAACAGTTTCACTGAACTTAGATTCACCTTTTTTTACAAACCCTTGTTTCTTTATTCTTACACAGTCTCCCACAGCAAACGCTCTGTTTTTTACCCGTTTCCTCTCATCAAAGTATTCTTTCTGGTTGGACTGAACTTTTCACTCATTTTCTTACTTTTTCATCAATTTCTTGGGGAGAAGAATTAGATTTGAACCATTTTGCCATCCATGCAGGTCTAAATTCTGTGCATGGTTTTCTGCCTCTCAACACTCCAAAAGGAGATATTCCAGTACACGAGTGGGGGGTGGTCCTGTAGAACCATAACATAGCCCTTACACTCAGGGGAACAGCTTTGTTGTGTTCTATAGCCCATTTGACACAGTCACCAATTACTCTATTGAGTCTTTCCACCAAGGCATTGGTTTGCTGGTGGTAAAGGGAGCTCCTGTAGTGAGTGATGGCTGATTCTTTAAGAAACTCTTCCACCTCAGTAGACACAAACTGCACCCCATTGTCGGAAATGATGGAAAGTGGGAACCCTTCTCTCATGAAAATTTCTTTCATGAAGTCGATAATCTCCTTTGAGTCTACTTTGGACACAAACTTTGCTTCTGGCCACTTAGTATAATAATCCATCATCACTATTGCAAATTTGCATTGATGGGGTAGACTATGGAAGGGCCCAAGCACATCAATACCTAGTTTTTCCCACGGAGCACCAGGAAGGGGTATGGGCGTGAGTGGAGAACAGGCTGAGCGAAGACATTTGTCACTAGAAGAACATACTGTGCATTCCTGCACCATAGCATCGATGTCTTTGTCCATCTGAGGCCACCAAAAGTACTCTCTTACTCTACGTTTGGTGAGTGTGGCTCCAAGATGCCCCTCATGGGCTTTGACTAGAAGAGTGGATCTAATGTTTTCAGGAGGCACCAGTTTTTCTAGCCTGAAAACCAGGCCATCCTCAATAGAAAGTTCATCTCCCACCTTCACATAGGGTTGTAATTCCACCCTCACATTCCTTTCTCTAGGCCACCCTTGAGCAATATGCTTCTTCACCTCTTTTAAAACCACATCACTTTCTAGAGCCTCCCTCCAACTTTCTTGTCCCACTGAACATACATTCATCAATTCAACACTGGCTATGATACAGTCTTCTTTTTCGTCATAACAACAGTCATCATTGTATTGCATAGTCTGGCTAGTGGTGGCCGACAAGCGTGAGAGTGCATCTGCCCTCACATTTTTTCCCCCAGCAATGTGACCCACTTCAAAATTGTATTGTAGTAGCTTAGATGCAAGGCAAGCAATACAGGGTGTAGCATTCCGGCTTTTTGTGTTACCAAGAATAGACACCAACGGTTTGTGGTCCGTTTGAAGTGTAAACTTACGCCCCCACAGATAATTTTTACATTTTTCAATGCCCCACCAACATGCTAGTAGTTCCTTTTTAATCACAGAGTAATGTGTTTCCGCCTCTCTAAGTACTCTGGATGCAAATCCAACCGTGTGTTCATTAGGACCCACCTCCTGTGTCAAGACGGCATCTACCGTCAAGGTGCACGGGACATCTTGCACAAAAGGTTTCAAAGCATTGACAGTACTCAGTTGTTCTTTGATCCATTTGAACGCTGACTTGCACTCTTCATCCCACACAAATTCACTTTTGTCCTGTAACAACCTTGAAATCGGGCGAATATTAGTAGCATAGTCTTGGATAAAACGGGCATAAAATTCTGTGAGACCCAAAAGTGATTTTACTCCTGCTTTGTCTTTGGGTGCTGATGCATCGACTATGGCTTGAATCAGACTCGGCTTTGGTGTGACGCCTTCGCTTGAGATGGTGTGACCAAGATATTCTACACTGTCTTTAGAGAAAACACATTTGTCCCTTTTTAGTACGACACCATGCTCTTGAAAGATTGACAACATTTTGTTCAAAACAAGGTCATGTTCCTGTTGATCCTTAGCAAATATCAGGACGTCATCTTGGAATATAGCCACATTTTTGATTCCCTTGAGCAGATTGACCATGACTCTCTGAAAGACAGAGGCTGCCGAAGCCAGGCCAAAAGGCATACAACAGAATTGATACAAACCTGATGGAGAGTTGAACGCAGTGAAGTGGCGTGAATCCTTGTCAAGTTCGATTTGGTGATATGCGGAGGCCAAATCCAGTTTGGTGAAAATCTTTGCCCCTGCAACTACTCCTAACATTTCCGAAATATTAGGTAAGGTGTGCGATCCCAAATCACTTTGTTTAAACTGCGCAGGTCAATGCAGATTCTGAGTTCGTTGTTCTTCTTCCGTGCTACCACTAAAGCCGAAGACCAATCCGACGACCCAATTGGTTCAATAACTCCTCTTTTCTGCATAGACAAGAGTTCTTTTTCCAAATCACCTCGAATGCTGAAGGGTATACTTCTTATTTTGTGTTTGACAGGCACAGCATCACTCCTTATCTTTATTTTGTGCTTGAACCCTTTGATCGTTCCCAGCTCACCAGAAAATACTCTCGGGTATTTATTGAGCAATTCTTCCACATGTGTTTGGTCGCAAATAACCAAAATTTGTTCTTTTGCTCCAGGGCATAGCATCATACTGAACAAACCGTGATGGAACCATCCTAATATGTCTAATCCATGGACGGCCACATATATTTTCCCATATATGTGTCTGTTCTTGAACACCAAGACGTCTTCAAAATACCCTAGAAGGTCTATACTCCTCCCTTCATAGGATACAGGCTCTCGATCTGGTGGTTGCAGGGGTCTATTCCCCCATTTTTCCCTGAATAAAGATTTATTGATCATTGTGATCCTAGCTCCAGAGTCTACCAAAAGTCTCAGATTCTTTTCTCCAACACCAATGATCGCGTAGGGATCTACACAGTCATTGGGATCACCGCTTTTTATGTTTCCTTCATTTACAACCATAACCATGTCTTTTAGTTCACTGAGAGTGTCATCACTGTCACTGCCACTCGAGTCTTTTACACATGCGACTTGGTTTGTATTTTTTTTATGAGTTTGGCTACTTTGTCAAAATGCCCAATCTTCCCACATTTACGACATGTAGTATTCCTCGCGGGACATGGTCTTCCACTTTTTGCGTGAGAAGGATAACCACACCTGAAGCAGATGTCTGTTCTCTTGAAAAAATTGTTCTGTTGAAAATCTTTTCTCTTCACCACATTTTTTATGCGCACAGGTGTTACCACTTCTGCATTTTTGCTTTCAAGCTCTTTGATGGAGGATTGTGACGTTTCAATGCTCTTAGCTATGCGAATGGATTCATTTAAAGATGGATTTTCCAAGGACAACTTTTGTCTTATGTTTTATCAAGACATTTACTTATGAATTGGTCACGCACCAATTGTTCACTGAAATGTTCAAATTCGCATTCTGCCACCATTTTCTCAAGGCGGTAATGTACGTGTCAACATCTTCCTCTATTTTTTGCGCTCTTTTGAAGAATTTGTGTCTTGATACAACGACACTGGGTTGCTTGTCATACCTTATTTTCAACCTTTTAACAGTGTGTTGGTATTCATCCGTTTCTTCACCCCCTTCATCAACTACATCAGGTAATTGTTTGAGTGTTTCTCTTCCTTCAAACCCCAATGAGTGAAGTAGTAAGAATCTTTTTCTTTCAGCTCTGAATCTGTGCGCTCCAATTGCCCCTAAATAATTTTCAAATGCGTCAAACTATTTTCTCCATGGTACTGGTGGTTCCCCAAGTGTATCTAAGATAGGAGGCGGAGGATGAATTGACTGCATCATGACTTTCCAGTATTACTTATTTTATTTGTTAATCCAAATTATAACATATGCCTCAGAGTTTTTTTTTCCCACAGCTGCTAAATATTCTTAAAAATGCGCAAAACAACAGTGGATATCACATAAACAGGAAGGAAACCATCAGTTGCTCCCTGGAACCCTTTTTCCTGGGCTAGTCTTTGACGGTATGAACACCACTCTGCGTGACATAAGTTGTAACACTACTGTGTTAAGTAAAAGAAGGTTTATCCCTTGGCTCACACACTCGTACTTTCGTATCTATCCAAAGATATTTCTATACACACATTGTATACATTACAATCTTATCCACACATTTATTTTATGATTTAGACCATTTATTTTTTTTTAATTTTTTCCAACTTTTGTACACAATTGATTAAAAAGTCACAAAGCAATATCACAATGTTACATTAAAAAATTTTCTTCATAAACATAATATCGTACACTACAATGATTAAAAAGGGCAAAAGAAAAATTATTTGCACTAAATTGTAAAAAGGAGAAAATCACAACGAAGGAGAGACATACACGAGACACAAACAATTTGTCATTGGAAATTACATATCTGAGACTCTAATGATTATCACAAACTAAACCTAGGCCCGTTATTTTCTGGACTCCAGGGTAGATTTGTTCTCTTGATTGTGTATGTGCGGCGTCGACGCGTTTCGATGGCTATTATTGATACTCTGCCATCTTTTTCAAATCTATAAAATTAGTCTCTCCTATTATTCTGGGCACTGGATGGTTGCCACTTTCAATAATTCTCCTGTGTACATTATATTCGGGTCCTGGGCGATTCGTTCACGGTCTCAAAAACTTCAGACGTTGTTTTTTCTCAATACTATATACTAGTAATGGGTATTTTATTTCCTCGAGTCCGTCTGTCTGTTTGTTTTTTGGGTTCATGCACCCTGATGCCTCTGTTCCATGCAGTTGATGATTAGACTGTTGTCTGGCGGACTCTAGATCCTATTTTGATTTTCCGTCCTATCGGAATGCCCCGAAATTGGTTCGGGTTAATTTGGGGTAAGACCTCCTAATGGAGAGTGGGTTCGTTGACAGGCTTCTATGGACAGTGAGTAATCGGCTTCCTCTTGCAACATAAAGCTCCACTCCCTCTAACTTCGATCTTCTAGGCTTGTTATCTTTATATTTTTTTTTATAACCAATTATTACGTGCTTTAACTCTTCCCAATGTTTAAGTGATTTGTGCCCCAGCGATATCTTCCTTGTTCATATGTTTGCTTAGAGTCTTTGGCAATTGAAATACAAATCGGCACAAATAACCTTTGGAAAATGTCTTTGGCAATTGAAATACAAATCGGCACAAATAACCTTTGGAAAATGTGTTCCTTCCCCTTTAAGAAGCTAGAGATGTGCTGTTACTTGATCTGGGAAGTTTATGAGGTAGGAGGAGTCTGCTTCACGCTAGACTATGTTTCTGTCAGCGCGTCGCACTTCACTTCAGCTTCTTTCCTCGTAGTAGCAATGAGGAGATGCAGACCCCACACTGTTCCGCCGCAGCGCCACACTCCTGCACGTCTCTTAACGTTAGCAGACAGGCACAACGTTCTTTACTCGCCTGGACGATGCCGCCAGCTTTCGTCTGCTTCTTTCAGAATCGAAGCCAACACAGTCCACGCCTCATTTCCAAGGTAATCTTTATTTTTAACTACCTTTTCTTATCGCGGGTCCTTTGCGGGAACTGAGGTGCCTCGTCGCCAAAATCGAGTGTAATAACTCGAAGGCACACACCACTGATTGAAGATAAGGCTTTATTCACAGCTCCCGCCAGCACGTCACAGCCCTGGTCAGGTACATACAAAATGGGCGTGTCCCCAAGCCACCAACTGTCACCACCCGTTACGCACCAACGGGCAGCACGAGACCTATGCCTCGCGCGTCGCACACAGGGCGCGCGAAGCGGACTGGCTCACTACACAGTCCTTCTGAGTTTTCCACAGGTCTGGAGTTGGACTGAAGAGTTGGGTCTAAGGGTTTAATATGTATACTAGCTGCCGACTTTGAAGTAGGAGAAGGTTATGAAGGTTTCCACCCTAAGGGGTGTTTAGAATTTCCTACCTCACTACCCAGGCCCCAGTTTATCTGGAGTGATAATAGTTTAATATAAAACCCTTTGTGATGTGAAAATGTGGTAAGTGACAGCTCCTTCCACTCACCTTTGACGTGAGGTCCCACACTAAACCAGTTTTCAGAGATGTCCAGTCGCGCTACCACCTCGCTACCCTTTGTCTTACTGTCTGGGAGAAATACACAAAGACCAACTGACAGCTATATCTAGTCATATTTACCAGGATACAGGCTGCGGGCGTCAAATGGTGGGGACAAGAAAAAGTGGAGTTTTCTGAATTGTGATTTAAAATTCGACTTTACCACTAAAGAAGGCTTCAAAGTACAATTCTTTAGACATCAAACTCTACATTCCCACCTGCTCCCAATTGAAGTTATCATGAATTAAATGTGATAACGTAACCCAATGTTATCCTACTGGCGAGATATGCCTCACAGTAGTGTAAAATAAACTTAAGAGTTTTTCGCTACAAGGACATGTAAGATGTTTAAAGTACATGCCCAACATTTTTAAATACATACACCCTGCCATTTGGGCTGTGCAGGGTCTCCCATATGGGTGACTTATATTTATTAAGAAGGGAGTCTTGGGCCTGGCAAAAGGTTTATCTTGCCAGTTAAAAATGGCAATAACTGCACACACAAGCTACAGTGGCAGGCCTGAGACACGATAGAGAGTTACTGAAGTGGGTGAAACAATGAGTGCTGCAGGCTTACTAGTAGCATTTAATTTACTGGCCCTGTGCACATGCAGTACCACCGAACTAGAGACTTATAAGTAAATTAAGGGCCTCATTAATATATTGTTTGCCATAGCGGCAAAAGAAAATGGAAGGAATGCACTGTATCTATAAGATATGGTGCATTCCTGCCCTTTTACCCTGTGCCGGTGCACAAAGGGCTGCTGTGCGCCAACACAGGCACCTTTGGACGATGGTGCTAGGGTGCCTGTGTTGCGGGGATGATTATTTTTGTGCAGGAAGGGAAGTCTTCCAGCACAAACAAAATCAAAAGAGGCTTTTTCCTCTTTCTATGTGTTCTGCAGAATGCAGCACACATCGAAAGAGGAAAAATGTGGAGAAATAAAGATATTTCTCCTTGGTGTGCCTCCCTTACACCTCCCCTTGGGAGACGTACATTTTTGGTGCAGACTCAGACTTACGATTTCTCGTAAAACTGGGGCAGTGTCAAACAGCCATGGATGTTGCTGGGAACTCCCTCACCAACACCTATGAATTCCCCTTTCATGAATTTTTCCGTGTGAATGGCCACATATTTATAAGGCCATAAAAAGCTGCGTAACGTAGCTTTATGTGGCCTTATAAATATGCCAGTGGCACATTGCACCCCCGCAACGTCAAAAGTGACATTCCAGTGGCGCAAAAATGTTGAGGCCCTAAATGTTTCAATTGGGTGTAAGCCAATGTTACCATGTTTAAAGGAGGGAGCACAAGTACTTTATCACTGATAAGTGGTGGTAAATTGTGCAGAGTCCTAAAAGGTAACAAAAACTGGTTCAGAAAACAGGCGGTGAAGGCACAAATGTTGGGGGTGACCATGCAGAAAGGCTCAAGTCCAACATCAACCAAAATTAAATTCACACACTTACCCAAAATATACGAAAAAGGATTGCCATTTTTATTAGCAGCATATTATGTACTCAATATATTATTCCACAGTGTATTTGAATCTGATTATAGCTGGATGGAAAAAACAAAACTTTCTTTTAAGCAAACACGTGTTAAATTGGGAAGGGTTTGTCATTCAAGTTAAACAATTCTCTTTTGTGTGGAGAGAGAGAGAAAGAGAGATGTATTGAATATGCAATTTATCCATGATCTACTGCGAGGTTCAGAAATAGAAGCAGCAATCTGTTTACTTTGAAACATATAAATATAATAAAATACTTTGGTTGAATGTGCTTAAAACAGAAAAACTCTGGTAAGTAACATGCATACAAAAAATATCAACAAGAGAGAGAGGGCATGAGTAGACACTCCTATACCGCTGTCAGAATATCATAAACAACTTAGGAGTGACTCAGTGAGAAAGAAAATATATTTAAATATGTGTTAATCTATTTTTCCCACACCATAAAACGGTGAACCAGCTTAAGGAAACACCCACAATGGGCAACCTTTGCCCTTGTGTGTTTTAAGGAAAAGTCGGGCGACTATTTTATTTAAGGACACAGGTTTCCTAATATAGAACCTAGTTTTGTCCGTTTACACTGTTTTTAACCTAATACGGGTTGGCCTTTATTAAAAATGTTGTATAGGCTTCAACCTTGTATTTTTTAACTTTACACTCACAGTTATACTCACATTTCAGTTAGAGCACTGTTACACACATCACCATCCCGCTCCGCAGTAATTCAGGCGTTGTAGCACGCTGGGGGGGCACTCGGCCACCCCGGCGGGGACCCAATGATGAAGCATGTCAACAATTAGTGGTGAGTGAGGGTCCTTTTATAAAGAGGAAGACTTGTCTTTCTCTTTTCCTTTAAACTCAGAAGGGCAAATGTCAGAACAACACATGCACAGGCTAGAAGCATGCCGCCGCTTAAATATAAGACTTTAACAGCAGACACCTCACATTTGATGTTTTGTTTCTAATCCATTCATCAAATAAGATCCGCACATCCACTCATTTAAAAGAGCTAAAATGTGGTTTGTGTGCATAAGGTGGTGTCAGTTTTATTGTTTCCAAAAAGTGCAAGAGTGCAATAATTGTTAGTTTGACACATTTGAAGCACGACTGCATAAATTAATATGATTTCAATCTGATTCTCGTGTTCTATAAGTACCAGCAATTAAGAACGGTATAAAATTCATGTCAATGTTTTACAGTGACACTTTTACTGAAATAATATAAACAATCTCCTGAGTTAATTACCACCTGCATTATTTTAAGAACTAATTAAACACAAATTGTCTTAATTATCGACTTAATGGCGTCTAATTTTATCATACATTATGTAGGGCACAAGTACATGATATACTGTTTTGGTACCCAAGATCACAGAGAGAAAAAAGATCTATGGGTAACTAGACAGACATATCAATTTGGAATCTCAACGAAATGTGATGGGTTTCCAGAACAGAGGGTAAGATGGCCGGACAACACAGACGATTCTCAAATGCACATACAAAACATTTACTTATTTCTAAAATATAAAGCTCTTTATTTTTCTTAATTGTCTCCCCTTTGTCCTTGCCATTCTCTGCCCATCGTTATCACTTCATTCTTATATAAATCACTACGTTGCTGTAGTTCGCCTGTGGTGTATTTTGCTTGCAAGAAACAATTGAAAGCATGCCACTCTTGCTTCAGTAAAATGTTCTAGATTAGGCAATGAATACCACATGCCGAATTTACTCTGGACGTAACAGAGTGCATTCATATTTCATTTACGAATTTAGAAACAGGCATGCAGTGGATAACATTTTTGAAACTGTCTTCCTTGATACTTCAGACGTGAGGAATGCAACTTCAGAATTGAATACTGGCTCATCTTTATCACTGCACAGCTTTTAGCTCCCATCGAACAATATGCAAAGTTGCAATACTTTTTTTCTCATAAAATGTACTTTTTGCTCACAAAAGCTACAAATATATGTGAAAGCCATGAAGCTCCACCCAAGCTGGGCTTTTACGTGACAGCCTGAATTCTTGTGTCAGAAATATGGTTATTATTTGGGAGAAGGGTACCCCCTTCCAACTCAATAAATCCACTCTGGTTAGGTCAAAACACATTGCTGAGAGAATCTGACAGGTGAAAACACAGTTCTGACAGAATCACTGCTTAACCCACAATCTCCAGAAAACATGCACTAAGTTCAAGAAATAACAAAAGTTTGAAAGTAAAAAAAAACAATAACATTTCCAATCCAGATTAAAAAATAGCAAACAATGTAATGAGCAAAAAGATACCAAGATCGTCGAAATAGATTAAGTGAACCGGAGATAAGAATGTAAAAGTTATAGGGCAAAAAATGCTTTCAAAAAGTTAAGCACCAATCAGAAGTCACTGTTTACTGTTGATCGGTACTCAGGTGAGATTTCAGACTGGCCACAATGAACCAGAGTTCATCCTAATTGATATTTTAGCTTCTTACTTAGTATCTGTAGTGGAAGAATACATCTTCCAGTGGGGCAGGGTGCAAAAACAGTGGCCAACAAGGGTGCATTGGTGTCCGATAC
This sequence comes from Lissotriton helveticus, assembly GCF_964261635.1. NCBI lineage: Eukaryota > Metazoa > Chordata > Amphibia > Caudata > Salamandridae > Lissotriton > Lissotriton helveticus. The sequence goes on from NC_136069.1 coordinate 130,652,967, forward strand.
ATTGACATCAAACTCCCACTGAAGCCGTTCCTTTTCCAATCTCCAAGCGGGCCAAACATGGATTTTGTGGACACCGACTGTGACTGTACTTCATTGGTCAGATAGATTTGTCATCACACCCTGTTCCAAGGTTTTACATCCTCCTCTAGTGCACGGCTGGAATTCATAGAAGGGTGGTGTTCCATGAGCTAGATACCTTTGACATGAGGTCCCACTAAACCAGTTTTCAAAGCTGCCAAAAGCTCAGAGCAGGACGGACATGAATTTGTTCCCTGGCATGTAAGCAACTTCTCTGTGAAAGCCTCCTCACTTTTTGTCCCGGTCCTCAAGAGATTTAACAAATGACAAAGTCTCAACCTTTTCAAAGTTCTGAGAAAGTTCCTTCTGGCCAGTGCGTCAGCAGACTTATAGGCAACAGATCTCTCGCAGACAAGGGCTTCTGTATGGTTGGGCCCAAAGTGGTCTGCTGGGCCCTTTGGAATTAAGATCCTAATGACCCTGTGAAAGTGAAGTGAAATAAAGGAGATAATTAATTAAGATGGATGGGAGTCCACCAGAAGGAATAAAGCCACAAACGTCAGATTCAATCATTTAAACCTGGATATAACCCCCTGGTAGCTGTTTCACTGAGCAGAGAGGTTTAACTGAGGAAAATGTTCAATATACTTAGCAATAAAAAAACTGTTGAAAAAGTCAAAACAAAATAAAAATCTCACAAATAATTTAGAAAAATAGATATACAACAAACATCCAAAAGGATGAAGCAGAGATATGAATATTTACAGATTTGAGCAAAATGTCCCAAGAAAAAGTAAAGCACCATTTAGTAATCAGTATTCGAGGTTGACCTTGACTTAGGTGCATTTTCATCTCAACTCCATTGGAGCATAGTTGGGATACACTAAGCAGTTTTAACCCAGTCAAAGATTTTACTTTCTGACTTAATGGCCGATCACGATGTCGTTTGGAGACTCTTCCGACCTAATCGGTTTCGGAATCGTTTCCGACCAAATCGGGTTCTGCGAGTCCGTCCGATCGATTACGATGCTTCAGAACAACGTTCGGTCGGACTCGCATTGACTTCAAGCCTGGGTTGCAAATGAGAACACAGGCACCCATTGAAAAAATGGGTGATTGAATACAACCTTGCATCTAGTGGTGGGCACCCCATGGTGCTTGCCACACTGTGCATGGTCTTATAGAGGGGTCCCATGGGTACCCAATGGGCCACATCCAGAGTCATATGGGTGAAGGGGGCCTGCTACAGGCCCCCACAGTCAGATTCTGACAGCCGTTTTGTGTCATACAAACCAATTCAGAACGACAGTCAGAATCCGACATTGTAATCGCTCGGTCAGAAACAGTGTCCATAAAGCTGTTCAATTCAGCTCTGAGCGGCTCGGTCTGTTTAAATTCAGTTTGGAACTGATTCGGACAGCCCAGACAGTTTTCTTGCAATATCATCGGTCATTCGGAAACGTATCCGATTCGGTCGGAAACATGGGTACCGCATCGGATTCTCAGAATCTGAATCCCGTTCTGTCCCTTAGTTTCTAAAATGGAAGCTGAAATCCTCTAGTGGCAAAGGTTGCAAACTGTGTCCACTTAAGTCCTCTGATAGTCAGATAGCTGCTGAATGAGGTCCCTCTGAAGCTGTTGGTTTTAGCATGAAAAGCTCTAAGCAGAAGAAATAGAAATTTCTTAGCTGAGAAGCCCTTGTAGTGGGCGGAGACTTTTCTGCTCCTACTCCCGTTCACAATTTCTACCTTCAGGCTTATGGAATGTATTGGAAAATGGCAGGGACAGTACTTTGTTGCAAAAGTGACAGAGTACCCTCTCAGCCATATTGAAGTTTATCTCACCTGATTTAGAGTCTGGCGGACTTTATGCATGTCCGTGGCGTAGATTACTTTGTTTCTGTCCCTGACACACTCCTCTGATGTCCTGATGGAGTAAGTGCCATCAGAGGTTTTGCCATTCCACGGCACACACAATTTCAAGTTGATGGATGAATGGCCAGTTTTTCCCATCCCTTCCCATTGAGAAAAATGTAGTGGTAAGGGCAGTAAAAATATTTAAATGTTCCCCACACCATGGGAGAAAGCTCCCATGATGTGGGAAGTATTTGTTTTTGCGGTTTAAAACCAAATTCCCATGTTGGGTTTTGTTTTTGAAGAAATAAACATTTGTTAAAAGTTTGACGGGTGGTTGTCATGTTTGACTGAGCTTTCTGTCAATCATTTAGCTCAATGGCAGGAGCTATCATGGTGGTGGTTCCTAGAGTTGTTACTAGAGTTGTATTCTTTGACAGCAGACCACTCTAAATTCGGAGTATTGGTACTCCATCAGATTGATGGATTATTTTACTTGTTCCCTCTGACGGAGTACAGTCCTTACTCCAAAGTCTAAATTAGGCCCTTAACCTTTTTCATGGAGTTCAGATTACTCAAGAAGGGCAAGCTTAAAGTTATATCGAATAGAGACTCTCCAACATCTGACACTTTTGCTGCGATGTCTTGCAAACACTCTGGAGGTCTTGGAAATCCAGAAATGTTCTACGTCCCAGCTTTTCAGTGCTTCTGGTGCAGCTTTATTTAGTTACTTGTATGTCCCTCAGGACCTCAGTGAGAGCACTTAGGGTCCAGGACTCACTCCAACTGTGGCCTGCAGCAGGGACCAATCCACCTCTAGTTGTTACTGGTCAGCTGGGCACTTCAGCAAAAGTTCATTTTTCAGCTTGTTGTATGCATGTAGACACAAAGGAGTTCAGCCATGTGAACCTTGGGAGTCCACTTCTTAGTTGTGAGTACAAGTGGGACCAGGTCTGGCCCTTCAGGTCCACACACAGGTCTCAAACAGCAGATCCAGTACTCTTCTGTTCTTCCATAGGTCCCTAATGTGTTCCAATGAGCTGTAAGTGAGGTGCCTTCTTTGTAAGAATCAAGAGAAAAAAGTTTTCATGGGCAACCATTCCCACCTTTGCAGCACATCCTGTTAGCATTACTGCAAACTATCCCAAGATGCAGATTCTGAGGAATATTCAGCATACCAAAAGTTTACTGCTCTTGAAGGCAGCTTGTGGGTCAGTCGGGGTTGTGGTTAAGGAAATGAGTAGTCCCCTCCTGTACAGCTACAAGAAACTAGTTTGGAGATCAGCTCTCCCTCTCACTGGCTACTGCTAAGCAGGATTCATTGGACCTATAGACTAAAAAGCGGCCGTTCCCCGGTCTCCCATTACACTTAGCTATGAATGAGCAGGGCTCACCCTGATCTGTTTCAAGTTAATGGCGTCCGGGACCCTCCCCAGTTGTCCTTTCAGGGCTGATATCCGTCACATAACTCACACAGGGTTTTGTGTAAAAAGATTAAGCTGTTGTGCCTTTAATGGGAGCAACTTTCACAACTCATTAGGGGGAAGCACCAGCAGGGCTATGTACCAGCAGAGTTCATTTTATTTATTAGCCAACAGGAGGGTCAGGCAAATGCAGTGTAACTTTAAAAGTTCACTTTTCCTAAAACATTATTAAAACTATTCTGACATCACCATTACATTTTATTTTAAAAACGCTGGCATGGAACAAAATCAATAATAGGGAACTTACAGAGATTCTAAAAGCTACTCAGCCTCTATATTCAATGATCCAAAAGGTATACATGACTAAATATGCTGAATGGATCAATAAGGCAATCTCACAGTTGGCCCTCCTCAGACGTATACAAAGTCATAGAACCAAGGCTTATGGCCCCTCTGTTCGCTTCAGATCTTGCTGATGGCAGGAGAAGCTTTGGAGAAAAAACTATGATCCAATTGAAAGAAGAAAATACAAAGAACATATCCAGGATTATGAAAATTTAAATATTGCCAAGAAAACTCAGTTTTTCACTGAAAAACGAATCAAGCTAAAAACTCATACAGTAATTAAAAAAAAACAATAAATACACATTCCAGTCTTAATTTATACAGTGACGCCTATTTAGCATCTATACGACAAATTTGCTAGATCTTTTATGAATAAATTGAAAACATTTCATAGTAATTGAAGTCGAGTTTCAACACCAACTCTAGCATTTCGGGAGATGAATCATTAGCTCATAACAAAATGCAGTTTGAGAGTTCCCCCATCTCACTCCAGGAGTGCTCTATCTAATTGCAAAGACAATATCAGGAGCTCCTTCAGACCCCTGCCCTCCAAAAATTCACCAGGATATAACTGAGACTTTAGCAGCTCTTCTTACTACCTTATGGAATAGCATTATTACTTGTGAACAATTTCTTAATGAATGGAAAAAGGCTTCCATAGTACCATTGTTAAAAAAAAAACTCCCTAAATCCCATCGAGAAAAAAAATTACCATGCAATTTCTCACCTGCCAATGTCGGCAAAAAGTCTTGAAAAACATCCTGAACACCGCCATATCTGAATAATTCAATGAAAGTGAGATACTTGATCTTCCTCAACATAGTTTTCCAACAAACCATAGCATGGAAACAACCCTCGATTGTGGCCACTGAAGAAATAAGACCAATTATGGACAATGGTGGGAAGACTGCGCTGATCCTATTGGATCTATCCACAGCCTTCGACACTGTGAACCACTGTTATTGATCACTTGGCCATGATAGGGATCTGCTTAAAATCTCTTGACCTACTTCGATCCTTCCTTAGGACAGAGAACAGTTTTCTCCCTCAGAGAGTATAGGTAAAAATCTTTCTCATTACTGTGTGGTGTTCCCCAGGGTTCATCCCTGAGCCCCACACTTTGTAATATATATGTGGCTCCTTTGGCCAAATTGATTCAAACCTTTTGCTTCTCTACACTTTTCTATGCTGATGACACTCAAATTGTAGTGTCCATTTCTAGCACCGTTGAAGAGGTCTCGCACCACTTCAACAGTTGTACATGTGAAATTATCAGCTGGATGAAATGCAACAGTCTTAAACATTCTTAAATTAAATTCAGAAAAAACGAAGGCCCTTCTCTTTGGTAGAGACACCTCACTCTGCAACCAGTTGTGATGGCCTCAGTCCCTTGGCCTACTTCCAACCCCGGTTAGCAGTTAATATTCTTTGGACCTTCCTGGACTCAGAGGCAGGCATCTGTCCTCTGAGCCAGAGAAGTTAACTCTCCTAGCCAAGGATCTGTATTGAAACACCAGAGGTGTAATGGATTGTAGAACTGGTGTAAAGCTGTTGTGGATGCTGAAGCCTAACGTATATATTTATAAAGTTACTTTTCTCCTTAAGTTATACACAAATCTGATTTCAGTCGAGCAGGAAATATCTTTCAAGCAATTGTCTAGGCTTTTTCTAAGTGGAAATAGGGAATTAAAGAGTTTTATTCCCAACTAAATCTACTTAGGGAAAGATCATGCAAGGTTTACCAAGTGAAACTTATTTTTTACTTTTATTTCACTGTGAGGGCACACACATCCCAATATGTAGTGTGTGTTATTTGTATATATTGGCACCCTTTCGTATAGACTTACAAGACACGTTATAGGGGTGACGTGACTATTTCAAAATAGGCTTTCCTACATATAAAGGCATTTTACACTGCCATATGTCAATGCAGTGAATTTAAACTGCAGCCCAGCCAGAGCACAGTGGTGCTCCAAGCACAAATATATGTTTTGTCATGCATGTGGGTGATGTAAGTATATATTGAAGCTCACTGTATGATAATTACCTTTCCATGCTGTGGGTACACGTTCGCCACCTATTACAATGGATTTATAAGGAAGTTAAATAGGTTGTTGTAAAGTACACCACACCTTTTAGAGTTTAAGCAGGGGCACTTTACTACTGATTAGCGCCCAGCCAGCAAACAGAGGGTCCAGAAAAAGACAAAAACCTGGAGTGACTGTAATTCTAAGGCAGACTTCCTACAGTAAAGCACCCACAGGAATAACCAAAGCAAGGTAAGCAGTCTCATACAACTTGCTCATAAATGTCAGTGTCAGGGAATTTCAGAGAAACATCTCTGTGGTTAAGATGTAGATTTCATTTTTGACGATGGTCGACTTCCTTGTAGCTGCCGCCAATTTTGATCATGTTCCCTTCATGTTGGAAACCATCCACTGGCCGCTGCTGAGGACCTGTCACCTTTTCATGACATTATCCAAGTCCGTGTGAGGAGGTGTTGTAGATGGAGGGCCTGAGGATGTGCATGGATGCGCAGACTTTCTTAGCAAGAGTCTCTGATAGAGCGCTTTAGGAAAAAATGCAGGGCCATATTATCAAGAAAGGGTGATACATTATCGCCGCTTTTATCGGCAGGAAATATGGTCTTGATAATAGCCCCTTGTGAATTCCCGTAGAAGCCCAGGTTCTGTTGTTAACCTGGGCTTCTATTGGAATTCACAAGGGCATATTATCAAGCACATTATAGCCACTTTATTGGCAGTTTCCTGCCGATAAAAGTGGCGATAATGTATCGCCCTTTCTTGATAATATTGCCAGCAATTCATTAAATGGCTCGAAGACAGTACAAAGAACGGTGGGTAACCTTAAGTCTTCAAATGACCATTCAATACACGAATTGATTAAAAATATACTTCCGCAAAACCTTGAACATGTAAAGCCTACAATATCGTGTATTGTTTTATTTTATCCTTGTAGGGTTTGCAAGAATAATAATAATGAAGTACACATGTGTGGCAAAAAAATAATATTAATGAACATATGCAAATCCCAAGCATAATAATCATCAATATCAAATCTAGAGTCTAAAAGCAGCGCGGGGTGTTTTACATATTCCAATCGCCTCATTGCTTTCATAGATTTCTTTTCCCCCCCTAAGCCTGAGCGATTTCTTCGCATTAGCGCTGTTCCAGATGCCACGGAGGAGTTATCGCCTCCCGTCCATTGCTCTGCACTCGGTTTGCCTCATTGCCTTCCTCTTTGGCGGCATTGACAGGACACCGACCAGATGACCCTAGCTCACTCTCAGCATCCTTCTTAGGAGATGTCTCAATCAGTTAAAAGGCGTTCATCCTGTAACGGGGACGTGTTGTTCCCAATTCAGGAAATTATCTGAGCTCCCCTCAACCCTTTGACCATCATTAATGAATTCAAACAAAATGCTTCATAAAAAGGAAAACAGCAATATAACATTTCATTTGATGTGAGATATCAAAGGTCGATAAATAAAAAAAAGGTTGATCCCAGCCCTTCAGTAAACACTAATAAGGGCTTCTTGTCAGCAAGGCTGCAGGCATTTAACACTCTCCTGCTGTGACTGCTGTGATCTGCAATCCTTGGGTTGCTGTTCAAACCCTGACAAGGCCACCACAGTCTTCCATCCTTCCAAAGCTATTAAACTAAGTTCTAATTAATTCACTAAAATTTAGAACATGTTATTTGCAGCACTTTGAAAGGTCAGCTAAGTAGTATAAAGTTGCATATTATTAGGCATGCTATTTTTGGGTCTCGCCTAAACAGCGCATTTTGCTGTCTCAAAGAGATGTGTTGTGTTCTATCTGTGGGCTTACAGGCCTCCCATCTCCTACCATTGATAAACCTCTGCGTTTCTCTAATTTCCTGTGATGCCATTCATCATGGCATGCAGGCACATGGACCAAGTACATGTCTCCTTACACTGCTCCTGGTTTTCAGACCTAGTTTTTTCTTTGCTTTCAAGTACTGCATAGAAGTACTTGTATTTTCAGGACATCTCCCTTATCAATGGAGCTGTTTTTCTCTTTAACCCCTTCTTCTCTACCCTCCCTCTGCTTTTCCCCTCCCGTGTAGAACAAACCTGTATACATGTGCACACACAACCCATGAGTCAACTATGTATATTTGTAAACATACACCAGGCACGCAATGCGCATTAGGCTGACAGGGCTTTAACCCGGTTGAGCCCCACCCCCATTTGTCGCAGCCTTGGCTGTGGAATACAGAGGCAGTTCTTTAACTGTCCTCGGCTGGGTAGGGGATGATGACCCCGACGCTGACTCAGCTTCACCCAAAGTACTTTGCAAGTCTTCAACAGACCATTTATCAGTTCACGGGTCTTTGTGTGTTTTATTTGCTACCAGCCTACCTGTTGTCCCCACTCCTGTTATGGGCTGTTGCTGACACAGTAGGAGGAAAGATTAAATGATTTCATTTGTAATACAAATGTGGCCCTGTAGTACATTAATATAAAGTGCCCAGTCACTGGCCTGGTTGGCCTCTAATCTCCAAAACAGGAACTGAGCCCTCTACGTGGCATATAATGCATCATTTAAACTCTTCCAAAGACTCGTTAAAAAAATATATTACTTTAACTTGGAAGCTTTTCACTTAAGTACACTAAACAAATTTCTGCATTGACTGACATGTATCAGAATTTCACAGTTTCCAAACATACATTTTGAAACATTCATGCCTGTGATGACGATACTATTAGCAGGGTCCTGGAATCATGCAATTCAAGTGTTTTTCAAATAATATTGGATTTGCCACATTTGCGTTATATTTTGTTTGCTGCATAATCTGGAGAGTTTGACAAAAAAAAAACATAACTCAAACTGATCACAATTATCTAAAAACATGGCTATGCATGTTCCTATGCTCTGTAAGGCCCTTCTGAAAGGATGAATAGTCATTTTTCCGTTGCTTAGCTCTATATTTTGATGTTAAATTGGTATTAATAAGAAGAAATCTTTCAGAGAGATGTGCCACATTACGCTGCATAATTTGCTTTTCCTTGGCACATAATTTAATCTACTCAATGCATAATTTGGTCTTCCTCGCTGCATAGGTCCAGTGGCCATTGCTAGTAGTGAATCAAGAGGCAAGTCAGTTGTCATGTGAACCTCACTTAGATATTTAGAACATATGGAGCAATAGCAAAGTCTATTAAAACATATAAAAGTGAAGTTTTTGTAGAAGGCACGTGCTAAATTGAGTTTTTTAAGCTACTCTTAAAAGGGACTATAGAAGAAATGGAGGCACAGTGACATAAGGTAATTATCAGGGATACAACAGATTTTGTCTAGCAGGTAAACCATATTTGAAACCAGGTTTCCTGGTTGTACGGTGCACAATTTAGGCACTAAATGAAAGGAAAGTTGCTTTGTGACAGATTTAAGGCCTGGGTGACAGAGTCCATAAGAAATCTTGGCACTAAGTTCCAAGAGGACATTTTGTACAAATAGAGCTCAGCATCTGTGTCTGGCCACTTCTAGAAAAGTGCATTTTGGCATGTCCAAGTCGCAGGATCAGCTTCGATAACCATAGTTCAAATTACACCTGAATCCCCACTTGCTAACTGTCAGCGATATGGTTAATTACTTAGAGTTTCTACATATATATCATCCTGCATTCACACAGCTCCCACTACACTTGCATAGTCCTTCTACGCTCATACCGTCTCACCTTTTACTCTCCCCCTCCACTCACAAGAGCACGCTAGTCATCAAGTTCTCACACAGACATGGCACTCACCCTGAACTTACATTTGCATTCCTTAGACTTTGCATTCACACACTCACCATCACTCAGCACTTCCAGACCACACATGTAATACAGCACATATTAAACTGCCAAGCACTTGCGAACATGCATACGTCTCCAAATGCAGTCACAGAATATCTGTCCTTATTGCACTACTAGATATTTATTCAGTTCCATCTGCACCAACAGGTGCAATGCAAGAGGGGATAGTGTACTAAGACTGTGGGATGGTACAGGCAAGGAGATTGAGCTGGGGCTGTAGGGGCTGGTGTAGGAGACAGGATCAGTTTTAGGTTGTGGGGATCAGCTAAGAGGGAGTGGTAAAAGCAGACAAAGGCAGCAGGATGGGGGGCAGCACAACAGGCTAAGCATGAAGAACTGCAACTGTGGCTGTGGGCTGATGTGGGAGTTGCCTTGTACAGCAGGCTAAGTGTGTGCTGTTGGTGGGGGAAAAATGTACAGCTCACTGAGTTCCATTGGCCTTCATAACAGCCACTGTGAAGAAAGGTGGGGGTCACCTGCATGCCTGGCTGTTTTTGCTGCTTCTGAAGCTATGATGTAGACCATCATCTGGGCCCTGTTGGCCTGCACAGCAATAGTGCTTTATAGGGACTGGAGTATCGGAATGGAGAGCATGCTGAGGTTACAGCTGGTGTTTGAAATTGAAGCAGTCCATGGAGGAGCAGTGAAGTTGAGGAGAGTGAAGTGAGGTTGTAGGTTGGTGTAGGAGGTGCTGCAGTTGTGATGCAGGACCGCAGGCTAAGGCTGCAGTGAGAAGCAATTCTGGAATGCAAGGAACATTGGGCAAAACTAACTGCAGCGGATATTTCTATTTTTCATTTCTGATTTGGCCTTGTCCACAGTATCATTTTGGACTGTTAATATACATGAGGAAATAGTGTTGTGCTTTGCATGTAGATCCTAATTTACCATATGTTACTGGCCCACGCAATACACTAAACCTATAAACTAGTGCTCACTGGAGCAGACTTAGCTACTTAATGATGGAGGACAATTTGCACACTATGGGCCTCATTAGGATGGCGGACGGACCTGCGTCCGACCGCCACCCCCGAGGAAGAGGGACCATCCGCATGGGCAGCGGTGGTCCCTCCATGCAAATTAGGATGTGGCCGCCACCCTGGCGGTCACATTCTGGATCTTTAACCTTGCGGCCGGTGCTGCTTGAAGCAGCACCCGCCGCAAGGTTAAAAAAGCATGTTTCACATTTACATGCACAAAGCGGCAGGCACCGTGAGGTCCCTCACGCTTTGTGCATGGAAATGCAGGGGGGTACCATAGGTACCCCCCATGTGCACCCCCACCCCCCTTTACCCAAGGGCCCCCCAGAAGCAAAGGTCCGCATGCTTTTCCACGGCGGAAAAACCGCCGCGGAAAAGCATGTTTACTCATGCTTCCTAATTTGGCTGACGGTGTCTTGTAGACACCGCCACCAAATGGCCCAGAAAAAAACGCGGATCAGCGGCAGACGGACCTGCCGTCCGCCGCTGGTCCCACCACATTCCCACCGCCATCCTAATCTGGCGGTGGGTGTTTGATGTGGCCGCGGCGGTGAATCCGCATCCTCCGGGCCGTCGGTGGCTTCCACCGGCCCGGAGGATGCGGATTCACCGCCATCCTAATGTGACCCTATATTCGGAGAATTATTTTTCATGAAAACATATGTAATAAGGTACATAACATTTGTGATACGGACGACCTACTTAGAAGTAGTCAGACTCTCCTTTTCTCATCCTATTTTAACCACATTAAATTATGTAGTGTTCCCCCAAGTTATATTGTTTGATCCACTACACTAATATGAAGGGTAATTGCAAAAACCTATATACTTTGAGTTCTTATCATCTTAGGCCTCAAATTGACAGAATATGTAATATATTAATGATATAATCGCAACTGCAATACTCAGGTTGTATGGTGGAATAGACATATACTAATGACCTAGGTAATGCACAGTGAATATAGCAAAATCAGCATGAACCTAAATGCTATATGCTGATTGGCTCCATTGCGTGGTCGAATAATCTCATCCAGTCATGATGAGACATTAATAAAATTAGTTAGTCAGTTTGTTTATATGTGTGTTGCGACATGAATATTTTGCAATGTATTTTTATGTTCATCATTGTTTGTACATGAATTTAAATGTCTATGTATTATGTTTTGTAGCCCTGAAGAAGTCCTTTTGGACAAAACGTGTTGGCTAGAGCAAAGTCAGAGAAGAAAAGAAATGTTTTAAATGAATAAATCATGAATAAAGAATCAATTTTATGAAGAAATAATATTCTGGGAGTCTGTCCATTATGAAGCTTAATCATGAATTCATAGTATCTCCAATACTAACAATATTGAACTTGTGTGGGTGCTGAGTCATATTATTTTCAAGTTGATGAAGTGTTTTTCCTGGAGTCAAAGATTAAGATGGCTGTTCTTCTAGACTCTAGCACCACTGTGTTCTGTATAACATTTTACCCACCAATGTGGTAGGTACAGTGTCTTTGTGCCTCAGCCTCTCTACTGTAAAACAAACTTTTTTGTTTTGAATGTCACTAATGCAAAAACAGAAGGAAAAGCAAACAGGCTCAAATGCTGCTGCGTCATCACACTGGACATAGCAACCATTTTGGATGGGGACATTGCGTGTTGGGAAGCTCTACTCACAAATACTTCTACCAGTTATACTTCTGTTGGCTCACAGAGTAATAATCTTAGCCAATACTATCACATGTTTGTAGAGGGGTCTTCCTCTTGTTAGGTGAGGGAACACCACTTAGGAGTCAATAGAAGTGGAACAAGCACTGCACTCTTCCTCGGCAGCCCCACACAAGTTCTGCTTGATCAAATACTGTAATCAAGGTAAACACGTGGTGGACGCCAAGGTCTCTCTGATGGCTGTGCTTCTTAAAGCTTTTTTCTGTTAATCACACAAGGTACGGCGATATCCAGAACAAAAAATTACATCACAGAAGTACTGAAACACATTCAATATGGTGCTTAAAAACTCACACCATAGCACTGTACATTACGGTAAGTACATTAATGCTTCATGATTAATCCATGCAGTTATTTCATGTGTTGTGAAGTACTGGTGATTATCCAAAAGTGTTGAAGTGGTTTTTAAAACAGTAGTATTGTTATTCCAAAAAATCTTTGTTTTCATTCTTTTCCTTCAATTCCTTTAGTGCCTCTTGCACCATTCTAACTGAACCCATTGTGCCCTTAACTCCCATTAAAAACTTAGTATTAAGTGAATGACACTGACTATATAGACGTAGGTGGCATACAGTGTACAGTTGGTCACTCTGAATACATATCCTTTCTAACAAAAGACGAGTCAGATCCAGTTCCAGGGGCATGGGGCGAGCAGGTGCAACTGGGACCCAGCCTTGGGGGCTGGGGTGGTTTACCTCAGGTACCCCTGAGTCTGTACTACTATGGCTTCACAAACTGGGCTGCATACAACCCCTTCGGCATTTGATCCTCAGTGGTAGAACCTTGGAGCATCCACACACTTCTCAGGGAGGTAGTGTAGTGGTATTGAAACTCAGATCACCCAGCAAAGCAATATCTCATTGTCCAGCCCAGTGCTTTATTTGGATAAGAAATGTACTTTAATACACGCGCTTAAAACAGTATGCTGCCGCAGGTTCAATAATATGCACTGCCACTTTAGGCTATTGCACCTTGTGATACTATCTTTCAAATAAGTCCCTCCTCTTGCGAGTCTTGGCAGGTCCCCGCTCGGTTAGTTTTGTGAGGCATTAATAAAGACCCAGGTTCAGGTATCACAGTTCAATTATTGTTGTGCTCAGTTCAATACAGTCTCCTATATAAAGCCTCACCACAATTCAAGTGTCTATGCATTTCAGCTCTTATTTCTCCAATCTTGCCTGCTTCTAAAATGAGACAGCATGATTGCAGGAGTGGCCCTCAGTCTGGACAGGGCACAGCAGGATTAGGCAGCCAGAGCTGCAGGTGGGAGTCTTTCGGTGAATGCAGATAATGGAAGTCAGTGAGGGCTCATGGAAGGCAGCAGACCTGCTTTTGGGTCATTGGGAAGCAGATGGGCCACCACTAACATGTATGTCACAACAACATGCTAGCAGCCATGGGATGCACTTTATAAATAATGCAATGTTGGCCGTCATGAGCACAAGTCTTAGCTACTAAGGTGATGTTCACTATGAATATAGATTTTTACTTCTGTGGCGACGTCAGCCACAGGAATAGCTTTGGGTTTCGGTGGCTACATTCACCATGGACACAGCTATTGATTTAAGCGGCAAGGTCAACAGTGATTGTTCCTATTGCAAGATTGGCTGCCTGCCAGTGATTCCCTCTTGGAACTGCACTTCTGGAGAGACTGCAACCACCCTCTTTGAACTCGCAGTTCACAGTCTTCTTTCTCCTGATAAACCCTCCACACTATAGTCTGGCAATTTCAGGCACTTCCTGGACAGTCACACCTCTGCGGCTTGACAGGTTCTTTCACTCTCTCAGCAGGCAGGCTGCTTCCAGGTGCTTCAGGTCAGGAGTATAGCTCTTGCAGAAAGCAAAGTCTCCAGTTAATGTACCCTCTCCTATGGGAAGCTGGTTGTCATGTAGACAACGCTGGTTGTTGAGCAGCAGTCCTCAAATTATGCTGTGGAATGATCCCTTCCTTGGTGAGAGGACTTGGAGCTTAAGCAACAAAGATGTTAGCAGCTCCCAAAGATAAGGAATATGGATACCCTTTCTTCAATCTCAAAACAGGTTTGTGGCAGTTCTTCCATCAAGTGTCCTCTCCAGGCTATTCTCCAGTCCGAGCCTTTGTGTAGAGTGAAGCTCTTCACATCAGGGTAGTCTCTAGCCTGGACTGCTCACAACAGAGACACAAAGAGCCCCACTGAACAGTTATCAGGATGAAAACAAAAGGCTGGCTTCACCTAAAAGGTCTCTCGCACCCTGAACAACAAAGATGAGAGTCCCACTCCGAACACATACCAAATGATACTACTACAGGAAAACTAATCAGCAGTCCACTCAGCAGGAGCTGCTTAAGTGGATTTTAAAGGTGTGTTGCCTCCTTCCATTTCCATAAATGACAGCATACTCTTCCTCTACCTGTTATTACAATCTTACCTTCATCATGTGCTAAGGAGCAGGCTAAGGGCTTCCAAAATGGGACCTGCAGGCCCTCATTACTGTGCCGCCGTCATGCAAATATTGCATGTACTACACAGTCCACAAACACACACAGTCCATTAGGAAGTTAGTACTAGAATCTAGAAATTGATGCAGAACTTTACACAAGTGGAACCGGCTGCACAAATAGAAGGTCTGATTATGACTGTGGATTCTTAAAACACAGTATGCTGCCACCACCACTGTACATGCTAAACCCATGACTGGGGCGACAGTCCACTGTCAGTAAAATGAGAGTACAATTGGTGCACCTCTCCACCTCACAGGACTGTTGGAGGACTTCATGTGTGTCAGGGACAGGAGTAGGCCTCTGTACATGTTATATTAGCATGAGCCTAGAGCCAAAATCAAAAAACGTGAAGTAAGTGAGTCTCAGTCAAGCATTGAGGACATGGCAACATGACTGCACACCCTTTAGGGAACATTCTCAGTCCAACAGCAGGTTCATGCAATATTGTTTTTCCTAAGTTAATATGGCTTATCTTACGGTATTTTCACTACAAATACATTTATTTAACTCGTATAAATGTGCTATTGTGTGGATACACAAGTGCATATTTGTGCATCAATGTACTATCACTGATGTAAATATACATTATTTTTGATCGTTGTCCGTCTCTACACAATGTACACATACAGGAATAGCTGCTCCTCACCCACTAAATGGTGAGTAGCTTGGATGTTTTCTTTTCATTTCTTCAAAAAATACTATGAGTTGATAGCAAGGAAACCTGACTGGAGCCAGTGAAGTTAAAACTCCTGTGACCTTGTGGCTACCTCGCTGAAGGTAGACCTGCTCTATGTCCTGGAAAGCTTACCTACAGGCTGTAGAGCTGAGAGTAGCCACAAACCGCTAACACGGGGCAAAAGATTTGAATTGAGAGCCTTCAGACCTGATGAGAGGGCTCAAGGTCACAAACAATAGCTCTGCTAGAAGATTTCAGAGAAAAAATGATGCGCCAGCCATAATAACTGAAGTGGTAGTATCTTAGAACATCCTGATTCCTTAGCAGTACAGCTGAAGGCCTCCTCACCACTGGCACTTGCTGTTTGAAGGGAAAAGCTACAATACATCTCACCCAGCAATTTCACTCTACTCTTCGTGCATGCCTTCCCCCTGCTCAACCACAATTCCAGAAGCTCAATACAGTTTACCAGATAACAAAACAGAAAAACATCTACAGTCACTCACCTTTAATCTCCCCTAGGCTTCATCAAACCTTCATCAATGTTGCAAATATCTATGGGCCAGCACAATGCCTGCAGACTCATGTCTGTGACTAGCTCTGCAGCCAATGCAGTCAGAACAGTCACCAACTCATTAAATAAAGGTATTTTTCCAAAGGAACTCAAGAGATCTTTCTAACCGCTGGCCAAAAACAGACTGTTTTCAGTAAAAAAAAAAAAAGAACGATTGAAAATATGCCTCAAAACATATATCTACATTCAAAGAAAATAACCTATAACATATTCAAGTACGGCTGAGGCACAGAAGTAGCAGCAATTTCCATGTGGGATGATTTTAAAACAATAGTGGATTAAAACTCGAGTACTGTCATGCCTAATACTTGAACTCTCCCTTGCCTTTGAAATTGCTCACCATCCCAAGCTTCAACAGAGACTTGACAACATCAAAGTGCGGGCGCATAACTGAAGTAGATTGAATCTTTTCTATCAGACACATCCTCATTTTACTGCTCCCTTCATGTCAGCTCCATTAATTTGCAATAATGTACAAAACACCTTTACCCCCCTGTTTAACATTCAGCTAAGCTCAATATTGCACCCAATCTGCTCCTCCAATTTCAAATGTTACTGTTAATCAGATAATAAACTTAATTATGAAAATTCATCTGACTTTGACTCATACTCAATCGGACAGTATCTCAAAGACAAATAATGGAAGATTTCTAACCACAGGAAAATAAACACGTCACAAATCGAAATATCCATATGCAGTAAATGGATCAAACACTGCCTATCAACAATATGACCGAAGCAAATAGGCCCACCACCAACAACTGAGCCTAAGTGAGGAATCTAGGGATAATTATGAACTCCAGTCTGTCATTCATAATAAGATTGTGTTTGTGTAATATGTTTAAGCTGAAACATATTTCACTCATATTGACTCTAAAGATGTCTCCACCTACATTAATTGAAATGCTTGTCCAACTGACTGAAGAGCTACCCACCCCCCCCAGAAATCTGGGTCTAGTTGTGCCCCTGACATACACTCATACCACTAAAAATGTATGTGCATGTACATAAGCAAATGCGTTTCTTAACAAGCATTAGCAAAGCAAATAGGTCTTGGCAATGCCCAAACTATTGACCTTGTCAATGTGAATGTCTTTTATCCATATTTTCTAGCAGAACATCTGCTGTTTAGCATGACTGAAAGTCATTGAAAGCATTATGTAAAGCATTCCAATAACTTCGGGTGGTGTTGGTGCTACATAAAACTGCACAAACAAAACAAATGTTTAACGCAGAGTCGGTGGAGGTGGGGATCTGGAGGAAGAGGAGATGTGTGCAAGAGGAGTTCAGCATGGGCAAGCAGCGATGGGAAGGAGGTTGATGGGCAAGCAACAGCAAATGTGTGGTGCCGAGTGATATGTCTAAGTTCATGCTGTCCTGTGAAACGAAACTGGTGTTAATGTAAAGCGCTCCAATACCTTCTGGTGGTGTTAGCTCTATACAAAACTGCACAAAAAAAGTAACTGGTGCTAATGTACAGTGCTCTAATACCTTTGGGTGGCGTTTGCACTTTAAGAAATTGCACACCAAAAATGATATAGCAGAGATTGGGGAGGAGGGGGTCTGTGCAATGGAGCTCAGCAGGGCAAGCAGCAACAGCCTGGAGATGGACGGGCAACCAACAGCCAATTCGGGCTGCCGACAGGAGATTAATTGATTTGACCATAATCACAAAATGTGAAACTGAGGCTGAGGCAAGGGAGACAATGTGGAGCCCCCTTGGAAGATGATGTGGCGCAAGGGCCACAGCTGCAAGCTATAGATTTGAGAAACTGGGTTTGAGTTTCGGCTTAACATCCTTGATTCTCCCGGTGCCTACACAAATTAATGTGTCCTTGTGTAACGGAACTGGTGATAATGTAAATTGCTCCAATAACTTCTGTGATGGTGGCGCTATATAAAATTGCACAAAAAACGTAACTGGGGCTAATGTAAAGTACACCACTACCTTCGGGTAGTGTTGGTGCTATATAAAACTGCACAATAAACAGAAAGATTCACAGTTTTAGGCTGGTTTACAGTAATGAACACGAGGAAATATATTGCATCAGCAAACACATTTATAGGACTAAGTTTGCCATGGACACTGGCGTGCAGGCAGACCTTGATTACATCAAGACAACGCCTGGCTCCTTCACCGGTGATTGAGGGAAAAATAAGAAAGTGAACTCATGGGAGAAATTTGAAGAAATCAAGTCCTATCCTATGAAATGGGAGGCAACAAGGTGAGACACGAACATTTCAATCATTTTGAACAGGAAAACGTGGCTATGCAGTTACAGCAGAAGACACAGGTACTTAAGAAACTCTGACGTGTCCTGTAATAACGCAAACCCAATTAATTTGAGGTCTGATTTTCCTGCTTTAAACACGATGGTACACACATAGTATCCAAAAATAGAAAATAAACAGTGACTACACACGTTCCAAGTAATAGCAGCTGTACGCACAAGCTCCAATCAGCATGTCAGCTATACACTAACAGAACATTAAAAGGCAGGACTCCACCACGCACTAGAACGTATCAGACTACAATGGGGATTTCAAGCAGTGACAGTTCGGGGGAGGGGGTGATTTGTGGATGGGGCTAGCACCGGGACATGCGAGGGTGCAAGCAGAGATGGGAGGGAGGAGGTTGGGGAGACCAAAAGCATTGACTAAGGGAATAGCAGTGATGGGAGAGGGAGAGGGCATGATTTGTGGATGAGGCTAGCACCAGGAGGTGCAAGGAAGCAAGCAGCGACAGAAGGGAGTATTTGGGGGAAACTAAAAGCAGCAACTAAAGGAAAAGCAGTGATGGTGGAGGGGGTGATCTGTGGACATGGCATGAGGGTGGGAGGAGCTGGAGTTTGTATAAGCATGAGCCCTGTGTAGAGTGCTGAATAAAAAGAAAAAGTGGGTCCTAAAATGGTCGTAAAAATGGGAGCAGTGTATGTTTATAAGTACTTGGTACATGCTCTGGGGGAAGGCTAAACACAAGGAGAGGCATGTCCATGCATGCCAGAGATAAATGGTGACAAATAATATAAGACAGACGATGGAGCAAGCAAATGGGAAGTCTGTAATCGGGCTGAAGCCTACGGATTAAACACAACATGTCTCTTTGAGACAGCGGATGCGCTGTCTAGCCAACCCTAAAAAGTGGTTACATCACAAACAGCACTTGTGTCAGATAGCTACTGTGTTGTATTACACTCCTTTTGGATGTGGTGTATTTTGTGATTTTGCCATATGCCCTTTGCATTACGCCAACGTCTAAAGGAGAGTCACGGTGTGTGGCAACTGTGATTAGATATGGTGGTATCAGTCTAGTTATTGACTACAAATGAAGTGGCAGTTGACTCTATGTCATTGAGCCATATTTTTTCCAGTCCAGAGCTTTCAATTCACTAATCAGTGCATTATGGGTAGTGTGGTCTTGCTCCGCTTCTGTTGACTCAGCGGAGACCATGCATGTTATCATGAATTGGTGAAATGAGATTCCAGGTCTACAGGGCTGGTGTTACCATGGCATGGAAGCATCCAATCATGTCAGGGCATAAATCTACTTACAAATAATAGGAAATAAACAAAGGCATATGTGCACAACCATGGAAAAGCTTTAAAAAGTTTGTGATTGGGTGGTGAGTGGAGAAAAGTCCCCGTTACAGCCATTTTTATTTGAGAGGATGGAATTCTGATTTGAATTCCTCAGCTCCTCCGTAAATTTTCTAAATTTGTTTTCAACACAAGCCATTTTTTACTTTGCACACCAAGGGAAACAAATTAAGAATGTGTGTGAAAGGCAGAAAGAGTTACGTTTTAACTTTTGCTGAAAATCGGTCAAATGGTGTGCTCTTAGGCAGATGTGCTAGTGCCATACGCTGTTCTACCCCATTAAAGCTTGCGCGGTCTTGAGTCTTAGCAGAACTAACGCTGATGGCCAGAATTTCAAATACATCAAGCAACTCAGCATTGCATTACATGATAGGGAGGGAGCAGGACAGCGCCATATCGTCAGAGATATGATTCTCTCCTCTCCTTTCCCTAGCATCAGCGCTGATTTCAGCAGCTGTGCGCCAGGCACACACCTTAGCGCCATAGCACTAAGATGCGTGCCTGAGTCTAGCATAGGTTTTGTACAGGAAGTATAACCTTCCTGTACCAAATAATTTGCCTAGACAAGTTTAAAAGCTGTTCCCACTTTGTATGTGTGCTGAACAGTGCAGCATGTATGCAAAGTCGGAAAAGCGCAGTGAAATGAAAACATTTCTCCTGTTAGCTCCTCCTTTGAAGTGGTGTTAACTTGAGGCACAAATCCCTCTCTACAGTTCTACATATGCTTTATGTGGTCTTTTAAATATGGGCAGGCACACTGCACCCCTGGAGTGTCATAAAAGTTATGCTCCGGCAGCATTAATGTGCCGCTGGGGCATTGTAAATATGCTTAAAGTTTTAATTGTCTCAGCATCCAATATGAAGCTTACTCATGCATCCGGGGTGAGCCAAAGTTGCTGATAATCCAGTCTATGTAGGAGGACTATGCCCTGTGCAAAAGGGTAATGTAATGAAACACAAATAATGGGCACAGAAAGAAAACAAATGTTTCCCATCTTTTCATGCCACATGTGCCATACAAAAGGATTCCTTCTTTCATGCACAGCAGAACATTTGACTAAAATAGAACCCTTGCCACAACAGAACCATTTCATGATGGACTTTATGACAGGCTGGAAAAAGAAACAGTAGAACTCTTTGAAGAGTCAAATGCTCCTAATTTAGTGTGCTGTTAAAACACCACTTTTTACTCATTTTCAGGTCAAAGCTCACAAGACAGCTCAGCTGTCTGGTTTGCTAACAACATCTTAGGGACATTTGGAAAGCTTCCCTTTGAGTGCATTCCACACATTGCTGACCATTGGCTTTGCGGTTTATAACTCACATTTAATTGCTTTCTATTTGCTGGCTATATTTGTTGTAGGCTGTCCAGCTTGAGTTCATCCCTAAACATGTTGGGGACATTCGGAAAGCTTCCCTGTGAATGCATTACGCACAGTGCTAACCATTGGCTTTGTGGTTTGTAACTCACATTTGCTTGCTTTCTATTTGCTGCCTTAATTTGTTTTAGGCTGTCCAGCTTGAGTTTGCTGTCCTTTCCATGGCCCATACCATATTTTCTATATCCGAAAAGTGCTCATTTTTCATAAAAGGGCCAATAAATCTTGCTCTTATGTTGTCATACTTGCTGTGAATTTATAGACAGAGGTCAAATGTCAGGCTCCGTCTTCCAATGCTTGGTGTTTACTTTTCTTTCTCTGACTTCGAGGTGAAAGGATTTATGAGACAATCATGCTGACTACTGGGGGTGTGCTAGAGGAAGGTTGTGCAATGTTATTTTTTGTTTACAACAAAATGTAAATGCCTGTAAATGAACGGGCGACATTTCAGAATATATCAGAATTAGCAAGCACAAATGTATAACACATTATTTTAATTGTGAAGTGAGGTGGAAACAAATATTTTAATACAATCAAAACACATTAGTTGATGCCATTTCCACACATTATCGTTTGTGCGCTGTATACTTTATCAGTGAAACTGTACGTCTGTGCAAATGTAATGGTCATTTCAATTGAAGATGTGTTGCCTGTAATGATGCTGCGCTACCACACCATGCATACTCCAATTTACCCCACTCCACGCCACTGCACTCTACTCTGCACCACTTCACACTACGACACTCTAATCTATGCCACTCTGCACATCATCATTGCACTCTACTCTGCACCACTCCACCCTACACCACTTCACTCTATGCCTCTCCACTCTGCAGCACTATACACTATGCCACTACGCTCTATACCAGTGGATTCCACTCCCTACCACTCAATGCTAGTGCACTCTACTCCAATCCACTCTATGAGAATCCACTCAAATCTACCAAACAAATAGTATAGAGGCTGTTGTATAAATATTGTTATACGGTCAATTTCATGTATTAAGAAACCTTGCTATCCATTATAATTGGTCACATGTTGGGTGTGGTTTCTGTTTTGTCATTTAGGACTCAGAGCACTGTCACTATGAATTGTTTTCAAAAGAATAAAAAAATCATTCTGATAAAACAGTATTTGGCTTGTGCAGTATGTTTCTTCCTACAACATTCTAATTCCAGTACGTGAATGCTATTCTGCCTGTTTATTGATTATCCATACATTGCCCACAAGCTCCATTGTTTTTTTTTTACATACTGCACTCTACTCTGCACCACTCTATTCTACTCTTCTCTACCTCACTCTAGTGCACTATATGCCACTGCTGTTAAAAGTTAGGCTGCACACGTCAACATTATCAGCGCCATCTTGCTCTCCTTGAACCCATTCGTGCACGTAAGCGGCAGCCATTTTGAGCACCATGGCCTCCCTGCGCCTCGCTGATAGCCAGCGCGTCTCTCTCTCTCTCTCTCTCTCTCAACCTCGCAGGCATCCCCCCGCACACTGGCCACCCCCCGCTCTCACATGCCTTGGGTCATAAACCCCTCTTCAGCGCAGCTCTGCCTCGGAATCCCATCCTGTTCCCAGCGCGACACCTCCCTTCATTCCATTCATGGTCCCAGGCCCTTTGATACAAACCCCCTTTTCCTGTGTGCCCGTTTGTCTTCCTCGTTCCCAGGCCGCCACCTGGCTCTACGGATACTGTTTATTGCCCCCCCCCGTACAGTAGGAAGCTACCCCCATTAAAGGACCCTCGAATTGATCAAAGCCCCCACCCTATGATATCCGATCAACCCCACACATTCTGTGAATCGGCGGAATGTCCAGCTGCGCGATAATCATCACCTATTGTGACCGGGGTGGGGACTTCAACTGTAAATGTGTGTGGGAACGGGCCTGTAGGGGAGATTCCGAGGATGTCCTTTCATACTTCAAAGCATTTCAAGAATGTGTTACCTGCAATAAAGATCATAAACCTGTGTATAAGAGGCCAGGCCTCAGGGATGCGGTTAGAGCACCTCGTGACGATACTTGCTGTCCGAACTGATGTGTTCTCCTCCGGAGAGAATAAACCCTTGTTTCCTGCCTTCCAGTCTCCAGCGCCTGCCTCTTCATTGATTAATATCTTGTGGGTTAAAGAGGCGACACCGCCGGGCAATACTTAAGGATCTTTTTCTGATTGGTAGCCTGACCTTTTTACAATTGGCGCCCAACGTGGGGCCCATCAGTGACTCGTGGATCCAGTGGGAGAGGTCCTGACGACAGAGTGAATGACTACAACGATCGGGAGTGCACCTGTCCGATAGACCCTCGTCTGACAGCCGATCATCCGAACTTCACTGGTTCCGAACAGACCTCTCTCGAGTGATCTACGGTCCTGACTGGGAACCATCAGGAGTGCCGCGAGGATTACGAAGAAAAGAGGACGATCGGGCGCTGGATTCGGAAGACAAGAAACTGTCCATGCGGTCCGGGTAAGGTCGTGTAAACACGACGAATTGCGAAATGATTGTTTGATTGTTTAGAAAATACTAGTATTACTCTTTGTTGATTTATTTGGAGATTCGCTGTCTGCAAACGGAGAAACAACAGGCTCTCTCTTTGCAAGCAGTGGAGGATAGGTAACGCAGCCGTCGTGCCTATCTTTCTCCCCCACTGATTAATTATTTGAACCTGAACTATTGTTCACAGACTGTTTTCTGGAGATTCTCTGTCTGCAAACAGGAAAGAGCTTCCCCCCCCCTTTTTACAGATAGTGAAAGGGTAGGTAACGCAGACCTTTGCGGGCCTACTTATTCTCCCCACTGAACTGTTTGATTGACCGAACGTTGACTATTCGATATTGGTTCATGAGGTATTCACTGCCTGCAAACAACGTAGAATAGAAATATTCTGTCTAGTCTTTGCACGCAGTGATAAGATAGGCAGTGCTGACTTTTGTCCTTGTTGTGAGCCGTCATGCCTGTCTTCTCCCCACTGATTGGTAGCCTGTTTAGCCCGGACCGCCTATTAGAGATGGACCATCCGGCTCCACTGGAAGGCACCCCTAATAAGGACATGTTCATGAAGCATGGATTGATCGCTATAGCCTATAACAAACTGTGGCATAAATATACGAAAAAGGATCGAGAAAGTCAGTGGCCACTGATAGGATCCTTCGATGATGACAAAATAAACGCGCTAGAAACAGCCCTTGGTAAAAACAAGACAACGCCCACTATGCTTGATAGTTTCGGCATGTGGCGCAAAGAAACTGAACAACGTAAAAAGAAAACTGAGAGTAGGTTGGGAAAAGAGCTGCGAAAAGCAGCCCACCTAGCTGCTCAGAAACTAGAAGGAGAGATAAAGGAAAGAGAGAAAGCCAAACAGAAACTAGAAATGGAAACATCAAGCCAGTGTCCGGTTAGAACGTCCTCCATGCTCTACCCTGATTTACCCTCGAAACAACGAGCCAACGATGATCTGCTGTTAGGTCCTCCGATCATCTACATGCCCCCTCCATATGCCCCTTCCCAACCCTTAGCACAGCACCCACCACCCCCAGGTACAAACGAGGGTAGCGCCACAGCTTCGGCCCCCATGGCCTCTGTGCCGGCCGAACTCCTTGTATTAAATACTACGCAAACAACAACGTTAGGCGACCCTGAGACCCGAAGGGCTGGTTCTGCAAGAACAAGCAGACTAAGCAAAGATGAGCGAGCAGGGATCGACAAGATAGCAAGGACACTGGTAGAAAGGAAGGAAGATGAAGAGTACATCACGGATATGTTTAACTCGTATACAGGGAGTCACAGACGACATTTTACCGTACGACTGTGTTACCATGTCTTGAACGCATACGAGGACCGATATCGAGACAAAGGTCCCGAGAGCCTAACGACTTTGTACCGGAAGGTCGATATCGGGGATGAGGGCGAGTGTGATGTGACGGACCTCCTTACGTGAACGCTTGAGGTTTTCCGCCACCTCACTGAACGAGAATCGGGAACTAAACCCACGACATCCATAGCGACCGAACCACAAACTGAGCAATCTAACACCATGATGCCGATACGAGAGGCTGCCCCTTACTGGGTTCCTCCACGAGGTGCAGGGACTAACGATGATGCAAACCACCAAGATGCAAAAGGAAGGGTAGTGTACAACTGGGTCTACCAGCCATGGGACCGGCAAGAGATTCTGACATTCCGGAAATCCCTGCCTGACCTACGTAAAAACCCCACTGCCTTCTATACTGAATTGGGTACAGCCCTAGGTTCAACGATTATGACCCTGGCTGACATCGACTTGTTTTTCGGGTTATGTCTACCAGCTGATGTGTGGAAGCAAATCCGGAAAGTCGACCACCTTGAGCTGTTTGGACATACCTGGTCACAACTCGATGACATTGATAAACAACGAGGACCTGGACAAAAGCCTTTGAAATCCATTCTAGACCTTCCAGATAAAATCGTACAGAAATTAAAAACCCTGATTCCAGAAAAGAAAGTGGACTGGTCGATAGTAACGGCCTGTCGCCAGAAACCCCAGGAGGATGTATCGGAATACTTCTCCCGGTTTGAAACGGTGTTCTCCGATTACAGCGGCCAGGACATGACCACTGCAACCGGACACCATCTGTTTGTCCAGAATTATGTTAAGGGTCTGTCACCGGAGGTCTCCCAGAAACTGCAGGCTAGCGAGAGTAGTTGGGCAGCCTCCAAACCTACGGCTATCCTCCAGATGGCCCAATATTATGAACATCAGAAAAATGAAAACGATAGAGCAACAGAGAAAAAGAAGAAGGACTTGAAAGAGAGGGTGATGATTGCCCAACTGCAAGGGGTGACTATAGGACGAGACCAATACCGGGGAAACTATCAGACGAACGTCCCTAAGACTGCATTTCCCCAGGACCGCACTTTGACTCCCCACAGTGGACGTACAGACCTTAGAGAGGACCAGTGTGCTTTCTGCAAAGGAACTGGCCATTGGAAATCCCAGTGCCCAGTTCTTCTGGAAATAATCAGAAACAAAGACCCCAAGGACATAGCAAGTGGACCGAGAAATAAGGGACAACAGCGAGGGCCCCCAAATGACACGACTAACGACAGATCAGGCAGACCAAATACATTTGATCGACCCAAACAGAACCAATACCAGCAATCTGACTACGATGACGCCCACAACTTTGCATAGGACTGCCATGGGCAAGGGAGGGATCCAGTCGAGCTCTATGTTGACCAGCAAGGCCCTTACGTCACTGCTAAGGTCCTGGGTACAAAGTCTCCATTTCTGGTAGACACTGGCGCAACACGTAGTGCGTTATCTAAACGACTGATTCCAAGGGCACCCTTGTCTGGCTCACTTATAACATCGACAGGTTTCGATGGAACGCCCTCCACTAACCCTTTGTCCGCCCCGATCCTCTTCGACTTAGAAAACAACACCACTGACACCACGTTTTTGCTTTCCTCCAATAGCCCTGACGCCATTATGGGACTTGACTTATTGAAACACTTCCGAGCGACAATCAGATGTTCTCAAGACGGAGTTCGAGTTTTCAATTACAACAACCCCGTTCTGCTTAGACATTGCCCTCCCCGACGCATGTTTTCCATCACCGACGCTGACACATCCCTGCTTGACACTCTGCCTCCGTATCTGTGGGCCAAGGCGGATTCGGACATAGGGCGCATGTTGATTGACCCAGTGCACATTACTGTCCGACCAGACGCAACACTCCCAAAACTTCCACAATATCGGATATCGCCCGAGGGCGAGAAGGCATTGGTAAAGATTATTCAGTCGCTGATAGACGCAGGAGTGGTAGAGGAAGTGGTTAGCAACGTTTGCAACAGCCCTATCTTGCCCATCATCAAGAAACAGGGAGAGGGAGATGAGAAAGCATACCGTTTTATCATTGACCTTCGAGAGATCAACAAAGTGGTGGTACCCCAGTACCCCGTGGTCTCAGACATCACCACGATCCTGACTTTGATTCCTTCTACTGCCACCACCTTCACTGTCATTGACCTCAAAAACGCATTCTTTTCCATCCCCATCCATCCAGACAGCCGATATCTCTTCGGCTTCACCCTAAAAGCCCGCTCATATAGGTTCTGCCGAGCACCCCAGGGCTACACAGAAAGCCCTAGCATCTACAGCCAGGCCCTCAAGAGACAACTGGATCAAGTCCAGTTACCCGATGGAGTGGTGTTAGTGCAATATGTCGATGACATCCTTTTGGCAGCCGACACCACTCCATTAGCAGTTACAGCCACCATTCAACTCCTGCACTTCCTTGCGGAAAATGGCCACAAGGTCTCCAAGAAGAAGTTGCAATTCTGCCAACCCCAGGCCACTTACCTAGGCCACCTTTTGTCCAAAGAAGGAAGGAAACTCACTCCCGACCGGATCCAAACCATTCTCGAAACTCCTGTCCCTAAGACCCAGAAACAGGTTCGCTCCCTACTAGGCCTCACCTCCTTCTGCCGACAGTGGTTACCAAACTTTAGCCTCGTTGTGAAACCGCTGTTTTCTCTGCTAGCTAAAGACGTCCCCTTCCCACTCCCTTGGACCCCTGAGTGTCAAACCTCCTTCACGGAACTACGAGATGCCCTTTGTTCGGCCCCTGTCCTAGGTACCCCTGATTACACAAAGCCCTTCTCCCTTTACACTCACGAAAGGGAGGGGTGCGCTTTATCTGTCCTGACCCAGGCCATTGGCCCAAAGCAACGACCGTGCGCTTACTTCTCTGCCACTCTTGACCCTGTAGCCAGAGCCTTGCCTGCCTGCCTTCGAGCTGTAGCTGCTGCTGCAATCTCTATCCGACAGAGTGAGGGGATCGTGCTCTCGAATTCCCTCACGGTACTGGTACCCCATGCAGTTGACACCCTCCTGAACCAAACCAAGACACAACACCTGACGAGTGCACGATTGACTGGATACGAACTGACTTTGCTTGCACCCCATATCACCCTGAAAAGATGCACCACACTGAACCCGGCAACTCTGTTACCCTTACCAGAGAACGATCCCAATGTGCACCCTGTACATGACTGCGTGACTCTTACGGACGAACAGACTAGAAGTAGGGTTGACCTCAGAGACACGGCTTTCCCTGACCCTGACGGAGAGCTGTGGGTGGACGGTTCTTGCATCAAACTCCCCGATGGCACCACTGCCGCTGCCTATGCAGTCACCACGGCTCGAACTGTAGTCGAGACAGCCCGCATCACGCAACGATCTGCCCAGGCAGCGGAACTGATTGCCCTGACACGAGCCTGCATTCTGGCAGCAGGAACCACAGCGAACATTTACACCAACAGCCAGTATGCCTTCGGGGTGGTTCACCATTTTGGGCTCCTTTGGAGGGAAAGGGGATTCTTGACCTCACACGGCACCCCCATTTTGCACGGGGATCTAGTCTCCGCCTTGATCGAAGCTGTCCTTCTCCCCAAAAAGCTTGCAGTCGTCAAATGCCAGGCACACAAAAGGGTGACAGACATCATTGGGCAGGGAAATGCTCTAGCCGACATCACTGCCCGAACGACAGCTGAAAATAGGACGACAACACATATGTACGTGACCAGGTCACAAGCAGAAAAATGGACTGACGCTAGGGACACTATTAGAGACATTCAAATGGCTAGCACACAGCACGAACTGACTGAATGGACACGGGTGGGATTAAAAGATGACGAAGGCTGCTGGCGGACAAGAGACACGAACAAATGGTTGCTACCTGACTCGTACCTGATTCCCATACTGACTATGGCACACTCCCCTGCCCACATAGGATCAGCCCCCATGATTGAACTTGTCTCCAGAGTTTGGCACAATGATAAAATCACAGACTCCGCCAAACGTCTGGTCCAACAATGCTTGATATGCCTGCAACACAACCCCGGGAAAGGAACTGTAGTACCCCGGGGAGGATTTGGGGTCCCAAATCACCCGTTTGAAGTCCTGCAGATGGACTACATCCAGCTAGACAGGTGCCAAGGCCTGAAATATGTACTTGTTGTGGTGTGCGCATTTAGCAAATGGGTGGAAGCATACCCAACCCGTGACAACACTGCTATGGCCACTGCAAAAGTACTGTTAAAAAGGAGTTTTTCCCCCGTTACGGCCTTTGTCGTATTTTATGGAGCGATAATGGCCCCCACTTCATAGCCGAAGTCATCCAGCTCATCTTAAAGGGGTTGGGCATCAAGCAGAAATTCCACGCAGTCTTCCACCCCCAGTCTGCTGGACTTGTTGAGCGACACAATGCCACACTAAAGCTTAAACTGGCCAAGATAGTGGCTACCACGGGTCTGAAATGGCCAGACGCCCTCCCACTGGCATTGCTATCGATGCGTTCCACCCCCACCAGACATCACTTAACACCTTATGAAGTTGTTTTCGGTCGACCCATGAGTGTCTGGTCTGCACCGAAACCAACTTCCATTCAGGACGTCCCGGACGTCCTAATGTCTGATTATCTGTATAAATTGACTGAAACTCTGTCTGTCATTCATCAGCAGGTGCAGCAGGCCATCCCCGATGCTTCCAGGGGTCCGGGTCACGCCATCCGACCTGGAGATTTCGTGCTGATCCGAAACTTTCAGCGGTCGAAGAGTTTGGAACCCCGGTGGACGGGCCCCTGGCAAGTGTTAATCACCACTCGGACGGCTCTTCGTGTGGAGGGGAAACGGCACTGGCTGCACGCACACCACTGTAAGAAGGTCTCCTCGACCCTGGCCACGACAGAAAACATCGACAACCAAGAAGAGCTCCTGAACAAGGACCGACCGTCACTAACCTGCTATCCTGATACCGAAGCACTTGAACTTTCGAAATTCTCTGATCCCACTGTGCCATCCAGAGAAGGGTATTTCCTGCGTCGAAAGGAGGGAGCTTCGGCTAAGTAGACCACGAACTAAGTTAAATCTCAGAACGGTGACCCAAAGCAACCAAGGGTTACCTGGAGAGAAGCTAAACTAAGTCTGTGGTTCTGCCCACTACCGAGCACCTTGAAGATGAAGATGATGGAAGCGCCAGATAAGAAGATGATGGAAGCGCCAAATAAGAAGATGATGGAGGCAACAGGAAATACCCACTACAGAAACCCAAGAACAGACAGACTCCACAGCTCAAAGACAATTGCACTCTTCATCACAATCCTTTTCTGCTTTCTCCTCATGACCACACTCTGGATTATGGAAGAAAATGCACCTGCTCACGAAACATTCCTGACCACTGCTCAGCCTACCACCATGAAGGAACATTATCTGATTTCGCTCTCTCCTCAACTCAGAGAGAGACGAAAGGAGTTTTGGAATAACTCTTTCGTACAGCTACTTCACCAGCACAATCTTGCCACCAACTGTTGGATCTGTGGGTTGCTACCCCAAGCCACTGGACACTCGATACCATTCATCCCTTCACCCTTCTCAGTTCATGGCTCCTGCCTTGCTTGGCTGATCCTCCTGCAAGAAAGCTATAAGGACAATGCCACCTCCAGCAAAACCGTAACGCATTTCTTCCACGGGGTCTGGCGAAACAAAACAAAGACACACTTCTGCCCGCAGACCTCCAACGACTCAATCCACATGGACATCCCTGCTAAAGAACGAATTGAAATGCAGGTGT
This sequence comes from Lissotriton helveticus, assembly GCF_964261635.1. Lineage (NCBI taxonomy): Eukaryota > Metazoa > Chordata > Amphibia > Caudata > Salamandridae > Lissotriton > Lissotriton helveticus. The sequence goes on from NC_136069.1 coordinate 130,683,465, forward strand.
TCAACAATCCAACCAGACCCACCTTCTCCTACCTGCGGAAACGAACGGCTGCCACTCTGACTGTGGCCCTGTCAGTCATCAACGTCACAGGCCACATGTGCATAGGAGGACGTGGGACACAGCTGGTGGGCCGCAGTGCTTGCCGTTTTACCAGAACTTTGGACTCCACGGATCCACCTTCCTTTGTGTCGTCCCCAAACATGTATTTCGTCTGCGGCACAAAGGCCTACACCTGGCTCCCCAAAGGCTGGGGGGGCACTTGTTTCATCTCCTTCATCCTTCCTCCGACTTATGTGGCCCCAGTGAATCATCATAGACAAAAACGAGCCAAGGACATTGAACAAGCCGACTCAACAGGAGCGCAGTTCCTCGATGCCATGAAGGGACTTGTTCCCCTCTGGGGCCCGATGGCAAACAGCCGTGCCATCCGACATCTGACTCAGGCAGTTGAGACTACAATGAACATCACAGCTGGTATCTTTGCTAACAATACCGCCGAACTTCAAGCGGTCCGCTTGGTGGCCCTCCAGAACCGCCTTGTCCTAGATGTGGTTCTTGCGGACCGTGGTGGAGCATGCCGCATTATTGGGTCCAGCTGCTGTACATACATACCGGACAACTCACCCTCAGTGTACAAAGCCATCTAACATCTTCACAGACTCTCTTCAGAAGTCCACCAGGATCAGGAAGAATGGTCGCTTGGTGGTTGGTTCTGGAACACCGTTAAGAACTGGGGCTGGAAACTGTTCACCATTATCCTGATTCCTGTAGTTGTAATATGCGGTCTATGCTTAGGAATTCAATGTCTGCCGCCTCTGTGTTCACTATGTACAAATTGTATTTGCCCTAAGACTGTGGACTTTGGAAACGAACGCATGGGAGCATTATATGATGCCGAGGTTGGGAATTTGATAAAGATTGACATTGAGTAGGCAAGTTGGCTAGATATGTTGAAAAGGGAGGACTGTTAAAAGTTAGGCTGCACACGTCAACATTATCGGCGCCATCTTGCTCTCCTTGAACCCATTCGTGCACGTAAGCGGCAGCCATTTTGAGCACCATGGCCTCCCTGCCCCTCGCTGATAGCCAGCGCGTCTCTCTCTCTCTCTCTCTCAACCTCGCAGGCATCCCCCCGCACACTGGCCACCCCCCGCTCTCACATGCCTTGGGTCATAAACCCCTCTTCAGCGCAGCTCTGCCTCGGAATCCCATCCTGTTCCCAGAGCGACACCTCCCTTCATTCCTTTCATGGTCCCAGGCCCTTTGATACAAACCCCCTTTTCCTGTGTGCCCGTTTGTCTTCCTCGTTCCCAGGCCGCCACCTGGCTCTGCGGATACTGTTTATTGCCCCCCCGTACAGTAGGAAGCTACCCCCATTAAAGGACCCTCGAATTGATCAAAGCCCCCACCCTATGATATCCGATCAACCCCACACATTCCGTGAATCGGCGGAATGTCCAGCTGCGCGATAATCATCACCTATTGTTACCGGGGTGGGGACTTCAACTGTAAATGTGTGTGGGAACGGGCCTGTAGGGGAGATTCCGAGGATGTCCTTTCATACTTCAAAGCATTTCAAGAATGTGTTACCTGCAATAAAGATCATAAACCTGTGTATAAGAGGCCAGGCCTCAGGGATGCGGTTAGAGCACCTCGTGACGATACTTGCTGTCCGAACTGATGTGTTCTCCTCCGGAGAGAATAAACCCTTGTTTCCTGCCTTCCAGTCTCCAGCGCCTGCCTCTTCATTGATTAATATCTTGTGGGTTAAAGAGGCGACACCGCCGGGCAATACTTAAGGATCTTTTTCTGATTGGTAGCCTGACCTTTTTACACTGCACGCTATGCCACTGAACTCTGCATTGCTCTACTCTATGCCACTGCACTCTACACCATTTCACTCTACTCAGAAACAATCTACTCTACGCCACTGCACTCTATGCCACTCTATTCCACTCTGCTCCATTCCACTCCATGCCACTGCAGTGTATCATGCGCCATTCCACTGTACTCTGCACCACTCTATTCTACACCACTGCACTTTACACAACTATACTCTATGCCACTGCACTCTGCACCACTTCACTCAAAACCAATCCACTCTACACCACTGCACCCTACGCTGCTCTGCTTTGTACCATTGCACTCCAAGTAAATGCATTCTATGCCACTTTATTCTACTGAGCACCATTGTACTCTACGTCACTGCTCACTATGCCGCTTTACTTTGCACCACTCTACGCTACACCACAGCACTCAAGACTTCTGCAATCTATAAACACTCTACTCTGCAACACTGCACTCTCTGTCACTAAACTCACAGCCACTCTACTCTGCACAACTCTACTCTGTGCCACTGCACTCTACTGCACTCTACACCACTCTAATCTACTGTGCTTCATTTCACTCTAGGATACTGCACTCTAGGGTAAATCACTCTACACCTGTAGACTCTTCACTTCTGCTACTCTGCTCTGCAAAATTTCACTCTAGGGAACTGAATTCTATGCCACTCCATTCGACTGAGCACCATTGTACTCTACACCACTGCTCTCTATGCCGCTTTACTTTGCACCACTCTACTCTACGGCACTGCACTCTACAGCACTGCACAGTATAACACTCTACTCTGTAACACAGCACTCTCTGCCACTGAACTGTACTCCAATGCACTCTATGTCACTCTAATCTACTGCGCACCACTGAACTCTACGGAAAATTACTCTATGCCTCTATATTCTACGCTGCACCACTTTACCCAATGCGAATTCACTCTACCCCACACTACAAAGCACCACTGCACTCTTCACCACTGTACTCCACACTACTCCAGTCTAGGTCACCCCACTCTACTCTGCACCACTCCACTTTGAGCAACTTCACTCTATACCACTCTACTCTGCAACACTGCACTCTATGCCACTGCACTGTGCACCAATGTACTCAACTCTGTACCACTCCACTCTATGCCAGTGCTCTCTCCGCCAATACTCTATGCCACTGGACTCTACCCTGCACCACTCCCTTCTATGGCACTTCACTCTACTCTGAAACCATCTACTCTATGCCACTGCAGTCTATGCTACTGCACTCCACTCTATTCCATTCTACGCCACTACTCTATGCCACTTTGCTCTACCCTGCAACAATTTACTCTACTCTGAAACAATCTACTCTACTCAATTTTATGCCACTGCACTCTATGTCACTCTTCTCCACCCTATGCCACTGCTATCTATGCTGTGCCACAGCACTCTATGAAACTATACTGTACGCACTGCACTCTCTGCCATTCTACTCCATCCCTCTACACTCTACCCTGCATGACTCCACTCCACTTCACTTTACTCTGAAACAATCTACTCTAAAAACTCTATGCCAATTTACTTCATGCCACTCTGCTCCACTCTACTCTACGCCACTGCAATATTATGCTGTACCACTGCACTCTACAACACTCTACTCTATGCCACTGCAATCTACGCCATTCCATTCTACCCTTCACTATTCTACTCCTCTCCACTCTACCCTGCACCACTCCATTCTATCCTGTACCACTCCACTTCGTTCTACTCTGGCACAACCTATTGAACGCCACTGCACTCTATGCCATTATACTCCACCCTGTATCACTCCACTATATGTCATTGTACTTTACACCACTTCAATTTATTACACTGCACTCTACACTATTCTAGTCTATGCCTCTGCATTATACTCCACTGCACTCTACAACACATTACTCAAAACCAATACACTCTATGCCAATGCACTGTATGTCAATCTACTTTGCACCACTGTATTTTACGCCACTTTACTCTAGACAACTCTACTCCACTCTACAACTCTCCACTCCACGACACTTCACAATACTACGCTTCACTTTATGACACTCTACTCAATTAAACTCTACTCCGCTCTATGACACTCTACTATACTCTACGCTATGCTAATCTACAACACTCTAATGCAATATATGCCACTGTACAACACTACACTCTAAAATGCTCCACACAACTCCCTCTATGCCGCTCCTTGCCACTTTACTCCATTCTATTTTATCACACAGTACTCCACTCCACTATGACACTCTATGCCACTCCAGTCTATGACAATCTGCAACACTCTATTCCACTCTACACCATTCTACTCCACTCTATGCCATTCCACTTTACTACACTACTACACTCTATGACAACCTACTATGAACTACGTCACTCTACAACACTCTACTCAGTCAACACCCTTACATCACTCCATGCCACTCCTTGACACTCTACTCTACACCACTTCACTCTACTCAATGCCATTCCACTCTACTACACTGCTTCACTCGACGCCTCTCCACTCTATGACAACATATTCCACTCTACAACACTCAACTCTAAGACACTCTACTCCTCTGTGCGCCCTTCCACTCTACCACACTCTACTCCCTCCATGACACACCACAACACTCTCTGCCACTTCTCTACACTTCACTCGACTCTACTGTACACCACTCTATGCCACTCCATGACTCTCTATGCCACTCTATAACATTCCACATCACTCCACTTTACAACACTCCATGCCACTGTTGTTTTCTCCACGTAATTTTAGCCACTCTGAACAGCAGATACACTGATGTACAACATGGCCAAAACACATAGGCAAATGGCAGTGACATGACCTATTGGCTTTGCCAATGCTTAATATGTCTAAGGTGCCCAAAAGAGTTATCTTGCCACATTGGTTTGTCGCATATGAGAATGATGGTAAACCAGTGAACCTTGATTCTGATATGGCATAGATTTTAATGTATACTGTGAACGAGGTATTTTTGGGGACCGGCACTTATTTTTCCTGATCGTACATTTGCAGAGAGCACGATATAGAAAAAGAACACAAACGGGAAAGACTGAGGAAGTTAAAGATGAAGAACCCGTCACAAAGGGAGAAAGTGGGAACTTGCATGAGAGAGAAAAAGGGAAAGAGGGTGTCTGGGAGTGGAAGAAAGAAGCATGAGATGAATTGAAGACTATGAAACCTTGGTCTTCGGTACACTGACATTTAATAGCGCTGGCCGCTGGCTTCTCAGATGCATAGCTGAAGCCCAGCCACGAGATCATCATTCTTGGGCCTCACTTCCTGTCCAACGAACTGGAAGTTGCACTCGAGCTAGGGGAAAGAGGAAGCCTGTTTCCGGTCGCTCAGGCCGAGCTGTGGCATAGTCTGGACCAGGCCAAATAATTGTAAGAATGGGGCAGGGGGAGGAACCATGGGCACCCCCACAGCCTTCTCCCTTCCCCTCCCCCTACTGGGATGCTTTCCTTTCAAAGTAATTGAGTGACTACGGAGAAAAAGCCAGCATACATTGAACCATGCCTAACTCCTCTTAAGTTGTCAGATAAACGGAAATAAAAGTTGAAGTGAAAATGACTCAAGTCTTCACATTTATCAGTGTAAATGTTATCGCTGCGTTTAAACCTACGTGCCTCCTGGCACACATTAGCTGTCTCATTGTTCCCATGTCTCAAATTACTGTCAATATTCCATTTTCATTTTTACTCTCCGTATATCAGCCTAAATGTATTTTTAAACGAAAGTTAATGAAAAATCCTGGGAACGGAAAGCAGGGCACAGCTGGATTCTGGAATGAGTGAATAATTAGAAAATAATGCCCTGACATACGAGTTTGGATGAACATTGTTGCCAGGCCTTGAATAATCTCATTGTCTTTCACTTTTATTTGACTAGAACTTCAAATGATGATATTAGCCGGGAAAATTGTGCAAGTTTTACTTCAATTCATGCATGCAAATGTAATGATCAATTATGGTTAGTGTGCACCATGTTGGTCCATGGATTTTTGTTAATTGGCAATCGGAAATAGACTGCTAGAAACATGTTTGTGCTATACTCCCTCCTGGCCCTGAAAGCCCCTGTAAGCCTTCTTGACAATGGAATGCAGCACAAAGCAATAATAATTACAATATCTAGAAAATACTGCTACTACTAATAATAAAAACAATAAGAATAAGAATACGTATAAACATTCAACTATAAATGTATGAAATCTAGAGTACTTGACTGGATAAGCAGCAGTCAGACAGGTCGATGGATGGAGTGTTTGGGGGATATAGGCACATTAAATATATAAGCAGATAGACTTGCAGACAGCTAGATAGTCAAACGGGTAGAAGGACAGACTGATAAGTAGACACACAGAAAAGTATCTCTGTCATTCTCTTTATCATAAACACAGGAGGGCATCAAAGCGCTACCTGAGATGGCCACAATCACTGCAAAGAAGTTGCTAGTTAAAGCCTTTTTTTTTGGGCTTTCGCATGACACGGCACAAACCTCAGGAGGAAATGAACAGTCACACGCCACCCAAGTCGTGCCTTCGTCTTGAGATAGATGGCTAGAGTGAAAGATAGCGAATATAGTCATTATAATTTAAAACAGATTGCATTAATGGAACGAATATTGCACTTGAACCCCTGAGGAGCATCTTCCCAGCATTCAACTGCACAAAAATAATATTGTTTTGAACTTCATCGCAACGGACAACTCCTTGCAAATAGCCAATAAGCAGAAATTCGTCACTAGCGTATTCGGATATTCTGTTACTCTTCGGTAACTACAAGTGTAAAGGAGGTTATACATTGTTTTTGTTTAGGCTAAAATGTCAAGATGCTCCAGGTTGTTATAACACCTATTAGACCATTAAGTAAAAAATTGCAAAATAGGCAAAATACTGCAATCCAGAACTTGGTAACCAGGCTCTTCATCAACCTCCCACACAGAACTTACATCACACCGCACCTGAAGGAGCTGCACTGGCTCCCGATACCCAAACGTGCTCAATTCAAACTTCATATTCACACATTCAATGCACTACACAACTTGGTCTCACCCTGCCTGAACAGCCACATCTCCTTCCAGCCAACACCCAGACACTTCCAACCCACAGGACTCCAAGTCACCCGCATCCCATGCATGAACCGAATCAGATCAGGAGGATGGGCTTTCTGTTACATCTCTACTACAGCGTGTAATGGTCTACCACGAGAGTCTTCTCATCCCTTCGTAAATTATACAAAAAGATGAAGACCTCTCTTTAGAATGAACCAATCTACCCAAGGCTGAGCTAGACACACACACCTGCTCAGCACCAGGATACCAATACCGGTGAAAGTGTGCTTTACAAATACACAGAACAGTACATAACAATGCATGTGCTTCTGGGGTCACCTGGCCTCCTAGGCCTTTATTTACATAAGATTTGCAGGGCTGCTCCTGTGACATAACACCATACACAACAGAGCATATGTTTGTTAATTATTTCAAAGACCTATGGGTGATAGACTAAATGAGTTGCGTTACTCAAGGCCATGCAATGTTTAGTAAATACGCATAGGTAAAGATTGCAAACACCAACTAGATTGGTAAATAACAAAATAATATTGTAAATAAGCAAAAGTTATTTTGTGTAGATGCCTGCAAGGGTTGGGGGAGCAACTGAGCAGTATGAGAGGAGGGGAAGCAGCACATGAGGGAAAGTTACAGACCCATCATGCAAGGCTGTGCTTATGCTATTGGAGCAAATCGAGGAGCTTATCCTTCAGCAGAGGGTGATAGGCCCTACTCACAAAGGGGGGCATAATCTACATCTATTTTTTTTTTTAACACCTTAGAGATTGCAGTAGATAAGCCCCATTCTATTACCTGGTCTGTCTTTTTCACTGGTTTTAGCTGGATTATTGTAGAGAAACTCCAAGTTTACAAAGTTAACACATCCTTGGTACACATTTACTGGCACTGATCAAGTTCAGGCTCTATATCCAGCTGGGTTAAATTCTAGGGGAGATCTGGAATCTGATGTCTCCTCATTTAATGCCTTCCTATTAGGGGCCATAGACAAGATGGCTCCTTCTAGAAAAGGTTTTACTAAGAGGCAACATCCCTCGCTTTCTGGCTCAGTCCTATGCTACAACCCTACATGAGGTTTCAGAGTTCATTCAAATGAACCTTGATCGTGGGAAGGAAGCAGTCCTGATTATTTTAGACCTCTCGGTGGCTTTCAATACCAATTGTGATGACATCTTGCTAAGTCATCTTGAGTCAGCTGGAATAGTTGGGAAAGCTAAGAAATAGCTTTACCCATACTTGACCAATAGAGTTCTAAATGTCTTTCATCCTCTTTTATTTTATTTCAGGCTCTAAATAGCTGGAAAATGAGGCCCCCTAATGTTCATTCCTTAGCCCAACACTTTCTATTATCTATTTAGCACTTTTGGCCAAAATAGTTGAGCATAAGGGCTTCAATTTATTGACTTACGCAGATGATAAAACAACAAATGCTCTCTTTTGAGCAAATTGATGTGGCTTTGACTGAAAGTTTTCTTAGCTGGTTTTTTCTGAGGTCGAGAACTTGATGCAAAAGAACTGTGTAAAGTGCAATTCAAGTATATTAGAGCTTTATTTTCAGGAAATACAACTCTTTTGTCCTCCTGCAACGGTGGACAACTAATTTTGGTGAACGCCGGCTAAAGTGGTAAGAAATCTGAGAGTAAAATTTGCTCAGGATCCTTTAAAGCTCAAATTAGTGCTGTGACAGGGAACTGGTTTGGTATTGTGAAATCTAAAAAGATTTTGAATATCTTACAATTGAGGCTCGGAAGCTGATTGTGCTAGTTCAAGTCACTTCCAGATTAGATTATGAAACTCCCTTTATCTAGGTGCTCCCGCTTGCCTAATTAAAAAGTTACAATTGGTCCAAAATGCAGCAGCTAGACCCATTCTCAAAACCACTAAGACACAATCAATTTGGGCAGGCCTAGGCTACCCCACTGGTTACCAATCAAAGAGCAGATTCAGTTTAAAGCTCTGATACTCACATTCCAGATAATCCAGGAAAAAGACCAAGCCTAACTTAGATATAGGTTCCATGTATACCAAACTACAAGAGTTCTTTTTTCAGTTAATGAGTGCCTTCTTCGTGTTCCAAAATACAACAAAGCTAGGATGAGTGCTACTTCTCCTTTTCCATACTTGCCACCAAGTTATGGAATGAGTTACCAATTTTTAGTAGAATGCTCAAATCAGAAGCGCTATTAAAATAAAGATGAAAAATGCCTTGTAGGTTGTAGGATTTCTTGAATTTTACCTTGCTGGCACAATCCTAGACTGGTGATCAGGAGAAGGACACGAGGGAGAGAGCTCGAAAACATATACTCTATTTTTATAGAGTTCTTAATCAAAAAGAAATAAATTGTTCTCTAAAAGTGAGCAATGAAAGTATACAAGCCAAGAAATCAAAAGTATGGCAAAGAGGCTCTGCTTCAGAGGAGGGCAAGAAGAAGAAGACAAGACACAGAAGACACAGAAGAAAAAACAAGCAAATGAGAATAACAATAAAGTAAACAAATGGTAAGCAATGGGCTGGCTCTAAGCTCACTATACGCTTTTGGTGAGGTTTTGGAAAACGAGATAGCCTGTGCTGTCTGGTAGATGAGACCTAAAAAGTTCAACAAAAGTCCTTGGGGAGATACTGATACAACTTTGTCACACTAAATACTACTAGCTTCTGATGGGCCAATGTAATTTATCACAACCAAGTACCATTGACAACTAATGTTGCGCCACAATCTGAGCCGACAGGCAAGTAAAAAAGAAACAAAATTCACACAAAAACAAGACTCAAAAAACTTATTTTGTCGTGGTTATTTGCCACTTTGATTTTTGACATGACTAATTTCGGCAAAAACTTTTTTACTGTATCATGAGAAAGTTATTTTATTATGAGTGACTTGAAATGCAGTTTGATACTCAAAACATGAACATAAAAAAATCTTTGTCTGAGGAAACACAGGACAATATCAAATTTACTTTCATTTATTCTCTTGCTCCCACTGGGTGCATTTATTGTGTATCTGAGCATGGAAAAGGAGTGAACTTCACAATAAAACAACAGCAACTCAGTGTGCCCGGGGAACCTGGTAACGATGCACATGAAAAACTATAGTTCACCCAGTACTCTTCATAAAGAATTTTATTTAGGAAAAAGTAAAAAAGTCCACATTTGTAAAGCGCACAATCACCCGTAAGGGTCTCTAGGCGCTGGGGGCCGTCGGGAAGATTAAGCGAGCTATTGCCCAGAGTCACATGGTGCTGGGCTAATCTGCCGCCGGAGCCGGGGATCGAACCGTGATCCCCAGATTCCAGCGTCAGTCGCCCTGGCCGCGGCGCCGCAAGCCAGTTGCTTCAGACATTTAATGTTGAATGTTATTACCAACAAAACACTGGCCTAGCACCCGTACATGTGAACATAGATTTAATGGATGTCTTGACCCGTATATGCTCAAAATCAAATAACAGAATAATGCAAAATAGAGTGATCACACAAAAACGAAAAATTAAAAGTACAATTTCACATGTGCATATACAATAAAACAAAAGACTAGGGCTTCCATATTAGAGAGGGATGGGACAGATTATAGAAGTTCACAGCTAAAACGAGTAAATGGTGTGCAGAGACCAAATGTCAGTGTTCTGTAGTCGATGACGTTTCGACCTCTGAAGTAAGTTTATGAGGTCTCATCAGGGCAGGGATACTTTAGGACACCTTAGTCCAGAGGAGCAATGAATGCTGTTCAATTCAAAGCTTCAGAGTCATGTATTAAATTATACCTTCTCAAATGATGTAGGCAGTATGATAAAATGGCTGAGAATGACTGTATCACAGTATGAGGCACCCAACAATTGGTTTTCAAAGCTAACGCTGGTAGGCTCGCTTCAAAGCTGCAAGGATTGTGGTCCAAAGATTCATGAAGTTGCAACCATGAAATAAGGTTTGTGACCCCAAAGGATGGCGATAATTAAAGAGCTTCAAAAGGATGGCAGCGTGTATCATCACTGTATCTCTCAGACTCTCAATCAACTTTATTTTGGCTCAATGAGCCATAGAAAATGCACAGGGCAAAACATAATATTTACTCAAAAACATTATAAATACACATCTCAGCTCATGACAATATGTAAAACAGTCATACAACATCAGCTGTCGGAAAACCTACCACAGTGCTAAGACAAAAGCCAGAGGAACAAAAACCTGAAAAAAGTCCTTAGAAGTGGTTCGCTATGTCGCCCGGGTTTCGAGTTAATGTCAAATACATAGAAAACAATCAATATGTAGATAAAAAGCACAACAACCAATATGCAGAAAACATAAAATATTCACCTAAATTTCATAAAACAGCACATAAAAACCGTAGCCCTCTGCTGTATCTCTCAGTCAACTGAATCTTCCCTTGGAGATTGTGAGAAAGAGGCAGATAGCGTAGGTATAGGAAGGTGTATTTGAGAGACAGGTAAGTTAGAACCGAGGTGCTATTGAGGTAGAAACTGGGGATAGATCTCGACATGGAAAGAAAGGGAAAGAGAAGGGTGAGGTAAAAGACATCAACAAACACGACAGACAAGACAGTGGACGAAACATAGGAAGGGGGTGGGAGAGAGTGTTGACATGAGGTAGTGAGAGAAAGTGATAGAAGGAGAAGAGAGGCAGAGGAATAGGTGGTGGGGATTCCGTGATTAGTGAGGTAGAAAGAGGTGACTTAAAGAAGGTGTGGTAGAACTAGAGGCTGAGGTAGAGAGAGAGGCAAAAGGTAGTCAGATGGAGGCGAGGAGAAGAAAATGTTACAGGCAGTTAGCGAACAAGAGGTCAAGCGAGAGATAGCAGAAAGGAATGTGATATAGCAAGAGAAAAGAGGAAAAGAAAGAGAGGGAGAGGTACAGAGGGCAGGATCAGAGGTACACATAGATAGAGAAGAAGGGAGAGTGAGAAAGTGAACAACACAGATGTGAGATTCACCTACATTTGCCTCTGCATAAACATTTTAAATTGTATCTCAGGGTTCACACCTTGCTAGGTTTGTGCTATGCACTGTAAGTGTCATTAAATTCTTCTCTGAATATTTCGTCGTCGGGATGCAGAGCCCTTCTGCAGCAGATGCTCAGTAATGGGGCAGTCAGCCAAAGTACTTCATGCATGGCATGAACTTCTTAAAAGAACAGCACTGGGCGCGTTGTCCGTAAATAAATCATTTGCACAATTCATTAAAAAAGTTGAGCTCTACTTTAGTGTGGTGTAAGCCTTAGGGGTCTGACTCGAAACAAGGAATCTGAACATGTTAAACTTCCACATATTTGATGTTACCTTACCAATGACAGGGAGGGTAAACTACCCTTTAGAGGGAGGACCCTTCTTTCTCCATCATGTCAAAAATAAATATGTGGGTGAGTGTATTATCCTCTTTTTCATCTCATTCATTAGGGCTGGGTAGGACCTTGGGGGAGAAAGTATTAAGAGTCAAGTCAAATGGCTATGCTCCCTTGGAAATGATGCACAGAGCAGCCTAGATGGTAGAACATAAAGAAGTGTTCAACTACATTGGTAACATTGTTTATCAAACATGTGTCTAGACCTTAACCCAAATATATCATTTTCATCTAGATGCCTTGTAATTTTATTCCACATCAATTTGATGCTAACATTGTGCTCTTTTAACGGAGTTTCCATTTGAGAGCAAAAGTCTGCAATGCACACCTTGCATTTATAATGACTCTGCAGATATAGATTTTGCACTTTGATCTCTTCTATACACATATAGTTAACCCTTAAATGTTTAAGTCTTGCCCACACAGAGCTGCAGCTGTGGGTTGCAGAATTCAGACAACCAATGCACATATAAACATACATATATGTATAAATAAATGTAGAATATAGGAATGGGCTTTTGATCGCCACCCCACCCCACACCATTTGCGATTGGCTTACACCATTGGCTTGTTTGCATGAGGCCCCTTCTTTCGTGCACAAAGTGGGCTGCTCCTCAATCAACTTTTGAGATAAGCCAATGACATTGTGCGGATGTTTATATTGCCTAGGTTATTTTTGATGATGATAAAAAGTAGCCCATTTTGGTTGCTGCAGTGGCTCTAGTTCACACCCTTGTGGAGTGTATCGGCCTTCCTCAGTAGCAAGTCCTAGCGTATGGTGCAAAGTTCCGGCTTTTGCCAGAGATTTGGGCAGATGTCACTGGACTGCATGACACTGGAAAAAGCTATACCGTTGAGCAATTCCTGAACTTGTCCGTGATCCTCATTGCATCAAAAGGATAAAAAAATGTCTGAGGTGGAATCTTCTTTTTAGAGTCCGCTGTTTGTCTTTGTATTTCATTCGCTCATGCTCACCAATGGACAAGGACTGTGCCTCCACTTTAATGTTAACACCAGCTAAAAACACCCTATCTAAAATGTCTGACGCAGAATCTTCTTTTGAGAGTCCGCTGTTTGTCTTTGTATCTCTTTCGATGGTGCTCACCTGATGGACAAGGACTGTGCCTCCACTTTAATGTTAACACAAGGTACCCCATTCCTCCCTAGAAGTGGAAGGGTGCCATTGTACTAAAGTCCTTTGGGTGCACACTGCTCTGCACTGCAGACTAAGTGCTTCCAGCTTGCTCAAAACTACTGAAAGTTTCCCTTCCATTGTATTTCTTCAACCTCAATTTGAACTCACCATGTGACCCGCTTCCCCCACCCCTGATGAAAAGAGATGCACATCTACACCATCAAGTACATGAACAAAGAGCTGCAACAGTTGTTGCTTTTAGGTTACACTTCCATGATAAATTCATGGAATTGATCAGGTAGACCAGGTCCATGCTGATCTTCAGTGTCATCAACTGTGCAGCAGAGTAGGAAAAACTACTGTTCCACTTAAACATTGCTGGTAAAGCGGCAGCTGGTGCAGTGCGCCCTTATGCTTGGCACCACTGCTGCACTCTATCCTTTACTCCTCTGGTTCCAAACACACTGATTCAGCTCCAAGATCCGAGTCCTCTGAGCCTTGAGCCCACATCGTCTTTTCACGTCTCTTTTGTTCTGCAGTTATGGCTGCTTCCACCGTTATGGAAATAGAGGACACGGGCGTCTGCCTGCTACCAAGTACTTTGTGTCCATGATTATTCTGCCAAAGTTTAAAAAAATTATTTTAACTTTCCCCTGCCTTGAAGACAAGCTCACTGGTGACTCCCAAACACACAGGAATAGCTACTCAAACAACAAGGCTGAAGAGAAGTGATCCCACAGCTCTGACAACCCAGAATGTACCTGAAGCAGGAAGTCCTCAGCTATGCGGTGAGCCCTGGCCTTAGGAATAACTCATTAATCTAGCTGTGCTCTTACATCCCTCATCAATGAGGTTCAAATGTGCAACATCAACATGCATCAGTTACTGGTATCTATCTCAAACGTTCTTAAATTAATCTTGGTTATGTAAGATATGCGGTCTGATACCATATTTACTAAGATAGGCACAGTCCCAGTCAAGCCGTGCATTGTTTCTCCTTGATTTATGCTATTTAGTCCTTAACTCTGAAAAGTTATGTATTAGAAACCCAAATTCACCCTGGAAAAATGTTAAAACCTGCTCCACACAGCAGGGTGTTAAAACTAGTAGTGTCATCTTTTTTTTTTTTTCATGGTCCTCATTTTCCGCCATGGTTTCCACGATAAGGTCAATGGACAGCAAGAGACTGCCACAGTCAAAAACTGGATGGAATGGCCAACCCTGAGGTCAGTCTCACCAGTCAGTAGTGTCACTACCTCCCTGACCCTCAAGCAAGAAACCATTAAAGTGCGAGATTGCTGCAATCGTATACCAATAACTAGGACCAGCCCGGTATACATGGGTGCAGAGGAAAGGGAAAAGAAGAACCAAAGCAGCGTAATCATTGGACCATGGAGGAAAAAAAAAACATCATCAAGTTCACTGTTGGTCCCACTTCAAGAGGTGCTAGAAGGCTCTTTTATCTTGATTACCAGATCTTGCAAAGTCCAACTTAGACACCTGCAATACAGATGTCCGCCAATCAAGAAGGAAAGGTGGTGACGAGTCCTTTCATTTTATACAAATTTCCCTCCTGGCCAACAAGATAGAATAAAAAAGGAGATCTTTAACCGGGCTTCTGGCCTCATCCATGACCATAACTATTACGAGAGGAAGATTTATAGAGACTTGGAAACCGATAGATCTCGTAAGTAAAGCACTTATAGAGTTCCAGAAGGGAGACAAACGGGGACAGTCAAAGAACATGTGGAGGTCCGAGGCAGCTATTAGACCACATCTAGCACATGCCACAGGGGAGTCCTTGGAAAATTTGGATAATCTCTGTGATGAATAGTATGCTCTATGGAGAGTAAAGAGATGATTCCTCCGAAGCCAAGCTGGTTTAACAATGTCCCACAACATCTTAAAGGATGTAGACCACAAATTTTCCAAATCACAGTTGACTAAGGAGGGCCCCCATAGCAGATCTGGCAGTTGAAATTCGCCATCGATCTCATCTAACATTAAGTTATACCATAACAAGACCACCTTTCTGGCTGGAGCTTTATCAAGAAGAAGGGCCTCCAGGTGACTACCCCCACCTAATGGGAATCTACACTTAACAATGATCTGTGAATGGTCCCAACTGACAATCTGAAGATATTTAAACATAGAAAGGTTTGGCCCAATTCTATCTTTCAGAGATTTCCATGGTACCAGACAGCCGTCAACAAACAAATCACCCCGAACCTCCAACCCCGCTTGTCTCAAAGGCAAAGAGAGACTATCAGTGACCCAACCTGGACTGCCTGGAGAATCCCACAACAGAGACCTACACGAGAAATACCCCAACTTTATGGAGCTCCTGAGTCTAACCCATGTTTTCGCCATTCCCTGCAAGACCTTCAGTTTTATCTTTTAAAAAAAATTGGGATCTCCAAATTGAAACAAGAAACCAGCCTGTACTGCACCTTCCCCTCTAAGCATATCTCCAAACATGCAACCAATCCCAAAATCAGTGGGCATTTTTAATAACATACGAGCATGGGAAAATTGGAATGCCCATGCATATAGTTGGAGGTCTGGAGCTGCTAAGCCTCCCTTTTCCCTACGACGCATAAGCTTTTTCCATGCAATTCTAGGTATGTGTTTATCCCATATGAAAGAAGTAATTTCGATCTGTAACTTAGACAAAAGTGAAGGTCAAAATAAAGAGGAATAGCGTTAAACAAAAAAGTAATTTTTGGTAAAATGGTAATCTTTATCAAATTAACTCTTCCTAAGATAGACAAAGGGAGCAAAGACCATGATCGCATGAGTCTACAACAGTCTTTAGTTACGGCAGAAAAGTTAAGGGAAGCAATTTTATTAACGTCTTGAACAATACTAAGTCCAAGATAGCGCAATTTTGGACTAGGGGGTACCCCTACCCCTAGATCATTATCATTCCAAACCATGATCTCTGTTTTAGAGGCATTAACCTCATAACCAGAGATTTCTCCAAAATCTTGAGCTAGTTTAATAACCGATGGAAGGGCTGTACGAAGTTCTGAAGAAAAAATCAAGATGTCATCAGCGTACAGGGCCACCTTCTTCTCCCAACCCCTATATCTAAAAGACTTGATGTTAACATCGTCCCTCAGCCATTGGGCAAAAGGTTCAATGTATAGGTCAAATAGGAGAGGGGGATAGGGCAGCCCTGACGAGTTCCCCTTGTGATTTTAAATGGGTCGGATAATTCTCCATTAACCAAAAGATAAGCTGAAGGGTACTGATAAAGTAAACTCGCTGCTCGGCGAAATCCATCTCCGATATTAAATTTACCCAAGACCCCCGACAGGTATGACCAAATCACCCTGTCGAAGGCCTTGGTAGCATCGAGCGTAAGAACAGCCAAGGGTAGAGAATCAGTAGTTGCCATATTAATGGCCCCTATAAGATCATAGGTCAGCTCGTAAACTTGTCGACCCTTCACAAAGCCTGGTCTTGATGTAAAATGTTGGGCGCTACCGCCCCCAATCTGTTGGCCATAACAGTAGCAAAGATTTTATAGTTGACATTTAAGATATAGATTGGTCTATATGACCAACAACATGAAGCCAGTTTCCCCGGTTTTAAAATCAAGGTTATAGACACGCTATCCCAGGAAGCGTGGGGTGACAATCCCTCCTGGAGAATCTGATTAAATAATGTGGTAAGGAAGGGAACAATTGCCTGCTCCAAAGTCCTATAGATTTCGGCCAGAAGACCATCCAGACCTGCCGCCTTCCCCTTTTTACTACTTAGAATAACAGCTCTAACCTCCTCCTGTGTAATAGTCCTATCTAATGAGGCACGCTGCTCTGAGGTCAGTGAAGGGAGAGGGATCCCCCTCAGCCAATCATCAATACGATCTGCCTCAATATGCTTATCTTCATGATAAATATCTTGAAAAAATTGCCGAAAAGGTTCTTCTGATATCATCATCCGCAGAATAAACCACATTATCACAGATAATTGAATTGATATTATTACGGACCAGGTCGGTTTTTGCCTTCCAGGCTAATAATTTACCTGCACCTTCCCCATACTGGAAATGGGCGATTTTACTTGCTTCCCAACTTTCAAGAATGCGTACATTCAGAACTGAACCCAAGTGCCCCTTTAGGAGGAGTAGATTATTTTGCAATTCCTGCAGGGAGCTGGTGGAAGAAGCCGAATGTGAATCAATTTCAGCTTGTGTCTTAGCAATCTCGGCTTCATTAGATGATACTTCCTCTCTATAGAGCTTCCTCCTATAGGTAGCCTTGTTGGTTATTAGGCCCCTTAAAAAGGCCTTAAAAGAGCCCCACACACCCCCCGATGAAGCTGAGCCGATGTTATTATTCATAAAGCACTGAGCTTCCGTTATAAAAAAGGTAATATCTTCTGTTGATGTGAGAAGTGAACGGTCACAGGACCAAATTCTAGGGGAAACGTTGGGAAAACCTCCCAGTTCCAACAAAATGGCTGAATGATCTGATAGATGAGAGGGGAGATAAAGGATATTTTTAACTAAACTAATCAAATTCTGGCTAATCAGGAAAAAATCAATTATTGACTGGTGATGGTATTTGTAGTTACAGAATGAAATGCCCTGTTGTTGACCTGACCTAATTCTCCAAATATCTGCATAACCATACTGCTTCATACTATCCAGTAGAATGGCCCTAGTTTTAGAAGGAATTAAGGCCCGACTGTTAGGGTTTTTGTCAAGAAAGGGGCCCAGAACTATATTAAAATCCCCTGCCAAAATGATGGGCTCCGGAAAAGATAATAAATGCGAAAAAATGGACTTCAAGACCGAAGGGTCATCCTGATTTGGCCCATAATAACCCAATAAGGTGAGGGAAGAAGATTGACCCCAGAACGAATTCAGGCGATTGCGAAAATGAGTGTGCCAATTACACAGAGAGAAGTGCGCGCTTTCTTGGGTATCACGTCATATTGCAGACAATTGATACCAAATTTTTCTCTGCTAGCCAAACCGCTAGTGGCATTGACCTGTAAAGATACACCAAATCCCCTCCCGTGGTCTGAAGAGTGTCAGAAAAGTGTTTCCGAATTGCGCAATGCATTGTGTTCAGCTCCTGTGTTGGGTACCCCCGACTACAGTAAGCCCTTTACGTTGTATGCCCACGAGAAAGAAGGATGTGCGTTGGCAGTGCTGACACAGTCTTTTGGGGACAAGCAGCGTCCATGTGCGTATTTCTCGTCGACTTTGGATCCGGTATCTAGAGCGTTGCCGAGTTGTTTGAGAGCCACAGCGGCAGCAGCTGTTTCTATTCGACAGTCTGCTGGTTTGGTGATAAATAATACGCTGGTCGTGATGGTTCCACATGCAGTGGATACGTTGTTAAACAGGACCAAGACACAGCACTTGACTAGTGCCCGATTGTCAGGTTATGAGCTGACACTTTTAGCGAGTCATGTGCACATAAAGAGATGCAATACGTTGAATCCAGCCACGTTATTGCCGAATACAGTAGAGACAGATGTTGTTGAACAGCATGATTGCTTTCTCAGGACAGAGGAAGAAACTAAAGGGAGAATAGATCTTAGGGACACTCCTCTTGTGAAGTGTGATGGTACCTTATGGGTGGATGGTTCATGCTACAAGCTTCCGAATGGTGATACGACTGCGGCATATGCTGTTACGACTTTGTAGACGATTGTTAAAGCTGCACGTATCCCACATAATTCAGCTCAAGCAGCAGAGTTGATTGCACTTACGAGAGCGTGTGTGTTGTCGAAAGGAAAGAAAGTGACCATATATACCGACAGCCAGTATGCGTTTGGTGTGGCTCAGTTTTGGACGCTTGTGGAAGGAACGTGGGTTCCTTACGTCACACGGGACAAAGATACAGCATGGTCAGTTGGTGAATGAGCTTCTGGAATCACTTACCTTGCCGTTGCAAGTTGCGATTGTGAAATGCAGTGCACACAAGAAGGTCACCGATGATGTTGGGCGGGGTAATGCGTTTGCAGACGAAGTTGCAAAAGATGTGGCAAGAGATGTGACGAGCCGAATGTATGTTGCGGGTCCGGCGAGATGGGTTCCAGATAGAGGAATGTGTGAGGATACAATAGAGAGTGTGAAGTCGATTCAAGCTGAAGCTACAGAGAAAGAGTTGAGTGTGTGGAGAGAGAGCACGGGTAAATTGGATGTGAATGGTTGTTGGATTGAGTTGTCAGAGCATCAGCGATGGTTGTTACCCGATGCGTACGTGCTTGCAGTGGTTACGATGGCACATGGAATGGCTCATATCAGTGTGAAAGGGATTTGTAAGTTGTTGGCTCCAGTATGGCAAAATGCTGGAATCCCTAAATGTGCAGAGAATGTGGTCAAGAATTGTATGGTTTGCCTGAAGTACAACCCTGGTAAGGGAACTCCAACCCCAGCTGGCCACTTTGCGCCTCCGACGTATCCGTTCGAGGTTTTGCAGCTAGATTCCATCCACATGGAGAGGTGCAACAACCTGAAATACATACTCGTAGTGGTTTGTGCCTAGTCAAGATGGGTAGAAGCATATCCCTTGAAAGATAACACTGCCACGTCCACAGCTAAAGCCCTCATCAAAGAGTTTTTCCCTAGGTATGGTTTGCCGAGAATGGTCTGGAGTGATAATGGGAGTGAATTTGTGGGTCAAGTGATGAAGAAAGTATGTGAAGGGCTAGGAATACGCCAAAAGTTCCATGCTGCAAATCACCCCCAATCAGCTGGACTAGTAGAGTGCTATAATGGCACTCTTAAACTTAAACTGGCCAAGATACCAGCGAGCTCTGGTCTTAAATGGCCAGATGCCTTGCCATTAGCACTTCTGTCAACCAGAATGACTGTGCATTCACGAGTAGGACTTAGTCCTTACGAGATTGTGTTTGGTCGCCCGGCCAACATATGGGGAGTACCAAGGCCGACAAAATTCAGTGAGATTGAACACCCTGTACTGCTTGATTACTTGTATGATTTGACGGCTAAATTGCGTGTCTTACACCAACAGGTTCATGATACACTGCCTCAGGATTCTGAGGATCCAGGACATGTCATCGATCCTGGTTCATGGGTATTAATAAAGAATTTCCAGCGAACAAAGAACGATCAGCCCCGCTGGATTGGTCCCTACTTGGTGCTCCTGTCAACGCGATCTGCAGTACGAGTGCAAGGAAAAAAGAACTGGATCCACGGCGTACACTGTAAGAGGGTCCCTTTGCCTCTGCCGTCCGACCGGTGGGTCCAGGAAGGTATTGCTGACTCTGAGACTGAGACTGTGCCTCGTTTTCTGCCTTTTAGCGATGCACGTTTAATTGGGACAAATTCCGAGCAGGAGAGCGACGATCTTCTACAAGAAGCTGTGCCACCGTCAGTTAGATTGAACACTTCCGAACCTGAACTCTTGTTCTGTGACCAGACATTGCCCAGGAAAGGTCGTTATAATTTGCGACCAAGAGTCATGGACAAATAAAAGACATTTCCTTTATGATCTATTTTTTAACATTCAGCTCTCCCATCTGAGAAACTGTTTTGACCGATTTTTGTTTTTCGAGCCGCCATCCGGGTCCAGCTGTAAGGTCGCGGTGTCAAGTCTTTGGAGTGCAAGCCGGAGACACAAGGTCGACGGTTCTGGTTGGTCCTAGGGCGTTCCCAGGACTGACAGACGCATTCCTTAGCACGGAACACCCAACAGCCGCGAACAGCACGGTTAGAGGATGGAGTTTTTCAAGATGGAGAGACCTGTTGAAGAAATGAACTTCAAAGCCAAAATGTGTACAATCATGAGCAGAAAATGTTGTTTAGTATTGTGTCTTTGCATGTTGCTTAGCGTAATGATGTTTTTGATGGGATATATAATATTCTCTTTTCAAGTGACATTTGCACCCACTGCACAGCCCATACCTCCTTCTCTTGTTTCCCAACATTCTTTTCACCCTCTGCCTGAACATGAGTCCATTAGGAGATTGGAATTCGCTAATAACTCCTACATTCAGCTTCTACACCAACACCAATTAGTAGTGAACATGACCAACTGTTGGGTGTGTGGTCTTATGCCTCATACTACCGATAAAGGTATTCCCTACCTGGTCCTGCCATTTAGCTACAATGGTTCTGTGTGGGCATACAGAACTATGTTCATATATGCTCGAGAAGTCTACCCCCTACGTTCTGTGAAAGACAATCCAAAGAATAGTGCTCTAGTTAAGGGTATAGTAGACATGATTAGAGGGGCTACTTCCTATGAGACTATCCCGAGAGATGAGACACTAGCATATATCTGATGGAACGTAACCGGATATGGAGTTAGTCTGAGTGAGAACCAGCGAGCGAAAAGATCCTCTCCGATCTGGGTCGTACCCCATCAGGGTCATCACTGCCTGCAGAGTAATGGCAAGAATCCGAGAGCTCAGTTAGGGAAGAGTATCTGCACTGAGACATATGTGTTTGCATCCCAGACTTCCCCATCGTTTCTAGCAGCTAAGGGTACCTATTTTGTCTGTTACGATAGAGCATACACATGGTTGCCCCCAGATTTCTCGGGCACATGTTTTGTCTCGTTCCTGTTGCCTCCCACCTACACAGCTGCGGAAGATTATCACAAGACAAGAATTGTTAGAGGTGTCTTCAGTAAGGAAGATACCGCAGGACAAGAATTAGGTGATTTCTTGAAGGGTTTTCTACCGTTTTGGGGCCCGATGGTTAACAGCAGGAACATACGACAATTGACAAGAGTGGTTGAGTCCACCGTAATTTAAACTACCGGTGCCCTTAGTAATTTGACTGCTGAGCTCCAGTCGGATCGTCTTATGACTCTCCAGAACAGAGTTGCGTTAGACGTCATACTAGCAGACCGAGGTGGGGTATGTAAAGTGATCCAATCAAGTTGCTGTGTTTTCATTCCAGACAATGCTCCAACAGTGTACCAGGCCATTTTCAAGCTACATAAAATCTCCGAATCTATACACGTGGATAAAGGAGATTGGTCGCTGATGGGATGGTTCTGGGAACTGATATCCACGTGGGGATGGAAAATTCTGATGGTCATTGGGATGGTCTTAGCCATTCTTTTCCTGTTCTGTCTTTGCATACAGTGTGCTCCTGCTATATGTGGCCTCTGTTCTACATCGTGTGTAAGGAAACCTGTATCACGAGACGTGCTAAGTAATAGGATGATGCTACAGCAACATCTTGATGATCTGATGAGCATAGACCTAGATTCAGACTGACATGGGTTTAGGTTATTGCCTATGTAAGGGCAAAAGGAGGGGCTGAGGTTCCGTGAATTCCGAACCCGTTTTATAAAGGTCATTGTATCATGACGATTTTTGGTATCAGCAGACCGAAAATGGCGAGTATAATATGTACGAGCATTTTCGTGATGTTCGAGTGACGAGGTCACCATGAAATCAAAGAATTCCGTTCTGAACCCTGGGTTCCATTTTGTGCACGGCAGCCATTTTGTGGTTGCCCTCACATAGGCCGATGACTAAGGCCGAGCGAGTTCTTGGGACACGTACACCTTTTAGCTGACTTCTGTGTGACCTGGGCAAGCTGACTCCGTTGCCCGAAGCCAAACCTGTTAGGCTAGTTCCTGTCCCAGTAGATGGTCGAGATTGTGGATCAAGGCAGAGGACACCATATTCCCTTTTATTACACACAGCTATGTCTTATCTGACTCACACCTGTCTCTGCTCCTTTCTTTATGACCTATTTTCCGTCGGGAAAGCGGGGAACCTCGCAGCACAGACTTTCGGACCACGACGACGACATACAGGGGTCGATGAAGTGGTTGGCCTTCCTCCAGAATTTTCACACAAAGCTCCTCACGATCATCAGGCTTGGACCGGTACCGCTGAAGTCGCCCAACGTTGGGTGCCAAATAAAGAACCGGGTTATTTAAGACCCAGCGGTGCCAGGGAACACACCCAAAGTCTCCGGATTCACCAGAGTTACAGCAACGCGGCAACTTCTTGGTGACTTCAAAGATCAGATTTATTGGCTGCAACCAGTAACAGAGGTCCACGAAGTACAAAGGCTGTATATTCGTAGGAGACTGCTCGTACTTACAAAGCATGTCATCCCTTTTATACCAAATATTGTGCTTCAGGCAAACATTCCTTATTTACAGTTGACAAATCCCATGTGTACACGACAAAAGTATTGCATAACAAACCCACATTTCATTGTCCAGTCCACCATCAATTACCCGGAAAGGCTCAACACTCTTCATCAGATATCGGACAATCCCCTAATAAAAACGGGCACCTCCTCATCGTAAACAGGTCATAAAGAAAGGAGCAGAGACAGGTGTGAGTCAGATAAGACATAGCTGTGTGTAATAAAAGGGAATATGGTGTCCTCTGCCTTGATCCACAATCTCGACCATCTACTGGGACAGGAACTAGCCTAACAGGTTTGGCTTCGGGCAACGGAGTCAGCTTGCCCAGGTCACACAGAAGTCAGCTAAAAGGTGTACGTGTCCCAAGAACTCGCTCGGCCTTAGTCATCGGTCTATATGAGGGCAACCACAAAATGGCTGCCGTGCACAAAATGGAACCCAGGGTTCAGAACAAAATTCTTTGATTTCATGGTGATCTCGTCACTCGAACATCACGTAAATGCTCGTACATATTATACTCGCCATTTTCGGTCTGCTGATACCAAAAATCGTCATGATACAATGACCTTTATAAAACGGGTTCGGAATTCACGGAACCTCAGCCCCTGCAATAATTACTGTTGCAATGACCCATCTGCCACCTGGGTCTACTAATTTGGTGTGGAGTCGTGTTCTTGCCGATTTCTTAAAGATGATCGTAACTCCCCTTATATGCATGGATTGTGTTGTTGAAATACAAAAATCAATCTATTTTTTTTTAACTAGGGAAAGCATCTGTGACTCAATAAGATGCGTCTCCTGGAGAACAATGACCAGCGCATCAGAGTCACGAAGGTACTGCATTATCTTATCCCTTCTAGGTCTGGTGCGAAGGCCATTGATATTCCAGGAGAGAATTCTCAAACTATTCATGGAAAACAATACCTCCCACCTTCATTCCACCGATTGCCAACCGAAGTTCACCAAAAGTCATTCCATACTGTGACCATATAAAAAATCGAACAAAAAAGTCTCTAATAAAGATGACCAGTACCAAGCAAAAAATGAGAAACTTTTTTATCTTTTTTCCCTTGCACCCCCCTACCACTCCCACTCCCCCAGAGCCCTAAACTACCCCCGCCACCCCCCTGGGAAACCCTTGCTCTATCTATCCGGACCAAGTCCAGAAGATAGTGCCTCTTCTTCTGGGCTCCCGTCGTGCTAACTAGCTAATAGAAGCCAGAGACAATGGAACAACTACTCTACTATTAATTTACCTAAAAATTCAAATAAACTGTCATTTTTATTATCTATCTTTTATAGGGTCAAACAGCACCTATTCCTTTTTTTTTTCTTTCCTTTTTCCTTCCTTTTTCTTCTCTCTTTTTTTTTTCCTTTCTCCTTTAAACCCAGATCTGTTGACTGGGTGTGAGGGTGTGAGTGTTTGATTGGTTCAGATGCTCCGTCTATCACCACCCCCTTTTGTACCGCTTTGTTCACCCTAAATTGGCAGGGTATGCTCAGACGTGAGTCCCTTGCTAGAAACCGGTCCTAGGAAGCTTGATTCCGGTCCAGGGAAGGCATGGCTTGGCAGTTCAGGCTGGACTGCTCCCATGAGGCACAGGGTCAGACTGATTTGCATATGGCCATGTCTGAACTGGGGTGGCAGAGTGGGCTAAAGAACGGTGATGGATTAAACCCAGATCTGTTGACTGGGTGTGAGTATTTGATTGGTTCAGATGATCCGTCCCTCACCACCCCCTTTTGTACCGCTGCTATTCAGGGGCACCAGAGAGCATTATTGCCAATTCTCATGAGGAAAGGTTACCTATGGGATGAGGCTGTTGGAAGGGCTGCTGACCTGCTATTCAGGTACTTCAGAGAGCATGATTGTCAATTCTCATCAGGAGAGGTTATCTATGGGAGGAGGCTGTTGGAAGTGGGGCTGACCTTGTATTCAAGTGCACCAGAGAGCATTTTTGCCAATTCTCATCAGGAAAGGTTATCTATGGGATGAGACTGGTTGGAAGGGGGGTTAACCTGCTATTCAGGGGCACCAGACAGCATGATTGCTGATTGTCATCATGAGAGGTTACCTTTAGGATGAGCCTGTTGGAAGGGTGGCTGGCCTGCTATTCAGGGGCTCCAGAGAGCATGACTGCCAATTCTCATCAGGAGGGGTTACCTACGGGATGAGGTTGTTGGTAGGGGGGCTGACTTGCATTCAGGGGCGCCAGAGAGCACGATTGTCACATCACATCAGGAAAAGTTACCTATTGGATGAGGCTGTAGGAAGTGGGGGGCTGATCTGACATTCAGGGGTGCCAAGGAGCATGACTGCCAATTCTTATCAGGAGAGGTTACCTATGGGATGAGGTAGTTGGAAGGGGGCTGACCTGATGTTCAGGGTCACCAGAGAGCACGACTGCCAATTCCCATCAGGAGAGGTTACCTATGGGATGAGGCTGTTGGAAGGGGGGCTGGCCTGGTACTCAGAGGCACCAGAGAGCATGACTGCCACTTCTCATCAGGAGAGATTATCTCTGGGATGAGGCTTGTTGGAAGGGGGGCTGACCACGTTGGTGGTCACCACAATTCCAGCTTTACCTCTGGTGTCCCAGCAATTTTAGGGGAGTGGCTGTAGGCATGTGCCTTCTTTTTGCATGGCTGCCCCGACTTTTTGCCTGATATTGATGTGCTTTGACCAATTGTGCCCTGGGTTCCTGCCAAGCAGGTACCAAGGGTCTATGTTCTTTCCCTAAAATGTACTGTTGCAAAACCCAAACGGCAACTCGCTGGCCACACATAAGTCCCTTGTAAAAAGTACCCTTGGCACCATGGGCACTGTGACCAGGGAAGGCCTCTAAGTGCTGCAGCACTTATTGTGCCACCCTCAGAGGCCCTTTACCTTTACCCACACACACTGCCATTGCAGGCTGCGTGTTTTGGTGCAGAACAAAAGTCAAGAGTCGACATGGCCCACATTCCTGTGTGCCATGTCTACAGCCCAGTGCTCTGGCCCAGGTAAGCCACACCTATAGCTGGGTGCACTGTACCAGTGGTGAGGGTGCAGGTGCATGAGCCCTGTACCCCTACAGTGTCTAAGTCCATTCTGGGACGTTGTACGTGCAGTAAGGCCATAAAGAGTATATGGTATGGGAGGTCGACATTACGAACTCCACAGCACCATAATGGCCTTACTAAAAACTGGGAAGTTTGGCATCAAACTGCTCAGCATATTTAACGCACACTGATACCAGTATGGGATTTAATGAAAAATGCACTCAGAGGGCATCTTAGAGGTGCCCCCTGAAAATTTACCTATCTCTAGTGTCCTATTTGTGTGGCTGCTCGCAAGCTGCCACCACCGGACATGTTTCTGGACACCTGGGTTGAGAGCCTGCCGCTCTCGGGGTCCTGAAACAAAGCACATCCTGGGGTGAGGCGTCAAGGCTCCTCCCCCAGGAAGAGCAGGGTCCACGAAGGGGAAGCTTCAAAGGCTTCTCTCCTTAGTGAGCTACCCCCGCCACTTGTTGCTTTCAGCAACAGGCCCCCTCCAGTTCTGAACCCCACTTTGGATGTGAGAATCGGCTGGAAAATCAAATCAGGAAGAGAGGTGTGCCCACCTCTGCCAACCCCACCCCTCAGGTGGGGAAGGTGACGTGAAGCATAACTCTCAGTCCCCACCATCTTGCAGATGGTGGGACTCAACCAACCAGATTGAGGCATATGTGCCCCTCCCACTGGAGGGTGGCCTAATTGGGGTGTACCCACCCAAAGGAAGGGATACATTGGCCCCGACCTGTCCCTACTGGTAGCACCCCTAAATGTAGTATTTAGGGGCAACCCAGAACCTTTGCCTACTCAGACCAGAGCCTAAAACAAGATGAAAAGAAGAAGGACCGAGCATCTGTGCAGAGAGAAGAAGAGGGAAACACCAACTTACTTGGCCCCAGCCCTACCAGCCTATCCCGACCTCAGACTCCTCCAACAGAACCTCAGTGTGTCCTGCAGGCAGCAGTCCTCGAACTTGCCCTGCTTTCACATCTAAAAAAGGACTTTTGTCTCCCGTGTGCATCGTTCTTGATCAAACAAACCGGACTCTGACTCCAGACGATGCCGTGAGTCTCCACCACTCCACTCCTGGCATCCCAAGCTCAAGCCGAAGTCAGCCAACACTTTAAGGAGGTCTTGCCCATGATCTAAGTCTGGATCATAGTGACCCCTAACAAGCCAGCTCCTAAACACCAACATGCAGCCAACGATTGAAGATACCCCTCAACCGTGACCGAAGGCAACACACAGACCGACTCCATAACAGAAGCGGTCCAGCAGAACCAACAGCAACCATCTGACCAACACTGTCATTGAACGCCGCGACCATAAAGCAGCAACTCACAAAGACCCCATTCACCTCATCAGCCGCTGACCGATTCGGAGGGATCCTAAACTGAAACCTGCAACCTCAGTCAAGGCTGTATCCTAAACCTGGCCACTGCTGTGCCGCTGGCGGTGTATATCTTGTGTGGGCTATTTGGCCTCAGTGCTGACCTTGACCCCAGGAGTCCTTGTTTGTCCAACTTGGTGGCCTGCTTGCCAGTCCCCGACAACCATGACTGTGCTGGCCCATTGGCTAACATACTGAACCTACACTCTGCACCCGGCGCCTTGGTGCTGCTGATGGTGCGACTCAAGTACTCCTTGAACCGAATCTTACGCACAGACCCGTAAACCCGGTTCTGCCCACACAGAACTAAATGTGGCTCATGAGTAAACTGTAAACCTGTGCTGAGTTTGCAAAACGTATTGACTCTATTTTTCCTTCCCTCAGGAAATGCACCAGCCTGGTATCTAGTGATACCTGGCTGCGTAAGGAAAGTAATTACCAAGTAACCTGACGGTAAATTGATTTACTGCATTTGAATTGTAGTTAAACTGCATATTGTTATTGTTATTGTTAACTACAGCTTATATAGCGCCAAATCACCGTCAGGTCTCAAGGCGCTATTGACAGGAGAAAGCTATGCTAACAGAAAAGCAGATACGTAAAGCCCTGGCACTAAGAAGAGCTTAGGGCCTCCCTAAACAAGAGTGTTTTAGCGATTTTCTAAACTGCAACAGGTTGGGTTCCTTACGAAGAGACTCAGGGAGTCTATTCCAAACCTGTGGAACTACCACTGAGAAGGATCTGCCGCCCTTCGTTGCTAATTTATAGCAGGGGCAGGACAGCAGTTGAGTGTTCGAAGACCTTAGTGATCGTGTAGGTTTATAGACTCCAAGGCGTTCTTTAATGTAAGCAGGTGCTGGACCATAAATTGCCTTGTGGGCAATGCACAAACTTTTAAACTCCACCCGTTGTTTTATGGGGAGCCAATGTAGCTTACAAAGCAGTGGAGATGCATGAGTGCGTCTGGGTAGCCTAAAGATTAACCTAGCTGCATCGTCAAGACCACTTGCAGCCTATTTGTCAGTGTTTTGGGGAGGCCCAAATACAGGGCATTCCCATAATCTAATCTTGAGATTATAGTAGCAGTGACAATAGTACGGAGCGTGCTGGAGGAAAGCAGAGGGACTAATTTACGTAGCTGTCTAATTAAGTTAGTGCAAGTCCCGACCACTGACGAGATCTGGCTGACCATTGACAACTCATGATCGATCTTTATGCCTAGGCTTTTTACGTCGGAACAAGGTTTAGGGGTCGGGCCAAGGTCTTGAGGCCAAAACAGATCACCCCAAGGGGACGCCTCGGTTGAAACCACCAGGACCTCAGTCTTTTCCGGATTGATCTTCAATGAATTTGCTGTCATCCAGCTCACCGTATGCCTAAGTATTTCTTGAGCGTGGGTCTGTGCGGATGCTGTGTTATCAATACTGAGTAGCAACTGGGTATCGTCAGCATAGTTGAAGGTTTTACAGCCCATGCTTACCAAGGAGTCTATTAAGGGCTGCAAATAAAGATTAAAAAGGAGAGGGGACAAGGCGGATCCCTGAGGGACTCCACACTCCAGAATACCCAAATTTGATATACAGTCCTCCAATTGAATTGAATTGAATATGTTTGCAAAGTACTGCTATACTTACTTGTACCAGGCCTGGCTTGGTTCTAAAAAATAAAAGATCATTAAAATATTATTTTTTTTTACAAACAGATTGGTCTGAGTTCAGTCCTTGAGTGTGTGAAATCATTCCTTGACTGAGTGTGTACAATAAATGCTTAGCACTACCCTCTGATAAGGCGTACTGCTCGCCCTCACTACCACAAATAGAGAGTAAGGTATTATATACCTTTACCTCTGCCTACCTTTGGGGTTCCATCGGACTCTGTACACACTATACCTTACTTTGGTATAGTATATACAGAGCCAACTTCCTACAGTGGCTAATGATGCCACTACCAGGGACTAAATTGTATGCTGTCCATGGGAGAATATGGAGCTGAAAAGTGTTTTATGGATGTTTCTATGCATGTATCTTTTACTGGGACTTACCATCCAGATTTCCCTTATAAAAGGATGTGAATAGTGTTAAAAATGGGGGTCTATAGTTGGCAATGGTTTGCACCATTGTCCAAGTAGGGACCTTTCTTCCTAGTCAGGGTAAGCGGGATACACTCCTAAAATAACCCCTGCTCACCCCTTTGGAATCTTGGCATGAGCACACAGGCTTATCTCAGAGGCAGTGTGTAAAGCATTTGTGAACACATACAGCAATACAGTGAAAACACTACAAATGAAATGAAATGATTACGCACTTGTATAGCGCACGACTACCCGTAGGCATCTCTGCGCTTGTACGAATACCACCGAGGAACCCTTCCTGGCCTTTCCCTGTGAGGAGCCCACTCCTGGGCACCCCCAAGGTGAAGTCAGGCATCCTCAGCGTTGTTGGGGCCGTTGTAGAGATTAGGGGCCATATGTATCATCATCACCATTTGCGATTTCTAAATAGCGATTTTTAAGGAATCGCTATTTAGAAATCGCAAAATGGTATGTATGCAGGAAATCGCTTCTTTTTAGCGATTCCTTAACATTCCTAAATTACGATTAGCCAATTTAGGAATATTTTCAAGGGTGCAGGGGTGTCACAAGAACACCCTGCTGCACCCCTGAAAATGACATGTGTGGGCATATGGCGCACATACATGCCTAAGGGCATGTATGAGCGTCATATGGCACCTTTGGATTTTAAATCAATTGCTTTTTTAAAACAATTTGCAATTTTCCACCAACTAGAAGTTGGTGGTAATTTGCGAATCCTTATGGGCATTTTTGAATTAATTTTTCTTTGATATATTGCATTTAAGGAATCGCAAAATTTGCGATTCCTTAAGTGCAATCGCAAAATAAGGAATGGCAAATTTAGCGATTCCTTATTTTGCAGCCAAAATGTTTCATACATACCATTTAGCAAATTTCGGCCTTTGCGAATGCTAATTTGCTTGATACATATGGGCCCTAAGCAAACTATTGCCCAGAGGTGCAGAGTGAGACTCATGATTAGAATAGGCACCGAGGCGAGAATTATCAGGTCCGAGGAATTTGAGCCCGAGACCCGCCGAGGCGGGAATTAAACCCTGGTCCCGGCCAGACTACTGCATCAGGGTCTGCCGCTCTAACCATTGAGCAACACTTCTCTACTTCTCTAAGAGCATCCCACGTATAGTGATATTGATACTCTCCACAGCAGAGCTGCTGAACTAACCCTGAGCATCCATAACTCCATTCTGAATCTAAAGAACCTCCTGCACCTTATCAATCTTTCCTTTTTGAATCTCAAGCTCTTGCAGAACTCTACTCTCTCCACTTCCTCCGTATCCCTCCTTCACCCATTACTGCTATCAGTGAGAAAACCGCGTCCTCGCAAGCAGCCTTGCCACCTCTCGGAGGAGGAAACTCTGTCCCTCCTCCTTACCTACAAATGGACACCACACCAGCTTAGAAAAATAAGTAATCTTTATCTGAACCAGAACAAGTCCACATTTGACAAAAATCCAGAATACAATACTGTAAAAATAGTTACTTTGCAAGATAACCTTTAAATTGCAGAAATAGCTGGAAAACACAGTTACCCGTCCGGAGCTACCGCAATGCTGAAAACAACAGCGTCTAACAGTTCCAGCCAACCGCATTGGTACGGGCCAGCCAAAGCGTTGACAGACTCGTGAAAAGTACCTTTATTGTTGTGGCCTACACGTTGATGCAGGTCGGCCGAGGGTAACTGTCGTGGTTGTGTTACAAACAAATGGAAGCAGTGCAGGGTGCATTGCCCTCGTGATGGAATCAGCAGCAGCTCGGTGACGATCGTCCAGACGGCATCGGTGAGCCCAAGGCTTACAGTGCAGGGTGAGGCTGTGCTCGATGCCGTGCTAGCAGGTTACGGTGCACGTGGCGGAGCCGGTTGATTAGTGGGTCATGCAGCGATGGTGTCGGTGACGTCCAGGCAGGATGAGGCGAGGCGGTTTGGAGTAGGGTTGCTCACAGGACGCGGTGCAAGCGAGGGCTCGGTGGTGATCGTCCAGATGGCATCAGTGAGACCAAGGTTGTGGTGCGAAGTGCGGCAGGGCCTTCTGCAGTACCCTGATGACATGGAATCCTGTGACAGAGTCGCTTGCTCCTTTCTTCTTCGGCGACTGAAACCAGCAGTTCCAGAGACAGTGACCAGAAAGATTGTGAGGTCTTTCATGTTCCTGAGACCTCTTGAACAGAGGGCAAGCTCCACTTCTAAGCCCTTGGAGATACTTTCTCAAGCAGGATACACACACTGTTCCTCTCCTTGACAGAAACAGCTACTGCAGGCGAACCCCAGACAGCACAGAGTTAAGGGGCAGTACTCGTTCTCCAGCTCTTTTCCTTGGCAAAGGTTCCTCTTGAAGTCCAAAAGTGATCTTTGAAGTCTTTTCTATCCATGAGACTTCCAAAAGGAGGCAAGCTTTACTTCAAGCCCTTGGAGAAAACTCTAACTCGAACAGCGGGATGATGAAAGTACATTCCAGTCCTTTCCCTGCCTAAGACAGAAGCAACCACTGCAGGCCAACCCCAACAGCACACAGCACAGGGGCAGTTCTCCTCCTCCAGCTTTACCAGTTCTTCTTCCTGGCAGGTTCCTTAGTTCAGCAGTAATCTAAATTTCAGGGGTCTGGGCACTACTTTTCATAGCACACATTCCTTTGTTCTCTTGTGGCAGAGAAGCTCATTGCCCAGCCTAAATCAGTTCTGCCAACTTATGGCGAACAATGGGACAATGGGACAATGAAGCACAGGGTCAGACTGATTTGCTTATGGACAATGAGGCACAGGGTCAGACTGATTTGCATATGGCCAAGTCTGAACTGGGGTGGCAGAGTGGGCTAAAGAACGGTGATGGATTAAACCCAGATCTGTTGAATGAATGTGAGTGTTTGATTGGTTCAGATGCTCCGTCCATCACCACCCCCTTTTGTACCGCTTTGTTCGCCATAAGTTGACAGGGTATGCTCAGACGTGAGTCCCTTGCTCACTTTGCCACTGGATTCAAGCAAGCCTGGCTGAAGACGGCTGTAATGCCAGAAACCGGTCCAACGAAGCTTGAATCCGGTCCAGGGAAGGCATGGCTTGGCAGTTCGGGCTGTACTGTTCCCATGAGGCACAGGGTCAGACTGATTTGCATATGGCCATGTCTGAACTGGGGTGGCAGAGTGGGCTAAAGAACGGTGATGGATTAAACCCAGATCTGTTGACTGGGTGTGAGTGTTTTATTGGTTCAGATGCTCCGTCCATCACCACCCCCTTTTGTACCACTCTGTTCGCCATAAGTTGCCAGGGTATGCTCAGACGTGAGTCCCTTGCTCACTTTGCCACTGGATTCAAGCAAGCCGGGCTGAAGACGGCTGTAATGCCAGAAACCGGTCCTAGGAAGCTTGAAACCGGTCCAGGGAAGGCATGGCTTGGCAGTTCGGGCTGGACAGTTCCCATGAGGCACAGGGTCAAACTGATTTGCATATGGTTATTTCTGAACTGGGGTGGCAGAGTGGGCTAAAGAACGGTGATGGATTAAACCCAGATCTGTTGACTGGGTGTGAGTGTTTGATTGGTTCAGATGCTCCTTCTATCACCACCCACTTTTCTACCGCTTTGTTCGCCATAAGTTGGCAGGGTATGCTCAGACGTGAGTCCCTTGCTCACTTTGCCAGTGGATTCAAGAAAGCCTAGCTGAAGATGGCTGTAATGCCAGAAACCGGTCCCAGGAAGCTTGAATCCGGTACAAGGAAGGCATGGCTTGGCAGTTCGGGCTGGACTGTTCCCATGAGGCACAGGGCAGACTGATTTGCATATGGCCATGTCTGAACTGGGGTGGCAGAGTGGGCTAAAGAACGGTGATGGATTAAACCCAGATCTGTTGACTGGGTGTGAGTTTTTGATTGATTCAGATGCTCCGTCCATCACCACCCCCTTTTGTACCGCTTTGTTTGCCATAAATTGGCAGGGTATGCTCAGACGTGAGTCCCTTGCTCACTTTGCCAGTGGATTCAAGCAAGCCTGGCTGAAGACGGCTGTAATGTCAGAAACCGGTCCTAGAAAGCTTGAATCCGGTCAAGGGAAGGTATGGCTTGGCAGTTCGGGCTGGACTGTTCCCATGAGGCACAGGGTCAGACTGATTTGCATATGGCCATGTCTGAACTGGGGTGGCAGAGTGGGCTAAAGAACGGTGATGGATTAAACCCAGATCTGTTGACTGGGTGTGAGTGTTTGATTGGTTCAGATGCTCCGTCCATCACCACCCCCTTTTGTACCGCTTTGTTCGCCATAAGTTGGCAGGGTATGCTCAGACATGAGTCCCTTGCTCACTTTGCCACTGGATTCAAACAAGCCTGGCTGAAGACGGCTGTAATGCCAGAAACCGGTCCTAGGAAGCTTGAATCCGGTCCAGGGAAGGCATGGCTTGGCAGTTCGGCTGGACTGTTCCCATGAGGCACAGGGTCAGACTGATTTGCATATGGCCAGGTCTGAAGTGGGGTGGCAGAGTGGGCTAAAGAACGGTGATGGATTAAACCCAGATCTGTTGACTGGGTTTGAGGGTTTGATTGGTTCAGATGCTCCGTCCATCACCACCCCCTTTTTGTACCGCAGGCCCACTAGCAGCATTAGATTTACTGGCTCTGGGCACAAACAGTGCACGGTACTAGGGACTTACCAGTAAATCAAATATGCCAATCATGGAATCACCAATCCATCATAACAATTTACAGGGAGAGCATATGCACTTTAGCACCGATCAGCAGTAGTAAAGTGCCCAGAGACATAAAACCAACAAAAACTGGTCAGAAATAGAAGGCCAAAAAGCAAAAAGTCTGGGGCTAACCCCACTGGAAAAGCCAGGTCTAACAAAGAGGGAATGTGAAATGTGTGCAATTTCATTTATAATGTATAGTGATGTGTATCCACTGCCTGATGATTTGCATCTTGTTGAAACGTAGCTATACCTATATTTTGACTCATGCATGCTGGGCACACCATGGGAGCAAGCCAAGGGCAGATAGTGGAAGAACACTCTTAAGTGATCCTAGTGAAGTGTAGGAGGGACAACCAAGTTTTATGGCAGGGACAATCTCTTCATCCCCCCCAGTGTGCCTACGGGGGATTCCCATCTGGCCGGGCAGTACCAGTGCTTAATTTGAGCCAGTGGTTTCCGGTGCTCAGCCGGGGCACTTAATTGTCAACACCTGTGCTTGTGACAGTCTGCCAGAGGGTGGCGCTGTCTGGCTAATTTAGACATGACCACAACAGTTAATGAATAATTCAACATACATTAAAATTACTATTACCTTCTGCCCAAGCCATTCTAATAGCTTTGGGGCCTGTAATAGTCTGAATTGTTACACTTGTAGGAATATGATGGTTATTAGTTATGCTACTACTATCATTGAGAGCATTGCAGGGCCATTGTGTGGTGCAAGCTGCAGTGGCCTCCAGACGAGAGCCCTGGCACTTATTTTTTACAAATTATGCACTGGTGAAAACCACAGACAGAGGTCGTAGGTCGGGGGCAAGGAAGTGTAAGGAGTTTGGGATGGCCACGAGGCTCCCTCTGTGTCCCCTCTGGACCTGGCGTCACAACACACTGAGCAAAGGGACACCATCTTTCCCACCCTATAGAAATGGCTAAATATTCTGAAATATAACAATGTGTTTTGGGGGCGCCAGAGCCTATGATCATCAATTCTCATCAGGAAATGTTATCAATCTAGGAGACTATAAAACAAACAGTGGGAAACCCTATACACCCTTGGAGGCTTGGAAATTGCAAATATTACTAGGTAACTGTGCCTACAAGGAAAGTTTTTTAGAGTCCTCAGTGAAACCAATTATGTACGTTTCTCTATGGTCGAGTCCCGATTGGTGACTGACGTTTGAAAAATCGAAACATCAATTCTCTCATTTACATCATACTTAATATATAATAAACAAGTTTTAAACACTGGTGTAGATTTTTTAATGTTTGCTCATTTAATGTGGGTAAACAAAGAAAGGGGTACAAAATGTGTTAAGGAAAACACAATGACAGAGGTAAACAAATCATCTACAAAAATTGCAACCTTCAAATCATTAGTGTTACCATCTATTTCAAACTTATGAAAACAGAAATAGAATCTGAAAAAATAGATGTGTAGGCACATTTATCTATGAGACTAGGCTGCTTGGAAGGAGGTGGTGGACCTGCACTTCTATCTCTACCTTGGGTATCCCGGCAGTTTTTGGGGTGTGGGTTCAGATGCAACAAGGTGCCCAAGCAGGGATCAGGTGGGACGCCATACATGAGGAAAACATGAAGCTGTCAAGTGTTTTATTGGCGTTTCCAAACGTGCATCTTTGATGACTCGCCGCCTCCCCTGCACAAAGGGATGCATACGAAACGTGAAATATGTGCGATTTAATTTGTAATGTTTGTTGTGGGGTATGGACTGTTTGATGATGTGTATCTTGTCCTAACATGACTATACCTGTATCTCTTGCTGGGAATGCATGAGGTAATGCTACTACGTCCAAACCCAAGCCAAAATGTGTTCTGTGTTTTTGTGTGAAAAGGTGTTATGGGGTAGGAACACAATCATTGCAAGAATGAGTGTACTATTGTTTTGTGTCTACTTTTAGGAGAATGTATAAACCATCAGGCAGATCCTGCCCAGTTCTAGCCTAGACCAGCTCTGTGTGATTATTTGCATTGCCTCTTCCTCCTCCAGACAGGAAGTGATGCAAGAAGTGATCTGCTTTCTAATCCGACATCTCAAGCTAGTTGTCTTAAAGGTGCCAGCCGATGGGGAGGCAAATGTAGTAGTATTCGCACTCCAGTCCTGGAATATGTGGTGAAGGTGTAACTTTCTAAAAAAAATATGCAGGACGCTAGTATTCTGTTATTTCGTGAAAGTGTAACTGTGCCCAGTATAGACCATGAAGCTAATTTACTTTGCTTAATCCAATCCTAGAATCATTTGTGGAAGTGTCAATTACTCGACAGCCTGGTACTTTTGCTCTGCAGTTCTTTACTCCAGGAGTACAAGAACCTCACCTTAGCTACTCACAACTGACACATGGCAGTTTCTTGCGAGCCCTGTTGATTTCAGAAATGTCCCAAACAGTGTTACTGCAACAGAGGTGTTTTATGCTGGAATAAAAGCCTGCCCGAACATAAACCTTCCAATTGTTGACACTAGGTGGCAGCAGCCAGGTCCTTTTCAATCAAAGCTCATTCTCTGCTTGTATAAGTTGCGGCTTGCCTGGCTGCTTGCACATTCCGCCTGGGCTGCAGGGGAGGAGGATACAGTACACTGGTTTACGTGCGCGCAGAGGACGCCGTGCAGGCTCGGAGCATCCTAGCACGAACGCTTTTCGAGCATCACTCCACCGGGCATCCTAGCACGGAACGCTTTCCAGCATCACTCCACCGAGCACCGGAGGGGACCAGGGATCCGGCCGAGTGAGCCAGCACTGGACTGGATTGGGAGAGCTGCCAGCAGACAGCAGGGACGCGCCGAGGAAAAAGGTTGCATCTGTGCACTTTGGGGTGTCCGGCTGCAGGAAGGTGAAGAGAGGCGAGCAGTGCACGCAGAAGACACCGGGGGCAGGACAAGGAGCAGCATGGCGACCAGCTGGGTGCACGGCCTCGGGATGCTGGGGGTCTTCGTCTGCCTGTTTTCATTGCAAGGTACCCATTTCATCCTCCCCGCTCCCTCTTTTAACCTGCATGGGCGCGCGGGGTTACGCGCCTTAAAATACATCGCACCTGCCTCATCCCTCGTTTGTGGTCCGACTGTGGTCCGACGAGGCACGCGGCGGATACTTCTGACTGTGCTCCTGGTGGGGGCTGCCAGAGAGTCTGGCGTCCGCTTTAACTGTGCTCGGCTGCGCCCTGTGCTCTCTGTGTGATGCGCGCACCGCGCCTCTGCGCACGAATTGGACTGAGAAGGGAAGTGTTGGGGTGGGGGTGGTGGGCATTGCGGGATGTGCGCTGTCAATGGTTTATTCTCTTGGGGTCTGCCCTCC
Organism: Lissotriton helveticus; assembly: GCF_964261635.1. Lineage (NCBI taxonomy): Eukaryota > Metazoa > Chordata > Amphibia > Caudata > Salamandridae > Lissotriton > Lissotriton helveticus. Next base: position 130,721,471 of record NC_136069.1, read on the forward strand.
TGTGTGGGGCAGGTGCTATTTGTCAAGGGTCACACGGTTTCGTGGTTTGAGGTAGCTGAGAAGAGAACTTCGGTGCGCTGGTTCCACAGGTGACATCTCACCACGAGTCGAGGTGCCCTCTCTGCATTGAAAAAAATGGCACGAGTGCCCCGTCTGAATAGTCTCCAGGTCTCCACACCCCATCCCACCCCCGACCCCCGCCCACCCCCCACCCCCTGTGAGGATGTCTATGGCCCGGGCCATGTGGTGTCTTTTCTGGCTCGGGTAGGCACAGGTGCGCATTGCGAAGGCCCCTTGGCTACCCCGCCTCCGCGCAGCAGCATTGGAGCAGGCAAATGAAGCTACGTTGACGGTCAGGAGGGTGGGCACTGGGCAGGAGTCTGGAGGTGCACTTTGGAGGGGCACCAGGGAGGGGCGGAGCACTTCCATGCACAGGGGTCGTATGTGTGCCTGCTTTCATGTTCCATTGTACAGGGCTCTATCGATTAACATATGAACCCACCAGTCTGTTCAGAGGCCAGTCCTGCGCTCGCGCTTGTTCTGGGGGGCGGCGGGCTTTGGAGATGGGCCGCAGAACAAACTATGGTCCACAAGGCACTGGCAGCTCAAACCCGCTGCACGCGACTCCTTGGCAGGTCACTCGATTGTGGCCCAGATTAGGGGTTGATGGCAGTCACCGAGGAGGGAGGGGCTGGGCTGGCCTGGTTTATTTCCTGAGTTTTTAAAGCCACGGGACTAACTTTACCCACAGGCAGTGTCCAAAGTGGGCCTCTTGATACTCGATACTTCATTCAATGCAACCTCGTAGGGCCAGTGTAGCCCAGAGGCGTTCTGTGTATGCAAACTGCGTGCGCGCATGGCAAGGACCGAGGCGCTTTACAGGGCAGAGGCGCTTTACTAGAGTGGGATGAAGGAGAGAAAGGTAATTTAAGGGGAAGACAGAAGCTTTAAGGAAATAAGGTTACTTAAGTGAAAGAGACATTTTACGGAAGAAATGAAAAAGGGGGGGGGGGGCTTAAACAAGAGAGGCGCTACAGGAAAGGGGTATTTAATAGAGATTCGGTTATAAGACGAGTGGCACTTAAAAAAGAGGTGATGTAAGGTAGGTTTCAGCTTGGAAGAGAGGATGTGATATAACGGAAGGATGCTGGGCGAATGGAAGAATGAGGTGTTTCAAATAAGGCATGCGCCTTAAAGTACAATGGTGGCGCTATGCTGGACGGAGGCTTTTCATGAGAGGCGACTTGAGGATAGGCGAGGGGCTTTAAAGGAGACATCCTTTAAATGCAGACGGGCATTTAGCGGAAAGATGCATGTGCGAGAGGCAGTGCTAGGAAGAATGACGCGCTTTACGGAAGAGCTTCGCTTTAATGGGGCCGGCGATTCTAAAAAGAGAGAGGCTTTTAAAGGAAGACGTGCAGGAGCTTTTACCGAGACATGCGCTTAAAGTAAGAGAGGTGCTTGAAATGAAAGGTATGCTAGGAATGAGGTGATGTAAAGGACAGGTGCATTAGGAATTGCCGAGCTCTGGAGCTCTCTGCGTGGCCACGCACCTGCTTACAGGCAGTGAGTGATCTAAGGTGAGGGGCGCTTAAATGCCCCTGCGCAGCAAGAGAGCCGCGGCGCTCAGCCCTCCTCCAGACGCGCTCGCAGTGTCCCCCCGATCCGCCCGTTACTGCGGAGCAGTGATGCACAGTGACAGCTGCCAGCGCGCGGCAGTGCGCACTCACCCCGCGCGAGCACGGCCCGGCGGAGACAGAGGGGGCTGCTGTGCGGGGGGTGCGCGGGGGAAACACCGGCCTGCAGCCCGGCGGAGCGCGCAGGGCACCCGTGGTGAGGCGAGGAGCCGCAGTGAGTGCCAGGCGCTGGCCGGGGCACGGATGCCCCTCAGAGAGCTCAGACCACCGCCAGGAACACGGCTGACCAATCAAAGAGTGCAGACCACTGGCAGGAAAGAGACTGACTCCACCAGTGAGTGCAGACCAATGGCAGGAACACAACGTACTCCATCAGAGAGTGGAGACCACCGGCACGAACGAGACTGACTCCAGCAGTGAGTGCAGGTCACTTGTACAGAGTTGGCTGCCTCCTCTCTCCACTCCCCCCCCCCCCCCTAATAGTGAGTGGAAGTCATTGGCTGTAATCTGTCAGTCTCATCTCCCTTCAGCACCAAGTACAGACCACTGACACAGACCTCTCTGTCGTCAGCAGTGAGTGTAAGCCATTGGCAATGACCTGTTTGGCCTCAGCAGTGAGTTCAAACCATTGGCGGTGACCTGTCTGTCCTCCATAGTGAGTGCAGGCTATTGGAGGTGACCTGTCTGTCTCAGTGAGTGCAGGCCATTGGCGGTGACCTGCCTGTCTTCAGAAGTATGTTCAAACCATTGGCGGTGACCTGTCTGACCTCAGCAGTGAGTGCAGCCCATTGGCGATGACCTGTCTGACCTCAGCAGTGAGTGCAGCCCATTGGCGGTGACCTGTCTGTCCTCAGCAGTAAGTCCAGACCATTGGGGGTGACCTGTCTGTCCTCCATAGTGAGTGCAGGCTATTGGAGGTGACCTGTCTGTCTCAGTGAGTGCAGGCCAGTGGCAGGGACCTGCCTGTCCTCAGAAGTGTGTTCAAACCATTGGCGGTGACCTGTCTGTCCTCAGCAGTGAGTGCAGGCCATTGGCGGTGACCTGTCTGTCCTCAGCAGTGAGTGCAGGCCATTGGCGGTGACCTGTCTGTCCTCAGCAGTGAGTGCAGCCCATTGGCGGTGACCTGTCTGTCCTCAGCAGTGAGTGCAGGCCATTGGAGGTGACCTGTCTGTCCTCAGCAGTGAATCCACGCCATAGGGGCGGACCTGTAGGTCTCGAATCATTAAGTGCAGGCAACAGGCACAGATATCCCCGCACCCTCATTAGTGAGTGCCTATAGCTGGCATGGAACTGACTTACACCCGTTGTAGGTGCGTGAACAGGGCCGCACCAACTTGTGAGGTCTGGCCGAGGGCTACCCTCCTCACCAACGTGTGCATGCCAGGTGTAGGTAGGTGGCTTCCAGAGCCCATGAGTGGTTGTTGCTGCCAGTGCCTTGGATTTACAGGGGGTCCCAGAAGTGGATTTTGACCTCTGGCACCAACACAGCTGCACCCCCTCTGGGGGTGCTGACTACCCTAGCAGTGACCGCAGGTTCTGGCAGTGACCTGGCTGAACATGCAGTGCGCTGCCACATGTGATGGGTAGCCCTGCACGCTTTGCAGTATACACTCCGCAGCGAGTGCCGGCCAATGGCAGTGACCTGGCTGTCTCACTGAAGTCAGTGCAGGACAGCGGCAGAGACCTACGTGCCCCATCAACAGTGACTACAGGCGGTCCTAACAGTGTGTGCAGGCCCCTGGCACAAGCAAAGCCCCACTCATTAGTGAGTGCCGGCCTCTGCTGCACCAGTGCACCACCCTGCCCCCAAAGCAATGAGGGCTGGCCCCTTGTAGGTAGATGGGTTGCTGCAGCCATGAGTGCTCACTGCTGGCAGTGACATAGCTGCCACTCAGCAGTGAGTACACAATTCTTACAAAAATGTGTCTGCCACTCACCAGTGAGTGCTCACTGCTGGCAGTGACATAACTGCCTCTCAGCAGTGAGTGCTCACTGCTGGTAGTGATATAACCACCTCAGCAGTGAGTGCTCACTGCTGGTAGTGATAGGAATGTACCTCAGCAGTGAGTAGTCACTGCTGGTAGTGATATAACTACCTCAGCAGTTAGGGCTCACTGCTGGCAGTGACATGGCTGCCTCCGAGCAGTGAGTGTTCACTGCTGGCAGACTATTTATATGGCTGCCTCTCAGCAGTGAGTGCCCACTGCTGGCAGTGATATGACTGTACCTCAGCAGTGAGTGCTCACTGCTGGCAGTGATATGACTGTACCTCAGCAGTGAGTGCTCACTGCTGGCAGTGATATGACTGTACCTCAGCTGGCAGTGATATGACTGTACCTCAGCTGGCAGTGATATGACTGTACCTCAGCAGTGAGTGCTCACTGCTGGCAGTGATATGACTGTACCTCAGCAGTGAGTGCTCACTGATGGCAGTAATATGATTGTACCTCAGCAGTGAGTGTTCACTGCTGACAGTGATATGTCTGTACCTCAGCAGTGAGTGCTCACTGCTGGCAGAGTAGTGATATAGTTGTCCATCAGCAGTGAGTGTTCACTGCTGGCAGACTAGTGATATGGCTGTCTCTCAGCAGCGAGTGCTCACTGTTGGCTGTGACATGGCTGCCTCTGAGCAGTAAGTGGTCACTGCTGGCAGTGACATGGCTGCCCCTCTGAAGTGAGTGCGCAATTCTTACAGATATGTGGCTGCCCCTCATCAGTGAGTGCTCACTGCTGTCAGTCACATTGCTGCCTCTCAGCAGTAAGTGTTCACTGCTGGCAGTGATGTGACTACACCTCAGCAGTGAGTGCTCGCCGCTGGCAGTGGTATGGCTGCCTGTGTTTTGTAATCAAGCATATGTGCAGAAAAGTCTATCTTTATGTGTGTGCGGTAACACACTCCACTGGCGTGAAATGTGGCTCTGTGCCTCCTGCACCCAAGGCCAGATGTTGAGGAAGTAAACCATCCCTTTCTCACTCTGACCAGTGAGAAGCCCTATACCTTCCCCGCAGGAACAACTCAGGAGGCAAAGAGGGAAACAGATCTAATGCATCACTCTTTTCACTCCTTGGCCTCTCTGCTGATACTTAACTGTTCAAGGGTACTGCAAGACTGGGAAGCAGCCTGGGGGGCTCCAGCAGGACTCGGACACTGGATGTTTCCTACAAGCTGTGACAGTTTGTGAACTGGGTGTAGGGTTGTAAAATGTCACTGCCTAGGGTGACCAATCCCATTGCACAGGCCATGAGTAATCATATATGCGCGTATTATGCAGATAAAGTTAGAGGCAACACCAACTCCCATGGGCAGGCCAGTGAAAGTAGGTAATTTTTTTGATAGAGGACTGAAATGACATTATATGGACTAGAATATTGTCCACTACTTCCTTTAAATAATAAAAGAAAGAGCCTTCCCATTTTCCTATCTCACCATCACCCACCATTGGTTGATGTCTTGTCCAAGTACTCAAGCAGACAATGTCAGGCATAAAAAAAATGGAAACATTTGTCGGCAGCTAAACTGGTACATTGTCTAATAAAAATTGCAGCACTGGGAAATCATCTTATGTAATCAGGTGGTGTAATTTAATGCAGAGTTGGACATTGATAAAAATAGAAGCCAGCTTAGGAAATCCAATCTCAATATAAGGGTGCCTTCATCTCTTTGACTCAAAATGCATCACAGAGCGCTGGACACATTACAACTGAACTGGTTCTTTTCCTGCTGTTATTGAAGGGTCACTGTGGACAAGGCATGGTACACAGTCCTCACAAGCATGTTAGAAGGACGTGTCGTTGTGTATAGCTGAGTTCATCGAAGTCTGAAAAGTAATTGGCTATACTACAGCCAGTGGTCCCACAATTAACTGTCTCACAGATTTCCTGAATTAGGCCCACCATATTTTAGGCCCTTCAGCTTAACAAGAAGGCCTTAATAACATCTCCAGTTAACACTCAGATTGTCCTGTGACTAAAGGTCTGGGGAAAGTTGGTCAAGCAACCACAGTATAATGAGCCCTGTAGAGAATGAGAAAATAATCTATTTATCTATATTGATTTATGTTTATCGTAGCATATAACCATATGGCGTGTTTATGGTGCTCTGGATACAATGCAAACACTAAGAGATTATGGACGAGCACTGAAACTTTTCAGACACTCAACCCCGCCCCCCACAGTCACTGATTTGGTTTGAATCCATCATCGTTCTTTAGCTCACTTCCCCACCCCAGTTGAGACCCAGCCATAAGCAAATCAGTCTTGACCCTGTCTCTAATGGCAACAGTCCAGACCGAACTGCCAAGCCAGGCTTCCCTCTACTGGAAACAAGCATCTTGGAACCGGTTTCGAGGTAACAGCCAGGCTACCTTGAATCCAGTGGAAAAGTGAGCAAGGGACCCACGTCTGGGCACACCCTGCCAACTTAGTGTGGACAAAGCAAACACAAAGAGATGGTGGACGGAGCGCTGAAACTTTTCAGACACTCACCCCCAGTCACAGATCTGAGTTGAATCCATCATCATTCTTTAGCTCACTTCCCCACCCCAGTTCAGACCCAGCCATATGCAAATCAGTCTTGACCCTGTCCCTCATGGGAACAGTCCAGCCCGAACTGCCAAGCCAGGCTTTCCCTCTACCAGAAACAAAAACCATAAAAACAAACATGGTTGACAGAAGCAGCAATAAGAGACGGGGAGTTAGCCTCTACATCATTGAGACTATAAGGTCTATTCCTGTTTGGCTATCTGAGAACCTGCCCCTACCTCTTTTCTAGAAAGCGGCAGTCTGCAAGGGTTCTGAGACTGAGGTGTAGGGGTGTTCCAGGTCTGGCTCAGTTTCACGAAAATTGTTTTTTTTGGTTATACTGACGCATATTTTCACCCTCCCCCTGCCTAGATCAGTGCTCTTTAACTGCCTATGCTTGATTCTTACAAATATTCTCTCTCACACATTACACTGATAGAAGTGCACCCCAATGCAAGATAATAGCACCCCTCTGGTCACTGGCACACAACAAAACACTTTCCACAGAGGGACAAAACAAATACAACACTCCGCAAACCACAAACTCTCCCATGCTACCCTTCTGAAAATGCACTTCTGTTCCCCACCTAGCGGTATGAAGAGCTGTGTAAATGCTACAACACAATAAAATGTGTGTGGTTAGATGTGAGCCACCGGTCCATGTCTGTGGTCAATTTGGCGAAGTTGTGACCAGTGGGAACAGCCAACTCTATAGTCACAGACTGTCCGTAGCATAAGTATAGTTGAAAATCTTCATCTGCTGATCAAAAAATTTATTTTTTTCAAATAAATTGCGTGCTAAAATTGGGTAATTGGCCATGTACCTAATGCTCATTGTCAATATAGGTTTGTATGTGCGTGTATCAGTCTTCGCTTTGTTATTAGTTATTGTAATTAAAGAAATACAAATAATTCACATATATCATACAGTCAGATAAGTAGGGTATTCTGAATGTGTGCAGCTCTAACTTTCGTAAAGCTCATTAATGTGTGGCCATGTTTGTGCCACTGTGTGAGCGACAGAGTGATGTGAGAACAGCGACAGGAAAGATTGATATACCTGTGCACCGAAATCCAGGGCAGAGGGTCCTCACCTGTGTGAAGAGCGACAAATCCAGGTCAAGGCGCTCTCCTGACAGGGGCAGCCCTGGGCTGGTTGTGAATGGCAAGCAATTATATGAAGGTAAAGGATACAGAGAAGGAAGAGTGGGCCGAGAGATGTAAGACCCTCCCGCTGAGACGGCGGCGAAACGCAAGGACTCCATAATGCCAACTCCCCGGCATGAGCAAAGCGTCTCCTCCACCGCCTTTGAGATGGTAAATGTCAGATCCCTTCCAGCGGGCTGGCCTTCTCCTTCCATGCTTGAGCCCGGGCAGAAGCAAGGCTTCTTTTGTTCTCAAGAACCTCGTTTCGACTTCATGAATAAGTGAATTAATGAGGAGAACTCAGGCTGGATAGCCTTTAGTTTTTGCTGGCTGAGGACAAGGTGGGAAGCAGCCATGGTCCGTGCAGGTTACAGCGGTGGGGCCGGGCGGGGGGGGGGAGGGGGCTGGGGTTCGAAGGGGTGATGAAGAGGAAAAATTAAATAAATATTTGATTGTCCCATGTCATCGTCCATCGGAATCCCCCCAACCCGGCCTGACCACCCCACCGCTGTTACCTGCACGCACCGCAGCTGGTTAGAAGAGGGCTGGACAGGTACGTTTTCAATGTTTATCCAGGCCTCTCACTGAATGGCCTGAAAGGGATTGGCTAAAATAGGAGCCTCCCTATTAGGGTTCCTCCAGCAATTCACTTAGAAGAGGATATGTTAATAATATTTAGGGCTCCGAGTTTTATGGCATTTATTTTTTGACCATTTCTGTCTGTATTAATCCATATTTATTTTTGAGCCATCCTATTGATATTTATCCGTATTTGTCTTGCGTTTAGTGAACAAACGAGGTGATAACTCATATATTTCCTCATTTATTTAACAGATAAATGTGCACTCATACTTAGAAGCCTATTAGATTTGTAAACTAAAAGGAATCCACTAGGTGGACGGCGGTTGTTACCACAATGGTGGGGAGCAACCAGGGTTGTTAAAATACCCCTCACACACCAACAGGCCCCTTGGTGTCATGCTTCATCATCGGGGTCTTCGCAAACCTCTACGGAATGCGGCGTGCTACGACTTCACGACTACGCAGGAGCACTTTATGAGTGAACTATGTGTTTGGTGTGTGTGAGGGTACCAAAATGTGAGTGGTGAGGTGAAAGTGAGGGATTAAAAAATACCTGGCACGTGAGTGCTGAAAATTTTTTTATTGAGTCTCCGGCTGGTATTGTTAAAAAGAGTGCTAGAGTGGTTGTGGTTTACTAATTAGGGTAACCCAACCAAGTTAGTGCGTCGACATGTTTCGGAGTTATGGAACTCCTTCTTCAGGACGGGAATATGCACTACTTATCCCCACCTTACTCACATGTGTGTAGATTTTAAAAGTGTGCTCTACAAAAATAGATATGGTGAATAATGTACCTATCTATGTTGGATGTACGGTCCGTTGCGCCCAGTTGGCGGTTCAGGATACTTATTAAGAGAGGTCCAATGGCCTCATGAGCCACAGCGTGTTGGGGGGTCCGTTCTACCCGATATGGCAACGGTTATTCACAGGGCTGTCTGGCTTGCTCCCCCTCCACGCGGCTCCGACGAATCGGGTAGAACGGACCCCCCAACACGCTGTGGCTCATGAGGCCATTGGACCTCTCTTAATAAGTATCCTGAACCGCCAACTGGGCGCAACGGACCGTACATCCAACATAGATAGGTACATTATTCACCATATCTATTTTTGTAGAGCACACTTTTAAAATCTACACACATGTGAGTAAGGTGGGGATAAGTAGTGCATATTCCCGTCCTGAAGAAGGAGTTCCATAACTCCGAAACATGTCGACGCACTAACTTGGTTGGGTTACCCTAATTAGTAAACCACAACCACTCTAGCACTCTTTTTAACAATACCAGCCGGAGACTCAATAAAAAAATTTCAGCACTCACGTGCCAGGTATTTTTTAATCCCTCACTTTCACCTCACCACTCACATTTTGGTACCCTCACACACACCAAACACATAGTTCACTCATAAAGTGCTCCTGCGTAGTCGTGAAGTCGTAGCACGCCGCATTCCGTAGAGGTTTGCGAAGACCCCGATGATGAAGCATGACACCAAGGGGCCTGTTGGTGTGTGAGGGGTATTTTAACAACACTGGTTGCTCCCCACCATTGTGGTAACAACCGCCGTCCACCTAGTGGATTCCTTTTTGTTTATGATAGTTGCTAGGGGAGACAGAATCCACTATTCCCTCTCCATCCCTCTTTTGTTAAAGATTATTTGCCTATTAGATTTGAGCACATACAGTTAAAAAGAATAAACCCACATGAAAAAATTAGAATCATACCCTAAATATATGTTGTGATATGCAGAATTTTCAGCAAATCTCATTCAGCTTGGTAACTCACCATGATGGCAATATGTACAACTGTTGACCTGAAAGTCAATTAAACTCAGCATGGAGAGTCACTGAAAAGAAGCCAAATTATCTGTATTTTTCCGCTTTTAAAAATAAATACAGACAGGAAACACAATGTTTTCTGTCTGCATTTATATGTAACAAGCATTTGCAATGCAATAGGTCTCGCATTATTTAAGTTTGAGCTATTAGCATTGTAAATGGCAATTGTTTTTTGCTTTGTGCTATAGTTTGTTTTTTTACATAAAAAGCTACATATAAAATATGTTTTATTAAAGTTATTTATGCAGTATCTAAATTTTGTTTGCATAAAAGAGTATCTGTCTGTCTTCGTCCTCCTGCTGGGCTCTCACCTTCCTATACCACGCAAACACCAAACTGCCCATCCCCCTGCTCAAGCCGCCGGCCTCTCCTTGGAACAAGCATGGCGCGTGCTGCAGTCCGCCGCCGGCCTGCGACCAGGAAGTCAGGCAGGCCGGGCGGGACAACCGGAAACAGGAAGTAGGAGGGCGGGAGCCTACCCCGCCTCCCACGGAAGAGCCGCGATTGTTTTGAGCACCGGAGCAGGCAGGAGCCTACCCTGCGCCCCGGTGCCGAAGAAGGAAGGAAGAGTCCTGCTGCCGGTGAGAGCCGAGGAAGCCGGTGAGTGGGGCTTCGCCTTGTTGGGGGGGGCAGGTGTGCGCGCGCGCGTGCGGCGGCGGGCTGTGTATGTGTGTGAGCGTGCGTGCGTGTGTGTGTGTATGTGTCTTGGAGTCTGTGTGTATGCGTGTGTGTGTGTGTGACTGTGGGGGGTTGCCTGTCTGGGTGCCTGCGTGTAAGTGTAAATGCGTGTGCATGCATGCGCGTTAGCCTAACTTGCTGGGAGTATGGGAGGGAAGTGCACGGCGCAGGACGGAACGTGCGCGTTCGCGCAGCCAAATCCGCCTGCTAAAGCTCGTGACAGTTTTTTGTCCCTCATTCCCCGGCATCGGACAGCTTTAAGTCTCCAGCCCTGGACGCATCCTTCGGATGCGAATTCCAGGGCGAGACCTAAAAACCGGTAAGAATGGAAAACAGGGAGCCGTAACAATATTGCACTTTGGACCACCTACTACTCTGCTGTGCTAGCCTTGAGTGTTCCAGAGAGAGAAGGTGGATAAGATTGTCAGGGAATAGCAAGCTCAAGTGAGCAGCAGAAGTTTATTGAGGAACCAGTGAAGGCCTGCCATGACCAGAAGATGTCTAGCAGAACACAAAGTCAACTCTACAGATGAGATGGTGCAAAGCTACAGACAGGATGTGTTACGTAAGGCGAGGAGAGAAGTCAAGCGCTCTAAACGACAGCATTCCACAACACAAGGAGATGGGGCAAGTGTTCAAAGACATGAGGAGAAAAGCAAACATTTTATGCTTTAACCAGAAGCGTGTAAACATTCTGTACCATTGGGGGAGTCCTATGCGATGAGGGGAGGTAAAAAGCATATGGTACCATGAGGAGATGGCAAGCATTCTTTGCCTTGGGTTGAGAGGACACTTCTATACTATGAGGAGAGGGGACTGAACATTCTGTACCAGGAAGAGAGTGGCAAAGAGTGGTAAGCATTCTATACCACGAAGAGAGATAGCAAGCATTCAATATGGTGAGGAGAGGAGTGAAAGCCTTTATGCCATACAGTGCAGCTAGTAAGCATTCTCTACGCAAGGAGAGTTGGCAAGTCATCTATAACTTGAGAAGAGGAGGCCGAGCATTCTATTCCATGATAAGGTTGAGCTAAGCATTTTAAACCATGTGGACTGGTGGGAAACTTTCTATGTAACAAAAAGTGGGTAACGGTAAACGGAAATGGGTAAACTGTGTGATAAGGGAAGGTTGCAGTGCTCTGTTCAATAAACAGAGGTGGTTGGTTGCTTAAGTGTCACCTGGTGTTGCCAAAAGTCCTGCGTTCTGACCACTCTCCCTTCCACCGCTTAACAAGTATGTCTTTTGTGGGTTTTGTCCCTCGATATTTCACTGCCTTAGTTCCATAATTTTCCAACGGAAATAATTAGAAATAGCAAAGAAGCCTATGTTCTATAAAATAAGTGACCTTGAGTACTGTCAAATTTACTACTTGAATTCCCCCTAAACAGACATCAAAATAACAATGATTTGTTCTGTTTGTGGTGGACGGCAGAGGTAAACAGCGTTTACCACACATGCGAGACAGCGCATGCCATTAGAATGCGGTTTTCACAATGACCGCGTTGTTACATCGCATACTTCACAATGCAAGTCGTATCAGCGACTTGCATTAGGTGGCAGAAGTCCCTACTGTTGCACAGACCCGAGTTGGAATAGTAAATTGTACTATTCCAACATCCAGCACCCCTACAGCAAGTCGTTTTTCGACTTGCATTGTAAAAGTATGCAATGTAACAACGCAGTCGGTGTAACAACCACGTTGTAATGGCATGAGTTGTAAACTTGAATGGGAGTTGCATTCTAAACTTGGTTCAACAGTGACCAGTGACGGAGTTCTAGGATCCAAAAAGTAAGGAGGTTCATTATTGGGTATATTTGAAACGTTATCTTCGTGATCTAGACCATAGGCAGATAATTACACGGGTGTGGTTTAGGACAATATGAAGAGAACCCTTAAAGGAGTAACTTATTGCATAAGGAGGTCTTCTCCCTTGCTCGAAATCTATAGACTGATGTAGTTGATCAGCCACTGAGAAGGGGTGCTGGCTGTGAATCGTGGCAGGTGTTTATTGAAATGCAACATGGTTAGGGTTGCTGTAAACACTGCACCAGGAACAAAGGTGGCATAAAGGCAGCGGACACTGGACTAACGCACGAAACTTTGAAGACCACACAGTGTGGCATCTTGTCAGTCTTAATATTCCAACGAATGAAGCAATCCATTTAGTACTATTCCTTGCTAGTAACAATGCCGTACCACAGTTAGCAAGGAGTCAATCATGTGTCACCATGTGTATCTTGGGCTATTTTGTGTTTGTATGACACTTTGTAGTAAGTATTATTGGAATACAACATGTTTTTCTGTGAGGATTGATGTCCATTGTGCCTCAATAGTATAAACACCCAGTGTGCTGTCTAATGTATGTCATTTGTGAGAGTATCATATCTGCTTGGAGTGAGCGAGTCTGACATGGACTGAACTTTGAGGGAGCTGTTAGTATTTTTGGTCTTCGTGGGACTGATATTCATTGTGTGGGCATATAGTGGTGAATTGCACAATAATGAGTTATTTGATGTGTGAGAGGCGGTAGTTGTTTGGGTAAGTGTGCATTTGAAAGAGTACATTAAATTGGACATAGGGATAGTGGAATGTGGAACTCAGGGGACGCGAGAAAGACTGTAGTTTTAGACGCGTCTGGCTTGGAACATGTCAGTCTGAGCATTGGAGTAGTGGGAATGTGACAGAGTGCTTGAGAATGAATAGACTCGGGAACAGAATGAGAATCTGAGGTTGGATGTAGCACAAGGTGATTGGGAACAAGTGTGTGAAAGGGCAATTGACGGGATTAGTGTTTGAGCGAGTTCAGTGAGCCTGGCAAAGAGTAGATGTACCTGTGAAGGTTTGTGTAGGACTAGTCGAGTACAAATTAATTGTGTGGGGTAGTGCAGGAGAAAATAAGGGAGTGTGTGAGCGGACATGATCCTAAAGGAATATGGTGCCAAAAGTTACTGTGGGGGAAAGAGGAGCGAGATAGTTTGGAACTGAGAGAGTAACTGTGTGTGTCCAAGTGGAGATAGTTCAATGTCTAGTCATACCATGAGTGTTGGAGAAAGTATACAATTTGGTGAAAACTGGGTTTAGACGAGTGGTAGAGTGTAATACAAAGATAGATAAGGTTGTGTAATAACATGCAAAGGATCCTTAGTATTGTGTATATATTTAATTAACCACACTGGAGCTCTGCATTTAGACCTCATGAGACATTGGACCAGAGGTCAGACCCTGAAACCAGTTGGTAAATTGCACACATAGGGCCTGTAGATGCCGAAAGATATAAATGTTGTTAAATTTCCACTCATTTAGTGAGCCATTTGCCTATAAATCTTTATAATCTCTTATAACAAATTTTAATGTGTGGAATACAAGCCAACGGGTTTTTGTGGCTTTGCTAATATCCTGAGGATTTCACACACTGGTTGAACGCAGGGCACTTCTATCAAACAGGTCTCAGTGGCCTGAACTCTACAAACTAATTGGAGCAGTATTGATTGGGAGGACTTGTTTGAAACGGTTCAAACTTAGGGCCTTATTAGGAGTTTGATGGTACTATTACAAGTAGGTGGTTGGACCACCATGGGACCGATGCTGCCGGCAGGGATTCCTGCATCAGTCTTGAGGCCACAATATGCTTGGCGGGTCTGCTGCACCCCCACTGAGCATATTATGAGTTTACTCCCCGCCTCACTTTTCAGGGCGCTGAGCCCCCCTGGGCCTCTGGGTCTGGGGATACATGCAGGGGGGCACATGGTGAGACCCCCTGTGGGCATGCACCCTCAGTTCATGCAGGGCATGGATTTAACACTTCATGCCCTGCAGGAACTTGCTCTGGTGTTTCCATTGCAGTGCTTTTTTTATAGGCGCTGTCATGGGACTGCCAAAGAATCACCCGCCAGTGACGAAAAAAGTACAAATCTGGCAGGCAGTGCTTACACAGGTTGGCGGTGTGGGAGTGGGGCAGTCCTGCTCTTGCACCACCAAACTCATAATAAGCCCCTAGGACTCTTAAAAAGGAGGGCGGAAGTGGGTTTCATTTGTTGGTACATCAACAATGTAACTGTTATCGATGATTAGTATGAGGCTTAAGTCTAAATTTTCATACCTGTACGTGGTCAATGGGAATGTTGGTTGTGGTTTTATTTCCAGGAATAGAATTACTGGAGTTCATATTTAATAATTTTTTTCTGGAACTTTAGAACACTGAGTTGTAAAGGAGAGCTGTATGTTACTTGTTAAATTGTTTTAGGTGTAGGATTTGCATATAAATGTCCTTTTTACCAGTGTTCTCAACACACCTTTTTTTGTGCAGGACCCTCTGATTGTGTGCATGTCACCTGACTATAAAGTCCTTCGGCTGGCAGATTCTGGTTTTGAGGAGGCGTTTCCTTTCATTGATATCTATGAATTTTTAAGTGTAGACAGAGTTCATTTCCTCATTCAGGCCCTCTGTTGTTCCAGGTTGAATAGGGCTTGATTCAAGACAATGTGATGTATGAATGTGGCCTCAATTAATTTTAAGAACTGTTTCCATGCAACTTGTAACATTGACGTCTATACACTGGGAAAATACAACGAGGTTACCCTTTAAAGCCTGAGGGTTAGAACTTTTTAATAGAAATAAGAACTGACATAAATACCCAAAATGTATTTAACACGAGCCGTTTATAATGAATCAAATCGAAAGACGCACATCACTTTCCCACAGAGCTCTTGCCAACAATGTAACAGTATTGACCCCAGACAATAACTTTTCAAAAAAGAAAGGTGGGATGGGGGGGTGAAAAATATCCCAATTAATGTTAAATCCTAACAATATATGATAAATAGTGTTTTTCCTTTGTTAATTCCCGTCTACGCAAGCTTTATGCGGTTGTATACAATGGTAAATTTTGGCTGGGAAGCTGGTATAGGATTGGGGGGAGGGGTTCAAAGGTCAGTGGAGGCCTGCAGACTGACTGTAGTCTGTGGTTTGGGTGGGGGAAGCATGATCTGCTCTCCGTCACACCCATGGTGCTAGAGAGGCGCGGGCAATCCAGTGCTCAATTTGTGAAAAATTAAGTGCCAGGGTCCTCCTCGGGAGGCCACTGCAGTCTACACCACCCATTTCCCCTGCTGTCTTTACCAATGATAGTACCAAACCAGCTACTAACCATCATACCACTACTCGTGTGACAATTCAGACTATTCCAGGCCCCAACGCTATAAGAATGGCTTAGGCGGCTTGTTTCAGTAATTTTTAATGCATATTGAATTAGTAAACAACTGTTAAGAGCTGGTGCTGCCAATTAAGCGCCAGTGTCGAGAACCTGAAACCACTGGCTCAAATTAAGCACTGCGGGTATGTACCTCTGCCAGAAGCCCCTGTCCTTCTTCAGCTGTGGTGTTACCAGGTGTGCGTGCGCACACATGAAAGTCGGGTTTGATGTTTTTAGAACTGTGAATTTCGGGACAGGAAACGCCTTGGTTATACCATTCCTCCATGTTTGTAATTCCTAATATTCTTGCGACTGGTTTGTAAATGTAAAAAATATTTTGTCTAGATATTGTCCATTCTTATTTAATTTGCATCAAGCTCAGAAAAGATTGGTATAAAAAAGACATATTCCTTGACTCGCTCAAATGTACACATAATACACTGACCTCATTTTAAAATCTGCTACAGGATAGTCTAATAGGGCTCTCAGTTCCCAAACCTTAATGCACTGAATTAACAAATAACCATAAAACCCCCCAAATAGCCAATGTCCTGTCAAACTATCAAATATTGTGAATTATGTAGTACGTTTTTTGTGGCTGAGATCATTTCTGAATGTGGTAAAACATAGCATTTTATGGGCAATGAGATCTGGGGTGGACATAATATCTAATTGAACCTACTTTGAGTGAGAATCTAAGCAGAAGTATTTGTACTGGACCCTTCTTCATCAGAGTTGAGTTTGTTAAGAAGGCTCAGGTAGAAGCAGCAATATGTCACAGGTTATGAAAGAGCTGTTTGGGGGCAGAAGGAAGCTGGTTAACTTCCGGATGTGGCTGTGGCCATCTAAGTTAGTATATTCCATCTTTAACACAACAATGCAACAGAAAGGTTTGGCCTTTGTACAACATTGCCTATTAAATTGTTTTCTCTTATTTGTCTGCATATTATTGCCTAGGGGTCCAGAATCGGATCAGACGTTTGCTCATTTGGATTACTGATCATTTTGAAGCACATTTCTGACGTTTCAGGGATTCACAAATAATACCAGAAGAGCTGCACTAAATCTAAAAAAGTTTGTATTTTTCATTGAGTATTCAAACTCATAACTTTTGGTTAAGCAGAATTTCCACTAAATGGAAAATATTTTTTCCACGAAGATGCTCTTCCCGTACACCCCTATTTAATATGGGTGTCCTTTCCCCATTGCCAACTTGCAAATGCAGTTAGTTACTCCAACCTCTGACATGAAAACATTTGCGTACATTCATAGGGAGGGAAAGTGAATACCCTCAGATTTCACTGTCAATTTGTATGCAGCACCAGAGACGAATGCTCAGACGTCTACCCTTCTAATCTTGCAGTTCCCAAATTTCCGTCTTATTGGTGTACTTGATAGATTCATAAATGGAGGTTACACATTTTACTTTTCATCAATCTTGATTCTATGAATTGGGATTTTTTTTTACCCTCGTGTACCTTGTGGATCAGTGCTGATATTTTAACTACTTAAAAAATGCAATTATTTGCACCAAAATTGAACTTGAGAGCTAAAAATGCTTTCTGACTGCATCCTTTAGCTTCATGTTATGAGTCATATACTCACTCATCTTTATCGCTAGATGTCATTGCTGGATGTCCTATTCTCTATTCACAAGACACAAATAATTAATTTGGTGGGTCTACATTTTTCTATATTCTTGTTGCTCGAAATGGCTTCCTTTCTAGCCCACATTCTCGCAGATAAATGACAAGCTAGATAAGTAATCGGCCATTTTGCCCTTTAAATATGCATTTTGGCTCAAGAGACTTCCTCCTACAGTTTCCAAGTACAGTACAGATGGGCAGACAGCCAGCATGGATCTACCTGGCGCTTCTATTAAACCGACAGGAGCCGGCAAGGTCAACAAGTCTTGTTTAATTGACCTGATGGATTAGGCTATCAGCAGAGCGATACAGACATGGAGTAACCCCTGGGTACTTCATTTATAAAGATGGACGTTCCTGAAGTGCGAGTACTTCTGAAAGACGACAACTCCCAGGGCAGAGGCATGGAGGCTGGATGGAGTGCTCTGAAGCATTGAGACCGCGAGACGGACAACTTCCACTTTGGGAAGGGTCAACACTCTAGCAGATGGTGAGAACTTTCAAGAGGTCCTCTTAGTGAGGCCATTTTAAAGATTTGGTGGTCCGTACTGTGGTCAAACAGGAGAAACTGTGCACAGTTGGACGTGGTCACGTTTCCGCATAGGCTCCTACGGGCTGTCAAGTGCTGTGTTTCATATCCAGCAAACTGCATGTATTAAACCTCCTGTATAACTCCTTGTGCACTCAAGAAAACCCACATTGGGTGTTTGGGTGTCAAGCAGTGCTCCAGATGAATTACAGTGAACTTGTAGCCACACCTCAGTGAGATTGATGAAGAGCGACGTAAGTGAGAGAGTCAGATCTGTGTCTGCTTGAAAGTCTTATTGGCAGCAAGGGATCAAAAGATCCTAGAAAACTAAATATATAAAAACAGATGGAATCCAGTGAGAGATGGCAACTCTGAGCATTTTACTTCTATCATTTGTACTGATGTACACATAGTTCTATTTCTTTTTCAGACTGTTTTTAGTACCAGTTGAGTTGGCAATTCAGGCAAGGGTGTCCACTGTAGGTCCAGAAGAGATAAACTCATGCCACATTTCCAGGGCACCTGCTAACAATATAAAATATTCCATTTGGATTCATTGTATGAAATTCTATTTTAGGTGGAAATACTGTAAATGGGGCATGGATCCACAAGTCCACTATCTGCTTTGAACACCAACTAGTATAAACATAACTCTTTTCTTTTGCAATTGTACTAACTGTGCTCTTTTAAGTTAATCATTTCATTTCATAAAACTTTATTCCGTTTTCAGTGTGAAAACCATAAAAGTCATAGTAAATATACACATCGCATAAAAGAAGTACAATAAAAGGTTTACAATTCATGGCCATATAGCAAGAAAAGTTGAAAATATAATATGGCGGCTACACTAAATATATTTCTGAGCTAAAAATAGAAAGCACACACAAGAGACATACCTTGAGACTATAGGTGCCTCCTCCTTCTAAAATAGCTACTATTCCAGACAGGCCCTGTTTCTCACTACGGATTTCAGATAGCCTATGATAAAGATTATGCAGTCTGGTTTCAACAGCTGCAAGTACAAAAGTGCTGGGTGAACCTGGTTAAAATTGAGCCTCTTTAAAAGGGGGAGTAAAAAAATGTCTCTGCGGTACTTCATAGAATTTGCAGAGGAACATAAAGTGTAGCAGGTCCTGAGGAGACATGTTGTGGCAGCCACAAGGTGCTAACACCTGTCCTCTGCTACACCCTTTCGGTTAATCACTTACTCTAAATTCCTCTTGGTCTTTGTGGCATGTAATCTGTTCAGTGCTTAATTTGTAAACTAATGAGTGCCAGTGCTCAAAGGTGTGTTCAGAATCCTGTGGTTGCCAGGGCGCCTAATACCAAGGCTGTGTAGTCTTGAATACACCTAAGGCCGCTTCAATCCACCACCAAACACTCCCACCCCTTTATCTCCCTCCTATGTGTTCCTGCTTTCTCCCTTTGTGATGGTGTTTCAGTCTTTCTCTTCCCCCTTCTTTCCCCTTTGTGTGTGTTTCCTCTCTTGCTCTTAGGAAATGGTTGAACAGGAAAAGTAAGTGCAGGTGTTCCTCACTGTCTACCACCGGCCTAAATTAAGCACTTCATCGCTCTTAATCCAAAAGAACAAAATTAAATTGAAAATCTTGAAGGGCTTGCTCTTCTCCCCCTGCCCCGTCCTTTTATCCTCCTTCTTGACTGCTCCCATTCTCTTGGGTATTCTCCAGCCCCCTTGCTAAAATCACGTATCATTTCGTCCCTCCCTACCCCAGTATTTCCTCCTTTCTCCCCCTTATTAGCTAGCCACAGTCCCAATAGTTTATTTGCCACACTTATACCCCTCCCTCTCCAACACACATCTGCATCCACCATTTCATTCCAGCAATCAAGAAAATCAAACCATGAAAGTAGGAACAACAGACTCAAACTGCACCTCCCACTGGACAGTACCAGTAGGCACTGGTAAGGGAGTAGCTAGAACGGGGGGGGAGGGGAGGGCACATAAAATGTCTATAACGTCATCTGGAAATGTTATCTGCTACTTTTTCTTAAATGTTAAACAGCATTGATTTAGTTGCATGGAATTTCTTGTAGCGAAATGTTAATATATGATAATTACTTCTGAAGTCAATATTTTGAGTCTGTTTTAAAGTCTATTTTAGGGAGTGCTGACATTTTTCACCACTCTGATTGCTTTTTTATTTAAACTAGACCTAAGTCTGAGTCTAAATGTCTCACACCTCTGGAAATTCTAGTGAAATTACTACGCTCATCACACGGAAACAATACACTAGTAACTTGGGAGAGGCCTAAAACAGAATGTACAAAATCACATAATGTTTTCTCTGCAATTATGTGAAATGTTGAGGAAAATATGGAAAATGCACTTTGGAGTATCGCTGAGTAAAAATTGTACATGAGGGAATAGCTTATATTCAGAAATGACATGATACTGCCAAGAAGACTAGTTTGCGGAGACAATGTCCCTTGCAACACATTTTCTACGTGCACCTGTTTCTCACAGCACATTTTCTGTTTGCACCCGTCATCCGCAGCAAAAAAATGTTCACATTTGACACTGGCTTAATTTGCAACATTTTGCCTAATATGAAATTGCACTGACTATGCAAGTTATGTGAAGGCAATAGAAAATGTTGCTGGACCGAGGTTTAACAAAGATCACACCTAAAGTTATTGTACCTATCTCGAAGATGCAGAAATCTATGTTTCCAAAGCTTAGGAGGAGAAAATGCGTAAAGGCTGGGGAGGCCCAGGTGACTTCTGATCATTTAATGGTAGGTTGCAGGATGGATAGAAGCCTACGAGACCGACTAAGGTCCAAGGAGTGTGGCTGGAGGTTATGCCTATTTGTGCTTTCTGGGTGGTGAACAGGCAGGAGCTGAATGGATCTTTCTGTGATGAGGTCTGATCCTGGGAGTGGCTGATGGGTTCTGCATCTGGGGCGTGGTGAGGCTGCATTTTTAGTCAACATGAAGGGAACTGTGTTTGACCATGGTATGGGTTAGCTGGGGCAAATTATTGAGCCTGGGGAAGAGTTTCCGTTTTATTGAATCTGCTCTGGAAAGGGTGGAGATGTATTTCTGCTAATATCTACTGACCCTACATCAGAAGGAGTATCCATTATTTTGTAGCTTGTGGCATCGTCTGAAATTCATGTATCGCTACATGCCACCTCTTGGGTGTGCCGAGTGCTCGATCGTCTTCCGGTAGAGGGAATTACTGGTATCAAGATTGAACCTTAGAAGACTGTGAATTGACCATGGATCACCTCAACAATGCAGAGAGCAGCCTTCTCCCCTTATAGGTAAATGTAGGAGACTACAAGCCAACAGGTCTAGCGGCGTCCATCTGACAGACACCTTTCTATTAATCTACCTTCCGATAACCATCTGCTCACTTGGAGAGTAATATGTGGTCCAGCTGCGCTCTCCCACGCTGCATCATCAACCAACTTGTGAAAGTTTGTTCTTCCACACCTTCACCTGAGCCACTACATGAATGATCTTAAATGTGATGGGCATGTTCTAACTTTATGTCATCTCTTGAACTCCTTTGGGAGTAAATAAAACAATAATTTACACAAATCCATAGCCTGGCAGTAGTGAGCGAAAGAAACGTAATCTCCCTCCTAATAGACA
Organism: Lissotriton helveticus; assembly: GCF_964261635.1. Taxonomy (NCBI): domain Eukaryota; kingdom Metazoa; phylum Chordata; class Amphibia; order Caudata; family Salamandridae; genus Lissotriton; species Lissotriton helveticus. The sequence continues at coordinate 130,742,855 of NC_136069.1, forward strand.
ACTTTAGAAAGCTTGGTGGTAAGAGCTGAAGGAACTGGAGGAGAAGGGGTTCAAGGAATGGAACAGCAGATCGGCTCATCAGGGACATCTTAAGGATTTTAGGGCCCAGGTCCCAAATGGATTTTGGGGGTCCTTGTTCAGAAAAGCTTTAACTTTTTGATCCAATTTCAGCTCTTTCATGCGCTCTTTGGCCAGATCACTGATATATTACAGGCTAATCATCAACATTTTAAATGCATTTACATATAATACTCAGGGATAGTGACTTGTGTTTTCAATATTGTAGCACAACAGCAGCTCACTAATATCACTGCAAAAAATCTTTCTGACAAGTTCTCATTTCTCATATGTAAGGTCCTGATTTGATCAAAAGAATCATTTTTATGGGTTTTGCATGAATCATAAACACAGCACATCTCTGCAAAATGTCTATAATAGACTTTCACACATAAAAATAAATTAAAGGAAAGCTGTTTTTGAAACAAATTGTTTAAGAATTACTCAGGGTGACCAGGGCAAGACTCTCAGCAGGACAGAGCTGGCACTATAAGTGGAGTCCCTGAAGGGATGGGGCCTTCTCTGCGGCTCATCATTTAGGGGTCGCTAGAAGTAGCAAATGTAATTCATACATTGCTGGGAATAAACTCTCTGGTCTGCTTTGAAAGCAATCTAACTTCAGATCAGTGGCTGGCTGTTTATTTGCACTGTCAGTCACTGTATATTACATTGCTGAAGATAGCAGTTTTCAATAAACATCGCCCAAAAAAAAAATATGCAACGGATTACCTTCAGAGTCAAATGTCAGATCCGAGGGTTTGTAATGTCACTTTCTCAACCCCCCAATGAATTTGATAACTATATCCCAACAGACAAGACATGTATCTGTGCTGTGCTGTCTTTATTTGGTGCTGCCACATGGTTCAGCTTGAAAAGGGCAATGTAGGCTTTTTTTGGTCTTGTCACTGCCCACAGGAACACAAAAGAACCTGTCGACTCACTGGTCCACCTGGCCTACCAGAATGCCTAGCCGTACCAGGATACTTGAAAGGCCAATCAAACAGTGGTCTGTCTCTGGACTCATAATATTCGGGCATAAACTAGGGAGTGCGTTGCTGTCCCAGTGAAGTTCCTCCCTCCAAAGGTGATTTCAGAGTCCATTTAACCCAATATCTCAATTGTTTCTCCCTGATATTCCACTGGATTTATGTCATTCGGCATCAGATCTACACTTGGCCACACTTTGTAGAATATCTCTTTAGGTATGTGTTTATTCTTGTAGAATGGCATAAGATTACATGTTTGGTTTTTGAGGGAAGATGAAAAGAGGAAGATTTTAAAAACTAACGAGTTGGAATGCCTCTCTACAACAGAATGTGTGAAGCAGCGTTAAGTGAGCATAGTCTTAAGAATTTACAATTACTGCTCTACCTGCCATTTGAGGAGTGTTCTACTTTTGTTATGCTTACACATGACTTAAGTTTTCTCTTGCGAATGTTAGCGGGCTCCGCTAACTTGTAAGAATTTTTATTACGCAACCGCATTGCTAGATTTGCACCCGAAAACTCATCTTCCATACAACTTTGTGATCTTTGTGTGTATATAGTCAATTTTTGAGGAAAAAAGCAAGGAGTTCACCAGATAAAAACTTTTCATCTTCACACACTCCTAAGCCAGTTTTGCAAACAGTAAATAAAGCAGGTAAACAGTTCGAGGCATAGGACGGATGTTTTCGAGCCAACTCTGGAAACCGAAGGAAACGAGTCTAAAGTCCTCCGGGGAGACAGCGGGCCCCGGGCGGCTCGCGCGCTCGAGCTGAATGTCAACTAGTGGCGCGCGCCTTTGCATGCAGGCCCGGTCCGCAGAGCGCAGACCCGCTCAATGGGACGGAATTAAAATGCAATGTAATTACCTTCCAGAATGGGTCGTAAAAACTTGTTTTCAGTGGGTGTATCCTCCTGACATTATCGCCGGACGGGAGATGTGACGGGGAAATTAAAGGGCATCTAAAAATCATAAGACAGCGTTTTGTTGGCCAGCTGGAGACTAATGACTTGATTCCTTAATGATTCCCGGCGGGCAGGCGGCGCGGGGAGGGCGCCCGGTGCCTCCGTTTCTAGTTGACCTTGTCTGCTGGCCCCTCGCTGCGGCAGCGAGATGAGTTCGAGAAATTTCGGAAACTGTGGAGTGAAAGCACGCGCGCCCTCGCCCTCCCGCTATTTCTTGCCTATTCAGAGCGAGCCGAAGCAACAGGCCTGCTCCCAGAATCCACCGCGAGTGTGTGTTTTCAGTCACGTTCTGTGCACGAGGCCTTCTGGAGTAAGTTGCAAGTATTCGCTTCTGATGTCAGTGTCAGTTCCCTCTCTGAATAATAGCAGCTAATTAGCTGTCTTGCCCGACAAGAAAGGATTGAGGTAAATATACATATATATACCTAGACAGTAAACCAGGCGTCCTATTGTCTGGTGCAGCAATATATATTCAGTGCATGTACAGTTAAATCTTTATTGCCACAGGCATGCAGATTTCATTTTTGGGAGGAACAAAGAACAATTATTAGCAATGTTCTGTTGTGGCGTAACGGACTGAGCTGCCGACAACAATGCAGGTGGGAACCAGGTGTGCGTCTCGGTGTCCACCAGCCATTGTTATCTTTGTCTGCTCCTTCAGCCATTGGTTTGAGACATTATTATTAATCACATCTTAGACCAGCCCACATGGGTATTTTATTTGTGGTGTTTTCTGTTATCAGCTTGAGCGTATCCTTCCGCCTCCATTGTGTTGCACCAGTGGCTATTTTCCTTCTGAAATTAGTCAACAAGAGGTCCCATCGCACCGAGGAGCAACCACTGACAAGATCCTTTAAAAATATATGCTCTGGAAAAAGGTTTGCTTTATTTTATATAGCATCTTTTTTTCAGATGCTTTTGTTTGCGCTTTCTCTCGTTTGCAGACAAGGAACAAGCATTAGCAAAGCCAAAGCACTTGATGTTTATATGTCTTGCACATGTTTGAACTGCATGACATAAAAACTTTAAACATATTTGCTTTGCCAATACTTGGTCTTGGTCTGCATATACCAATATATTTAACTGTAATATTATTTTACTGGGTTACTGAACGTATATCAACATCATTTTTAGCAGAATGAATCTTATTAATGTTTATCAGCATAATTTTCTACATCCTTTCAATTATTGATATTACTTTTGCACTTTTTATATGCACTATGTTAAAGTATGTTTCATTATTTTTTGTCGCTTAGAAATATTGTAGTTATGGTTATTCATTTTTTTTATTTTTGTGTTTATATCTTTCTGTGTGTAAAAACAATATTTTTACATTATGCCATGGAATAGGGCACTGTGCAATCACCATTTTCACCAATGCCACATCAACAGACCTTTTTTGTTTATCCACGTCTTTATTCTGTCTAACTGTGACCTTTTGAAAAAGCCAATTTAAGTATAAATGTAACCACTAAGTGAACCTTGAGACTTCAAAGACAGACATACTCCTTCTGGCACACAACATTGGCTTGGTGTCACATCAGGAGTGGCCCATGCAGGTAAGGGTAGTGTGGCCACGTTGGGAAGGGATTCGACAGATGACTACGAGGGAAAATTAAATAAATAAATAAATAATTTTCCCTTGTTGTCGCCAGTCGAAATCCCCCTGCACCCGACCCCCACCGCTGTTACCTGCATATCCTTGATTTTTGCATTACAACTAGCGAACATCACAGTATGACCGATTTGGGCCTCTATTCACCAAGATTCCTCGCATAACTAGTCAATAGTATGATTAATGCCTGGGGCATTCTTGACCATGACTCCAAAGACCCCCAGTGCTATGGTATTCACTCCCATTGACCATGACAGACCACTGGAGAGTACCATGATTTAACAGGTGTCTGGGCCACCATTGACCATGATATCCCAAATAGCTAGCCCCATTGTATGCCTGGTGTCTGTCCCATCATTGACCATGACTCCCCAAAAAGTGAGGGGCTTGGTTTGACCAATGTCAGGGCCACCATTGACCATGACTGCCACTCAGCAAATGCAGTGGCTTGACCAGTGTCTAGGCTACCCTTGACCATGGTTCCACGTCATGCTGTGGCCAATGTTTGGTCCGCCATGATGTGATCAAAGACTGTCAGCCATTGACAGTGATTTACGAGATTGCCGTGCTATGTATGACCGACCTTTGTGCCCCCATTGCTATGAGTACCATTCTATGACCAGTAACTGGACTACCATTGACTGTGATATCCAAACAAGAGATTAAAAAAAAGCATGGCCAGACGACCAACTAAAATCAATGAAAGAAGATGATTAATTAAAGCTGCAGTTTTGAAAGAAAGTACACAGTTAGTTTGAATATATATTGCAGTCCTTGCTCTTACCCCAACTACCATCACTACAGCACCCAAGGGGCAACCGCCTTTTCAAACAGTTAGTTTCTTAACAAAACCCCTCAATATCTATTACAAAAATGAAAGAGTAATCCCTAAGCCTTCAGTCGCCCCAGCAGCATGCAAAGTATGTATGACATTCTGCTTTTTATTAGATTAAATTTAACACCCTATTGCCCTGGGGGTTAGTAGTGCAATTAAGAAATATGTGCATAGTCAAATATGTATACTACAAAATAATACTAATTCGGGCAGCACAATCAGTATCTTGCAGAAGGAAATGACCTATATATAGGTAAAATGCCCGTTCCTATTCCATACATAAGGCTCTATGACAATGTAAAGTAGCCAAGGAACACCTCAGGTTACTGATTAAGATTTAAAAATGCATATAATTAAATGAGGAGTTCATCTTGTTCAGGAATGTCCAAGGTTAGCCCATGTGGGTCAGAGACATGTCAGATTTTCAGAATAACCGTCTATGCATATGATTCTCCTTATATTATGTTAATACTAGCAGCCCGCCCCAGCGTTGCCTGGGGGCAATGAGGCTTCAGGGCCAACCGCCCGCCCAGACCCCCGCCCGCCCCGACATTGTCCGTGCATGCCCATGCACGGACACGGACCAGGCCCCCCTCCCGCCCCGACTCACTCCCGCCCCCCTCCCGCCCCGACTCACTCTCGCTCCGACATTGCCTTTCCTTACCTGTGCCATGCACGGACACGGACCAGGCCCCCCTCCCGCCCCGACTCACTCCCGCCCCCCTCCCGTCCCGACTCACTCTCGCTCCGACATTGCCTTTCCTTACCTGTGCCGCCACTCCTCACTGCACAGCCGCTCGTCACTGCACCACCGCTCCTCCTTCGTCGTCATCACGCACGTCACGTCGCGGTCATCACGCACGTCGCGTCGCGGCCAGCGCTAGGTCCCGGCCGGCGCTACTTTCAGGGGACTACTTTGTTTACAAACTTAATTTTTTTAATTTACTTTTTTTTTAATTTACATAGCCTATGTCCATCTACACACCCTGACATTTTCATAGATGTATCGGGTGTGTACATTGGCGCTGTGGTTCCCGAGTTTACCTGGCCAAAAGGTGCAAGTTCTCTCTTTATAATAGTAGTATAGATATAAATGTGCTGCACAAGGTTGTAGTAAAAATCTGGCATGGATCCTGCCCTTCTGCAAGAGTGTTATATAGCGTCTGCCGTAGACACTTTCTATATTAGTTTATTTTATTGATTGATCATGAATCATCTACAACAATATTGGGCAGCCTCTGATCTAAAAACACTTGCTATATTTGTTTATTTTAGATGATTGATCATGAAACCTCAAGAACAGTGCTGGGCAGCCTTTGATCTAGACACCTGCTCTATTTTGTTATTAGTTAGATTGATCAAAGCACATCTGGAACTGTGTTAGGAAGCCTCTGATCTAGACACATTCTATATTGTGTTTATTTTGGGTGATTGAGAGAGCACTTTTAAAACCTGTTGTAAATGTGGACAACAAACAGTACAATGATTTTAAAAAGAAATAGTAAACTTCTAAAAAGAATAAGCAGTGATTTAAGTTACAGTTTGCAGGTTTTTAAAGCGCATATAAAAAATGTTTTAAATACCGTCTTTGTGCAGTCAGCAAACGTACGGATATATCTGCAGAGTTGCTCTGCTATGCACTGAGATTCTTAGCATACTATGATATTTCGAAAAAAAAGCTTTGCAAATTCCTCAGAATGCTGAAAAGTTTAATGTGTTGCATGCATACTCACAGGGATATGACGGAAGCGTGTTTATGTAACTAAGTGATCCATGAAAGATTTAAATACTGACCTATTTTTATTGCCATTAGACTGAGAACATTATGTGCAAAATGTGTATTAATATAGATTTCGTGATTAAACATCACTGACTGTTGGAACTGTTTTCATTGGCAGATAATCAACTGTCCCTCTCATAATGACTCTAACGAAGCTCATTAACACTCCAAGCAGGCACCGGATGCGACCAGCACTAGGGTTGACTCATTTTGGTAAATTGCGAACAATCTTAAAGTCAGCAGACATTATATTTTGACTAGAGAATATGAGAATTATTTTTTATAGCGTATTATCTTTGACCATTTTTATGTCCTCCATGTTCCATGCTTGCATGATCATGAGACAGCGGTACTGGCGGTACTTACATTCCAAGATGGCTACATTGACACGCCCCTTCCAAGTGATGTCACAGAGCCGACCCAGCGAGGTTGTGCGCTGTTGCCCTGGTCACTCACATCCCACAAGCTTGATGTTTTATGAAGGGATCGGATTGCCTTAGTGTCTCATCCCAAGTCCTTCTATGGTCTGGTCATTTGAGGTGCACTTCCTTTGCATCTGCCGTGATTGCTATCAGCATGCTGCAAAGGCGTCTGTAATTATTTTTTTTCATTTTTGGTGTAGTGTATATGACAAAAATGGGGCAAGTTAGAGATGTTTGTTGTACTGATGAATTGTTACTGTTATGGTCTATGACTAAAATAAAGTACCAAATTGAATAGTTTGTGACTTACCCCCGGATTCATCATTGTCCTGTTTTGCGAGTCCTTAATAGCGATTATTAAGGAATCGCTATTAAAGACTCGCAAAACGGGATTCATGTAGAAATCACAATATTATTTGCGATTTCTACAGCTTCCTTATTTGCGATTAGCAAATTGCTAATTGCAAATAAGGAATGACTCCCCATTCATTCCTATGGGCCTTCAGGCCCATAGGAATGAATGGGGAGTCATTCCTTATGTGCGATTAGCAATTTGCTAATTGCAAATAAGGATGCGATTTAAAGGGTGCCAGGGGTGTCCAAAGGACACCTTGTAGCACCCCTGAAATGAAAATGTAGACTGATGTTGCGCACACACATGTCCAAAGGACATGTGTGTGTGTAACATAAAACGTAGAAAAATGCACTAAAGTGCATTTTTCTAAGTTTTCGCTATTTACCACGAAGTCAGACTTCGCGGTAAATAGCGGCCAAAAATAGCGATTTCGCAATTCTAAAAAGGTTCATGAATTGCATTTAAGGAAACTCAAATAGAGATTCCTTAAATGCAATTCCTCGCAATTTAGCGATTTCGCAATTTGCGATTTTTGCATTTGGGATGATGAATCCCAAATGCAAAAATTGCGCTCGCAAAGGGCCAGATTCTCAGAATCTGGCACTTTGCGAGCCGATTTTCCGTTGATGAATCTGGCTGATAGAGTACAGAACTAGGAAAGAGATGAGTGTTGGTGAACAGCACCAATGAGAGAGATGAGCAGCCATGGATGTAAACATGGTAGCCAGAGTTCATCAGTTGTAAGTGTGTAATTTAGACTGTAAAAAAAATAGGTATATGTTAACTTTAGTTGAAGGATCCCCTCCAGGTAAGTTGACTCCGAGTTGACTTCCCTGGAGAAAACATTTCCAGGGCCAGACAGGTCTTTTTTCCACCAGGCATTTTCCTGGTGGGCTGGAGCCCTTGAAAGCCGGCTTTGAAAGCCCAGGGATGCTCCTGTTGTGTGTTACTTCCCTCAGCTCTCTGAAGCTAATTGCAGCTCTGGGCGGTGATTCAAAAGAGAGCCGTAGGAAAAAAATAGGGAGATATTGATCAGAGAGGGCGAAGAGGGACAAGAGAAGGAGAGAGAGAATGGATGGTCAGCATGAGAGAGTTAGCTCAAGGAGACGAAGGGAGCGAGGCTCGTTTGAGCATTTTTGCAAGGAGTGCTTTTGGTCCCCCTGCATCCCAACACATTCCATAGATTTTCTCCCTGATTTTTAGCTCCAGTGTACTCCATTGTTTTATCCATGGTGGCAAGCAACCTGCAAAATAATTAGCCATTGTCAAATGATTAGCCATATTCACAAACGTGTGAGTTTCTGTTCAAAGCCTTTTTCAGCGCCATGCTGCCCTTCCGCAAAATGCAAACATTCCCTATTCCTTACCTTAAATTTGTGCCTCTATAGAGACACGTTCTTTCATCATAGACTTCACACGTTTTGAAAGTACACCGAACTTTATTTTGTGATCCAGGGCTTTGAATTTCCATGCACGAGGATGAGATTTTCTGCACATGAGATGACCTTCGGTGCACAGAATGCTTTGTGAAGATGCTGACATCAGTAAGACTGCTGCAATGCATTTGTGTTTATCAGAGACTCTGGCACAGGCAACCAAAGACCACTGCAGCAAGATTAACACATAGTGAAAGAAGAAAAGCAGGTCATTGCTGATGGTGCACAATTGATATTCATTCTCCAGAGGCAAATGAACCCGTAATGTTGCTCATTGAGGCTCTCATGCACAACACCCGCTACTTAAAAAACTGAAATTTGCTTCAACAGCATATTTTTGCACTTTGAGAGTATTCCTAATTTTTCATGGATTCACAAGAATTTTGGGTGTACCCCAGAAAAACTTCAAAAGTGGTAGATTTCCAGGAGCACTCTTTGAGTACCATTTTAATAGTGCAGAATTCCCACTGGGTGGAACATTCTCTGTCGATGTTATGCGAATTCCGGATGTGAAAATGTTTTAGTTACTCAAGACTGGAGTCCGATTGTTGCCTTGTCTCTCTTTCATTGAATTTCCTGCTTTTCTGAAAAATGTTAGTTCGCGCTGAAAAATGGACGTGTTCTGTTCTCGTTGGTGAATTTTGAAATCATATATTCCAATTCGATGGCGGTTGGTCATCTTTTTCTCTCAAATACAATAAATGGGGGGCAAAGTCACGATTTTAACATGAAAATCTAAATGCAAAACTTTTTGTGAGTTATGGATATTAATCCTACATTTGCTGTGATTTGCAGGGCGTTTGTGAGAGGAACATTTCAAATTTCGCACACTGACATGAAATAAATATTTGTATAGCTCAACAGTGGAAATATATTTCTCCTTGGAGATGCTTCCGTTAAATCTAGGGGTATTCCTTCCCATAACACCCTATTAACACACTCCCGCCTCTGACACCTAAACTGTTCACTGTCTCACACTTTTCTCTCAGGCATTAAATTGCAAATGTTACAACATAAATATCATTGTTTAATCAGCCCTAATTCCAAATTACACTTAAGTGTGTAAAAACATTTGTGACTCGAGACACTTGTCAGGAAATTAAGCTCATGCTGCTGGTGGTGGCTGCAAAATGTACTTTACAGCAGGATGAAGAGCCTGGTTTGCCGTACAGTCTTGTCTTAGGAAGTTTCCGGACGCGTTAATTGCAATGAAAGTTAAATGCCACAAGTCGTTACTTATTCATAGAATGCAATTAATATTGGTAGTGTGTTTTGTGTGCCCATTAAATAGTTTAACAAATATCTCCAACCTTCAATTGCCCTTTCATGGACTTCTTTTAGGCACTGGTACCCGATGGCCAATGTGGTAGCACATGATGAACAAGGTCCAACATTGGATGTATGTTTACCTTATATAGATGTGTTGAGGGACAGCTTTGCATCCCCCACTTTAGTACAAGCGTCCATCTTGTGTTCCAGGACGCATTTGCTTAAATTTCCATGGGATAATTCTTTACAGACAGGACAGATGTTGAACATTTCCTGTTTTCTGTATCTAACATGTTAATTTGTTCCCTGATCTACATAAAGGAATCACACATGTATTTACTGCACATCCCTAGAAATGCACAATCAATGGAAGATAGACCTTAAAAATGATGAGATCTGAGCGGCAGTATCTGATTTAGCACTGTCTGCGCACATCCCGTTAAACCTCCTTCCCTCCCTTCTTTCCCCAGGACCTTTAATGAAGCTGGTTGATGGCCACCAATTGCCTTTTAATCTTGAATTTTAGTTGCCATGACACTGAATGGCTGCAGGTCCCAGTGTTCAACTGCTTGAAGATCAGCTCTGACCACAATACCTTTGGAGTATTATTAAGAGGGCTGTTGAACCAAAGGACATAATAGGGTGCCCGAGTCAATACTGTGACAGTGAGATCATCGGAAATTCAGTCTATTCTTTTATCAAGTGATGGTACTGTGCTTGACAACGATGATGCTGTAAAAGGTATAAACTAGGTGCACATAACTTAGTGTATGGAGTGCAATGATCTATGATTGACACGTGGCTGGGCTGACTACCTTTAAGAAACTCCAAGACGACTTAGTATCAGGGCCAGTGCTAGACAAGGGCACTATGGGCAGCTGCCCAGGGCCTCACACTCAGCTCACCAGCATGGGGCCCCGCACCAGTCCAACATACCACCTCTGCCTATCCCATTGAAGAAAGGTGTCTATTTACAATTGGGCTTACAGGTGTGGGCCCCTCCTTGTGCCTCTCAAAGATGGCGGGGATGCCTCGGGGAGGGGGACACTTCAACTTGTGGCAGTTGCAAGGAGATGCATTATGTCCTGCAAATAGGCCTCCTGCCTGGATGCCCATTGAGAGACACTGCGAGACACCCATTGTCAGCACTTTACCGTCTGCACAGTTTTAACTCAGCCCCAAAGCTATTCTCACACCTTCAGCCCAACATGAGCTGTGAAAGAGGTGCTTGTAGGTGGCAGAGAGGGGAGCTGCGACCCAGGAAGAGTCTGCACAAAGCAGCTTCCAGAGCCCTGAAGGTGCCACTCATGTAAATTAGAGGTGCCTCGCACATTCCCCTGAAACCGGCCCTGCCTACTATATCCTTATGCATTCCCTCATGGGCACATTGCTTCTTAAAATCAGTGGGTAAAATGAATCTCATACATCAAACTGCATGTTCTAGAAACAGCCATTTTGATTTAAGTGTGTAGCTACAGCTACTTGCAGACCAAAAGTACAATAAGAGCAATACTTGCTTCTATCAACGTAATTACAAGGAAGCAGTGACATTGCTTACTAATTACATAAGAATTCTGACATTAGAATGCAAATGTAACTGGAGAATAGCGTATGCTAAATTACAGAATTATAACACTTTCCTACTCACATATATTTGCATAGTGTAACCTGCTCTTTATCACTATTGTTGTGTGTGGGGAGGAGATAAGACTCACAAGGATTACAATTTACCATATTATTCTCTGCACATCTCTGTGTATGGTTTATGCCATGGCATTTTCTTATGTGCATTTGTTTTAGCTGAAAATATGTAACCAAAATTAAGGATGCTAGGCTTCACATTTGGTCAGTAAAGCACACTTACATTGAATACCCCTCCTGACTATTAAGAGACTAATGTCCCAGTGTAAAGCAATTGTTACATGTAATCTGTGCGGCAATGAACAGTGTTTTTACCATGTCAGTTTTACTTTACAGTTGTAATAATCTCGAATTTGACTTTTGCAACGTGTGAATAAATGTACGAATGTGGATGGAAGGAAGGCTGATTATAAAAACACAATATTACAAGATTACAGGCATAGTTTGCTGGAATGGGAAGAAGATGGCCATGTTGATTCCATCCAGAAGGTATCAGAGCCTCTAAACACAGCAACATTAGTTTTTGTCACAGTATAGCTTGAGGTGAGTTTAATACTTCCAAGTGGAGAGATCACAGGTGTACTTTAGAAGAGCCATTTGCAAGTGAGATCTCTTATGTTAAGTTTTATGATCAGCTGGTTGTCATCAGCATAAAAGTAAAAAGAAAGCCACACTTTCCAACAAGCTAGGCCAGTGGTGTCAAATATTAAAACGTCTTAGGCTTAAAGTAGAGACTTGAGGGACAACGCAAAATGTACTGACTCCAAAATCAAGAAGGAAGTGATTCCACCTGTTCTCTGCCTAAAAGTTAGATTTGAACCACTGCAGGGCACTGTATCACATCTCCACCAAGTGGACTCTTGAGGAGAGGATGGTAAATGCCACTGAATTACCTGGAAAGATGCAGCAATACCAAAAGAGCAACATCTTTGGTTTCCAGAGTAGTTCTGAAATCACCTGGGGCAGCAGGGAGTACCGATTCTGTTCCAGGACAGGGACAAAAATTATCTTGGGCAGGGTCAAGAATCAAGTGATTTTCTGTCTGTTGTCTGGAAGCTCTGTATCAACACAAGCTCCATTAATTTGACTAAGCAAAGAAATGGGACAATAGTCAACAGTTTGTGAAGTATTTGCATTAGATTTCTATAACAAAAGTGTTACAGCAGCTTTCTTTTAAGGGAGGGGTAACATTCAAGCCCAAGAAAAAGATTACCAAAATCTGATATGGGATTCACAAGAGAATTTAGAGTCAGTTTGTGGATCATGGAGAAATATGGCCCATAGAGGAACCAAAGGTTGCAGTTGTAAACTCAGAGCAGATCACATTATTACTGAGAGCAGAGACAGGAAAGGGGAACGTTTCATCCTGAGGAGCAGAAAGGTTCAATACAATGTTGGGCAATTCTTTCACAATGTTAGATACTTTATGTATTTGAATAAAAATATAGTTGACGTGAGATAAAAATGGGTTTTTCATAATTTTCGTAACCTAATGTGAATTTACTCCTCTCATTGGGAGATACGTTATGCCCCAAGCTCATTTGTCTTGTCTATATTGTCAGATTAGGCTCTTGAAGCTCATTACTAAAACCACACAGCAGAAGAACATTTTTAAGAGATCTTTTCAAAACATGGCAATCATGTCTAGGTCTTTGCTGAACCATGTTGACAGCGTGCTGGAGGCCCTAGTAACATCAAGAGAGATGTCAGGTGGATGAGGTAAGACAAAATTTAGAGTATCAGCTGTATCTTTAGTCCCTAAAATGCCATAACTGAAGGAAGGTTGTTTATTTTTAGTATATATTTTCCATAGTCCACGCTTCTGGTGTGCTTCTACATACATCTAGACCTCAACAAGGGAGAATGACATGCCAAGTTTCTGCTGACTTCAAGCCATTGCAGAATATTCCCCAGTATACCAAGCATCTAAAAACATCTTGGTCGTCACAAGACATTAGCTGTATCTTGCTTGTGAGTAACATTCAACAGAAACTTGAGCTATCAGGTATATTGTTCTGACGCTTAACTTGGCCTTGTTTGGGCTTACAATTCCGTAAACAAAAAACATAAGCCAAATCTACAGTGTTTCAGTACAGGGACGTGGGGAGAGTGAATGAGCCACACCAGTCATCATCTTCATTCTTATCACTGTTTCTGTACATCAATCAGTGGCATAGCTAGACCTATGGCCGTGCGTAGCGGGCCCTGCATGTGTCGCCCCACGGCCATGTGTAAAAGTAGGCAAGGGTGCTGGCGATTTCCTCTGAGGTCGCAGGTAAGAGCGGGGTTAGGCTGCCACCCTCAAAACCCATGCCACCCAGGCCGCTCCATGACCATACTTGCTATGACACTGATATCTATGGGTTCAATTAACAAACCCTGTCTTATGAATGAGTCTTTTCCCTGTCATAGAAATAACAAGAGCAGTAAAGCAATCTTAGAAGCATTATTAATATGATATAGTGCATCAACAGATACAATAAAGAGAATCAAAGTGTTTTGCATAGTTCAGCTCGCACCATGAACGATCCCGGCTTTGGAAGTCGGGATACAACTGTTCCCTTATCTGCTACATAATGTGCAGAATACAAGCATTAACCGTCTTTGACATTGTTTTTGAGCTACCTAGGATTATTGGCATTTTCTGTAAACTATACAATGTTAGGATCTAATGCAACTTCCTTTTTTCCTACATGAATTTCAGTGACTTCAGCTTCAGGTAGTTTAGAATATCACTTATAAGAATTACTGCTGCTGTATTTCACTTAGTGTCGAAGTGGAAACAATCCACTAAGCAGCCACATTTATTTTAAATTAAAAGTAACTGCTTTCTGGGTGGATATGCTATGATTTTTCAATAGTATAAAAAGTCGGTAGACATAAAAAAAATACTAGGGACGCAGGATCAAAAATCAATGAAGCACCTTTTATATTAGAACAATGTCTAAACTAAGGGGGAATATGTCACCTTATGAGCTGGAGCACTACTTAGCTGTTTAATATATCACAATATTTCACCTTATGATTAGGAGCACTAGTTAGCTGTTTAATATAGCACAGGTGCCAGCCTGAGATGCCTGGGAACTTTTCAATAATGAAAACCTATTCGTGAAAAAATATTATTACATAAAATACAAAGTGCAGTTATTCACCTAATATGGTTGTTCAAGTCAGCAAATCACGAAGTGCAATAGGTAGAAAGGGAATTACAAAGATTTATTCGTGTATCTCTTGTGTTTTATGACAATATAATATATTGTCCTCCTGCTGTGTTACTACGGGCAGTTTGGGTCCATTTGCTACTGTCATTCCAAAAAGGGTTGGGTTAAACTATTGCTGCATAATTGAATTAATATATTTCTCCTCTGGTTTCATGTTTTTGGTTAGATTTTCAGGTGTTTTTGAATTCTCACTACCTGAAATAGTATGTGTTGAGCTTTTAGTCTAACAGGATTTACAGTTTTCATTTCAATTGGATATTTGCTAATCTCTGAAAATTAAAATTGTTGTGTGGAAGTTATATTTACAGGAGACAAGGGCACATGGGGGGCTTGAAAACAATACCCAACTTTTATTGATTGGCATGATTATTTAGCTTCATAACCTTAAATCTGGGGACATGAGTGATAAAGCAAAATCATATGATATGATTGTGGGAAAATCATCCTATTTTTCAGGTGTTGTTTAATGTAAATGTATATATACCTTCTCCATATATGTAATTTTGAGATGCCTCGCATTCCTTCTGTGATGTACAGGAATCTTGTGGTGCCACAAAGGAAGCCCTACTCACTACAAAGTATTGAATGCATTATCATCACCTAGGCGTTCACATCTCAAGTATAGCATGAAACATAAAGTCATGTAACAGGTAGACGAGCCTGTACATATGAGTTCAGTGTTGTGTTTTAATGCAGTTCTCTCAGTGATGTGCATAAGATTCTGTGCATACATCAAGATACGTTCTACATATTGGCATGGATTGAATACTTGAGCATTTATGCTTTGAAGATGATGTTAACCATTGACCTTCCAAGACAGAAAAGTAATTGTAACCAGTACTGTCTTGATAGTGGTCAAAAGGACAGCATTTGTTCATGAAGGTAATGGGGATAAATTCAGTTCGCAGATGAAAGACAACTTACCTTCTTATTAATATAATGTACTGTGACTGACCGTACCAATTATTTCTGGTTGAGTTTAGACTTTTTTCAAAACCTTTGTGAAAGTCTATGGAAAAATGGTCAACTTTGCTTGCTTTGCTGAGTTTTGTTTTTGCTTGAGGCTACCTGCATGATAATCATGACTTTTGCTACATATTCTGTCATATATCCTTGTTTAACATTAAAAGGAAAATTCTGCATATATTCTCAGCATATAATTGTTGCAAATATGCAATATGTTTGAGTTCCTTTCTTCGCGAGGTCCCTCACAAAGTGTCTCCTATGGAAAAACCTTAAGTCTTCCGTGTACAGTCCTGTTGAAGTCTTTAATAAGTGGGAAGACCTTACTTTGTGAGGGTCTTTAAATTGCAGACCTCTCCAATGATATAGCATTTTATTAACTCACTCACCAGGCCCAAAATCACATACATACCTAAGCTCTGGATTTTTTACTTCTCTAGTATTCTTGATGTCTGAGTCTAACCTATTGATACCATTTATCTACATGATACAATATTATCTTTTAACTATGATCTATTATCAGCTGATAGTTTAAAGTATGATATTGTTTTACAAAATTAATGTAGCAAATATCAATAACCAACATGGCAACAAGGTAAATGTATAAGTGAGTGTAGGTTTAATACTTAACTTAGTCTATATTTACTTTGACAATATATAGATTTTCAAGATACAGAGATATGGAGCTAAGGACACTAAGCTTGTACATACCATCAAATATATACTTCCACAATATTTAGGTTGTCCATATTTTTATTATGAGTTTTTGGTAGCACAATATTCCATGCTCAA
The DNA here is from genome assembly GCF_964261635.1 of Lissotriton helveticus. NCBI lineage: Eukaryota > Metazoa > Chordata > Amphibia > Caudata > Salamandridae > Lissotriton > Lissotriton helveticus. Next base: position 130,759,190 of record NC_136069.1, read on the forward strand.
TATTTTGTTGTATAATAATGATATTGTTATTTAATTTTTATTTAGCTCAATCACTAATACCATACAAAAAAGACAATGCTTTCTAGAACACTATTGCCTCTGTCTGGGCCTTCATAATGCTGCGTAAAAAATAAAATAAAAATAAAAAAGAAGTTGGAACTGCACTTCAGTGGCTCTGTTTGGCTTGGCTGGGTACTATTTGCTTACGAAGCGTCTCCCTATACAAAGAAAGAATTCTGAAAGAAAAACAGGGAACCATTGCAAAGTGCAGAAATCTGGAACTTTCTAAAACTTTGTGGAACAAGAAAAAGCACTTGGCATACCTCTAAGCGAACTACATCCCATTTCCTTTTTGTGCAGCTAGTCACTTTTTCGAAGCAGTCAAAAAAGGCTAGCCTGCTCTTCTCAACTACCTGTCATGGATAAAGCAACCTTGTCAAAAGCTTTCCTATACAATGACATATTAAGGAAGGGCTCTTGGTTAACAAGTAACCCCAAGGCCCCATTTTCAGAATAAAGATGAGTATCACTAGACACTAAACCTTTTTTTAATGTCCAGGAATTGAGTCACTACTGGTAGCCCATTAGCACAAGTGTAAAAATAAGACATGTGCAAAATGTTTGTTATGCCAGCATAATCTTGCATTCTTGATTTCAAATTACAAGAAATGTGTAATACATACAATACTTCACATAATGCAACATTTTGTGTAATTTTTGTCTATGCAAGACTGATTAAAATATTGAAAATATCTCACTGAAAGACATTTTCTCTTTGAACTAAGCATGTCCTCCTCGACAAATCTTCTAGCCATTATGGCATCATTGTGTGAAGATTGTCAATATTGAAAAAAAATAACGAAATTGGCAAATTCTACACATGCTTACTGAGTACGAGGAGAGCTTAAATGATAGAAACTGGGGTCATAAGAAAACCATCGGCTGCCAGACTGAGACAGACCAAAGGCTGGATCTCAAATGATTTGTATCTCTCCTACCATTCTACATCCCTCTGGTATTTCTAATTGCTTAAAATGTGTGTGAATGTTCGCAGGAGGCATGACCAAGCTTTCAAATTAGCAGGAAACAGCTCGTTTTTGACAACCAACCTAGAAAGACACATAACAGCTCTGTAAGACAGCAACACATACATAGACAAAATATTTTGCAGAATGGCATTTGTGTTATCATGAACCCACACTTTTTTCATTCTACAGTAAAAATATTTTCACTCCTAAGGAGGTGCAATTTAGGTGTTAAGAACATCTGCAGAATGTGAATGTTCCCACAATCATTCAGGGCATAGTATGTAGGTCAAACATGTCTTCTAACTTCAGTTTGCTTAATGTTTTTAACCACTTAGCAGCTGAGGCTTTACCACTGCCAGTGCTGAACGCTTTTTGTATGTTTTGGGCACTTCACGTAGGCATTCATACTTTTTTTTCGACAAAAGTATTAAAGCCGAATATGTGTCCTTGGTTTCTCACATTTTGGCCATTTTACTGGTGCTCATGGTGTGTGGATTGCTCTGAAGGGAATTGAAAAAGTAGCCAAAATAAAGCAAGATTTTGTTTTTTATTAGAAGCATGGAAAAAAAGGTTGTGCTAGAAATCTTATGTCCCCCCGCCCCCTAAAATCGCTTCAGCAAATCTTCTAGGCTTTCAAGATTAAGCAGAGTTGTAAAAGAAAACAAACTATATGACCAACTTTTTTGCATTTGTCTAACTGGTTGTCAGTTTTTCCTATTTGCTTGTAGTTCGAACCTAATTGCTGTTTGTGATGGCAACAGGTGTGAAACTCATGGATGAAACCTAAAAGCTATACATTTGTGAACAAGTGGAACAAATTCAGCAAGAGACCATTGGTGTTACTGGGTCATTGTTTTCCAAAAGAACTGAATTGACTTCTCGTTTCATGGCCAGTTAGGTGTTGAAGTTGATACAGAGGTTGCGTGCATGGTCAGTTGGTGTGGGTGTTGGTCCAAGTTCTGCTGCCACTACCTTTGGTCCCTTGCAGAGGTGTTCTTCTTGAAGATCAGTACTTTTATTTTGTCGGAGTTCAGTTTGAGGTATCTGTCTCACATCCATTTGGCTAAGTCGGTCATGGCACTACAGAAGTTGGTTTTGACATTGGCGGGGTCTTCGGTGAGCAAGAGGACAAGCTGAGTGTCATCAGCATAGGATAATATGTTGAATCAGCGGGATCTGATGAATTCTGTTAGGAGGGTCATGTAGATGTTGAACAGGGTGGAGCTGAGGAATGATCCTTGGGGTTTGATGCATTTGATGTCCTTGGGTGCAGAGGTGAAGGAAGTCAGATGGATGCACCCTGTCTTTTATTTCAGAAAAAATATATTCCTAGTGTTTTTACCGGAGACATTTTTTTCCTGTACGGTGAATGAACTATTGATGTCCACTACACTGTGAAGGTAGTGCTGTGGACATCAATGGATTGTCCACCGCACTTATGCTGTTAACTGTAAATTATCTGATACCACCAATCAATGGATGCTTGTGTGTTGTGTATATTCATGTTAAACTTCAAGATCCTCATTAGAAGTGTTCTGTATATCTATAGTTCCCAGATTTACCAATACATGGGTTACCAGTAATTCTGGAGGTTTTTAAAGACAACAAGGGTCCTTAGGACAACCAAGATAGACACAAAAAATGAATTTATAGACCACAATCGGTACTACAAACAGACTTCCAGACCCAGCCGGGTGAGGAATTTTAAATTTTTTGGATAAAAAACAATAGGGTGACCAACCGGTGGTCAGTTATACACACTTTTGATAGGGTACAGTCCTGTACCTATCTTTACAAGGAAAAAAGCGTAATAGAGGTAAAGAAAGAAACAAAGTTATCAGGCAAGAAATTTTGGAGCCAAAATGTCGCTTGTAGATTAGTGATCAATACACACAAGTTCCGACATACAGTATGTACAGATTAGCATACAAATGAATTTGTCTGAACTACTGTTTTAACCGTCAACGTTTCGATCCCCTGGCTCCTAATGAACCGGGATCATCATCAGGACTATTACAATCATTGCCTGTGTTCTAAGAACGCCTGCCAGGTAATCGGATTGCTTAAGTCTGGTCAGGTACTGGATGGGGGGAGCAAGGCAGCCGATTTGTGCCGGTGCCTTATCTCAGGGCGCGGCTGTGGAGTTCACGATTACTGGACCAATGAGACAAGTTATTTGCATAAGGACTGGATTACATTGCATAGCATCAGTGTCTGTGTACTTCCATTGCCCAGGGAATATACCCCTTTCTTAAGCTGGTCAAGCTCTATGGATGTCAGATAGAGGATACTGACCTCCCAGCTGATACCTTTGCCCTCTCCTCTGACACCACTTTCACTGCCTTTAAACCCTGTCATCTCGGGAGCCAATGATGCAATGGGTGGATTGAAATTAAAAAAAGTGTTCTAAATGTTTAACATCCTTTTCTGACACCGCAAAAAGGTCAGCTCTCAACACCGAGATGGAATCTTAGGGACACACAAGAGCATTGATTGTCTAGGATCCAACATGTTTTATGTGTACGTGTACCTTTAAGCGAATTCAAAGTAGTCCGATAAAGTTATTTCCTCTCACGTCCTTCTTTTGAAAGAGGTTGCCACGTACCCTTGCTTACTTTTCTCTCAGGTCCCAATAAGGCAGCTAAGAAAACAGAAAATTGAGAGGGTTGTAAAAATCTTCCTTGGTATCTACTGTTGGCATTAATTGCTTTTCATTTTGTCCATCAACAGCGAATAGAAGGGTATTGATGAACAAGATGTCTACCCTAGGATGTAATCAGAGGTCAAAGAGAATGTGATGTTATCGAAGGTTAAAAATCTTTTAGGATGTTACTTTTTCTAGCTCTGACATTTGGGTCAGTTTAGCTCTGTTGTTACTCCTAGTGCGCTGAATACCCTAGGTCCTCCTCAAAGGCCCTGTTGACATTCGAGCTATGCACCACATGCAAGACGGACTTACATTAAATGTGTGTTTTGATGCTCAGTCTTGATTTTACATTGTTGATGCCTGATATCAAGGGCGCTGATGCCAAATGAAATATAAGACTGCCTAAGAGAAGTCATCAAGGTATAAATCTGAGATCCTGGCTCGATGCAAACATAGATTGCATCATTATATTAAGAGACCTCTGTTTTTAAAACTAGGGGCATCATTAGGATGGCGGGCAGACTTTGTCCGCCCGCCATCCTAATGGTAAAAGGTACTGCCGGCCATATGTGCGGGGGTCCCGGTGGTGCATCCTGCATTTTCAACACTGCGGCGGGCGGTGCTTTGAGCAACGCCTGCCGCAATGCCAAAAATGCATGTCGTGCATGTGCATTTACAACGTGGCAGGCCCCGCGCGGTGCCTCCCATGTAGTGCATGCACATGTAGGGGGGTACCATAAGTACCACCCATATATCCCTCCACCCCCCAACATCCTGGGGTCCCACAACGGGCCCCCAACCTTGAAATCCGCATGCCTTTCCGTGGCGACGTTGAAGCTCCCTCCCGCCTGCATCCTTATATGGATGGCGGTGTCTGTCAGACACCGCCACCAAATGAAACCCTTTTCCGCCAGGTCGACTGGTCGACTGGATGGAAAAGCGGCGGACGGTCTTCCCCTCGGCCGCGGTCACCCCGCCATGCTAATATGACGGGGGGGAAATGGGTGGCGGGCGGAATAGGATGTAGGTCGGATCGCCACCGCCATGCGGGCGGTGGGGATCCGCCCTGCATCCTAATGGGCCCCTAGGTGTTAGAATGTGTTTTTTTTCTCACCTTTCGTCAGAAGTCTTGCAGTGTTAACTCTAACTCAATCACAAAATGAGTATGACAAAAACATTTATCTGAACACAGAGTTGCAAAATGTTACGCTTTCCCTACATTTCCATCGAAATAGTGACTTGTACGATAGCACAAAAGGTAAACTCACATGGAAAAAGTTGCACATATTACTCATTGTGCAAAGAAAAACACTGCTAAAGTAAAACTTTGAGAGAAGTCTGAAAACATTTCCATGCTGGAGGGATTTAAATATTTTGAAAATGATCTTGCGATTCGATGAAAGCGTTGCAACTACGTGAATGGGAAAGATTGGGAACTTTGCATGAAGTCTGATGCTTTAGTCAGGATTACAATTTCTATTCCCACTTTTCCTCATGTAGTCAAACAAAGAAAGGGCACTCAGAGACAAACCTTGGCCTTCTCCAATTTGTGAGAGTCAGGACAAGCTTAATGAAGTCTAAAGCATATGTGGCAAAAATAATGTGCTTAAGCTTCTAGGTTATCTAAATCCTACCAGGCTCTAGAAATCTCCAGAAACAAAAGCACTCTGCACTTCCTTAACAATCTATATTGGATATCTTGGCTGCTGCTCTGGCAACGCCATTGCATTTTTGTAATCATTGATAAACCTTGTTGATTCATGGTCAAAACATGGTTTGCTCTGCATGGCCTTGACATAGTCCGATTGAGCCCCCTGTTTGATGTCTGGATCCTCAGGTGCTGGTTGCTGAGGACCAGTATGGGTCCTGTGGAATGTATATTAACAGAGTATTTGGTCCACCACAGCCATTACGCACCCATTCCATCCTTTCCACCACCTTCCGCATTCATGAGTTGATACTTTGAGGTCTGGGAAAATAGCAGAAGCTTCCCTGAGCAGTTGTTTTTTAGCCCAGAACTTGTCTATGGAATAGCTGGAGGCCTGTGTTACACCAATTCCTATGGACAAACAATCTTGCTGAACCCTCCACACATCAAGCACTATGTACCCTTATGTATGGCAGAGCACTGGAATTATGCGGCAGGGTTGAAACAAATATTGTGTCAGTTTTGACTATTTTCTGAGGCAAGAAAAGCCACATTATGGGGCATAAAACAGAATATTTTGCGAAAGTATTTCTTTGTTATTTTGATATTTTTACTCATATTGAAACTGTATGGGCACAGGCTTCACATCATTAGTACCAGTTTAACACTCAAACACACCAAAAAACAACTCAAAGGTGACCAATCCACCTTTGTGAAAGGCTTTTCACTGTACAGCAACACGTGTTGCTGTTTTAGTCACCTTTCATCCAGTTGACCTAGAAAATTTTTTTTGTCAAAATCTGAAGATTATGCAGCATATGATAGACTATGTGGCAAATGCAGCAAATTCATAATTATGCAAAAATGCTGTGACTGCAAAATCACATAATTTCAGTGGCCCTGTCCATGGGATGTCCAGGTTAGACACCTTGATATGACCAACCCCCTAGTGACGTGTTGCTTCTCCTCCGGCATCATTGGCCCTTCCATATGTGTTTTGCGGGACAAGCGCTCAGATGTCTTCCTGTGCACACCGTCCTCTAAAATGTAAAACTATAATTGACGTGCACCAGTCCCTTACTATCTATGGGGTAGGCCTTGGCGCTAACGAGCATTCTTGTTTCTTAGTATTCCTCACAAAAGTGGAAAACTGCCTTGCAGCGAGTCGTGGGTTCCCACAGGACTCTGGCTTGAAACGCTTGGCGGATTACAGCATGGACTGACACACTGTCAATAATGCTGCTGTGGAATCCCTACGCGCGAGCCAAGGTTCCGTCGCGCCCTGCTGCTGACTGGCCAGACACAGCCAATCCCCCTCAGGAGTGTTCCATCATACATCCCAGCTGCCTTTGTGTCAAAGGATTGGAAGTCCCCAGGCATCTTGCTTTTTGGAGGTGGTTCAACAGCATACCCCCCCTTGCGTGCCACCCTTGTGCATCACCCCCCCTAACCTCTCTAAGAGCCGCAGCAAAGCGTGTTTTCCAGATGTCTTCAGTTCTGGTTGTTGTTTTGTGTTTTTTTCCCCTGAGAAAAATATGTGCCACCCGTGTTCTTTTGAAATTGTTTGCCATCGCGAGGGAAATGCAAAGTAAAAAATCTGTTATTTGGCACAGGAGCAGAAGTGTGGGAGAAACTCCCCACTGGGGAGCACGTGTTGTACTCAATTGTGTAAACAATGTGAGAAAGGAAGAGAGGGGAGGTCAGGAAAGATGGCTGAATAGAAAATGTATTAATATAAGACTTTTCTTTTGTTACTAGAATAGTAACTGACCAATTTTGCAGGTTTTTAAGCTGGAAAGTTACAGAAATGTGCACATTCACCCTCTATGAATCAATTGAAGAATTGCAATTCGAAGCTTTTAAATTCCCGCAATTTCATCAGCTTTGCATCCTTTCAGTAAAATGTTCATCGGGTTTGCTGTTAGCAGCCTCATTAGCATAGCCACAATGATAAGTGCTATTGACATTTTTATTGCATAACTTAACTGTTTTTCAAATTGGTTATAAGAATACTGTTGCTGAAGAACTATAATGAATTATTATAGTTGAATATATTTGAGAAACACACATTCACATAGAGAGTAGAGAAATAGAGGGATAAATAGAGCAGGAAAACATTTTTTTAATAACCTTGCTTTCTGGTTGTTGTAGTTTATTTTTTGTTGTACTCACATTATAACCAAGGAATAGAACTTCAGTGAACAGACATAATACTATAGAAATTTAAAATGAAAACTAATAATCCCTAAATACAAAAAAAGCAAAATATAATTTGGAATCAATCCAAAACATGAAATATAGTTCAAATATCCGAAAATATCCGAGGATCTAGTGTGGTCAACTCCATGAGAAAATCCATTAACAAGTTAAGCAATCTGTGTAACTGGGTAATAATACTTGTTTGTTCACTTTGTGCGAATGACCAGTCTGACCTTCTCGAAGACCTTGGGCCTCGGTAAGAGCCCCTACATGTTTCAGTTACTTTCCAATAAGTCAAACCAGGAAAGATTTCGGAATCTTCAATTCTTGGTCCAGTTGAATAATCTTACCACGGATGGACGCAGCCGCTTCAGGTACTAATAAAAATCCCATGTTAATCTAAATCTCTGTATTCATCTCATTAGTAAAAGTTACGGCAATTAAAAAATTTAAAAAAAGAAAAGTACAAGCCTGTGCCAAGGTTAGGGTGCTCAAGGCTGTCTGCAGTCTAATAGGACTTGGAGATTTGGCGCGGTGAACACAACTGGCCTTTTGTCTTTTTTGCAAAGCCTAAACTTAACCTGTGAAGAGAGCGCAGAAGCTACTTCCAGTAATTGCTCCATGAAGCCCTGAAGACGTTTTAATTTATCTTTATTAGCAAAATAACAATTTGCTGACAGCAGAAATAGTTTCCAAGAATTATACATGTGAACAATAAAACACCTTACAGGTCTGAAATGTATTTAATTGTTTAACTTGCGGGATGAAAGAAAAATAAAAGAGAAAAATTCAACTAACTATTACGGGCATGGAAATTTTGCTGAAATGTGTATTCCAAAGCGTTTCTATTTATATATAAGAAAGAATAGTTTGTGCTGTCTCCTACTCCAGGTGCTTCATGTGGTGAAGGGGGTTCTCTTCTATGTGTGCAGTCCTGCGACATTTAATGGTTGTAAGTTGTTCGACTAGGAAGGGAGGGGCTTAGTTTGAACGGATGGTCAAGTGCGGTGTTGTTTTTGTTACGGGTGCCTTATGATGATAACTTATGTGACTGTTACTGGCCAGTGTTGGGTGTGGTGTGCCTGTACTAGTTCAGGGGAGAACATTATTGCCATTGACCTTATCTTTCAAAGTCTTATCAATTTGCCCCATTGGCACGGAATGGGAAATTGTATAATGCCCTTCGGCTCTTCCCAGCGTAGTGCTGTGCTCTCTGCTTCTGCCCAGTGGTTTGTTACTTCTAGGGAGGCTACTAGGCGCAATGAGGCAGTAGGCTTCCATCTCGTGGCGATAGCTCTTCACACTAGTAGTAGGGATAAGACCAGAAACGTGATCTCTGCCCTCTTTTTTTGCCCAGTTGAAAAGCCCTAGTAAGCAGCTCTTCATAATGAGCATCTCCGCTCTCCTCGTGGTGGAAGACTATATGTGTGTCTTACCTCTCTAAAGGTCTAACACTTGAGGGCACTCCCATTACATGTGTTTAATCCCCTCCTGGGACATTCACAAGTGGTGCCAGGAAATAATCTGCTTGTTCTGCCTGGAGTGAGATAGATTCTATGTAAGAGATTCAATTGAATATATTGTGTGTGGGTGAGTCAAGGACCTTCTCCATCCTTTGTCATAAAAAACTTTACCAGCATCTGTCTCCTCTTCATTTCTCAGCTTCTTTGGGTCTATGCTGCCGTGGGCCTTGATTTCTTTACTAAGCCTTGATGTCAATCTAATCCTATGATTACATTGTTTGGACTAAGGCATGTGTTCAGGATTCAATGTCCTTTATCCCCCACAGGTACCTTAGTGCCAGACATTCCTATGTGGTTGGAACTGTCCTCCATGTAAAAGGTTTTGTTTGCCCTAAATATGACCAATAAACCTCTCTGAAATAGATCACCCAGAGGAGAAATCCCCAACTACTCCAAGCGCTCGAAGTCCCACAATGACCGGACACTCCTGAGCCTGTAAATGCACAATATTGGGATCATCGAAGCGTAAGGTTAGCAGTGTCGAAACCTTATTCCCTGAGCCAGCTGAAGTAGACTGGGTGAATTTCAAGGGCGAGGAGCACCAGGAAGAAGGATTACTGGCAAGTTGACATCCTGAGAGATAGCCAATGGAAATCTTTCTTGTATTGGTGAAGGTCCCGCAAGCCAGCAGTTGACTGACTCTTTTTGACTTGCTAGGTAATGGTGTTCAACATCGGGGCACCCCTTATACTGTAGTCCAACAGGAATTACATTTTATAAAGAGAAAGTGGCATCTGCTCCAAATCAGGGTGCCCAAAGTCCTGCATAAAATATCAAGCAACAGCATCTTTAGGAAACAGCTGAAAGCCTTTTTGTTCTAACTGGCCTACATATTTCATCCTGGTTCTCCAATCCTCAGAATACTAACTTCTAGGCAGCGCGGAGATGCCCCAGGGTGATTTGAGCGCTTTAAAAATCATTTAACATAACAACATAACATAAAACAAAACACACAAGGACAACTCCAGGCAGTGGCCAATGCCACTCGAGATGAAATGGTCACTTCTATTGATTGGTTCTTATTTTGCAGTAATTAAAAGGCATTGCTCTCTAAGGGACAAGACCATCAGACCATAGATTTCAGCGATCCATGGCCTCAGCAGACAGAGCTTGCAAGAAATTGCAGTGGAGTACTTCCAGAAATGGCAAAGTCTCTAGACTTGTCAAGTGGTTTACATGACCTATTAAGGTCCATCACATGCAAGATTTTATGTATTAGCCGGGATTTGGCTTGAATAAAGAAATATTGTATAATCTCATGATTTGGAAACTATGCTAGTAAACTAATTACAAACTCACTTTCAGATAAGGCTGTATGTGCTGGTATATTTAATTGGAGGTATTAAATTATTAAATGCTGCCAGACAGAGTGTCCCATGCGTAGGTTTGTGTACCTGTGTTTGCAAAGCACAGAACAATGACAGAAATTAGAGACATTAAAAGAAACAATATCTCCGGAATCCACTTCATATGCGACACAACGCTGTGTAAGGGCTATAGGCTGTTTGGAATCGAGATATAAAAGTGCATTTATTAAATAAAAACGGTGCTACCAGCAGGTCCACACTGCACCTGGTCAGGCCATTCTCCCGATACTTATCGACACTGAATCATGAGGCCTAAATTCTGGAACCAGCGTTCTTGTACGATTGTACAAAATGAGCAGAATCCTTCACACAGCATGAGCAAACTACCATTAACAATAATCAACATTACTTTTCTGTACTTGCGAAAATAGTTTGATTTAAAGTTCCCCTTAAAAAAAAGTGTTGCTGTGCCTATAAACACAAATCTCCTGGCAGACATTATTTGATTTTAAATTGCATTGTGTGTGGGTTTTTTTTCTAAAGGGTCCTTGTGACTGGTTTACTGCCCTTTACCTCCAGCCTCTTCCTATCCACACACCGAGTGTAAAGTGTCAAAGGTTTCTTAAACTCTGTTCACATTTTTCAACCTTCACAAAGGTTGTAAAATTTAGTTTGCAAGACTTATTTATTTTGTTTCAGTTTTGTAAAAGTGGGTTTTACGTTAAAACCTAATTTTAGTAGAATCATTCACGTTTAAAGAAAGGGACCGTGAGAAGTCTTCTGCAAGCTAAGTTTTGGCAAAGTCAACAAGACGGTGACGTTTAGCATTCACAAGGATAGGTGGAACCAGATCAGACACTCTGGACACATACAGTGGAAGGAGTGTGGTAAAGAGAAGAATTGAGAGGAATGGAGAAATTGAGAGACCTGATCACGGAAAGAGGTCATTTCTATGCTGAAAGTGTGGTTGTGGCAGGAAGAATGACCAGAGCTGAACTACAATGTTTTGATTTGCCTTATTGCCATGTTACATTAGTTTTTATTTTCTTCCCAATTGGTTGTTTTGAAAAAAAAACTACAGTGAGAATCAGAGGAGAACCTCAACAAGCAGCAACCATTTAAATAGGTAGAACACCTTTACTGGTGTCACCAGTCAGGGAAAGCAGAGGATTTTTAAGAATGGGTCCTTGAACCCTGAATGTTAGTTCACTTAGAAGATGTCCAGTGGGGGAAGGAACAAGCTGCAGAGTAGGGGCTCAGCAGCATGATGGGTTTATGAAGGCTTCTCCTCAGGTGGTCCTCTGTTGTGTTGTCTTTGTGCACCTTGGAAGGAGATGGACTAGCTAATGAACTGGCAACCCAACTAGGACCACCAATGCACAGGTGTAGCACCTATTGCACCTGTGACAATGGGTGAACTCAAACGCAGAGGGATAACTATCCAATAATCAATGCAATAAAAATGAGAGAAGTGGGCCCTGAAGATCCACTCATGATGTCTGCAATGAATCGTGTTGCCGTGCACCTGATGGTGAGGTGCCCAGAGCAGCTAAAACAGGTAGGGTGGAATTGGTAAATCCCTGTAATACTGTTGTTTGGGTTTAGTCCTTTGGCAACCTAAGAATAAAATGCAACTTATAGAGGCTGACATGGAAAAATACTAGGGCTGCGCATTTGAAGGTAAAGGAAATACGCTTGAGAGACTAGAGGTAGTGATGGGCGTAGAGAGCAATGGGACCCGGGAGATTCCTGTTTTACTGGTGCATTTGATTCAGGAAGATTTATGCTATTCCAGTTCCCCAAGGCTGTGAAATATTGCCCTATCAGCTATGTTTACCCTGTTATTTCCTCATGGATCTGCCATGGGTATGCATCGTTTGATTTATTGTCCTCTGTGAACATCCCTGGTTTAAAGACCTCTGAGTACAGCGCTTCATAGGGAAGTGGCGGAAAGAGCCGAGCTTGGCTATGACAAGGCTGGGGACAGAGTAATTTCACAAGGATATGAATACGGAAGAGTCTGGTATGACAGCGATGTGCAGCAGTGGGGGTATTATGACAAGGCGAGAAAGGCCGTAGAGCAGTATGGGAAGTTTAGAGAGGGAATGTGTCGATGGTGATAGGACATGGATATGGGGAGAGAAGAGGAAAGGGTAGCATGACAAGGATATATAGGACAGTATCTCAAGATTGACAGAGTGAGTTGAGGGAGGAATGACAAGGCTATGGAGAGAGGAAAGGGTAGTATGACAATGCAGTAAATGCCATAGGGTGGTATGACAAGGTATTGAGAAATTAGAGTGCAGTAGGACATTGCTATGGAAAGAATGAGTTGGGGGTTATTTGAAAAGACAATAGAGAGACAGTAGAGGGTAGAGTATTGAAGAAAGTGTAGGCAAGGCTATGGGGGAGAACAGAGGGTTTGATATGACAAGGTTTTGAAGAGCATACCAGGCAATATGATAAGTGATGGAGAAAGTAGAGAGAGGTGTAGGCGCAACGAGTTGAGGGTGGTATGACAAAGCAATGGTGGAAACTGAGGGCCTCATTTATGAAAAGTGACGCATCGCTGCATGAAAACAGCGACGTGTCACTTTTCATTGCGCCCTCCTTGCGACATGCTGGATGCGTCATATTTACAGTATGACGCATCATGTCGCAAGGAGTGACAGATACACCAGTATTTCTGACGTATCTGTTGGCGCAAAAATGACGCATTGCTGGAGAGTTACACAAAAGTGACGCAACTCCATCAATGGGTCATTTCACATGGGCAAGTCACATTTCAAATGTGCCTGCAGTAGTCTAACGCCTGCTGTGAGGCAGGCATAAGATATTGACGTATTTGCGTCTGAGAAATGAATCAGTGAAATCTCATAGATTTCACTGCGAGACTTCTACGAGGCTTACTTGCGTCAGAACGCCCACCCTGCATACATTATACCTGGCGCAGGTATAATATGGTGCAGGGGTTTACAAAGTGACACATCTACCTAAAGGCTTCTCTTTGTCAATATGACGCAACATGGTGCATTTTTCACGCTTCTCGTGCGTCACAAAGAGTGACTCACCGGCAGCGCAAAAGTGACGTAAGCGCTCATAACTAAGCACCTAAAGGTGGTGCAGTAAATCCACATAGAAAAATTGAGATAAATAGTATGATAATCCTATGGCCAGAATGAACTGAGAATGGTACGACAAGGCGATGATAGAAACTAAGGGTGGTGTGTTAAAAACATAGAGAGTTAATGTGGTATGACAGGGTGATGGAAAGAGTACACAGTGACACCTCAATGGAGAAAGTAGAGCAAGGCTATGGACAGAGGAAGTAGGGAAATATTATTTAGCTACAAAGAGAATAAATCCTGTGTGGGGTGTTGAGATTATTGAGAAAGTGAAGACTGGTGTAATTGGGCTTTGAGCGAATAGGGCTGGTATGACAAGACAATTGTGAGAGGAAATTCTAACCCTGGACTCTAAAGCTTACAAAGGAAACAAGGTGTAAAGAGGTGCAGAGGGAGGAAGGAAATGATGATTGTTTCATCACTGGCAATGTATCTTTTCAAGTAGAGACGAGTGACACAGACGCATCATCTGGCCCGAGCCCGGTGCACAGCAGGCTGCAAACTGCAGCAGATTGAGGCAGTAATACAGATGATGTGATATGAAACCAGTCAGCTGTGTCCCTGGTTTAACGGGACGCGGGCAGTGTTATAAGCGCCGAGCAGAAGCACGCGTCTTGTCCTTCCATTTTACCACATATTCCAGTGCAGGATTGCACACGCGCTTTCTTTTTTCAGATCAAGGAAAAATAGAGTGGACCAGACTGGTCCAGTGCTGAAAATCGAATAAAACAACATTATTGATGGCACTGTCAGAGGGGAGCTGAATGGGCTCCTCTGAGCTGCCGCCGCTGTTGATGGTTGTGCCGGCTACCTGAAGCAGTGTCTCCTGGTTCTCCAATCATTAGGTTAGCGGTGATGACCTGCTTCGATCTCATTGCTCGTTGGGCCATTCATCAAACACATCATCCAAATCCACACCGGATTGGACTTCCAAGAAAGGGGCCTAGGTCTTGGTTAATGAGCAAAATCAATCCTGCAATGAGATCTTATGAACCCACGCTTCATGTGACAAGAGCTGATGCAAGTGAATTAAATTTAATTCACTTTTAGTCATGCAATGACTGGAGCAACGTGTCATCAAAAGGGTAATTTTGTATATAAGTGAAACAAACTGAGAAGAACCACTTCAGGGGGGCTCAGGACCCGGCTTTCTGCCCAGCTATTTGTTTTTTATTAAACCCTCCAGAGCATTCTATATTTTACGAATAAATATGCATTTTAGATCAATTTGAAAATGAGGTAGCTGGGCGAATTATTCTGTTGGAGCTCTTTCTCCTCACAGAATCACTACACCTCTACACGAGCATCCACTCGAAAGCACTTTTTGAGTCAGTATCCAAATATTTTGTTCCCTGTAAAATTACTGAGTGTACAGCCTGACTATGTTTGTTATACTAATGTAATAGTGATACTGTGAAATATTGTGAATAGGTGTGCAGAGGTAATAATATCACCCACTCTTGTGCATGGGATACTTCACCGTTGAAATTGGGCTACGTTTTTTGACTTAACAAAAGTCACTGAGCCAAAGAGTTCTTCTTACCCAACCTGGCCCAAAAATTGACATAATGAAGACTTCATGCTGCAGCCTGTTGTCCACAATAGCAAACAGGCCAAGGATGGCAGTAGTGGGTCCTTTTTTGGGGGTAGGATGATGAGCAGTGGGGGCGAAGGGAGACTAGGAAGGGACAAAGGGCAGTGATCATTTGTGGGGATCCAGTTGAATCTGGATGAAGCTTTGGTGAGAGAGGGGGAGGGGCAGCATGACTTTATAGTGGAAAAGATGATGATTGGCACTTTGCGGGCGGTGGGGCGGAGTACAGGATGAGGCTGCTACTAAGCCGTGCAGCGTGACACCCTTGCTAACCCTGAGAAGCCGCTCATGGGTGTGTGGACAATTCCTGCTGCCTCAAAGATTTGCTGAAGTTTTTCTTTTTCTTTTTTTAAACCATGTGAAATTCATAACCCCCAAAACTAGCAAAGTAAAAAAGAAAAATGCCTAGTTGCTAGTTGGGAAACTTTGCACACCACTAATACTGCACCACGATAGAATCCTGCCTTTGAAAACGGCGTACCAGGTTAAATAACGTCCTCTTGGATGTTGTTCACAGAAAATATGTCACTATGATAGTATGGTGTGGTAGAGTTCTCACAACACAATATGACGTGGGGTCATTGCTACAAGTTGATGTTCTCCAGTCACACTCTTAAGTGATCGAAATGAACAAGAAACTAACTAAGTAAGTTATAAACTTTGAATGAAGTCTGAAGATATGGAAACATGAAAGAAAATGAAGCATGTTTTCATTTAGATAGATTTCAAAGTCTATCTTAACAGTTTGTGATAATATTTACCTGAGATGTGTCCTTCTTTGGGTGTAAGTTTTACAGGACAGTACGGTACCGTTACAATGCAGGATTTACAACGAAAGTGGTTACAACCACTTTTGCTGGAGGGCGCTTCAGGATAGGGGATAGTTTAATTTACTATCCAACACCTTCTCTACTATCCACGGGGACTGGAGTTGGAATAGTAAATTAAACTATTCACTATCCAGAACCCCCAACGCAAGTCATTGTAACGACTTGCATTGTTAAACCTGCGTCGTAAAGATACACGTTGTAACGGTACGCGTTGTACCGGCATACATCCTCTTTTCACCCTATTAAACTGATAGATTTTGCCCATTATCCAGCTCTGATCTGGCCGCCTCCCTAAGGACTGGCCCTTGGTGCGCATCTCTTAACCTCAGGGACCATGTCCAATCCCTTTGCCTTATTGAGCGTGGCAGGAGAAGGGATACATTTACATGACTATATGTAGGAAGGGCTACCTCTGTGTCAATCCTGTTTTCAGTCTTCTGCTTATGTAAGATGGTGGCTCTTGTCTGAGGACCTGGTAGGAGGTCCTTATTAAGAGGCAAGAGAGATCCTTTGAAGCAAAATGTTTGGAGATGATCTTGTGTATCTGATATACGTGGCAGCGCAAGTGCGGAAGCTCGAGTGGGAGCTTCATGGTGCACCCCAACAGTTATAAGGACTTGATGCAAGTCAATTATAGGTGGGAGTGGCAACCATTGAAATATTGAAACCATTGAAACTGCTTAAATAACCACATCCTTGCAAATCAGGATCTAAGAACCCCTTGACATGCCAGAAGAGAAAATTCAAAGCAGACTCCAGAGGGTACCTTTCCAAGCACCAGGAGACCTTGTCAGAAGTGGTAAACCACCAGCAAACTCTTGTGAAAGTGGAATCATCCAAAGGGCCTGGGTCGAGGTAGTGAGTGCCAGAAATCTGGGAGTATCACAAGTGATGTTGGAGTTCCCTGGCCTTTCTGAGTGAATATTTTACTGTACTCAACAACTGAATCTACCATAAAAATATTGGCAGAAGCAGCAAAGCATAATAATATTTTTAAATATTCATCCAAATAAGATGCCAGAAGGAAAGTAGCATACAGGATATGTGTCAATAGGAAATGTGTCCATTGGAAAATAATGCAGCAATATATTTCCATTAAATGTGCTGCCATCAGAACTAAAGTATTCCAATGTTATACTGATAGTAGTTAAATCCCATGAGAAATGTTTTCTAAAATATGGAAACAAAATATGATTTGGGCGCAAAATGCCCATTTAATATACTGCTTGCATTATTAGTTCCAAAGCAATACCGCTCTATAGCACTATTTGTCTGTAGAAAACCTAGGAGCATATTTACAAGCCCCTTGCACGACTGGAGCGTCACTTTCTTGGAGGGTCAAGTGGTGCAGTGTGCTGGTCCATATTTACAGGACCAGACAAAGCCACCCTGCATGGCATTTCATGGCTATGTAAATATGGCCCACTTTCAGGCATTATTCTGCATGAAGGGGCATTGCATGAGTGTTGCTATATGGTCTCCCATGCAACACCCATGGATTCTGATGATTCCCAGATTTACAAGGTTTCGTAAATCTGGGAATATGTTGGATTCTAACGCCTCCCAAGGGGAGGGAATAGAAGTGGCACAAAGACTAGAAATAGCTTTATTTCTACTCCTTTTTTCTCTTTCCGTGTTAAATTCTGCAGCACACATAGAAGTAGAAAAACACCCTCAACTGTTTTTGTGCAGGAACGTGACCCTTCTTGCAAAAAAAACAATAATCCCTGAAGCGCAACCACCCTTGCGCAATGGTGCAACGGTGTCCCTACATTGGAGCTAGGCAGCCTATTGTGTGCCAGCGCAGAGGAAAGCACAGGGATGCATCGTACTGTTGTAAATACGATGCATCCATGCACTTTCCTAAAGACACAGCTCGGCGCAGCATGATAGGTTGCTGTGCCGCTGAGTCATTTTTTTTGTAAATATGCCCCCTAGTGCCATTACCACATTACGGGAGATTTTCAAGTCATATCGAACATGATTATCATCACCTGACAGGCATACCGTGATTGGTTAGATGAGGCATGCAACACAAAATGTGGTTCTAGAGCTGTGCTTGTAAATTTCCCTCTAACGACTGCATAAGGGTGTAAAGAGAGGAAGTTTTCCCACTTCCACAGATAACAACACCCACTGCTCAAGGTCCCTTTCTCACCGGGCCGTCATGCACAGATGCTGAGATATTTCACTCAATCTAATATTCAGCAGTCTGGAGCTTTGGGGGTGAGATCAGTAGAGAAAAATCAATAGAGTGAGTAATGATGCAGTTTGATCTCTATGAAAGGACGACTGTAGTCAAACCTCTGGACCTGGCTCTTGCGACTTCCTCCCACCGAGATCCTTTTATAAGTGAAAGACAGAGGAAAACTCTAGGTGTAACTCGCGGAAGCAGGATTGTCTTCATTGCTACCTTCTTTGATTCCAAAATATCTCCCCTTGAGCTGGATATAAGACATCCCTGATCAATATTGGTCACATATCTGGGAAAATTGACTGGTGCTGCATCAACGCTGAGACTGGAACTCTATTTCTGACACACTCTGTGATGCTTGGCTGTGCCATTATAATAAATGCATGACTTATTCCTAGCACTGCATAGAGATTACCGTGGCTTGAATGATATGCATTTGATTTGAGTCACACTATTTACTGCATCTCACATTTTCTGGCACATTGACAAAACAGATTGTTGACAAAATCACCTCAAATGAAAGCTTCATTGTATTCCCGGCAGCCGGGCCTACCGGGGAATGAATTTATTCAATCAATAGCAAAGAAGCCTTGCCTGTCTCTCCAGCTGCCAATCAGACATCTCAACTGTTCTGCCACTTATCCTAGTGTCTGAGGACATTAAGGACTGAACACTCTTACCACTACAGATGTTTCCTACATTTATTCGGCTATCTTCTGAGCAAATCCTGGCATTGTCTCCGGTGACGGACAATTGACTGACATTCAATGCATCTAAGATCTGCAATGGTTTTACAGCGATTGATTAATACTGCTTATCAGACACAGTGAAGGATATCTGTAAAGCTCTTTACATTAAATGGATCCGTTTAAGAAGTGTTTCTATCCACTTAAGGAATATATCCCATCTACTATGTTATGAGTATTCCTCAGAACTGTTTCGAAAAGCCTTGAAAAAGTCGTTTCACAACGAAACACATTTCGGCTGTTGCTCACGTTGAAATTTTGGAATAAAGAATATGGAACACTTTCCTTTAGCCTTTGTGTACTAATTACGAGGTGCTGTTGAACGACAACTAAAAGGACCCCCTGAATATATGGACCTTGATACCTTCTTTTGTGGTGTTGCTCTGAACACTATTTCAAAATAGATGTGTGGAGGGCTTGTGTGAAGTGGGATACCACTGAATGCTATGAGACCGAAGATGAGGGGCGAAGGGAATATCGCCCGCCAGGAGCTCTGCAACGGTGCCCAGAACCACCACCCCACTTCCATCCTTTCTCTGCGGTAGGCAATGTTAAACTAGTGGTGTGGGTTGTAATATTGCCACCAAGTTCCTGCATGAAGGGGTTTTGGTGGGCCTTTGGTCCGAGCGAGGGCAAGGAGACCAACATCTGATTAGAGGTAGCCACTCCTACTTCCACTTTGTAACATTTGAGCAGTAGTTGTGGTACCTTGGAGGAGAGAGAGCACAGTCTCACTTCCATGGGGAGAGTGACCACAGCCTCCCAACAAAATATAAAGGGCCAGATGTACGAAGCGATTTAGCATTTTATAACTGTCCGAAATGCTATTTTGGGCCATTAAAAAATGCTAAATGACCTTTTGATATGTATAAAGATCAAATCGTGGTTGCACTTTGTGATTTCTATCCAGTAGAAATAGCAAATTGTGACAGTGAGCTATGAAATCGCAAACAAGGACTATCTATTTGTGATTCCTAAAGCACATGGAATAAGCATTTCCTCAATTACCATTGACTCAAGGTTGATGGTAACCATGTGCAAAATGAAAAAATGCAGTTTTTAATAGAACAGCAAGTGTACATATGCCTCCAGGGCATATGTACACTTACATGTTCACTACAAATTTCAAGATGCCTCCAAGGGGACTTAAAGCCCAGATGCACTCTTGGGTTTGGATTTCCTATTAGGAAATCAAAATTTAGGAAATGTAAACCATTTCCTATTTGGTCCATACATTTGAATGCAATAGCATTTCCTATTTGTGATTTTTAAATAGTGATACCTCCTCTGTAGGAATCGCTATTAGGAAATTGCAAATTCTGTACAAACCATCTTGCATTTTGCAAAATAAGAATTTCGTACAACTGTCCTAAAGAGTGGGCATAATTGAATACTTATTGTGCCAAAATTGACATCTTGGCTTGAACACCTATGGAGTCCTACTTGAATACATGTCAGGATAAGGACCTTCCTGACCTCTTAATAATGTTTTACTCTGGCTTGTGGACAGATGAATTCTCGTGATCTGTACTTTGTGGTGCTTTTCAATCCACTTTTTTATGGGCTCACATATATCTTTATGGATGACAAGCTCGACAAGGCCACAAGCCGCTTAACAAATGTCCACCCGTTCCAAATGATGCCCTTCATTTTTAGGAGGTGTCGGTTAAAGTTTAAAGTGGCGTTCTTAAACTTCGCCATATTTGGCAAACACCACACTTCATGGAGTTTGTGAAACATTCTACCTTTGCTCAACTACGCTCGTAGGAGAAGCTTTTAGAGGTGTTAAAATTTGATATTTCACTTAATTAAAAACTGCTTCACTGCACTCGCCCATTAAAAGTGATTTTTTTATCAGGCCCTATTACTGCAGATTTTTTTTTTATTTTACATTAAAATTTGAGAAAGTTGCTAACGCTGAAAAGCTTTGAAGAAGTTTTTCAGAGAAAAGACTGGGGGATATTAGCAAGGAATAGCGATATTTATCGCAAAATGCGCTTAGCGCATTTTTTTTATCGCTGCCTATCGCTGGATATGTTAGCGGAGAAAGCATGCTAATAGCTACGTTTTTCTCCATTGTGCTAAAATATCCAGCGATAGCGGTGAAATGCGTGAATATTGCTGGAAATCCAGCGATATTCACGCATTAATGGCAATGGGGCCTTAACCTGAAAATCCACTTCCCATTGGATAAACAGGTAAGTCATGTTTTTAGCAGCCGTTAGATTATAGCGATAATCGCGCACAGCGCAATTTTTTTTAGCGCTTTGCCTGCCTAGCTAATAGGCGATAGCTGTGTTAGCGACTGCTTTCAATCGCTAACAGTTCGGGTACACCCACTTTGCATGTCATTAGCGATAAATATCGCTGACATGCAAATCGGGCCCCAAACCGGTCGCTATCGCCTGCAAGCTGTCGCTAACTGCTGTTAGCGACAGCTTGTTGATAGGGCGATAAAAATATCACCGCTTTAGCGGAAACAAGTGCCGCTAAAACGGCGATATGGCTCTTGCTAATATGCCCCTGAGCTATTTTACACATCCTTGGAAATTTTCGATAATCATCTTTTAGAAGCCAGAAAGCCCTCCTAAAGAAGTTTTGCAGCAGAAAAATTATGCAAACAACCTGATTTTCAGTCCTAGACTATTTCTTCTGCTATTTTTTTTCTTTAGTCCTTTGCAGGCTTGGTGAAGGTCATAGAGGTTACACAGTTTTATAAAACTCTTCATAATGTTGCAGATGGAAAAGATTTACAAACACTCCTGAGTTTGAATGATGCCGGCTTCCAACGCGGTTGGTTGATTCATGCAGACGGGTTGCGATTGGAGATCGCGTTGCCTTCACCGCGATTGTACGTAATGTTGGTCTCCTTTACCTCAGGAGCTTCTCACACGCTACAGGGTTGGTGCCCACAGCCCGCATTGGCAGTTGCTGAAAATTTCCATTAATCTTGATTCACAGACATCTGTATTATCCTTCTCTATGCCCCATGCTTGAAGTGATGTGACACCCCATTGTAGGATCAGTTATCAAGGATTGTTTGATCGCCACCCTTCCCAGGATATCATCTCCCCAACTGAGGCTTATGTTAGGCATCTTTTAGTCTCATGCATATACATTTAAGTCCCGATGATGACCCCCATATATAAAGTGGGATTGAAACGTTGTTGGCACACAGAACCATGACTATCAGGAATGTCTTTTGTCAAAAAAAATTATAGTATTGATACTTCCAAAATAAGATAAGACATAATCTGTTCATTATTATTAGAGTCACTAATGAAAACGTCTGAGCTGTGAAAGAATTATGTTTATTTGTTGCTTTCCACTTTTATTTCATCTCTATGTGTAATATGATAGAATAAATACCTGTGTTTTTCAATTTGGATTTTTTGACATAGAATTCATCTGTCTTCTAGGATCATTGTTGATTGAATTGGTAGTGAGGGACCACTTGTTCTTTTACAAATACGTGTACATATGGTCCCTTATATATCTTTGGGGTCCCTTGTCTATGAAAGCACAGCCTACTAATAACAGCATTTACCTAGCTATGGATCTAACCTATTCCATTAGGTTTTGTAGTTATATGACTTATTTTATCTGTATTCTAGGGTTTCGATAGCTACCATTTTAGACCTGAACATTCTCCACTCTTGGGAGTCTTCAACGAGCAAACAATGCTTTTATTTCTCATTGGATTTGGGAAGATGAGGTCTAATCAGCACAGTGGATGTAATACTAAGGGCGCCTCAAGAAATGCTTAACATGCTGGCATGGACCACTGTTGATTGCCGACAATCTGGTCATTGGGGCAGGTGAAGCAGATGGGAGCCCTGAGTACATTTCTCAGATTATTTGATGTTGCTTGAATCACATGGCAAGTGTGAAAATCGTTTTAATTTCAAAAGATGGTATTACATGTTATAGGAAAAGGGTATGTGGTCATATGTCAACACATGAGGCAGTGTAATATGATATCCCCTGACAAATAGGTTTATATAATTGGACAAGAGATTACAATGTTCCAGAATTGGGAAGTGTACAGAGTGTGGGGCTAAAGAGGGCCCAGAATGAAGGAGAGATAAGAAGTGAGAAAGAGGGGAAGAAAGGAAGGGAGAGGGTAGCAAGAATGACAGAAAAGAAGACGAGAGGGGTGGTTTTGTATTAACAGATTTTGTTTAGCATTTTCCTTCCTTATGCACCCTGACTACAGCATTGGTCCGTATTTATAGAGTAGGCAATTAACCACTGTTAATGTGATGTGTAAGGAAATTTAAAAACTTCTATTCCATTATTTATTGTTACCTCCCACATTGTCATGAACATATACAACATTTGAAAGGAGGAAAAGGAGGAAAAAACATAGGTCAATCAATCAATCAGCATTTGTAGAGTGAGGCACTGAATGTTGAACTGGCATCTCTTCTGTTTGGAGAGTCAGTGAAGTTTTCTGAAGTGGGGGTGATGCAGGTCCATTTGGGGGGATCCAGGATGAGTCTAGCTGGGATGTTGTGTATGGTCTGGAGTCTTTTGTGGAGTTGGGTAGAGATTTCTGTGTAGAGCAGATTGCTGTAGTCATGGCGGATGGTGACTGGGGCCGGTGTGACAGTCTTCCTGGTGTTGATTGAGATACATCTGTAAATTATGTGGAGCATGCAGAGGGTATGAAAACAGGAGGATGTGACTGCATTGACTTCATTTCATGGTCAGTTAACTGTCGAGGATGATGCCAAGGTTGTGTGCGTGGTCCGATGGTGTGGGTGTTGGTCCACGTTCTGCTGTCCACATGCTGTGGTCCCATGTGGATGTGTTCTTCCCAAAGATCAGTACTTCCGTTTTGTTGGAGTTGAATTTGAAGCAGCTGTCTTTCATCCTTATGGCTGTTTTGGTCATGGCATTGTGGAAGTTGGTTTTGGCATTGGTTGCTTCCTCGGTGAGTGAGAGGATGAGTTGAGTGTCATCAGCATTGGAGATTATGTTGAGGCCATGGGATCTAATGACATCTGCAAGGGGGGTCATATAGAAGTTGAACAGGGTGGGGCTGAGGGATGATCTTTGGGGTATGACGCAAGTGTTGTCCTTGGGTGCGGAGGTAAAGGAAGACAGCCAGATGCTTTGTGTGCATCCAGAGAGGAAATAATGGATACACTTGAGTTTTTTGTTGTTGTATGCTGGCATTGTGGAGTCGGCCGATGAGGGTGTGATGGGAGACTGTGTTTAATTCAGCAGAGAGATTGAGGAGGAACAGGGCTAACATTTATCCACAGTTGAGGAGAGATCTGCTGTCTTCTGTGGCGGCAATCAGCATGGTCTCGGTGCTGTAGTAAGCACGGAATCCTGATTTTGGGGTGTCAAGTAGGTGGTTGAGTTCCAGGTATTTGGTGAGCTGTTCATTAATGATTTTTTTGAGTACTTGGGTATAGGAGCAGAGGGATCTGTTGCAAATTTTTAAGGTCGCTGGGGTGGGCCAAGGGCTTCTTTAGGAGGGGTCTAACTTCTACGTGTTTCATCTGTCTGGAAAGGTTGCTGAGGGGATGGAGGGTTTGTGGATGCTGGTGGGCTCCGTGCTGATGGGTTGGCTCTGTGGTTGAAGCGATGGTATGGGCAGGGGTCGGTGGGTGCCCCGAAGTGGATGGATGAAATGATCGTTGAAGTGGCTATTGTTGCGGCGTCCGGGATCCAGGACCAGGCGCTCCTTCGTAGTGTAGTGACAGATGGAGGAAGGACCATGGGTCCTGGCACTGGGCATGGTCCAGGTGCGGACGGGTGCAGACAGGCTTGCCTTTGGTGTGCCTTTGGCATGCCAGCGACGCGGCCAGGCAGTCCCCTCCGTAAGTAGCCCTGGGAGGCAGGAGGGCGGGGAGCAGGAACAGTGATGGGGCGGGAGAAAACAGTGGGCAGGGAAGCAAGTGAGGACACAAATTGCCAATACCCAGGAAGAGGGCCAAGATAAATTACCCCACGGAAAAATATAAAAATACAGTTACCAAGCTAACAACCACTGGGCACGGAAGGTAAATAAAAGGAAATATATGCCCATGAAGGAACGTATCGGCAGCCCAACCTAACAGTCCTGCAGGCAGCAGGATCAACCTCTAGGGACTCCAGAGTAGTCCCTGTCAGCTTGGAGCCAGGCAGGAGGGCATCGCTGCCACCAGAGGTCTGGCTTCTTTTAGGCATTTGTGAGTTGTTGTATGATATTTCTAAGTGCAATAATAGAAAAGTCACCGTGAGTCACCCAAATCCCTGTCTGGTGAAATGCTGTGTGAAGCACATAATTCCAGTCTAGGTTTTCAGCCCTAGTCCTTCATTACATAGGCCACACTTCTTGGAAAGAATCCCTAGGTACACTTCCTTGGGCCATGGTTCATAGACCACCCACCTTGTTCATTCCACATAAAGCACCGTACAGTCCTGACCCTCTGAATTGCTTGTAAACTATAAATGTAAATTTGTCTAAGGTCAGATGGCCTGTCGGGCACACTGGCAGTGCCAGAAGGGCTGGTCTGACAATTAAATATGGGCTGTTTGTGTTGCCACAAACATTGCCTGCAGCAGACACACATGCATTCAGTCTCCTCTACCTTGCAAAGTACCAGCACAGGATGTCTTTACAACTTCTAAACTGACCCAATATGCAAATGTGGAACACTTTTTTAGCTCTCTGATTCGCTAGTGAGAGCCGCTTTTATTCTGGTGCCTGGGCACTTCCCTGTCCCAGTCCATCCCTGTCCCCCCTCTGAGCATCTCTTATGAAAAGGAAGGCACGTGCCCTCATTAGACATGCCCAGTTCTGCAGTAATTGTTAAACAGAGCCCAGCCTCTTCCGCGTGCACCCCCGCTCACCCCAAACCCCCTTTTGAGCACCAGGATTGGTTGATTTCGCGGAGGCCCTCAGCAAAACGTGCTCGTTCGAAGCGCATTGCATGCGCCATAGGAGGGGGTGCAAACCAGGCGCGCGAGAAGCTGTCAGCTTGAATCCTGCTCACCTGCAATGCGAGCAGCGGGAAATAGTGTAATTAATATTCCGGCGTCTTACTAAACGCTCAGAAAATCTGCCTGGGAGAGCCCTGCCTTCTGGCTATTGATTCTGATAAGTCTCCAGGCTGCGGGGATCTGCGTGGAAGAGGTGTTTAGCTTGTATACAAACAAGCCAGACCGCCTTTAGCCCGTTTATTAAATTGTATTTTGTATGCTGAGAGTGGTTTCAGCTGCTCACGTTTGCTCCTATGAGGGGTATATGGGGAATGGTTGCTTCCGAATTTAAAATAGGGGACAACATCTTAGAACTTCTGTTTTTTTGCAATACAAACATTGATTTCAGATTAATTTCAAGTGGAGTCGTCCATACATGCTCAGTGGACTGGCCTTATGCTGCTGATCTGTTGCTTTGACGAATGGAGGCATAAGGCCAGGGCCACCGGGACTAAGCTATTGTGCTGCTGCTGTGATTTTCACAAAATTATAGCTTTGCCACATTTGCCACATAATCCATCATCTGCTGCATATTCTGCAGTTCAAGAACAAGTTTTTGTTTCGAGCTCAAACGGTTCAAAAGTTACTAAAAATGCAGCTACATTGTTGCCGTGCAGTGGAAGGCCCTTTGCAAAGCTTGACTGTTCACCTTTCTGTCCCTTATTGCTATATTTAGGTGTTACACAGGTACTAATTAGGTGCAACCAATGCCCATACAGTGCTGCCAAATTTAAAAATGATGAAATAATGAAGTAATACTATTTCGAAATGTGCCACATTATGCCGCATAGTTTGTGTTTTCTTGCTGCATGATTTACTCAACCCTGTCACATATTTTGGCCCTCTCCTGATGCATTATTCCAGTGGCCCTGGCTATGACTGACCTGTGCAACATCCCACTTTTAGGGCACTGATCCCTCTGGTGACGAAAAAACAATGCAGGGTAAATTATTGATGGTATATTCATCAACGGCGACAACCATATGGTATAGTCGTGTACTGGGGTTACACAGTGATGGTGCATTGTGAAATAGACTAAGAACTTTTGTGTCCCAGTGATGTTATTGCTCACTTTGGGCCCACTCTCATAATATCGTGGGACAGCAGCGATAATGGTTTGCAGGGCACTAATTCAATTTGCCAATGCAATAATTGTATACCCTTTCAAAGTATTTGTGAATTTGACACTTTTATGCAACAGTGGCTGTATGGGTGCTCATAGTCCTCAACCAATGATGTCTACATTCAGGGCCAATGGTGATGATTTCCCCACTGAGTTCAGTTACTCAGAAAGTTCTTCGCCACCAGCATGCATTTTCCATGTATTACTTCATTTGAAGAATGTTTCCCCATCTGCACCTCCCTCCATTGTATAAGACTACACACACATGCGCAGACTCATTAAGTGATCCCAGTCACTCACCCATCTAACTCACTCACTCACTCCTCCACCTGTCTTACGCGACCATTAGAGACAAGGGGCCTCATTTATGAGAAATGACGCATCGCTGCGTGAAAGCAGCGATGCGTCACTTCTCAGTGCGCACTCCTTGCGACATACCTGATGCGTCATATTTAATGTATGACGCATCATGTCGCAAGGAGTTACAGATACGTCAGTATTTCGGACGTATCTGTAAGCGCAAAAGTGACGCATCGCTGGAATGTGTCACAAAAGTGATGCAACTCCAGCAATGCGTCCTTTCACATGGGGTAAGCCCCATGTGAAAGGGCTTGCGTCAGTCTTACGCCTGCTGTGAGGCAGGCGCAAGATTTTGCCGCAACACCGTCCTAAAAGTGACGCAGTGAAATCTCATAGATTTCACTGCGTCACTATTACGAGGCTTTTTGCGGGGGAACGCCCCCTCTGCATACATTATACCTGACGCAGGTATAAAGTAGCGCTGGGGTTTACAAAGTGACGCATCTGCTTTGATGCGTCACTTTGTAAATAGTGCACAGCAGGAGGCATGTTTTACGCTACCGATGCGTCACAAAAAGTGACGCATCGGAAGCGCAAAACTGACGCACGGCCTCATAAATGAGGCCCAAGATACATTATTCATTTAGATGGTGGGGAAAAGTATCAGAAATACACGTCTGTGTTCTCTGTGTTTGAAACTGTGGGCAATGGGAGTTCAAAGTTGTTACTTAGTTATGGTTTTTTTCAAGTGGAAATTTATGGACATGGCAGATTTCGGGAAGAGTAAACTTCCGCAAAGTAGAAAACAAGACTTTTTTGTCAAAAGCAGAAATACGGAGGGAGTCGTAGCAGGCTCTGCAGAAGAGCGCTAAAGAAGCTTCCTAAATGCTGCGCCAAGGTGTGTATTTGTTGAGCAGTTTTATTACGTGGTCCTTTAGCGCCTACGCCATTTCCAACCGCTAGGAAAAGACAACAATTAATCGAATCGAATGACATGAAATATGGGGGCTGGACTCCAGTCAGTAGCAGGAAATGGTCTTGGTGCCCGGCATTTTTCGGTCACCCTCCTTGATGAGGGAGGGGTGTGGTCGGAGGGTACTTGTAGCCCGTGGCCCAGTTATAGATGTAGATATTGATGGGAAATAAGATATCAGGGCAAATCTAATCAGCTGGGCCATCGCAGTGCTACTAACGTGAACTGCATTTGGTCCCCACTTTTAAACTATGATTCATCTATTTGTTATAGACACTACTTGGCGATATGATATCTACTGTTAATAAAATGATTTATTAACTGTGTGGCTACATCTGAAGTAAATATTCAGAGGCGGCCTTCTTATAAATCTACAAACATGTCCAGGACTATGTTTCTTTCTGGAGCGTCCCTGCTGGGCTCAGCTCTCGTTATAGCAGACAGACAGACAGGTGTCGGACAGGTAGGTCATAGATTTACAGGTGAACCATGCCATGCTCTAACTGGCCTGTAGGTGTCACTGTCCTACTGTTGCTAATTGGTTCTTGCACTGCTGTACCTTGCGTTGCAATAATTCTCGCTGGTTGGTTCACTGAGTAAGGGGGTAAGGCGGGCTTTTCACAGTGTGGGCCGAGTCGATTCAGGCGCGAACTTGCCCAGGTATTCTTATGGTAGCAAGCAATAAAAGTTAATATTACAATTCCCAGAGCACAGACCGCATTCCAACGAAAGCTTATGCACGAGCTTGGTAGCAAGGAGCCATCATCAGTACAGTGGGCTCGGGGCACAACTTTTAAAGCCGAAAACTGGGACAATTTCCAAAAATAGAAGAAGGACTAACATTTTACTACAACCCAGCGCACAGAATGACGGTGCTCCTTAGCCGAGAATTACAGAAGAGGCAGTAAGAATAGGGTGACCAGGCATCCCGGATTTGCCAGGACGGTCCTGGGTTATCACTAGCTGTCCCGGCAGATTTCGGGAAATTTAGCTCATATCCCGGTTTTTTGAGATGCGTCAATTGCAAACGTCAGGAGGTTATTTTTATGATGTACAAAGCAGGGATAGTTAGCAATTCTTTCAAGAACGCAATTTAATTAACAGGCAAAATACTTGGTTTAAAAATTGTATTTTATTTATGCTCTTAGTGCCTGTTCTGTTATTCTCTGCTGAGGAGCGCTGTCATTCTGTGCACTTGCTTGAAGTAAAATTGTAGTCCTTCTTCTATTTTTGTGAAATGTCCCGGTTTTTGGCTTAAAAAATCTGGTCACCCTTAGAGAACAAACATAAACTGCCATTTTTAAAGCCGGTAACATGGCTGTTAATTAAATATAGGTAGTTTTAATCCCCCTGCACTATTATTTACTAGGGTCTGAAAGGGTAGGTCATGCCAATCACAGGGGTATCCCACACCATAGTGTACCCTAGTGTATAATTAATTAATTAATTAATTGTGGGTTTCTAAAGCGCTAGAATCGACTCCCGAAGGAGTATCTCTGCGCTGTAGACCGCTGGGGAACCCGTCCTGGCTTTCCCTGTGAGATGGTCCCTACTGGGTATCTCCAAGGTGAAACCAGGCATCCCTGGCGTATGTGGGGGGCCGTTGTGGAGATGAGGCAAGCTAATGCCCAGAGTTGCCGAGTGTGATCCCTGGTTAGAGAAGGCACCAAAGAGAGAATTATCGAGTCCGCTGACCCTGGTCCACGACCCTGCCGCGTTGGGGATAGAACCCTGGTCCCGGGCTGTCCTCTGCTTCCGGGTCTGCCGCCTCTAACCAGTGAGCCACACCACTCCACTATTATTTATTAGGGTCTGAAAGGGTAGGTCATGCCAATCACAGGGGTATCCCACACCATAGTATACCCTAGTGTATGTAGGTGTTTTTGCTGCATTCTAAATGTGTCTCTTTCAGCATAGCACTGGCCCTGGGCCTGGTTAGGCAGAGCCCAGGGTCAGTTACCACCAGTACCAGTCAGCAAAAACTTGGGTTTGCCCATGGCACAGGAGGACTTTGCAACACTTTCTTACAACATCTGCTACCTATCCCTGTTTTGCAAAAGAAAAAAAAGATACCTCCCACTGTTTTCAGCCGAACCTCTCTAAAAAACAGGGCAGGAGCTTAATTTCCTGAAATCTGCTGGGACAGCTTGCGAAAAACCGGGACTGTCCGGGCAAATCCAGGACACTTGTTCACCCTACCCAATGGTGTCTGTGTTTTACTTCTCTACAATGGGGAGGGGTCAGTTTTCCTTGCTTGCGTAAGGGTCCAAGGCTCCCTTTAAACACTACAGGTCAACAGGGCACTTAGGAAACTACAGTTATAAGTAGCGCCCGAGCCATTGGACCACCAGGCACATGACAATGTGTTCTGGGCTCATCAGCTCTACTCCCATTGGTCCAGTGTGATTTGAAGCCTACAGCGGACCAAGAACTAGGTTCTTGTGCATAATACCCTTATTTTGGAACTCCTGCCATCTGGGACTACTTCGTCTATATTTTCTGCAAGACTCCGTTTTCACATTTTTTGTGCTACATGTAGTCCTTTTTGGTTTTAAATTTACATCTCGTCCAAGGTGCTTGCTGTATATTCCTCCTCTCTTAGATAGAGGTTTGGCTATTCTTAAGAAATAATGGCACAATGACCATACTGATGGAATGATGACAGTGAGGATAAAATCTCGAACTCATTCCCCTCCCACCCCCCTTCCGGACCACTGCTTTGTGCCTGATGCTTAGGAAAGACCTCATACATCATGTCTTTGAAAGACACTTCCATCCTGGTCCACCTCAATCCCTGTTAGTGATTGCTGTCTTCACAACAGTGGGTTTAGGCAGAGTTTTAAGTGGGATGAAAAAACTGGGCAGTCTCTCAAAGGGGCGTGGCTTAAAACCCATAAGCTACAAATCTGTGCTTAGCAGAGTGTGCTGCCCGACTGGTAATTTGCTGCTCCTGTCATTGCAACCAGATATATAATACAAGCAACATTACACCTACAAGAAGTCGGGACTATTGGTGTTGTCAACGGTTTATTGATGCATAAGAGAAATAAGCAACAACTATGGCGTCCTTAATATTGAAAATGCTTCAGTTTTTAAATGATGAGACTGTGAAAGAACTATAATGAGTCTCTTTGAAGTTACATCAAAGGATCTGAGGAGTGGCACTGCTGCAGAGTTAAGATTTTCTTTTCATCCAAAGAGTGAGGGAAAATTTGGAGAGCCCGATAGCGACCCTTCTCTGCACATGCTTTTTAGAATTGCCGATGCTGAGCGCCGGCAGCGCCCGACCCATTTAAAGCCCCGGGTTTAAGCCATTTCCGTCTGCCTCACTGTTCCCCCTCCACCTCCCACCCTTCATCCATTCTACCCTCACTCACTCCAGGCTCATCTGGCCCTGATTCCTCTCATAATGTAGGACTCTCCTATCTGGTCTTTAGCACTACACCAAGAAGTGCTGATCCCACTGGTTCCATTTTTTATGTACGTCTTGGCCAAGTTACTGCATTGGCTTGAGGTCATTCTTTCAAATTTTCAAGGCTTTGCTTAGCCAGGTAACTCAAGGCCCTGATTTAATTGGTTTGACACTGCGCTGATCCAGGCAGTCTGTTTATCTTTTACCTCATTCTTATGTTCTCTGTTGTTATTTGGTACACACCTCTTTTCTAGTCAAGAAGGGTTACCAGCCTGAGTGGTTAAGAGGGATTTTTGGTGCATCTGCCCTTTTTTGAGAATGTGCACATCTTTTTGCACATGTTCCTAAGGTATACATGAATAATTACTTTGAGCTGATATGATGGATATATGATGTATTTGTAATTTACTGTACATTTGCACAGGTCCAGCTGTGTAGCAGAAAAACAGGATTTGTGGGATGCGGCAAGTGAATATTTTGACTTTTTTTATAAATGTGCTATAGTCTAGAAGTTTTCATATATGATTTTCTGTGTTGAACGGCGTGATATACTATCTCCATTTGAAGTATACGTGAATATGAATATCTACTGCCAACCAGCTAAGGTAATTTGAGTAGTTGAAAAGAAAATTAATGAGTTGTTTGTATTTGAGCACTATGACCATAGTGTACCAAGGGTATATTCCTTGATGTTTTAATGGTTTTCTAGTGGAATGATGTGATTTTTGTAATCTATACTTGTATGATCTATGGTGATCGAAACAAAGTTAATCTGATAATGGTGTGTCTTTTCAAACAAACAAAGGGTGTGACTACACTCCCTCACATCCCAGCACTCAGTCTGCCCTAATGCACTACCCTCTCTTTAACCCGTTGACCGCGGCGTGAATTCCGCCGCGGTGCGGGCATTTTAATCAATAGGCGGGGTTTGGACGGCTCCAGGCCGTCATCCGCACCTGCCCACCATCACGTGGGACTGCCGGGGGCTGTCCTCAGCATGGAACGGGTTAATTTGTGTTTCTTTGTTGATATTTCTCATTCTTCAAACCCTGCACCTTAGTGATTAATAGAAATGGTGCTGGGATAATGCTGGATATTATATAGAGAATATTTATTTGATAAAGGATGATATCTGTGATAGATGATATTATGATAGATGATGTCCCTGTTGCAGAATATGATATTCCTGATAGTGTATGATGACAATTTTGATGGGGATGACAATGATAGTGATGAGTTAGAGCTTGATGACTGTAATGGTGCTTTTCATGGCACTCTTGCTGCAGTTTATTGTATTAAGTGGTATGATGATGATAAAATAATGTGACAACCAGGTCAGTGTTGCATGACAAAGTTGGTAATGGTGCTGACGACAATTTTGGTGAATTTTGCTGATTTTGAAGGCGATGCTGATTATGATGAGGATAAAAGTGGTTGTGATGACAATGATGATGATATTTAATTGTTTTGCAATAATCCAACTTCCCTCAAATTGATGAAGAATAGAGTGTGGTCAAGATTCCTTAAAGATGCAGCAACAACAAACAACACCTGCTGTGGATTTTAGAGATGGCACATTGCATGACTCTCACTGACATTGCTTGAGCACCAGGATGCACACCTCTGCATTATTCATGCATTATCACTAGTTAGTGTAGGAAATTATGACATAGTCATAATGCATGCAGTTAACCACTAAACAAACCATTTTGTGTTCCTTTAATACACAGATATTTCCCCATGTCTAGATTTTAAGTCTGTGGAAGCAAAACGACAGAACACTATAGTGAAATGCAGTGCTTAATTTGAGTTGGTGGTTTCCGGTACTCAGTACTGGCACTTAATCATATATGCCAGCGCTTTTCATGGCAGCCACAGGGAGATTAAGTGATGTGTCCAGAACCACAGGATGTTGAACCAACGCCGAGATTCGAATCTAGTTCCCCAGGTCCGAAGTGGGCAGGTCTGGCCATTATGCCACATCCCCTCCCCACTTTCACTATTAGTAGTTGGTTCTGTTTTAGGCGGCACTAACAGAAGAAATGGGCTGGTGCAAGCTGCCTCCTGACAACAGCCCCAACACTCATTATTTTACAAATTACCCACTGGTGAAGTGTATTGAAAACAAGTTTGCACAGAAATAATAAAATGAACAAAAGCTTCATATTTCAAGGTAATTACAGTGGCAGAAAGTCATAAGACGCGTTTGCGAAGTCAAATTGTCCTTTTCTGCTCATGTGTTCATGTATTGACATCATTTTGACAACACACTAGAGGCAGACATAGAGCCACCAGTTCTGGTGAGCACCCCGGTATATATAGGCTATATGCACAGCACTAAATGGGATAAGTGCAAAGCAAGGATGCCTCATTCAGTGGCACAGAGATTGCCCCCCATTCGATATTTTGTACTCGATATTTGCAACCAACAGCAAATTTGTAGTGCCAAAAATCACTGATTCTTATGCTCTTGACAAGGAGACATTTCAACTGTTTTGGATCGATCAATGGCTCCAGATGGAGAAATCAATATTTTGCTGCAGCCTCACCACACTGCTGGACACAACCATAGTCGTGTGTAGATATTCTGGTGCCCTCTGCTCGTTGTACCTTAGGTAGTCGGTGAGTCTTGACCGGCATTTAGAGTCGACCCTTTGATACCACGATTGATCAAGACTAACCCTCCATGAAACTCAGAACTCTGTTTATTCACACAATGAATATTAATAATCCTGTTTTGCTGGTCCTCGGCCATTTTAAAACGTGTTGACTCTATATGTGAATGCGCTGTACGGTAACTTTCATGATTACTCGCTCTCCCTAAATCCTTCAGGTTTGCCTGCACTATTAAGCCTCAACTAAACAAGCTCTTTTCTCTGCATGCTGCGAGTCGGCTTCCATATTTCAGTGCTGCAAAGACCTGCTTTGCTAGCGGCAGCAACAGGATCCTGCTGAGAAATGCTCCCATCTGGTTGGCAGAGCCTGCTCTATCTGGAAGCAAATTTCTCAGCATGGGAAGGATGCATCAGAAACAATCACCTTATTTCATTTGCTCAAGTGTTCTTTCCAGAGCTGCAGCTGTTCTCAGAGTTAGCTAAAAAGTCTAGCTGCCATATTGTTTATCTGTACATTTCTTCCTATCCCATGATATTTAGCATTGTATCCACCAGCAAATACCAGTAGACACAGTTAGGTCTGGGTGAAATATTTTGCTCAAGTACAATACTGGAGGAATATCTTTGCTGTTTGTCACTGCCCCGCCTCTTCGGATGACCATCTTGGGGAACATCCTTTACAACGCAACTTTTACCCCGCACTACCATTACAACGCAACCATTACAACGCAAATCATTACAACGACTTGCGCTGGGAGGCGCTGTAGGATAGGGAATAGCTTAATTTTCTGTCCAACACCTTCCCTACTATCCACGGGGACTGGAGTTGGAATAGAAAATTAAACTATTCCACTATCCAGCGCCCCCCAATGCAAGTCGTTGTAACGACTTGCGTTGTAAAAACTGCGTTGTAATGGCATGCGTGGTAAAAGCATGCGTTGTGATGTCATACAACCACCATCTTCCACATGTTTGCTCCTGTGCCTCCAGAGGATGATCACAAAACATTTTGGCTAATCTGATTGGCCGAAAAATTGAAAGAAGTTGGCCAACCAGACTGCCCACAATATTGAAACACAGGAACTAATTGTGCAAATCTTTTGTGATTGTGTCCTGCTCTCCAGAGCCTGAAGTCTCTAGTTTACTACCCAAACGTGGAGGGCTGGCTGTGGCGAAACACCCCAGCATTCTGCCAACCTCAATCAATCAATCAATCATTTATAAAGTGCACTATTCACCAGTGAGGGTCTCAAGGCGCTGGGGGGGGTGGGGGCGGGGGTAGCGGGGGCGGTAGGGTGCTGCTACTGCTCGAACAGCCAGGTCTTGAGTAGCCTCCTGTAGGTCCTGGGTCCGCAGTGTGTGGCAGGGTGTTCCGCAGGGCCAAATTCACTATACAAAATACGTGAAGAAGAGAGTATTTTCACAACAAAAATGTCTAGCGTGTGACTTCTCAACTAACATATAACCGTTAGTCTATTGGTATGTACTACAGTATTTATATATTTTTCAGATATCTGTATTGGCAGTTACGCCAGTGGCCATTGGTTGGGCCACAGGAATGAAATATGATTCTTAATTTACTTACTTTTTTCCAATCCTTGAATCAAATGATGTTTTGGAAACCACGAAACCTGCTCTTTGTGTACTTTCCCCAAGTGTTGTTTTTCTTGTAGGCACGTGCTCCGAAAAAAGAACCTGGCCCTTTTTTGCCACGCCATGAAAGATTCATTGCACACGCTTCATTAGTCTTTCTGCAGCACCTTGCTAACTTAGGAAAACTGCAATTAATATGCATTATTTACATATTTATTCACCGCTAATCTTGTCGGGCATTCATAAATATTGAAAATGGGTTCCGTCAATATTGCTGCGCACGTCTGAATTAATCCAGGAAAATAACTGTAAAACATTTATAGTAATTGACTACAAGCTGTTTTAGTTGAACAGTGCCACGTGCCCTGGGTTCTTACTTGAAGGCTGATGGAGTGATATATGTCAGTGATGGTGAATGGATGTTGCTTCTCAAACAATGAGAGGCTCTGACCGTTGGTGGGTGGACAAAGCATCCGGTGCCACCATTAGGCATCGGGCATGGGTGGTATGAACGTGAACATTCCTTAAGGTAGGAGAGAGGCATTGTTGCTAGTGTGGTGTCTCGAATCAAGAAACCTAAGCACTGGTCCTACATGAGCAAGTGACCAACTGTGTGATCTTAGACAGCTGAATTAATTAACTTTTTAATTTGTCTCAGTTGCTTCATTCAAAGAAGCGAGGGGTGTTTGGACATAAATTACCCCTCCTCTGTATGGTGCTGTATATCATTTACCTTCTTCGTTTACCTTTTTTCTCTATTTTTTACTGAACTGAGTGATTCTGAAAGAGGAGGGATTGACATTAAATCTCCATTTGCAAAATGTATTTAACGAGGCCCTTGTAGGATTGAAGGAGTAACCAATTTATATAATGAATTATTCCCAGGATGCAAGTGTGTAGTTTTTGGAACCTTAAGAAAAAAAGTGATGTCTTACTTTGGATCAATATGTAAATGTATAGCGCCAACCTATCTGGTCGTAGATCTTTTGGCGCATAAATAAGAGATGTGACATCAAGATTGCGCCCGACCTTTTAAAGCCCACTTCAGTATATCCTGGTTATATGGGGAACAGGGGCGTAACAGAGGCCCCTGCAGTCCCCGTGGTGCGGGGGGGGGAAGCTCACCCTCCAGGGGGCCCCGTCAGCACCGCACTTCTACTGGGGAGCTCTAGATTGAGTCCGGAGGGGGCGCCTTCATGTACCCTGCAGGGGGGCACCCCTCAAGGTTCGTTACGCCACTGATGGGAAAGACACGACGAAGTTTCTGTCTGGTCTCGCCCAGTAAGCAGGGCGAAGGCCCTCCTCACAGAGCTTCAAATGAGCATTTGAGCACCCCTCCCCCTCTCCCACTGGCACAGAGAAGCGGTCATGCGGCTGCCAGTCCCAAGCGCGGTGCTTTTGCCCATGCAGCAGACGCGCAGACTGATTTATTCAAAATCACTTCTGCAAACAAACGGGATGTTATCGTTTAAACTACTTTCCAAATGTCAACAGCGATTTCCAAATCCCGTCTCCTTTTCGCGCCTTGAGTGAAAGCCCGATTAGCGAAGAGTGACGCTATGTTGACTGGCAGGCACGCGGTTACCCTTTCAGTTTCCGGTCCCCAGAGCCTCGCGAGGCAACTTTCCTTCCTCCAGACAGTGCCCCTGTCTCACCCGGAGCAGAGGGGGATTTCAGGGGATTAGAAGTCAATTTCCGATGACACTCTGTGACGTTCCACTCAAAACTGCGCCATGATTTCCCAAACTTTGGTGGAATTCTGAGTGGGTTTTTTTGTCGACCAGAAAGGGGTCATAACCAGGGCTCGAGTCGGGGTGCCACTCGGGTGGACGGCGTCCCCCCACTTATTTTACCCGGAGCTCGATAACTATAAACTGCAACTGAGTGCAAGCCACCTTTCGTGACGTCACTTCCTGTTGTGACATCAGCGTACCCACACTTCTTTTTTTAGGACTTGTGCCCTTGTCATAACCAGGCGGGCAACTAGGGCCAAATTTCGGGGATGGGGGGGCTGAAAAATATTTCGGGGGGGCTAATTCTTCCAACCATAGGCAGAGTGGCTGTAAGAAGGGGTGAACACACAACAAAAGCCTAATTTACAAGTAAATGGTCTTTTAAAGACCTGCTAAGTACTCGGGTGCGGCTGCAATTAGATGCTCGCCAGCCCGCGAAGCTGTCTCCACCTGGGCTGACACACACGACGGGGGGGGGGGGCTGAAGTCCCATGAGCCCAATGGGTGTTGCGCGCCTGGTCATAATAAGTCAAGAAACAGAGGAAGAAAGTCTCGCATTCGGACTGGCCCATTGCTCAGAAGTGATTCAGCTAAAGTCGGAACCAGCACCACAATTACCCTCAAAGCAACCTATTGAAAAAACAATATTTAATTTGTCAATTTACCATAAAAACGTAAGCTAAACCATGCATTATCTGTACAATGTGGCCTGTATGTGGCCGGGCAGGTCGCAAACACAATGCTGTCTGTGGAAACACACATTAACAGGGCTATTTTTACAACAGGTTTGCGCAAACACACTCACACTATTCCTACAATGTGGTTTGTGGAAACACACCCCCTGTAAACTATACGCAATTTATATAGTGTGGTCTTCACAAATAGTTACCCACGTTCTTGTAAGATGCTTAATGGACTAACGATTAATGCATTCTGTGGAAGCACACCAGGGCCGGACTGGCAGTAGCGGGCACCAGGCGTTTCCACGGTGGGCCGCCAGGGTGGGGCCCATTTTGTTACCGGGGGGGCCTGCAATTTCGGCCCAGGGTAACAAAGTCAGCTGAAACCGGCCCATGCAAACAGCTCGGCCGCATCCCCTCAGCCCCCTCAGGGGGGCAGGCCGAGCAGTTTGCCAGGGCTGGTTTTGTGTTCCAGCCCGGCCCTGAAGCACACACACTACAAACAATGCATGTGGCTTGTGGAAACACACACACCCTGTAAGCAATGCATTATTTCTACAATGTGGTTTGTGGAAACATTCACACTCCAGTGTGGTCTGTTCAAATACACACATTATTTTATCAAATCCTTTATTGACCAGAGAACAATACATGTATTTAATGATCTGGTTTCTGTGCCAATAATGATAGCAGTTGTCAACCTGTTCACAT
This sequence comes from Lissotriton helveticus, assembly GCF_964261635.1. Classification (NCBI taxonomy): domain Eukaryota; kingdom Metazoa; phylum Chordata; class Amphibia; order Caudata; family Salamandridae; genus Lissotriton; species Lissotriton helveticus. Next base: position 130,798,149 of record NC_136069.1, read on the forward strand.
CTGCTATCCTCCAGAGAGCAAATTCACCTCCAGGATTCTCAACATTAGGACCAGAACCATAAATTCAAGCCAAATTCCAGGGCCACATGTAAAGCCTCATATTTGAGTCAGGCTTAAAAGTGATCCTCAATCAAATACTGATGCTGTCTCTGAATACATACATCTTATAAATAATTATAGCCACATGCTGAGCCCCGCAAGCATTTCACATCGGCATGACCTGATGAAGATCCTCTGTTCAAGCGCCATCTTCTCACGGCATCAAAGGACACTTTGCCATGTGTAGAGAGAGCCGAAATGTTTTAATTATATTCAGTGATTTCAGCAGACAGCAAGTAGCAATGGTTTCGGCACAGTCTTAGTGCATGGATTTATTCTGCCCCAACAAAGTGACATCTAGTCAGCTCCAGTTCAACCCAACTTAAGGGCATCCTCTACTGTTTGTAGGGACAAGCTAGCATCCCCAGGTCTTGCCACTATGGGTCACCACCTCACCTTACAGTGCGCTAGAGACATTCTATCTTTACATACAGGCAGCTTCATGTCTAAAGTCATGGGGCCTAAGTCACAATGTAAACTGAGACAAAAGTCTAACTTTGCTACTCGTAGTTGACCTTTGTGAATAACGAAAGTGGTAAAATTAGACTTGTCTCAGTTAAACGTACTTTTTGGTCTTAATTTTAACTGAGAACAAAACTGAGACAAAAGACTAACTTTACTACTCGTAAATGACCTTTGTGACAGTGGTGTAACATAGGCCCCGCAGCCCCCGTGGTGCAGAGGGGTCCAGAGATCCAGGGGGCCCCCACGGCACAGTACCCTGGACCAAAAGCTCCTGACTGACTCTTTGAGGGGGGGCACCTCCATGTACTTTGCAGGGGACCCCCGCAAGTTCCGTTATGGCTCTGCATTGTGAATACTGAAAGTCGTAAAGTTAGAATTTCATCTTAGTTTACCTTTGTAAATAGGGCCCATAGTCATTGGATGTTGTCCTCTAAATGAACACAATGTCACTCACTGGCCATCAGGGTGATTGGGTGGCATGAAGGTATTGAAATGACAGAGAAAGTCCCTTCCTGGAGATGTAGGATTAGATGAATTAATGCAGGCACATATTCGTGCGGTGAAAGCAGCAAAACGCCAGCTCTGCTCTACCACAATCAATCCCCTGCTTGCTAATAAAAATCTGAATAATGATCAAATCCATCAAACGATTGGTGATAAAACCGGGTTAATTATCAGATCAATCACAGCTTGGCTGCACAGAAACCTTTTAATTAAGTCAGGCCTTGCAGCACCGATGGTGGTATTTGTCGGTGTGCAGTCTGGATTGAGCTATTAAATTAGGGGGGAAAACAGCACACCCACTGTGCAAAGGGGGTTTCAAAAAGTAGCTATAGCATGGTGACTGGTGTTTAGTTGGACAACTTGTAGGCAATTTTGCTGTAAGCCGTCGGTAAACGATCAGTATTAACACTGTAAGATTGTAGAGGCAAGCGTTTGTGTGTTGCACCTCTCAACAACAATATAGATTGAGTTATCTAGTAGCTGTATCAGTCAGTTTCAATGCAGTATCACTGACCACTAAGATTGTCAATAATGCTAAATATTGGTCCGTATCCAATTTATGGGCTCCAGCTGCAGACAAGGGGATATTTGGAGTTTAAAGTACATTAACAGGTATTATTGACTGCCTCCGAGGTCTGTAACATTATTGGCAAATTGAATATCCCTGTTCCATTTCAGCCTCTTTCTCCTATCATAAGAGAGTCAGACTCCGGCAGTTACAGGGTGTATTCTAAGGAATCTAATTGGCAATTTCACTCTTAGGGTCAGTGTACTAACATTGGGGATAGTGATTTGCAAATTGTGATTTTCTCTGAATCACAAATAGGAAATCGCTATTCTTAATGAATGAAGTTTTTTTTTAATTTGCAATGTCTAGTGAGTAACAAAGCAACCTACCTCATGAATATTAATGAGGTAGGTTGCAGTTTGTGGCCAATTACAAATGATAGTCATAACATGGATGGTACTCTTCTGGGGTAAGCCGACCACCATGCCTGTGATTTTCTTATGAATAATGCAAATAAATAACGCTGACTTTTTTTAAAAATGCAGCCCCTTTTCCTTGAAAGAAAGTGGTCTGCCTTTCCCAAAGAAAATTCAATGTTAAACTTTCATTTTTTGAGCCTGTTCTTCATTTCTTTTTTTTAAAGACATTCTCCAGGGAGTTGGGGTCCTGTGGGGTCCACTTCCTGTTTACAAATAGATCACCACCTCCTATGAAGGGATGGTTTAACTTTCATGTTTTGCAACCAGAATCTGTTTGCAAAACAATAGATAGCACTGTGATTTGGTATTTCGAGGGCACACCCTAAAAATACCCCTTCCAAATACTGAATCGTAAACCCTGTTTACGATTCTGTAGAATCGCAGTTTGATGTTTCTATCAATCAATTTACAGATGATTCCAGCATTTAGTTCATATCCACTTCATTATTGTTCTTCTTCACAAATTCTTCTGTACTTAGCCTGTCTAAGGACAGAAGAATTAGCAAGATATTTTTCTATTGCTCATTTGCCTTTACTTATATAGATTGTCCATCACATGTCCTAAAATGGATGCAATTAGTTGTGTGACCACTGGATTGAAGAGCTCTTCAGTGCTTATAAAGCATACCATTTTTGTATCACTAAAGTAGCTCCCACTGAACTCCCCAGGGTTCTCCAAAGTCAGTCTTGGAGGCCCAGATCCATGCCAGATTTTTAAGATACCTACATTCATCTAAATGGGGATATGCTAAAAATCATGCATGTGTCTGGCCCTCCAGAACTGACTTTGGAGTACCCTTTGCGGTAGTATGGACATGCCCGGTCTCAATTGGACCTCAGCACTACCAGTTTGTGTTTTGAGGGTGCAGCCTAAATAGACCTTCCCGGATGCTCCAAACTGAAGAAGACAGAACTCAATACGTATGAAACTTGTTGAGTCATATACTGCGACTCTAGGTCTTTCACCTGAACCCTAGCTTGCGGTTGAGGTGCCCCTAGCTTTACTATAGGAGTGTGCAAAATTCATGTAATTTGTTCTTGAGTAATTCTCCGGTATTCCATGAAATACAAAACCTGGATTTAGCACAATATCACAACCCCTCCCCAAACCAACAGTTTCTCCTATTCAGAACTCCCTTCACGCTTCCCATCAACCCTAGCTCCAATCTCTTATAATAGCAGGCATTTCACCCACACTAGTTTCTAGTGGTTAAATGTACAAAGACTCTCTCAGCCATTCAAAATGTGGCTCCAAAAATAATCCAAGGAGTCTAACGCTGGGATGACATGGCTCTGGTAATCATCTTCCAAACTCCTTAATTTGTGGCTATGTTGGCCCGTACTCACCACCACCAACACTTATATCTCAGGACGCAAAACTTAGTAGCTGACCTGGTAGCTCTTCTGATTATTCAGTAATTCTCAGCACAAATATACAACTGTTAAAAGCAATGATGTTAGCTCAGCCACTGGTGTGAGATACTGTACCCTTAGAGTAGTGGCCAAACTGGCAAATTCTTGCACACGTGACATGCATCCGCACCAGATATGTGTGCAAGTCCATGTACACTCCCAGGGCCTCTTTGCAGGTTTTGTAAATGTGGTGCCATTACCCAACCACAGCTCGCTAAGCCGGTGCTTCTTTGTATTATCAATGAATTATTGTAGCCGAAGTCAAGGTCAAGAGGTAACCGAAGACAAACAGTATGGGAAAGGGTACCAGTTCCCAAATACAGCTCTCTGCCACAGCGGATCTCATGCAGGCAACAGGTGAGCTGTGTATCCAGCGACAGGGAAGGACCTGTAGGCTTGTAATGAGATTCTTGGAGTAAACAGCCCGGACCGCAGTGCTAAATTTGTAAACAAATAAGTGCCAGCACCTTTGTCGGGAGGCCACGTCAGCTTGCACCACACATTGTCAATGTCAGCGTGGCCAATGACAGTACCTACACAACTCCTAACCATCACACTGCTACAAGTGTGACAATTCAGAATGCTTGAGGCCCCCAGAGCTATAAGAATGGCTTAGTAGGTAGGTAGTCATTGTTTAGAATGTAGATTGAATTAATAAACAACAGTGTTTGTGTTCATTTTTAAATTACATAAACAGCGCCACCATGTGGCAGCCGTCATAAGTGCAGTTGTTGACAATTAAGTGCCAGTGCCAAGCACTGGAAACCACCGGCTCAAATTAGGAACTGCCTGAGCGATAGTGAGAGACGGGTATGGTGTATGGGGGGCATGAGAAGGAACTGCACTGGGCCAAAGTGTATGAGAACTAAACCCAGTATTTGTAAAGCGCGAACTAATCACCCCAAAGGGTCTCAAGACACTGGGGACCATTGGGAAGATTAAGAGAGTGATTACCCAGAGTTACATGGTGCTGAGCTGACCTGCCGCTGGAGATTGAACCATGAGCCTGTGCCCTGGAGTTAGCCGCCCTGGCCGCTGCCCCACACCTCTTCCTAACTAAACCTAATCATGCACCCTACACTAAATGGTTAGGCCCGGCCCAGCCCTTCAGAAACAGTCTTGCAATACTAGATCAGGTGGGTAGCTGTTGGGGATTGTAGACAAAGCATTTAGGGGCATATTAGCAAGGAATAGCAATATTTATTGCAAAATGCGCTTAGCGCATTTTTTTTATCGCTGGATATGTTAGCGGAGAAAACATGTTATTAGCAACGTTTTTCTTCATTGTGCTAAAATATCCAGCGATAGCTGCGAAATGCGTGAATATTGCTAGAAATCCAGCAATATTCACGCATTAACGCCAATGGGGACTTAACCTGAAAATCCACCTCCCATTGGATAAACAGGTAAGTCATGTTTTTAGCAGGTGTTAAATTATAGCGATAATCGCGCTTAGCGCGATTTGTTTTATCGCTTTGTCTGCCTTGCTAATATGCGATAGCTGTGTTAGCGACTGTTTTCAGTCGCTAACAGTTTGGGTACGCCCACTTTGCATGTCATTGGCGATAAATATCGCTGACATGCAAAGCGGGCCCCAAACCGGTCGCTGTCGCCTAAAAGCTGTCGCTAACTGCTGTTAGCTACAGCTTGCTGATAGGGCGATAAAAATATCGCTGCTTTAGCGGCAAAAAGTGCAGGTAAAGCGGCGATATGGCCCGGCTTTACATGTTCCCAATATAACTACAATTAGAAGAATGCAAAGTAAACACCACGATTGGATGAGGTATTGAAGCTTGATGCAGACATTGAGAATTCTGCCCACAGGCAGTAGCTAGCAGAGCATGTGAAGGTCCTGACAACTGCCTGTTGCCCTTAAAATGCACCAGGAGGTTCTGGAGACCCCTGCCTGCACAGCACAGGCACTGCACAGGAAGCGCTGCTAGGAATGAATGATGTAGAGGCTGGCAGAAATCACAAGATTGTCGATGTCAGGCACGAGTCGCTCTGTTCTATGTTCTTTACCTTCTGGTCATTGTAGTATTCATTGTGCCATTAAAATGCTGACTGCAAGTCCCAGAATGCATATGGAAAACAATTGGATAAGCCTCTCAGTCCTGGCACGAAGTGAAACGATATCCCACTGAGCTGGAGAGGGCGTGATAATGCTAAGTCTATATCTGTTACGTTTAGGCTACATTATGGCACACTACAGAAGAGCTGCAAGTTCATGTGTTGTCCACCATATGTTCACTGCACACTGGCTGTCCAGAAGAGTGCACAAGCAGATGGGGTTGATGGAACATGCAGTGGCATTGCAAAACCCCATAGAAATAAGGCCCCTTCTCTGATCAGGTCTGTGCAGTGTGACCAGAGGTCTTTTTAAACACATTTATATTAAAAACTGAAGGAAAATGCACGTTTTGATCCAGGGAGGGAATCTAGACCCCCACCCCTCCCCCCATGCCTGTTTGACTAAGTCAGGGTCGTTCATTCTGCTCGCTACAGTTAGTTATAGGTTTTAGGAACACCTGGCTGCCTACTGCAACAATGTATTTTTCAAGTATGTGATTTCAATAGGAACTTCAACGTCTTATCAGGGTTTATTTTATTTCCACCATAGCCACAATCAATACAGGGTCATATGATCCTGCTCCTGAAGAAGAACTTCATCAAGTGTTGCTCCTACATAGAGCTCGAAACGGGTCGAAACACACGGAGTGGTGGAAGATGGAGAAAGTCCTATCTCCAGGGGCCATCGACAGGACTGAATTCACAAGATAAAGCAACACACGTCTGCCACCTCACCCTCAGAGCAGCTCAAAATATTCCCATGGGATAGCGCTGAATGATTTATAAACTGAATACCCTACTCTAAGTATCTTTTCGTGTTAAGAAATTGATGTTTTATTTCATTGTCTATCTTCTTTATGATACTTTATATCCTGCCACCGTGTATCACTTAGAATTACATATAATTCAACAGAAGTAATAAAAGAACAGTTCTTGCAGACAATTTAGTTAAGCGATTTCTGAGACTAAAGATATAACAATGTCAAACACAGCTAGAATTAAACCCATGTGGTTTATTCTGTTTTCTGAAAGGAAATATAATGATTCATGGCAGAGAAGAGGAATTGTACTTTCCTCTCTGATTGGTGGCCCCACCTTGGCCAACCGTAAAGGTCCTAACCCCATCCCATAATAGTAGATATTATGTCCACCATTTCGGAAGGTCATCCCTGGATACTAAAAAGTGATGAAGGCACAGCAAGCTCCCTGCCACTGTCTGCCAATAGCAGACGCAAACGCCTGCCACATGCTGACAGTGGGAGGCACTTGTGGTGGAAGTGGGTGACATCAACCCAATCAAATTCTTAGGCATTTGCACTTACTTTTTTGGCAAATTAGACAGATAAATAGTGTGCATGTAAACAACCTGAATAATGCACACAGCAGTTCACCACAACACCCAGGTCTGGTGGTGTAGTGGACTGATGTGTCCAATGTAGCGGCTTGTGTTTGAACTCATGGTCACAGGTTCAAAACCGGGCGGGTCCATTCAGACTTTCTTCATTCTGGTGTCGAGAAAATGAGTACCGTATAGTAACAATAAACATCTGTTATTCAGCGCCTTGGTACCCTTGGGTGATATAGGCGCTTTACAAATACACATGTTATGTTTTGTTACAAGACACAGCAATAAATGGCCAATGTGTTAGTGATCTCAGGAGGTGTAACACTACATCATAGTGGAAGTTGCACCCACAAATTCCATACTTCGAGACAACACTTATTCGTTCCTTTTTAGGCGGTGCCGTCCTGATTAGGATCATGCTGCCAACTGTGTGCATGGTACCTTTGCTTGCTTAGTAAATAACCAAAGCCCTCCAATAAAATCCTCTTGAACAAAAATCTGACTTCAGCCAATACTATCTCAGACTGGCAGCTGTGTATTGTGGAGGAAGGTATTCTCTTTTAAAGTGTGAACAAGGTCAGTTCCCAGTTGTCTCCCTTTCAAGCATGAAAACTGTACTGGCGTGGTCCTTTTTTGCACAAAACGATTCACCCCACCACCACTCATGGCATCCTCATGTGTGTCTATTTACCTTGAAGTCCTGACTTTGTCCCCGTGGCTTAGCCCACTAAATGCTGCACCTGAGGGTTTAGCCTAAAAGGAGTTGCCTTTAATAGGCCCAGCATCCCAGGTTCTGGTTGCTGAGGTAGGGTATGCTTGCATTAGGTTAACAGACAGCGTCTTCTCATTGGCGATTGTTGCCACCATCTGAAGCCACTATGAGCTACTGACACAGAGACAATTATCATGCCTTCAAGGACAACTATCTCTCCAACCTAAGATGCCTGTCCTCTCTTAAGATCCTCTGTCTATCTACTCCATGCATCATTCATTTATCTTATTGTCAGCATTGGCTATAGATATTAATGGTTTTCTACTCGCATATTCTTTCTCACTTATAATGTAATATCCTTTGTTATTTCACCTCTTTATTTTATGTAAATGGTGGAGAACCCTGCTTTTGTATATGTACTGATATCTGAACCTACACAATAACCCCCACGTGTGATGGGTCCTTAAGTAGTCCCTTGTCAGTTTTGAAAGTTGTATTGGCTCCCTCTAAGTTAAAGCTTTTATACACTTCTTTTTGTAATGTTTATTGTACAGGTTCTGCTTTTTGTTTCATTAATGTGGGCACCGTTCAACCAATAGGAATATGGGCCAGTGTTTGGACAGTAGCCAATAGGAATAGCTATGTCATGCAACCCACCTCCTGGATGGCAATATGACAGCAGACTGTTAACCACACTGCACTACCTTCTGCAGTTTCCTTGTTTCCCCTAGTGAATAGAAAGCAAACACACACCTCAAAAAGGAGGATTTTATTTTTGCTCAGATGTGCATTAATTTGCGATGCACTGAAAAGAAAAAACACAATTGTATCAGCCATAATACCTGCAGCTCCTAATCTCAAATGAAATCCCCTGGCTTGACAAACAGAGTGTTTTGCTTGTGTAGTGGACACTGTGAACTGAATATTAAACAGCATGAAAGTTATTCAATCCCAGTCTTGAAAACGCTTCCCACGTAGGCTCAAAATAAAGACCACACCGCACAGTGTAGCGTGTGCTCCTTGTGTGGGTAGGCGCTTCTGCGCCCCACATACTCATAGTAGGCACAAAAATGCTATAATGCAATATACACACCTGTCATGTAAGGAAGAGCGTGTTACACCTCAGTCAGGGTCACATATTGCAATGTTTGGGCTAGACCACACCCCTCGCTGGACCCTGGCCTGGGGCTGGTTAACTAATTTTAAATAAAATCATGAATTGTGGTGGGAGGCGCCTGTGGACATACTGTGGCAGTGGCGCTGAAAGTAGGGGTGCAGCAGGTGCACAATGTAACACATTATCTTTCAGTAGCCACAGGTCCAGCAGTGCATTTAATTAAAAGATTCTCTGTAGCAATTTATTGGAAAACTATTCTATGATTTGGACTTGTTGACCCCATTTTCCAAACATTTCTCCCTCTAGTCCCCCTGGACAGGCTTAGTCTCCTTTGCTGTCCTCCATTGTACAGAGATACAAGCATTTCTCCCTCCTATGGACCTAAAGGCCAGCAGTGCTAGTCAGAAAATTGTTCCAGCACCCCTTTGTGGTGGATGCTTGGCTTAATACTTCTTTAAAATCAGATTGAATTATAAAATTACTTCCTGAAGTGAGAGGAAAATTCCTATTTTCCCTATTATTTCTCAGGGAAATTATTATTTGATAGCTAATAGAAGATAAGTGTATGCAACCGTGTGTAGTATTTGTGGTCATATATTGCATGTATTTACTCTTGTTTAACATTTTATTAATTTAAGATGACCAATGAAGGTTTAAGATGACCAATGAAGGTGTAAATTACACAATTCTAAAGAAAAAATCTAAAACTAGAATCATATTTTTTGCTACGATGTACACAACCTAGAGCTAGCTGCAGTGTCTCTGTGTTCTGATTTCTATTAAAAAAGAAAAAGGGCTCAGAAGAAAGGAAACCCACTTGTTTGCACCATATTTTAGATTAATTGGGTACTGTTTTATTTTGTGTTTTTGACTGTCAAAGAGACCTAGGAATCCTTTGTTTGTGTTTGCTCATTTAAACTTAAAATATATATTCTTGGCATAGAATAATCTTTCTGAAATATTAAAGAGACAATTATTTGCCTTCTGCATGCCCTAGCAGAAATTCGCACACTGAGAAGGAAAGAAGGCAACCGCTGAGCAGGAAGTCAATTACATGGAAAGTGAAGTCCTTTATCTATTTCAGAAAGTGGAACAGCAGGTTTAGGCTTCCCAGAATGCAACTCCATGTAGCATCTGGCATGTTTTAGAAGCACATACACTAGAGAGTCGAAAATCAGATTAAAGGCCCTTTTAGGTCTTGAATTCCACTAAAGCCGCTAACAAGGGTGTCACATTGATGTCTACGCCCGGTTGAGCTCTCTGTTCCTAATTAAGCTTCAATTTATCACATCCATCTACCTTTTTCTTTACACAGCAAGTGCTGTAAAGCATTTAGTGATCTACTTTCTTATTACAAAGCAATTTAATGTATCACCACGGGTTAATTTGCATTTAAGCTGATATCTGTTCGTCAATAATGCTCATGAAATGGTACTGATAATTAGCGGATAAATTTATTGATTGAAAATGCTTATAAATTCCAACTCACCTTCATTGGCACTCAGTCGTTTTTTGTTGCTGTGATGTTCCTGTGTTGTTAGCTTTCTCTTTGCTGTCCTTTGGGGCCCTTTTGGTCAAAGGCAGCTGCATAACCTCTAAATAAGCTGTTGTGAATTCATTACTGGGAGGTAATATAGTCCTGCATCCTCCTCGCAGCGCGTGCCATCAGCCACTTTGTGGTTTACAAGCGCAGAGGGAGCACATTCTGAGAGTAGGGCAAAAAGGATTCTGTGGCTGGTAGAGAGAATTTTATGTGATGAAAAATAAATTAGGCACTGAATATTTGCCTGCGCGCCCAGTAATAGCCCCTCCCCCGCCACACTTATACACCACACTCTTTGATTTGCCTACTTGGAGGCTTGCTATAGAATATGTATTCTGACTCCTTTCTGGTATAGGCAATTACAGTGATCACAACAGGCCAGGATTGCATTGCAGTTCAATTAAAAAGGGGGTGCTCTCTTACATATGGCCTCCTATTCGGATGTGTGGAGCATCCCCCCCTTTGGGCGTGAGCACCCCTTATCCTTACAGTACACTGGGCGCATTACTGATTAAGCGCCCCGAACAGCCACAGGAAGCTTCAGTCAAGGCAGTTGTTTTGAGTTTTCAAAATGGCTGCTGGTCCAGTGATTGTGTGGGCCAAAACAGTACATGTCTGTTATATGTGTAGAGGTGAGGAAAAGAGGTAATACGAGGCATTTCATTGGGGGGCGGAAAGGGAAGGAGGCAGAACAGAATACCCTTTGAATAGGTACATTTTGCTACAATATGCAACTAAAGCCACTAAAACAAGGCTGGGAACAGCCGCTTCCCCTCTGCAATGGCGGAGGAGCGTCGCCCCACTGGCTCAGAGCCAGCAGCTGAAAAAGAAAACTATATTTTACAACTGTTTTATTTTTTCAGCTGCTGGCTCTGAGCCTTTGCGTGCAGCGAGGGGTGGGGCCAAGCAAAAGGAGGGGGAGTAGGAGTTTTAGTCCACTTCTAAGTGCACATGTGTGTGTGTTTGGCCAGCCAAACAGACATGCGCACTTCGGTGTTTCTAACCTGGCTGTATTGTACAGCCTGGTTAGAGAAAGGCACAGACTCCCTGTGCCTGAGCCCGCTTGCTCAGCCCGCTCAGGCCAATCCCCGGCCCCCGCTCCAGCTGCTCTGCCCCCCCACCACTCCATAGTGGCAGGGGGGAGCCGTGACTGGATGGGAATAAAAAAAAATCTAGAGACATGTAATATATAATATATTTTGTCATGAGAAAAAGGGCATATTAATAGATAATAGGAGGTTTGCTGTAAGCAAAGTCAACTGAGAAGCATGAATATAGTCTTTTGTCTTTTTTACTGCACTAGTGCACTCTAGGGGGCAGATTTATGATAACTGGCGCATCCCCAGGGATGCGCCAGTTATTTTGTGCCGCTGCTCCGCCACCCATGGTGCGCCGCATTTACAATGCGGCGCACCATGGGGTAAAAACGGCACAGATGCGTGACGCATCTGTGCCGTAAAGGTGGCGCATTGTTGGAGTTGCGTCGCAAGCGCGATGCAGCTCCAGCAAGGCTCGGGGGTGCCCCATCTATACAATGCTGCGTCAAGACCTACGCCTGCTTCAAGCAGGCGCAGGGTTTGGACGCAGCATTGGCCTGAAAGTGACTGAGTGAAATCTTATAGATTTCACTCAGCCACTTTTGCGAGGCGCACCTGCCCCGGAACGCCCACCCTGCGCCGGAACGCCCACAAGTGGCGCAGGGCTTTACAACGTGACGCATCTGCCTAGATGCGTCACGTTGTAAATGGGTCGTAGGGATGCGCCACGTTTACGCCGCAGTTGCGTGACGCAAACGTGGCGCATTCCCATCATAAATCTGCCCCTGTAAGTTCAAAGTAGGGTAATGGTGTTCTACATGCACGGTCATAGGCATTGTACTACACAGCAAAAAGCAGCTTTAAAGCTGAATCTGCCAGTGGCATTGAAAGTGAACCTTGAATATAGATAATTGCAGATACGCTTAATAGAGAAAAAATGCAAAAACAAAATCTAACAGCATGTATATGCTTTCATTGAAAGATATGTGTTTTATTATACAATTTTGTTACCCTAACCTTTTATTAAAACCGATTTTCGTTGGCACACTTTATTTAGTTCCCTACACACAGGCAACACACAGAAAATGCATTCTGCAAGACAAGTGCATGTTGTTTCAAAATATAGTTTTTGTGTATTTTTAATGCTTCTCTTTTTAGGCACATGTGATGAGTGGTTTGATAGAACAACATGAATATCAAACTAAAATTGTGTAGTGTAGTGCAACTGCAAATTCTGTTACTAAAAAACAAAAGATGGAGATTGATGTCTCAAGATCTTTTGTGATGGTGCTGGCCAATTTGTTTCAAGACTTGTAGGGTTTTCATGGTTTAAAGTTTGTTCGGTTTTTTTTGACTCAGGAGGCCAGAAGCAAAACATTGCTCTTGTTCAGCTATTCTGTTACTGCTCTAACACTTTCTAAGTGCTAAGTAGAGCCCTCAGCTCATACTACTTAATGGTGACATAAGAATATGTTTGCAAAATCTTCGGTTCACCTTTGGAGGGTCCCCTAGAATAGAATATTGCAGAAGGTTAGCTATAGCAAATAAGTATCCTTGTCTTCTTTCCCCAATTTGCCTACCAGGTGGGGTCTTATAACAGTATGATCTTTTGGCTCTTATAAGAAATGAGGGCCATATTATCAAGAAAGGGCGATACATTATCGCCACTTTTATCGGCAGGAAACTGCCGCTAAAGCGGCGATAATGGGCTTGATAATATGGCCTTGTGAATTCCTTAGAAGCCAAGGTTCTGGTGTTAACCTGGGCTTCTATGGGAATTCGCAAGGCCATATTGTCAAGCCCATTATCGCCGCTTTAGCGGCACTTTTTGCCGATAAAAGCGGCGATAATGTATCGCCCTTTCTTAATAATATGGCCCTTGATCCATTATCAATATTAGGATAATACTCCCTATCAGAATTAAAAAGTGATAGATCATTGGAATATCTAATGTATCCAGAGTCAATACGGTTTAAAGAGGAAGAGATTAGTTGGTAAATTCAGTATTTTATTCCATCAATAAGTGATAGGTATGGAAATGTCTAATTACTGCTAAACATGCACGAAGTCAGGCTTTTGCACAACCGTTGCTGTTACAGGGTAGAAGCAAGACTCATTTCTCACTCGGTTTGCAATGAAAGGTTGGCCTCCCAAGCTGCTTTGACTATCTGGACCTCAGTAGATGAGCAATGGAGGCTTAATTTGAAGGAGGTGGTGTGAAATCGAGACAGGGTACAAAAAAAGCACATTATTCACAGTTCCAATAAAGAAGTGATTGTCCAGCGGAGCTGAGAGTTAATATAAAGACACAGGACTTTAAAAGTAACTCATAATATGCAAATACGTATTTAGTCATAAAGATGTAAAACATAAAATTCTAAAAAATGAATGCAGTAATATTACATTATTGCACCAGGGCAATACACATTATATAAATGATTGCATACATTGAAACACTTCAGAAAAAGAAACACAAATGTAATACAATTCATTTATGGTCAACATGGAGAGAATATGTAACACAATTGTGGTGTGTTTGCAAACATATAGGGGCCGAATCAAAAAGACGTCTGTGAGTATGTAAAGTATTGCTCCTTTAATAGCACCTTGTGTAATGCTAAATGTCTTTGTGATTTGGCTAGAAAACATCTAAAATGAAAGCAAAATTGGAATATTCAGGAAACATTCATATACAATTAGTACTAATAGAAAGGACTGTGCCCTCATTGTACTTTTACTAATAGGGTGTAACACCCCTGTAGTTCTATTATACATACACACCTTTCTGAATTGGCTGCAGAATGTTCACCACTGCTACCCAACCATATACATGTGCTATAAAGTAGAGGATCAGAATCCTGGTGAAAAATTCTGTTATATTTGTAATGAGTCTGAAGACCTCAGTACTGCAGGGAGGGTAAACGAAACGAGGCTCTCTCTACTCCCTCTAGGCGCAACAGATCTGCATTTTGGGGAGATATTTGAGACAGAAGCCGAACAAACTATGCCAAAGAGACAAAAACGAAGGGGAAGTTTTATTTATTTATAAAGCGCAACATTCACCGAAGGATATTACTGCACTAGAGGAGCAGGATCACATGGTAGGGGTGAGGGGGAATGTAGGATGCTTCCAATATCTCCAGCACTAGATCTTGGGGAACAGGTGGCTTTTCAGTTTCTTTCTAAATGCTAAATGTACGGGCAACCAGTGGAGCTGTCTCATGCATTCTGATGCTGAGCTATATCTACATTTATTGCACACCAATTTGGCGGCTGCGTTTTGTATCACCTGCAAACAAAAGACACACCATTGATGGACATAATGCATAACAAATCAAAACATTCACCCCCAATCAAGAGATCTGGGTTAAATCCATCATTCTTTGGCTCACAATGCCACCCCAGTTTAGACCTGGCCATTTGCAAATCAGTCTTGACCCTGTGCCTCATGAGAACAGTCCAGCTAAAACTGCCAAGCCAGGTCCTTCCTGGATTGGAAACAAGCATCCTACGACCGGTTTCGGGGTTTCACCCTTCTTCAGCCAGAATAGCTTGATTCCAGTGGCACAGTGAGCCCAGGACGCACGTCTGGGCATACCTTTCTCACTTAGGGCAAGAAAGCAAAAGACACACCATTGATGGACGGAATGCAGAACAAATCCAAACATTCACCCCCATGTCAAGAGATCTGGGTTAAATCCATCATTCTTTTGCTCACCATGCCATCCCAGTTTAGACCTGGCCATATGCAAATCAGTCTTGACCCTGTGCCTCATGGGAACAGTCCAGCCCGAACTGCAAAGCCAGGACCTCCCTGTACTGGAAACAAGCATCCAAGGACCGGTTTCGGGGTTTCATCCCTCTTCAGCCAGAATAGTTTGATTCCAGTGGCATAGTGAGCCCAGGACCCACGTCTGGGCATATCTGGCGTACTTAGGTCGAGAAAGCAAAAGACACACCATTGATCGATGGAATGCAGAACAAATCAAAACATTCACCCCCAGTCAAGAGATCTGGATTGAATCCATCATTCTTTTGCTCACCATGCCTCCCCAGTTTTGAACTGGCCATATGCAAATCAGTCTTGACCCTGTGCCTCATGGGAACAGTCCAGCCCAAACTGCCAAGCAAGGTAATCCTTGGACTGGAAGCAAGCATCCTTGGACCGGTTTTGGGATTTCACCCCTCTTCAGCCAGAATAGCTTGAGTCCAGTGGCACAGTGAACGCAGGACCCACGTCTGGGCATCCCTGGTGCACTTAGGGAGAGAAAGTAAAAGACACACCATTGATGGGCACAGGGTAAAGACTGATTTGCATATGGCTGGGTCCAAACTGGAATGGCATTGTGAGCAAAAAAACGATGGATTTGGGCCCATATATCTGTACTGGGCTGAATGTATGACATTGTTCTGCATTCTGTCCATCAATTGTTCTTTTTGCATTTATCACCCCGAGTGGGACAGATGTGACCAGATGTGGGTCCCGTGCTCTCCATGCCACTGGAGTCAAACTATCCTGGCTGATGAGGGCTGAAAGCCCGAAACCAGTCCTAGGATGCTTGTCACCAGTCCAGTGAGGACCTGGCCTGGCAGTTCGGGCTGGACTGTTCCCATTGGGCGCAGGGTCAAGGCTGATTTGGATCCAAACTGAAATGGCATGGTGAGGGAAAAAACGATGGATTTAGGCCCAGATCTCTGTACTGGGGTGAATGTATGCCATTGTTCTGCATTCTGTCCATCAATTGTTCTTTTTGCATTTGTATCACCTGCAGGCGTGCGGAGAGGTGGTCTGCCGTGCCTTTATAAGCAAACCTTTTTTGCAAAGTTTATATTTTAAAGTAAGCTATGGGGTTAAGCCACCTACTGCAGAGGTCTTTCTGGGCCAGCTAAATCTGAAGGAATAATAATAATAATGCTAAAAGAACTCTGGAGGATTACACTTTTGCTGGAGAGATCTGTTTTTGTCCAGTCCCAGTTTTAAATCAATGTAGCATAGAGGGTTAATTTGTCTCCTCCAAAGCTCATATATGACACGAAATGACAGATTTTTTTTATGTGAATGGATGAAGAGAGTTTCAGCTTTTAACTCAGAGATCCTTTTGTTCCATGCAATTCATGAATTGTAATCCTTCTGATATAGTACAGTGAGCTACGACCGACATGTGGTTACTCCACCTTGTAACCTTCACTGTCTTATGTAACACATCCTGTACATTGACTTACAAATGTATAATTTATTGTCCATGCAGAATGTGTACATGTGATGTAAAGTGCTCTGACACACTAAATTGGGTTAAGTTGTGCTAGAGCACTATATAAGAAATAAAACAGAATATTGGCATTTAAATTGTTACGTGTGATACTACTTGGACAAACTAACACAGCTTACATTCTTGCAGTGCTTGCATATCTCTTGTACACAGGGACTGATCAAAGTCAATAGCATGCCTCTCTTAAGTAGCTTTGAAGTGATAACAAGCTGCGAGCCTTTGTTTCCCCTCCACTGCATCTCGGTGTGAGTATTCCGATAGCTCCCAGCCAGGATACTCCAACAAAAGGAGGCCTGATGGCCCCTTAACTTCAGCTTTTGTTATTGGCACAGCTGGAAGCTGATGAGTCCCTTCCACACCTGCAGGCCTGCCCTATGCTGCTCCGAACAAAAGCAGGCAATGTGCAGGCGCTGCTGAAATTGTTCTGGTGTCTGAAAGTTACACTGGGACCAGTTTGGCATATTTCTGTGGGGCCAACGTCTTGGCACGGTACACAGCGTCCACCCTGTGAAAATAGTGGGTAGACCCGTCTACCCGTATGTACCCTCGACTTGTGCCCTGTTATACCCCTCCCCCAGTAGTGAAGCCTACTGCCAGACTAGGTCCAAATGTTCTACTCCTGTTCTTTTATGTACATTTCTCTCTCTGTCACCATCCTCACTCCCCCTCTCCACAGCCCTCTCTTGCATTCCCTTGCATGCCGCAGCACTACGATATTGCTCTTTCCGGGGAGTCCAGAACACGGAGGCACAAAAAATGCTTCCTCTTGCAAAAACATCTCCCAGAATCAAGATTTCTATCACTCACACCATGAAACAAGTTTCTTGTTTTTCTGCTGTGTTGTGCCTTTAGCTGCCAGCCTTCTCAGCTCATTAAAGAGTGTGATCTTTCTCCTACTGAGACCGCGCGTCCAGAGCCAAGCCGCCCCTCCGAGGTGGGAGTACCAGCTCCTTCAATCTCTTTTTTTGGTACCTCGATCTGCTGTGCTCATATACTGTCCTACACCTGTAACCTGCTCATGAGGGAGGAGCATTGAGTGCCCCCCCAGAGATAAAAAATCATGCTATCCCTATAACAAAATTCCACCAATGCCAAGCTGGCATGGTGTCTCGGCTAGGCATAAGCAAAATTTTAATCATACCATCAAAATTCTGGAAATTCTTAACATTTCAATTTACTTAGTTAAATGTGGGGAACATCCTTTACAACGCAACCGCTACAACGTGGTTGCGTTACGACGCAGCTTTAACAACGAAAGTCGTCACAACGACTTTCGCTGGAGGGCGCTCTAGGATAGGGGATAGTTTAATTTACTATCCAACACCTTCCCCACTATCCACGGGGACTGGTGTTGGAATAGTAAATTAAACTATTCACTATCAGCGCCCCCCAACGCAAGTCATTGTAACGACTTGCGTTGTTAAAACTGCGTCGTAAAGGGACACGTTGTAACGGTACGCCTTGTACCGTCATACATCCGTTAAATGTGCATCCCGCACAAAAGAGACGTGCAAGATACCAGCAGAAGACTGGGTCAGACAGAAAGTCTCTCACCATAGACATCTCCTGCTCCAAACCATCTCCTGCTGGGGTCCAGTGATATTTTTAACGTGAAGTGTGTATTCACTTAAAAAGAGTTCTCTGGGCACACTTCTTGGCCCAGAGACTTAATTGGTATCTGGCAACATGCATTAAAACTGCAGATCATCAGCACTTAACCAGTCTAAATCTTGACCCTACCAAGTCAGCCTTTCATGCTTGTAAAAGTTAGTAACTTCAGTACTATTGCATTAATATGTAATAGGAAACAATTTTACTTACAGCACTTAGGATATATTAAGTGCTATAAAAAAAGAGCAAGTTGTTTTTATGCCTCTGGTGATTTCTCCCAGGATTGCAAATTGGAGGTGAGCAGTTGAATCAACCATTTTAGTTTTTCTATGTCAGCTAGTGAGTAGTTGTCATCCTCACTTTTAAAATAAGTGTATCATCTTCCAATGCTAGGAGACACTCCAGCCCCTTATCAATAAAAAAAGCATGGCGGCACCATTTCCTGGACCTGACATCTACCATCCTATGGTTGGCAGAATAAGTCAACAACCTGGAGCTCAACCATTCACTGGTTGAGGTCCAGGTTGTTGTATGTTGTGTGATTTCACCGTGGCGCTATAACACAGTGGTCTAGCAATAGTACCGTTGATTATAGATTTTTGGGAGCTCAGCCGACTGCTAGATGAATTTATTATGGATTTATGGGGTAAAAGTGCGTTGGTGATCAGGACTCCAATGAGAGAGGGTGTGGTCCGTCGGCATAAACGCCCGACACTGGTGATGAAAACCAGGGTTCGAGTCAAGGTCGCGTCCACATCCTGTGATTCTGGGCAAATCACTTAATCTCCCCGTGTCTGAATGTGTAATATAAATACGGTGCTCATGTAAAGCGCTCCAATACCTTCGGGTTGAGTTTGCACTATATAAAATATGCACAAAAAAATGAGAGACAGCATGATGTATGTGAGGTCATGAGAACAGAGAATGTCTTGGGAAAACATTTTGATCAAGGTTTTGTGCATGGTGCACCACCCTAACAATGGCACCATTACGTGTCCCTGCACCAGTTTGTTGTACAGGTACTGCAACAGCACTGTGACCAAGCCAGGAGTCTACAGCATAAAAGGTATAAAAATGGACAGGATGTTAATTTTGGAGGCCGCAATTCAGTAAAAGAAATAAGACGAGAAGGATAGTTTTTTTTCTTCATTTCTTCATTTTAGCCTATTTGAAAACCTACTGGTCTACTGACACTTTTTTGTTTCCCAAATTCTGAGTATGTTTTGTGGTTTAGCACTCTGCTACCAGTTGTGATGCATCGTGGAGCTCTAAACCGTCCAGAGATATTACACTAATACCTGTATGCTATAGTTGTACTATGTTCAATCTAGTAAGATTTGGATGTGATGCTTTAGGTCCTGACATGTGGCCTTTTTGTCTCACTGGGACTTGTCTTTGACAGCCTAGGTGCCAAACTTAGGGCTCGATTATGATGGCGGACGGAGCTGCGTCTCTCCGCCACCCCCGAGGTGGAGGGACCGTCCGCAGGGGCAGCGGCGTTCCCTCCGTTGTAATTATGATGTGACTGCCACCCTGGCGGTCACATCCCGTATCTTTAACATTGAGGAGGGTGCTGCTTTAAGCAGCACCCGCCGCAAAGTTAAAAATGTATGCAGTGCATTTGCATGCACAAAGCGGCAGGCACAAAGCGGTGCCTGCCGCATTGTGCATGCAACTGCAGTGGGGTACCATAGGTACCCCCCATGTGCAAACCCCCCCCCCCTTCACCCTGGGGGCCCGCAACGGGCCCCCAAAGCAAAGACCGTATGCCTTTTTCTACCTATTTGAATCAT
This sequence comes from Lissotriton helveticus, assembly GCF_964261635.1. Classification (NCBI taxonomy): domain Eukaryota; kingdom Metazoa; phylum Chordata; class Amphibia; order Caudata; family Salamandridae; genus Lissotriton; species Lissotriton helveticus. Next base: position 130,818,115 of record NC_136069.1, read on the forward strand.
ACCATGATGGGTGGGCTACCCTTTCTTTCGATGAAAATTCTTGATGTGGATCGTCAAGGTAGTTTGGAAGTCTTAGGGGCAGGAATATGCTCAGAGTCTTCATTCCTATAAATATATGCTTGATAGGTGTGGATTTCTGTGAAGCAGGTTGTGTGGTTCTGGCTTAAGTATTGTGTACATGAGTCTAATATATGCATGAGTTTACATAAAAAAAAGATTAAAGTGAAAATCAACTGGGAAAGCAGTAAATTAAAATCAATAGAAAAAATAATTGTGGAAAGGCTTTTAAGTGCTTCCTGAAGAGTCGACAGAATTTGAAACAACAATTGTGGCCAATCTTTGAGTGCACATGGCCAGTTGAAAGTTTTGGGATTGTTAAAGTCAAAAGTAAAAACAAGTAAGGACAAATAAATGCAGCTGACCAAAACTACATATTGCATCTGATCAGGGGCAGGAGGGTGGATGTAGGTTGTCAAAGATGAAGGTTACAAATACAGAAGATAAACCTGTGAGTGCAAAATAAAATAAAGTCAACCCTTGAGATCATGCTGGATGATGGTTCCTCTCAACTAGATCTTGCACATTCAGATATCAAAATATTCATTCTCAAACATCTTTCGCAGAAATAGCTTACCAGAGGCCCAGGGAGGTCCAATTTGTGTTGTTTGAGCTCTTCCTCTAGAGGCTCCATTCCAAACAAGGCCAACATTTGAGTCCATGTGTATCCTTGAAAATGTTAGTTCCACCTAAGTCATAACTTCCACTTTGACAACTGGTTATATTTCTTGAGTTGTGGATGGTCCAGTGGAACAGAGTCACATGGGATACCCAACAAGGGCTCCTTGACTTTGGCTTGACTTTCCTGGATACCTCAGTGAAAACTTCTTTTTGACTGTCAAAATCCTGTGCCAAGACAATTCCAGTGACCACATCTTGCTGCAGGCTCTAGATTGCTTATTTTGAACCGCTTCTCAGCCTGAAGTTTGTAATCCCAGGTTTGGAAGTAAAAAAGATCTTCCTGAACTCAAATAAACCCCAAGACCCATCTATGGTGACTCATTTCGTAAATGCTCATGATAAAAGTATTTTGGGGGGTTGTTGTGCTGGAATTATTGTAGGCCCACAACATTCTCTCACTATACCTGATAAATCAGATCCTTTTTATTTGCTTCAGTCTTCCTCTCTCTCTTGAAGCTGAAAATCTTGTTAGCACTCTTGACCTCAGGAATTGAGTCGCTGCCCACAGAATACCTGGCCTCCCAGCACAACCAACTCCAGTCCGCGAAGTCTTTCTAGTGCTTCTAGTTAACTGAGAATTGCTTTCCTCTGAGACCAGCAACTCCCTGAAGGTTTACTGGACATTTCCCAAGCCAAGTAATTGTATGAACAGAGGGCTTGATTTAGAGTATGGTGAACAGGGTTCTCTGTGTCAACAGTGTCAACAGCAACAGAATAATTTGTCTGCCAAACTCTCGGTCCACCCGCATGATTAAGTGCAGTTTACCAGGTTTACACCAATTGGGTAAGATTTACTCAATCAACATAAACCTTCCTTTTAATGGCCTTAGGGAGTACAGGCCATCAGAGGAAAGCTATCTGACCAGTTGTCGGGATTTTTGTTTCCAGTGTACATGACTGCAGGAATATCCTGGCTGATGGTGAGGGTAAGTAAAATAAAAAGTGACCCTCGTTCGCTGGGTGAAATTGCCCATAGTATTGTGCCACTAGTTTTTTGCTTTTGCAAAAACAAATTCACACTTTGGGAGTTTGTCTTTGGAAAAGAAAAACTTCTAAAGAGAGCTCAGGAAAAGACTTGCAGTAAACCCTGAATTTGGTGGGCCGAGTAAAGGCAGGGTGGAGCGAATAAAGTTCTCTGCACCCTGACTGCCTTTACTCTGTCCGGCATAGTCTGATTCATTTTGGATTACATCTAGGGCTGGCTTTAGGGCAGTGTGACTGGTGCGGCCACACTGGGTGATAGCTGGGGAAGCGCTGACCTCAGGGGGGGATCTTTTTTGAGCGATAGCGTATGATTTAAAAGCACCTGCTGCAGAGTTCCTTGTGCATCCAGCTTTCAAGCAGCAATAAAATTAAAATGGCAAGATAACTCTTGGTGATTAATGTTCCTGCCAGAGAGAGAGATCAAAGTTTTGTCTAGTGGCAGTTTTGACACAACAGAAAGTAGCGCAGGGGGTTAGTATGCTAGCTGCAAAGAATGCATACCTTGCAGATCACAGAACTGTATTTTTTGTGCATAACCGAGTGGATTACTGCTTTTGTCGCAGATATCCTTTTGCTCCGGAGGTCATGAGATATAACCCTGATATAAAACAGTGACTGTTACGAACGGTCATCAATATCTTTTTCCCTCAGTCTCTCATTATCTATTGCTAATGTTGCTAAAAAGGTTCTGTTTGGATTGATAGGCATTCTTATTAGTAAAGTCAGTTTTTACCAGTGCTTTAAAACAAATGAAATGTATGTGAGAGAGGGACTATGGAGAGAGCAGGGTGGTAGTGAGGTAATTTGAGGAGGAGGTCATGGAGGGGGGTGGGTTGTCAAAAATTATTGTTGCACCAGGTGCCACCAGCACTGTTTACATCCAACGTAGTTAATGCACATATCTGTGTAATTTATACATGGCTGTAAAAAATACCACAACTTGAACCTCTCCCATTTCAGAAAGTTGATTATACTCCAAGAGTATGTTGCGATTTATGTATTTTAGCCACAAATGCATAGCATTAAACAATCCACCCCCTAGTTGCTGCTATCAAGGTATACATATACGTTTTATTAAAAATTCTGAATTGTATGTAACTTTTGTGGAATTAGATAACACTGTGATTGGCTGATAGGTTTAGGAATAAAGTTCTAGGTCAAAAAAGTATATTTCTCAGTTACAAATACGATCATCAGTGCTGGCAAGATAACAACTGATGCTTATCTGAAACTGTACATGGCAGTGCGTACTTCTACAGTAACCTCACAATATTCTACAGATTATAGTGAAAACCTATTGTCAGTTGTTTATGTCATGATATTTTTTGTATATACTAGACTGATGAAAATGTATTTTTCTTTTTCACACGAGTTTGAAATCAACATTAAAACTTTGGCTCATAAAGTCATAGACCTTGGCTGCAGAGGATAAAAAACAGAAACTTGCAATTCTTGCCAGCACAAGCATTATGAAGAAATGAAAAAGTCCTTTTGGCTCAGTTGGTCAGCATGATTGATGAACTGTCCACTTGTTCTTCTGGATGGAGGGGTATATTTATATAACCCGGGTGAACCCAGCGTTGCAAACTTAGACAAGATGACAACTAAAATTAAAAGCATGAGCAAGCACAAGTGGTGTACTACTGTACTTGAAGCGAAACATTCTCACTGTTGCGTTTCACAATTTGATGAGATAGCACTGCTCTCTTTTTGCTTACTGTGTGCTTTGCAACCTGAATTTAGCATTCAGAAGGAAGAGGCACACAAAAACGTATAGAGATCTGGTCTCACACAGGCAAACAGCAGAAACTATGCTTCCACTGGTGGCTGTACCGAGACTTGATGGAGGTTGGTTGAACGAGTGCCAAAAAGGTAATCTTGAGTCCTGTATATGGCTGCACATACTCTAACGTGGATCAGGGGATGCACGCTTGTGCAGAAGTCTGAACCTGGTTCTGCAAGTTGCTCCCTGCAGGGGTGGGACCTGGTCACACACATGCACAAGATGCTCATCCAGCACCTTAGTGATGGCTTCACATTCAAATACATTACCAGAGGGGGGACAGAAAAAATATACAATAATATACAATAAACTAACACCGCAATGAATGACTCGGGATGTGGCTGACAACTCTGTGCCAGGAATTTGAGGATGCATTCCCTGTAAATGAAAAAGAAAAAGCAGGGGATCGGGTAACTAGTTAGCATGGAAGAGTCTTGTTCGTTATGTGAATGTACTAAACAAATCGCTCCACCAACTAAGAACAGCCATGCACCATCACCCGCAGAATCGAGAAGGAGCTATCAATCTGTCAGTCTTTTCCATATCTGGTTATGATGATGTACTCTTTCTAGAAATAAGAAATTATTTGAAATAATCATGCATGTAACTCACGGCTTTTTAGCCCTTTTGTATGTTATTTTACATTACACATCTGTATGTATATATCCCCTCTAAGATGGCGGTGGTGTATTTTGACCCATTAAGTTTAATGTGTGCCCTTGTTTGCTTCCATGTCACCAGTGAAATATATGTTTGTTAATCTCATGAACGAGGATTACTCATGAACAAAAAAACATGGGTTCTTGAAACACATTGAGTGTTTCACTGCCAATGCAATAACAGAATTGGATATTCTGCACTTGGAGAGCTTGTGCTTCCTTTCTGCACTATATATATATTCCTCCATAGAAAATACTTTCCCAAGGTTCTATGCAGTGAGGCAACAGCCAGCTGTGCAGTATATTTTGAGCACTATTAAACATCCTCAGTAGGTATTTGCTCATTGTCAAAAAGTGAGTGTAGTAGAGCTGGGATATGAACCTGTAACTCTATAGAGATGACCTCTACTATTGACTGATTCTCATTTGTACATAGTAGCAGTGAATTGTAAAGAATAGTCTAAGTGACACCGCTAGGGCCGTGCAGTGGCGGGAGCTCATTTATCATATGGTCCTCGAGTCCTCAGTGTCTCTACCTTGTTAGGGCAACAATGACAAATGGAATCAGAAGTAAATCTGAAGCTTACAGCATACATTACATCTATACGAGGGGTTATCATTTATTGAAAAGTACATTAGTTTAATATGTTTTGGTGAAAAGCGTGTGTGTAAAGTGTCTTGTTTGACAATGCGATAACGGGGGAAGATTTAAGTCAAAGTTACCCAGAGCTCAACCTACTGATGGATATTTTGGTCCCAGTTTTCCATTGTCACTGATTTTTACAGCAATATTTCCCTCTCAGTTTTTATTTTAAAAAAAATAAATAAAAAATAAGGATAATTGATCTTGTATACCATAGATCCTTATGCTGTCATTCAAGACTTCCAGGCTAATACATGGTCCGATTGACAGCACAGGGAGTTAATACGTGAAGAAATATAATTTAATACCTGTATATGGGTATGTATTTGTGCTATCGTGCTAACATTTTCATATGAGTATATTGTTACCTTATATTTAACTAAAACCCAACAGGCATCTAAGTACAAGTACTGAATTATTGGTCAAATAAATCTGTTAACGAACTATGCATCACTTCATTTGTGAAACAAAAAATAAATATGGGTAAATACTAATGAGAGGGGGAAAATGGATAAATATAGACATATATGTTCATAAAACATGGAGCTCTATTTGTAATTTACTGCCAGAGAAATGGGAACCCGTGCGAAATGAAGAGCACAAGTGTTGTTCAGTGTTAGAAATGATTCTAGGTTATTATGGTACAAAAAGTAGTCTGTAGAGGCTGGAAAAGGTAGGATTCATACCTATTTGCTAATCATATCTATGAGTATCATTGTAGTTAAGGAGGCAAGTCTAGGGCACGGTGATAGATAAGGGAACTAACATACATTCAAGACTCTGGGATATTTATTTTAGATGAAAAATCTGAAATGAACATCTGAGATAGTTATAGAGATGCTTCAGAATTTGATCTGAAGGGAAATTAATAATTTGTATTACAAAACCTATTTTATTTGAAGAGATTATTTATTCATGTGCCTATCTTGATACACTGGAAAGCAGTATGGAAATTGTTGATTATGATTTAGTACTTTAAAAAAGAGAGCTACTGTCGTAAATCAAACTCTCTAACAGAAAACAGAAGTAAAATCAACTTGCTCCACACAAATTGAGTGTGTTGATTTTTGTGAAGGGTCCTGATGCACAACATTGCTATTTTCATATCCTCTCATTACACAACAATACTAAACCGTAAAGCTGTCGCGGAATGACATCTTTATCGAATGGTGAGTTAAAATACTGCTTTAAACTGTTGTTCTAAAAGACACTTAGGGGCCGATTACGATGTGGCTCAGAAGGCTCTGACTGACAATCACCAACAATAGGCATTCTAGAATGTTGCTTTCTTTAATGACGTCTGCTTGGGCTTTGAGATGCATCGTGCATAATTCATTAGGTAGCCTATTTAACCGCATCGCTGCAGCGGCTTTTCCCGCTGTGCGCGGCAGTTTGCGGAATCCCGCTATTCATGACGAGCTCAGCTTGTCATGAGCGCACTGCAGGTAAGCCTCATGCATCAGCGCGGATGGGGTTAAGAGCAGTTTATCCTAAGAAATTACATCAATCTAGGGCAGCCACCCACAGTGGCTGCAAAAATCACTGCACTACAGCCACAGAATTAAGATTGGTGATAAATGCTTACGATTGTGCTTTCTCTCCCACCACGGCAGTGTCCTGACGACCATTTCAGTCGGTGCGGTGTGCCTGAGCCTCTCCACCTAAGTGAATTGCTGCTGAAGGCTCATCTCTCCTCTTCCAAAGATGGGAGATGTGATTAGCGGCAATCTAATTTGTTTGGAGTGCCTCGGTTGTGGGAGGATATTATTCCGCAGCAATGTTTGCAAATGCATTCATCACGGGCTTCAGAGCCATCCGTCAGTGGCACAGCCAGACAGGTCTGTGATCTCCTCGAATCCCTGATGAAAAATGTGCTTTTGTCAGCTCCTGTGGAAGCACACACCTCGGGAGCAGGGAAGCGCTGCAGAGCTTAGAAGCCTCCCTCCAACAAAGAAATCACACCTTGGTGCCATGCGCAGCGTGGCGCGCGGTGGGCATCGGAGATCTGACTGTGCCTGGTAAATGCACAGCCCACTGCAGAATACATGGAGGTCCTTATTCTAAGTACAGCATCATTTTCCTGCCAAAATGAATGCAGGATTATGAGTAGTCCTCATTGAAATGGGATATACCCAGGGCCCGACTGACTGTAGTGGGCATCAGGCACAGGGTCAGACTGATTTGCATATGGCCATGTCTGAACTGGGGTGGTGGAGTGAGCTAAAGAATGATGATGGATTAAACCCAGATCAGTTGACTGGCGGTGAGTGCTTGCAATGCTCAACACTCCATCCATCACCCCCTTTGGTTTTGTTCTGTAGTGGGCATCAGGCATTTTCCCAGTGGGCCAGAGGGGTAGGGGCCGGTTTTGGAGTGGTGGGGGCTGTTTTTCTCCCTGGATGCCTGCTTTACAGCAGTGCAAAAGCAACAGCAGTGCTACATGCTAGCATCCCCTCCTCTCCCCGCCCCCCCAGGGCCGGTCCGTCTGAAATGCTAGGGCTGGTTTGTGTGCCCAGTCCGGCATTGGGGAATAATAATGGAAATTACATTTCTGCACTGCCTTCTGTCAGACCCAAATTCGAGGCCTTTTCATGGGTACTGATTCCTCCCAGTTCCTGATGCACTCAGCCCCTAAACCACTAGTGGTATGTCTGTCTCATGGACAAGAACTACATAGGAAGGATATTGCCATTTTCACCCAAAACTATTTTTAGGACTACCTTAAGTGTCTAAATCCTATTTTGCAGGAGGCATCCTTATTAATAATTCGCTGTGCTACCTAGAAGACACAAGGTGAAATGAAATACATGACTTTACAACCATGGCGTATTGGCACATAATAACACCATCATGTGAAAGCTTTTTCTTTTTGCGTACGACTTATAAAATTGGGGAACTTCATCAGGCAATGGTGGTTAGGACCATCTTCAGGCTCAGTGCTTGCAATCGGAAAGTGTGAAATATATACTAATTCTGAGTCACACTCAGTATGGTAGCTTTCAACTTCTTTAAAACTGTCATATCAGTTGTCAGTCGTTGAGATTCATCTTGGTGCTTTTCATTGGGTACTAGGTTTGACGTCACAACGAGCCACTTCTTATTATGCGTGGGGTAATAAAAACAGTTGTTTACTTAAGTAATGAAGCACCAGGTACAATGTTTCATTGGCCCACTTGGCAAGTGAAGGGGGATCATCACTGACCTTGTGATTTTGGTGGGGTATGGAATCTTTATTGATGATTGTGGTTCTCTCTCTAAGTGCTGCAGTGCAATAGCCTTTCATTGGACCATGAATTCGCAGTACACCATGGCCAATATGTGTTGTAAGTAAGTCCCACCGCCTTGACTACATAGTCATGTGAACAAGAACGCTCTATCTCCTTGTTTACATGAATACTTAAAGAAATAGTCCACCTCAATGTCTACATTGGTAAATTTGGTTGATCTTTCAAACTAGGAAGTTGTCATGGCGTTCAAGACGAGCCCCTCTTCCAGAGCCCTATTGCCCTCCGTAGAATTCCATGCCTGCTTTGGTACGTTACCTGCAGTTCATAAGCCGAGACCCATTCTGGTCTCGGTGTTCTTCCACACTGTATAGCAGGACACTAACTCATCATTTCACACAGTAGGGCTGAGATCCGCAACTCAAATCGCAATTGTGGGTTGATTGGGCTCAGAAAGGCAACCACGGCTTCCTTTTGTACAGCTTACTTTAGTACTCTGTTTTCTGCTGACAATACTTTGGGATCAGCCTTAAAGGCTTTTTTGCTAATTTTATTTTCTTATTTTTCTACAGAGAAGCAATGGCTGGCATGGCGGTGTGCATGTAGTTTGCAGGTGATCAAACAGGGATGCACAGTCATTGCAGTCAGAGAACCAGAGCACATCTCGCAGATACTCTGTGAGAAGATGTGAGTGAATTGGCTGAGTCAGACAGGATGCTGACTTTCATCTGCAGGACAGGGTCAGTGCTATCTGGAGAAACCAGCTTTGCTGATTCAATTTGTGCATTCAGCAAATGAAGCTTTTGACTTTAGGCCACCTGGGCTTGAACCACTCTTAGTGCTGTCAAGTTTTTTCTGCACTTTGTTTCTGGCACATCACCTTGTATTTCCTTTTCCTGGTTCCTGAGCAACAGAAGTGATATTAAGATTGCAGGTGTGATCTTTGATCCTTCCTGAGTGACAGAAGGGATTCTCAACTTGCAGGGATTCGAAACTTGCAGGTGTGCTCTTCAGATCTTCCTGAGTGGCAGAAGAGATTATTGGTTAGCAGGTGAAGTCGTCGATGCTTTTCTGAAGTACACAATAGATTATAAGCTAGTAGGTGTTGTCTTCAATTGTTACTGACCTAAAGAAGAGAGTACACATTTTCAGGCGTGGTCTTTAACACTTCCTGAGTGACAGAAGAGTTTATACATTTGTAAGCGTGATCTACAACTCCTGTGTGTAAGAAGAGATTATAAACTTGCTGGGAAGTTCTTCCATCCTTCCTTAGTGATACAAGAAATTATGGTATGGTCTTCGATTCTTCTTCAGTGACAGGTGTGGTGTGGTGTGGTGTGGTGTTTAATGTAGTAGTCATCCCTTAACCTGTTTCCTTTCTTAGATCACATGCATCACACACAGTCATGCTGGCTTCAGTGACTTTGCTTGTTTGCATCCGATATGACTTGAGTCCTGTGTTTTCTTGATATTTCTAACACTTTCTTCTCCAGAATGGTCACCGGTTATATTAAATAGGCCATTATTGTTATCAATTGTTTCCATTAGATTGATATGATACTTCAGTATTCCATGGAACGTGGATGTTCAGTGCATGGAGAATGTTTGGAATCAAACCCTGCAAGACCCTTTTCCTTTACTATCCTGTATTACATGTTCACTTAAAAATAAAGATCCTGTCAGAGGGATGTCCCCTACACATTTTCAAAACTCATAAAAATATTCTGTGTGCTTGAGCAAAATGAGGATCCATTTCTACAAATAAAGGTGGAGAAGTGTGGCTCACTGGTTAGAGGAGGCAGACCTGAAGCAGAGGTCAGACCCGGGACCAGGGTTCAATTCCCGACGCGGCAGGGTCCTGAGCCCAAATATCCACGGACTCGATAATTCTCGTTTCGGTGCCTACTCGAATCACGGGTTCACACTCTGCAGCTCTGGGCATTAGCCTGCTTAATCTCCACTACGGCCCTCCCGCGGCTGGATGCCTGGCTTTCACCCTGGGGATGCCCAGTACGGGTATCTCACAGGGAAAAGCCAGGACGGGTTCCCAAGGCAAGCACCGAGATGCCTACGGGTAATCGAGCGCTATATAAGAACGCATAATAATAATAATAATAATAATCATGAGATGCAGGAGAAAAGGAGCGTGTAAGATTGGGCATTTCACAATCATCATTTATTTCTTAGAGTAACCAAAGTATTGTACACTTGTAAACAAACCATCTGACATTAATTCAGAACTGTTAGGGAGACCTTTCAGCAACTGTACCTCTTCTGAAAACTACTCTCGAAGGATCATTCACAAAAAGTGAAGGTTGGTCATATAATTTGGAGCACGGGCATTGATTTGTTCCAGTTGACTAAAAGTGGTTTTATGGGTTATAAAAGTATCTTCTCATAGTGTATGTGGTTGTTGCTTGCATGCATTATTAAGTATTGGGACCCATATCCCATAATAAGTGTCAAATGCACAGAAAATTACAGCCCTGTTTTATTAATAGTCATTAATCATAGACAGTCCTGAATGTTGTGTTTTGTGAAGATGTCCGCTTTGGTCTTGAGATCTATTGTAACATCATTCGCTGGATGTCTTCTTTACAGAAAGGAGAGAATTTGCAATCCAAAAAACAAAACAAAGTCTGCTAGTGTTGCAGAACCACACAATTATGTTGAGAAAATAGTGGTAGAAATGATTAAAGAAAGAGGTGATGAAATAAAAAAAGCATGGGCTTTTGTAAATTTTAAAATGGGCAGCTACTTGGATATTGGCTTACCAGTAACTAGAAGGTGGGGCAATGGGTGTTCTGATCCAGGATGTTTTACTCTGAAATACTAGAAAGAGCTTGCTGGTCTTATGGGAAACCATATTCAAACAATGTTTAACTGAGTCACGTAATGGCCATATGTGGTTTTCTTTACATATCTTCAATATTTATGCAATAGCTGTTTACTTCATTGCATTTTTTCTCCATTTTATTATATACATTCTTGTAGTCTTTTTAGATGCTCCACATGTGTTCAAATGCCCTAGTTTTGTTTAGCAAGCTCAGTAATTGTTCAGGGAAACAGAAGTAAAGTTGTCTCCTATGGGCTGGAACACTCAGGAGATTAGAAGGTGCTGTGAGGCTTCAGAGACTCCCTCGGAGGAACTGTCATTCAATATTATCATTTTGAGCTCATTTAACTACAGAGTTTAACTTGAATGAACTGCTTTGTCACTGGATTGGAAAAACTGAAGATATTGTGGCCTTAATGTTAATGATCCCTGGCAGTGCACTTGTTAGCATATAACCCCCTAAATAAAGTCCTTCCTGATGCTCCCTATCCACGCACACATCAATTTCATATATTTCCCATCACAGCAATACATTGCTTGTTCTGTTATGTTATGCTATGCTATGTCATTGACATACAACTCCCCTAGTCGAGTATCCTGGTGCTGAAAAAGAAGTTAGGGGCGGGGCTATGTGAAGCGCCAGGTCTTCATTTTCTTGTTGAATTCTAGAACTGAGGAGGCAATTCTGATGTGCAGGGGGGTCGTTCCAGCCTTTAGGAGCAAGGTAGGAGAAATCAAGATCACCGGACCCGGTTTCCATATGCTCGGGATATGTGCAAGTAGGAGTCCGGCCAAGCAGGAGTGTGTAGTAGGTTTTTGGAAGCTTATGCAGTTGTTGAGGTACATGGGTCAATAGTGTGTAAGGGTTTCTATGCGTGTATAAGAAGCTTGAAGAGTGTTTGTGAATTGGGAGCAAGGGGAGCTGTTTGAGGTGCAGGGTGGTGTGGGATAAGAATTTAAGGATGATTCAGTGGTGGTCCAGAACTGCTGGACAAATGCATACATTACAGGCATCTGTCTGTGCTCTTATGGGTCAGGGCTTTGATTCCTTGTGGGTCCACTAAGCCTTTCATCATCCTAAAGTCAACACAAGGGCACCCATGGAGTTAGTCAGAGTACCACAATACATCTGTTTACTGTATACAAGACAAAGAGACCTCTCAGGTTGAACATTTGGGAGCAGATTTACAAGCCCCTTGCGACATCTTCACGACACAGTTGTGTTACTTCTGTGACGCAGCGGCATCATAAACAGTGTGCCACTATGCAATATATTTACAATGGGACGCATCTAGGGAAATGCCTCACGTAGTAAAGCCCTGCGCTATATTATACCTGCGTCAGGTATAATGTATGCAGGGGGGGGGGCGTTCGGTTGCAAGAAAGTCTCGTAAAAGTGACGCAGTGAAATCTACGAGATTACCATGAGTCACTTTTGCGACCCCACTTCGTCAAAATCTTACAGCTGCTTGTAGCAGGAGTAAGGAGTGACTCACACCGCAAGTATAGGCCGCCCCTGAGCAGTGCTGGAGTTGGGTCGCACTTGCGACACGACTCCAGCACTGCATCACCTCTATGCCGACATATGCGTCACGCTTTCGTCTAGCCTTGCGCCACTGTGTGCTGCATTGTACATGCGGTGCATCCGTGGCGGCGCAAGTCTTTTTTTACTCCATGTAAAATAACTGGTGCATCCCTGCTAATATGCAGGGATGCGCCAGTTATTGTAAATCTGCCCCAAGGTATGCTAGACCTTTTCAGGTCTCGCCTACACAGCGCGCATGTGCTGCATAGGAGGGCCTTTAGCTGTCACTCTGCTCATTTTCAAGCACACACTCGCGCTTGTGGTGGCATCCACCTTGCGGGAGCGAGCAGCGGCACGCTACAAGCACGAGTGTAGTGCTTGAAACGTGAAGACTGCTCTCCTAAGCGGACATGCGCACGCCTCTTTCCTCGCCCACACAAGCTGCATCAACACTTTCGTCACTCCAGTGACACTGCTCTCCTAACCATGCGTGTGCGCTCCTCTCTCCTCACCCACACAAGCTGCATCAACATTTTTGTCACTCCAATGACACTCTGGTATTCAGAAAACAATGCATGCTTTTCTACCCTAATCTTTTATCCCTCCCCCTATTTTAATCCCACCACTCTTTGGCACATCATCCTCTCTTTCTCCCGCTAGTGCATTGAAGCAATCGTTATGCAGTGTGCACTATAGAAACATGTATGATTACACTTCCAAGCTGTATAGATACAGAGTTAGGTACAAACAGCTATCCCTAATATTCAAAACCACACTTGGCACATTTACCTGCCTGGGACCTTTTTTAGGAGCTGAAACGCCACTCCTGCTTGCCATTCGCTACCTGTACAACATACTAAAAACGCCCGCTACCTCAAGATGTGTTGGTCCTTCGAACTCTCTAAACAACACGCATGTTCAGTTCCCTACCTGGCTGGCTTGTGCAGCCCCATAAAATTGTAAGAATGCATCAGAACACCGCTCCTTAACCTCATTCCCGAGTAGACGTCTTCGGCAACCTCCACTCCCCATCCTGCCCCTCTAGCTTCACTTTCGAATGTGGCTTCAATGGAAGTGCGTATATTTTGGAACACTACTCTACGCCTTCTGTTTAATCTCGTCAGGCGCGATACTCTGGCACCACAAAATTCTCCATGTAACCGCCTCTTTTGCTCAATTCCCAGTAGCACGGTTTGTCCGTGTAGATTGTTGGGGGCTTCCAATTCTGCAAATGCAAATTAATATTAAAAGAGAAAAAAAGCAAATCGGCGGGCTGCAATCCAACTCACCCACTCGTTCATTGCAAAAAACGCTGCAAACAAATGTATTCGAAGTATGGGGTGCTAAATATTGTGCATATTTGTTTATTTGGTCCGTGAATAACCCTTTTCTTAGCACAATTGGCTTCATGGGAGTTACCTTAACACCTTGGCTGCTATGGATTTTCCCCTCCTGTGCTGTTACTCCAGATTTCCCATTGTTCATGACAAGGTCAGCTCGTCATAAGCACATGACCAGTGTACTGCATAACGAGCTGAGCTCGTCATGAGCATAGAAGGGGTTAAGACAGCTGTGAGGGCTTGCTGCTTGGCCTCTAACAACACATGATTCTCAATTCAAGCATGTTCCTGACCTGCTAACGGGGCTTCTGTCGTGAGGGTGCACACACTAAGAAATGCCTTTGCCTTGAAAGGAAGGGGAGGTGTTTAAATAATCCTTTTCAAGGCCCTCCCTTCTTTGTCTCTGGAAGTGTCTTTATAGCTATATCACTGCTCTTCTGGTGGGAAGAGTGGGGTGAAGCTTGGGAAGGGGTGTGGGGTGACAGGGGCGAAGACCTCATTTGCTGTCAAATTACAAAGGATTAATGCAATCCTACTGGAACAAAGGCCAGTGTTTTCACCGATTTGTATGTGCTGTTTCTATACGTCCTCTGTCTTTTTTTGTTGATATATTTTTTTTGCCTGTTTATAGGAAGGTGAGCACTGGCTATATTTCAGCTTCACTGGTTTATCAACACTTCCTGAACACTAAAATTCAACGTTTTTGTTTTCAGAACTTAGGTGTAAATGTCTGCCTTTAACAAAATGTTATCTTGTGTGGAAATATTTGGGTCCTTAATTATGTATTTGTTAACAAACAGATTGGTTAATGCTATCATTGTGGAGGTTGGGGGGCGGGATGTGTTATTGTTCATAGACAACACAGAATGGACTCGTCTTGCTCTGCTTATTGGGGCCGATTTGGCACTTGATGTAATAATAGCAGGCTATTCTATAGGTTCGGTGACTTATTGCAGTTGCCGCAAAGTAAGGTTGCAGTTCAGTTGTAATGTAGCTAGTAAAAAAATTGAGTCCGGTTCCTTTTGGTTGATGAAAGCATGGAACTGCTAGAGGTTCTAAGTCAAAATGTGCTAAGAGACATATGTGGTATTTCTACAAGACAACACAAGCCATAAGACAGCCGAGCACTGTACATGGTCACAGTTCAGCATAAAGTTAACGAGGGATAGGACTGACTTCTGAACAGAAGCCACACTGGTGTACAGCTTGGCTAAAACCAGGGCTTTATGTTTTTAAAAGGGTGCCACGAAACAGGTCTTTTACAGACCCCTTGGTTTTGTCATCGCTTGTTTATATGTCCAGGGCGATATTCAATAAGGGAGAGAACCTTTGGAATGCAAACTTGCAATTAGCAGATTGTTAAATTGCTTTTGGTGTTGAAAAATGAAGCTTGGCTTCTTGTAATTAATTCCCCTGGGCACGACCCTCTCCACCATCCTGAACAGCTAAGCCATGCCTTGCCTTTTGTTAACAAGAAGAAAAGCAATGTTAGCTAACAAACATTGTCAAAACCAATAGCTCTAGATAAACACTTATGAAGGCTCAAAGGCGAGACCTATTGGCTATGCCAATGCTTATTTCTTTTTCTCTGTATACCTAACTTTTCCCTAGTCTTCCTTTATAAAACTCAAGGGGGCAGATTTATGAAGGCCTTGCGCCGCCGGTGTGTCACTTTTAACATGGGAAAAAGTGACGCACCGGCGGCGCAGGGCCTTCATAAATCTGCCCCAAGGAATCTAACAAGAATACATTAAAAAAAACTATTCAGGTTACTAACTTGTCACACCCACACTTAACAATCTCAATGTCTCACCCAAACCTGCTGCTTTGAACTGCATAACCTTTGCTTTTTCATATCCCGTGATCAGCCTTTTCCTGACATTGTTAGCTTGCCTTCGAGAACGTATGGCCCTGTAAAACTCCACAAAATGTTGATGCACAGCCAAACAAATGAAATAATTGCATACTGGGAAAATCATGTAGCGAGTGGCTACCTATTCACCATTCCCTGCAATACTAACAAAGCCATTTAAGTTAATAAATGAAGCGAAATGAGGTCCGCAGGGAGACTGGAGTCAGCTATTGTTCAGCCTATGAAAACCTAGGGTTATGGAACAGCTATTAAAGCTGCGAATTAAATAAAAAGAAATATTCAGCGATCAGCTATGCAAATTCATGCATGTGTGCACTATATAAAGAAGTGCTGGTGGGGGGACTGGGAGGCTTGATGCTAGGAGAATTTTAAAGGATCCTGGCGGACAAAGAGGTGCATCGAGTGAGGCTTGACTATCAAGGAGGTATGTCGCCCTTCAATCCCCATTCCAGTGGAGCAGCCGTGTGCTTGGACTCGCCCAACAATTCTATCTAACCCCTTGTGCATTCATTGCGGAGAGGTGTTGGCCTAACGGCTTAGGTGGTTGACCTCGAATCTGGGGAACCGGGTTCGAGTCTCGGCAATGACGCTGAACATCCTGTGATTCTGGGCAAATCACTTAGGGCCATATGTATGAACACATTTTCCCATAGGCACAGAATGGGTAAAAACCTTTAATACATCTGACCCTTAATCTTTCCTTGCCTAACAAAAATCAATGTTTCCTCAGATAACGCAACTGGTGCTATGTAAAGCGCTCTGATACCCCATACCTTTGGGTCAAGTTAGCGCTTTATAAAACTCCGTAAAAAAAAACAGAAGTTTGCGAAGCAGCAAAGATGGCTGAACATCAATGTCCGATGGTCACTTTCTTCATTGCCACAAACCCTTTGAGGACCAACATGTTCCTTCGCCGGATCTAGAGGACCTGATTCGCAAATCCTTGTGTGACCTAAATGTCGTATGTGTGCTAATGCGAGTTGGGGGTTCTCAAATCCATGGATGCTCAGTGAGCTGAAAGTTTGCTGCTGAATAGGCACTGATCGGGAGTCATGAGTTTGAATCTCTGCGATGCAGAATGGGCTTTTTATCCTTTCTAGGTGGGTAGATTGAATACCATTAACTGGAGAATAGTAATATGTGTTATTTACATTGTTTAGGAAGTGCAAGATGGTGGTATATAGAGTATATTTGGAACAGGTTATTGTAATTGTAGTGATTGTTATTAATTAATAATCTTGATATTGAGATTTATCTGACTGCATTCAATAGTTTTTAGGGATAAGTGCAAGAAAAGGGGTAGTATTGCAGTTATCAAGAGCCAATTTGGGCAGTTAAGGAAGTGTTAATGGTGTCCGCCCAGAAAAAGCATTCAGAACATAACAACAGACATTGATTGGCATTCACGAGTATTTTGCTTACTTATTTCCCCCTTGAAAAACACATAAATTTGCTCCTAATGTAAGTAGACGTGTTTCTACTAATTTCATGTGGTACTTTCCCTCCTCGATGGAGGCAGCGCATCGCTCACTTACTAAGACCAATTTGTCAACCTTGAAAGGTATTCTCAATGTAGTGGTTCCTCTTATCAAGGAGTTGAAGAGGTTTCCGCTAATTGCTCACTATTGAAAGAAGTTTGTTGTCTTCTACTTCAGGTGCATGTGCTCTCTAAGACCAATGGCATCACCCACAAGGTCATCAGTAAAGTATCCCCACATACCTATCTGAGAAACTTACCACCTCAGGTAGACAGCACCACACCAGCCATGACACGGCTACTCTAATGATATTGAGGTTTAAATAGGAACAGAACAAAGCGAAGTCTTCCACATCAATACACTCATGACCAGGAACAACAATCCCACTAACAACTCTATAGTAGCTCAAAAAGAACCTGTAGAACACCTCTTTGAACAGCACAGCCAGCAACTGACCACTGCTGCATTGCAAACTACCTGCAACCATACCTAGAGCCTTTTGGTCAGTGTAAATCACTCTACTGCACCCAGCTAGGTTTTCACTATAAAACAACACTATACACACGCAGAGCCATTTATAGCCCAAGTAAGTGGTTATAAAATGCTATATTTCTTCAGGGTGTAGGGTTTTCAGCAGGTGTAAAAAGCATGTTCCAGATGGAGAAGACCCAGCATGTGTATGGGAACTCGTTCTTAACAGTCATAGCAAGTAGGTGGCTGACTTGTGCTCAGCCTCAATCCTTGTACCAGTGTAATGTGTGCACATGAGCGAGGTTACCCATAAAAAGAGAGGAATGTGAGTGCTGGGTCCACTATAAGTACCTCAGATCTAGGTGGAACATAAAGTCAGTGTACAGAAATTCGAAATTACTGGATATAGAAATGTTTAGCCCTTCATGTGATAGTTCTCATCTTTCAATCAAGGCCTTTATCTATTCCCTGAATGCTGTTATTTCGTCCCCTGTGTTAATGTGTTTCTACCTGTCCTCCTATTACTTGGTTTTGCTAAAATGTAAAGGCAATAAAGTGTGCAGGAGAAGTGCTGGGGTTGAAAAAAAAGAAAATATAGCCAACGATATGGGGGCATAATCTTGTTGATACTAGCTGGTGTCCAGGTACCCTCACCCCTTAGAGGTGGCCTCTTCCTGTAAGAAAAGAATGAATCCTTTAAAGCTCTGTGAATGGTCTGTATTTTGTTTTCAGACTTTGAATGCCCACCTCCGCCCTCATCCAGACAAGCCGAGGAGCAGAAAGACAGATGTGTCAGTCATTAGAATCGTGTTCCATGAAACATAATGAGTAATAAACCTGTCATTCAATACTGAGGTCAAACTTCCCAGTGACAGCCTTATTAGTCAGTCACTTAACAAAGAATTAGAGGCACGTGTGCCACAATCACCTTAATAGGGAAGCAACATGCCTACAGAAGAGTTAATGAGGCCTGCCTCTGTGGCTTGCTGGAGGTGCTGTAGATTGGCATATGTAAGGCCTAGACTGGAGCTCAATGTGTCTGACTGGGTGAATAACACTGGACAACTGCTCCAAGGCAGTGTGTAGCTGAAGATCCACGCAAATAGACAAAGTGGCCAACACATGGGGTACAGAGCAATGCCCTGTGCATTCCTGTCAGAGGGCATAGTGAGCCTAACCCTTACATGCAAGAGAATACAGCATCCAATGCCTTGTCTAATAACTTTACCTGAATCACTGCCTTAGCAAGGGCCACGTCAGCCTGAGCTTCCTCCTCTCCGTCATTCTGTAATAGAGCAGTAACCAAGCCTTCTTCTGCCTGGGCCAAATTTTGCTGGTTGACCTATAACTGATCCTTTTCCTTTTTTCTTTTTCTAATTGAAAATTGTATTGTTTCACCCTCGACCTCTGCTTTTAAAGTGTGCCAGACCATATCCAGTGAAGCTGTACCCATATTTTTCAGCAACAAATCTGGGATCCACTCCTTCCTATGTCCCACATAGGCTAAGTCTAATAATAGGGCCCTCTCAAATATCCAAGTGGGGATTTTTCCCAAGGGTCCTCCACCCTCCATCTGTAGTACCAATGGGCTATGGTCCGAGAGGACTCTTGGGAATTGCTCAATTTTACTTTTTTGCAGAATTGTAGACTATATAAAAAAATAATCCAACCGTACATGCTTCTGATACGGGCAGAACAGTGAATAAACCTGTGTTTTGCTGGTCTCTTTTATGGAGCAAACATCGCCCAGTCCATGCATCTGACACAGACTGCATAGTGGTTGGAACACATTAGGCTTCATTCCCTTATACTTTTGGTCCTGTCCCCAATCAGAAGCAAGATTTATGTTAAAATCTCCACATAGTATTATAGGAAGTGGCCAATGTGCTAATTCATTAGATACCCACTCTAATAGAGAAGGATCGTCTATATTGCTACCATATAAGGAACATAAAGTGAAATTAGGCAACTCTAGCGGGCTACAGCCGGCTATTACCCAGCATCCTCACCCGTCTGCACGCATTTGTGTAAATGTATTGATTTATTGCAGGTTAGTATTGCAACCCCCCTTGTGCGGGTTCCCTGGGTCGTTGCCTTCACTATGCTGTAGCCAAGATATTTCAAAAGACCTTACTGTGTACCCTCTAAGTGGGTTTTTTGCAGGCAGACAATGTCTGCCTGTAATGAGTACAACCCTTGTGACACCATCTGCCTCTTTTTTTAATCATTTAAGCCACAAATATTCAAGGTGGCTATCCGTAATCTTCCCATTTTCTTAATTTTATTCCATTACAGCATGTTTTATACCTCAGCTGTATGCATAAATTCCCAACTAGCACCCAACCAAAAAGCATAACCCAAATCTGAGGATTTGGAGGGACAAGGGAGGCAGCAAAAGCACCTAATGAATCAGTATTTGGACGTATCTGTGATGGGGGTTTTGTCACAGGAAGAAAGGGACGTTTTAGACTGCCCATTATGTTGGGATGAAATTACAGAAGCAATGTTAAACTTACCCAGAGGTAAAGCGGCAGGGCCAGACTTAATCTCCACAGAATTCTACAAGATATTTGGGGAAGTACTAGAATAAATTATGACTTCGCTGTTTTTAAAGACATCGGAAGGAGTGGCACCACCAAAATCCTGAGCTCTGGCAAAGATCGTAGTCTTTCCAAAGAAAGAACTGGGCTCCTATTGCCCTATACCCTTAATTAATGGGGATGTTAAAATATATTCCAAAGTTTTAGCCATGCACCTGTCTCAAATTATTCACAGGATACTAGTTGAGGAACAGCATGGCTTTATTCCCGGTAAGGGTACAATCGAACACATCAGAAGGGTTATCACCCTGTTTGATGTCAGTCAAGTGTCAGGAGACCCTATGGTGGCAATCTTTCTCGACGCGAAAAATCTTTTGATTGGGTTTCCTGGCAATTCCTCTGGGTAACGATGCTAAGGAAAGGGATAGGGGCAAGGTTTATTGGAGCAGTAAGTAAAGACTCTGAAGCAAGAGTTCTTATAAATGGGGAAATGACGGAGCCCTTTGAAATTATGAGAGGGACACGACAGGGATGCCCCTGCTCATCACTCCTTTTTGTGCAATACATAGACCCCTTTTAAAAACATTTGGAACAGGTTGATAATATTACCCCCGTTGTTCGGTATGAGCATGAGAGTAAGGTATTGGCTTATGCTGATGACATAGCTTTAGTTACTCCTCATCCCAAACAGCCTATCGGGGTGAAGCACAGAAATATGCTGTGCTATCAGGATATGCCCTGTACTTATACCCCTAAAAGTCTTTGTTCTCTTTGTGCAGGAGGGCTCTGAGCCCGGTCTGAACCAGTTCTGGGTGTTCCTTGAGCACTTTGTTTTCCTGGCTTTTTCCTTTCCTTTCAGAGAGAGAGGCAGGGTCTTCAGCCACCCAGCAGGTGGTGGAGCCAGGATTGTGGAAGGCAGGCACAGCCCTATTCAGGACCAGGTGCTATTCCCTCCCACCACTCTAGATGCAGATGGAGCTATTCAGCCCAGGGATGGCCCACTAGCCTCTGGGAGCCACCCAGCCCCTGCCACTCCCAAACCAGACAGTCAATTCACAAACAGGCCAAGGGACACAGAAAGGTCAAACAAGAGAACAACAACTTTCTAAAAGTGCTGTTCTCAAACAAAGGATTTAAAAACCACCTTTCCTAAAAGATGTGTTATTAAATTCGGAGTTCAGGGATACCAGACTTTTATGCTCCTATGGGAAGATATGCAGGCAACCACTGTAGCCAGCACTCCCCATGATAGCCTATGGGCAAGATAGCCTTACAATAGTGAAAAACGAAAATGGCTGTAATTCACTACCAGAGCATGTCACCTGCACTAGTACATGCTCTACCTTTCACATACACTGCACCCTGCCCAAGGGGGTACCTTGGTCCTTCCATAGGGGTGTCCAATGTGTACAGAAAGGGAAGGGTTAGGCCTGGTCAGTGGGGACACTGGCCAGGTTGACATGGCTGTTCACAGACTGCACACAGGCACTGTGGTGGCAGGCCTGAGGCACCATTTTAGGGATACTCATGTGGGTGGCACAATCAGTGCTGCAGGCCCACTAGTAGCATTTTTATCGCCAGCTCTGGCACACTCAGTGCACTTTACTAGGGACTTCTTGGTGATACAAATATGCCAATCATGGGTAACCAATCACAATAACAATTTATACAGAGAGCATATGCACTTTAGCACTGATCAGCAGTGGTAAAGTTCCCAGAGTCCTATTGTCAACAACCACAGGTCAGGATAAATAAGGGAGGAAGAAGCAAAAAGTTTGGGGATAGCCCTGCAAAAAGGGCCATTTCCAACAGCCAGTCTTCTTAATGTTGATGCACCACCACAGGAATTAAATTTGTGTTGATTTAAGTGTGGGTCAGGGAGGGTGGGAGAGGGTTTTGGTGATGAAATCTTGGGGAGGGAGGGGGGAGATTTTTTTTCTTTGTGTCTCACTCAATAAAAAAATTTAAAAAAATAAAAAGGGAATACAGCATCCATTGGAAGCTGCCAGGTTTTCTTAGGTCGCCCATAAAGGTCAAACATTTCTCATGAAACGTTTAATGTTCCTTCCCTACAGTGCATACTTGAACAAGCATATTAGCAGCACGTTTGCCAAATAGCATCTTTCAACTGACATAGACAGGTTACTTTCATTGATTGCTTTTTAGAAGATTCTATCCCTACCTCTCCTACCCATAGTAGGCATGCCCTTAATAGCCCAGGTTTGCTCTCATGTTGCCTATTGAAATGAAACCCACTTCAGGCTGCCATATCACCAGGTGAGCTATTTTAGATTTCAGACCCAAACTATTTGTATCTTGTTGTACTTGGTACTCTTCACTGGCTGCCGGCCAAACAACAGATAGGAGCATAAGCTCACCAGTAGAAGCCAACAAGACAATCAAAATCATGGATAAGAGTTTAAGATTATTAGTAGAAGTCAACAAGACAAAGAAAATCACAAATAAGAGCTTAAAATCATCAGTAGAAGCCAACGAGGCAATGATAATCATGGATAAGAGTTTAAGATCATCAGTGGAAGACAACAAGACAATGGCAATCATGGATAAGAGTTTAATATCATCAGTAGAAGCCAATAAGACAATACAATCATGGATAAGATTTTAACATCATCAGAAGAAGCCAACAAGACAAAACAATCACGGATAAGAGTTTAAGATCATCAGTAGAAGTCAACAAGACATTACAATCTTGGATAAGAGTTTAAGATTATTAGTAGAAGCCATAAAGAAAGTGACAATCACAGATAAGAGTTTAAGATAATCAGTAGAAGCCAAAAAGACAGAGACAATCACGGAGAAGAGTTTCAGATCATCAGTAGAAGCCAACAAGACAATACAATCATTGATAGGAGTTTAAGATCATTAGTAGAAGCCAACAAGACAATACAATCATGGATAAGAGTTTAAGATCATCAGTAGAAGCCAAAAAGACAATACAATCATGGATAAGAGTTTAAGATCATCTGTAGTAGCCAACAAGACAATGATATTCGCTAATAAGGGTTTGCGATGCTCATTAGAACCCAATAAGGCGAGGACAATCACAGCCCCTTGTTAACTTTGCTGCAAGTAAGCACCATGTTCCCATGTTACCACCTAGCCGTTCCTCTGGAAGTCAATGCCGTTCAGATCTGTAAACTGGAACTTGGAAAGTTTTTCAATCAATGGCTCAATACCTACTTGTTTCTAATACAGCATGGCCAACTGGATTGCTGCCCAATATTAAGACTTTTGCAATACAGTTGAATGATATCCCTCCCTGCAGTGCCAAGAGGCTGTAGAGTGAAGAAAGACTACACAAAAGTAATATCTGAAAAATATTCAGATCTGGATGAGACTTGTTTTATCGACTCAAGTAGGAGGTTAAATTTGGAGACCTGTAGTAAGGGCCACTGGAATTATGCGGCAGGGGAGCGCCAGCTTATGCGGCAGGATTGAGTACATTTTGCTGCAAGAAAGGCAACGTTTGCGCCACTATGTGACACATTTTGTGATTGTATTACTTCATTATTTTATCATTTTTACACCTGTTAGCACTATTTGTGCATTAGTGGCACCACATTCATACCAGTTTAACCCCCAGATATAGCAATAAGCTACAGAAAGGTGACCACTCAACCTTCCAAAAAGGCCTTCACTGCATGGAAACATGTTTAGTTGCATTTTTAATATTTTTTGAAGCGTTTGAGCTAGAAAGAATTTTTTAATCTGCAGATTATGCAGTAGACGATAGATTATGTGGCAAATGCGGCATACCATGAATTATGGGAAAAACGCTGTGCCGCACAATAGCATCATTACAGTGGTCCTGCCTATAACGGGTGCGGGACCCATCAATGCCTAGTTAACTAAAATAGACTGGAGACTTTATTGTGTTAAGTTGTTTAGAGGGACTAAGGAAGCAAAAGTAGAGAAATTAGTCTGTGGAGAAATAAAAGTAAATTTACCTTAAATAGACTGTCAAAAACTGCATGAAACTCGGAGTAAATATACCGAGTGGTGATAATGAAAACAATATGGCCAATTTCACTAAACATTTAATAAAGCAAAAAACAAAGCTGAATGGAATATTTTTTATCTATTAGGCCTAACTTTATCTGCCTCTGAACAGCAGTAGAATTCCGCCGCTCTGCTCGCTTTGCGTTGTAACAATACTCCGGAGAGGAGAACTGGAACAAAGCCCTTGAACTCCCCTGAGGAGCCCGAAAAGCAATATCCTGTACCTTCCCCTTCAATTTGATTTCAAGGCAGCCCTTGAGTGCACATTATCTACAAACTGGTGGCTGCAGATCAAGCTTCAGAAATCAACAAAAGCAGCTCATTCGAATGAAATGACGAAGTAGGAGAGCTAAGCATTCACCCCGGCAGGCCTGCTCTCCTTCTGGACTCCATTTTGGAAAAGTGAGACTCCATTTTACGCTCCATTATGCATTTATAGGCTTTAGCTTGGTATATACTTTGTGCCCTCTCATCACGCTCCATGGGCCTCATTTATGAAAAGTGACGCATCGCTGCGTGAAAACAGTGATGCGTCACTTTTCACTGCGCCCTCTTTGCGAGACCAATGATGCGTCATATTTACAGTATGACGCATCATGGCGCAAGGAGTTACAGATACGTCAGTATTTCTGACGTATCTGTACGGCGCAAAAGTGACGCATTGCTGGAGTGTGTCACAAAAGTGACGCGACTCCAGCAATGTGTCCTTTCACATGGGGCAAGCCCCATGTGAAAGGGCCTGCGTCAGTCTTACGCCTGCTGTGAGGCAGGCGTAAGAAATTGACGCATTTGTGTCCTAGAAGTGGCGCAGTGAAATCTCATAGATCTTGCGTCAGAACACCCCACCTACATACATTATACCTTGCGTAGGTATAATGTAGCGCAGGGGTTTACAAAGTGACACATCTACCTAGATGCGTCACTTTGTAAATATGGTGCAACAAGGCAAATTTTTTTCGCTGCTGGTGCATCACTAAAAGTGACACACCGGCGGCGTAAAAGTGACGCACGGCCTCATAAATGAGGCCCCATATGTTTTGTGCATGCCTCCCAGCCCTTCTGAAATGCCACTGACCACCACCACTTGTGTGATCTTGGTACGGAATCGGTACAGCCATCTTCAAACAATCACTCAGTTAGGGCACGAGTCGGGGGTACACGCTGTGGACGGCGCCCACCCACTTCTTTCACAGGGTGAACGCTGTCCACCCTGCTGAGAATTTTCGCCCCACTGAATAATGTGCTGAACTCGTCTCTGTGTAATTTCCAGACATCGGGACAATTTCAGCAGCGCATGCGCGTTGTCTGCTTTCCATCTGCAACACCAAGAACATGCAGGTGGGGACGGGGCTTTCGTATTTTAGACTCCTGCTGGCCCCATAACTAAGGCCGAATTTGAAAGGTTATCACGCCTTCTTTTGTTCGCATCTCTTGGTTGGGAGCAGTAAGGAGCCTCACACATGATGCAAATTAACAGGGCCGGACTGGGAACCTAAACCGGCCCCGGCAAAGTGCTCAGCCGGCCCCCGGGGGTAGGTCTGAGCTCTTTGCCGGGTTCCGGTTTTCGGCCGATTTTGTTGCAGGGTCGATTTTGCAGCTATGCTGCATAAACGGCCCTGTAACAAAAACGGCCTCCAGGGGCCCAAAACCGGCCCCCACCCTTGCGGCGCACCGGGGGATTGCCCGGTGCCTGCAACGGCCAGTCCGGGCCTGCAAATGAAGCGGAGGGGGAACAAAGGCTCAAACTTTTTTAGTACTTCACACTTACTTGAAAGAGTCAGCTTTTCACTTTGTTCAGGCCCTGTTTAGGAAATATGCATGCACTGTAAGAATGTCAGATGTTTTGGTCTTTCCCAGTATTTACACAAAGCAAATTGCACTTATATAGTGCTTAATACACCTGAGGAGGTGTTGAAATAATTTAAGTACCACTATTTTTTCTTGTATAGCCCTACCCATCCCAATGCAGGGTGTGAGGGAACTATACATCAACATGTGCATATTACATGTACAAAAAATGGTATGCATTTGTAAATGAAAGTACAGGATGTGTTACATAAAACCGTGGAACTACAAGGTGTAGAAGTCGCAGTTCATCTTCCAAAGCTCACTGTGCTATTATCCCTGCAATGCGCTTAAACGTACACATGAAAGACCTGCTAAACATATATGTGAGGGCTTTAGATCTGATGTCACTTCATGTAATGCCACTTACTGTAAAGTCGTGGCTTGTGATGCCACTTTCTATGATGTCAATTCCTGTGATGCCATCAGTGATGTAATGCATCATGATGTCGTGGGCCGTGATGTTGCGAGTCATGATGTTGTGCACCGTGATGTCACTTGCATACTGTCTAAGTTAGTCCCCCAACTTCTTTTTTAGGACATGTGCCCTGCACTCAGTAGATTTGTGGAGTGCTTCTTGTCACCTGTGAGGGTATCCAGGCGCGTACACTTTCATGTTTAAACAGAGGGGAGTGAAGAAGGATTAGTATTAGAGGTTGAAAGAGCAAAGATCAGATTCATGGAGCAAACAGAGCAAATTAGCATCTCAGATGATAAAGCTGAATTATCAAAAGTACAACTGGGAAATGTCAGGATCACATGCATTGCACTAGTGGCTAAACCATTGTACACTTGTTAAGTAGGCAATTTTGTGCCAACATTACTCTGGTCAAAAAGTGCCCAATGTATATTTCAGTTAGTTTGAGTGACGTTCTTGCACTATTTTCAACATTACCAAAGTTCTCCATCTTTTCATCAATGTTCCCCTTCTATTCACCGTTCAATTCTTCTATCGTATTAGGTCAAATATGATAACATTAATATGGGTGGGTAGACAACCTCAGGCCTCTTATGATACTGTTATATGTTCTTTATGCTCAAGCTCACTTTCTTCATTACTGGCTTCACCTCACACCATTTCAACTGTACGAGGCCCTATAACACGAACATGCTTCTCAGTGGCTGCTTTCGACGGCACTGTTTCTGCCTTACAGGGCACCAAGAGCGGAGATCAATACAATTGAATTCGTACGATGGGCGTGGGATGGGCTAAGAAGGCAAGCTGGCCTATCCCTTTTCTATGCTCCTTCTATCCCACTCCCTAAAAACATCACAGTCCCTCCGTTACAGGATAAAGGTGCCATAAAGTGTACATGCAAGAGGGGCATCAGAGCCTTTATGGATTTATACCCTGATGACCATTTCCTTCCACCATTTGATGGCACGTCCTCCCCCCACCTTCCTGGATACACTATTATACTTTCAACTATGCGCTGTATGTCGAACACTGCTCGATACCTTTCCTGCCCCCCTGACCCGCACAGCATTGGAATATATACACACCAGCTCATTTCCATGTAAATTGATCACCAGCCTCTACAATCACATGCAAAACTCTGTACCAATACTCATCCCGAAAGCTTGAGAAGTAATGAATACAGAGCTGGACTGTCCTTTGTTGGATGTGCAGTGGGTCTGTTGCCGCGGCCAACTAGAAATGCTATCTCCCAACTACCGGCTACGTCTTGTCTATTCAAATACCCACATTGTTTATATTCCACGGTGCTACAACTTTTCAAAATGGGACTTGTCCCGGACTCCCACTGTGCCATATGTTACACACCACATGCCACATTTCTACATGTAGCTTGGAGTTGCCCAAAGGTCGCGAACCTCTGGAGAGAGGTTTACATTATACTACATGAGTACATTGGTATGCCACCCTGCCCCAAATCCCTTGGTTGGCTTACTTGGCTATATGAAAGAGGCACCCAATACACATCACCGTCTCAGGCCATGCTACTTTTTTTAGCGAAACATAGGCTAGCAATACAATGGGGCAGAAGACCGGCCCGAACAACAAAGCTTGGCTAACAGACGTGTCTTATTGTTAGGAGCAGCTCTCTGTCTATTGGGAACTTATGCCTCTCAGATCTCGTCCCAAGGACATTTGGGAATCCTTCACTGCCTTTCTTCAACAGAGAGAATTGGATTAGCCGGGGCCAGCTGGTTCCACCCCGTTGCTATGAGGTCAAAAAGTGTGTATGGACATTCCCCCTACTCAATGTCCCTCACCTTTATTTTTCCTGTTTCAGAATGTACCGCAGTCACGAAATATCTACACTATACGGCTGCTTTAAGGTCTGTTAATGTCTTCACCCTAAATACGTTACCGATATTGTAGCCACATAAATAATGTGTACACCTTAGCTCAGTGCAATTTGTGACTATTCTTCTCATTAGCATTGTTTATTATTTCTAAATGCCAGTAAATACATTACATTAACCCTTTTACCACTCTCTCTATAAATATATATATACACACACACACATACATATACACATATTTTTTTCCATCTAAAGATCCAGTACATAACCAATGTCATCAAGTAAGCTGAAAACAATATTTCGAAATTGCCATCAGTTATTTATACAATGACCATGAGTACCACAGAGCATACTTCTTTTTTCAGGGCTCTGCACCAATCATAGGACTCTATCTCTCCTTCTGAGATTGGGGGTAGCCCTTACTCTTAGATCTTTCTAAATGTACATTGTCCTGAGTAAGTTAATCTTCGGCTAATAAAATTCTTGTCCTTTTACTAATCCTCAAGTATACTTGGATATATCTGTTTCAACCTCAATACTTGTATTTCAATTAGTTGAGGTCTTCATCAGGACACCTTCTGGGAATGGCACTGGATTCTGTGTTTCACTGCTTTGCTGTTGTCCTCTGTTGTGACAGATCGCCACAGAGAGGGCAGATAGATCAGAGGGGCATATTAGCAAGAACGTCATTAAAATTATCGCCGTTTTAGCGGCAGGAAACTACCGATAATGGGCCTGCTAATATACGTTATAGAATTCCAATAGAAGCCCAGGTTAGATGTCCTGCACAATGAAATTTAACGAGGTTCTTGCTAATATGCCCCAGAGTTTCTGTTGTATGAGACCGCCAGAAAGAAAGACTACAGTGAAGCAGCCAAAGACAGATTTCAGTGTCCACATGCAGATCCATAACTGGGTTTTCAAGGGAATATGTTAAAGCACAAATGTCTGAAAAAAGAGGTGCTAAACAAAGCAACAAAATGCCCTTCTCAACCTCGAGGCCAGCATTAGGCATTAGGCAAGGTGTGCCCCTCAACACTTGAGCTGTGGTCTTCCTCTTCCAATGCACGAGCGAGTGCAAGTGAAGTGAGAGAGGGTTACAGCATATGTGTGAAGAACCAGCCATAATGGAAGGGAAGTGGTGCTTTACCTCCCTTATGACAGCTCCAAATGACAGGAGTTCACAGAGTACAATTGATCCCGGGTAAGGCAGAGAGGGGTGGGCTTTGTTGTTTTATTTGTGTGTTGCTTTCCTAGGTAAATGTTACCTCTGGCCATCAGTCTTGTCAAATGAAGTAGCTACACAACACTGGGATAGCAGGGCCCTGCTTGATAAGCAAAGAGTGTAGGTAAATGTTTTAATTATGCCGTTTTGTTCCTTTCCTCTTCTATTTCAGTGTTTAGTGGTTGTTGATTTTCCATGCCCGTGCCCTAATCGTAGCCTCTGGCGAATTCTTTTAACTCTCTTTTATCTTTATTGGTTTTTTACTTCCTCCATTCCGGCTCCCCGTTTCTGAGTTTATTTTGCCGTTTAAGTTAATTCGACAACAAATAACTCTTCACGCTTTCTAGTGAGCAAAACCTGCATTTTTCCAGAGGGGCAATTTTATCAGATGCCGAGTGTTGTGTGTCAAAGATTTTCTGGGACCTATGAATGGCAACTGGGTGAGTAATCTAGATATGTCTGATAGTTTTTTTTTCTCAAGCATCTATTTTTTCTCCACCCTCTCCCTCTTTCCCATTTAATATCTCTTTATTTTATGAGTACATTAGGAGATGGGTGCACACTACCATAGCTCCCACTATTAAGTATGACCCAGAATGCAGAACTTTGGTGGCTATGAGAGCAGTAGCGGCCCGTGCAGGTAAGCGCGGTGAGGTGGGGGCAGGGCGGAGGTGGGGGTTGAAAGTGACAAACAACGGGATAGGGAAAGCAAAATAAATAAAACCACTTTGATGCAGCCAGCTCAAGGTAAGTGGTTTTATTGATTTTAATTTCCCTATACTGTCATTTGCCACTTTCCCCCCACCCCACCTCTGCCCCACCCAACCGTGCTTATCTGCATGGGCCGCCACTGCCCGAGAGTCTATCTATCTGGCCCCATAGTATATGGGCCCTGTGCAGGCTCACTAGGGAAAAGCCTACCCATTAGGTATTGGAAGTAGGGAACCTCTATTTGAGAGAGAACCCTGAAATTGAATGATCTACCAATGTTCTTGTATAGCACACAGTAATAACTTGTCGGACTCTAGGCACTCCTCAATTTGTGTTAGATAGGGATGCTGAGTCTCCAGGTGCTAGACAATTTTGAAAATGGCAACTTTGCCACTAGGTCTCATTCCATCTCCTGAGCAGGGAAGTGCAATAACATAACCAAGTCAAGTGAGGTGTATGCCTCCTTGACCAGTGCAACTGATGAATAATTAAGATGTAGCCATTAAAACAGAATATTGGTTTGTTGGCTCAGCTGTGCTGTGGATGTCCTTTGGGAGTTAAAGGTTCAAGTCCTGGTAATGTCCACAACCTTAGTGCCATTGAGTTTGGTAACATTGAAATCTGCTTGTGACTGTGAACTTACAAATCAATTTATAGTGTGTGTTTTTTAAGAGCGCAATGGATTACTACTAAATTCACATACAAAATACATTGGGCCTCATTTATGAAAAGTGACGCATCGGTGCGAGAAAACAGCGATGCGTCACTGTTCATTGCGCCCTCCTTGCGACCCCAATGATGCGTCATATTTACAATATGACGCATCATTGCGCAAGAACTTACAGATACGTCAGTATTTCTGACGTATCTGTAAGCGCAAAAGTGACGCAATGCTGGAGTGTGTCACAAAAGTGACGCAACTCCAGCAATGCGTCCTTTCACATGGGGCAAGCCACATGTGAAAGGACCTGCGTCAGACTTACGCCTGCTGTGAGGCAGGCACAAGATTTTGACACAACGGCGTCCTAGAAGTGACGCAGTGAAATCTCATAGGGGCAGATTTATGAGGCCCTTGCGCCACGTTTACGCCGCTGTTGCGTCACGCAAGGCGGCGTAAATGTGGCGCATCCCTATGAACGATTTACAACGTGACGCATCTAGGCAGATGCGTCACGTTGTAAAGCCCTGCGCCGCTTGTGGGCGTTCCGGCGCAGGGTGGGCGTTCCGGAGCAGTTGCGCCTCGTAAAAGTGGCTGAGTGAATTCTATAAGATTTCACTCAGTCACTTTCAGGCCAATGCTGCGTCAAAAGCCTGCGCCTGCTTGAAGCAGGCGTAGGTCTTGATGCAGCATTGGTCAGATAGTGCACCCCCCGAGCCTTGCTGGAGCTGCGTCGCGCTTGCGACGCAACTCCAGCAATGCGCCGCCTTTACGGCACAGATGCGTCACGCATCTCTGCCGTTTTTGCCCCATGGTGCGCCGCATTGTAAATGCGGCACACCATGGGTGGCGGAGCTGTGGCGCACTGTGGCGCACATTAACTGGCGCATCCCTGGGGATGCGCCAGTTAACATAAATCTGCCCCATAGATTTCACTGAGTCACTTCTACGAAGCTTTTTGCGGGGGAAAGCCCCCCCGCATACATTATACCTGACGCAGGTATAATGTAGCGCAGGGGTTTACAAAGTGACGCATCTGCTTAGATGCGTCACTTTGTAAATAGTGTGCAACAGGAGGCATGTTTTACGCCGCCAATGCGTCACAAAAAGTGACGCATCGGAAGCGCAAAACTGACGCAAGGCCTCATAAATGAGGCCCCATGTATTTTGAGTTTCCAAATGTGGAAAAATACTTTTTCCTGTTCATTGAAAAAAATAAAATAAGTTACATCTGATCTTTTGCGATCCATTTCTGAATGTGGAAATGTAAGCCTGTTATTTTTTTCATGCATACAGGGCTATGAGCATGACTGCTGCAGATTTCTAGTTCTGTAGGAATTTTCTGAAAATTTGAAAATTACAAATGCAAACATAAGATTACAATAGAAAGATTCCTATTCTTCCCCAATTATTTTGTGAAAAAGGCTCAGAAAGTGGAATAATGTTCATAAGATAATGGCATGTAATGGAAAGAAAAGCCCGGAGAGGGCATACACTATTGTACACTTTATTACTGGAAGACATTTGAGGAGGGAAACAATTGTGTGAAATAAAACAAAAACCAAGCAAAACCCAGCACTGACCGTAGAAAGGAAAGAGAAGTCAGCGCTGACAAATAAGATACCTTACAAGGTGCGGATTTATCATTTTTTCTCGTAGAAATTACTTATTGCATGAGGGCCGATTCCTGAAACATACAAATCATTCCTTGACCTAGAACAGTCTTTCCCAGGAATAAAACTACACCCTATAAAAAAAAGCTAATTGAGACACTGATCAAATATTAGGAAATCCTCATCCTTCTGCTCACCATGAAACATGTTGTATATGAACTCATTTCTCTGGTAAAGGTTACAGAAGTATCACAGAGTTGTAGATGCTGTACATGACACATTATTACAATTTCTTACAGGGTATATTAGCAATAATTACATCAGATCTCTGACAGTAAGTATCAGTGCTCTTTGCAATTCTTGCAAGAAGACACATTACATTTGCTGTTAGCCAACCATTTACTGTAGGCCATAAGGTCAGAATAAACCTTTCTTTGAGTGCAATTTGCAGCCATGGAAGAGATTCTCAGCATGCTGTCTATTATCAAAGAACTTTTTTAACAGTTGGTCATATTTGCAATATTAGTGAGGTTTAATCATTTCAGAAACCAGAATGGTACCTGATGGAACACAAGTAGGTGGTGCAACCAGAGAGCACCACAAATCAGGTACTAGCAAGTGAATGTTGGGTGAAAATGCTTTCTTCCCTGGAGAAAACTCTCCTATATCCTTCATTAAATATTGTTTGTACAAGTTATTTTCCAGCCTGGCTAAAACACGTAGGGGCATATTACCAACAAATAGCGATATTTATCGCTAAGTAGGCTTAGCGGCAATGTTTTTTATCGCTGAGAAAGCGTGCTATTAGCAACGTTTATCTCAAAAGTGATAAAATTCCCGGCGATAGCGGCAAAATGCGTGAATATCGCTGAGAATACAGCCATATTCACGCATTATCGCTAACAGGGTCTTAGCCACTATATCCACCTCCCATTGGATATAATGGCTAAGAACTGGTCCGAGCAGGCGTTCGTTTTTGGAGATATTCGCGCTAAGCCCGAATATTTCCATCGCTACGCTTGTGTTGGTAAAAGGCGATAGCGATGTTAGCAACTGCTTTCAGTCGCTAACAGGTTGGGTACGTCCACTTTGCATGTCATTTGCGATAAATATCGCTGACATGCAAAGCGGGCCCCAAACCGCTCGCTATCGCCTACAAGCTGTCGCTAACTGCTGCTAAAGCGGCGATAATTCCCTATCGCCCCCCTTGATAATATGCCCCTCAGGGCTTTACTTAGAGCTTGGAGGAGCAAAAGCCCCTTCTTCTTACTAAAAGTCTGGACTCCTGCTCTGTCTACCATGCAGGTCCACTCACTTAGATGTGGAGGAAGCAGTAGATGTCACCCTGATTGGGAAGGAAAATCAAACAATGGATGAAGACCTAGAAAACTTTGTGAAAAACTCTCTTCTGAAGAAAAAATGTGGGTATTTGCTGGCTTTCAGCTGGGCAACAATAAAGGAAGACAGCATTTTAAGCTGCTGATCATACATTTACCTAAGAGACATTGAATGCAATTAGTTGAATTTCCATTAGAGTTAATCTGATTTTAGTGCAGATGTGCCTGCCGATCCTGTGAACGAACAAGGATTAGGATTTTTTCACCCATAAAGAAGCTGGTTGTGTGCATGTATGTTGCAGTCAGTGGCGTCCCGTGCAGGTAAGTGCAGTGAGGCGGGGCACGGGGTGGAGAGGGAGTGGAAGCGACAAAAGACGGAATAGTGAAAACAAAATAAATAAATAAAACCACTCAACATGTGCTTACCCCATCACAGGATCGGTGATGCGGCAAGCACAAGGCAAACAATTGTATTTATTTTATTTTCACTACTCCGTCGTTTGTCACTCCACCCCCCCATCATACCCCCATGCTTACCTGCACGGTCTGCCACTGGTTGCACTTAAGTGAGCAAAACATCTTTGTAAATCACTCTTTTTTGTAGGAGAAGCCATCTTCCAAGCGCTAAAAATTGGTAATAAATTGCTCTTTAATTATGTAGTGACTACATAATTCCATAGCAAGTAAGATGTACATACATTCTTTGTGCATGCATGCAATGGCAATATCATATAGCGGGCAGAAATCTTTTGAGTGCCACGTGGTACGATTGTCTGTGTATTTATGTCCCCTGAATTGGCTAAATGTTCTTCTCTCATCCTTATTAGTGATTATGTCGATGTGAATCACAATTTGTTGTCACAGTACTAAACATGTTACATCTTTTACTGTAGTGGATCCGCGTCAATGCGTTGGATGACAAAATCATTGAATACCGCCTCATCATGGTTTTTGGTAGAAATTTGCAATATCTCAATTTATTTCAAGGGGTAGATAAGTTTCCCCCTTCCCACACCACTTTCCCTTTCTCACTTAGTTACATTCTTCCGATATCAATTGGGCCGGGCGAAATTTTAATTACACTGGAGTAATCTGAGTAACTTTTGTATTTTTGTGTTAATCTTGTGTTGAAGCTACCGAAAATTACACATTACGCCAGCTCACGTAGTTCAGAACACTTTGGGGGTAAAAATCCCTGCGACAGGAGCACAGGATTGGTGCATGTGCGTCAGCTGCTGTTCGTGCTCTGTTCCATCTCATACTATTTTCTTAGCATCAAATGCATCCTCGGGTCGATTTTGAATTCAAAGGTGCATTTTGCATAATGAAAATCGAGCTAAACACTGGGTTACTCTCCTCGCATAATCTCCTATAATTTCGCTGCAATTGAGCATTTTACATGAGTTACACCCAATATGAATATCTATTACTTTGCATTTTTTATGTGATGCATTTTTAACAATTTTCTCCACTCTCCACACCATACATAGCCAGGACTGATTATATTTCCCAAACTCGCTCCTGAATTAAAACTAATTTAGCACTCATACAAATTCACTGTCCATTACTCAATCTTTGTAATATTTTCGCTTTGGCAATCAAAGTCCTTTTTTGGGGGGAGGTGAGAGGGCGGAGATGATGCCCTTGTAAAAATTATGTTGTAGACCAATTTTCTTTAAAAACTGTGGAGTTCAGGTTCTATATAATTTTCATGTCTTGTCTCATTCAACTAGATCAGTGGTTTTTAACCTTTTGTCTTTTGTGTACCCCCTACTTATTCATTACTAGAATCCAGAGCCCCTCCCCTTGAGTCATTATTGGAAGGTAGGGACCCCCAGCCTAACAGTTTCTATAATTTTAACTTCAAAACAATGCACAACATTACAGAAATCAAGTATACACAAAAGAAATGCTCAAATATTTAAATACTTTGTTTTATTCACAATCAAATGTTGGAATTTTTTTACATGTAAATGTTGCTTATTATTTGTATATACTTTATCTGAATGTATTCATTTTAATATTCCATTTTGTAACAGAGTTGCTCTCTGATATTTGCATTCAGTCTGCTCAATCATTAGTAAAATAACTTCTATTCATTTAGCAGGAAAAACGTTTTCGTCAATCATTATCTTTCTATACTGAGACAGCAGTCCTTTGCAAAGTACATTTCCTTCACATTGGCCCGCGCACAATATTATGCAAATTCGCCAAGGATATCCACTTTGAATCCCTTTTTCCTTAGATCACAAGGGGACAAAGTGACACTTCCTGAATGTATTTCTGGTTTGAAAGATGAATCAAAGGAACAAGAACTTCTGTAAGTTAGATAGCCTGCGTGTACCTTTTGGTGTTGCGTTGAGCATTTGTATTCTCAGCAGCATCCGCGCGGAGATGGATTGTGTCAGGACGCATTAAAGAAGCTTACCTTATCGATGGAAAAACATTGGCTCAGACAACCACTGTCACTCCACTGGACTTTCAGAAATGATATAGCAAGACAGCATCTCTGGCAGGCAGCAGCATGAAGGTCAGTTCCCTCCTCGTGAGGCAGGGCCACCCCGGTGCATCCCCATTTTGCAGCCAGTTTCTATCAAGGAATTCTTCAATATGAAGCTCCCACCTTATCCAGCTGTCTTTTTCATTTGAGAGTGCAATTTTAGTTTAGCTTTCAAAGCACAAGTGCTAAAGGCTCCAGAATTGTGCAGATATGACTACTCACTTCCTTAATGATAAGGGATATGATTGAATGAATAAATTAATGAACACCATTTGTAAAGAACACCGCTACCCCTAGTGGGGGTTGCTGGTGTTATAGAATTAACATATTAGCTAAGATTTTGGATTGATTGCTTACTGAATAATGGATGGTGAGGCTCACAGAAAAGATGTAGAGGGATGGTCTTCCAATGGAAGGCTGCTAAAAAAAAAAGGTAGATGCAAATACCAAGTGGAACCTCTTTTGATGCACGCAACTTTGACTAAATAGGTGGAATAGCTGCATGCATGACTGTGGACATCGATGAGTCCCTTGTGTTGGAATGAACGGTGACAGACAAACCAAGATTTGATAGCATACTGTTTGCCAAGGAAGGACCCATGGAAGGCCTTTACGGTAGCAAAAGATCAACCAATCATCTAGAAGTGAGTCAGAGGAGAAGTCGAGCAGCAAGATGTTGAATTAGTTGGGTTTGTAGTTGGGTTTGCCGCAGAAGGTGTTTAGAATGGCCTTAGTATGGAGTTACCATAAGCCGTGTGTGAAAGGATGATCCCTTGCACCACAGTTTTGTCCTGATGCCTTTTCTTAATTCTTTTTTAACAATTTTTATTGAACATTTATCATGGTATTGGATTGACGGTATGCGTACCTTTTCTTAATTTTTAATACATGTCCCATTTTTTGGTGCAAATCATACTGCAACACAGTATTGAAAGGTTGCTCGGTGTCTCTAATTTCTTAAATTAGTCAGGTAATTTATCTTTTTGTTTCAGGTAGCACAGGAGGAAGTCAGCTGTGTGATCCCAGCAGGGGGAGACAGGGTGGGAAGGAGGGTAGAGAGGCACATGGTGGGCGTCCTCCTGCTAATGTTATGTAAATGTAAACTTGTGTGTGTTTATAAGACCATGCTTACATCTTTGACCCACTCCAGCACTGTCTGAAAGAAACATATAAATTAAATAGGATATTTCAGTCAATTCTGCTTTGCAGGATGAGGTGATTGAATGACAGATAGATAGATAGATAGATAGATAGATAGATAGATAGATAGATAGATAGATAGATAGATAGATAGATAGATAGATAGATAGATAGATAGATAGATAGATAGATAGATAGATAGATAGATAGATAGATAGATAGATAGATAGATAGATAGACAGACAGACAGACAGACATATTTATTTATTTACAAGGGTACAAAAAACCCCGGACATGCCAGATATATACATTGATCATTATCAGCCTTTGGTCCTACTTCTATCTCTGGTCTGTCCCCGTTGTTACTTCTCAAAATATGCTCACCCCACCATTGGGAGGAGTGGTATAACCTTATGAAGCATCCTCAGGAATAAGTGACAGAAAAAGGTAAGACATTTTTGGGACATTTGGCTGCTTACTGCCTCCGAAAACGAGCTGTAAATCCATTGTTTATATTGGTTTTCAGATTTTTGTCTTTGCCGTCGTGTGATTTCGGCGCCACACCCTGTGACTATGTGAAGAGAGTCGTAATAGTGTGACGCACGGTGACACAGTGTGAGTTGACAGGTATGCTTCCCCCAAATATTGGATTACAAACTAAATCCCACTTTTCGTAGAAAATCGGAAATATTCCCGTGCTCTTTCCACAATCCCAGTTTGCAAATTGTAGGCTTACTCTGACGCTGTGGACAAGATAGTTAATTTTACCAAGATGAAAGGTTTCTCTGGCTAACGTTGCAACTTTTCACTGACTGTTTGTTTGTGTAAATTCAGTTTCACAGTTGCAGCCAGGCTGTAGACGGCTGTGTCGATTTTACTCTGAGGTTTTCTGTGAAATGTTCCATTAAAGAGCACAGTGATAAATGCACCTCGTAATGCCACAAACGCAGAAACTGTAATATTGATTCATGAAAAAAATAACAACAGATTCTGTAGTTAAATCACTTGTATCTGCAGAAAATAAGAATATCGACTCCAGGATGTCGAAACCAATGATTTATGGCTGTGCTAACTAGCATGCTTATAGTACATATTTGCATGGTGCTATAAAAAAAATCGGATTTATTTTAAGGTCGTTCTGAGCTCTGTGAACAATACGAGAAGCCGCAAAGAAAATTGCATCTCTCATTATCCTGCCAGGCTGAATATCTGACTGCGTTCGAGAAACATTGATTATATAATACATTTGCACACATAGGGCTCCTATATTTATTTACCTTTTAAATACTTGAAAAATCCTTGTTATCCCCAGTGAGTTGTGCTCACCAGGGCTTTAAGTGGGATGAAAACACTGAGGGGTCTCTCAAAGGGGCGTGGCCAATGTAATTAAGGGCGTGACTTAAAACGCATGAGCTAAGCATCTGTGCTTAGCATAGTGTGCCACCCGACATGTATTTTGATGTTTCTGCCACTGCATCCAAGATATATGATATAACAAGTAACATCATACCTACAACAAGTTAGAACTATTGACTTTGTCAATGATTGTTAGTTGCATAAGATAAATAAGCAGCAACTATGGCTTGTATATATTATTGAAAAAGCTTCCACATAAAGCCCTGGTGATACCACGACAATGTTGCTGCTCCTGAGTTTCAAAAAGAGAAGGGAAATCCAGAGAGAAAATAACTCTCTTTGAAGGATTTCCCTTCCCCTACACCTGGCATGACATCATGCCGTAACTTCTCCAATAGTGAGAAGTGAGCAGTGTGAGCAGTGCACATCGATGTTCCTGCTGTCACTGCAGGCCAGAGAAAAACGGACCGCCTGTGCCAAGGAACAAAACAGAGCCCGATAGAGACCCGTTTCGGGGCCTCCTTTAAAAAACTGCTGGTGCTCAGCACCGGTGAGACCCGGCCCTCTTAAAGCCCTGGTGCTTACTTTATCACAGTTGGAAGGATGAAAGTCTATGTCAGCTCTGCTTAGATTGGAGTCTTACTCCTGCAGGTCTACGGCAAGGCCCTTAGGGCCTCATTTATGAGAAATGACGCATCGCTCCGTGAAAGCAGCGATGCGTCACTTCTCAGTGCGCCCTCCTTGCGACATACCTGATGCGTCATATTTAATGTATGACGCATCATGTCGCAAGGAGTTACAGATACGTCAGTATTTCTGACATATCTGTATGGCGCAAAAGTGACGCATTGCTGGAGTGTGTCACAAAAGTGACGAGACTCCAGCAATGTGTCCTTTCACCAGGGGCAGGCCCCATTTGAAAGGGCCTGCGTCAGTCTTACGCCTGCTGTGAGGCAGGCGCAAGATTTTGAGACAACCGCGTCCTAGAAGTGACGCAGTGAAATCTCATAGATTTCACTGCGTCACTTCTACGAAGCTTTTTGCGGGGAAACGCCCCCCCTGCATATATTATACCTAACGAAGGAATAATGTAGCGCAGGGGTTCACAAAGTGACGCATCTGCTTAGATGCGTCACTTTGTAAATAGTGCGCGACAGGAGGCATGTTTTACGCCGCCGATGCATCACAAAAAGTGACGCATCGGAAGCGCAAAACTGACGCAAGGTCTCATAAATGAGGCCCCCAGTATTCAGTGCTTTCATAATCCTTTTTTTATCTGATGAGTGCAATATTTTTGCTGCTGAGACCCAGTCGGGCTCTCTAGTTCCCAATTAAATCACAACTTGATGCTTTTGAAAGAAGCAACTGGTTATGTTCCTAATAAAGAAATACGCTGTCATTTGAGTGGCAATGCCTCGCTGGAAGGCTTGGGATACTCTTCTGATTATCAGATGACAGTCAAATAGAGGGGTGCTGGCACATGGATCTGTTCTTGTTGGTTGAGTGGAAAGCCAATCAGAATTGCTGGAACATGTTTTTCTTAAATGTGATGACTCAATCTTTCTGCCATTGGAGTGGCGTTCTGTACTGGGACCATTCTGATTGGCTACGAGCAGCCCCCTATAGGGACTCACATCTGAGCTGGCAATCTTGATCCAGTCAGACTGCTGAAGGGCACTGTAAACTCTTCCTGTTTTGTTTGTTCAGTAGACTGTAGAAGAGTTAGGTCTCAATAAACCACATGATATGCCACTGCTAACAGAGAAGGGAAAATGTTTTCCAGCACTACACGGGTAACACTCAGGAAGAATCTGTCATTTATCTTTCAGGACCAAAGGAGAGAATATGCCTTGATGTCGTGGCATCCTGTGATTATCTGATTAGCTGTTTTTTAGAACCCTACAACTGGGACTTGGTAAACATGTGAGCTAGCAGACGCATCATCCACAGTGTTGAAGGCATCTCGATGGAGGAAACAGATGCTATGATATATCAATATGTACCGATACTTGACTTTCTGTAAAAATATCCTCATTACAAAACGTGTGCATTCTGAAACTGAATAACGTTCACAATAGGATTTCATCAATCTCTCTTCAGTGAGACCCTGAAACAGCATAATATTTACTCCTACATTGACCTCATGAATCCAAAAAAGGGTTCCCTGTAATGCACGTCAATGGTTTCACCACCAGTGTTGGCACCAAAAAAATATCAATGGGAATTTTGGATAGACCCTTACTTATCTATGATCTTGCATACACGGAAAATGTTAAGAATTGTTTTCCAGTCCATAAAATATTAAAATCTTTATTGCACCCAATTAACTATAACTTACTAGTTCAAGCACTCATCATCTCTGCAAAACAAGATTCATGTTAGAAAACGTTTTCCCACTTTACTCCGATATTAAGAACACTGGATTCTGTGGAATATTTAATTAAATTTAAAATGATGAAGGTCTTCGAAAGTGATACCCACCATCAACAACTCTAGTACTTCTCATTCTTCTTAAAAATTTCAGAAAGTAATAAAATTCTAACGAGCAAAGAATTTTTTTAGAGTTTAAACAAAAAAGTCTGGCTCTAACTGATTCATTCTCTTGGGAGGTCATTCTCTTCAAACTCTTTGCCTGACCGCATGCAATGCCTCGATAACCTTCTTCAGTTCCAAGAAACCTATCATTATTATATAATACTTGTAAAGCATAACTACCCTTGGGCATGGCAGCACTGAAAATTTGGCGCTGAGCCGTTAAGTGGATTTATAGGGCCATCTTAAAAAAGCCAGGTTTTCAGTGATTTCCGAAAGTCGACTTCTTTTTCGATCAGTCGTGGAGGGTGAGGGGGTTATTTCACAATTTGGCTACATTGTAGGCAAAGGATCACTCTCAATAGTTTACCCTTTTAATTATGGGAATTGTGGCCATATGGGCTTTTGAAGATTGCAGGGATCTCCCAGGTGAATAGGGAGATATAAGGGAGCACGAGATCAGAGGGCCTTTACCGCGCAATGCCCTATGGTCAATACAGAGTGATTTGAATGTTATCCTCTCAGACACAGAGAGCCAGTATAGGGAGCGCAGGGCTTGTCTAGCAGTTTTGTATTTAGGTATGTTATACCGTATAGAAGCCGCAGAGTTCTGTACTATCTATAGTTTTCTTTATTGTGGCTTTAGGGGCTCGAGGTAAAATGAAGTACCATAGTCCAGGCAAGCAAGAATGAGTGCCTAGGCTACCAGCCTTTTTCCTGTGTCAGAAGGAAAGGGGAGAGTTTTCAGAAGCATTCTCAGCATGCAGTAACAAGGGGCTGTGAGTTTTGTTGCCTGGAAGTCTAATTTGAAGGATTTATCCAGTTATATTCCGAGGCGCTTTACAGCTGTTTTGGGGGATGGAGAGTACCCCAAACAACTTGGCCAGCCCAGATCCAATGCTGAGTTAATGCTGTTGCCTTGGATCTTAAGCTCCCTCTTGTTCAGTTTAATTTGAGACAGGAGCTGTTCATCCACTTTTTTTCCAAAATCTGTTCATAAGCATTAAAATTCAATATCAGATATCTTAAGGTTGTTGCATGTAGTAGTTTCATCAAGCAATTGTAAGTTGTCAGTTATCACTTCTCATGTATCTCTGTTGCGGGTGAATGCCGAGACGTTGATTTACCACATTAAGTCAAATTAGGAGAATGCAATACAACATGAAGGAAAAAGGAATTTCTGACTCGATCAATCAGTAGTCATATCATGCACACCATAGTGTTAATTAACATGCATTTCGCGGTTAGAGTGTGGTACGAAACGCTGTTATCATATAATACATGTTTCAGAGTGTATGTTTGGAGGCTAATAATCGGAGGGTAAAACTTGGAGAAAAGCAAAATAAAATCCAAATTAAAAGAAAAGGACTGAGGTAACATAAAATCAACTGGGAAAATATCGCCAGTATTATCTTGTTGAGGGTGAAAGAGGGTCTTATGTCTATAAGTTATAAATGTTTGTGCCCATGTGTCAGTACTTGCTTGTGGCAGGTAAGTGGTTCAGGGTTCCAGAAATGGTGCTTATCTTGTCCAGGCCTGAGAGTGTTATTTACATGTATCAGGGGCACACTGTGGGTGCATGCAGTGGGTACTCACTCTCATTTAGGATAAGGGGACAGCTGATGTGTTATCCCTGCTCCCATTGTCTGGAACATCTGGCTCTGAGTTTGGGTCAGTCTCAGGGTGTATAAATCCACCAAATGGCGCCTACGTAATCCCTGGGTATTCTCCCACCTGAGTGCCCGTCCATCACCCTTCGCCCAGGTCAGGACATCTTTCTCCCAGGTTTCCATTATCGGACCCCTGTTTGATTTCCATGTCAGTGGTATCCGGCAGCGTGCGAGGGGCAGGGTCAATTCTAGAAACCCAAACCCACTTTCTTCATTTTGGGTCTTGGGAACCCTCCCAGGTGGCAAGTCTATATCATGCAGGGGAGAGCCTGTCCTAACGTGGTCTGAAGTCACTGGGTCACTGCAAACCAGAAGACATGGAATTTGTGGCATACCCAAAACATCTGACAGAAGTATGCATCAGGCACCTTACATCATGGACAGCGATGGTGTTCGCCCCTGTATATAATTTGCAGTCTATGTGGGCTGAGATATGTCATGTGTAAAATATTAAATTGTATGTATTTTAGTCTAGTGTTGCGGGATACCTTCTTAGGGTTTTGTAGCATCCTCCCTCACTCCTCGTCTGGGATTTCGTGTTCCAGAAGAGTCTCCCATCTAGTTTTCAATGACTCTAGTGAATCCCTTCCCAATGGAGCTGTTTATCCACTGTGCCACCCTCCTTAAACAAGGGGCCAAAGGATGGACAGAGGGAGTTTTGACTTGAATTGAGGGAAAAGACCAGTTACGTATCATCAGCGTAGGATACTAGTGAGGTGCCATAGGGTAGTGTGATCTCAACAAGTGGCCTCATGTATAAATTAAAAAGGGTCAAGCTCAACGAGGAGCCCTGGGGATCCCAACATTTAAGGACGAGAGTATCTGAAGGACAGTCCCCATCAAAGACCTGAAAGGTCTTGTTATCAAGGAAGTACTTCAGCCAGGTTAGGACGGTTCCGGAGAGTCCAGCTCTCTGTAGTCTGTTTGCAAGAATGTCATGGCTTACGGTATCAAAGGCTGAGCTTAAATCAAGGAGGATGATTGCTGCAGAGCCTCCCTGATCTAGCAGCCTTTTAGCTTCTTCTACCACAGCCAGAATGGCTGTCTATGTGCTGTGGTGAGGGTGAAATCCTGGAGACACGTGGAGGCAGCACCAAAGTCGAAGTAATTTACAGAAGCGAGAGGTGATATATAAAAATATTGTTCTTTTTATTCGTTTTTTTCTTTTTGCAAGGTGCACAAAAACAGCCAACGCGTTTCGCTCCCCAACCTTGGGAGCTTCGTCAGAGCTGAAACCAAATGTGAAAATATATACATATATTAATGATACATACAGACATATAAAAAA
Source organism: Lissotriton helveticus (assembly GCF_964261635.1). NCBI lineage: Eukaryota > Metazoa > Chordata > Amphibia > Caudata > Salamandridae > Lissotriton > Lissotriton helveticus. The sequence goes on from NC_136069.1 coordinate 130,862,372, forward strand.
TACAAAACATGATTTACAACATTAAGAGACAATAACACCAACAATTATACGAAGAGATGGCACCTCAAATAAACAATGAACAATACATATAAACACTAAAAAGATGATACAACCGTCATGTGAATTAAATATCCTACAGTCAAGTAGCATGGTCACATAGATCCACCAGTTATTTTTTATTCTTTTTTATTTAAAAAGGAAAAAGGGAAGCAGAAAAAATGGGGGGGTGGCAACATTCTAAAGAGAAGCAACTTGATAAAAAGGAGGGGGGAAAGGGAGAGGGGGATATGAACAAAGGAGCAAAGTGAGAAAAGAAAACTTGACCAATAAAGGTAAGAAAAGAAAGAGCTTTATCCACAGATTTGTCCAAAACACTTTTTACAATAAGTTCGCAACAAAAAAGCCTTACCAAGATCAAGTGAGCTTAGACCTGTGTGGGTCCTAGGATCGGGTAAAAATAGCGACATTCATTGTGGTACAGCTTGACCAGCGTTGTACATGGAAATATAGTCTGAACGAAATCCAATAGAACAATGATAGTGCTCTTTAAAATTAAAAACAAAGAAAGATTGTATATATCAAAAACTCGTACCATATTAACTCATGCACAATTAATCAAAGACTGTTACGTGACAAATGGTAGTAATAATATAGGACACAGAATACAAAGCCTCACCAAAAGGAAAACGTTGTAGGAATCAAATAATCCACATGTGTGTCTAAGGACGTCAGGGGGGTCGTAAGTCACTACAGTCAGAAGGCAATAATGTGCAAGAACAAGAAGGCGAAATCCTGTCTGAGTGGAATGCAGAACATCATGATTTTCCAAAAACTCTGACAGTGTTAAATTCGCATGTTTTTCTAGGTTTTTGCTTGTCCCCGGAAGGGGAGAAAAAGGGCGATAATTTTCCAGTTCGAGAGAGTCTAGTTTTTTTTTTATTAAAGGGCTCTGACCATGGCAAGTTTCCATGCCTTTGGAACACAGACCGTAGTTAGGGAGAAATTTACCATTTCAAGCAGATTGGGGAGTAACTCATCTAATGCTCTGGCTAGGATTAGAAACCTAAAAGCACATCTGTTTAAAGCACATCTAGGCAAGTAACTCCTCCCAAATGATGTTTACTATCCCTTCTCATTTCCTCCTCCGTCCTTTTCTCATTTTCCCTCTCTTTCTCTCTGGGCCATGACTACTCTTAACTTCCTACAGTGCATTCCACTGCCATTCATGTCTTGTTCTTCCTCTCATTATCGACATTGTCGTTGACTCTTCTTAAAATTCATTTTTTCACTCTTTTTTCTCTGTATTTTGCAGCTGAAACAGATGGCCTTAAGTCTTCAGCTCTAATTCATGCATGTATCATATCTTATTTGCTTTTGTTGGATCTGTCTGAAGAGATTCCTCTTCTCTCCACTTGTTTTTTGCTACTCCTTGACTCCTTTCTCTGTAGACTTGCAATATTATTCAAGTACAAAAACAAATACTAAAATTTGGGGTTAGAGGAAGTGAACCCATGAATAGCAATCCTCTTTAGCATTGATACCACTAAAACTGGTGTTGTTTTATAATTGGGTAAAGTAGGCTTCAATCATAGGAGGCATCAGTCTAACTTTAATAAACATAATTAAAATAGAGAAAGCGCTTAAAGGTAAACATTTTAACAATTCCAGATAGGTGCTGTGGGATCCCCACTGTTTTAGGATATGATGTGAATTCCAAATTACAATAGGTGTAGCAGGAATGATGAAAGGAGAACTGGATGTCATGTAGCTTATCCTTGACCAATGGAAACTCCCAAACCAACATGAACGCATATTGGTTGATGACCAAGCAAGAATGTCTAGTGCAGGATGTGATGCAAAGATACCGGCACAGTGATTATAAAGAAGACATTAAAAGGAATTTTAATGATAGATTATCCTAGAGCAAAATATTGGACAGACCAGTAGTGCACGGTTTTTAAATAGACTAGACACATACATCTCTACTAAGCAAGCATCCTAAGCGTGTTTCCTCTATTGCTTTGCAACTGGATTTTAACAATTTAGGGCCAATGGTGTCACCTATATTCTGGAGGGAATTAAGCTTTAGCTTTTACAGTCTCACTGAAAGATGTTTACCAGCCAGTGTGTTGTGCCATAGTCATCTTCTCAGTCAATGTATGTGCTTCAAGGATTGATGACTTCAGGAGCCATATTACATATTACAAAATAGTGTCCCTGTTGGTTGCAAGGGGTGCACCTTGAATTACTTCAAGGCTACTTCATTAGAAATCTATATGCAGCTGTGGTTCAAGCACACATACATTAGAGATGGGTAATTACCTGTTTTGAACAGAGACTACCCATGAAAAAAGGGCATTTCTGCCTGGTTGGCCTGATGCAAGCTCCTCTTTCATAACATGATGTTGGCTTATCCAATATTCAAGGAGGTTGGTAGGTGTTCATGCACCAAGGAGACAGTTACATTGTGAGCCTCCCCTGGTGGTGAATTGTGAGAAGTATGGAGGGACCCAGGTTTCCTAGCATTAAGTTTGACACAAAGCTGACTTCATAATCTGAGATATAATTCTGTGCTCCCTAAGCGTAAACCCGGGATACATCATCTGAGAAGGTCTGGGAAATGCATGCGGAAGGTTGAGATATCACTTGCTGCAGTGGCTTCCATCAGACTACTGATCCTGATTATACCACCGCTGCGAACCATGAAAGAGTGGCACATGAGACTGACTCTCCCATGGTGTACAGGGCTTTCGTCAGTAGTTGTGCTGCCACATTCTTGCAATCATGTGCATGACTTCATCACATGAAGGAGGACCCCCCAGTCCTTCCACTGCAGATTAGATGATGCAGACACTTCTAACTTTATATGGTCAGTGGTGTGTCCTTTATTTATATAATTCTAGTCTGCAAAAGATATTGCTCAGGACTCTGAAATGCTGCAAAAACGAACACAGTTACCTTGAGTCTAATGTGGAAGAGCACAAGTAAGCAGTGGAGATCATGCAATATTTGGATTATTCCATGACCGAGAGGCTCCTCTCAGGATCTGAGTTGCTGCATTCTTCACTTTCCCCTCTATAGCTTTAGCAGTGAATAATATTCATAAATATACACCTGCTGATAACCTCAATACATACATGCGCATCTACCCTATCTATCAATGCCCTCTATCAATCACTATTCCTGAGTCATATTTCTATTGTGAATGACCTCAAATATTGTATGCAATGAATACAATATTTGAATTGTAGCTGATGGTAATAGATTTCTATCATACGGAGCCACACATGTAAGTATAGGCTGCTACATGTAACCACTCACATCAGGAAACTCCACTGGCTACCAGTCATGAAGAGATGCCAGTACAAGCTACTCACCCACGCATACAAGGCATTCACAACAAAGGACCTGCGTACCTCAACGACCGCGTGACCTTTCACCAGCCAACCAGGAAACTCAGACCCGGATCCCTTGCCCTAGATGCCACCTGTTGCATCTACCAGACAAACAGCAGAGGCCGCTCCTTCTCCCATCTGGTGACCAAGTCATGGAATGACTACTCTCTGTACTGCAGAGATTCACTATCACTCCTGCAATTCAGGAAGGACCTCAAGACTTGGATGTTCAAGCGATTGGAGTACAAGCAGTTTATCAGACAGCGCCTCAAGTCCCTCATGGTTGATGCAGTTGTGCTCTACAAATCCTGATTGATTGATTGGTCATTAATATAGCATGCACCACTTGCTGAATTTTTCTTTTTGGGACTGTGATAATGTCCTCTGTTAATGTCAGAGGAATGATGCACTTGGAAGACTTATCACAGTATTGTCTTTTGTTGTCTGTCATAAGGTCATCTCAACTAAATGGCCCATTTTTAAAATGCACCAAGCACTATTGGAGACTCCATACTCTCCAAAACAAAGCTTAATTTTATGATTAGGAAAAGCTATCTGTGATCATCATGCAAGAAGATCTTAATCAGCGACCACACCTGTTAATGAATTCATCCCTTGATTATATTACTTCACGTTTACCATAATATGTAAATGCAAAATTCACGTTTACCATAATATGTAAATGCAAAATGTCCAATTATTGTTAGAAAATCCAGCTAGAAAACAGTGCAACTTCAATAGCAAACTTTGTACCTTATATTTCAACTGATGATCCAACATGTTATATGCTGCCAAAGTATTTTATTAGCATCAGATTTAAAAATAAGGGAAAGTGATGATTCATGGCTTAAACTATTAATAATTTCATTTAGTAGTCATCATCTTGTGATTATCTTCCAATTCACATTTTATAGCAGCAAAAATCATTAAAATTCCCATGATTGATGGAAAGACTGAATCATGATACTTTTTAGTCAGAGGTGAGATTAATGGCTGTAGTAATTCATTTCAATTTGCCACCACTTCTGAAGGACGCAGTGACTCATCTTGAGACAATTTCATCATGCTAAGAATCCAATGTCCTGATGGTGTTATCAATGTGTTGCATGGCCGGTAACTGTACAGCTACCCAGGCAAGTCTCTCCCCATGTGGTGGAAAACATAGATGCATCTGTTTATTGTGCTTCATGGGGGTTTCTGCCAAGCAGATTGCAGTCCAACATATTTTGCTGTGATATTTGCATCACTGCCACTCTTATCCACACACTTTGCTCTCTTAATTCAATTACATGACAATGCTGACTTCGGGGAAGCTCTCTTGGACACCAAGGGTGGCTGCTCTACTGGAGTGGAGGAGCGTTGGCCCTATTAACTCCTTGCGTGCTCATGTCGAGCTCAGCAAGTCATGAGGCACGGTGGCCGTGTGCTGATGACGAGCTGAGCTCATCATGACATGCGCGGCGCTCACACGTGTGGCTAATTCCCCTGCGGTGCTGAGCGTTCTAAAAAGCGGGCGTGGTCATGCCGATCTGAGCTCGTCATCAGCACAGCGTCACCGTGCAGCGTGACGAGCTGAGCGCGTCACGAGCACCGTGGTGCTGCGCTCCCCCTCCCCCCCCAGCGCCGCGGTGGATTTAGCCCCGCGGTGAAGGTGTTAAATCATTTCCGAAGCCCCTGAGATGAAAAATAAAATGGTAAGTCATTACCATTTTATTTTTTATTCCACCTCCCAAACAAAGCATCAAGACAAGGGCAGGACTGCTGCTGAATGACAGCAGCTGGTAGGCGGGTAGGCTAGTAAATGCACTGTTTAATGTGCGCATGACTTTTGTCCAGCTATCTAGTGATGGCCAGTCACACATGTGCACTTTAAATCAATTTAATGTCTTAAGACAGCTGGGTTGAGAGTAACTTCAGGCCTCCAGAGCACTGTGGAGCACCGAGTGAGGCTGGTCCCTCCAATCATGGTATGAGAGCAGCACCAGTATTGGTCCAGGGAGTTTCCTGGTGGCCGAGCTGCCCAGGAAGAAAAAAGAGGAAGGAAGAGGTCCATTGTGTCTAAGGTAAGTGTTTAGTTTTTATTCATATTTTTTCTATTTGCGCTTGCGTGTGGGCACCTGCCCCACTTCCTGTAGATGCCAGCCGCCACTGTTAGACAGCAACTCACTTCACCCTGACCACCAGCAGATTTATGGTCACCTTTGTCCGCACCAGGGAACAGTGCTTTCTTGTCTAGTATGAAATCTTAACAAGCTTTGCGGCATATTATCAAGAACGGCGTTAAAAATTATCGCCGGTTTAGCGGCAGAAAACTGCAGCTAAAGCAGCGATAATGGACTTGATAATATGCCCTTGAGAATTCCAATAGAAGTCCATTTTCTGGTGTGAACATGGGCTTCTATTGGAATTCTCCAGGGCATATTATCAAGTCCATTATCGCCGCTTTAGCTGCAGTTTTCTGCCGCTAAACCGGCGATAATTTTTAACTCCGTTTTTGATAATATGCCGCAAAGCTTGTTAAGATTTCATACTAGACAAGAAAGCACTGTTCCCTGGTGCGGACAAAGGTGACCATAAATCTGCTGATGGTCAGGGTGAAGTGAGTTGGTGTCTAACAGTGGCGGCTGGCATCTACAGGAAGTGGGGCAGGTGCCCACACGCAAGCGCAAATAGAAAAACCGGCGATAATGTTAATGCCGTTCCTAATAATATACCCCCGGGTAACTCAGGCAATTCAGAAAGAATTTAAGTTGCTTCAAATCTTCTGAAATTAATTTGTCTCCACCAAACTAACACATATTGTGCTGTGACTGTTTAATGTATACGACTCGCCATTTCCGTGCATAAACTCAACCATTTTTAATTGTGAAAATCCGTGAAATAATCTTGCTATCTATTCTTGCACTTCCAGGAGTATTAGAGCGTATTGAGTTAATAATAATACCTACCGGTTCCATGGAAAGAAATTCCTAATTTCCGGCACCGCAAAAGACAAGAATTTAATAAGTCGCTTGCCCCTGGCATTGGAAACCGAAATAGACTCAAGAAGACTGTATCGTATGGAGATGACATGCTTCTCAGTAGGGATTTGTAAAATCTCCTGCAGAGTGAGTGAATTCTCTGGCACAATTTCTTGCTAAAAAATACTCCTTCAAGACTGTTATATTGCAAGAAAGTCCTCTTGCAAGTCATTGTTGGAAATTCGGAAACATCTGTGAATACTCTGAAGTGTAAAACATCAAACACAACTAATAGAGCCTCAGAGCCTAACCTTAATGGGATCTACCAGCTAGTAAAGGTCCACTTCAGCGTTAAAGGTCTGAGCCGAAGGTGGGGGCCTTTAACAAGGGAACTGGACTTTATTGGCTGGTAGAGCCTGCTATGGAGAGTGCAAAGGCTATTAGAACATTCTGCGCCTAGAGAGCAGAATGTTCTAGTTTGTCAGCAACAGCTGTGAACAAACATTGGAATGTTGAAGCTCCGGGCTTCTACCGCACAGTAGAAGCCTTGAGCACTCCATTGTTTTCGATGGAGCTCCCAACATTCCAATTTTCTAATAGTATTTAACCTCGCTCTCATGTTCACTAGCTAGGATAATCGTCTTTTTGTGATAAACCCTTTTTGTGGTCCTAAAGAGCATATTTCAAATCAGTATGATTGCTTTCTGTAACTTTCTGCTAATGTTGTCATTAGTATTGTGAGATATTACTGGGGTACTCGGAGTGAGACCACTATTCTATGGTCTACTGTCTTTTTCTTAAATATATTTTTATTGAGTAGTCTTTCCAACAAAACATAATCTGATACAGGAGTCATAGGTGCACAGTAGTCGTCTGATCATCAGGTATCATTAAACATTGATCCATCTACTCTCCCCATCTCAGCGAGGGGAACCTAAACAAAATTTCCCTAGATTAATTTTTTGGTCTACTGTCATTGTCCCACACATACTGCCCTTTGCAAGTCATGTGCTTTTGAAATTGTATTTCTTTGCTGTGTTTTTCATATTGTGCATGTATATTTCATATGCATAATATTCTGACATTTGGAATTTGCCTTCTACCCACATATAGTCAAAGGAGTCTGTTACTCATCCTGGGTTCTCTCCACGGCTAAATGTGGGAAATACTCTTATGGAGCAAAACTATATCTGCTCCTGTCCTCTGCTTCCACTGAATGGTAGGATGAGACTACTAGTGTGAGGGTAGGAAAGTGGCAGAACCACTGATCTAGGAAAAGGTTGACCAGGCCCATGCCTGAACCATCAATGGCCTCCTACTGTCTCTTTTTGTCCCCAACAGGTTCTGCTCCATATTTCCAGGGAAAGTGAGCTGTCACCCCTGTTAACAGTGGTAGTAACTGACTTCTCAGTAGTCACCCCTATACCTTTGATTGAAGGAAGACTTCAAGTTTGATTTGCCTGAGCTAGACTTGTGGTGTGCGAAGCTACTCATTTTCTTGAGCAATGTTCTCAAAGTTCTATGAAAAGCTTTACATCTACACCAAGGTTGTAAAGTTTTATACATCCCCACACATGTAATCTCATAACCTTTGTAAACATTTTATTAAATGATCATGAACTTGCTAAGAAAAAAATTTGTATCCATATTTCTTGATACATATAAAATCTCTGCAAAATCTATTTTTACAGAGAAATTGTTCTTGGATTTTCCATCGTGACTGTCATTGTCATTATTTTAGAGTGAAAAAGTGTTGGCAATGTGCAGAAAAACTTTGCACAGATAAAGGTAAAAGGAAAACAAGAAACTCTGCAATCTGCAAAGTGCAAAAAAAGAAACTTAGCAAAGACATGCCAGAAATCACCACATCAGTACTGCTGGCCTGCAATGTAAGGTGGGTGCAACTGGTACCAATTTTACCTCAACCCTTTTGCTACTTTCTCGCCATTCACAAATTGCACAGACTGTTCAGGCAGAGTTTCACATGCTCAATATTACTGCCCAGTGAGTGAATAGCATCAGGTGACCAATGAACATCCCCTGGGCAGAGCCAAGCTGTGATTGACAATGTCTCAAGCTAATGGCTGAACAAGCAGCTCGTTGAAAGCCAGTGGTGGAAAGGGGTGGGCCCAGAGCCGATGCTGTCTATATTATAAATTGACCTATATTTGACTGTCGTGCTGTCAAAAGCCACACCTAAAAAGTGGGTTAAAGAGAAGAGAAATTAGAAGAAATGCCAATATTATGCAATGTGCGCTTCTTTTTTGCCTTTCTTCTCTTTGTACGGTGTCCTAGTGGTTTCAGAATCTGGAGGCCTTGTGAGGTTCTGGGATTGTCACGGGCTGGATCCCTAGAAGTCGGTGTACGTTGGAGTTAGCACCTTTAGGCAATGTTCAGAGGTGATGCATATTGTATAGCTCTCGGCATTTAAATGAAAAAGAAAGTAGAAGGCAGCACACAGGGAACAAAGATTGTCCTTGTTTTTTTGCCATAGTGCATCGTAGTGAGCCTGCCGTTTGCACACGCCTGTGTTCACACATCTCATAAGAGGGGATTTTCATACATGAAAAGCCTCGCACAGGAGAGACTTTATTCTGATTGGTTGCCGTGCTGGACGTTCGCCTGTGCCCTCTGCGTTTATTCAGCACCCTGGACAGGGAACGTAGCACGTCTGAGCAGCAGAGACCGAATCACGAAAGTGACATTTGAGTAACTTGTAACTGAAGTTATGACTACATGTAACTCAATTATTGCTGTCAATCACATATCTTTCCAAGTGTTATGTGCATAAATATATGTTTGATGCGGGCACCGAACATGCCACAAACCCTAAGCAGGACACGTGCACCAGGTCCCACTCATGAGGCTACTATAATTATGCGGATGGAAAACATGACCTCTTCGTAATGCAAAGTGAAAAGCCACGTTTTCCCATTTACTTACAAAGGTGGAGTTTAGACAAGGGGGAGTGGTATTCTCCTAGGAGGAGATAACATGAGATTTCTCATTAATACCCCCGCCCCCTTCATTTGCCTTGGTAAAGTTACAGGTATACAGGAATGTTAAAGTTAGTTTGTAGATTTAAATAGCGTCGCATATCACCCCTGAGGGTATCCAGGCGCATGGAATCCTCTGCTGCCCGGAAGCACAGGAGTAAAACGTGACTTGCACATTAGTAATCCGCAGTCATATGCAACAGTAGTTTGTGTTTGTAAACAACACTTTCTATCACTATCAGTGGTCAGTTCTTAAGGACCAAAATCATTGCATTCTGTGCCATTCACAAATTAAAAGCTATAAGTTACATTTTCCTTTATGTTTTACACGTGCAGCACAAACTTACACATGCACCTTTGACTTCATTCCTCTTAATCATTTACTCACGACAAAATGATACCTCTGTCATTTTGGGAGCAAGTTCTCCTTTTGGGATTCAATCCTTCTGCCTTTACAGGTCGAAGAAGCAAACATAACTCCAGGCATTGCATCACATTGGACATCACATCACACTGGAAACAGTAGAAACATAAATAGAAAATGCAAATGACAGAGGGAGTGTACTGTGTGACTGTGCAAAAACTATTACTACAATAACAATTACTGCCATTACTACCATCAATGACTACTAATAAAAATGTTTATTTTATTGTGCGTTCTACTTTTGCATTTTGTACCTGCTGCACATAACCGTTTTGCACCACTTGTGTTATTATCAATAAATCTGATGTGAACCCAGTTCAAGGTTATGGAGCTTTTCTTCTCAGTCTAGAAACATATTCTATGCATGGTGGGGTTTACTTCTTCAGACATTGTTTCTCTGAGAATGTCTACTAAAATTAGTGAACTTTAAATTTAGAGACACCAATACTAATGTTGAGTCAAATTTACGTTTCACTCATGAAGGCTGGCAAAGTTTAAAACTTAAGGTTTGTTAACATTGTAAAATCTAACCTATATGCCGATATACTTGCAAAAGATATTTTGGTTGCCAATTCGTCAGAAAAAGTAGCTATTTGTTTTCAAGCATACTTTGTACGCCTTTTTATTTGATTGTATTTAACTGTCTAAACCGTATACAGTATTGCACATCATACAAAGAATTGTAAAAACAAATTACAAAGTTTACAATAAGAAATCTTTGCGCGGGTTGGGTACATTTAGAAAAAACTGTGAATTAATCCAGCATCTTGAATTAGGAACCGAGGCCTTTTTCAAACGCACCGCCCTGCATATTTGCCAGCATGCTTCACATATATATGAATTGAAGTTTATTGTATTTTCTTTTTTACTTATATGGAATATCTATGTGAGAAGTATAGCTCTTTTGATAAAGTAAGGCTACAGTAATGGTGTGACCTCCTACATTCACACTTCAGTTCCACCAAGTAAAGGTAACCTTCTTGACCCTTTATGTTCTTTGCAGAATACCAGAGCACAGTGCTGGTGCTTTCATGTTTCAAAATATCTTGATTATAGATTTGCTGTTTGCAATCACTTCTTACTGTTTCTCTAGTTCAATCTTTGGGAGACTAGAATTAATGTTAAGTACAAGTTTCTTCATGGGGATCTAACATTAGTCTACATTGAAGATATTGTTATATATTTTATTATAATGTACCTTCTTTCTTTTCGCTTGGAATTGCGTGTCCATCACGATACAGCTCATAGGGCCAGGCCCCTCCAGCCAACCTATGACCATCAAAATCTGCATACATTTCTTTCAGCTTGTATCATAGCCTAATTCATTTTACTTTATCCATTGTATTGATCCTTATTTAATTAATTACATACATAATTATATACACACATACATAGTTATAACTTAAATTGTTTGGCATCTTTGCGGTATTTATTGATTACTCAATTAAAAGCCATTCTGATCCTGCCCATATTATTAGTAAAGATTTCAACGGAAACTATAGTTATTGGTAACATTTGATATATTAATACCATGTGTTGTTAGGCACTAATCAGATGATATCTTCACAGAGAAATATAAACAACATGTTACATTCTTCTATCAATATTGTACTCGAAGGTGCAGATCAGGAGGAAGTAAAGGGGTCCCTGATCCCTGTAGCAAAAACCAGAAGGTACTCGTGGAACTAGGAGACGTTGTATCTAATTCCGGGTTTGGCACATTCCCAAAACATGGTAAAAAACACTGTTTGAAATCTGGATAGAGCCCCAATATACTGACATGTCCACGGGGTGGGCAGTCACTGAGCCTCACCAACAGACCCTCGACCTCCAACTGTGGTCTTGGTGACAAGTTTAAACATGTAGCCAAATTGTGTGATCTTGGGCACCTCCTTTTTAACCTATTCTTCTACTCCTGTTTTTAACAAGTTTGGAAAAGCTTAGAAAAAGTCAAAATCTTTTAATAAGTGTGTGACAAGAAAACAAGACCAGAACTCAACATGCATTGTGTATTTTCCCGGTGGTAGGCAGTGTCCACTAGCATGCTCACCTCACCAGTAGGTCCTGTAATGTCTTACTCAATGGTTTGATCTCTAGTGTAAAAGATCAAAGGTCATGTCTTCTACCTCTGCCAAACGTTCCTCAGAAATGTGCTCACATTTTGTTTGTTTAGCTTTGAAAGAGTAACGTTTATTAAAATAAAGGGGAATGGGAAAGAGAAAGGGAATACAATAAAAAATGCATATATAATATAATATGAAAACATATAATTATACATGAATGAGTGGTTATTTTAACAATTGAATATGGAAACATAAAACAAATCTGGTCATTTATCTGAAACATAAGAGCATAATTCTATGGAATCCATGTAAACAATGCTAAAAATAGATAAATAAACAGAAGGTCATGGAGGTTTTGAAACCTTTTGTTCCGAAACAGTGCGTGCATGTGAATGCTTAACATGACCATCAATAAAAGTCGTAACTGGGGACCATATATTTAAGCGTTTTACAGCCAGAGACATTGGATATACATATACAGTGTCTAATCTATAGTTGGAAAATGTGCTCCAATTCTAATGTGATGGGAAGCTTATGTACTCACTCACTCATGCAGGCAGTGAATCAAGAATAGGTTAAAAAAGAGGTGCCCAAGATCACACAATTTGGCTACATGTTTAAACTTTTCACCAAGACCACAGCTGGAGTGTCGAGGCTCTCTTGGGGAGGCTCAGTGACTGCCCACCCCAAGGACATCAATATCTCTGTCCTGGAGGAGCGTGAAGATTTCGAGGCAGTGCTTTTCTAATGAGCGTGTGTTAAGCAGAGCCACCTTAAGACCTGGTGGTTGTCTGGACAAGGTGCCATGGCCCCTGGTCCTGTTCGTGCACGGACGGGCGCAGATGGGCTTACGTGGCGCTAAATGTGTTCCTTTCCATCCGCCCACCAATCAGTGCTGCCCTGCATCAGTGAACACCCGCTGAGCGCTAGACCGCTTTAGCAGAGCGGAAGTGCTGAAGACCAGGGAGGGAGCAATCGGCAGGGGAAATGCGCGTCTGTGTCAGGTACAATTTCAAATTCATACAGTTTTAGATTCACAGTGCAAATACAAGCGTGGCTCAGACCAACACCCCGCCCCCCCTTTTGCCTAGCAACCAGCTCCCCTCCTTCCCTAATTTAGATCTGTCCTCCCTGTCTCACCTGATGAGCCGCACCAAATCGGGCTCACCAGCAGATCCCTGTCCTCCAAGGGTATTCTGCATGGCCCTCCCTAACCTAGAAAGACAGATCCTCGCCCTATTAAGCCGCTGCCGGCCTGAAGGAAGTCAGGGTCACTCACCCCCATGCTGAAGAAACCAGGGGGAGATGCTGCTGTTCTTAGGAACTACAGACCAATCTCCTAGCTCCCCTTTCTGATGAAAGTTGTAGAGCAACACATTCTAAAAACACTCTCGGCTTTCCTGGAGGAACACCAGCAACTCCAGGGGTGAAAGGCAGGCTTCAGGGCCCACCAGAGCATGGATCTGGTGATGCTATCCGTACTTGATGAGCTCAGAGTCATGGCCGACAATAAAAAAAGTGCACCCTGGTTCTGCAAGACCTATTGGCGGCATTTGACATGGTCAATCACTCACAGCTCCTAGCCCGCATTACCGAGCTGGGCATCTGCGGGCTGGCACACCAGTGGCTCGAGTCCTTTTTGTCCGGCCAGTCTCAGAAGGTCCAGCTTGATGAGCAGGTTTGTGACAGGGGAGCCCTTCCATGGGGTGTTCCCAAGGGCTCAGCGCTGTCCCCGCTCCTTTTCAACATTTACCTTCAGCCACTGATAGCTGCCCTAGCACCCATGAATTGCCAAGTCTTTAACTATGTGAATGACACACAGCTCATCCTCCAGATCGACAACTCCCAGCAGGCTTCCTCACAGATACAAAACATCCTTAGATACACCGTGAATTGGATGACAACCAATTCCCTAAATGGCAATTGTGACAAAACAGAGGTCCTGGTCATCCCCTTGAAAACAAACCCCTGGAGTTACCTGTTCTGGCTCCAAGAGCTCGGCACCACGCCCATGCCAGTTACGGTCGTAAAAAGCTTGGGCATTAAAATTGATGCCGATCTTTCCATGGCCAACCAAGTTGCGACTGTTGCTGGAACCTGCACAGGCTTGTTGAGACAAATACGGAGACTTGACCCCCTCCTCTCAACTGCAGCGCTACAGATGATAGTGTCAGCTACCATCATGTCCAGACTGGACTAAGGGAACGCACTATATATTGGCCTACCGGTAAAGCTCACCAACAAACTGCAGGTGACTATGAGCGATGCAGTTAGGCTGATCTTCAGGCTTCCCAGAAGGGCGCACGCGACCCCTCTGCTGCTCAAGCTTCACTGGCTCCCCATCAAGCAGAGGGCATACTAAGGGAATTTCTGTGCTGCTGTTTATATTCACAAGGATCTTCCCTCTTTCCATCCCTCCTAACCCTCCTTCTTGTACCTTTTCGAGTGCTTCCAGGTGGACTCAGAGCTGCTTTATGATCACAATCAACGGCATAAGATGGCATGGCTTGACATTAACAGAAGGTCTTTCTTCAAAGCTTCCCCAACAAGGTTCTAACCCCTGTTCCCTCCTCCTTACCTTTGAGCGAATGCAGAAACACTGTGTTTCACCACTGATCTGAAAGGGTCAAACCCTCACAAATCATGAGAATATCCAGTATGGAAACACATTTGGTGTGCTGCTGTGGCATGTGTTAGGGTGTCAGATGTTTTGTAAAATTATATGTTTCATGTAATTGTATGTGTTACATGCATTGTGTGGTTGTAAATGCTAATATTTATTTTAAGTTATATGGCATAGTATGTTGTATTACCTAGTTATTGTAGAGCATGCTTCTGCCATTGAAATTGGTAATGTAGCACTACTCAGACCCACACAAAATGGCTGCCAAGTTAGCAGGAGCTGTCTAGATAAACCACTCTCTAGCGAAAACCATTGCCAATGCCCTCACATGTGCAATTCAGGTACTAATTACGAACCCGCTAAATACCGATATTTCCAGGTGTGGAATTTACTAGGGGTGCAACTTTCAGACCATTTCGATTTTTGAACTTTGGAATGCATGTAACACACTAATAATGCATGGTTTACTCTGTTCCAAGGTGTGCAATCTCCAACATGCACTGTTTGTGCACAAGAGTTGCATCAATTTCTACGTGAAGTAAATAGTTCAAGGACGCCCATTTTTCTCCCTGACTTTGCTTTCAGAAGCCTCCAGTGCTGCCTCTTTTGCGGCGAGGGAAGAGTGCCTAGGAGAACGGATAGATGGGCACAGGCCATGTGAAACCTGGGGCAATAGGAGATGAGACATGAAATGGGTGAAGAGCAGAGAGAGGGGGGAGAAGTGAGATAAAGCTGCAGACAGTAAATCAGGAACACTTAACCAGCCGCTGGAGCACTGTAGGCTATGAGAACAGAGCTCAGAATGAGATCCAAGTGGAGGAGAGGCCAGGCAGGGGAAGGGAAAAGAAAACACTGGAGCCAAGAAAACAAAATATGTGTGATCAGCATATACATAGATTCTGTAGTAAGGCTGTGATGCCCAGGGTGCTTGTTTCCATCCATGCTCTGGACCTGCAGAAGGCTACAGTGCCTGATACCTGCAACCTCAAGTCTGGGCCTTTCAGCTTCCCTTATTCAAGGGCTGAGTAGGGGATGTGTCACTAGAAGCACAGGAGTAACTAGTGGAGGCCCCATATTCAGCATTCATTCCTTAGTGTTGCACACTGAATGTGTCTAGGAGAGTGAGTAATGTGGGGTTTGCTTATGACTTCACCCCGACAAGGATTGTAGTTGCTGCTTGAGTAGGGTTCCACTCCCCTCAACCATTAACCCAAGTGCTTACACTTGCTATTAAATGCAATATGTGCTTTCCCTATAAAAGATGTAACAGAGCTATGTTCGGATTCTGTTTTGTCAATGAACGGTAAAGCTTTGGTGCTTTACTTCTGGAAATGTAATTAGTTTTCTTTAAATAAAACAGTGCACAAGTTCCAAAGAAACAGCCTCATTTTTATGAAGCTAGCACAGTGGGTTGAGGGAGACATTGAAGGTTATTTGAAAAACCTACAGTCCCAATTCATGCTTTTTTCCATCGGAGGCCAGTGGCATTGAGTATGATGATAATCACAGCTTTTAACCTTCGCTCAATCCTCCTGTAGATTGGCACAGAGAACTCTGGCTTAACTTGGAGGCAATGTGTAAGGTATGCAGCATTTCAAATAGTACGAAAGTAAAAATACAACACACTAAGAATCACACACCAAATTAGAACAATAGAGTAACTTTTAATAAATAAAACAAGCCTAAAGCAACAAATATCCAATTAGCAGAACCGGAGCTATGCAATCTTAAAGGTTTGAGTGTAAATAATACCAAAAAGTACAAAGCGCTAACTGTGGTTATCTGGTTGCGCCGTACATGGGCAAAGTAACAGGTTCAGGCTGACTGCAGTGGCAGGAGGGCCGACTACAGGGACCTAGGCATGCCCGCTTAACATGAGTATCCTAAATCCTATTTGTGAAGTGATGCAAAGTCTTTACGTTGAGTTTCGCTGGCCGGCGTTGAGAAACTGTCAGCGTGGAGCTTGCGATGTGAGTTCCTGCACTAAGATGTGACTCAGTGAAATTATTGTCCTTGACAAGAGCTTAAGATGTGAAGTCCTGTGTCATCGTCAAGTAAACTGCTGGGGTATGGGAAGACTAGTGTAATGATGCATCGGTGTGGAGGCCGAGGTGCATTGCACTGGGACGGTGCTGGTGGACCCACTGGGCCTTGCGATGAGATATGCCATGCTGCGTCGCACTGGGCTGGTTGTCAGCACTGAGATGTCATGCTAGGTCGAGCTGGCTGAGCTGCAGGGCGATGTATGGTCCTATATTGGAGCTGCAAGGAGCTGAGGGGCGCTGGGTTGATAGTCGGCGTCGACATACATCATGCTGGATTTAGCTTGCGTGGCTGTCGAGGCAGTGCGCATTCCTGCATCAACGATGCATGGAACAGAGAAGCCTGTTGTGCCCCTGTGGCTTGAGAACAGGAGCTTAGCCAATTGGTCTTGGAGAGCTTGGAGTCCTGGAACACACAGGCAGGCTGGTTTGAGTAGTGCAGCTCACAGTAGAAGTGTCCTGGTGCTGCAACAGCAGTCCTTGGGCCTCACAGCAGGTCAGTAGGGCAGACTTCACAGCTAAGCAGTCCTTCCTCCTGGCAAAGACCACAGTTCTAGTAGTGATCTGAAGAGTTGGTGTATGAGGTCTAATATTTATACCTAATGCCTTCTTTGAAGTGGGAGAAGTTTGTGCATAGGTTTCCAGCCTCCTCTGCCATGGTTCCAGACTAAATACAGGAGGTTTGCAGCCCTTTGTGTGAAGGCAGGACAAATCCTATTCAGACGCTAGTAGGGCCGTGCCCAGCTCCACCCTCAAATCTTGTCAGTGATGGCTCAGCCAGGGATACCTAAGCTCTCTAATGTGTGTGGCTATCTGGGAAGAAAACACAAAAACCAACTGTTAAGTACACCTACTTATGTGACGAAAAGACAGGCTGCAGGCACTAAGTAACTAGGTTAGGAACATGCCAACTTTATAAAAGTGACAATTTCAAAATTGTAATTTAAAATCCGACTTTACCATTAACCCCTTCACTGCGGCGCGGGGGCTAGAGGGTGAGCACGGCGCTTCAGTGCTCATGACGGCTCCACGCCTACATGAGTCATGGGCGGCGTGTGCTCATGACGGCGTGGTTCGTTCATGACCCCACCCACTCATTAATTCGCCCGTATGGGCGGGGAAATAAGTGCCACGTGGGCGGAGCGGCAGCGGCATGACAGTTTAAAAACTGCTAACACAGGCTGAAATGGCAGTTTAAAAATTGCCAACACAGGCTGAAATGGCAGGCCTGAGACATGCTTGCAGGGCTACTGAAGTAGGTGTCACAACCAGTGCTGGTATGCCCACTAGTAGCATGGAAAATACGGGCCCTGTGGTACATGTATTACCAATTTATTAGGGTATTATAAGCAAATTAAATATGCCAGTTGGGGATAAGCCAATGTAACCTGTTTTAAGGAGTGATCACATGCACTTTAGCACTAGTTAGAAGTTGTAGAGTGCACAGAGTCCTAGTTCCAGCAAAAACAAGATTAGATAACTATGGAGGAGTTAGGCAAAAAGTTTGGCGGGAGGACCACCCTACCTCTGATCAGTCAAACAGCAAGCATTGGCAAAGTCAGTACATCTAGCTTGTGACAAAAAACATGCCAGACATATCAACTTTGGTAAGCCATGTTCATATTGCATACTCAGGCCCACAAATTAAAATGTTAGTACTCTGCACCTGCCTAAGACAAACAAATAAGAAAAATCACGCAAAGAACCCTCATTCATATTGGACTTTGACATGCCCATTCGGTTTGAAAAGCTGCCATCAACACTTTCCTGTCCTAGGCTGCATTACCTTAGTCGGTTACTAGGGGGCCCTCAAGTCAAACATAGGTCCTTGCTGTAGCATCCTGCAGTACCTAAGACTGTTACTGGGGCCCCTCGAGTCAGAAACCAGTCCTTACTGTTGCAGTCTTCTGAACCATAGGCAATTGATAGTAGTTTCACAGATGCCCAGCACTGCTTCATGCCAGAATTCCAGAGCATTGAGAACAGAGCAGATGCCCTTGAGTTTCTTCATTTTTTTTAACGTGGTAAGAAACAAGGTCAATAGCTGGACGGAGAGTTTGTTTTCAGAGCACCAGATTGTAAAGATTGTTTTGGCTTCAACATATACATTTGCATATTCAATTTTGCTAGTGTAATGATCTTCGCTTGTTTTCAATGTCCCCAATAAATATGCCAACACAGGGTAATAATCATTATTAAGGGTCAGAATCCAATGTATATTTTGGAAGAAATCACCCTAACACTAAAAATTATTAACAGTCACTGTATGTAGTCCTCTATTTCTTACTATATCAGTTTTTTAGGTCTTTTTAAAGGACTGCAAACAGTTCAGCAAACAGTGCTTAAGGTCAGGAAGAAAAGCAGAGAAAACAAGGACTGGAGAGAAAAAGAGTTGTTGGAAGCAAGCTGTGTAGGACTATTTGAAGGCCATGACCAAAACCTAATTGGAAAATTAAAGGGGCTAAGTAGTCCTGCACATAATGTAATGGGCTTGACGGACAGCCCATCCATGCAATAGCAAACCACGAAAGGCTTGCAAAAGCTAATGGCTGAAGAAGATTGACCCCAAGCCCACTCTCCTTATATACTTCATCTTCCTATAGTTTTTAAAGTAGTCATGACATGACATCTCCTTGGCAGCCAGAGCACTTGTAGATAGACCTAAAAATATGGTGTTCTTCTAGTTACATGAGTCTATTGGACGTGTCTTTTACAACAATAGATATTTGTTAGATGAGGGCTCAGCAGCAAGACTCATCCTCGACCTGCCCTGGAAGGACCCACATCACTCCCCATCTCAAGACTACACTGGCTCCCAATTCAGAAGAGATGCAAGTTCAAGATGCTAACACATGCATACAAGGTCGTGCACAATGAAGGACCAGCATAAATCAACAAATGCCTGACCTTCCACCAACTGACCATACACCTTCAATCCACCTCCCTCTCCCTCACAGACACCCCACAGATTAGCCAGACCAACAGTGGAGGACACTTCTTCTCACACCTGGCAGCCAAGGCAAGGAACAACCTCCCCCTGCACCTCAGGACTGCACCATTGCTCCAGCTATTCAAGAAAGAACTAAAGACCTGAATGCCTGAATGATTAAACCACCACGCAGCAGCCAACATCTCCAGGCCTTGAGACCCTTACCACACTCTACTAATGTGTGATTGATAATATGTATGTAGAATGTTCCTAGGGAAATAATGTAGAAATTAGAATCTTATACCGTAATTTGAATTAAAAAAAGTATAAACCATTTTGTTACTTTTTAGGAACTTTACTTCATATTCAAATATTTCTCAAAAAAGGTGGAGTGGACAGCTGACACAACAAGGACAAAATATTCTATTGCATTCCAGTGAATTTGCCGTCTATATAGGTTAAGCTAAATATATAAATTACTTTTGGTGCAAGCTTCTGACTGAAGTAAACTGTGATGGCATTCTGTGCTAAATGAAGATGAACTCCCACATCCCAGTCATCTATTCATCTCCTTGATGTTGCAGTGACCTTGAGAATTCTGAAGTACATAGTTCTGGGTATTCTAAATCATTGTGGTTATTACCCAACCATACCTACACTTTTTAAACTCCATGTAAAGGTATGTACTGTGTGACAAAATAGGATGAAAAGGGGGTGGGGGAGGAGATGGGCATACTAGGCATGAAAAACAACTTTTTTCAGAAGGAGGAGGTAGGGTGTATTTCTCCACCAGTTGTAGAAAGGAATACAGAGGAACTTAAGGTACTTTATACCTTTGACTGTAACTTGAACTGGAAGATTTTATGTGGCTGAAAATCCACTGATTTAGGGTTTGCACCATAAAAACAGTTAAAAATGTCCACAAATTGGACATGAAAATCTTTTCATTTAAGGGATACAAGTTCAAAACATTAAGAGGGAGCATAATTGTAAGGATCTTTTCCTAAACTGGAGAAAAATAGACCTCATATGCAGGTAGCAGAGACTCTGTAGCCCAAGACATGAATTGTACGTTGAAAATACCCCAGTTTCCTCTGCTTATTCGCAATAGTCACACAATCCTCATAGAGTCGTTCACAGCAGATGGCGAGAAGATGCATTTAGGAGAATGTTGTGCCACACAAGCTAACAAGCAGAGCAGTGCTTTCTAAGAATCCACCTGGAAAGAGAGACGCTGCGTAGGAGCAGCTCAGTAGGGGGACCTTTTAGTGAGATTTCCAATGAGGGGACATGCTGTGATAACGGGCCCCCCGAAGACTGCCGTAAGACAGGTCACAGCTGCTCCTGCAAGCCAAGCTGGGAGGAGGATGACTTAATGTACACATTCTATGAACTGTACATGCGGGTGCTTGAAGCTGTCGTGGGAAAAGCGTTTTTGTGTCTTATCACCCCGTAGGAGATCCATCTGCTGCACCTCAAATTTTTACATTTTCATTTATAAGGTTATTTACATTGAATTGTATATTTTGAAAGCAGTTAACAAAATGCTTAAATTAACGCGGTAACGATATACCAAATAATTCTGAGTAATATTTTAATTATGTAAACAACAATTGCAAAAATATTTTTCTGCACAGAATGTCATCACAATTTACTTCAAGTAATTTTGCATATTTGGCTTCACCTATAAAGAGTTATATCTTGTCATTTACATTTGTGTAGTATTAATTACTATGACAGCAAGCCGCTGTTTTATATTGGTACAGAGGTTGTCCAATGTTTACTTCCGAACAGGTTTGCGTAGATTACTGTGGAGGTAAATTGTTGGTCACCTTGGAAGATTGTTATAGTTTTCCGTGTATGGGTGGTTTTAACAAAGGACTTCCCCATTGATTTCCTCTGGATTGGGTGGTCGTTTCTCATTGGCTTATCCTGGGTAAAGTGTTCTTTTTCTATGCAGAACAGTCCTGGCTTGTAAGATGTATATTGGCATGGTGCAGGGGTTGCTGTTGAACTTGCACTGCTTTGTCAACTTTCTGGCTTTGGTATGGTGTTGTGTGCACAAGGGCCTCTGGATTGTATCTAGTGTGTTTCCACAAGAAAGGCAAATTAGAGTGTGATTCAAATTATGGATTGGTGGAGCTGGAGGATGCTGTGTGGTATCACCAGAGCCACCTACATCACATATATGGGCTGCGCTGCCTGTGTGTTAGGCAGTCTGTTCAATGTGTCTGTTGGACATTGGTGTGTGCAATGTCCTGTGGCAAGCCTTGTTTGGAGCATGGGAACATAATTGTAAATGGCATATTATTGCTGAGTTTGATGTACACAATGTGGTGTGTCTTCTATCTTTGGGCGAAATGTGTGCCCTTGTTGCCACCTGTGAAATACCATTCATCACTGCTGTGTAGGAGTCATTTGGGGTCATTCTATACTAATACTCACTTATACAGCACCAACTGAGCAAGGGGGACGGTGGAAAGTGTGATCATAGTAAGTCCAGTGTTTCAGATGGTAACCGGTGAATGGGCTATGCAATCTTTTTGAAAGCAGATATATTGCCAATTATGTGACCTCCACCAGATCATTAACTCAACAGTTGCAGATGCAGTTAAAGTTGATGATATGAACAGGAGCTGTGTAACTTTTTTTTTTTAAAGAAGGGCAGTTCCTACTGCTGTACTTTATCATTAAATGACATCTTCTATACTTGACATCTTCTATGACACATCAGCTTTCAAAGTTCTCTGGCGAAGTTATTTTTCCACTCCTCAATTGCCAGGTGTTCTAATTCTGTCCTAAAATCAGTGTTACTTGTTCAGCACTTATTGGGGTCCATGAGAACCTAAGGGCCTTATACGTGTCAGTCTGAGATTCAAACGTGTTCCTCAAAAATTATCCTGTGGCAATTTGGGCAGCGATATTATTTATCATCATAATTATTTCTTCATAACCTTTGTTCCAGAAAACTTAAACTACTGTGCTAAAGCAGAATATGTTGGCCAGGGATATAAATCGCCGCTATCAACGCCCAAAAGTCTGAGAGTCTCCAAACTGAAATCTGTTGCTTTATCTGTAACCCTGTGTTGGACCTCGGCAAGAATTCTAGGTCCTGTGCACACCATAGAGAATTCTGTGGAGGTCATTTCGCAGTGGTCAGCGCAGGTCATCTACTGTTCGCTCATGTAGGGTATGCTCCGCCCACCTAGCAATGTCCCTACCACATTTAGCACTGGGGTAGCTTCTGGGATTCGACTAGTGCATCCTCAGTTGTCCATGATCAGAAACTCTAGCTGGCTGTGCATACCGCTACAGAACTGCTAGAGTTTCATCACCGGATGACCCGTCCTATCGATGCTGGACTTTCCAACACCAAGCTCAGGAATAAAAATAACAATGTCCCTCACTTGCCACGAGCAAAATTCCTGCTTATTAGGAATGACTTTTTTTTTGTTTACAAAAAAAAATCTTTTTTTTGTGTCAATGCACCAAAACAGTAAAATACAAATAAGGTATTCACCCTCTGGAGCACCTTTGACAAAAACAGGTTGCCAACATGCACTGATCTTTAAATATACCAGACCTGGCAAAAACAGTGCCCCCGCCACTCTAGTGGATTAATGTTGTTGATTGCAAAATGTACACTATTGTCCTTGCACGTATAGTGAAGTAGGTCAATGTAGCACAGTGAATGTATATTACTTTCTATAGA
Source organism: Lissotriton helveticus (assembly GCF_964261635.1). NCBI lineage: Eukaryota > Metazoa > Chordata > Amphibia > Caudata > Salamandridae > Lissotriton > Lissotriton helveticus. The sequence continues at coordinate 130,885,516 of NC_136069.1, forward strand.
TGTAGCTTTAATTGTCCTCCCCTATAAAGTCTAGATAGCCAAGAAATTTGGAGGTTAGAAAGATGAAATTATGACCACAATGAAGCTCTAATAAAAATCTTAAATACAATGTAAATTTCCTAAAAAGTTAGTGATAGCTAATGATGCTTGTAAGCTATAGGGAGAAGGCTTTATATTGGCTAAATTGTATCCAGGGTCTTTTTGATATTGATGAGAAGAACAGCCTGTTAGCTCCAGTCAGCGTGGACCTAGCGGCGTACTTCTAGAGAGACAGGTGCACGCGGCCCAAACAGAGCGTTGGATGGTCTTCTTCGCTGAGGACTTCCCTAGGTGGGCAGAGCAGCGACGGAACTGATGGAGTCCGGCAGATAGCCTCCCTCTGTCCACTCAAATGGAGCTGCAATCGATGGGCTGCTCATGACCTTAGTCACTTGTAGTAATAAAGGGGGGATCAATGCTAATTGAATTTCTTTCCCTTGAATAAAATTTGTATTGGCAGCGAGTTAATTAATGGAAGCTTGTCAATATGCTCCTTGGGACATGAAATGTGCAGAGCGCAAACTCCATCCGCCATTGTAAGCACTTACAGGTCACAGAAAACGAACAGATGGAGACGGCGCTAATGGATCCCGGGGTGGATATCCTGCACTGCACTGTGATTCTGGATTCACATCTGTATTTCAACAAATAAGGAATCAAGGCATTCAATTCTCACAGGAGAAGGATCTAATGTTGATGTATAAAGATTGTGTTAGATAGGCAGTCCTAATAAAGCATGGCAAACATCTCTCTGTTTCATTTTTATTTTCATGCATGCCAGTTGATTTATAATTGTGCTATTTGTGGAAAACTGCAACTGTAAGAGCAACCATTGTAAGGCACACATAATGTTTGAAGCTGTTCTACATGAAAATATTACCTGTTGAAGTCAGTCCTAACTCATGCAATAATCATATGTAATGACTTGAAGGGGTACATTTTCTCATTCGTACACACATAAATGTGTTCCTGCTGGTTTTGTATTAGCAGAAGTTGGGTGAAGGCGCAATTTTGATCATCTCCTTGCTGTCACTTTGATCCATCTATGACCTCCTATTTGTTCAATTAAGCCAATTCTGCAGTAGTAGTAGTTGATGTGCCTAGAAGTCATATTGCCCATCTCGCATTATCAGCCCACCTGGCTACTTGCCAGTCTCCCTGGATATTAGCCAGTCACCCATCATCTCAGCATCTTCTCTGGATACATTAAACCATTCAAAAAGTGCTACATCTTGGCGTGGCCATTTTGAAAGGAACCATAAAAGCATTGTGTGACAATGATTTAACGCCAATACAAAAAAAGGACTAGCACTTCTGCAGAACACTTATATTGAAGTTTTGTAGGCAGAGAGAAAAAACAAATAGGCTAATTACACCATGCAAAGGAGGCAACTAACGAAGTAAAAATATTATCCGCCAATGTCACATGATAAGTGTCCTTAAGAACCCGCTCTGAGACACACAATACTACAGAGACTTCCTACCCCCGATCAGAATAAAACCAATGAGGGGCAGATTTACAAGCCCCTAGCCCCACTTTGCGTCACTTTTAACATGGGAAAAGTGACGCAAAATATTGCAAGGGGCTTGTAAATAGGCCCCTGAATGTCTGCAACGCTACACTTGGCAACACAAGTTTGTAAATCGGTGGAAGACTGGATAGGAGTGCCAGGACTCACAATGGAGAAAAATACTTTCTTTCCTCTTACCCCTCAATTTTTAGGATAAGCTGAACAGCTTGAAGACTGCAACTCACAGGCCATGCACCCCTAGAGTTCACCATAAGTCTGCACCCTAGAGCCTTGGGAAATGGTCTGCAGCATTAGATTTCCAGACGGATGCTGACAAGACCCATTGCCAATGAATAATAGAGAGAGGACTTGGCAGCTACTCACACACGACGTACGCCTTGGTCACACTGGTTGAATAAAGCGTGTGTCCGAATAGATTTAGAGTGGGGTTGCTGATGTTTAGTGATCTACAGAAATAAAGTCAGTGCAAGTCTCATGACCACATTTCTTCAGAAAATTTCAAATATCGCTGCCAAAATTGAAGGAAAATTGGTAATTCTATTGAACTTAGAGTTCTCTTTCCCACCCTACCCACAAGGAATACATTTATGAGAGAATTGGTCCATCCTACAGAATAGAGAGTTATTCTGTCAATCTTTTTATTGTCATAAGATGTCTGGTGGGAAAACTGGATCAACTGCTCAAGCCTTCCTCGGTGAAGTCATTACTTTGCACTGAGGCATTTCCACTCCTGCACTCCACTGTGGTCATTAATACACACCTAAAATGTGCTTTTGACATTGGCTTGGTCAGTTGTCATCTTTCATTGGCAACCTATTGTGTCCCTGAAAATCTTGAATGACCTTCGCCGAGTTTTTGATCTGATACCGATACACCTGCCGAGCCAAGGAATTACTGTTGCGTATAGTAGCCAGTAATAGTGGTAATGTCCTATGAAGTGCAATCGAGAGATCACCTCTTATTGTGACATTATGGAATGCAACTCCCTGTAGGAGCCAGTTCATCATCGCTTCCTGACTAATGCTATGCTTATGCATGGCAACGCTGTACCCCGGCATCACTCAGCATCCACCAATAGGTGACAAGGTAACATTGAGTAATGAAGATTAACAAACTATCCATTCAGAAAATGTTGAGGAGTTTTGGGGACAACTGGCCATAGTGCAATATCAACCATGTGCCCTGTGATTTAAGAACAGTCAGAGTGGTTTAAATGCTGCCACTAAATGCTGTTGTATACTTGCATTCTATATTGAGTGGTAAGATGAACCAGGATCATAAAGTCAGCAGGGACAGTTGGCCTACTAGCGTGACTGTGTTTCATGAGATTCTGTAGACCGGCGCTAAGAGCCTTATTGACCACATGGTGTCAGTCATTATCAACTGTTAATTGCCTTTCCCATCATTAGTCACCTTCGTATTAGTCTCCAGCCAGTATTTGCAGAGCAGGCTAATAACTCTGGTTAATGCCCAGAATTAACAATTTTATGTTATTCCCATGAAGTGTGGGCCCCCTGCTTAATTAGCTATTTTGCTATGTACCTGCCCAACACCCTCCTTATGTATACGCTTTACTGTTGCAAGCAGTTACTAGCAGTGGTTGCTGCTTTGAGGCAGTAGTGGTGTGGAGGGTGGTTAAAAAAAAAAGAAAATTGCACTTTCCTGCTTGCTGCTGCCTCCCTCCTCCCTCCTTCTTCTGTTCTTCCGTTGACAATGCACGGTCCCACGGAAGCAGGAGGCACACAGACTCTCTTGTCTGGTCAAAGACGGCTGGCCAAACTGTTATGCACGCTTAGAAGGTGACCACCACTCCACCCCCGCCCCCCACTGACTGGCAGTCCAGCCCTGCCCTGCACCTAAAACAAAACTGTGTGAGTATGGGAAAAATTAGATGATAATAACATTGTATTACTATCATTTTATTTTTCCTGTGGGGCGATGCTCCTCCACCTTAATGGCGGAGCTGCCACTGGTTATTAGTGAAAAACAAACAACCATGTTTCTAGCAGGATTAAAAATGCTCTGAAAGAATGGCGTGGAAACGGCTAAACAGGCTTTACTAAAACCTCACTGGCGTCCATCCCTTTGAGCAGGACTTTAAGTGGGCCGGGTCTCACCGGGTCTGAGCACCGGCAGTTTTCAAAAGGAGGCCTCGAAACAGGTCTCCATCGGGCTCTGTTTTGTGCCTTGGCACGGGCGGTCAGTTGTTTTCTGGACTGCAGTGACAGCACGTACATTGATGTGTGCGTCCTCACAATGCTCACTTCTCACTAGTGGAGAAGTTACAGCATGACGTCGTACCAGGTGAGCGTTGTTGGGGAAGGGAAATCTTTTAAAGAGAGTCATTTTCTCTCTGGATTTCCCTTCTCTTTTTGAAACAAAGGAGCAGCAACATTGTCCTGGTGTCACCAGGGCTTTAAGTGGAAGCTTTTTCAGTAATATATACAAGTCATAGTTGCTGCTTATTTATCTTATGCAACTAACAACCATTGACAAAGCCAATAGTCCTGACTTGTTGTAGGTATGATGTTACTTGTTGTTTCATATATCTGGCTGAAATGACAGAAACAGCAAAATACAATTCAGGCGGCACACTATGCTAAACACAGATTTTTAGCTTATTTATTTTAAGCCTCCCCCTTAATTACATTGTCCACGCCCCTTTGAGAGACCCCCAGTTTTTTCATCCTACTTAAAGCCCTGCCTATGAGGCTTTATTGGACATCTCAACTGGACCCAAATGTAATTTGTGATAAATTGTTGAGTACAAGTGCTTTCAGTCTGGTATTGTGAGATGTCAGTCGGATTTCACCAGGAATTTTTAAACCCACACAGACAAAAAACAAACACACACTCTCTCTGTTTGGAAAGACTTAAAATGTTTGTATTACACAAAGTATTGTGTTTTCTCTGGCAATTGTTGCCTTCCAATCCGCATTCCTCCCTCTTTCCACTGCCCACTAGGCCCCTCTCATGCGCTCTGCTTGTTGTATAGTGTATTTTATCATAAGGTAAGGTGCTGCTTACTGACCAAGCAACGCCCCTGCACCTCGGAGCGATGCCATATTAGTTTTAATTCAGTCTCCTACCGGAAACAGGAAATGAAGCAGTCCAGATGGGTACTGTAGTGTTTCGGGTTCAAGTGGGTCACACATTATCTAGTGGTGGGTGGGCGTGCCTCTCTCCCTCCCCTGTGTGTGACCCCCGGCTGCGTCACCGGATCAATGGCTCGCTTGTAGGACGCTGAACCGCGACGCAAGGAGCGCAGGCGATTGAGCCACACGCCGTTTCCCTGGCAACCTCCAAATGAGGGCTGCATTGCCAAGAGCATGTTTGTGCAGAGCAACAAACGAGCTTTCAACCCCGGCTAACAAATGTGCGCCCACCAATGTTCTGTGTGTACAAATCCTGGCTCCTGTTGTGAAAACCGGGCGCCCTCGGGCTGTTCTTTCTCAGGGAGTTGTATGGAAGAGGAAGGGCAGGCGAGGGTCAAGGCCATCGGCCTTCGGTCTCCAGTGGCAACGACCCACTCTACGTAAATATGTGTTTTGGGGAAACGGAGCCTCAGAGCAGTGAAGTGCTCGGCTTTAATCAGAGCCATGGGAGATGAGAAAATATTGCATACGTCACGTGCATCCCGAATTACTAAATATTTGACAACTATTTGCACGTTTAAGGCTGGGGAGATTATTTGTCCAAGGTCACAGTATTTTCAATCAAGTGCAGCAGCCGGGATCAGTGGGCAACAGTTGTTCCCCAACGTAAATGCTGATTATCAAGGAATTAGTTCAACCTGAGCCATCCTTTGCATATATAACAATTACCAAATGTTTTATAGACATACTCTGATATTTTTGCATTTGGGTGGGATACAAGATTACACTCCGAGAATCTCAGTTAGGGTGCAACAACCAGGGTTGGATTGGGATTAAAATACTTTGAATTAAAAAAAAAAAATCAGCCCGGGCACGCTAAAAAAAAGTGGGCCACATTTGCATATTGCCTTTGCAAAACACTGCCTTCGCGACGTTTTATGAAAAAAAATGGAGGGGTGTGTGTGTGTAAAAAAATGCACAGATTAGTTTGCAATGGTGAAACACACCTAAATACGAGGCCACTTTTGCTCCGGCTGCCTCCCCGCACAATATGCATATGTTGATGGGCTGGCCCCAGCGAGAAAAAGGGAGTGACACCTCTGCCCTTTGATAAAAGGGAGGTAATAGAGGCCCATCTACCTCCAGAAAGGCCACTCAGGTGCCCACTGGGCCGCTGGCGGCACCGGAACAACGCAGAAACCGCCAAATTGCCCCCCCCACAAGACTGCTAAAAAAAGCATCCCACAGATGGGACTGGACACCACTTCTCAGCATTGCCCGAATGCCCGCGTTACCAATCCGACACTGGCACCAACCAATAGGCCATCTCTCCTTAGTCCCGTACCCCGTAAGGTACTCCCTGCAAGCACTGTAGCAATTGAAAGGAAGGGGTAGACTTTGGTCGGCCTGTGCCCTTGGCTAGTACTGGGGAAAAATATTGACTTATTCTCCCAACTACCCTGTACTCCAAAAGGTCAAACCGCGGCAAAACAGGGTGAGCAGACATCCCGGAGCTGCCAGGACTGACCCGGGGTTCACCATCTCTCACAACATATGTCAGTAAATGTAGTATATGCCTTTTTTCAGAGTGGGTCGACTGAAAACAGAGGGGGGCAAGTGTCACGTGTTCCCTTGCATGGTTAGTTAGCAGTCCTTATCAGAAAGCCAATTAATTAACACAGATGATACTGTCTATAAAAGCTGCATTTATTACCCTCAGGTCCTCCCTGTCTGTATTTTCTATGTTTGTGAGCCCAGTCAAGTCATTCTGCGTCCTACGGGCGAAGCAAAAGTGTAGTCCTACTTCTATGTTTATGGAAAGCCCCTCTCTGAGCTTTTTCAGAATCTGGTCAGCCTACTGGGAAAGCATGTGCATTGTTGATCTGTCGCAAGATAGAAGCATATAGAGTTCACCCTGGAGCCCTGAGAGGATAAACGGGAAGTACTTGCTTTCCACAGTGGGCGTGTCCTAGAAAGGGACCTGCTTACAAGTGAGGACACAGCCAGACAGGGGGGTGTGTAGTGATGTGCAGTTAGCACACTAGTGTTTCCAAGTGTATGCTCTACACTGTACACACACCCACCACAGACGTCACCGGTCAGGTGACGCTGATGTAATATAAGTGGCCGAGCGCACGTGTTCGTGGCCAGTTGCACCCAGTACCCCACTGTGTCTGTGTCGGCATTATTTCCAGCATGCGGGCCTAGCGCCCGACACTACAGGGTGCACTATTGGTGGGGTTTGGGGGGATTTTTGGTGTGTGGTGTGGATGGGTTTGATTAGCTTTAAGTTTACCTCGCTGCGCAAAGATGACCCCTTGCTTTTCTGCCCTTTTCTGTCTACCTCTCCCTCTCTTCTCCAATAAATAATGCCACTGGGGGTTAGCTATATAAACACCGCCGTATAAACGGCAATTGATTCAACCTATGCTAACCCTGTGACAGCTGTTGCGAATGTTTTCTTGTATAAAAAGAAAAAAAAGAAACTTCACACCTGATCGAAAGTGAAGCGGGTACTTCCTAATGATTGTGAAGGACAAACATCGGGCACTTTTAGGGCACTTAGGGGCCGATTAGGATGGTGAATGGATCGCCACAGCCGGTGGCGATCCATTCGCCATCTGTGCCCGTCCGCCACCAATTCCCCCCCCCCCCGCCATATTACAATGTCGGGGGGGACCGCGGCGGACAGAAACACCATCTGACGCTTTTCCCCCCTGGTAGCCTTGCGGCCGGGGCGGAAAAGGGTTCATATGGCTGGCAGTGTCTTCCAGACACCGCCAGCCATATTACGATGGCCGGATGCAGATGCCTTTCCGTGGAGGCAATGCCGCCACGGAAAGGCATACGGGCTTTGCTTTGGGGGCCCGTTGCGGGCCCCCAGGATGAAGGAAGGGGGGTGCACATGGGTTTCACAGTACAACATGGCAGGCACCGCGTGGTGCCTGTCATGTTGTACTGTAAAACGCACAACATGCATTTTTGACATTGCGGCGGACGGTGCTTTTAGCACCGTCGGCCGCAATGTTAAAAATGCTGGATGCACCCGCAACTGTGGCGGGTGCATCCTAATTCGGGGACGGTACCTCCGCCCTTGTGGTGGACAGTCCCTGCCCCAGACAGGATGGCGGACAGACTTTGTTCGTCCGCCATCCTAATCGACCCCTTAGTCCGTTTTTGCTGGTATCTCCACCCCTTAATCATGTTTGCCAATTTTCTGCTGTCGACTGCAGGACAAGCTTGCTCTTAGGGCGAGGGTAGGGAGGGAACATCCTGAAAACTGATGGGTTGCGTGGAGTAAAGTGGTTCATCATGAGCAGAGTAGATTCCCCACAAAGAATTAGAAAAAGGGATGAAAAAAACCATGACACATTTTCACCTGTTTTACTGTACACCTGTTACATTTCCTTTTGGGCAAATAGTTGTGCGTGCGAGTACTCCTGGATATCTGCAACTGTCACAGATGCTGTGCAATCCTTTTGGAGTGGAGGGGGGACTCCTTAAACATTTCAGATTTGTAAAAAAGCAGCTGCAAGTGTCACCTACCGAAGTACATTTCTGATATTTTATCCCAATTTTTGGAACTGCGCCCTACCTGTTCACACTAGTCCCCAGTCAAAGGACTGCTGTGGCCAGCATCATGCTGTCTTGCATAATACTTTGAAAAGGATTACAGCTGGAATGTATCCCTGCTCCGGCCTGCTGACATCACAAGCAAGAAGTGATCATGCGACAATGAATGGTTCTCATTTTGCCAGCCTGGGATATTTGAAAGTCCTTCTTAGATGTAAATATCTGCGGTAACATTCACTTATCTGCAATGCATAGCCTACCATCGGATGTCCATAACCCATTTGACTGCACTGGGATATTGGACGATAGCTGCTGGCTGTGGCTTTGCGCAGTACTTACGTAGGATTGATCCAACGTGGACAAGTGTACTCAGCTATTGACATTGATTTTCAGACTGGTGCCTTGGTCATTCTTTGCAGTAAAATCCAATCCAGTGGACTCTCAGACGTTTGCACTTTAACTCCTGAGTGGGCCGTTCAATACCAACGATTGCGAGATGTTTGCACGGCACGCGTGAATTGACGGTTCCAGTAAACTTTACTTTAGAAATTAATATTGTCACAGAAGCTATTGCACACATTTATCTGTAGCTGAAATAGGATTCATAGCTCAATGTATAGAGGAAGCTCTGGTGAAGGGGAAATGAGTGTATTTGTCCTTAGCATACATTTCGGTCCATGACTTGTACCCAAGCGTGCTTCGATAACTACAAATGTGTCTTCATGATGATCCAATCACTGTTAAGGTCTGTAAATTTGTGTTCTTCCACAGAAAACAAAAGGGCCAATATAGCCTTTTTACACTCAGACAACACATGACAAAGAAGATGGTTTTCATTTAACATTATAAAACGCCTTTGAATAGATGGTTCTGTTGCAATAAATAATTTATTGACAAACATTCATACTAAAGTAATCCCAATAATTTGCCTTTATTTTTGCTTAGTGCAAATCATTGGAGAATCCCTGGCAATGCGATATCATTTCTGACATGATGGTTCTGACGCATTGGGCTTCAGAAACTCCCCAACCTCCGCCTCCTTCCCCACCGCTGTGTCCTATGATTAACCTGCTTAAATTCCCAGGTACCCAAAGGTACCTCCAGCATTTCCATCACAGTTGACAACCTTCACCGCCTCGTTAATAAATCTGACTTGAAGGGCAAAGTGACCTCTGAACTTCAACTACCTTGATAGTAGGTTTTTGTGGGGAGGGGTGTTGCAGGAATTAGCCAGAATACCCCCAAAGGGTTCAACAGATTTGCTTTGCATAGGATGTAGGAGAATCAGCTCAGACCAACTTCAAAGCTCCAACAAATGTTTGGCAAAAAAGGAGATTCAATTTTCATGGCTGGTGTTGTGCATTTTTCCACCCTTGAAGGAATCTAACCAGTGCCACCTAGGATTTTAAGACTTGGATTTTTGTATTTATTGCAGTTTCACCTGGCTTGACTCCATTACAATATTTTCACCCAGTTAACAGTAATTAGTCGGGTTTACCATTTTGTGCCATGCTGAACCTGGACTACCTCAGTTATCAAACGTATGGCAAAAAGCTATGTTTGATAACTTTGGATCATCGCTGCTTTTCCGTACGAATAGAAGATGTTTTAAAGTGGGTGAGAACTGCCTGCCGACGTTCTCTGCAGTGGTGTGAACTAGTGCATGTGTGTGTTGTACCTGTCATTTGTAGAGAGCATAGGCCCCGGGGCACACCTGGAAGGAACCTGCATTGAGCAATGAATGATAAAAGAAAAGATAAATATGTTGTTAACTGTTGGAATCCATGGAAGATTACCCCTGTGTTCCTATTTCACCGACCACTGTATTGTCCCTCTCCAAAGGCCCCTCAATTTCTACCCATTCTGTAGGGCTTGGAAGGATTTAAAATACAATCGTCAGCCTCTATCCTGCTACCTACCCACTGTCCATTCTGCTAAAGCAGAGGGTCCTAGAGATCCCTGAGCAAGGGGCTCGCGGTATCGCTTTGCAATGTACCACTAATTTAACTCACACACGCCAAACTCCTTCAGTTCGTGCCAATGGTCAACTGGACAGGTTTCCTCTTCCTATGGATTGTCGATATTCCCAAAACTAGCACGAAGACTGCTTCCCGCTCTTATGGCTCCAAATTGAATTTAATCAATCTTCTCCTCAATTGATCAGCATCCGATCAGCAAAAAACATACACCTAATACCAGTTTTGGTCAGAAAAGATATGCCAAAAATTATACCATTAAAAATACCTTCCAATACTGCTGCCTTTAGCTTTTAAGTTCCACACTAGGCACGCCCAAGAAGTGCCTAAAATGTCCTTCAACCTCTTAACTCATCACAGAAGATCTGGTCCTTCAAGTTCCGCATCTTGCGTCCTCCCTCTGCCATTCCCCGCTTTAAGAGGGTTTAGTAACGATCCCTTTTAGTGCACTCTTTCTTTCTGCATTAACCAGGAAGAATATAAAACAGCCTCTAAATGCTAATTGGAGCATAATGGTTCTCACTTACAGGAAATAAAAATATATGAATTAATTGGTACGAGAAAATAAAAAAACAATAAAATGTGAATAAAACCGAGAGACTTGTAATGACTTGACAGAACAGTCGTTTATCTCTGTTATTTCCAAGTGCTTCTACATAACACCAAATAAAAAGCATTGCTTTCCCAGCAGTCGTGCCAAGTACCAAACTTCAGTTGACTACACTTGTGAAAAAGGTTATTCTCACCTCACAAAAGCCAGATCTAAGCAATCAAACGGATAACGTGCATACGTGCAATATAGCAGAAAAGCGACTGAAACACCCAGACGGCCATTTGTTAACCTTATTGTTTGCCTGTTTAGGGTTAAAATATTTTAATTTCTAGACCCTCAGTGGTAGAGTACTGCAGAACTGTCAGACAGGGATGAATGTGCACATGAGACTGGTCAGCTCTGTAGCATTGCAAGATGGCCGCCTCTCAATTCTTTCTCCATTGAATGGCAACGTTCACTAAATTCACATCCTTGTCTTGATGTCTTTTTATAAGATGCATGGATTCCACATCTCACATTGTGATGCTGCCTTAAAACTCTCTTGTGGATCAGTGGTACCCAATGTAGGTCCAGAAGAGTCTGATCCATGGTAGATTTTCAGAACATACACGTACGAGAATTAGCCAAGCAATCTAAATGAGGCTCATTTACATATTCAGAGGTTACCATGAACATCTGGCATGGATCCAGGCACCCTGAATCTCAGCTGGACAACCTTTTGAAATTGAAGTGTGCTGGTATACGCATGTGTGCTGGGACTTGTTAAGAGAACTGTGTTCTCAAGTGTTTACATTTCTCAGTCTCAGGATATTTGCAAGTGCATCCCATGCCTCATTTTACATTTCCTGAGCATGGGGACGACGAACTGGAAGCAGAATGCATGCTTTGGTTTATTAATACTGAAATAGTTCAGCGAGAAGGATGCAGGAGCAACGCCATATCTTCACTCATATGACAGGTACATGGCTTATAGTGAAATCCTCTGACATGATGTGCAAAGGAAAGGGAGTGCAGTTTGGGTATTGGGCACAGAGGGATACATGTTGTGATGCTTGTTGATGTCTACTGTGCTGCCATGTGGTAAGGTCCTCAGGCATGAGACTCCACGTGGTGAGCAGACGGCACAACGCGGTCAAAACACCGCGGTGCCATTACGACGCGTCTTTTACAACGCAAGTCGTAACCACGACTTGCGCTGGAGGGCGCTCTAGACTAAGGAATAATACATTTACTATTCCAACACCTTCCTACTGCACGTAGGCTGGAGTTGGAATAGTAAATCTTACTATTACTAAGTCCAGCACCCTACAGCTCAAGTCGTGGTAACGACTTGCAATATAAAAGATGCGTTGTGATGTACCCCGATCATTTTGATCGCGTTGTACCATCATACATGCCTCCCCGCTTCGTAGGGGTTGAGGTGCATAGCTTGCATTGTTAGTTCACGTAGTAGTGTTGTCTTCTCACTGTCCTCAGGATCTTACACAAGGTCAATAGAAGTTGTAATGATTCACGTTTGGCCGCCATCTCATCTGCAGTGGTTTGTAGTGCTAGGGGGTGCGGAGGAATGTGCTGTCGTGAGACAACAACCATATGAAGTGGTGTTAATGCAGCTTAAGGCAGAGATTATACCAAGACAGAGAACCCACCCTGATGGCCTCAGCGTTTTTCAGTTAAATCCCTAAGTGCCTAGAAGTATATCTCACACTTCCAGCCCCTAGATCTATGTGACAAAGTTACATTTCCAACACGTTCACTTGCACACTAGTAAGTACACCAATACCAATGCCCTGCCTAGAGCTCAACTACTTTATGGGCAGGACAAGGTGGAGCTAGGACATAGAATGACCCTAAACATAGAGAATGATTGCAAGACAGATACTGTGTACATCCAATTCAATGCTCAAAGCAATTAAAAATGTCCTTCAAATGATTTACACACGCATCTTACTTTATTCCTTACTATCAACTTTCCATCAGGAAGATCTCCTTTTTTTGCAGTCTTGATCACATTGTTAGACTCAATATCAATAGGATACCTCTTTGATGCACTGTACTCATTTGCCTGTTCTTGGGTCCCCTTTTCTTGCCTCTCTTCTACAATTCTTCATGTATATACCACAATTGCCCCACTCAGCCACAACAACATTCCATTTCATAGGCTTAATAAAAATAGCCAGATATCCCAGCATGCCTTTAGTTACTTGAGTATCTTTGGCAATATTCTGTCCAATACTTTCCAACTCACCCTCTTGTTCTTATGTACTCCTTGATACCAACTCTCATGCTTTGCCAATGTATCCATCCATTAATCCACTGACCCCACATGGGCAGACCTCAGCCAGGTTGGGTACATGTTTGAAAAAGTTAGAGGGAATTCAAACATTCAAAAGAGGTCTGGCAGGTATGGTATTGAGTGCGGAACAATAAGCCCAAAATGTTTACTTGTTGTAAGAAAATAAATTAGTTTTTGGTTGAGGGAGGGTCGAACCCTTCTCAGCATCAACCACAATTGTTCTCAGGGTAAAGTCACAAGAAAATCCCAAACTAACATGTGCTCAGCCCTTGGCTTTGCACAGAACAATCAAGCTTAACTCAGATGCAATGTGTAAGGCATGTGTACAACGCTGCAGACAGTAACACAGTGAAACCATACCAGAAAAAGGGTTCCACAACATATTTAGAAAAAGAGTCATTTTAAATAAATAAATCAAGACCAAAATGACAAAAATACAATCAGTAGAACTGGAGATATCACATTTTAAAGGTTTTAGTTAAAATAGCTCTAAACAGCTCAAAGCACCAATTGTGGATATCTGGTCACCCCAGACCAGGCAAAGTCACAAGTTCAGGCGGACCGCGATGGAGCATTCTACATCTGAATTAGCTGAAGGATTGACTCCAGAGAAAGGGGTATGCAAGCTTAAGGCAGCACTGCCAGTCCTTCAGCACTTATTCAGGGGGCTGTTGCTGGCTGACAGGATCTGGGACCACAAAGCAAAGACTGTGTTTATCAAGTGTGCTTTTGGGCATGTACTCTACTTTGGGGCATCCTATACTGCTGAAGATGCACCGCCATAACATAAGGACAATCAGGGCATCAAGTTCTGTCCACCACTGTTTTCCTTTTGAAGCCAGGCCATGCACCAATAAGGTAGAAAACACAGGATCAGACAAGTAGCTTTTCTCTGGTAGCTTTGGATGGGCGAGTATTTAGTGCAGAAGGAAAACGGATGCTGTCCTCTCATTCATCAGTAGTAGAAAACCAGCATGTTCTGGTCATCTGCCTGAAATTAGTCCTGAAATAAACTTGATGTAAAGAACATACCAACGCCCTGCCTAGAGGTCAAAGGTAGACCCAAGCCCGTTAAACTCGAACTGTGGGCTTATCCTTGTCGGTTCTCGTGAAGACCCACTCTATAGACAATTTATTTGAGAAAGAACAGGTGACTTGTTGGAGATCTGGAGGAAGTTACAATCCCTCTGATCATCTCAGTGTTTGCTCCAAATGAAGAACTTCGCATATGAAGTATTAAGAAAAAGGATATTTCGTGCTGGAGGTAGAAGCAGTGTGCAAGATGTGCTAATTGATGCCACGTCTTTACCAGTCCACTACTTTTTGAGTCTTGGAGTGGATTGGCTGCAGGGCATTTTAAAATAGTCCTTGCATTAATCTGTTTCTCTTTATGGCATTCAAGGACCTTTTATAGATATTGACACTTTGTTTTATGTTAATCTAAGACTCCAACTGGCAAAGTTCTGCACTGTATGTGTCCTAATATGATCATAATTTGTGCCAATGTCCCTCTCCTATGGCTTCTTTGGGGCTAGTTTGGAAAAGCATCCTTTCGAATAGAACATCTATGCCCCTACGCAAAGATCTCAATTACCTCTGCTCTGGTCAAGTCAAAAGGATATTCCCACTTTTAGATTCTCAAAGTAGAGGAGTTGGCCTAACGGCTAGGGTGGGCGACCTCGAATCTGGGGTACCGGGTTTGAGTCTCGGCAATGACGCTGAACATCCTGTGATTCTGGGCAAATCACTTAATCTCTCCGTGCCTAAACAAAAATGAATGTGTCCTCATGTAACGCAACTGGTGCTATGTAAAGGGCTCTGATACCTCATACCTTTGGGTCAAGTTTGCGCTATATTAAACTTCGCAAAAAAAAATTAAAAAGGAGGAAAACCATTGGATCCCTAGCATTGTTTTTTTTTTTTTTTGTTCAGTAAGACTTTATTGAAATTTTAAGAATGATGAAGCACATAAGTACATACAAAAAAGTGAAGAAGGAATTCATTAAAGTACAAAGAAGCGAAAAAGACTAATCATAAAAAATACAGTCATTAATAAATTACATCGCAAGAAAAAATTTGACATTCTAAGGAGAAAATAAGGAGGGGAAGGGAGCAGGGAAGGGGAATATACATTTCATAGTATAAATACTTACACAAGTAGAGTTACCAATACGATACAGTATTAAGGAAAGAACAACAATAGTTATAACTGTACATATGAATCTATAGGAGACCAGAAAGATTGAAAAGTAGAAGAATTATGATGAACACCTTGTAGTGACAATTGAGCACCTCTTCTTGTAAAGATAATCCAAGACCACCAAGCATGGACTGAAAGGGAAGTAACATCCTTCCAACAAAAAGTGATGGATTTTAATGCAGCCGATACCAAAAAATTAAATAATTTAGCTTCATTATCATCAAGGGGTACACTCAACACAACAGATTTGCATATGATTAAAGTATAAGAGGGTAAATCAGAAATAGGTAGAATTTTCTGTATAACAGTCCATACTTCAGACCAAAATTTCAAAATAAGCGGACAGTCAAATAACATATGACGTTAGGAACCAGGATGCAAATTGCAATGCCAACATACATTAGATGGTAATAAATGAGCTTTAAATAAACGCAGTGGTGTCCATAAGGAATTAAATAAAATATAAGCATTAGTTTGATAAATTGACACTGGTAAACAACCAGAAATAGAAAGAGTCCATATTAATGACCAGGAATCATTTGGCAGAGATAAAGATAACTCATTGTTCCAAAAGGTGGAAATTGTATCAATATTGGAACCTAAGGCTACAGTGAGTTTCTTATAGAATACAGACACCGCTTTAGGGGATAAAGACACAGTGTTAACATATAGCATAAAATCAGCTGTCGATTTAGAAGGAATGCCATTTGGGAAAGAATCTAAAATAGAGTTACAAAGAAATTGATATTTAGACAAATCAGTTAAAGGCAGATTAAATGTTGATTGGAGTTGAATAAATGGAATAAACGCATCATCCATGAAAACATCTCCAAGATAAAAAATACCTTTTGCAATCCATGAAGACCAAAAGGAAATATTCCTATTTAATTTTAACAAGGCACTATGCCATAAGGACAAATGTACCATTGAAAGTAAAGGGGATTCAAAATTGGAGTCCAAATCGTTAAAAATTAATCTTGATGACTTAATTATGGAAGAAGAGTGTACAATTTTAGATACGGGAGACATGGTTAATAGGGATAATAAAGGAAAAGGTTTAACAAGGGAAGTCTCAATATGATACCAAATAGGGGGATTAATCTTAGGAGCTATATTAAACCATAATGAACTCTGTTTAAGGATAAATGCCTTATGATATAGAAGAAAATCAGGTAGGGCAAAACCAATATTACATTTGGGAATTTTTAATTTTTTATAAGCAATACGGGGAGGCTTATTATTCCATAAAAATTTTGATAAAAGTTTGTCAACATCTTTATAAAATTTGAGTGGGAATTGAGTTGGGATCATTGCAAGAGAATAAAATATTTTAGGTGCAATAGTCATTTTAATAGATTCCATTCTCCCCCACCAGGAAAGATGAAGGGAGGACCATTTGGAAGTTTTTTGTTTAATATATTCGAGAATGAAATCAGAATTTAATTTTAGGGTAGCATGAAGGGATGATGAAAATAATATACCAAGGTATTTCAATTTGCTCTTTTGCCAAACTATGTCTGGTGAGGGTAGCATATCAGGAGTACACAACATATTGAGTGGAAAAAATTCCGTTTTAGTAACATTTAATTTATAACCTGACACAATAGAGTATTTAGAAATAATATCAAGCAGAAAAGGAACAGAGGAAACAGGATTACTAATAAATAATAACACATCATCAGCATACGCTAGAGTTTTTACAGTAATATCACAAACAGTAATCCCTTGAATGTTTTCGCATTTTCGAATGTAATTAAGAAATGGTTCTATACCAAGTAAAAACAAAAGAGGGGAGAGGGGACAACCCTGTCGAGTTCCTCTGAAAAGAGAAAATTGGTTAGAAATCTGGCCATTAATAAATAGTCGAGCTGTGGGAGCATAGTATAAAGCAGAAATCATACGAATAAAGGAAGGCCCAAAATTAAAGGATAACAAAGTTTTAAATAAAAATTGCCAATGGATTTTATCAAAAGCTTTTTCAGCATCTAATGCCATAACACCAGCAGGGTTAAGGATAGAGGAACTTTGCTCAATAACATGTAATAACGTTCTCGTATTATTAGCAGAATATCGATTTTTCATAAAACCAGATTGATCAGGGTGAATAATTGAATGAAGGATAGGGGCTAACCTGGAAGCGATAATTTTAGCATATAGTTTACAATCTTGATTGATTAAGGAGATGGGACGGTAATTAGCAACAAGGGTAGGGTCTTTATCAGGTTTGGGAAGTACAACAATTAAGGCTTCAGAAAAAGAACCTGAAATAGTACCTGATGAGGAAAAATGAGAAAAAATCTGGTTCAAAAAAGGTAAAAGATGATGTTGGAACTCTTTATAAAATTCTGCAGGGATACCATCAGGACCAGGGGATTTTTTCTTTGGAAGCAATTTAATGGCTGAGAGAATTTCCTCATTAGTAATGGGTAAATCTAATTTAATTTTATCAGAGGCAGAAATGTGAGGTAAATCAGAATGTTGTAAAAAGGAATCAATTAAAGAAACATCACAATAATCAGGCTTATTATATAAAGTAGAATAAAAATTCAAAAACTCATTAACAATCTCATTATGAGAAAAAGCAATTTTACCTTGAGGACATTTGATGGAGGTAATCTGAGTTTTATCTCGTTTAATACGTAGATAATTAGCCAAAAGTCTACCAGACCTGTTGGTATTAAAACGAAATTTGGCATTGGATTTAGAGAGTTGTATCCCAGCTCTAGTACTGAGAATAGCATTGAATTCATACCGCAGCTTTTGTAATTTTACTTTATATTGGGGATCACTAGACGAAATAAATAAACGCTCAAAATGAGCTATTTGTTTTTCTAGAGATTTAATATGTGAATTAAACTTCTTATTTTCATGAGCCATAATAGAGATAGTGGTACCCCTAATATAAGCTTTAAATGCATCCCATCGAGTGGTAATGGAGGTAGACCCTTCTGAATTAAAAGTAAAATATTCCTGAATAGCCTGGAGTAACTTAGGCTTATGAGTATCGTTAAGGACAATGTCAGAATTCATACGCCATCTTGACTGCTTAGAAAACGAAGATGATACATTTAATACAAAAGAAATCATAGCATGATCTGAAATGTCGATGGTACCAATGATAGGATCATTTGCAAATTGAATAAGGGAAGGGGAAAGGAAAAAATAATCTATTCTGGAATGGGAGTTGTGTGGGTTGGAGAAAAAAGAGAACTCTTTACCAGTTGGATAGTGTAATCGCCAAATGTCAGCTAATTTAGTAGTTTGAAGAAAAGTCTTAAAGGCATGAAAAGTCTTGGACGGTCGAAATCGAGACGTAGATAATCTATCCAACAAGGGGTCTACAAAAATATTTAAATCACCACCAAAAATCAATGGAGCATTTCCCAACTTTAAAACTTCTGACGTAACAGTTGTCCAAAAAACAGGATCCTCTGACGTAGGACCATAAACATTCATCAAAAAGAAAATAGAATCATGAATTTTAACTTTAGCTATAATATATCTTCCATCAGAGTCTGAGATTTTATGCAAGACCTGACAATGCAACCTTTTGGCAAAGAAAATAGCGACCCCATTCTTTTTACCTGCAGCAGGTGAAGAAACAATAGAGTCCACCCACTTTTTGTTCATATAACTTAAAACTTTATCATCAACATGAGTCTCTTGGACAAAACAGATGTCAGCCTTAGAATTACCTAAATAATCTAAAATTTTTAAACGTTTCACTGGATGTCGTAAACCTTTCACATTAAGAGAAACAATTTTTATATTATGAATGTTAGCCATTAGGATAAAAGAGAAGAAAAAGACAGGAATAGGAACAAGAAGAAGGTAGGATAAGACAGGTTAATAGAGTAACTCTGATCGAAAGATAGGAAAGGGAGAAACAAAAAAGAGAGAGTAAGGTACAAACATGCCACATAAATAAAGACAAGGAAACGCACACCCGTTCCTCAAGCATGGCCAGTTACCGTTGGAGCCCATGAAGAAATTTAGTAATAGACCTATCACAAGAAGCCAGCGAGATGAAGTCAAGAATTAGGGTCTTGTGTATCCATTGATGGAGGAGCCTGCTGTTCAAGGAAAAGACGAAGATCTTCAGGACGTTGAAAAGATTTAGAGACATTGTCTTTCCAGACTCGCATTATAGAAGGGTCAAATAGTCCATATTTGAAACCAAGGCTCCTCAGTTGCGGACGAAGAGATGAAAATTCTTTACGAATAGCCACAGTTTCTTTAGCAAAATCCTGATGGATGAAGATTTTGGTTCCATTCACCACCAAAGATGGTATTTCACGAACAGCTTTCCGAATAAGGACCAGGTGATGATGGCGCAGGACCTTAAATATCATCTGCCTTGGCTTTGAATGACGAGGATTACGATGTGACGGAACTCTATGAGCTTTATCAATTTCAAATTTTTCTGCAAACTTGATATTCAGGAGACCAGGCAGAAGAGATTCAAGATAAAGGCGACAATTGGTCCCTTCAATTTCTTCAGGCAAATTAAAGATGCGCAAATTGTATTGCCTATTGCGATTTTCTAAGTCCAACAGCTGAGTATGCATTGGCATAATTCTAGTCATTAAAGGTGTAAAAGCATCCAATTTATTCTTATTATCTTGGATTTTAATGGTATTGTCTGACACCTTCATGGACATAGAAGCCATATCTTTACGAACATTTTTAACCTCTGAAGCAATGGAGTCAGTATTCAAACGCAAGGCTTTAATTTCCTCCAAAATCAAAGACAAAGAAGGTTCTGAGGATTCCACCACTTTAGATTTTGTGGGAGGAGGAGAAACCTGCTGCTTCCTTTTATTAGCTGAAGGATTTTTTGAATCCATTTTGAGGTGAAAAAATATGTCTGAATATGAAGAAAAATAGATTGAAACAAATAACCTCAAAATATGAGGAAAAGTATTGTAAATATGGACAATTGCGTCAAATAACACTGAAAAAACCCAGGTGCAGCAGCTAAACAGAACTGTAGGCGGAGCTAGGCCCAAGCCAGCCTCTTTCTTAAATGACTCTCCGCCCCCAGGCTCACATTCTCGGCATTACCTCGATGAGAAGCATGAAGCAGAAGTCTGTGAGGAGAGGAAAAATACATCCGTCGTTTAAACAGCTCAGAAACGAACTCACAGGTAGGTGGAGGCTTCAGGAGGCAAGCGCCGGTATTTTCGCTGGGTTCTGGACGGTAAATCGTCGTTAATTAGGGCTAAAAGCTCCGGGAATCACGGAGCTCCGGTGGCGGCGGCCATCTTGGTAAACGCGCTCGCGCGTCTCCCCCCTAGCATTGTTTTTAAACTTCCATTATTGAGCCAAATGAATAAATGATTTTGTGAAGAGTTACCGCCTCTGTTCACTCTATGTAGGCACACCATTATCTGTCTTCAGTTCAATGAGACAAGACTATACCTATGTTACACCTGTTACTTCCAAGTATGTTTTAAGTAGTCTAGTCACCTTTTGAATGTCTTAATTTTTTTTTTAAAAAGCAGCCAGTATCATGCTTATTGTGGAAATGGCCTTTTTTGCAGGGTTATCACCAAACTTTTTGATTCTTCCTCCTTTATTTTTCCTGACCTGTGGTTGGTGACAATAGGACTCTGGGCACTTTACCACTGCTGATCAGTGCTAAAGTGCATATGCTCTCTGTATAAATTGTTATTGTGATTGGTTATCCATGATTGGCAGATT
This sequence comes from Lissotriton helveticus, assembly GCF_964261635.1. Classification (NCBI taxonomy): domain Eukaryota; kingdom Metazoa; phylum Chordata; class Amphibia; order Caudata; family Salamandridae; genus Lissotriton; species Lissotriton helveticus. The sequence goes on from NC_136069.1 coordinate 130,906,483, forward strand.
TGTTTCATCAGTAGGTCTCTAATAAAGTGCACTGAGTGTGCCAGGGCTGGTGATTCAAATGCTACTAGTGGGCCTGCATCACTGATTGTGCCACCCACAGGAGTAGCCCTAAAATTGTGTCTCAGGCCTGCCACGGCAGTGCCTTTGTGCATTTGTTACTATCATGCTGACCTGACCAGTGTCCACACTGGCCAGGCTTAACCCTTCCCTTTCTGTACGCATTGGACACCCCAATGGAAGGCCCTAGGTACCCCCTGGGCAGGGTGCAGTGTATGTGAAAGGTAGAGCATGTACTAGTGTGGGTGACATGCTCTGGTAGTGAATTACAACCATTTTCGTTTTTCACTATTTGAAAGGCTATCTTGCCCATAGGCTATAATGGGGAATGTTGTGTATAATGTTTACCTGCATATTTTCCCATAGGAGCAAGATAGAAAATAAAAGTCTGGTATCCCTGAAGGATGGTTTTTAAATCCTGTGTTTGAAAACAGCACTTTTAGAAAGTGGCTTATTTCTTGTCTGACCTTTCTGTGTGCCTTGGCCTGTTTGTGAATTGACTGTCTGGCCCTGGGCTGAATAGCTCAATCTGCATCTTGAGTGGTGGGAGGAGATAGCACCTGGGCCTGAATAGGACTGTGCCTACCTTCCACAATGCTGGATCCACCTCCTGCTGGGCGGCTGATGACCCTGCCCCTCTCTCTCAAAGGAAAGAAGAAGTCAAGTACACAAAGTGCTCCAGGACTGACCAGAACTGGTTCTGACTAAGCCAAGGCCTCTCTGCCCTCAGAGAACTAAGAGAATATTGATATAAAAAGGCTACCCAGACTACAGAAAATCAGATCATCCTGGAATCAAGAAGTAACCTCTGCCAAGGAGAAAGCTGGAAGACTGAAGAGAAAGGACTGTCCTGTTGTGTGTTTGTGGGCTGACCTGCAGTTGCTTTGCTGCCAAGGAGAGGGGAAGGACTTTGCTGTTGCTGCGTCCCCTTGCTTGAAGAGATCTGGCCTCCTGTTAAGAAGTACCAGGAACAACATGACTTCATCCCCAGCTTCCCCCTGAACTCTGGTGTATGAGTTCTCTCCTTCCTAAAGTGCTTGATCCAATTGTGGGGCCTCTGGAAGTTGTGCCTTCTGTTTGGGGAGCTGGACAAGAAGAAAAGAAGATCTGCAATTTTCACACATCGCTCGCTTGCAGAGCGCATCCCCGACAGTGCGAGGAAATTTCCGCCGCCGCGAAGATCGAGATTGTCGCAGGGCCTGTTGGTACTGCAAGAGCCGATGCATCGTTCGCTTGCGGAACGCATCGGCCCGGTGCGGGAAGAATCCTGTCGCTGCGAATATTGTCGCAGAGCCTGTCGTCGCTGGGTGAGATCGCCGCACCGCTTGGGTCCGGACCGCATCACGTCACTGCGTACATCGTCGCAGTGCCATTGCATTGAGGGGCCGCGAGAGGAGAAGATCGACACTGTGCATCGCCGCCGCACTTGAAATCATCGCCGTCCCGAAGATCGTCGCATTGTGCCTGTGCGAGACGCTTCCTACCAAACCTGCGCACCGGAATGTATACAAGGTATTGCATCCCTCCCCATACAGACTAGATTCGTCACAACACGTCCGCAGCAAGCAGCGGGGCTGTCGCATCGATTCCCCAGGGTCTCAGGAGTGCTGCATCGCTTGTTTTTCAACGCTGCAGCTTCCATTTGAAACTTTTGTCCCATCTACAGGTACTTTCGGCTAAAACGTGATGCTACTGTGCATTATTTTGACGCAAACCCTAGAACTCTTTTAAAATCCTATTCTTGAACTGTGTATGTTGGATGTTTGTCATTTTGGTCCTGTGTAGTTTAGATAAAGATACTTTATTTTCCTAAACTGGTATGGAGCCCATTTGTGGTGTTTTCACTGTGTTACTGTGAGTGTTGGTACAAATACTTTGCACATTGCCTTTGATAAGCCTGTCTGCTCGTGCCAAGCTACCAATCGGGTGAGAAGGGGTTATCGAAAAAATTTATCCCCCTTACCCTGACTAGAAGCAAGGGTCCCTATTTGGACATTGGTACCTACCTCTGCCAATTAGAGACCCCCAGATCTAACACTTATGTACTTTACATCACGCAAAATACCAAAGCATAGGGTTCTGGAGAGAGCAGGGCAGAATCCAAGTAACCAAACTATAGGTAAAGACATACAGAATTTCTAGAGGTTAAGCACAGAGCAGATATTATTCCTAAAGAAGGACAACTGCAGCTTGCCCAGAAATGAGCAGCCTCAAGGAGGAGGACTGGCTAGAGTAGAATGATATCTAAGAGGTGCTGGATGACAATTGGGCAAGATGGAGCAGAAAGATTAACACATTTGGAGCAGATTCTGTTACTTACTGACCCAGTCGCATAGTAAGGAGTATATAGGTATATTGTTGCTAGGTCAAGAGAGACCAATGCTTGTGTGAGAAAGTGGGTTGTTGGTTGGGGTGTGAAACTCTACTCAAGGAAGAGCCTTGTCAGGGGGGACCACAAGAAGTCACACAATTAACCTGTGCTTAAACTTGGGGTAGATTGGCACGAAAGCAGTCAGGCTTAACTTAGAGACAATATTTAACACCTTGCCTGCTAGGGCTTTTCCCGCTGGGTGCTGAGGTCCTTGGATTCCCATTGTTCATGACAAGGTCAGCTCGTCATAAGCACAGGGCAGGTAAAACCCATGACGAGCTGACCTTGTCATTAGCATGGAAGTGGTTAAAGTATTTATGCAAAACCAATAGAGTGAGAATACAACACAAGAAAAATCCCACACTAATTTATGAACAAAGAATAAATGTTATTGAATTATTTGCCACCGAAATGACACAAATGTAATCAGTATAACTGGAGATACACATTTTTTATTTTTTAAGTGAAAAATAGAGTCTAAGAGTTCAAAGCACCAATCGCAGACATCTAGTCATGGGAGACCAAAGCAAAATTGAATGTTAAAGTCAGATACCTTTCTGCAAGGAGCCACTGAACTGGATTTGCTGCTGTGGAGAAGAATGTAGTAGGAGCTGCCACAAAGTCATGCCGACTCGTGATGCACCTTGGACAGATCTGTGGGCAGGTAGGTCCTGGTCGCCTCTCTGCTCTTAGAGCACTTTTTGGCAGAAAATGTCCCAAGATGTGGGTATGGGCTATATGGACACCTTTAGCACCACTAAGGCTCCAGGACTGGAACAGGACTCCTTTGAGTGTCAGTACTCAATCAGCCTGTGTACAGGTGTGGGTTTAACATGCTTGAAGCCTTTAATGTGACTGAGGCTCTCATTAGGAGTACAATCAACTAGCCCTTGGTGTAGCCCTTGGTGTCACTCTGGAAGTCTTGGGTTCAAACTGAAAAGCATGCCTCAAGCAGCAAGGCAATCCTGTCCTCTGAGGGCACAAGGCAAGCTTCTGGCAGAAGAGAAAATGTAACAGGGAAGTCCTCTGAAGTACACATCAGGCCACAGGCAGCAGAGCAGTCCTCAGAATCCTTCCACAGGTCAGAAGTAAACTGAAGGGTGGGTCTGATGGTCCTATTTTTATACCTGATGCCAGCTTTTAAGGGGAAAAAAGTCTGTAGTTCCCCCCCACACACACACAAATGTGTGTTTGGAATTTCCTGCCTCCCTGCCTTTTTCCTAGTCTGTCTGAGGTCACATGAGGCTAGTGTGAAGTTCTTTGTGTGTGAGCTGAGGCAGGTCTTTTAAGTGCAAGTAAGGCTATGCAGCTCTACCCCTTCCCCATCCTGCCTTGGATGGCCTATCCTGCCAACACCCAATCCCTCTATTGTGTCGCTGTATGGGAGGAATACAAGATTGCCAACTGCCAATTACACCTGGTCATGTGACCCAAGATAAAGGCTACAGTCACCAAATGGAGAGAACAAGAAAATGACAACTTTCAAAAAGTGGCATTTTCAGAACAGTGACTTAAAATGCATCTTTACCACTAGGCTTTTAAATTACAATTCTGTTGACACCAATCATGACATTTCTATCTGCTCCCAAATTAAAGTTATCACTTACTAAATGATATATGGTAACCAAATATTATCCTATGGTAGGGGTATGCCTCATAGTAGTGAAACATGAATTTGTGTGTTTTTCACTATCAGAACATGTAATACTTAAATGTGCATGCCACACTTTTAAATTACAATACACTCTGCCATGTGGGTTGTCTAGAGATTACCTCAGCGCTTGGCAAAGGCATTATTTTGCCAAATCGAATTGGTAGTTTAAAGCTGTGTGCAGTCTGCAATGGCAAGCCTGAAACATGTTTTACAGAGCTACTTAAGTGGGTGTCACAATGAGTGCTGCATGCTCACTAGTACAATTTAGATTACCAGCCCTTGATATATGGTATACCACTCTACTAGGGACTTGTATTTGGCTAAATATGCCAGGCAGGTGTAAGCCAATATTACCATATTTTAGGGAGTGAGCACAAGCAATTTAGCAGTAGTTAAGTGCACAGAGTTCTTGCAGTAAAGATAGAAGAGGAGTAGGCAAAACATTTGTGGGATGACCACCCTAAGGCTGACAGGTCTAACTTATGACAGAGAGGTGAGTGTAACTCACACATCACAGCTTTTAAATTCACCTTGACCCTATATTTTTTCCCAGAGGTTGCTAAAATGAGTAGTTCATTATTTAGTATTAATGATATCCATGCATATTTACAAATGTCTGTTCAATTTTCAATGAACTCTTATTAAGTGGTTCATATTTCCTTTTTGACGCACATTTTAACATTTCAATAGATTTCACAATTTTCCTGGTATTTAAAATACAAACTTCAGTTTATTAAGTTGTTTATTTATTTGTTTTGGTTGCGCACCAGTGTGTCACCTTGCTTCCACTTCACAGCACTAAGGCTGTCACTCATAGGTAGTCGAGAGTACAGTCAAATACCACTCTGCGCCCTTGCATACCCTGCAGTGATTAAAAGTTGTAATCACTGCAGGGTATGGAAGGTGACAGAGTGGTATGCAATGGCTTTGAAACTTTTGAAAGCACTGCACACTTTTGTATTCTGTCAGTAGAGGAGCAGAAATGTAATTTATCAGTAATTCGACGTTGCAAAAGTAATGTGGAAATACCAAAATTTCTCTGATTGTGTTGGCAGAATCGAAAATTATGTCCAGGCCTATTCCACTTCAATAAATAGGGAAATGTGAAAAATGCAATGTTTCCACAAGTTATTCCCCATTTAAATGACATTTTGCTTTAAGATTACCGATACTAGATGTAGTTACCGCTTTAGGTATTATTGGTGCCAAATGCTTCTGTTATACTGGAGATAGGGGCCCTGTACTTGATGTCTTGTGGCGTCACTTAGAAGTTATCACCATTATTTCTTGGCTAAAAGGTGTATTTTTGAAACTAGTACGGAGCGCGAGATATCAGTGGCAAGGGGCGTGTGAGATGTAGGTGTTGATCTATATATATTTAATTCTTCTGTTTTGAGGAAGCGAGACCACCTGATTCTAGGTCAGTTAGGACTCTGGGGTATATTACCAACAAGTAGCAATATTTATCGCTTAATAGGCTTAGCGACGATTTTTTTATCGATGAGCATCGCCGGAATTTATCGCTGAGATAACCTGCTATTAGCAATTTTTATCTCCAAAGCGATACATTTTCCAGCGATAGCGGCGAAATGCCTGAATATCGCTGAGAATACAGCAATATTCACGCATTAGCGACAAAATGCTCTTAGCCATGTTATCCACCTCCTATTGGATACCTTGGCTAAGAACTGGTCTGGGCAGGTGTTAGTATTTGGAGATATTTGCCCTTAGCGTGAATATTTCCATTGCTACGCCTGCCTTGCTAATAGGCGATAGTGATATTAGCGACTGTTTTCAGTCGCTAACAGTTTGGGTACGCCCACTTTGCATGTCATCAGCGATAAATATCGCTAACATGCAAAGTGGGCCCCAAACCGCTCGCTATCACCTAAAAGCTGTCGCTAACTGCTGTTAGCGACAGCTTGCTAATAGGGCGATAGAATTATCGCCGCTTAGCGGACGAAAACGGCAGCTAAAGCGGCAAAAATTCCCTATCACCACCATTGATAATATGCCTCTCTGTCTCCAATACTGACCTGTTACCTACAAATTATTGTTTACGGGTTTGTTAGTTAAGTTTGTTCAAAGGGAGCAACCAAGACTACAACACCCAGAATGCATTACACTATTATATAAAAGTCAAACAGTGTCCTTAATGACAAGAAGACAGGTGGTCGCCTTACAAGGAGCTGAGCACACAAGAAAGAGAATTTGTTTTACCAATCTGAATAGGAATGCCCAAAGTTGAGAATCACCTGAAACTCGATGTGAAAGTTGGGCTACAATTGTGGTCTGCCAAGGGTTAAAATGTACTTCGTTGTGTATTTTAGCTGACAACTGACTGTGATCGTATTCAGGAGGTTGTTGCGTGCGAGCTGAAATTCACACATTGTTTGAATGTGCAAAAATGTAGCCTCGAATGAAGGCGTGAACTGTGCCTGAACTTTAGAATGTCAGACACGAAATCTAACAATTCAAGTAATATAAATGCATTACCAACAGTTACATGAATAAGTTAAACCAGTAGGAAACTGTTCACACTATTGTAGGAGATTTACAAAAACAAAGGAAGTTTGGGCAAAGGTCTTGCAGCAAGATCGAAACGAAGAATTGACCAAGAAACGAATAAGGATTATTTATTTTGATTTCATGACTGTACCAAATTTTTGACATTTTTTAGATGGTAACGTCTCTATTTTCTAAAAACAATGTACAAAAACGCTCCTCATATGTCTTCAGATGTTTCATTGGCAAAATTCCCAATTTACAAAAAAAGATTATATTCGTGTACTTTGCTGGGAGGATGATTGGAGCAAATGTTTTGCTTCTGTTTTGTGGATCAGTTAACCTGCTTTAGAATTTCATGCTATGCGTGTATCTTATATACCACAGTTTACAGTGTTTGTACTTTGACCAACCAAAGGTGTGAAACCTTTTTGTATTTTAAGACTGAGGAGGTAGTGACAATTCACACTTAAACCCTTGTTTACTAACGAACGATAACTTGATTTTTAGCATTTCATACATTATGTGGTCTCTCAGCACTGTAAATAACAGGTGTTTTCATTATCTAGTGTGATGGTCCAGAATTTGCTGATCAAAGAAGGGAGGGTGGAAGTAATTGTTTTGCCCGTATGTGCCCTGCAGAACACAGTTATTCCCTGCAATTTCACTTTTAGGGGTGGGTAGCAAACTCTTCACACTGCCCTCAGATCCTGATTGGGAAGCGAGGTAAGTGCAAACGTGCAAGGCTGGGCAGTGCACTATGGGCTAGATGTACGATGCAAAATTGCATGCGCAAATGGGTTTGCGACCCGTTTGCGCATGCAATTTTAGTCTGGGACATGTACTTACTTTATTTTGCGAGTGGCAAAAAAAAAAAGTTGCAAAAAAAAAAGCTATTTGAAAGGTGTGTTCTCTTCCAAATAGCGATACTCTCACTCATGTATGAATGTTTTACGACTGCAATTGGGGTCGCAAAACTCTTGCAAATTACCACCCTCTTCAACAGGGTGGTAATGCAGTCGCAATTTGGAAGAGGTCCCCTTCCACTTTGTGACTGGCTGTAAAAATATTTTTTAAGGGCAGGAGGTGGTCCCAGGGACCAATGCCTGCCCTCAAAAAATGTCATTTTATTAAATGTATCCCGTTTTCCTTTAAGGAAAACGGGCTGCATTTAAAAAAAAACTGCTTTATTTAAAAGCAGTCCCAGACAAGGCGGTCTGCTGAGCCCAGCAGGCCACCATACCTGGGAGGGACTGACATTCCCAATGGGCTTGCAAATTGCGAGAGGCTCATTAATATTAATGAGCCTCGCAATTTGCAACCCCATTGGGAATCGAAAACAGTGTTAAACACACTGTTGTAAATAGCAAATTGTGCCTCACAAATTGCAACTCGCAAAAGAGTCACAATTTGCAAGGCGCAATTTTGCTCGTCATACATCTGACCCTAAGTGCATACATTTACAGTTCACTGTCCACGAATACAGCTGATTTCTCCAGCACGCAGTGTGACTTGTACACTTAGCCCAGTAGGAATAAATCTATATTGTGACCTAAGCGCAGAATGGCAGACTCCTAATGAATGCACACCTCTATCCTCACAGTGCAGCACGCTGTAAACTCACCAAAACTATCTCACATTTTGTGAAAAACAATCCAACACCTTTGGCTTGCACTCAAACAGATGCATTCTGTGCAGATGTTGATGTAGCTGTGAAGTAAAGCAGTCCCAGTGTTTACAAACATGGGCTTAATGAGGCCTTGAAAGTGAGTAACCTTTCACAGCCGCCTAAACCAGCAGTAAACTCATGTGCTTCACCTATTAAAACCTTCACTGTGAAACAGGATGGGTAAGAAACAGGACCAGCTATTGAGAGGCAGCTTGGAGGCAAACATACCGGTTATCTCTGGATCTGGAGTGCTAGGGATGAGACACCCAATGGCTGCTTCGTTGGCTATAGATCCTGGAGAATGGGCCGCGTATGGTGTCGGTTTCAGCTGTCGCTAGTCTGTGTGGTGATACTGCACTTGCTGCATACTGATAATGCCGGATGTCAAATTTAGCATGTGCAGCATTACCATGCCATTATGAGTTTTTCTGCTCTCAATGTACTATAATGTGTTGTATCACTATTTTGTGCACAATTTTCTGCTTTATTCTCCACTTTCTAAGCAATTTTCACCACTTACATTTGCCATTTTTCCTGGTAAAACAAGAATTGGAAAAGCTACTCCAAGTGCACTTTTTTCTGCAACACTAGGAATTTTGATTTTGGCCCCAACGACCATTTACACCTTTGCCTTAATTGTGATTCCTGCTGGACTTACAATGAACATTGTTGCAAAGTAGGTTCCACTCATTTAAACCCCCTTATGTTTCTCCTGACTATCCATTTCTTTGGACCTTTGCCATGAGTAGGCCTCATGTGCAGTAAATTCTGTGGCTAAGAACTGAGTGCAAACTGCCTGAGTCCACCCTTTAAGATAACGGGGCTGCTGTGCAGCTAGGGTCAGATACTGTGGGATGGTTACACACAAATGTGTTAGCAGACACAGTTGCTCAGGTGTGTGGGCTCAGCATGTTAGACTATAGTCTAGCTCACCCAATATCTGTACATAGGTAGCCTGTTGCAGAAGGAATCCTCCAGGGATTGGTGCTGAATTGGTGTAGGCCTTATAATATAAGGGGGCATTCATAGTCTAGGTCTGTAGTACTTACTACAATGATGTGTGCTCACTGCATTATAGCTTATGGGATAAATCTGCACCACTGCAGTTTCACCATACTTAGGCCTAGAGCTACTGGTCAATTATCAATTTTAGGTTAAACATGCACAAGTAAATTCACTGTCACTTGTGTGATCGCTGTACTCCTAACGTAGTAGTAGTTGAGGGTTACCCTCTCAAGATGAAATAGTAAGAATAGGATGTTTTTGTGTCTTACAGGATCTGTTCCCCATGGTCCGGTGGAGAATCCCCACAATTCAGGGGCTTCAAAACGCGTCGACCTTTGGGCCAATCTTCTTTTTTGTTTATATGATATGTGTAAAATGTAAATTGTATACAGATGAATTAGATGGCTCAGTTTTGACAAAAAATAGTCTTGTTAGAAATTTACAGAATTGTATAGTACCTTGTTCAAAAAAACTTGGGTCAGGTACATCTCATCATCTTTCTTCTTTTTTTCTTTTGTGGTCTTGCATGAGTGTGAGAATGTGGTATGAGAGTGTCACAGAATGTTTGAAATAGAACGGTTGCTGATTTGATGTTTGGAGCATAATCTTGTCTTTTTCACACATCACTGGATTTAAAAAGGTCCCCCTCTTTTGCACATAATAAGGAATTTTGTATATATTAGTATAGTTTTACTACATTTCTCCAATGTAAAATAATCTATGTAATTTTTTGAAACATTTCTAAAAATAATTAAGTCAATAAATAGATTGATTCAGACTAAACTGACGGTCTTTGGTGATACAATTGTTTAATTTCATTGTTCACTGTAGTGGTCAAAAAGAGTACGCAGTATTGGCATTTTGTTTTGTTTAAACTATTTACGGCATGGTCCTGCTGTGCTTTACGCCAAACCCTCGTTGTTCATCGCTGTACTCCTAACGGCACCTAAAGCATTGTCGTATTTTCATGGCTCAGCTATAATCAGTTTGCAGGCCTTTGTCCCCCCCTATTGGACCAAGATAATTCCTCTGCTGGCCAGCAAGAGGATCACCCCCCACACAATAGAGCCACTAGCAGTGCGTGGTCCAGTTCCGGGGACAGGAAAGGAAAGGGTGGGGAGAAAATCTGCATGTGTTACTTATCTCCTCACATTGCAAACTGCCTGCCTAAGAACAAGCCATGGAAAGAAAGGAGAAAGGGCACACGTCTGGAGCCAAAAACAGCAGAGGATCCCTGTGAAGATTTGGAGGGAAGGTATCAGGCAGCATTGTCAGTCAGTGGCACAACGGAGGCTCCCAGGGAAGGTCTTTCTATATACTTCTTGATGTCACCATTTTAAAATGTCCTAGAATACTCTATAGGAGGTTCAATGCAGGGTTGGAGTTATAATTTGCCACTCTAGGAAATCAATATGTGTTGTTTTAGGATGGAAGCCCTCACTCAGCCATGGGGGGCATTCCTCATTATATGTGGCCCCTACTCACCTTAGTAGAAGTAACTGTCAATGTGGGCTACTATTCTGTGTGAGTAGGGAAGCTCTTCGGGACGGAAAACAAAAGGTCCACTGCTGTGGATGTGGGGGCCCAGATGCTCTGGTATGGGGACAATGTGTGGATAGTGAGGAGAGTGTAACTAAAATGACTACCTCCTAGTGGACAATGTTATTGGAGTGCCCAGAGGGTAGGGTTAAAAAAGGAATACTTCAACCATTATAAAGAAGGTCGACATGTTTCAGCCCTATTAGGAATGCTCAGATAGGTCCTATAGGTTTTATTCAGGACCAATCCTCTCCAATGTAATCACCAAAGTGGGTGTACTAGTAATTTTCAAAAGCAGACACACATACTAAACTTAGGTTTCATATGTCGTGCTTTGGTTTCCCGGAAGAGATTTCTGTGGATTTTCAATCCCTCTTGGAAGCTGAGTTTTGTACATGGGTTCTGGAGTGCAGGGACCCCAATTAGTTGGCGCTAAAGCTGCAGTGGCAGCATGATTAAAGTACAAGAAAGATTCTTGCACCCATTGATTTCTTTTGAATAATGTTTATTGAGAATGACAATTCAGTAGTATATGCTTTAATCCAGGTCGAGAAAAGTTTGCATTGACAAGGAATACGTTCACAGTCAATCATTACATATTTTAATCGTGGTTTTTGGCATAATTTAAATTGCTGTATTGACAATCCAAGGTTAACAATGAGTCATGAAAAGCCTTAATGTTTTCGATAGTACCATCCCTGTTGCTTTCATTGGTGTTACATTGGTCTATTATGCCATTTCTAATTTCAATGTGGTGACACCCTAACAAAGCCAGTAGTCCTACATTTTCTGATAATGACCTCCGAACCCTGTATAGTGTATACTATAGGCTGGGGTATTGTGGTTATAGCATGCAAAACCTATTAAAGTTGTAATATGGTATGAGTGTCAGTAATAGGATTTTTATGAATGTACCTATTTGTAAATTAATGCGTAGTTAGTTGTGTGTGTCAAGTACTTTTCCTTTTTATATGATAAAAGCACTGCCTTGACAATAATTGTTGTGTATCAGCAAGTGGTTCTAGCCTCCAACACCTCCTCTGAGTAGACCTTAGACTTCCCTACACTACACTAGGGTACTTGGTTCCCATTAAAGAGAAGGTTGCAGACTTATTCGTTTTGATGGATCCACATTCTTAGCAACTAATACCAACATTCTTATAAACATAATATAGATTATTTGCATCAGTATAAAAAAAAATCACAAAAGATTTTTCTACTAATTTCCTTCCAACGTAAGAGAGTTGGAAGCAAATACATTTTGCACTGTCAACAGCAAATGCAGGTTATTGAACCTGGGCAAAAACTAGCAATGGTTGTGAAACCATTGCTAAAATGTGTAAAAAATGTTCTCCTAAACATTGTACTTTTGCACTACAGATATAACTAAAAGATATTCTGGTCCTTCAAAAACCTTTAAAAATAAATAACATTATTTTACACTATAAATTAGCTTTTTATGTAATAAAAGATCAACTCGCTATTTTCTCCTCAAGGTGAATTACATCTTTCACCTTCCTAATACACAAACACAGCAAAAAATGTTGAATTTACTTGGTAGATGTTTTGCCCTGGAGTAAATACTGTTTGCCCAGTTCCTTACTACACATTCAACAAAATTGGTGCAGAAAGATTTGCATTGTTTTTAGCTGCTGAAAAGTTTCTATAATGTTGTCCCATTGTTTTAATCCATGCCTCCTAAACTGAGTGTGTGGGTTCCTAGCAAATCCTTTTAATCTCCTTGCACGTCGGTTACTTTTTCTTGCACAATAGAGATAATTTATAAATTGGATGTACGTACGCATAAAGCATATTCCAAAATCTGGACATTGCCAGTCCATTTACAATTGAAGAGGACGAGTCACGTTGCGCCCCTTATGGGCTGTTTAAGGAATCCAGCCTAAAATCAATCTCACCAAAGGGGAGGCTCCTATATACAACATACTTCAATATGTGTATCGGTCCACCCTCTCTTCTTCAGCCTGCCCGATCTCCATATTCAAAGCCCTTATCGTAAAGTTCTGCCCTCATATTGTCTACCCACTGGTGCCTCTCTGTCCTCTTTCAACCTCTCTTCCTTTCCCCTGTATCACCGCTTCCTTTCTCCTACTGCCTCTCACTGCCCTCTACCCTATTTCTCTATCCCTCCCTCTCTGCATCGTTTCCGCTTTAGCCCTGTCCCTCCCGCCTCTCCATCTCTTTGACGCGCAATGGATGGTTCCTAAATTTAACAATGTAGCCACAGCAGGACTTGGCAGTGTGGCCGCACATTTTAAGATTTCCAAGCTTTGCATAACCGACAGCGAGAGAATTGGCACTGTATTGACCACAGCAGATGACTTGATTCAGGACAGACCGGAGGATGGCAGGTGGCGTGATCACAGAGTAATTACCTGGCTTTTCAGTGACACTTTGTCTTAGTTAGAGAGGAGCCCCATGAGGATGAGAAGAAGTATCTGTCTTTACCGAAAAGACTGGTCTAAATATCATAGCTCACTTTTCCTGGAAGCCCGCGCGGGCCAGACCTCCTTCCATCTGTCACGTTCAACTGTTCCTTCACCGCGGTTGTTGGAAACATTGCATGTTCGCGGGCCTCGGGGGATCCCTGTTCCTGTAACCGAGAGGAAGTCGATGTAGAAACAGAGCAAATAGACAGGGGAGTGAGAAAAATTGACTACCATCCTGGTTCTCATTGTCATTTCTTCAAGGGCGGGATAAAACTGCAGTTTGCAGAAAGAGATCCAGAGTGAGGATCGCAGGCCTCCAGCAAAGAGACATGCGCACCCCTCAGAGTCTCCAAGAATAGCAGTCTGTGGATTTGGGAATGCCCCTCGCAGCCCCCAAATGTAGCAATCATCAACTAAACATCTACAGCACCTTCTCAAAGTCCATAATGTGCATCATGACATTGTGGTTGGTGCCTTGTAATTTAAAAATTGAAATGCACCATAACCCTGCATACCATCCAATAAGAGCACCCACAAATTACCTTAAAAAACTATGCATGTCGGCAGTTAATTCTGTGTTATGGAAAAGTAAACATTCACTGGCTACTGATGCATGATACAGATCACATTAAGATGCTGTTTTTGAGGTATGGTTGTCTTTATGAATAAACTCCAGGTAATTATAAAAGATACATCTCTAAACTTGCCCCACGTAGTGATCTGCATCCAGCTGCCACGGTCCAGCTTGCAGTACCAACGCATGATGTATAGACCAAGGCAATAGACACGTTTCATGTCGTGCCCTTTACCAACAAACCAGCTACTTTTTGGCTCTCCATATGTTCTTTACTCTTTCATTCAGTAAGTTATAGAAAAATGCCCTTTTAATTAGTGTGTATTTCCTGGTTATCAGCTGTCATGTTCAGATTAGTATTTCAACCTTTCAGTAAACATTACAAGCAATATTGGTCACAGTTAAGTGTACCAGGTGATGCATTATCAACAGGGAAACTGTGGTCAAGCCAATTGGAATTCAGGTAACAACACATTGCATTCTGGGAGTAACAATATTGAGGCATAACAATCAATCTAAGTGGATTTAAGGGCTGCTTATAGAAATGTTTGTAAAGGTCACAATGAACTGCAGTCAGGTCCACTAGAATTATGTGGCAGAGGAGGGCCAAATTATGCATTAGAGTAGACTAAATTATGTGACAAGAAAAGGCAAACTATGCAGCATAATGCGGCACAGTTTGTGATAGTATTGCTTCCCAATTTTTGTTATTTTTACAGAGGTTAACACTTCCCAAATATTTGACCTCATTAGTCATTAGTACTAGTTTAGCATCCAAATAGACAATAAGCAGCAGAAATGGGACCACTCAACTTTTAAAAAGGACCTTTCACTGCCCAGCAACACATGTTGCCACAATTTTTGATCAATTTGTGTTAGAAGCATTTTTTTGTTATTATATGCAGATTATGCAGCCAATGATGGAATATGGGGCAAATGAATAATTATGCAGAAAAAGCTGTGGTCGCGAAATCGCATAAATCCAGTAGCCCTTGCTGTAGTTTGATATTCTGATTAAAGAATTGTTTTGCTGCCAAGAGGACAATGTGATCTTTTTAATTATGAACCCATAAATACTAGTAGATGCTCTCTGTAAATTTGAGGTCATCGGAAAACAGCCATAGGTCCCTTTAATTCTCATTTTATCCAGGTGATCATTGGAACTATTTTATAATAAACCAAAAGTTCTTATGCGGTTTGTAGCCTACAGTTGGGGGCAGGCGTTTTAGGTACTGACATTTTTTCAACCAGATTCTATTCCGTGCCTTTGCTCAGAATCCCGTAATCCCATCAAATCTTACTTGGCTGGAAAAAAAGGTGTACCATAGACTTTGTTATAACATGCTCTGATGTCCTTAGGCAAGGTTTATGCTATGTAAAACTGCCGAAAATTAAATCTGGATTCTGCCTGTCACCCACGCTCTAATCTCATCCTTCAAGAATTAAGGACAAAACATTAGCTTTTGATTTCCGAAAGAAATATGAATTTTTGGGACTCAATTGCACATTGTAAAACTGGAAAAGCTTGGATCAATCTTCTCTTCCCTGCTTGATAAAATTGTGTGATCCTAGGCAAATACTTTTTTGCTTCAAGGGAGCTTAATTTTTGTTAAAAACGGTGGCATCTTCAAATATGTGAGTTCAGGATGTGCACTGTACGCAAACCTCTGTTTGATTTGGTACAGATGACCACGGACTTGCCTCTTAGTTTACTAACAGGATTGTCATCTTGGGATGGGGGATGTTGGGGGGGGGGGGGAGGTCACAAATGCTTTCAGTGCATGTTACCTAAAATACATGCCGCGCAATGCAGCGATGCAATCTTATGTACTAAGATGAAAAACTTCCTCGTGCAAAGAAATACACTTTCTTGAACTGTCAATACATCTCATCATATGGTAATAATGTTTGTTGCATGATTTACATGCCAAATATTTTGAGGGCTCGTGCACGGGAGCCAGAGTTGACCCATGGCTCGGATTTGGCTGGCCCACCTCGAGTCTGCTTCCATCACCACGTGCCACTCCTTTTCTCCAATCCCTCAAGAAACTCCTCTGCAGGAATAGCTACCCCGACCTAAGCGTCACCGGCACTTGAATGCCTTTATTACGGTGAGCAGCAGGGGCCAGGGTAGCACAGCGGGCCATCCACCTTTGACCTTGCAATGCTGTCATCTACAGGTTGGAGTGGCCCCAGTATCTAACCAGGCTGTGCACCTAGCAGCAGTTAGCAATGCTTTCTCTTCCCCAATACTGGTCTATTTCTCTTACATGCCCTTTCATATGTTTTTAATTATTTTGTTTTTTCTTTATCCTCTTGCTCATCTCCCCATTGCTGTTCAGTTTATAAAAGGCTTCTCCCCTTCTCCCTTACCTATTGTTATTGTCACCCTCTTTAAGAAATAGTATAATTCAAAAATGCTCACTCACTTTCGCTAGCACTGCACATTTTACTATTGATGAATCTTAATTTTCTGTGCTCTTCTTCTTTTGCTCGTTTTGATTCCTTCAAATTTGTTTATCTCCTATTGTCACGTTGAGGCTCTTAAATAAGATTTTGAAGTGGGCATCCCTTTAAAAAAGGTCTGAGGCCCTACGAACAGACTAGATTAGGGGCCTCATTTATGAGAAGTGACGCATCACTGCGTGAAAGCAGCGATGCGTCACTTCTCAGTGCGCCCTCCTTGCGACATGATTGATACGTCATATTTACTGTATGACGCATCTTGTTACAGATAGGTCAGTATTTCTGACGTATCTGTATGGCGCAAAAGTGACGCATTGCTGGAGTGTGTCACAAAAATGACGCAACTCCAGCAATGTGTCCTTTCACATGGGGCAAGTCCCATGTGAAAGGGCCTGCGTCAGTCCTACGCCTGCTGTGAGGCAGCATAAGATATTGACGCATTTGCACCCTAGAAGTGGCGCACTCAAATCTGGTAGATTTCACTGCGTCACTTCTACGAGGCTTACTTACGTGGGAACGCCCACCCTGTATACCTGTCACAGGTATAATATAGCGCAGGGCTTTACAAAGTGACGCATCTGCTTAGATGCGTCACTTTGTAAATAGGGCACAACAGGAGGCATGTTTTACGCCGCCGATGCGTCACAAAAAGTGATGCAACGGAAGCGCAAATCTGTCTCAAGGCCTCATAAATAAGGCCCTGAGTATCAATGTCAACCGGGATATTTAGCCATTCAAATGCCAATCTCCAAACCATTGATTGAATTCCTTGATGCCCATAAAGTTCATCCACAAGCTGGATCAGTGAGTTAAAGCCCTGGGATAGCCTTCTTCTGAGTTTCTAGGTCCCAGGTGTGACTTTCTGTGTTCTTTTTAGGACTGAAGGACATGCTCTTTAGAAGGCGTTGTGTTCTCTGGCTTTTTAAGTAGCAGCACAGGGTCTGTGAGGCCCTATTGCTAAGTCCAGGTGTGGACTTTCTGGTTTTGGGGCGGACCTCCTTCCTTGTGTGATGTACACCTCAAAACTCTTCAAGTGGCGGGCTGGGCTTCACCTCCTACGGTGGAAAGCATACGCCTTGCTGGCCCTTCCTTCCTATATCTTCGGGCTTCAGAGTAAACTCACACCTCTGGCTTCTCGCAGTCTCAGCCAGTGCAGGTAAGAGCGGTGAGGCCAGGTGTTGGAATTTTGACTTGCCAGCACTAGGGAAAATGAAATAAATATTGAATTTTCCCTTGTGGTCGTAAATCGAAATCCCCCCCTCTCCCCAACCAGGCCCCAATGCTCTTACCTGCACGGGCCGCAGCTGGCTTCTCGTGTTTTTATAAAGCCCTGCATCCCTCAGTAACTTCATCACCCGAGTAAACCGTACTCGGTACTCATTGTATGGAATGGCCGAATCAACCCTACGTGGAATTGAACCTCAGGTTACTCACTGATCCTAGCAGCAAGCGCCAAATTCACTGAGCTGTCTGAACGCATAGTATGCTGAAGCCTGCAGATATCTGGGTTGCTGTTGAGGACCAGGGGGAGGGTAAGATGGGATTACAGTCTATAACTCTTTTACGAGGACATATTGCCATAGTAACCGAAAGATATGAACGAAAAGCAGCCAGAATGGAAGAAGCCTGAGAGCTTCAGGCAGAAGGGTTTATTACTCCCAGGACTATCATTAACTAGTTATGTTCAGCTACTTTGGCATTATTCCCATAAAGTGTCAGAGTCTATATCGTGTATTCTCTCAATGAATAACTTTTTGAGCGATGACGACGGATGCTGAATCAATAAGGTTTGCATTGCTTTGGCCAGTGCTCCGCCGCTGACCGCTCCGGAGACCCTATGGGCTCAGAGGGAAAAGATGAGGCTCTTCTGCAGAGTTATTTTTTACATGAATGTATTTCCATTGTTTATTTTTTGGGTAGAAAAACGGGGGGTTTGTCTTTCTTGTCAACAGGTGGTGCAAAGATAGGCCCTTTTTGGCACACAATTTCAGGGGCCACAAAGCACCCCCATGGGGAGGATGCTGAAAGCATTGACCATTGGATGCTGACTGTGCCACTCAGAGGATGCGGCATGCCTTCAGGAAAGGATTATGATGGTCCCCAGTGAAGAATGCTGAAGGTCCTCAGCAGAGGGTGCTGAAGGTCACCTGTAGAGAAGGGAAGGGCCCTTAGCAGAAGGGGCTGAAGGTCCCCAGCAGAGAAGCTGAGAGCCCTTAGCAGAGGATACTGAGGGTCCCCAGCAGAGGATCCCGAAGGCCCCTAGCAAAGAATGCTGAAGGTCCCCATTTGAAATGCTGAGAGCCCTTAGCAAAGGATGCTAAAGGTCCCCAATAGAAGCTGCTGAAGGCCCTTAACAGAGGATGCTGAAGGTCCCCAGTAGAGTTTCCGAGAGCCCTTAGGAGAAGATACTTAAGGCCCCAGCAGAGGGCGCTGACGGCCCTTAGCAAAGGATGCTGACAGTCACCAGCAAAGGATGCTGAAGGCCCTTAGCAGAGAATTCTCAAGGTCCCCAGTAGAGGAGCTGAGGACCCTTTGCAGAGGATTCTGAAGGTCCCCAGGTGAAGAGCTGAGGACCCTTAATAGAGGATGCTGAAGGACCCCTAGTAGAGGAGCTGAGGGCCCTTAGCAGAAGGTGCTGCAGGTCCCCAACAGAGAAGCTGACAGCCCTTAGCAGAGGATACTGAAGATCCTCAGCAGAGGATCCTGAAGGCCCCTAGCAAAGGCTGCTGAAGGTCCCCAATAGAAGATGCTGAAGGCCCTTAACAGAGCATGTTGAGGGTCCCCAGTAGAGATGCTGAGGGCCCCTAGCAGAGGATGCTTAAGGTACCCAGCAGAGGGCACTGGCGGCCCTTAGCAAAGAATGCTGACAGTCACCAGCAAAGGATGCTGAAGGCCCGTAGCAAAGGATGCTGAAGGTCCTCAGTAGAGGAGCTGAGGGTCCTTAGTAGAGGATACTGAAGGTCCCCAGTAGAAGATGATGGCGGCCCTTAGCAGAGGATGCTGACAGTCACCAGCAAAGGATGCTGAAGGCCCTTAGCAAAGGATGCTGAAGGTCCTCAGTAGAGGAGCTGAGGGTCCTTAGTAGAGGATACTGAAGGTCCCCAGTAGAAGATGATGGCGGCCCTTAGCAGAGGATGCTGAAGTTCCCTAGTAGAGGAGCTGAGGGCCCTTACCCGGGGGTGCTGAAGGACCGCAGTAGAGATGCTGAGGGCCCTTAGGAAAGGATGCTGAAGGTCCCCAGCAGAAGAGGATGAGGGCCCTTAGAAGAGAATGCTGAAGGTCCCCAGTAGGGGATGCTGAGGGCCCCCTAGGAGAGGATGCTGAAGGTCCTCAGTAGCGGATGCTGAGGGCCCTTAGCAGACGATGCTGAAGGTCCCTAGTAGAGGGGCTGAGGGCCCTTAGCAGAGGATGCTGAAGGTCCCTAGTAGAGGAGCTGAGGGCCCTTAGCAGAGGGTGCTGAAGGTCCCCAGTAGATGATGATGAGGGCCCTTAGCAGAGGATGCTGATGGTCCCTAGTGGAGGAGCTGAGGGCCTTTAGCACAGGATGCTGAAGGTCCCCAGTAGAGATGCCGAGGGCCCTTAGCATGGGGTGCTGAAGGTCTCCAGTAGGGGATGCTAGGAGCCCTTAGCAGACAAGGCTGACGGTGTCCGTTATCCAGTGCTCACCATCCAGTGCTCAATCATCCTAAAAAAACTGTTAATAATGATATTGAGTGTCTGTTGAACCATTGATATGTGAGAGAATGGACAACTCTTTAATCTTTTTTCTGTATATCATGCTGAGGCCAGCTTTCGTTTGTATTGTGTAATGTCAAATTTAGTTTCTTACTGTTCGTCACTGTATCACCAAATCACGCTGGTATTTATTGTTATTGTTATTGTTAACTTAGTCTTTTATAGCGCCAACTCACCTACAGGTCTCTAGGTACTCAAACCAGACAGCAACAACCGTGCATGAGGACAGAAGAGAGGCAGGAGCATATAATAAGATTTATTTAGCTGGATCAAGTACCTCCCTAAATAAAAAGGTTTTTAACAACTTCCTAAAACGCAGGAGATTCGCTTCTTTCCGAAGTGATTCTGGTAGATTGTTCCAGATCTGCGGAACCAGAACCGAGAAAGACCTACCTCCTTTGGTTTTTAACTTATACCGAGGGCAGACCAAGAGCTGAGATTCGGCAGACCGCAGGACTCGCTTGGGAATGTACAGCTCCAAGCGCTCTTTGATATACGCAGGTGCTTGCCCATAGATGGCCTTGTGGGCTGTACAAAGGCTCTTAAACTCCACCCTCTGTTCAATGGGAAGCCAATGTAGCTTGAGTAGTAAAGGAGAGGCATGGGATCTTCTAGGTAACTTGAAGATCAGACGCGCCGCGTCATTCAGGACTACCTGCAATCTGTTGATCAAGATTTTAGGTAGGCCTAGATAAAGGGTGTTTCCATAATCTAGCCTCGAAACGATGGTGGCAGAGACTACCATACGGAGTGCGGAAAAGGAAAGGAGGGGGGCCAACTTTCATAACTGTCTGATCAAGCCAGTGCACATCCCTACTACTGAGGAGATCTGACTGGCCATTGACAGCTCATTGTCAATCTTGATTCAGAGACTTTTTACTTTGTCACTCGGTATCGGTGAGGGCCCTAGTTCCTGGGGCCAGTGGAGATCACTCCAGGGCAAGGCTGAGGTGGAGACCACCAATACCTCAGTTTTTTCTGGATTTATTTTTAACAAATTGGCCGTCATCCAGCCAACCGTGTGTCTGAGAATGTTCTGGGCACTAATTTGTGCTGAGGTCGTATTATCGATACTCAGCAACAACTGGGTGTTGTCAGCGGAGTTGAATACACGACAACCCATGTTAGCTAGAGAGTCTATCAGCGGCTGGAGGTACAGGTTGAAAAGCAGTGGGGATAGTGCGGAACCCTGAGGGACTCCACACTCCAGAATACCCACTTTAGAAATGGCATCCCCCAGTTGGATCCTCTGGGTCCTGCCCGTCAAAAAAGATTGGAGCCATTGATGGACCTGACCACTTATCCCAAATGCAGCCAATCTGTCCAGTAGCATGGGATGACTGACAGTATTGAACGCCGCCGAAAGATCTAAAAGTATCAGGGCGCTCGGTTTCTTACTGTCAGCCATACCTCTCAGCTCGTCCAGCACCGAGAGCATCACCAACTCGGTGCTGTGGTGTGCGCGAAATCCCGCCTGACGCTCCTGGAGAAGATGGTGTGATTCTAGGAATGAGGAAAGGGACCTCAGCACATGTTGCTCTAGGATCTTGGACAGGAAGGGCAGTTGGGATATCGGCCTATAGTTTTTTTAAATGGCCGGGTCGGCTCCAGGCTTTTTTAACAGGGGCCTAACACGTGCCTCCTTGAGGCTTGATGGTAGATAACCAGTCTCCATTGAGCTGTTGAGAAAGGAGATAATATAATCTTCCAGGATAGGGCGCGCCAAACGAAAGACCCTAGGGGGGCACGGCTCCGCTGGGGAGCCTGACTTGGTATTATTCATGATCTGCTCAAGACTTAGAGAGTCTAATTCAGGAAGCTTAGAGATATATGCTTCAGGGGAAAGCTGAGCTTCTTGTAACAGACAAGGGCCCTTCAGGGCACTATTCTTAATCTCAGAGAGGATAATCTCCACCTTCTCAAGAAAGAAACTTTGAAAATTATCGGGAGTTATTGTTGTTTCCGACGTTTCTGATTTTATACTCAACTCAGTTAAGATTTTGAATGTTTCCTTCTGAATATTGTCAAATTATTGTTTGTTTGTGACAGCCCCATATGAAAAGTTTGCTGTGGATTATTTAGATATATGACTTTGAATATACTAAGTAATTACAATTGTTGCTGTGTGTTGTTAATTGCACCAATGTGGTTTGTGGGGGGCAAAATGAAGAGCGACAAAGGCCCGCACTCCTATAGTTTTCCGCAGACCATTTATTAATCATATGTATGTAGGTTAGGCATTCAAATACCATTTCTCACGCAAAGCAATGGCGATACCTAACAAAAATCAATATCACTGTATACCCAGGTTCTGAGAGGACACATAGCAACACCTTTATTTTTGATGCTCTAAATTTGATAAGCAGTGCCACCATGTGGCTAACTGTCATAAGTGCCGGTATTGACAATTAAGTGGCGGTGCCGAGCACCGGAAACCACTGGCTCAAATTAAAAAGTGAATGTATTGTTATTACTAAAAACAAGTGTGAGGTGTTTGTTGGGGAGAGAGACTGCTCAATCCATATTAACAGCTAGTGAACTGTGTGTAAAGCTCCTTGGGGTGTGGCGCACAGCAGCTTGCCCTGGTCTTCTCTCATATGCCTAGTGAACACTGTTCTAGATGGGAAAATCAGCGCAGTATTTCCCTTCATAGCCTGTGCTGCATCAGTGCCACCCAGTGGCGGGGAAAAGGCTACTCAGGGGCAGGACTTTCTGGCATGCACATAGAAAGACCCTCAAAAGCAGGCTGTGGGTACAGAAGAGCAAAACACACAAGATGATGGACGTAATGTTGCACAATGTCAAAACATCCACCCCCCAGTCACAGATCTGGGTTTAATCCATCGGTATTTTGCTCACCAAGCCACCCCAGTTCAGACATGGCCATATGCAAATCAGTCTTGACCCTGTGCCTCATGGGAACAGTCTAGCCCGGACTGCCAAGCCATGTCTTCCCTGGACCGGAATCAAGCATCCTAGGACTGGTTTCTGGCTATCAGCCGTCTTCAGCCAGGATAGCTTGACTCCAGTGGCTTAGTGAGCACGGGACCCACGTCTGGGCAAACCCTTCCCACATAGGGTGAACAGCAAAACACACAAGATGATGGACGGAATGTTGCACAATGTCAAAACATCCACCCACAGTCACAGATCTGGGTTTAATCCATCGTTATTTTGCTCACCAAGCCACCCCAGTTCAGACATGGCCATATGCAAATCAGTCTTGACTCTGTGCCTCATGGGAACAGTCCAGCCCGAACTGCCAAGCCATGAGCAAAATAACGATGGATTAAACGCAGATCTGTGACTGGGGGGAATGTTTTGCCATTGTGCAACGTTCCGTGCATCATCTTGTGTGTTTTGCCCTTCACCCTGTGTGGGAGGGGTATGCCCAGATGTGGGTCCTGTGCTCACTAAGCCACTGGAGTCAAGCTATCCTGGCTGAGAACAGCTGATAGCCAGAAACAGGTCCTAGGATGCTTGATTCCGGTCCAGGGAAGACATGGCTTGGCAGTTCGGTCTGGACTGTTCCCATGAGGCACAGGGTCAAGACTGATTTCCATATGGCCATGTCTGAACTGGGGTGGCTTGGTGAGCAAAATAACGATGGATTAAACCCAGATCTGTGACTGGGGGTGAATGTTTTGCCATTGTGCAACGTTCCGTCCATCATCTTGTGTGTTTTGCTGTGGTGACAGAAGCGGCAGTAAAAGGAGGGGGGCAGAAATACAGTGAAGGTGGCAAGGAGAAGGGTACCAGAAGGTGGAGGGGAAGGAGGGGCTGCCGAGGAGACCACGGGAGTCTCATTAATGCGAGTCAGCTCAGTGTGTGATTAATTAACAAACACTTGATAAATACTGTCTCTGAGTCGTGTAAATCAGGAGGAGAGGTAATGGTAATTGAAAGGAATTGATGAATGGCTCCCCCCTTGGAGCCGGAATCGCTTACACTGTAGAGAAGTGCGCATGTGTGGGGCGCGTTCTGTGTGCGCAGGGGCCGCTGTTTAACATGGCTGCTGTTCAGCGACCAGTGTCTAAACAGTTCACCCAGGTGGCTCAGCTCCACTGTACATTTGCTGTTATTCACAAATCAGAAAGTGTTAGGCAAAGTCAGACTCATTTCTCAACTGGACGAGGAGAAAGATGCGCCTTCTTGTATCACAACTCTACACAGGCAGGTTAGGGCGAAGTGCATAAGTGGGCAATGGCGACAGGGATTGTGCTGGTCTGCCTTGGCCCACATCTCTAGAGCAGGGGACTATTTTTATGGATATCTTTCTCAGAAACTGCATTCATGGAAGGGGTTAACAGAAATATGCGCAAGACTAATGTTATGTGGAGTTTTTTATTATGTGAGTATAATTTCACAGATTTCCAGATTCACTGACCCATAGCCTGCAGCTGTCCACTTTTTCTTCAGTAAGTGACCAGATATTAAGAAGCAAAAACCTGCACAGGTCAGATATGCAAGTAGAATTAAAGCATTTAGTCTTACTTATATGTCTGGAATGTCCCGGGTTTAATGCAGCCTTATGTAATCCTTGTAAATATTTGCCTAATATATATATCTATATCTAGATATAGATATATATATTTTACCTACTGGTAGTTATAGTTAGGACCTAGTTTCCATATGAAAACCGTTTTATGATTTGCCAATATCTATGGCGACGTTTGACGAATCTGTGGGAAACGAATGGGGTGGTCAGGTTAGCTGCTGTGTTGAAAGATTTGGGGTGATTCATCAAGCAGGGGTCGAGAAAAAAGAGGGGTCCCAAAATGCTTTTTCTCTATGTTAATTTTCTTAGGAAACATTGGACACAGCTACAACCCGATCTGCTGTACGGAATTATACCAAATTTGGTAAAAAGGTAGCTCTTGGTTCAGAAAGCACTCTTTTTGTTTCCGTTCAATAGTTCCTGAGAAATTCAAATATTTGTCAGATATCCAAATATGGTTGCGGAAGACAGGTGCACTCTCTGGATCTAGAGCCTGCAATCTGATTGGCTGCCAACACTTCCAACCAGGAAGTGTTGGTATCCCCGTGGAGGTGCCCCCCCTCACGCAGCCCTGGGGACCGCCACCTCCCCGGGGCTAATTATCTTAAATGCCGGGAGCCATGCTGTTTCTTGCAGCCCCGGGGACCGCCACCTCCCTGTGGCTATTTACATAATTAGGCGTAGGGGGCTCCTGCCCCCCACACAGCCCCAGGGACCGCCACCTCCTTGGGACTATGTTGAAAATAATGTGTGGGGGGGCTCAAGCCTCACCACACAGCCCTAGGGACCACCACCTCCCCATCCTCCCAAGTACTTGCACTTCTTCAAGTTGAAAGAGAGAGTACCAGCACTTCTCAGAAACAAATAGGTAATCTGAGCTAGTGAGTATTTGTGCTTATATTTTTCCATTAAAGCACTGATTACAATTGCTTATACATTACACAAGAAAGTTTGGAGAACGTCCAACTCGAATGGTACTTCACATATAGGAGGTTTGCCTGGTATGTGCAGCTGACATTGCATCAAACCATAACTATTTCTAGTGATGTTTGTTACTACTTACAGTAAGAACTCCACACAGAAAGCCTTAAAAGGTGTACCTATTAAAAATGCTAAGTATATTTTGGCTCAAAGCATGTTTTATAGTTATAGAAGTTTAATACACTATGCACCAGTCAAACCTCAATGTTGAAGCTGAAGAAGTCCTCCTTTGGAGCTTGTTAGCAACCGCTTAGAAGATGGAGATTGCTGCAGGACAAAGTAGCAGTAATATGGACAATTGTGTATCCTAAACTTCAATGACATCTAGGGTTCTGTTCCACCCACGGAACTAGCAACGTTTTGGCCACTCCACGTTACTCTTTAATGGGGAGTTCTGGCCAAATTCCATCAATTGTCGCATGGCAGGATTTTTCTCCCATGAGACTCTAGAATAAGTGAGCTGATGAGTGAAAGTGAGATTTGGCACCCCTACTATGATTTCCAAACGTGGGCAGTGACTAGTAGACTTGCCATTTGAGTAGATTTGCTGCCACTCGAGTAGATTCTATACTCAAGCTGCAGCGAAATCAGCTCAAATGGCCGTTCACTCTTGTGCAGTGCATGGTTTCATTCACGCTGAATTTTAGCACTGCTCACACTTGCAGTGCTAATTTGCAGCACAAGCTGCATATTTTCTACCATTGTTGGAATTCCATAAAATGTCATGGACCTTTTCTGTAACTTCCTAAGTTCCGCACAACCCTAATTACAACACAACCCTAACTTACACAGACTGGAGAGGCCTATTCTGTACTTTGTGCTATCTATGTAAGCCATAGAATGTGAGACGCCAATCCTGTTAATGTAGCAACCTGAGCACACCCACCAGTATGCAGGTATTGAACCTCCTGTATAGTATGAACTCCCCTCCACAGTGCTTGGTGGCAAGTTGTTCTATAGCGCCGGGACACCTCTGTTTGAGGTAGCTGTTGCGCTTTACAAATGCTGATGTATTGATGTATTGTATATAAAATGCCAGAAATAAACACAAATCCATTGCAGCGGCATTTGCGACCCAAACTCTTCCTCTGTGTCTGACCGAGAGGACTGTAGTCCGCAATATCAAGAACGGAATATTGAGTAGCACAGTAAAATGACCAAAATATAGAACATGAACATATTGAGGATTTAAGTATTTATAGATAAGTATAGATTTACTATTCTGAACACCATATCTATCTGCCTTGATGATATCTATATTTATCATCAAGATACATAAATGTGAAGTTAGTCATAGAAAATCTACTCATACTTAAATATTTTGGTCCTCAATATTTTGCTCATGATATAGCGGCCACTTCATATTCCATTCTCAATATTCCTGATTCACACCGTTGTGATTAGTTCATCAGCACCTGTCCTCGCTCTGTATTTTCTGGATTCTTTCTGAGCTATGCGTTTCTCATAGTTCACAAAGTATCCTCTTTAGGCGAAGGAACAACCAGGCTCATTCCTATTGTTCTCCATGGGCGCTTAGCAGCCTTTTGTGGTGGTGATGTAGCTTTGTAGAACATTTCAGCAAAGTTTATATCTGGCATTTAGAGCTAATGGTCTGTTTGTGAAGGGTTGTAGTTATTACTATAGATAACAAAAACATCATCTGACATAAACATTGTGTCCTAAATATTGTTTAAAAAATGATCCCTGATGGTGCAGGGGTGTGGATTGGTGTGCAGCACAGGAAAAGCCCTTATATGAAGCCTGGGGATGTCCAGCGAGGTACGGCACAAAGTATGGGGTAAACGGGTGGGGGTGCTGGTGGATTGACATTCCGCCTGTGCTTCTGTGGCCTCGTTGTGAGAGTCTACTCTGCCCTTTTTCATGTTCTATGCTCTTCAAAGGATTTGCTCGATGCTATAATGTTGCCATGTATTTGCTGTATACTGATGTCTCAATTTGCTGCTGGTCTCCAGTTCTATTTTTGTTTGTATTCAGCAAAATCAATAAAATTGGTTATCAAAAAAATAAACGATCCCTCTTTTGGGTGTAGATGTTCGATTATTACCTTAACGAAGGGTATCTTTTTTCAAACAGTACTTATGACATAATATTTTCATCAGACATATTTAGGTCACAATATTCAAGTACATTTCAAAGTGAAGGGACAATGGGGTATGTATATTTAGGACAAACATCTGCAATCATGTAGAAAGAGCCCCTCTTCGTGTTTCTCTTTATTCAGTTTTTTTTCTTTTGATACGAGTTGTTTTTCTGTGGGAGACCTAGAAAGGAGCCATGGAGGCTTACATTTCTGTACATCACTACAGGGCCGCTGTTGTATTCAAAATTCCCTCTTCCTTCTCTTTTCAGAGATACATTATTCCAGGTTAGGGCAACATGTTTGAGTACAAATTTTCCATGCCAGGATTTTCCCGATCTTCCTTTTCAATGTTTTTTACCCAGTAATGGGGAGTAATCAGCTGTGGCCTAATAAGTCTCAGCTCACTCCTACAACCCCCATTCCTATCATAATTTAAAAATATGAGTAATGAGAACATAAACTATGTTCACTGGTCTTAGGGGTTTACAGAGGAATGGCTATATACAAAACATATGTTCATGTGTTATTCAGCATGAACAGGACTTTGTGGCACATGTACATAAGACCTTTGCTGGACTGGTTTAGTTGAGCAATGAAGAATATTATTCAAGTTGTCTAGACTTGAAGGTCAGCTTTACCCTGCCACTATGCTTGACCACTAAAGGAGGTGGGTGGAAAGCTTCTTTCATCAACATAACCCCATAGAATTATTGTGCCACATTGCTGTTGAACAATGATAGCAGACTTTTTATGCATTATAATACTCACCTCTGTGTCTGTAATAAAATTAGGACTTTCCATTATTGACACTTGCAAACGCCACAGTCTTCTGGTAGTTTGAAGCTTCAAATGCTACTTATAACACATGACCTTTATTTTTTGCTGATTCTGTGTGTGCTCAAGCTGTGGAAGAGGCCAATCTCCTACTGGACAGTGGTCCTCTTTTTCGTTGGGTGCACCGTGGAGGAAGAAGTCCCCCACATAGCTGTTCAGTATTCCAAAAATGACTTATCAGCATCTATGTGCACTTGCCTGTGGTGGTTTGTCTGTTTGCTATGTCTCTGGTTGCATGGCCATAGAAAACAGACTGAGAGACCAGACAAGGAGGAGGCGACTGTATGTAATGTCCTGACAAGGGTTGCTAAGGAAATCAATAATTTAGGCATTTTTTTAATGACACTAGGCCCCTGCTAGTTTGTTTACTATGTCCACACAGCCCTGAACAAAGAAAGCAGACTAACGAAAACCAGCAGCAGTAATGTGAGATCAAGAGAGGCAAGGCAACAGCCATGGCTGAAAGAATATTAAGTGCTAATTCCCAGCAGTGGCCTGACATTGTAACTAAACAGGAGAGCATAATGCTTTGCAAAGGCCTCCTTCCCCCACAAAGGTGTAAAAACTATGGGGCAGATTTACGAGCCCCGTTTGACACATTTGCGCTGCCTCTGAGTCACTTATGTGATGCAGCGGCGGCGTAAAGCAAGCGCAACGCAGTGACGGATTTACAACGTGACGCATCTAGCCAGATGCGTCACACCGTAAACCCCAATGCCACATTATACCTGCATCTGGTATAATGTGGGCGTACCGTTGCAGTGTGGGCGTTCCGTCGCAGGAAAGCCTCGGAAAAGTGTCTGAGTGAAAGCTACAAGATTTCACTCAGTCACTTTTCAGACGCCGCTGCATCAAAACCTTGCGCCTGCTCGAAGCAGGCGTAAGATGTGACGCACAATGTTGAAGATAGGCCAGTTTGGAACAGTGCTGGAGTTGCGTCACGCCCGCAACACTACTCCAGTACTGCGCCAACCTTACGCCGGCAGATGCAAGCATCTGCCTATCCTTGCTCCACTGTGTGCTGCATTGTAAATGCGGCGCAACCGTGGTGGCACAAGGGTGGTTTTGCATGTGGCAAGTTTCTGGTGCATCCCTGCTGGTTTTCAGAGATACGCCAGTCGTTGTAGATCTGCCCCTATGATTGTTTTAGCCAAGCTGTAAGGGATCAAACTAGATGGGGGAAAGTCTGCCCCACTCTGCTAGAACTTCACTGATCAGCAAGTAGCCATATTAAATTCAAATACATCTGTCTCCCTTTGCTTGCAGGGCAGTACCTGGGAACCCAACGGGTAACGAGCGGTAGCAGGCTTCCATGCCTAAATCAAAGTAGATACGTTTTTATGCAAGCCCATACAGTGAAGAAATACTGGCTACAAACACTGCTGATGAAGGAGCGCTACTATATGTAAACAGCGCTACAGGCTACAGACGCAGAGGTGTGGCATCTCAAGCATCCCTCATTGGGTGTGAGTCTCACACCCTAAAGGCAAATCTCACTCTCAGCCAGTTTTATTGGCTGCATTAATAGTGATGAATTTTGTAATTTTGTTGAGACAGTAACGTATGGTTGGCGCTGTCTTACCTCACTCTTGTGGACTCTTGGATGTTTGCCTTGACGGAGGGCGTTTTAGGTGGAGGCTCTCTGCCAGATCCTAAAATGAACAAAACATATGTGTCCCCCACAGTGAACATCGGCATGTGTTCTCTGAGTGGGCTGAATATATCCACTTGGCAGAGGGAGTTCCGCGTGGCACTTGTTGAAGAGTGGGTCTGGCAGAGAACATGAAGCTCCTCAAGAAGAAGCCGAGAGGAGGAACACCAACATGTTCATATACAGACACAGAATGGAACATTAGTGGTGTTTTGCTGCTACCCACACTCTGCGTCTTCCACACGAGAGTCTCCTGTCTCACTCCTCTGAAGCCTAATTAGCTGTTAACAAAGCACCAGGGACATCTTTTAACGATAAATCTTTAAAGCGCCTAGTCGTTTGACATGTGCTTTTAATTCATACTATTCCCCTCTCTAGCACAGCTGAGATGTTTTCTTATTCACCTTACTCGTTTTGATTATTTTACTGATGGTTCCAAAATGATAAATCAATTTTTAGTGGTGGGATTTGAGTGAGAGAATTTGATGAACATCACTTTGGTTGCATGTTGGCCAATCCTGTCACTCTCCACCAATTCATATTTTCCAAAGGATCAACTTGGTAAAGACTAAGTTGAAATATACATTCTGGTGACCTTGTATCACAAGTTACTGATTAACAAAGCCCCTTTTCAGCAATAATCTGGATTTATGCCTGCTAGGAGTTGACAGAAATGAACCACACAGAGGTAAATACTATTAATCATGCATGTACCTAGGTTTGGCTAAAGGCCTGTGCCTGAAACTTCAACTAGTGCAAAATGGCGCCGCACGTTTAATTGGAGGCCTCTCTCGCAGGCAGCACATCACCCCTTATTTGAGGGAATTGCACTGGCTACCCATGAGCAAACGAATTGAGTTCAAGGCATTGACACTGGCCTATCGATCCACTAAGGGCCTTGGATCTGCCCACCTACGCTCTACTCTACGGCCTTACTGCAACTCGAGAGCCCTTCGCTCTAACACCAAACTCCTGCTGGCCACTCCCAGATTCAAAGGAGTGCGAGCTGGGGGCAGAACCATTGAGCTGGGAGCCGCACAAAGATGGAATAAACTGCCCCTAGATCTACGTAAGAGTTCTTCAGAACGTGAATTTCGTAAATCTTTAAAGACCTTTCTATTCTGCCAGTAATATTTTGTACTCTGAGCCCGTTTCTCAATCCTTTCAGCGCCGGGACACCCCGTTGGGGTAGCTGCGCGCTTTACAAGTGACACTAAATAAAAATAAAATAAATAATGCATAATTGTTGATCATGGTTGAGCAAAACATGTTGCGTA
Organism: Lissotriton helveticus; assembly: GCF_964261635.1. NCBI lineage: Eukaryota > Metazoa > Chordata > Amphibia > Caudata > Salamandridae > Lissotriton > Lissotriton helveticus. The sequence continues at coordinate 130,937,847 of NC_136069.1, forward strand.
AATCCCCCACAATGGCTGGGAAGATCACGCTCTTATTTGTCTTGAGTTTGTGAAAGCTCACAAGCACGAGTTGGTGAGTGGGAAAGATAAGAGATCAGCTGAAACTTCAAAATGGAAATGTGGGATTTATTCACATTGAAAATCTGATTTTCTCATTGAGGAAAATAATAGAAAAACAAATGTACAATTGAGCATAGGATCTGATTTCCTATAATGCGACATGTACTGTGTGTACCATTTTGCATTTTGGGAATACAGGTCACATGACTTTCACAGTGGTATGATTGGAAATCTAGTGCAGTTTTCCAGGTGTACTGCGGGGAGTGTATGTTGATTTGAAAAAGTACCAAACCAATATCTGTCCAGAGGATTATGTCTACAGGTTCAGAAGTACTACCTTTTTGTGAATTGGGCACAGAATATTTAAAGAGATATTGCATGCTTTTCAGAAATGATAGGCATCACCATCTCTGACATAACAAGACGTATAAACTATATGTTTAGAAAGAAATGTTTGGCGTAAGAGATGAGATCGCACAAAAGTAATGTTTACCACTGAAGCAGTGAAAAAATAGTAAGATTTAAAAGAAATCCACAAGAAGACTTGATTATTTTCCAGATAATGTGTCAAATTCAACAGATCTTGCAAAAGAGTAATTTGGAACACTTCCACTTGCTACTTATGAATTATGTAATAAACTCTCTTTTTTAAGAGAAGCTTAAAAAATTGGAAATGGGATTTCAAAAGACATACTAAAGAAACCTACATTGAATTTGAAATTGAGAACTCAATAGAGGAGAAGCTGTAGAAGGTTCTCAGCTGTCATGCATTTGTGAAAGTTGGTCTTGGTGATGTCCATGGCTTTTGGCGATGCGGGCCAGCTGCGTCATATAAGTGTTGAAGAGGGTGCGGCAGAGCAGGGATCCTTGGGGAAATGCACAGATGATTTCCTTTGGTTTGGAGATGAAGGCAGACGTTTTGCGTTCTCCCAGTGAAGAAAGAGTTGATCTATCTGAGAGAGGCTCCTTGGAGGCCTATGTTGTGCAGCCTTGAGATGAGTGTGTGGTGGAAGACCATATCAAATGCTGTCTCGATGTCTAGAAGGATCATAGCCACAGTCTATCTTTGGTCAAGTAGGGCTTAGATGTCTTCGGTAGCCGCGATGATACCTGTCTCGGTGCTGTGGTTGCTTTGGAATCCAGATTCGGAGGAGTCAAGTAGGAGGTTCCATTCCAGATATGAGGAGAGTTGTTGGTTGGTATCTTTTTCTAATACTTTGGCTGCAAACAGAAGCATGGAGATCTATAGAGTCAGTTGTAGCCTCCACTGAGTACTTAAAGTTAGAACCTAATTTCCCTGGGAAATTGATTTTTCAGTTTGATCATCATTTTGATGCTTTTTGACGAATCCTCACAGAGCCTTCCAAAAAAGGACTAATCTACCTCAGCTCCTAGAAATTTTTTCAAGGTAATCGGTCAAGCGAGAGACAAGAAGGATGAGCGAGGTCCCAAAACACATTTACCAATGCATTTTTCCATTGTAAAATTGAACAGTGATACCACAAATATAGCTTAACAGGATAACACCAAATTTGGCAGAAAGCTTGGTCTACTTTTGTGATTTGGTGTAAATCCTTTTAGCAGTTATTGAGAAATAAAAGTTAAAAAAGCCCCCGGGACCTCATTCCCCAGGGCCCAGACAGCAAAGGGTGGGTGTCCTAATACCCACCCATGGCACCCAGCATATTCTCATTGAGGGCAGTGGGGGGAGCCCTAATGCCCCCAGGACCCTAGACATCTCCCAGCATCTAGCGGTAGCCAGCATTGCTCCCACTAGCAGGGAGCAGCTAAAATGACTGCTCTGTGTGGGCAGAAGCAATATTTATATTGGTTTCCCGGCAGGCAAGGAAACAGATCTGAAGTCCTCTCCCAGCTGGCAAGAGCACTTTTAAAGCTGCTAGGAGCAGACTTCATATTTGCTCTTGAGCAGACTTCATATTTGCTCTTGCTTGGCAGGAGATTTGAAATTGCTCCCACCAAGCAAGAGCAAGCACAGGTTTCCCTGCATGTGCTAGTGCTGGCAGGGAAAGCAATATGGCCCTGGGGTGGGCACCATGGGACATAGAAGAAACTGGCCCTGGGGAATGGTGTCCCCAGTGCCACTAATGGCTCCAGGAGGGGGGGCTCATGGCCCTCTTCCCCATTACTATTATGGCAGGGCAGTGGGGGATGGGATCCTCAGGGCCAAAATCGGCCTGGGAGGGAGGTTGCATGCTCCCCTTTCTTCAGCCCAGGAGGGGGGGGGGGGGGGTCCAGCCCCCCTTCACTAAATCAATACAAGTAACTCCCTCTGGTTCCTGGCCCAATCAAGGGGCAAAAAAAGCAAGTGCGGGAAACTGAGTTTGTGGTTTTATTTTTTTTATTTTGCTTTGTTTCCTCTATGAATTAACAGCAAAACTTTTTTTTAAAAATCAATTTGGTCCCCTGGTGGGTTCCCTGCGGGACGCCACCACCATGAGCCCCCTTGTGTTTAAAAACAAATATAAAAATTACTGGGACTCTGGCCAAGTCCTGGGTCCCAAGATGGCTGCCAAACTTCCTGGTGAAAGTAGTGACAACCAATCAGATCTCAGCATGAGATCTGTCAGATCTAAAGACCCTCGCATACCTAGCTGAACAAAAATCTTTTTTTTAATAACTCCCAAAATACTGAACAGATTTACACTAAATTACATAAAGAGATCTTTCTGGAACAAGATATAGCTTTCTGCCAAATGTGGTGTAATTCTGTGCAGTGGTTCGAGCTGTAGTCGTGTCTAAAATCCCTATGGAACATTGCATGAGAAATGGTGTTTTGGGACCCCACTTTTCTTGGCCGCTGCTTAACGAATCACCCTGAAACTTTCTAGAAAGCAGCTGAAGTGAGTGGCAAACTAGTGTTGAAAAATGTGTGAAGATTTGTCTAAAGATGGCAAAGTTATTAGCAAAACAAAAATGATTTACCTACGGAAATAGGCAGTAGGAAATATATATATATATAAATCAGCAAATACTCCTTCCCAATAGCGCCTTATCCTGGATGTACAAAGAAAGAGCACGGACCACAGGAATCTTGTCGTCAGACCGCAATGTTTATTCTTACTCCCAAACACTAGCGACAGCCATTACACGTTTCGTCCCTCCCAGGGGACTTGATCACATGATATTATATATATTATATTAGATATATTATATATATATAATATATATATATATATATATATAATATATATATATAAGCAAGTGAAATGTTCAGTAACAAATTAGGATGCTATTACAATGTCGGTTTGGACAGAGTGGTGAAGAAAGGGTGCTTGGGCCTCCAAAGTCCTATAGATATATATACATAAATACACACACACACACATATATGCATATATATATATATATATAATGACACTTCTATAACTATAAATATTTACCTTCAAAATTTTAATTGAAATAGTCCAATATATAGGTAATCGGAACTGGTTGTTAATCCAAAATAACTGATTCAAATTATTTGTACACCGAATAGTAGGAAAGTGTTCAAAAGAGGGCACACCAAAAGGGAGGTCCCAGGAGCCGCCTCCCTGTGACTTCAGGGCCAGTAACATCACATGCTCTTTGAACCCAAAGACAAGCCATATTGTAATTGTTTTGAAAAAAAGGTATTGAAATCATACCAGTAGATAGTGATTGACAATGGCACAAACTAAAATTAGGACTAGGAAAACACGAAAATAAATGTTCTATTAAAAAATGAGTGGTTTTATTGATTAGACATTAGACTCTGTTTGGAAAATGTCGCAAATTAGATTAGGAGCTCTTGTCTGAAACTGGGTGGAGGGAATACAGAGCTTATGTTTTGGGGCAACAACACTCACTTCCTTTCACATTTGATCTGGCCAAATTGTCTAGATCCAATTCCATTGCCTAAACCAGCAATAAAGAGCCTAACAATGTGGCTAAATGAGTTGCTTAAATTTGATACTCATGCGGTTAACCTAGCTGTGACCTGCTATGGGATGTTAAGGATGCTGCGAATAATGTTACCCCTCCTTCCTCCGGCTGCAAAGAGAATTGCAGTCCAGGTACTTACTCTTTCCCTCCTGGACTACCGAAATTCACTGTGTTTGGGAGCTTCTAAAGCCACAATAAACAAATTACAGGTGGTACAGAATTCCCCAGCACGTTTACTGTATAATCTCCCAAGACATTGATCTGCACATCAAGCCTTGCGTCTCCTCCATTGGCTGCCTATAGAAGAGAGGATTACATTTAAATCCTTTTGCATCGCACACAGGTCACTGTGTGACAAAGTTACGGTCATTAATCACTAGGTTATTGCTCTCCTTCTACAAACCAGGGAGATCACTGAGATCCTCCAATGAATGAATGAATGAATTGTGGAATTTGTAAAGCGCCGGAATCACCACCTAAGTGGTATCTCCGCGCAATAGGAGCAGGTTAACAGGACCAGTAGAATCAATTGCAGAAGAGTTCAGTTTTGAGAAATTTCCTAAAAAGGAGGAGGTCTGTACATGCCTTCTTGGCTAAGATCCCTTGGATCAAGAGAGTAAAATCGGGCAGACAACCCTTTTCATTCAATGCTTCTGAGGTGTGGCACACTCTTCCTCTCTGTGAGCTCTTGCAAAGGAGCTTCTTGTCCCTAAGTGACTAAAGACCTGCATTTCAGTAATTGCCTTCCTTTTAGTCGCATTGACAGCGCTTGGAGGCATACGGGTAGGCTTGCACTATATACATTTGTGTAGAATAGGACTAGTAGCAAACCAGGTCACAGGGCTTGGAAGAGAGCAAATGGGATGAATGGCTTGGTAATTTAATAGACTTTACTATTTTCTTGGACCTGTCCTATACACCCTACATTTTAATTACATTAGGGACAATGATTTCAAACACTCTTTCAGCTTACAAATAGGACATTATGTAATAGACTTTGATTGATAACAGCAAAAGCAAAACCCAGGAAAACACAAAAACCTTTCAAACATCATTAGCTGGATGTAATAAATCACATCAGTAGCAAACCAGTCCATTGGGCTTGCAAGAGAGCAAAGGGGGTTTCGAACTGTCACCCCTGTGTATCACTAAATGATGTATTTCTCAGAGATACCTCACTGAAAAGAATAGAGCCAATTAGCAGAGAAACAGAAGAGATGCATTTTTGGAGTAAGCAGTTATCCTTGAGTACATACGTTAAAATCCTAGTGGGGCAGTGATGTGTTTAACCTTTCTGCTGTTCCTAAGGTTGATTGTATGCGATTAGGTCACTAAGATACCTTTTAGTATGGGGTCCTGAGGCATTTTTCTATACTGACCATTTGCTACTTAATCCTATGTAAACAGAAAATATATTATTATTATTATTATGGAAATTCCCTAGAGACAGCCTGGCCACTAATGAAAGGACAAACGTTCTGATAATCCATGGTGACTAAGGCGGTAACTCTCCAATCTTTACTTTATCCTATAACTTGCCCTATGTATCAGAAAATCTGAATTTGAGACTGTGATCCTCACAGTAATGGCGCCTAGAGCCTTTTAATTTGAGTTGTACGAAGTTGCAAAGTTTCCCCTTCTCCCCACAACTTTGTGACTGCTAAAACTATGATCAACTTCAAAAATCGCTGCTAAATCTTCATTGTAATGAGACAATTCTCCCATCTCAAAATACTGTTTCGCCTCAAAAGGTTCAGTGAAGTTAGAAAACTTGGGGGCATATTATCAACGGGCAGCGATAATTATTGCTGGCCGTGCTTAGCGATAGATTTTTTGTCGCAGGAATATATCGCCATTCTAGCACTGTATCAACAACGCATAGCACAATGGCGATAATTATTCCTGCTGTAGCGTTTTTTTCCATGAAACATCGCTGGTTTTCCAGCAATGATCCATGGAAAACACTGATAACCTTGCTGATACGACCCTGTGGTCGTATCAGCATAATCCACCCCTATGTTATGAATAGGTAACTCAGGATTTTAGCAGATGTTAGTTTTTGGCAAAAACCACGGTTTTCGCCAAAAACTACGTCTGCTAAAGTCCTGAGGGCCACCTTGTAAATATTGCGATGTGCATTTTGCGATAATTTACAAGGTAGTCTGTCAGGGGTACGCCCAGTGACGCTCACTTTGCATCTCATTAGAGATGTAAAGCGAGGCGTCTGCAAAACGGCTGCTAACATGCGCTGATGCATGTTAGCACCGGCTTGCAAATAGGGCGATAAGATTATCTCCGCTTTTTTGGCTTTTAAAGCCAAAAAAGCGGAGTTAAGGCACTTGTTAATATGCCCCTTGGTAAGCCTTTCCAGCTGTATGAACTTTGACAACGCATGCTAGCATCAAGGACACAGACTGAAACTTCACACGACCCCTACATGTGTTGTATTTTCCAATCAGAAGTGCACTGGTCATTGATGAGAGGAAATTGAACGGATATTGACTGACCTCTCATTGAAGCTTCGTTTAAAAAGTGATTTAATGTAGTCAGCTTGCATGTTTGGCAAATCAGATCAAATGACTGCACCCCGCTTCCTGCACTGTAAATGTATCCAGGGCCAGAATAGTCAATTGTTTAAGAAAATAACATAGCTTCATCAAGCCTTCTCATTCAGTGCCCCCAGCTTTCCAAAATATCTTTCTTCATGTCTTCATTGTGCGGTTTTCCTCTACTTTCTCTTAAAAATACAAATATCTTTGCTTTTTTGTGCATCTGTATCCCAGCTTTAAGGAAAACTTTGCACCTCCTCAATATTCTTTCCCACTTTGCTTTTAAAAGTGTGACTAAGAGAGCAATTAGGTCACCCATATCTATATTTAAAACTAGCAAAATGTTCCTCTACGAAACACATTTGACAGGGTGTTCTTCTACTGCGCCAAGACTTTGTGCACAGAAAACTTTTGCACAAAGTTAATTTGATGAGAAAGTTCGTTTTTTTTTGCCATTGTGCTTAATAAACCCTTCCAGAAAATAAACACCCTGAGAAATATTTTGACAGTTTTTGAGGGTTTGATCAAATGTCAAAGTATTTGACAATGCAGAGAAATGTATCAATGCAGAAAATCTTTCCTCAGGTGAAGATAAAATGAGAGGGTCTCATTTATGAGAAATGACACATCGCTGCTTGAAAGCAGTGATGCGTCACTTCTCAGTGCGCACTCCTTGCGACATACCTGATGCGTCATATTTACTGTATGACCCATCATGTCGCAAGGAGTTACAGAAACGTCAGTATGTTTGACGTATCTGTATGGCGCAAAAGTGACGCATTGCTGGAGTGTGTCACAAAAGTGACGCAACTCCAGCAATGCGTCCTTTCACATGTGAAAGGGCGTGCATCAGTCTTACGCCTGCTGTGTGGCAAGCGTAAGATTTTGATGCAACTGCTACATTTCCCAAATGCTGTTTTGTTTTGACATATTTACTATTTCATGAGACATAGATTCCAAGATGGATGGCCATGCATGTGCACACAGTGGTGACCATCTTGAAATACCTTTTTTCAAAGCATCATCTTTTGAAATTGGCTACAATGTGTAAGCATGGGTGCTAATGCCCAAAAAAACATTGACATTTTTGTGTTATACTTCATAATTAATTAATTACTCCAAGATTGAGGGTGGACAAGAAAGCCATCCATTCTTAGCAAAATCCTTACCAGCGCCCACTATATGGATTTTATCGCAAAAAACAGGTCTTAGATAACAGAGAGCTACACCAGTCTATAAGGAGACCAAAAATGTAGGTTTGTTTATAGTGTCCTATTGCTTAGCAAATTTTCTTTCAAATTGTCATCCCCTTTGACCGTTATGCAGTGTTAGTTTCTTTGGTCATGTCTTTTAGCACCGGGACACTCCCATTAGGGGTCGCTGCGCTCTATATAAGTTTCTAAATAAATACATCTACAAACTGTCCAAAGACCCTGCTACTTTTCAGAATCTTCATGGCAAATAACTGCTGTCTGGTTGCTTTATTCTTTTGTTCTTCTACTTTATTTTCAATCTGCATCTGTTATCAAACAAGTCTCTCCTCCTCAGATCTGAGGTCCTGTTAGTTATAGAGTCTATGAAGTGACAGGGTGCTTCCACCCAAGATATCAACAAGGCATTGATTGACACCCAATGAAATGATACGCTTGCAGCACATGGCACACAAACTACTTGTCAATAAGCATGATTGGGGAACTCTCAATGACCATCATGATTATCCCTTTGGATAGTAGAAATGTACAATACATATTAGTTATGTATTAAGGTTCTGAGCTTTCTCTGTAAAGAAACATCAAGACACACGTAGAAACCTAAACACTGATCGGCACTGTTAATCAGGCATGAGAAAACATAATGTTTTAGCAGTGTAACACTTAAGAATAATGGTAATAGAAAATATAATATACAGAACCTCCAGCTCTCCTTGGTTGGAGGGAAGTGATCCAAGTTTTATCTGGGCTAGGGGAGCATTGCTTGATCCTGGTATGCTTTTTTTCAAAGCAGGAATACCTTGAAATGATTTAGGACTTCAATGTGATAAATCTGTAAGAAGTGCGGGTATTAGTTGGGGGGGACTGACCTCAAATAGAAATCACAATCCTTGCCAGGGTGAATCACAAAAGCCACTAGAGAAACCTGTACTCAACCCACTGGGAGCTATGGCACTGAGCAGCTAGGCTTAACTTAGAGGCAATGTCTAGGCTTAATTTAGAGGCAATGTGTTAAGTATTAATGCAGTCCACAATCAGTGATAATAAGAAACCACAACACAAGTAAAATCCCATACCAATTTAGAAACAAAGACAATATTTCAATAGAAAAAATTATACTAAAACAACAAAAATTCAATTAGTGAAACTGTAAGTATGAATTTTAAAATTGTATTTTTAAAAACAGCAGCAAAAAGCACTATGCACCAACTGCGGACAACTGGTTGCGCTGAACCGGAACAAGGGTAAAATTTAAGACCAACGGGGTCGAATAAAAGGCCCAGTTTCATCTCAGTCATAAAGTTACCTTCTCACTTAGAAACGTTTATGCTAGAAAGTCTTTAGCATGGCCAGGAAGATGAGCGGATCCTGAAAGGACTCTACAACAGTGGGGAGCCGTCGTGCGAGGTTTCAGAGTTGACTGATGGCTTTTCAGCATCGGGCTTGGTGAAGCTGTTGACAAAGGTTATCAGTGTTGCTTGGATGCTGCTTGGCGTAAAGGCTGGTGAACTGCTCGATCAGGGTGTTGCTTGTTGTCAAGTCCGGTGGAGCTTTGTTAGGCGGGGAGGAGTACAATCTGACCACAGCCAAGAATCCAGGACCTTGATGACAGTACTTGGGGGTCAAGTGACCCCACCCACTATTGCAGCACTTATGTGTTTTACTGCACATGATTCCACAGTGCTCATCTCTACCAAAATCGAAGATTGCAGAACCTCTATTCCTTTAAACATAGCTCCATGGGCACACCCAGGGATTTAGCTATAATGATGGACAAACCCTCCCTTGTGGCCGCTCCAATTAGTTCTCGGGCAGTTTTTGGTTTTGGAGCCAAGCTGACCAGAGGGACAATGGAAGGAGGAAGGCTGGCTGGTGCCAGGTTCATTTGTGTGTGACAGGGTAGGCCTTTTTTGAAATGCATCTATTCCTTGGACATAGGCTAACCAGTCAATAGAAAGCCAACACCTCTCCACACCCAGCACTTTGTCCACTGTCTGGGAATAATTCACATCTCACAGCATGGCAGACATCTGCCATCAGGTGACAGCTGAATACTGGCAGAAAGAACTTCTGAGGTTTAGCCAGCGAGAGATAACTTTTCTAAAAGTACAATTCCCAACATAATAAAAATTCAATTTCATCATTAAAATAGATGTTGAATAACTATTAAAATGAGTCATTGAATTGTATTTGTGGCTGCTGCCAACCCAGTGTTATCATTTTAAGCAGCTATAATGTAATCCAGTGTTTTCCTATGGAGGAGATAACCTTGCCACAGTGGAACGGGTTTGTGGGGCCTTTTTGCTGTCAAGATATCTCTAATAGTCATTTCTACATGGGCTACTTTTACATTCCTTGTACTCTGCCTTATAGGACCATAAGACCTACTTTAGAGGGTGACATAAATATTTTAAAGGGAGATTTAGACATGTCAAGAAAATGATTTTCACAGCTCGAATGGGCAGTTTAAAAACTGCACAGCCAGACTGCAGTGGCAAGCCTGGAGACATCACATAGCGCTCCTGTACTGGGTGGCACTGCCGCCCTCTACTGGCTTTTAGATTTACAAACCCTCATTAGCTGTGGTACTATATAATAGGGTCTGCTAAGTAAATTAAATAAGCCAATCCCGAATGTGCTAATTTAGTGCGTTTTAAGAGAGTACACAACACTTTACTTCTGGTCAGCAGGAGTAAGGTAAACAAAGTTCTAAAGCCAACAAAAACAACAGTTCAGGCAACAATCTAGGAAGAATATCTGTCAAATTCAAATTCAAAGCAGGCTTTATTTGATTAAAAAGATCATCATAAAAGCACATTAAAAATGAAGTACAGTCAGGGGCAAGAATACATGTTACTAATGAAGAAAAGAAGAAGAACCACAAAGTTAAAAAATTTATTTTATAGTACAGGTACTTACATAAAAATAGTATTTCTACATTTAGAAACAGACTTTAAAAACAACGTAACGGATAAAGTTATGAGCTCTTCCCCCAGAGATTGCATAACTAGCAAAGCAGGGCGACATTGTTTCAGGCCTAATGTTCTGAGCACCGGGAGAATCCACCTAAGGTATGTATAAAATGTAAAAACAAATAAGACATGCATGGTAGATTGTGCGGACAGGTCATCACATGGGCAATTAGACAATTGTCTGGACCAATCATTAATTATTGGAAAGCTAAATAGCCTGTGAACAATGGACATCCTAAAACGTGTTAATAAAAATCTATCAAAATCAGGGGTTACATATGTTAAGAACGGCTGTATCTTAATACCTGTGAAAAGATGGTCATTTCGAACAAACTCAAAGAGCCAGTGGGGTAGTGTTGCTTTAGACAGGAGTTAGAAGGCCCAATTCCCAAAATGACATAAAGCAATTTGGGAACATTGAGTTAATGAATGATTTGCGATAGGGAGAGTGCAATTCGCTGTGCAGCTGTAGTCCATTCATACTAGTTGTGTCAGGGCCAGGCACACATGTAAACTGATTTAAAGTCCAGGTTCAGGAATTTGTGATTTGCGTTGGCAACATACAAAACCAGCATGGAATCAGCAGAAAGGTAGAGGGAGCAGTGTGGGAGCATGAACTGGTGTGCATTTAGCAAAGATAATTAGTCTGTCAAGGGGTAAAAAGTAGAGTTGGATACGGTTAAATAAGGAGTTGTTTAAGTGACATTTAAATTCAGATTAGACCTTTTTTGGAGGTTTTGTATGTGTTATGGGTGAGACGAGGGTTAATATTTTGTGGATATGTCCATGATAGCAATAGGTGAGGTCACTGTTGGAGTGATAAAACACCGAGTCTGATTTCAGTTTCGCGACATATAATAAAGTTTTCAGCATCAGTTGGACAGGATGAAAGCCAATGGTGCTTTGGGGGAGTGTCGATAAAGGAGGTACATGACCTGCATTTTAGTTGAAAAGTTGGGTATCAGGAAATTTAGGTTAATCTTACTTTGATATACAGGGCTTCAGTTTCCTCTGAAGTAGGCAAGTATAGAAGGATAAAAACATCTTGCCGCGAAATATAGAGCAAGCATTGGCAAAACCAATAGGCATTACGTTGGCTGCCAAACCTTTGGCTTTGTTGATACATGTTTGGACATAGCTTTATTTTTGGACTACACTCAGCAACTTAACAATCTAAGAAAACAGTAGCTAATAACAAAAATATTTTTAGTCGCAAAAAGCGTCCATTGCCACTGTAGTTCCAGGAACTGAAAGGAATTAATCTGTGTGTGGATGTGTTCCTTGCTTGATTCTATCTGCTGTGGAAAGTGGGAGACAAATGTGAATGGCACAATACTAGACAAATGGATGAAGAAGGCTGACTGAAAGCCTCTATATTATAACTATAATGTTGGTAAAATCAAAACATCATGACTAAGGCCAGTCTAATAAAGGCCAGTCCAATAAAGGTACGTTTGAAATGTGAGAAAAGAGTAAAACTGCTTCTGACCCTTTTGTCTTTCCCATTCCACTCCTCTAATAAAGGTGGCCCCTGCCGTCTGATTTTGAAGGTTTCCATGCAAGGTAATAGCGATATTAGTGCGGTGATGGTCCCAGGTCTGCAGGCACGTGGGCTATTACAGTGCACAGCAGCTGCCAGCACACTGTGCCCGCCCATAGTCTTACCTCTCTGCTACTTTGCTGTGATGCAGAGTCATAGTAGGGAGTATCACTCCATAGGTAGGGAATGATCTACTGCCGAATATTCCATTCAGCTCTTTAATCCTGTTCATATGAAAGCTGGATACCTACAAATCATGTACTCTAAGCGTAACCTAGTAGTGAAGTCAGCAAATACACTTCTTGTTACTGTGGCAGATGATTTTATAAAGGTTTTGTACCCTTACTTCTCTTCTGTGTAGTTTCCACAGCTTGACTGCCAAAAGAAAGAATGAAGCCCCAATAATCTGCTTCCATGCCCCTTGCATGCTGGACTTGCCCTGATATTCAATGTCCAAATGTCCCTGATGTATTGTATCAAAATAACTCTCTTTATGGTGTGTGATATTTTTTTCTGGTTTGAGTTCTTCAGATGCAGTGCCAGGATCCTTCTCAAATATTCTTTATTTATACCTCTGGTGAACTCTGTGTCTCCCTTTGACAAGTTTCTTCAGATTATAGATCATATGGTTATCTTTCTGACAGTGTATACCTCATATAAATCCTTCTGATATGCTTCTTAGGGGTCTGCAAAGTTGCAAAGGCCCGCGTTAGCAGCACTTCACTACAGCGTTAACCTATTTTCCTGCAGTGTATGACTGCACCTGGTGGTCGGTCGATGTGACTACCACCAATAGGTGGCAGTCCCCAGGCCCTGTTCCATGTACCCTTGCTGCAACCTACACCTGTGCCGTCCCTTGACAGCCACTGCCATCCCCGCACTTATACCTTAAAGTCTGACAACCTTATTGCTTTCATGAGAAAAAAATCACTTGGAGAGTGTCCAAGTGAGGTTTTGGTAGAAAAGTGGACACATTTTTGTTAAATAAGTTTAATATCTATTATCCTACCCCCTTTTAAAATAGGTTGAGGAATTCCGGTGAGCTAAACATGCTTAAGCATAACACTGTGTTGTCCGAATTTCACTTTTAAAACCATCCGTAGGCCAGAGCAGGTAAGAGCGGTGGGGCGGGTCGGGGTAGAGTCAACAGTCGACAACAAGAGAAAATAAAATTTAAAAGAAGAAAACCACTTAACCTGTGCTCGCTGCATGGCCACCTCGGCAATGAGGCAAATGCAATGTAAGTGTTTTTTATTTTTTTTTATTCTTCCTCGTCATCATCTGTCGACTCCCCCCTATCTGCCCCACCGCTCTTACCTGCACAGCTGCGGCTGTTCTAAATACACATCTCCATATAAGGACACAAAGACCCTCATTACAAACATTAATTCTGATAGGTCTGGTAACAGGCGTTATTGGGCCATAAGAAACGTATATTTAATGGGAGCATGGCTGAAGCAATCAATCAGTGAATTGTATAGCGTGGCTGCTCACCCTTGAGGGTCTCAAGGTACTGGGGGGTGGTGAGTTTTACGGATCTCTCTAGGTGTGAAGATTCAGTCAAAGAGACAGATCTTGAGGTCCTTCCTGAATTGGGTCAACAACGCGGATTGCCTGAGGTGGAGGGGCAGGGTGTTCCAGGTCTTGGCGGTGAGGTAGGAGAAGGAAGTTCCCCCAGTTCTGGTCTTGTGGAGCTGAGGGAATGCGAAACAGTGGTTCAGATATTCTGGTCCTGCGTCGTAAAAAGCTTTGTAGGCACTTTAAAAAAAATAATAATTAACTGGCAAAAGTCGTGGAGGATCTGCGGATCCTGCCGCAAAAATTAAAAATATGAAGGGCAGACTCCCACGCTTCATTATTATTTAGCGCCCGGGTGGACGAGGTCCCGGGGACAGAAACAAAAAGTGTGGGGGGGGGCCGCAGCCCCCCGCACCCTCTGGGACCGCCACCCCCGGGTCTTCTTTTTGAATGGGTAGGGGGCCTAAGCCCCTGTTTAATTTGTGGAGGCACACGGCCCCCCCACACGCTCCGGGACCGCCACCTCCCCGGGGCGCTAATATTCAAACTTGGGGGTCTGTGACGGACCCCAGAGCCCCAGGGACCACACCACCTCCCCGGGGCTTTGCTAATGGTGGGAGGGGGTCTATGGCCTAAATCTCCACAGGCTATGGCAGGGAGGGAGCCTCTTGGCTCCCGTCCTGCCATAGCAAACAGTGGTTTGAATTTTGGAAGCGATAGCAGGAAACCTGCTCTCTCGTCCAAAATCCAAACCGCATTGCTTTTCTACACGGGGAGGCAGCAGGGACTGTGGGGGAATTGGGGCTCCCCCAACGGAATAGGGGTCAGGCCCTGGGCGATGGGGTCCCCACGGCCTACAAAATAGAAAAGGAAGAGCGGCCACACAGCCGCCCTTCTTAAAAAAGAAAAAAAAAGACGTGATCATGCCGGAGGCCCCACCCCCTCCCAGCAACACTCTGCAAACGCGCCCTGTCAATACTGTGGGTCCCTGGGGGCCAACTAGCCTACCAGGTACATCCAGTAAACGCCACAGGGCTGCATTGCAGAGTGGTGGTCCAGGCCACACCCCTTTTTACACCTCTCTGCAACGCAGCTCTGTGGCCCTTACTGGAGGTACCTGGTGGACTAGTTGGAATCCAAGGACCCTCAGGATCCAACGTGACTTTATCCCCCAACTTAAAACCCGCCACGGGGCGCGTTTGCACAGTGGTGATGGAAGGGGGCAGAGCCTGAGATGACATGTGTGCAAACACGCCCTGTGGCACGTTTTAAGTTGGGGGATTATGTCCCCTTGAATCCTGAGGGTCTCTGGGTTCCAACGAGCCCACCAGGTACTTCTAGTAAGTGCCCCAGAGTTGTGTTGCAGAGAGGTGTAAAAAGGGGCATGGCCTCTGAACACCTTTCTGCAAGGCAGCTCCCTGGCGCATACTAGAGGTACCTGGTGGGCTAGTTAGTGCAGGGGGAGCTCATTCCCATAATGAGGGCCATGGTAAGAAAGGGCCTTTACCCCTAGTCTTGCCCTCCTAACTCTGGGAACCTCCAAGAGATGCTTGGAGCCCGAGCGGAGAGACCTAGAGTGACGGTAGGATATTCATTTCTCCGAAAGATAGATAGGACCAAGATTCGAAAGGCCCTTATGGATGGTACAACAAATTTGGAATTTTACCCGTTGGCGTATTGGAAGCCAATGAAGCTGCAAGAGAAGAGGACAGGAGGCAGTCATAAGGGGCAAGTTAAGAACTAGTTGCTCTGCCGTGTTTGAATTGTTTGCAGCAAATTAGATCTCAGCATGAGATCAGAATCGGTCATGGATCCTCCTCTTCCCTAGATATACAACTGGAAAATTCTTTAAATAACTCCGCAAATACTGAACGGATTTACAACAAATTAGAAAAAGGCACTTTCCTAGACCAACATCTACCTGCCTGTTAAATTTGGTGTAATTCCGTTCAGCAGTTCAGGCTGTAGCTGGGTCTAAATTTCCTATAGAAATTAACATAGGGTAAACAAATTTTGGGACCCCCCCCCCTTTTTCTCGGCCCCTCTTGACGGATCACCCCAAAACTTTCAGTGCAGCAGCTGGATTGAGTACCAAACTAGTTCTCAAAACTTCGTGAGGACTTGTCAAACGATGCCTATGGAAACTAGGTGACTGGTTACCACCAGTGGGTAATATATATCTATATCTAGATATGTGTGTGTGTGTATATATATGTGTATATATATGTGTGTGTGTGTGTGTGTGTGTGTGTGTGTGTGTGTGTGTGTGTGTATATGTATATATGACAAAGACCACCTGGTCGAAACGAGTCAGCTACCCAATAAACTTTCTTTGACTCACCTGGAGTGTGGGCACTTTTCTCGTGGTGCGGTGCGGCTGTTTCTGCAAGGGCCTTCAAGTATATATATATATATATATATATATATATATATATATATATATATATATATATATATATATATATATATATATATATATATATATATATATATATATATATATATATACACACACACACACATATATATATAGCAAAACAATGCCCTTTCAGAGTTAGTACGCCACATAAATTATGTAAAAAAAGAAGCAGAGAACTCTGAGTAGCTGAGTAGTTCCCAAGTTTAGGTGTAGAGCAGCTCCTAAATGGAGCACCCTACAACACCATCAATACTCTGAATATGGTCACCTCAAATATCTGTTTTTCTAGCAAGGTTTTTAAGCATAGGATTAGCACAGTGCAATCCATGCCAAGAAATGGACAAAGCCTATTGCTATTTCTACAGCAGTCTGTAAGCAAAGGATTTGCACAATGTCATGAACGCTGAGCTGTAGTTGACAAAAGCCATATATATATATATATATATATATATATATATATATATATATATATATATATATATATATATATATATATATATATATATGTGTCCTTTGAAAAGTGGCGTGCTTCTGCCGCTTGCACGGCGGGCGCTCGACCGGGTCGCCAAACCCTTGAAATTCAAAAGTACCTGGTGTAGTTTCTTGGAGAAAATACCAGAGTCGAAGCCCAGTTTCCTTATTCAGTGCTCAGGTTTATTTAGCGAAAATAAACAGCCCCAACGCGTTTCGAGGTAATCCTACCTCTTGATCACGGGTGGAGTGTAAACAAAAGCGCCATTCTTTTAAAGTTGAAAGTGAATAACATTACGTCATGCATCACGTGATAGTGAACATAGAAGACACATTCAGGTATTCGTAATAACGTATAGGTTCCAATAAACTAATGGCTTTGCAAATTACGTGAAATCTTTTAAATGTCATGCAGGTCCGCTATATTTTTT
Source organism: Lissotriton helveticus (assembly GCF_964261635.1). Lineage (NCBI taxonomy): Eukaryota > Metazoa > Chordata > Amphibia > Caudata > Salamandridae > Lissotriton > Lissotriton helveticus. Next base: position 130,954,939 of record NC_136069.1, read on the forward strand.
ACATTTTTAACAGTTGATAACACTGTGATTCGTATTTGCATTGCTTGAAAACCCAAACATTACCAAAGAATAGCATTGCTGCCCATATAAGGCCCAAGTGGGCTCGTGTCTGATATTCTAAATAAAGAACAAAATTAATCACAGTCAAAGTTCATAGCGTGTCCGCAATGTCAAAAGTAAAGAAAGTGTCTCATGCCAATAGGCTCGTAATTTTGCCACAATATTGCTACCGCAAAGCCAAGCTCTCAATTCCGCCCAGGTGGGCATGTAGTTCAGGACCTGAAAACAAAAAGTAATGTGATTTTAAGCCTGTATGTGTCAATCAGAAACAGTAAATATTACAACTTGTGAAAATACCAATAAGATCATGTTACTTTAAAAGCTTAAAAATTAGACATTAGAAATGCGGCGACAATTCCTTCATTACTTTCAAAAAACAGGTTACTCGTATAAGTGGACTGCTAGTTCCTCCCCAAGATTATGCCCAAATGGTTGGATGGTGTTGTATTTGATTATATACTTGGATTCCAACCTACGGAGCTCTAGCCATCTATTCCCACCTCTTTCCTTGTTCCCAACACAATCCAATACAGTGAATGTTAATAAATTGGGATTCTGATTGTGTTCTGCGGCAAAATGCCTCGCCACAGGGTATTGGTGGTTCACATTCTTTATGGCTCTTAGATGCTCTAGAACCCGTAGTTTCACATGCTTAGTAGTACAACCGATATAAAACTTCTCACAGGGACACTGCAGTGCATAGATGGCATAATCAGTCGAACAGCTAAGATGTTTTGTAATTTTGTGTGCCTCTTGATCCTTAGATATTTTTAATGATTTGCAATTTCTACTCATTTTGCATGCTTTGCATTTTTTACAAGGATAAAATCCCTGTATGGCGTTAGCTTTGGGGCTTTCCTTGATAAGTGTGCTACATAAGAAGTCCCTGAGTGATCTTGCTTTAGTATATGTGATAGAAGGGGCATCATGTATAGCTCCACACAGATCTTTATCCAATTTGAGGATATCCCAGAACTTCCGTAGACTACGTCTCACTTCCCAGGACTGACTGCTGTACCCTGTTATAAAACGGATTTTCTCATCATTTTGGCGTTCCCTGGGGGCCAGGAGATCTGATCTTGTTCTTAGATCTACAGTTTTCTCCGCCTGTGTGATACTTTTGCTGGAATATCCCCTTTCCCGAAACCTAGCCCTCATGGTGTGTTTTTCTTGCTCATAGTGTTCCTCTGTGCTGCAATTGCGTTTAGCTCTAATCAGCTCCCCCAGTGGTATGCTCCGTATGAGTGTATCAGGGTGACAGCTGTCTGCGTGCAAAATACTGTTTCCAGCTGTTTTTTTGCGGAATAAAGAGCTAGTCAGCGCTCCATCCTTAATCAACAGATTTACATCTAAAAATTCCAGTGTTCTTTGACTCAACTGACTCGTAAATTGGAGGTTTAGACTATTCTTGTTAATAATAGTCTCAAACTCAAGGGCTTGTTCCCGTGTGCCATCCCACACGCAGAAGATGTCGTCTATGTAACGCAGCCAAAGGACGGCGTGGGTATTAAAGAGGGAGATGTTACTCACCACTTGCTCCTCCCACCAGCCCATGAAGAGTCCCGCAAAGCTGGGGGCGAAGCAAGTCCCCATCGCCGTCCCCCGTATCTGTCTGTACATTTTTTTATCAAAAATGAAAAAATTATTTTCGAGACATATCTGCATCATGTCTATAATCATGTTAGTATGCTGCAGGTGTGAGATGGAACGCTGTTTAAGGAAGTGTCTACAAGCTTCTAACCCAAGATTTTGGGGTATGCTAGTGTACAAGCTTATTACATCAAAACTTATCATTAGATATTCTGTTTTCCAAGAGAAATTATTGATTTTTCTAAGAAAATCAGAAGTGTCTTTGACATATGATGGCAATGATTGGACTAGCGGCTGTAGAAAGTGGTCAATGTAACGCGACGTTTTCTCTAACAGGCTCCCCACCGAGGAGACGATCGGTCTCCCTGGCGGTTTCTCCATGTCTTTGTGCAGCTTAGGCAACAAGTACAACGCTGGTACTGTAGGATATTTACATAATAAGTACTTGTATTCCTCATCCTCAATAATGCCTTTCGCTTTCCAATCAAACAATTTGTCAAAGTACATTTGCTTCATGTTGTTGTATTCCTCTCTAGTAGTTATGACATAATTTTCTTTATCCTTCAGCTGTCTATACCCTTCCTCCAAGTACATTTCAGTGGGCCAAATCACCACGTTGCCCCCCTTGTCGCTGTTCTTGATGACGACATCATTCCAGCTTTCCATATCTTTTAATGCCAAAATTTGGTTCTTACTCAAATTGAGATTCAGTTTGGGTCTTTTTTTACTTATTTTGCGCATTTCATCTAACACCCCTTGTTCAAAGCTGTCAATATACATATTAGCGATATTAGGCACAAAAATTGATTTAGGTTTAAAACCGCTTGCGCTGCACATATCGACCCTTTCTGATTCCATCAGATTATTTAAGGGGTCTGTATTTACATTTTGACAGCCTGCTAGTTCTTGAAATACTTGCAAAACTTCAGCATCATTGGGAGTTAGCAAACTCGGCGTGTCAACTACATTGTCCCTTTTTAACCTTGTCTTACTGGCAAACCATTTTTTCAGCTTAAGTTTGCGAGTGAACTTGAATAAGTCAATGCGTGAGTTGGTGAAGTTAAACTTTGCAGTGGGACAGAAAGACAAGCCCCGCGATAATGTTAGCATTTGATCAACCGTTAATATGCGTTTAGATAAATTTACCACTGTTTTTGCTGTCATTTCTTCGCCACCTTGCCTCTTGTGCGTAGCCCCACTGGACTGGCCACGCTGTATGCGCTTCCTCCTCTGTTGGCCTTGCTTCCTCCTCTGCCGCCTCTTCCACGATTCCTTGGGGGCGTGCCCATCTGGCGATCTTGTGCCATTAGGGCGAATTCCTTTAAAATTCGGTCTTTTGGTTGGACCGATTCTGCCTGTTCCGGAGTGTCACTCTCCACAGAGTCAATTTCCAATTCAACTGATACTGTATCCTCTTGTCGTTCTGTAGCAGTGTCTTCCGCTGCCACATTTTTTGTGGAATGCTCTGTTCTCCCCTTTGTTTTGGCCGACTCCCTTAGGGCATCGAATTTCTTTGCAAAAGTTAGGATCTGACCTTTATTGTAGTCGACCTCATCACGGAGGAATTTACTTTGTTTCTTCTCTTTAATCTCTTGTTCAATTTTCTCCAGCCGTTTGTTAATTTTGGCCATTTCCGTTGAAAACTCACTCTCAGAACATTTTTCTTTTAGTTTGCCGGTTATGGTTTCTATTTCATCTCCCAATGTCGTACATTCTTTCTCCGCGTCTTTTATTAGCATTTTCAACATATTCGTTGAGCAGTTGTGATTGTTTTCCATCCATGCATTAATTAGATCTGGGTCTGGTTTTTGAAATGTTGGCACTATGAATATACGTAATCCCCGTGGAATACGATTGCATTCCAGATACTTTGTGAGTGCAGCCGCTTCCCACCATTTGGATTGTTCTCTTTTTAGGGCTTTCCATAGCAGATCCCATAGTTTTTTTACATCATCCGATGTTTTACCTGTGAGTACCTTTTCACGAGTATTGTCATCTCTGCTGCTCCCAGCATGCGAAAATAATTTGTCCGCCGCATCCCTTCTCCTGCTGTTTCTTGATTCCGCCATTATAACCTATGCAGCGTGCCCCCCGGCGTCCCACTGTGAGCACTGTGAATAATCCGTCTCGCCTGCTGCAGATGCCTCCGTCACTCTCCCGGCTTCTGCAATTGCTGGTACTAATACGTAGATGTTGCACTCGAAAATGGGATCCCAGAGTAAAAAATGTCAATCTTTTTGACTCTATTATCAAATCACCATCCGTTGCGGTTCAGCAAATTTTAACCGCATGCGTTTGGTGCAGCATCCGTACTTAAGCAATGTCTTCTTTCAGGCGGGCAGAAGCGTTTAACTTTAAATATCCTTTGAAAAGTGGCGTGCTTCTGCCGCTTGCACGGCGGGCGCTCGACCGGGTCGCCAAACCCTTGAAATTCAAAAGTACCTGGTGTAGTTTCTAGGAGAAAATACCAGAGTCGAAGCCCAGTTTCCTTATTCAGTGCTCAGGTTTATTTAGCGAAAATAAACAGCCCCAACGCGTTTCGAGGTAATCCTACCTCTTGATCACGGGTGGAGTGTAAACAAAAGCGCCATTCTTTTAAAGTTGAAAGTGAATAACATTACGTCATGCATCACGTGATAGTGAACATAGAAGACACATTCAGGTATTCGTAATAACGTATAGGTTCCAATAAACTAATGGCTTTGCAAGTTACGTGAAATCTTTTAAATGTCATGCAGGTCCGCTATATTTTTTACATTTTTAACAGTTGATAACACTGTGATTCGTATTTGCATTGCTTGAAAACCCAAACATTACCAAAGAATAGCATTGCTGCCCATATAAGGCCCAAGTGGGCTCGTGTCTGATATTCTAAATAAAGAACAAAATTAATCACAGTCAAAGTTCATAGCATGTCCGCAATGTCAAAAGTAAAGAAAGTGTCTCATGCCAATAGGCTCGTAATTTTGCCACAATATTGCTACCGCAAAGCCAAGCTCTCAATTCCGCCCAGGTGGGCATGTAGTTCAGGACCTGAAAACAAAAAGTAATGTGATTTTAAGCCTGTATGTGTCAATCAGAAACAGTAAATATTACAACTTGTGAAAATACCAATAAGATCATGTTACTTTAAAAGCTTAAAAATTAGACATTAGAAATGCGGCGACAATTCCTTCATTACTTTCAAAAAACAGGTTACTCGTATAAGTGGACTGCTAGTTCCTCCCCAAGATTATGCCCAAATGGTTGGATGGTGTTGTATTTGATTATATACTTGGATTCCAACCTACGGAGCTCTAGCCATCTATTCCCACCTCTTTCCTTGTTCCCAACACAATCCAATACAGTGAATGTTAATAAATTGGGATTCTGATTGTGTTCTGCGGCAAAATGCCTCGCCACAGGGTATTGGTGGTTCACATTCTTTATGGCTCTTAGATGCTCTAGAACCCGTAGTTTCACATGCTTAGTAGTACAACCGATATAAAACTTCTCACAGGGACACTGCAGTGCATAGATGGCATAATCAGTCGAACAGCTAAGATGTTTTGTAATTTTGTGTGCCTCTTGATCCTTAGATATTTTTAATGATTTGCAATTTCTACTCATTTTGCATGCTTTGCATTTTTTACAAGGATAAAATCCCTGTATGGCGTTAGCTTTGGGGCTTTCCTTGATAAGTGTGCTACATAAGAAGTCCCTGAGTGATCTTGCTTTAGTATATGTGATAGAAGGGGCATCATGTATAGCTCCACACAGATCTTTATCCAATTTGAGGATATCCCAGAACTTCTGTAGACTACGTCTCACTTCCCAGGACTGACTGCTGTACCCTGTTATAAAACGGATTTTCTCATCATTTTGGCGTTCCCTGGGGGCCAGGAGATCTGATCTTGTTCTTAGATCTACAGTTTTCTCCGCCTGTGTGATACTTTTGCTGGAATATCCCCTTTCCCGAAACCTAGCCCTCATGGTGTGTTTTTCTTGCTCATAGTGTTCCTCTGTGCTGCAATTGCGTTTAGCTCTAATCAGCTCCCCCAGTGGTATGCTCCGTATGAGTGTATCAGGGTGACAGCTGTCTGCGTGCAAAATACTGTTTCCAGCTGTTTTTTTGCGGAATAAAGAGCTAGTCAGCGCTCCATCCTTAATCAACAGATTTACATCTAAAAATTCCAGTGTTTTTTGACTCAACTGACTCGTAAATTGGAGGTTTAGACTATTCTTGTTAATAATAGTCTCAAACTCAAGGGCTTGTTCCCGTGTGCCATCCCACACGCAGAAGATGTCGTCTATGTAACGCAGCCAAAGGACGGCGTGGGTATTAAAGAGGGAGATGTTACTCACCACTTGCTCCTCCCACCAGCCCATGAAGAGTCCCGCAAAGCTGGGGGCGAAGCAAGTCCCCATCGCCGTCCCCCGTATCTGTCTGTACATTTTTTTATCAAAAATGAAAAAATTATTTTCGAGACATATCTGCATCATGTCTATAATCATGTTAGTATGCTGCAGGTGTGAGATGGAACGCTGTTTAAGGAAGTGTCTACAAGCTTCTAACCCAAGATTTTGGGGTATGCTAGTGTACAAGCTTATTACATCAAAACTTATCATTAGATATTCTCTTTTCCAAGAGAAATTATTGATTTTTCTAAGAAAATCAGAAGTGTCTTTGACATATGATGGCAATGATTGGACTAGCGGCTGTAGAAAGTGGTCAATGTAACGCGACGTTTTCTCTAACAGGCTCCCCACCGAGGAGACGATCGGTCTCCCTGGCGGTTTCTCCATGTCTTTGTGCAGCTTAGGCAACAAGTACAACGCTGGTACTGTAGGATATTTACATAATAAGTACTTGTATTCCTCATCCTCAATAATGCCTTTCGCTTTCCAATCAAACAATTTGTCAAAGTACATTTGCTTCATGTTGTTGTATTCCTCTCTAGTAGTTATGACATAATTTTCTTTATCCTTCAGCTGTCTATACCCTTCCTCCAAGTACATTTCAGTGGGCCAAATCACCACGTTGCCCCCCTTGTCGCTGTTCTTGATGACGACATCATTCCAGCTTTCCATATCTTTTAATGCCAAAATTTGGTTCTTACTCAAATTGAGATTCAGTTTGGGTCTTTTTTTACTTATTTTGCGCATTTCATCTAACACCCCTTGTTCAAAGCTGTCAATATACATATTAGCGATATTAGGCACAAAAATTGATTTAGGTTTAAAACCGCTTGCGCTGCACATATCGACCCTTTCTGATTCCATCAGATTATTTAAGGGGTCTGTATTTACATTTTGACAGCCTGCTGGTTCTTGAAATACTTGCAAAACTTCAGCATCATTGGGAGTTAGCAAACTCGGCGTGTCAACTACATTGTCCCTTTTTAACCTTGTCTTACTGGCAAACCATTTTTTCAGCTTAAGTTTGCGAGTGAACTTGAATAAGTCAATGCGTGAGTTGGTGAAGTTAAACTTTGCAGTGGGACAGAAAGACAAGCCCCGCGATAATGTTAGCATTTGATCAACCGTTAATATGCGTTTAGATAAATTTACCACTGTTTTTGCTGTCATTTCTTCGCCACCTTGCCTCTTGTGCGTAGCCCCACTGGACTGGCCACGCTGTATGCGCTTCCTCCTCTGTTGGCCTTGCTTCCTCCTCTGCCGCCTCTTCCACGATTCCTTGGGGGCGTGCCCATCTGGCGATCTTGTGCCATTAGGGCGAATTCCTTTAAAATTCGGTCTTTTGGTTGGACCGATTCTGCCTGTTCCGGAGTGTCACTCTCCACAGAGTCAATTTCCAATTCAACTGATACTGTATCCTCTTGTCGTTCTGTAGCAGTGTCTTCCGCTGCCACATTTTTTGTGGAATGCTCTGTTCTCCCCTTTGTTTTGGCCGACTCCCTTAGGGCATCGAATTTCTTTGCAAAAGTTAGGATCTGACCTTTATTGTAGTCGACCTCATCACGGAGGAATTTACTTTGTTTCTTCTCTTTAATCTCTTGTTCAATTTTCTCCAGCCGTTTGTTAATTTTGGCCATTTCCGTTGAAAACTCACTCTCAGAACATTTTTCTTTTAGTTTGCCGGTTATGGTTTCTATTTCATCTCCCAATGTCGTACATTCTTTCTCCGCGTCTTTTATTAGCATTTTCAACATATTCGTTGAGCAGTTGTGATTGTTTTCCATCCATGCATTAATTAGATCTGGGTCTGGTTTTTGAAATGTTGGCACTATGAATATACGTAATCCCCGTGGAATACGATTGCATTCCAGATACTTTGTGAGTGCAGCCGCTTCCCACCATTTGGATTGTTCTCTTTTTAGGGCTTTCCATAGCAGATCCCATAGTTTTTTTACATCATCCGATGTTTTACCTGTGAGTACCTTTTCACGAGTATTGTCATCTCTGCTGCTCCCAGCATGCGAAAATAATTTGTCCGCCGCATCCCTTCTCCTGCTGTTTCTTGATTCCGCCATTATAACCTATGCAGCGTGCCCCCCGGCGTCCCGCTGTGAGCACTGTGAATAATCCGTCTCGCCTGCTGCAGATGCCTCCGTCACTCTCCCGGCTTCTGCAATTGCTGGTACTAATACGTAGATGTTGCACTCGAAAATGGGATCCCAGAGTAAAAAATGTCAATCTTTTTGACTCTATTATCAAATCACCATCCGTTGCGGTTCAGCAAATTTTAACCGCATGCGTTTGGTGCAGCATCCGTACTTAAGCAATGTCTTCTTTCAGGCGGGCAGAAGCGTTTAACTTTAAATATCCTTTGAAAAGTGGCGTGCTTCTGCCGCTTGCACGGCGGGCGCTCGACCGGGTCGCCAAACCCTTGAAATTCAAAAGTACCTGGTGTAGTTTCTTGGAGAAAATACCAGAGTCGAAGCCCAGTTTCCTTATTCAGTGCTCAGGTTTATTTAGCGAAAATAAACAGCCCCAACGCGTTTCGAGGTAATCCTACCTCTTGATCACGGGTGGAGTGTAAACAAAAGCGCCATTCTTTTAAAGTTGAAAGTGAATAACATTACGTCATGCATCACGTGATAGTGAACATAGAAGACACATTCAGGTATTCGTAATAACGTATAGGTTCCAATAAACTTCCAGGGAACGCCAAAATGATGAGAAAATCCGTTTTATAACAGGGTACAGCAGTCAGTCCTGGGAAGTGAGACGTAGTCTACGGAAGTTCTGGGATATCCTCAAATTGGATAAAGATCTGTGTGGAGCTATACATGATGCCCCTTCTATCACATATACTAAAGCAAGATCACTCAGGGACTTCTTATGTAGCACACTTATCAAGGAAAGCCCCAAAGCTAACGCCATACAGGGATTTTATCCTTGTAAAAAATGCAAAGCATGCAAAATGAGTAGAAATTGCAAATCATTAAAAATATCTAAGGATCAAGAGGCACACAAAATTACAAAACATCTTAGCTGTTCGACTGATTATGCCATCTATGCACTGCAGTGTCCCTGTGAGAAGTTTTATATCGGTTGTACTACTAAGCATGTGAAACTACGGGTTCTAGAGCATCTAAGAGCCATAAAGAATGTGAACCACCAATACCCTGTGGCGAGGCATTTTGCCGCAGAACACAATCAGAATCCCAATTTATTAACATTCACTGTATTGGATTGTGTTGGGAACAAGGAAAGAGGTGGGAATAGATGGCTAGAGCTCCGTAGGTTGGAATCCAAGTATATAATCAAATACAACACCATCCAACCATTTGGGCATAATCTTGGGGAGGAACTAGCAGTCCACTTATACGAGTAACCTGTTTTTTGAAAGTAATGAAGGAATTGTCGCCGCATTTCTAATGTCTAATTTTTAAGCTTTTAAAGTAACATGATCTTATTGGTATTTTCACAAGTTGTAATATTTACTGTTTCTGATTGACACATACAGGCTTAAAATCACATTACTTTTTGTTTTCAGGTCCTGAACTACATGCCCACCTGGGCGGAATTGAGAGCTTGGCTTTGCGGTAGCAATATTGTGGCAAAATTACGAGCCTATTGGCATGAGACACTTTCTTTACTTTTGACATTGCGGACACGCTATGAACTTTGACTGTGATTAATTTTGTTCTTTATTTAGAATATCAGACACGAGCCCACTTGGGCCTTATATGGGCAGCAATGCTATTCTTTGGTAATGTTTGGGTTTTCAAGCAATGCAAATACGAATCACAGTGTTATCAACTGTTAAAAATGTAAAAAATATAGCGGACCTGCATGACATTTAAAAGATTTCACGTAACTTGCAAAGCCATTAGTTTATTGGAACCTATACGTTATTACGAATACCTGAATGTGTCTTCTATGTTCACTATCACGTGATGCATGACGTAATGTTATTCACTTTCAACTTTAAAAGAATGGCGCTTTTGTTTACACTCCACCCGTGATCAAGAGGTAGGATTACCTCGAAACGCGTTGGGGCTGTTTATTTTCGCTAAATAAACCTGAGCACTGAATAAGGAAACTGGGCTTCGACTCTGGTATTTTCTCCAAGAAACTACACCAGGTACTTTTGAATATATATATGTGTATAAATATATAAATATTTATATATATATATATATATATATATATATATATATATATATATATATATATATATATATATATATATATATATATATATATATATATATATATATATATATGTATATCCTTCTGCCCTTTCAAAAAGATTTTAAACCACATCTGTTTGAAATGCTCCCAAGTGCCTTGACCCTCTATTCTTTTTCCCTCTCCTTTCACTGGTTACTCTTTCTGTATTGTTCTACATTCTAGGTGAAGACCTCTTTGCCCTTTGGCCAGATGTGCTCTACACAAATAACATAAATAAATAACTAGGCATAACTGTATGAATTTAGAAGTGAATACTCAGGCGGAGATTCTTGCCTAGCAGCAGGTCTCTTTCTTCCCCATAGGACCATTGCCTTTCAAGCCAGCCCTGGGCAGGAGGGTGAGTCTAGGACAGCGGCTTTGACTTGCTGCTTTTCTTGGGGATGTTAATCTCCCTCTGGTTACATTGGACACAGCCGGCTCTGAAGCCTTTCTTGCTTCCCCCTCCACACTCTGCTGTTGCTTACATTGATCTCTTGATTTCACCATTAATTAAGATGTATTCTGCAGTCCGTGCACAAAACACACCGCGCCGCAGTCCGTGGGCTCCGGGGCGCTGAGGTTTATTAAATCGCCTTCTGTGGTTCGATAGCTACAGTTCCACTGCCCCGGGGAGGCAGCTTTACAGAGGCACTTGGCATTCTGCTTCCAGAGACTCGTTCTGCCTCTGCATGTTGGTACATTGTAGTACTTTTCAAAGCAAGGGGCGGATTTGTGCGGCGAGAGCCCTCAGCGGGCGCCGCGCTGCCGCGGCAACATAACAGGTGCTACATAAAAAGGTCTGATGTGTTTAGTTAAAATGCTATGTCACATCAATGATGGGCTTAGTCGCCTTGCTTCTATTGAAGCTGATCTGCAAATTAGACAGTGTGTCAAGTGGAAAGGCAGGAGTTCTGATCTAGGAGATGAGGATTTCCTGTGGTGATAAATGCATGAGCCTCTGCACATATTTATGTATGTATGTAGCACAGTAACATTTCAATCACAAAATGTATTTCTGCAGGAATGGGACAACAGAAGGGTCACATGGAGCATTCAGAGTCCTGTTGTGCAGTACTCCCAAATTTACAAAGCAAAATACAAGGACGCCTAAGGTCTTGTGAACCAATTACAATGGATGGCTCCTGATGACGTTGTTGCAAATTCCTTTGTTTAGGATGGAAACCCCCACAGTCACATGGCATGCTTCATCATAAGGTTCCTCCTCACACTACTCATTGAGGTTTGCTGTGTCCCCGGCAGGGTGGGGTGGACTTTGCGTTTTACCGAGGAGTGAAAGAACTATGGGGCATATTACCAACAAGTACCGATTATTATCGCTAAATAGGCTTAGCGATGATTTTTTTATCGCTGCCTATCGATGGATATGTTAGCGGAGAAAATATGCTATTAGCAACGTTTTTCTCCATTGTGCTAAAATATCCAGCGATAGTGGCGAAATGCGTGAATATCGCTGAGAATACAGCGATATTCACGCATTAGCGACAAACTGCTCTTAGCCATGTTATCCACCTCCCATTGGATAACATGGCTAAGAACTGGTCTGGGCAGGTGTTAGTATTTGGAGATATTCACGCTTAGCTCCTTGTTAATAGGCGATACCGACGTTAGCGACTGCTTTCAGTAGCTAACTGGTTGGGTACGCCCACTTTGCATGTCATTAGCGATGAACATCGCTGACATGCAAACCGGACCCCAAATCACTCGCTATCACCTAAAAGCTGTCACTAACATCAGTTAGCGACAGCTTGCTAATAGAGCTATAGAATTATTGCCGCTTAGCGGCCAAAAACGGCCGCTAAACCGACGATAATTGCCTATCGCCACCCTTGGTAATATGCCCCTATGTAAGATGTTGGTGTGGATGCATCCTTGTGATTTTAATTCTGCCAGGATACCTTTAAACATCTGGGCAGAATTGGTAAAAGCCACAAAGGATCTGGTGCAATTTTTGGGAAAGTTACTCTTACGCTTTGGAGTCTGCATAAGATAGAGTCAGTCTTAGTAGCCATGAAGAGTTATTCAAACGTAGAGTGTTTACTTATTATTTTTCAGGCAATATGTGTTTATTTATCTTTACACTTGCCACGACCATGAGAGCAAATCTCTTTGTGATGTTGCAGATGCTTTGAGTTCACTTTCTAAAATAGCGACCCCTAACGGTGTAATTCCTTTAGCAAATATTTTGAATGCAACATCAAAGCAAAGTACGGGGTAAATGTTTTTTTTATTTGTATATTTGTATTTTTGGTTACTATATAGTCTAATGAAGGTGATTTGAATAAGGACTTTTAATTTCAATAGCAAAGTTTTGTAAAGTTTAGAAACTCTGTATTCCGAGTACCAAAGTTGTTGTTCTTCAAATCCCACTGGTGACTAAACATTAAAAAAGAAAACTTTGAGGAAGAATTTTTAACATAAGACATTTGGGGTCAGTTCTTGAATGGCTTGGATTTTTGTAACCTTTTCCCAAAAACACCTTTTGAAAGAAAAATTCTTGCAAAACTCGATTTGGCTTTTATCATTATTCATCTGCGTACCTTGATGGCATTGGTCAAAAAAAACTGTACAAGCATTATTTTATAAATGCATCTATTTATCTGCCTCAAGTACTCAATATGAAAAAGAAACAATTAGAAGGTATTTCCATTTTAAATGAAACCAAGAAAAAACTTGTGATAGAAGATCATTGTCTCTAAGGATGCTCAGGAACAACATTAAATACAGCCCATTAAGTGTGCCACAATTCATTCCCAAAAGTAAAAACGTCTACTATTGTTTGAAGATAGAAGGACCGTTACTACAAGAAGACAAATATATATATAATTTATATTTTCTTGCGCGTTAGTATACACTGATTAAAATACACTAAACACCACAATTTGTGAACAAATTATATGTATTTTCTTTTATTACTTAAAAACATAAATAAGTAGACTTTCTCATCAGGACCTGTATCAATATAACAAGCACCGAGTTCAGTACGACTATAAGGTAAGATACTTTGGGCCATATTACCAAGGTGAAGTATCGCCGCTTTTTCGGCGAATTGTGCCGAGAAAGCGGCGATACTTCTAGCGCTCTATTAACAAGGGCATGCTAACGCCTGCCTCAAGCCCACTTTGCATGTCAGCGAGAAACATCGCTAATGACATGCAAAGTGGGCGTTCCCACGTCCAACCACATGTAAAATGTGGTTGGAGGTGGTAACCCCCTATTTCCAAGGCAGGCGTTGGGAGAAGGAGACCTGCGATAAACTCGTTTATCGCAGGTCTCCCAACGCCTGCTCTGATCAGGTGTTAGGCATTGATAACATGGGGGTGTGGATCATAAAGCTGAATCCACCCCTCCATATTATCAAGGCACACATTAGCGTGTGACAACAACGCTTGTTTTCACGCGCTAATGTTCCCTATCGCCCGCTATCGCCGGATTTAATATCGCCTACGTGTTGCGCGTTGATAATGACGCGCTAACATGGCGATAAAATCCGGCGATAGGGAAATGTGCGATGTGCGTTTTTTAACGCACATCTTGGTAATATGGCCCTTTATTTGTTATGGATGGTATAATCCAACCAGATAGAGTCCAACCTGATTGGCTCCAATGCCAAACACTTGAGTCAACCAAATCACTGGAGCACTTGATGCAGGGACTTTAGTTCGGAAAGGCAGAAATCTCTATCCAGCGTGCATCTATGGGCAGATATCAGAAAGGATAGGGACCTCTCTCTACTGCTTGACCAGGGGTAGGGGCAGGTTTTCCGTCTTTAACCCACTGCTAGTCCTGTCTAACGGAGCTATCTTGGACCGCACCTCTGTTATGTGCGATGAAAAATCAAACAACTGAGGTATTCCCAAATTCTAGCCACAACTGAATCTAAACAACCACAGCTGAATGCAGAGCATTCTCTCTACAAGTATTGAAACAATACACCTCCTGCTGCCATCCCCTTGATTCTTGACTATGGAAGATCCAGATCTTCAGTGAGGATTATTCTTGGTAAAACATAGATCTCTGTTCCCCATGGATTTCCAAGCACCATACACATTTTGGACAGTGTGCAATTTTCAGAAGTGGGTCCTGGAGGGAGTGCTGCCGGGTGATGAGGCAGGGCGGGGAAGGGGCAGGGTGGGGGTTCGTAAACTCCGGATTATGGCCGAACGGAGGTAAGTATACAAATAAATAAATAAAACAAATTTCCTTGCGCGCGCTGCATTGCCAAATCCGACGCAGCGCGCGCAATGAAATTCGGTTTGTTTATTTATTTGTATACTTACCTCCGTTCGGCCATAATCCGGAGTTTACTACCCTCTACCCTCCATCACCACCCGGCAGCACTCCCTCAAGGAGCCCCTACTGGCAATTTAAAAATTTTGACATTTATATACATGATTTCTATCTCAGTCTGAAGTTTCAAATATAGAGAAAGCTGGCAAACTCCCTGTACCCCCCCTGGGGCCCCCAAATCAGGAACCGAGGACATTCTGAATGGAAGAATGGGGAGAGGAGTTGGCGTAACAGTTAGGGCGGTCGACCTCGAATCTGGGGAACCAGGTTCGAGTCTCGGCAATGACGCTGAACATCCTGTGATTCTCGGCAAATCACTTAATCTCCCCGTTCCTACCAAAAATTGATGTGTCCTCGTGCAACGCAACTGGTGCTATGTAAAGCACTCTGATACCTGATACCGGGTCAAGTTTGCGCTATATAAAACTCTGAAAAAGAAAAAAAAAGGAACAGTTGCTGTGCTCTAGGAGGGACTTCCCCTTTGCAACTTGCACTGCTGTGTTGGCCTGCTGCTTCTTTCCTGGGAGTGAGAGGGACTGGACCTGCTGTCAACATCCTTAAACCTAAGATTCTTCAAGGGCTTGCTGACTTGCCTCCTGTTTTAAGAAGTCTCAGGGACACACAATACTTCATGCAACTGTGCTGGTGCTACTGGACTTTGCAATATGTGAGTCCTACACTTGCCTGATGTGCCCCTCCAGTCCTGGGCCTCAAACGTGGGTTCTGAAGCTGTTTTCTGCAAATGTCGGCGCATCAAACTGACTGTGTGTGAAAAACCCATGCATCGCTCTTCTCGGTGCCGAATCAACGATGACAAAGATCCCGACTGCGAACCTCAACGACAGCGCAGTGCTGATCTGAGGGCATCTCTGCACAGCTCGATGATGACCCAGCGATGATTTTTTGGCACTGCCTGTGGGGCTCGATGACAACGCAGTGGCCCAATTGCATGGATCAGAACCGACGCATCAAGTCTTCGACGCTCTGCTCCATACACAGTACTTTTTCAGCAGACCCTTCGTGTATTGTGTAGATGGCCTACCCTCCATCGTGGTCAGTCTGAACTTTGAATTTGCACCAGTCCCTCGTGTCCTCAAGAAGACCGCTAGTGAATTCTAAGCACTGTTTTCAAATGTAATCTTTACAAATTTATATCTCGAGTCCTACTTATTGGATAGATTGTCATTTTGGTTTTGTTTTAATCAGAATAATAGTCTCTATTTGTGTGTGTGTGTGTGGTGTGGAGTCTTATTGTGGTGATTTCACTGTGTTACTGTAACTAAAGTGCGCACAAATACTTTGCACATTGCCTCTTAAGTTAAGCCTGAGTGCTCTGTGCCAAGCTACCAGAGGGTGAGCACAGGTTAATTTAGATTGTGTATCTGACTTACCCTGACTAGAGCGGTGCTCCCTACTTGGACAGACCACATGCCTCCGCCAACTAGAGACCCCATTTCTAAGAAATAACATCACTGAAAGAACTGGCAGCAGTGCCCCTCCATTTCAATTGCAGCTCAGGTGAGTTGTTGGCCGAGATGGAGCAGTGGGTGTCTGCATAGCTAGTCTTTTCAAGCAAGCCTTCCAGCTCAACACATCGACATGTGCGGTGCTAGCTATATATATACAAAAAGGAGGGCCCTGTTGAAAGATGTGTGAGAGCGCAGATACCCTTGAAACAGGACATAGTAGAGCTGCTGAGGGATGTGTGCACGGGTGATGTGTGGGGGAGACAGAAAACGTGACATCCAGACACGATAAACGGGGCGAATCACAAAAGCATTTGGGAGTAGGGGAAGTAGTTCTCTAGGAAGACTCTTTTACATAGTCGTATAAGCCTTTGTGTATCAGACCTGAAAATGTCCACTTCACACTTAGTCAAAGTGCAAAGAAGGCACAGTTGCTATTTGTACTAAATGTACATGAATAACCCTGAAATATTCCCATTTTTATCCCATTTCAGATTTTTGGGTGTCAATTCACAATGGTATGTAAGAGTACATAAGAGTACTATGAAAGGACTACTTTACATGTTCCATAATTGCTCTGTGAATAAGGCTCCAAAGACCTTCCATATTTTAGTGACTATCTTTTGTAAACATTCATTTCAAGCATTAATAGAGTGATTGCAGGCTGATGTAGTTCTTTCATTAATTTTGGCATTGGTCTAGGAAATATTCATATAATTTTTTACCATCGTTTCCTCGGATTGTCCCCTCCTTTTTCTAGAGAAATTTGAAACATTTCTGCAGATTTTCAAATGTGTCACAGCTTTGGGACTGCCTCTACTCTGGGCTTTTTCTACACACTGTCAATTTCTATTCTGTCCAATGTATTGCACTGACCCTTTATCCTGGTGCCTATTGCCAAATCTTCTCTTCTCCCCTACTTACCGGTGCTTGTTCCTCCGCTTTGTGGTTTGTTTAGAGCTCCCAAGACCCCTGCATTTGTCTGTAAACGAATAAACCCTGCACTTTTGTCTGCATCTTCCAACCTCTCTGACTATCACCTCATCCTCTCTGTGTCTTCCCTTTGAAAGACCTCCTTGTACACCTCATCTTGGTCCTAGTCCCCACATTATAGAACACGAGGAGACGAGATCAAGGGTTCAAGGCGCTTCCTAATGGAATTTTCTCACCGGAAGCCTC
This sequence comes from Lissotriton helveticus, assembly GCF_964261635.1. NCBI lineage: Eukaryota > Metazoa > Chordata > Amphibia > Caudata > Salamandridae > Lissotriton > Lissotriton helveticus. The sequence goes on from NC_136069.1 coordinate 130,972,164, forward strand.
TCTGACAAATAATACAAAAACTCTTCACTTTACTGAAAGACTCTTTTTATGGTAAGCTGCATTCAGTCGGCTTTTAAAGCGGTATTGTCGAGTCCTTCACTCGCTTGCTTGTGAATGAGGGGCTTACCCTTTGTTGATTTTTGCACCAGCACAGACATTCACGCTGACTGTTTGAGGACCTCATGAGAGCATCTTCTGTTTTGTTGAAATAGCAGAACAGCATTACTGCTTTTTCTAATCTCAAACAGTGCACTCTTTTATAGGTCTGACGTTAGCCCAGACCTTTTGATTTTACAAAAATAATATCTATAACATTCGTACAATGGCTTTTAGCCAGCCCTCTTCATCCATCTGTCTAGTGTTGTCATTCACGTATTTCTTCCACCAGCTACAGCATACCGCATGGGGCAATGTGGCTGCCCACTTCTGCCATTGGCTAATTTAATATGAGTGACTGCATTTTGCTCTTTCACAAGGAGCATCTCCACTCACACAGTAATAGTTAGAAATTGGGTGACTGTTTGAGGGGGTTGAAACCGTACTCAAGTAGTAACCACAGTTTTTGTCAGGGTGAAGTTACAAGCAACCCCAAAGTCACCTGTACTTAACCGTCTGGTAGATTGGCAAGAAAGCAGTCAAGCTTAGCTTAGAGGCAACATGTAGAGTATTTATGTAGAACTTCAAATAGTAATGAAGTGAAAACACAACACAAGAAAAATCCCACCCCAGATTTAGTAACATAGAGTAAAATGTAATAAATTATTTGACACAAAACCCACTCAAATCCAATCAGTAGAAGTGGAGATATGTAATTTTAAAGATTTCAAGTAGGTAAAACACCTAAAAGCACAAAGCTCCACTCACTGCTATATGTTCGTGCGAGATCCGGTGAAAGTGATAAGTTCAAGCAGACTGCAATGGTGCGCTGGCTGAATGCAGGGGCCAGGTTAGTACTGCTGAAAGAGTTACCATCAGAGTCCAGCGTCCTACTTTCATGTCCCTCTGCTAGGTCTGCTCATAGGCATAGTACTGTTGTATAGCTCCTATATATCCTTATATCGTGTTAAGTTAGCATAGGTACATTTCAGATTTAAACGCCATTTTTCCTTTCTTGCAACTTCTGCGCACGACCCTTAATTGTTGACTTAGCTTTCAACCTAGTGGTTTGCCGTGGTGTATGTGAGAATAATATGTTATTGCTCTGATATCAGTCTTGTTTAATAAACCATGTCTGCACGGAGAGTGCTGAAGTTTCAGGAGCAACACGATATGGAATTGTTATGAGGTCTGATCTCCACGCCTTCATAGTCATAACACAAGTGCAGCCTTTGCCAACTTGGGCTTGAGGCGGGATTGATATTGCTTTGCACGAGAATTGTTAACACACTTGATGCGGTGCACATGCAGAGAGAGCTGGTGTATGCTGATGTGATTCCTTCATGCTAGGACACTAAGGTATGGGCCCGCCCTAAAACAACCCAAAGAGACCTTCTTAGATAATAATATAATATATGTGTTAGGGAGGGTGAGATATAAGTGTTGTTAACTCTTATTCATTACAGCATGTTAACATGCTGTCACCATTCGCCTTTTATGTCTTAGTAACTATGCTGATAATTTTGCTACTGATAATAAGTATACTTGTATTATCAAAGATACTGCGCCTGAGAAGACGGCATTAGTAAATAAACATTTCAAATGCACGTGTGTCTTCTTTACTCCCTGATCTGGTTTGTAATGATAATATAACGAAAGAGTGTTCATGAGTCCCACGTACCCTGAGGTACTGTAAGTTCATGTTCTGGTTTGTCTAAACATTGGGTGTTTGATATGTCCAATGAGACACTGTAGCTAGCTCGGTAAGGGGTGAGTTGGTTGCTAAGGTAAGTTTTGGGACATCCTAATTTGCCGAGGTTCCACTCCTCTGTGCACAGTTCTGTGTGAGTACAGAAACCCTGCAACATGGCGCCCAACGGTTTCGGTGGTCTTATATCATGACACTCGAGTAGTTTATCGTTCATGCCTTAACCCCTTCACGTCCGTTTCCGGAAAACGGGGTGTTGGTGAAACCTACCTATTTTTTAAAATAGGTCTTTATTCGAGCTTGATTCTTACTTAAACGGTTTCTTTGAATTACTACCCAGTTGTGCTACAAAGTATTCTTTGTGTTTTCTTGTTTCCAATTCTGTAATGGCGGCAGCGGTGGCTATTGCGCAGCATAGTCGCGTAGCGGTACGCAACCATCTTCAGACGTACCAGGTCCCAGTAGATGGGATGGCTGTGATTTTCGTGGTAAGTGCAGATCCGGCGTTTCCTTACGAGTTGTTTTACTCTTGGGTTACGTTTCCGGCTGTGGACGCTAATTCTGGTTTGTTCCACTCCTACACCGCCTCGGATGTCCCGGCTGAATATACGCCATACAGGGCATTGGAAATACCTATTGATCATTGGCAGCATCGAGTTTGGTTTGATGGCGCCCTCCCCCACTCTTTGTCCCGTGCGAGGTTAGGTCCACTCTCAATTCCAGGTACTAATTGGCCTGTGTTGGGTGGCTTTACCCCGCACCCGAATCACGGGGCTTGTACCCTGGCAGAAATTCGCAGGCTGCATGTAGTTTCCATTTCCGTGATTCGTGCTTTAGTGCAATACATCGGTCGACATCTTCCTGGTGGTCCCCAGGGGGGTGCGGCCGCTCCCATGGAACGAGGCGGAATGCGTCTCAATCCAGTGATGGTAAATTCGGTTTTTGGTGCGCGTCCTGTTGACAACGATGACTTCCCATTCTGGCTAGCAGAGAAGTTTGATCAACTGGAAGCGGTTTTTCCGAATTCTACTCCTGCTGATAAACATAGAATGTTGACGATTACTCTCCCGAAGGATATTACTCCTGAACTTGCTGACTGTGACAGCTGGGGAAAAACATTTGCGGCAGTTTATACAAGGTGCTTCGGCACCCCGTCTATGACTGCCCTGCCTGAAATCGTTAGACGTGTTCAGAATGATCACGGTCCAGAGGCAGCGGTTGAATTGGGTATGCGCCTGTGTGGTTCTTTTGAGATTGTAAGTGATCTCATTCTCTCCAATGTTAAAGGAGATGCAGTTAACTTTCAGGTGTCGAATGCTTTGGCTGCTCTGCCCGATGCCGACAAACCCCGCCAGTTAGCAAAGATTGTGGTGGCCGCTTATAAAACGATTGGCCGCACAAGTAGAGGTCTGAAATATTTTCCAGTGAAGGAGAAAAAACAACCTCAGGGGCAATCTGCAGTGACAGATGCCCAGCCAAAGTCCAAGAAACAAAATTGGCCTAAAAAACAGACACAGGGGAAGCAGACAATGCAGACTCAGGGTACTTTTCCTGCGATACAATCTCCTGCGCCACCCGAAAAAGTTTATGATTTGCGCGACCGCGCGATGATTAAATCGCCTGATCGTTTTCAGGGTTCTGATCAACGCTCTCCTCGTTCCTTTCAGGACACATCGGCCCCGAAGACCGGTGGAGGAGGAGGGGGTGGACGTGGACGTGGTGGCCAACAAGGACGTGGTCAGTCCCGCCAGACGGACGGCGCAGTGAAGCAGGAGGATTCTACGCCTAGGCGTCCGCAGTTTGCGAAAAAGAAAGTCGCAGCCTTAACAGCGCATCGATATGCCACAGATAGTGAGAACGCGGCTTCGGAATCTGACGTGGGCTCTGACCTTGCTGGACAGCGCGGCGGAGATAACCATAGTCAGAGAGGCGCTGCGTCCACTACTGAGGGTGACAGCGACTGATGTCTACGTTGTGATAGAAACAGCGGATACGAGACTTGCTCCCCCTGAAAGACTATATGAAATTGTCCTGTTAATTGAAGGTGACATACAGCGTACCGTTAAAGGTGTATTTTGGGAGAATCTGTCTTCTACTTATGATATTTTGCTTTCGGAGGCTGACTGGCCCCCACCTTTTATGCTCGCGGCGCCGCGAGGGGAGGAGGTGATCCTACCCAGTTTCGCGAACACTGTCTCGAAAGAGCATGCGCAGCATTTTGCAGAAGAGTGGGCTCGGGCTCTCGCGCCGGCTCTGTACCGTAACCAATGTGGTTGGGATAAATTGTCGCCTTGCCACGAAATTCCGTTGCGGTCTCAGCCGCAGCCTCAACCTCAATATCCCATTCGGCGTGAAGCAAAATCTTCCGTCGCGGAAATCCTTGAACAATTGGAATATCAGGGAGTTATTGAAACGTGTGTGTCACCGATGAATAATCCCCTTTTTACTGTGAATAAACCTGACGGATCATATCGTTTGGTTTTGGATTACCGGCATTTAAACTCGCATTGCCGTAACTGTGCAGTACAGAATACCCACGGCTCTGCCCTAGTGGATAGTCTCGTGCGTAAGCGTTTCAAGACAACGCTTGACATATCCAATGGTTTTTATGCCCACAGATTGGACAGCTTTAGCTCCCAATGGACCAGTTTTACAAGCGCTGGAGTCCAAAAGCAATTCCGGCGTCTTCCAATGGGCTACAAGAATAGTCCTGGTATATTTACCGCTCGAATTGTCTCTATTCTGGAGGCACTAGACCCTGATGCTTTTTCGTATGTGGATGACATATATCTCACAGACGACGATATTTGGGAGCATCTGTGTCGTGTAAATTCTCTTGTTTGCAACTTCGCAGACATGGGTTACAAATTCAACTTTGCAAAATCGCACATTGCTGAACACACAGTGTTGTTTTTGGGCTATGAGCTCAACAATGAAGGTAGAGGTTTGGCTCCTCACTTCTTAGAGAAGTGCGCACAATTGCGCGCACCAACGACACTGAAAAAATTACAGTCTTTACTGGGCTTTTTGAATTTCGGCAGAACTTACATTCCGGAATATGCCCAGCGTATCAAGCCTTTGTATGCTTTGATACAACCAACTTTCTCAAAATCATGCTGGCTGCCTGAGCATTCAGCCATTTTGCAATCCTTGCAGGCTGATCTGCTCGCTTCTAAATATTTACTGACTCGTGATAACCACACCAACCTGGTCATAAGAATAATTCCTGGGACGGTGGGTTTCACGTACCTCACTTTTAATGAAGGTGACACGGTACCTATTGCTTACAAGTCACACTTGTACACTTCGGCTGAGATGCGGTTTCCCACAGTGGAAAAGGTTTTAACTGCTGTACAGATGGCAATTCTAAAAGAACGTGCTCTGTCACAGGGGAAGCGCATGCTAGTGGTAACACCCTGTCCTCATTTAGAGGCAGTCACGAAAGCCAGTGTACCAAATTCAAAGGCTTTGCACCCTCGGTGGATTCAGTGGGCTGCGTCATTGTCATCCGCAGATGTCATGTTTATTTTTGACGCTTCCTTACGGTCGCAGGAGTACTTGCAGTATGAATTCGTTCATCCTGCTCCTCTGGCGATGCGACCTTTGGAAGACTTCCATTGCATCATTTACACTGATGGGTCGGCGCAGGTTGCGCATGGCTCTAAACATGCCTACGTTTCCGCATGCGCCATTGTGGTCGGTGCTATGTTGAATGATGAGTTCATTTCCAGGGAGGTACACACGTTGCCCCTGGGCGATTGCACCGCACAATTGGCAGAGCTTCGTGCTCTCTTACTAGCTTTGGAGTACGCAGATCCAAGTGTTACTACTCTAATTGTAAGTGATTCTTACTACTGTGTCCAGTCTTACAATGAAAACTTGTTCTTTTGGATTCAAAATGATTTTCATGATTCCAAGGGTAGCACAATAAAACATAAAATGATCTGGGTTCGAGTGGCAGAGCTTAAGGCTATGTTGCCACTCGTTTATGTGATTCATACTCTCGGTCATCAGCGCGTGGGAGTTCACGCTGTTGGCAACTCGCTTGCTGATGAAGCGGCGAAATCAGCAGTATCTACATACTTAGTTGCAGCAGTTACTAGGTCTAAAACCAAGATTGATAGCGACATCTTGGCAGCGATTGCTGCCTCTGAGAGGGGAAGTAAACATCCTTCGGGATTCCCTTCGAAGTATAAATACCACTTAAGTCCCGAAAAGGTTCCTTTTGTGACAATTCCTGATGTTGGGGAACGGCTGATTCCCAACACGGATCGCAGAACAGACTTGATTACAGCGGCTCATGAAGGTGTGGCGTCTGCGCATGCAGGCGTCTCAGCCACTGTAACGCAACTACAACAACGTTTCTGGTGGCGGGGACTGTACAAACAGACGCGTGATTATGTCCTTCTTTGTGACATATGCCAGCAGATTAAACCTTCGACTGCTACGCGTCCGCCTCAGACTCAGTTGTACATTTCTAATAAACCACTAGGCTGTGTTTATTTAGATCACTGCGGTCCATTTTCATCTGATACTGCGTATAAATACATCTTAGTAGCAGTTGACTCATGCACACGCTTTGTGTGGTTATGGCCACATCGCAGCGCTGATTCCCGGACTGACATCAGAGATTTGCGTATCTTTATAGGGATTTTTGCCTGTGGTACCTTCCATTCGGATCAGGGTCCGGCTTTCGCCTCTAAGGCGTATTAGGATGCCATGACTTCGATGGGGGTCCAAGTCAAGTTTTCGTCACCCTACAGACCCGAGGGTAATAGTGTAGTTGAACGAATGAACCGTGATTTAAAGCAATCTTTGACAGCCCGAGTTATAGGCACTGGCAGAAACTGGCTGGCTCACCTCTATGGCGTGCAGCGTGCTCTTAATAATCTCCCTAGAAGGTCTCTGGGTGGGCGGACCCCATACGAAATGCTCTTTGGCATCAAGATGTTCGTCCCTGACCTTGACGGTCTAGACTCGGTGGTTCGCGCCACTTCCTTTGACGCAGATGAACATTGCAATGTTTTACAGAATCTACAAAAGACGAGAGACAATCTTGCAAGGGAACATTTGCCCTCCACATCGGATGATGCGTTGCAGATCCCGGTAGTTGGCTGGCTACCCCAAGTTGGAGAACTGGTTCGAGAGAAGATCGATAACAAGAAAGAGTTTGGTCCCTCCTATCGAGCTCCGGTCCCAGTGCTTGGAGTGAAGGGCACAAGAACAGTCATTTTACCACCACTTCCAGGTCGTAAGGAAAACAGGTTTATTTCTATTGACAATGTCAAGATACACAGAGTGGCCGATTCTTCTTAGCATGACACCGGCTGTTTCCTGTCCTTCCATTGTGAGAAATTCAATTATGCCCACTGCTTCTAATAATGAACCTGAGGTGGCCATCGAATTACCTGCTGTTTCCAGTCCATTATTGAATAATTTACCAGGAACTAACCTTGATGAGACAGACTATACATACCCCACTGATTTGTCCATGCCTGACCTGCAAGCTCGTTTAGCCACGGAATCCAGATTTTCATTTGACTCTGCTTCCCTTGCCTCGAAAAAACCCTCTAAAATTGCAGTATATGCTAGCCTGTTTAAAAAACATTTTTTGATACCTCCTTGGATATACATTTGGCTGGTCCTTTTTTCACTGTACCTTTTTATGTCAATTGGTTTTGTGTTTTATTTTTTCCGGATTATGAATGGACACTATGTCGAGGAGAGAACTTGCATTACTCATTTAAATGGAACTTTGGCCCCACTCTCCTCTTCACATTCTACACATAGATTAAAAAGAGACTTGACTTTGGTTAACATCACAGCGTGGCCTGTTCTGGATGGAATCGCGTGGGATGCAGTTCGTTTTCAGATTCATGGCCCAACGGAAGTCGTTAATGTCCCTAATGTACTAAGAGTTAATATGGGGGATGTGGTGAAACAAAACATTCGTTCTGATGATTGGGATGTTAATGCTGTGGAGAGTTTGTTTTCTGATTTGAAATATTATGCTGCTTTTGATGCTGAGGATTTATATTTAGAATCTGCTAATTATGGTGAATTGTTCTGTTACCAACATTATGGCAATCACTTCTTACACAAGACATCTTCCCGAAGGGATGCGGTTAATTTTACTCAGTGGGAACATTGCCCAGCACCAACACAAGGGAGTTCAGAAACGTTTCTTAAAAAGTATACTTATTTCACTGACTTTAATCAGTCCAATCCCGAGTCCTTTTATTTTAAATTTCACAAACAGCCACAGTCCAAGGTTCGACTTACAAATACAAAATTGTTATATTCAAAAGCCTTCCTGGATCAATTAGTTACTGGAGGGTATGAGTTATGGAAGGATACCATAGACCTTAAATCAGTTTGGGGCTCAAGGGCCTGGCAGGTACAAGGCACTGAGGCTTTGCACCGTGCATGTCTCATCCCAAATCATATGTGGTTTTTAAATGAAACCATTTCCCAGACCACATGCTTTGGATTGGCTACATCTAAAAGGTTGAACACCCCGTCTTTCCCGGAGTTGGAGGAATATGAGAATTGGAGTAATTTTACTAAATTGTCCATTAGAGAAATACAGGCTCTGCTTCTGAATTCCTCCTTTAACATTTCCAGTATGAATCCCAAGGGTTGGCTGCTTTGGCACCGTAGTGCTGATTCTTGCCAAAAAAGATTTTTAAATATAACTGACGGTTTTAAGACTGTTAGATCTGATCCCCGTTTTGATTTGAGTCATACTGTCACCTCTTACTCTGTTGGCAAGTTGTGTCAAGCTTGGCTGAAACATTCAACTTTACCTGCGGTTAAGTATCACCTTTCCAAACTGAATGCAGACGTGGATTTGAATGATTTCATTAAGGGCCCAGCTAGTGGCAGGTCGAAAAGGTGGTTATATGGTGTTTACAATGAAATTTGGAAACTCTCACAGATTGAGGCTGCTTCACGCCTTAGGGCTATTGATCAGGCGAATCTTGAGAAAGTGCTTGCAGTTGTTGACAATAGCATTAACGTGCTTTCCTCTAGAATTTACACATTAGATAATATTGTGTCGTCTGTTGTTGATATTGTACATGATGAAGTATCTGTATTATACCATGGTCAAAATCAATTACGTTCGATCATGCAGTTTGCATGGACACTTCAGACTCTGAAAATGGGTAAAGTTCCCTGGGGATACATGAACGTTTCTTCTTTATTTGCACCGTTTAATTTGACAGACAAACAACGCTTGCTTTCAATGCGTGATGCTTCCTTTTCTATGCTACATATTGAAAGGTTGGAATCTTTACCTTTTTCTGTGGCAGAATCCACTGCTGCTACGTGGCTTATCCACGGTTTAATAACACTGCCTTTTGCTTTATATAAGTTTTCAAATTGTATGAAATATGTGCCAATAGGTCGTTTTGAACCCTTAGGTAGCGGTTTTCTTCATGAGGTCTGGTCACTCCCATACACATACAGATGTTTCAAGGATGACCAAGAGGTTTATCTAACAGGGGATGAGTGTACTGAGACGCCAGATCATTCTTTAATGTGCAGACACATACAGTTACACGGTTCATGTAACAAGGACCGCCCGAATATGGCTTGCGTTTTACAGGGCACGCCAGTTCCTGCTATCATCCCCACGTTTAAATTGTTAGAGAATGGTAGTTATTTAATGCTCAATAATGAAAACTGTTGTGGTTTAATTAAAGGTATAGCTTTCATAGTAACAGTTAGTGAGCGAGTTATTTGCTGCAGAAATGTTCTTTATCCTCCCACACGTGAACATAGGGAGTCTTCCATTTGGCCACAGATACCGACCTTGGGAGCAGAATTCAGCGGCATGGCTAGAATAAGAGCTCTATTGTCCCAGAAAGAGGTGGCCTTGAGCTCGGCCCGTGAAACTTTCGTGCTTCACATTGCTAACACCCGCACGGAGGTTCAGGCTCTTTTAAACACTGATTTGCCCTTGCATTTCGGAGCCATGGTCCGTTCTATCTTTAACGCATCCTCCACAACGGGCCTAGCACATTTTTTTAAAGTTGTTAGCGGTGGTCTCGTGACTTCCTTTGAGAAGATTTTTGGAGTCATCCCTGCTTTCTTCCATTCTATTTTTTCATCCTTATTTGGAGGGTTCCCGTTTTTACTTGCTTTAGCGGCTGGCGCATTGGTGGTTTTCTGCCTTTTTAAATATGGATGCCCTTCCTGTGCAAGTCCACGCACAGCTACTACTGACGCGGTTTCGCAACCGCATGCTTGATTATTATGGCACACTGCCGTTAGCGACTCTAAGCACGGCGTTTGGATTATCTTTTCGGTTCTCCTATTTCACCTGTGTCCAGCCTGTATTTCGCTGTCTGACCTGCGATTTCCTTTGGGCCATTGATTTGTGTCTCTGCGGACCAGCATCTTCTGACGTCGATTTTGATCAACTGATGAGTCCTATCATTGCTCACGAGTTGGTTTGTTCTGACGAAAGGATTATGGCCTTGGCGGTGGCACATGGACTAATGGGTCCCTGGGATGTGTTGTCGGCAGCGCAAAATTTCTTGGAACTAAGTTTTCTTGAGAACCCACCGAGCTGTCCTCTGATGGTTATAGAGGATCCGGTGCTGGAAGATCACGTATGTTCCTTTCATCTTTTAAATTGGATGGCTGAACTGTTTTCGGATGAGGACAGTGACTTCCTCCTGGAGGCTGTTGCAGCTTACTTTTCATATACAGTCTTATCATAGACACTGCCTCAAATTGACATGCTGATTGATAGCATTTCCTTGATTTTATTGACTTTTGGTCATGACATTTTATTTTTGCTTGCCTATTGGCTTGAGCCACATTATATTTGTGGGCTATTTTTTAGCATTGGTTTTTATAATTGAATTTTTATTCATGCTCGTTTATGAATGGATTCTGCTCTCATGTGATGGCACTTCTGTTACCTTATTTAGTCCGTTCTCGGATCATGGGGGGGTGTTGTATAGCTCCTATATATCCTTATATCGTGTTAAGTTAGCATAGGTACATTTCAGATTTAAACGCCATTTTTCCTTTCTTGCAACTTCTGCACACGACCCTTAATTGTTGACTTAGCTTTCAACCTAGTGGTTTGCCGTGGTGTATGTGAGAATAATATGTTATTGCTCTGATATCAGTCTTGTTTAATAAACCATGTCTGCACGGAGAGTGCTGAAGTTTCAGGAGCAACACGATATGGAATTGTTATGAGGTCTGATCTCCACGCCTTCATAGTCATAACACAAGTGCAGCCTTTGCCAACTTGGGCTTGAGGCGGGATTGATATTGCTTTGCACGAGAATTGTTAACACACTTGATGCGGTGCACATGCAGAGAGAGCTGGTGTATGCTGATGTGATTCCTTCATGCTAGGACACTAAGGTATGGGCCCGCCCTAAAACAACCCAAAGAGACCTTCTTAGATAATAATATAATATATGTGTTAGGGAGGGTGAGATATAAGTGTTGTTAACTCTTATTCATTACAGCATGTTAACATGCTGTCACCATTCGCCTTTTATGTCTTAGTAACTATGCTGATAATTTTGCTACTGATAATAAGTATACTTGTATTATCAAAGATACTGCGCCTGAGAAGACGGCATTAGTAAATAAACATTTCAAATGCACGTGTGTCTTCTTTACTCCCTGATCTGGTTTGTAATGATAATATAACGAAAGAGTGTTCATGAGTCCCACGTACCCTGAGGTACTGTAAGTTCATGTTCTGGTTTGTCTAAACATTGGGTGTTTGATATGTCCAATGAGACACTGTAGCTAGCTCGGTAAGGGGTGAGTTGGTTGCTAAGGTAAGTTTTGGGACATCCTAATTTGCCGAGGTTCCACTCCTCTGTGCACAGTTCTGTGTGAGTACAGAAACCCTGCAACAGTACCTGCTATATGCCACTTACATTTTCTATGAATTACATTTTGAATGTTTGCTGGTCGGCTTTCCCTGAGTTACCTTATGGGGTTCGGAGTGCAATTTCCATGATCATCATGCTCGGTCTAACCATCTACTTTTCTGTTCCTTTTAGTTTTAGTTAACCTCATGCATGCTCGTGACGGAACCACTCTGTCACGAGCCTCGGGTGGGCTGTGCTGGTGACGGGGCGGTTCCGTCACGGCCCGGCCGCCGCGCCTGCGCGGCGAGTTCTATTGAGCGGGCGGGGCTGTGACGGAACCGCTCCGTCACAAGCACAGCTCACCCGAGGCTCGTGACGGAGCGGTCCCATCACGAGCATGCGAGCGCCGCACAGCCCCCCCCTAGCGCTGAGGCGGAATTGCCGCCGCAGCGAAGGGGTTAAGAAGCTACTAAAACATATATGTATTCTCATTATTTTATTCCTGTTCAGATGCACCTTGAATCCTCACATGCCAATCAGGCTGATGTTTTCAGGGTTATTAATTTATAACTTGCCTTAATGGAAAACTCATAGGACAAACTGTTAACCCAAATTCCCCAGATCTGTATTGAAATCTGAGAAATTCCCACGTGTGTGAGCATTTTACCAGTGGAGCTTGTTGCCATCTCAGCTCTACCATTAGGCAGAGGATGTCAGACTTTTTTCTGGCTTCCATCTATAATAGAATGTGGAAGATACAAATGACCACCATATCTCTCTCTGCCATACATGACATCTTATTTACCGATGGTGCACTGTAGTTTTTCAGAGGTTTAGCTCCATACCTGCCGAATTGGATATACATTCGTAGGAAAGTTTCAACAGTGCGCTGACCTTGAAACCTCAAAGTAACTTACTGCAACCCAGGGAAACCTCCCTAAAGTGAAGCACCCCCTACTGAATCATAGATCCTTCATAATTCTATGATCCAACCTTAACTTGATCAAAACTGTCTGCGTGGGCGGCCACAGACCCCTCAGCACAACCTCCCAGGTATGCGTGCAAGGAGGTAGTTTCAGGGACTTCTACAAACAGATTGATGCCCAGTTGTTCAGCAATGGCTGTAAACCCAACACTCTCTCTTGGTTAGTCAGTATGTGTCTATGGGCCTTATGTATCAAGCACTAATGCGTTCGCAAATTATTTTTTGCAAACGCATTAGTGCTAAATGGTATGTATGAAAGAAAACTGCGTGCAAAATAAGGAATCGCAAAATTTGCGATTCCTTATTTTGCCATTGCATTTAAGGAATCGCAAATTTTGCGATTCCTTAAATGCAATGTAAGAAGCAAAAAAAATAATGCAAATTGGCCTTAAGGAATCGCAAATTACCACCAACTTCAAGTTGGTGGTAATTTGCGAATTCCTTGAAAAATGCACTTTTTTGCATTTTTCAAAGTGCAATGTGAAGCACATAAATGCCCTTAGGGCATGTATGTGCGCCACATGTGCACCCATGCTAATTTCAGGGGTGCAACAGGGTGTCCATTGGACACCCCTGCACCCTTGAAATTATTCTCAATTTGCGTTTCTCAAATTGCGAATCGCAAATTGAGAATAACTTCCCATTCATTCCTATAGGCCTCCTGGCCCATAGAAATGAATGGAAAAGTATTCCTTAATTGCGATTCGCAATTTGCTAATCGCAATTAAGGAATACTAAGAAATCGCTAAAAAATTGCGATTTCGTACATACATCCCTATTTGCGATTCTCAAATAGCGATTTCTAAAAAATCGCTATTTGAGAATCGCAAATCAGGTAGTTGATACATATGGCCCTATATATTTTGCCAGCATAGCTTTTGGCAGTGAACTTAGCTTAGGTGATGTAAGGCCTGTGTATGCTCTCCAGCCTCTGACCATCTTTTTTTCTAGTTGTAAAGTGATAGCCTAGTACCCCTCTTGTCCCCTTAAGATTGGATCTTGGATTGCGACCCCTTGACGAAGAACTGGCTTTTAGACCGCTGGCATACTGGCGTAGGTTATGTTCAGTTCCGGAACTGATTAGCTACAGACAAGGACTTCAGGAGGTGCTTGCAATGCCCAATGCGGGGGAAATCAAATGGTTGAAATTTATTAAATCTGAGTTGGAGGGTTTGGGTCTTTTGAAACTGTGGTCTGACCCCCTATCCACCTGCCAACTACTCCCCAAAAAGACACTGGCAAAGGTATATTATGATAGCAAACTAATGGCACTGTACCGTTGCCAAAATCAAGGGACACTGACAGAGACATTTCTAGGCACCAAGGACATCTACAGCTTTGAGTCAATGTTAGACAACTTATATCCCTCCTTGCTTAGGAAACTCTATCTACAATGGAGACATGGGTCCCTCCCACTCCGATTATTTACAAGCAAGTGGAGCAAACATGTGAATAGCGTTTGTCCAGCTTGCAAACTGGCCGAGGAGTCTGAGCTCCACATAATCTTTTTTTGTCCAGTTTATCGTGAGACACGCAAGAAATGGATCGTCCCTTTGTGCAGAAACCTAAGATTTGTAGACTGTATAGTCGCTTTTAGAGTCCTCAAAACAGATCTGTCGAAACATATTGTATTTGCTGTAGCTAAGTATCTAGGAGCTGTGTGGTTTCTTAGGACAAAATGTATTAAGGCCGCCCAGTGACCATAACACATAATAATGTGATGAACTTCTTTGAATGAACTGAACGAACCTGTAAAGTATAATTATGTTTTAACTGTTTTAATGGATTATTGTAATGTCTTTTATGGTGATAAAATTTTACCGAAATAAAGAATAAAGAAGAAGAAGATAGCCTGTTATAGGTCAAGTCAGGGGAATGAGAGGTTCTGCCATGCTAGATTAACTGCACTCTGTCATTGTGGGTCTCTGTATAAAAACAGGACATTACTCCATTAATGATCTCTGATCTCAAATGTTTTGGAAGCAATTCATGCTAATAAAATACAAAACAGCGTTCACCTCTTATGTCCCTAAAAGGGGAATAATGTCTACAATGAATATTCTTGTGCGAGCACTAAGAATGGTTCTTTTTGCTTGGTTTCTAAAATGTAAGGGATAACCTATCGTTTCCTTCAATTATTCTTCACCAAATTATTCTTGGTGCTTCATCTGAAGTTGGAATTCCACGATACAATTTAACCAAAACATTACTACGGTGTATTTATACAGATTTTAGGAACACCCTTCTACCACATATCTATCTCAGTACTGGCCACATAGCACTTAGGAAACTGCTCTAAACATTCCATTTTGCTGAATAACTTAAACCTGGCTGTATTAGTATTGAGTGTCAGCACTTCTTTTTCGTAGTGTTATGCTACCCAAAACACTTAACATTACATAACACCTTACCTTATACTGATTGTGTCCTGTAGAAGGCTTATTAAAAAAAGATAAAAAGCCGGAACATTGCTGGACAGAAAAATATCTTGGAGACATGGAGTGAGCCAGGTTTTTTTTTTTAGCTTAGAGAGTTGATTCCATTTCTTGTTAGCAACCCTTACCTTTTTCTTTTTCTAGGAGTGGCAATGACTACTACCAACCCTTCTTTTCCATTGGATAGTATCTCAGATTAAGTCATACATAAACTCTGTTTATGATCTTTAGAATTAAATAAGATTAGTGTGCCATTTCATCAGATTGTGAAATTTACATGTTATATGTATTAGAAAAATAATAATTCTTTATTTGGTTTTTACCTGAATTGAAAGGTTATTCTGCAAAAAGTGATCAATAATTACCCCACACATTTTTCAATTTGAATATTACATGCGTAAAATATGCTAATTCATATCTCAATATGAAATATGTACGCGTGTTCAACCACATTTAGCACTAACAAATTGCAAAACCAGACTCACGGTGAACAACACCCACCCATGTTATATTTATTTGTGTTATATTTGTCCTCTTGTAAAAGTATTACAGACTTGAAGTTACCTGATGTGGTGTAATTTCAGAAATTTCAAAAAACATGCACAAGAAGAAAAATGGGAAATAACGTTTTTACGTCGGTGTTAGTAAAATTTCTCAAAGGCCTCCAGTGTACCATGTCCGACCCAGTGAACCCGTGCATTAGGTCAACGGATGGATTTTATTAAAAAGCCATCGAAACGAGCGGCAGTGACTCCATTTTATTACACATTTTGTCATACCCTTTTCTTCCTAGAGCATTTTGCTGATGACAATACAGACTTGTTTTGCTTCCTGACCGGGGTCACAGATGCTCGCTTTGCAGCTGGGTTGCTCTTTTCCTGGGCTAAGTAACCTCTTCATGTTTTACTACAATGGCAACAGACCCATTATCTGTCTGCAGAGAGCAATTCACGAAATTCCGCCCTACATCAGAGATAATATTGACGATGCCATCACATTCATCTCTAAGAAGCACTCTGATAAAATGGTGGTGGCAGTGAAGAATTACAAGCATCATTGATTTGCAGCCTTATGTTGGCCATTTTAATCAGATGTGATTAGAATATTTAGTTTATTAGTGCAACTTATACTTGCATTTTAAATGCCCTAAGTAGTGGTTAACAAAGTAGGTATAATTAAGAAACAAAAATAATAAACCTAATACAATACCCACTAATGTATTGTCATATACAATCAATGGATAACAAAAGGATATGACCAAACTGATTTGTCTAGAAATACTTCTTATAAGTAGTGATTTTTTGCAGCTTACAAAACGATTAAAACATGTACAAATGAGTGCCCAGTGTGAAAAGTGAACACTTACAAATACACAGGTGAAAAGACCAAAACCAATTTCTAAATTTGTACAAAGATGATCAGTATTTCAGAAGTGCCTGAATATTTAAAGTCTCTCAATGTCTTTTTAGCCAAGTAATATGTCACGGCGTGTTGACTCTTATGGAGGTATAGGATCATCATCAGGACACAGTTAGGATAACTGTGCATGAAAAGATGTGAGATGCTGAGCCTTCTTTTGATCAGGAACAATGAATTCAAAGTGGATATTGAGCTATAAATAGCTGTATCTTGATGAATCGCTGTGTAAAATCAAGAGAACGTGTTTCTGAGAAGACAGAAAGGCAAATAATGCCAGTGTATCAAAGGTGCCACGAAATTTGGTCACCGGGCCAATAAAGGTATTCCCGTGGCAAAAAACAACTATTGCAATAAATTGTCTCTAATATAGTATGGGAAAATTACTGGAAGGGGGGGGTGCAAGTGAGCCACCATCCACACTTATAATCACGAACATAGAGTCACCAAATGCAGGGATAGCAGAAGTGGTATCACATGTCATTTCAACAACACAACTAAAAGTTGTCATAGTCATGATCTAATGGTCTCCCAAAAGCAACTCTGTTAAAGGAGGTGCCAAGTATAAATACTAATAGATCTTGATGCCTTCACAGGCTAATGCAATTGGCCACTTGCTTCCAGAGATGGTGGTGTGCCTCTGCAACAGAGTGCATACTACTGCTCTTATGCACCACTGTAAAATAAATATATTTAAAATAACTTTAAAAAATGTGCAAATACCTAAAAGTTGTACATTTGCCAATCCGCTTGGGCCTAAAACATGGCGATGAGTTGACCCATGGCAGACATTGTGCTTTGTCATTTGCTTCATTTAACAACATAATCCATTATTGGAGTTGTACTTTTCACCGGTTTCCCAAGACTGAATGGGGTAAATTCCCAGATAACAGTGGATTTTAGTTGCATACATTACTAATCCAGTGGCCATTTGTGATTTGCATGTTGGTGTTTCTCCACTCCTTCACTCCTCTCACACCTTCTCGAAGATTTCTAATGATCTCCTGATTCCAAACCAGACAGGTGGAGTTTGGCTGATGTCACCTGATTGACAGATGTTTCACCTTTTCACACAAAATACTCTGGATTGGTTAGCCAGCACACATAATTCTTTGGATTGGATATCTTTCAAGTGATGTGATATGGACTCTGTCCTGGATTAGTGTTGCATTTTCCTCCTATCATCTAGTTGTTTCTTCAGACTCGGCTGCAACTTGTCGCCCTTTGTTGCTGTTTGCAGTATTAATATGGTACCTTGCCTGTAGTTACAGAAAGAAGAGGCTGTCACCATGGAGCTGTTGTCCTATATAACAAGGTGCAACAGTGTCACAGTGTACTTTATTTTTTTTTTACTTTGTTGCTCATGGGAGGGTGTAAAAAGGTTATTTTGAGGTTATTGCACCCCCCTGCCTGAAATGTGAACATTGTTCATACAATACAAATGCTGACCAGATTAACCAAAGAAAGGCGACTTGTATGCTTAAGGTAGGCAGTACGGTGTGCCAAAGGTACATTGCAGTTGTGTTTTCCTCTCATTATCGCAGTCAAATGTCCAAAACTTGAAAAGCAAATTAAGTGCTTGATAAAATATGCAGACCACTTTCATGCCCACTTCTGGAAACATCCTTAAAAATTAAAGACTATGGAAGGGCTGTGAACTGTGGGAATCTAGGGCCATATTATGAAGCAAGGGCGATACATTATCGCCGCTTTTATCGGCAGGAAACTGCCGCTAAAGCGGCGATAATGGGCTTGATATTATGGCCCGAGTACCTTTGTTTTACATGTTCTTGCTGCTAGTACAGTCTTCAGATTCTTCACAGCAGGGATAGGTTTTGAATTGGCTTCATCTCCAATCGCACTGCTCCACATTGGAGGTACTGGGATGCAGTCCAGTACTTCATGGAACTGCACATACTACTTGCGGGGCTCTGGTTCTGTGTGTGTTGATATTCTCTGTTCCATGTTCTAGAGTGTGTTAGCCGCCCATCCATCCTCCTATCTGTGGCTGCTCCCTCTGATGGTGGGCTCTTAGAACTTACCAGTGACACCTAGGTGGTGGGGCGGGAGGGCACACACAAAAAGTAAAACGCACTTACCTTTTCTCGAATGCGCGGTCCTCCTCGATCCTTGCCTCTTCGAGGCAGGCAGTAGGTAGGCTCCCAACTTCCAAGCCATGCAGCATGAGATCAGCGCTAGGTCTAGTGGAAGCGGTCGCTATCATCACTCACAAGAGCACTGGAGGCCTTTTTTTCTCTAACCCAGCTGTCTTGGGTTAGAACGGTTTAAAATACGCATGCCTGGCTGGCTGTTGCAGGATGGCAATTCAAAGAGACATGCACATTTTAAACACAAGAGCACAAAAATCCCTGCAGCCGGAATGGGCCCGCCCCATTCTGACGCTCAGTTGGAAACGGGTCGGTACCTGAAAAATAGAATACTAATAAATAAACTTTATTACAATTTTATTTTTCAGCTTTGACCTGGGGCTATTGTTTGTGGGGCGACGCTCCTTTGATCAAACAAAGGAGCCACCCCTGAAACTTACAAGAGTTTGAGGGGTTGTCTTCAATATTGTGGCTGTGGAGTGGCGGCACTCACCCCTCAGATGTGTATTCTTAAGGTTGCAAGCCTGCGTTCAGGGTCATCCGCCCTCCAGCAGAAGCATTGGCCCCCCTGAAGCCTTGGAGTGTTTATTCTAACCAGCTTCTCCTCCCTTCCCAACAACCAGAGCAGAACAGAGGAACACAAGGACAAGCTACAGCAGCTAAGAATTTAGGCACATTAAATCTATGCGTATCTCTGTTTCTGCTATGAGGAGAAACATAGGCACCTAATAATTTTTTTGATCAATTACCTAAAGGTCCATGCAAATTTCCAAGAAAAATTTAGGGGCACTGTAAATTGATTTAGTAGCCAAATGATATCTGTTGCATGGTCCATCTAAGGATGTATTATAACGTATGCTAATCCAGTGGTGTTCTATTGTAAAGCACACCGTAAAAATAAAACTATTAAGGCATGATAACAAGTGTCATGTGTTGGATGGAATAGCTATTGTGTGGGTTAGAAATTCGACACCGAGGTCTTAGGAATGTATAAGATGCTGTGATTATCGCCTATTCTGACTGTTTGGGGAATACCATGCTGAATTTGAGCCTTACTGTCCTAATATCTACACGCTCTAGTAAATGCCAGGCTTTTCCCCCTTCATCAATTCTGTGAGGTTTATCACAGATTAAAAAAGGTGCAATCTGCATCACACCTGGTTCTTACCACAGATGATAAATATCGTACAACTTAAAACGGCGATCACAATTTTACAATCCACTTGTAATCAAGCCCTATGAGAGGTATACAAAACTTTGTGAATATGTATTAGGACATTAGAATGTTGGGAGCTCCATTGAAAACAATTGAGTGCTCCGGGCTTCTATTTGCCGGTAGAAGCCCGGATATCGAACATTCTAATGTTTGTTCACAGCTGTTGCTGAAAACAAAGGCCTCACAGAGATCAAGGGGATTTCAATACCCTGGGGATCCGTGAGGCCTTTCTTTTACTCGTTAGAACATTCTGCCCTCTAGTGGAAGAATGTTCTAATAGTCTTACAGGCCTTCCTAGCTGAGCTATACTGGCATTAAAGTCCTGTTCCTTTGTTAAAGACCCTCGCATTCCGCTCGGGTCTTTAACGCTGGAGAGGGCCTTTAATGGACGGTATAGCCTGCTAAGGCTATAAAACCTATCAGAACATTTATAGCTAATCTGAGAGTGGGGCATCCAATCAGATTTACTAAATTGCACTCTGGTGCAGGCCCTCAACTCTCACAAATGCCAATTTAGTCAGAATGAACAGAGGACGGTGTGAGAGAAAGGTTGGTATATTACTGTGCTAATAGTGTTACTGACCACATGTCTAGTTAATAATAGGTGTTTTTGCCTTTAGTATCACGTTACTCTGCAGTCACCAATTTTAGAACCTGGCTGAATCACACATGCATTTATTTAAGTAGTGGAATACAATGCTGTACAACAGTGATAAAAAGAATGTTGTTAACTTTTCAGAATCTCACCCCCCCTCTAACTATCACAAATGATTCACCCAGTTTGTTACATTGTTAGTGTGTGTGTTATACAAAGTTATCTCACTCATATCCAGCCCCCTTATTGACTAAGGTACATAAGAGAGGAGTATTAATCATCTGCACAGCATAAATGAAGGGAAGAATTGAACTGAGTGCTTTAGTTTTGCCACATTTTTCCGCAAACAAAAATATAGTAAAGGAGTGGGAAATAAAACACGTGTGAGATTTTCTTTGCAATCTTCCGAAAGGTTTATGGAAATCATTGCACCCTTGTTAACTTTGCATATTGTTTTATGTTTGATCGTATCTGCGTGAATTTGGACTTTTGTGGGAATCCATCTTGCTTTTCACCGTATTTAACATTAACTCGATGGTTCTGCATATATTCTTCCCTGGAGAGGTTGGAGTACTTATCCTGCATAACGCAATTTTGCATGAAAAAGCTCAGATAAAGGAAAACATGCAGAGGAAAAATCCACATATGTGGCTTTGTAGATCAAAACGTCTATGAAAGGCAACCCTGTAGGAAAAAATCCAGCATACATTTGCCATTGTGCATAGAATATTTTGGAAAAGATAAATTTGCAGGAACAAAATCTGCATTCATTTTCTGGCTATGCAGAGAGAAATTGCATGCAGATGAAGGCAAACCAATTCTTTGCTCTCCCAGCACAAAACATTATACACATTAGCAAGGTATAATGCATTCTGTAGTCTAGTCACGCCTTAATATGAACCCTTCTGGCGGTCTGAATGTCTGCAACAGCACATAAGGGCTGCTTCATGAAGGACTGGCCATCACTTCAGACTGTCTCCAAAAAGGCAGGTCAATAGGTCTCCCCTGACTATCCTTTCATAGACTGCTAGAGACACCACTGAATGACCTCGGACAGCCCCAGAGTGCAATCACTGCTGTCTGTCTGTCCCCTCACATTGACTATAAAATACATTCATAAATCTGAGGGAAACCCTGCCTAAAGTTTCAGAGTAGGCTATGTTGGTTCCAATTTTTTTCAATGTATTCATTCAAACACTTATGTCAGTTCTGGCAGCCTCGCCACACTGTCACCGCTGACAGTTCTCCTAGGACTGGGCCAGAGAGTCACTTCTGACTGCCCCCCTCATATTCACGGTCCAAGCACAACCCCCCAATTGTTCTCTCACAATCCAACTAAAATTTGCCCCGGACTTCACTTGCCCTCCCTCAGCTTGGGGAGCTGATAGATTGTGCATCGTCTTTTGGCTTGCCGATGCTGGTGTAGCTCTTTAAACTGCTGCAGTCATTGAGTGACTCTTGAAGGGCTAGTGGCTTCCATTAGAGCAGGAAGCTGTCTTTAAGGGGTAATACACCCACTCTGGAGGTCAGTTATTGACTCCAGTACCACAGGTTTAAATCCTGGTGGTTCAATGCAGCCTTATGTCCTCCTAACATCAATAAAATGAGTACCGTTGAACTGGGTAACAGAAAACATCTGGGACCTTATTATAGGAAGACCTCTGACGTAACACAGGTATGTGGGTGTGCATTTTGTGACCTCAGGACCAGTGCTTAATTTGAGCTGGTGGTTTATGGTGCTCAAAAGCTGCCACTGAATTGTCAACACCAGCACTTATGACAGCCTGCCACATGGTGGTGCTGTTTGTCTAACTCAGAGATGAAGACAAAAATAGTTGTACATTAATTCAGCATACTTTGAATGTAATTAATATTGCTTTGGGGACTTGCATAGTCTGAATTGCCACCATTGTAGGATGTGGTGGTTAGTAGTTGTGTTGGTACTGCTATTGCGAGCACTGGCAAGGGCATGGGTTGTGCAAGCTGCAGTTGAAGTCTGATGAGGCACTTACGTTTTTACAAATTAAGCACGGCTCTGGACACTGGTATTACAGAAAGGGCAGCACAATTTCAAAAGGGCATTCCCTCATTTGCATATGGGTGTGTACCCATGCAAATGAGGGACTCAATTGGCTTTATTTTCGCGCTGTATTACAGATGTAGTTGTCGACGCAAATAGACCATCAGGAGATGCACTTACTGTGCATCACATAGAGGTGGGGAACCTTCAGTGTGACCCCCCGCCCCACGAGGGTGCCCATTGAAAGGGGGCAAAGCAGCCCCTACAGGTGAACTCAATGAAAGTATTGTTCTGCAGTGGAATCTATGCCTCTGTGTGAAACTCAGGTCAGGTTGCCCTCTGCATAGTGAAAGGCAGATCGGCGGCTTTAAACATCCAGTCCATCTTTCAGAAATGTGAAGCACCAAGTGCTGGTGCAAAATCGCATCTGCAGTGCACTGGGAACACAGCATTGATTGTAGTAGGCTGAACTGTCCTGGTCTGCATCAGTGCACATAGTTAAAGGTGCACCAAAGGGCACATCGAGGTAGTGGACCCTATACATAAATATTGTCTCTGCTACTCACCACTGAGAAACCTGTGAGTGAATGGGCATGAAAATATACGCAGCACCTGACCTCTGTTTACGGAGTCCTGTGATTCAAATAAGGCCACACTGTCAACCTCCTTTGCACAGTTCAGTTTATACGGTCTTCAACAAGCAGTCGGTTGAACCTAAGCCTGCCACCCTCTGGCTAAGAAGTTTTGTGGCAAGTGGCAGTGGTTAATTTGTAGGAAAATAAATGCCAGGACTCTCATCAGGAGGCAGGTTGCACCAGTCCATTTCTCCTGTTAGCGCCGCCTAAAACAGAACCAACTACTAACCATGAAAGTAGGGTGAGGATGTGGCGTAATGGCTAGAGCTACCGACTTTGGAGCTGAGGAACCAAAGGGCATATTACCAAGGGTGGCGATAGGCAATTATCGCCGGTTTAGCGGCCTCGGCGATAATTCTATCGCTCTATTAGCAAGCTGTCGCTACGATAGCGAGCGGTTTGGGGCCTGCTTTGTATGTTAGCGATATTTATCGCTAATGACATGCAAAGTGGGCGTACCCAACCTGTTAGCGACTGAAAGCAGTCGCTAACGTCGCTATCGCCTATTAGCAAGGCAGGTATAGCGATGGAAATATTCCCGCTATCGCCAAAAACCAACCCCTGCTCAGACCAGTTCTTAGCCATGTTATCCAAAGGGAGGTGGATAACATGGCTAAGAGCATTTTGTCGCTAATGCGTGAATATCGCTGTATTCTCAGCGATATTCACGCATTTCGCCGCTATCGCTGGATATTTTAGCACAATGGAGAAAAACGTTGCTAATAGCATGTTTTCTCCGCTAACATATCCAGCGATAGGCAGCGATAAAAAAATCGTCGCTAAGCCTTTTTAGCGATAATTATCGCTACTTGTTGGTAATATGCCCCCAAGTTCGAACCAGGTTTGAGTCTCTTGGCGTTGGTTCAACATCCTGTAAGTCTTGGTAACTCACTTAATCTCCCCGTGCCAACCATAAATGAATGTGTCCTTAACTGGTGCTCATGAAAAGCGCCGTTTTTGATGATTAAGTGCCAGTACACCACTGGCTCAAATTAAGCACTGGCCAATGGTACCCTTCCTTCCATGAACAGCTCTTTAACTTATATACTGACCCTGAGAGATAACGTCACTCTCTCGTTAGAAGTCATTTTCACTGCACAGGTCCCCACAGAAGAGATCTTTATTTACTGTCCATCCATGGAAGGATGTCAAAATAGTCCTCAAAGCCCCAGCGGATGTTTTCCGTTCTAGAACTCCTATTGTTGGTGATTGGTAGCGATGCAGGACTGGTGTGAAGGACTCGTGTTTTCTTCTTCGCTGGATGGCCCCTTTAAAAGATCACTGCACACCATCACTCCATAAAGAGACGTCTCCTTTTCCATAAAGAGATGACTTCTCTGTCTAGGTAGGAAGCCTCGCTTTTGTTCTCTGTCTCTGGAAGAGTGCCAGCTGCCATCCTTGCCAAGAAGGCTCCAGAGAAGCAGAACTCTATTGCAAATCAATAACATTTATAAAGTCTGACAGGCTCACGTCAAATGCACCAGAAACATTAAGAAAAATGGAATGAGGGAGGAAGGGATGGGGAGAGAGTGGGCAGGAGAAAGCGGACAGAGAGCCAAGAGGGAATAAAATGGTGTGAAAGAAATGAACGCTCGCCGCTGACAAGTATGGTGTCCTAGATGCTACGATTTTGAATTCCAGCAATTCACATACAGCCGTGCATCCTTCTGAAGTCGGTAATTGAGAACCATAAATTGGCAGTAATATCATATTATTCCACATGTATCAAAAAACATTTTGCGATTATCAATTTGTGATCTTTACTGAATCGTGATTTGGTAATCGTAAAATGCTATGTATGTAAGAAATCACCAAAGATTTAGCGATACCTTAATATTACCAAATATCGATGTGCTAAATAGATAATCGCTAATGGGTAATACTTCTCCATTCGTTCTCTGGGACTAAAGGCCTATAGATGAAACGATTTTGAATTCCAGCACTTCACATACAGCCTTCCATCATCTGAAGGTGGTAATGGAGAATCGTTAATTGGGTAGTAATATCGTATGCTATTTTCGGGGAACAGCCATTACAGCACGGGGATTACCCCGCACTGCCATTACAATGTGGGGATTACAACGAAAGTCGTTACAACGACTTTCGCTGGAGGGCGCTGTTGGATAGGGAATAGTTTAATTTTCTATCCAACACCTTCCCTACTGTCAACGTGGGCTGGAGTTGGAATAGAAAATTAAACTATCCAGCGCCCTCCAGCGAAAATCGTTGTAACGACTTTCATTGTAGTCCCCGCATTGTAATGGCATGCGGGGTAAAAGCCCGCGTTGTAATGCCATACAACCCTATTTTCAGTGTTTAAAATGGTAAAAGCGATATACAGAAAAACAAGTTAATATATTACTATCATCGCATGACAAGGGAATTGGTGGCACTGAGAAGAGAACAGACAGACAGATTGACAGACATAGGTGTTTTGAGATGAAGATGCAGATTTAGAAGGGGAAGAGATAGTGATGGAGGGGGGTCGCATATTTTGCTGCTGAACAGAGGCTCCAACATTGTCCTTAAGGAGAAATGAAGATTCCCCATGTAGATGGAAGGCTAGCAGTGTCATGTGTAGCAACCAAAGTGGCTCCCCCAGATAAACGCTCACTGCTGACATATGTGGTGATCTGTAGGTCCGGATTTTGAGTACAAACAAAGATACCTCCCATTCTTCTTAGTTCACCGAACCGAGCACACTAGGGTGACCAACTGTCCGTACTTTTCATGGACAGTCCGTAAATTAGCCCTTAATTCCGATGTCCGTGATGAATGTCTTCACGGACAGTATTTGTCTCTAATTTCA